>NC_063183.1:7543806-9943806 GCF_023159225.1 Perognathus longimembris pacificus | reverse complement strand
CTACGATTACACCTTACCAATCACCAGTTTTAGGCTGGGAGGTCTGCATACAATCACCCTGGCATGGGTGGGCAAGTACAGTTCTGGGAAGTTTTCAACCTCTTATCCTCAAATGCTGGGCTCATCAGTGGTCCAAAGCTGAAGGCAAGGCCTGTAATGTCTCCAATGTGTCTTCAATTTGTGGCGCTTCTTTAATAAAAGCAGGAGCAGCTCCCCGCTTCTGAATTCCTGTCCATTATGGTTCATTATGGCGGGGGGTGGGGGGAATCTGCAAATCATTGTTGTTCTTGGATTTTCAGGCCAAGTGGCCTTTTCTTCTACCTAGAAGGAAGTGGGGTCCAACCTAATGCCCCGGCCGGGAAATGTGTGCCCAGGAGATTAGCTGCATTGTGTGCACTGCTGGCCACTTTCCACCGGCTTTGTTTATGGGACAGATTGTTTTTGCAAAGTTTGTTTGCTCCGGTAAGTCTCAAGTTCTTGAGGCTGCTGACCCCACTGGCTGGGGAGAGGGACAGATTTACCGGTAGGGGCAGGAAAGATCCACAAAGGAACCAGATCCCCTGGGGAGCTTCAGGGGGCTCCCTAGAAAAGCAAAATGGATGGGGGGGAATGCCTTCTTTGATATGATTTTAATAATTAAATGTGCAATGAGGTGTGGATCTTGTCTTCCAGATGTGGAAATTGGGGGACTTTTGAGGTGTTTTCTTGTCCCCCCCCCCCCACCAATTCTTGCTTTCTGCCAGAAACATCAGATCACTTCACAGACCTAGCATTCACGCACCTGTTTGTTCTAAGTCAGCTAGCAGATGGTGCCGGATGGTGCCAATGGGACACAAGGTGAACTCCCTACTTGGAGGCCGCAAGACTCTTAATCCTCCGGTGGTCTCCACGCTGTGGTGCAGTGATGGAGGGATAGCCTCGTATCTGGCATGCAGCGTGGGTGCCAGCTGTGTATATGTACTCCTCCTCATTGTTCTGGCTCCCCACCCACCCACCCAGCCCACCACATGGTACCCAGCACCCAGCACTTCCTACCAATCCCAAACCTCAAGAATTCAGGCCAGGCGGGGGTGGGGGGTGGGTGGCAAAGAAAGAGACAGAAATAAGAAACACCAGGCTGTGTGTGTGTGTGTGTGTGTGTGTGTGTGTGTGCGCACGCGCCAATACTAGTGCTTGAACTCAAGGCCTAGGCACTGTGCTTTAGCTTTTTCTGTTCATGTCTAACACTCTGCCACTTAAAGCCACAGATCTACTTTCTGCTTTATTTGGAGATCAAGAGTCTTAGGGACTTTCCTACCCAGTCTGGCCTCAAACCATGATCCTCATATCTCTCTGCCTCCTGAGTTGCTAGGATTACAGGTATGAGCCATGGCACCTGGCTCACTCTGAGCTTCTCAGTGTCTCAGCCTCAGCATTCTTACCTGCATGTGGCATGAGGCCACCTTGATGCCTGAGGTTACTGGAGTAGTCGGTGAGGGACTTTGGTAGGAAAGCATAGTCCCAGTTAGCTGTAGCAGCATGCCATAGTGAGCGGGGGTGGGGTGGGATAGCTCAGCGCTAGAATACATGCTTACCACATGTGAGGCCCTGACTCCCATGTCCGACACCACACACACTAACAATACATGGTACCAATGCCAGGCCTTGTGGTAAGTTTGCAGGAAGGTGTGTGACCTTGTTTCTAAGAACTCAAGGTCAGGGATGGGAATATGGCCAAGTGGTAAAGTGCTTGCCTCGTATACATGAAGCCCTGGGTTTAATTCCTCAGTACCACATATATAGAAAAAACCCAGAAGTGGTGCTGTGGATCAAGAGGTAGAGTGCTAGCCTTGAGCAAAAAAAGAAGCCAGAGACACTGCTTCAAGGTCAAACAGGAGCCACCATGGACCCAGTAGCACATAGAATGTGTCCATAGAAAGGAGCAGAGAATAAATGCCTAGACCAACCAGGAGAATCAAGGAGGTCTACCTGGAAGAAGTGACATCTAAATGGAGACTGAAAATGTCACCCTATTCCATCCTACTAAAAGCAAACCAGAGCAAGGCTCTGGGTTCAGTCCCCAGTGCTGCAGATAGATAGATAGATAGATAGATAGATAGATAGATAGATAGATAGATAGATAGATAGATAGATAAATAAATACATACATATATACATACATACATATGTAGACAGACAGATAGATAGATAAGGGGACAGGTAATGTCTGTGTCCCATTTGTACTGCTAGATGCTCAGTGACCATGTGCATCTAGATGCTCATTTAACAATTGAGCACACATTTTATTCAGGATATGTTCCTTGAACCATCCTGAATGAAAGTATGGTATGTGAGTTGTTTGTCCTCAAGGAAGAGCAGGGAAATGGAGGCAGATTCGTCTCCATCATGGCTGGGAAAATGCTTTCAGTTGTAAGTCCTGGGACATATTGGAAACAGATTCCATCCCCACAGAAGCCATGGGGGTGTGTGAAAGTCTGGGCTGGAGTCCCTTGTAGCCACGCCTGTACATCAGTACTTATATATTACCTGGCAGGTCTCTCCACAGGGTACATAGTAGGTGTTCAATGAATGTTCTGTTGGATGGCTGGATGACGAGCTCTCTGGGCTCTGGTGGCTTCCCATGGCCCCACAACCCCCCCCCCACACTCCACATGCCGGCTGGACCTCCTTCGCCCCCATACCCCCAAGGTGACCCCTGAGTGCTTTTCACCCAGCACCCACGGGTTCCCACCAAACACAGCACACCTGCAGATTAGATTTCATTTCCAACGATGCTTGGCCCCTGCTTGGTGCGCACCCTACAGTTTTGTGTGCAAAGCCTGTCCCCTCCTGCCTTCCTAAAGGTGCTAATCCACCACTCCCAGGAGCCCCATGGCTTTCTCCTAACCGCCTGGCTCATGTTTCTTAATCAATAGCCTGACTTTCAGCACCAAGTAAACATAGCTTCCCGTCAGAGGAGGAGGAAGCCTGGGCATGCAGAGAATGAGGTTTTTCCTTCATAGATTAAACCATTGCATCATCAACAAATAACAGCAATCCCTTGAGCAAGGCTCTGCCTGTAATTGCTTCTGAACACAGATTGACTCATAGTTATTATGCATTTGTTGTCAGTGCTGGGGCTTGAACTCAAGGCCCACATTGGCTTGGTTTGCTTGCTTTCCTACTTGAGCCACACCTCTATCTTTCCTCCTCCTCCTCCTCCTCCTCCTCCTCCTCCCCCTCCTCCCCCTCCTCCCCCTCCCCCTCCCCCTCCTCCTTCTCCTCCTCCTTTTGCTGGTTATTTTGGAGACAGTCTCACCAGCTGTTCTGCCCCTATTGGCTTCCAACCATGAGCCTTCTGGATCTAAACCTCCTGAGTAGCTGGGATTACATGTGTGTACCACCATGCCTGGCTAGTCTTGCATTTTTCCAAACGCGCAGCCTCCTCATTGTCAGAATGGAAGGCAGGTGGAAGGAGGAATCATTCTCCTCTGCGGTTCTGGCTATTTCATCCGCACACAGGCCACCGCTGGCTGCTTCCGAGGCAGCTTTCCAGTGTTAAAAAAAAAAATCTAGGGGCTGGGGATATAGCCTAGTGGCAAGAGTGCCTGCCTCGGATACACGAGGCCCTAGGTTCGATTCCCCAGCACCACATATGCAGAAAACGGCCAGAAGCGGCGCTGTGGCTCAAGTGGCAGAGTGCTAGCCTTGAGCGGGAAGAAGCCAGGGACAGTGCTCAGGCCCTGAGTCCAAGGCCAAAAAAAAAAAAAAAATCTAGACTCACTTCCCCCCACTGCACAACAGAGATAACACCTAGGGAGTTGTGGTGGGTGAGGGTCCTGCCCTTTGAGGTCGTTAGATCACAGACTAGGCCTGCCACCCCCACCCGCATTCCAGGGGAGGCCTGAGTGCCCAGTAAAGCCGGCATGGAATTCCCAGAGCCACTACCCCACCACTTCCTTTCCTCTTGTCTCTGCTGACCTCTTGTTCTCCAACACAGGGACAATTTATTCCCCTTCGTCCTCACAGTAGCTTTTTTCCTTCCGTGATTTCATACACATAGAAGACAAAAGACACAGCCAGACATGCCAACGCAGAACAGACATACACAGGTAGAGACAGGCCCACACGCAGTCACATTCATGTAGACACAAGCATATGGAGATGCAGGTATACACACGCACACCTGACACACAAACACAGCCAGCACAGCCTCAAGCAGTCACAGACCACATCAACACACACACACACACACACACACACACACACACACACACACAGAGAAATGAAGAAATACAGACAGGCACAGGCAAATACACTCACATGTACAGATACAAGAGACACACTCAGACAGACAGACACACACACACCAGGTCAACTTGTGTAAACCTTTTATAAGGGTTTGAGGATCTGGAAGATGTTCACAATGCAAGTAACTTACACAGAGTGTGCGAGATCTGCTCTGAAAGCCATCTAGCATCCTTCCCCCCTCTCCCTCCTCCCCTCCCTCGCCCTCCCTCCTCCTCTCTTCCTTCCTTCTTCCCTTCTATCCTCCCCTACTTCCTTTCTTTCTTTTCTTTCTCCCTTCCTTCTTTCCTTCCTTCTTTCCTTCCTTCCTTCCTTCTTCCCTCCCTTCCTTCCTTCCTTCTTTCCTTCCTCCCTTTCTCTCTCTCCCTCTCCCTCTCTCTCTCTCTCCTTCCCTCCTTCCTTCTTTCTCTTTCTCTTTTCTTTCCTCAAAATATTTAGTTCTAACCAAAACCACTGATTCCAGCTTGTCATTTCAGGGTTTGTTCTAACATCGATTTCCTTACTTGAAATTATATTACTTTTTAACGGAAGTATTTTTGCCAGTCCTGAGGCTTGAACTCAGGGCCTGAGCATTGTCTCTGGCTTCTTTTTGCTAAAGGCCAGCACTCTACCACTTGAGCCACAGCACTACTTCTTGCTTTTTCTGTATATATAGTGGTGAGGAATCGAACCTAGGGCTTCACGTATACGAGGCACACACTCTACCACTAGGCCATATTCCCAGTATTTTTAATCGAAGCATTAAAAAAAATTGGTAGTATTGAGGTTTGAACTCAGGACCTTGCACTTGATAGGCAGGCACTTCACCACCTGAGTTACACCTTCAGCCCCTTTTGCTTCAGCCTTTCTTCTTTTGCTGGTCCTGGGGCTTGAATTCAGGGCCTGCATACTGTCCCTGAGCCTCTTTGTGCTCAAGGCTAATGCACTACTACTTGAACCACAGTGCCACTTTTGGCTTTTTCTGAGTAGTTTGTTGGAAATAAGTGTCGCAGGGACTTTCCTGCCCAGGATGGCTTTGAACTGAGACCCCGAGATCTCAGATTACTGAGTAGCTAGGATGACAGACATGAGCCACAAGTACTTGGCTAATTTTTGTTTGTTTTTTAAATGTTTTTTCATACATAACGTTTCACACAGGCTGGCCTGGACTTTGATCCTCCTATTTATGCTTCCCACATAGCTTGATGACAGATATGGATTCAGCTCTTTTATCGGTTGAGATGGGGTCTCATGAACTTTTTGCCCATGTTGGCTTCCAACAGAACCATAGTCCTCCCAGTCTCAGCATCCTGAAGAGCTGCAATTATAGGGGTTAACATTTTTTTTTTTTTTTTTGGCCAGTCCTGGGGCTTGGACTCAGGGCCTGAGCACTGTCCCTGGCTTCTTCTTGCTCAAGGTTAGCACTCTGCCACTTGAGCCACAGCGCCACTTCTGGCCATTTTCTGTATATGTGGTGCTGGGGAATCGAACCCAGGTCTTCATGTATACGAGGCAAGCACTCTTGCCACTAGGCCATATCCCCAGCCCCAGGGTTTAACATTTTGATTCCTTGTGAGAAGTGTCTCTCACACCCTTCTCCCTTAATCCCCTGAGCACGGCCATCATGCGAACACAGCTGTATGAACTAGATGACGCAGTTGGAAATTACACAATAGAGTCCAGCTTCTTCATGCAAGAGCTGTAATCATTCACGTACACACACGCCTGCATGCACACACAATACTTTATCAGCAGTGGGGTGCAAGAGTGTCAGTCCAGACTCTGAAATGTGAGCTCACTGCTGCAGCACATGAGTCAGAACAGATGGGAATGAGACTGTGTTGCAGCAGCATGTGTGAACTGGAAAAGGCCTATTTTTTGCACTAACCCTCTGGGGAAAAGTCTCACACCATGGCCTCTGGCTTTGGCTGTTGGCCTCCCTGCCTGAGACACCTTGCCTTAGCCAGCTGCTGGGCTCTGGATCTCTGAACACACTTCCTGTTCCCCTTCCTTCCCACATCCCATCCCTTATTTCCCTTTTCACAAAGCCAGTGAATTTCCTTCCTTCCTTCCTTCCTTCCTTCCTTCCTTCCTTCCTTCCTTCCTTCCTTCCTTCCTTCCTTCCTTCCTTCCTTCCTTCCTTCTTCCTTCCTTTGAGGTGCCTAGAGTCCTAGAGCTTGAACTCAGGGACTGAGTGCTGTCCCTGAGCTTTTCTGCTCAAGACTAGTACTCTATCACTTGTCATACTCCATTTTTGGTGGTTAGTTGGAGGTAAGAGCCTCACAGACTTTCCTGCTTGGGCTGGCTTTGAACCATGATCTCAGCCTTCTGAGTAGCTGGGATGACAGGTGTGAGCCACCAGCGTGCAGGAGCCCAGTGAATTTGCACCTCCAAGTGGGTGCTAACAGAAACTTTTCACATGTAGATCTTCAAAATCTTCTGTCAGAAAAGTTAAGCTCCGCATCTTTCCTTTATTTTGTTGTCTGAGACAATTAGGTTATTGTTTTCATTTCAGGTTCTTTTTTCCCTGATAGGTTTGCTGTTCTCACAACATTTTGGGTGTGGGGGAATTTTCTGGTTTTCTGTCCTTTCATAACCACAGGGACTTGGTTCATCGTGAAACCTCAAAGAATGTTTCACCAAGAATCCAAATTTTGCCCACTGCCCTCCGGATATGTGCAATCTGAGTGAAGAAGGGCCAGATTTGCCCTCCTGACAGCCTGGGCAGTGTTATTATTCCAAACACAAGTGCCTGAGGCTTCTGAGTTTCTTCCAGAGGAAAATAAATCAGAGTTCTATTTTTTTTTTCTTTTCTGTCTGTCATGGGGCTTGAACTCAGGACCTGGGTGCTGTCACTCAGCTTTTTCACTCAAGGCTAGTGCTCCACCACTCTGAGCCACAGCTCCACTTCTGACTTTTTGATGGTTAATTGAAGATGAGAGTCTCATGTACTCTCCTGTCTAGGGCTGGCTTTGAACTGTGGTCCTCAGATCTCAGCCTCCTGAGTAGCTAAGATTACAGGCATGATATGCTAGTGCCTGGCTGTTATAGGCCTTTTTCTGTTGTTGACAATACCTGAAGCCCAGAGGCCTGTTTGATTGTGATCCTTCCAGGGGAGAAATGGGGACCACTTTCACAGTGGCTTGTGCTAACCATGAATATAAACCCCAAATCCCCACAGTGTGGAGACATCAAGTCAGTGAGCATAAGGCTAGCTCATATTTTCTTAGCTGACACCAGGGAAGGAATGCAGTTGGCAACCACAAACTTCCTGAGGCTCTACATATGATTCCTGGGAGTCCAGGCCTAAGAAATCATGTCAGAGCACAAGACAATGAAGAACTCATGGAGAATTCTGAGAATACTAGCCATTCTTGGAGGGGTTGTTGAGGAAAGTCACTTGGGGTTGGCAAGCCACGGAGAGCTTGTGATGGGCAATATATTGATGATGCCCATGGCTAGGCTGAGAGGTAGTTTCAGCAGCAGGTGTGATAAGAAGAAAGAGCTGATGATAATGGCTACAAAAGTAGGTGGAATTTTCAGTGCCTCTTTTCCTTTGAGTCAGACTCTACCCCCAAGTTTATACTTTACTGGATTCTCTCAATGGCTAAGTGAAGTTGCACTGGTCTCTCCCTCCATTCCCTCCCCCCTCCCTTCCCTTCCTTTCCTTTCCCTTCCCTCTCTTTTCTTTCTTTCCTTTCCCTTCCTTCCTTCCTTCCTTCCTTCCTTCCTTCTTTCTTTCCTTCCTTCCTTCCTTCCTTTCTTCCTTTCCTTTCTCCTTCCTTCCTTCCTTCCTTTCTTCCTTCCTTCCTTCCAGTCCCAGGGCTTGAACTCAAGGCCTGGCCCCGTCCCTGAACTTATTTGCTCAAGTCTGGCACTCTACCATTTGAGCTACAGCTCTACTTACAGCTTTTTGGTATAATTGGAGACAAGTCTCCTGGACTTTCCTGCCCAGGTTGTTGGTTTTACATGGTAATCCTCAGATCTCAGCCTCTTGAGGAACTGGGATTACAAGCATGAGCCACTGTGCCCATCTCCTTGGTTTACTTGGACATCTGAGAAACTGAGGTTCAGGGAGGCAAAGAACCATTCCGCGTTCCGAAGACTGAGACTTCTGCACATTTTTTAGTAAATACCACATACACAATGTGTTCTTGTTGGAAGGGGCATCTTTATAAGCTCTACAGCTCTGGTTTAGCTGAGCCAAGCATTCAGGTGGCCATAGCTGATGCTTTAGCACAAATATGCCTGATGCTAGTCACATGACTCAGAGAAAGAAGGCCGAGGCCCCCAGCTCACATATCTCAGATCAGCTATACAGCAGTGCAAATAGGAGGAGCACAGTCCAATCCAACCTGGATGAGAAAAGCAAAACTCTATTCAAAAAAGAAAAAAATAATAACAGAGGTAGAAAGGGTTAGGGTAGTGGCTCAAGTAGTCGAATGCTTGTCTAGCAAGCACCAGATCCTGGTTCAGATCCTGGTAGTGCCAAAATAAAAAATGGAGACTATATTCTACTCAACCTTCACAGAGTGGGGTCATAGCTATACAGGTGTCTTGGACTTGTGAGGGCATCAGAGTAATGGGGGCGGGGTGGGAGTGGGTTACAGCTTGAGGGCTGCTGCCCACGTTGTTCATTTTGCCAGCTGAGCACAGCAGTATTTGAGTCAGTGATCAAAGAAATGATCGTGTGTGTATACCCCTCCTTCTGTGTCTGTGACCCCTCCATTTCAAATTCCAAAATCCACAGATGCATAACTCCTTTATATAAACGGCATTGTCATTGCATAATAACCTATGAATATACTTCCATATACTCTAAGCCATCTCTAAATTATTTACTATCCAGGTTAACGTAAATGCTATGTAACTAGTTATTAATTATTAGGGAATAATGATGAGAAAATGTCTGTACGTGTTCAATACAGATGTCATTTAAAAAACATGATTAAGGCCAGGTATGGAAGCTCACTTCTGTAATCCCAACTCCTGGGGAGACAGAGATTGGAGGATCATGGATCAAGGCCAACTCAGGCAAAAGTTAGCTGTACTCTGTCTCAAGAAACAAGCTGGGCATGGTTGTAATACCAGTGGTCCCAGCTACTCCTGGGTCAGAGCTAAGGGGCTAGTGATCAGAGGCCCACCTGAGAAAAGTAAAGCATGAGACCCTACCTGAATAACAAACTGAAAAGAGACATGACCGGGGGCATGGCTCAAGTCTGAGGCCCTGGGCTCAATCTTAGTCCATGACAAAAAAAAATGTGGGGGCTGGGGATATAGCCTAGTGGCAAGAGTGCCTGCCTCGGATACACGAGGCCCTAGGTTCGATTCCCCAGCACCACATATACAGAAAACGGCCAGAAGCGGCGCTGTGGCTCAAGTGGCAGAGTGCTAGCCTTGAGCGGGAAGAAGCCAGGGACAGTGCTCAGGCCCTGAGTCCAAGGCCCAGGACTGGCCAAAAAAAAAAAAAAAATGTGGGTTTTTTTGTTTATTTTTTCATCCTTAGTTGGTGGAATGCACAAATATATGACCCTCAGATAGGGAGCAAAGGCTGAATCAGCCAGGAAAAGCTAATGCATGTTATGATCCCATCCCCCACCTTACCCCAATCTGAATGGCTTCACATCACAAAGTATGTGTTGTACCCCCATTACGTTCATGATAGATGGGCCCGAGCACTATTGAATAGGGCACCCACATCTTGTGCCTGGGCCTTCTGCCTTGCTTGATGGACCACCCACTGGTGGGACTCCTAAGGGACAGGAGGGACATGTGCTCTCTTCACTTACATCATCACTAGCCAGACAAAGTTGACCACAAAGTGCCTGAAGCCATTAGACAGCACCGACAATGCCCCCAGACTCGGCAACGTTGGCATGGCCAACTGCATTTCACAGGGAGACTTCAGAAGAGTGTTCAAGGCCAGAGAGCAAATATGGAGCTAAATTTGATTTGTTTGGCTCAAAGCAACCCCCCCCCCAATTTTGTCCATAATGAGGCTGGATGGTGCATGGCATTCAACTTAGTGGTTAGAAGCCTGGAATCTGGGCAGCCTCCAGACCTGCAGCTCTGTCGCTTACCATATGTGTGAGCTGACAAGAGACCACTTTACATGCATCAAAGAGCATCCTCTATGGAGGGGCAGAGAGGAAGGATTCCTGGTCTAGAGTAAAGTTCTTGGAGCCAGGTAGGACAGATAGGGGACAGGGAGAGGCCATGAAGGCTGCACAGGAGTTGGGTCAGCCCTGGGCACAACAGGAATGATGCAGGCTCATTCCCTATAAATTGCTGCCTTCCTCTTGCATCTGTCTAAATATTTGGGCTTTAAGGAACAGGAGGCCAAGGGAAGTTGGTTAAACCACATGCATTAGCTCAGGGGAGGGACTGTCCAGGGCTCTGTGGGTCTGGGCTCAGCCCAGTGACATGGTGATACTGAGGACCCAGGATCTTTTGGCTTCTCTATTCTCTGCCATGCAGGCCCTACCTGAAGATCAGTTTCCATCAGCTGTGGGTAAAGCTTCATTTGTTGCATAGAGAGATGCTGACTTCCTGGGGCTGGCTCTCTCTCTCTCTCTCTCTCTCTCTCTCTCTCTCTCTCTCTCTCTCTCTCTCTCTCTCTCTCTCTGTCTGTCTGTCTCTCCCTCCCTCCCTCCCTCCCTCCCTCCCGCCTTCCCTCCGCCCCCCCCCCATCTCTCTCCTCTGTGCCAATCCTGGAGCTTGAACTCAAGGCCTGTGTGCTGTCCCTGAGCTTTTTTGCTCAAGTCTGGCACTCTACCACTTGAGCTCCATTTTTGGCTTTTTAGTGGTTAATTGGAGATAAAGAGTTTCAGACTTTCCTGGCTTGGAATGGTGATCCTCAGATCTTAACTTCCTGAGTTGTTAGGACTACAGGTGTGAGCCACCAGCACCTAACTGGGGCTGTCTCTTCTCTTTGCCTCTCTCTCTCCCTCCCTCTTCCCCCACCCCCTCTCTGGCATCAACTGGATGAGGTCCACAAGGGGCCAGTGTCTGGGGGTAGAAATGCTTGCTGCTTTGAGCAGAAAATGGAGTGTTATCGAGAATGTTAGGTATCCCATAAGATCATTGGAAAGGGTGAAGAAGAAGAAAAAATGTGGCTAAGCTTCTAGGAAAAATGCCCCAAACCACACTTGCGACTGGGTTGGCTGAACTAACCACCACCCTGCCTTTGCGGCCCTCAAGTGCTGGGTGCCAGGGGCTGCCCCCACTGCTGCCGTCAGCACTGGGCGGCCTCTTCAGCAGGAGCCTGGCTCAGCAACCACTGTCCCCAAAGCAGGCCGCTTCTGCCAGCAGCCCCATCAGTGGAGCAGGATCTGGCCTCCAAGGGACCTGAGCAGCAGGGGATACAGCCCTTGCATTACCATGAGAGTCCTCTTCTTCCTCCCCCTCCGCCTTCCCCCCCTCATCTTCCTCCCCACCCTCCCCCCTTCTGATCAAGACTAGTGCTCTACCACTGGAGTCACAGCTCTACTTCCTGTTTTTTGGTGGTTAAGTAGACATAAGATTGTCATGGAGGGCTGGGGATATGGCCTAGTGGCAAGAGTGCTTGCCTCGTATACATGAAGCCCTAGGTTCAATTCCCCAGCACTACATAGACAGAAAATGTCCAGAAGTGGTGCTGTGGCTCAAGTGGCAGAGTGCTAGCCTTGAGCAAAAAAAAAAAAAAAGAAGCCAGGGACAGTGCTCAGGCTCTGAGTCCAAGGCCCAGGACTGGCAAAAAAAAAAAAAAAAAAAAAGATTGTCATGGACTTTTCTGTCTGGGCGGGCCACAAACCAGGATCCTCAGATCTCAGCCTCTTGGGTAGCTAGAGTGACAGGCATGAGCCCTTGGGGCCCAACAGTGCACCTTTTGCTGTCTACTCTGGGGTCATCCAGGAAGACAGACTACAGATGTGATAGCTGTCCACGACAAGGCTGTCTATCCCAGGCCAAGTACTTGGGTAGAGACAGAAGCTTCCATAGTGGGCTTGGGTTGGCCAGCAGGGAAGGGCAGACATCTGGGGACTCATACATTGCCTAAAATACTCTTCTGCTCCTATTTGGCTCTCTGTTTGGTTCTCTCTGGTGTTTCTGTGTGCTTATTGTTCACATCCTTTCTAGTTTTGGGGTTTCACTATGTAGCCCAGGCTAGCCTTGAATGTTTGTTTGGTTTTTCCTCCATAGCTTCTCAGATGCTGGAGTACTGGGTCTGTATCACCAGGCCTGATTCTTTACACACCTTTGTCTGGCTTCCTACCTTAGACTGTGATCTTCACTCCGGGGCATCTTTAGCTTTTCTGTTTTACAAACCATAGACTTTTGGGGTGAACCGAGATAGTAATTTGTGGGCTTACAGATTGACCTGGGAGAAGCATTCCAAGTCAGCCACTTCACTATGTCAAGTCTTCTCGTCACTTAGGTCCTTGATTTCCTCATCTGTACTGTGATGTGGGGGTGGGGGGGGGAACACACATAATTTCTACTTGGGTTTTATGATGGTTAGTTTGAGGTATCAACTTGACTGGGTTAAGTGATACCCAAAAAGCTAGCATTGTGATATTTCTGGGCATGTTTGGAAAAGAGTGCAGTTTGAGTCAGGTGACCAAGTAAGGAGGAAAAACTTGAAAACCAGAATGGAAGGAAGAGGAAGAAAGGCAAATCTTGAACCCAACACCAGCCTCCTACATCAGAACTCCAGGTTCTCTGATGCACAGGCTCTGATATTTGTACCCATGGTTCTCTTCCCTCCCCTGATCAGGTCTTCATCCTTGGAGTGAGAGTTATACCCTTTGGCTAACTGGTCCTCATGCCTTTGGACTTGCACTGAGCTGTATTACAGATTTCAGACTTGGGCTTAGCTGCGGTGATAAATCCTCTCTGATATCTATATCCTACTGGTTCTGTTTCTCAGGAGAACGCCTGCATTGTTGGATGGAATGAACTAGGCATGGCCAGCACCTGCACCAGTGTCTTGACATCTTAGCTGCCCATTTGGTGTGATCTTCCTCCCTCCCCTCTCCTCCTTGCTCACCTGGTGGACAGAGTGGCCTGTGTCCCTCCAGGGCTCTCATTGCTCTGGCCTACATAGAGCAGGAGTGGACAGGCGTGGAGGGGTCGGTGGCCAGTCTTTGCTAACCTAGACTTGACTTTTCCAGATATGCTAGATTCCTGCAGGCAGAGCCTGATGCAGGTTGAAGGATAAAGTAGAACCCTCAAAGTTCTTGTTTTACAGCAGCTGGCCCAGCCAGTGACCTAGCTCACCCTCCCCTGAAGAACAAGGTGGCCTCACAAGGCAGTGCTGGAATCTGGACTGAAACTCAGACCCAAATTCTGTCTTTTTTTTTCTTCCTTTGCTCTTGGGGTTTGGACTTGGGGCCTAAGCGGTCCCCATCTTTGCTAGTGAGGCTAATACTCTCCCACAGAAAGTGACAGCATCACTTCTGGTTTTCTGGGGGTTAATTGAAGAGAAGCATCTCTTGGACTTTCCTACCCAGGCTTGTTTGGAACTGTGATCCTCAGAGTTCAGCCTCCTGAGTAGCTAGGATTACAAGCATGGGTCACCAGCTCCTGGCTACATTCGGTCTCTTCATGTACACAAAGTATTTGCTGTAATCCTAGCTACTTAGAAAGCTGAGATCTGAGGATCAAGGTTTGAAGGGGCAAAGTTCATGAAAGAGAGAGGGGGGAGGGGAGGGGAAGGGAGGAGGGAGAAAACAGGAAGGAAAAAAGAAAAAAGGTATTTGCTTCATCTCTGGGATTGGGAGAATATTGGTAGTCACTGTGACATACCCACAATAAATGTTAGCTTTTCTTGGTTGATAATAATAATCATGTTAACTTGGGGAAAAGTCACACCTATCTACTTCCTAACCTCATATACATTGTGGTTATGTCCTGTGAGCTACTACAATGGGAATTCTACCAGCAAAATGCCAGCAGGCAAAGAAGGTGCCAGAACAGTGTTTGTCACATCATCTGCGGGACCCTGCACAGGACCTGGCATGGCGTGTGTGTGTGTGTGTGTGTGTGTGTGTGAAGCTCACGTAATGAGGGAGATGTATTTTATTGTCACAATAAAGCACAATACCATTAAATTAAATGCCCCCTCCTTTAAGACGGGGGTGGGGGGGTGGTAGCACATGACCTCCTCCAGTCACCTTCTGAGGATGGGCGCGTGGAGTGGAGGTGCAGAGCCCTGGCCGGGAAGGACGGGGCCTGCGGGACTGGGCTGCCGTGGGGGGGTCGGACATGGGGCATCCCGGTGACCCCAACGCCACCGGCTGGTAACAAGGATGAGACCAGTCACCTAACCTTGCCAAGCTTCCTGTTTCCCTCTCTTCAGGGGCGAGGACGGCAGGACCCACGTCTTGAGGGCCGTCACGTGGAGGAAAGGAACTAGGTTCAGCACCCGGCCCGCCGCGGTGCTGCTCGCCGGCGCGGAGCCTCGGGTTGGGGGGGTGCGGGCCCCGGGCGCGCGCATGCGCACCCGGCCGGCCAGGTGAGGGCCGGGCGGCCGCCTCGCACCTGGGTTCTCTCCCGTCCCTGCCTCGGGGCTGGGTAGGCAGAATGGAGGCCGGGAGGGGGCTCGGGGGAGCTGACCGCCGAAACGTCCAGACCTGACCCGGGGCCGGGTGGGCGGCGTCCGCGGGGCGCGGAGCCAGCGGCAGGCCGGGGTCCGCGTCCGCAGCGCTCGGCCGCGGGGAAGGCGGGGTGGGGTGGGGTGGGGGGGGGAGCGGAGGGAGAGAAGTCTCGCGAGATCTCGCGGCGGCGGCGGTGGCGGCGGCGGCGCTAGCGGCGGCGGCGGGGAGGTGAGCTGAGCTGCGGGCGGCGGTGGCGGCCGTTGGGGGCTGAGGAGGGCGAGGACAGCGGAGGCCGCGGGGCGGCGGGGCGGCGGGGCGGGTGGCAGCCCCGCGTCCTCCGAGGCCACCCCGCCCGTCCCACCGCTGCAGCCCGGTCCGCGCCGTCCCGGGACCGCGCGGGGCTGGGCGGGGCGGCCGGGGCCGCGGGCCGCCGGGGACCGGGTCCCCCCCCTCCCCTCCCGCTTCCCTCCCCGCGGGTCCCCGCGCTCGGGGACGACCCCGGGCCTGCCTCAGTTTCCCCGGGCGGCATGGTGGGCGCTGCCGGACGGCGCTGCGCGACTTGCGGAGCTTTGCTGGGGGCGGGTGGGGGGTCCCGGCGCTCGGAGCTGCGGCGCGGCGCCGGGGCTGCACGGGGAGCCGCGGCGCTCGGCCCGGAGTCGCCGCGCGGGGACGCGGCGGGGCGCGGCTTCCCCGGCCCGCGGGCAGCTGCCCCGCGCCGCTCCCGCGTCCTCCCCAGCCCTGCCCGCACCCCCTTCCCCGGGGTCCCGGAGGGGCTGCAGAGGGTGTGTCCGGGAGCCCGGGAAACGGGGTGCGCCCGGGGTCGCTTCTGGGGTAGAGTTTTTTCCGCGGTTCTTCTTTGGGGGCAGCCTCAGGAAGACACCCCCCCCCCCCGCCTTCCCCTCACTACTGAGGACCCGTCGGTCACCCCCGCGCGGGAGCCGGGACGGCGCCGGGCAGGGTGCGGGGCGCGAGGGCTGGGTGTCAGGCCCGCTGGACGTGGAACGGCCTCCGAGGCTTTTTATTTTTATTTTTTGCCTTAGGCAAAGGGAACTTTTTTAAAGCTTATTATTTTTCTCCTGTAACACGTGATTCCAATTTTTGGAACCATAGTGCTTAAGCTCAACCTCCCCCCCCCCCCTTCCTGGTTAAAACCCCACTTTGCGATCCTGTGAAATGAGCTTCCTAAGTAGTGGACCCTTTCCCCCCACCCCCACCCCGCACCCCTTCCACGCACAGCTGAAGATCAGCGCCTGGCAGGGGCACCGAAGTCCCGCCTTCCGCGCTAGCCGCCGCGGGGACCGGGCTGCTGGTGCCTGCACCTCGTGCACAGTCATGGAGCAGAGATGAAGTCGGACTGTTGCGAACCACTGCATGCCTCATATAAATGAGTCCCTGCAGAGAGCCGTGAAACACCAAGATGTACCACAGACTGTCCTTATTTCTACCCTGTAACACGGCTTTCGCGCCAGAGACTCAGGGACCCCTATGCTCAAGGGCAATGCGGGATTCCTGTTGTACTCAGAATCCATTGTTGGCAAGATGGAAATGGGAGATCTGTGATATATCTCATTTATGCGTACTGTCTCATGCTATTGATACACGTGCTAATGGTAGATGCACTTACTGCGTTATGTCCAGGTCATAGGACCCTGGTGTCAGGAAATGAGAAATAGGTCTTAGGGCTCTGGGTTCTCTTGGAAACTTTCCTTTTCTACTTGCTCTCACGTAATGGGGTAGGAAAGGGGGGGTATTCCCATACTCTTTGGTAAAAGCAGAACGTTTCAGTATTGTGTCCTAAAGTAGTGCTAATTCATAACGGGCCTCATCTGACCTGATATTCAAAAGACTCTTGGGACTCAGGCAAATTTCGATTATACAGATTCATCCCTCCATATGTTTGTTCATTCTAGATCCTGAGCCCCAAACTCTAAATGCTGGTGACATCCCTCTCTCTTTGCTAACTAGTTTTCCTTCAGAACAGTTCTGCCTCCTTGAGAGCCACTCTAAAGAATAACCTGTATGCCAGATGGTGGTGCATATCTTCAGTCCTAGCACTTGGGAGGCAAAGGCTGGAGGATTGAAAGTTCAAGGCCAGCCTGAGCTACATAATGAAAAGGCCATCTTAAAAGAACCACCTACATTGATCTTGTCAAGTATAACAAGAAAAGGGCAGAAAAAATGAACAGCTTTTGTTGGGAAATTATTTAAAAAAAAAAACTCTCTGAAGTGTATGACTTGAAAAAAAAAAGGCTCAAGACAGGACAGTGGCACTTCATCAATGATTCTAGAATGTCATATAAGAGGTAAGGTTGGCACCTGTCTGAAAACTTGTCTGTCTGATGCGTATCCTTGTTAGGAATGTTGACAACTAAGCACTTAAATCACTTCACCATCAACAGCAACAATCCGGGTTTACTAAAATACAAATTGGTGTGATCACTTTCACCTTTTCTGCTTACTGATTCACTTCAGCAAAGTTGGACAACACAGGTGTGCTGAGTGAAAACTAAAGGGTCCGACAAGCGCATGAGATGCTGTGATACAATCACACCACCATTGTTTTTACAGTCCTGGTCTGACTCATTAGAAATCATCTTTTTATCCAAAACTGCTAGTCATTCTACTTAGAGAAAAAGTAAAAAAAAAGTTCAACTGAGACATTTTATAACTACAGTATAACTACTTTCTTCAACTTGCTTAAATGTAGCCAGAAAGTTTATTTGGCCTTTAAAAAAATTAGATAAAAGTTGCTTCTTGCTGTAGAATGTTTATTGTTTGTTGCCTTTTCCTTTTGAAAGGTGCTAAAGAAACTTAACACCTAAGTGAAGACCGAAAAAATAGAGATAGATTTAAAAGGAGATAAGATACATTGAATCCTTTTGAGTTGGAAAGTCATCCAAATTGAAAGGAATTAATTTTACTACTTTGAGCAAGCTGTGTCTTGTCCCAGGGTTAAGTAGGTCCATACTACTTTTTAAAATCATTTTATAAAACAACATCCACTTGTTTTTAAATGGACTGAGTACATATGAATTACAAAGATGTTGGAAATATTCCAGTTTTCAAGTCACGGCTGTACACCGTTGAATGGACCAAGCATGCATGTCTCTATGGAGTTTTACATTTGACACATAGATGTTAACTAAAATGAAAATAATCTAGCATATTTGTATCTCATTTACAGTTCAGGTGTTTTGTTCTTTTTTCTTTTCTTTTTTTGCCAGTCCTGGGGCTTGGGACTCAGGGCCTGTGTACTGTCCCTGGCTCCTTTTTGCTCAAGGCTAGTATTCTACCTCTTGAGCCACAGCGCCACATTGGCTTTTTCTGTTTATGTGGTACTGAGGAATTGAACCCAGGGCTTCATGCATGCTAGGCAAGCACTCTACCACTAAGCCACATTCCCAGTCCTGTTTTGTCCATTTTTAAGATACACATCTGAGCTAGTGGCATCTAAACAGTGGCAATTTGTTTGGCAACTTTCCCTCCTGAGGTGCGTGTAAAGCAGTGTGTTAAAAGTGGTGGCATTTTAAATTCAGTGACACAAGGCATGTATAAAAAGTGTCCTCATATTGAGTAACTTTAACACCATCAACTTTCTGTAAAGGGTGACTTGCAAAATGAAGATGTACACCATCTAAATGCTTTCATCATTCAGAAGATTTCCGTAGAGTTCTTTATCCTGTGTAAATCAACTCAGATAAATCTAAATCTAAGAACCATTTTTTTTTAAGTGTTTAAAGGAGACCCTGCTTGGTGCACTTTTCCATGGCCAGCACACTGGTTAATGAGTCTGAAGTTAAGTTACTCAGGAAAACCAAGCATTTATATGAGTTCGTGTTATTTACCTCTTTGTTTTGCTTTCTTTTTCCATCCTGAAGGCATGTAAATCCACTTAAAATGGAAGGTTTTTCTTAAACGGGACATCCTTAAATTGAATTTCAGTGTTTCATAGTTACTCTTGCTTTAGTAAGAAACATCAAAACCACTTACTGTGTATGTACACAGCTTCGTTGGGTAGCTATTTTGTACTCTCTTCGGAAACCTGTGCACATGTGATCCTGAGAGCAGGTCTCAGGATATAATCTGGTGAAGACCATCTTACACGTCTCCTTCCCCAGGTGGACCTCATCATTGCTTTTCAAAATGCTGATGGTGGTGTGTGCACACCTGTGAGAGGGCACCAGACCAGGCCTGTGGCTTGCAGACTTGTGTTGTCAGGATTGCTAGCCTGCTACTCTAGAGCTCATCACTTGGCTGTCTGGGCTGGAGCCTGAGAATTTGCATGATAGCAAGTTATCGTGGTGGATGCTGCTGCTGCTGCTGCTCCAGGGACAGAAAACTAGTGTCCTCACTGGACCCTCCTGCTTTTTTTTTTTGTTTTTGCCAGTCCTGGGCCTTGGACTCAGGGCCTGAGCACTGTCCCTGGCTTCTTTTTGCTCAAGGCTAGCACTCTGCCACTTGAGCCACATTGCCACTTCTGGTCGTTTTCTATATATGTGGTGCTGGGGAATTGAACCCAGAGCTTCATGTATATGAGGCAAGCACTCTTGCCACTAGGCCACATTCCCAGCCTGACCCTCCTGCTTTAAGTGGCTTCTTTAAAAGTATAAATGTAGCCAGGCACTGACAGCTCACATCTGTCATCCTAGCTCCTCAGGAGGCTGAGATTTGAAGACTGAAGTTCAAAACTAGCCTAGGCAGGGAAGGTCATAAGACTCTTACCTCCAATTAACTACAAAAAAAGCGCCAGAAGTGGATTGGTGGCTCAAGTGGTTAGAGCACTAGCCTTGAGCACAAAATCTCAGGGACAGTGTCCAGGCAGGGTTCAACCAGTATCCCCCCCCCCAAAAAAAAAATAATGTTAGTCACGTGCCTTAGCATAGTAGAGGGGTAAAATATTATATCATGTAATGATGGACACACTGAAATTGCCTGGAAATCCTGAATTTGAACTTAGGGCCTCATATTTGCCAGGTAGACCCTCTACCACTTAAGCTGTGCCCTCAACCCCCTTTAGCCTTTTTAGTTATTTTCAGGGAGGGTAATGAATTTTTGCCCAGGCCAGTCTTGGGACTGCAGCCCTCCTATCTCTGCCTCTCACCTAGCTGAGATTACAGGTGTGAATCACTACCGCAGGTTGAGATAGGACCTTGAACCACAGTCCTCACAATCTCTGCCTCCTGAGTAGTTAGAATTATAGCCTTGAGCCAGCCCACCCAATCTAATTGCAGAGAAAAATATTCTTAAAGTTCATTAAATTTTGACTCTTTGATTATAGGTAGTTCTCTTTTCTTTCTGTGAAGTACTTTAAAAAAGTTTAAAAAGTGTTTTGGTACTGTAAATGTGGCTCTGAGGTAGAGTATATGCCTAACAAGCATGAGTCCTGAGTTCACACCCTAGTACCACCACAAAAGGAAAACAAGATCAAATAATGGTAGTTGGGAGATAGATAGTTGTGGACTTTCCTGGGTTTTAGACATTCTTTTTGGAAGAAGCTAACTGAGAAATAGTAAAGAGGAAAGAGTCAATAAAAAGGTGTTTATCTAGATTAAATATTTATGTGGTTCTAAATTTAAACTGGTACAAAGCATACTTCAGGGTTGTTGTTTTTTTTTTGTTTTTTTGGTTGTAGGGTTGAGTTCTGGGCCTGGGTGCTGTCAGGTAGATCTTCAGCTCAAGGCTAGTGCTCTACCAGTTGAGACATAGTGCCACTTCGAGTTTTCTTGTGGTTAATTGGAGATAAAAGTCTCAAAAACTGTCCTGCCCAGGCTGGCTAGGAACCATGATCCTCAGATCTCAGCCTCCTGAGTAGCTAGGATGACAGGTGTGAATCACTAGCGCCTGGCTTGAGATCTTTTCATATCAGTATATGGAAGGTATATAGCATAATTTTGTAGCAAGTGTTTTTAGACTGAATGTCTGTATTGTGCCAGGTTTACTTAACCAGCCCTCACTGGTGGATATTTGTGTTGTGCCCATCATGAGCGATACCACGGTGAAAACTTTGTATGCACATGGTTCCTACATGTGCAGGTGTGTCTGTACATATGGACCTTGGTCAGCAAGCAGCACATGTCTGATGTTGGCAAATGCTTTGCCCTTGAGAATAGCAGGATTTTGAATCTCTAGATGTCTGTGGAGGCTTTCTCTAGGACCCCAGCATGGACACCACAATCTAATAATTCTCCAGTCTCTTATACAACAGCACAGTGTCTCTGCATAGCCTATTCACATTGTCCCAAATGCTTTAGTGATCTTTAGACTACTTACCAGACCCAGTGCAGTGCAGATGTTTTGTAAATAGTTGTTACATCATATTGTTTAGGGAATGATGAGCAGAGCAAAGAGTCCATATATGCTCAGTACAAATATGACTTAGAACCGTTTTTCTATCTGAGGTTTGTTGAATCTGGGGATACAGACACCTAGATGCAGAGGGTAGCTCTGGTATGTGAGGGTACTTGCCTCTCTCCGGCCTCTCCAGCCCACTATGTTTGCCGGCCTTCCAGTTTGTATCAGCTGATGGGTGAGAGATGCTAACACAGTGTGTGACAAGATGAGCTGGGCTGAGCATCTTGTCATGTGTTTAAAGCCTAGTTGTAGTTTGTTCATTCTTTCTCTCTTCTTTCCTTCCTTCTTTCTCTGTCTTCCTTCTATCTTCCTTTCCTTCTTTCTGAACTGCTTGTGCTCCAGTTTTCTTTTAGATTGCTTTTTTCCTAACCAGTTTCTAGAAATACACAAATTAGAGCTTATCCCTTTGTCATCAGAGTTGCAGTTTTTAATCAGTTTGTTTTCATTTGCCTTCACAATCGAAACCATCAGAATGGAAACCTCTACAATTTTTTCTTTAGGTTTTACGTAGTTTGTACTAATTGTTTATGGTGTCTGAAGTTTGAGTCACTCAAAGGCCTCCAAGATTTTTGGAGTTTGCCCAGGTTTTCTTTTAGTACTTCTGTGGTTTCACTTTCACACTTACATCTTTGGTCCACTGAGAATTTATTCTGGCATTCAGAGTTGTGTGTAGATTCAGCTTTATCTTTTTTCTGCACAGCAAGCTACCATTTACCTTTATTCATTTGTTTCAGAGTCTGTCTGGAGTACACTTTGACTGTCTTGTGAACTGGGCGATTGAGGTACATGTCCAGACTCTGTTCTAGTCCACTGGTCTTTCAGTTCACACAGCAATGCCACATTTTTGTTTTTATAACATACCTTACAACTGGTTTTACCTTGTTCTTTTTTCTTTTCTTGGCAATTCTTGCTGTTTAAATTTTTCCACGTGAATTTTAGAACTCTTGTCTAGTTGGGTGTTTATTTTTTTGGGGGGGAGGGATCAAGAGTATGTTAAAAATATAACACTTCCTTTTTCTATGCCTCAGTTTCCCAGTGTGTAAAAGGAGCAATAGTAAGAATGTTCCTCTATAAGAATGTGGGGAAGATTCAAAGAGAGCACTGAACCCACCCTCTGCGTGTCTCTCCTGTCACCATGTGCAGTTTCCTTTCATTTTCCTACTTCATGTTACCTTGCTCACTTTTAAAAGAAGGAGAAAAACTGATTAGAATTGAAGTTAAAACTAAGCTCTTAATCAGTATGAGCAGATAAAATAATCAATGCATTTTGAAAACAGAGAACAAACTCAGCCTGGCATTCAAGGTCCCTCCTTCTTACTGGCCTTACTACTTGTTCCTCTCTTGCTTGCCCCTAACAGTGATGCTGCCTAGCATTTCCCAGAGTCCCTGTGTTTCCAGTGATACCAGCACACTCTACTTAAGTCTGCCACTTGAGTACTGCCCTTGACCCAGTAAAAGCCAGTACTTGTCCCCTAGACTAGCTTGACTTGGACTTGTATATTGACTGGAAACTGCGATGTGCGAGAGTGTGCTGTACAGTAAAGAATGCCTGGCACCAGCAGCACTCACGTTCCTTATTTGCGGAACAAGGGAATGAGGAATTGACTTTGCCTCTTTACCTTCTCAATCTGGGTAGCTCTCATCTCACCCATTGCCCTGTTAGCCTCTTGAAGACAAAAACTGCCTTTTGCAATCATAGCAGTGATGAGTATCATACATAATAGAGATAGAGGTGGTGAGAGAAAGGTTTGTTTGCTTGCTTTTTAATTATATAAGAGGCCATTTGAAAGTAAATCAATAAACATTTGTTGAGCACGTATGATGTTCCCAGAACTGTCTTAGTGCTGATGTGGCTGTTTCCTGTAACCCTCAGCATCTCAGCATCCTCTTGTTGGGTACTGTTGCATGTGTGAGGGAAACAGACGCCACCCTGCTGCTACATGGGGGAGCTGGGCTTCTGTGCCTGTGCTCCACCCGCCACAATGTCCCCCCACCCCCATGAGTGTCACAGTCCACTCTGTCGTCCTGGACAGTTCAGAAGTTTTCATCATACATTGGTCTTTTTACTTCCCACCTCTCCCATTGTGGGGACTTCTGTTTTGCTCCGATTTATCGTAGACATTGTCTCACTACCCTTGCTGGGCAGGTAGTGGACTTTCTGTGAAAAGTAATTTTTCCTTTTAATTTTTTTTAGGTTCATAATAAAGGTGCTAAAACAGAGAATGTAAGACAAGAATAACAATATTGTTGCTGAGGTAAGTTTTTTTTTTTTAACAGTTTTTAAAGAATCTTGTCCCTCTTTCCTTTTTTATAGCTTGCTTTGTGAAGGTGTAAAAGGGCGACTTTTAGGAGTGTTTGAGTTTACAGGACATAAGGGTGGTGAGGTTGGTGCCAGGAAGGTGGGTAGTGTGACCCAGGCCACGAGCTTTCCCTTTATGAATGTAATTGTTCTGTTGTTGTAGCAACACAGCCCTATGAAGGACACCAGCAGTAGAAACCCACAGCCATTCACAGTTATGTCAGCTTGGGAAATTAGTGAATACTTCTGAAAATAAGGAGTTGAGAGGGGTTGGGAGAACATTTTTCTCACTGAGAAGATACCTGTGATTGTCACGTGTAAGGCACTTGGGCTTTTAAATGGAATGAAAATATTAAAATATGTTGAGTTCTTGGTTTCTCCCATCTTTTGCTTTGATTATAAGTATTTAAGAATTATGGGGCTGAGAATATGGCTCAGTGGTAGAGTGTTTTCCTTGCACGCATGAAGCCCTGGGTTCTATTCCTCAGTACCACATAAACAGAAAGGGCTGAAAGTGGCGCTGTGGCTCAAGTGATAGTGTTAGCTTTGAGCAAAAAGAAGCTAGAGACAGTGCTCAGGCTCTTGAGTTCAAGTCCCAGGACTGGCAAAAAAAAAAAAAAAAAGAAAAAAGGAGAAAGAAAACAATATTAGGGGCTGGGAATATGGCCTAGTGGCAAGAGTGCTTGCCTCATATACATGAAGCCCTGGGTTCGATTCCCCAGCACCACATATATAGAAAACGGCCAGAGAGGGCGCTGTGGCTCAAGTGGCAGAGTGCTAGCCTTGAGCAAAAAGAAGCCAGGGACAGCACTCAGGCCCTGAGTCCAAGGCACAGGACTGGCAAAAAAAAAGAAAACAATATTATTAAACAAGAATTATAAATGTTTGCAAATTACTGATCAGCAACTGTAATGGTTTTGAACACAACTTTTCCTCTGTAAAGATCAATGCCCTTGGGGCTGGGAATATGGCTTAGTGGCAAGAATGCTTGCCTCATGTACATGAAGCCCTAGGTTTGATTCCTCAGCATCACATATATAGAAAAGGCCAGAAATGGTGCTGTGGCTCAAGTTGGCAGAGTGCTAGCCTTGAGCAAAAAAAAGCCAGGGACAGTGCTCAGGCCCTGAGTTTAAGCCCCAGGACTGGCCAAAAAGGAAAAAAAAAAAAAAAAGAAAGAAAAAGGAACAATGCCCTTAAAAAATAAAATTAAAGAAGAGAAGATAACACATTAACTTTATTCGCCGGGCATTTGTGGCTCATGCCTGTAGCCCTAGCAATTCGAAGCCAAGTTGGGCTGGAAAGTCTGTGAGACTCTTATCTCCAGTAAACTACTTAGAAAAAGCCGGAAGAGGCATTGTAGCTCAAGTAGTAGAGTGCTAACCTTGAGAAAAAGAATCTCAGGGATTGCATCCAGGCCCTGAGTTCAAGCCCCAGGACGGCACACACACAAACAAAACCAATGCCCTTTGAGTTGCATACAGTTATAGGGAAACTTATAGAAGCTTTAAAAACAAATTTCTGAACATCTTTCAAACATGGATATGAATTGCTGAATATACAGCATACATGATTCCTAAACTTTGGATGATATAATGTTTTATTGAGTTTTATGAACTCTGCAGTCACTTGTAAACTTGTCTGTATTCCTATTGAATTTTTTCTTTCTAAAGGATATGAACCACCTGTTTGCTCTAGCTTTTATTTCAATCAAACAAAGTTCCATAAGGAGTCACATGAAGCACATACCAACTTTGTCATTGACCGACCATTTGTTCTTTGACTTAATAAAAAAGCAATTAAAATTCACTGTTTTCCTATGTATAAAATACATCTTTTTAGGATATAGATTGCTTTCCTTGGTGCTTCTTTTCTTTCTGCTCCAAGTTCACCTTGCTGACTGAACTCCCTGAGTCAGGGGCACCTCCTCCCATGGGGGTGTTAGTCACCAGTTTTCATCAGCACCAAATACAGCCACACCTGGCGGGAAATGGCAATTCAGATGGGTTTGTAAAGAGATGAATGGCGATGTTTATGGTCATTGTTAAGGCACAATTAAGATTTTAATTTGGAGAAGGAAGCTAGAATGTGATTTTTATGTGCAACTAAATCTGGACATACACAATGATGATGACACTTGGTACCATAACATTTTGTGACATTTTGACTTACACTGTGCCCCATTTATTTTTAGAATCACATAAACCACCACATTTTAGATCTGCCTTTGTTGTTGTTGTTAAGGACAAAGTAAGTAAATATCTACAGCAGGTAGGATACCAGGTCCTCTTTAATCTTATGTTTCATGACATATGGATATGTGACTATTCACAGTTTATTTTAAGGATTTGAAGTTCATTTAAGGATCAAGTAAATGCCTTTCACTCATACTTTTAATCATCATAGAGGGAAATTGAATTTTAGTCATATGATTCAGCATTTGTTAAAAAGAAAACTAGAGAATTAGATTGCCAGCAGTTTTGTAGAATGGCTAAATCTCAGTGGGGGAATCTGCCTCTGAAGCTTTTCTGACTCCTAAACCAGTTTTCCACAGGCAGAGCAAACAGTGGCAGTTGATTGCCTCTGTAAGCTCAAGTGACTTTCGGTGTCCTGTCACGCTTTGTTTTCATTGGAATATGGGGTTGTGAGGAATGCATATACTAGTTTTAACTAGTACTTAGTAACTTGAGTGTAAAGTTTTTAGTTGATTAATTCTCTAGTAATCTTTTGTTTGGTTTGGTTTTTTTCCAGTCCTGGGGCTTGAACTCAGGGCCTCAACACTGTCCCTGGCTTTTTGCTCAAGGCTAGCACCCTATCACTTGAGCCACAGCACCACTTCTGCCTTTTTTCTATATATGTGGTGCTGAGGAATCAAACCCAGGGCTTCATATATACAAGGCGAGACTTTACCACTAGGCCACTTTCGTAGCTCCCCCCCCCCTCGCTTTTTTTTTTCTTTCTTTGTTGTCAGTTGTGGGGCTTGAGTTCAGGGCTTGGGTACTGCCCCTCAACCTTTTTGCTCAAAGCTAGTGCTCTACCACTTTGAGCCACAGCGCCACTTTGGTTTTTCTGGTGGTTAATTGGAGATTACAGTCTCATGAACTTTCCTGCCCCGGCTGGCTTCAAATCACAATCCTCAGATCTCAGCCTCCTGAGTAGCTAGGATTACAGGCATGAGCCACCAGTACCCAGCTAATAATTTTAATTTACTCTTTAATTTGCTTAGCAACTCTATCTTAATTAGTCCAAAAAATGAGGACTAAGCCTCCTTCCAAATTCAGGTTTGAAAGGATATCAATTCATTTCTTCATTGATTGGGCCTAAGTGAATGAGGTCTTCCTGGACTTGGCCTTCAGATACCTTATTGTGGCTAATGGTATACTCTTGTGTTTGTTTTCTGAAATACTAAAGTTCTGGTTCTATGGCAGTACAAGAATTTGCTTATTATCATTTGTTTTTTCTGGCTAGCTCCATTTGCAAAAAAAAAAATTATACTATGTTTAAATGGATTTCACGACTTTCTTACAGATTCAGTGGTTTGGATTTTGTGCATTTGTAAGTATTTTCCTATTTTAGGCATAAAGCTTAATGTTTAGACTGGCAAAGAAAGTGACCAGTGATTGTGATGTTGGGCAGAGGAGAAGTTGAGTGTTCATATGCAGAACTTGTGGCCAAAGACTGCCCAGCTGAAATTGGTTTACACCTGGTGAGTAGGAAGAAGAAACCTTAGGCTGATGTGTAGTCCCGATAATAGATCCCTAGACGAGCCAGCATGTGAGCCTTCCTTCTATAGAATCTTGCGGACTTGGTCTCTCCTGGGGGTATGATTCACTCCAAGTGTAAGAGGAGAGTTTTACAAAGAGGAGGAAGGAGTAGTGGCTTTGGGCCACAAGTTCCCCAATACGCTCTATAGTGAAACTCACTAGGAACCTCTCTGTGCACTGAACTCCCCACCCCCCTGAGAATTTTCCTTTTCCCCTTACCTGAAAGTTTGCCTAGAGTGGCGTGGTAGCAGTTATCTAGAGCTAGGCTAGGGAAGTCTATCCCTGCAGAGTCTAGAGACTGTTGAGATGTCCAGGGTGGGAATGTGACTGAGAACCATCATGTTATTCCCTCCCTTATCACAGGGTCAGGGTGAGCCTCAAGTGTTTGTGTATGTGAAACCTGCTAAGTTTTGTTTTAAATAGATTTCAGTCTATTCTAATGTGCCAAAGTTTTTGAGTTAAAATGTTCTAGCAGCTATCAGTCAAACATCACTTGCTGTCAGTGGGAAAGGATATCCTCCCACATCCTCTGCAGAGCTTAAAACCATCCTACTTCCTCTTTCTTTTACCTGAAGAACTGATTGCTGACACTTGGGAATTATAATCAGATGGCATCAATCTTTATGGAAAGGTTACCAATTATTTCACTGTAAAATATGCATTTCCCCCTAATAGTGAATGTTTCTCTTCATGTGTCTCTCAGTTCAGCTCTTTTAAACTTGCCTCAGGTGAATGAGTGCTTTGTGTCACACCCTGAATTAATACATTTGAAAGAGACTTTATGGATGGCTTTCTTACCTTCAGTTCCATGTCAGAGAAGGATAAAGGAAGGAGTTATTTTGATATGAAATCTTCTCAGGCTCTTTTGATTATTTTGCTGTTTTGGAGGTAGAAAAAGATGCTGATGTCAATTACCTATGCTTTGATTTAAGCTCTAAAATGAGTGTTGTGGTGAACAGTTGGCAAGCAGTGAGGATTTTGTGTGGGGATGTACATTAAGCAATGTGCTATGCCTTTGTTTACATTGCCTCATTGTGTTTTCACAGCTACTAATAGAAGACTGCTGTGGGACTGTGAAATTTGTCCTTGGGTATGTAGCTTAGTATAGGTTAGAAAACCAAAATTGTTGGGGTTGGAGGTGTGGCTCAATTGGTAGAGCGCTAGTCAGTGAGTGAAAGTATCAGGTACTGAGAAGTCCCAGTCTCAGACCAAAAAGAAAAACAAAGTTTTAATCCAGATCTCCAGCTCCAAGATCTGTGCTCTCTTACATATGGGGACAGAGAAAGGGGCTGAGAGAATATTGAAGGTTTCCATTGTTGTAGACAGTTGAACTGTTGAGCAGAACGACAGAAAAGCTATTTAATCATCAGCACCACCACTTCATTCCCAGTGTTCCCCCCACAGCCACTGGAAGTAGACGAGCCTGCCAGGGTGTCTGGCTCACTGTGTTCAATACAACATAGGATTGTTTAATTTAGTAACGCTCTGAGATGAAAGGTTTGTGACTGCCAAGTACAAACAGACCTTCTGCGGGATGTTAATTTGGTTATAGGAGAGAATGCTTGTTTTTCCTTGCTCTGTGTTAAGAAAGAAGCTGGCATATTTCCCCCCGTGAGTAGAAAGGACTTTGATTTGTTTAAATCTGTGAGCAGTCCTGGTAAACATTTTTCTTTGTTAATTCCATCCTGCTACCTGGCAGCTCATTGCAGATTGCATGCTTTTTTATTCTTCTTTGCTCTTTTTGCTTTGAATTTGGTTTTATAGTTGGTGGCTATAGGGATTTATTGTTAGGAAACTAAATCATTCCCCCATTGAACAGACTGTGTGCTTTTATAATAGATTATCCTTTAGAGGTTTTACTGTACAGTCACTTAAAAATATTCTTCTTGATAAATAATTCATGTACCATGAAGTTTACCCTTTAAAAATTATAATTCATTGGTGTCTGGTACTTTCACAGAGTGGTATACCAGTTACTACTGCCTTCATTCCAAAAACTGATCCTTCTGCAAAAGAACTCTATTAGAAGCCCTTCTCCGTTCTCCTCTTGTTCAATCGGGCAGCCACTAGTCTGCTTTCTCTCTGTATGCAGTTACTTCTTCTTAGTAGGCCATTGAAATGCAGTCTTTCAAAAAGAGGCTGTTTGTGTCTAGTTTCTAATGCTTGGCATATTTTTGAGATTCATCCATGTCATAGCAGATATCAGAACTTCATGCACTTTTTATTGGTAAATAGTATTCTGTGGTAGACTTTTGAGTGGTGTCTCCCTGGGGGCTGTTGTGAATTGTGCTTTGGTGAATGTTTGTGTACAAGTTTATAAGCAGATTCATATTTTCATTTACTTGAGGTATAAGCTAGGAGTATAATTAATGGATGATCCAACTTGTTGAGGAACTTCCAAGCTGCTTTCCAAAGTGGCTGCACCATTTTACATTCCCATCAGCAGTGCTCGGGGGTTTTATTCTCCACATACTTGCCAGCACTTTTCCATCTAATTTTGTCAAAGTAATCACCCCTCCTGGGTGCAAAGAAGTGCCTCATTGTGGTTTTAATTTGTATTTCTCAAACAACTAATGCTACTGAGCGTTTTGTGTGTTTATTGGCCACGATGTATCCTCCTAAAATACCTATTCAAATTCTTTGTCCTCTTTAATAGTTGAGCTATCCTTTTGTGTTCAGTTAGAATAGTTCCTTACATTTTCTGGACACACTTCCCTGTCTCATACAGGAATTAAAAAAATAATTCTTCCATTCTGTATATTGTCTTTTCTCTTTCTTGATAATCTTTGATAGAAATAGTTTAAAATGCTTTTGCTGTTGTTTTGAGATAGGTTTTTACTGTGTAGTTGTACCTGGCCTCAAACTTGTGATCCTCCATCATCAGCCTCCTGAATGCTGACATTACAGGTGTCTGCCATCATGCCTAATCATTCTAAATTTTGATGAAGCCCAGTATTCTAATTTTTTTTTGTTTGTACAGTTTCTTCTCTAAACATTTCTGTAAGTTGAAAAGTAGTTGTTTCTTATTTCTGAACATTTCCCAGTCAAAAATGTGTACAAATTTGAATGGGCAGTTGATTAGTTATGCAATGGGTTTTCTTAGAAACATTAAGTTCTTCTGTGCTTTTCTCCAATTCAGTGTTAAATCTTTTAAAATCAGAACAATGCCTTTTGGTATTCTTAGCTCAGAACACCTTGCTCATTCTATAATCATTTGTAGGTGTCTGATGTGCACTGAGCAGTTGGTTGGTTGGGCTTGGGGAAGTAGAGGCGAGTGGAGCATGGTCCAGACCTGAGCTCTCATGCCAGCCTAGGAGCTTCCACAGAGCATCCAGAGAGCTTCAAGTGTCTGTCCCACCATTTGCTGCTGTGTGTTGTGTATGCTGTCACCAGGTACCTGAAGCAGCCTACAGAAGGTTACTGATGTAGTAAAACTTAGAAGGCAGCCTAAAGAAAGCCATTTATCTTTCATTTCGTGAGGTTTTCGGGAAAGAAAAGGTCCTACTTCCTTAAGGAACTCAGCAGGATGGGTGGATGTCTCTGAGCCCAAGCCTAAGCAGTTCCATGTATTCAGAGCATAAAATGTGAGGCGTGGAAGGGCAGTTGTTTGGCTGGCAAGGAAGGTTGGTTGTGGGAAGCTGGGTGTGTCATCTTGGAAGCTAGATTTTGGCCATAGTCATGAGGAGTCCAACAGAGGAGGAGGGTGGTAATATGGTCACTGTAGTTACTAAACTGCAAACCCTGGGGGTTGGAGGGAGGGGGATGGGGACTGGAGATGGGAGATCTGCTGGGCTGTTACACTAGTGCTGGTGGGAGCTGATGAGGACCTGGACCAGGATGCTGCTGACAGAGGTAAGAAGTTGGAGGCTGGAACTATATAGGAGACACTGGGCAAGATGCCTGGCTCTATGTTAAAAGACCCCACACTTGTGAGGATCAGTAGATTTCCTCAAGGAAGTTACAGCTGGAATACATTTCTGTGGAGATCAGGGTGATCCCAGGCACCTTGGGACTAGATTTCAGTCATGTTTGCAGGGTAAGCTCTCCAACAGGAAGGAAAGAGCTTCTGCCAGACATGGTTGCTCTTCTTGCTTAGGCAGGGGTCTTCCAACAAAGACCATGAGTGAAAGCTCCAGCAAAGCCATCTGTGCATGTTTCCTCTGGGAACATGAGGTGGGCTGGGTTATCCTCAGACCTGAAAAGGGAGGGAGAGGGCCAGAATGCCAATGATGGCACAATGCTGGTGGAATGCCCAAGGATAAGCTCCCAAATTGAGGAGGCTAGAATGCAGACTCGGCCGAGCTCCCTTTTAGACCAACTCAGTGTGTACCATACTGGTGTGTGGCTTATTTTTGTGGTTGTCAATGGACTTGACATTTTTCGCTCAAGACAGGGACAGTTTTCTTTGCTGTGACTCTTCAGAGCCTTGCATACTTGCATATGGTAGGTTGTAAGTTGGTATCTATAAGTGAATGCATGCAGACAGTTGGATGGTTAAATACAGACCTAGGAGTTATCATTGTGGGGCTATAGCATTGTCAAGTCTTTGGAGACTTTACTAAGAGATATTTATAAGTTCAGGTATTATGTACACCAGTGTTTTCACGTCCCCATAATGAAATTGTGTCTATTTCTCTTTTTTTTCCTTTTTGCATTACCTAGTATTTAATGCCCAAGCCCTGCCAATAAGTTCTGATTAAAATGGGTTTGTAAGATTAGACTTGTGATAGATAGGGAAGTAAAGGTAATAAAGAAAGGAACTATTTCCTTTTAAGAGTAACTGACTCATAGGATGAAACCATGGCTATGATTTCAGATCTCTCCTGTAAACTCTACTCTCAAGAGATGTTTATAAAACACTCAGGACAATACAGATTGTACTAAGAAAATGTGCCTTGATCAACTCTGAAGATAGAAAGCAAGGAACTTATAAATCAAGTCTGATGTTTCAATGGGAAGGCCCCGGAGTTCACCTTAAAAGTAAGAATTCGGGGGTGACATTGTCCAACAAGAAATGTACTCACGAGGCTGGGAATATGGCCTAGTGGCAAGAGTGCTTGCCCTCGTATACATGAAGCCCTAGGTTTGATTCCTCAGCACCACATATATAGAAAAAGCCAGAAGTGGCGCTGTGGCTCAAGTTGGCAGAGTACTAGCCATGAGCAAAAAGAAGCCAGGGACAGTGCTCAGGCCCTGAGTTCAAGCCCTAAGACTGGCAAAAAAAGAAAAGAAATGTACTCATTATCTGACTATATAACTGTAAACCCTCTGTACACCACCTTTATAACAACAGTAAAAAAATAAAAATTTAAGAAATACACGAAAGAGTAAGAATTCAGGCCACATCAAGGTTTTGTAGGCAAGAATTTTGTACTTTGAATAGCAGATGTTAACAGTTTCATCTTTTATATAAAAATAAAATGAATTACAGATTTCAGATCTGGCATCTTGAGAACTGACTCCTGATGCCTATCTCTTAGTAATCTTGGGACATGAGTCAAGAAAGGGAATTTGACTTTCATTTTTAAATTTTGACATGAATGTCTTTCCAACTGTGTCTCCCATATTCAGATAAACCATAGGGTAGCTTGGATGTGCCCTAATTTTTATATTTAAATTGTAGAAAATCAAAGTTATGTTTATATAAAGTACTGATGTTATGTCCTCACTTGGAAGAGATGTTCCACTTGTTTAAAAAAAAATTTTAAGTACACACTCCCCTACTATGTAACTGTACCCTTTTTGCACAACACCTTGTCAAAAAATTTGTGTTCAATTAATTAATAAATAAAAACAATTTTTAAGGTGAAATACTGTTGTATTACTAAACCCTCCTTTCATTCCACACTGCCGTATGACACAGTTCCATAGTAAGCTGCACATGCAGTCGTTCCGTAGTACCGTGGGGATTGATTCTAGACATCCCTAGCCTGCTCCATTGCCTAATGTAAAATGACATGGTGTCTATAACCTATGCATATCCTCTTGTATTCTGAGATACCTCTTGATTACTTACTATACTACAGCACAGTGTTGTATAAATAAAGGTCTGAGCATATTCAGAAAAATACTTTTTTCAAATATTTTCTTTTTGAATATAATTGTTTTTGTGTTTTGTTGTTGTTGTTGTATGTGTGTGTGTATTGGCAGTGGGACTTGAACTCAGAGCCTGGGTACTTCCCTTAGCTTTTGTGCTCAAGGAAGGCTGGCATGATACTTGAGCCACACCTCCTTTTCTGGCTTTTTAGCTATTAATTGGAGATTAAAAAGTCTCACAGATTTTCCTGCCCAGACTGGCTTTGAACCTTGATCCTCAGATCTCAGCCTCCTGATTAGTTAGGATTATAGGCATGAGCCACCCAGCTCCTGGCTTTCCAATTGTATTTTTTAAGTTTCACTTTATTGCCTACAATAAAGTGGGCAGAGATAAGGACCATTTTTATTTGTTTTTACCAAAGAACTTCTAGTAAATTTGGCTCCACATTCAGGTCAGTGTATTTTAGCAAGTTGCAGTTTCATGGAGTGTTTCTCAGAACTCAATTTATAGCAACTCAGCTTTTTAAGTTACTGCTAGATATACTTCTAGAATTAATTATTTTAAAATAACAGATTATTTTCATTTGAATTGTAGATTAATGCTGTTATTTCAGATAGAGTTTGAGCAAATATCAAGACTGTAAGTCAAGACTATATTCTGCATTTTAACAAATCTCCCAAAGTCTGGGAGAGAGCAAATTTTGGATTTAAGGACATCAAAATCCTAGTTTGAATCCTGAACATAGGTTAGTTGAGTATTACACAGAAAATTTCTGAGTTAAGATTCCAGACAAGTGATATCACTTTTAAAGCAAATTACAGAGTGGGAACTGACTATTGATTTTTAGAGGCACCTTATCAGCTCTGGCTAAAAGTAAAGTGCATCTGATATACTGTGTTTCATTTCTGGAAGTGATTCTATTTTTTAAGAAGTGTTCAGCTTTGTTCTTTCCTAATGAATTCTTTCTTCAAAGGCACTGTCACTCGAAAGAGAAAAGTTCATAGGCTAGACCTCAGAGAGGTAATCAGAGCCTCTGACATAGAAGGTGCTAAGCGCAGGCAGGCCCTGTCAGGAGAGCCTGCAGCCTTCCTACAATTGCTCTCTGCACTGCAAGGTCACTTCTGATGCTCCACCTAACACAAGACTACCTTCATATACACACTCTTTCCATTCATTGATGGATTTGCCAGTGACTGATTACTGTAATTTTTAAAAAGGATCATTAAATAATAGGATATGGTAAGTGCAAGATTTTTTAAATCCCTATCTGCATTTAGCCTACTTCAGGGAAGAATTTAAGTAGGAGATAATCTAGGTGAACTTTGATTGTTTAAGTGTGTGAAGGAAGAAGGCTAAAGGCATTTCTTTTTTAAAAATAATTTAAAATAATATACAGAGGAGTTACAATTACACACATAAGGCAGTGAGTACATTTCTTTTTTTTGTAGAAGTAAATTTTTAATGGCTAGTTAATTATATCACTACATTTTTATTGCAATATAGTACTCATTTAAGCACTTAAAAATGGAAGGTGTACAAAGATTAAATTAAGACACAGTAAATTGACTAAATATTTGGTTTTTATATAAATAAAGGTCATAACCACACTGTTGACATGTAATACTGTTATAATACAACAGTTAAACTTGTGAGTCTACAACAGAAGTCATCTGTAGTTAAACAGGAAACAAAGTTGAAAAAGACCATGTTAAAACAAAACTACTGGGACTAACAGGTTGGGATTGTAAGTAGCAACAAACATATTCACTCAGCTCCTGAGTATTTCAAGTTTTACAGTACACATTAAAAATGATTTCTTCCATCAACACTATAAATTCAAACTGTCGGATGTTTATGCATTTTGCAAATTACACTGATTGAATGCTTATATGTGAGTGGGGGTCAGAACATCTCCCAATTTTTCACATTACCCACATGCTAACACAAACACAACTGTTCCACTTCCTGTGAGTACATTGTTGAACATTGTTACCCCTCCCCCTCGTTTTTCTCCCACTTTCCCTCCCCTGTAGACATTTCTAATGTACTTTTATATTCTTGTAGTTTAAGTAGCTTGTTAATGCTGTCTACCAGTCTTTCTTCATGGGTAGAGGAAATGTAGAAGTGGGTCCCACCAGTTCTAGCTCTTGTGTTAATGAATTTCTGTTTTAATTTGTTTCTCTAAGATAGCAAATAGTATCTACAAATTCTGAAAGAGTGGATTGTGTCTGGTTTGTCAACTTCTTTTCTGGATGCTGTCCATGAGATCCCATTGTATAGGAGGTAAAATAGGGGTTTGGTCAGAGGGAAGTAGAAGGCAGGGCTGGTGGCCCTCCACAAGACTCTGGGAAAACCACTGTTCATGCTTTCATCAGCAAGATACAGAACATTTTTTGGAGGAGAGAAGGATAAATTATTCATTTATGTATCTTGTGCCTTTAAACTAATTATTTCTATGATAAACACTAATAACCATTTAAAAGTAGAATTGCTTTTAAATACTTAAGTCCATTTTAAACATAGTCAGTACAGTCTTGCCATCTTAACAGTCTTTCTCTTGTCACCCTGCCAGCCTATTCTCAGGGTAAAGTAACAAAGCCTCCAGCACATAGCATATAGATTGTTGTGTGAGCCCAACACTGCCTTTGCGTGACTTCTCTCCCATGCTCAGGCAGATTAAGGTGAACTAGAGAATAATAAACCCACTGAGAACTAGTGAACCCCAGGTCCTCAGGGTGAGAGATGAGTCCTTGTTCTCAGGTGGCTGTGGCTTTTCCTTGGGGCCAGGCTTGGGAGATTTCTGCCAAAGGATTCAAGATGCCCCTTGTGCTGCAAGGAAGAGGGGCAGCTCTGTGACCTTGGGCAGATCACTCGACCTGTCTGCAGTGGTGTTGCAAGGTGAGCCAACTGCTGCCACAAGCACGTCTTAGCACAGGGCCAATCACATCATAATTACAGATGTGAGGCCGAGACCAGGACCCTCCAAGTCCAGTGGAATGGCAAGCAGTGATCATTAGACAGCAAAGGTGTCACGAAGAGCCACAGCTGGTTCTGAGCTTGAGTGGAACTCCAGCCACAGCAAGCATGTGGGTGGGAATGTGGTGAACTGCCCTACTTATTATCAGCTGTTGGATCTTGCTGCTTTTTGGAAAAGTATGTATGCATGTAAAATGTATTTACATACATTTTGTTTAGGAAAATCTGCAAAAAAAAAAAAAAAAAAAACCAACCCCCAAACCCTAAAAGATGAAATCAATACTGTAAGGTTTGATTTCTTCTTTTGTTTGGCTTTTGCTTTCTCTATGGGATTAAAGATCTTTTGTTGTTGTTGGTCATGGGACTTGAAATCAAGGCCGGGGCACCTCTGAACTCTTTTTTGCTCAAGGCTAGCTAGCGCTCTACCACTTTGAGCCACTTCTTGTTTTCGGTGATTAATTGGTGATGAGAGTCTCACAGACTTTCCTGCTTGGGTTGGCTTTGAAGCATGATCCTCAGAGCTCAGCCTCTTGAGTAGCTGCCTTACAGGGGTGAGCCACCAGTGCTCAGCTGGGAATAAAGATCTATGCACTGCGCACGCCCTTGCAATCAGGAATGGCATGGTTACTGAACATTTGGAGCATAGCAGTATTTACTGTGGCTATGAATTTGGGTATGAGATGTTCAGAACATGTGACAGTGAATCATTATGTCAGTCAAAATTCACTAAAAGCTTATTGTTGAGTAAAATTATTCCCTTGAGAACCCAAAAGTATTCTCAAGTTCGGAGGCAACTTGAAATTTTTAGAAGAGGAGTAGCATTTCTTAAGGGAGTTTCAGCACATGCCAGCCACAGTTGCTGCTGACAAGGGATGCTTGCTGACTTGAGTGTCCATTGCACAAGTTCACTGGATTCTTTTAGGCAAGAATCACAAGGAAGAGATGATAGTAAAAGGTTTCTGGGGGAGGATGCCCTGAGTAAGTCATAAATTATCTTACAGATCGTGACAAGCGCCACAGACCTTTTGGGTGTCATTCATGTATAAATCAGCTTCTCTCTTGTGTGGCTTAGCATGGAAGTCTCCAGATTTAGTCATAAAGATCATGCTTGGTACAAGTATTATTGTTGATTCCAGCTGTTAGAGAGTTGACTGAAAACTTCCTGGTTGTTATTATTTTGTAAAATCCTTTTGGTCTTTTCTCTAAGCTTTTCACACCCTTTCCTATTTCCAAGCCAGAAGGACCTCTTGGGGCTGACACGTTCTGTTCTTGTAGTGTGTGGAAGTGATTGTTTTTGTCCTGAGCTTACCTCAGCTTCAGGAGCTTCTCATCCTGAAGCTCTGAGCTACCAGGGCATGGTTCTTCAGCCATGTTATCACTGCTATTTATTATTTTACCTTAAATTATGAGAGCCATTGTCCTGGTCTGTCTGTAGCATATTTCCTTTGCTGTTCTTTCGTTGTGCAATGACTGACAGCTTACAAATGATTCTGAGAGAGGACCAAGAGCAGCTTTGTACTTGGATGCTGGCCTTTCTATGAGAAATCCAACAGTACAACATCACTAGACACAGAGTAGAGTATGTGTACAATGAATGTTTACTTGAAGCAATGAGTTGCTTCAGGGTGGCTTGCAGTAGTGATATTTTCATTATTAAGTTGACCAAGCATTTTGTGCTTTAACTTTGGCTAACAATCCAGCCTTCACTTGAAGCAAATAAACAGAGAGGACTATGCAATCCAGGGAGACCAGTTTGTTCAGTTTTCTATCCAACAGTAATTTATTTTACAGTTGTGTTTATATAGAGTAAAGGTCACAGGAAAAGGTATATTTGAAGCAGTTACATCAGTTGCTTAGCTACAGTTGAAGGTCTTCAGTATGCTGATGAAAAGGGACCACTTAAAATGGATATTGTAAAATTCAGGCAGCTCTTTTTAAAGACAGCTTTATTGGGGTATAATTGACGTGCTGTAAACTGCACACTTAAAGCATATGGTTTAATTGGTTCTGACACCTACGAAACCATCACCACACTAAAGAAAATGAACATATCCATCACTTCCCCGGATTTTTTTGTATTATTTTATAAGACTGTTCTAGTCCTCTGCCCTTGTTGCCAGGCAGGTCGCTAGGTCTACTCTCTGTTGCTAGATAGATGAGCTTGCCTCTTCTAAAGTTTGACATAAGTGGAATCTTGTTGTACATAATCATTCCTTTGGCTTTTTTACTCAGCAAGACTATTTTGTGATGTACCCCTAGTTTGAGTAAACCAATAGCTTAGCTGGGCATCTTGGCACATCCCTACAATTCCTGCTACTGTAGAGCCAGAAGCAGGAGGATTGTGAGTTCCAGGCCAGTCTGGGCTGCATTGCAAGACAGTATCTCAAAGCAAAGTGTAAAAGGAAAAAAGGGGGGGGGAGGGAAGGAGTGGGTGCTAGATATGTACCTCAAATGGTAGAGTGCTTACCTTGGAAGTTTGAGTCCATGGGTTCAGTACCCAGTAGTGAAACAACAAAACCCCACCTATTCCTTACTGTACAGAAAGTATTCCAGTGTGTGGATATGTCACATTTTTATGCCTTTTCACTGTGGATGACTATTGGGGTGCTTTTAGATTTCAGCTCTTATAAGTAGAACCAACTGGCACACATCTGTGTGGACATGTGCTCTTTTCCCTTAGGTAGGCCCTAGGATGAGATGCATTATGTGGTGAGCATGCTTAAACTTTTTTTTTAACTGCCAAACTGTTTTCCAAAGGTTTTGTTTTGTTATGTGCTGGTCCTGGGGCTTTCTCAGGGCCTGGGCACTGTCTCTGAACTTTTTTTTGCCCCAGGCTAGTGTCCTACCACAGCTCCACTTCTGACTTTCTGGGTGAAGACAAGAGTCTCATGAACTCTCCTGCCCCAGCTGACTTTGAACTGCAGTCTTCAGATCTCAGCCTCATGAGTAGCTAGGATTACAGGCGTGACCCACCAGTGCCTGATCAATGTTTTTGTTTTTGTTGTTGTTTTTAAGCTTTCCTACCACTAGTGCATGAGAATTTCTGGTACTCCAAGTCTCTGTCATTACTTGGTATGGCCAGTCTTTATAATTTTAAGTCAGCCTAATAGGTACATTGCAGCATCTCAATAAAATTTTAATTGGCATTTTCCTGATGGCTAAGGTGTTGAGCATATTTTCATGTGTTTGCTGTTCCTTGGTAAAATGTTAAATCTTAGGTTTATTATTTTCTGGATACACATTCTTTATCAGATTTATGATTTATAATACTTTTCCCAGTCTATAACTTGTCTTTACATTCTCTTAACACTGTTTCGAAAAGAGCAGGTGTTCATAATTTTGATGATGTTCAGTTTATTCCTTATGCATTGTGCTTTGGGTGTCATATTGAAGGACTCATTCCATCTCTAAGTCTAGGGTTTGCCACCCAGGGTTGTATAGAATTCAGGGCCTCACCAAGCCAGGCACTGTTCTAGCCCTGTGGTATGTCTGTATATGTCTTTGTTCATGTCTTCCTGTATGATGTCCACTCTGTTCCGGCACAGCTGTGATAATGACCATTCTCTCTGTTGAATTGTTTTCGCCCTTCTGTGCCTTTGTCAGAATCAGTCTATTGTGGTCTCTGTTTGGTTCCATTGGCCTATTTTTGCTCTTTATATCAGTACCACATTGTCATTACTGTAGCTTTATAATAAGTCTTGAATATAGAACATTCAGCCTCTACCATTTTTATTTTGCAGTCCTTTTTTTTCTTTTTTTGTTGTACTGACATTTGAACCAAGAGCCTTATGGTTACTAGACAAGTAAGTACTCTGTCACTTGAACCATGCCTCTCCCCTTTCTTTTGTTGCTTGTTGCCCAATTCCAACCTCAGACCTTGATACTCCTCTGTCTCTACCTCCCAGATAGCTAAAATTCTGGGGTTTGTTTTTAAGATAGGATCTCGCTTAATAACTAGTTTGCCTGGGCTGGTCTCAAGCTGTAGCCAGGATTACACAGGTGTGCCATTGTGTTCAGCCTTGAGGAGTTCTTTAGGTTATTCTGGGTTTTTCACATATCCATTTGAAGATTAGAATAAGCTTGTCAGTTCATACAAAATGGCACACTTTGATTTTGAATGTGATACTGAACCAGTAGATCATTTTAGAGAGAACTAATATAACATCAAGTTTTCCACAAACACATTTCTCTCCATTTGTTAGATTTTCTCTCAGCAGTCTCTTAAAGTATATATCTTATACATTTTTCAGTTTTTCTCTTAAATATTTTAGTTTTATTTGCTATTATAACGTCTTTAAAATTTCAGTATAAAATTCTGTTGCTAGCTCCACATGCACTTGCATTTTGTATGTAGATTGTATATTCTGCAGCTTTGCTAAATTCATTCATCAATAGTTTTTTTGTTGTTGTTGTTGTTTTTTGTAGACTCCACTGGCCATAGATAATCATGCTGTTTGAAAATGCTGACAGTGTGACCTCTTCCTTCTGAAATGTGAAGACTTTTCCTCCTAGTGTAACATGGGTGGGATTGGTGAAAGTGGACATCTTACCTTGTCCCCTTCCCTAAAAGCCAACACTTCTGCCTCTCAGGACTGTGTGATAGAAACCAGTATAGGTCATCACGGTTTCTGTGGTCTCCTTTACTGGGATGAGAATGTTCTCTTCTGTTCCTGCTGTGCTGAGTTCGGGGTTTTTGTTTTTGTTTTTGTTTTTGCTAGGGGCTTGAACTCAGGGCCCGGACACTGTCCCCGAACATCTTTTTTTTTTTTTTTCCCAGTCCTGGGCCTTGGACTCAGGGCCTGAGTACTGTCCCTGGCTTCCTTTTTGCTCAAGGCTAGCACTCTGCCACTTGAGCCACAGCGCCACTTGTGGCCGTTTTCTGTATATGTGGTGCTGGGGAATTGAACCCAGGGCCTCATGTATACAAGGCAAGCTCTCTCGCCACTAGGCCATATCCCCAGCCCCAGTCCCCGACCATCTTTGTGCTCAAGGTTAGCACTCTACCACTTGAGCCACAGCGCCACTTCCACCTTTTTCTGAGTAGTTTTATTGGAGGTAAGAGTCCCAGGGGGACTTTTCTGCCATAGCTGGCTTTGAACCACGGTTCTCATATCTCAGTCTCCAGAGTAGCTAGGATAACAGGCATGAGCCACCAGCACCCACCTGACTTTTTGCTTTTTGGGGTTTTGTTTTAACTAAGATATTAGCTTCTGTTATTTTTCTGTGTCTTTCAAGATGATCATATATATGGCTTTTTGTTGTTGTTAATTGTTCGTTAATGTGGTCAATTACATTGTGTTCTGAATGTAATTCAGCCTTGCATTTTTCAGTACAGATTCTACCTAGTTATGGTGTATTATTCTTTTTCTATGTTGTTGGATTTACTTTGTTAATGTTTGAGTAGAATTTGTATTTTCTGGTTTTCATTCTTTTTTTTTTTCCTGTTATCCTTCCTGTATCCTAATTACTCTCTCTGTGTGGGTGTTTACTATTTTGTTTTGTTATGCTAAAATTTTCAAATTGTAAGTGTGAAGTATGGTTCTTCAAGGTTCCTAAACTAGTTTGTTCCTATGACGTAGAAAGGTGTGGAGGCTCTAGGAAGTACACTCAGAAGACGAGTTAAGTTGCAGGTTCTCGTCCTTCCTTAAAATGGGATGAGTACTGTGATAGAGCAAGTGGGGGTCTGCAGAGTGGGGGTGCACAGGGTCCCAGGCTGAGGGTGCACGGGGGTGTGCAGAGTGAGGCATGGTGTGAGGAGAGTGGGAACACCTCTGGAGGAAGCTGATGTTTGATTACTCTGTTGAAATCTACAGAGAAATCAGTGAGATCAAACCCTCAAGATATTAGGTGATGTTGCTTTGTTTCATTTTTTTGTTAATGTGTTTGTTACCCACTGCTGAACCTGTGGCTGCCAGGAAAGCATTCTACCCCTGAGCTACTGCCCCAGCCCTAAAGTGCTATTTCTTAAAGTTCCTCTTCCATTGCCTGAAGATCCCTCTCTTGGTTGCTGTGTTGTGAAGAATGAGTTAGAACATGTCAAAAGTAGTTCCATACACAGCTAATGTTTCCCTGGGTTTAATGGACAAATCTAGTTTTTATTTCTGTTGAGACTGTTTCCGGTGGTCATGGTAACTGTAGTTGTAACAGTATTGGCAGGTGTGCCTGAGACATTGAATAGGAGGAAAATCTGTGGGTGGAGAGAAAGGATTGTTGTGAAGATCTACTTCTGTCTCAAATTGACCTGTGTCAAACTGTTCCCCAGTGCCAGGGCATCAGCACTCTCACCTTCCAGAATGCCTTTTCCTGGGGCCCAGCACCCCATCTTCACCATCTTATTTCTTGGCACATACATACTCCCGGTCCCTTTGCTGCCTTTGCCCAGTGTCTTAGCTCCCCTGCCCCAGCCACTCTGCCCCTCTGCACTCCGCTGGTTTCCACACACTGTACTGTGGTTCTTGTTTGTCCTCCTAACAAATCTTGGAGTCAGGCAATGAGGCTGCTCATCTCATGTCTAGCACCCAGCAGAGCCCTGATTAAAGGTGCTTGAGGAAACCAACTTGGGCCAGAAACGCTGAGTTCAGTGCTGTGTGTTCAGAAAATGATAATGCATTTTTTAAACCAACAAAAGTATTTCTTCTAGGTTCTAGCTTTTTCCAATTTTGTTTTTCTTTGCTTTGTTTTGTTTTGCTTTGTTTTTTGGCTATGGAAACATCTGAGGGACAGGATGAGACAGCCCCCCAATGGAGACAGGAAAGGAGACATGATGGCATTGTGTACCAGCTGCAACAAGAGTCTTGCAGAAGAAAGTCAGGGAACATTCTAGGTGACTTGAAGGATGCATGGCAACTTGCCAGATGGGCAAGGTTGGTTGAGGATGGTGTTGCCCCAAAGGAAATCTCCTGAATTTGTGCTAAGAGGTGCTGAGCTTACTTAAAGTAGGTCTTTTAAAACACAAAATTCTTCTTAATCAGACCCTAGGAAGTATTCAAGAGGTCTTAAACTTTTGAATTCATGGGTGTTCAAGTGTAGTCTATTGGCCCGGTGACCACTTGACTGTGTTAAGGGTGAGTTATTGAGCCTCTCTCCAGACCTTCTGGGGCTGCTGTGCAGATTGAAAGAGCGACTGGAGGGGGCATGGCTCAGAGTTTGCTGTTGAGGAAGCTTGAAGTGAAATCTAGCATGAATTGCATGTTAGCAACAACAGTACTATCGTTGCTCATGATTCTAACTTCTGGCAATTGTGATAACTTGTATGTGAGCGAGAGTACTGTGATTTAAAATACCCCCATGCTTTCCATATTACACATTTTGGTGCTAGAAACCTGTGTAGTAGCTGTTCGCTGTAGCACCTACCATGTGCTCAGCATTGGGCTAGGATTCAATGGAGAAACACACATAGCTTCCTGTCCTTGGACTGCTTCTGGCTGCCGAGAATGGAGATGGAAAGACAAAGTAAATTGATGTCAAATTGGCCTTGTGTACAACTGTCTGCCTGCTGATAGAAGTGGTGCAGCCTCTTGTGTGGCTCATTTGCTGTTTCCGGGGCGGGGGGGGGGGGGCGGTGTCTAGGCATAGGTTAGCAGAGGAGCAGACCACAGAGATGATGAGACAGAAAGCCTTCCTGTGGTGGAGCTGCTAGCCATACAGGGAAGCAGTCACACCTGTGGTAGTTCTGGGGCTGCGGTGGGGAGCCTCTCTTCATCACATCAGGATCAGTGAGATTCCATCATTTGCAGGGCCACCAAGAGAGAGCCAATTACATATCTATATTCTGCTTATAGAGTGAAAGGTTTTTGCTGATCATTTCCTGATAGTAGTTTTTGATCACCTGTAAGGAACAAGGTGAGCACAATTAGGGCAAGAGGTAATTGTGGCTTTTTTGTTTGTTTGTTTTGTTTTTTTTGGCCAGTCCTGGGGCTTGGACTCAGGGCCTGAGCACTGTCCCTGGCTTCTTCTTGCTCAAGGCTATCACTCTGCCACTTGAGCCACAGCGCCACTTCTGGCCATTTTCTGTATATGTGGTGCTGGGGAATCGAACCCAGGGCCTCATGTATACGAGGCAAGCACTCTTGCCACTAGGCCATATCCCCAGCCCCTAATTGTGGCTTTTTTAAACCAAAGGATAAATGCCTCACATTTTGTGGGAGAAAATGTAAGCTTCTCTAGTAATCTGAAAGTTATGTCATTTCATCACTGTTTCTTAGCAATCCCTATACAAATATAGCATTTTTTTTCATACAGGAAGCTGAAAAGGCAGGCTGTTCCAAAGGAAACTGCTGTGGAGTTCCTTCCTTTCTAAACTTTGAGTCCTCTTCCTCACTCTGAAGTTCAAGGGCTTCACTTACGTGTATGAAAATAAACTGACCACCACCTGCCACTTAGTAACAAAGAGAATATCTTAAAGCTGTAAGCAAACAGCTCAGTTTTAAACTTTTGAGATGCTCAAAGCATGTAGTAAAAAGGAAATCAAGTTTCAAAATAGTTTGAGGAAATAAAATAATAAAGCATAAACCAAAGAGACACATTGGATATCTGAATTGTGTACATTTTTCATTTTTAAATTTCAACTATTTAGAGTAGTAAGAGGAGATAAAAATAATACTAAGTAGTTTGGTTATAAAAGTACTCATCAGTATCTGTTCTAGTATGGCTAAGGGCTAGAGCAGTTGCCTACAGCCCCTTGTTGAGATAAGGAAATGTCCATTTTTATGTAGTGTAAAAAAAAATCATGCTTGTTCATATAAACAGCTTTCGGGCACTAAGCTCACTGGGAAATTATGTAAACACTCCTAATTTTCTTTCTTTTCTGCACTTTAAAACCCCTTTATAAAAATAGCATTTGTAGGTTATACAGGGAGGGATTTCTACATTGTATTCTCATCCATCTCTCACTTTTGTGACTCCTCCTTTTCTCATCTCCTTTCCTAGAATACGTACAATGGCTGGAAACTTGGTTTTGTAAGGCATGATGTTTAGAGGGGTGGGAGGGGGGGCGGGAATGGAAGCCCTGCTTAGAAATGAAGCAGAGCTGTGCATGGCAAAACCGCATTCCAGGCTTGCTGTGTCTTTTCCTGCACCCCTAGTGAAGTTTTGTTCCTGAGTCAGAATAGGAGGGAAGAAAGAGACAATAAGGGTCGGTATGGTCTGCCCTTTCATCTCAGAGTCACTTGCGTGATCCTTAGAGCAGGGCTGTGTTTTGTTCACTATGCTACTTTGAGATAATGTTGTGTCTGGAGAAGTATCAGAGGCTGTGCAGTGCCGTGTTAAAGGCACACCAGGCTTTTCTGTAGGCAGGGCTGGGGTAGAGCTAGGCCAACAGCTTTGAAGCTGCAGTGGCTAAGAGAGCTCCCTCTTGGACCGGATATGTGCAGAGGGTAGGCCATGTGGCGTCATTTTTGCTGGCAGAAGCATAAAAGCTGAGCGTCTGGTGGGTTCCAGAGGAGGTGGCTATGGAAGGCGCTCAGAAGGCTTCTAGGACCTCCCTGTCAACAGCTGGCAGTGACAAGGAACAAAGTGCTTTGCTTCTTTGGCCCTGTGTTTCTTGAGTCCTCCATCAGGGTTTCTGATACCTGTCACCTCAGTCCCCTAAATGCTGAGACTCCAAGAAACTCCACCTGTACAGTGTTGTGCCCTACTCTAGCCTTGTACCATCAAGGAATTTAGGCTTGAAATACATACAGTCATAAGTGCGTCTTGCCACCAGGCTCAGCCCAATTTCCTCCCTTTCTGCCTGTTCCCTGGTTCACTTGTGAGTGGCCAAGCACACATTTATCAGGAAGATCGCCTGCTCTACAAAGGATGGGACTACCTCTCACCCATCACTGTCTGCTGTCCCCCTCCCATCTCATCCCATCCCATTTCATTTACACCAAGCCTTCATCATAAACAGTTTTCTTGTCCAAGAATCCTCACCCTATGCTGTGGTTTTTAAGCTCCTGTCATCTTCCCCTCTCTATCATCTAGCTTAGTGACCATTGCCTTCACACACCCTACCACGTCAGAAGACCAGTCTCATCACTGCTTTTAGAAACATGCAGTGTTTTCCCACTTCTGTAACTTACTCATAACATTTTGTGTTGTTTTTTTTTTCTCCTCAGTGCCTGTAAATTAAAGAAATGGAGAGGCAAGAGTAGGATAACGGCATAGCTTCGCAGGTGGGGCTGGGGATAATAGAGAAGAATGGGTTTGCCTTAGAGAAGGGACCTGCTAGAAGGTAGATGTTAAGTGTGCCTGAGTTTTAAGTCAGAAGTTTTATGAAGCCCACTGATCTCAATAGAATAAAATGAAAGCACAGTTTCTCTGCTCAGACTGGTGAGGTGTGTCAGTCACTGAGGTAGCCCCCAAGAAGAAGTGAATAAAGGGTTTGTTGAGAAGACATTGAGAATCCTGTTGAAGGACATGATACGGATTTGGAATGAACCACTATCATTTTCTGGCTTTGTTCCACAGTGCTGTCTGTCAGGACCTGGACAGGGATGTGAAGTTGGGCATTGGTGTTGTTGGAGTGGCCACATGCCACCCCTCAGCTCTACCAAGTTCTTTCTGGGGTAAGAAGGTGATGAGAGTTGGGGAGGACTGGCTAACTCAGGAGAGGTGCCAAGGCCTCAGAGCTTCCACCCTTTCTAGCATTACTTCCTCCTGTTTCTCAGTCCCCTAGCACCACTCTGCCTCCACATTTGGAGCCCTCAGAAGGGAACATGCAAGCTTCTGTGTGCCCATGTTCCTGGCTGCCCACCTAGCCTGCAGATCAGGGATGGGAGGAGGAGAGAGACAGGTGGGGTTATCTTAGGAGGGAAGGACAGGTAGATGCAGACTAGGTGAAGAGCTTTGTGGGCTCCCATGCAAGTCACTTCATTCTATGGTTGCTATGCTTCCCTTCTCAAAGGCCTGGCTTCCCCCAGTTGTGACCTTCTATGCCCTCAGTTGTTTCCTGTCCAGGACAGGTTTGGAGCAGAGTAGTTAGTGTGGTTTAATCAGCACCGAGGTTCTGCCGGCAAGCAGAGAAGCCATGGAGTTTAACCAAGTGGCTATGAGTCACAAGAGATGGCTTCTGGGAGGAGGGAAAGTAAGGGCGGTAGGGTCTATGGCCTGAGTGTTGCTGGATGCAGATTTCAACAAGGGCACTAGAATGTATCCAGAGGCCAGGGGTATGAAGATGGGGTGATGAAGGGTGTACTTAATTTTGGGGCTGATCATAGGGTAAGTAGTTGAAGGAGGGTGGCAGGCTATGGAGAACAACAATAGTGAGAAGAGAAGGTGATGGGATGGTAGGAGGGAGGCTCAGAGCTGAGGATGTGGGGAGGAGGGAGAGAGAGTGGTTTGGCAACACAAGGTGCACACCAGGTCTTGTACCTCTACTCCTGTCCTTTACTCAGCAACTGTGAGCTTACACTGCAATGTGGGCCCAGTGTCTTCATCCCCAGCTCCCTTTGAGGCTGTAGAGGCTCCTCCTCCTCCTCGCAGCAGCAGCAGGAGTTATCTTGCCTACCTTCCTTGCTCGGAGTTCTCTAGGTCTGCACATCTGTCCCATCTGTCCACAGAATTTACTCCTTCCCGCTGCATCCTTACTCATGCACCCCTTTGGACCTACTGGGGCCTGTCTGAAGTGATATCCATTTGCCAAGTGCTCTACCTTATTTTTCTTATCTACTTATTGGAATAATATTACACTAATATTGGTATATTTTATTCTGTATTTATTTATTGCCAGAGTCCAGAAAGATAATTTTTCTCTGAGTTTGTTATACTTTATTTTTAATACTGTATTTTCCCATATACCTAGTACATAACTTGGCAAATTGCAAGTGTTTCTAAATGCTACTTGAATGTGGAATGAATGCACAACTGAGAGAGGGAGGGAAGGAGAGAAAGACAGGAAGAAAGAGAGAGAGGAAAGAAAAGAATGGATTAGAGAACAGAACAGGAGGCACAAAGGAGGAAAGGATATGTTCACATTTGGGGCTTCAGAATTCAAGATCTACCAGAATGCAGGTGGTGTCTGTAGCTGTCACATCTGGAGACTGAAGTGGAGAGAATGGGAAGGTTCCTGTTGTTGAGGAAGTTGAACTTCTGCAACAGTGGGTAATTAGAAGGAATTCCCACTTCCCCAGCTTGAGATTACAGAGAAAACCTGCCAGTGAGGCCAGCATCACTGAGTAATTCAGGAGGATACAGATAGTCAGTAGATGATGGACAAATCAAGGAAGGGCTTGGCTTTACAAAGCACCAGGTGTGAGGTGTTGCCTTCCCTTTAACCAAGCTTGTTCCTCTCCCGTTTTTTTCTGGCAGTTTTAGGCTTAGTAAGTATCTTGATTTTTTTTTTTTTTAGGATAAGAACTATAACACAGGTAAAAAATAAGCTAATGTCAATTCTTTTTGTTGTTGTTGTTTGCTAGTCCTGGGACTTGGACTCAAGCCCTGCGCACTGTCCCTGGCTTCTTTTTGCTCAAGGCTAGCACTCTGCCACTTGAGCCTCAGCACCACTTCTGGCCATTTTCTATATATGTGGTGCTGAGGAATCGAACCCAGGGCTTCATGTATACAAGGCAAGCACTGTTGCCACTAGGCCATATTCCCAGCCCCTAATGTCAGTTCTTAAAAGTCAGCTACTCTGGCTTGGGATGCCAAGAGTCTGTCAATAAAAATAGTTGGTACTGGCTGTTAGTTCCTTTGGTTCTTTGGGATAAAGTACTCGCATTTGCTTTTTTGCACTGTCACAAATTCAAAGTATGATTTATACTGATAAGTTTGTGGTTGGAAACTTTAATATTGCCAAAGTCTTTCCATTTGACATCTGAATATCTCAAATTGAGTTTCTGGTAAATTTATTATTTTAAAGAGCCCTACCAGGCCATAGTACTTTACAAAGTTGGCAGCATATGGTTGATGACATAATTTATTATTCAGACTTAATGTGAGTCTTATAATGTTTTAGTGTATAACTTGTTCATTTGACCCATATGAAGAGCACTTCAGGATAGTTGTCCCTTAGCCCAAACAAACAGAACATGAATTAAGCACTTAGAATACCACTTCCTACATTTATTTAAATTTTAGGTGTGAAGTACCTTCCAGACCATCAGAAGGAGTCCAGCTTCAAATGAGTTTGAATTGGTTTCCTCCCCACAGTGTGGTATGCAATGCTAGGTGCTTGGTGTTCCTGTTGGCTTAGTGCTTTGGTTTGGTTGTCTCCCACCCTCAGCTTTTCACCATTCTTTCCTCTCTCTGGTTGGCTTCAGTTTACTTCTTTCCTCTTCTACCCCCCTTGGACCAAAAGGCTCTAATTGTACTTCAGATCTTAGCTTATTTTCATGACCTGTAGACTCTTTCTTTCTGCCTGTGTTGGCCCCTCTGCCGCTGGAGGCTATGATCACCATGCTTTCTCATCGTGGCTTACTACCCCTTGCTGTAGTCAAATAACCTGTGCCTAGCAATCCTGTAAGGTCCACAGCCTCCTAGAGACCTCTTGTTGGTTGTGCTAATTGTTGCATTTTCAGCACCTAGGATAGATAGTACCTGGCTCTTCACATACTTTCTGAATGAAGGGAGTGAATGGGAGTCCCAAGTTGTTGCCTCCTCATTGCCAACACAGCTGTGACTGCTATGGTTTGCAGCACTGCTGGACACGAGTTGCTGATGAACCGTGGGCCCCTCTGTCTGCCACTCCCCCATCTTCCTTCTGCAGAAGAACCCAGGATCCTGAAGTGTCTGGGCATGGCTTTGTGCACTCTGTCTAGATGTATTTAACTTATGGATCTTGAACTTCTTACAATAAGGTATCAAATTGTGTATTTCTGTCACTTAAAAAATTTAATACAGGGCTGGGGATATGGCCTAGTGGCAAGAGTGCTTGCCTCGTATACATGAGGCCCTGGGTTCAATTCCCCAGCACCACATATACAGAAAACGGCCAGAAGTGGCGCTGTGACTCAAGTGGCAGAGTGCTAGCCTTGAGCAAGAAGAAGCCAGGGACAGTGCTCAGGCCCTGAGTCCAAGCCCCAGGACTGGCAAAAAAAAAAAAAAAAGAATTAATACAATGTATGGAGATATATTTGTGTAGAAGCGGAGCAATAATTCCTTCGTTTTTGCTGTATGGTATCTTAAGATTTTATTCTTCAATTCTATCAATAAAAGTTCTGATTCTGTACTTTGCTGTTAGACAACACTAATGTGAACATTGTAGTGCCTGTTTTCTAATAAATATGTATTTTGACAGCTTCTCCAGAGTTTACCTGAACATTATTATTATTGTTGTTGTTATGTACAGTGCTAGGGATTGAAACCAGGGCCTTGTGCATGCTAAACAAGAGCTCTACCAAGGAGCTATGCTCCTGGCCCTTCCACAATTTGTACCTAGAGGTGGAATTACTGATGCATAAGATATCTGTGTCCTCACCCTAACTCAATGTTACCAGATCGTTTTCCACAGTAGCCTTTGAAATTTCAACCCCTAACAGCTCTATATGTGAGAACGTTCCTCTTGCCTCATGTTGTTGGCAAGCTTTGGTATTGTCAGACTTTTGAAATATATCATTTTTTATGTTTGACTATTGCAGTTTCTTCTTTTGTGTCTGTTCTTTATTTGTATTTTTTCCCATGTATTTTTAGATCTTTATGTATTCAAGATTAATTTCTTATCGATATTTTACATTTTGATATATTTCACATACTTCATATATGTTCTCTGCAAGTGGCTTATCTTTTCATTTTGTGTTATGCTGTACTGTATGACATTTTTATATTTCAGTCAAGTCATACTTATCAGTCTGTGTACTTAGGGTGGGTGTTTTTTGCATCATGCTTTATGCCTCCATACTCTTAAGTATTTTCGGGTCACATAGATCATAATATGTCCTCATCCAAAAAATTTTTCCTGCATTAATCTAATCCACATGGAATTCATTTTTCTGTGTGGTATGAGATGGAGAACAATATTCCATGCAAGTAAACTAATTGCATAAGCCAGCATTACTGATTTCATAGTTTGTCTTTCCCCTCTGATTTGTGATGCTGCTATGTCATGTATTTGGATTGCTCAGTATGCACCGGTCCATTTCACTGGGTTGTAGTATCCCCTGGGTCACTTCTACGCCATCTTAATTGCCATGGCTTTTTACATGTCCACATTATTCATGGCCTGTAGTGAGGGCCTTGAATGGATACTGATGGTGGGATGCTGATTGTGAAGGACATCAGTGAGTGGTTGCACTAGGGAAATTGCTTTTTCTTGGTATTATGTGGGCTTTGTACAGACATCAGGACTGAGGCTGTGATCTTTGGCTGCAAACCAGTGACATTTTCAAAGGGAGCTAAATCTTGAGACATTATTATGTGTTACCTATAAACTTGTGTGTACTTTTTTCCCTGAAGATCTTTCAGTGAACTCTTGTTTTAAACTGTGACTTGTCTAAAATATCACCAGATGCCTCAAATTTCTGCTACATCAGAAAGCCCTGACAGCCAGGTGCTGGTGGCTTACACCTGTAATCTTAGCTACTCAGGAGGCTGAGATCTGAGGATTGCAGTTCAAAGCCAGCCAGGGCAGGGCAGGAAAGTCTGTGGGACTCTTCTCTCCAATTAACCACCATAAAATGGGAAGTGGCACTGTGGCTTAAGTGGTAGAGAGCTAGCCTTGAACTAAATTGCTCAGGGACAGCACCCAGACCCAGAGTTCAAGCCCCACAACTGACAAAGAAAGAAAAAGCTCTGACAGTTGGTTACTGTGAATGTTCTTGCTTCTGTATTACAGTCTTCATGTGAAAACTGGTTCTCAGCATTGCCATTTTCTTTTTCAGTTCACAGGGCTTTTTGTTTTTAAGCTTTAGGCTTATTTTTTTCCCCTTCTACTTTGTACTGAATTGAATCAGAAATGATTGCTATTTTTAAACACCATTATTCTTTTGAAGAAAAGCTTCAGTTTAAAATGTTTGTTGGAACTGCAAGGGGTTTCTGTCAACTGCTCCACTTCAACTAAGAAAGAATGAGTAACAAGATCTTTTTTAGATTTCAGAGAACAAGAGCGATGTCACGATGCTCCAAACTCATGTCGTCGTCTTCTTTATTTTGGTGGCATTTGAACTTTCACTAAGCAGACCTGCGTAAGAGTCAAATAACTTAGAGAAAGTTGTCTAGTCCGCAAGTTATTAAGGCCTTATGAAACCTCTGGTATTTATGTGGTGGTGGTGGCTGGGGGGTGGGGGGGAGGAAGCATTAAAAAAGATGGAGACTGAGAAAACTCCAAAAGTAATTTTGTGTTCAGATTAAAAATCTCTTTATTCCCTACTGGTTCATTATAAAAATGTTACATAATGTTAACAGCATAGGACTAGCATTGTCTAAAGCAGCCTTCTGTGCTGCTGGCCACGTCCTATATGACGTGGCGCCTCTTAGCCACGTGCAGTCACCTGCTGAGCACTTCAAATGTTTGAGACTGTCGTGAGTGTGGGACTGAATTTCTTACTTGATCTAGTCTGATTGGTTTATGTTTAATGGACACATGATAGCTAGCTACTGTGTGGCATGGTGCTTGGTGTATGTCACTGTCTGTCTGTCAGTTTTCTCTACGTTTCCTCTCATTGTCCCTGTGTCATCCCTTTTTTTCTTATCTCTGTTTCTTTGTCAGGCAGTACTCATATACTTACTGTCCCTTCCTGGCCTCACCTGCCAGCCCACCTCTACTCTACCTGACCACTTTAGTCTCTTATTCTCTCTGTTGTGTATGTGTGTATGTGTATGTGTATGTGTGTGTTGCACATTTCATACCCTCTCCTTAATTACATATAAAGCACACTTTCCTTTTCAGTTAATATAGATCCATTTCATTCTTGTCAATTCTGGTATCATTTCAATGGGCTGAAGGTAGCAGCATTTTTTGAAACTTACTGATGGGTAGTAGGTTGTTTTAGCTTTTCCCTATTGATCCTATTTAACCACTACATGTTTTTATTTGTATATGTTGTTCTTTCTTGTGTGCTCTTTGATAAGCTTACAGGAATGTACTGGGTTGATTTATTCAAAACTGTCAAATTTGCCTTCTCATTTGTACTTTGGCACCTATTGGAATTTCCTTCAAATGTCAAATAAAAGGGCTGGGAATGTGGCTTAGTGGTAGAGTGCTTGCCTAGTATGCATGAAGCCCTGGATTCAATTCCTCAGTACCATATAAATAGAAAAGGCTGGAAGTGACACTGTGGCTCAATTGGTAGAATGCTATCCTTGAGCAAAAAGAAAGCAGGGACAGTGCTCAGGCCCTGAGTTCAAGCCCCAGGACTGCAAAAGATAGCACTGGATAGATATATAAATGGACATGTTAAATTGTAAATCCTTTATACAATCTTCTGAAGTTTAAAGCAATAAAAATATGAAAGAAAATTGCAATATAATAGCTGGTGGCTCGTGTCTGTAATCTTAGCTACTCAGGAGGCTAAGATCTGAGGATCAAGGTTCAAAGCCAGCCCAGGCAGGAAAATGTGAGACTTATCTCCAGTTAATCACCAGAAAACCAGAAGTGGTGCTTTGGGTCAAGTGATAGAGCACTAGCCTTGAGCTAGTGCTCAGCACTAGCTCAGCACCCAGGTCTTGAATTCAACCCCCATGACCAGCAAAAAGAAAAAAGTCAAATGAAGACACCTCTCCCTCAGAATCTTTGCTGCAGCCTGAAGGGCCGTGCTACCCTTGGCAGTCTGTGCCAGTACTACCAACAGGGTGACTGCTAGCTATCCAGTGTGCTGAGAAGAAGGAGGAGCTGCGATGGTGTGTCCATGCAGTCTGTTTGGAGAGGTGACAGGCCACAGCTGCGCTGTTTCTGGAGGCCACTGTGACATGTGTGTATGAAATGGCAACACCAGGCCCACCCGTGGCCCAGCCCTCCAGAAGGAACATAAAATGTGTCGTGACAAAGAGAGTGGTCATGCTGGACAGAGGGTATGGCAGGAGGGCCGAGGTTGAGGGCACTAGGTGACAGTGGGCAGATAACACCTCAGTTTTGTCCAGTGAGTAATTTAGAAAAACACTTGTAGAAGTTTTCTGAAAATACTGTCATCAGTTGCCTGATTAAAAAATTTCTTAAGTCTCTTTTCTTTTAAAATAACTCATTCGAGCCAGGCACCCATGGCTGACACCTATAATCCTAGCTACTCTGGAGGCTGGGACCTGGAGGGTAGCAGTTTGAGGCCAACTTAGGCAGAAACATCTGCAAGATTCCATCTCGAATTAACAACAAAACTGGTTATCTAGCTGGGCTAGATAGAGACATGGCTCAAGTGGTAGAACACCAGCTGTGCTTACACACTGAGTCAGGCCCTAAGATCAAGTCTCACTATCAGCAATAAATAAAAATAATATAAAATAATTCATTTAATGAGATTGCGTGCGCTAGTTACTTTTCTCATTTAGCAAATATATTCAAGGATTAAATCTGTTCTATAAAATTTATAATATGCTGAGTGATGCTCTGAGTAATGATTATAGGGTTTTTAATCTTTTAAGTATAACACCAAGAGGACACTGTCAGTATAGTGATATATCTGTAGGAAATAATTAAAATAATGCAGCTTGGGGGAAAAAAAGGGATGCCTTTCACTTCACTAGTTTAGTCCTCTTCAGCACAGATATCAGAAATCATAACTAAATCTTTTATTTTATTATTTTTTTTTGGCAGTCGTGGGGCTTGAACTCAGGACCTGGGCTCTGTCCCTGAACTCTTTTTGCTCAAGGCTAGCACTCTGCCACTTGAGCCACAGTGCCCCTTCTAGTTTTTGAATGGTTAATTGGAGATAAGAGTCTCCCAGGGACTTTTCTGCCTGGAGTGGCTTTGAACCACAGTCCCCGATCTTAGCCTCCTGAGTAGCTAAGATTGCAGGCACGAGCTATTGATACCCAGTTAAATAATTATATTTAAGGGCTAAGTTCAAATTCCTGAGCTGCTCTGACTGAGGAGAAACCAAAGATAATGTAACAAGGAATAAAAAGTACATGGGACAGTTTTACCCATTGATCTAAACTGTGGGAAAATTTTATAGTCTACCAAAATTAATTTGGATGCCAAAGTGTGTGTTGTTGTTGTTGTTGGTGGTGGTGGTGGTGGTGGTGGTGGTGGTGTGTGTGTGTATGTATGTATGTGTGTGTGTGTATGTGTATGTACACGTGTACGAGTACATGTGCATTCATGCTGATCCTGGGGCTTGAATTCAGGCTCTCATGCTCTTGCTTGATTGTTTTCACTTAGTGATTGGCATTGTGCTGTTTGAGCTGTGCCTTCATTTCCTGGGTCCCTAGTTTTAAGAAGTAACTTTAGGAAGAGTGCTTTTCTTGGTAGATATTTCCTTAAAAAGTTTTAGCTTTTACAGATAGCCACGTTATGTTATCAAATGTCTTAGAACCCAAATACTTGTTAAATCCCCAAGTTGGTGAAACAATGGAAAACATAAATATGAATTTCAGTGTCTGTTATTTTAGAGCTAGTCTGTCATGTGCTCATCTTGATGAAATTTCAAGCCCTATTGTCATTATTCATCAGAATATTTTCTGTGTGTGTGTCAGAACAGTTGGTAGGGATGAACTTTTTTAAAATTTTGAAGTTTGAAGTATAATTAGAAAGTCAAGAGAAACTAGAAATGAGGTTTGACATGCAGTTAGAAAAAATTTAAGTAATTGTGCTTTTTGTGTTATTTCGCATAAGAGATACAGGGAACATGGAATATGGTACTTGAAATAATAACACTAACTCTTCCCGTTATTGACACTGATTTATTCAAACCTCTGCCATGCACCACAAGTGGGTTTCTTACACTTCTTCCATCAGCCCATGAAGTAAACACTTCTGTTGCCCTTGTTTTAACTAAAGATCTTGTGGTTGAAAGGTATAAGTGGTGACCTGTTGTACTTGCTGGGGAGTTTGAGAGCTAGATTGTGAGACCAGGCAGCCAGAGAGAGAGCTTTCCTTCTCTCAGTTCCAGAATGCTGTAGGTGACACACATCTGAGTGGGGCATCAACCAGGGGATACAACAATGGCAATGAAGCCAAGAGGCACCGAAAGTATCCTCAGGGCCAAGCATGAAGGCTTAAAGAGGCCAACTAAACCTCCCTCAGTTCTGCTGCCCAAAACTCGGGAGGCTCCAGTGTGAATGATGGTGCAACATCAACTTAGGAGCAATTTTATTAGTTGATTAAGATTTCTCTAGTTGAATTTAGTTCTAGTTTAATCAGTGATTAACATGAATATATAAAAGGCAAACAAGTTTTAGATGAAACAAAGCTGAGTACTGTCAATGACAAGATGAAGGAATGTTCCAAAGATCTTGATTTGAGTTGGAGTACATTTATACATTCCAAGACAGTAATGACACTAAATGTCCCCTCAAGCCTCTGCCAGTTACTTCATTACACTCTCCAGCTCACACACAGCCAAGAGGCGTACCTCTGTGCATGTGGATGAGAGATAACTGCACAATCAGAAATGTCCTAAATATGTGCATACAGACACATACATGAACATAGACACTCTTGCTAAAATGAAACTCTAGACATACACATACATATTCTTCTTTTCTCCTTTTATTGCCACTTAGCAACACAATTTATTTTCCCTATCAGTTTCACATGAACAGCGTTTCCTCATCCTTCTGAGTGATATAATAACGCGTAGATTTATAATCATTTAAACCTATCTTCAGTTGATCATGACTAAAATATTTCTAATTGTTTGTTGTTAGGAACCATACTTTAGTGAATTGTCTCATATAATACTATTATCTTAAATTTATTTGACTTTTTGCATTTTTTATCTGTTGTACAAGTGGGTTTCATTTTGATATACTTGTGTAGGCATGCAGTGTACCTTGATCAGACTTACCCCCTCCGTCATTCTCCATTCCTTCCCCTGCTTTTGAAACCAATCTCCACAAGCGTCATTGTTCTGTTTTCACACATTTGTATAAAGTATTTTGATCCTATTCACCCTCCTTTGTCCTTTCTCTTCCATTAGTGCCCCCACACCAGACAGAACTTATTTTACATTCCTCTCATTCTTTTTTTTTTTTTTTTTTTGGTCAAGGGGCGTGAACTCAGGGCCTTGGTGCTGTCCCTGAGCTCTTTTGCTCAAGGCTAGTGCTCTACCATTTTGAACCATTGCTCCACTTCTAGTTTTTGAGTGGTTCATTGGAGATTGAGTCTCACAGGGACTTTTCTGCCTGGGCTGGCTTTGAACCACAATCCTCAGATCTCTTCCTGAGTAGCTAGAATTACAGCCATGAGCCACCAGCACCTGGCTCCTTTCATTCTTTTTTTTTTTTTTTTTTTGCCAGTCCTGGGGCTTGAACTCAGGGCCCTAGCACTGTCCCTGAGCTTCTTTTGCTCAAGGCAAGTGCTCTACCACTTGAGCCACAGAGCTGCTTCCTGCTTTTTCTGTTTATGTGATACTGAGGAATCGAACCCAGAGCTTCATGAATGCTAGGCAAGCACCTTACCACTATGCCACATTCCCAGCCCTTTCATTCATTTTTAAGTGTATATTGTCTCAAGGATTTTCAGCGTGGTATATCACTCATGCATTTACAGTACTTTAATCAGACTGACCTCTTACTCACATGTTCCTCTTCTCATTCTCTCCTGCCTCTATAATTCAGCAGCTTTCAGTGACAAGCTGTTTGGATTTATTTCTAGGCTTTCTGTTCCATTCGTATCTAGTTTTGTGCCAATACCATGCTGTTTTTGTTTCTATGGCTCTGTGGTATAATTTGAGGTCTTTCAGTCTCCTTTTCAGTGTTTAATAGCTTTCACTGTAGAAGTCTTCCAATTCTTTGCTTAAGTTTATTCCTAGATACTTTGGGGACGGAGGGGAGTGCTGATTATTATGAGTGGAATTGTTCTCTATTTCTCAGCCTGCTCATTGTATATGGAAAAGTTACTGATTATGTGTGTTGCTGGAGGTGTTCATCAGATTTAGGGATTTTGGAATAGAATCTTTAAGGTCTTTTAGGTATAGGATCGCATCATTTCCAAATTGGGAATGGTAAAGATCAGAGCAGAAATTAATGAGATAGAGACTTCAAAACTATAGAAAGAACAAATGAAACTAAAAATGGTTTATTGAAAAGATAATTAAGGTTGATAAACCATTGGCATTCTGACTAAAAAGAGGAGGAAATAACTTAAATAAGATGAAAATGAGGATACCACAACAAATACCAATGAAATCCAGAAGACTATGAGAAGACTATGTTCCAATGAGCCAGAAAATCCAGAAGAAATGGATACATTCTAGATGCACTTAACTTACCAAAATTGAGCCAAGAAGACACAAATCACTGAAATAGAACTATAACAGCATAACAGCAGAGATTAGAGCAGTAAATAGTTTCCCCACAAATAACACTAGGGCTCAAATGGATTTAGTGCCAGATTCTACTAGACCTTTAAGGAAGAACTGCATCAATAATCCTTAGACATTTCTATGATATAGAAAGAGAAGAAAACACTACCAAACCCATTCTATGAAGGCTTTATTGTACTCATTGTGGACAGGGACACAACAACAACAAAAATAGAGAATTATTGACCAACCTCTTTGATGAGTGTAGACACAGAAATTCTCAATAAAATATTCACATAACAAAATTTAACCATCACATCAAAAGGATTATACACTATGATCAAGTTTGTTTTATTACAGGCATGCAAGGTTGGTTCAATATATGTAAATCAATAAATGTAATTCAGCACATAAACAGAACCAGTGACAAGAATGATGATTATTTCAACTGACTCAGAAAGTACCTTTGACAAAATTCAACATCCTTTTTTATGATAAAAGCTCTGAAAAAACTAGGAATAGAAGAAATGTGCCTGTACATAACATCATACTAAACAGGCAAAAACAATAATTCCCTCTAAAGAATAAGCTAAGGAATAAGTCTAATTCTGTTTGTACATACCCTAGTCAGAGGACTCTGTTCTGGGTCTCATAAGGAAGAGATTTTATCAAACTGTCCTTTAATCCAGAATATATGATCGGAATTTTAAGAGTAAAAGTGTATTTTATTTATTTACTGCCAGACCTGGGGCTTTAACTTAGGGCCTGGGCATTGTCCCTGAGCTGCTTGTGCTCAAGGCTAGCACTCTACCACTTGAGCCACAGTGCTACTTCCTGCCTTTTCTGTGTATGGGGTACTGAGGACTCGAACCCAAAGCTTCATGCATGCTAGGCAAGAGTACTCTACCACTAAACCACATTCGCAGGCCTAAAAGTGTATTTTAAAGTAAGAAACATTTGGGATTAACTAGTATGAATGCCACATATGAAGCATTAAAATGTATATTATATTGCTTTGTGAAAAGTTTAGAATTTTAAGAGTGTCTTAATCTAGCGAAATAACATCCATAATAAGCCAGTCTCCATCTTAATAACCTAGAAAAAGTGGATAAACTAAGAAAAATAGAAGGAAATAATAAGAATTAGAGTTGAAATTAAGGGTCAGTGCCCAGGCCCTGAGTTCAAGTCCCAGTACCAACACCAGAAAATAAAGCATCCAGATTGGAAAGGAAGAAGGAAAACTGTCACTGTTTGCATATGACATCTGTTGTATTAAAATCCTTAAAATTTTTAAAAATCACATTAAAGCCAATAAAGTGGTTCAGCAAGGTTGCAGGATGCAAAGTTAATATGCACATTGTGTTGTTTTTATTTGTATAGCAGTGAGCAATTACAAAGAAATTAAAAAGGTTTAAAAAGGCTCATTATAGTAGCATCCAAAACATCAGGTAGCTCAATTCAACCATAGACATATGGTGAGACTTACATACTATAACAAGACAAGTGAAAAGAAATGAAAGGTGACCTAAACAAAATTCCATGTTTGTAGGTTGGAAGACATTATTAAGATGGCAGCATTGTCACATTGATCTAGAGGTTCGACATAATGCCTGCCAAAGTCCCAGTGGCTGATTTTGTAGAAATGGAGACATTAAGGATCATATAGAAATACAGTTTGCCAAACAATTCACTGGTTATGTGAGTACTGAAGAAACTAAATCTCAAGTTGTAGAGCATCTGCCTAGCAATCATGAGGCATGGTGTTCAAATCCCATTAGTGGGGGAAAAAAGACATAAAGAACTGAATTACAACTAGAACTCCTGGTTTCAGTACATTTGTTTAACTTTTGTTTAGTTAGGATATTTCAGACAAATCAGGCTTTGGGCTCGTTCCAGTGTATTTTAAGCTTAAGCTCTGTTTATTGCTAATATCACAATTAAAAAACTAGAAAACAAAAGAGACTTCCCTCTTTCTAGTTTTTCTTTCCCTTTCTTTTTCTCCCTTTTTTCCCTCCTTCCTTCTTTCCTACTTTCCAGAACTTTGAAATAGGAATACAAAGTGTCTTATTTACTAAATAACTAATATTTGTTATCTTTGTATTTGCTAAATGTGAAAGTTGTTTCATTCCAATTTAGAATTCATTTTCTTATCAGTTCTTTAAGAATCATTTATTATAAATGAAATTTGGAAAACAGAGCTATTCAAGCTAAAAGGACTTTGATTGGAGGCGTTTTACTTTGAGAACAAAGAACATCGTTTTAGTTGTGTCTGTTTGTGTAGCATTTTAAAAGCCATGTGTATTTTAAACTTCTGTTAACTCAAAACTATATTTATAGGTGGATCGTAGTGAATATCTCAAAATACGGTTTACTTAAGTTAGTAAGAATGCATCATTTGTGAGGGTCATTGTGTGGTTGGTTTTGTGCTGTGCTCATTTAGTAAATACATTTAAAAACAGGTCATCCCTTACAGGGCACTGGTGACTCTCTTCTGTAAATCCTAGCTACTCAGGAGGCTGAGCTCTAAGGATTGAGGTTCAAAACCAGCCCAAGCAGAAAAATAAGTGACTTTTATCTCCAGTTAACCACCAGAAAAACAGAGTGGAGCTGTGGCTCAGAGTGGTGGAATGCTAGCCTTGAGCAAAAGAGCTCAGGGGCTGCTCCCAGGCCTTAAGTTCAAGCTCCATGACCAACAAAAACCCCAAATCATCCCATTAACATACCTTAGAACCCCAACAATCACTTCTAGCACAGAAGTGCTATTATGTAAGTTTTCTATACATCATTATAGTATATATCATTACTCTTCGGTATGTTCGTAGTACATTTTTGTCATGTATTTAATGGCTATACGTGAAATCTAACTGCTACAAATAATTTTAAAGGCTGATATTTAGAAGCTGTTTATTTGTAAGAATTATATCTTCTCCAAAGACATCCTATTATGTGTAGTCCATGCATAGTGTAGATTTTATTTCTTCCCATGTTTAATTGCAGTAATGATGTGAACACTCTGCTAAATTGTAGCAATGGGTGGAGGGGGTTTTCTTCAGCTGCCAGGAGCTCCTTATAAGCACCGCTGTGTCCCACCTGCCTGCTGGCAGGGCAACTGGAGCCCAGCACCGTGCCTGAGAATACACCCAGCCTTCCGTACCTGTGCTAGTACTTACTAATACATGGGCTGCATGACACCTCCATCTCCCTCTTCCCACTATTCCTCCCCACTCTCCAAGCCTGTCTCTCCTCATTCTTTGTTCCATTGTATTTGTATCTTGGCAAATCTATGTTCTGTTTTTATGGAAGGGGAATATGGGCCCTAAATTGGTAACCTGGTTTTGATACCGCTATCATAATTTTGGTTGCATTCTTTTTTTGTTTTTACACATAGACTGTAGTAATTCGCCTCTTTCCTCTCCCACTCTTTGGACAAATGATTTATTTTATGTTTAAGGGGTTCCACTGAGTCAATGTGATTCTCAACTCTGACTACACATAAGACCCCTCTGCAGTTTACTGACTTACTGCAGTTAAATCTCTAAAGACTCTTCCCTCCCTGTCAGGGTTCAAATCCCAGTATAGAGGGAGAGAGGGTAGGAAGGAGAAAACAAATAGCAGTCTGTTAAAATAGTTTCACATAGACAGCTGATGTGATTTTATTCTTACATTAGTAAATCAACTGTAAACTTTCATAACAGATATTTACAAATTGCTACCAGGAATTTTGGAAGAAGAGCAGATAATGTAAAATAACTAACAGCTGACATCATCGGCATGCCTTAGCAGTGACATACAGTTCTGTTTCCCAAAAGCACATTTGACCCAAAGCTTTCTATTTGTTTGATCACAGGACTTAATGGTAAACACTCTTTCTGATATAGGGAATTATTTTCTGTATGTAGTTAACTTGGTCTTTGAATTTCTTTATCCAACTCCACTGTGTTATTTGTATTCAGAAAGTTCATTAGATTGGCTATTAGCTAGATATTTACTTAACATTTGTGATTCAGGGAGCTTTAAAGGGCAGGGACACTGGCAATAGCAAAGCATTATTGCCAAAACAATTTTTAAATTCAGTATAATCTACCTCTCTATGTTCAGTCAGTTTTATAATAAACCTCTGAAATTTAACGCTGATATCTTTGAGCTTTACTGTTCAGCATTTCTTGTACATAGCAATGATTGTAGCCATGTTATTTCCTAGTATGCCATTCATATTAGTCATTATATCATGTCCAGAGGATAGAAAGTTGCCTTTAGATTTATGTTAAATTCAAAACAAATATTTTAGCCCAATAACTCAGTATCTTCTTAAAATCATGATTCTTGGTGTTAGTCTTGCCTCAGCCAGAAAAAAAATGAGGAAATGAAGATTTTAAGAACTGGAAGTGTGGGCTAGGAATATGGCCTAGTGGCAATAGTGCTTGCCTCATATACTTGAAGCCCTGGGTTTGATTCCCCAGCACCACATATATAGAAAAAAGCCAGAAGTGGTGCTGTGGCTCAAGTGGCAGAGTGCTAGCCTTGAGCAAAAAGAAGCCAGGGACAGTGCTCAGGCTCTGAGTCCAAGCCCAGGACTGACCAAAAAACAAACAACAAAAAAAAAAACATAAGCAAGAACTGGAAGTGTAATGGCTCTTTGGTTTGTGCATTGTCTTTCTTTTTTTCTCTATATGACAGTAGTATCTGACAATGAAGTGATTTGTGAGAATAGAAGTGGTATCCCAGATTGATCCTATTGTGCTGTGCTTTAGGTTAGTGCCAGACAATATGGTGTGCCAGATAATATGGGCTGCGACTATATTATTGATATTTTTAAGGTATTGTTCTGTCAGTTGAGCCAAATTAATGTTTTGTCATTTTTTTGTCCAGTTAGAGCTAAGTGATCATTCCATGCTCATGTCTAAATTATGATCCAGTGAAGAAATCCATTCTGATATAGTTTCTTAACATCTTAATTAGTGATTCCTACACACAGCATCCCAGTTAGAGACTGTTAGAGTGATTTTATGATGAATATTGGATTTCATTTTCAAAAGAGATTGTCAAGCAGCTGCTTAAGTAGATTTTAATATGACAGCTAGCAAATTTTCAGAATATAATCCATACTTCATTAAAAATGTTCATGAATGTTAAATTATTTTTTGAAGATGTAATCTTTTCCATTTGCTTCATTTTGTAAAGATTTGCTTAGCTTATAATTTTCTTAATTTGGAGAGATGAGTGGGAGTTCAAGGCGAGCATCATGTCAAAGCATAATAAGTTGAAAAAATGTTAATATAATTTTGAGAACAAATAATACTGCCATGAAAATATATACATAAGTTTTTTGGTGCTGATTCTGAGGCTTGAACTCAGAGCATGGGCACTATCCCTGATGTTTTATACTCAACGCTAGGGCTCTACCACTTGAGCCACAGCTCCACTTCTGGCTTTTTGGTGATTAATTGGAAATAAGAGTGTCATGAACTTTCCTACTTAGACTGACTTTGAACTTCAGTCCTCAGGTCTCAGCCTCTTGAGTAGCTAAGATTTCAAGCATGAGCCACTGGTGCCTGGCTTATTTTTTAAATCTATGCATAGAGTATCTTTGACATCACTAGCACCAACATTTGGATATGCATCTTTCCATTATAAGGACATGATGGTACTCATATCTTAGAAAAATATGGATATGAACTGATTTGATTTTGTAGAAATAAATAATTTGAAATTGAAGTAAACAGTATTGAAAAACCTAGGAGTTCTATAGTGAAATAAATAATTTTACTTGAAATTTTAACTATTCAATACCACTTTCTGAAGTCTTCAGTACTTGATATTACAGCCTTCTTGGCTTCCTATTTGTATGACTTCATTTATAATCCATTTATCTCCACACTATTCGTGTCTTTCTAAAAGTATGTTGTTTATGAACATATATTTCTGACTTAAAAAAAATAGATTCTAGCCAGGTACTAGTGGCTCAGACCTGTAATCTTACTGTAACCCCAGCCTTTCAAAAGGCTGAGATCTGAGGATCATGGTTTGAAGCCAGCCCAGGCATGGACTCCAATAAACTATTCAGAAAAAGCCAGAAGTGGCACTGTGACTCAAGTATAATGCTAGCCTTGAACCTGAAGAGACTTTGAGACAGCACCCAGACCCTAAGTTCAAGCCCTTGGACTGACAGAAAAAAAAAACTGCCAGTCTCTTTTAATTGCAGTGTTCAGTCCCTTAACATTTAATATCATTACTGATAAGATGGATTAAGACCTTCTGTTTTACAGTTGTTTTTATAACTTTCCCTTTTTTTATTTCTCTGTTCTTCCTTCTTTTGGAGGGTTGAGGATTTTTTAATTCCTCTGTTGGTATTTTACCTAAAACACCCCCAGATCTCAGTGGTTAAAGTAAAGATATGCTTCCTTCTGGTGAATGATATGCGCTACCTGCAAGTACTGTTCCCTTCTCTTTTCACTTTGAGATGCAGCATGATGAGGGATTTTCCACCTGAAATATTGCTAGTTGTTGTAGATGTTGACTAATTTATGTGGCTTAATCTGTAGGTGTTAAGGGACTTTCAAGCCAGCTGCTTCTTTATTTTCATTAGCATTAGTTGACTTTTGTCTCATTTTAACATGCATTGAAATCTTTAGTGCATTAAAGATGAATGCTAATTGACAGTTATAGCTGTCTTTCATTCTTGGGTCAAAAGAATTATGTCTCATCTCTTTCAACTTTTACTCTTAAAGAGTAAGTTAGAGGGGCTGGGGATATAGCCTAGTGGCAAGAGTGCCTGCCTCGGATACACGAGGCCCTAGGTTCGATTCCCCAGCACCACATATACAGAAAATGGCCAGAAGCGGCGCTGTGGCTCAAGTGGCAGAGTGCTAGCCTTGAGCGGGAAGAAGCCAGGGACAGTGCTTGCCCTGAGTCCAAGGCCCAGGACTGGCCAAAAAAAAAAAAAAAAAAAAAAAGAGTAAGTTAGAGTAAATAGATTTTTAGCTGAGGAGTGCATTATTCCCACATGTATTATTCCTATTATTCTAAAAAGGGTAAATGAATTGCTAATGGTCACAGCAGTGAACTAGAAGCCTGCCCTACCACTTCTGTGAAAACTGGAGAACAGTTGGCATGCCATTTATTTACCTATACTTTGTTTTGACAGTCTCTTCAACAGGCCACAAATAAGGCTCGTCTCATACTCCCTGTTGCTAGTCTCTGGACACAATGGATCACATGGGGGCCATAGACACAGAGGATGAACCGGGACCTCTAGCGCATCTTGCACCAAGTCCTCAGAGTGAAGCTGTGGCTCACGAGTTCCAGGAGCTCTCCCTGCAGTCCAGTCAGCACTTACCCCCTCTGAACGAAAGGAAGAATGGTGAGTTCTTCAACAAGTGCAGCTGTGCTTTGATTTAGAGGCTCACCCTCCTCACAAACCCAGGATTCCAATTTGATTATTTTTTTGTCGGTTACAATCAATAGACTGCCATGGAAGAGACCTGGAGGAGCTGGATGGTTCTGAACAGTGGGCAGAATTTTACTTTCCAGTCAGTGCTCTTTAGAAAGCATTTTAGCACAGAAGATCTCATCTGGAGTGGCACTAGGCAGCCACTCCACATGCGATGCCAGGGAGTCAGACTGGGGGTCTGACTTCCCCCTCCTCCCTCCTGCTCTTCTCCAAGCTGTTGGCCCTCATTTAGACTGCTCAGTGATAACTGAGAAGGCAAGAACTTATTGTTTGAGTATTTTTATACTAGTGGGGTCAAGATCTGGCCAGAGGCTCAGGCTTTGTTATCCTTGCATATAATATAGAGTCATTTCTGTTCATTCCTTACTGGCAAAGCAAATGTTGTCACAGAGGCATCCAGCGTTTCCAGAAAACACAATGCTGTCACTTTTTCAAATAGATGAAGAGGGCTGGGAATATGGCTTAGTGGTAAAGTGCTTGCCTCAAATAGATGAAGAAAGATGATAGACACTTACTTTAGTACTAAAATGTAGATATGCTGTTATGTTAACATTGATGACGCTAAGTATACATATTGAAGCAGCAGAATTTCAAGTGGGTTACTGTATGATTCACAGTTCTAATAAGTTTTGCCATCACAAACATAGTTTCTTAATTTCAGTTTAAAGGCCAGAGAAAGGTAACTGTTCCCCTGCAGGTCCTCCTTCCCAGCCCCGGCCCTGTGTACCTTGTGACAAGTTTGGTCCTGAGTGCTTCCTAGTGGTTGTCATTATTGGCTTTATCTTATGTGGGGAAGTGGCTAGAGAGAGTTCCAGGCATTGGCCCTGGGTATGACTTTGTTTTCCCTTTGGTTCCCTTTGTATCTGATCTTGTTGTTAAGCACTGGCTTAAAGCAACATCTTGGCTAAGTTTCCATCAGGGCCTGCAGAAGGCTAAGGCCCACTAGTGATGGTGTTTGCACATTCTGCCAGTAGGAGCCTAGTTTTCCCCTTGAACAGTGGCTGAGACAAAGGACTACATTTACTGAGAAGGGACTAAATATGGTAAGATTTACATAGTACCCATGAGCCAGTAAAAGCCATAGTTAGTGCTCTAAAAGAGTACTATTAGCATAAAATCAGAATATACTACTGCGCACACACACGTCCAGCTGTGTGCAGCAGGGACGAACTCTGGTCATGTTCTTGGTGTTCTCTGTCTCCATGTCTCCCCCATGTATGCTAAGCAGCTACAGGAAATGGTTGGAATTCGGCACATCAGTGTAGCTGTACTTGTGAAGCAAGGCAATGACAGATAGGAGGATTGCTTTTTCTGCTCTTCCAGTTACTTAAAATCATGCTCAAACTCTGCACACAAACCCTTGTGATTAGTATTTACAACAATCTCTCATCAATTTCCCGTGTCTTTCTATCTGCCTCTTTTGTTTGAGTTCCAGAAATTTTTAAGTACATGCATGCTCTGACATGGAAAATTTCATACCTAAATCATAAGTACCATTTACAAAACAGTTGGCTTGTTTTTTTTTAATTTGTTGTGTAGTTATCGCTTGCATAATCTCTACAACATAATCATGTAATTTGTTTTTGATTTGTTATTGCAAGATTTTCTGGGTGTGAATTTTTGCTTTGGAATGTCACCTTTTGGTTTGTTTTCTGGTTTGATAGGTGATTGTTGGCATAGTTTAAGATGTTCTGTGCCCATAGTAAGAGCAACTCAACCTCCTTTACCTGCCTGGTTCTTAGAATTCACTACTCTTCCTTATATCTCCTCAGAGAGAAACACAGGCTCCTTTTTTAAGAAGCAAATTTTAAAAGGCTTCTTTGTAACAAGTAATTTTAAGAATGTAGCCAGGGAATAATTATTTTCTTATTTTATTTTTTGCTCCAGGCTAACACTCCACCATAGCTCCACTTCTGGCTTTTGGTGGTTAATTAGAGATTAGATTCCCAGGAACTTTCCTGCTCAGACTGGCTGGATTGGCTGGATTGGAAGCATGGTGCTCAGATCTCAGCCTCCTGAGGAGCGAGGTTAACAGGCAGCAGCCACCAGCACCAACAAGCACTGATTTATCTTTTGCAAATCTCTTTAATGTCCAGCAACAGAAACACTGCAGTTAATGTTCATGTCTGGTTTTGTATCCCTCTGTGGTGCTATCACAAACTGTGTGCCTTTAGAAAGGGCACACTATACCAATGAGCAAGTAAGAAAGAAAAGGACAAACAAATCTTACTAGTTTGTGTTTTTTTGTTTTGTTTTGTTTTTTTTGCCAGTCCTAGGCTTGGACTCAGGGCCTGAGCACTGTCCCTGGCTTCTTTTTGCTCAAGGCTAGCACTCTGCCACTTGAGCCACAGCGCCACTTCTGGCCATTTTCTATATATGTGGTGCTGGGGAATCGAACCCAGGGCTTCATGTATATGAAGCAAGCACTCTTGACACTAGACCATATTCCCAGCCCGCCAGGGAATAATTAATATATATAATTTTCTACCTTTTTTCTAATTCTCATTACTATGTTTGTATAAACTACAAACTGTGTGTTTTCTCCAAATGCTTCATTGTTCAATGTTAAGCAAGTAATATTGTGTAAGAAATCAATTAGGAGGTAATTCCTTTTTCTAATAAATGATTTCAAGAAATTTGAAGCTAGGTGCCAGTGGCTCAGGCCTGTCACCCTAGCTACTCAGGAAGCTGAGATCTGAGGATCACAGTTCAAAGCCAGCCTGGGCAGGAAAGTCCATGAGACTCTTATCTCCAATCAACTACTCAAAAAATCAGAAGTATCACTGTGGCTCAAGTGGTAGAGTGATAGCCTTGAGCACAAAGAGGTTCAGGGACAACACCCAGGCCCTGAGTTCAAGCTTCAGGAATGGAAAATTAAATAAATAAATAAATAAATAAATAATAATAGATGAATTTGAAATCTTATATTCAGGAACTCTAATTCCAGGTTCATGGTATATTAGCTATTATACATTTAACACATAAAAGCACTTCTGGACAGACACCAAAATTCTGGGTCTTTAGGGAAATGCTTATTAAAGGATATACAGAGTTTCAGTTAGAGGAATAAATTGTCCATGGTTAATAACAATGTATCATATTCATGAAAATTACTAGTAGAGTACATTGGAAGTGTCCTCACCACATAATATGATGTTGTCATGACAAATATATACTGTTTTCATCAATTAGAGCAAATAAAAATGCCAAGTAAAAACATTGAGATTTTTGACAATTATGTGAATGGAGCATTCACTCATATCAAGAAATATAGGGAAAACAAACTTTCTTATTTTAATGATTTTTTAATGTTTGATTTTCAAAGTTTTAAGTCTAATTAGTGTCAAACTTAAGTCATATAAAAATGCAGGGTCTAGCCTTAAGGTTAGTCACTACAAAACAGTGTAGCTGTTGTAGAAGAACCAGATTCAGCTCATCTACTCTTGTTATTCCTAAGCTGTGCTCTTTTCTCCAGGTGACATGGAGGCGTGTGAATCTTGGTAGGTCATCCCCTAGGTTATCATATGCTGTGTGCAGAAAGGAAGTTGACATTTAGAGAGTGACTCCAGGGTTGCCCTGTTGTATATGTATTGAGCTGAGTACTGAATGTAGAGTGGCAGGATACTCCCACGCTGCTGAACATGAAAGACAGCCACAGAGATGAGCTGCAGTTTTTCTTCATGCTGGATGTGACCAGAGCAAATAAGAGATACCAGCAACTCAGAAGAGGCTCAGCCAACTGGGAAGTTAGAGAAATAAGTAGTGTTCATTTTGACATCTTAGTCCTCTCTCTGTTTCAGTAGTGGTATTCCTTGCAATGGTCAGCACTGGGGATGAAAGGGATAAGCCATCTAGTGTTCACTTCTATTGAAGGTTTTTGACTGTTCACTGTGAAGTAACATGGTTTCAGCCTTAATAAGAAGATATTTTGTTGTTGTTTTGGCTAGTACTAGAATTTGAACTCAGGCTTTGTGCTTGCTAGCCAGGTACTTTAGCCAGGTACAGCTAAACCATGCCCTCAAGCCTTTTTACTAGTTATTTTTAAGATAAGGTATCATATTTTCCCCAGGCCAGCCTGGGCCTCAATCCTACCATTTATGCTGCCCATTGTAGCTTGGATCATAGGTGGTGCATATCACCATGCCCAGCCTTTTCTGTTGAGATAGGGTCTCCTGAACCTTTTTTTTTTTTTTTTTTGCCAGTCCTGGGGCTTGAACTCAGGGCCTGGGCGCTGTCCCTGAGCTTCTTTTGCTCAAGGATAGCACTCTACCATTTGAGCCACAGCACCACTTCTGGCTTTTTGTGTTTATGTGATACTGAGGAATCGAACCCAGGGCTTCATGCATGCTAGGCAAGCACTGTACCAATAAGCCACATTCCCAGCCCCTCTCGTGAACTTTTTGTCCAGTCTGTCTTCAAACTGTGACCTTCCTGATTCATCTCTGCCTCCTGAGTAGCTAGGAATGTAGGTGTGAGACATTACACCCAGCTTGGTATTACGAGCTACTGCAGTTAGGAGAATTAGCTTTTGGTCCTGTCTTGGCCTTTTCTCTCTTTCTTTCTTTCTTTCTTTCTTTCTTTCTTTCTTTCTTTCTTTTTTCTTTCCTTCCTTTCTTTCTAAGGTTTCTCATCCATTAAATTTATCACAGTGAATAATTTCAAACTGTCTCTTAAGTGATAACTTACTAGAGAGAAAATAACTTCCTGAAAAGTTTGTTGCACACAAGGTAGCTCTTTGCCCTGGATTCCGTACATGTATTAATAACATTATTTGCAAAAAAAAAAATTCAGAACTTTACCAGCTTGGGGAACTAAGCCAGAGACAACTGCTTGCCTCACACCTTGGAAAATGAATGACCTACATTTTACAGCTGGCCATTTCTTCAAATTTTGCTCTGAAAACACTTTCCTACTCCTCTTTGACCTGTCAGGCTTACTGTTGGTCCATATGTTTGGAAATGCACATTTGTGCCTACGTCTTAGGCAAAACTCAGTTCCTCAGAGTTGCTACAATTGATTGAAGGTTGGCCAAGGAAACAGGAAATATGTTTTTTCTGGAGCTGACAGCCAAACAGAAAACTTGCATAGTATCATAAATGTGAAGGCAATCAATAGGTGCTAAGTAGCCAAGACAGAACTATGGGATTTTAACTTGTTCTTTCTATATAACTAGAAGCAATAGAAAGAAATATTTTGCTGTAAAATGATCTTATATTATTTTTGCTGTTAACACATAGGATCATGATGTATTTAGTGGCTCAAGGACCCCATTGAACATTCTGATGCTTTTTTTTTTTTTTTTTATTGCCAGTCCTGCGGCTTGAACTCAGGGCCTGAGCACTATCCCTGGCTTCTTTTGCTCAAGGCTAGCACCTACCACTTAAGCCACTGTGCCACTTCCTGCTTTTTCTGTATATGTGGTGCTGAGGAATTGTATCCAGGGCTTCATGTATGCTAGGCAAGCACTCTACCACTAGGCCACATTCCCAGCCCTCGTTCTGATGCCTTTTGTCATTTCTCTTGTTGTTTTCAGGAGTTACACTGAAAAAATAAATATTTCTTGAATGTAATTCATCTTAGTAGATTTTTTTTTTTTGGTTGCGGGGGGGGGGGTCCAGTCATGAGGCTTGAGCTCAGCGCCTGGGCACTGTCCCTGAGCTTTTCTGCTCAAGGCTAGAACTCTACCACTTTTAGCCACAGCTCCACTTCCAGTTTTCTGGTGATTAATTGGAGATAAGTGTATTACAGACTTTCCTTCCCAGGCTGACATTGATGGTCCTCAGATCTTAGCCTCCTGAGTAGCTAGGACTACAGAGGTAAGCTACCAGGGCCCAGCTTCTTTGTATTTTTTAATCGACCTGTAGGACATATACTAAACACAATCACAAGGTACAAAAGTGAGTACAAACCTTCTGACAGCTGCATATAAGGTTCTTTCTTAATTGCAGCAGCTCTTGTTCTCTGTGTGACAATTTATCATTGGAACCCTTAAAATTCAAGAAGCCATCTAAGCATTTTAAAGATGACATACTGTCTTCAAAATGGCCTTTACAAAATCTCCCATTCAGTAACATGTTTTTGTTTCCCAAGGTAAATAAAAACCTGGCACATCTCTGTCTTCTTTTCTTCTATGCTGAGTTTCTAATTATCTAGATCATTCTGTTGTTAGTAAGGATTTCGTTTGCTTCTGTGTGTGGCTGAACACCCGAGCAGGGCAGGCTGTGTGGGAGTCGTTTTCCTCCCATCTAGCTGGCAGTGAGTATGATCTCAAAGCCAGTGTGAACACTCTCTAGCTATCTCTGGGGTGGAGGGTGAAAGAAGCTTTAATATAGCAGCTCAAAGCCTTATTCTGAGTAATTATCAGGCTTTAAACAAGGATGGCTTACAGAATAATAGTAATTAACCATTTATTTTGTTGTTGTTGTTGTTGTTGTTGTTGTTTTTGCCAGTCCTGGGGCTTGAACTCGACCTGAGCCCTATCCCTGGCTTCTTTTTGCTCAAGGCTAGCACTCTGCCACTTGAGCCACAGCACTACTTCTGGCTTTTTCTATATATATATATGTGGTGCTGAGGAATCGAACCCAGGGCTTCATGTATACGAGGCAAGCACTTTACCACTAGGCCATATTCCAAGCCCCAGTAATTAACCACTTAAACTTACAAAAATACTTACCTAAATAATTGACAAAGCTATTGTAAGGCCTATAGTCATAGAGGCACATTATTTTCTTATATAGAGATGATTGTCTTAAAATGAGAGTCCACCAAATGAATTTTGCTAGACATCCCAACTGTGGGTAAACAAAGTAATTTGTAAAGGAGCAGTCTTTGCTCTGCCTCAGAAAGCAATCATAGCATATTTAATGTACATGACTAGTTAAGAAATATCACTAGGGGCTGGGAATATGGCCTAGTGGTAAAGTGTTTGCCTTGTATACATGAAGCCCTGGGTTCGATTCCTCAGCACCACATATATAGAAAAAAGCCAGAAGTGGAGCTGTGGCTCAAAAGGTAGAGTACTAGCCCTGAGCAAAAAGAAGCCAGGGACAGTGCTCAGGCCCTGAGTCCACGCCCCAGGACTGGCAACAAAAACAAAACAAAATACAAAAGAAATATCACTAGCCAGGTGCTGGTGGCTCAAGCCTGTAATCCTAGCAACTCAGAAGGCTAAGATCTGGAGGAAGGGAGGATTACTAAAGTATAACTTCCTAGTTACTAGACATCTCAAAACTTCTTGGAATTGAATAATTTACTATCGGTGTCTTTGCTGGGCTGAGGGATCTAGTAAAATTAACTTGTGTCTCTGTTTACTTATGTTTGCCACCTGACCTAACCACAGGGCAAGAGAAACTCTAGGCTTTATCATACCTAAAAAGCAGCCTGTTAACTATGGGGACTGTCCTGGGGAAATGTGACCGATAATTACTTATCCCTTTGTTATCTGGCTTATATTTTAAGACATCACTATTGTACTATTACGACAGAAAACAACAATGTAAATATGTTAGAATGACAAATGTATTAGATATTTATCTGGTTTGTAATGACTAATCACATAAAGTAGTAAGCTGATTTGATACCCAATGTTTTTCTATCTCCTTTAATTGATCTGTACTATTGGCTCTCCTGCCCTCACCTGCTGCCCTCCTATTAACAGGAAGTGTAGTCTTGTGGGAGTCAGGACTCCAGCCTCCTCTGCTGGCTCAGCCTGTGAGCGTGGGTAAGTCTGAGATGCGCTCCGTGGCCATGTGACCATTGCAGTGTCCGTATGGGAGCTTCTGGCCCATGTGTCTTCTTCTGGCTGCTGGTCATTGCATCATGTGCTCTTCATGTCCCTCTCTCACCTTGTGGCACAGAGAAATATGCCTCCATCGCGGTGGCTGATGGAATGTTTGTAGGTCCCAGTTAGTCCTGTTGCTGTTTAAACACAGTCCTTGCGGAATCATTAGACATACATGCCAGCTCTCTCAATTCATCAGACTTCCCTCCATTCTTAAAGGGAAGTAGAAATTGCTTCAATTTATATTACTCTCCAAAATAATGTGTCTAATTTAGAATATGCAATATTTTCCTATTACTGGTTTTCAAGAGTTGGCAGGTATGTGTTGTTTTTATAGTAGCATCAGAGTACCAGTTAAAAAGGCAATATTTCAGCTTTTTTAAAGTCCAAATTGTTTATGTTCTTTTACGGTCATGTATGTTTTTGTTTTCATTAAGAAAATGCTAATGTCTGTATTCACTAGCTTAAAATTTTGACATACAATATCTGTGTTTAATAGAAGCCTAACAAGGAAAGCAATACAGTCTGACCATTTGTCTTTGGTGTCAAGTGCCAGGACAGTCAGTCAGCACACCAGACTCAGTGCTTAGCAAACACCTTGATCCTGACAGCAGGAAGATATTGATCAACACCATCAAGTATTAGAGATAAGAAACATTTGCTGTATCAAATACTCCATTCTCTCAAACTATTAAAAAATTGGTGTTCCAAGGATGCAAATAAGGATATTTTCATTATCATTAGGAATAACATTTGTTGAGTGATCATTACATCTCTTACCTTAAAATAATCTCTAGCTTTTATGCCTCTGGTACAAAGTTGGCATTTCAAAAATGAATTGACTCATAAAATTATTACATAGATCTTTAAAGGTATCTCCCCTGACCTTATCCAGAAAATTTAATTTGGAGTTGGTACTTACAGATGACTGAGAAGAACATAGGACCTTATACATACTAGATGGGTTCTCCACCACTGAGCTGTATCCCTGTATCCCTAATGCCCAATACCTAGTTCAAAGGAGAGGGCTCTCCCAAGGTTGGACTCTATAGGCCTCCTTTCAACCAGCTTCTTCTAGAGAGATAATTGTAGGCTAAGAGATGCAATGGTCATTTGGCTGTTGGGAGAACAACTGAGATAAACCATGAAAAGTGACTAGTGCCCACATGGCTGATGGAAAGCACTTGGCCCCTGCAATGGTTACCCAGCCTTGTGTGCTTGATCCACATGTGCCAAGAAGGTGGCCCCATGCACAGAGGCCACCTTGGCTGAGTCTTGGTTCTGACCTCACCATTACTTGCTGGGATTTTTCTGCCTTTGCCCCCATTTGCTCATCTTCAAATTGGGGGGTCATGCCTCAACAAGTAGGTAAGTTCATCTCTGTTAGGTATTAGTACAGAGCACAGAGTTAGCATTTGAATTGAAATATTTATTTCAATAATTCCAGTAAATTTTGCCCCTATTCCATGAGTATTTCTTTGTACAGAAATCAGACTGACTTAGTATTTCTTAATGTGTCTCATATCCCGTCATAGTATTTGAAGAGCAGCTTATCTGATGAGCTCTGAGCAGGCCTGGCGGTAGGCATGGGTTTCCCATGAAGTTCGTCTCCTATGGGTACTGCCAGTTCCCACAATCCTCACATTCTCTGGGCATCAGTCAGTGTCTACAAGGAAAGATTTTCCAATAGTAAGGCATGTGAAAAGACAAACAGGCCAAACTCAGAGCCCTCTAGGGACTCTGACCTCCAAAACAAGACTCCATTCTGACATTTTCACAGGCTGCTTGAAGGAATTCCAGTAGGGTCATTCCATTTGGTAAACTCCTGAACAGACCCTCCGTCATCAGGGGCTGATTTATAGGTTTCCTTCTTCTCTCCTTGTTCCAGGAAGTTAGAAAGTAGATATGATTGCTGAGACTCCTAAGGCATGAGAGACATATGAGAAGTACTGTACAGAAGACCTGGGATTTGGAAACAATAAAAGTTACCATGTTTCAAGAGATCTCTTATTCTATGTCATTTTCTGCATTCTTTATCGTTTTCATTTTGATTCCGGGAAATTGATGTCATAATCATGTCTCTAATTGTTTTTCTTATTTTTTAGCCCAATCATTTAAGAAATGGGTTAAGTTAATAAATCTTCCTTTAACAAACCAGTGTGTATGTGAAGAATCTGTAGATGTTGCACAGTGACCTCTGGGACGAGAGAGCAGCATCAGCTCCTGTGTCAGGAGTGTTCCCCTGGGGATCTCGGCTGGTAGCGGCTGTCCCACAAAAGGCTTGAGGTCACCAGCGGGGGTGGCCCTGGAAAGTGTTTTCACCCCATCTGGATCCCCTTAAGATAGTTCACTGCATATTATTACACATTTCTTAAAAGAATATAGTGCTAAAAATAAATGGGAAGGGCAGAACCCAAGAGATCTGGAGCCTGAGTAACTTAAGGAAATGAGTGGGTAATTAGGATTTACTTGGATTGTACTTGGCCTTAACTGCTAAGAGCCATCCCAAAGGTGAACAATGTTCCACATGGCAGAGGGCAGGCCTGTTGCGAGATTTTTATGGTTTGTTTGTCGGTGTGTTTTTCTTCAAAGAGGTGATCCTTCGATGAGTCTATAGAGTTCTGTTAAATAGGGGCCCTGCACAGAGTCCTTATTTGACATTTGATTCTCTTGTTGGAATGTAATATGTTTTGAATGAGTTTAAAAATGGAATATAAACAAGTAAATTGATTTATGATCTCAAGCCTCTTAAAATTACTAGTAGAAATGAAACTCATCTTCTAAAAAACAGTCAGAAACCCCAGGCTATTCTAGATTATATTAGGTTTAAAATTAAAAAAAGAAAAGAAACTAAAGCAAAGTAATAAATTGGTCACAAATAGATATTGGAATGTACTAGAGAATTGCATGGCTCTTGATTGATGTTTAAAGTACAGGTAAGATACATATGCTGAAAAATATATACACAGGAAGGTGTTTTTCTCAAGCTAAGAGTAACAGTGGGGGGTTGGGGATTTAGCTCAGTGGAAGAGCACTTGCCTGGAGGCCCTGGGTTTAGTCAGCTCTGAAAAAAAAAAAAAGAATAACAATGGTATTGAGACATTCATAACATGAGAAAATATTACTTTTCAAATATAATTTTAACACAGTCTTCTACATTCATACATCTGCTAATTTCCTTCCGTACCACCCCCCCCAACAAAGAAGTGGAATTTAGTTAAATAACAATCTGCTGATGGGGCATCATTCCATGTTTGCTGTCAGTGGATGTAAGTAGAGGGCCTGCCTAATGGATTAGCAAGTAGTGCCTTCTGCACCCCCATGGAGCAAAAGGCTTACAACCTCAAAACACTCAAAATTTGACTGAGACTTCTGAACCTTGTAGTTAGGAAGATTTTTAAATTCCCATGAGTCAGATCAAGTTAGGACTTTTAAAAAATGAAATTTATAGAAATCTAAGGACATAAATTATTCTCAAAGCCCAGTGGTTATAGAAAGTACTCTGAATTTATTTTATTCCGTGAAGACACACAAATGGTTTATACTGTCTCACATAAATGTCTGTGTTTTATAGATGACTGTAAATATTTCAAGTACCTTTGAGAGTACAGTCTTAATAATTTTATTATTTAGGCCCAGTAGGTTGAATTGATACCATTGTTCAAGTCTGAGTGCCCCTGTTTATTTTCTTTTTTCTTTCTCCACCAAGGGTTTGTCATTTCTTCTTTGTTGCTGTTGGTCATGGGCTTGAACTTGGGACCTGGGTGCTATCTCTGAGCTCTTTTTGCTCAAGGCTAGCACTCTACCACTTTGAGTCATGGAGCCACTTCTGGTTTCCTGGTGGGTAGAGATAAGAGTCTCACAGATTTTCCTTCCCTGGCTGGCTTTGAATGCCATCCTCAGTTATAGGTGTGAGCCACCGCTGCCCAGCCTAACGTGTTCATTTCTACTTCAGAATTTTTTCTGTTTTGAGGCTCTGATACATGTTCTTGATGAACTGACCCCTTCACATTTTGGAGCATTCCTTCCTTGGTGATGGTCTTTCTAAAGGCAACTTTCTCATGCTAATACAGCCATTCTAGATTTCTTCACCTAGTCTGATGTGAGAGACCATCTTCCATGTTTTTTCCCTTAACTCGTCTGTATTTATAAAGTGGTGGAAAGTATATAGCTAGCTCTCTCTTTTTGACATTGTAACCCAATAATCTTATTTTAATTTTCATGTTTCAACATGTCCATTGAAGGGATCTGATGTATTGAAGAACTGTTACTGTGAAACAAATTACTTGAAACCTTAGCAGCTTAGCACAGCAGCACATGTTTCTCATCTCTGTTTCTGTGGGTCAGGGTGCAGGCAGGCTTAGCTGGTTGCCTCTGCCTCAGGGTCTCTCGGGAGTTGGGAGACAGGGTCAGCCAGCTCGGAGCTAGAGAAGGAGCCTCTTCTAAACTTACGTATTCTATTCTTAGCAAGATGCCGTTCCTTGAGGACTCCAGGCATCAGTTCCTTGTTGGAAGCCATCACCTGGACATCCCCAACATGGCAGCTTGCTTGTTTGAAGCCTGTGACAAAGAAGTCTGCTAACAAGGCAAAAACTCTGAGTTTTTTGTGGCATTTCCTCCATGTTGCCATGTTCTGTTGATTAGAAACACATTGTTCAAGGGAAGAAGATTAAGGCCACAAATACCATGAGGAAGGGATCACTGGGGGCTGTGGCTACTGGGGTTACCTACCACAGTTAGGTTCTTCGTCTTGCACTAGATTTTGTTTGTCCAGTCTGTTCCCTCTTAATTCTTTTTTTTCCTTTTGTAAAGATTTCACTTTATATAATGTCTTATTAGCTCCACTTTTTGTTTTTAAGACTTTACTGGTCTTCCCTAAGGTAGGTCTAATATGCTGCTGATCCCACTCAATAAAATGTTTATCTTAAATATTAGGTTTTTTTAATTAAGAAATTCCATTTTGTTCTTTTCTACACTGTCCATTTCTCCCCTCATGCCCTCATTATGGTCATGTTTTCTTTTAAATACCTTTCCATTGCTTTAAGAACTATACGTAGCTCCATTTATTGTCTTTTTATTGATGAATTTGTCTCCCATTAAACAAGTCACATTTTCCTGCTTCTTGTTAAGTAGTCTAGTTTGTTTTTGTTTTTTTAATATACCACTGTGAATGTTACATTACTGAGTGTCTGGATTTTATTTTTGTTGTCTTCCTTTAGAGAATGTTGTGCTTTGGTTGGGTAGAAAGCTAAGTTGCTTTTGGATCACCCCTAAGGCTTTTCCTAAATTTTGCTAGGAAAGCTCTAGAGTAGCATTCATGCCAGAAATGGTGCTTCGACAAGCAGGGCTGACCCTTTTGAACCTCTGCTGAGTGCCCAGAGAGGACTGGGGAGAGTTTGAATTCAAGTGCACTCAGGATAGTTCAGCTTATAGACTCTGGTCATTTCTTCCCAGCCTTGTGATGCTTTACTCCCTGTATGTATAGCCTAGTACAGCAAAGGATCAAGGATGCCTTTAGGTATTTCTGGAACTCCTGATTTGATCTCTGCCCTATGCCCTGCCCTCCCTGGGCTCTCATCTCTGTCTCCTAAGCTCCACAAGCCTACTGGCTCCTCTAGCTTCCTACTCCTCCAACCCAGGGACTGGATATTGCTTCCAAGCAGAAAGCCATTGCCCTTCCCTTAGTAGCCACCCCTCCCCCTTACTGCCTGTTTCCCAGTATGTGCAAGCAGCTATTTCATGTATTTTGTCAAGTTTCTTGTGGGAGGAGAAGTTCAGGACTTACCTCTATCGTCACCAAAACACTGGGTTAGAAACACACATCTGCTCTTGATGTATGTAACTGAGCTTTCAGACTAGACTTGGGACAGCAAAGCCATTTTCTTTTGGATCCACCCAGACCCAGCCTTTCAGGGCACACTGAAGTGTTCTGTACTTCTTGGTCAGTGCAGGAACTGTTTGTTTTACAGACTGAGGCAAGTACCCCTGAGCTTGTGAACCTGACAAAGTGTTCCGCAGGTTGTGAGAAAAACCTCTTGGTTACTAGGAGCTAGTGACAGAATATGCAGTTGATTCAAGAAGGTCCTCCCTCCCTCTCTCTCTCTCTCCCTTCCTCTTTTCCAAAAAAAAAAAAACATTAGGATGAAAGGTTTCTCTGGTTGACAGATCCCTACTTCATTAATAAAGAACTGACTGGGTCAATCAGGCAAGACAACCAACCATTAGGAGATAAGTAAGGCATACTTTTCTTCTCTTATGTATGTTAAATGGGGATTTTCTTGTCAAGAAAATCTAAATTATATTAAGAGATAAACAAGAAATAAAATTATAGATTTACCATAACCATCTTGGTTAAACATCCTGCCATCAGCTCTCTCTGCCCCGTATGTGCACCTCAAAAAAACAACAACAAAAAATGCATTATGCATAAGAAAGTCCTCAAATGAAAGACATCAAATTATTGTTAGCCATTTACATAAGTAATATTCCTATCTTTTCTTTTTGTTTAAGTGTTTGATATAGGATCTTGCTTTGTAGCAAGTAGAAACATACTAACAATCTTTTCCAAAAGAAATTTATTTTTAAGTGTTATACTTTTTTTTTTTTTTGGTCAGTCGTGAGACTTGAACTCTGGGCCTGGGTGCTGTCCCTGAGCCTCTTCAGCTGAAGGCTAGCATTCTACCACTTGAGCCACAGCACCACTTCTGGTTTTCTGGTGGATAACTGGAGATAAAGAATTTCACGGACTTTCCTGCCCCAACTGTCTTTGAACCACAATCCTCAGATCTCAGCCTCCTGAGTAGCTAGGATTATATGCATGAGCCACTGGCACACAGCTGATGTACTTTTTACAAGGTGCTCTTTTCAAATTTTTGGGTTTCCTAAGAATTATAATCAAAAAAAGAATTATAATCATATAATTAAATAGCTAACACTATATTCTGGCCTCAGTTATTCTGTGTCTTCTCACAAAAACACACCACTTTTTCCCTCACTCTCTTTGAAAATGTGACCATCCACAAGTATTTTTCTAGATCCACCTACCAACAAGGCTCTGTCCATGTGTTTCCTGCACACCACATTCTTCTCCTCACTGAACAGTGGTCCTACAACCAAATGGTGGCTAGCCAAGTTAAAGCCCTAATCTACTGGGAGGCAGAGGTTTTCCTCCTCCTAGGCAAAGACCTTTTGCCCATGAGGTAGGTTCCTAATTTTATAACACCTATAAACAGAGGGTCAGGAAGTTTTTTGTTGTTGTTTTTTGTTTTTGTGCTGGTCTTGAACTCAGGGCCTGGCACTATCCCTGAGCTCCTTTTGCTCAAGGCTAGCACTCTACCACTTGAGCCACAGAGCCACTTCTGGCCTTTTCTGTTTATGTGATATGGTGCTGGGGAATAGAACCCAGGGCTTTATGTATAGGAGTCAAGCACTCTTGCCACTAGGCCATATTCCCAGCCCAAACAAGGCCATTTTTTTTTAAGGTAATCTGTGGCTTACCTCTTTTGCATAAAGCAAATAAAAATGACTATGTATAAAACCAAAGCTTAAGTGTAAGATTTTACTTGAACAATATATATTGTTTTTCTTTTAAAGCAAAGTATGTGGCTTGTATTAGACATTCTGACTACTCAGGAGACTGTGGATTGGAGGATCATGGTCCAAGGCCAGTTCCAGACAAAAGGGAGATCCTATCTGAAAAATAACTGAAGTCAAAGGGCTAGAAGTACCACTCAAGTGTAGAGCACTTGACTAGTAAGCACAGGGGCACAGAACTCCAATCCCAGACTCCAATACTGCCAAATAAATAAGACCATACAAATACATACCTTCTAAAGATTAAAGCATTCTATTTAACCACATCCACCATTAAACTAGGCAGGATTGCATATATGTGTGTGTGAGATTATATGTATATATATATATTACAATTATTTATATATACCATATGTATACACTGGTTGAACCTGTATGTACATATCTATACATGTATATGTACATATATAATGAAGTATTCATGTGGGCATGCGTATAAACTAATCCATCTCAGTCATCGTTGCCTTCTTCTTGCACTGCATCCCACTTTGCACTTTTCTCAGAAAACGTGGCTGTGCTAGAACCAAACGCCATGCTGATTTTGAGCACAGAAGCGTGCTCTGCGTTCTGTGTGTGTGTTCACTGTAGCCAGGTAGTTTCTTTGGGTTTTTTGGGTTTTTTTTTGCCAGTCCTGGGGCTTGAATTCAGGGTCTGGGCACTGTTCCTGGCTTCCTTTTGTTCCAGGTTAGCACTCTACCACTTGAACCACAGTGCTACTTCTGGCTTTTTCTGTTTGTGCGGTACTGAGGAGTCGAACCTAAGGCTGAATGCATGTTAGGCAAGCACTCTACCTCTAAGCCACATTTCCAGACCTATTTTTTGTTTTTAAAAGTTATTTTTGGGGCTGGAGATCTCTATGACTTACTGATTGGAGTTCTATCAGAGAGGATCTCCTATGCAATCCTTTTGTGTGTGTGTGTGTGTGTGTGTGTGTGCGCGCACCAGCCTTGGGGCTTGAAGTCAGGGCCTGATACTGACCTTGAACTTCTTTTGCTCAAGACTAGCACTCTACCTCTTGAGCCACAGAGCCACTTCTGGCTTTTTCTGTTTATGTGATACTGAGGAATCGAACCCAGGGCTTCATGCATGCCAGGCAAGCACTCTACCGCTAAGCAACATTCCCAGCTCCAGCCCAGTAGTTTTGAAGGTACTCAACTAAATGAATGAAATAAAAATTTAAAATTCTTGCAGTAAATGAGTAATCCCCTTGTTCTTTTAAATCTTTTAAGCAAATATATTTTTATATTTCCTGGAAAATTGAGAATTTACAATAGATCACTCTCATGGCAATTTTTCTTTGACATTTAAAGAGTGACATAAAAATCTAATGCTATAAATCAGCTCCATCTTTTCTGTGGTTGAATATAAATTAGCATTTTTCCTTTCTTATTTCTCATAATAAGATAAGTGTTTTTGCATGCTTTTTTAAACTCCAGACGTTAGAGCAACTTGTTAATTTTAAGAATTATGAGTAAATTACAGGCATGCACTAATATGTCAGCATGTATCTTCTCAAAATAAATATTCTCCTATATACTGCATATATAGTTATCTTCCTCAAAAAACGTAGTAACAGTAAAATAGTATTTGATATATAGCCCATTTTACTAGTTCTCCACTTAGCCTAATAATGTCCCATATCATTTCTTTAAGCCAAAATTGAATCCATGTCACTCAGTGTGTTAGCTGTTTTACACCTCTAAGTTCTAGTATAGTTCAGTTCTCTTGTTTGTTTTTAGTGTTTCATGGTTGAGCATTTTTGAACAGCTAGTATTTTGTAGATTTGTATGGTCAGTTCACGTTAAACATATTTGGTGAGAATATTACAAATGTACTTCATGTCCATGAATCACATCAGAAGGAACATGACAGTATGACCCACTCTGGGTGAGATTGTGTAATCACTTAATAAAGATGGCACTCCCCTTTCCTCTATTTCTGTGTAAATGTGCTTTTCTTCTTTATTATAATAAGTAATATGTGGGCTGTGCCTTGAAACAATGGCTTTTCTGTGTCCTGGCCATCTTTCATTCATGGCTGGAATGAGTTCTCACCTAAATAAATTATTATAAAGTGACTTGCCAAATGATCTTCCAATTCTGACATTCCTCCTCTGCCAGCTGGCATTCTTCTGGAAAGAAGAGTCACCTCCTCTAAGGACTTAAGAGTGTTTAAGTTTTGAAATTGGCATTGTATTATCCATTGCTGTTATGGTTTTAAATGTACGAATTGTCACAGATATGACAGTGAGAATCCCTTACTTTGAGTCCTTGGACCTATTTCTCTTTTGTATCCTTTTTACCTATTCATGTTCATGTATGGCACAAGATACTTTAGGATCACCTTATACTTTCTTGACCTGGTCTTAAAATTAACTGTTTTTCTAAGAATCTGTGGTTCTTTTATTTAGGAACCAACACTTGAAAGCTAGATCTATTTGTTGCTAATTGGCTATCATTGCTCTTTTAAAAGCTCTGAGTTCCGACCAAGTACAGCCATGCTGTCTTGAAGGAAAGCAAAACCTGATGATTTACTCATCCATATGTGGAGACTGGGAACAGACACATGCACGAGCAGTCTCAACAATGGAGCAGAGTAGAGAGGAGACAATACCCACCCAATACCCAGCCACTTGTGTATTGCGGCAGGGACCCATTGTAGAGGAGAAGGGGTCTTTTTAAATAAATGGTTCTAGATTAAGTATTCAGCGGAAAGACATTTATCTGGAACCTATACCACATACAAAAACCCAAATAGTACAGATGTAGTGGGGCCCAGATGGCGTGACCCTCCCATACTGCACACACTCCTTCTCCATGGGTCTGAGTGTGGTCCAGGAGGCTTCATGAAGGCTTGCTTTCAGGATAAAGCCCAGACACCCCACAACTTGCAGACCCTGTCTAGCCTTTCCCTGTGCCTGTCTGTGCCCTGCTTGGCTCAGCTGTTCCCAGTGCTGTTAATCTTTCCGGGGACTTGGTATCTTTGGACACTCTGTTCTCTTCATGTTCTTCCCGTCCTTCCCTTCCCAGGCTTCTCACCCCACAGCCTTGTTTGTGAGATACCACCTTCACTCCTTTCCCCTTGCCAGATAGACAATTCAATACATCACTGTGGGGATGTCATTCTGAACCATACAGTGCCTGACCTTGGCCTTCTGGGTTAAACCTGAATCTGTGATTCAGGTAAAAATCCATCCTGTATGGATTTTTAGTTCTGGCATACTAGGTCATAAATATTTAGCATTCCCTGTTTTACAGACATTATTTTGTACTTTAACTTCTCCGAATGTTTAACTTGAAATGACAGAGAGTAGTTTTTCTGCACTTAGAACCATATGTTTCAGACTGAGGGGATGGCTTGTGATAGAGCACTTCCCTAGGAAATGCGTAATTGTACACACACGCACACACACATGCACACGCACACACACATGCACACGTACATGCTAGATATAAACGTTGAAATATTTAAATCTTTTATGTGCACAAACACACAGGATGTGGGAAAGGATATGCCACCATCAAAATTAAATTTGGTAGATAGCCACTCCATTTTGTTACACTGTTTCAATGCCAGTATGTGTTATACTGGATGGTCTAAGCCAGCCTCTGTTGGAAGTATCCCTATTTTGAGAACTAATTGTCCTTGCTCCTCCCTCCCTGTTCCTTCACCAGGTCCACAGCCTGCCATCCCTGCCTTCTGTACTGTGGGATTTCAGGCAGACCACCCAGGCCTCCTTCTGAATGAGCTTCCTGCTCATCACCCCTCCCCACACCCCCCTCCCTCCCACTTATACTGAACATTCATCCAAGTTAGAGAGTGGCATGCCTGAAAGGGGAGGAGCCAGTGGATGAGGAGAAAGGAGAGGTCGATGGGAGAGCCTTTCACAGTACAGACTCTGAAAGAGAATTAGATCTTACAAATGTGATTTGAGTGATTTTTCTCAGTTTTCCAAGGAGTAGAATGTGAACCATTTTAGATACTTAGAAGTTAATCCACTGTGTACAGTGAATACCTCTGGATTGACGGCTCAATTCTCTCACAGAGCTCATTGAGAAAAGCAAGGAGACTCAAGACATATGCCTAGGGTAAAAGTTTTCTGTTCACTTCTTCAAAGCCATAGCTGGACAAGTCATCTAAGCTCCCCAGGGCCTCACTGTGGCATGGTGATAGAAGTGTTGAGTGGAGCAGAGCGCAGAACTGTAAACCTGAGGAATAGTGGGTGGGCTTGAGTGGCTTTCTTTGGGCTAATAAAGCGTTTTCTGTGGCTCCTTCACATCTGTACCACTGTTGTGAGCAGGAGGAGAGACCCAGCACCCTCCACTCAGGGACGTCAGAACACCCCCACTGAGCCAGGCACACACATACATTAGTGATAAAAATGAAGACCTTTTAAGTACATTATCTGATTTCAGAGATAGCAGTTTGATTTCCCTTTTGTTTGTTTTTTTTTTGTTTTTGTTTTTGTTTTTTGTTTTTTTTTGGCCAGTCCTGGGCCTTGGACTCAGGGCCTGAGCACTGTCCCTGGCTTCCTTTTTGCTCAAGGCTAGCACTCTGCCACTTGAGCCACAGCGCCACTTCTGGCCGTTTTCTGTATATGTGGTGCTGGGGAATCGAACCCAGGGCCTCATGTATACAAGGCAAGCTCTCTCGCCACTAGGCCATATCCCCAGCCCCTGATTTCCCTTTTATTCTGTGTACAAACAATGTATTTATTCGATTGTTCCTCTCAAATCTATTTTTTACAAAAAAAGTTGTATACAAGCCAGGAGTTTGGCCTAGTGGTACAGTGCTTGCCTAGCATGCATGAAGCCCCGGGTTCAATTCTTTGATACCACATACACAGAAAAAGCCAGAAGTGGCACTGTGGCTCAAGTGGTAGAGTGCTAGCCTTGAGCAAAAGGAATTCAAGGACAGTGCCCAAGCCCTGAGTTCAAGCCCCAGGATTGGCCAAAAAAAAGTTGTATGCCAAATCCATTGAGAAATTATCTAAAAGTATAGTATTTCTCGGTAGTTCATAAAAGGATCAAAACTATGTATTTTCCTTGAAATATGGCACCCTAGAAGACATCTTGAATACAACCTCCACTAAAATTTATTCAGCATACATTGCATACAATGCATTCGCCCACACAACCTCTGGCTGCAGCTCCAGAGCAGAACATCATTCACCCAAGACTAGCCACAAAGCAGCACAAAGTGTAAGATCCTCTTCTCTCTTCTCCATGGCAGGAATGCTGGGAGAGATGTAGCCCTTGGTTCTCCTCAGGCTCTTTGTGTTTGTCACCAGTGAAGCCTTCCCCATTAGTAATGTGCCCAGCTTCTTCCTTATTGAGGCATGGCGTCATCACAGGGAATCTTTCCTTCAGCAGCTTTGTAAGCATACATTGGCTCTGCCAAGTTTCTGTGTAGATCCCCTGAGCTACGTCTGTTTGTGTTCTAATTCCCCAAAGTCTTTCTTGGATTGTTGCTGCTCTGCGCCCTACAGTTTTTCTCACGCTTATTAAATATCTGCTTGGGGTGGTGGGAAAGTTGACTTGATTCATTGCCGTCTCTTTCATAGTGAAGCACCTTTGAATGCATACATACAATCACTATGGAAGCAGACCTGTCATACGCATTTATTAAATGACCTTAATCACATACCATCTGAAGTTGAATGTCTCACGTGACGATAGAACCAAATGACAATGAAGGTGGTCCAGCACTGGGGTCAGAAGCAAGCATGAACCTACTGGAAAGCAATTTATGGGGTGACCCTGGGCTTCTCTTATGAGAGAGAATTAAGTCTTCCCTCCTTCCCCCTGATTCAGTCCAAAGACATGGGGGTGCTGAGTTCATGGCTAGCCGATCACAGTGGGGGCAGCAGAGGCCATGGGCTAGGCTGAGGAGGAACCTGAATGGCTCAGCTGTAGCCACAGCATGGTGTGGTATACAGGGTGGCCATGAGTTGCGTGGTAGAGACTATAGGATTCAGGAAAGGAAACTACCAGTAGCAAAAAGAAATGAGATGAGCCTGTGACATTGAACTTCATTTTCAAGATTTAAAACAGCACGTGAGAAAAAGAATGTTGGCATTTGTTGTTTTCATTATTCCTTCTGCAAAGTAATTAAGAATGTGGACCCTGGGGCTGGGAATGTGGCTAGCAGTAGAGTGCTGGCCTAGCATGCATGAAGCCCTGGGTTCAATTCCTCAGTACCACATACACAGAAAAAGCCAGAAGTGGTGCTGTGGCTCGAAATGTAGCGTGCTAGCCTTGAGCACAAAGAAGCTAGGGACAGTGCCCAGGCCCTGAGTCCCAAGCTCCAGGACTGGCAAAAAAAAAAAAAAAAGTAAACCCTGGAATCTACTTGTGTTGGTATCCTGTCCACCACTTACAAGGTAGGCCACCACTGACAGAGTATTTGATTTTCTATGCCTCAATTTTCCCATCTGCAAATGGGGATAATAAAGTTGACTTCACAAGTCTGCTAGCAAGATAAATGAGATAATACAGTTAAAGTACTTAGATCATAGCACACGATAAGCACTAAATAAATCACTAATGCTATTATTTCATAAAAGGTTAAAATTCTTCTGTAAAAGCATTTTGATATAATTGCTTCTGCTTTCTTTTCTTTCACCAGTAGTAGTACTAGAAGGTCACAGAAATTTTGGCTTTGCTCAAAAATCTATCTAAAGATCAGAATGAAGCCTTGAAATCATGATAGTCTAGAGAATGGAGGCAGTATAGTGATCTGCAGTAGAAAAATTTGAGCTTTGAGGAACTAAGACTTGGTTTAAATCCTAAGACTGCCGCAAGCTTTGTCACGTTGGTCTTGTAGTATAAAATGTTTAAATGTCCATACAACTATAGACATCACAAGATTTTGCCAGGGGTTACATGAAATAATCTTTGCAATATATCTATGTGATCTGCCTAAAAAAATATCCTCAGAAAATGGTGTTTAGGGCCAGGATGTAGCTCAGTGTCAAAGTGTCCTTACAAGTGCAGCGTCCTGGGCTCAATCCCCAGTACCAAAAAAGAAAAGACAAAAAAAAAAAGAAGAAGAAGAAGAAAAGAAAGAAAGAAAATGGTGTTTGTTTGTTTTTTATTACTTGTGTGGAGGCAGGCACATCAGAAGTTGCTTTTTTCTGATACTGAGATTTGAACTCGGCCTGATGCTCTTGTTTGGCATTCTTTAACAAAATCCAGAACACAGGACTAGAGATAATAGCAGAATGTGTGAGCACATGTTTGAGAAGTGTGCTAAAATAAGCTCCTTGCTTTACCTGCACAGGGCGAGGCTACCTGCGCTTTCCAGAGCAGTATGCGTTTAGTGCCTGGCAGCTGGAGAGCAAGGGGCCGGGACAGAATGCTGCTCCACTCCCATCTGTGTGTAAACTGGGAAGCCAGGCTGCTTGATCCCGCAAAGCTGGTCGTGCTGCGTGCATAATTAAGGTGTATTTGTGCATTTCCTTTCAAACAGATGTGCTTTCTTTTTATGTTTTCTTTGCCGGTCCTAGACTTGAACTCAGGGCCTGGGTGCCACTTCCAGTTTTCTGGTGGTTAATTGGAGATAAGAGTCTCACGGACTTTCCTGGCCAGGCTGGCTTTGAACCACGATCCTCAGATCTCTGCCTCTTGAGTAGGTAGGATGACAGGCGTGAGCCACCGGTGCTCGGCCAAGATGTGCTTTCTTTAGAGAACGTTTAAGGGTTGTTCATCACCGATTGGTGGCTCTTATCTGATCTAGGACTTCTTTACAACTCCGTATTAGCAGCTATCTTGTTGCACTTCATTCATTCACTCGTCCGGGTGTGCCTTTAGCGGAAAATGAATATTCTGGGCACTCTGCTACGTGCTGGTGATAAGAAGTGGAATAAATGGGCCGGCATGGCGCACAGCCCAGGCCCCCATCCCTGCCGTTGTGGTGCACCATTTTTGCAAACATCCTTTGGCTACAGCAGGCAGATGTTTGGGGTGTGTGCAGTCAGGCCTGTCTACACATTTGCCTGGCGTTTCCACACTCGGCCATTCCTTCGGGCAGTGCATCCGGACCGCAGCGCATGGCGCCTGGGAAATGAGCTGGGGGCCGTGGCTGGTGGGTTACGTGCCGCCGCCACCGCTCCCCGCTCCCAGTGGCCACGCTTCCCACGCGGGAGACTTTTCCTCTAAAGCGTCATGGCAATGTGACTCTCGGGGACGACTCGCGGCAAGAATGGGAACTGCACCCGGGTCTGAGCTGGGTCCACTTCCCCGCGACGGAGGGAGCTCCGCGCGGCCAGGGCCGGCCGCGGCCGCCGCCACCCCGCTCCTGCAGCAGGCCGGCGGGCCGGGGCGGCGGCCCGGGGATCCGCTGAGACCGCTTCCCTCCCGCGCCCCGCCCTCGCCGGGGCGGCAGCACTAGATGCCTGCCCGGTAGGAAGCGTTTCCGCAGCCCCGCGCCCTGGAGATCACAGCAGCTCTCTCCTCCTGTCAGCCCGGAGGATTTATTTTTAACCGCCTGACTCAGGGCTCGTCCGACGCTCGGGGCTGTCAGGCTGCAGATGGAGGCGCGGGGCGCGCTCCCGGGGACAGGGACGCCGGCGCGGGGCGGGGCCGCGGGGAGGGGCGGGACCCAGCCTCGAGTGTGTGCGCTCGCGCTCTGGGAGGAAGGAGGACGGGCGTGGGAGAGCAGCGGGCGTGGGAGCGCGTGGAGCCGCGGGCGGGCGCGCGTGTGTGTGCAGGTCAGGCCGGAGCCGGAGCGGCATGGCTGCCCCCTGCTACTCCAAGACCTAACTGCCCCGTGGCCGGGGTGAGAGGAGCCGCCCAGGACCCGGAGCCGCGTCCCGAGGGTGCGCCCTGCCGTCCCGCAAGCCCAGCCTGCGCCCGCCGCCGATGCTGCTGTCTCCGAAAGCCTCTCACCATGATCGATAGCTCCAAGAAGCAGCAACAGGGCTTCCCGGAGATTTTCACTGCCGGGGATCTCGAACCTTTCAAAGAGAAGGAATGCCTTGAGGGGAGCCACCAGAAAAGTCTCAAGGAAGGTCAGTCTCTGCGGACAGGGGCTGGACGGCCAAGTTCCTGCCCCCGCCCGCCGGCCGGCATGTCTGTCTGCTCACCGTCTGTGTGTCTGATCTCGGTTCCCGAGTCGCCCTTCCGAAGCCCACGTTCTGGGCAGGGAAAGCCCGAGCCCTGCCGCGCTGTGCCTTCACCGTGCACTAGCGCAGAGAACTCTAGGAATGTCGCAGTAATGATTCAGTAAGGGGCTTGGGAAGCGCGTCCTGATTTCAGTAAAACCTTTCACTCGTTTTGTATGTTTTCTCCTATCATCCCTCATGGTTTTTGGGGTTTGGTTTTTGTTTTGTTTTGTTTTTTTGAGGAGCCATTTCCTTTTCAACATTAGTCAGAACACTGCTTCTTTTAGGTTTGCATACACATAATTCCCGGAAAATTAATTTTTCCTCACCGTATTAGCAGTTTGTATTGTTTAAAGCCAGGAAGGATCTAGCTGCCTTCTTAATTAAATCCTGAATGATGGTCAGTTGCTTGTAACACACACCACATTTTTAATTTTTTTTGTTTTTTGTTTTAAGAGCATATTGCATACTTTTGGGCTTGTTTTTTTTTTTCAACAAAGCAAGCAAAGAATAAGCATGAGAATACTGTTAGTTACTGTCTCCAGCAAGCACGACACAGCACTGACCGACCTAAGAAAATGGCCAAAGGCAGGGTCAGTGCTATGCCTGCCCTGGCACTGCAGGTGGCAAGGCCCCGACGGAATGCCAGAGACCAGGGGCCTGGTTGAAGGACTTAATAAAGGGATCACAATAAGTGTGTTCTAAATTTGAGACCCCTCCCCATGCCTGCTTTCTTTGAACATTGTTTCCAGTTCTATCTTAGGAAGCAAAAACTCCCTGGACTATTTTTCCCTTCTTGGCACCCCTAGCCTTCTCTCTGGCTCTTGTTCATCTTATAAAAAATTCAGAGTGTAAACTCACTGCACCCACCTAAGGACCACTGAGAGCATCTTCCAAAAAGATATTCCTTTTTTTCCTCTCTCATGTTTAGAATATAATGACAGATAGTTGTGGATTTAAACTGTCAGACAGTAGATGGACTTGCTGGAATTGAACTTGTTTGGGGATGGGTAGAACCAAAGGTGCCTGGACAGGAACAAATGACACACAATGAAGTGTCAGTAGCTGCTGCTATGAACTAAACAATATGTTGCTCCTTTTTGTACCCAGCATGCTTTATTGTAGACTCTCATAAAAGTCAATGTCAACCAAGTTTTTAAGATACATTTCTAGAGAGTCACTGGCAGGGGGAGGGAGAACCAAACTTTTTAAATCATTCATTTTATTAAAAACTTTTATCTATGTTTCATTTGAGTCACATTTAAGGGTTAGTTCCCACTAGCTCCATATATTCAAGGCTGTTTTTACGCTACTTGAAAAACCATAAAGGTGGAAGAAAAGGACCGAGGAGCATAGAAAGCAAGGATTAAACACATAAAGATGGGAGCTAGGGGTTTAGTTCAGGGGTAGTGCGCATGCCTGGCACATGCCCAGCCCTAGGTTTGATCCTCGGCACCATGAGTACAAAATGGGGTAGGGGCATGGTCACCAGAACCACAAAGTAGCTTTGATGGCTCCATAATGGGTGGATTCTCCCCCACAGTTCTGAGGTACAGCTTGAGCTGAGTGATACTGTGTGGACGGACTGGGGAGTGAGGTCTCCTCAGATTCAAATCCCAGGTGCACCATTTACTACTTTTGTGTCCCTGCCCATGTTCATTGTTCTGAACCTTACTTTCTTCATCTGTGAAACGAGGCTGAACAGTATCTCCTTCCTGCTGTGCACATGAGATGTCTGCCTTGATGCCAGCTTCTCGTCCTCTTCCTACTCATTTTCTAATCCTGTGTTGCCTCTCATATAAACACTAAAATCCAGTCCCTATACGCTTGCAAAGTAGAGAAAGTAGCCTGTGTTGTTACCATCCTAAAAATTTATAGATCTAAAGAGGTAAGGAAAGAACCTTCATGTTTCAAAAAATACTATACAGAAATGATTGGATGATAAAATGTGTCCATCTTACCACAATTGTGTTGAACTGGGTTTTGATTTATATCTGGCCAAACTGTATTTCTCTTCCTTTTCTGGAATAGATAAGACTGAGGGTAAAAGTGTGGAGGGGAGAGAGAGAGAGAGAGAGAGAGAGAGAGAGAGAGAGAGAGAGGAGAGATCTTCTACCTCAGATTAGAGTTTACTTAGAAAAGAAAAAAATAGAAATTTTGTACAAATCTACTTTTTGTTTGAAGTCAAATGAGAAAGGTTGGTTGGTCATATGAAAAGTTCCTGTGATAAATAGAAGCCCTGCAATTGGCTCTGTCACAGTGGCTGCCTGCAGATGAACAGCAGCGGCCACTCTCATAGACCATCCGATTGCAACATGGGGACAAGGCGCCCTGGGGAGCTTCATCTGTGTTGAGTGTTAGGTTGCACATGCATTGTATTAATTTCTGAAAGGCTGTCAATATGCCAGCAGTTGTGCAAACACCTGTGCTTAGTTTATCACTGGAAGTGCCCTAGAGTTCTAGTGGGTAGTCCTATGCTGTTTTGTCAGAGACAAATACATAAATGACTTAATAATGCCTCATGGAAAAATTCCCGTCAGTCATATATATATCTGATTTTCTACTCATTCTTGACAGGGTTATTTTTTTTTTTTTTTGGCCAGTTCTGAGGCTTGAACTCAGGTCCTGGGCACTGTACCTGATCTTTTGCTCAAGGTTAATTGGAGGTAAGAGTCTCATGCACTTTCCTGCTGAGACTGGGCTGGCTTCCAACCATGATCAGATCTCAGTCTTCTGCGGAGCTAGGGTTATAGGTGTGAGCCACCAGCACCTAGCTTGGATTTTTTTTTTTTAATGAGTGAACGGTAAGTTTCTAGGTGATAGGAGAACAATTTTGGCTCATGTAATTCTAATCACACAGACACCAGCCTGCTCTCTGGAATTGCTGACTTAGTGGCTTCTGAAAGGGACTTGGAGTTACTCTGCCTCTCAGGTGCTTACTTAGGATATTTCTGAATTTGTGTCACTGTGTATAATGCTAGTTAGCTGAAAATATCATGGGGTTGGGGCAAGGAGAAACAGACTGAATAGATTCAGGAATTTTTGGAATACCTCAACAAGAAATGTTAGTAACATGAGAAAGAGAAACATGTTCCCAAACAACCCCACACCCCATCTCACCCAGGGCTTATACATACTAGACAGGCACTGTGCCCAGAGCACCTCCCAGCCACGTGCAGACCACCCATCACTAGTTGTCACTACAGCACGGGAGATGTGTGGATAACAAACTATTACCACAAGTTTGTCCACGCTTACGTGATTTTTCCAGTAAATACTAATTGGAGAACTTAAGTACTTTTTTGCTATAGGCAAGAATAGTAGTAATGGTCACAAATTTTCATGAGCAAATTCAAACTAGAGCATTCTACTTAGATTAGCTTCTTTTGTCATAGCAGCAATGGGGAATCTCAACTTTTAACTTTCAACATGTTCTAATTATGCTCAACACACATAGGATTTAAAATTAATTGCAGACTTACAGTGAAGGAGGGTGTTACAGACCATGCTGACTTGACAATAGAGAAATGATAATTATGAATTTTCAGGAAAAATCAAGTTGAGATTATTTAATATAATTATTTAAATATGAGTCACTATTAAGACAAATGACTCATAATACCAATGCTACAGCATACTTAGGAAAGGAAAAATTGTAATAAGTGGACTTAAAGGATAGAAATTGAAGTCTCATATAAAGAGAGTTCTCTAGTGTTAACAGTAAAGTACCGTAGAAAGAAAACCTCACTGTACATTACTTGGCTAAAAGTCACCAACAGCCTCAAATTCAATGTGTCCCCATTAAAGTACTGCAAACCCTCTGGTGTGATGTGCACTACTGTCTCATAGGCAGCTCTCCTCTGAGAAGTGACTCTACAGTTCAACCCAGAAGTTGGGGGTGAGAAGAAGGTGCAGCTTTTGGGGGACCTGGTTCTCAATTCTGCCCTAGGCTAGTTCAGATGAACAGCGTGGCAATTTGAGGATTGCCTAGGAAACAGGACAGTGTTCCAACATGTATTATTGAGCCATATCTGTAGTAGACTTTGAAGGAAGAAAGTGAATGAAGTATTCTGAGTAGTCCATGCCAGTTCATGGAAATGATCTGTCCACCAGCCACACATGGCTGGCGGGTAGTGGGCATGGCACCAGTCAACCCAGCTATCGATCAGTACAGGAGGCTGAAAGGACAAAAGAGTCCAGGAGTTCACAGGGACACCCCATCTCAAAAAACAAGGTGAGTTGACTGAAATGAAAATGTAAAAATTCACTTCCTCAGGCACATTGGTCACATTTCAGCTGCTCAGTAAATAGCCACATGTGTCCAGCAGATGCCCCCATGGAACATGCCCATACTCCCAGAGCTCTCCAGACAGTCTCCAAAGCCACTGCTCACTCCTTACCCAGGATTTCCAGTGTGCTTGGGAAAAAATCCAGAACCTTCAGGTCAGAGACCCCACTGTGCTGCCCCCTTCCCCCAGCTTTATCCTGTCTCTCAGATTACCTCTCCCTGCGCCTCTGCTCAGGTCCTGTGCACCCACAGCTCCACGCCAGCCTTCTGGAACACCAGTGAGTGGTCCACGTGCACCCTGATCACGTGGTCCCACCTGGACCGCAGGTGTGCAGGCAGAGCCACGCATCTCCTCAGGGAAGGCTGTTTGAGAGGAGAGCCGGCCTCTCTAACCTGGGCTGGCTCATCAGGACACACACAGGGACTGGGGCTGCTGGGGCTGTCCCAGGCCTGCCCCGTCAGAACTCCCCTGTGGCCCTAGAAGTTTGTCAGCCATCTCGCCTCAGTGAGATAACAGACTAATATGACACCAGTCTGTTTTTACTCAAAGCTTTCAGAAAAATCTGCATAAGTTTCAAACACTGGGTTTTTTGTTATTTCCTAATAGTGGCTTTATCAGGTTTGTTAAACAGGCTCCTGAATGGTAGGTAAAAAGGTAAAGCTTAGAATTGCTCCTGTGTCTGCACTTGACTAGTCAGCCCAGGCTACAGTGACAAAATCCCACAGCATCACTAGTCCCACAGTCTGGAGGCTGGAAGTGCATAGAGCTTGGTTTTGGTGAGGGCCCCTTCTCTTCCCACTGATGGCTGTGTGCTCTCTCCATGGCACTCTTGGAGAGCTCTGCTGTCTTTTGTCAGTTCACTCATCCTAGTGGGTGAGGTCCCGCCTCCTGGCCCATGCCACCTTAATGCCAAACACAGCCACATAGGATTTGAGGACACTATTCAATCTATACACCAGTGAATTCTTATTGACACATATAACTTTGTCTATTGGGCTTATGATAAAGAGGAATTCTTATAAAATAGAGAGAATATGAGTAAACAGTGTTAGGATATTTCTTGATAACAGTAACTAATAGATATGGAAAGTATTTCTATGTGCTAAGGTTTTGGGTTTGTTTGGTTTTTTTTTAGGGGTGGAGGTGTTTTGAGCTCAGGACCACATACTTTCTAGTTAGGTGCTCTACCACCTAACCTGAGTTGAAGCCCCAGGACCAGCACCACTACCACTCCTCCCTCCAAAACAAAAACAAAAACAAAACTTGGTGTATTATAATAACTCTCTGTGTTTGATGGATCATGCTATCTCTGCCCATCTATACTTGGGCCCTCGTTTAATAGTCCATTATTATACCACAAGAAGCATACTTTAAATTCATTCCAACTTTTCACAAAAACGAGCCAGGGATTTGTATGAAGGTATGATCAGTTTAAAGAAACATGCCCCATTTTTAGCAGTCTGTTTCCATGGTAACAGAGGCAGCAGCCAACCAGCAAGTTATCAGAGCTCCTGTAAATTTCCAAGGCTGGGTGTTGAAAACATTGTCTTCCTGACCTCATGCTGCAGATTAATGCAGGAAACCCACAGTGAGACAGCCTGGAATGACAGCAGTCTTGTCAGCCTTCAGTTTTTCCTACAGTTTCACTCTTTCCTTGCTAATAGAGGGTAAATGCTGCATTCTAGATTAGGAGACCTCCTTACAGGCAAAGGCCAGCCGCTCCGAATCTATCTCCCCACAAGCTAGCAGCCTGCATAATACTAGTGCAGTGGAATGGAGGTAGCATTTGCTACTTAGGCCCAAGGTTGCTGCAGATTTTTAGTTAGCTTTGATGTTGCTGCTCCATTTTTCACTAAATAGTCATGACGTAAAAATTCCTAGTACAAATCCACCTGTTCTTGTGGTGCCTGAACTCTAGATATTGTGCACACTGCACCACTCTGCTTTTGTCTCAGACAGGAAGCCGTGATGAAGTTGGCTTAGTAGGGCAACTAGCTCTTACTGGCACACCACCATTTGATTTGTGCATCACTTTTTTAAAAATTACTTGAAAAGGAACCTTAGCTTATCTTGGGCACATTAGACCCCCTGAAAATGTTCCCAGAACGCTAATGTTTGCTTGCCCCTGTTAGCCTCTGAAAGAGCATACAATGCTTTCTTTCTCCCCTAACGTGGCACAAATTAATTGTAATGGAGATGAGAAGAACCTGGCATCCATTGCTTTCTCATGAGCTTCACTTTGTCCATAGCCTCTTCTTCCACCCTTCAAGGCAACATCATCAATCACATTTTGTCTCTTACGTCCCATCAAGATCACTTCAAAAATAACTTCAAAGCCACATGCATTGTCCCATGCTTGTAATTGTAGATACTTAGGAGGCAAAGATCAGAAGAATTGTTATTCAAGGCTGATCTGTGCAGTTTGTGAAGCCTTGTATCAACAGCAAAATCTGGGCCTTGTGGTATGTGCCTGCCATCCCTGCTCTGATGAGAGGTGTAAATAGGAGGTCCAGGTTAGCTTGGGCATAAACCTAAAACCCTGTCTCAAAAATGACAGCAAAGGGCTGGGAATATGGCCTAGTGGCAAGAGTGCTTGCCTCCTACACATGAAGCTCTCGGTTCGATTCCCCAGCACCACATATATGGAAAACGGCCAGAAGTGGCGCTGTGGTTCAGGTGGCAGAGTGCTAGCCTTGAGCGGGAAGAAGCCAGAGACAGTGCTCAGGCCCTGAGTCCAAGGCCCAGGACTGGCAAAAAAAAAAAAAAGAAGAAGAAAAGAAAGACAGCAAAAGCAGCTGGCAGAGCAGCTCAAGTGGTGGACTGCCTGCCTAGCAAGTGCAAAGCCCTGGGTCTAGACCCTAATCCTGCCCTCCCCCCCAAAAAAGTGAACAAAATAACCTCAGACCCTAAATTCACAATTTGCCCTCAAATAATCACCTCTCCCCTTTGGGGATTTATCCTTAAATGTGAGTGTGCTTAGGGAGATGAGCAGCAGCATCTTGTCTCAAACACCTGGAAATTTTAAATTGGGTATCTATATGATAGTGATATAAGTTATATTTTAAGGTATTTTCTATTGGCAGTCTTAAGATTTTGTCACTTAAAACCATTTAGGGTTGGTGGGGGGGAATAATTAAAAGATGACTTTTGATACCTCATAGAAGAAAATTTAAAATAAACATGTTGTTACTATTCGTACTAAGAAATGATCGTTCCAGTGTATCGTTGGAAGTCTACTTTCATTGACATAGTGATTCAGATGAAATGTTTGCTTGTATAAAGGTAGAGAAAGTTCAAAACACTTCAATTTAGTTAATACTGCTTTTAATCTGTTGGAGTAAGAAGTAAGTATAAATAAATTTTCAAAAGTCTATGCAGGGGGGGCTGGGGATATAGCCTAGTGGCAAGAGTGCCTGCCTCGGATACACGAGGCCCTAGGTTCGATTCCCCAGCACCACATATACAGAAAACGGCCAGAAGCGGCGCTGTGGCTCAAGTGGCAGACGCTAGCCTTGAGCGGGAAGAAGCCAGGGACAGTGCTCAGGCCCTGAGTCCAAGGCCCAGTACTGGCCAAAAAAAAAAAAAAAAAGTCTATGCAGGGCTGGGAATATGGCCTAGTGGTAGAGTGCTTGCCTCGTAATGCATGAAGCCCTGAGTTCGATTCCTCAGCACCACATATATAGAAAAAGGCAGAAGTGGTGCTGTGGCTCAAGTGGCAGAGTGCTAGCCTTGCGCAAAAAGAAACCAGGGACAGTGCTCAGGCCCTGAGTTCAAGCCCCAGGACTGGCAAAAAAAAAAGTCTATGCTGGCATGTAATAGGAAAAAAACTGATTTCTTAGGAAATAATGAAGACACATTGTCTTGGCAAAGGTCCATAATTACTTAATTTTTTTTCCTGAATGAAATAGATGGAAAGTCATCTGTATCCATGGTCTCTCGCATGGGGCATGATTTCAAAAGACGTTACTGGGAACAGAATTTTCCTCTTAATGGCTGTGCCCAGGCCCGCTCCCACAGAGGTGTTACTCCATCTAGGAATTGGGGATCATGGGATATAGGGAAATGTTCAGTGACCCAGCAGAGGGAACATTGTAGCCATTAAACTGTGTCCCATGTGTATAGACTACAACTGTAATTTGTAAGAACAGTCAGAACTTACGCTTAACTAAAAGACAGGAAAGATACCAAGATAATAACAGCAGTTGGGTTTCTGGGTGATGTTTTTTGGCAGTTCTCTTTCTTTTTTATTATCTCCTACATTTTTATATTTTCTCATTCTATATAATGAATGTGTGTCAATCTTATTATCTATGGAAAAAATGATTTAAGATGCCTTGGTCATAGCCTAGTTAGGAAAGATATATACATGCAAGAAGCAAGTGGTATAAACATTCCCTGGACTCTCTCCACAAGGGGTCCTGAGCACCCCTTGTAAACTGTCCATCTGGAATGCTCAGCTGCCACATTCTCACATGGGGCTCATGATTTCCATGGAGAACATGCTGCCTATATGAAATGGGCTTTTTTTTTTTGCAATGCCCCCCCTTTTTTTTTAGTTTATCAAAATTATGGATGTCTTGGGATAGTTATGTGGATTGCTTTAATTTCTAGGTTTTTACAAGACTTTCTTTGAAGTGACCAAATATGAGCAATTGTAGCATACATTCTGTTGTATTCTATGGCTTATGCCCGGGTTTTGTTGTTGTTTTGTTGTTGTTGTTGTTATTGTTTTGTTGTTGTAAGATGTAAATATTATCGCTGCGTGTTGTGAACTGTCTTCCCTCCTAAGAATTCTGTAGCTTGTATGCAGCTATTTGCAAGACAACCATGGGAGAGTCCCCCTTACAGACCACAGCATGGCAGCTGTGAGTCAGGAGCCCTAAAGCACAGTTCAGCCATTCACTCAGCAGGGCACCAGGAGGTCTCCTCCCAGTATACAGTGCTACTCAGAGGCCAGCACCACGGAGAGAGGAAGGGTGGCTGCCTGGAGGGGGCACCCTTGCCCCGTGCTCTGTCCTACACAGTTCTTTCACTGGGCTGTTTCTAAATTGTCTGCTCTATAATAAAGCAGCAGTCACAAAGTGGCTCCCTGAATTCTGTGAGCCATTCTAGCACATTCTCAAACCTGAGAAGGGTATGGGGGCGGGGTAGGGGGGGAACGTCACAAGTTCGTAGTCTAAGTAGTCTGGGCTGGTGACTGGCATCTGAAATGGAGCAGTCTTGGGAATCTGATCCTAACTCCGTGTGCTTAGAGTCGGAACTGAACTGACTTGTCAGCGGTGCGCTGAGATTGGAAAGCTGGCTGGTGCAGGGCAAGCCCCCAGGGAAGAAGCAGGTAGCAAGGCACACGTCCACCCTGCTGCCCTCACGGTGAGGGTGCCTTTGCACGTGAGCGTGATGCCGTGTCCAGTCATTGGAGGTATGGTGGAGCGGCTGCTCTGCTGTGTGGGGGCTCCTGCAGTGACCACTGGAGGGTGGGAGACACTTCTAGTCTCGTCTGTGTTGACTTGCTATTTATACATCATTTGCCCAGCCAGTGAACTGTGTTGAACACATTTGTCCTGAAAGTGCATTTCCTGCTTTGGGGGATTGTTTTCTGCTTGTTTTGACCCAGAAATTCAGAGGGCTGTTGATGTTTTTGTTACTCTTTCTTTTTGCTGCTTTTCTGTGAGGATCCCATCAGGAGGAAGGAAAGATGCTGCTGCTGACACTTAACTCCCACCTCCACGAGCTGCCTGCCTTTGAGCTGCCATTATCCTCACCCCTCCTTCCCAGGCCTTTTCCTGGGGTTCTGCTTCTGTGCATGACCCATATTAAGTGCCACCAAGCATTAGTGTTTGCATTCCTGTGAGAATGGTGGAGAACTCAACCACTGGGCCCTGCCAGACTCAGCAGCTCACTCCTTGCTTCTGTCTTCATTCCTAAGTAGAGTGGAACACACCGCCCTCAAACTCGCAGAGGCCGATCGTGTGCAGTGCACAGCTGACTCAAACTGTCACCAGACATTTAAATGCCAGAAACGTGCACAGTTCTTTTCAAGCATGATTTTTCCCTTGTTCTGTGTAACGTAATCCTTCATCACTTGCTTCAGCTCTAAATGAGGTGTGGGTGAAGCATTTGGCCCTGTGACCCCCAAAACTAACAGAAGTCACACTTCCATATAAAGGACAATACTCATCCAGCAGGGATAAGGACACTTGAGAGCCATTGTAAAGTGAGTATGGGCCAGTGCTGGGGGCCCTGCACCTCAGGCTCCATGTTCCAGCCAGCTTCCCTACTGTTAAAGTGCCTTTGTTTCTCACTACTAAGAAAAATGCACAGCTATTTTTTAAGCCCATTGATAACCCTTAAGCATAGGCTTAATCCTCCTAGCCTTGCTTTTTATTAGTGGTCTGCTATAAAAACCTAAATGGAAGCTCAAAACTGAACATAGCTAATTAACCAAGGAAGCATTTTCTGCTATCACATCATTTGGAAAAGGCTCGCTTTCTAAATAAGACTGTGAGATGCCATAAGAGAAATCTGCTTGGGAAACCTAGGGAGAATTTGTCTTTCACTCAGTTTGGCAAAACAAAACAGCTATCTGCATTTCATAGTGTATACCTTGCTGTCTCCCTGTTCTAATAATTTACTCTCTTCCATTAAAATAAGATGTCACTTGATTTGTGGCTTTCTTAGAACTTATAGAAGAATAAGATATGGCATTGTATGTGAGTGCAAAAATTACTAAACTTAAATTCCTAATTTAGAAGTTTCATTTCAAATGCTGGGGATGTAGTTCAGTAGTAGAGCTCTTTCCTAACACTCATTAAATGCTGGGTTGGAGCCCCAGCACAAAAGAAAAATAAAAGAATGTTCCTCTCTGATCATTAGTGGTACTGTATGTCATAAGTCTGAATTGTGCATTCTTAGACTTCATGAAAGCTATTTGAAGTTTATCCTGATAGAGTGAGTTCCTCCTAACAAGTCTTTCCTTGAAATAAATTTTACTGGTATCTTATTTTACAAAGAAGCTAAAGGACACCACATGACCTCCCATTTCTGCTCTCTGGAAGAGAGTTCTTTATCAGTAGGTCTTAAAGTGAAAACCTCTTATTTCAATTTATTTGCTTTGCTGCCATGTGAATGTATTTAAGTAGGAAATCCTTAACTTTATAAGTAAAATAAGGTTGTTAGCTACACAAAATATATGCTGAGTAAATTCAGAGTTCATCCAACAGATAGAAATCAGGAAACAATCCCCTTGGCACATTGGACAGTACCAGGCCACGCCCTTGTTTGATTGTGAAATCAGTGTTTAATAGGGCTTGCCTCGCGACACCCTGCTGTTGTCCATCAGCTCCAACAGTCATTATTTTCTCTCCACAGTGCTCCAGCTGAGGCTGCAGCAGAGGAGGACACGAGAACAACTAGTGGACCAGGGCATCATGCCACGTAAGACACTTGAGTGCTCATCTCCTGTGGGCATGTCCCACTCTGGGGCATGTGTCCATTCATGCGGTAACCATGTAGCTAGCAAGAGAGGCCGCCGTCAGCATGGACAATCTTAGAGAACCATGTAGAGTACATTATATGAAGAACACAGTTAATACACCGAAGTTTCTACTTCAAACTTGAGTATTTGTTTTAGTTTTAAAATGATTAAAGTATTCACCCTGCTAATGGATATGAGATTAGCCTTGCAAAAGTAACATGCTGAAGTCAATTCTTGTTATGCTCATTTAATCCAAATTAATTATCTTTGGTAATATACTACAGTCTGTGTAATTAAATGTATCTCAATTATAGGACTAATAATCATTCTATTTATAATTAATAAAATCTTTCTGGCTCAAGTGCAAATATTTCCTAAGTATCCCTTGGGTTCAACCTTTCAAGAGATTTTTGAGTATTTGCCGAAAGTGTTCTCTTTTCCTTTAAACCTTCCCTCCTTTTGGGATGATTTTATATTTCAAAGGGAAGCTAGTTGTTTTAAGTAGGTGTTTAAATGATCTGGATTTTTTTTCTAAAAATTAAATTTTATAACTGTTAAAACACTAGAAAGAAGTTAAAGAGTAAATTTGTGCTTTCCAGTCTTCTAAATCACTACTAGCCCATAAATCACTTACTGATTTATGTTTAAGGAATGCTTTTTCTCAGCAGTAGATTTTTTTTCTTAGCGAAACTTTTATTCTAGACTACTATTAATTATCCAAATAGCTTCCATCAAGAACTACGATAGTCAAAGGCCGCTTTGGTAATCTGCCAGATTCTTCTTCTACCACATTCCTGTCTGTGAACCAAACAAGCCGGATTAGGTGGTGATGTCTAAGACATCATCACTAGTTTCCTCTAATTGCTTTAGAGAACTGGGCCCTAGCCAGAGAGTGCTGCACTCCTGGGAGCCCCTGCAGTGCCCCAAGGCCAAGCTTGAAAATGATGCTTAAGGACTGACTAGCTGAGTCTCAGTAACCCAAGAAGCCTAGTCCTGGTGGACGGCCTATGTATCCCTTCCACTCACCCACTGTCATACATGCAGCCTGCTATAAGACTCTGACACACACAGAAAAAAAATTATTTTACAAAGACAGTCCGTAGAAACAGTGTAGCAGGTATGATTTTGCCAACTACCGCCTACCCTCCTGTTGAGATTCTAGAGTACTTAATAAGTTAGGGGGTTCATATATTGAAGAGTCTCTGTGTCTTTGGAGTGTATGAACCTTTGAAATTTATACTCCTAAATTTCAGTCCCTTTGACCCTCACCTACTTACATGACCTCAAGAAGCCACTGGCCTCTTCGGGCCTTTCATATGTGCTGAGGCTGATTGACACCTACCATACAAGGCTGCTGTGAAGACCAAAGCAGTGTCACTGTGATCACCCAGAGCTAAGCCTGTCATCGGTTAGGAATAAATGGTCCCTCAGATCTGTGCACAGGATGTGTCGCACAGCCTCCTGGGAAAGCTCCTGGGTTACCTCTGAGGCCACATGAGCTTTATCTGAGCGCCTACATGGCATGAAGAGCAAAGGCCTATGAAGGGATGGTTGATCACACAGGCCCTGAGCAATAGAAGCTCGCCCTTGTAGTGGTATCATCCTGTATGCAACTCTATTTTAAATGTATTTGTTTTATTTGCAAATGCATACACTTAATTCTATAACATTTCAAGTTCTGGGTATATCCTAGAGGAATGAATGAATAAATGGACCTCTAGCTATGCACAGTTAAGATTATCAACCTGATGTGGTGTAGTTTTAGACTCCTGTATTTATACTGTGAAACAATTGATTTTTCCCCTCACAGCTTTGAAGAGCCCAGCGGCATTCCATGAACAGATAAAAAGCTTGGAAAGAGCCAGAGTAAGGAAATTTTAAGTGTTTTACTTTTCTATGTTGTTGCATTGTACGTGTGGACAAGTTGTAATTGCACACCTAAGTGTGTCGATAGAGAAACACAGTCTAAATGGTGTGGGTTCTAAGATGGTTTGATGGAGTTTGAAGAAAATGTATCACATATAAATAGGATTAGTTTTAAGCCAGAAATTGGTTTTATACATTGGGGGAGGGGGATAATTACATTTCATCACTTTGTACTCAGGGCCTATGGACAGGTTTTAAAGAGGAAGAAAGTAATTCTGCCTCCCTTACTCTAACAAGAGCAGCAGTAAGGCAATTTCCCTAAGGATGGGAGGAGTAGCTGCAAAAGAGCTCTGCCCTGCTGGCTTGGCTGCTGTGCCCTTTGGGGAAGCCCCATCAGTTACTTGGCGCTGGTGTGTTTGTCTCTCTTTTTTTTTTTTAATCTTGTTTGTTTTGTTTTTGTTGCCAGTCCTGGGGCCGTGGACTCAGGGCCTGAGCACTGTCCCTGGCTTCTTTTTGCTCACTCTACCTCTTGAGCCACAGCACCACTTCTGGCTTTTTTCTATATAGTTTTCTATATAGTGGTGCTGAGGATCGAACCCAAGGCTTCATGTATAGGAGGTGAGCACTTTACCACTAGGCCATATTCCCAGCCCCTGTGTTTGTCTCTTAAAGTGCCATTATGCTCACATATTCCTTTTAGTTTTGTTTTTTGGGGGTATAATGCCTATGATGCATATTCCAAAAATTCCTAACAGTAATTATCACTTTGAATTTTATAGGATACAAGACTTGTTTGTTTGTTTTTTGACAGATGTGGGGCTTGAACTCAGGGCCTGGGCTCTGTCCCTGAGCCTCTTTGTGCTCAAAGCTAGTGTTCTACAGCACCACTTCCCATTTTTGAGTGGTTCATTGGAGATAAGAGTATCACAGGAACTCTTCTGTCCAGGCTGGCTTCAAACTACGATCCTCAGATCTCAGCCTCCTGTGTAGCTAGGATGACAGGTGTGAACCACCGGGTGCCCAGCTAAGACTTGTTTTAAAGCCTTATTGTTAAGAACTAAGTATAGTTCTGATTAAGAAAATGTGAATAAAGATATGACTTCATCAAAGGATATTAATATTTTTAGAAATCCAAAATTAATTTTTGTTGATATAAGCTTAAATGATTAAATTTAGGTTGCTTCAAAAATCATCTTTGACATTTTGAGTTTTTTACTTTCCCAAGTTTTAATGTAAAACTATGAAGTACTTTGTATTAACACACATTTCAAGTCCTTGGAGGATTTTGAAGACAGCAACTGTATTGGATAATAGTTTCCTTAAGAACTACTTTCTAGTCTTTTTCTCAAGCACATGACAAAAAGAATACACAGGTTACTTAATGGATTACCATAGGAACAGAAAACAGCAGTAAATTGTAAATGATTTATTATAAGACTTTCTTTACCTCCTTTTTTAAGACTGAAAACTTTTTGAAACACAAGATTCGGAGTCGACCAGACCGTTCTGAACTTGTCAGGATGCATATTTTAGAAGGTAAAAGTTTTGTTTCTGCTTATTTTGCTGCATTTCCTCAAGAAAATGAGTATAAATTCCATTCTTTTTTTCTGATTCCCATTCTAGTAACTTTTTACCTCACAGGCTGGCATTCTCCAAACCCAAAGACCCCACACTAAAATACTATGTTTGGTACATAAGAAGACTTGACTCTCCAAATAACCAGTTCCTAGGCTGGCTCTTCCCACAGCCTGGCACCACAGGTGCCTTGCCGAGACTGTTCTGGACAGGCTTCATCCAGAGGGTTTTTAAAAAACAAACAATGAGAGACATGGGCCCTGCTCATTAAGTCATAGACCACACTATGTCCACAAGTCTAACCTTAAGCCCCAAGTCCTTCATATCTACTGGGCCTGACCATGATCCTTTGTTGCTTATGATCTGATCTTTACCCACTTTCCCAAAGTCTCCCAGTAACACAACCTCCTCCTGAGGATCCTGGGAGGGACAGCCGCCCTCCCATCCTTGCTGAAGACAGGGTGCAGCCCACATATTCTCTCTCTCCAAGAAGAGCAGTCTTGAAAGTTTCTGCCTCTATCCATTGATGTTGGCTCCCATTGTTTTGCTTTTCTGCTTTAATGAACAGGATGAGGAGCTTGATCCTATGATAGAAAGGCTTGAGGAGATTCAGAAAGAATATGGAAACCTCACAAGCACTTAGAGATAATTGTCAGGTAGAAGTAAGATGTGTGGTCTAAGGGCCTGAATATAGAGTTAGTATTAGAATTAGGTTCGTCTTACAAGATATGGGGTTGTAGCTTACCACAAGGAATAACCCTCAAAGGTTAAACATGTCCAAATGTGAAATCTTCAGGCGGTAAAAACTTTCCCTTTAACAGGGAGCAAGACCTCTGGACCCCTGCCTTTCTGGAACTTGTGTTCTAATGGCAAAAGCTGGTCATAATAAGCAAAAAGGTGAATTTCAAACTGAAGCAGTATTCCATGGGAGAATAAAGAGGCTGCTGCAGTAGAGGAAAGGCACAGGCTGATACTACCTTAGGGTGCTATAAAACAGTTCTAGTATTGGCCTAAACTCCAACATAGGGTCTCCTCTAGCTTGAAGAGCCCATTGTGTGTGCTAGTCCTCCTCACTGCAGGGCAGGGGTAGAGGGTACGAACGTGCCTCGCTCTACTTTGGGTCATGTTCTCAGAAGTCCCTGGATTGAAAAGATTGTCCCAGAGTCTCGCAGAGCAGAGCACCTACCAGCTATCAGCAAAAAGTAATTCAAAGAAGCCAGCCCCCTGGTAAGTAACATGGAAAATGGCTCTTTCTGGGTCCTAGGTCAAAATTTCCTGATGTATGAGGGACAGCATTGTCTAGTAACAGTGTTGTCTGTTTCCAAAATTCCTTTTCTAATTTATCAAAATAATAAAAATAGACTTAACTACAAAAGGAATCAGTGCCTGTAATCCTAGCTAGTCAGGAGGCTAGGACCAGAGGATCGTGGTTCAAAACGAGCCTGGGTTTGGAAAGTCTATGAGACTCTTGCCTCCAATAAATTACTCAGAAAAGGCCAGAAGTGGTGCCTGTGGTTTAAGTGGTAGAGTGCTGGCCTTGAGCAAAATAAAGCTCAGAGTCAGTGCCCAGGCCGAGTTCAAGCCCTAGGACCAGCAAGAAGAAAAGGAAAATAAGGAATAACTTTTAATTCTTGAAGTATCTTAAAACTACTTCCAATTGCATTTTAACATTAAATCAATTTTTATTGGCCTGCATTTAAAAAAACAATTGGTGGGTATCTAAATTATTTTCTGAAGTGTAGCAGACTTTCCTGCCCTGGCTGGCTTCAAACCAGGGTCCTCAGATCTCAGCCTCCTGAGTAGGTAGGATTACAGGCATGAGCCACTAGTGCCTGGCCTGGAGCATTCGTAAATGTTTAGTCCTCTTCAGCAAAGATTGTAGGAGCATATAAGTGTCTAGGCCTGAGTTGAAGATCAGTTAGCCTGAAACTACATGATGGGATGGAGATAGTAGTCCATGTAATGATGAAAACTATGTTTCCTCTTTTAGAAACATTTGCAGAACCCTCCCTGCAGGCTACTCAGATGAAGTTGAAAAGAGCTCGGCTAGCTGATGATCTGAATGAAAAAATTGCTCAAAGACCTGGTCCCATGGAGCTGGTGGAGAAGAACATCCTCCCTGTGGACTCCAGTGTTAAGGAAGCCGTTATAGGCAAGGGTCGGATTGTACGGTCTTTTGAGTGAGAAGGGGAGAGGGAAAAGAGAGGGAGAGGAAAGGAAGGTGGGAAGAAGGGAGGGAGAGGCATGGAAGGACAGAGGGAGGGAGGATGGGCTTCAGATAAATCGTGAAAAAGCCAGCACCAATCATGGGTATTGTTTTCTTGCTCAGAAGTTGCCTGACACATCCAGTGATTCCTAGGACTGTTCCTTCCTCCCACTTAACACCAATTCCCCTTTCACATCTGAGATTTAGGTCTGACTTTTCAATAGCATAGTTCCTGGGATAAATTTCAGTGTTACACTTCTTCATTTCTGTGGCTTAGTATCTTTACAAACCTTTCATATATTTTCATAGACTATTTCTCTTCTCTTTTAGAAAAGAGAAATGGCTTGTTCAGTGTTCCTAGGGGAAGGTGAATAGCACACAGATACAGATGTATTCTGTGAAATGGTCATCTCTGTCCACTTCATCCTTGGCCTTCCCATACTTCCTGGTTTCTCCCTCTGCCTTGTTGCTAAGGATTGAACCACTGAACTACACCCCATCCCCACTGTTTCTCTTTTTTGTTTCTGATGTAAGTTTTTTTTGGGGGGGGGTCATTTAAAAAATAATGGTAGTTATTCTTTCAAAAGGTTACTATCATATTTTAAAACTATTAGTAGTTTCCATTGCTCTTGGGGACTTTTTAAGTATGAGTTTAAAGCTTCAATGATTTATAGCCATGAATTCCAATTTGTACAATCAGCTGTGGTTCCACCAAGGTTTGGAGAAGGGTCCCCAGAGATAAGGTGTGGATCTAACTTGGGGAACCCTGCTATCCTAGTCCTTTTCCCATAACCATGTGGATTTTTTTTTTTTTTGCGCCCATCAGGGCTTGAGCACTGTTTCTGGCTTCTTTTTTTGCTCAAGGCTAGCACTCTGCCACTTGAGTAACAGTGCCACTTTTGGCCTTTTTTATATATGTGGTGCTGAGGAATCAAACCCAGGGCTTTGTGTATACGAGGCAAGCACTCTTGCCCCTAGGCCATATTCCCAGCACCCTGTGTGGCTTTTTAACACTTGGTTCTAGGGCTTGTCGAAGCTTGACCCACATGCTGCCTCAGACCCTTAAAGCTCTTTCAGTCTCTCCTTTTTATGTTACTTCCAACTTTTTGACAAACAGGTCAGCATTGTTCTCCAACCTGAGCCACAAGATATCATTTCTGTCCTCTACACTTTCTTCAACTGGTAGTTGGTTCCAAAGGCTTGGTCTGATTCAGGGTTGATTTTTTTTTTAATTTTTCTCCCCCCATATAAATCACAGGTAGTAGTGTGTGCTTCCATTCAGAAGTACCATGTGTTCTTTTATTTTTTTAAACCAGCTTGTACATTCATATGGGACACATTGCCTCCCCTTCTCCCCTTTATGTGTGGCATTCCTGGACCAGCGTACATTAACAGTCATGTCTCTTCAGGCGCCGGGAAGGAGAGCTATCCCCACAGTCAGGGTGATTTCTCATTTGACGAAGACAGCAGCGATGCATTGTCTCCCGACCAGCCAGCAAGCCAGGAGTCTCAGGGGTCTGCCTCATCGCCAAGTGAGCCAAAAGCCAGGGAGTCGCCATCTCCTGTGACTGCAAACACTCCAGCCCAGGTATGGCCTTGCGCTGCTCTGCTTTTCATTATAGACTGTATCAGGGCCATGTGTTTCCATCAGAAGAAAAATCTGAACATACATGTGATCAAATGCTGTTAAAACTTTTCAGCAGTTTCCTACATATTATTTCTGTTCTACATATGCATTTATTATTCATTTTTGTCCTTCATGGGGCTTGAACTCAGGGCCTAGACACTGTCCCTGAGGCTAGCATTCTACCACTTTGAGCCACAGCTTCTGGTTTTCTGGTGGTTAGAGTTTCACAGAGTTTCCTGCCTGGGCTGGCTTTGAACTGAGATCCTCAGATCTCAGCCTCCTGAGCCACCCATGTACTTTTATCATTTTAGTTGAGTTGAATTAATATACCATATCTCAACTAACCAGTGCCCTATTGGGGGTTATCTAGCACTGTTTACTCTTTTTCACTCTTGTCTATACAATAAGACCACTATTGTATTCTCACATACTTGCTACAAGTCTAGTCAGATATAGGGTAGGTATTATTGGGTGCTTGTCTATTTCTTTGGACAATTGGATATTAAAATGAGTTTTTGGGGCCTAAGGTAGCACTCGATGATCTTTCCTGGAATGTACTACAGATTTCCCCATCCCCATCTTTCCACAAGTAGCCTTATTTCAACCCTGAACATTTCTGTGTTTGTCTCCTTTTGCTGTGCTGGGGATGGATCCCAGGGCCCCACACATGACAGGGAGGTGTTCTAGTTACAAGCCTCAACCTTTAATGTTATAACTAGCATTATAAATGGATTCTAAGACCGAGTTACTTGTTCAGCAAATGTGTACTGAGCTCCTATTATACGGTAGATTGTTGGGAACTGGAAATGCGGTACATGCATAGGAATCTTATGAATCTTATTGGTAATTGCATTGGAAATTCACCTTTCTAATTTTTAATAGTATTCATGTGTCTGTAGGTTTGATAAGACTTCCCAGTGTTGTACGTCATTCGTTGGTTTTCATCTCTCAGTGTTTCTGCCTTCCTGAAATTTTAATAGCATTTGGTTATTTTACAGTGAAAACTACTGGCAGTACTTACTGGGGATGTTCAAGTTCAAGAATATGTTCTTGTGAAGCCTTGGTAGAAATCCTAGGATTTCTGAGTTGTTAAAGGACTTTGACAGTTATCTACTTTTAATCCTTAGCATAGAGGCAGCCTGTGTTTACGTAAGTGTTCAAAGGCTGGAAACCATTTTCCAGCATCATCCTTTTTCCCTCACAAACATGTTTGGCAGGAACTATGCCTTCAGCATCCTCTTTTCCTCTCATTCATCGCTGTGCTTCTATGAAGTCCGTTCATTTACTTCCTGTTTCTCTTTGCCTTTAACAAGAAAATAAGCCAGTTACTAGAGAGAAGAGGCTTTGACCCTTAGTGGTTAGACCTTCTTAGTATGTGTGCGTGTTCAACATCTCATGCGGGCCTGGCACAGAAAGTGCTCAGTGACAGGTGCATTAGGCTCTGTGAGTGCAGACTGACACACACTCCTTGTAGAAGGCTCTGCCCACCTTCCCTAGAGGCGGTGTGAGCTCCAGCAGTTCACACCATCCTGTCCAAGTTCACCAGCAAGCATGACCACTCAGCTCTTCGAGCTGGCCTGCAAGCAGGATGAAGGTTGGGGAGCCGTGCCGACCATCCTGCTGTGCTCTCACATATTTGCTACACCCTGGCATGAGCTTTAAAAATAGTGCTGAAAAGAATGTCAAACATGCAAGCAAATAGCATTTTTTAAACCCAGTTCTACTTAGCATATGGGCTGTCCTCTGCTTCTGTCCACATAGGTCAGGGTGTGAAACGGCAATTAGCATGACCTGAAGCATTTAATCACCTCGCCTGTCTATTAATGGCTTCATTACAACTCTACCTCTGCCTATGTAAATTATATTCTCTCTTTCCCTGGGTTGCCTGTAATATTTAAGCTTTCTACTTAGACTCTTCTAAGTTAACAAGAGGCAGCCCCACCCAGCAGGCTGGCATTTAGAATCTTGAAGGAAAATAGGAATGGTGGTGGTGGGAATATGGCCTAATGGTAGAGTGTTTGCCTTGTATACATGAAGCCCTGGGTTCCATTCCTCAGCACCACATGTATAGAAAAAGCCAGAAGTGGTACTGCAGCTCAGGTGGTAGAGTGCTAGCCTTGAACAAAAGGAAGCCAGGGACAGTGCTCAGGCTCGGAGTCCAAGCCCCGGGACTTGTTAAAAGAAAAGAAGAAAAGGTGAATCTCTCAGGATAGCTCTGAATGATAATCCTCAGATCTCAGCCTCCCAGGTAGCTGGAATACAGGTGTGAGACAACCATGCCTGGCTTTGTTTTCATTTCTCAGTGGCAAACTCTATGGTACAGTGATGTCTTGGGGGGTTTTATTTGTAATCATGTAGAACTATAATTAGGCTTCATTTAGGTAGTTTTTGTACTTTATAGCAATTGTCCAGACTTCTTAGTTGATGTAGATAAAATGTATTTACCTGCTCTATTTCCTTCAAGGAGAAAGGACTTAATACACCATTTATTAGATGCCAAGATTTCCCTCATTTTGTCCCAGTAGCCTGCACCAAATACATGGGTCCAACAAACAAGTGGTTAAGTTATTTAGTGAATGAGATGTTCTTGGAGACCCGTGAATATTTTGAGCAAAAGGCTGGTATATTAAAAGATTTGGTTAGGCTTCTGGGTGGTGATTGGGTCATGAGGGGTGTGATGTCATTAATGGATTAATTCATTGATGAGTTCATAGGTGAATGGACTGTTAAAGCCTCTTCTCCCTACCTGCCTTTCCCAGGTGAGCAATATTCCTTTCACTTCCTCTTCTGCCCTCCCTCTTTTTTTTCTCCTCTCTCCACCCTCTCTCTCTATCCCTTTTCTTTCTCCCTTCCCCTGCCTTCTTTCCCTCTCACTCTCTTTCTCCTCTCCCTCTTCATTTCTATCTTCTCTGTCTTCCCTCCTGTATTTCACCTTTTCCTTCACTCCCTTTCTGTCCTCCTTTGTGTCTTCTCTCTCCCATCTGTCTCCTCTCTTCCCTCTCACTCTTTCCTCTCTCCCTCTTCTCCACTTTATCCTTTCTGTGTGTCTGTCCTCCCTCTTTTCTCTTCCCTCATTCTGTTTCTTTCCTCTCTCTCTACTCTAGTCTCCCCTATCTCTCTCCTCTCTCTGTCTGTCCTCCCTCTTTTCTCTCTTCACTCCCTTTCTTTCCTCCTCTCCCTCTCTCACCCTCTCTGTATCCTCTCTCTCCTCTCCACTTGCTCCTTTCTATGTGCCTGTCCTTCCTCTTTCTCTTTTCTCACCCCCTTTCCCCATCTCTTCCCTCTGTGTTCCTTTCTGTCTTCTCACTCCCCTTCCTTCCCCCTCTCTGCTTTTTGTCCTTTCTGTGTGCCTGTCCTCCCTCTTTTCTCTCTTCCCTCTGTGCTCCTTTCTGTCTTCTTGCTCCCCCCTCCTGCTCTATCCTTTCTGTATGCCTGTCCTCCCTCTTTTCCCTTTCCTCCCCCTCCCTCTCTTCCCTCTGCCCTCCTGTTTTCTCTCCCTCTCTCCCCTCCCTTTGTCTCTTCCCTCTGTCTCTCATTTTACTCCTCTCTCTTCCCACTGTGCTCCTTTCTGTCTCTTCTCTCCCCTCTCTATCCTTTGTGTGCCTGTCCTCCCTCTTTTCTCTCTTCTTTTCCTCGCTGTGCCCTCCTTTGTGTCTTCTCTCTCCCATCTCTGTCTTTCCTCTTTCCCCCTTCTCTACTTTATCCTTTCTGTGTGCCTGTCCTCCCTCTTTTCTCTCTTCCCTCACTCCCTATCTTTCCTCCCTCTGTCTCCCTCTCCCTCTCCCCCTCTATCTCTCCTTGCTCACTCCTCTCTCTTCCTTATCTCCCTCCCTCTGTCCCCTCTCTATCCTTTGTCTGCCCTCCCTTTTTTCTCTTCCCTCACTCCCTTTTTCTCTCCCTTTTCCTATCTTTGTCTTTTCTCTTTCCCACACATCTTCTCTCCTCCTTCCCTGTCTCAGTCCTCTCTCCCCTCTCTTTTTCTTTTGTCCCCCTTTCTCTCTTGTCTCCTCCCTCCTCCTCTCCCATATGTCCCTGTGTGTCTTCTCTCTTTTTTTTTCCTCTTTGTCCCCTCTTCCCTCCTCTCTTCCCCATTTCCCTTCTCTCTGTATGTCTTCTCTCTTTTCCACTGTCCTCTGTCCTCTCATCACCATGTATTGTACTGTGTGGTCACAGGCTTCTAGTAACAAGGCTTAGGGACTGATAGCTCTGAGCCCATGGGCCGGTCTTCCCTTTACCTCAGATGCTGTCACAGCAGGCACGCTGTCCTATGGTAGAGGGTCCCTCAAGTTGGTTGTCTAGGTGTTTTGTCAGAGCAGTGGAAAGCTAATACACAATGACATATGGACAGATGTTTGCGATACTATTACTGCAATTTTGTTTTGTGACTCCACATTTTTCCTACAGGAAATACATAAAAAGAATTGTATACCATTGTAGCCATAAGCATAGTTATATAACTTGTGGAGCCTATAAAGCAACATTTTGTATATAACTGAGGTTGGTATTAAGACAGGATGTTACAACTCAAAGATGTTAATTGTAATCCATGGATTACCTTAGGAAAATAGCTATAGAATCTTAAGCAAAAGAAAAAAGAGAAGAAGGAGCTGGGGATATGGCCTAGTGGCAAAGAGTGCTTGCCTCTTGCTTGCCCTGGGTTCAATTCCCCAGCACCACATATACAGAAAACGGCCAGAAGTGGCGCTGTGGTTCAAGTGGCAGAGTGCTAGCTTTGAACACAAAGAAGCCAGGGACAGTGCTTAGGCGCTGAGTCCAAGCCCCAGGACTGGCAAAAAAGAGAGAGAGAGAGAGAGAGAGAGAGAGAGAGAGAGAGAGAGGCATCAAACACATAGGCAGAAAGACAACCTGAGTTCAGAGGGAAGTACAGTTCAGGCATCCTTACAACCCAGGGCAGTCGGTGGCTCCAGTATATCCCGTGGTAAATTGTTTTCTTCTTTATTGTCAAAGTGAAGTAAAGAGGGGTTACAGTTTCATATGTAAGGCAGTGAGTACAATTCTTATCCAACTTGTTACCTCCTCCCTTATTTCCCCCCCAACTCCCCTCTCCTCCTTTCCCTCTCCCCCCATGAGTTGTACAGTTGGTTTACACCAAATGGTTTTGTAAGTATTGCTTTTGGAATGGTTTGTCTTTTTATCCTTTGTCTCATGATTTTGGTATTCCCTTTCCCTTCCCTAGTTCTAATACACATGTATACAGTATCCAGGGTACTCAGATGAGATACAGTGATAGCAGGGGCAAAACCATGGGAAGAGAATACGAGAGGCAAAAAAAAAGGGTACGGTTTCACATCATGGCATATTGAAAATAATTACAACAGTGATATACCACTTGTTTCCATAACATGGAGTTCATTTCACTTAGCATCATCTTTCGTGTTCATACGGGCATAGCTACTGGGCTCCTGTGATCTTCTGCTATGACTCACCTAAACTGTAGAACTTCTGCACAGCAAAGGACATAGCTTGCAAGATAAACGGAAAGCCCACAGATTGGGAGAAGCTCTTTACCGGCCGTACAACAGACAAAGGCCTCATATCTAAAATACACATAGAACTCAAATTAAATTCCTCCAAAACAAATCCTCAAAGAACCAACAGCCCCCTCAAGAAATGGGCTAAAGACCTAAAAAAAGACTTTCTCTGAAGAGGAAATGAGAACAGCCAATAGACACATGAAGAAGTGCTCTACATCACTGGCCATAAAAGAAATGCAAATCAAAAACACTGAGATTCCATCTCACTCCAGTAAAGAATGGCCATTATCAGGAAAACGAATAATAACAAACGCTGGCGGGGATGTGGCCAAAAGAGAACCCTGGGGATATGGCCTAGTGGCAAGAGTGTTTGCCTCGTATACATGAGGCCCTGGGTTCAATTCCCCAGCACCACATATACAGAAAATGGCCAGAAGTGGCGCTGTGGCTCAAGTGGCAGAGTGCTAGCCTTGAGCAAAAAGAAGCCAGGGACAGTGCTCAGGCCCTGAGTCCAAGCCCCAGGACTGGCCAAAAAAAAAAGAAAAAAGAAAAGGGAACCCTACCTCATTGTTGGTAGGAATGTAAACTTGTTCAACCACTCTGGAAAATGGTATGGCGGTTCCTCAAAAGGCTAAATAAATATAGAGCTCCTCTATGACTCAGCAGCCCCACTTTTGGGCATCTACCCAAAAGATTACAAGCAAGACCACACTAAAGCCACCAGGACAGCACAATTTTTCATTGCTAAAATATAGAACCAACCCATATGCCCCTCAGTAGATGAGTAGATCAGGAAAATGCGGTATATATACACAATGGAATTCTATGCCTCTGTCAGAAAGAATGACACTGCCCCATTTGTTAAGGAAATGGAAGAACTTGGAAAAAAAAAATCATCCTACGTGAAATGAGCCAGACCCAAAGAAACATGGACTCTATGGTTTCCCTCATAGGGAATAATTAGTACATGTTTAGGTTAGTCATAGCAAAAGATCATAAGAGCCCTGTGGTAAATTTTGCAGAAATACATCTTGATACCCCAAAAGAAAAATCTTGAATTAAACCCAAAGCAGAATGTTGATTGTCTCACCCTTTGACTTCAGAAATTACTTCAAAGCTACACTAATCAAAACATTGTGGCACTGGTACAAATACAGACATATAGACCAATAGAACAGAGCAGAGAGCCAAGAAATAAGCCCTCAGATGCACGGTGAAAGAATCTGAGAGGTACCAAACCAGCTAAAGCATCTCATAGGGAAAAGATAGTCTTCCTCCACAAATGATGCTCAACTGCTGTGCAGCCGTGAGAGAGAATGAAGTTGGGCTGTTTTTTCTAGCATCCTACACAAAAAAAGTTAACTTAATGAACAAAGAACTACACATAAGATCTAAAGCTATAAAACTCTTAGGAAAAAAAAAAAACATAAGAAATCACTGCCAAATCCATGTCATGAAAATTTGCCTCAACTATGAGATCAAAGCAACAAAGGTAAAAAAATATTAAATAACTTCCATGTAAAGCATGTTATCAGCAGAGTCAAAAGTCAACCTATAGAATGGGATAGAATATTGGAAAGTCATATATGATAAAGGACAATTATCCACTATATATAAAGAACTCCCACAACTCAACAAAAACCACAGAACTCTATTCAGAAATAGGCAAGATGACTTCAACAGGCATATCACAAAACCACCAACATATAACATGAATGAATCCACTGTATAAATAATGACAAATATTATGACATTATCTATGTTATAATTAATGTAACTGATTATTAAGGAAATACAATTCAAAACCACAGGATACCACCTTATGCCATTATTACTCTTGCTGTCCAAAGAGCAGAAAATAAGTTTTGTGCATGATCCAGCTGGTCTGCTTGTGTTCTCCATCTGAAAGAATGGAAAGCTGCAATTAAGACAGTTGTGTGCCTGTCTGGCTTATAGCAGCAGCATTCAGAGTCAGAGTGCATGGAGCCAAGTGTTCATTGGCGGTGGACAAACGCAGTGTGCGGTAAGCCGGCAGTGGCTCTCACACTCAGGGGAAGACGGTTCCCGCAGGCGCAGTGCCAGGTGAATCGCGACCATTACACCAAACCAGACAGCCCAGCCCCCAAAGTCACTGTCATTCCACTCTGGAGACAGGTCAGCTGTCACTGGAGTTAGGAATGAAGAGGGCAAACATACCTACAGTGATCAAAGGGGTACATTTTATGTACGTAGTACTGTGAATTTTAATGATATACCTTTTAAAGCAGTGATTTATGCAAATCTGTCCTGCTAATCATTGAGGTAGGTAAATCAGCTCAATGTGTCCGCTAGATTTTATGACTGTAAATCAAATGGTTTTTTATGTTGTTCTAAAAGTAAAATGCTTAAACTGAAAATTAGAACAATTAGGGTAGACAAAGCAAGGGTTTTATCCATCTGTCAAACATATAAAACATGTCTTCGGTTTATATCAAACTCATACATTGTTCATTTTGTCTAGGAATTCATGTATGGAAATGTTGATGAATAGCTGCATTTCAATTTCTTGTTTGCCTATAGACATCTTAATCAAAACTCTTACATGCTAAAGTAAAAACAGAATTACTGCAGATTTTAAAACTATAATATACAAAAATCTTTGCATTTTTTCCCCAATATCTCGTTGCCATCCCCAAGATTGTGTAAAGAAAATTGTAATTAAAGAAACAATTCCACCAGGTACCGGTGGCTCACGCCTGTCAGCTACTCAGGAAGCTAAGACGTGAGGACTGTGGTTCGAAGCCAGCCCAGTCAGGAAGTCCCCTTGAGACTCTTATCTCCAATTAACCACCAGAAAACCAGAAGTAGCTGTGGCTCAAGTGGTAGAGCACTGGCCTGGAGCAGAAGAGCTCAGGGACAGCGCCCAGGCCCAGAGTTCAAGCCCCACGAACGATTGACCAAACAAAATGAAAGAAAGTATTTCCCAGAGAAAGGTGCTCATCCTTGGCGTGAGTGCTATTTGGTAGGAGAACCAGCACAGAGCCCGCTCATTTGCTCCAACCTTAACCTTCCATGGAGCAGGACAGTTCGTGTCAATCTCCAGTAAGAGAACTGTTGTGTCCTCTTACGATGTTAACATGGCAGTGAGAATGAACGGGCCTCCTGTCACCTGTGACCTCAGAAGGAATCACAGGCAGTCATGGAACAAGAGTTAAAGTCCACAGCTTTCCTGTTTCTCTCTGGAAACAATTCCCCAGCATTTTGAAAGTCCGTTTTTATAGTATCAAACTTAAGCTCAGGTGATAGCAATGTAAGCATTTGCCTGGGTTCTTTTTAAGACATACTGTGAGACATCGTATCATCTATGGCCTGGATATTCTTCATCTTTTCTGGAAGAATAGTCATTTAAATTGCTAGTATTTAAGTTCTTGTGGTAACCTAAGCCACTAGGAGCATAGCACACCGACATGAGCTAAATGGAAGTCTGGTGGGGGGAACGGGGAGGGGGGGTTGTGTTCAGGTGTGCAGTCCTTGTAACTGAGCTCAAGGCCTTGAGCTTGCCATGCAGATGCTCCACCATTAGCCTGCAGCACCTTTTCATGTTGCTTGTTTCAAGGTAGGTCTTGCTTTTTGCCCAGGCCAGCTGGGTTGTGAGCCTCCAGCTTGTGCTTTCCCCTGTCTCTGGGCAAGACAGGCCAGAGCCCCGATGCCAGCCCACAGATAACAGGCACTCACCCAGCCTCTGCCTGAGATGGAGTCAGGTACTTTTTGCCAACGCTGGCTTCCAGCAGCCATCCCCTGCTCACTAACTCCCAAGTCTCTAGAGTTCACAGGCTTCAGCCACCAAGCATCCCCTTTAAGGCACACTAAAAAGGCAAACTGGGCACCAGTGATGCCTGGAATCCTAGATGCTGGGGAGACTGGGAGTAGAAAGATCATAGTTTAAGGGCAGACCAGGCAGAACAGTTTATAAGACCCCTTCTCAAAGAGCCAGGCTCGCCAGCATGTGACGTGTGCTATCCTACCAGGGGCCATGCAATAAGCAAGACTTTGATAAATAATAAGTAAAAGGGCTTACAAAATATAGCTGGCTGCTATTATCCTAGCTACATGAGAGACAGCAGATGGAATGATTGAGGCTCAAGCCTCAGAAAAAGTTTGCAAGACCCTCAGCTCAGCCAGTAGCTGGGTACTGTAGCACATGAATGTCACCCCAGATATGTGTGAAGCATAAGTAGGAGGCTCAAGGTTCAGACCAGCCTGAGGAAGAAACACAAGGCCCTATTCAAAAGCAAAAAGGGGATGGAGGCATGGCTCAAGTGGTAGAGCAAGTGCAAAAAGCCAGTACTACCCCCAAGGGGGGATAACAATGTGAAAATGAACTCATATACTTCTCTTTACTAGAACTTATGTTTGCATTAAGAGTAGCTGATAACCACTGTTTCAGTTCATTCCAAAGGAGTTGATGAGAACTTCACTTATATGACCAAGGGTGATTTGGCACAGCCTAGAAACAGGCAAAATGTTTGCACAGCTATTACAGTGGATACTGCATCTGCTCTGGATTCACTCTTAGATTCCTTGCACTATCACACCAGTTAGTCAACGAGGGCTAGACTGATAGCATAGCGCACCAGCTCAGAATGTACCTGGAGGGGCTGGGGATATGGCCTAGTGGCAAGAGAGCTTGCTTCGTATACATGAGGCCCTGGGTTCGATTCCCCAGCACCACATATACAGAAACGGCCAGAAGTGGCGCTGTGGCTCAAGTGGTAGAGTGCTAGCATTGAGCAAAAGGAAGCCAGGGACAGTGCTCAGGCCCTGAGTCCAAGGCCCAGGACTGACCAAAAAAAAAAAGAATGTACCTGGAGTACATACATGCATACATAATTCACAATTCTAACATTCCATTCTACTTCAAATAGTTACATAGTAGAGTAGCCAAGGAAATGTTTTTTTCCCTCTGTGATAACTTACCTAGAGATAAGTGCCCTTGTTCCCAAAAAGGATGCAAAGATTTGGGAAGGCCACGTCCTGTGAGTGGACCGGCAGGCATCATCTCCCATGTGGAGTGGAGCACGAGGTTAGCTGGTCTGAGGTTCAGCAAGGGGCCAGGCCTCCCAGGGCTGTTGGAAAGCGGAAGTCGATGGGGGGGGGGGGGGGGGCGGTCATCCCCGGGATGAGTCCTTCATTTCTGCTTGAACTGACACTGAGGACCACCATCTTTCTGAAGGGTTTCATATCATTAGCAATGACTCAAGCTGACATCCATGAAGAAAGCGGAGCTGGGCACATGCAGCTGCACACTCACACAGCTCTAGCAGGGCTGGCGAGTGTGACCTAGCCCAGCAAAGCCACGAGGAAGGTCCATTCATCAATTAAACAAATGTGTTTGTTAAGTAACTAGATGAGCTGCGCTTCATATTTCTTGCTGCTAGCCCTCTGGGTTTTCAGGTCATTTATTTTAAGGAGGGAAAATATGGTTTGCTATTTTAAAACCCAAATACTTCAACAAGAGAACTGATTTTTCTTGTTAGTGTCATAAGCTGGGCTGTGTGGGGAAGTGAAAGTGAAGAAAATGAAGACACTATTCCTTAAAATAAAGCTGGCATTAAGTCACCCAAATCATAGCCTACCACATTCCTCCCACTGACTGCTTAGATGCCACTATTTTCATCTAAAATACGAAGGCAGATTGCCAGTCAGGAATAAGAAAACAGCCAGGTGCCGGTGGCTCACGCCTGTAATCCTAGCTACTCAGGAGGCTGAGATCTAAGGATCATGGTTCAAAGCCAGCCCAGGCAGGAAAGTCCGTGAGACTTATCTCCAATAAACCACCAGAAAACCGGAAGTGGTGCTGTGGCTCAAAGTGGTAGAGCACTAGCCTTGAGCAAAAAAAGCTCAGGGACAGCGCCCAGGCCCCAAGTTCAAGCTCCACAGCCAACATTAAAAAAAAAGAAGAAGAAGACCTAGCAAAGCCTTCCTAGATTGGTCTGTTTCCCTTGGCTCCTCCATTGAGCACCAGCAGCTATGATCTAGAGAGCAGGGTGGGTCCTTTCTGCAGGCAAGGTGGCCCAAAGGAGACTAGCTGGTCTCAGCACAGTGAACCCCTCTGCCCCTCTCCCACACGAGAGGTGGGGGTGTGGTCAAGGAATGCAGTAGGTGGAGGGGGTGACTGCCAGGATGTCACCAGGCCTGGGCTCCGGGGGAGCCCTCAGCTGGCCAGCCAGAAAACCCTACAGATACCATGTATTCCTGTGATTATGGATCTTGGATTTTTTTTCTGCCAAAAAACTGTTTGGTTTAGAGTTGCTCGTTGCCACAGGGTCAAAGACTAAGTAATTAGCTCCTCTGAGGTAAAGCATGATATTCTATCACCTGAGCATCAGACAGTGTATTTTTCTTCTGTAGTTAACCTTTTTTTTTTTTTTTTTTTTTTTTGTCGGTTATGGGGCTTGAACTTGGGGCCTGGGCGCTGTCCCTGAGCTCTTTTGCTCTACCACTTGAGCCACAGCACCACTTCCAGTTTTCTGGTGCCTAACTGGAGATGAGTCTCACGGAACTTTTCTGCCTGGGCTGTGATCAAACTGTGATCCTTAGATCTCAGCCTCCTGAGTAGCTGGGATTACAGGTGTGAGCCACTGATGCCTAGCTAGACATCGTTTTTAATGAGGTCATTTCTTATAATTCCAGTTTCTTTGTTCCTTTTCTGCCTTTTTCACCAGTTTACTTCAGTGACTCCAACAGTTCCTGAATTCTTGAAAACACCTCCCCCTACGGACCAGCCTCCCACGAGGTCCACAGCTCCTGTCCTCCCCACGAACACTGTGTCTGCCTCAAAGCCTGGCCCCGCCCTGGTGAAGGTGGGTACCGGGTGCACTGCACGGCGGGCGGAGGCTGTGAGAGAGGTGTGCACTTATCTGCATGCCCAGTGTCACCCAGAGACTCACTAGACCGGTGCACACACGACATGTCGTCCTGCAGACCAGGACAGTGGCACACAATCTGGCCCACGGGGGCCAGGCTTCAAGAGTCCTCCCACCTGCGTTTCCTAGAGAGGCTTCAAATTTGGGTCCGTTCCCTACATTTCACTTGGTCAGCATCATTCAGTTAGAATAAATCCCAAGGAAGAAGAAAACTCTTCAAGTTCTTAAAATGATATTTAGAACCTCTCACTGAAGTACTGGGGGGGAGGGGCGGCAAACAGGAAAATTCTAATCATCTCAAAGTAGAACTCAGGAGCTGGGCAGGGCCATGAGGTCCCCTCTGCCGGCCCCCACAGCCCGCAGCAAGGGAGGGCCCTCCACGTGAGCCGGCCACTTGCTCCTGAAGTCAGGTTCCATTTGTCACTGAGGGCCAGGGCATTCATGTTTCAATGTATGTCACCATCTTCCACTGCTTGGCACTGGGGCCAGAAATTTCAGAGGGGCAGGTACGTACCCTGTCTGTCTGTGGTCAGCTCTCACCTGGGGCTTCTCCATAGGCTTATCCTTATGCTGTCAGGTCTGGAGGCCAGCTCACTTTCCTCTGCTGACATGGAAAATCCAGCTCTTTCTCTCTTTCTGAGTTTCTACTCTTTGCTGGAGTCTTTCTCAACTGAAGGCTTGGGCTGGGGAGAGAAGCACTGTTTAAGAAGGAGACACTCAAGCTGGGCGCCGGTAGCTCAGAGCTGTCATCCTCGCTACTCAGGAAGCTGAGATATGAGGATCACAGTTTGAAGCCAGCCTGGGCAGAAAAGTCCCTGTGAGACTTTTATCTCCAATGAACCACTCAAAAACCAGAAGTGGTGCTGTGGCTCAAGTGGTAGAGCACTAGCCTTGAGCAAAAAATGGCCCTAAGCTCAAGGCCCACAATGGACACATACACACAAACAGAATGTGACACTCAAGGATTGATTAGGGAAGTCTAGAACAGGCAACACCACAAGGCTGAGTTGGGGAAAGATGCCCACATCAGCCCTGGTGAGTCAGAGCTCACCAGCACCCCCCCCCCCCCGCCACCTCTACCCACTGCGTCACACAGCCATGAAGTGGTGCTGCAGAAGCATCCTGTGAGCACAGAACGGTCACAGCACGCAGAGGCTGGGAGACAGGGTCCCTCCACATCGGCACAGAAGTGTGCGCACAGAGCCGTCACTAGCCATCCTGTCAGTTGCTGTGTCCACAAACCTCACCATCCTCTTGGGTTGCATGTGCCAGCTCAGGCAGCCTAGTAACGCCTGGGTTCTGCTTCTTGTGGTTGTTAGATGATGTTATCATATAAATACTGAAAGATAGAAAATGAGCTGCTAAACTGAAGAACTCAGGAAAAAGTTGTCTGATTATTAATTATGAGGAATATATGATCTCACACTTCATTGTCAAAGTAAAAATGTGGTATTTTGAAAACTCATCAATTCCCATTTATATTACTAAATAAAGCTATTATTTTCCTCAGTGAGTTTTATATTTGTCATAAGAAGCATATTTGTTTTTATACTCCATCAATTTTGAAACACTGCAGTGAACTGTTCTTGTGCCTCCCCTTTGCACATTTAGTGTGCACATAACCTCTCACTAGGAGGCGAGCACCGTGTGCATACAAGCAGCCACAGTGAGCCCACAGGGCTCATCCAGCTTAGAATGCCAACGCCACATGAACCCCAAGGAACAGTACAGTGGGAGATGCTGTGCACACCCAGCCAGAATGCCCCTGGCTTCCTGGCTCTTGCAGGTGCAATGGCTATACTAGTTCCTAGGCACATTGCTTTTAAACTTAGTCACTGAGGTACCCATTACAGTCCGCTGCATGGGGTAACAGCTGTGAAAACGTTGTTATCTTTCTCCCTCAAAAAACAGCAAAGCCATCCCAAGAATCCGAATGATAAACACCGAAGCAAAAAGTGCAAAGACCCCAAGCCACGGGTAAAGAAGTTAAAGTACCACCAGTACATTCCTCCAGACCAGAAGGGGGAGAAGAATGCGCCCCAGATGGACTCCAACTACGCCCGGCTGCTCCAACAGCAGCAGCTCTTCCTGCAGCTGCAGATCCTCAGCCAGCAGCAACAGCAGCACTACAGCTATCAGGCCATCCTGCCTGCGCCCATCAAGTACGGTCTGGGCCTGAGGCAGTGGCGGGGCCGGGGCAGTGGGTGGGGCCCGGGGCAGTGGGCTGGGTGTGGTCCTGTGTTCATGCTCAGTGGTTGCTCACACTTCGCTATCGAAGCTCACAGTAAGGCACTGGAAGTCACTGTGAGGGTGGCTTTATAAGAGATGCCCTTTCGGTCAGCCTTGCAGGAAGGATTTGCCTGTTGAACAGAGGTGGGCCAGGAGTGGGAGTGGCCCAAGAAAGCAAGTACTTGTATGGGAATGGCTCTGAGGGTACCCAGAAGGTACCCGTGGTGGAGAGGATGTGTCTGTCATGCCCAGGTGCTGGATGGTGGGAAAAGCAAAGAAGGGAGAAGTTAGACAGATCTCAACAATGCAAGTCTGGGCTTGGTGGTTCAGACCTGTAATCCCAGCCGTGTAGGAGACAAAGGAGGATTTCAGTCCAGAGCCCACCTGGAAAAAAAGCAAGAGCCTGTCTGAAAAATGATTAAGACATAGAAGACTAGGGGCACGGCTCAAGTGGTAGGCCAGCTGCCTAGCAAGTACAAGGTACCAAGTTCAAACCCTAGTACCACAGTACATTAGTTATCTTTACCAAAATTCCATCACAAAGCCAAAAGCCCTATAGAACCCTAGCAGTAGAATTTACCCACATCATGTAGTCCTTAGATTTGTGGAAGGAGTAAGAGAGGGCTTCATTTAACCTGCCTAGGCCAGATTGGAAGGTCACAGAAGGTTGAGGAAGCATGCCAGCCTTTAGAACTTCCCATCTTCCATCCACATAGCAAATGTAGCAAATGCACCCCCTCAGCTCCCTTCCTCCTTTGTATTTCTCAGGATTTGAGTGAATAGATTAGTGCAGCCTTTAAGAGAAACAAGTTAAATACTGAATCACAGTCACAAGCATTTTAAGTTCTCAACCAAAAGATGTCTGCATAGAATAGTTACATTTGAAGTGTACATTCTCTGGGGGCAGAGTCGCTAAGGAGGCACTCATAGAGCAGGGGTACATACAAGACCTCCATATGCCACACGCCTGCTGCTGAGCTCGGGAAGCATACACGAAGCAAGTGGCTGAAGGCTCCTTAGGAGACAATAAGGCTGAGAAGCCTTATACATTTATAATTCTAACTTGAGGAAAGGAAAACAAAGATAAGTATTTGACATTGTATCCAAACCTCCAGAAGCTTTCTGTGTGTGCTGTTGTTGGAAACAACACCTCCCTCCACTCCCTCCCTCCACTGCGCGGTCAGTGCCCAGCACTCTGCTGGCTCCAGGGCTGCGAGTGTGGAGGGTGCTCCACTGCCCGTTCTGCTCTGCCTCCTATTTGGCTGCTCTGACCTCTGTCAGCACCACACCAGCATGGTACCTGGAGCATAGTGCATGCTAGTAGCACATGGGGCGACTCTCCCAGCCTTGCTGTCCTTCTGTGAGGGTGCCTCGGCACAAACAAGCTCATCTGCAGCGATTCGGTGGGGATCTAGTTTACACTATGGACTCTCCCAATCCGTGCCCAGGGCCCTTTTCTCTTCATAAGCTAGCAAACTGTTAGAAGAAGCAATTCAACCTAGAAACTGTCTAACTATGAACTTTGTTTCTTTTGAAGAAATGACAAAAACAACAACAGTGGGACTTCAACTTTGAACAGCACTACACCCAGCACCCCAAGACAGAGCACCCCCGCACCGGGGAGAAAGCCGGGGCCTCTGCCGTCTAGTCTGGATGACCTAAAGGTGAATCCACATAGAGCCCACTCACTCCTGAGTCCCAAAGCACCTAAGCAGACCTGTCAGACATGGGTAGCACTCGGCCCACAGCACCCCTCACAACACAGAGGCACTTCCTTTTACTCCCTGTTGGTTTTCCCTCCCAGGATGCCCCTAACATGTCAGTTACTGAGCCTGGGACTCGTGCTGGCACTGTGGAAAGCAGCTTTCCTCAGAGGGTGTGGATGGTCTCGGTTATTGTTTGGACATCTCCTGTGCCTGGCTTACGAATTGAGCTTTCTTGTAGGGGTACAGATGTGGGGGAAACAGCCCACAGAGGCCTCCATCATAGCCATGGCTGCAGGCTGGAGACATAGATAAGGGGGGTGGACAGCAGCCTGTGGCTCCACCAGAACCCTATAAACCAAGAGATCTGATTGTTTATGCCACTAGGTATCGGAACTGAAGACAGAACTGAAACTAAGGGGACTGCCAGTGTCGGGCACCAAACCAGACCTCATTGAGCGCCTGAAGCCCTTCCAGGAGGCGAGCAGCGGCCTTGCTGCGGGCAGCATCGTGGCGGTGTCCTCTGCCGCCATCGTCACCAGTAGTCCCGAGGTCACTGTGGCCCTGCCCGTCACAACACTGCCCAACGCCGGGACAGGCCCAGTCCCCATGTTCAAGGCAGAGCTGCCGCCTGCTGTACCCAGCAACCCCACCCCCGCGGACAATGTGCATTCCCCTCTGCCCATCTCGCCCTCACCCTCCGAGCAGTCCAGCCTCAGCACCGACGATGCAGCCATGGCTGACACGCTGACAGAGATCATGACCATGATGTCACCCTCGCAGTTCCTGTGCTCATCTCCCCTGAGAGTGACCAGCCACGAGGACAGCCTGAGCCCCGCCAGCAGCACTCTGTCCACCCTGGAACTGGACGCTGCCGAGAAGGACCGCAAGCTTCAGGAGAAGGAGAAGCAGATCGAAGAGCTCAAGAGGAAGCTGGAGCAGGAGCAGAAGCTCGTGGAGGTTCTCAAGATGCAACTGGAGGTTGAGAAACGAGGACAGCAGCAGCAGCGGCCCCCAGAACCCCAGCCTGGCACGGCCCCACACCCTGCCAGTGTGTCGGACCCCAAGCAGGGCAGCGTGGTTCCCGCCATCAAGGACGAGGCTGTGCTCCCTGACTGCTCCAGCCCTCGGCAGCCCGGCCCTGTGGCCAGCCATGCCGCCAGCCAGCCCAGTTCCGCGGGCGGCCAGACCCTTGTTGCCAAAAAGGCTGTGGTCATCAAGCAGGAGGCCCCCATGGCGGAGCAGCCGAGTATCGTCTCCCAGTTCTATGTGAGCCCCCAGGGACAGCCGCCCGCGGTGGTCGCCCAGCCACAGGCCCTGCTGACCACACAGACCGCCCAGCTGCTGCTCCCGGTGTCCATCCAGGGCTCAGCCGTCACCTCGGTGCAACTCCCCGTGGGTGGCCTCAAGCTCCAGGTGGGATGCGGATCTGCCATGTTGAGTGGCTTTATCCCTTCCCCCTCCCCCAGCCTTTCCAGAAGGTTCCCTCAGTGTGCTCCACCACTGGCAGAAAAAACAGTGTTTACAAGTTTTCCTATAGTGAACACAGACCTTTCTGTTTCAGCTGTTTCCCCTCAGTGTACAGTGTCGGGTGTGGAGACCCTTTTAGAACACCAGTGGCAGCCATTAGCACAGGCCCCGGCATCCACTTCCCCTCTCCCCAGAGGGGTCCCAGTGATAGAGCCCATCTCTGGTTAAGGCCCTTTTGAGCTGGGTCTTCTGACTCCCAGATCTGTTCCTGGAATCCTGGAAGGCACTGATGATGTGAGCTGCCTCACCCACAGCCGGTGACTGGTGCCGAGCTTAGGGCCTGGCCACTATTCCCTTTGTTTTTCTACTCAAGGCCAGTACTCCCACTTGAACCACATGTCCACTTCCAGCTTTTGCTGGCTAATTAAAGATAAAATTCTCAAGGACTTTTCTTTGAACTTCGAGCGTCAGATCTCAGCCTTCCAAATAACTAGGATCACAGGTATGAGTCACCAGCACCTGGCTCCATGCTGTCTCTTTAAAAGATATCTCTCACACACACACACACACACACACACACACACACACACATAGGTGTGTATATCTAAATTTTCATTAGAATAGCAATGTTTAAGGTTATCACAGTAAGTAATTTTTTTTTCTTTTTGCCAGTCCTGAGGCTTGAACTCAGGGCCTGAGCACTGTCCCTGGCTTCTTTTTGCTCAAGGCTAGCACTCTACCACTTGAGCCACAGCACCACTTCTGGCTTTTTCTGTTTATGTGGTGCAGAGGAATCGAACCCAGGGCTTCATTCATGCGAGGCAAGCACTCTGCTGCTAAGCCATATTCCCAGCTCACAAACCCCCATTTTATCCAGGTCTGTGAGGACCCAGCATGTAGCTGGTTATCCCAAGCTATTTGTTGCATGTTGAAATGGGAACCGTGTAGTTGGGGCTCACAAATTTCCTTGTCACTGTGACATGTACAATCCTGTCCTACCATGTGCAGAGCCACTATGCAACCCTGTTCAGTTCCCAATTCTCTGGTGAAAACTTCACCTTGTGCAACTGGAAGGACGTAAAGTTGGCCTTGCTCACATTCACCTGGGAAAGCTTGATTGGTTGGTGCTGACTTAAAAAGAGCAGCAGGATGGGGCTAGGATATGGCCTAGTGGTAGAGTGTTTGCCTCATATATATGAAGCCCTGGGTTCAATTCCCCAGCACAACATATACAGAAAATGAAAACAGCCAGAAATGGTGCTATGGCTCAAGTGGCAGAATGCTAGCCTTGAGCAAAAGAAGCCAGGGACAGTGCTCAGGCCCTGAGTCCAAGCCCCAGACTGGTTAAAAAAAAAAAAAAAAAGCAGGAGCTCAGCACCCATGGCTCACAACTGTAATCTAGCTACTCAGGCAGGAGGCTGAGATCCGGGGTTCGCAGTTCTAAGCCAGCCCAGGCAGGAAAATCCATGACAATCATCTCCAGTTAACCACCAAAAAGCCAGAAGTAGAGCAGTGGCAGTGATTCAGAGTGGTAGAGAGCTAGTCTTGAACAAAAAGCTCAAAGGCCCCAAGTTCAAGCCCCACCACCAACAAAAATAATAAAGAGGAGCAGGAGGTCCTGGTGCGCTATACTCTGTAAAGCCAGAAGAGGGGGCTGTGTGTTCCTAAAGAAAAGATAGTGTGGAGGTGCGGTACAGTGGGAGTGCTGGCATGGTGAGTGAGAGGCCCTGGTGCACTACCCAGCACCAAAAAGATAAAGTTTAACCTGATTTTTTCTTTGGCCAGTTCTGGGCCTTGAACTCAGGGCCTGAGCACTGTCCCTGGCTTCTTTTTGCTCAAGACTCTACCACTTGAGCCACAGCGCCACTTCCGTCTCTTTCTATTTATGTGGTGCTGAAGAATCAACCACATGTGGCATATTGTTTGAGATGAGGGACTTAACGTAGAGTCCTCTTGATCTCTGCCTCTCAAGTAGCTTGTATTATGGTTCTGTACACCATTGCCCTTTTAAGTCATTCCCTTTTACAATATAATAACTAAAGCTGTCTTACAAAGTGAAAAATAATATTAAATCATTCTTCTACCTATATGTATTTCCAAAGAGATGCAAAGGCAGGCAAGCAGGCAGGCAGGCAGTCAGGCCTGCAGGCAGGCAGGCATGTAGCTGGGATGATAGGTTCAAATAACCACATGCTTTAACCTGATTTTTAAACATATGTACATAGCATCCATTGCACCCCATTAATAGGTACTATGTCTGTGTATCAGTTAACTCAGTTCAATTTTTTTAAAAATGGTTAAGAGTCAGATCTATACAAATGAACTGACAGTATAAACATGGTGTCTCATTTCATTTTAGATATGATTGGCAATTTTTGTTCCAACTTCGCTTCTCCCATTGATTTTTTCCTGACTTCTGTTTACCTCCTAGACCCCACAACAAGCAGGAATCCAGCCTCAGATCCCAGCTGCTGCCTTGCCCTCCAGCCTGGCCCCCACTGGGCCTCAGAAGCAAGATGCCTTCCCACAGCACGTGCTCGGCCAGCCCCAGGTCAGTAAGGCCCATGGTGCCACCCAAGAGTGCAGCTGCTCTTCCTCCTGAGCAGACCCAGGCCTGGGGAAACTCCCTATTGCTCCAGTCCCAACATCTAAGAAGCCTCAGACTAGAGGCTGCTGGGCTGCACTGTCGGGTTCTCTGGGATTTAGGGGCTCCTTAGTGCCAAAGACAGCCTGACAGTTAACTCTCTTCTCCAAGTTTCACAAGTATTTTTTAAATGCTCATAGACCACATTGGCTATTTTAAAATACATTTCTTTATAAATTAAATCTGCTGTTCTCTGGGAACAGAAGATGAAGATACTTGGTATTTTTATCTCAAGCTCTCTCTTGCGCTCTCGTGTTCTCTCTTTCTCTCTCTCTCTCTCTCTCTCACACACACACACACACACACACACATACATACACACATATGCATATAAAGAGTTTGCTATCTTATGTATTAAGAGCCAAGAGGGCCTGGTGAGGTGGTTCCTACCTATAATCTCAGCACACAGGGTGAAGCAAAAGATTAGACTTTGGCCAGCCTAGGCTACATAGCAAAATCCTGCCTCCTGCTAAAAAAAAAAAAAAAAATTCAAAACAAAACAGGGCTGGGAATATGGCCTAATGGTAGAGTGTTTGCCTCGTATATGTGAAGCCCTTGGTTCAATTCCTCAGTACCATATATATATACAAAAAGCCAGGAGTGGCGTTGTGGCTCAAGTGGTAAAGTGCTAACCTTGAACAAAAAGAAGCCAGGGACAGTGCTTAGGCCCTTGAGTTCAAGCCCAAGGACTGGCAAAAACAACAACAACAAAAAAAAACCTGGTGGCATACACCTGTAAGCCTATTGCGGTTCAAGGCTAGCCCAGACAAGAAAGTCCATGAGACTCTTATCTCCAATTAACCACAGAAAACTGGAAGTGGAGCCGTGGCTCTAAATGGTAGAGCACTCGCCTTGAGCAAAATTGCTCAAGCTCGATGACCACGAACGACCCGCCAAAAACCAACAACAAAAAACCCAGACTTTTCTGGTTGCACTTTACCACAACTGAGACACTTGGCCTCATGGAAAATTCACCTGTTTCTCGGAGTGTCCGTTTTCTGTGCACAGTCCCTACTCCAATTCTGAGTCTGGCGGCCTCCAAGTGAAACTTTTCTTTCATCCAGTAGGTGGCGATCTGTGTACTCTGCCAGAAAAATCATAAGGCCTCCCAAGCAGGTGTCCTTTGTAAACCTGGAGAATGACTCATGCCACACAGGTTCTACCTTCAGCATAACCTAGTACCCGGGTGTACCTGCCCAGGTGCCAGGAACCTCCACAGCCTGGCCAAGAGCGTGCAGGGAACAGACCCACAGTCATGCAGACCCCGCCCTCCTGCACCCCCAGAGGGGAAGCAGGGAGCCCACAGTGGATGGCTGCCGAGGGTCAAGAAAGCTCAGATTGCTATTTTGGTGTCGTTCCTGTCAGGACAGCAAATGTGTAGTGTTCTTTGGTTTAGAGAGAAGGAAAAAAACACCATATACCTCTGCTCACACAGGAATCTGTTCCTAGAACTCCTCACCAGAGAGACCGTCTGCCCCTTTTAGAGAAGTCTGTTTACCAAAGAGACATTTGTGTGTATTTATGCTGAAAGTATAGGGCACAGGCTTTTTCCCTTTCAGAATATTAGAAGTATAAAGAATATTTGGATGTTTCTGTGAAATGCAGTACTACGTGGACCTGATCTGTGAGCTTGTGACTTAATAGAGCTAAACCAGACACTGCAGCATTCTGAGGAAGAAACTCTCACCTCTGCTGGTAGGTCAGAACAGAAGGCAGGGGCAGGTTTTCAGGAGAGAGCCCGTGTGGGAGGGCTGTGTGGGGCGTGTGTTCAGGTGTGTGCAGGTGTGCAGCACTCCACAGCCTCCCAGGGAGCAACACACAGAACAGAGGCTTGACTTGAGGCATTTCTAGAAAGTACAAATACTGAGGGAGAAAGGTTCTCCTGTGGCCCCCTTCCGTGGGGGGCCAGGGTGCTGGGGGAGGGGGGGTCTGCGTGGACATAGGAAGATGGGGTGGAGAGTGCCTTTGGCACTTCCCAGTCAGGTTGCAAGTGGAGGAGGCTGGGGAGACGAGATCATGAGTGAGGGGTGTGCTCAGAAGTTGAGGCCCAGCCCGGGGCCCCTCAGTTCCTAGGTGCAGCCCCCTTCCTCTCACACTGCCTGAGGTCTTCCAGCAGGGACGGGTCACAAACCTTACCCGCAGTGTTCCCTGGCCCTTTGCTGCTCCAAAACTGGGTTGCCTTCATTGGGAAGAGCAAAGGACAGGTTGACAGAGAAATACTTGTTCCTTCCAGGTTTTTACAGCCTCCGCACCCACTGCAATCCTTCCCTATCAGAGACAGCCTGCCCCACAGCCCTTCATCACTAAGGCCCCCAACAGTGTGCTTCCCGCCAGAGCTGCCCCGCTCGCTCCCCAGCAGAATGGACCCAGAGCCGCCCCACTTCCTCCTCTGCAGAACGGGCCCAGTGTGCCCAGCAAGGTAACCACTATGACTGCGGGCACGGCGCATGCCGGGTGGGTGACCTGACCGCACGGGCACGGCGCACGGGTGACCTGACCGCGGGCACGGTGGGCACGGCGCATGCCGGGTGGGTGACCTGACTGCGGGCACGGCGCACAGGTGACCTGACCACGGGCATGGCGCATGCCAGGTGGGTGACCTGACCGCGGGCACGGCGCATGCCGGGTTCAGTCATCCCAGAACCTGGGCATCAGGCATGGAGAGGCTGCAGTTCACCATGATGGTGACTTGCCCACAGCCTCCTTGTTGGGGTAGCCGGGTGAGCTGTCAGGCTGACGTCCTCCTCTTCTGTTTTTCACAGCCCAGCTCACCCCCTCCTGCCCAGCAATTTGTCGTCCAGCACTCTCTGTTTGGGACCCCTGTCACCAAGACTAAAGACCCACCCCGCTACGAGGAGGCCATCAAGCAGACCCGCAGCGCAGCCCCAGCCCTCCCTGAGGTGAGTGAGGACTGCGCAGCGCGCCCCGGCGCCGTCCGCCTCCCGCAGGTCAGCAGCCAGCCCGCGCTGGGCTGAGTCCTCTCCAGAAACCAACTTGCCTCCATCGGAGCATGGAAACTATACCTAGAACTTGACGCTTGAGCTAGATGTGGAAAACTGAAATGGCATTACGAAGAATATCAGACACTTTTGTGAACTTGCACAACAACCTTCAGCTACCACCTGTTCAGAAATTCGGGGTTTGTTTTCCCTTCACTTTTGCAACTCTTGTAGTTGTGACCTTGTGTTTTAGTTAGGTCCCTCATCTCTTTGTTGTTTTTTTTAAAGAATTATTTACTTGTGGGGCTGGAAATATGGCTTAGTGGTAGAGTGTTTGCCTCGCATACGTGAAGCCTTGGGTTCGATTCCCCAGCACCACATACACAGAAAAAGCCAGAAGTGGCACTGTGGCTCAAGTGATAGAGTGCTAGCCTTGAGAAAAAGGAAGCCAGGGACAGTGCTCAGGCCCTGAGTTCAAGCCCCAGGACTAGCAAAAAAAATAATAATAATAATAATTATTTACTTGTGATATCCTTAAAGATTGCTGTTCTATCCAGGATGGCGATTTTCCTGTTTTCTTCTGTTTTATAAAAGCCTCCGTTCTAAAGCCACCACTTGCCAGGCAGTCAGCCAGGGCTGCACACCTCCAATCTACCTGGCAGGCTCCTCCCAGCACACCGGTCCCTCCAAGCTCGGCAGACTTCACCATGCCGTGTGGCCTCAGGCACCTCCATCTCCTCTGAGCCCTCCCTGTCCCCACAGCCCTCCCAGTAGGGTGGGAGGGGGGAAATGGGGAAGTTCACAGCCACATCCAGCCAGGGGTGCTAGGCAATGGCAGCACGCTCGCCCACTGCCACCCTGCCTCTCAGAGCTCCCACTCACTTGCTTTGTGAGGAAGGCCCACATCTTCCTAGAGGACGCAGGGAATGGCCCTGGTGGCATGGATCCTCAGTGGATCCGGGCAGTACCAGCCCTGCGTCATGGCAGACAGCAATGTCTGCTTGTTGTGCAGCCCCTGCTCCATGTTCTGTCTAGGCATCACTTAGCCAAGGACTGAGGCAGCTTAGTGCAGCCAGCATCTCAGTGCAGCCTCAGGCCCATCACAAACCACAGCCCACCCACGTCAGCCCTACTGCACACCCAGACCTGCCACAAAGAGCTTGGGCCATCAGTACAGCAACAGATGGTGTCTGACGTTCTACATAGCCCTACATTAAACACAGACACGAGCTGAGGGCGGGTACTTAGACAAACAGACCATCTGCACTTGGCAAGAGTAAACATTTCACCAAAGAAACAGATGGCAGAGAAGCACATGAGAAGGTGCCCAGCCATTTAGTCCTCAGGAAATAAAACCACTGTGACATCATTACATACCTCATGACACATCCAGCATTTAAAAACCAGCCGTGTGAAAGTGAGCACCGAGAAATCTCACACTGCTGACGGGAATGTTAAGTGCATGATTAGCCAGGCACCAGTGGCTCACACCCGTAATCCCAGCTACTCAGGAGGCTGAGATCTATTACTGTAAACGTGTAGAAATGGAACAATGAAATCACTTCCTCTATAACATAAGCTAATTAAAGAAGAGTTAGAGTTGCAGGTCTACCCACTCAGCAGCTAGATACTCCATTCTTAAGCTCTTGCCCAAGAGAAAAGAAAGTATATGTTTCTACAAAGACTTGTACTCAAATTTTCATGGCAACCCAATTGGGAACCCAATTGGAAAACCAACAACAGGTGAATGAACAAGTCTAACATTTCCATTCAGTGCACTACTACTTGGCAATAAAAAGGAAAAGACTTGAGGGCTGGGAATGTGGCTTAGCCGTAGAATGCTTGCCTACCATGCATGAAGCCCTGGGTTCAATTCCTCCGTGCCGCACAAAGAGAAAAAGCCAGAAGTGGTGCTGTGGCTCAAGTGGTAGAGTGCTAGCCTTGAGCAAAAGAAGCCAGGGACAGTACCCAGGCCCTGAGTTCAAGCCCCAGGTTTGGGGGGGGGGGACTATACCTAAAGTATACAACATAGGTATATCTCAAAATAATTACACTGAGAAAAAGAATCTAATTCCTCTTGCCTCTGCCAAAGAGAGACCCCGCTGTGGATCCATTTATATAAAACAAGTCTGTGTGGACCGGGCAGGATGACTCGCTCCTGCCTGTAATCCTAGCTACTCAGGAGGCTGAGACTGGGAGGCCTGCCCAAGCAAAAGTTATCGGAACCCATCTCAACCACTAAAACGCTGGGAGCAGTGGCTTACACCTGTTCATCCCAGCTATGTGAGAAGAATAAATAGGAGGTTCGTAGTTCAGACCAGCTAAAATCAAGACCCTATTTGACAAATGATGAAAACAAAATAAGGCAGGAGCATGGCTCAAGCAGTAGAGCACCTGCCTAGCAAGTGTGAGGCCTTGAGTTTAACCCCATACTGCCCAAAACAGCATTAACATGGTGGAAGAAAATAGGCCAATGAGAAGTCTTATAGAGGGCCACAAGGAAACAGGGTTGGGGGGAGACAGACAGATTCATTATACCAAGTCTCGTGGCTGTCAGAACATTAAATGGTGTCATTTACATTACCTCCCGAACAATAAGCTGCCTTTAAAGGTCAAAGCTGGCAAAGGATGCATAGCATAATGGGTACCTAAGTAAACACAGGCACTATTAACAGTACTAGACACCTTTGACAAAGCAGTTCCATGACAGGAAATAAGGGAGCATGGAAGTGCACTGAGCTGACTTCCTGCTCTGCTCTTAGCTTACCTACACGGCTGTGACACTTGGGCTCATTTTCCAGTGACCTTAGTGTTTTCCAGATGACCGATGGTAGAATGGCACGAGCCATGAGCTGTCCCTTGAGGCCCAACTTCCAAGTGCTGGCACTTGTGGGCAGACAGCTAACACTGTGTTCTTCTCCACAGATTTCCACTGCGCACAGCCAGCAGATGGACGACCTCTTCGACATCCTCATAAAGAGTGGAGGTAGGTAATGTCACGCAGGACCCAGCTCAACACAAGTACCCAAGAGCGTCCTTCCAGCTAGGCTGACCTCTGCCCACTGAGAAAGCTAGTTCTAGCAGTTGTTTTCAAATCTGTTACATTTAGGCTGTTGAGAAAACTTGTTGTAAAAGGAAAGAAAGCCACTGATTAGTGGACAAACAGTAAAGCGAAGCTAGGTATCCACAGACACATGCCGGATGATGAGGAAAGGCCATCTTCCTGCCACAGCGTAGATGCAGATGTCGGTGCTGGGTCTGTGTGTCCAGGTCGCTGCGCCCGGCTGGCGCCTCCCAGGGCGGCTTTAGGCCCAGGACAGCAAGTCAAAGAGAGCTAGCAGCCACATAAAGAACAAGAGTATCTTTGCCTCTGCTTACATAGCCTTCAAAGTAAGTATAAAATCTGTGATTATAGCTCAGTGCTAGAGCACTTGCCTGGCATACGTGAGGCCCTGAGTTCAGACTCCAACACTGTAAAAACAGAGGAAAAAATGAACAAACAAAAGTTGTCTGCTGTTTCAAAGTATTTTTAAATGACCCCGATGAAAGAAGTTTTAGTAGACATTTTGTGTTGTTGTGATGTAGTATATCCATTGGTATCGGCAACTTTTATTTTTTCCCCCAGTTCTGGGGTTTGAACTCAGAGCTTAGGCACTGTCCCTGAGCTTTTGCTTAAGGTTAGCACTCTACCACTTGAGCCACTTCCAGCCTTTACTGTTTACATGGTACTGAAGAATTGAACTCAGGGCTTCATGCGTGCTAGGCAAGCACTCTACCACCATGCCACCTTCCCAGCCCCAAGGTACCAGGCACTTTTCAGCAAGGCTGATGTTCTAGTCAGAGACTTAGAACCAGCAGTGACTGTGAAATGTGGGTTTGCTAAAAATGATATTGGCCTTGCAAAATAACTTAAGCTCCTGGTGTATCTCAACTATAGACTTTTTAAGAAGCATTCCATGCTCCAATGTGAGGATTTAAAAAGTAAAATGTAGCCAGCACTGGTAGCTCAGACCTATAATCCTAGCTACTCAGGAGGCTAAGATCTGGGGGCTGGGAATATGGCCTACTGACAAGAGTGCTTGCCACATATACATGAAGCCCTGGGTTCAATTCCTCAGCACCACATATATAAAAAAGGCTGGAAGTGGTGTGGTGGCTCAAGTGGTAGAGAGCTTGCCTTGAGCAAAAAGAAGTGCTCAGGCCCTGTGTTCAAGACCCCGGACTGGCAAAAAAAAAAAAAAAGAACACAAAGAAGGGTAAGATCTGAGGACCCATGGTTTGAAGCCAGCCCAGGCAGTAAAGTCCCTGTGAAACTCTTATTTTCAATTAACCATCAGAAAACCAGAAGTGGAGCTGTGTCTCAAAAGTGGTAGAGCACTAGCCTTGGATAAAAGAGCCCAGATGGTGCCCAGGCCCCAAGTTTAAGCCCTATGACCAACCCCTCCTCCCCCAAAAAAGAGTAAAATATTTTTTGCTAAATCTGGTAAATGTAATAAGACTTTGTAAATGATGAGTACGCATATTATAGCCTACACTTGGAAATTAAAGTGTAAAAGACAATAGCAAATTGTTTTCTAAAAGAACAGGCTGCTCTCTGACACCTGCAGCAAGTAGAACAAGTGTGTCAGCACAAAGCACAAGCCTGGTCACAGGCGGAGGACAGAGGGTAGTGAAGGGCATGTGCCAGTGTGCAGTGCACAACCCACACTCCAAGTTCTTATTCTCGCCTATTGAAGTATCTCAATCACTGAGCTTTCAGACCCTAGTGGGTCCACATAACACAAAGCCAGTTAATCTTCATAAAAGAGAAGGAGGTTGGTTTGTGTCCACATACATGATACAGCAGGGTGTCATTAACTTGCCATTTGACCTAGGAAGGAATAATATAGAATGCATGCTTAAGACACGCACCAAGCCCGGTGCCAGTGGCTCATGCCTGTCATCCCAGCTACTCAGGAGGCTGAGATCGGAGGATTGTAGTTCAAGGCCAACCTGGACAGAAAAATCCCTGTGAGACTCTTTTTTTTTTTTTTTTTTTTTTTTTTTGGCCAGTCCTGGGCCTTGGACTCAGGGCCTGAGCACTGTCCCTGGCTTCTTCCCACTCAAGGCTAGCACTCTGCCACTTGAGCCACAGCGCCACTTCTGGCCGTTTTCTGTATATGTGGTGCTGGGGAATCGAACCTAGGGCCTTGTGTATCCGAGGCAGGCACTCTTGCCACTAGGCTATATCCCCAGCCCCCTGTGAGACTCTTGAATCTCCAATTAACCACTCAAAAACCCAAGTGGAGCTGTGGCTCAAGCTGGTAGAATGCTAGCTTTGAGCAAAAGAGCTCAGGGACAGTGCCCAGACCCTGAGTCCAAGCCCCAGGACTAGCCAGAGGAAGAAAGTACACCAAATCCTCACCAGTGTGTACACATTCAAAACACAAGTCTGGAAACAAGCGGGCAGGCGACTCATCATTTCTTCTTTAGCTTTTGATACTAATCTTACAAAAGTGGGTTACACTGTGATGCTTTACTACTTGCATGTTATGCATTCAGGGGTGCCCTCTGCTCCCCTCCATCACTCTCCTCTGTTTCCATGTGATGGCTTGTTGTGTTTTGTTTTTTTAATCTAGATCCACGTATAAGATAAAAGTTGGTTTCTTTCTGATTGTTGCTGACTTCATTTACCATCCTGCTCTCTCTCCAGTTCCATCCAGTGGCTGGCACACAGCACCCTTTCCTTCTTTGTGCTGAACACCCCCTTGTGTGCCTGTGCCGTTTTTTTTTATCCACTCCTCTCCTGTGGGCACCTAGGTGGGTCCCACAATTCTGTTATAAGATAGGTGTGAGGAGGAATCAAAATAGTTCTGCTAGCCAGGTGTGAGTAAATGCCTTGGCTAACCATGCCCATCGCTTCACACAGAGATCTCGCTCCCTATAAAGGAAGAGCCCTCCCCCATCTCCAAGATGAGGCCGGTGACAGCCAGCATCACCACCATGCCGGTCAGCACCGCCGTGTCCCGGCCGCCACCCCAGGTCCAGATGGCGCCCCCCGTGGCCCTGGAGCCCCTGAGCAGCCTCTCGGCCAGCCTGGAGAACCAGCTGGAAGCCTTTCTGGACGGGACGTTGCCTCCGGGCGGCGACATCACGCCGCTGCCCAGCGCGGGCGAGGACAGGGAGACCTTCTGCCTGATCGAGGACCTGCAGGCTGACCTGCTGGGCCAGCCGGGCGCACTCGAGCACTCTCCGGCCCCCATGGAGACCGCCGACGCCCCCTTCGCCGCGGGCACCCCCTGCCTGTCGCTCGACCTCTCGGACTCCAACCTGGACAGCATGGAGTGGCTGGACATCACCCTGCCCAGCTCGTCCTCGGGCCTCACCCCGCTCAGCGCCACGGCGCCCAGCATGTTCTCCGCCGAGTTTCTGGATCCCCAGGACTTGCCGCTGCCCTGGGACTAGCGTGCTGTCGAGCGTGAAGAGGATGCCCAGAAGCCTGGTGTCAGAGACAGAGCGGTCGTTGCATTGTTGCAATTAAATTAAAATGCATTGTCACGGAAGCGCGCGGCTGGAAGGCGAGAGGGGAACGTTTCTTTGCGCCCGCACTTGAGCTGGGTTTCCCGGTTGAGCACAGCACAGGGCCTGGAGACTCCACGCAGACTCACACTCGAGTCTTTTGTCGAAAGTCCCTGTAGACAGGAGCACGGGGAGGGTGAGGGTGCACAAATGACACTAGGTTCTCCATCATCAACCCCACGTCAGCCCGCGTGCCCCCTGCGCAACCCAAGGCTGCACCGGGGAGGGCGGAGGCCTGCACGCTTCCTAGAGGCCGCCCACCCGCCCGCCCCGAGCCCGGCCCGGCCCAGCCCAGGGTCGCAGGGGCCCGGGCAGCGGAGCCCACGGCCAGCCCCGGACTTTCCGTTCCACTCAGAAACCCATACTATCATTTTTTTGTGTTGTAGTTTACTTTGTGAGTCTTGGAATCTGATTTTAGGTTTCCAAATGTAGTTGCTATGAAATACTGACGTAAAAGAATCCGGTGTAAAAGGCCCAGGTATACTGACGACCCAGAAGGTTCTGCGAGCCGCGTTCGGGGCTGCTGTACCGGGCCCCGCCCTGCAGGAAGGAGCCGCCCGACCGACGCCCTACTGAAAGCGTTGCTGATCCCTTCCAGCGGCCAGACCATCTCAGAGCCGGGGCTCCCCAGCCTGTAACTGGATCCCATCGCCACCCGGCCCCTCCAGCCCAGACTGAAAAACTGGAGCTTTGTCACTTCTCGAGAAGTTTCCAAACGCCAACCGTCACAGGATCCCAGACTGAGCATAACCCACGGCGAGCGGGGCCCCGCACCTCCTCCCGGCCCTTCCGCGTGGCTGGCCCACCGTGGGGATGAATTTGAGTCATTCGCAGCCTGTGTTCTGCCTAAAAGACATCTTATTTTAGAGAAGCCCACTGTGCAGGCGGCGGCGTGGCCTCGCTCATGCGGCCCCCGACACGCGTGGGACGCTGCTGCGCGCAGCTTCACCCCACTGCTGGCCTCGTCTGCACCGCTCCCAACCCGCCATCCCTGGCGGGACCCACCACGGGGGCCGCTCTCCGTGACACCGGGAGCAGAGCCACGCCGCCCGGCCCCACAGCTCGTCCCCCACCGCCTGGGAAGCGAGGTTGAGACCCGAGCCACGCCCTGTGGGGGGTCACGCCCCCGCGGAGCCACGCCCCTGGGGTTACGCCCTGTGGGGGGTCACGCCCCGCGGAGCCACGCCCCACGAGCGCAGCCCTTTAACCCGAGGCCGACTTTGTTAGAATTCTGGTGGCCAGGGCCGTGGCTGGACCCGGACCCCACGGGCCCGCGGTGGAGCCAGGCAGCCCCCGCCTTCCTCCCCGCCAGGCCTCGGCGTGGCGCTGGGGACCGAGGGCAACAATTGCACTACAGCGTCTGGAAGGTCCCTGGAAACCGGGCTCCGCGCCCCCCCCACCCCCCCACCCCGCGTCCCGCGTTCCTGAAAAGTGCACCTACTGTACAGGCCCCGCCACGCACGGCCCTAATCAGAGAGGCTGCGCTTGCTTCCCGGGCGCGGTCGTCCGCAGCCTCTGCGTGGCCCCGGGGGATGCGAGGCCACGGCCCCGGGTGACAGCGCAGCCCCTGGGCAGCCGTCCCGCAGGGCAGGCGGCTCCGGCAGAAGCACCCCGCTGTCAGCCAGGAGCTGGGGCACCTCCGGGGACGGCGCTGGCCGCGGACAGGTCCGTGCACGGGAGGACACAACACTAACCGGAAGGTCGGGGTCACCAAGGCGCACAGCTCCGAGCACCCCGGTTCCGGGAGAGACCCCAGCTCCCTTCAGCCAGAACTGGAAAGACCCGCCATCCTTGCTTCCGGACTCGGCCCTTCTCTCCTGTGCTGTCAGCCCTCTTTCTGCGCTACTTTGATTCGTAAAGTGATGATCCAAGTAGTGGTCAGCAGCCCCACCCCCACCCCACCCCCATGGCGCTGGGCTTCTCCCCGCAGCCCCCACTTCCCACTTCCGGCCGCGATCACCAAGCTGCACTGTTTACAGCCGCGCTGTCCTCCGCGCGCCGGGCGGGCTGGAAGGGGCGGCCCGGGGAGCGCAGGGCCCGGCCATCCCGCGTCCTCCGGTGCTGCCCCGAGGCCCAGGCCGGGCCACGTCACTGGAGAGGCCGCCTGTGGCCGGGCTCCACGCCAACTGCCAGACAAAGCTTTAAGGAAGCGTAGCGCCCCGAACTCGAACCTTACCTCTGCGCCTTGTGCTGCGCGGTCTCGACCCCTGGGAAGCGGGGGAGGCGTTCAGGAAAGGCGTTAGGCTCTACCAAAAGTACTTGACCTCAACCAACCAATAGTAATGCAAAATGCTTTAGCGGAACCAAAGGCATTGCCAAGTATTTGCCAAAAGGAGACACTTTGTATCTACAATTTGAGACTAATGAAATCTCAAAAAAAAAAAAAAAGAAAATCAGTCCCAAAAAGGTATTATCCACATAAGGTTATAATTTCCACAGGTGTAGATATTCTCTTATTATTTTCATGTACAGTAGTGGAGGCTTCTGTTGGTTTAAGAAGAACATACATTCGGTGGCCAAGCAAGTTTCCCTGTCTGGGTAGAGATTGGCTTTCTGTTCTTGCTTGCAGTAGAAACCTCAGCCTGACAGGTGTTTCTCTTGTTTTCATTGTCACATAATGTCTTAGCATCTCACTTCATGGGAAAAAAAGGAGAAAGTATCAATCTACAGAGCCCTGTTCATTGAATAAACAAATCCATGGCAATCGGGGTCCATTCATGTATTGCCTTGTGTTGGGTTTTTGTTGTTGTTGCTTTGTGCCGGTCCTGGGGCTTGAACTCAGGCCCTGGGCACTGTCTCTGAGCTTTTTCGCCCAAGGCTGGCGCTCTACCACTTGAGCCACAGCTCCACTTCCAGCCTTTTTGGTAGTTAATTGGAGATGAGTGTCACGGACTTTCCTGCCTGGGCTGGCTTCAAACTGTGATCCTCAGATCTCAGCCTCCTGAGTAACTAGGATTTACAGGCATGAGCCACCAGCACCCGGCTTGCCTTGTGTTGTTTTTTCAAAAAAGAAAAACCATGATGCCTTTGTGCGTGCTGTTTGCACCCCGACAGCGGTCCCCTATCATGTTTGATGCCATACATTTTGCACATGTACTGTACATAGGTTCTGCATACTGTATTTTTATATGTGTGCACCTTTATCATCAGATCTTTTGTACATAGTAGCAGTATCGTAGCTAGTCGGGAAATGTTTGATATCTCAGCGATTTTGCATTTTTGTGTCTCAAATAAAAGAAACCGTTTTGACAAACTGATTTTTGCAATGCAGAGAAATACCGCGCCCTGTGGCTCAGCCGAGCCCCTGCTCCCCAGTGCCACACTGACACGCACACGTGAACACACGCACCACCACACATGCAGAGCAGGCCTTGTGGCTGTTCATTGTGAAAGTGACCGTAAGTGCTCTTCGGAATTGATGCGATATGCGGTCCTCAGGAGCACTCACCGCCCCATCCCCACACACAGCCCAGGCCCGGAAGCCTTCAGCACCAGGAGCACTCACCGCCCCATCCCCACACACAGCCCAGGCCCGGAAGCCTTCAGCACCAGGAGCACTCACCGCCCCATCCCCACACACAGCCCAGGCCCGGAAGCCTTCAGCACCAGGAGCACTCACCGCCCCATCCCCACACACAGCCCAGGCCCGGAAGCCTTCAGCACCAGGAGCACTCACCGCCCCATCCCCACACACAGCCCAGGCCCGGAAGCCTTCAGCACCAGGGAAGCATGGATTTGGCCAGGCATCTGAAACTCCAGAACCCAGACCAATGGCCTCGGGCTGTCCAGGCTGCCCTGGGGATATCCCCGAGACACAGCTCTGGCAGCCAGAGTCCATGTCCAGTGAGGGTCAGCCCCTGCTTCCACGATAGAGCAGTGCACCTGCACCCTCCCCTGGAGACCTCTCACCCGCCGGCCCCCTGGAGCCCTTTCCTAGGGTTCTAATCCCATCAAGAGGGCCCCCCAGGCCCACCTCCTGATATCACTACACCCAGGATCCAGTGCCACCAGGAATCTGAGACACATGTTCAGGCTGCAGCAACCTCCTATAGACCCGGTGAGTGAAAACCTAGCCTTTGGCTGGGATGCTGGGTGCTACAGTGGGCGATGGCTTAGTTGACACCCATCACAGTTGGGCCTCCACAGTGCCCCCTGCTATGGGCACAACCGCTGGGCACAGATGGTGAAAAGCCACTCAGCAGGCGCCTTTAACCCCAGCCAGAGCCCAAGCTAACCCCTAGCCAGGTGTTCCAAGGCTGGGACCCCTTAAATGAGCCTGACTGGGCCATGCAAATCACCTGTGATGACGCAGAGGCTCAAGAGTGACTGCCAGATGTTGTGAAGCTTGCTTTTAATCCCAGCTCCTTGGGAGGTATAGGGAAGAGGATCATTGGTCCAAAACTAATTGGGGCAAAATCACAAAGCTCTAAAAAATTGCTTGAAGTCAGGGTCTGAGCACTGTCCCTGGCTTCTTTTGCTCAAGGCTAGCACTCTTAACACTTGAGCCACAGCTCCACTTCCAGATTTTTCTGTTTATGTGATACTAAGGAATTGAACTCAGGGCTTCATGCACGCTAGACAAGCACTCTACCACTAAGGCACATTCCCAGCCTCTAAAAAAAAAATGGTTTTAAATTTTTTTTTAAACTAGCTGGCTCATACCTGTAATCAAGGTACTCAAGGGGCTAAGATCCAGAGGATCAAGGTTCAAAGCCAACCAGAGCACAAAAGTCCTCAAGACTCCATCTCCAAGATAGCCAGCAAAAAGCTGGACTAAGCCAGGTGCCGGTGGTTCATGCCTGTAACCCTAGCTACTCAGGAAGCGAGATCTGGGTCATGAGTTCAAAGCCAGCCCAGGCAGGAAAGTCCCCATGAGACTCCTATCTCCAACTAACTACTCAAAAATCAGAAGCAGTGCTGTGGCACAAGTGGTAGAGCACCAGCCTTAAGCACAAAGAGGCTCAGGAACAGCGCCCAGGCCCCGAGTTCAAGCCTCACAACCAAAATAAGTAAATAAAAGTAAATAGCAAATTTAAAGATGCATGAACTTCATAACCCCACAATTCTGTTCAGCATCTTTGAGAGCACAGATATGCACAGGGAACGGAGTTCAGGAGTGGACACGAAAGCCTCGTGTGCAAAGGCAGCACTGGCAAACACTGACACAGCAGTTGGTGAGATACAAAATCCCTTTGCAGTTGCATATGGTTGTAATGAACGCACCATCAACGAAAGAAAACTTACCGTAGCATCAAGAAGAGAAACATTTCGGATGTGTGCTAATAATTCTGCCAAGATGTACAAGGCTTGCACTCAGAGGAGCACAAAACCAACACACAAACAGATGGAAACACAGCCCAGACCCATGGGCAGAAGACTTCTTTTTTTTTTTTAATTGACAGTATTAAGGCTTAAACTCAGGGCCTCCCACCTGCTAGGCGGACACTCCACCCCTAGAACCACGCCCTCAACCCTTTTTGCTCAGGTTATTTTGAGACAGGGTCTTGCTTGTGCTGAGGCCAGCCTAGACCGTGACCCCCCTTACTTGTGCCTCCCTCTGTATCGGCTGCAGCTGTGTGCGTCATGCCCAGAGCCTTCTGTGAGGATGAGGCCTTGCTGAAGATGGTCATCTTGTTCTTGTTTCTGTAGTACTGGGATTTGAACTCGGGGCCTCACACTCTCCAGGCTAGTACTGAGCCAAAACTCACTGTTTTTAAGATAGCAGTGCTCCCTCCCAAACAAACTCATCTACCGATTACACTCCTTATCAAAATCCCAACTGGAGGCTGGGAATATGGCCTAGTGGTAGAGTGCTTGCCTCATATATGTGAAGCCCTGGGTTCGATTCCTCAGCATCACATACATAGAAAAGGCCAGAAGTGGCGCTGTGGCTCAAGTGGCAGAGTGCTAGCCTTGAGCAAAAAAGCCAGGGACAGTGCTCAGGCCCTGAGTCCAAGCCCCAGGACTGGCAAAAAAAAAAATCCCAACTGGCTTCTTTGTTTAAATGGACTAGCGAACCCTAAAACCCATAAAATCTGAAAGATCCAGAAGAGCCACAAAAAGAACCAAGTTGGAGGCCCTGCATTTTCCAGTCGCAAAACCTACTGCACAACTACTTCAAGTGTAACGTTGTCCAGCATGTGACAAAACCCATAGGCCAGGCAAAGCGACTCAGGTCTGTAATCCCAGCTACCCAGGAGGCAGAGATCAGGGGGAATCAGCAAAGCATCTCAATCAACAAGCCAGGTGTGGTTGCTCTGGAAGCTGTAAGTCTTGGTCTCAGGCCAGCTCTGGGCAAGAAAGTCAAGATTCTACTGGAAAAAATAAGGATAAATAAAGGCTTTGGAGACAGCGCCCACAGGGCAAGCATGCGCATCTCAAGGCTTTTCCTCCCACCCCTGAAGGTTGCCAAGACCAGCTGGGCAGGCTGCCTCCCACACCGAGAGCAGCCGGGGGCGGGGCCACCTCCCATACCTAGAGGGAGGAGCTGACACTTCCACAGGTTGCCATCCTTAACCCTGTGCATGCCACTCCACACGGAGCAGACACCCAACAGCAACCAAACCCAACCATGACTCCGGCCTGGGCTTGCAGGACCAGGGTGTGAACACAAGGCCTGGCACTTGGTAGGCAGGAACACTACCGTGTAAGCCAGCCTGCTGGCCCAGCTATCTGGGGGATAGGTTTAGGGTTTTTGCATTTAGGCCTGGACCACAATCCTCCTATTTACACTTCTGGGTAGCTGGGCCCACAGGTGTGCACCACCAAGCCCAGACTTTTTTTCATTGGTTGATTGGGGGGGTTATGTGTCCCGCTAACTTTTTGCCTTGGCTGGCCTTGAACTGCAATCCTTCTCATCTCTTCCTCCCACATAACTGGGATTACAGGCATGAGCTACCATGCCTGGCTTTGTTGACTTTAAAAAAAAAAAAAAAAGAAAAGAAAAAGCCAGAAGATTGCCATTTACATAATAGTGATTTCAAAATGCCAGGTCTAGAAAAAGGGCTCTGCCTACCTATGGAAATAAAATTTCCCTAGCTGTGACAGCGCTGTACTTTCAAAATGTTATATAATATTAATAAACTTCAAGAAAAATAAATGATTCTTTCACACACCAGCTATCTTATCATTCAGGTGAAATGCTCAGAGCCATTTACAAAAAGTGTCAACCTAGGTAGAGGAACCAATTTTGAACACTTATTTGTTGTGTCTGACAAGCTCCTAACAGAAGAACCAAAAGCATTTGTTAGAATTAGCACCAAGGCCGTGGCCACGTTGTCATTCCAAGTATGGGGTAGATTACTTCCTCCGCTTTCCCCAACCCCTCTCAAGTTAAAGATGAGGCACTAAGCCAGGCATGGTGGTGCACACCTATAATCCCTGCCTCTGGAAGGCTGAAGGAGGATGATGAGTTCAAGGGCAATCTGGACTACAAGAAGAGAACTTGCCTTTAATACTATCTGGACTGAGTGCTGATGGCTCCCACCTGTCATCCTAGCTACTCAGGAGGCTGAGATCTGAGGATCGTGGTTCAAAACCAGACTGAGCAGGACAGTCTGTGAGACTCTTACCTCCAATGAACCACCAGAAAACCAGAAGTGGAACTGTGGCTCAAAGTGGTAGAGTGCTAGCCTTGACCTGAAGATCTCAGGGACAGCACCCAGGCCCTGAGTTCAAGCCCCATGACTGAAAAACAAAATAAAACTAGAATCAGCTAAAATGTTTCAAGTGATAGAACACCAGCCTTGAGTAGAAAAGATAGGGGATGGAGCCCAGGTCCTGAGTTCAAGCCCCAGTACTGACTGTACACACAAAAGGAATTGGAGAGTCACAAATCAGATCAAATGGAAATCTCTGTCCCAGCCAGGAGCGCAATGGCCAGCTCGCTCACCAGAGCTCAAGATACGCAGACAGCTCACCTCAGAACAGCTAGAGCCGAGACCCTTGGTGCAACCCCTAAAGACAAAACAATAAAAAAGAAGAGTGCAGCAACCCAGGCACCCTGCGAACAAGCGCAGGTGCAGAGCCAGGAGCAATGTGGCCACATACAACCCACACAGGGCTCTGGAAAAAGACGCCACAAGTGTGTCCACTATCACTGTGGACAGACACGCAGAGCAGCACGAAAACCCTAGGTAAGATAAACTCCCAACGGCTTCACCTTGGAAAAGGAGGCAGAGGAAGAGCCCGAGGAGGGAGCCAGGAGGCCCGGCTACCAACAGCCAGAAAACAGCGACTCCATTCTACACTCCCATGGAGCCGTGGGTGATCCGCCCCACCTTTCCAGAACTTAACCAGGGAAAGAGAGGAGGAGAGGAAGGAAAAGAGGGAGGGAGGGAGTAGGGAGGGAAGGACTTTTTATTATTCATAGCTACTAACTTGGTCTTGGTGCCTCTCTATGAGGCAGGCGATGTGAAGAGATCACACCAATTTCACAAGGTGACACGTGACCCCTACACAAGATCGGGTTTGCTTGGGGGGGGGGGGGGGCTCATCGTCTGCAGGGTGTCTACCAGAGAGGGGATGCGCGTGCGCGCGCACACACACGACATGGTATGAGTACCCAGTTCACTCCCCGGTTCCGTGCCATCACAGTCTTAAGTGAAGGCATTCAGGAGCTGATTGTGCAAGTTCTAGGGCCAAAAGCAGACACAAAGTCCTGGGGCTTGAACTCGGGGCCTGAGCACTGTCCCTGGCTTCTTTTTGCTCAAGGCTAGCACTCTGCCACTTGAGCCTCAGCACCACTTTCGGCTTTTTCTATATATGTGGTGCTGAGTAATGGAATCCAGTGAGTCGAGCACTGTACCACTAGGCCACAGTCCCAGCCTAGACACAAAGATTTCGTGTGGTTCACACCTGTGCAACCCTAGCTCCTCAGGAGGCTGAGCTCTGAGGGTCGAGGGCCGGAGCCAGCCCGTGGGGAACCCGCGAGCCTCCTCTCCCATGAGCCACCAAGAAGCAAAAGCGGAGCTCCACGGTGGAGCACCGGCCCGGAGCAGGCGCCGGGGCTCCGGGGCAAAGGGGAGATGCACACGGGGCGGGCGGGCGGGCGGGGGTTAAACACTCCGGACGGGGTTTTGTGCCTCGCGTTCAGCGCAAGGGCACGCAAGCTGGGGTATTCTTCACGCGTGGGCAGCCGAGTTACACAGACGGAGCAAAGACCCACAGCGCCCCGCGAGGCCCAGCTGCCCGGCCCCCAGCCCCGTGGGGAAGGAAGCGGGCGGAGGGCGGCAGCCGGGGCTGGCGGGGTCCCGGGAGCCCCGCATCGGTGACGGCCCAGAGGCTGAGCCCCTCCACGCCGGGCCCGAGATGCCCAGGTGAGACCGGCTCAGAGGGCGGAGCCTCAAGGCCCCGCCCCGCGCAGCCCCCGCCCGCGCAGCCCCGGCGCAGCCCCGCCCCACACAGCCCCCCCGCCCCGCCCCGCGCAGCGGCCCCCGCCGCCCGCGGCCTCCTCGAGCCCGCCCGCCCTCGTCCGCTCCCGCGTTCCCCCCCCCCCCCCCCCCGCAGCGCGTTACACGGTAATCACAACACCACCACCCCCGAAGGGGGGCCGAACAGCTTCCTTTTGTCTTTTAAAACTGGTCCTGGGGCTCGAACTCGGGGCCTGGGCGCTCCAGGCTCCACCCCCGCCTCTCCCGCGGTTCACCGGACGCCGGACGCCCGCGGGTGGGGTCGTCGGTGCGGGCATGGGGACTCTCGGCCGAGGGCTCGGCCGTCCCTTCAGGGAGGGAGTCGGCGTCTTCCCGGCGGCCGGAGCGGGTCCCGCAGCGACGCGGGGCTCCCGGGCCCGGCGCCCGCCCTCCCCACGCCTCTCCCTCCCTCCGCGGCCGCGGCGCCCACCCCAGCTGGACGGCGAATGATGGTAACTGCCGCCCTTCCTCCGCTGAGAGAGGGGAAACTGAGGCTCGGACACCAGCCGCCCCCGCCGCGCGACCGCCGGCGGGGCTGGGATTCGAACCGGGAGCTCCCGGACGCAGACAAGTGCCTCGCTCACTCCGCACCTCCCCCCGGCCCCGGCTCAGCCCGTGGTGACGACAGCCGCCGCCCGCCCGGGCCCGGGACCCCGAGCTCCCCGCAGGGACACAGGGACGCGGGACTGCGACCGCCCGAGCCGCGCAGGCCGCGCGCGCGCCCGCGGAGCCCCGCCCCTCGCCGCCCTGGGGCGGGGCCGGCGCTCCGCTCGCGCCCGCGGGGCCAGCGCACGGGAGCGGCGCCAGCATAGAGGAGCTCCGGGCCGCTGCCGCAACGCAGGCGCGGTGGCCAAGTGGTAAGGCGTCGGTCTCGTAAACCGAAGATCACGGGTTCGAACCCCGTCCGTGCCTGTTGGGGCCAACACCCTTTCTTCTGCAGTGGGGTGAGTTTTTAGGGGAAGCCTTCTTTTCAGTAGTGGCCGTGGCAGATTAGCGAACCGGCATGATGTAGACAGACATCTTGAGCTGCTGTTTTTCTGCCCTGATGTCTGTCATCCAGGCGGGCGGCGGGCGTTGTGTCCGGAGCCGGGAATCCTTGCCTGGAGGGGCGGGGAGGACTCCGAAGCGAGCACTGGCTCTGGGCCTTCCCCTACCCCCCTGTGAACGGCTGTGCAGTGGGGAGCCTGGCCCCTCAGCCTGAGCGGACACTCAGCGCCTCTGAAGAGGGGGGAGCCCCAGCCTCGGGGTTCCCCTCACACACACTCCTCCAGCTGTGCTCCAGCACCTCCTCCTCAGCCCTGGGCCACCTGTGCCTCCAAAGTGAGGAGAGGGACGAAGCTGCTTGACAGGATTCCTCCTGCAGTTACCCTCCACCGTGGGCCCTAGAACCATCCTCAAAGCCCCCCTCGTCCCCACGCAACAGCCCCCGAAGACAGGCAGATGACAAGAAAGCGGAATTGAGACAGGTAGAGGCTTTGATGGGGCGGACTGCGTCTATTTGCTTCTTTCTGAAGAAGAGCTGCCAAATAGCACCTAGGTTCTTTCCCCATTTACATACATATACACACATATACATATATATACATACATATGTATATATATGCTCCAGACAGTTGTGGTAGCACACACCTGAAACCCTAGCCCTCTGGAAATAGAGACTGTAGACTATATAGAGAGAAATCTCTCAACAAACAATAAACCAACCAACCAGCTCAGAGGTAGACGGCGCACACAAGGCCTATCTGAAATATTCATAGCAAAAAGAAAAAGGAGGTGGGAGCATGGCTCAAGTGGTAGAGCACCTGCCTAGCTCAAAGCTCTGAGACCAAACCCCCAAATCACCACCACCAAAAATAAATAAAAGGTAATTTCCTATATAAACCACATATGCAAACACAACAGAAACCAGCTACATAGAGCTAGGGGTGTGGTAGTGCCCCTGCCTGCCTAGTGAGCGCATGCCCCTGGATTCAAACCTGAGCTCACGCACGCACGCGCACACACTGCACAGAAACAGATTAAAGGGATGAGTTCACGCTTGCCATCTTTTTGTTTCTACACAGGAACCCACAACCCCGTCGCCTCTGGCTGAACCGGGAGGGCGCTACAGCACTGTGGGGCAGGCTTAATGGGGACCCTGTGATCAGAAACTAGAGGGGCAAATGCCGAACTCAACTTGTGTTCACCATGAGTATATAAAGCGGTGTCTGGATTCCTGTAACTTTCATATGCATCTCGGGCCCCAGGGTGGCAACCTTGGTTCGGTGGAGCAGTCTGCCCAGGCCTCCCTGAGAGGTGAGAAGAGAAGGCCAGGAGGTTTCTACACAGGGGATGGGGAGGGGTGGGTGGGGACCCTCATTTCCCTGTGAGGAAATAACCTGGGTGAAGAAGGTGCTTTGCCTAAGAAGTCCATGGCTTTCTGGGAAAAAGGAAATTAAAGTCTCTCAATTCACCACCCTATTATTCAGTCCCTGGGTGGCAGGCAGCCAGGGGCTGCACAGACGCCCGCACCCAGGGCGCCACCTGCTGGCGGCAGGAAGAAACAGCATGTTGAGAGGGATGTCCTGCTCCTCTAAGGGGAACTACAGAGTGCCTCAGGCTGGTGGTATGATCGCTCTGTGCCTCAGTTTCTCTCAATGTTAAGTCACCCACAGACACAGGTTCATTTGCTTCCTCTACCAAGAACTTCTGATAACATTTTAAACATCCACTAGCCAAGACAGTTCTATAAATGGTGACACAGACACTCTGTGGTGCCATAGATAAGGTGGAGGGAGGGGGGGGAGGGAGATCAATGAACACAGTTAATGCCAGAGACATTGATGTCATGAATTTTGTTGTTTCAAGATATATTAAGGTGCCAAGGGCTTATGCCTGTAATCCAAGCTACTTAGGAGGCTGAGAGCTGAAGACTCAGGTTCAAAGCCAACCTAGGCAGGAATGTCTTTGAGACTCTCATCTCCATGGGACATGGAGCTCTGGCTCAAAGTGTTAAAACGCCAGCCTTGAGCAAAAAAGTTCAGAGACAGCGCGCCCAGGCCCTAGAAGCCCAGACACCCCCCCCCCACCCCCAGCTTCCCTCCTGCCTGTAGCATTCATTCACTAGGGATCAAACCCAAGGCCTTGTGCAGGTGAGCGGGCAGGGGGGCCCCCCTCAGCCCCGCCCAGCATCAGACCTCCTCTCCAAAGATAGTGCACACTGTCTCTGTTCACTACCAACAGTGGTAATGGCAGTGCCCCTGTAGCATGTATTCCTAACTGGAACTCTAGCTGGTGTCCTCTTTAGATAAACAAAGACACGCTGGGAGCAGCGGCACATACCTCTAACACCAGCGACATAGGAGGCAGAGATCAGGATGGTACTCCCATCTCCACGGAGAACCCCCAGGTGAAGGGGGAGGTGCCGGTCACCCCAGCCATGTGGGAGGGTCGCAATCAGGAGAATCGGAGCCTCGTTGGACACTGGTGACTCACCCCTGTAATCCTAGCTACTCGGGAGGCTGAGACCTGAGGAGTGAGGTTCAAAGCCAGCCGGGGCAGGGAAGTCTGTGAGACTCTCATCTCCAATGAAGCAGCCAAAGAGCAGGAAGTGGAGCAGAGGCTCTGACACTAGCCTTGAGCTTTTAAAAAGCTCAGGGACCGTGCCCAGGCCTGGAGTTCAAGCCCCAGAACCATCACTCATACACACATACACACACACACACACACACACACACACACACACACACACACACACAGAGAAAGAGAGAAAAGTAAAACTCTGACCTAATGATAAACAAAAACAATAAAGGCAAAGGGCTAAGGGTAGAGCACCTGCCTAACATTATTAGGCTCTGAGTTCAAACATAAAAAAATATCAATAACTATAGATGGATATATGTGTATTTTGGCTTTTTTTTTTTTTTTTTTTTTTTTGCCAGTCCTGGGCCTTGGACTCAGCGCCTGAGCACTGTCCCTGGCTTCTTTTTGCTCAGGGCTAGCACTCTGCCACTTGAGCCACAGCGCCCCTTCTGGCCATTTTCTATATATGTGGTGCTGGGGAATTGAATCCAGAGCTTCATGTATACAAGGCAAGCACTCTTGCCACTAGGCCATATCCCCAGCCCTTGGCTTTGATTTTTTAAAAAATCATTATTATTATTTGAGACAGTTTCTCACTGTGTAGCCCAAGTTGGCTTCTAACTCACCAACATCGTGCTTTAGCCTCCTTAGTGCTGGGATTACAGGAGTGCACCTCCATGCCCATCCCAAGAGACCCTCAACATAGTCACAAAGTCCTCCAGGTGGGGTCCGTGTGTGTGTGTGTGTGTGTGTGTGTGTGTGTGTGTGTGCATAGTCACCATTTGTCTCTAAGATCACAACTTGGGCAAGAAGAAATGAGGCCACTCTCAATCACTACTTTTATGGCAAAAAATGTACAAAGTGAAGCCCAGAAAGAAGAAACAGAGCGAATGGGGAGAGTGGAAGCCCCGGGAGGCCTCTGGGGGCACAGAGGGTGCAGGGCTGGCGTCGTGGGACCTGAAGCCAGGCCCCTGGTGAAGAGCCGGCCCTGTCTGCGGCACGGGCTCTGCCCAGGAGGTGGCCGCTGGGCCGGGGGCTGGCCCCCTCCCCTCCCGGACGACACCACTGGCTCGGAAACTGCCTTAAAAGAATTTTTTTTTTTTAAGTGGGACTGGCTGGTGGAGCAGCCAGTTTGTAGATTTTCCAAGCTAGAAGCCAATTTCAGGTGGCAATGGAAATAAACTTGCACCGTGTGAGCAATCGGCAGTGTGGGGCTCTTCGTTACAGCAGCGAGCCTGCCCTGACCCACTTGCGACACTCTATTCCAACTCATGGTTGTCCTCCATGGCCAAATCGTTGGTCATCTGCATTTTAAAGAAAAGGCAGACATCTGGGTTTGTGTGGTGTGTGTGTAAAATTTCTTGATTTGAAAACATTGGTGTCAGGTGCTGGTGGCTCACGCCTACAATCGACCTAATTCAGGAAGCTGAGCTCTGAGGATCCTGGTTCAAAGCCAGCCGGAGCAAAAACAAAAAGTCTGTAGGACTCATCTCCAGTTAACTGGCAAAACAATGGGAAGTGGAGCCCTTGCTGGAGCGATAGAAGGCCAGCCTTGCATGGAAAAAGCTAAGGGTCAGGCCCAGGCCCTGGGTTCAACGCCCAGTAAAGGCCAAAGTGTTGGCTATTATATCTCATTACTACTCTCTTAAAGGCCCCCGAAGACCAAATGACCGCATCTGAGACTCCACTTTGCCGGTAGGCCACCAGCTGCAACCTCTGGAAGCTTGGAGTCTACCAGCACCTGCTTTGAAGTCGCTGTTAGCGTAGTGCCCAGCTCTGCCCGCCACCCTGGTGAGGCGGGCTCCGAGGGAAGCTCTGACCATGCGCAGGCCGTCGGTTGGCATTTCCACGGGGCCCCGACATCCTGGCACACTCCAGGCACGGGGTTGGAGCTGAGAAGTCACCCACTGTGTGGCCGGGGGAGCAGCCTGGAAACTGAGGAGGGGCAGGGAGCAGCCAGATTGTCGCTAGCAGGCAGGGGGAGTGAGGCTGCTCCATGGTCAGGGGGAGCAGGCGAGATTTACTGAGCATTAACCACGTGCCAGGGCCACACAGCTCAGCTTTCCGCACCCCAACCTTGCCATGGGAGGAACGGAATCTCCAGAGAGCCAGCACCGGCCGGGTCACAGTCTTAACTTGTAAAGCCAGGTTCCTGTGCTCCTGTCATCGCCCTTAGCAGGGCCTAGGTTCTCCCAACCTACCGCAGGCCCCGAGTCTCACCGTGTGTGTGTGTGTGTGTGTCTGTCTGTCTGTCCATATAAAGGTCAGTTGTTCCTGGCCTCCTAGGAAGCTCATCACGAGCATGATGTCACCCCAAATCACTCAGCCCCTCTCTTCATTGTTTTTCTCCTTCGATCTTTTTCTCGCAGCCCTTTCTTGAGCCACGGGGTGCGCATGGCGAGCGCGGTGCCGGGGTGCAGGTGGGCATAGGGGAGCCGGAGCCCTTGGGAGGGGGGTCGGAGCCGAAGCCTGAGGCCTTCCAGTCGCCCTGGCCGGCCAGCAGGGGACAGCACTCCCATCTCCAAGGCCGTAGCGGTGGGGACGCCGGGCCCTGCGAACCCTTGGGCGAGGCCAGCCCGCGTGTGCCCCCGGTGGGGAACCCCAAGGGAGGGGCTGGGCGGGGTCCCCCCAAATCGCCGTGCTTGGCAGCGGGACCTCAGCCCGCGTTTCCAGCCCCGAGCCTGGGGCCGCACGGCTGCCCCGGAGTGACCCGAATTCGGATTCGGGAGGGGAAAGAACAACTTCGTTTGTGGGGTTAGAATTTGGGGGAGACCTTGGGAACAGAGCTGTCCTTGGGACTTCAGACCTAGGGCTGTGGGGGCTTCGGTCATTCCCCGGGGGGGGGGAGGGCGGATGGAGGGGCGGGAGGGGGGCGGGAGGGCTCCGTCACGGGGGCGCCCCGAGACCCCTCCAGGGGGCAGGCGCACCGGGAAGGGTGCTCGTGGGGGAGCCTGGCCACTCTGGACCTGGCTCCCACCCCGCGGGGGGAAGTGGGGTCCCCCTGCCCCTCCCGCTACTTGGAGGACCTCCCCCTCCAGGCTGTACCCTGAAGATCACCGCGGAACTTCTAGGAATTCCCGTGCCGGGAGACTACGGGAGACTACATCTGGCTAGGTTTCCAGGAAGGCCCCCCCCCCCACCCCTTGGCCTCCTCCCGCACCCCCAGATCTCCCAGCCTGCAGGGCAGGGCCGGGAACCACCGCGGACCCCGACCCGCTGGGGCGCTGGGAGCGGGGCGGGGCCCTGAGAGGGGAGGGGCCTCGCTAAAGAACAGGGTTCTAGGGGCGGGGTCTTTTGCGGTGGGCGTGGTTTTGCCGAGGGGTGGAGTCTTGTGGTGGGGCGTGGCCGTGGGGGTATGGTTCCGCGAAGAGGCGTGGTTTGGGGCGTGGCTTTGCGCCGGGCGGGGCCGCGGCTCCGCCGTGGGCGGGGCTTGCGGTGGGCGGGTCGTGTGGTGGGCGGGGCCCGGGGCGGGGCGGGGGCGCGGCTTTGTGGGCCCCTGACGGGAGGCCGGTGCCGCCCGCCGGTCAGCTCCCGGTGCTCTCTGCAGAGGCTCCCACCCCTGCCCCCACCCGGCTCTCGTCTGGGGTCCCCGCCGGCCTGTGGGGCGGGCAGGTGACGCTCCTGCACCCCCCCTCACCCCCCTCCTCGTGTGGATGGAGGCTCCGAGGACCGAGGCGGAGGCTGCAGGGCCCGGGGCGCCCCGCCGGTGCGCGCCCGCCCCGCCCGGGAAGGCGCAGCTCCGGGGCTCCCGGCGCTCCCCGAGGAGGCGGCGGCGGTGAGTCTCCCCGCTCTTCCCGCACGGCGCCCTCTTCCAAGCCCGGGGCAGGGGTCGTGGCAGGTGGGTGCCCGGCGCCCCCGGGGTGGCGAGGGCTTGGGGTGGCTGCCTGGGGGTGGGGAGGCGGCAGCCGCCGGCTGGGGCTCCCCCCGCCCGGCCCTTCCCCAGGCCGGGAGCGGGGCCGGGGCCGCCCCCCACCTCCTCGAGGCGCCGGGCGGTGCGGAGCCAGTACCCCGCCCCCACCCCAAAGACCTTTGGGGAAACTGACTCGCTGGGTGACCCCGATAACACCGAGCGGTGACCCCGATATCCAGGCGGAGCTGAGCGCGGCTCCTGCGGCGCCCGGACCCCGCACGTGCGCGCGGCGCGGCCCGGGGAGCCGGGGAACCGGGGGGGCCGGGGACCGGGGGACAGTCCCCGGAGAGTTCACCGCACCCCGCGTGAAGTTGGGGCCCCTCCCCCGGCCCCGGCGCGGGCGGCCCAGCGCGCCGACCCTGGCTTAGCTGGACGAGACTAAGAATGCACTTCAAAAATGAAAATATAAAGAAACCCCCCAGGTTTTAGGGTACGGATGGGGGGTCTTGGCGCCAGATGACACTAAGAAAAAAAAAATCTAGAGTTCAAGGGGAAAATAAAGGAAGGAGGGCGGCGGCATGTTGGTTCGTGGTTCGGGGAGGCCCCCTCCCCGCCTCCGGCCGCCGGGAGCGGAAGGTCCCGCTCACCTCTGGGGACGTGAGGACATCCACATTAATCATCGGTTCTTAGGAGAAGTTGGGGTGCGGGGGGTGGTAAAATGGGGAGAGGAGAAATGTTCAGGGCAGGATGGCCTCCTCGGAACCCGAAGACTAATTGAGCTTATTAAGATGAAAATAATTCCTCCCAATCTGGACGTGCAACAAATTTGACTTTAATGAGCGACAATTGTAACTTTATTTAGCTGTCCGCGTGAGCTTCACTGTGAAGGCACCTCACACTCCAGGAATGCTTTGCCGAGGGTTTTTTTTTTTGGGGGGGGCGTGGGGGAGCCCCTGGTGTTTTCTGGGAAACTTTCAGGCTTCAGTGTTGGGCTGGATGTGGGAAGCAAAGGACAGGACAATCCCTGGGGTACAAAACCTCGGACACCCCACCCCCCACCCCCTCCTGGCTTTTCAGGGAGAAAAACCACCTTCCTAAGGGAAGAGCCAGTGATCACCCATTTAATTCTTCTGGATTTTCCCTGGTGGTGTGAGCTTGGTGGGGGGAATTCACTTTGGGAGAAAGGAAAGCTCCGAAAGCTGTGGGCCCAGAATCGGGGTTTTGAGGGCGAGATGAGTTTATGTTTTATCCAACTGGCCCACAAAGTCCCGCTTTTGGGGTCACTGATAACACCGAGGGACAGCCTGGCAGCCCCAGGACAGGGGACAGGGGGGCAGGGCAGGTGGTACTGAGGCCCAGACGGTCTAAAGCCTACAAGGCCAAAAGGGACATTTGCTGCTTTGTTAAAGGTTACACTGACTGACCCACTGGGGCTTCGGAGATGGTGTGTGTGTGTGTGTGTGTGTGTGTGTGTGTGTGTGTGTATGTGTGTGTGTTGATGGGTTTTCTGAACCTGCTGTGATTTGGGGGGCCAAAAAGCAAAAGGATACCCTCTCTGTGGTTTATTAAAATGGTTGAGAGGACAGAATGGGGGGGGGTGAAGAATACATGGGCATTGAGTGTTCCAAGCCCCCCAAATAAAATGGCACTGAACTCATAAAGTGTAATGACATTAGATTCTGCTTCACACTTATCAAAGAATCAAGCAGCCCATTGCTGCCTAAATCCATGGGGCATTGAGTGTTCCAAGCCCCCCAAATAAAATGGCACTGAACTCATAAAGTGTAATGACATTAGATTCTGCTTCACACTTATCAAAGAATCAAGCAGCCCATTGCTGCCTAAATCCCATGCTATCTCAGTGTCAAAGACATTTTATGACAAAGCCTGAGCCTGCTGGCTCACGTCTGTAATGCTAGCTATTCAGGAGGCTGAGATCTGAGAATCACGGTTAAAAGCCATGTCCTGGAAAGAATGTGTGACTTTTTTTTTGGCCAATCCTGGGCTTGGACTCAGCGCCTGAGCACTGTCCCTGGCTTCTTTTTGCTCAAGGCTAGCAACTCTACCACTTGAGCCACAGCGCCACTTCTGGCCTTTTTGTATATATGTGGTGCTGAAGAACTGAACTCAGGGCTTCATGTATACGAGGCAAGCACTTTACCACTAGGCCATATTCCCAGCCCCTGTGTGAGATTCGTGTCTCCAGTTAACTAGCAAAAAGGTGGAAGTAGAGCTGTGTCTTAAGTGGTACAGCGCCAGCCTTGAGAGAGAAAGCTAAGAAGAAACAGTGTCCAGGCCCTGAATTCAATCCTTAATACTGTTGGGTATGTGTATGCACAGGTGCACACACACAAAGTGTGGATGTGATCAGGGAAGTCTTTAGGGCAGGATAGTGGGATACACACCCTGCTCCCCAGCACACAAGTACACCTTGTCAGGTTGTATTAATTCACACACACACACACATGCGTGCGCGTACGCACACAGACACACACACACTCCCCATAGGTAGCCGCAGACCCTAAGTTACTTGCAAGCCTAGATTTTACAGAAGTGTTCACAACAAGGAACAAGAGTCTGAACTAGACCAGAAAAGATGTTTGAGCACCGAGTCCTTGATCCCCAGGATGGAGATTGGTGGCACACAGGTGACCGTGGTGCTGCTTTTAGCAAAACCATCCCCACTTCCAAGTCCTTTCTCTGTATTATGAGGAGGAATGAAGCTGCACCATTTTTCGGCAGCCAGGGTGACGGCCAGGCTCGTCTGTGGGAAGTCCTCCCGAGTGCGGTGTGCTTGTGGCGATGTGTGTGAATTACCACCCAGAGCTCACCCTCAAACCCTATCTGCTTTGCTAAGCAAAGCTATCTCCAGCAAATTAGCTTCTAATGACACTCCTACCAACGGGGTGTTTTAGGTGAATTAATAAGGCCAGAACACTGACTGCTGGGGCTCAGACACCCAGTGATCATGAAGATGCCTGAGCGGAATGTTAGAAATGAATGCACGGTTCAGGGTGGAAAAGCAGACAGAATTTAGTGCTAAGTGCAAACCCATTTCTGCCTGGAAGGCAAACACTTCCAAGAACAGGCCTTGGTTTATATTCAAGCCCCGAATCGGTGCATGTAATTAGGAATCCATCGAGCAAACTTTCTCCCCCTGTGAGTCTGCAAACAGGCAAAATAGTATGATGGCGAGATTATAAATCAGGAGCTGGCGGGAGAAATACCCAGCAAAGAGCTCTTCTTTCACACTCCCCCCCCACCCTCCTCCCCACCTCTCTCTAACTCCTCCTTACCCCTCTCCTACCCAAGCAATAAGATGAAAGAAAAAAAGAATTCCACAGAGAACTTTGGCTTTTCTCCTTGCCTTTCCTTATGAAATTTCATTAAACATTTGCTGTTTTTCCATTCCAAAAAAAAAAAAAGTGTGGAATTAGAAGAGGAGGAAAGCAACTTAGTTCTTAGCAAAATATATAAGGGAAAAAACTATTTCCATAGAAAAGAATAAGAGGGAGCGGGGGATGAGTAGTTGCTTCAAAATAAAGCATGCGCAGGAGACCCAACACAATGAAGAACTGGGACGTTCTACTGGGGGTCTTCCTCCATTCCTTGTGCTCCGTCCCTCCTCTAACACAGAGAGTAAAGATTCTGGTAGGTAGATTTCCCTATGGTAGAAAGATCAGCCGCCTTTCAGTCAGACTAAAAACCACAACCCTGGCAAGGAGTTAAAGTATACTCTCCTCTGGAGTCTCACGTCAGAAAATAACCACACAAAACAGAAAATAAAAAAGTTCACACCTATAACTTAGGATTGAGGTTCAAAGCCAACCCAGGCAGGAAAGTCCATGAGAGAATCCATAATCTCCAATTAACCAGCAAAAAGTCAGAAGTGGAGCTGTGACTCAAGTGGTAGAGCACCAGCCTTGAGTGATAGAGCTCAGGGACAGCGCCCAGGCCGAGTGCAAGCTCTAGTATTGGTGTGCGCGTGCACACATGCGCATGCACCCGCGCACACCCACATACACACACCCCTTAAAAAAAAACACCATGGAACAAAGTTACCTCATGCTCGAACTTTCTTCCTCACCCACTGTCCCTAACCCAAGCAAACAAAGTCCTCTTGGCCTCTTAGATTTGAAACCAGATGAAAACAAACCCCAAACAACAATGTGGACACCCACAAATAGGACATAGACCGCCATCCACTTTTAGGCCTAATGCCCAGTTAGCTTCCTCAGGACACAGGCAGATATTAAAGTTTCTAAGGAGCAGACTTTGGGGTCCCCTCTCCTAGGGCCAGACTGAGCCCCCTGCCCCATGAATGGTTTCCATTCAAAGCAACTAGTTGTTCAGACACCACCTTCTCAAATGTCCCCAACTGCAGGGGACATGTGCAGGTATTTAAAATAAAGGTCCTGGTTTTGCACCCCCTTCCTCCTGTAAGACATCAGTTTTCTGGAAACCACAAAGACAGCATTCCCCCCAGTTTCACCACTGTATTGGAAGGAGACTAGCTCTCAAAAAAAAAAAAAATGCAAAGGTGTTGGTGTCATCAGAACGTGCTTTGGGGGTGGGGCAGTTTGGGGTGAGGGCAGTAGCGCCTAGGCTGCCCTTGCCGGTGGCCCTGGGAAGGGGACAGGGCAGGGGCTGGCTTGAGGCTCCGCCCCCCGCACAGTGGGCCCTGAGCGTTTCTGCTCAGAGGCAGCGGTGGCCGTGGCTCTGTGACTGGAGCCGGTGGTCGGGGCACCCGTGGCCCAGCCTGTGGGCGTCTGTAACCCAGCGAGCTTGACCACTGCCAGCCTACGCCCAGGTGGAGCCTCAGTAAGCCACGCCTGGAGCCCAAAGGTGGCCCTGATAGGTGCCTGGAGGCACTTGGGGCGAGTGTTTGGTTCCCCCAGGGTGCCCTCCCCGGAGACCCCCGTGGGACTCAGTAGCCTGGTGACCGCCTGGGTTGTGGGAAGTGAAACAGAGCCCCACTTTCCTCAAGGAGGAGCAAAAGAGGCGAGGCTGTCCCACAGACAAATCTACCCCGGGTGAGCACTCACATAAGGGGTTCTAGAACATTCCGGGGCAGGGCTATGCTTTTGCAGCCAGCCCCCTCTGCTTGCCTAGAGTTGTCACCATCACGTTAGAGTGACCCAGAGAGACGGTCACCCTGTAGGATGCTTGAGTTCTTTTTGCATTTGTTTCCAGCTCTTTCCAGTGGTCTGGCTTCGAGGCAAACCCAGGCTGTGTGGGTGATCGAGGAGGAGCAGACGGAGGGCTGGGTGGGCGACATTCAAGCCACCGCAGGTCAACTGAGGGCAAGGCCTGGGGGTGGGCATTAGGGCTGAGCTGTGCCAGCGAAGGGCTCTGGAGCCTGCCAGACCCTGGCATCGGGCCCGCCCGCGCGGGGAGCTCCGGCCAAACCTGTGGGACTCCCATTTGGCCCCAGTAACCGGACTCCAGCCACCAGACAGGCCTCCTAGGTTCTTGATTCTATCTCGGGATGGCATTAAATGGGCCCAAGCAGGGCACTTGTGGACCACGCTGTGCTTAACCTGGTTCAGAGTTGGGTGAGGACCTGCCCGGGAAAGAGCTCTGGGCTACCTTGCAGGCTTGTCACATGTCACAGAGCAGCGGCTCCCTCCCTCACTGGCCTCACCCAGATCCCCTAAGGGCCCTGCCACTGCCAGCCTCGGGGCCACCCAGCCAGTACCCACGAGCCCACGCAGGTCCTATGCAGGGGAATACACTGGGATGGCTTGTTGTCCTTTTATTTGGGGGAGATAAGACCACTTTTCATGGAAATCAGCCTCTCCCCCCCTCCAGAGATGAGCCCTGATGAGTCAGGGAGAAGGGGCCTTGCCGAGTGAGCAACCTCCTCCTCCCTCCCTCTCCCTCCCTCTCCCTCCCTCTCCCTCCCTCTCCCTCCCTCTCCCTCCTCCTCCTCCTCCTCCTCCTCCTCCTCCTCCTCCTCCTCCTCCTCCTCTTCCTCCTCCTCCTCTCCTCTCTGGTTAACTCTGGGGTCACAGCCCTGGGGTGCTGGCTGCATGGGGCTCCCCCCCCCCCGACAACCTCCAGTGTGCCCCCAGCCTCCTTGAAATGTGTCTCCAAGGAGACCAGCTTTCCCTTGGTGTAGGAAAGAAAGGTCGGTTGTTCAGTGTGGTCAATGATCACCCAGAGGTGTTTTTTTTTTGGGGGGGGGGGAGTGCATTATAAGCCTGTAATCTCAGCTATCCAGGAGTCTGAGATCTCAGGATCATGGTTCAAAGCTAGCCCAGACGGGACAAACTGTGAGACTCCACTAAACTAAGGAGAAAAAAAAAAAAAGCCAGAAGTGGTAGAGTGCTAGCCTTGAGCAGAAGTAGCTCAGAGACAGCACCCAGGCCCTGAGTTCAAGCCCCAGAACCAGCACAACACACACACACACACACACACACACACACACACACACACACACACACACACACACCAGTATAGACTCTTATGGGTCATGTGGCTCTAGGGACTCATCCATGTAGCCAGATTCTGGAACCTCCCACCAGTGAACACCTGTATTAAGCCATGGCACTGAAACATTCTGTCATATACTGCAAAGACACAAGGTTCCCTCAGGCGGAGGGCGGGGGTGCTACACGGATCCGCCGCTCACCCCCAAAGCGTTGACTTATCTCAAGTTGGCTCTAATTTCATGCATTCTTTTTTCTGTCCTCTTTAGTTTGGGCTTGGGGTGCTCCCCAAGCCACCACCTCCTGGAAGCCCGCTGGTTACCGCAGGGAAAATGAGGGACTTTTGGGGGCAGATATGTCTCCACTATCATAATGCCCCTAAAAATCCTTATTGCTCTTGCAGTATTCCTCTGGGGTCCCTGGGCCGGAGAGACAGAAGCTGGCAGAAGGACAGCCATGTCCCCAGCCCGCTGGCCATGCTAGCATGGGGTCCCTGATAGATCCTCCCCCCTCCCCCCCCCCCCCCCCCCGGCCTGAGGAAAGGCTGGTCAGGGAGTGGGCGGGGTGAGGAGAAACAAGAGTTACCTGTTTGGGGAGGGGCCTCTGGGATCCTCACCTTGGCATTGGGCCCTGGAAGGCCCCAAGACAGTGTGCCTCAGTTTCCTCGCCCACCAAGGGAGGGGTGACAGCCTCAAAGAATTCTTGGCTTTCCCTAATGTTGCAATGGGTTCAACTGACTGACAGGTCTGACGGTGTTTGGCAATGGAGAAACCAATGCCTTCCGTGCAGAAGGTTTTAATTCTAATATTTGTTCATACAGAGAGGCAACTCAAACCGCAGCTCAGTCCCTGGGTGTCTCTTGCTGGGTCACCCCAGGGAAAATGACTCAACCTCTCTGAGCCTCTGGTTTCTCAGGCAATGAAATCCATGGGCTTGGTTAGAGGTTTCCCAAGTTTTGTGGACACTCATGTACTGGTGATTTTAAGTAGAACCTACTAAAGATGTCAATTATGATAGTAGACATTTCTTTACACAGCTAATCATTAATTTATAGCAATCGTCAGTTTTTGCATTTAGGATGGGGATACAGAGGAATTTTTTAAATTTTTGGTTGGCCATGGGGCTTGAACTCAGTCTGAGCCTGAGCGCTGTCCCTGAGCTCTTTTGCTCAAGGCTAGTGCTCTAGCACTTTGAGCCACAGCTCCACTTCTGGTTTTCTGGTGGTTCATTGGAGATGAGAGTCTCATGGACTTCCCTGCCCAGGCTGGCTTTGAATCGCGATCCTCAGATCCCAGCCTCCTGAGCAGCTAGGATGACAGGCGTGAACCGCCAGTCTTGGCTTGAGGAATTTTTTTTTAATATTAATTTTTGTAAGTAAAAATTCTTGACTTTATTTTTAAAAGACCATGAAGCAGAAGCGGTACTGGTGGTCCAGAGCTGCAAAGTGTCACAGGTCCACTTGGTAAAGCATTCTTGTTTTTCTTCGGCATTTTCTGCATGGGGCGGGGTGGGGGGGGGGCGGGCAGCGCAGAGGGTGGGCTGCAGTTTAAACCGCGAGGGCCAGCGTGGCAAACCCAGGAGCCATTTCCCCTCCTGGACTCTGATGCTCCCTGCCATGTCCCCTTTCCTAGTGAACCCGTGTGTGGGCCCATGTGAGCCAGCAACCCCCCTTCCTGGCTGGGGCCCCTCTCTGAGCCTCAGCTTTCTCTGAAGCAGGGAGAATACACAAGGGAGGGCAGTGTGACAGCCAGCAAGTTTTAAGGGAGCCTCAGGACAGATCGGGGCAGGGGGAGGGGGGCTCGTCTGAAGGGCCACGCTGCTCTGGGCAGGGTGCCTTCGCCCCACCAGCCCCCCAAGACCAGGACTCAGCAGGGAAACAGCTGTGCCCGGCTCCCAGCTGGCAGAGCCAAGGCGGGTGTCACTTTCTGCTGTGTCATGGGGGGGTGAGGATGGCAGCGGGGGACAGACAGACAGCTGCCGGCCCCACCGTCAGTCCTCAGGACACCCCTTTACCTACCTCTCCACCCACAGGTGCCCACCGGGAGATCCCTAGCTGAGGAAACCTAGATGACCACGGGAGCTCCCCCAACGTTCTAAGCCAGACAGGTGTGAGGGGGCCAGGACTCACGCGGGACAGGGGCGATCATCCTGTTGGGGGCAGAATGCCATGCTGAGAGTCAGCCTAAGGCTGGCACGCACGCGTCTCGGTGACCCATCAACCCCTGGGACCCAATGGCAGGTTGAGAATAGAGAGCTGAGAGCCGGGCTCCGGTGGCTCATCACTGTAATCCCAGCGACTCAGAAGGCCCAGATCTGAGGATCGTGGTCCAAAACTAGCCCGGGCAATCTTATCTCCAATTAACCACCCCCCCCAAAAAAAAATGCCAGAAATGGAGGTGTGAGGTGTGGTTCCTGTGAAAGAGCCCTTGACTTGAGTTAAAAAGCTAAAGGACAGCACCCAGGCCCTGAGTTCAATCCCCACTACTTGCACACACACGGACAGATAGGGAGCGTCAGCCTCCTCCTCCCTCCCCTACTCCCACACCGGAGATCAAACCCAGAGCCTCCTCTACTCCTTGAGCACTTCCATTTGTATTTTGAGACCGATTTCATAACTTTGCCAAGTCTAGCCTCTAAGGGGATACCTCCCTGTCTCTGCCTCCTGAGTAGCTGAGATTATTGGCGGGGACCACCACACCCAAGCTTCCTATGTTTGCAACTGGCTGGTTGTGCAACTTCTGGCTCTTTGTGCCTCAGTTTCCCCATCTGTAGGCACTAAGAGGCTACAGGGACAACGAAATAAACTGACTTAAAGGCCTGAGAACCCTTACCTGGCAGTGACTATTCACTGTATGCTTTAGATAAGATTATATAATAATAATCATCATCACAAACTATTCTAAGACCAAACGCCATAGCCTCAGCTGCTGCGGAGGGTCGGAAACACTGCTGAGACTGTCCCATGCTAGGAGCCGTGGCAGGCCAGGCGTCTGAAGAGCTGTATTGGAAGCCACTCACCCAGTAGTAGGTGCTCAGCTAATGGTTAGGAAGCAGAGCCAATGAACCAGGCGCTGTTGAATCTCCCACTTCAATGATCCCTTTCAGGGAAAGCAGGCCGCTGGCTCAGTGCCAAGCACAGCCACCGAGCTGGACAGCCCCGAGGGTGCGGGCACCAGGGCCACCTCCTGCTTCCACGCCCTGCCGTGGGTTATTCGTTAACAGGCTGCACAGGGAAGTTCAAAGGCACAGCACGGGTTGAGAGGCCCAGGCTGGACTTGGAGCCTGGTTACTCAGCCCAAGAGATCCCTAGGGTTGTCCTCAGAGAGGGTGCAGGCGCCATTAAATTCAAGAACATTCAGTTCCAGGTTCTGGATACTCCTCTCCTGGGATTAAGATTCCTCTCTGCTGTGCCCAGCCCCAAAACCAGAATATTACCCAGATGTAAAGACTCACTCCCCAAACCCCGCAGACATCCGTGACAGCACTGGAAGGGGGCCTTGCCAGTCAGGCTCCCGGGCATCTCAGGTCCGAACCCTCAGAAGCATCGTCTTGCTTTTCCTCTGTGACACCACAACTGCCCACATAGGTGGCACCCACATGTACTGGTATACATGTATGATGTGTGTGTGTGTGTGCGTGTGCATGTGGGGGGGGGTTGTGTGTGCCAGTACTAGGACTTGAACTTGGGGCCTGGGTGCTGCCCCTTAGCTTTTTCCTCTCCAGGCTGGCTCTCTACCCATTCGAGCCACAGCTCCACTTCCAGCTTTTTTGCTGGTTAATTCAAGAGAAGAGTCTCAAGTTAGTCTGTCAGGGCTAGCTTTGAACTGGGATCCTCAGATCTCAGCCTCCTGAGTAGCTGAGATTCCAGGCGTGAGCCACCGGTGTCCAGTTCGGATGCTGCATCTTCAACGACACCAGCCACTGAGCTGGAGGTGCACCTACTGGCCCAGTTTCACTGAAGAGCGCACGACCACCAGGGTCACACGCCAGCCTATGAACAGCTGGGGTTCAAGCCCCAATCCTCTCTTCAAGGGCTGGCCACGTTTGTTTCTGTAAAGGGTCCATGGCAGACTCTTGAAGCTGCTCCTCTAAAGTAGCCATGGACAGTAATACACAAAAGAACAGCCGTGGCTCAGTGTGCCCATAAAACTTTATTTATAAAACTAGGGAGTGGGCCAGAGGTGGCTCACGGGCCACAGTTTGCCTACCCCCATTTCAGAACCAAAGACTGACTTTTGGTGAGGCCGACACGATCTCAGAGCAGGCAGCCAGGGCCTGCAAGAGGCTGGGCTGGCATTTCCTTCCTTCCCCTCGCAGGGGATTCTGAAGCTCTTGGAGCTCATAGTAGAGGCCCGGTGGCTCTTCAGGACATGGCGGGGGAGGGGGGTCACTCTAGTCACTTAGTTGACTACCCCCACTCCCCCTTTCTGGGAATCAACTCTATACCTTGCAGATGCTAAGTTCTGCAACCGAGCCACACCCCCAGCCCTGTGAGTCTTTTGAGGAAAGAAAGGTTGTAGAGAGAAGGCACTTGGTAAAAGAGTAGAAACTGGAGCCAGGCACCGGTAACTCACACCTGTCATCCTAGCTACTCAGGAGGCTCAGATCTGAGGATGGCAGTTCAAAGCCAGCCCAGGCAGGAAAGTCCCCATGAGACTCTTATCCCTAATGAACCACCAGAAAACCAGAAGAGGTGCTGTGGCTCAAGTGGTAGAGCGCTAGCTTTGAGCTGAAGAGCTCAGGGACAGTGCCCAGGCCCAGAGTTCAAGTCCCACGACCGACAAAAATAGAAGAGTAGAAACTGAAAAGAAAAACCTCTTTTTTTTCTTTTTTCCAGTCCTGGGGCATGGACTTAGGGCCACTTCTGGCTTTTTTCTGTTTATGTGGTGCTGTGGAATTGAACCCAAGGCTTCATGCATGCAAGGCAAGCGCTCTACCACAAAGCCACACTCCCAGCCCCCCATAAACTTCTTAAGTCCTAAGATGATAATTAGAAAGGGGGGCGGGTGGGAGCAAGTGTGTGTGTGTGTGTGTGTGTGTGTGTGTGTGTGTGTGTGTGTGTATGTGTGCCTGTGTCCCATTGGCAAGGAAGCAGGCTGGAGTTAAAAACTCTTGCAGAACAGGAAGGAAGGCTGTGTGTGTGTGTGTGTGTGTGTGTGTGTGTGTGTGTGTGCGCACGTGTGCATGTGTGTCACTAGGGATTAGTCTCAGGGCCTCTACTATTTCAGCCACATTCCTGGTCCTTTTGCTTTTAGTTTTTGTTCCCCCTGCCCCCAGGCTAGCCTTGGATGGGGATTTTCCTACCTCTGCCTCCTGACTGGCTGGGATTATAGGCATGCACCACCAAGCCTGGCTGAGGGCAGGCTTTCCGCACAGCGGGAGACACAACTCACTATAAATAGCATTGTGTGTATTCAGAGAGTTGTGCAGCCATCATAACAAAGGAATTTTAGGACATTTTTATCACCTCAGGAAGAAACTCATGTTCTGTGGTGGACATCCTGCCCGCCCCCTCTCCCTCGTCCCTGAGCATTCAGCGTCTACTTTTGTCTCCATGGCTTTGCCTTTTTTGGCCATTTCACAGAAATGGAATCCTACAGTACGTGGGCCTTTAGGTGTGGCCCCTTTCACGTGGTGCAATGATCTCAAGATGTAGCCATGTTGTCGTTTACATCAGGACTTCCTTTTTGGGGCTGAGTAATATTCTATTCTGTGGAAAGACCACATTTTACTTATCCACTTGTCAGTCAATGGACGTATGGGTTGTTTCCGCTCTGGGCCATTATGAGCAATGCAGCTACCCGCATTCCCGGATGCGCTCACGTGGAGATGCTTCCGAGTCTCCTGGGGATGGAGGGGTGGACGTGCTGGGTCACAGGGCAGCTCCAAGATTCACATTTTTGTGGACTTGCCAGAGGCAGGTCTTAAAGGGCCCTTTTCAACTTTGGAGCAGGGAACTTTCCATCCATCACTGCAAGGAGAGGAACCTCTGGAATGTTCAGCCTCGGCCTGGAGTTCCCTCTGCCTTTCTCTAGGTCCCCCTGTCCGCTCCTGAACGTTCCAAAATCACCCCAAGCTTCGGCCCTTATGTAGAGAACCGAGGAACTAGGAAGGAACAAGATCCGTCCTGACCGAGGCAGGGCAAACCCGGTAACTTGTAGGATCACATGTTTGTTTTAAAATGAAGTCTAGAGCCGGTCACTGGTGGCTCACACCTACAATCCTAGCCCCTCAGGAAGCTGAGATCGGAGGACCACAGTTCAAAGCCAGCCTGGGCAGGAAAATTGGCGAGACTCTCACCTCCAATTAACCACCACAAAATTGCAGAGCTGTGGTTCAAAGTGGTAGAGCACTTAGCCTTGAGTCAGAAAGTACTGGGACAGCAGCCAGGCCCTGAGTTCAAGCTCCAAAAGCAACAACAACAAAAAAGAAGTCTAAGATGGTGGCAGCAGGGCGTTAACGCAGACGTGCCTGGGGTGTCTGGGGTGTGGGAACGGGGGCTCTACACCAGAAGGCCAGCCCCACCCTGGGGCCCCCCCATAAAGGGGCCAGCCCCAGGTAGGACCAATTTTAGCACCCTGGGTGCCGGAAGAGACAAACAACCCCCACGCTCCACAACGGAAGGAAGTCCAAGGACCACTGATGGGTACCCATGGCACAAGTTCATGGCATCGGGCTTTCCAGAAATAAAATGGCCCCAGCCCACATGTGGCTCCAAACACTCCAACACTCGCCTTGAGCGTGCCCAGAGCCGGCCATTGTCTCTCGTGGCCCCAATTCTGAGTGGGCTCTGATTGGCCGCCGGGTGACAGACAAGCCGGAGGCCCCCCCCTCCCCCACAGCGCAGGAGCCAGAGCAGGACCAGGAATGCCACAGAGAAGCCGGTGGCGGCTGGCAGCCACCGCGGGCCCTGACGGAGCGGCCTTGGCCTTCCCGAAGGCCGCCCCCCTCCAGCCTCCTGTGCTGACCAAGGCCCCAGGCCCCAGGGAGCTGCAGTCTCCCTTCCATGCCCTCCCCCTAGGGGGACACGCGCACAGGTGCACGGCAGTGCTGCTGGCCTTACGGGGTGTGCAGCACACAGCAAGGCCGGGGGGACAGGGTGAGGGTCTCCTCAGCCTCCCGCTGTCCCTAGGACATTCACTCATTTGTTCCAACACCTGTGACGACTACCAGCTGTGCACACGCCACCCACAAGGCAGATCCAGCCCCTGCCTGCCCCCTCTTTCTCTCTTGTCCCTGCAGGCAGGCAGTAAATAATGTCAGTAAATTATATTGCTCTAAGTGTAGAAACTATTATTGTTGTTCAGTACGCAGGCTCTTGCAATGCAACACGGGCTAGCCCGCGGAAGCTGCCATCCTCCTGCCTCGGCCTCCTCTAAATGCCAGCATTAAAGGTATGTGCCACCGCGCCTGGCGAGAAGAAATTTCGCATACACCGTCCTATTCCATGTTCTAATTAATCTCAAAACTTGAACAATAACACCATCCTCGTGGAAAGAAGCTCAGTATGTAAAAAAAAAAAGGAAGACTAAGGTAGGAAATCAAAGGCCCTTTAAAAATTTTTCTATAACCCAAGCTTTATTTTCTAAGAAACCAATGTGTAGTTGGCACAATCCTCACATATTTCGATTTTTTTTTTCTTCTTTTAGTGCTGGGGTTGACACTCTTGCTTGGCTTCCCCCCCCCCCAAGGATGGTGCTCTACCACTTGAGCCACAGCTCCACTTCTGGGTTTTCGCTGACTCAAGCGCAGCGTCGCATGGACTTCCCTGCTCAGGCTGGTTACGGTGCCTCAAAGCCTCCAGCCACACCCCCTGATTCTTTTGTTCACATTTAGTGTTTTGATACAGGGTCTCGCTGACGTTGCCTGGACTTGTTGTCTCTGAACTCGTGACCCAGCTGCCTTTGCTTCCCCAGTAAAGCTGGGATTATAGGCATGCGTCACTACACCTGGCCCTATCTTCATACATTTTGTAAGCATGACTAAGTGTGTATACCTTCTTTCTTTTTTTCTTTCTTTTTTTGGCTTATGATGATAAAAACAGGTAGGGATTTGGGGTCATGGCTCACCCAGTAGGGTGTCTGCCTCGCAAGCAAGAGGCCCAGTTCAAACCCCAGTACTACCAAAAGAAAAAAAAAAAAACACAAAGAAGATGGTTCTGGGTGATACACTGTACGTGCATGATGAAAACAAGAGGACTTCTAGTGACTTCCGGCCCCCGTGGGTGTGACCTGCACAGGCCCTTCCTTCCTTCAAGAGTAGAATTTCTCTGTCAGAGGACAGGGGCATTCTAGAGGTCTCCAGAGACAGCCTGGTGCTCCCCCAAAAGCTATCACCACCTGGTCCACATGGCACCCAGGAGAGGGTACCCCTTTCCCCCCCCCCACCTTTCCCTACCTCTGAGGCAGAGGTAAGTGGGCTTTGTGCGTGGGGGAGGCCCTGAATCCTTCTTAGTTTGAGTTTTATAAACAGAGGCGGGGGGGGGGGGGGAGGCAGCCAGACCCACAACCTCGGATGGAGTCGCACTGCACTTGCCAGCATTTATTTCTTTCGCGCGGTTAGCACTTAAATATGGTCAAAACATATTCCTTTTTAATTTACACAAACAAATATGTTCCCAGGCTGACACCTCGGATGCCAAGATTTCTGGGAGAAATGGAGTTCTACTGTGACGGCCTCGTCCAGGCGGCCCCGGCCTGGCCAGCCGCGCGGCCTTGCTTCCTCCTCTTTCTCCCTGGGCTGCAGGTGAACTTGCAGGAGATCTCAGCACTTGACCCAGGGCTAGAGGATGGAGAGGCTCCAGCCTCCCATCCCCCTCCCCTCCCTCCCACCACTCAAGCAGCTGCAAAGATGTTTCCAGAACAGAGCAGATGAACTAAGGGAAAAGAATTAGCCTGCACCCGGTGGCTCACGCCTATCATCCTAGCCGCTCAGGAGGCTGAGATCTAAGGGTGGCAGTTCAAGGCCAGCTCGGGGAAGGAAAGTCTGTGAGACTCCTATCACCAGTGAATCGCCAAAAGTGGAGCTGTGGCTCAAGTGGTAGAGCACTAGCCTTGAGTGAAAAGGCTCAGGGACGACGCCCAAGCCCTGAGTTCAAATCCCAGGACCAGAAAAAAGTAATTTTTTTTAAAAAAGAAGAATAAAGGATGGATGCCTCGCCCCTCAGCCTGTGAGAACACAAAACCAAACAACTTGAAACTGTTCCAGGTCAGAGGGCTAAAACGCCTTGTTACTGGGAATCATTGCTTCATTTATCTGGCTGTGTCTGCAATGATATTAAGCCCTTTTAACAAACCGCCCCTTGCTCCTGCTGTACTATGACTTCTACAACTGAGGAAACTTTTCTAAGAGTTTTTCTACAGAAACTTAAACGTTTGAGCTTGTGTGGTCCGGTGCTTTAGCACCTCATTTCCAAGCAAACTTACTTCCTCTAAGAATAGCAGGTGGATGCTAATAAAGAAAACAAGTCTTTTATAGGGTCCCTTGTCTATACCAGGCTCTTTATATACATTTTCTCTAATCCCACCAATTTCCTGGAGAAATAATCATCATGATTCTCGGCTTTACGTATGTGAAGCTTGGACTATGAGGGAACTTTCTAGACATAGTTACTTGTGATTTTTCCCCCCAGCACTGTGGCTTGAACTCAGGGCACTGACCCTGAGGTTTTTTGTTTTTTTTTTATTTGCCAGTCTTGGGTCTTGGACTCAGGGCCTGAGCACTGTCCCTGGCTTCTTTTTGCTCAAGGCTAGCACTCTGCCACTTGAGCCACAGCGCCCTCTCTGGCCGTTTTCTGTATATATGGTGCTGGGGAATCGAACCCAGGGCTTCATGTATATGAGGCAAGCACTCTTGCCACTAGGCCATATATATTCCCAGCCCCACCCTGAGCTTTTTTGATCAAGGCTAGTTTGCAACTTGCATCATGCCTCCATTTCTGCTTTCTGATTAACTAGAGAGTCTCATGAACTTTTCTCTCTGGGCTGGCTTCAAACAGCAATCCTCAAATCTCAGCCTCCTGAGTAGCTAGAATTACAGCATGAGCCACTACCATCTGTCTTGGTGACTCTTTTTATGTTTAAATTTGATCACATAAATTCATTTAAAATTGTCTTTCTTGGGCTGGGAATGTGGCGTAGTGGTAGAGTGTTTGCCTAGCATGCATGAAGCCCTGGGTTCGATTCCTCAGTACCACATCAATAGAAAAAAACAGAAGTGGTGCTGTGGCTCTAGTGATAGAGTGTTAGCCTTGAGCAAAAGAAGCTCAGGGACAGTGCCCAAGCCCCAACTTCAAGCTCCAGGACTGGCAAAAAACAAATCAAAACAAATAAAACCCCTTTATTTCTTGGTTGTGCTGGCCAGGAGTTTGAGCATCCAATAGCCCTATATGGCTGGCAGCTACCACAGCGGATACAGATACAAATAGGTCATTTTGGCCCTTGTAGAAAGTTCCAGAGCTCAGGGTCCTTCCACAGATTTCACTGCTAGAGTTAGACGAGCTAGGATCTTGAGGCCAGGTGATTAGTGGTAACTTGGTACACTTTTTGCAAGGATTCCCATTAATAAAGAAAGAATAACATTAGAATACATGTGGTGGATTACATCTGTAATCTCAGCAACTGAGGAGGCTGAGCTCAGGAGGATTGTGTTTAGAGGTCAGTTGGGGGGGGAGGGGAGATTAACAAAATCCTCTCCTAACAAACCAGAAGTTGTGGTATGTGCCTGTAATCCCAATTGTGGGAGGTGCATAGGTGGGAGGAAGCTCCTGGCAAAATAACGAAACCAAAAAACAAGGGGGGGGCGGGGGGAGGCTGGGAATATGGCTGAGCAGTAGAGTGTTTGCCTCGTATACATGAAGCCCTAGGTTTGATTCCTCAGCACCACATATATAGAAAAAGCCAGAAGTGGTACTGCAGCTCAGGTGGCAGAGTGCTAGCCTTGAGCAAAGAGAAGCCAGGGACAGTGCTCAGGCCCTGAGTTCAAGGCCCAGGACTGGGAGAAAGAAAAAAAAAAGGGCAGGGGCAGGGGGTGGCTGGAGGCATGGCTTAAATTGTAGCATGCCTGGTTGCCCTGAACTCAAGGCCCTGAGTTCAATCCAAGTATGGGGAGGGGAGGGCTTTCCTCAGGAAATAAGTTACAAGTGAATTACGTAAGTTAATGTGAGGGAAGCATGTAGAGGAGAGAGGGGTAGGAGCAGCAGGAATCCCTACCACATCTCATTAGGATTCTCACTTCACCCAGACGCAAAGACAGCATTCAGGAGAGGACGAGACCTTTGCGCACTGGCCAAGCGCCAGTCTACAAGCTACTGCTCACCTCCCTAGGGATAGTGCTGGTTACAAATCTATCTTTTCCTCGCCAGTCCTAAGTGGAAAGGTTTGCAAAAGGGATTGACTGCAGTCTGGAATTGGCTTCCAAATAGCCAGAGAGGAAGGGGAAAGTCAGGGGAAGGCCCACCTCTGTGTGACGGGATGAGCTGAGAGCTGGCAACGGGCATGGCTGGGTACCCCAGGCCATGATGTCTACTGCGCATGCGCGCTTTTAATAGGAATCAATAACAACAACAAACAACTAGAGGGAAGCCCAGCCCACCTCCTCCTGCCTTCCTCCCCTCCCTCCCTCCCGGCAGGCTGCTCTCCCCTCTGCACGGCTGGCATCCCCGGCACGCGCTGGGGCAGCATGCTTGGAACGCATCCTCAAGCATCCTGCTCTGTCTCCGTGGCAACCAGGGAGGCAGGGGAGAAGGAGCAGCCTCCCTCCCAAAGTCTCTCGCCCACTCGAGGGTCAGGCCAGGATGCCAGTGTCACACTGGGACACACGGAGCTGCTCCCGTCGAGGGGATCTTCCTGGAGGATGGGACCCAGACCCTGCGCAGAGCAGCCTCCCTGAACCTTGCCTGGTTTCTCTCAGTGGCCCTGGGGGCTCTGTGGGGGACGCAGAGGTCGCTTTGTGGAGAGAACACAACTGGTTTCGAATTCGGATCCTGCCACCAACAGCAGGATCTCTAGCCTCCTTGAGCCTCAGTTCCCCCGGTGTAAATCGGGGTCACAACTCTTGTTATGGGGGGCACAAGGACAGAAAGGACTTGGCCTCCACCTCTGGAATTAAACTTTGGGGGACCAGAAATGTAACATCAGTAGAGCCTTGGTGCTTCTCCTTAGCTCTGCCAAAGCCCAAACTCGGGAAAAACTCGCAGGAAAGGAAACAGCTCAGAGATTGTGTCAAGAGCCCCCGGATCCCCCTCGTGCTGGTAATTAATGCCGAGAGCGGTCAGCTTTGCCCTGGCCACAGAGATTACTATAAAAAGCCAGCCTGGCTCAGGCCTAATCCTAGCTACTCAGGAGGCTGAGGTCCGAGAGTCACAGTTCAAAGCCAGCCCAGGCAAACAAACCCCAGAGACTTTTATCTCCAGTTAACCAGCAAAAAATAGGAAGTGGAGCTGTGGCTCAAGAGATAGCGTTGGAGTAAAAAAACCTACAGGACAGTGCCAAAGCCCTGAGTTTAAGCCCCAGAACCAACACACATGTGTGAGAACACACACGCGCGTGCACACACACACACAGCTGCCATTTATGCCAGGTACTGGTGGCTCACACCCATAATCCTAGCTACTCAGGAGACTGAGATCTGAGGACTGAGCTTCAAAGCCAGACCAGGCAGGAAAGTCGAGACTCTAATCTCCAGGTAACTACCAAAAGGCCAGAAGTGGAGAGGTTGCTCAAGTGGTAGAGCACTATCCTTGAGCAAAAGAGCTCGGACAGCGCTAGGGCTCCAAGTTCAAGCCCTAGGACCAATACACAAATATACATGCACCAACACACACGCACACACACAGTGCCAGTCCAGACGGCACATCCTGAGTCCGATCTTGGAATGCCAGCAGAGCCCAGGGAACGGGTCTTAGGGAAAGCCTGTGTATTCAAAAGCTGCAATGCAGGCTAACACATGGTGTAAGGAGGACACCTTGGCTACAGCCTGGAGGCTGGGCCCTGAGTTCAGACCCCCCCCCCCCAAGACCCCAGACCCTGGCCGTCCACAAGCCCCTTCTTCTCCCCTGCCCTTCCCTCACCTTCCTTCTCCCTCCAAGCCCAGCATCGGGCTCTGTCCTGAGCCACCAGCAGCTGCCCTTTAGCTGCAACCAGCCGGCCATGAACGTCCCCAGGAGCTCACGGCCAAGTTAAACCCACGTGGTGAAGGGTCAGAGGCGAGACCGCAGAGGGCCACCGCAGCCACCGTGGCACTGTGTGGACGCGCGACGCCTCCGCACGTCCAGCACGTTGCCGGCAGTGTCCTCGAGCGGCTCACCTTCCAGAACCGAGCCTTTGCTGTCGGCACATAACCTGGCCTCGGGGTGTGCTGCGACAGCGGCAGGAAGCAGAGGAAGGTAGCCGTCCCTCAGGCTGAGGGGAGGACGTGCTGGTGAGCAGCCTGCGTGCAACAGGCGGTTCTAGGGACGCCGCCGGGCGGGCTGGCCCTGGGGTTGCCCCGTGTGGTTCCAAGGCAGGCATTCTGCAGCCCTGGGGACGCAGACACTCCCGTGGCGACCCCGTGAGCACCTGGAGCTCAGAGGCGCACGAGGGAGGCGCCTGGCTGAGGAGGACTTGGGTCTCCTCAGAACCTTGAGGCCATCCCTGCCCCAGGCTGAAAGAGCATGCCCATGTGGCCTTCTGGATGATTCCAGAAACTTCTAGTTGACACCAGAAGGACGTTGCCATCCACATCTGCTTCTCTCCCACGCCACCTGCCTCACTGCCTCACTTCCAGGACTGGGTTAAATGGTGTTCCCAGAAAATTCACACCTACCCAGGAGCTAAGAGTCTGGCTCTGGTGGGGACAGGGCATTTGCAGAAGCAATGGGGTAAGTGGAGGCCCCGGTGAGTCTGGGTGGGTTAGAAATGTAGTGCCCAGGGTCCTTTTGAAAGGAGACACCCACAAAGGAGGAGGGTGTGTGTGGGAGGTAGAGCCTGGAGCCTGGCGGCCACAGCCCAAGATAGCCAAGGTTTGTGCAGCCCCCAGGAGCTGGAGAGGCACCCAGGGGCGTCCAGAATGCCGCTGCACCTGCTCTGCCCACGAGGTCTGGAGAGAAACCCCCGCGCCTCCACAGGCTCCCAAACCCACTGCCAGGCCGGCATGGGGAAGTATGTCCTCACCCCTCATGGGGCCAACAAGGGTCAGGAGGCCCCTCCGCCCCCATCCCGCAGCCCTGGGGGCAGCCTGGCACTGGCCTGGAAGGATGCGGGGGGTGCTCTGCACCCCAAGGGGAATGCCAACCAACGCCATACCCAAGCAGAGCCACCTGCTGCTCCCCGCCGCAGGACAAGGTAGGGCTGGATCGGTTCAATGTAACCGAACACTACCACGTTGTGCCAAGATGGGAGTGGAGTGGAAGGCGGGGGGTGAGGGGGTGGGGAGGAGGGGGAAGGAGGGAGGGAGAGGGAGGACTGTATCTCACCTCTCACTCACAAAGCCTGCAGCCCTGCCTGACCCTTGCCCCCTCACCCTCTTCCCAGACAAATACAGATGACGAAAACGCGAATTGAGCCACAGGCCGGATCCCTTTAGAAATCCAGGTATTTGGCGTCAACAGCAGACAGCGGCTGTTTATTCTGAGGCCCAGGAAATAAGATGACTTATCATTAACTAATAAGTCAAAAGGACTTTTTTTTTTTGGAACATCAAAAGCCATTCATAAGCCACCCACCATCCACCCATCCATCTCCCCATCCACCCACCCAACTCCCACTATCACTAACAGCAGCAGCAAAAATGGCTGTGATTCCCTCATCTGGGAGAGATTCTAGCGCTGCACACACACAGCCTCCTGCTGCAGTTTAAGCGTGGCCAGAAACTCCCTGCTGTTCTGCTCGCAGGCAGGGGAGTCCCTTCCTCTACTCCCACACACCGAGGCTGTCCTAGTGATTTGACTTCCACCAGCAGAATGTTCCAGAAGCTTCTGTGCTTGCTGACTGTCAGAATGATGCCTACAGCCAAGCCGTTGTGCTCCAGCCAGCCAGAGCCAGTTGTGGTCAAGAGGGACTGGACAGTCCAGTTCACCTACAGAACCATGAAGAAAGCAAAAAAAGTCACGCTTGGCTGTGTTGAGTTCCTGCATTCTGGGGATTGCTTGTTAAGACGCTGCCTACTCTGCCAGGCCCTGGTAGGAGAGGCTATTTCCCAGGGTCGCTGACCTCCACAATTTATTTCCCAGCATCCTAGCACGCCAGTCACTGCCCGAGGCCGTGGGCATGGTCCCAGGTGACAGACAATCTCAGGATGCCCGAAATGGAGGGACGGGGACAGACAAAACAGCAAACCCATGCACATCCAAGCCACGCTGCTCCTCCAGCTCCGTCAGGTCAAGAAGATGACAGATGCTGGTGAGGACTGCCGGGGGTGGGGGGGAGCCCCTCCTAAGCTGCTGATGGAAGCAGGAAACAGTGCACACTGTGGGAGTCGCTATGAAGGTGCCTTAAGAGCCTTGAACTAGAGACACCCCCTATCTCCCGCTGGACAGCCCCTGGGCTCACACACGCAGGATTAAGGAGTGGAGATCACTTCCACGAGCGCACGTGGGGCTGGTCTCAGCGGTAGCTGGGTCACATATGGTCACCAATCAACTCAAAGGAGGAAAAGGCTGCATTTGCTCATGGCCTCAGATTCTTCCTTTATGGTCTGCGGGCTCCATTGCTTTGGGGACCAAAAGAGGCAGAACAATCATGGCGGCAGACGTGTGGCAGAAGAGGCTGCTCGCCTCATGGCAGCCAGGAAGGAGAGAGGGGGAGGGAATAAGGGAGAGGGAGAGAGGGGCAGGGAGAGAGGAAGAGGAAGGGAAGAAGGAAGGAGAAGGGGAAGAGGGGGAGGGGAGGGGGAAGGAGAGAGGGAAAAGGGGAGAGAAGAGAGAGGGAGGAGAAGGGGAGAAGGGAAAGAAGTGAGAGAGGGTGGACAGAGGAAGGAGAAGCCAGGGACAAGATATTCCCTTCAAAGTCACTCCCTCCATGGCCCACTTTCTCCCTTTGAGGCCCACCTCCCACCTTCCCTCGACATCGACAGTTCATTCCCCTTCGAACCCAGTAACCATTTCAGCGCCTGGGATCCCAGCCCCTCCCCTCCTCTAGTTAACAGCACTGAGGTCCAGGCCTTCAGTGCCTGAGCCTTCAGCGGAATATTTCAGATCACACTACCCTGGGAAGGGAAGCCAGGAAAGGGCGGGCCAGGGGCTGCAGTGGGTGCTCATTGGGTGGCATTGTGTTGCCACTGAGTGTGGTCCACTGAGTGTGTGTGGAGTGAATGAATGGCCGCAGGAGGCAGAGCTTGTGCCCTGTCTCTGCTCACGGGTCCTTGTGGCAGGCAGGGGTCACAAGCTGAACTGGGAGGGAAGGGAAGGTGATCACTAGGGGTTCAGAGCTTGAGAGATTGCAGGGGAAGACAAATGTGGCCTCTGTCCCTGGCCAGGACCTGGAGGGCCTGTGGAGGCCGAGCCCTTGTGACACCATGGTGTGTAAGCTATGGTGACACATGGGACATTGTCCTCCACGTGATGAAGTGACCACGGGCAAAGCTGGACAGCTGGAACTTCAGTGTGGACGCATCCAGGCTGTGCCTGGGCTTGAACTCAGGGCCTCATACTTGCTAGGTAAGTGCTCTACCACTTAGGCTGTACCTCCGGTACCTTTTGCATCAGTGTTTCTTCAGGAAGCATCTCGAGATTTTGCCCAGGTGGGTCTAGAATTGCAGCCCTGCCTCTGGAGTGGCTGGGATTATGGAGTGGCTGGGATTATAGGCGTGCACTACCACATCAAGCCATCTCACAGCTCTGCTTAGCACTTTGCCATCTCTAAAATGACCTTGGAGTTTGTCCATGCAATTCCCTCTAGCTCCCAGGCTGTGTGTCCCCACCCTCTGCCCCCCATCAGGAGACCCCATGGGGACCGTGCTGGCCCTCTAATTTGTCCCATCCACGTGGCAAATGGCTGGTATTCGGTCAGTATTCAACATCTACCTTGAGGAGAGGCAGCCAGGGCTAAGGCATGGACTTAGGTCCCTGTGTTTCCATCCTCTGTCACACATCTCAGAGGAAACTTTGTGGGGGGCGGTTCTCTGCTCCTGCTCTCACCTCCAAGGTTACAGGGGATTGAGACACCTCGTACTCACAGACATATTGAGTGGAAACCACTGAATAACTACTGAAAATAGTAATTCAAAAAAAGAAGATGGAGGAAGGGGCCATAAGCCAAGGAATGCTGGCCATCCTCCCAGCACGTCCAGGCAACCTTACCAGTCTATTTTAGAACACACACACACACACACACACACACACACACACACACACACACACCACGCTTTAAGATAAGGAATCTGAATCTGTGTTTATTCAAGCCACTAAGTCCCTGGAAATGTGTGTCAGCCAGGGGAAACTAAGGTAAGCATATGGGGCAGGGGAGAGGCCCGTAAATCCTGCTGGAACCAACTGGGAGCAGGTGCGGAGGCCCTGATAAAATGCAAACGCTGACCCTCCTGTGCACAAATGACTGGAGATGGCAAACGCAGGGACAGCACCGCATTCGGCCAAGTGTGGGCCAGGCCGGGAATGCGCAGGGGGCACACTCGCCCCAAATCCCGCCCTCCCCCCCCCTGGGGTCTGGGGGATGGTAGTGGTGCAATCAAGGCAGGAAGCCAAGCCCAGGGGCTCCTGGGAGTGTGTGACAACAGAGGCCACTCACTCTGGGGCCGGGTGACATTGGACTTGGGCCAGGGAGTGTGCGTGGAAGGGCCCAGATTCTCACTCCCCATGAACCACTTTCTGGGGGTGATTCCACCTTGTTCCGTTTCCCCTCGCGTGCCTTATCTCAGTCCCAGGCTGTGACCAGGATGAAGGGTGCTCCCCCACCCCCGTGCTGGGCTGCACTGCTGTAGTCCCTCACCCTCTGACCCCCTGGCCTTTAGCACTGGCCTCATTTCGCAATCACGCAGGGCCTCCTCCCTGCCAGGTAGGCGCTCTACTACTTGAGCCACGGCTCGCTAGAAGTCTCACACGTTTGCCTGGGCTGGGCCTGGACCCTGATCTTCCCATCTCGGCTTCTGCCTCTCTAGTAGCTGGGATTACAGGCATGCCCCGTGGCGCTCAGCAGAAAGCCGGAGCACCTTACGGGTGTCCCCCGGGAGCCCGAAGCAGTCCCCGGTACAGGCGGTGGGGGTGCTTCTTGGTTTACAAAATCAGACAGCTAGAGCCGGGGCGCCAACCACCATACGCCCAAATACACACACTTCGACTTTGGGAACACTGAGAACAAGTAACCCAAGACCTTGCCTTCCAGAATGCCAAGTAACTAAGGGCTTTTGGCCTCCTGAGTCATCATCTCACATGACTTCAACTTCAGACCCCTTGAAGGCCAACAGCCCCTTCCCCCCTCCCTTCCCCGCCCCCCCCCCCCCCCCCCGCCCAGTCCTGGCTGTCATTCTACTCTGGCCTTCACAGAAGCAGACGCAAGGCAGCGTTGGTCTTTCTGTCCCTGGCTTGTTTCACTTGGCAAACTTTCCCCGAAGCTCATTGGTGGGGTCACATGTGACAGGGAATGCCTTCCTTTTTGAAGGTTAAATAATATTCCATCATGTGTGTATGTGGGGGGGGGGGCTTTCATGGGTGTGCTTTCCTCTCCACTATTGTGAATCATGCTGCGGTAGACATGAGTATATGGGGTATCTTTTTTAAGATCCCGATTTCAATTTTGGAGCTATATCCAGTCAAGTTGTTGCTAATAGCATGTGGCAATTCTGATTTGGGGAAAATATCTGTACTTATGGTGTTCTATTAGAGCTGTCCTGTTTTACAGTCTCGTGGACAGGACACAAGGGCTGAACTTTTTTTTCCCTTATTTTTTTGTTTTTTGGTGGTACCAGGGACTGAACTCAGTCTCACACTTGATCCACGCTTCCCAACCCATGCCTGTCCTATCACGTACCAACTGGGGTCCAAAGGCCCAGCATTCTCCACCCCCACTTCACGAAGATTACATGGGCTTCAGCCAGGCATGGTGGTGCACACCTGTAATCCCAGCAACTGGGAGGCTGAAGCAGGAAGGTCACAATTTCAAAGCCAGCCCGAGCTATACCATGAGAGCCTATGTAAAAAAAAAAAAATAGCCACCTTGCATGTATTTTCTCCCTCCTAAAGATTTTATTTTCAACTGTTTCCTTTCTTGTGCTGTTTCTGTAAATAAAGTGTGTGTCTGTGTGTGTACACATGTATGTGTACAAATATGTGTGTGCGTACATACCGCCCCACTCCCAGTTTTCTGGTGGTTAATTGGAGATAAGAGTTTCCTGCCCAGACTGGCTTCAAGCCATGATCCTCAGATCTCAGTCTCCTGAGCAGCTGGGATGACAGACGGGAGCCACCGGTGCCCTGCTGATCATGTTTTATTGGGACAGTTTGCTCATGTCCCTGGCTGCCCTGACCTACATTGGCTTAATCACTGGGCGGAGATAAAGTGGCCAAAGACATAAATTTGCCAAGCCCTGTCCTCGCCACTGGAACATGGGGAATTGCGCTCAGGCTCAGGTCGAGCCAGGAACATGCTAGAAGCAACAGAGTAGAGATGACGCGGAGGAGGTGGAGGAGGTAGAGCCAGGGGCGCGGGTGATCCTGACTGACTTGCACAGTTCCGTCCTGGTGGCCCTGGGCCTCCACGGCTGGTTTCTTTTTCAGCAGTATTGGGAGTTTGAACCCAAGGCCCAAGGCTTGCTAGGCACAAATCTCTCTACCATTTGAGCCACAACACCCCACTCTCTTTTGCTTTTGAGTCTGTTGTTTTTTTTCCAGATAGGGTTTTGGCTTCTGCACAGGCCAGCCTTGGACTGAGATCCTCTCAGCTCCATCGCCTGAGTAGCACCTGGGATGATCAGCTTTTTTATCGAGATGGAGTCTCACTAACATTTTGCCGAGGCTGGCCTCAAACAGGGATCCTCCCAGACAATGCCTCTCAAATGTCTGGAATGACCGGCATGAGCCACAAAGCCTAGCCCCCTCTGGGACTCTTCACCCCCAACACACACACACACACACACACACACACACACAATCGCCATGTTGGGACCAGCAGACCAGCACAGGGACTGGGTAAAGCGGACACCAGTAGCAACTGCAACCCAGGCGGGACACTCATCCTAAGAGTGCTGTTTATCAGCAATACAAAGCCAGGACAGGCCCTCCCCAAAAGTGGGGCTCCCAGCAAGTGGAATCAAAGGGGCAGCGGGATGGGAGGGGCTCAAGACTGTCACAGGGCGCCCTGTTCTCACACCAGGCTTTAACCATGGACAGACATCAGACACACACTCTCCCCACACCCCGAACACGAGAGGAGACCCCACTGCTCACCAGGCAGCTCTCTGCAGCTCAGGACCGGAGGCCCAGCCAGCCAGCCAAGCCTCTGTGAGCCTTTGGGCCTTCCATTCTGCTCCCCCACCCAGGGCCAGTTTCAAACCATAGGACTTTTCACTGCCTTGTCAACCTGCCACCGCAGGCCAGGCACTAGGCGTAATTTATCTTATTTCACCATCCTCTGAGCAGCCCAAGGACGGAACACGTATTATTCATTCCCTCAATGGAGAGGTTGGGTAACCTACCCAAGGCCACCCAGCTATTAGAGGAAGGGGGGATACCAGAGAGAGAGCCTAAGGAGCCACACACAGTTCTAAACCACACTTTGTTTTAAGCATGTTAATAAGTTTACAATGTAATGTGCAAATCTGTGACTTCCCCTCCTCTACCTACACAGGCTAGGGTCGCCTTCTCCACCAAAGTAACTTTAAGTCCTTCTGTGAGCTGATGGCGTTTGGATGCAAATATATGCTAATAAGCATAAAGTGGCTCCCCCCCCCCCCTACACACACTGTTAAAACAACGGTGCAAAGAGTAACCTTGTACACACATAAGGGCTCGAAGGCGCCATTTATCAGTGGATTGCTGCTGGGCAGGAGACCAGCTGGGACAGAGGATCTGCTTTTGTCATCTGGGCAGCGATTGCCAAAGGGGACCAGGTTCCAAGCACAGCCGGGAGCTCTGGGGCAGTGAGGTAGGAGGGAGCTGGGGCCAGAGCTCTGACACTGAGGTGGTGGTGGTGGTGGAGGGGCTATCTGTAGGCGGAGCTTGGAATAGCCTCGCCTATGAGGGTGTGGCCAATGGGCCTATCTGGGTGGGGTCTGGCATAGCCCCACCTCTGAGGACACAGTCTATAGGAGCAATGTCTGGGGGGCCAGGCCTGGAAGAGCCATTGAAGGCAGTAAAGCAGATCCTCCCTCTGACTGTCCCCAGGTGTGACCAACCTGTCCCCTCCAGCAGCCCCCTCCAAGACGGATTCTGAACAGTGGTGACAGTGACATACCCAAAGATGGAAAAAGAGCATCAAGATTTGGGAGGCAAAATGGGAAAGGAGACCCCCATTCCCTGTCTTAGAGCCCCAAAAGTTGATCAGAGCTGGAACTGATCCTGCCTCCCGCCACCTCACTGAGCAAGAATATGGAGAGGATGGCTGCCTTTGTGCCCACCCTGCATTTTCTCAGGAGGGCTCTGGAGGCAGCCTGCCCCCCGTGCCATCCCAGGGAAGCCGGCCAGCCTTCACGAGATCAACTCTGTTCTCATCACCATCCTCCAGAAGAGGTCACGGGCCAGCTCACTGCCTGGCCACACCCCATGCTGCACCAAGTCGTGGGGCACAAATGATGAGCAGGACATTTGAACAGGACATGGAAAGCATCCCTCTCAGATTCCCCGCCCGGCTCCTTGTTCATGCACCACAAGTCTCCTAATCAAAGGCATGTATATGTTACATGATTAAATCAATTTCTGACTATGGCCAGCAAGGGCACACTGGAGGGAGAAAGGGGCTGGTTCATACACGCACCGTAGGGGAAGGCCTTGGTTGACATCCCAGCTGCCAGCCTGTTCCTGCCATGTGTGCTTAGTACTATGTTAACTGAAGTGCAAGACATGCCACAGGTATCTTACAACCTAGAACAACCAATGAGCACAGCCCAAGCCTGTCATCAATGGTCTGATTAGAAAATGGAACAGCATGCATGTATTTTGCTGTTACTGTGTTTTTTTGTTTTGTTACTTAAAAAATATATAGAATCAGAATATCCTATAGTGATGTGGGTTGAGCTGTGTCCCCCAAAAGATAGGTTGAATGCCAGGCACGGTAGTACATTCCTGTAATCTAGCACTTGGGAGACTTAGGCTCAAGAGGATGGCAGGTTCCCGGCCAGCCTGGGCCGCATGGCAAGACTGTTCAAAAAAATAGAAAAAAAAATTTTTAAGGAAAGGAAAAGAAAGGAAGGTAAGCAGGCAGACACTAGGTAGCACTAGGCATATTGTCTAGAAACCTGAAGGGCTAGGTAGGGAGGAAAGGCTGAGCAGACCCCCCAAGAAGAGAGTAAGGGGGCGGGGGGAGGACCAGCAGGGCAGGTGGAAGGCTCTGCCCTGCAGAGGGTGGCTGGTGGGCTTCCTTACCCTCTGTCAGGGGGAGGAGAATGTCGGGGAGAGGCGGGGGCGCTCCAGGCTGCTCCCGGGCCCTCGCCGCACAGCGCTCCACACAGAGCAGGTGGACAGATGGACAGATGATGGCTGAACCAGTAGGTGGATGCACGGGTCGATGGTGGGTAGACGGTGGGGTGGGTGATGCTGGGATACTCTAAGGACAGGAAAGGCCCCTCACTGTCCCCAGGTCCACAGTGGGCATGGTAACGCGTGGCAAGGCAGCGGCACTTTACACTCCCGCGGGTCATGAGATGGGCCTTGTGCATTCTCCTCCCACCCAGAATGCTCTTCCCTTTCCTCTGCTCACCCCTTAGGTCATGGTTCCCCCCGCAGCACCCTCAACCACACCACGTTCACCACTGTGGATCCCTGCTCCCCTCTGGGAGCCCAGCGCCAGGCCCTCAGGAAGAGCCAGCAAGCACAGACCCAGCGATCTGATGAGAAACAAGCACGCCCCACTGCACTTGAACAAAACCCCGAGCCACAAAAGAGAGGCCCGCTCAGAAATGAAAAACACAAAAGCCCTAAGCTTACAGTTTGATAGAACAGATGAGTTCCGTATTTACATAGCTCCTCGGGGCATCAGCTCAGCAAATCTGGTCCCCACATCCCCTCTTGGCTGAATGGAAGAGGAGGCTCGGGATAGGCAGCCTGCCCTCCTCAGGATTTCAAGCTACCTGACTGGTCTACAAACCAGCCAGACTCTTTCCTACCCCAGGGCCTTTGTGCAAGCCACCCAGAACAGCTTCCTTTTCAATTAGAAACTTTACCTTTGGCACTCTTTATCTTTGGCACTCGACATGTTGTACAGAACTACGGAAGGACTTCTGTCACACCTACACCAATCCCAGGACCACCTCTCCTGTGTCACATCCTTCCCCCTAGAGTTACCTGAAACCTTGCACCCTCTATAGAAGGCTGCTTGGGCTCTAGAGGGAAGCAATAAGGTGCCACCCCTATGACCAGGGCTGACTTTTATTGTGTGCAGATACTGGAGCTTGAGCTCAGGGACTGGATGCTGTCCCTCAGCTTTTTCACTCAAGGCCGATGGTCCACTGCATGAGCCACAGAGCCACTTCCGGCTTTCTGGTGATTCATTGGAGATAAGAGTCTCACACAGTTTCCTGTCTGGGCTGGCTTGGAACTGTGGTGCTCAGATCTCAGCCTCCTGAGTAGCCAGGATTACAGGTGTGAGCCATCGGAGCCCAGCTCACTGACTGACTCTCTTTTTTTTTTTTTTGGCCAGTCCTGGGCCTTGGACTCAGGGCCTGAGCACTGTCCCTGGCTTCTTTCCGCTCAAGGCTAGCACTCTGCCACTTGAGCCACAGCGCTCTGGCCGTTTTCTGTATATGTGATGCTGGGGAATCGAACCTAGGGCCTCGTGTATCCGAGGCAGGCACTCTTGCCACTAGGCCATATCCCCAGCCCTCACTGACTCTCTTTTAAGACACTGTCAACTCAAGGTTTCCTGACACAGGCCAGAGCGCGGAAGGAGCCGAGGGTGGGTGGGGACTCCATCCTGCCACCTGGCCACCCTGGCACCCACAGACACTGGCCGTGGAGACACTGGGAGAGCAGAGGATCCGGGCACAGCCACTGCAAGTGCACTCCTGCATGCCCAGCCCTCCCTAGCGGTTTCCCCTGTGGTTTTGTGCAGAATGTACAAAGACCGGGCAAGGAGCTCTGTGCTACATGCACACGCCAGGGGACACAGCGCCCCCCTCCCGGCCCCCCTCAGCCCTGCCAGGCCAAGGCTCCTGCATGTCAGGCTGGGGGTGGGGCTTCAGGGGCCTCGCTGCAGATTCCCCCAGGGAGTGTGTTCTGTGAGCCCCCCCCCCCCCCCCCGCCCCGCTGAGGGTGGAGGTATCAGGCCAGGCCTCCTGTGGGCTGTGGCAGGGAGGGGCCCAGGGCCACAGGAGCTGCCGGCCCAGGCTGGGTGTGGTGCGGCTGCATGGCCGGCTCCAGGCCCCACCCGGCCCACGGTCACCCTGACCTCAGGCGGCTGGCGGGAGTCATTCTTTCCGATCCCTTAGGCAGGGCTTTGGCTGTTGGCTGAGGCTTCTAGAAGCTTCCCCAGAGGCCACTTGTGCTAGGCTTCACAGCTGGCTCTCCAGCCAGCTTTTCCCCCAGGTGTGGCAAATCCCCATTCCCTGCCTCCACGGGTCACTCATAACTAGAGCAGACATTCCAGAACATTCCTCCAGCTGCCAGCCAGCAAGCATCAGGTGTGAGACTGCAGAGTGACAAGCCTGAGCCCCCACATCTTCCCTGGGATGAGGCCCAAGGTCAGCCTTCCTGCCCAGTCCCCAGTGACCCCAAGCCAGTCATCTCCCTGAGGGCCACTTTCTCTAGGGGAACTTAGCTGCCACCACAACTTGGGTCTCAATCAAGAACAGCACCTAGCACAGAAAGAGTGACAAGCAAGAGTTCCCTCCTTCCTACCCACAGGCCTGAGCAGTGCCCGCCCTCCCCTCAAAATCCCAGGTCTGAGATGCTGAATAATCTGTTTGGTGGACCCTTGCTGGGGCCAGAACACCCCCCCCCAACTGCCCATCCATCCATCTGCCTACTCAACCACATCTACCCATTTGTCCATCTATCCATCTGTCCATCCTTCTGCACATCCATCTGTCCAGAGAGATGGCGAGGACCTTGGTGAAATAGGAAAGAAGGCTAATTCAGGCACAGAATAACTAGAACCTTCTCGACTGTGGGGGGCCAGGGTAACCCCCCAGCACCTCCTTCAGCCAGTGGCTCAAAGTCTTGGCAACCTTAGCCCCAGGGTGAGCCCCATGGGGTTTCAACCAACCCCAGCTGCCCACAGAAGCACCGAGCCAATGTCAGGCCATCTTTATGGCCAGCAGAAATCAGAAAGTTGCAGAATTTTCTCCGGCAAAGTCATCTATTCACAGGACCTAGGCCCAGGCAGGCTGGCTGGACAGCAGTCCTGGGGGACAGAGCCACATACTTGTCCCCAAGTCCATGCTGGTGAATGGCGCTGTTCCTGCTGACCCTGGCCCACTCTGTCCCGCTCTGTCATGGCCAGCACATAAACGATCCATTTATTCACAGTATACCAGCTGTGTATATATTATATATATATATATACATAATACACACACATATATACATATACATATACATATATAGACACATGCACACACACACACACATATGCCACCTGCCTGTTTGTCACGTGGGAGCCACGGTGGCCACCAGCTCACTTAGCTCAGTATCACAGTGTTTGTGGTAAGAAACTCTCATCTAGCTCCCAAGAACAGGAGGATTAGCCATACTGGCAAGCTGAATGTGACAGAGAAGCGATAAGGTCAGCCTTAAAATGAAAAAGGCAAGGAAGTGGAGGTGTGGCTCAAGCAGTAGAGTGCCAGCCTTGAGCAAAAAAAGCCAAACAAGAACACAAGGCTCAGTTGGGAATGTGGCTTAGTGGTAGAGTGCTTGCCTGGCATGTATGAAGCCCTGCGTTCGAATCCTCAGCACCATATAAACAGGAAAAGCCAGAAGTGGCGCTGTGGCTCAAGTGGTAGAGTGCTAGCCTTGAACAAAAGGAAGCCAGGGGATAGTGCTCAGGCCCTGAGTTCAAGCCTCAGGACTGGCAAAAAAAAAAAAAAGAAAAGAACACAAGGCTTTGAGTCCAAGCCTCAATACAGGCACCACCCCTCCCCCCAAAAAAAGAAATAAAAATTACAAACATTTTGAAAGAGGGAAAGAGAGCCCATTGGCATAACTTTTGTTACAGTGTATCATTCCAATGTTCCATTTGATCATTTGTTATCCTTAGTCTCTTACTACTATTTAACTTAAACTGTCATAGGCAGTGTAGGTGCATGTAGGATGAAACCTACCTACTTAGGGTGCCATGCTATTCAAAGTTTCAGGTGTCCAGGATGCCACCTCCACCAACAAGGAAAGGAAGGACGACCCTCAGTGTAGATGGTGGCGACAGTTGCACAATTCTGCAAGTTTACTACCACTCCCAGAATTGTGCATTGGAGTTTGAATTCAGGGCTTTGCACTTTGTTAGGCAGGCGCTCTACTGTCTGAGCCACACCACCAAGCCTTTTGGCTTTTTTTCTCCCATCATGGGGCTTGAACTCAGGGCCTGAGCACCGTCTCTGAGCTCTTTTGCCCAAAGCTAGCACTCTTCTACCGTGAGCCACAGCTCCACTTCCAGTTTTTGAGTGGTTCTTTGGAGGTAAGAGTCTCACAGGAACTTTTCTGCCCAGACTGGCTTGGAACCTCAATCCTCACATCTCAGCCTCCTTAGTAGCTAGGATGACAGGTGTAAGCCACTTGCAACCTTGGCCCTCCTTTATTCATTCTCCAAGTAGCTTCTCCCATGTTTGCCTGGGCTGGCCTGCAGCTGTTCCTCCTGCTTTCACCTCTGACAGACTCATACCATCTACCCCGAATGATGCATTCTAAACCAGTGGGATTTATGGTTACATAAAGTAGATCTAACAAAGTCGTTTAAGAGAGCTCCTCCTGGGGCAGCTGTGTGTGGGGTGTGGCCAGCTGCCCTCCTAACTGTGGACACGTCCCTAAGGAGAGGGAGGCAGGGCAGCCACGCAGGGAAGGGGTGCTGCTGTTTGGGTGACCAGCTCATCTGGATGCTGTAAGTAAATGGCTCAAGTAGCAGGAACCAACATAGGTGCCAGCCAAGGCAAGGGACAGAGGCGGGGGCGGGGCTGTGCTGCGGGTGGCCCAGCCCCTTCCCCTCATCAGTGTTCCCCTAGGGTCAGAAGGAAGCGGGCATCAAAGCCACAGCCCGCAGTGGTAGTGTGAACAGAGCAGGTCCACTCTACCCATGAAGTACCAGGGGCAGCCAGAGCCACACTCCTGCCAGCTCAAGGACACTGGGCCCTGGCTGTGTAGGTGAGTGGTGATGGGCGCAAACACTAGAGTCAGGCTGCCTGAGTTCAAATCACAGCTGGACCACCGTGGGGCTATTTTACAACACGTCTTACCCCCCCTACACACCAAAAAAAATTGGCCATCCTAGGGACCCAGCCTGTCATTCCTAAGTCCAGCAAGGCATGGAGCATTCTGGGACCCTCACCATCCTAACCAATCCCCTGGATGCAGGCGCAGGCACACAGTGGGTCTGCAGGGCAGGGAGGGACCGATAGGCCAGAAACACCTCACATCTGTCAGGCCAGACTATTAATACCTATCGAGTCTTGTTTTTGTTGTGGGCCGCTGCATCCAGCCTCGTAACTGTGAGAGCACACTGACACCTGTTCTAGGAGACCCATGATGCAGGGGTGGGGCTTTGCCAGATTGTTCTCAGCCATTTGTCTCCCCAGCACCTAGCAGGGCACATGAAACGTGATGCGCAGCTGTTTATGTCATGTTCTAATTCAGGTAACACGAGCTACAGGCTGGCACTGATTTCAAATGCATCCTCCACGTCAATGAGACTGTGCAGCTCTACCACTAGCCCTCAGCGAACAAGGAGAATGAGAAGGACCCCAGAAGGTCTTCCTGCCCTGCTGAGGTGCCTCACCTGCCCTGCCCAGGCCTGGGTAGCACGAGGACTAACGTCAAGTTTCAGTGTTTCATGCAGGCAGCCTGGTTGTACTGGCGTGCCCTCACACTTTCCGTCCTCTCTCTTTGTCGGGGCCAAGAGCCTGGTTCTTGCCACACTAGGTCCCCAGGCCCAGCTTCCACCTGCAGCCCCCAAAGGAAAAGGAATCAGGATGGCTTTGTTACCCTAGACAGGGTACTTGACCTTTCTGACGTCCATTCAAGTGGGGAGCAGGGAGCCATTGGAGCGCAGCAGGTCCCTAGCCGCCCCTCACCCCAGGAAATGGGGGAAAAGGAGGGATCTGCCCATGGCCTCTGGCCGGGCTCTGCTCTGCCAGTGAAGAACTCAAACCCATCCAAGGAAATCAGGAACCTGAGCTGAGGCAGAGGCCCAGAAGTGGTGCCAAGTGCTGGGCAGGCTCCGGTTACAGAAAACAAGTGGAAACCACAGGCCCTGCTGGCCTCAGCGTGGAACGCAGAGAGCTGCCACCATGAAACGGGCAGCCAGGGCACTGTCCAGGTGGACGCTCAGGTCCTGCTTCTGGAGAGGCTGGGATGGAGAATCCACCTCTAGACCTTGAAGCAGGATGCGGTGTGGGCTGGGGCCTGGCCCCTCTCCTCTCTGAGCTTCAGTGACCACAGCCTTGACGTACAAGTCCTCAGAGGGTCGCTCCACAGAAGGTTCAGCACCTCAGCAGCCCCAACCCCACCCCAATAAGAGAAACGGTGAGGGCAGTATTGGGGAGAAGCCCCGGGCACATGACTAACTTGGTTTTACTTTTCTGTGTGTGACAGTCTTGGGGTTTGAACTCAGGGCCTAAGCGCTGTCCCTGAGCTTTCTTGCTCAAGGCTAGCACTCTGTCACTTGAGCTACAGTGCCACTTCCGGCTTTTTGGTGGTAATTGGAGATGTGAGTCTCATGGACTTTCCTGCCTGGGCTGGCTTAGAACTGCAATGCTCAGAATTCAAGTCTCCTGGAGTAGTTAGGATTCTAGGTGTGAGCCACCAACACCTGGCTACTATTATCTTCTTGTGTGTGGTGCTAGGGTTGGAACCCAGGGCCTTACACTTGCTAAACAATCTACTTCTAAGCTACACCTGCAGCTCCTGGGGACATTATTAAGCTCTTACATGGAGCTGGGTTAAAGGTCTGGGTTGAACAGGGAAACGAGAGCTCTTCCAGGGGAGAGGCGAGACCCAGATAAATGCCAATGAACCTGGCATACAGCAGGCGCTGGAGAAATGCTGGTGTTTCCATGACACCCAAACCTGTGTCACATGGCTTTTTGGGAGGCTGACGAAGCTTCCAGATAGTGCTGGGACCCTTCAATGCCACCACGTCATCCATCCACGCATGAGCAATCCCCCAAAGACAGAGAAATCTCAGCTCAGTGCAATACCTTGTGGGCAGAGCCCACCCAGCAAAGCCCCCAGAGGCCCAGCCTAAATGGACATTGGAGTCTCAAGGCTATGCATCAGATCATGGATTCCGCCTGGTCCCAGCAAAGATGGAATTTCAGCAGAGAATGGATGCTGGGGCACCAAGGCTTGGTGGGCCCTGCTCTGAGTGCCTCACCTGGGCCTGACAGGAGGCAGAGGCCCTCCAATTGAGGGGTCAGTAGCAGCCACAAGCAGAGACAATGGGGACCAGGGAAGCAAGCGTGCCCTGGACAGGTTTCCGCACCCCAGACAGAGCCGGAGAGCTGACACAAGCAGACTAACAGAGACCATTGTAAGGTGCCTGGTCCTCCCTGTTCACAGCCTGGGGCCAGGGTTCTACTCGGGGCCCCAGCGCAACTCCTCAGCAGCCTTGGGAGGTAGACACTGCCACAATCTGACCTTGAAGAAACCCAAGGTCAAAGAGCTTCCCAAACTTCTCCAAAGTCACTCAGTCCCAAACTCTCCTCCCACTCAAGACTCTTCAGTGCTGAGATGACAGGTGCGTATCACCACCCTAGGCTAACATCTGCAAAACGAATCACTGTACTTGCGTAACATCACCAAGGCCTCATCCTGGAAGAACCTCTCACCACCCGAACTGAGCAGAAAACGAGGGCTGAAACACCTTAATGGCGCATAGCAAAGCCAACACGGCACAGAGGCCAACAGTAACTTGCACTCAATTCTATCGCCGCTTAATCAGGAGCCAAAAACTTTGCGAGTTAAAATAGAAAGTCACTTGCTTACAATTCTGTGGTGGGAAGTCTGGTGTAGGTGTTCCCAAGGCTGTGTGGTCTTCTTGGAGCACAAACTCGGCATCTCGGCTTTGCCAGACACGGCCTGCTGGTCCCAGGGCCCTCTCCTCCTTCCCGCTCTGCTTCCTTAAACTGGGGCTTCTCTTCCTTCCTCTTCCACACCTGCATCTTCTTATAAGGCCTTTTGTGGTCCAATCATCGGGAACAACGGGGTAATCCAGGGGGGAACATTCCTCACCTCAGCCTTTAATACCAAACAAGTCCCCTTTACCACATAAACAAGCACAGCTACAGGTTGGAAGGATTTGGAGCTCTACCCACCCGAGGTGCTAGGTGAGGCCCACATGCCACACGTCTTTGCACCTCTCACGCTCAGATATCCACACGAGTCACTTGCGTGTCTTGCTGAAATGCAGGTTAACATTCGGGTCTGGCTTTCTAACAAGCACTCAGGTGACACCGATAATACTCATCCAGAGACATTTTGAACAGCGAGAACCTAGAAGGAGGCGGGCAAACACTTTCAGGCAAAAGACCCTGTGGAAAAGATTTCATTCTTACAGGCCTTACCAGTAGTCTCTGATAGCTTAACTTAACCCAATGAGTGGCAAAAAGCACCAAAGAGAGTATGAGCTCATTTTATAAGGCTGAACTTTGAATTACAGGTAGTCTGCCCATGTCCTGTGTTGGGGTTCAGCTTTGGCATTGAGGGGGAAGGGCAATGGAGAGTGCTCCCAAGACGCCGCCCTTCCCCCAGCCCTGGGGGAATGCGGAAGCAGGCCACAATTCTCTGGGTCCGGAACCAGAAGAACTGGCTTTGCGAATAGCCCCCCAACTTTCTCGCCAGCCCATGTGCTCCCCATTCTCACGGGCTATCCTATTATTCTTTTGACTATTTTTTTTAACTATTTAAGAGCTGGGCAAGAAGTATGGTTCAAGTGGTAGAGCACCTGCCTAGCAAGTGTGAAGTACTGAGTTCAAACCTCAGTACCCGCCCCCCCGCCACACACACATAAAGCAAAACCCATTCTGAGTTCACAGTCCATGCAAAACCAGTCCCTCAAATCTAGCCCTAGGACCCCAGTTTATGGACCCTTGTTCTAATACAGCTGCACAGAACATGCCTCTTCTACTCTATTCTACTTACCACCCCTTTCTTTTAGAACAGGCCTAGCATCAGCGGATCAAACATTAGCTGAATGAAAACAAATCATCTCAGCCTTTGTAACTGTGTCACCAAGGGGGTGATGGATTCCATTTCATAGAGGAAAAGCTTAACAGAGTAATTTCTCTGGATTTACGGATGGGAAAACAAGCACAGAAATGGGTTGCGGCGGGGTCAGCGGGGCTCAGAGAAGGAAAAACCACTGGTGTTCCTGAGCAGCCTGAGGCTCCGCCCCTAAGCAAGGAGGACATGCCCCTAATTAACCAGAAGCTCCACCCCTATGCATGTTACAGTTAAAACAGGCTCAGCCCCCAAGGAGTCCTGAGAGCCCGCCCCTAAGGCCCCTAAGGCCCAGTAGGTCACAGCCCCAAGCCATCCAAGCCATCCCTGCCTCAAGCATCCCTCCCCAACCTAGCTGCACTCTCACTTAGTTCCTGCCAGAAAGCTCATGCCTGGGGCCCTTCCTGGCAGCACACTTCTAGCCAGGCCTCAAAAGCTCTCCCTGGTGATGAAAGGTAAGAGTAAATTCTCTTCCTTACTGGGAACACAGACACCATGGCACAACCAACCTGAACAACCAGGCAACAGCTCTACTGGATGGGTGGAGGTCAGAGGATGCTGGCAAAGCTGGCAAAGTCAGCAGCCTGGCAGAGCTGATTCCCTTCAGGGCCCAGTCGTTGATCATAAACATGTGACACGGGAGGGGCTGAAACCACAGGTGCCAAACTGACACTCGTGCTACCATTCACAGGACAGCTGTCTAGTTTTGTGACTTTTTTTAATGGTCCTGGGACTTGAACTCAGGGCCTGGGCTCTGTCCCTGAGCCTCTCTGTGCTCAAGGTTAGTGCTCTACCATGTGAGCCACAGTGTCACTTCTGACTTTTTCTGACTAGTTGGGTCTGGCTTCGGACAGCAATCCTCACATCTTAGCCTCCTGAGTAGCTAGAATTACAGGTGTGAGCCACCAGTGCCCAGCAGTTCATGACTTTTAAAAGCCCTCGGAGACCATGACAACTCCTCAGAGACCCACTGTGACCTGAAAAGCTTGTTGATTTTTTTCAGAGAGCTACCCACCCCAGGACCTTTGCCCTAGCTGTCTCTGCTATTAGTTAGCTCCTGCTGTGACTTCAGGATTCCCTCCCCTCCCCCCATTATAGCATCCTGTTCTTCCCTGGTCACACTGCACTGTCACATTTATTTGCTTAACTACATGATCAATGCCTGTGTGTTTATTGGCTTCCTGCCTGATTACCATAAAATTACCATAAACTTGGGTGCCTGGAAGTAACATGTTTCTCTCTCGAGTTCCCTTAGCAGAGGTGGTTTCTTCCGCAGGGTCTGGATGACAGCCAAGCCCATGCCCCTGTCCTAGGTGCCCGGATCTGCTGACAACCCTTGGCTTTCCCTGGAATGAGATCATAGATGGGCACAGTGTCTGTGCGCGGACACATGGCCTTTCCTTCTGCATCCTGCGTCTCCTACCCCTCTCCTTTCTCTTACAAGGACACCTGGATAATCTTAAGGGCCTTAATTATAATCCTATCTGCAAAACCCCTGTTTCTTCATAATGGTGTACCCGCAGCTGGCTGGAGTTAGGACTTATCTTTGGGGGGATAGGGAGGGGTGCTGTTCTATCTTCCTAAATTAGAAAGCTAGAGAGCAGTCCACTTTCTCCTGTAATGGTGCCCCCCCCCCCAACCTGCTACATGCTCTGCACCCTCTGCGGGGCAAGTTTTGTCCGTGTACCTGGGGGACACCCAAAGTCAGAGGGAGCCAGGACCTCCATCTCCTGAACTTTTCACTGAAGGGGATTGGAAGTTGGCATAGCCCACCAGCTCTGCTCCTCTGTGAGCCCAGAGTCTTTGGAAGGGCACATACTGCAGAAAGCCAGGCAGTCCACTGTCCTGGCACTTGAACCAGCTACCTTGGCTATGAAGTTCCAAGGCTATCCCACCAGGTCTGAAAAGATGAGTACAGGTCACAGAAACCCAGTGCTGAAAGCCTGACACTGGTGGCTTATGCCTGTAATCCAAGCTGCTCAGAAACCCGAGATCCGGGCATCAGAGTTTGAAGCCAGCCTGGGCAGGAAAGTCTGCGAGACTCTTATCTCCAATTAAAGCCAGAAGGGGAGCTATGGCTCATTTGGTAGAACACCAGCCTTGAGTAAAAAAACAACAACTCAGGGCCAATGAGCTAAAGCACCAGTACAAACAGAAAAGAAAAAAAATGTGTTGATGGTATTTTCTGTGAAGGATACCCATTGTCAGCAAGTGGGAAACTTCTGTACTTGGGGCCTATCAAATGCCCAGTAGAGAACACTCAGGCAGAATGTGGTATTAAGAAAAATGATCATCCAAGGGCCAGTTTCCCAACCCCATCACCAAGCTGGACAAGAATCAAGCTAGCCACTTGCTTGGTCACTGGCTGCTGGTTTTCATCAAGTATGAGATATCTCCTTCACATGCTTTTCCCACCCCAAACCCCACCCCCGTGTACTGCATATACAGCTTCCTTTTCAGCCCGTTCCCCCTCAAAAGACAGGCGGTCAAACTCTGTCAGAGTCTTATGACCACTTTGTAAAGGAGACACCTGGGAAGAAGGCCCCAGGCCCGGTCCTCCATTCACAACTTATTCTCAGGCACTTCCTACAGAGTGTGACACCTTAGTAACAGCTGGTTGTTACTGGCTAGCCAGAAAACCACTATATGTTAGCTAGTGCTGTATAACAAATGAGCCTCAAAATGTAGCAACTGAAAAAAAATGCTGATTCTCAGTTTTTATGGGTCAATTCTATGGCTCCTCTGGCTCAGATCTTGCAGTTGTCTGCTAGGTCTGCCGTCATCTGAAGAAGACATTCTTCCACACTGGGCTATGAGGCTAGTGGACTGAGGGCTTCTAGTCCTTGATAGCTATTCACTATTCACCTTGCCATGTGGACCTGGTGGGGGAGAAGGAAGCAGGCAGTTTATTTTCCCCAGAGCAAGAGCGGGCACCCAAAGTAAAAAGCTACTATCTCTTTGCAACCTAATCTCAGAAGTGCCATGCAATTACTTCTGCCATTTTTCTCTTGGTTAGATGAGTTACTAGGACCAGCCCACACTTAAGGGGAGATAATTATACAGGAAGTGAAAACCAGGAAGCAGTGATAGATGGTGGAGGCCATCCTAGAGATTCCCTATCTCAACCTCCTTCCTCAGACTCCCTTGCAGCTACATATGACCATGTGACTACGTTGTAGCCAATAAACTGTAAGCAGATGTATGGGCTGGACTTCTGTGAAGGGACCTTAAAAGATGAAACACAATGTTCTCTCTCTCTCTCTCTCTCTCTCTCTGCAGTGAGAAACAATGGCCAGAGCTGCAGTGGGCACCTGTAACCATGAGGTGATCTTGGAATGGAAGCTAGTTCCAGAAGGTTGACCTCTGATTGCCTGCCTCAGCAGTCATACATGAGTTTTATTATATTCCAAGTCCTGTTTACAGCTGACCCTCACTGAACACATGGGAGTATTATTACCCCACGTACAGAGAAGAAAACTCTAAGGTTCACTGCTACCTAGAATTTATCCAAGGTCAACAACAAGCCAGAGCATGAGGCAGGGCTGGATTTCCGGTATGTTTCTTTACAGATCATATTATTCTTCCCACTGCTTCTGGAGAGGTCTTGAGTGTGCGTGCGTGCATGCATGCATGTGTGCGTATGTGTAGGTCTGGTTGGTCATCTGGAGGTCCTGGCACGTCCCACACAGTTTTGACCATGTGATGTCGCGCAGGAGAATGGCACGTGCTGGCAGCCTGGCAAACCAACAATCCCTTTCCTAGGACAGGATGCAGACCACGGCTGCCATTCACTAGGCTCCCTGTCCTGTTCTCTTAGTCATGTCACCTCTGTGGAAGGAAAGGGAAGCAAGCCTTGCTGTGTGTCACCTCCTAGCTGGTGTAGGAAAGGGCCCTTTGTGCTTCCAGGTGTTGATATGAACCTTTTATTGCCCTGTGTCCCTCTGGCCATGGTAGTTAAGTCATGGTTTTGCTCAAGTCCTTAGTTCCTTCTTATGATCAGTGGCTTTCCTCTCCCCTCTCCTCCTGGTGTCGGGAAGCTGAAAAGAAGGGAAGAAGCTTCTAGAGTCTCAGCTGGAACTGTGTTCCCCATCTTTGCTTGCAGAATTGAGCTGTTTCTCAGCAAGTCAGTCTATTTTTCGCAGCCGAGCTGGTCACCCCATGCCAAGGTTTCTTACCACAAATAGAAAATCTGGAAGGGCCTTCTGGTTTCCTCTGGACTTGGAGATCCACATCCCATCCAACTTTCAGACCCAAAAGGAAAGGCTGGACGGTCCTCCATTCCACTGCTGTGGCTGGCACTCCTGGAGACCCTCTTGGGGGATTCTACGGGCAGCAGCAGCTCCGCACCACCCTTCAGCTCTGGTCTGTGGCACAGCTCTCCAGCACTACCACCATCCACAGGAGCCAGTGTGTTAGGATACATCCTAGCCAGGCAGCCACAGCCCATCCAGAGTGAAATGCCCACACGAAAGCACTGGAAGTTGCCATCGTTGTCCCTGTCCCCTCACTTTCAAATACCTCTGGCCTCCATCATTGGAGAGAGAAACTGGGAGTCTGTCACCTAAGTGTCACAGGCAGGGTGACATTCAACTAAGATGGTGATGAGAGGATGTCAGGCATGTCTAAAACCAATCCAGTCCTTAGAGCTGAAAACAGGTGGAAGAGAAAGAAAAGGATGGTTCCGTAGTCTGCCAGGGACTAAGAGCTGTCAGTGGTTTGTAAGGGCCCACGGCTAAAAGATGCCAAGTTTCCGGAGCCACTCGGAGCCCCAACTTTATGTGAGTGACACCACTCCTTGGAGGAAGTGAGGCCGTGCAGAGCTCAGCTGTGGCCCTCGGGTGGGGTTGCCTTTCAGCATTGCCCTTTTGCAAGCTGTGTCCCTTTGGATGTTACTGAGCTGCTTTAAAAAGCTTTTACCTCCCCTCCTGGGGGAACAAAGGAGATGAGAATACTGGAAACCTCTCAGCCTGAATGCCAAGGGTATGCGAGTGTCAGTCCCTTAACATGAGCGAAAAAGCGACATTCCCCCCCCTCCCCCATAGCCCAAGTTATCCAAACCAAAGATGCTATCGATTTCCAAGATGCCAACTCTTAGCACTAACAAGGGGTGAAGGGACATTTCCCTTGGATTTGTGCCTGGCCCACACACACTTGGCCACAAACAAGGCTGGGTTGTTTCCTGAGACCAGCACCTCCCAAACCTGCATGGGCACAAGAATCCCCCAGGGGCCATGTTCGCAGACAGCTGGGCTCCAACCCTGGGGTTGTGACTCAGGACCGCTGGAGCAGGGCCCGGCACGTGCTTCTGACTAGCACTTACCTGCCGCTGGTGGTGCTGGGGCTCCAAGCTCACTCTGAGAGCCAGGAGCTTCAAAGATGGGGAAAGGGGATGGGGGAAGTGTTTGGGGCCTCTCTGCCCAGTACTTTTCTGCAGCTGGCTTTTTAATCTTTGGTTTTGTTTTGTTTTTGAGACACAGTGTCTTTACGTAGCCCAGGCTGGCTGGCCCTGATCTCAACGCTGTCCTGCCTCAGCTTCCCCAGTGCTGGGAATACAGGTGTGCACTACCATGCCCAACTGGTTTGAATTGTACTTGTTTATGGGATAGTAGGATGTTCAATGTGGACAATGATCAAATCAGGCAACTGGTGTTTCCGCTTGAAGCATTTTTCATTCCCTTGTGCTGGAAAGCTTGGAAGCTGTCTCCCAGCTCTTCCCAGGATATGCAAGGCATGGGTGAGGGGCTGTGAACAGTGGGGCTTCCTCTCTGTAACCACACTGAGGAGCTGGCTTACCAGGTGGGCCATCTGGATTCTGCGACTCAGGACTTGTGCTCTGGGAAGTATCTAGGAAAGGAACTTGGCTGAGCCTTTCAGGCATCCAGATCCTATAACCCCCCTCCCCAGGCCATCCCCTAGGACTTCATGGCTGCCCACAGCATTGAGAAAGGGTTATGTGTATTTGAGTGACAGCTATATGTTGGGGTCTGGCTATACCTAAGAGGCAGGCCCCTTCTCCCGCCCTGGGGCTACTTGGCTGTTAGCCACTCCTAGCTTCTCCCCGGGTCTGGAACCTCCCCCGGAAGAGGGAGCTAAGCCAGCCCCGCCCTCCGTCTGTAAGCACGTGTGCCACCATGGCGCCAGCCGAGCCCAGGGGAGGTGGTTCTGTGGGCCATGATCTCTGCCTATAGAGGAAGTTCTGTGACATCACTATGATGAGCAGCTTGTCAGCCAATCGCTAGTACCTAGTTAGGCAATCCAAGTCCCTCCCCTTCCTGCCGTCATCACTGTAATAAATGCAATTGCCCTCCCCCTGAATAAACGGAAGTCCACCAGATGGCTCCCCGAAATCTCTGTGTCCAGAGTCTGCTTTAACATAAGGGGGGCTTTGGGACGGGTGGTTTCGCCGGCTTGACCCCATCTCTGCTTAGTCTCAATTGGGACACGCTCTGCCCTCCTGCCGGCGGGAGTAGCGCGCAGAGCCAAGTGTCCCCCACAATTAGTGAAGCCCACAGCTATAGTGAGGGATGGGAGGGGGAGCACCTGGCCCCAACCCAGTGCCTCGACTCTGGATATGCATGCTCATCTGGGCATATGACATCTGTCCAGCACTTGAGAGGCTCAGGCAGGAGGATTGTGATTCGAGGCCAGGCTGGGCTCCACAGTGAGGGTGAGCCCAAACTGGGCTTCTTAGCAAGATACTGTCTGGGAAAAAAATATGAATTCTAAAAATCTGGTACAAGGGGGCTGGGGATATGGCCTAGTGGCAAGAGTGCCTGCCTCGGATACACGAGGCCCTAGGTTCGATTCCCCAGCACCACATATACAGAAAACGGCCAGAAGCGGCGCTGTGGCTCAAGTGGCAGAGTGCTAGCCTTGAGCGGGAAGAAGCCAGGGACAGTGCTCAGGCCCTGAGTCCAAGGCCCAGGACTGGCCAAAAAAAAAAAAAAAAAAAAAAAAAATCTGGTACAAGCTTGTATGAACCTCAAATGCAATGGGCCACAGGCATGAAGTTGACCTTCAAATGGGAATAACTGCACCTCTGCTTCAGTGAAGTGTAAAGGGCTCAGAGCAGATGAAGCCCCAGCACACAGTTCCCATAAAGATGCAGGGGAGCGGAGCAGGAAGTGTTCTCAGCAGGGTGAGGTCACTCATACCTGGAATCCCAGATCTCAAGAAACTGAGGCAGGGCTGGGAATACATGAAGACCTGGGTTCGATTCCCCAGCACCACATATATAGAAAATGGCCAGAAGTGGCGCTGTGGCTCAAGTGGCAGAGTGCTAGCCTTGAGCAAGAAGAAGCCAGGGACAGTGCTCAGGCCCTGAGTCCAAGGCCCAGGACTGGCCAAAAAAAAAAAGAATTCTATAAGGGATGAGAGGGGGCCAATCTGTCCACCCTCCTCCTGCACCAGTGGGGGCGGGGGGGTGAGAGGTGAGAAAGGAAGAAAGAATCCGCGGCCCCCTAGGCCCCCAGTGACTTCCTTGGTCTTCTCAGGGGTGAGAAGCACCCCCTAGGCAGCGAGTCTGCCCGTCCCTTATTCCACAGAGCAAAGAAGAATCGGGGCTCTATGAAAATTTCTTTAATTTTATCGTTTCCAGAAATACACATTTTTATTTTCATGATACAAAAATGTTCAGTATCTAATGATGATCTACTGGAAGCAGACCTGCGGAAGGAGGTCTGGGACGTGCTGCTGCCACTGTGATGTTCACATCCAGGTTGGGGTTCACCATGATATCTCTCTCTCTCACACACACACACACACACACACACACACACACACACACACACACACTCCTTGCAGGATAGGAAGCTCTGCTAGACATTGACAAACCACTAGATTTTCCTTCTTGAACATGACACACACACACACACACACACACACACACACACACACAAACACCAAGCAAGGATCAGCAGTGAAGATGCTGCAGAGCCAGCCCAGTACCTACTTATAATAGCATTAGGTTTCCACTGGGCTGCTCCCACGAGAAGCTGGCATGGCAGGAGAATAATGGTAATCAATATGCCCATAGGCCCCGGCCCACGCCGGCTCCCCTGGGGTTAGACCCTGCACCATTCCCATCGGAATCAAGCCTGACTGATGTTTTCAGGCAGCCATGGTGGGAAGGGGAGGCTCTCAGGAGCCTTGTCCTTGACCTCTGACCGCCCCACAGATGGGGACAGGAGGGGATGGGCTGGCATCTCCCTAAGCAGAAGAGAGCTCAGGCCTGAATCTGCGACCAAGACACCAGAAGTGGGCTCTACTCTCGCGCTAACCCACATAAAGCTTCCTGGGAGCAGAAAATGATTAACGGGTTAGTACAGTAATGCCCACGCTCACGACCGCCCACAGTTGTGATGTGTGTCCACAGTTAGTTTAGATTAAAAATGAGAGGGGGGGGAAATAAAGCAGCAGCCACCAAAGTAAGAACGGGAGACACTCGTGGTTTTGCCCCTTCCACACCATGCTTTAGTAACACAATGCAGCATGGCTTCCCGGCTTGCTGGCGGCTCCTCCTCAGGCCTCGTTACCAGGTGTCAGGAACTTCAAAGAGCTTGGCCGGGCTGTCCATGCAGCTCCCTGGGGGGGAAGAAAGCACAGTGTGAATGAGGTAGGCATGGAGGCACAGGCTGGCACTGCGCCCTGCACGGACAGGCATCTTGAGGTGGGCAGCCAAGGCACAAGTCACAGAGCACATTCCTAGCTATGGCAACAGGCCCTGCAACCACGTGGAAGTCGCCCATTGCCAGGGGTAGAGTTCGGAGCCTCCCATCCCTGCCTCAGTTGCCTGTTCCTGTTCTCTCATTTCCAGTGTTTAAACAAGGGCGTGCAGTGGTGCACGCAGGCAATCGCACTGGGTACTGGATTCATGCATAATCTTCATTAAAGTCCACCCAACTATCACCAATAGCCACACACAGACCGGAGAGACAGATATGGTAGAGCCATGCTGCTACCAGGTAGCTGCTTCGGTGGCACTGAGCTCCTGTGGGGGCCCGAGAACGTGGTTTCCGTGTGGGGTAGGGTGGAGAAGCCCCAGGGATAGCGAAAGAGAAGTATGCCAGCCAGGGCCCAGAGATCCCAAGATAGCAAGAGCAGATGCAGCTACAGCTTTTCCCACCGCATTGAGGCAGGCCGAGTCCACCTGTAAGATGGAGCCGGGTCAGCTGCACAGGGCCTGCTATACATCAGGGAAACCCAGCCTAGCCAGGCTCCAAGCCAAACTCCAAACCCCAGACCCCAAACCTAAGCCCAGACATCCTTCAGCTGGGCCAACAGCAATAGGAATGGAATATTATTCAACAATAACAAGGAATGAACCAACGATGCACGCAACAGCACGGATGTCAAGTGCCTTGTGAGAGATGAGGGAAGAAGGCTGGATTCTGTTTGTGAAGACATGTGCCTGAGATGTCAGGCGACTTGCTGCCTGACTACCTGTGACAAGGCTCAGTCGCTGGGGCCTCTCAGTGGGTCACACTGTCTACACCACATTGCACCTCATGCCCTCCGGCTCCTCCCCAGGAGTTTCGCATCCTCTCGCATCCCAGCCAGGCCAGAGGGTCTGGTGGGCTCCACCCAGCACACAAGCCTCCATGGGTCAAGGAAGGGCCAGGAGAAAAAGCCCATCCCCCAGGTTCAATTAAAACTTGTCTCTCTTCCTCTTTGCCGCACTGACAGAAAAGTACAAAGTTGATCTTTCTTTCTTTCTTTTTTAAAGCTCAAATCTTTTGGCAGTGACAGCTTTACTGTCAAAGGAGAGGAAATAAAGAAAAATACTCCCTATCTTATTACAGTACTAGAAGTTCAAAACCCCAAATAACTTATATAAAGTTTTCACTTAGAATAATGAAAACTGTAAAAGGAGCTAATCTATTAAGGCAGTATTTTAATATGTTTAAGATTATGGTGACAGAGGAGAAAGATTAAAAAGCTTATCTCTGAGAGGAGATAAACTAACAGTTCCTAAGAGACTGAGCTACAAAACGGCAGACACAAAGTGGACGCAAGCTCAGCATGATTGCTAAGTCATGCTGACACCTAACATTTACTTATTTATTTATTTTTGGGCGGTGGAACTCAGGGCCTTGCCCTCCGTCCCCCAGACCTCCTTGGCTTTGTTATTTTGTGAATGGTATGTGGTATTTTTGCCTAGGTCCAGACTGGACTTTGAGCCACCTATTTACACTTCCCGTGCAGTTGGTACGGCAGGTGTACCCCACCATGCCCAGATATTGTTAAGATGGCATCTTGGCACCTTTCTGCCAAGGAAAGCCTTGACTCTTAAATCTTCCTGATCTCTGCCCCATCAGTTACTGGGGTAGAAAGTATGAACCACCATACAGCTAACACCTAACCCCTTCCTGAGCATGAGGGATGAGAGACTTCTCCTCAATTCAGGTAGGAAAAGGGGGATATGCCGGGCTCCACAGGAATGGCTAAACTACAGCAATCAAGGCTTCACACAAGAGTGAAGGTTTTCTGTTAAAATTACACTTCAGCACAAGTTATAAAAAGCACTTGCCGCATTTTTGCTGCTTCTGTGATTTCGTTGGTATCAATGAGATTCAGAAAACTCCGGGTAGCCAGATCAGGCCAGACATGATGAAGGAAAAACGAACACGGGGCTTAGAGACTCGGGTCTGGGGCCAGCCCCACTGCCGGCTGCTGCCTCCTCCGGCCGCTTGTGAGCGCTAACCAGGCTGCGGGCACCACGCACAACAGAGGAGAGTGACAGCTGCGGGGGCCTGTGCCTCTGTCATCCGAGTGCACAGCGATGGCTGTGACATGGGGTGCACGTAAGGGCTCGGGGCCGCCAGCAAGCCACTGACCTCCGAGCCTCTTGTTTCAATCATGAACTGGACAATGGCGAGCACCCTTGCCATGCAAAGGAAAGGCCTCCGGTCAAGCCCGCAAGGCACACTCAGGAGGCAGTGTTGCAGGCACTGTCACTGTGACTGCAATCTGACTAGTGGCCAGCATCCTCCTGCTGTGGCCTTTCAGCCACCTCCTGCCCTTGCTCTAGCCTGTGTGGGGTCTGTGCCTGGGGCTGCCTGGGACACAGAGCTTGGGGGTCCTCGGCTCTGCCTCTACCTCCAGTACTCATGTGGCCCCGATGCCTTCCTAAGCTCTCTGAGCTAGGCACCACAGGTCTAAGACGGGGTGATGGCTCCCCATGCTGGCCGGGAATGGGGCAAGGAGAGAACAGGCAGTAGCCTCTGGCAGGTAGGACCACTCAGCATACACGCATTTCCTGTTTCTCTGCTTCTTACATAACCTTGCACAAGGGAGAAATCCAGGTGTCAGGTGTTGCTAGGAGGGGTGAAAATCATGTGCAGGAGTGGGCTGCTTTGAACGCATGACCCGAATCTACAGCATGGGGCAGGACTTAGTGTGGAGTCCCATGGGGGAGGCCACCAGTACCAGAGTCAGACTCGGCCCGCAAGGGAAACACTGCTAGCATTTCTCCCTCAAAAAAGGAGTACACACGGCCCAGAGGTTCAGCAAGAACAGTACCAACCTGCCCGAGGAAGCTCTTTCTTCATCCTTTTCAATTTCTTGGCCTTCTTGCGTCCCTCGTAGAGGGGCTCAGCCTCGCACTCAGATTCCTCGCCGGCCGCTCCGTCCTCCGAGCAGGCTTCTCCTGCCCCAGGGCTGGCGGTCCTCTCTCCCATGGTGCTGGTGGCCGAGAAGCTGAAAGGCATGGAAGGGGACACGGGGCTGTTCAGAAGAGCTTGAGGGGGCACTCTCTAGCCACCAGCAAGGGGGCGATGGCCGGAAACAGTCAGGGCCTTCTTATGAATCAAGTTAAAGACTTTCCCCAGGTCAGAGGCCGGCTCTGCCCTGCTCCACGCCGCTGGGAGTGGTGAAGCACATTCTGCCAGGACATTCCTGGCCTCTGTTTAGTGAAGCTGCTGCAGCAGAAGAGTAGAAGATGAGACTTCAACCTGCTAAGGGAGTCACTACACCACCTTCAACCCACCTGCTCTCATCCAGCTTCAAAGGAAGAGGTTTTGAGCTACAGAATTCTCTTCTTTTCCAAAAAAAAAAAAAAGGTGACTCATTACATTTATCATGAAGCCTGGGTTCCTTCTGAAAGCTTTATAGGATTTGGCATGTTGAATGAAATCAGATTATATGTCCTGATTTTCCCTTAAGAAAATATGGCCCCTGAAATATAACTTGATTTAACAAAAAACAAAAAACAGTGTGCATGGCCAGTAAACTTTCTCCTCTAAATGGTCTTGCAAATACTGTCGGTCATTTATTAGGAAAAGCATCAAACAACAAAAACCCGGAACAACACATGCGCACACACACACACACACACACGTACACACGTGCACGCGTGAAAAACCCCAAGGCATTCCATTTAAAGGGGTGCAGTGAGGAGACAGTGAGAACGTGCATCTGCGTGGCTTCCCTGAGCAGCGAATGCTCAGGTGTCCCAGGTAGATACCGGCTGTCCAGTCGTCTCAGGTCTCATGCTGTTCTGCTTTGCAGTACACCCACATGGGGAGGAGAACAAATGCCTCCTCTGAGTCACAGGAAAGGTCTCAGGTGCTCAGCCTCTGAGACAAACTGCACTTTCACATCTCTACACGGTTCCTTTCTTTCTTTTTCTTTTTGTTTGCTTGCTTTATTAAGTTCTTGCTATGTAGCCCAGGCTGGCTTCAAACTCATGAACCCACTGCCTCAGCCACCTGAATTCTGGGACTAGAGGTATGTGCTCCCACACTCAGCCACACAGACCAGAGCTTCTTGAGAGTGGCTGATTCCAGCTGGAAAATGACTGTGAGCTTTCTCATACCACCAGAGGGAAACTGCTCAAGGAACCATAGAGTATGTCTCAAGGACAAAGGAGCTAGCAGAACACCTTTAGCCAAATAATTAAAGAGAAGTAGTAAACGCCAAACTGTTGAAAAAAATAGGAATCCACAGATCGATATCAACGTACAAGGATGGAAGGTGAGAGGGAAAGAAAAAGAATGGGAAGGGGGTGGGGAGAGTGTCCTAATGCGTGCACTGAAACATGACTAATAAAAAAAAATACACTGTGGGCCTCTTGAAACAAGGCAGAGCCATCTTGGCTCATTAACAAACTATCTCATTTTATAAAACTCTCTCTCTCTCTCTCTCTCTCTCTCTCTAGTGGGCCTGGCCACAGGCTTGGAGGCAGTGTCTGGCCTTTGTCATTCTCTAGTGCCACTGCAGACCTGACTTTCTCATGCTTGGGATGACAGTTGGGACCCTCCTTCTGTGGCATCCTATCAGCTTTCCTTTCCTTTCTTTTTTTTTTTTTCTTTTTTCTTTTTTTGTATTGGGGCTTGAAATCAGGGCCTGGGCTCTGTCCCTGAGCTTTTTTGTTTAAGGCAAGGGCTCTTGAACCACAGTGCTACGTGTGTGTGTGTGTGTGTGTGTGTGTGTGTGTGTGTGTGTGTGTGGTTAATTGGGGATTAAGAGTCTCATAGACTCTCCTGCTCAGGCTGGCCTTAGAACTGTGATCCTCAGATCTCAGCCCCCTGAATGGCTGGGATTACAGGGATGAACCACTGGCACCCAGTCCAATCAGCTTTTCTAGCCTGCTCTTCCACCGGGCCCCAATGCAGGTTGAACTAAGGAAGTCCATCAGATGGTCTCTCCAAAGGTCCCCTTAGGTCTTCTAAGCCCAAAAGCTCCCACCCCACACTTCTGTTCCCACACTACCACCTACCACATCAATTCCCAGTCCCTGTTTAAGGCTCCCTCCACCCACGCATCCCACCATACTCTGCTCGATAGTCATTCATCTTTTCTAACAAACAGAAAGTGTTGACAGCACAGGTGTTCATCAACAGGAGACGACAGGGTGCGACCCACAGCAAAGAAACAAACAGAGGTGCACTCACACCATGGCGTGCAATGATGCACCAACAACATGATCATTGCAAGAACATTCTAAGAACATAAAGCTTTCCCAGAATAGAGTGGGTATTTCATAAGTCCATTTATGCGAACTCCAGACGAGAGGAGGAAAAACTGGAGAGGAAAAATTTCAGCAGAATGGTGGGGGTGGGAGGGTAGGCAGGTCTGGACACGGGGGAATGTTCTGGCATCGTGGTAACGCTCTGCTTCTTCACAAGTGTGCAACATGAGGTGGAGGGTTTGCAAAGTGGCTCAGTGGTAGAGTGTGTGCCGAGTGTATATAAGGACCTGGGTACACCACCCAGCAACACCGAAAGAAAAAAAAATTGAGGAACAACAAAATTAGGTGGATATTTCATAGACAAATGGTTTGATTGCTTTAATTTTTAACTGCAATAGATGGTTTTGAAAGGCCTTGTAGGCATACTCTGCTTTTTACCTAACCCCAAGTTACTGTGGCATCTATGGTTAAGGAGCCTCTGCCTGTGTAGTGCCCTCCACAAACACGAGTGTCCCTGGGCCACAGGGACTGTACAGGCCAGGCCACTCACAAGTCCTGGCCCTCACAGAACTTTTTTTGGGTGGTCAGTTGTGGAGCTTAAACTCAGGGCGAGGGCCCTGTCCCTGAGCTTTTTCCACTCAAGGCTAGCACTCAACCTCTTTAAGATACTGCACCATTTCCGGGTATTTTGGTTGGTTAATTGAAGATAAGGGTCTCACAGGGACTTTTCTGCCTGGACTGGCTTTGACCCATGATCCTCAAATCTCAGCCTCCTGAGTACCTAGGATGACAGGCATGAGCCACCAATGCCCAGCTCACAGGACTTTTAAGTAAACAAAGTATGTATGAGAACATTTAAAACTTACTTTGCAATATATTTCTTAGCTGTTAACCTAAGTTTGCTCTCAAGTAAGAGTCTCTTGCTTCCTAGGGAAAGTCACTGGTTATTGGGCGCCCCTCCCTGAGAGGCCCTCAGAGGCATCGTTACACATTTCATGTGTTATACTCATGTGGCTTCCCACTGCAAGCCTCAGATCCCAGCTTCCTGAGTAGCTAGAATTATAGGCGTGAGCACTGATGCTGGCTGCTCCTTCTTTTCAAGAGGCTGCTCAGCTTATCAACTGCTCACCTTCCATATTCATACATGACCATTTCTAAGGTGAACAGGATTTCTGTTGCTTTTGCAAGCTCCTCCTCAGAGAAAGTGGCTCTTCCGGGTTGTGAAGCAGCAGGACAGGCCTGACACTAACCCCACCCCCACCCCATCTTGGGACTGTTTTAGAGCCCCCCCCCCCCCATTCTTGTCCTCACAGGGCTGTGCAGGTCTCAGGGGTCCCTAAAGGGGCCCAAGTCCCGCAGCCTGCAGCGTTCACACATCCTCCTGCTGCCCAGCCGTTCCTCTCCTCACCGCTGCTGCCGGGCTGTTCATTGGCTCTCTCCATCTCTGTAGTTTCTTGTTCTATTTCTTGTTCTCTCCTCCCTCCCTCCCAGGGGAGGGCAATCTAAGAGAGCAGAGGACACGCCTATGTGCTCAGCACTAGCAGGGCCTGGCAGATACGGGCCCTCTGTCCCACCCCACCCCATTCAGCTTGCTGACTGGGTAAAATAAATGGAAGAAGAGCATGCTGTCCCCCCAGAAGCAACAAGGCCAGGGACAGACACTAAACTGTTCCATCTGTCCTGAATTATATATAATATTAGCCTGGCTTATGCTCCATTATATGGGCAACTAACTTCCCAGTCATCTGGATAAAAATGCTTTCCTAGGGGAAGGAAGGCAGGACAAACATCCTCCCCCTCCCGCCCCCCCAGTCCAGCCTCACACAGCAGAATGAACTGGAAAAATGCGGGTTGGTAGGAGTTGGAAAGCTTGCTTGTATTCATTCACAAGCGCTCAGGCTGAGTGCAAATTCCGTGACCATGACTGCGTCTATGACTCGGGGCGTGATCTGGGTGGAAGGTGAGGTGTTGGCCAGTCTGGGCTCAAGTCAGAAGCCACTCCCTCAGAACTAGGACTATTTCTAACCAAGAATTTGAGTGTGAGTTGGGTGCAGTGGCTCATGTCTGTAATCCTAGCTACTCAAGAGGCTAAACTCAGGAGGACTTCTGTGTGAGTCCAGCCTCGGTAACAAGTTTGCAAAACTCCATCTCAACAGAAAAGTCTGGGCAGGGTGTAAGTGCTTATCATCCCAGCTATATGGAAATTGTAAATAAGAGACTCCCCATATAGATGAGCCTGGGGAAAAAGTTATACTCTATCTGAAAAATAACCAGAGCAAGAAGGGCCATAGCACAAGCAGTGCAGTGTCCGTCTGGCAAACACAAGGCTCTGAGTTCAAATCCCACTCATCAAAAAATGAGAATTTCGGTTTGAAAAGCAAAGCTAACATTAAATAAGATATGTCTGCACGACAGCTACATAGCAATAAAGGACAGCTCTTGTGGAATGAGAGTGTCCATCTGTGCATGTATGAGAGAGACACAGAGCAAGAGAACATAAACAGGCAAAAATTGTAGCTGAAAAGATGAAATGGCCTAAGTCAGAGAAAACTGGCTCTGAGTTACTCAAAATTAATAGCATCACATCAGAATATTTTTTTACTAGTCAGGCATCAGTGACACATGTCTATAACCCTAGCTACTCAGGAGGCTGAGATCTAAGGACTGAGATTTGAAGCCAGCCTGGGCAGGAAAGTCCTTGAGATTCTTAGTTTCAATTAATAGCCAAAAAAGCTGGAAGTGGAGCCATGGCTCAAGAGGTAGAGCATTAGCCTTGAGGAAAAAACTAACAAACAGCAAAAGCACCGGGGCCATGAATTCAAGCCCTAGAATTGGTGCACACACACACACACACACACACATACACACACACACACACAAATCCATGTCAAATCTGGTGAGAAAAATCTGAGATCCTAAATTGGTAAAAAGATAAACTATTTTAATGGACTAGAAGATAATATAGTTAAATTTTATTTTATTTTTTGGCCAGTCCTGGGGCTTGAACTCAGGGCCTGAGCACTGTCCCTGGCTTCTTTTTGCTCAAGGCTACCACTCTGCCAACTTGAGCCACAGCGCCACTTCTGACCTTTTCTGTATATGTGGTGCTAAGGAATCGAACCCAGGGCTTCATGTATATGAGGCAAGCACTCTTACCACTAGGCCATATTCCCAGCGCCTCTAGTTAAGATATTAATTATCCTACTCATGATTGACAGATTCAATGACATTCCAATCAAAGGGCTGGCAGGCTTTGTGTAGAAACTGACAGACAGATTGAAATCTGGGCATCCAGTAGCTCACACCTGTAATCCTAGCTGTTTTGGGAAGCTGAGATCTAAGAATCATGGTCCAAAGCTAACCCAGGTAGGTAAGTCTGTGAGACTCTTCTCTCTAACCAGAAAAAGGACAGACGTGGAGTTGTGGCTCAAGTGGTGAAGTAGCTAAGGGAAAGCACCCAGGCCCTAAATTCAAGCCCTTAGTACTATTGGCATAAAAACAAAACAAAAGAATAAAAAAATTTTTTAAAGAAAAAGGTGAAAGGCAGATGCAATAAACTGACCTCAAGATTCACTGTGAAGCAACAACTGGGGGCAGAAGGGCACTGGACGGTGACGGACAAGTCCAGAAGTCCATCCACATACTCAGCCAGGTGATTCCTCACAAAGGCACAGTAGGCCATAAAGGAAGAACTGTTCACAACTGCACAACTGTAGCTCTGCCCTACACCATGTATCAACATCAACTTGAAAATAGATGGGACACTTAAATATAAAACTGAAAGCTATGAAATTACTAGAGAAAATAAGAACATGTTGTAACCTTAGTTTGGGCCTACATTGCTTTTGTACATATAAAACATATACACCTTAAAGAAATTGAAATATCTGGGGCTGTGAATGTGGCATAGCGGTAGATCTGCTCACCTAGCATGCATGAAGACCTGGGTTCAATTCCTCAGCACCACATAAACAGAAAAAGCCAGAAGTAGCACTGTGGCTCAAGTGGTAGAGTGCTAGCCTTGAGCCAAAAGAAGCCAGGGATAGTGCTCACTCAAGCTCTGAGTTCAAGCCCCAGGACTGGCAAAAAGAAAGAAAAAAAAAAAGAAAAAGAAACTGAAACATCTTCAGAAGAAAGACCTAAGTTCAAAGGCCGCTTCTCCCGTCACTGTCCAACCCTGCAAGACCCTCAACAAAATCAGCACTCGCATGGAAGGCATCTAGAACCTGTAATGGAGGACCTAGACTATTCCCAGCTAGCAAGTCCCTGGGACAGCCACGTAGCTAAGCACAGGGAACTCTGTCTCAGGCGTGGTAGATGATGACCAACAATCGAACTGGATGCTGCTATCAGCTCAGTGGTGTCACACGAAGACTGAGAATGCACTCAGAATGTCTGCCAAGCATTAAGTGTCAGAAAAAGGCCTTCTAGAAAAATGCTAATGATGTCTACATCTGCCAATTAAAATGCAGGATTTACACGTTTCATACTTTGTTTTAGCTAACACTATTTCAAAGACTACAGAAATAAGCCTAAGCATGTGTAATTTAGGCAACTCAAACAGGAAATGCTTTTAGCTACCAGACATGGCAAACAGCATTTCACTCTGTGCCATCTAAGGGGGTGGGGGGAGGCAGTCTGTCATCACAGCACCACGCACTTTCACACACACACAAAAATGACACTACCACATGAAGTACCAAGAAACACAGCCCAAGTGACCAAGACTTCTAACATGGTGGATCAAGTAAATAATATGAAGAGAAAGACAGCATTCATTTCCAAATATTCCTACCATTTTGAAACATGAAAGTGCCCCAACACATCAAAAGTCATGTATGCCACAAGAAGATGTTAAACTTGGCCTTCCGTTATTTAAAATAAAATCCCAAGTTGCCACGCTACTCTACAGTGAGGCCACAGAAGGCATTCGTCCAAATCTCCAATTTCTGCGACAAGGAGCTTTTCGTAGAAATGCTGGCTTTGACTTAGAAGGAAGCGACAAAACTTTTCCGTAGTTCCTAATTTAAAGAAAGCTATATCATTGCCAAAAAAGAACTACATTTTAATGAAGTACAGCTTTTTTAAACATCAAGTAAAGAAGCCTTAGAGATTAAACTCTAAAAGCACTCAAGGCTGAGGATGTATAGCTCAATGGTAGAGATCTCATCCAACATGTGCACGGCTCAGGACTCCGCCCCCAGTATCACAAATATATGAAAAGACCTAAAATTGCAGAGACCATTTTTCATATATAGTACTGCTCTGCTTCCCAGCTGAGCTCTGTGTGTGTGTGTGTGTGTGTGTGTGTGTGTGTGTGTGTGTGTGTGTGTGTGTGTTTGCCAGTCCTGGAGCTTGAACTCAGGGCCTGAGTACCATCCCTGGCTTCTTTTTGCTCAAGGCTAGCACTCTACCACTTGAGCCACAGTGCCACTTCCGGCTTTTCTCTATATATGTGGTGCTGAGGAATCGAACCCAGGGCTTCATGTATAGGAGGCGAGCACTTTACCACTAGGCCACATTCCCAGCCCCTCAGCTGAGCTTTGTCTACATTTTATACACCTCTACAGTAAGGCTGACATCCACCTCCACACTGCCCCGCCTGGGCATCAGGTGTGCTACACCAGCCTGCAGATGCAAGGAGAAAGGCTAGAGAAAAAGCACAAGCCATGCACGAGGCCCTTTAACACATGAAGCAGAGGAAGGAGGCAGCAGGACCTCCCAGGCTCTGTCCCTGGTGCTATTCCATCCCCTCTCAGGGGCACTCTCCCAATGCTGGCTTCTGACAATCCCGACTCTGCTTTTTCATGGTGGTTCCCATAGCCCTGGGCTTTCTCAGCAAGGCTAAAGACAGACAGAAAGACAGACACACACACACACACACACCCTATTTTCCTGTGGACTTGCTCCTTCCTCTGCTTAAAATCAACCACCCATTCATCAAAGATCAGGACAGGATCCCACATGGAGCGGAGCAGGACAGGGCCCAGCAGGGAGGATTTGAGTGTGTATGGTGCTGGACATCTGAATCTTCTCCCCAAATAAGCAAGGTTGAAAGGTGAAGGCTTCTTTGCTAGTTACCTGTCGTTTCATAACTTATTCAAATGAGATGCACAATCATGCAAACATGCCACAATGCTGGGAGGTAACACCAAACATCACACTGAGTCGCCAATGCCTCTATGTTAAGACTCCTATGCAGCGGAGCTAAATGGTTTAGCTCCACTGAGTCAGGAACAGCACATCATCCCTGGTTTCACTGAGATGTTATACGGGATAAATAAACAGGCACCTATTCTGGTGCCTGGAAGGAAGAAAGTGCTTTAATAGATGTTGTGCAGGTCAGCCTACAAAGAGCTCAGAAAGCATACTGTGTGCTGGTGAGCTTGACCCTAAGCAGGCAGAAAAGCAATGAAGAGATGAGAAAAGGTAACAGATTCTCTCTTACCAGTTAGTTTTCACAGAGCACCTGACCCGTACAACAGTCCTGCCCTTGGCTCTGAGGTGGTTTAATATAAATGAGGAGTCAAATGGCCAGGTACAGCTAAAGCATGTTTTCACTAAGGAACCATGGGAGACTGAAGGACCTGGCAATGCAAAGAGCTGTGGTCTAATTGCTGGGAGCAATGCCAGGGTGCCTTGCACTGAGTTAGGGGACAGTGAGGGGCCCATGTAGCCCCTCACATTCTTGTGAGATGAAAGAACATCAGCACAGGGGATGGAGAAGACATGAGGTGAGAACCTGAGGGGGGAGGAGGAGCCAGGCTTTCTTCAATGGATCCTGCTAGGTAGGTTCACCCCTGCCAACACAGAGTGGTTAATGTAACTATCATGAAAATTTAAATTCTGGAAGAAGTAAACCCCACAGAAGTAAAAATAAAACAAGCCTACACTGGGTGCTGGTGGCTCATACATGTAAGCCTAGCTATTGAGAGGCTGAGATTTGAGGATTGAGGTTCCAAGCCAGCCTAAGCAGACCATCTACAGGACTGTTATTTCCCATCAACTTGCAAAACTGCCACACTGGACATTTGGCTCAGATGGTAAGCACCATCCATGAGCAAAAAAAAAGCCTAGTGAGAATGCAAGATCCAAAGTTAAAAAGAAAAAAAAAAAAAGGAATGCTCATTTACTAGGATAAAACTATTTCGGCACAATAGAAAAGAAAGGCTGAACTAAAATAAAATAAAGTTCAAGTACAAATGACATTGGATATATTAGTATTTCAAAAAGAAAGGAAGACAGACTTTTTTGCTAACTCTTTTCATTCAAGGGCCCACTACTAATGACCTGCTTTCTTAGGTAAACCCCACCCCTAAGATCTCCATCATCCTCCATGTTATCAGACAAAAACTTCAACACATGAGCTTCTGGGGGCCAGTTAAGAGCCAAACCATAACACCCATCTGACTCCAAATACAAGATTCATTTAGAATGGACTATGACAAGAAACCTAAAATAAGCCAATCACAGTTCAAGCCCACACCTGGACAGGAAGCAAGACAGTATCCGAAAAATAGCCAACAAAAAACTGGGATTTATGGGGCTGGGAATATGGTCTAGTGGTAGAGTCTCACATACGTGAAGCCCTGGATTCCATTCCTCAGTACCACATATATAGAAAAAGCCAGAAGTGACACTGTGGCTCAAGTGGTAGAGTGTTGAAAAAGAAGCCAGGGACAGTGATCAGACCCTGAGTCACACACACACACACACACACACACACACACACACACACACACACACACACACACACACACACACACGGATTGCAGCTGGGTGCCAGTGGCTCTCACCTAAAATCCTAGCTACTCAAGGAGACTGAGGTCTGAGGATCATGGTTCAAAGCCAGCACGGGCAGGAAAGTTCATGAGGCTTTTATCTCCAATTAACCACCAGAAAACCAGAAGTGGCACTGTGGCTCAAGTGGTAGAGTGCTAGCCTTGTGCTGAAGAGCTCAGGGACAGCATCCAGGCCAAGAGTTCAATACCTATGGCCAATCCAAAAAACAAAACTGGATTGAGGTGTGGGTCAGTAACAAAGCACCACCTGGCGAATATGAGGCCCTGAATTCAAACCTTAGTCACTCCTCTTCCAAACAATCAGATTTCTCACAATTCTAACAGAAGCTACACTGGACCAAGTTGCTAGGCTCTCACCTGTTGGTGCAGAAGTCGTGGTTCTGTAACTCGTGGGACGATGTTTTCGTGTCCAGTCTCTTCTGCTCTACCTCCTGCCAGCTGTCTTCTGTCCATTTCCTCTTGGTTTGCTTCTCTTCCCGCTTCTTCCCCACATACTCGGCATAGGTCTGGATTCGATAGCTTTCTGCGTATTTGCTGGTATTCACAGCTACAAGGAAAAGGAAGCAATCCTTACTGACATCGAGGGAGTGGGTGTGGCCTAGCCAGGCAACACTGGGGACATCCAGCACAGCCTCCTGGTCTGCATCCTCTCCCAGAGCATGGCCGCCAACACAGTGAGAAGCTTCAAACAGCAATATACATAAAACACGAGCCAAACAAATGCAGTGAGCATGACTGTCTAAAAATTATTCAGGCAGAAATGAAAATAAAATCAATGACCACTAGGCAAAACTGCCAACCGTATTTTGTTAACAGGCCTCTGCTACCCCCCGGATGCCACCAGGTAACTGAGACACGCCATGCTCCTTTCCTTTCTCAAGGATACCAATGCTCTGGATTGTGCTCTGCCAGCAGGAAGGCTTGGGAGCAAAACCAAGTCTGGGAGGCAAATACTTCATACTACAGTCAGGACAGATTGTTTCTTTTATCAGTTGTGAGGCTTAAACTCAGGGCCTAGGCTCTGTCCCTGAGCTTTTCTGCCCAAAGCTAATGCTCTACCACTTTGAACCACAGCTCCACTTTCATGTTTCAGGACTTTCTTGCCTGGGCTGGCTTCGAACTGTGATCCTCAGATCTCAGCTTAGTAGCTAGGATCGCAGGTGTGAGCCACCAACATCTGGCCTCAGGTCAGTTTTCTGTTATTTTGTTTCTGCAGTGCTTGAAATGGAACCCAGGACCTCACTATACCACTGAGCCTCATCCCTAGATGGAGCCGGGTTAGATGTTCTTATCCCCTGCCACCCTCTCCCTTGAAGTTGCTGGATGGATACACTGGAACCATGCACATGAGGACAGACAGACAGCCGCCCTGCACTGGTGCTGGCTCATGCAGCTTGGGCACGTGCTCTCCTAGCTGCTGTCCCTGAAGTGGTAAGAGCCTGGCCATGCTGTCAAGGACAGTGTTGGGACCTCCGTGATTCCACCAGCACAGTGACATCAGAAACTGTGCACCCCGCCCCCAACAGAGCTCCTGGCGCGGAGCAGTTCTCAGCAGCTGTAAGGTAAATGAGTGTACAGCAGAGGTGGCCGGGGAAGTGAGTGAGAGCACAGGGGAACTGGACCAGGGCCTAATATGCACCAGGGACCTCTGCTCCAAGGCCAGGGCAGCTAGCTGCATGGGAGGCAGAGGCTACACACATACAGTGTACAATGACTTAGGAAATCCATGCCTCAATATTTAGCCAACTATTCGGGGAGAGGGGGTGTATTGGGGTTTGAACTCAGGGCTCTGTGCTTGTTATGTAAGTACTCTACCACTTCCAGCCTTTTTGCTGTGTGTGTGTGTGTGTGTGTGTGTGTGTGTGTGTGTGTGTATTTAATGGTGCCCGACAGTTTCCAATTACCACACTTTCTGTCCCATGGATTATATGCGCAAACAAGCGGCAAATATGGACAGGGAATTTATTTGGAAGTCAGGATCACTTAAGAGGGGAGAGGAATGGTCATCCGCTTTGCTGGCCTTCGGATGGCCAGCATTTCCTCATGTCCCATGGCTTTGCAGCTCTAGAAGTCCAAACTCTGGCTGCCAGCCATGCTTCTGAGGGCAGCATCAGCAGAAGGAACTGGCCCCCAACTGCATCCTCCAGCACGTCCAGCCTGCCTGCGAGGGGCAGGGTAACACCGAGCAGGCTGCACGGTAACACAAACCCTTTCTAAATTTGTCAGGGCAAGGATTCAAGGCCATCTTTTGGTCCAAACATGTGTTGTCAAAGCCACTGGGGGAAACAAGTGTATAGAGAACCTACCTCATTTCCCCACAGGCGAGTGAAGCAGCTGAGCCAGAATAACCTGGCCTGTTCACAGCTTCATCAGTTCCTAACACACGCACATCAGAGCAGTCAATCTCCGCAAATCCCCGAGGAAGGGATGTCCCAGTAACCACACAGAAACTGAGCGTCCAGCAAACTCAATGGCTGGCCGAGGCCGTATCAGTTAAGTGGCAAAGCTGGTGTAAATCGACATGTGAGCAATATATGGACACAACTATAGACACAATACAGGTATTTTCTATGTTTAAGGTTGGCCTCTGTTTCATAAAGTCCTTCCTGTACTCAGAGTTTTATTTATTTTTTTACGAGTCCTGGGGCTTGAACTTAGGACCTGACCTGAGCACTGTCCCTGGCTTCCTTTTGCTCAAGGCTAGCACTCTACTACTTGAGCCACAGCACCACTTCTGGCTTTTTCTATATATGTGGTGCTGAGGAATCGAACCCAGGGCTTCATGTATACAAGGCAAGCACTCTACCACTAGGTCATATTCCGAGCCCCTGTATTAAGAGTTTTAAAGAATACCTTAAAGCGTCTGGGGTTTGAACTCAGAGCCTGAGCACTGTCCCTGAGTTTCTTTTGTGTTCAAGGCTAGCGCTCTACCACTTGAGCTACAGTACCACTTCTGGCTTTTTCTGAGTAGCTTACTGGAGATAAGACTCTCACAGACATTTCTGCCTGGGCTGGCATTGAACCACAATCCTCAGATCTTAGCCTCCTCAGTAGCTAGGAATATAGGTGTGAGCCACCCCTGGCTATGTTTACTTTTTTAAAAAAATTGAGGTTATTTTCCAGCCAGGTATAGTAACTTACACCTGTAATTTCAACACTCAGGAAGCTGAGGCCAAAAGGATTACAAGTTTAAGATAGTATTGGCTACATAGTAAGAATCTATCACAGCCTCCTTAGAGAGAGATGGCTTTCCTTTCAGGTCAAATGAAGTCTAAAATGACAGCCCAATTGTTGATGAGGAGAAAGATTTAATGTGTAATGTATAATCCTCTGGGTCTCAACAGAAAAAAGCAGTAGTTAGAGGAATTGGGCTGGGTTATGGGTAGTGAGGCAGAAAGTGACTCCAATGGGAGGTGGTGTTTGGGGGTGGTGAAGGAGGTAACCTGTGTCTTGATGGTGGGGGTGACCTAACCTCAGGCCTTTTTTGAAACATAGACCATATACCAAAGATAGTCATTGTGTTTTATGGGCTATATACCTTAAGTATTCCATGGACCTGAAAGATAGATTCCAAAATTTAAATGGGAGAATAAAAGACCCAATGATAGCTCTTTTTCTTTTCTTTCACTCCCCCTTTTTTCCCTTTTGGCAATTCTGGGTATTGAGTGCAAAGCTTTGTGCTTGTCCACTTGATCTATTTGTTTGTTTGTTTTCCAGATGGAGTCTCATGCTTTCTGTTCATGCCAGCCATGGGCCATGACCCTTCTATGCCGGGCTAGGTTCACCTCCCCTGGCGCAGGGATGCCAGGCTTACTCTATTATCTGTGCTCCCTTTCTCACCCTCTCCCCTGGTCACCTGACCCACAGGCAAGGCCAGGGTGGAGTGGGGGGCTAGGGAAGACCTCAGGTGCACGTGGCCAAACGAGATCCCTTTTCCTCCCTCCTTACCCACGAAGGAAGCCAGGCGTACGTGGAGTCTCGGAGACAGCTTCAAGAGCAAATCTGATTTAATAAGGGAGTGGCCAACAGCTAATATAGTAATGGTGACGAGAAAAGGGGTGATCTACCAAGAGCTGGCGATAGGCTGGCGAGCTTGTCTTAAGACCCCCTCGATGGGCTAACGTCACTTGCATAGCACCACCCCATGGGCAAAGCCCGCGAAAATGGGGGGGGGGGGCATACGTGCTAGCTGGCGAGAGGTTGGGGGGCTGGTCACAAAGCCAGCCCTTCTGGTTCCGGACCCAGAGAGGTGTGGCCTGCTTCCACACTGCCCCAGGGCTGGGGGAAGGGCCAAGTCTCGGGATAGCTCTCCTTTGCCCTTCCCCCCTCAAAGCCAAAGCTGAACCCCAACACTTCTATCTCTGCTTTTGCCTCTTGAATAGCTGGGATTATAGGTGTGAGCCACCAGACACTTCCAAAGAGCAGTGAGAAGAGCTTATTTTCATGCTGTAGAAACTAAGACATGTAGCTATGGAGTCCAAGTAAACAATTAAATAACCTGGCCAATGGTAGAGAATTAAGAGCCTAGTAATAGAATTCTGTGACTTTGATTTTTGACAGAACAATCTAGAAAAATTGAAGAGCTGGAAAAACTGTTTATCTATAGGAACATAATGATAGTGGATTCTTAGTCATACCAGGCCAAAAAAAAAAAAAAATCTAGTCCAGATGGATGAAGAACATAAATGTCAAAAGTGAACTTTGAAAACTTGAAAAGAAAACGTAAGGGAAGAGCTTTCTGAGCTTGACGTAGGAAAAATTTATGAAGAGACATAAAAGAAAAGATCAGGAAGCTTGGCTACATTAATATTAAAACTCTGCTCCATCAGAAGATTCTTAAAAGAAAGAAAGAGGAAACGCTGGGCAAAGAAATGGAGAAGACATTAATAGGACAGCTGGCAGAAACCAACCCAGAAATACATGAAATGCCGACACATCAGTCAGATGACAATGGAAATGGGAAAAGGGGGCCAATGAACACATGCAGAGGCACTCAGCCTCGGGCCCAGGGACGTGAGGAGCACGGGAAGATGAACACTTTGTGTCTATTGCCTTGGACAAAAATGAAGATGATTGGTAATATCAATCATTGGGAAGATGGGCAGTGTGTCAACTACTATGCAAATACACATCAGTCTAACTTCTTCATCAACTCACTTCTGTACTCAGTCATGAACAAATGAGCCACCATGTGAAACTAGACACAGACCTGTACTCACTGGGGAGAGAGACAGTGTGTACCTGGGGAACTGCCAAGTCCTACGGGTCTCCAGGGGCACCTGACCAAGCCCATGACACAGGAATGGTACCCTCAACAAAGACGCTGGGCTGAACCTAAGGGTTGGGAGAAGAGGTGGTATGAAAAATACAGAAAAGAGTCGAGCCGCAGACAGGACCATGAAAGTGAACTATCTCTGGGGAGGGCATGGGCTGGAGGCTGGGTGATGGTAGGGGGGTGCTGTGGCCAGTGTGGTGGGAGACTTGGAAGGCCTCAGCCTAGGATCCGAGGGAGTAGCAGAAGGGAGTGTGAGCCCGGAGGAAGGGCAGAAAGGCTGGTGGAGAAGGGCGAGCAAAGGAGAGCTCACACTAAGCACTGAGGCACCCTCCCACCTGCTGAATCCCCATCCATCTCATCAAGCTTCCTAACTCCATTTTCACAAACACACATTGAGTACTATGACTGTGTGTGCTCCTTTCACTCATACATCCTTCCCTCCTTGGTTGGGTTTTCTTGAGGAAGAATCTTACTTTGTAGCCAGGTGGTCCTCAAACTTCCAATTCTCCTGCTTCAGCCTCCCATATACTGTGATTACAAGTATGCACCACCACACGTGGCTATTGACAACTTTAAACCTTCACAGAAGTCCCCCACCAAGTACAAAAGGTTTCCCAAGTGCTGACACAGCTCCTTACAATGTGGGGCTGGAGATGTGCAGAATGGGAGGAAATTTAAGATGGAGGCAAGCAGGAACAGGTGGAGCTCTGGAAAAACGTTAAAACAATTACTTCTTTTTTTAAAAAAATCACCAAAAACCAACCTTGATTTTCTTAGATGAAACCTCTAACTTTAAACAGGAGTTGGGAGGCAATTCCACATTTCACAGTCTTGCGGGAGTTGACAGACAGCTGAAAGACCTGAGCAATTTACAACATTCTTCACACTGCGTGCAAGAAAATTGAGACTGATGTCTCAACTACACAAGAATAACTCAGGGTTAAATCAAAGCTCAGCCAGACCTTGTGAAACATTGAGAACACTGAATAAATCCCACCCCAGGGAAAGACCGCCCCACTCATGTTTAGTCATGCTCTTTGGAGCAACCTCTGAAGGCACCTAACATAAAGGTGTGCACACAGACAACAACTGCAGTGCTGCAGACCAGCTGCTGTGCCATCTCAAATCCTAACACAGTGCCCTATGGTATAGACTTAGTACATCCTCTTTTCTCTCTGGTCCCACGTGATGAGACAGCATAGCATGAGCATCACAGATGGAGACTAACAGGCTGAGCAAGCAGCCGCTACTTGTGGCCACAGCGAGCCGAGCCCATTGCTACTGCTGAACCCACTTCCCAACACCGTCTTCCCTGCCTCACTGGCAACACCCAGCATGCAACAAGTCTCAGGTTGCACTAGTATCACCAAACACAAGCTTCCTCAGGACAAGAAGCCGCCCTGATGTGCCCTGCTTCTCCCTCTTGTACTGGTATCAGCCAGCATTGAGTTCCTGACCTGCTACCGGCTGACCTGAAGCTGGAAGCTCACTGATAACCACCATTTCTATGTGACAATATGCTTTGTTTCTAAAAGGTTAATCAACAAAAGGACTTTCAGGACACGACCCCATTGGAGCCGTGTGCAGCTGAACTGCTTGCTGGCTGTAGGTGGTAGATTTAAATGCAGTCCTTTCGTTCCTGCGGAGGATGTCTTAGTTTCCCTGTAGGTGCAAACACAGGTAGAAGCAAGCTACATGCACACACGCACCACACACCCACAGTACAATCTCTCCCCTCCCCCCCTCCATTTCCCACCACCATGTGAGCAAAAATTCTGGCCGAGTAGCATGGGCATAAAGATGTCTGAGTTTCAGCTGCTGCAGAGCCTGAAGTCTGTTTGTTTATATATGAACAGTGTTCGCTGGATGGCAGGATTTCCTTACAGCTCCTAACTCAGCAAAGTCTGGAGGGAGCTGGAGGAAAGGATGGAAATGACAGGTCCTTATCAGCTAGGCAAGGGCTAAGCTGGCTCACCTGGGAGGTAAAGTGTCAGCACCCAGAGCGGTCACAGAAACTCCCAAGGGACTGCCAATGGGGCCACCCCAAGTATCCCTTCACCAGGCGGGGCCTTTATCAGTTGCCTGCTGGGGGATGAAGGGTGGGGGGTGTTCCAGGTTGCTCCATTAGAAACAAGAGCCCTCTGTCTTTCCTTGCTTTTTCGCTCTTTGATGATGGGCTGAACCTCACAACTTACTTCACTGGAGGACTCTTTCTGTACCCATAAAAACCCTAAACAGATATCGTTATTTCTATTAAGTTTTGGAGACACAGTCTCCCAAGGTTGCCTAGGCTGACCTTGAACTCATGGGCTCAAGGAACTTTCCTACATCGTGAGTAGCTCGGACTACAGGTGTGTGCTACCATGATTTAAAAGTCCCATCTTGTCTTAGCATTCTGTATGAAACACTTGTTTTGTTTTAGCCTCTTTTCAAATTTTCAAAGCACATCCCAGTCTATGTTAATTTTAGACTATTACTCCATTTCATTTTCTTCCTCATCAAATAGTTACCCTGCTCTTAGCTGGGGAACATTAAACCGCCAAAATGAAATGAACCAACACATCAGTACCCAGAGAGCGGGAGAAGGAAGGAAGGAAGGAGAGAGGAGCACAGAGGGAAAGGGGTACAGAGAATGAGAGTCAGCAGGAACAAGCTTTGCCCTGTGGCAAGGGCTTTGGGTGGTTAGCAAGTCCCCACAAACCCAGAGAGGTAACAATCTCAAGCACTAGAAGAATCTGTGAAATTCTCTGCCAGTAGAATAAGATTTGTTTTTAAAGTGACACTGGAGGCGGGAGGCATGGCTGGGTGGGGGAGTGCGTGCTTATTAGCACGCAGGGGCCCCAGGCTCTCCTAGCAACCCACACATGCATGTGCGCATGCACACACAACACACACACATGCACACACACTCACATATGACACGCACTGTTCAGCCTGTCTCACATTTTATTATCTTCAAATTATTCTAAACATTTGTTTTGTTTTCCACATCACAAGGAGAAATATGCATCTTTTTGTGTAGATGTCCAATGCAATAATCAATTGGCTAGATAATATTTATGTGTAAAACAAACACAATGGCAAGTATGATATTGCTGTATATTTTTGAATGTTTTAGAATAATGCATCATAAAGTTCCCAATCACCCAGTGGTGTCCCGCAATGTCAAAATACTTAATACAAGAAGTAGTTAGCGGTAGAAAGCCAGGCTAGTGTGCATAAGGCATTGGGTTCAACTGCAGAGCCCCCCGCCCCCAACAAAAAGATCTCAATACAAATTGGGAAACTGAAAAACAATTTCTGAGAGCCATGTACTGACAGAGCAGAATACATAATTTTTCTGATTGACAGCAGAGTAGCTTGTAGATTTAAAAGTGCTTCCGACATTGTTCCCTAGAAAAATATTGCCATCCTTTGAATTCTAATCCTCCAGTCCCACAGCAAGTGCCTGTAATGTAAGTAGTCTTGTCTTGAAGCATGCTTAATGCTGCCTTTGCACAGTATTATGCTTGACTGTCATAAGGAAAAGCGTAAGTTCTCTTGTAACAATGGCCCTGGAACCCGGCTGTAAGGCACCATACACAGTGTTTCACCTGTGAGCTTACTGTGAGTGAGCGCCCTGTGCCCCTGTGTACCCCACTCCACCCCGACATGGCCAACCAACACAAAGGAAAGACCTTTGAAGGGAAGAAGCACAATAGCCACAACTCTGCCACCATTTAGCTATGCAGTCTCTGTGGAAGTACCTGGCAGGCAGCTGACTGGAATTAGCTGAGCCAGCCCTCCTGGCTCATGGCTGGCCTCTTCCCCTTGGAAATTCACCCTACAAGCATGTTCCCGAGTACCTGATTGTACCCCCAAAATCCAATTGAGGCATAGAACTTACATAATTAGGTGATATTCTGGCACAGAGTTAGGGTGTGGTGTTGGTTCACTACTGCTCCCCAAAAGAACACAGGCAGATTGTGTTATCAAGAAGCTTTGGATTGGGCTGGGAATATGGCCTAGTGGCAACAGTGCTTGCCTCCTACACATGAAGCTCTCGGTTCGATTCCCCAGCACCACATATATGGAAAACACCAGGAGGGGCACTGTGGCTCAGGTGGCAGAGTGCTAGCCTTGAGCGGGAAGAAGCCAGGGATGGTGCTCAGGCCCTGAGTCCAAGGCCCAGGACTGGCCAAAAAAAAAAAAAAAAGAAGCTTTGGATTGCTTAAAAAATAAAAATAAACGAAGTCTGGCCACCTGAGGAGTTAAGACACTTTAACGATCATCCTCTGCAAGAAGGACGTGGTGGGGAACAAGTGCGCCATGGTGACAGTGTTGCTTCCCGCCTGTCCCACGTCCTCTCTGGAAACCGGTCTCCCATCTGCACCAGGCCCTCTCTAGGGCGGTGTGGAGGCATGGCTGGAGTTCACCTTGGCTAGCCACCCGGCGTGCCAGCCAGATGTGGACCTGAGCAGGCTCTGATCTCACACACCAGAGGATGACCACATTGCTCAAGACACAACTCACAGTTGGCAGACACACCCAAGGGGAGTCTGGGAACTGAGAGCCAAGTGGGAAAAGCAGCTATGCATCTCCTGTCATCTCAGATGAACTTAGGTGCAGTTTCACTGAGTGGAGTGATGGGAAAAACCAGTCTCGTTTGCCTTCAACATCTACCCAACACCAAGAAGCCTGAACTCACACACATGCACCAACTCCAACACACAGCTGGATATGGTACCTAGTCTTTGTCACCCTGAAGCTAGCACAGCGCTCCTCTGTGTCCCAACAGTCCCATCACCACTACCAGCTGCTGACAAGCAAGGCTGACTTTCCAGAGTAGGGATCTGACTTCAGATCGGGGAGGAAATGTTAAATAATTCATCGGGCAATTTAAAACCATTTTAGTATTAAGATCAAAAACGGATATATTAGAGAAAGTAGAATTTTTTTAAATTGGTAAGTCATATGTTTAAATAAAACATACAACTGCAGAGAAATTCCGAGTCTTGCTCCTCTCCTCCTCGGCCCGCTGCCCTTGAGCTAGCAGCGGCTCTCCTCGGGCAGAGGCAGTTTGAGCACAGCCTCCAGCCACAGAGGCACCTGGTAAACATTAGCTGGAAGAATGACTGACTATTCTCTGGCTGAATGGGCACAGCAGAGAGAGAAGACCTTGCTTTTCTTGGTAGCAAAGTGGTATAAATTCCAGGCAAGAAGCAAGACTCTGTCTCAAAAATACTCAATTGCAAAAGGGAGCTGGAGGCATGGGTCAGCAGAACAACACCTGCTTAACAAGTGGAGGGCTACATGCAAACCCCAATCCTATTCAAGAAAAAGAAGAAATAAAAATCATACTCAAAAGAGAAAAAAAAGGCCGGGCACAGGTGAATCACGCCTGGATCATGGTGCGAAGCCAGCCAGGCATGAAAGTCCATGAGACTCTTTTCTCCAATTAACTACCAGAAAATCGGAAATGGAGCTGTGGCTCAATGAAGTAGAATGCTAGCCTTGAGTGAAAAAGCTCAGGGACAGTGCCCAGGCCCTGAGTTCAAGCCCCACGACGGACAAAAAGAAAAAGAAAGAAATTACACAGTAATGATGACAAATAAGCAAATATAAACCTTCAAGAGAAGTTGGTTTCTTTCTGTTTGTGTTTTTGAGACAGGCTCTGTAGCCCAAGCTAACCTTGCACTCAAAATCTTTAATGCTAAGACTTTCAGGCATATATATTACTTAGTTTCTTAATTCTAGTAGCTATCCTTATTTTCTTAACCTATCATGTTACTTTTCTGAATCCCATCCCAGCATCCCAGGCCACTGTGCACAGCTCTCCCCCACTCACTGGCTCACCGCCCGCCCCCCACTGGACAATGCCAGAGCACAAATAAGGGGGTCAACCAGCCACTCATCTGTGTGGCATGGTGATTTGACTTTCCCATACAGACAGCTTCAGTCAAGTGGCCAAGCTTATTCTCCTATTGTGCTGTACCAGCAAGGAAGAAGACAAGACAAAGAACCGGTGTCTATTGAAAAAACAGCAGAAAAAAATTTTTTTTTACCAGTGTTAGAATTTCCGAATGCCACCCAACCATTGGATTGCTTAATAAAGGTAGTTTCTGGATCATTTCCCTTTTTAAAGAGCTCTGTGAACACCCAAATCAGACCAGAAGGACCTATTCTATTAACCTCCGATCTAGCAAGTGCTGTCTTTAAGCTGAACATTAGCCTTCCTTTATTTAAAAATTTAAACTTTTCACTGCCAGCTAAAACTCTATGGCAATCAGCTGCTATCTCCATGTGTTGGTACAGATGATAAGGCCAAGGTCACAGTGTCCTTTAAAGGTCAAGGGTGATATAGCTTGGCTTGCCCTCTGATCCTTGGTCAGAAATGAACACCACTGGCTATCCACGTAGGACAGGGAAAGAGCAGCCAGCTCTGCACAAGCTGTTCAAGGAGTCACTAAAAAACAGAAAACTAAAACAAAAATAAAATGGGCCGGGTGTATAGCTCAATGGCAGAGCGCTACTAAGCATATATGAGGCCTTTGGTTTGATCTTCAGCATAGTAAAAGAGAAAAAAATAAAGATACTTGGGAAGCAGCACATAAATTCCTACACTAGTCAGACAGAGGAGCTAATAAACAATACATCACATACAATGTAAGCCTGAACCAACGAGCTGAAATCATGACAAAAATATGAGATAAAACAGAGCCAAAACGACAAGCCAAAAGTATCGCTGGCTCTCTTCTGCCTACTGAATTATGAGGCGGCTTAGCAGATTCAAGTAGAAATCTGTGTATCTAAAAGATAAACACAGCTAAAAATGAGATTATGTGCAATTCTGAAAAGTCTTTGGGGTCTAAAAGTAATTCATTTCCTCCCCTTCCCCTGCCCCCAGTTTTCTGGAGCCCGTAAGTTAAAAAGACATGTTTTGCCAGGAGGGAGTGGCTCACGCCTGTAATCCTGGCTACTCAGGAGGCTGAGATCTGAGGATCATGGTTCAAAGCCAGCCTAGGCAGCAAAGTCCTCATGAGATTCTTTTTTTTTTTTTTTGGGCCAGTCCTGGGGCTTGGACTCAGGGACTGAGTACTGTCCCTGGCTTCTTTTTGCTCAAGGCTAGCACTCTGCCACTTGAGCCACAGCGCCACTTCTGGGCGTTTTCTGTATATGTGGAGCTGGGGAATTGAACCCAGGGCCTCATGTATACGAGGCAAGCGCTCTTGCCACTAGGCCATATCCCCAGCCCTGTCATGAGACTCCTATCTCCGATCAATCACTCAAAAATCAGAAGTGGAGCTGTGGCTCTAAGTGGTAGAGTGCTAGCTAGCCTTGAACAAAAAAGAGCTCAAAGACAATGCCTAGACCCTGAGTTTAAGCCCCAAGACTCACCAGAAAAAAAACAAAAGAAAATGACATTATGTTCAAACACAAGACAAAGCATTTTCTCTTCAAGCACTGTAGGTAAGAACTAAGAACCATCACTCACTTAGCTAAGGCTGAGCACTTACAGAATCACACCCAACTCTCCTCAGACAGGAGCAACAGCAGTAGTATGCCTATCTTTATAAGAAGAATCTGGAGGGCTGGGAATATGGCCTAGTGGTGGAGTGCTCGCCTCGTGTACATGAAGCCCTGGGTTCAATTCCTCAGCATCACATATATAGAAAAAAGCTGGAAGTGACGCTGTGGCTCAAGTGGTAGAGTGCTAGCCTTGAGCAAAAAGAAGCCAGGGACAGAGCTCAGGCCCTGAGTTCAAGCCCCAGGGCTAGCAAAAAAAAAAAGAAGAATCTACTTTTTACATTACCTTTATAATAACAATTTTTAAAAAGAAGAATCTTCTTAAGGGACACCCACTGCAATATTTACCAGTTAACATGATATGGCTCTAGAACATGCTTCAAAACAAAACCAACATGGGGTGCTGGTGGATCCCACCTGTAATCCTATTTGGAAGGCTAGGACCTGGAGGACCATGGTTTGAAGCCAGCCTTGTCAGAAAGTTCCCTAGACGTTACCTCCAATTAACTAGCAAAAAACTGAGCTGGAGGTACAAAAGTGGTAGAGTGCCTGCTGAGCGAGCAAGCAAGTTGAGATTCACCATGTGTTTCTAGTTGAGTAGTTGGAAAGGGAATACACAGGAGAATATATATTTTAATTTTTTCCACAAGAATAAGTTCAAGCAAATCATCACCACCATTGCATAGGCCTTTCCCTGTGAGCCCCTCCCCCTGCAGAAACCCCACCAGCAACACCAGCATGGACCTGGCGCCTCTGCTGACCCTACACTGCTTGGTCTTTGGATGCTCTAGGTTACATTCTTGGATGTAGCGAAAGTCCACCATTTTGCTTCTGATGCTTTTCAATTCTAGGAAGAGCTGCTACAAGTACACTTTGTCCACTTTGGCAAACCTCAACTTCCCCCTTTCTTTCTCACATGTAGAACAAGAATACTTGATGGACAACAGAGTAAGTCCAGTAGATCCAGTTAATTCCCCCTCCCATCAATTAATGAAGACATTGGCCTAAGCCTTGACTAAGATGGGTGACTGGAATTTGGCTCCCTCAGAACTCCCACACTCAAAGGATCAGGAGTTGAAGCCACAGTGGAGCAAGCTCATCCCCCAATTCAGGCTCTTGGAATTCTCTGAAGAAAACCAGGGCTGTCCAAAAAATGCTATAAGCCACAGGTCCCTAACTCCACCCCACCCCACCACCCCAGTCCTCCAGCCTTGCAAATACATAACATAGGATAAAGACCCGCACAGAGTCACACATCAGTAAATAAACACACAGGATCATTGAAGAAAAACATATGCCAAATGAAACGGGTTTTTTTTTGTTTTTTGTTTTTTTTTTTTGCTTTCCACTCTGAATATTTGTTAAATATCATAGAGGAGCCAAGTCTAAGGTAAAAATAGTCCTGCAAGTGAAAACAAGAAAAGCCCAAATACCAACACAGAAAGAACTTTGGCTGCAAACCTCATATGCACTCCAATCAGAAACCAAACAGAGCTGGGGTGCAGGTGGGGAGGGAAGCAGAGGCTCCTCCCTGCAGGAAGGTATAGGAGTGCTAGCGCTGGCCTACAGCTCCAGCTTGAAGGCCAGTTGTGGACTAGGCCACAAGAGAAATCCTACTCGAAGCCTGCTCCCTACCTGGATGTTTACAAAAAAAAGCAAAGTAAACAGCAAAGATAAATTTTCCAAATCCACTTAAAAGATAGGCATTCTCGTTCAGATTGAAGAAAAGCAAACTGGCACCTATATGCTTTTCACAAGTGACACATCAAAAGCAACTCTGAAAATGGGTCATAAAGAATGGAAAAGATGTTATCAGGAATATACTAACCAAAACAGGAAAATCTTGCAATAATTACATTATACCAGACAAAAAATAAGTTCAGGACAAAAAAAAAAACCAACCCACTAATTAGCACAATAGCATTAAAGTATGTGAAACAAAAACTGACAGAATTACAAGGGAAAAAAAGCCCAACAATTTTACAACTGCAGTATGAGTTAAAACTACAGATCTCAACTACAAACTTTTATATCAGATGAAAATAATTAATACACATATAGAAAATCAGAGCCTATGTCTGACCAACTGGACATGCAGAAGCCACTACTTAGCAGCTAGAAAGCACACTTTCAAACACACTTGGAATATTTACAAAAACTAAGTCATGAGGCAAGACTCAACAAACACCACCGCCTGCCTGCACCGCATTAGCTGACACAGGGCTGTAAAGTCAGAGGCAGGGTGGGGCCTGGGTGCAAACTGGATGGAAGTCCACTGAGAGCTGCACTGTCAGAGATGCCCATCCTTCACAGGTAGAAAACATACACTTTGTACGTGGACAGGCAGCCACGTCCACTGAACACTTCAGTAAGGAGAAAATGACCCCCCTGCTTCTGCGAACCTCCCACGAGTGACACAGGACACAGACTTCCAGGGAAGTCCTCGAATCAAATAGTAGTTAATTCTAACACGTAAGTAAAAGTTTCATTTTTCTTAGCCTACAAACACTTAAAGCACTGCCTGAGCTGCTGTTTTCCCAAGGCAGCTATTCAGTTATAAACTGTCTTGCTTTGTTTTTCCTTACCAGAAGGAAGATGAAGAAGAACTGAGGCCTGAGGCCAAACCTCAGCACCAAGGTACCATGCCATTGGTCCATCCAGGTGATTTACATAATCGTGATCATAACTAGGTATACTTTCCTGTCCAAACATGAGTGAGAAAGATCTTTACTCCTAGGAGCAGCTGTTCACTGCTGCTTCTAAGCTGCAGAATTCAGACTGTTCCATTTGTCAAGATAAGAAGACAAAGATCAAACTCTAACATCATTTTTTAAAATGCTTGCAAGCATTTGGTAACAATGGCTGGGATGGAAAAGCTCCCTTAACTTAAGCCAGCAATCTAACAAGAATGAAGAGAAAATTCTAAGTTTACTTCTAATTCTTTACTATTTTACCTCTTCTTACAAATAATTTCCCAAATGGTATTCGTTGTAACATCTCAGAAGTGATATTACAACTTTAATTTGTTATTTAACACAAACAAAATAGAGCCATCAGCACTTCCTCAGATCTGCCTGTCGTTTTGTTTTTGTTGTTGGCCATGGGGCTTGAACTCAGGGACCTGGGCGCTGTCCCTGAGCTCTTTTGCTTAAGGCTAGCACTCTACCATTTTGAGCCACAGTGCCACTTATGGTTTTCTTGTCGTTAGTTGGAGATAAGAGTCTTCCAGGGCTGGGAGTATGGCCTAGTGGCAAGAGTGCTTGCCTCCTACACATGAAGCAGTCAGTTCAATTCCCCAGCACCACATATATGGAAAACGGCCAGAGGGGGCGCTGTGGCTCAAGTGGCAGAGTGCTAGCCTTGAGCAAGAAGAGGCCAGGGACCGTGCTCAGGCCCTGAGTCCAAGGCCCAGGACTGACCAAAAAAAAAAAAAAAAAGAGTCTTCCACAGTCTTTCCTGCTTGGGCTGACTTTGAACCACGATCCTCAGCCTCCTGAGTAGCTAGGATTATAGGTATGAGCTACCGGCGAGCTGCCTGCCTAGGGTTTTTATGTGTCTTTCCTAGTTCAGATCAATTAAATCTTTCTATTACCAGACATTACAATATCATACACATAAAATGATTCTCTCCTTTCAACATTATAGCCCAACATGGGTGGTATGTAGCAGGGAGAAATGAGATCTAAGGAGAAATAAGGATTTAGCTAATGACCAGTTTTAAAACAGTCTATGATAGAAAATACTATTACAAAAGACACAAAGGTGTTAAATGAAGTCTTTTTTTGTCTCTGTTTGTCTGAAGTTATCTCATAATGAAACTTCACTTTGAGATATAAGAAAAATGTCCAGGTCGTGTCTTAGTCTCACTTAAGGTGACCTCTAGAAAGGAAGAGATATCCATGACTAATGTATGAGGCAGGTGAGTCGCCCGCCCACCTGACAGTGAAACATGTGTGTGGACAGCTCAGGAAGCCAGCTTGAAGCTATTCAAGACACACCAGTTCCCAACACTACACTTCCTACTGGAACGGCCCCATCACCAGCAATGGCACAGCCAGGCACTGGGTGGCTCTGAGGTGCCACCGGTTGGGATGGCAGAAGACGCTTCCAGTTGGATGAGTGGGTGAAGGTTAGCGTGTCCTCTGTTCCTGGCACCTTCTCTTTCTATAACCCCTGCTCAGGGTCCCACGTGCCAACAACGGGGCAGAGCCTCTCAGTGAATCCCAGGATTTGATGAGTTCACCAGCCCAAAGAGCAACTCTGTCCTCAACTCCAGGCTCCACAGGAAAAGACAGCACACCCAGTGTCACATGGACAGAGGTGAAAGAAAGATGGTGTCACAGAGCTGAGACCCTTGCTTTGATTTCAACCCAGTTTGCTGGTTACATTTTTAAGTGCTTGTCTAAAGAGTAAGATGAATCCCCCTTCCTTTTCCTCTTCTCCCATCTCAGGCTCCTCCTTCCTAAAGGGCCAAGATGCAAAGTTAAAATGTAGCGGAAACCAAGAGACTGGACCACATCTGATTTTGTCAAACCTCATCATACTTCAAAGTGAAAGTCGAAATCCACCATAAGAGGGTATGTCTACAGAAAAAAAGCACCAAGCAAAGGAAGAAACTAGGACATCACTTATAGCTAAAGTCAGATTCAATAGTACCCTATGTCTCCATTTACCTAATCACCCCACATCAGGGGTCTCACCCTCTGCTGGAAACTCATCTTTTCAGACCTGGTTCTCTGCCATCTTTTCTCTCCCTTGAAGACAAACAGAATGCAGGGAAGATGGCTGTATAGTAAAGTACCTGCATAGCTTGTACAAACTCTGGGTTCTATCCTCAGAATCACAAAAATGAAACTCCAAAACACAACCCACACATAGATTGCCTTTGCCATAAAAGGCTTGGGTCAAACATCCTAGAAGAGAAAGCAAAGCCTAGCTACATGGACAGGACATTGGTCAGAGCCCCATGGGCCCCGCTGCATCTGGGGAAAACACAAGGTTAAGTATCCATGAGCCTCTGGTCACACTTTGGACAACCTTGTTTTTTTGTGCAGATCTCATTTAAGCCACAATGAGCTCACATCAAGTCCCACTGAGCTCATGGCCACCGCACTAGCCTCCTTCCTGGGGGAGAGCTGATCCAACACCTTACGCACTTTCTCTAAGGCTGGGCCCAGCCATCTTCCACTCATTGCCAACACCAGGTCCTAAGGCCATTTAGTCACAGAGTCACCACAAGCAGCAGCACAATTCACAAATGTGACACTGAGGAGACTGGGCAAAGGCCACCTGTTTACAGTGTGTGAGCTGAGGCAAAAGTCAGGGCACGCCGCCTAGGATCACCTCCACTGGAACACGTGCTTGTGGGGACCTTGACTGTCCCCCACCTCTCTGTGTGTGTCTGTGGGTGACTGTGAAAGCACTGTGGTGATTTTGAGGTCACCAGAACTGCTGTAACAAGTAGGTGAACAAGTCCCCAATCTGAATCATGAGGGCTGTGTCTTTTTTTTGTAAACCCAGGCCAAAACTAGTTTTCCAAACAGTGTGAAGAGACACACACACAGACCTAATGAGTCCAACCTCATCCTGTGGCAGCCTTTTCTGTGTGTGTGTGTGTGTGTGTGTGTGTACATGGGTGCACAAGCATATGCACATGTACACACTCCTGGGATGGAGCCCAAGGCTGGGTTGGTGGGATACAAGCATTCTACCAGCCATACCCACACTACCCTGCTTACCAACTTTCTCCCAACAGAAAGCTGCTGTAGTCACCATCAAACTGGGGCTGGCCCCCCACATTGATAGGAAGTTCATTAAAATACACTCCAGCCACAGGGAGTCATGGGAAAGGAGAGACAACTGAAGTCAGTAGTCTGGGCAGCTGTTTTCTGATCTTTTGTTCAAAGCACACAGAAACATCACTGTAACCCTCTGCAAAGGTGGCTCCAGCACCAGCTTCTCCAGCTCTGTGCTGCCTGCCTGCTGACGCTGCAGGAGGGGGCCCACTCCATCCCAACCTGAATCTTAATGGGGCCTGGGTACCGAGCTGTGAGCTAAGCCTTTGGGAGGGAGGGGGGCGCAGGTGTCCCTTGAACCTGGAAAGATGAACTGGTGGCCGGCGTGACAGCGCCATCTTGTGGCTGGTACGGGCAAACGAGGTCATATAAAGTCATGATGTGAGGTTTTGTAACCCAGAGAGGCAGCAAAGTAAAACATTCAGTTTCCATAAACTGACTGGGTTCCAGTAGCAATAAAACACCTCACAGACCAATCACAAAACAGAGTAACTATGGGTCAGGATGTCTTCCACTGTGCTGTTACAGACACTGTACCACCCCCCTCACTCCCCGCCCCACCGCTCAGGGATTCCTCCCCTGATCCGCAGGCATGCTGCTCACATACAGAGTCCAAATTTGAGATGGGAGGGAACCGGGAACAGGAATGAGCAACCCTATCTCTCTTGCCCAAGTCAGCACACAGCAAGCACCTTCCCAGTATCCCCCAGGGGATACACAAGAATGGAAGGAGGGGCACGGTATGAGGTAGCAACTCCTGAGCCAGGCACTGTATGGGTCAAGGGGTAAACTAAACACACCACCCCACCCTTACCCTCAGCCCCACTCCCCCCCCAGTCCCAGGCAGCTGCGTCCATGAAACCTAAGCTTTCCATCCTCCTCAACCACAAATCTAGCCAAGTTCATTACCAAAGCTGGGGTATGGCTCAGTAGTCTAGCACTTGGCCTAGCATGCATAAAGCTCGGGGTTCCATCCTACAACTAGGGGGAATCAAACGCTGCTTGTGGTAGCTCAGGCCTATAATCTCAGCACTCCAGAAGCTAAAGCTCAATAGAGAACTGTAGGCCAGTCTGGGCTATATAAAGAGACCTTGAGTCAAAATAAAAACAAACTGTCTTGGTTATATGGAGTACAGTCTGACATTTTCTTTTTCTTTTTTTTTTTTTTGGCCAGTCCTAGACCTTGGACTCAGGGCCTGAGCACTGTCCCTGGCTTCTTTTTGCTCAAGGCTAGCACTCTGCCACTGGAGCCACAGCACCACTTCTGGCCTTTTCTATATATATGGTGCTGAGGAATCGAACCCAGGGCTTCATGTATACGAGGCAAGCACTCTAGCCACTAGGCCATATCCCCAGCCCCCCAGTCTGACATTTTCTAACTCCTTCCTTTCAAAAAAAAATGTCGAGGGCTTGGCTAAAGCTTAGTGGTAGAGTGCACGTTGCCTAGGATATGTAAGGTTCAATCAAGAAAGGGATGGGGCAGGGAACTAGTGGCTCACGCCTGTCATCTTAGCTACTCAGGAGGTTGAGATCTGAGGATCATGGCTTGAAGCCAGCCTGGGGAGAAAAGTCCCCATGAAACTCTTATCTCCAATTAATCACTCAAAAAACAGAAGCTCAAAGTGGTAGAGCGCTAGCCTTGAGCAAAAGAGCAGGGACAGCACCTGGGCCCTGAGTTCAAGCCCCATGACCAACAAAAAAAGGAGGAGGAAAAATGGGATGGGAGGAGGGAGGGGGGCAGAGAGGGAATGCTAGTCACTGGGGCACTGATTTCACCAAGGACTGAGAGAATATGACCCATAGTTTGAAAACACTGTGGCCAACATGCACTGTCAACAGCCGTGTGGTGGAACGTGTCCCCCAGCTCTGTGGTGGCATGCCCCCCCTACCCTCTGCTAACAGACTGTCCTTGTCACACCAATCATATCATGCCTCTCCTCCCAGCTTCCCACAACTCTGTTCCTGGCACTAATCCAAATATCAAGGATGTGAATTCATGAAGGGCAGTCTCCACTTCATGCTGCTGTCCCTCCATCCCCTCCCAACCCACAGAGCCTCAGGCACCTACAAACATCCATCTACTCATTCAGCCACTTCCCAGTCACTGGCTGCAGCTCCATCTGTGTAAACATTTAGACGTTTGTCAAAAGATGAGTCCATCTAGAGTGGACTCTTTTTTTTTTTTTTTTGCGACCTTGTTTGTCAAGGGATGATTTTCATGAACTGAAGAGCACTGTCACGGGTTCTTGGAAGCCACGAGCCATTTATTATGCTGTGTAGCATTTATAGATGTGGCTGCTTCCCAAATCAAGTCACTCTGGACTTGGTCTAAGGCTATGAGCTGGAGTATATGCAAGCACAGCCTTCCAGGTGCCTCAAATAGGCTGCTTACTTCATCCCTTCTAACTGCGCCACAGCACATGGGAGAGGGCCACATGAGCAGCGCACACACCTCCGAGAATAACCAAGCTTTCCAAGGGCAGCACCCCAATTGGACGATTGACTTGGCTCAATACCTAGAAACCCTTTTTAGAGTCCCAGACTTTTTCAAAGAAAAGTGGTTCATGGCAAGATCTTTTTTTTTTTTTTTTTTTTTAAGTTCTAGGGCTTGGACTCAGGGCCTGGGCACTGTCCCTGGCTTCTTTTCGTTCAAGGCTAGCACTCTACCACTTGAGCCACAGTGCCACTTCTGGCCTTTTCTGTTTATGTGGTGCTGAGGAATCAAACCCAGGGCTTCAGGCACTCTACCACCAAGCCACATTCCCAGCCAGAATTTTATTTTATTTTTTTATTTTTATTTTTATTTTTTTTGGCCAGTCCTGGGCCTTGGACTCAGGGCCTGAGCACTGTCCCTGGCTTCTTCCCGCTCAAGGCTAGCACTCCGCCACTTGAGCCACAGCGCCGCTTCTGGCCGTTTTTCTGTATATGTGGTGCTGGGGAATCGAACCTAGGGCCTCGTGTATCCGAGGCAGGCACTCTTGCCACTAGGCTATATCCCCAGCCCCAGAATTTTATTTTTAAAGCCTACTTTAAACACAAAGAAATGAACAACCCAAGGCCCATGACAGCAAGGCTTGTACAACAGACAAGATGCAAACTCCTACTCCTAAGGCACAAAGTTCGTGTCTCTCCCTTCTGCCTTCACCACATTGGGTCACAGCAAAGGACGAACAGAGCCCATCATGATCTCCTCAGGCCTCTCTGCTAGGCCACCTCCAACTCATCCTGGCTCAGGCATGTGATCCAGTGGGCCTTTCCTGATGGTGCTTTTCTGCTGCCCACCCCCCACACTCCTGCTTCCTCATGGTGCTCTGCCTGAGCTGTGCTGTGTCCCTGAGTCCTTCCACAGAGACAGGCCAGGGCTCAAGCAGCGACCTTGCCAAAGGCCAGGTGCTAGTGACTCAAGCCTGTCACCCTAGCTACTCAGGAAGGTGAGATCTAAGGATCATAGTTTGAGGCCAGCCTGGATAGGAAAGTCTGTGAGATGCTCAACTCCAACTAACCACTAGAAAACCAGAAGTGGAACTGTGGCTTAAGTGGTAGAATACCGAAAGCTCAAGGATGGCACCCATGTTCTGAGTTCAAGCCCCAAGACCCCTCGCCCCCCCCCAAAAAAAATCAAAGCCTAAGGTTATGCCATACATACATAAACATCATGCATACAACTGAAAGGTAAGTCTCCAATATTATCTGCAATTATCTTTGCTAACATATGGGTAACTACACACTTTTTTTTGTCGGTCATGGGGCTTGAAAGAACCACAGACATAAGGACTGAAGCACAGATGCCCCATTAGAGTGAATTAAAAATACTACAAATTTGGATTATAGCTGAAATAAGTTATGACTATTGGCACAATGAAAACAATGCACCTATTTTTAAAATCAAACTCCCGACGGCAAATGTACAATGACATAGTAAGTATAAAGGGAAGGCTCCAAATGCATTTAATGCAATCAGGGTACTCAGCAGACACTGTAGAAAATGAACCCTGAAGTCTGTGGGCAGGGACAGAAGGAGGAAACTGGGGGAAAGCAAAGGAAGGGGTGACATTGTCCAAAAAAGAAATCTACTCATTACCTGACTTATGAAATGGTACACAATACTTTAATAATAACAATAAAATTATATTTAAAAATTAAAAAAATTGAAACAGGCTTTGTATAAATGCATTTAAAGAGCCCAGTAAGTATTAAAAATGTTACAAAAAATTTAATCCAGACACAGTAGAATAACATAAGAAATAGTAATAAAACATTACTAATACTCATATCTAGGTGGTGAGACCATGATGAAATCATTTTCTCCTTGAAATGTTCAAGTATTTTGTGCATTTCCAGCAATGAGTTTGATTTACTTCTAAAACTGAAAGTACTTCTAAAACAGGAGAGTAAAACAGTAACATTTTATTTTACTTTTATTGTTTTACTTTCATTTTTTATAAATGACATTGCCATTAAATCGGATAGATTTACTGAATATTCTGATGGTGCATCACAAAGCAAGCATTCTCAGATCCAGATAACAGATTTTAAAATAAAAAGCAGGCCAGCAGTTTGGAAAAGAACCAATGAAACAAAGTATGGAAGCTCAGTATCCAGCATGGCTTGCCCACTTACTCTGCCTACTCACGCTCTCTCTCTCTCTCTTTCTCGCTCGCTCTCTCTCTCTCTCTCTCTCTCACACACACACACACACACACACACACACACACACAGTGTTCTCTGCCACTTAAGGCTGGTCTTTCTTTTGTTGCATTTTTTTAATAACCTTCATTTACTAGTGAATATTTGCATTGCAGGAAACAAAAGCTCAAGAAGCAAAGAAGAAAGTTGCCCACGATCGCAAGCAGCTCTGCTGGATGTGTCCCAGGGCCTGGGCGACACTGGGAACTGATTCAAGGACCAGGAAGCCTTTTCTGGCTGAGGAAGGTCTCAGCTCTTTCCTGCACCGGCCAAGGACCACAAAATGCTAATCAGGGAGCAGCCAAGTTACTGCTACACACTTAACTCTGTCCGATACTGCAAATTCTCAAGAGTAAACACACTAGTGAAACAAGAACAATCTTGATACATTATTAAAGCTTTCCACAGTGCTTTGTATGGACTAAGTACTTTAAAGGGAAAAATATTCAGTCAGTTGGCACTTAGGAGTTTTCACATCAGAAGAGAGCTACATAAACATACATTTATTCACAAGTTTTCTAATAATGCTTTCTCCTTTAGCCAACTGAAGTGCTCTACAAGCTACTACAGTACATACATTGCCTGTACAAAAAAAAAAGAGAGGCACTGGCCAGGCACTGATGCCTATAATCCTAGCTACTCAGGAGGCTGGGATCTGAGGATCACAGTTCAAAGCCAGCCCAAGCAGACAAATCTGCGACTCTTGATAAACCAGTGAAAGGCCAGAGCGAAGGTACAGTTCAAGGGTAGAACACCACCCTCGAGCAAAAAAAAGTCAGGTGAAAACGCAAAGCACTGACATCAAGCCTCAGTATAGCACAAAGACAGGAGAGGGGAGGGAGATGCATTGTTTCCAGAAGCCAGTACTTATGGAAAAACACATCAGGTCATTTTAATCCACAAGATAAATTATCAGCCTCCTCCCACGTAAACAAGCTAGTGCAATAGAAATCTTATTTTAAGCCAAGAGTGTTGCTGCTCACAACCAGCTACTCAGGAGACAGAAATTGGGAGGATCACAGTTTGAGGCTAGCCCAGGCAAAAAGCCTCAAGACTCATCTCAACTAACAGCTGTGTGGCATGGAATACACCTGTTATCCAAGCTATGTGAGAAGCTGAGACCAGGAGGATTGCAGTTCCAAGCCAGCTTAAGCAGAAGTTCACAAGACTCCATCATTTCAACAGAAAAAGGCTCAGCATGGTAGAGCATACCTGTCATCCCACCTATGATAGGAAATATAAATAGGAGGCCAGTTAGGGCAAAAGGCAAAACTCTTATCTCAAAAATAACCAGAGCAATAAACATTTTACAAAAATAAAATAAAAAATAAAGAGCCAAGCCGGGCGCCAGTGGCTCACGCCTGTAATCCTAGCTACTCAGGAAGCCAAGATCTGAGGATTAAGGTTCAAAGCCAGCCTGGTCAGAAAAGTCCCAAGAGATAAAGGCCAATTAACCACTCAAAAATGGGAAGTGGCACTGTGGCTTAAGTGATAGAATGCTAGCCTTGAGCCCAAAGAGGCTCAGGGACAGCGCTCAGGCCAAGTTCAAGCCCAACAACTGACAAAAAAGTAATAAAATGATAATAATAATAATAATAAAGAGGTAGTCAATGGCTCACATCTGTAAGCCTAGCTACTCAGGAGGCTGAGATTTGAAGATCACAGTTCAAAGTGATCACCAGGCAGGAAAATCACTGAGACTCTTATCTCCAATTAACTACCAAAAAAAGGCCACAAGAGGAGCTGTAGTTCAAGTGGTAGGGCAACAGCTTTCACCAGGAGAGCTCAGGGACAGAGTCTACACTCTGAGTTCAAGCCCCAGGAATGGCTCAAAAAAATAATAATAACTAGGGCAAAAAAAGAGACTGTTAAACAAAGTAAACCCAAAGCAGGTAAAAGAAAAAAAAAACATCAAAAGAGCCGACAACAGCAAAATAGAGCTCAACAATCAATGCAGATTAAAGTAAGTGAAAAGCTGAGTTTTCATAAAGATTCATAAAATTGAGTCCTAGCTAAGAAAAAAAAAATCAAGGAAAAAAATGGGAACACCAATTACCATTACCACGAATGAAAAGCAGTTACCACTGTAGGCTGTAGACATTTAAAGGATAATACAGGTGCAGTGAAGTTTAAAGTTTAAAGTAAGCAGCCTCTTAGAAAACTCAGGGCTGAATAATCACCTTCCAAATGTAACGTGCAATCCTAATATGTAAGTGTTCAACACAATCATAAGCAGTGCTTTCAAAAGTATGGTTTGATAAGAACACACTCACGCCACATTGATACAAAGCCAAGGCTGCTCACCTTAAAATGTTTCTTGTAATATTTCCAGTGTGCTGCAAGTCTTACTTTCAAAGAACAAAATGACATTTTTCCCAAATCCCTGGGTTTTTTGTTTGTTTGTTTGGATGGCTTGGGGTATGATGGAGTTGTCAGTGCAGAACCTTGGGTTCAGGACCTTGTACTCACTCAGCTTTCACATTCATGGCTGGCGTTCTACCACTTGAGCCACACTTTCAGCTCAGCTTTTTCCTGGTTAATTGGACTTGACTACCTGACAACTGTCCCAGCTGACAATGTTCCAGATATCAGCCTTCTGAGTAGCTAGGATTAGACATGAGCCACTGGTACCCAGTTTCAAGCCATTCCTAGAAAAGCTACAGGCAGAGAGAAACTGTCCTAGGATGCACCTAAAGACACTCAAGACCATGTCTAGAAAGACATACTAAATAAAAAAATAACGTTGAGCTTTTGACTCATTTAGCAAAACTACACAAGGCATGCAAAAATACCAAGCATTGGCTCACTCCTGTAATCCTAGCTACTCAGGAGGCTGAGATCTGAGGATCGCAGTTGGAAGCCAGCCTGGGCAGCAAAGTTATGAGACCCTGATCTTCAATTAACCACCAGAAAGCCAGAAGTAGTGATGTGGCTCTAAGTGACAGAGCACTAGCCTTGAATGCAAAGGCTCAGAGATAGTGCCTAGGCCCTGAGTTCAAGTCCCAGGACACACATTCTCTCTCTCTGTCTCTCTCTGTCTCTCTTTCTGTCTGTCTCTCTCTCTGTGTCTGTCTCTGTACGCGCATGTGTCACACACACACACACACACACACACACACACACACACACACACACATACACACACACACACATCCCAAACAGGAATGAGCCCTGAATTCTGGTTTGACTGCTAAGGGTGAGATTTTTCCAAATGATTAGGCTAGTTGGACTTCTCTGAAACCTCAAGTTCCACACTGCCCAAGTATGCCTCACATGAAGCTGTAGAGGACAGACACAGGATGCCCTCATGTGGGGTTCCCCAGATCCTTCATGGAAGCAATAAGCAGGGAAGGGGGCAAGGCTTAAGTGATAGAATGATTGCCTAGCAAGCACAAGTCCCTGGGTTCAATGTTCAGTAACAGAATTAAAAAGGGAAAAAAATGCCAGGCACCAGTTTAGCTCATGCCTGCAATCCTAATGACTCAGGAGGCTGAGATCTGAGGATCATGGTTTCAAGCCAACCAGGGCAGGAAAGTTCATGAGACTCTTATTTCTAAATAAGCATCACTTAAGCTGTGGCTCAAGTGGTAGAACAGTAGCCGGGAGCACGAAAGCTCAGAGGACACTGTCCAGAACCTGAGTCTAAGCCCCAGGATTGGCAATCATCGCAATCATCGCATCATCATCATCATCATCATCATCATCATCATCATCATCATCACAACAGCAACAACAGTTAAAAGAGCAAGATTTAAACCAAATGGTAGTCAATACAGGAATTTAAATAATTAATGTTTCCCGTAAGAAGGAAATTTTCATATTCAAGATGTCAAAAAACGCTTTTTAAATGTTGATTAGAATTAGCAATACTAAAAGAAAAAGACAGGTGTCATTTAAAAAGAAACTCCTTGAATATAAATCAGTTTGCGTCAGAGGAAAAAAAAATCACAAGTTGCCACATAAAAGGCATTTAACGATTTTTACAATGTTGCACTATTGATCTGACAGGCCCAGTTTCTTACGAGTGACCAAGTAATCTGTTTAAAGTGAGCACTGATAGGATCTGCAGCCCATTCCCAAATCCTGGTCCCTCTCATCCCTATAACCACCATGAGGAAAGGATAGATTTCATACCATCTTTCAATTAAACATCTGCACAAATTTTAGACATCAGAGGAAAATAGCCCAGAGACATTAGATTTTCCACTACATGTAAAAAGGTATTTCTAAGTCATAATACCACAAGATCCTTTATTCAATTCAGAAATCTTGCCCATGTACTTAATTACTGAGGTTAGAGTCTACATGTATCCACAATCGTGGTGGGAGTTCCAGTCCCTACTCTCAAGATGTACAGTCTCCCATGACCACTGAGGAAAAGGGTATGTTGGATGTAAGGCAAGCAGAGGGATCTGGCTCTCATCTCCTACAACGAACGCAGCCACCGGAAACATCTGGGAAGGCTGATGTTTATGGCACAGCTTACTGGGAGGGCACTTGCCTAACATGTACAAGGCTCTGGGTTCCCCGGCACCACAAAACAAAACAAAACAAAAAGTTTATGCTCCAGGAAGGGGATGATTGAATAAAAGATGTTCAGGCAAAACACAATGCCTAGTATTCCCAGGGGAAGCTAGGGGGAGGGACAAGACAAGGGGAAGAAAGGAAAACTATGGTCAGAGGCCAGCACGTTCAACTTACTGGTACTTAGTGAAGAGTTGTCATACAAGAAAAAGAAAAAGGAAGAAAAAAATCATGCTTTAATAGCAAATCTGCATATTATTACAAGATGAATGGCTCAGCACATAGTACATGTCTATAATCCCAGCTACTCAGAAGGGAGATGATTAAGAGTGCAAGTCCAGCCTGAGAAACTTGACAAGAAACCCTGTCTCCAAATAAATAAGGGCTAAGCAAGCTTAGTGGTAGAGCACTTACCCAATACGTGTAAGGCCCTAGATTTGATCCCTAGTACAGACAAAAAGATTTTTTAAAAAAATTTTAAGGAGGGCTGGGAATATAGCCTAGTGGTAAGAGTGCTTGCCTTGCATACATGAAGCCCTGGATTCAATTCCCCAGCACCACATATATGGAAAATGTCCAGAAGTGGCGCTGTGGCTCAAGTGGCAGAGTGCTAGCCTTGAGCAAAAAGAAGCCAGGGACAGTGCTCAGGCCCTGAGTCCAAGGCCCAGAACTGGCAAAAATAAATAAATAAATAAATAAAATTTTAAGGGAAAAAACTTCACCATTTCATCCTGCCTATTGCTCATGTCAGTCATGCAAGCACACATGTATGACTCATGCCACAATGTGTGCCAGGCATTGCGAGTCTGGCAGGGGCAAAATGGGCAGCACATACCACATACAGTGTGAGACATAGGACCCTAACTCCAGAAACTGTGAAGCAAAATTCTCACTGTGTGAAGAGGCTTCGATACTAAGGGAGTACTAGTGACTGACATGAGCTATTCTGTAACATAACCATTGAAAGCAACTCAAGACACCCATACACATGATGAGCAAGCATACTCATCTTTCCAGTTACATATACTTAACTAGCATGTTACACATTTTAAAACACTGTCACGGGTCACAGAAAGGAGGCTAGGCAGGTGCTTTTACAATGCCCTCCATTCCTCAGACCACAGGTGGTAGAGGGCCAGGCTCTAGCAGGGAACTTCCTATCGTGATCTCACTTTACCTTCACAGCCATGCTGCAAAGTACCTCTGATCTCCTCCTGTTCACAGCTTCCGAGCCTGTGGTCTGGAGGTTTACACAAGCTGTCCAAGACAACTGGCCAACAATGGGGTGGAGCCACTGTTACTTCCCAAGAGGATCTGACTCCAAAGCCTGTCCATCTCCTTCCTCCTGCAGGGATCAGCCAGGCAGCTAGAGTGTGGACACTGAGCAGAAGAGGCAGGAACCATGGCAGGAGTGTCTTTCAGTTCCAGTTCCATGTTTCTCAACCTCATTGAGGCTTTCATTATGACTTTCACCTTGAGGTCTGCCTCCCACTTTAGCTCTAACAAATCCTTTGATCCCTTTGGATTCCCTCTTAAGTCATCTGTCTAAAGATCACAGAGGAATGGATTACGAAAATACGTGTAAGCAAAACCTTAAATTATTCAACAAGTAACATCACCTGCACCCTGTCCAAGACCATCCGCAGATGTTGTGTGATCTGAAATGCATTCACCAGGAAGGCTGCTATTATATAACCACAATAAAAGCCAACGCTATGCCCAGCTTATACATATAATCTCCTGGGATGCTCAGGAACAGCCTAACAAGTCCACACTTTGATCCATACTATGGAGAGATAAGCAGAAGCTCCTCAAAGGTAACTAACATGCCTTATTCTGAAGTTAGAGTGTCTCCCTTTACAACACAGCATGTGTTCTTGAGATGGACAAATAACCAATCAAAATACCAAAATTCTGCTCTGAATTCATACATTTGTAGGTGCTCATATGTAAGTGCTCACATGTTAAAAGTATTGTAATTAAATAACCTTAGTGCATGGTACTTTGTGAAAGTCAAAACAAAATGCACTTCATTTAAAATGCTCACACCGGAAGGGGGGGTATGAGGGACAAGGTAACAAACAGTACAAGAAATGTATCCAATGCCTAACGTATGAAACTGTAACCTCTCTGTACATCAGTTTGATAATAAAAATTTGAAAAAAAAGAAAAAAGAAAAATAAATAAATAAATAAAATGCTCACACCTTAAACAATTTCAAGCACCTGAGTGCTTGAAATCTATTTGGATATATAGCTTAACAATTCTTTTTCGCCATTTTAGTCAATACTTTCCACCTTAAGAAAACAGAATGTTTAGTGGTACTCAGTGTTAAAACTACTAAGGACACAAGAAATGTAGCAGTCTATCTTTAAAGATTATTTTTTTGGGGGAAGGGTCAGTGATGTGGCTTGAATTCAGGGTCAGGGCACTGTCCCTGAGCTTTTGTGTTCAAGGCTAGTGCTCTACCACTTTGAACCACAGCTCCACTTCCAGTTTTCTGGTGGTTAAATGGATATAGGAGTCTCACAGACTTCCTTACCTAGGCTGGCTCTGAACCGTGATCCTTAGATCTCTGCCTTCTGAGTAGCTAGGATTACAAGCGTGAGCCACCAGTGCCTAGCTCAGAATTTTACTTTTAAATGCAAAGGAAGCCAGGTGCTAGGGGCTCATACCTGCTATCAATCCTAGCTTCTCAGAAGGCTGAGACCCGGAGGACCACAGTTTGAAGCCAGCCCAGGCAGAAAAGTCCATGAGACTCCTATCTCCAAAATAGTCAGCAAGTTGCATGGGAGGCATGGCTCAAGAGGGCAAGCACCTACCCTAGAGCAAGTAATAATATCACCAAGTTCAACCTCCAGGACAGCTTAAAAAAAATCCTGCAAATAAAGTATCAGTTTGTTTGTGAAACAAAATAAGCATTTGATATAAATTTCAAAGAGTGACTACATGAGATGCTTATACATAAACAAGAAAGTACAGTGTGGCCACTCAGGGCAGGCATCACTATTTGGTGGTCTACCCAGTCCCCCCAACTGACTACTTGGAATTCTCAAAGTATTCTTATAAATGTACTTAGAAATCATTTTAGAAAGAGTATAATGGAAAGCAACAGAGTATAGGCAAGTGATTTAAAGGAGATATACCATGTAACATGTCTAATAAATCCAAAACCTTGCCTCATTTCCTCACCTCCCACAATACTCACTGATTATTTCCTTCATTTTAGAGATAAGCAGCTGGCTGAAACCACAGCCCCCTAAGTTGAGAGTGAGCCCCCACTCTGTTACTACCCTAGGCCGATGTCAAGGATACATACCAATCTTAACTAGGTCAGGCTGGCTTAGAGAAACGAAGGCTGATGTGTCATCAATCCAGGATATGTGAATGTTACCTGTGAATATCAAATTGAAAATAAAGTAACCCTTAAGTCTGATGGCCAGAAGCTAAAAAGCCAAAAAAAAAAAAAAAAGAAAAAGAAAAGAAAGTAACCATCTGACAGTTTATAGAGAGCTATGGGATTTATTCTGCAACCTGACTTGTTTTAATCAAGTGCGGAGTATGGAGGAGGAGATCTGGTGTAAAACTTAACCCAATATGTAAAAACTTAATCCTTCACATCAATTATTTCTCTTACAACTTCAAGAGAAAAACTATGGGCTGGGAATATAGCCTAGTGGCAAAAGTGCTTGCCTCATATATATGAAGCCCTTGGTTCAATTCCCCAGCACCACATATATAGAAAACGGCCAGAAAAAGAAGCCAAGGACAGTGCTCGGGCCCTGAGTCCAAGGCCCAGGACTGGCAAAAAAAAAAGAGAGAGAGAGAAAAACTATGTCAGGGAAAATAAGAAGCTAGGGCTGCGAATATGGCCTAGTGGCAAGAGTGCTTGCCTTGTACACATGAAACCCTGGGTTCGATTCCTCAGCACCACATATATAGAAAATGGCCAGAAGTGGCACTATGACTCAAGTGGCAGAGTACTAGCCTTGAGCAAAAAGAAGGCAGAGACAGTGCTCAGGCCCTGAGTTCAAGGCCCCGGACTGACCAAAAAAAAAGAAAGAAAAGAAGCTATTGGAAATTTGCTTTAAAAACAAAAGAAAGCTGAGTGAAAGCACAGGCACTGAGTTCAAACCCCAGAACATATCTGTCTCATTCATATCTTGTATCTTGGTCTGTAGACATCTGTGTTTGTTGCTTTAATTATTTTACCTCAAGTACTCTTCCTGCCCTTATGAAACAAGCATTCTCTCTGAATTTAATATTTTGTTTTGTTTTTGTGCAAGTCCTAGGACTTGAACTCAGGGCCTGGGCACTTTCTCTGAGTATTTGTGTTCAAGGCTAGAGCTCTACCACTTGAACCACAGCTCCACCTCTGGCTTCTTGGTAGCTAATTGGAGATTAGAGTCTCAAACTTGAAGTCCTCAGATCTCAGCTTCTTGAGTCAGTAAGATTACATGTATGAGCCACCAGCAGCTAGCCATTGAATTTAATCTTAAAAATTATTTTCCTGGTCAGTTGTAAAGGCAGTCACAGTAATGACATCTTGATTCCATGAATTAATAAGACTCCACAGGGAAATATTATTAGAAGTTCTCCAGAATACATTAGTACAGGAAAATCCCATGAGTAAAAATACAAACTTGTCCATTTACATTCTTCTACATTCTTCCACACCCAAGCTAGATAGTTGTCTATGCCCCTATACCAAAAAAACAAACAAACAAAAAACCCCATCAAAACCCTGAAAGGTATATCTGTACCTGGCTTTTACTTACCAAAGGCACTGAAGAGTTGGTAAAGGTCGCTGGTTTTCCACTCCTTAGGAAATGTCACGTGGAGAACATGGTCACGTTTAGGCTGCACTACAAGACAAAGTATGACGAGGGCTACAAGTTGAAAAGTGATCAAGGAAACTAAGGCCACAGGAGCCTGGGGACCTGTCACTGCACTGGTGATCACCAAGCAATTCCAGAAGAAAGTACCCTTAGGACTGGTGGGGGTTGAGGTTCTGACACTTCAGAGAACCTGTTAAACCCTCCCATAGCCATTCCACAGAGGAGCACATTCTCATGAGTTCCTACACAAATCATCTACAGAAAAATCTTGCTGCTGTTGCAAAGACAGCACTGCATCTTCTTTGCTTCCCCCCCCCACTCCGCCCCCTGCCCCAAGGCTAGCACTCTACTTCTTGAGCTACAGCACCACTTCTGGCCTTTTCGGTTTAAGTGGTGAAGAATCAAGCTTGCCTACCACTAAGCTACATTCCTAGCCCCTGTACCTTCTTTTCATCTGGATGTCCACAGGATTATTAATCTACAGGATTATTTCATTTCTGAATTAACAATGCACTACACAAATTAAATGGAGTAAGTAGAGGCAATTCTTGGTCTCACAATCTCATGTTCCAATACCAGAGCCCTTAGCTGTGCAACTGTAATCAAGAGGCCTACCTAACTTCTATGTCCACTCAAGACTACGAACTAAGAGTGGCCACAGTGAACTTCTAGAACTGTGTGACAACAGGTAATCTGGATGGAGCAGAACCAACAGTGTGCCTCAAACTGTCATGGCATGATTATGGTCAACCTCAGCACCCTCTTTCTGCATGCCATCCAGTCACAGGCATTTAGGGAGGTAAATCGAGGCTAAAGAGGCAAGTGGGAAGCATAAGAAAGTAACAGCAGTGCCCCTCCCCTCCCCCAAAGACATAGTGGCTTTCCTAGGGTTTTATGTGGTTAATGTTTCGTTATTTTATATTTGGATGGAATCCAGGGCCTATGCTAAGGATAAGACTGGACGCACCCCTAGACTTGCAAGGTTGTTGTTGTTGTTTTTTTGCTAGTCCTGGGGCTTGGACTCAGAGCCTGAGCACTGTCCCTGGCTTCTTTTTGCTCAAGGCTAGCACTCTGCCACTTGAGCCACAGTGCTACTTCTGGCCTTTTCTATATATGTGGTGCTGAGGAATTGAACCCAGGGCTTCATGTATACGAGGCAAGCACTCTTGCCACTAGGGCCATATTCCCAGCCCACTTACAAGGTTCTTAACAGAAAAGAAAAAGAAAAGAAATCAAGCCATTAAATACAAATATATGCATAGTCAACTAATTGGAAAATAGGAATTTAACAAGTTACTGACACAGGGAGCTTATCTTAACATGTTATAAATATTTATAGGAAATAAGGACATTAGAATTCTGGGGGAAAATGAAATCATGAAGGGAAGATACAGGTCTTAAAGATTCAGCCCATGTATAAACTGGAAAATGTGAGTGGAGCGATGACTAATACAGGCCCAGGGGTCCCATTAATTCAGGCACTGCAGTGTTGTCAGCCACACAACCACTGCCCAGTGCTCATAAGAGAAGTACTTTTTCTGTGGTAAGTTTTCCTTCTGACCCTCCTCTCAGGCCACACAAGGAAATGTACAGAAGATAAACCTTTACTCACAGTCTGGCCCTTCCAGGTTTAAATAGGGGATGTCCAGGATCCTCATAAGGTACAGTCTACCAAAAAGGAGAAGAAAAAAAGACAACAAAAAAACACAAGTTAACAGACTTCCCCCCCCCCCCCACAGCCCTGAGGCTTGAACTTAAGGCCTGAGGGTCTCTGAGCTTTTGGGCTCAAGGTTAGTGCTCTACTTCTTGAGCTACAACTCCACGTCTGGCTTTTTGATAGTTAATTGGAGATAAGAATGTCATGGACTTTGCTGCCTGGGCTGGCTTCAAATTGCCATTCTCTGATCTCAACCTCCTGCGTAGCTAGGATCACACATGAGCCACAGGCACCCAGCAAGACGTATTTCTTTATAAAAGCTAGGAAAGAACAGAGTATGGTGGTACATACCTGTAATCCCTGCACTTGGGAGAGAATCAAGAGTTTGATGCTACCCTGGGCTACAACATCAAACTCCTACCCAGCCTGGGCTAAGTAGTAAGACTGTCAAAAAGACACACACACACACACACACACACACACACACACACACACACAAAAAAAAAAAACTGAATAAGCTGTTCATTTTTTTAGTAGATGCTCTTTGATTATACTACTGTTATTTCTAAAATAATTTTAGAGCTCATTCATTTTAGAGATTTTTCTCTCATGCTAAGTATTTATCTTAAATAGAAAGAAAGAAATAAAATTGTGCTATTATCCTCAACATCTATACTATTCCCACCACAGACTAGTTACTCAATAAATAGCAACTGATGAATGAAAATAAGTAATAAGAAAGTTCTGCACAGAGCTTGCCTTGTTAGTCCAAAGACTGTAGGATGGAAACAAGCCTGAACCATCATCCCACCTCCAAATTAGCAGGAGTGGGGTGTAAACTGATGGCCAGGGCACACCGCCTTCTTCCTTTCATGCAGTGCACTGGCAATGCGGGAGTGTGCCAATCTCACAATCAGAAACAAAAGCCCACATTACTGGTCATCACCTGAGATAGTCTAACAACACAAAGCACAACCACCCTTGGTGAAAGCGGCCACCTCCTTGCTATACGGCATAGCAGCCATTCATGTCTGTCTTCTCCAATGGCACTTTAAAAAGCCCACTTGTTGATTACAACTGTCACATCACTCGTTTTTCTTTATTTGCAAGGCATTCTGTAACGTGTGAGATGATTTTAATGAGTTTTAGTTGGATAACAATATATCGTGTGCTTCGGGTAGAGATGACATTATATTTAATAGCAAATTACAGAGGCAAGCCAACTGCCCAACAAGCAATTAGTCTGGCTTCACTGACCTGCAATTAAGGCCCATCACTGACAGGCACTGGGAGGCTGAGCAGGTTTTGATCTCATTTACAAATGGAGCCATCAGGCTGAATAGCACTCCTCTGAGCAGGGCAGAAAAACCCCACCATGGCCCTCGGTGGCCTGAGAATTTGGAAGACCTACAGCTTAATAAACTAACTCCTATGGCTAAGAAACCGATTTAAGCTCATGTGAATGATTAGGCTCTTGTAAACCGTCTTACCCAACTAAATCAGTACCACTTATAATACTAAGAAACAGTAAGACTCTGAACCCAGCAAGTAGGTACTTCATGGTGAGGGTTCTGATGACCAGCACCAGAAAGTTATTCCTGTGGTAGGAGAAACTGTTTTTTATGCTTCAGATAATTTCAATTTTCCAGTTAATAAATTTAGAAACAGGCTCCAATTTTTTAAAAAAAGTGAAACAAAATAAAAAAAACAACGTAAAAGTTTAATGAAACTAGGCATGGAGTCACATCATTATAATCTCATCACTCAGGAAACTAAGGCAGGAATATATCCAGTTCAAGGCTACACTGGGCTACCTAGCAAGATTTTGTCTCAAAACAACAACAAAACGGTTAGCAAGACCCTACCCCACCCCCATTTCAACAAACAAGGTGGTGTGGTGGTAAATGCCTTAGATCCCAGCTACACTGGAGAAGTAAAGGGATCACAGTCTAAGGCCATCCATGAGCAGAAAGACAGAGAGAGAGAGAGAGAGAGAGAGAGAGAGAGAGAAAGAGAGAGAGAGAGAACGAGAACATGCATGAGACCCTATCTGAAAAATAAGTAAAACCAAAAAGGGCTAGGGGCCTTTTTTCTTTTTAACCCAATTTCAACAGAAAACTAAAAGGCTAGGGACCTTTTTTTAAAACCTAATTTCAAGAGGAAACTAAAGTTCAGTGCTCGCTTTGGCAATACATATACTAAAATTGGATCAACACACAGATTAGCATGGCCCCTGTGTCAGGATGCCAATGCACATCCATGAAATGTTTCGTGTTTTTACAAATAGTCTTAGTACTCCATGCACGTAAGTGAAAATGGACCGAGGAAACCTGAGGAGACAGGTAGAGATGGGACAGATAAGGGCAAGGGAGAAACATGGAAGGAATGACTCTGATCCAGGTGCACTGGACATACAAATGGACATATGAAATTGAAATTCTTGTACAACTATTTGAAGATAATAGTAATAATAATATAAAGGTCAAATCAATAAGATGTTCACTGGCATACAATGAAATACATCAACTGCAGGCTCAAGTCTATAATCACTTGGGAGATATCTGGAGATCAGATGATCAAGGCTCAAGGCCAGCTCAGGCATAAAAATTGACTAGATGGGGCTGGGAATATGGCCTAGTGGCAAGAGAGCTTGCTTCATATACATGAAGCCCTGGGTTCGATTCCCCAGCACCACATATACAGAAAACGGCCAGAAGTGCCGCTGTGGCTCAAGTGGCAGAGTGCTAGCCTTGAGCAAAAGGAAGCCAGGGACAGTGCTCAGGCCCTGAGTCCAAGGCCCAGGACTGGTAAATTAATTAATTAATTTATTTATTTAAAATTTAAAAAATTGACTAGATGTTTCCATGGTGAGAGCCTGTCATCCTGGTGACCCAGAGAAACACAACAAAAAAGATCACAGTCCAGGCCAGCCTGGGCACAAAGCAAGAACACACCTCAAAAATAACCAAGACAAAAAGGTATTAGAGGGCTGGGAATGTGACCTAGTCGTGGCAAGAGTGCTCGCCTCATTTACATGAAGCCCTGGGTTCGATTCCCCAGCACCACATATATAGAAAACGGCCAGAAGTGGCACTGTGGCTAGGGTGCTAGCCTTGAGCAAAAAGAAGCCAGGGACAGTGCTCAGGCCCGGAGTACTAGGCTCAGGACTGGCAAAAAAAAGAAACAAAAAGGTATTGGAAATATAGTTCTCATCTTAGAGCACCTGACTAGAAAAAGGCCCAGAGTTCAGTCCCCTGGTGCAGAAAACAAAACACCAATAATCAAAATCAACTTCAATAACATGCAATGTCAATAAATTCTAGTTCAAAATCTCAAATAATCCTATGAAAGTCTTAAACACAAATAACTTGGAATATCCTTTTTTTTTTTTTTAAGTCACTCCTGGGGCTTTTAACTCAGGGCCTGAGCACTACCCCCGAGCTTCCTTGTTCTCATGTCTAGCACTCTACTACTTGAGCCACAGCACCACTTCCAGCTTTTTCTGTTTATGTGGTACTGAGGAATCGAACCCAGGACTTCATGCATGCAAGGCAAGCACTCTACCACTAAGCCACAATCCCAGCCCCTTGGAGTATCACTTTTTTTTTTTATAGATTTTTTTTTTTTCCAGAGCTGAGGACTGAACTCAGGGCCTTACGCTCACCAGGCAGGCACTTTTCCCCTGAGCTAAATCCCCAGCCCCGAGTTGTAAAAAGGCACAAAATTTTTACAATTGTTAATACATCTGTGTAGAAGATTTATGTTATTAAAACAACAGAAAATAATCTCAAAGCCAAAAAAAAAAACATTTGGGGAAATTCTGGGCTTCATTTTTCACAACTTCTTTTACTACTGTTCTGTTGCTTTAGACTTAAAACAGAAAATAAAGACTATGAGAACTGAGAGACCCAAGGGAAATTACTGGAGACTTTCCCAGAAAAAGCCAACTGCAAATGCCTCAGTTCTTCTTATATGTCCTGTGTACAATCACCTGGCAGGAGAGGAGAAGACTATAAAGTAAATATAAAGCAAACTAGAGGCTGAGTGAGGAGGAATATGGTCCAAGTAGGTCATGTGCATGTATGAAAATAGAAACAATAAAGCTTGTTGAAATCATTTGACAAATGAGGTGGGGGGTGTGAAGTTACTTGGAACACATTTATACATGAATAGAAATGTCACAACAAGCCCCCAACCCCTTATATAATTTATGTATACTAACAAAAAACAAAAAAAGGAAACTATAAGTTCAAGTCTGCTATTTCTTTCTGGTTTTTTTAAGAGGGGAAGGGAAAAGGGTTATTGTTGTTTTCTAGTATTTTTTGGTTGTTACCAGGATTGAATAAGGGCCTCACGCTTGCTTAGGCAAGTGCTCTACCACTTAAGCCACCCGCCAATCCATTTGCTTTTCAGATAGGGTGCCAAGCATTTGCCCAGTCAGCTTCAGGATATAATCCTCTTAACTTTGCCACCTGACAAGCATGTATGCAAGTGTGCACCACCATGTCCCTTATTTTGTTATTTCTTTTTTCTTTGGCCAGCCCTGGGGCTTGAACTCAGGGCCTAAGCACTGTCCCTGGGGGCTTCTTTTTGCTCAAGGCTAGCACTTTGCCACTTGAGCCACAGCACCACTTCTGGCTTTTCTATATATGTGGTGCTGAGGAATTGAACCCAGAGCTTCATGTATACGAGGCAAGCACTCTTGCCACTAGGCCATATTCCCAGACTCTTATTTTGTTATTTCTAAAGTCCCTAATTTTGTTATTTCATTGAACTTAATGATGAGTTCAAAGAAATTATTGTCCTACAAAAACAACCAAAGATGATCCTTAAAAAAGGAAAAGGGGCTACTCAGGAGGCTGAGATCAGAAGATCATGGTTCAAATCCAGCCCAGCCAGGAAAGTCTGTGAGACTTAATCTCCAATTACTCACCAAAAAGCTGGAAGTAGAGCTTTGGCTCAAGTGGGAGAGTGCTAGCCCTGAGCAAAAACTCTCATGGCAGCACCCAGGCCCTGAGTTCAAGCCCCAGGACTGGCAATAATAATAATAGGATATTCTGAAATCAAGTCTCATTCTGTAACCTATATTACCTAGAATTTGAAATCTTCATTTTGCTAATTTCTGAGACTGCAGATGTGTACCACCATGCCAGACCTATTACTGAATCATCTACTGAGAAGATCCCAAGGTGACTGGTGCTTATTACATCAAATGTAATAAAGATGTTTTTATACCACATATGTCTAAAACAATGTCCCTAAATGGTTTCAGAGGGCCCCCCTGTGCCTTTTTCATGGCCTGGGTACTTCCCATGCTATTGGAGTTAAGAGTCAAAGAGAACCAAGAGGTAAGGGGCTGGCAGCCTCACACTTACAATCCTACTCAGGAGGCTGCAATCTAAGGATCGCAGTTCAAAGGCAGCCCAGGCAGAAAAGTCCATGAGACTCTTATCTCCAATTAATTACCAGAATACTGGCTCAAAGTAGTAGAGCCCTAACCTTGAGCTAAAGAACTCAGGGACGGTGCCCAGGCCCTGAGTTTAAGCCCTACAACTGACCAAAAAATAAATAAATAAAAGAGAAAGAGAAAGAGAGAGAGAGAGAGAGAGAGAGAGAACCAAGGCATGGCAGTCAGGACAAGATGTCCACCATGATATGATGGGCTGTGGGGAAATGGCTTGCCTTCTGCTTTCACCTTGGTCACCTTTTAATCAATGCATGGAAAGCCAGTCTTAGAGAATATCTTCAGGCCAAGTCCTTTGAGGCTGGAAAGAGCTAAAAATACTCTCCTTTTACTCTCTTGTACCACAGAAAGCACAAAGTCAGGTTCTGGCCTTATATTTTATTAACAGTCATCTGTCTCTGCAAGACATCCTGGAATCTCTTGCAGAGAGCTTTTTAGAAGTGTTTTCTGAGGAACGGTTATTTTCCATTTACCTTAGTTCTTAGAAAAAAGCAGGGTAATGAGCACGCTGCTCTCTGTAAGAGAGAGGATTTAAAAGGAAACAACCAAGCTGTTCCTTGTTCAAATGCAGTCCCTGATGTGAAAAGGATTCCACATGGGATCTTGTTTTCAGGGACAATGCTGCCTTGGGTTTTCTCTAAAAAGAACTGGTGAGGAGATGAGCCAGAGCAGGTGACAACACACCCTTGGACAAACTGCTTGTGCCTCTTTTTAAGGACAGAGGGGACTATGTGCCTTCCTCCTGGCCATAAGGATTGCATGACATGGGAAAGACCTACAGTAGGTCCTAGTACTGAGTGGATATCCAGAATTATTGTTCTCCTTTCTGGAAAAACCAGGAGAGGACTGGGGAGATATTGGTTCAAAGATTCAGAATTTCATATAAGAGTAAATTCAAGAAACTCACTGCACATCACTGTGACTATAGTTAATGAATTGTAAACTTGATCCCGACAATAGATTGTAAGTAGTACTACTTATAAGAGGACAGTAATGCTGTAGTGCATACACAATGTATTCAAAATTGCAGGTTATATACAACAAACAAGTGATTTTTATGTTATCTAAAAAAATTACAAAGAAAGATGAGTCCCTGTGGCTCACATCTGTAATCCTAGCTAGTTAGGAGGCTAAGATCTGAGGATTGTGGTTCAAAGCCAGCCCAGGTAGAAAAGTTTGTGAGATTCTTATCTTCAATTAACTACCAAAAAAAAAAAAACCAGAAGTGAAGCTGTGGCTAAAGTAGCACAATGTCCACCTTGAACAAAAAGAGCTAAGGGACAATGCCAGGCCCTGAGTTCAAGCCCTAGTCCTAGCATTAAAATAATAATAATAATAATAATAATGTACATAAAAATGCATGGAATGGCCATGATTTGAACCACCTGTGACTTCCATGCTTTAGGGCACATACTACATTTCCAAAGAGACAAACAGTGCCTCCCAGACAAGAATCAAAAGCTAATAAGTCTCTCCTTACCACCCTTAAGGAACTGGAGAGACAGGAAATACTCTGTCCACATAATTAGGGTTCCATGAAAAAAAAAAGCTTAATTTCTAATATATGCCACACTCTCCCCCAGTCTACTTCGAATGATGTTTTGAAAGTCTCAACTTCTATAGAAAATAACAACAGCTACAGGATGCTGAAATTCACTAACTTGCACAATAACAATGAAGAGCCTGCAGGAATCCAGATGTTTGGGATTAACATCTGTCTCTGCACCAAGCAGAGAACACCAAGTAGAGCACCATGGAAGTTAAACAGCAGCCGCATGGTAAGGCGACAAACCAGATGGTAGAGCACTGCACATCTTGTAAGCACCCCAAAGCTGAACCAGTCCTTCCCTCATGTAGTGGCAATCGGTGTACGCTGCCTTGTTCTGCCTGGCTCACACAGACTCTGATGCCAGCCTGTAAGAGTGCTGGGGCAAAGGTGCAAGCTCAGGGCGCTGGCCCAGAGCCAGACTTGGCTACTCAAGGATCAGAGCCATACCTGTATGTCTCAACCTCACCAAGCAAGTACAAACTACGCCAAAACAGGTCTTGAGATTTTATTTTTTGCAAAGTGCTTGGAACGTAAGATTTCTTAATAAATCACACTGCTCCCTTACAACAGTGTAGGTGTGAGCACATCATTACTGCACTGGATTTGTTCAGAGGGCTCCAGTGTAAAGGCAGTCACAATCAGAACTTCACAAGTTAGCCTGAGAGTCATTTGTATAGTTTCCTCTTAGAAATATTAAGTGATAATAGTGGGAAAATGGAAAAGGAAAGCTTTATAGGGAATGGGAGTCACGATCCACATGTCTCCCTGGTAGGCAATTGGAAGACCAAAATTACTTCAAGAAACCACACTGGGTAATGTTTGGTTAGTGGGTAGGGTTTATTTCTTCCCAATGTATATAATAAATCATTCCTCCACATGTCGATTTCTAATTTCACATAGCAGCTGAGTTATTGGAGATGAGGAATATTTTATTTAAAAATACATGACAAGTGCCGGGCACTGGTGGCTCATGCCTGTAATCCTAGCTACTCAGGAGGCTGAGATCTGAGAACCATGGTTCGAAGCCAGTCTGGGCTGAAAAGTCCATGAGACCCTTATCTCCAACAAACTACCCAGAAAAGGCTGGAAGTAGCACTGTGGCTCAGGCTGATAGAGTGCTAGCCTTGGAGCACAAAGAGGCTCTGGGACAGTGCCCAGACCCTGAGTTCAAGCCCCAAAACTAGCTCCCATCATCCCAAGATCCCAAACTGGTCCTTGATGAGAAGACTGGATGACTGGGAACCCTCTAGCACTTACTTGTTGAAAAATGGCTCGATGAGTTTTGATCTGGCAGACACATGAATTTTTGGCGGACCAAGAAAAGAACCTAAAGAAGAAGAAAATAAACAGGATTTTACATATGGTCAAGTGGACAGCACCTGAAACTTCAACAGAACACAGTGGATTCTATCAAACAGGGTGATTCCGCAAAGGTAAAAGGTAAGCATCGGCAGTTGATCTCAGAACCTCTGCCGGGGTGAGTGGACCCTAGGGAATAGTAGCTACATGGCAGACAACATTTGTGCTTCACCACCCCTAATTCCTCTGTGGAAGCCTTGTCCCCCACATGATGGTGGACATGGCTAAGAAAAGCAGTGCCCTCATAGGGAGACATGCAAGGACTTCCTCCCTCTCTGCCCTCCACTACATGAGAGTATGCTGCAAACCAGAACAGTGGATGTGCCAGAATCTTGATCTCTACCTTGCCAGTCTCCAGTGCCATGACAAACAACTATCTGTTGTCTGAGCCCCCCAACCGTATGGGAACATTTCACTGTAGCCAGGGCTAAGCAAGGGAGCAAGGGAAAGCCCCTGCAGCCTGGAGGGTGAGTGAGGGGAACAGGGAGAGGCATACCTAGGTAATCAGCCATGGAGATAAAGCACAGTCCAGTGATGTAAGCATCGTAGCCGGCCTCGTGGAGCTGCTCAGAAGCTGTGTCATAACTTGGAAAACCTTCCGCACTTTCTAAAGAGATAAAAGAAAGGAGTTTTCCCTGGGACATCACAAAAAATGAAAAGCAGCAAGCACAGTGCCCTACAATCCAAATTGCACTAGTGTGTGCTGTAGAAATAGCACCAGTGAGCAGAAGAAAAAGAATTGCCTGTTTCTTAATTGTGTTCATACACTACCTTATAACAGAGTTACTGAAGCTAAGAACTCTGGTCTAGACTAGGGACATGACCGTGTTACATTCCAAAGAGTCTGCAGACAGAGGACCCATAGTAAAATCACCCTTAGACAAGTACTCTTTCTCTGACTGCTTTCAGAGGACATGAAAACAGGTTCTTCCCTAGTCACACTGTCTCAATGTCAACCTGTTGCACCACTTTGTGTGTGTGTGTGTGTGTGTGCGCGTGCGCACACGCACATGCATATGTAGGTACCAGGGCTTGAAAACGAAGCCTAGACACTGTCCTTGAGCTTTCCACTCAAGGATAGCATTTTACTACTTGAGCCACAGCTTTACTTTTGGCTTTTTGGTAGTTAACTGGAGATAAGAGTCTCACAGACTTTTCTGCCCAGGCTGGCTTCAAACCACAATCATCAGATCTCAACCTCCCAAGCTGGAATTACAGGCATGAGCAACCAGCATCTGGCTCACTCCACCATTTGCACACTGTGTGACTATACTAATATTTAGGTTACTTCACCTCTGTGCTACAGTTTTGTAAAATGGAAATGATAACCATCGAATCCATACAAGTCTTTGTAAGGGTCCAATGTTGTAACACAAAGCTCTTACCTAGTGTCTGATATATGTTACACACTTACAAATTGTTATCTCTCCATACCCCAGGTGCCGTCCCCCCAAAACCAGACTCCAATTCAATATTGGCAGTTTCACATCAGTGCTACCCTCTACCATGTTTCCAAGCCAACAGCACCGTCACCTCAAGGACAGATCAGAACCTGCTATAATCTACCCTTAGGTCATGGGTCCATCTCATTGCACAAAATTAACTCTTTAATATGATTATCACACTGATGGACACACATGTTGATAGCACGAAGTCTGGGAAGTGAGACCTGCTACAATCTCTGCCAGACACATGAATTGCAAACGGAAGTGATAGGATAAAACTCTTACTCTTCAATAAGTATTTCCTAAGAGTCTAGAAATGAATGTCAAGAAGTCTACTGCAATTCAGAATCAAAAGCATGAATGGAAATTAATGGTGAAAGGCTGTTGCTGTTTGTCAATAGAATGCTCTTTAACCAAGAATTAATTAAGCTCTGTAAGTACCAAATATTACAGTGAAAGCCTTTTTAAAACCCTTCTAATCTAGCCTGGCAGTGACCTAAGTAATATCCTCAACCTTACCACCAACAAACACTTGTTATTTCTCAAATCAATTATTCCACTGTATTGTTGTGAAGTCTGGCTTCCCCCCCCCCCCCAACACCTACACTATCTCTTTTCTTCATTCTTTTCTTGGACCATGACCCAGAAAAGGAAGCAAGTCACCATATAATCTAGGCTGCTTTAAAACCTCACTGTGTCAATGTTTGAGCCATTAGTTCTATTAGCAATGTCTTTAGAAGTCCTCAGGCCACTGCTAATGAGAGACTAACTATAGTATAAGCAGTAAATTAGGCTAAAGGAACAGGGACATACTACCCTAAGGCTCAACAAATAGCAAGTGGTGGCTGCATATGGCAAAACATGTCCGCCTCATGAGAAACACTCCTCCTGGCCTCTGGTTTAAACTAACTTAGAAGAAGGGGTGCAGCTAGCCTCCAATCTCTCAGTAAACGAGTATGGGGAATTTTGTTTTCTCAGGTATAGTCTTGCTATGTAGCCCAGGCAGGCCTTGAACTCACAATTCTCCTCTTCCTCAGCTTCCTGAGTGCTAAGAGTACAGATGTACATCATCAGATCTGGCATTCTTGGGCTTCTATGAGGCAGAAAATGTATTTTTCATCTTCTGACAACCAGCAATTCCCTGGCTCTGCTTTAACAATGTACCATGTAAAAGGAGGTGTCAAGTTTTGGAAGAATTCCAAGGATTAGGAAATAAATGCCTTGAAGCTTTAATTACTAAAACTTCTCAATGAAGCCTGCCTATCCAACCTGATTAACATAAGGTAGAGGTAGAATTCAAATATCAACTTTATTCAGAAAATGGTAATTCAGCATGGGACATAAGCAAAATTAACTTGGCCCAAATCTATAAATAAATATGTACTATAGTTTGAGAACACTTCATTTCTTTTTGTAGTATACATCAGTGGTTATCACTAAGAGGTGAAGGGTTTTTAGTCTTAATAATATTCTTACCGACTTTAGGAGGATTGAAAGGTGTCTCTTTTAACCGCTTTTCCAACTCTGCAAGGGATGTGTTGTTAATGATTTCCTGCAAACCAGGAAGCCAGAGTTATAACTTTGCACTATCTCAGTGCAAGATGAACTGAAAAGACGCACTTTCAGACACAGACACAGACACACACACACACACACACACACACACACACACAGAGCACATTTTTTTTTAATGCTTCCTTCCCCCTTGTATTCTTTAGAAACCATCTTCTATTTGATGTGAAAAAGGAATAAGTGTCATTTTCACTCTATGGGAAGGATAACCAGCCAAGTGTGGTGATACATGTCCATAATCTCAGACTTTGGGAGGCTAGGACACAACTTGTGCTACATAGCAGGACCCTGTCTGTGAAAGTGGGAAAAAGAAGTTGGTATTTCTTTAATTTTTTGTTTTGGCAGAACTGGGATTTTAACTCAGGACTTCATATCTGCTAAGCAGGCATTCTGATGTTTGAGTCACATCTCCAACCAAAAAGAATTTTATGCATAAAACCAAGACTACAACTACAGACATTCTGGGCTTGGGCTGGGGCTCAGGGGGTAGAGTCTTTGCCCAGCAAGCACCAGGCCATGACCTGTTTCCAGAATGCTACTCTGTTCTAGTGCTGTTCTCAATTCTATAAAGTCCTTCACACTATTCTTGATTAGAAAATATATGCAAAAGGTAAAAATAAAATAAAAAGAAGTAAAAATTAAGCAAAAAGCTAGACTGAAGGCAGGAGGATCATAAGCTTGAGTTCAACCTGGGCGACACAGCAAGATGCTGTTTCCAAAAAGAATTATAATAATGATAATAATAAAAATAAACCAGACACTAATGGTTCAAGCTTGTAATCCTAGCTACTAGGAGGGCTGAGATCTGGAGGACTGCAGTTGGAAATCAGCATGAGCAGGGAAGTCTAAGATTCCTTCTTCAAAATAACCAGCCAAAAAAAGCTGGGTCAGTGGTGTGAATTAAGGGGTAGAGTGCCAGCTGAGCAAGCAAGCTGAGCAAGAGAGTTGGGCTCTGAGTTCAAATCCTAGTACCGTCAAAAATAAATAAAAATAGGTAAATATTTTTAAAAGAAAAGGAAATACATCCAAAATACAAGGAAAAGAAAATAAAGGATGAACTTTGTGCATATATAACCTACTCAGAAATAAATTATATATTTTAATATTAAAAGCCAACATTCAAAAGGAATGTTAAGAACCTAATTCAACCATCCAAAGATAACTGCTGTTCACATTTGAGGTACTTATTTCTGGTCTATCTCTCTCTGTCTCTCTCTTTCCTTCCTTCCTTCCTTTTTCCTGTTTCTTCTTCTCTTGGAGGCACTTAAATGGCACTTATAATAAGCCAGAATACCAAAGCTACTAGTAGTTCATTCAAACCTCAAAATATAGCTTATTGGGGATAGTTCAAATTTAAATAATACCTTAAAAGGCTGTGTGCTGGCCATCAATTTAGTATCCAAGAGCCTAAAGAAGGAAGAATTTTAAGAAGGTAAACAAAATATAGGTCAATATTCAAAGTTAGTCAACACCAAGTACAGCATTGCATACATAAAATACATACGTGAGGCAGGAAATACTAAAGTAGACAGGGGCACCAAGTACGTGAGCCATGTTGAATCTAACCATGGCACATTAGTCTGGGGACTCGGTGCCATCCCCATGGACTTCACGTGACAGGGCCAGGGCCATCCATACTCTTAACGCTGAAGGGAATGTTCCAGATTGGCTTGTGCCTGAGGTATGTGATAGGCATCAAGGTCAAGAGGGGTCAAATGCCCTCCTGGTTTCTGACACTGCCCAAATATTGCCATGGGCCTCACCTATCTACTGCTGCTACCCAGCTTTGGATGCATCCATTCAGATGGGCCCAAACCCTGAGTCCTAGCTTCATGCTACTGTTACTTTCTACTGCTCTATTGCAGAGACGGAAACTGACCAATGTGGAAGCTGTAGCTCGACAGTTCTCTCCATAGCAGTGGGAATGCTGGGTAATATGACAAGAGACAATCCAGCTGAAGGAAGCTCCTGGAGGACCCACATGGCTGACCTGTGCTCCATCAGACAAGTAACAGGTGCCTATCAGGATCAGCACTAACTTAACAGCAAAGAAAAGGAATCTATGGCCAGTTTCTTGACCGCGGGCAGAGTGTTCCCTCTTGGACACATTGGTGGGTATGGGGACATACCAGAGCATCGAAGAAACCTCCCTCTACCAGCAAGATGGGAAATGACAAGGAAAGTCACTATCTGCGTTCACTCAGCATAAATTCGGATTCTTAATAGGATAACTAAACTAGTCATTATTTTCTTTTATCTTTTCTTTTTTTTTTTTTTTTTTTGTCAGTCATGGGGCTTGAACTCAGGGTCTGGGTACTGTCCCTGAGCTCTTTTGCTCAAGGTTACTGCTCTACCACTTTGAACCACAGCATCACTTCCATTTTTCTGGTGGTTAATTGGAGATAAAAGTCTCACGGACTTGCCTGCATGGGCTGGCTTCAAACTATGATCCTCAGATCTCAGCCTCCTAAGTACCTAGGATTACAGGCACCTGGCTCAGCCATAATTTCCAAACAGCCAACAATCACCAAGTTGAAGATATTAAACCCTTTTCCAGCTAAAGGAACTGGGCTCTAACCATGACCTAATGGTTTTTATAAATTACTATGTAACTATTTGCACTGTCAATGTCACCTTGACTTTTAAATGCAAGACAAGTCATTGAAGAAACCAACCTGGGGAATACACACGTTGTCATCTCTTTAAACTCATTCAAGTCCTAAAGAAATAAAAGAATGATTGGTTACAATTTTCCTAAGATACCCACAGTATTCAAAATATACATTAGCAGCCCAGCTTCATAGCTGTCTTTTCAAACAAACCACCATACCTTACACAGGCCTTGAACTAGAGCTAGACTAGAAAACCCATAGCTAACTATCACTTTTTTTTTTTTTTTGGCAATCCTGGGGCTTGAACTCAGGGTCTGAGCACTGTCCCTGGCTTTGTTGCTCAAGGCTAGCACTCTACCACTTGAGCCACAGCACCACTTCTGGCTTTTTCTATAATATGTGGTGCTGAGGAATGGAACCCAGGGCTTCATGTATACGAGGCAAGCACTCTACCACTAGGCCATATTCCCAGGCCTAATCATCACTTTTTAAAAACTCCCAAAGATCTCATAACTGACCTTTACCATACCTACAATAGCCAAACTTAAGGATACTTATGGACAAAGGGAGGAGTTCTTATTCTACATAGAAAAGCAAAAAGAAAACAAAAGAAGTCCTAGTAACAGGAAACAGGTTGTGTTCTGTTATCTAGACTTGATGTAAGTGACTCTGACAGTGTTACATTCAACAGTTCACATAGGAAATGCCCCTATTATAAACTAGCTCAGACCTCTTCTGGGGCCATCCTTCAATGCTAGCTGAAATGGCTACTTTTTTCCAACAGACACATGATTCCTGCCTTAAGTACTCAGAAAATTGCTAAATGGCACTCACAGCAAGTGCCTAAATTAGACTATTCATTTCCTAAGTTTATTTTGATCAGGAAGCCTAGAGAAGAAATGAGACTGCTCTAATTTTGAATTAACTCATTTACATACATAATTGCCAAGCAAGACTGGAGAGTCACACTCCTGACCCTGCATGAACCACACTTCTCTCTTCAGCATTCCTCATGCTTCACAGGAAACTGCCGTTTCCAATTAGCTTCTCAAGCCTGTAAATGCAGACTGTACTTAGCTGGCTTGAAATATTTACCACTTTCAATGGCCATCGTTAAATTAATGGACAATGGACAAATGTGGTTTCAATGTTAACTCAAACAAAAGTGCCAGAATGACTGTCTACAGATTCTCAATGCCACCATGAAGCTTCACAAACAAGAAAAAGGCTGAACGATGGAGGACCTCCAGGCCCAACCTGTTCTGAAAGTTCTATTCAAAAGAAGTTTTACAAGGGGACTAAAAAGCACCTTTAACAGAGGGGGTTCTGTGATATACTATGCCTGCTTTATTTTTGTGTGTGCCAGTCCTGGGGCTTGAACTCAGGGCCTGGCACTGTCTCTGGGCTTTTGTTCAAGGCTAGCACTCTACCTTTTAAGCTACAGCTCCACTTCTGGCTTTTTGCTGGTTAATTGGAGTTAAGAGTCTCACAGACTTTCCTGCCTGGGCTGGCTTCAAACCATGACCTCAGATCTCAGCCTACCTAGTACCTAGGATTACCAGGTGTGAGCCACCAGTGCTCAGTTCTGCAGTATACTTAAAAACAAAAATATATGATGTCTGTACATGTAAGAGCCCTGTCATTTCAAATGTGTTTTCTTGCTTATTCTCATCACGTCTTCTGAAGGTAGAAGAAAGCAAGCTGCTCCCTCTGACAATGTCAGAGCATATGTAAGCAAATTACCCAGGTCTCCCTAGAAATAAAGCATGGGATAAAATTGCTTATCCTAGCCCATTCCTACGTTATAACAAATCATTCAAGAACTTCATTCAGGACTAATCCCATTCAAGTCAACATTTATTAAGTGCTCACACATGAAGAGCCATGCCAGGCACTTAGGCAAGGAAAAGAGCCCAAGGAGCTAATCCCCTAGAAGAAGGGTGTTACAGAAGAGCCAGTCTGGCTGGGAAGGAGGGTAACAAGTGGTTGGATTACACAGAAGGTTGAGCTTGATGACAAAAAGCCTGATGGCAGAAGACATTGCTAAAAAGAGTCGACTGTACCAAAACAAAATGTGAGGCTATTTGAGAATTTTAAGTGAGGTTGATCATGTGAGCAGAGTCATAAAACGGAAGATTGCAAAAACTGGCACAGTCGGAAGATATCCACTCATTAAATCAATATTTAATTCTTCCCATGTGCCATCTTCTGTTTGGTATTCAAAATGCCTAGAAGCTCAGTATTAAATATGCTTTCCTCTGTCCTTGCTGATAACTTCATTGCATAAAGGTCGAATGAGTCAGGAGAGCGAGGCACTGGTGGCTGACATCTGTAATCCTAGTTATTCAGGAGGCTGAGATCTGACGATCATGGTTCGAAGCCAGCTAGGGTAAGAAAGTCCATGAGACTCTTATCTCCAATTAATCGAAGAAAAGCTGGAAGTGGTGCTGTGGCTCAAGTGGTAAAGCACTAGCCTTGAGCAAAAGGAGCCCAGAGACAGTGCCCAGGCCCAGAGTTTGAGCCCATGAATGACAAAAAAAAAGAAAGAAAGAAAAGAAAAGTCAGGAGAGGAATAGTTCCTAGGTAGACAAGGCCAATGGGTAGTGTCTGGTGTGAAACAAACTTTACTCTTTAGATCCTCCCATCACATTGCTCAAACCATAGTGATGAAGGAGCCTTTGTCTCCCAGAGGGCGATTGGCTGTCATGGGAAGTGTGGCAACCTGAAGCTTACACAACTAGAACAAGGGGAGCCAGATCCTGTCACTCATGGCTAAGCTGCACTATAAGCAAGATGCTCATGAGCAATGTGACCTGAAAAAGATGAGGAAGGCAGGCAGGTATGCAAACAAAAGCACACTTCCAAAGGAGGCACCTTCCAACACAGATGCATCAAAAACTCATCTGATCTGATGGCAATAACCATGGCCTGCAGCCCAAATGTGGCCGACCACATACTGTTTTTAAATCAAGTTTTACTGCAACACAATCACACCCATTTCCATGTACTCAATGGCAATTTGGGAACCACAAGACAGCACTGAGAGTTATAATAGAGACCACACAACCTGGCAAGTTTCAAATATTGGGCTCATGTTGAAGGGTGACAAGGAATTCAGCCTGCAGTTTATGGAACTCCAAGTGAGAAATCAGGCTCCTTGCAGCGGAAATGCCAAGAAGCCAGCATGAAGTGGGACAGCATGGCAGCGATGTATCAGGATTTAGCAGTTTGTGCATGAAGAAAGCATCAACAATGATAGACAAGGGAAGGGCAGAACACTGGAAGTGAGTGACCCAAATGGGCTCAAGAGAAGAAGCTGATTTAGAGACAGCTTAAGGAAGAAAGTTTTTTAAAAAATCTCATCTGAGGAATCTAGAAGCATAGTTCAGTTGGTAGAGTGCCAGCCAATGAGCAAGAAGTGCATCAGGTACTGAGTTCAAGTACTGGTCTCGGACAAAAAAGATTAACAAACCTCTTCAAAAGGCCAGCTCAGCATCTTACCTATGTCCCAACTTCAAGAGAAATATTAGGCTCTTAGACCAATATTCACATATTGTGGTTGGAATATAAAGTAATAAAAGTTGAAATTTACTTGTCTCTTCTGAGACAAGTAAATCCTAAACAACCCTCAATATGAAGGCCATCCAGGTAGGAAGATGACCGCATGTCCGGATGTGCTACCTGCAATTGGATGCTACCATGAGTGGGTGGGACAACTACAGCACAGCATACAGAGAAAAAGCTCAGCAGAGAGGGGAATGGAGGGACGGGAAACAAGTAAGACAGCCACGTACAGTTATGGAGCAAGAGAACAAGTGCCAGTGAGAAGCCAAAGGAACCCCTGCCTGTGCACTTAAGACAGCTCAGCTCCAAGTGTGGAAAAAACACGACCAAGGGCCACCGAGAACCTAAGGGAAGCAACCTCACAAGCAGGCCGTGAAGAATTCCATAGCCACTGACCCAGTTTGATTGGCACCATTTACCCCTAGCGGCCATAGGTCTAATTTTAGCAGTACCAAACTCGAAGCCATGCACATGGCTTCCCCTTCTGCCCAGCGCTGAATAAGCAAACCCTGAGCACAAGATGATGAAGCAAATATTTATCCTGGCTCTGAAAATGGTGGATGACTAACGACCCCTTAAAATAGCACTGATGTACATCCTGTCAATGAAAACAAAATGAGGCACACAAGAGTCTCTCTGGGAACCCTCTGTAGGGATGTCACACAAACAGAGGACACTTTCGTAGTAAGTTAATTAATTAGGTAACTCGCAGTGTTTTTTGTTTTTTTTTAAACACTGACTGGAGAGCCACTCACCGGAGGCAGTGGGCAGTAGAACTGGTGGACCGTGTGCATGACATCCAGGAGCATATTATGTCCCACAACGAGCTTCCCCTATGGAAGAGTCAAGGTAGGAAAAAGACATCAAAAGTTATACCAGGGCTTGAGTGTAAAATGCATACGATAGGATCCATGAGGAGGATCTCCAACCCGACTCACTTTCCATGTTAAAATGTTTCAAATACAAAAGCACTGCTGTAAGCAAATACACAGACATGAACAGGCCTCATTTCTCTTCCATTTTGGAATGTTAAATGCAGAATGCAAAGTAAAAGCTCCCAATGATGTGTTTACTTTGTTGGCCATTTTCTCTGATTTTTACTAAGTAGGCTCCCTCAATCAGAATCAGAAGGACTATAGTAAAGGAGAAGAGGAGGTATCTCACATCTCACTATGTTGCCCAGGCTGGTCTTAAACTTACTGGGCTCAAATGATCCTCTTGACTCAGCTTCCCAAGTAGCTGAGACTTACAGGTGTGTACCACCGCACCTGGCTAGAAACAGTAAAATTTTGACTGAAAAGCTTTATCTAGCTATCTCTATCTATCTATCTATCTATCTATCTATCTATCTATCTATCTATCTATCTATCTATCTATCTGTGCTGGGGTTTAAACTCAGGGCCTGAGCACTGTCCCTGAGCTACTTTGCTGAAGGCTAATACTCTACCACTTGAGCCACACCACCACTTCCAGCATTTTTGGTAGGTAATTGGAGATAAGACTTTTCCTGCCAGGACTGGCTTAAAATGAGGATCTTCAGATCTCAATCTTCTCAGTAGCTAAGATTACAGGCATGAGTTACCAGCATGCAGCTGACTAAGAAGTTTTTTAAAGGTAAAATCTGAAACCTAAATCTTTTGAACTGTCAAAATTCCAAATATGTATTTTAAGACTGTACTCTTTAAAAAAAAAACCTTATTTCAAAAGATACACTCATAAGACAAAACACAACGCATCTCTACTTATATCCATCACCTATGTGCAAATTCATGTGCAGGTTCTTAAGTACTTTTACATTGCACGTGTAAATTAGTACGTGTTAATTTACATTACTAGGTGTAAATTATTCCACTTCGCTTTTTTTTTTTAAATGAGGGGCTAAGAAACTCATAGGATGTCACTTTAGCTGGAGCTAGCCAGGTGACATACGTACCACATGAGGTCACAACAGTGGAGCTTTATATAAGGTCCCAGTGGGCCTTCAATGTAACACTGCTGGACTCATAGGGCAAATAAACATGATTCTCTGACATAATGTGAAACTTCTCTACCTAACACACTGACTTCTAGTTCAGTATTTGTGATATTCAGAGTCCCTATCCAATGCAAACATCACAAACACTGGTTAAAACCATGAAAATAGTGTGTGGTGAGCCCCACACGGTGCACAAACACTAATAAATGAAAGCAACCATGCTACAACACAAACATTCTGGGCAGCCAGAGGCAGAGAGAAGAAAGGAACAGGGCACACAGCATCCTGGTGTTGCCAGAAAACCATACACAATGCCGTGATCTGGTCATGTCTGCTCCCCTCCCAGTACTGGTTAGTAATCTGAAACTGCTTTAGGCATGTGCCAAGCGGAAGAAAATACATAGAATGCAGATAATTAGGACTGGATTTCTCAGCTGGAAAGGAAAAGGTAAGGAAAGAGAACAGGTTAAAAATAAGCCCTGTGGTACTACTCTGGGATCTGAGATATCAGATAAAGGCCTGGATAAATGCAACCATGTTTGTGTGTGTGCATTTGTATGGACACCCACACTTCATCATGGGGCAAACCTCACAGAATGGACTTGCATAAAACTAGATGGTCTGACCTAGATTGTATACCTAGATATCCATTTATTTAGCCACTGTTCCTGTTCTAGGCTACAAACTTGTAGCAGGGGAACCTTTTATTCTGCCAATGGCCATTTGGATATTTGTAACATTCACAGGCTTTAGCAAATTATCAATACAACTGCCCAAATAGGGGTGGCTGACAAGAAGCACATATGTCTGTCCATCACATACAATGATTTCACCAGCCTTCTAGAACTGTAACATGACACCACACAAATCCAACAGAAACTACCTTAGTCAGCTGATCAGGTTGTCATCTTGAATATCATTTCTACAGTACCCTTGCCAAAATCATAGATTCTAAGTCCAAGTATAAAGAAGCATACCCAAGTAGAAGGACACACATCTGACAAATAATCAATGCTGTCAGAAGTTCAAGGTTATAAAAAGACAGGGACAGCTAGATGCTGGTGGCTCACACCTGTCATCTAGCTACTCAGGAGGCTGAGATCTGAGGATTGTGATTCCAAGCCAGCCTGGGCAGAAAAGTCCCCATCTCCAATTAATCACTCAAAAAATGGAAGTGGAGCTGTGGCTCAAAGTGAAAGAGCTCAGGGACAGTGCCCAGCCCTGGGTTCAAGCCCCACAACTGACAAAAAAAAAATGAGAGAGACAGACCAACAAAGTCTGAAATACAACGTGCACATAATGTGGGATCCCAGACAGACTAGTAAAGACAAACAGGACTTCATGGGAAAAGAATGAAATTCAGGTAAGGACATTGCCATAGTGATAATAAATATTGTACCAGTGTTAATTTCCTAGTTTTGATAATAACATTAATATTAGTGATAGCTCTATGAGGAGCACACAGAAACTCTATGCTCTTTTAGTACTTTTCTATGAGCAGAAAATTAAGTTTTTCTAAAAATCTATACAAAAATACCAGGCGCCAATGGTTCATGCCTGTAATCCTAGCTAGTCAGGAAGCTGAGATCCGCAGAAGTTCACGAGACTCTTATCTTCAGCTAATCACAGAACAAGCCAGAAGTGACACTGCGGCTCAAGTAGTAGAGTGCTAGCCTTTAGCAAAAGGAGCTCAAGGACAGCACCCTGGTCCAGAGTGCAAGCCCTAGGATCAACAAAACAACAACAACAACAACAAAGAAACCCATAAATGTACCAACAATAGAGAATTACTTGGCATGATATACACATATTTAAGTGTTTACTATCTACCAGCTCCATAACTTCATTAACATTAACAAGAAATTAATATATTAAGAAATACGAGGGGCTGGGAATATGGCCTAGTGGCAAGAGTGCTTGCCTCGTATACATGAAGCCCTGGGTTCGATTCCTCATCACCACATATATAGAAAACGGCCAGAAGTGGCGCTGTGGCTCAAGTGGCAGAGTGTTAGCCTTGAGCAAAAAGAAGCCAGGGACAGTGCTCAGGCCCTGAGTCCAAGGCCCAGGACTGGCCAAAAAAAAAAAAAGAAATACGATAAGCAGGGTACCAGTGGCTCATGCCTATAATCACAGGTAGTCAGAAGGCTGAGATCTGAGTGTGAAGCCAGCCCAGGAAAACAAATCCATGAGACTTTTATGTCCAATTGACCAGCAAGAAAAACGACAGAACTGAAGGCATGACTCAAGTGATAGAGCACTAGCTAAGAGAAAAAGCCAAGTGCTAGTGGCTCATGCCTGTAATCCCAGCTACTCAGGAGGCTGAGATCTGAGGATATCGGCTCAAAGCCAGCTCAAGCATTAAAGTTTGTGAGACGCTTATCTCTAATTAACCAGAAAACTGGAAGTGGCACTGTGTGGTTCAAAGTGGTAAAATGCTAGCCTTGAGCAAAAGAGCTCCAGGACAGCACCCAGTCCCATAACCAAAAAAAAAAAAAAAAAAGCCAAACAAGAAAGAGGTCACACATCAGTACCAGCATTTAAAAAAAAAGAAGAAGGGGCTGGGGATATGGCCTAGTGGCAAGAGTGCCTGCCTCGGATACACGAGGCCCTAGGTTCGATTTCCCAGCACCACATATACAGAAAACGGCCAGAAGCGGCGCTGTGGCTCAAGTGGCAGAGTGCTAGCCTTGAGCGGGAAGAAGCCAGGGACAGTGCTCAGGCCCTGAGTCCAAGGCCCAGGACTGGCCAAAGAAATAAAGAAATAAAAAAAAAGAAGAAAAAAAAAGTTGGAATTTCAGCTGCAATTACACTTATGTGCAAGGACAAGGATTCACTCGTATTTTTAATCTTCTGGATTCCTCTATTTAGCAAATAAGACATCTTCAAACATTGATTGTCTCTCCTCTTATTTCTTACTTCCTGATTCTTCCTATGGTTTAGAAAATAGTATTTGTTTGGGGTATCCTAGGAAGACAACAAACCACAGTAGAATCCTGGGGTGCATTTCCAGAAGGAAAGGTTTTTTCTGAAAATTGGTGCTTTCTCATCAAGTGTATCATAGGGACAGTCTATTCTTCAATTCCAACTTCTTCCTCCATACCAGGTAAGCATTCCACATGTGCTAAATGCTTCATTTGCCTTGGTATTTAGGTAATTCATCTTAAATATTATGTTTGGCAATCTAGCTAAAAACAAATAAAAGGCCAGTTTCACTTACAGAATTAGCGATGGCATGAATGACCCTTGAGAATCCCACAGCATCATTCAACTCCTCCTAAGTTAGAAAAGAAAATAATTGAGGTGTGTACGTTCTTTTTTTTTTTTTTTTTGGTGGCCAGTCCTCGGGCTTGGACTCAGAGCCTGAGCACCGTCCCTGGCTTCTTTTTGCTCAAGGCTAGCACTCTACCACTTGAGACACAGGGCCACTTCTGGCTTTTTCTGTTTATGTGGTGCTGAGAAGTCGAATCCAGGGCTCCATGCATGCTAGACAAGCACTCTACCACTAAGCCACATTCCCAGCCCCAAGGTGTGTATGTTCTTTATCTGAGCTGAAATCCTGGCATCGTCTCCCTCAAAGCACTTAAGTTTTGTGTCAAGTTTGATGACATCAGTGTCACAGACATGGTACCTACTATCCCAAATAACTGCATGTTTGATGTACATATACAGCCTTCTGTACTACAAAACAATCAAGTGACAAATTATCCATTAGTTACAGAATAGTGCCCAGGCTTCACCCATCATTTCATATAATACATTCAAGTTTTGGTCAAATTGTCTTGAAAAAGGAACAAATGTTTCAACTTTAGTAAGTAGCCACCTGCTGGCTGAACTCAATAATGCACTATGTTCTGAGGATGTGGTGACAATGTACCCATAATCAAAGCCATGCAGGAGGCAGAGGTGGAAGGTTCCAGTCCTAAGGCCACCTCAGGGGCAAAAATGCAAGACTAGTTTAAAAACAACAACAAAAAAAACCCTCCTAAACCAAAAAGGCATTGGGAGCTGGGCATCTGTGGCTCACACTTGTTATTCTAGCTACTCAGGAGGCTGAGATCTAAGGTTCATGGTTCAAAGCCAGCCCAAGCTGGGAAGTCTATGAGTCTCTTTATCGCCAATTAACTACCAAAAAGCTGAAAATGGCGCTGTAGTTCAAGTGGTAGAGTACTAGCCTTGAGCACAAAAGTTCAAGTGCCCAGGCCCTGAGTTCAAGCTCCATGACCAGTAAACACACACATACACCATTGGGGTATTTATTACTCAAGTGGTAGAGCACCTGCCTAGCAGTGCAAAGCCCTAAGTTCAAACTCCAGGGCCATCAAAAAATAAAGTAACAAAAATAATAAATTAAACCCAACATAGGATCTAGAAATGCACTGAAGGAAAAAAATGGACATCTATTATTGCATTCCTCACACAGGTGAAACAGAGCCCAGTTACCTGTTCTTTAGCATGTTTCTGTTGCTCCCTTCTCTTGCGTTCTTCCTCATCTACTTTGCTGACAACTATGTATCGCTCCTTCTAAAAGACAAAGCAGATATACAACTGGACCCAGAAGTCATAATTACACTATAGTGAAGTTGTAAGTTTAGTTATAGTTAAGTTGCACAGTCTTTCCCGGGCTAAGCACAACAGAGTATTGTGAAATGCCCCCAAAAGTAGAGCTGGTGTAGACTATGAGTTCAGCTCAAGTGGTAGAGTGCAAGTAGAAGACCCCCGGGTTCTGAGTTGGATCCCCAGGACCAGAGAAAGAGAGAAAGAGAGAGATCCCCACACCACAAAACTATATATATGTATGTACTATATATATGTATATGTACTATGTATATGTATACTTCTACATATGAGCAGTAAGTTATGTAGCTTTGAACATAATTTTTTTTGGTGGTACTGGGATATGAATTTACACTTGCTAGAAACTTGCTAGATTGCTAGATAGGCACTTTACCACATGAACCATGCCCTCAGATTTTTGTGCCCTAGTTTTCAGATATATCTTGAGTTTTTTGCCCAGGGCCAGCCTCAGACTGCAATCTTCCTTATCTAAGCCTACCACCAAGCTGGAACCTCAGCTTGTTACCTGAGATAGAGTCTCACTAACAAGGTAGCCTCAAACCCCAATCCTCCCAATCTCTGCTTCCCAAGTAGCTGAGATTACAGGTGTAAGCCACCATTCTTGATCCTTGACCATGATTTTTTTTTTGCCAGTCCTGGGCCTTGAACTCAGGGCCTGAGCACTGTCCCTGGCTGCTTTTTTGCTCAAGGCTAACACTCTGCCACTTGAGCCATAGCGCCACTTCTGGCCATTTTCTATATATGTGGTGCTGAGGAATCGAACCCAGGGCTTCATGCAAGCAAGGCAGGCACTCTTGCCAGTAGGCCATATTCCCAGCTCCTGAATGTGATTTCTAAGTAGTTACTTACAAAGCAAAATTTCCACATCATATTTTATGATATGGATTTTCTGGTTAGGAGATAGAAAACAATACTGCCTTCTTTCTCAAATGTTACATTTTATGCTAATTAAACACAACAGGCTGCAGTCGTGGTTCAAGTGGTAGAGTGCCCAAAACAAGCAAGTGAACCCGAGCAAGAGTTCAAGGCCCCGAATTCAAGCCCTGCTACAGCCATACACACACACACACACACACACACACACACACACACACACACACACACACACACACACACTCTGCCGTGTCAGAGTTTGAAGTTTATTTTCTGAGCATGTTTGTACCTTATCCAATCTCTACTCTGATATCTGACTTAAGAACAATACCAAATTCTAAATTTTTTTAAATCTGCAGAAGGAACCTCCCACAGGCATCTATTTCTCATGACAATTCTATCAGTGCAACTCAGCTCATGACTCCCATTGTAAGACTTAATGGTACTTGCCAGCACAACACAAAGCCATTCTGGAACACGGGCTGGTATGTGTGCATGTTCAAGTTTACAAAACAGGATGAGACTGCCCTAAGTAGAAGAACACATAACACTGAGAGCTGAGCTGAGCTGGGGAAGGACTAAGTGGCAGACGGCTCACCTAGTATGGGCCCTGAGAGCCATCCCTAGCTCTAGATTTAGATCATGAGCTGCAGGTCCAGCCCCCATGTACAAACGAAGAAAACAAGGCTTAGAGGGATTAAAGAATTGGCCTAAAGGACCAGCCCCCAGAAAGCAGAACCCAAGGTGTAAAACGCTGACATGTTAATACATCAATGGATAGCTGTGTATGTTGAGTGTTAGCCCTAAGTAATTCTTGGGGTTACCTTTTCAGTTTCTAAAGTCTCAACATGAATGCCTTTGGGATACCTAAAGAAAAGAAAAAGGAAAATATGATATCAGGGTGTAAGTGAATGGCTGCCAAAATCCAAAATATCTTAAAAGCAACCACATAGCAATAAGCCATACCCCAAACTAGCTTAACCTTGAACTTAAGTATAAAAGAATGCACCAAATTCATTTGTTAGGACTTTAGCATGTTCATAAAATGCCTTACATCATATTATATAGTTAACTCATTACCACAGTCAAACCTTGCTTCTAAAAACAATGTCTAAAGGGGCTGGGGATATGGCCTAGTGGCAAGAGTGCCTGCCTCGTATACATGAAGCCCTGGGTTCGATTCCCCAGCACCACATATACAGAAAACGGCCAGATGTGGCGCTGTGGCTCAAGTGGCAGAGTGCTAGCCTTGAGCAAAAACAGAAGCCAGGGACAGTGCTCAGGCCCTGATTCCAGTCCCCAGGACTGGCCAAAAAAAAACAATGTCTATGAAAAATAGAAAGTGTCTTGAGGCTGAATGGGGAACACAGAGAGGGGCTTGAGACTAGCAGGGCCGTGGTTTAGCTCTCTAGGTGCAAGGAGTAAGCTACAAGGACTATGTGATGGAGCTGCCTGGGAAAACCAGATCATTCTGGTTTTCTCTTTTGTTTGCGAGTCCTAGAGCTTGAACTCAGGACCTGGGCACTGTTCCTAAGCTTCTTTTGCTCAAGCCTAGTGCTCTACCACTTAAGCCACAGCATCACTTCTGGCCTTTTCTTATGTGGTACTGAGGAATTGAACCCAGAGCTTCAGGCATGCTAGGCAAGCACTCTACCACTAAGCCACATTCCCAGCCCATCCTCTTTTGTTCTTGTTTTGGTGGAACTAAGGAGTAAACTCATACCTGCCATTTGAGCCACACCCCATCCCTTTCTTATTTGTTCAAAGTTTATTTCTAGTATACATGTTCTGTCAGGTTGTTGTTGAATATTTCTGGTTTTGATTTGTTTTGTTTCTGGGCAGTGCTGGGGATAGAACTCTGGGCCTCGTGCATGCTAGCTAGACAAATACTCTAAAACTAAGCCACATCCCAGCCCTATACTGGCACAGTCTAATAAAAGACAAGAACCACAGATTCAAATGCAAACACCCACCTGTGGAATGTCAATGCTCACCTTTGAGTGAGAGAGCCAAAAGAAAGCATCCCCAGAAAAAAATATAGGCACAAAACTTTGTATGTTATTTCAGGACACTGGTAGACCTCTTGAAATCACCCATAATCTAACTCCAAATTAAGAATCCCTACTTTAGCTGGGCACCACAGGCTTATGCCTGTAATCCTAGCTACTGGAGAGTCTAAAATGAAGAAGACTGCAGTTTGAGACCAGCCCAGGTAGAAAAGTTCACAACTGGATCTCAACTCAGCGTATATGCCTGTCATCCCAGCTATGTGGAAGACTAAGATCCAGAGGACAGAAGTTCAAGGCCAGCCTGAGCAGAAAAGTCCATGAGACTCATTTCAACAGAAGAAGCTGGGCATGGTGGTAATATCTGTCTCACAGTTATGTCAGAAAGCCTAAGACAGGAAAACCACAGTCTAGGTTTGCACCCAGGCAACAGTTAGGCTATGTCAAAATACCCAGTGTAAAAAAAAAAAAGGGCTAAAAGCATGGCTCAGTGGTAGAACATATCATGTGTCTGATGCTCAACTTCAAATCCTGCTACCACCAATAAAAACAAAAGAATCCTGACTTTAGAAAATGTTTTATCTGAGTTATCTCTTAGGTCTTAAAACCAAATCTTTGCTACACATCTTCAAAAAACAAAAATACAACACAGCCAGAAGCTGAATGGATAGATAAAAAAGATAAAAGAGGGGGGCTGGGGATATGGCCTAGTGGCAAGAGTGCTTGCCTCGTATACATGAGGCCCTGGGTTCAATTCCCCAGCACCACATATACAGAAAATGGCCAAAAGAGGCACTGTGGCTCAAGTGGCAGAGTGCTAGCCTTGAGCAAAAAGAAGCCAGGGAAGTCTCAGGACTGGCCAAACAAAGAAAAAGATAAAAGAGGGCTGGGAATGTGGCTTAGTGGTAGAGTGCTTGCTTAGCATGCATGAAGCCCTGGGTTCGATTCCTCAGTGCCAATCACATAAACAGAAAAGGCAGGAAGTGGTGCTTATGGCTCAAGTGGTAGAGTGTTAGTCTTGAGCAGAAGAAGCTCAAAGACAGTGCCCAGACCCTGAGTTCAAGCCCTGAGACTGGCACAAAAAAAAAAGATAAATGAAAACCATAAAAGCCTTAAAGCATCTCTATTAAGAAACATAAGTGAAAATTCAACTTAAGGTGTGACTCAGAACAAATGCCAGGCCACAAGTTCAAATCCTAGTTCCGTAAAAAAAAAAAAAAAGAAACAAACAAGAAAAATAAGGGAGCCAGGCCTTGTGGCTCACGCCTGAGATCCCAGCTACTCAGGAGGCTGAGATCTTAGTGGCTCAAAGCCTGCTTGTGCAGAAAAATCCATGAGGCGCTTTGTCCAATTAACCACAAGAAAACTGGAAGTGGCAGTGGTGCTGTGGCTCAAAGTGGTAGAGTGCTAGCCTTGAGCAAAAGAGATCAGGTGGGCTGGGGATATAGCCTAGTGGCAAGAGTGCCTGCCTCAGATACACGAGGCCCTAGGTTCGATTCCCCAGCACCACATATACAGAAAACGGCCAGAAGTGGCGCTGTGGCTCAAGTGGAAGAGTGCTAGCCTTGAGCGGGAAGAAGCCAGGGACAGTGCTCAGGCCCTGAGTCCAAGGCCCAGGACTGGCCAAAAAAAAAAAAAAAAAGAGAGAGATAAGGGACAGTGTGAGCAAAGAGATTATATTTTGTTTTTTTAAATCCTGGGCCCTCCACAGAGCTCTCACATACAATGCAATCACTTACTTCCAGCTCACAGTTTGATAAATTAGCTTCCTTTGGAACCTATAAAACAAAAGAAAAAATATTAATTTGGCCCACTAATGGTAAATTCTGATTAAGTACTTCATTTTTAAAAGTTTTTGTTAGGGGCTGGGGATATAGCCTAGTGGCAAGAGTGCCTGCCTCGGATACACGAGGCCCTAGGTTCGATTCCCCAGCACCACATATACAGAAAACGGCCAGAAGCGGCGCTGTGGCTCAAGTGGCAGAGTGCTAGCCTTGAGCGGGAAGAAGCCAGGGACAGTGCTCAGGCCCTGAGTCCAAGGCCCAGGACTGGCCAAAAAAAAAAAAAAAAAGTTTTTGTTAGAAGAGACACATAATATGCAAAAACAGGGAGGAAGCCAAGTGTTGGCAGCTCACACCTGTAATTCTAGCAACTCAGGAGGCTGAGATCTGAGGATGGCAATCTGAACCCAGCCTGGGCAGAAAAGTCCCTGAGACTCTCATCTCTGATTACTTCCTAAGGGCTGTGGGACCAGAACTGCAAGTAGACACACTAAAAAACTCTTGAGAAGCAAGTGTGGCAGGAAGCTAGAAGAAAGAGATGTGTGAAATGCTGATGATGTCCCTGCTCAGAAAAGTTAAAGAATGAAAGTGGCCTGAAAGATAATCTTCTCTTCTGGAAGCTTCCTGTATTATGGGCTCTTCCAGGCCTGAAGTCAAAATGGCACAGTTTCTACATTCCAGGGACAGAACAAAGCATCCATCTTGTGCCTCAATACAACTCTCTCTTTCTCTCATGCACACACACACACACACACACACACACACACACACACACACACACACAATGTTAATGCTATGGTGCTTAACTCTTGGAGCATGATGACCATAGATGGACTCTATATAAGGGAGTTTTAAAAAGACCAAATGCATCAAATGTCAGAAGTCATCTTCCTCTCCAAAGAAAGAAAATATGAAAATGCATAAGAGAACTAACCCGGTACATGGCTCTAAATCCAAATTCTTGTTCTCTTCACTTTGCAGTAAGTCTTCTATTTTCGCTCTGAGGAGTTAGAATAAGATCCCAACCATCAGTACCTTGAAGGAATGAAGTCATCAACCAAGAGAGCAATCACACTTAAATCCTACTCAAATCTTTCATCAATAATCATACTCAAAAGCTGAACATATTTCTTGAGCACATAGTTCTTGATTTCTGTACATTTTGAACAAATCACATAACTTTTCTATTCTAACACTTAGAAAAAAGTGCTTTATTTTAGTGCATGCTTTGGGCAGGATTATTGCTGTCATTGATAAATTAGTGACAACTTCTTTGAGAATTTGTCAAATTAACAGGCACTGGTGGCTCAAGCCTGTAATCCTAGCTACTCAAGAGACTGAGATTTTAGGGTTGAGATTCCAAGCCAGCCAGGGCAGGAAAGCCCATGAGAATTTTATGTCCACTGAACCCCAAAAGCCAGAGGTGGAGCTATGGATCAAATGGTAGAGCACTAGCCTTGGTCAAGAAAGCTAAGAGACAGTACTCAGGCTAAGTTCAAGCCAGTTCAACACACACACACACACACACACACACACACACACACACACACGAATTTGTCTATGCAGGCACTGATGGCTCACGCCTGTAATCCTAGCTAGTCAGGAGGCTGAGATCTGAGGATCACAGTTCAAAGCCAACCTAGGCAGAAAAGTCCCTGTGAGACTCTTATCTTCAATTAATGACTCAAGAAAAACAAAAGCGGTGCTGTGGCTCAACTGGTAGTGCTAGTCTTAAGCACAAAGAGGCTCAAGCACAATGCTCAGGCTCTGAGTTCATGCCCTACAACTGACAAAAAAAAGACTTTGCCTTGGATAGGCGCTGGTGGCTCAGGCCTGTAATCTTAGCTGAGATCTGAGGATTGAGGTTCAAAGCCAGCCTGAGCAGGAAAGTTCATGAAACTCTTTATCTCCAATTAATCACATAAAAAGCCGTAAGTGGCGCTGTTGGATCAAGTGATAAAGTGCTAGCCTTGAGCAAAAGGAGCTCCGGAATAGCACCCAGGACCTGAGTTCAAGCCCCAAGATCTGAAAAAAAAAAAAAAAAAAAGAAAGAAAGAAAAGAAAAAGAATTGGTCAAAAACAATGATATAATTTTCTACTACTTTTCTAGTAAAATATTTATACTGATAGCTAAACTAGAGCCAAACCAGATACTCCTGCAAGGACAGATCTGCTGTCAGAACCGTGACTATGTGACACAGAAAAGCAAGTACAGGCTGAAGCCTGGCTAAGCCTGGTCACCTGACTGCCTCTGGGCATACTAGGCCTGCTAGTTGGGCCCTCTGTCCAAGCCAGCCCAAGGCAGAGGTTTCTTGCTTAATGACATGGAGTAGGTCCATGTACGATGCAAATTGTGGTTGTTACTCAAAGTCAGATCCTGTCCCTCATAAGTTCAGGCCTGAGTGTGAGCCCTTTGGGTGCAGCACAGGTTGAAAGACTTATTGCACACACATTTTTCATTTAGGAACTTACACAACTTGCTCAATAAAATTCTTCTGATCTTCGGGAATTGTCACAGGACACTGTGAGGTGTTGGGAGATGCATAGGCCAGTGCCCCAGCACCATTAGCCTGAGAACGCTTTTCATCATATTGCTCTCTCAACTGTCTTTCTTCTTCCTGATTTAAATATGGAATTCCTAAGCAAAAATGTGAAGATTACATCAGCAGAAGAAATGTTTTCACATATTTTTTTAACTGTATTTTCTTTTTTGGTACTAGGGTTTGAACCCGGGACATTGTACTTGCTAGGTAAGCACTTTGCCACTGAGCTACATCCCAGCCCTCACATAACTTTTTTTAACACACCAAAGAGTCTATTAACAGTCACGAAACATATGTCATATTTAACTATGTCACATACATATACATACACACACACACACACACAGAGGCAAGTGACTTCATTATGTTTGTACATTCATTCTTCTTTCAACAGATACTCCCTTGGCAAAGGAGGGGCAGCCTCTCTGGTGTGCTCTAACAGCTAGTACTCATCACTCGGCACAGTGAGTGGTCACCTGAGACATGGCACACTCTGCACTGGGGCTGGAAAATGGCTCCTCAGGATGCACTCCAGCCTTGCCCACCATCAGGAGGCTAGAGGTCACACCCACACTGATGTCTACTATGGAGACTTTTTTCCCCCATGAGAAGCTGTCTCCAATTAGAAAACAATCATCTAAGGAAAGGGGATTTTCGCAATAGCACTAAAGGAATGGAGCCACTTTAAAGTACTATATTAAAGACTGGGGATGCTGCTCAGTGGTAGAGCGCTTGGCTAGCACTGCACAAGGCCCAGGGTTTCACTCCCAGCAATGCAAGGAGTGGGGGGGGATCAAGCATTATATTAGCCTGGTGTAGTGGCCTACAAGCCTGGCTTGCAAAAGGCTGAAGCAGAGCTGGGGATATGGCCTAGTAGCAAGAGAGCTTGCCTCGTATACATGAGGCCCTGGGTTCAATTCCCCAGCACCACATATACAGAAAACGGCCAGAAGTGGCGCTGTGGCTCAAGTGGCAGAGTGCTAGCCTTGAGCAAAAGGAAGCCAGGGACAGTGCTCAGGCCCTGAGTTCAAGGCCCAGGACTGGCCAAAAAAAAAAAGGCTGAAGCAAGAGAATCAAAGGTTTGAAGCCAGCTTGAGTTCATAGTGAGACCCTCCCTGACTCAGAAATAAACCAACAGCCAGGAGCCAGTGGCTCATGACTGTAATCCTAACTACTCAGGAGACTGAGATCTGAGGATCGTGGTTCAAAGCCAGCCCAGGCAAGAAAGTCTATGAAACTTCTTTCCAATAAATTATTCTGAAAAAGCCAGAAGTGTACTGTGGCTCAAGTAGTAGAGTACTAGCCTTGAGCACAAAGAAGCACAAAGAGTTCAAGCCCCAGTACACACAATAAATAAGCAAATAAATAAGCCAACAAAGCCAGGCATTGGTGGCTCATGCCTCTAATTCTAGCTACTGAGATGAAGGATCTTGGTTTAAAGCCAGCCTGGGCAAGAAAGCCCATGAGACTCTTACTTCCAATTAACTATCAAAAAAGTCAGGGGGCTGGGAATATGGCCTCCTGGTAAAGTGCTTGCCTCGTATACATGAAGCCCTGGCTTCGATTCCTCAGTACCACAGATATAGAAAAGGCCAGAAGTGGCGCTGTGGCTCAAGTGGTAGATGTGACCCTTGAGCAAAAAAGCTCAGGGACAGTGCTCAGGCCCTGAGTTCAAGCCCCCCAGGACCAGCAAAAAAATAAAGAAAATAAACCAACAAAAAAATTAAAATAGAGTACTTTACTGCCTATTGCACTGGAAGAAAACAGGGAAGTACTCTCTTAAGTGGTGCCTAAGTGACTAAGCCCTACCATTGTGGAACAGACTACACACAGTGAGACCAGGAGCCTGAGAGGCCATAGCAGCCCTACATGAAGTAGTAGTGTCTGCTGTCCTCCTCAGTTCATTGAGTTATGAAAAATCTAAGACTGCATATTCCATCTTACCCATCTGGCACAAAATGGTAATTCTCTACTTGTGAAGGACAGTTTAAAGACTTACAAATCTCTACACATGGTACACATACAATCTTACCATTGCGAAAAACTTTATTAAAATCAAATCCTTGGCTCGCTAGGAAGTCAATGCTGGAGCTCTGAAATGAAAGCACAGGTTTGAATGACATTAATGGAAAGGATGCTAACAGAACAGAGAAGTAATTCAGGCAAGAAAATGACACCAGCCAGGTGGGCCTCAAGGGCTAACCACAAGCAAGCAAGCTAAGCCAGAGCAGAAGGCCCTGAGTTCAACCCCCAGTACTGGCACAAAAATAAATGAATGAATGAATAAATTTCACATTCTAATTTCTGTCTATCTTTGCATCTTATTTCTTAATGAATTCTGAAACAAGGGAGGAAATAACCATGATAAATTACTAAACTAACTAAATTAACAAGCTATATCTGAGGGCCAAAGCAATCAAATTATTTGTCCAAAGCCCGAAGTTAGTAAACAGAACTCAAAACTAAACAAAAACACAAAAAAAACTTTTTTTAAGATAGAGTCTTACTACTAGCTAAGGGTGGCCTGGAACTTGCTAAGGAACCCAGGAAGGCCTCAAACTTGTGATATTTCTGCCTCAGCCTCTCCTGAGTACTGAGGTTGCAGGGGTATACTGGCTGGCTGTTTTTGTTCGTTTGCTTTTGCAGGTTCCGGGATGGAACTTAGGGTCTCATACATGTAAGGCAAAGCATTCTTTCAGTGGGCTACCTGCGCTATATTTAAAGAGTTCTGATCTTACATTTGCACAATGGCTCATGATTTTTCCAGAGGGGGAAAAAAATGCCATTGTGCCACTTACCTGACAAACAAATTTGACATCTGGTGAAGATCTACTGAAGGGCTTGGGAAAAACGTAGAAGTTAAATGACTTTGTTATATACCTGGGGGAAAAAAAATCAGACAAAAAGGAGATTTAAGGGGTGACATGATTCCACGACGGGAGAATTCCCACCACTTGTTGAAACAACCTACTTTGAATCTGTGTGGTCATACTTAAAAGTGCAAAGGCCAAACTGAAACAGCAAAAAGTCCATGGAATGCTAGAAAAGGGAAATAAAATATCTGTCACAATGGTGCTGAACATTTAATATGAGCAACAGCATTTTCAATCAGGTGCTTTCTGAGTCACTTGGCAGAGTACTTCTGATTGGAACAGGTTATACACATGATGGATCAGAGCATTATTAATTTATATACATTGCTTAATTATTTCTCCCAATTAACCATGTATTCACCATCCAAAAATGACATTAGACCTATTTCCAAATTATTAAAATAGGAAGTAGGGTTGTGGTTCAAGTGGTAGACTACCAGTCTTGAGTGGGAAAGCTATGGGAGAGTATAAGGTCCTGAGTTCAAGCCCAGAATAGGCACACACACAAAAAAGTTAATGGGGTCTGGGGATATGGCCTAGTGGCAAGAGCGCTTGCCTTGTATACTTGAAGCCCTGGGTTCGATTCCCCAGCACCACAGATACAGAAAATGGCCAGAAGTGGCGCTGTGACTCAAGTGGCAGAGTGCTAGCCTTGAGCAAAGAGAAGCCAGGGACAGTGCTCAGGCCCTGAGTCCAAGGCCCAGGACTGGCAAAGAAAAAAAAAAAAGTTAATGACGAAAATTACTAAAATAACCATATCATACCCCCTACAAATCAAATAATATAAAAAATAAGCCTTCCCCCCACAATGTTTTCCAGCACACAATTATTTTTGCTGTTGTTTTAGATATCACTAAAATGCTGTGTTCCGGAAGAAGTGGAGAGGAAGTGTTATGCACATATGTACAAGGTTCTAGTCCGGCAGAAGTGGAGAGGAAGTGTTATGCACATATGTACAAGGTTCTAGATCTTTCACTATAAGACAATAGAAAGAGGAATCACACGTACAGAAAAGACTTGTGAGGGCATCTACTTGCCTTTTTAAGCTTCTGATATCTCTCTTCTGGAGTGTCAAAACCATTAGTTAATGTGGTCACTGAGGGTCCATCACTGATTCCTAGATTTAAAACATATGTTTTTGACCTATTAATAAGTGCTACTGTAAAAATGTCAGCAGTCACCACTTGGTGACTATTTTCATACTCCTATGAGTTAAAATTAACTGCAACTATGCCCTGCCTCATTTTTTTTCAAAATTAGCTGTAATTTGTGGCTATGAGGGTAAAGCTCAATGGTAGAATACTTCCCCAGTATATGAAACGCTGGGTTTGATTTACAGCAACACACACACACACACACACACACACACACACACACAGTGTTGACTGGTCAACAATACAATAAACTTAGAGCAATACATATATTTAGAGAAAGTTTCAGCCTGAAAATGTGCACTTTCCAAGACTAAAAGGGCTTCAAAACCTAGTAATTTAAAAAAAAAAAAAAAAAAAAAAAGGGGGCTGGGGATATAGCCTAGTGGCAAGAGTGCCTGCCTCGGATACACGAGGCCCTAGGTTCGATTCCCCAGCACCACATATACAGAAAACGGCCAGAAGCGGCGCTGTGGCTCAAGTGGCAGAGTGCTAGCCTTGAGCAGGAAGAAGCCAGGGACAGTGCTCAGGCCCTGAGTCCAAGGCCCAGGACTGGCCAAAAAAAAAAAAAAGCCTCTAGCTGGGTGCTAATGGTTCTCTATAATCCTACCTTTTCATGAGGCTGAGATCTGAGTATCATGGTTCAAAGCCAGCAGGGGCAGCCAAGTCCTCATGAGACTCTTATCTCCAATTAACCTCTCAAAAAAAGAAAACAAAAACAAAAACAAACAGAAGTAGAACTGTGGCTCAAAGTGTTGGAGTGCTAGCACTGAGCAAAAGAGCTCAAGGACAGTGCCCAGGCCTTTAGTTCAAGTCCCACAATGGAAAAAAAAAAAAAGAAAGAAAGAAAGAAAGAAAAAGAAAAACTATGTTTAAGTAAGTTTCCCTCTTGTGTTTTTTACATGGTTCTCTATGTAGCCAAGGCTGGTCTGGAACTCTCCATTTTCCTGCATTATCCTTCCAAGTGTTGGGGTTACAGATGAGGTCTGCTATACCTAGTTTATTTTCCTGTTTTCTAATGTATTAACATACAACAATGGATGGAGAGTGTGGTTCAAGAAGTAGAATGCCAGCCTGGTCCAAAAAAAAAAAAATGAGAGACAGAGAAAGAGAAAAAGAGGAAAGAGAAGGAATTGAATTATTTCTTGTGAAAACTCGACTTCTTAGGGAATCAATTCTACACTTAAAGCCAAGGCTCATGGTCACCCCTATATGGATTCCTTTAGAAAAAGACTAGTTTTTAAAACATAAAATCATAATCATAAATCTTGTCACTAACAACTTAAAATTTTGCATTTGCTCTCTCAAAAAATTAAAAAACCATTACAAGTATTAATAAAATATTACACACACACACACCTACCAAGATAGGCAATGAACGCTTACACTAATGCATAAAGTAATATCCTTATTTACTGCAAAAGCTTGACCATGGCTAGATACGAAGGACAAACACATACACATACACAGAGACAAATAGTGGCTGTGAGAGACTTGGAGAAAAGGAAGAATGTAGAATTCACTGCATAGTGTTTCAGTTTAGGAGGAGGAAATGGATAGTGATAGCTGCATAGGAACATGGACATACCTAATTGGAAAACCACAGTAAAAGAAAAAAAAAATACAGGTAAGGTAGGAACTAGCAGCTCTTATCTGTAATCCTAGCTACTCAGTAGACAGATTTAAGGATCACAGTTTGAAGCCAGCCAAGGTGGGAAAGTCTGAGAGACTATCTCCAATTAACTAAAATGAGTAGAGTACTAACTTTGAGTGGAAAAGCCCCAGGCCAGCCCTTCCCTCAAAAAAAAAAGGAAGGAAGGAAGGAAAGAAGGAAGGAAGGAAGGAAGGAAGGAAGGAAGGAAGGAAGGAAGGAAGGAAGGAAGGAAGGATTAAATAAAAAACTGAGGCTGGGAATGTGGCTTAGTGGTAGTGCTAGCCTAGCATGGATGAAGCCCTGGGTTTTATTCCTCAGTACCACATAAACAGAAACAGCCAAAAGTGGCACTGAGGCTCAAGCAGTAAAGTAATAGCCTTGAGCAAAAAGAAGCTCAGGGACAGTGACCAGTGCTCAGTGCCCTGAGTTCAAGCCCCAGGACTGGCAAAAAATAAATAAATGAGCAAATAGAAAACTATGGCATGCAATTTTACCACAAAGGGGGGGCTGGGAATGTGGCTCAGTGGTACAGTGCTTGCCTAGCATACATGAAGCCCCGGGTCCAATTCCTCAATACCACATATAAACAGAAAAAGCCAGAAGTTCTGTGGTTCATGTGGTAGAATGCTAGCCTTGAGCAAAAAAAGAAGCTCAGGGACAGTGCCTGAGCCCTGAGTTCAAGCACAAGGACTAGTTTAAAAAAAAAAAAAGGGGGGGCTGGGGATATAGCCTAGTGGCAAGAGTGCCTGCCTCGGATACACGAGGCCCTAGGTTCGATTCCCCAGCACCACATATACAGAAAACGGCCAGAAGCGGCGCTGTGGCTCAAGTGGCAGAGTGCTAGCCTTGAGCGGGAAGAAGCCAGGGACAGTGCTCAGGCCCTGAGTCCAAGGCCCAGGACTGGCCAAAAAAAAAAAAAAAAAAAAAAAAAAAGGCTCACCCTGGTCCTCTATCATGTATGGGTCAAATTTCAAGCATCACCAAAACCATAATCTCCATCCACAACCCTCACATCCTGGACAATAATAAAACCACCACATCTCTTTCATGCTTTCAAGTGTTTATGAGGAAATGTTAATTCTGCAACCCACCTAAGACCACAACCTACAGAAGAAGGTGACTGAGGTGGGAGTCAGAGAGGGAGGGAGGTGGGGTGGAGAGGGGCTAAAGGAGCCTGGGTTCTGTACTGCACAGTGATAGCTAGCCCCGATTCTTGCAAGGGGGTACCTGAAAACTCCCCATCGATAGCGAAGAAGTCCGCCTCCTCTATGGCCTGGTACACTTTGTGAAGATTACTCTTAAAATCTGTGGAGAAATTGAGAAAAGGCTCAGAACCTGTGACCTGGCCTTCTGCCTACAGACTAAGGGGAGAGGGAAGGGGGCTGGGGGAGGAGGCTGAGAAAACACCTGAGGCCAGCGGGGCCAGGTCCCTGAAGTGTGCACTACCTGGGGGGAGGTCAAGTCCTCCGAGATGTACCGACCACGTGGGGTCAACTCCCAGACGCGTGGCTGGGACGCAAGACCAGGCCCGTGAGGGGACCTAGGGCCGGAGGAAAACCAGGGTGCTGGGGAGAGGGGGAACACGTTTCTCACAGGAACAAGGTCCCCAACCCCCAAGAGGTGCCGGGCGGGAGGAAGGCAACTCCCCGAGGGTCTGAAAAAAAGGCCCCCCGCCAAACAGGCTGCCGGTGGTCTGGGCCTAGCAGGCTGAATGAGGGGGAGCTCGGGGGCGCGGGTCGTGCACGCACTGCTTCGGATTATCTCCATGTTGCAGAGTGGTGGGAACCCCGGCCCTGCCCCCCGGCCGGTCTCAGCCTTTCAACTCGCAGAGTCCCGCCGCGTCCACCACAGCAAACCGAGGCAGCGACAGCAGCCACAGCACAGCCCTCGGCGCCGACTTCCGGAAACAGCGCGCGCCTGCTGCGGCTGCGTCAGCGCCTGCGTAGACCGGCGCCGGGGGCGGGGCCAAAGGTACGGACCAATCACCTTTCAGAAATCGTTGGGGAGGCGTGGTTATTGGGTTCCAGGGCGTGTCCTAGTGCTTAGTAGCGTTTGATTTGGGAAAGGAGAGACGTGCAGGTTCTGACGTCCAGTCCGTTGGCAAATATTTGCTGGGTTCTTATTCTGTCAGTCCGGTACGGGTGAAGCTGCGGCGAGGAAGCATGATCCCAGCCCACAATGGAGATCAAAACTGGGGATAGGACTGGGCGCTAGTGGCTCACGCCAGTCATCCTAGGTACTTTGGCTTAGATGTGCCAGCCCAGGGAGGAAAGTCCTGAGACTCTCATCTCCAGTTAATCACCAGAAAGCCGGAGGTGGGCCCGTAGCTCAAAGTGGTAGAGAGCTAGTCTCGAACAAAAGAGCTCAAGGACAGCGCCCAGGCCCTGAGTTCAAAAAAACAAAAAACAAACAACAAAAAACCCTTGGGATAGGAAGGAGAAAGTCAGAAAGCAACCTTGTAATTGCTGTGAAGAAAAAAAAAAAAGCAAGATGCTGTTGCAATAGAGAATAATAGGCTGAGTACTTAGATGATTGGAAAAAAACAGGGATCAGACCTTTATCTACTGAACTAGTCGCTGGCTTTGTGACTGGGGGGATGCATAGAACATCTGTCCCTAACTAAGATGTACATTGGCTTGAGGTTGATCAGCAAAGTCTAGAATGGGGCTGACATACTAGAAAAATCTATAAACAAGGGTTAAGTCAATCCGTTCACCTTGGTCTTTCACAAAAGCCTTCTATATGAAGCTGGTTAGTGTTATGGGGTTAGAAATGTTACAGGGTTTGAGGGAGGGGATTCCCCTTCCCTCCAAGAGCCCACCACTCAGAGACAGTCTCAAGCAAAAAGATGGATTTATTGGGGAATCATAAAGCCAACTGACTGGCCAGGGATGCAGCACAGACTCGGGAGCTGAACTGCAACAGTGAAAAGCAGGCTGACCAGCCAGGGACACAGTGCAGACTCGGGAGCTAACACCGTGACCCTGAGCAGTCCTCAAATTGGGGTTTATAAAGGTAAAAACATAGCACAGATTTAGGGGCTTGATGCAGGGGTTGAGCAAGCAACAAACAAGCAAGTGTGGCACAGATGTAGGAGGTTGATGCAGGGGGTAAAGCAAACAACAAACTAATCCATTTACAGGAGCAGAATTTTGGGGTCAAGTTGATCAGTTAGAAGGCATGCTTTCTCTCTCTCGGTTGTGTGTGTATATATGCTCGTGTGCAAGTACTGGGGTTTAAATTCAGGGCCTTCTGCTCTCACCTATCTTTTTCTCTGCAAGGCTATCACTCTTCAGGTTGAATCACATTTACATTTCCACGTTCAGCTTCTTTCTGGCTAATTGGAGATAAACTTCTCACAGACATTTCTGCCTGGGCTGGCTTTGAGCCTCCATCCTCAGATCTCAATACAGGGTTACAGTAGTTAGCATCACTGGCACCCAGCTAGTAAATTTTGCTATGTACCTTCTATAATAAAGTTTATTGCATACATATTGCCAGAAAATGAGTGCACACACTGACTAGCAAAGAACAATATATTTTTTTTCTTTTTTTTTTTTTTTTGCCAGTCCTGGGGCTTGGACTCAGGGCCTGAGCACTGTCCCTGGCTTCTTTTTGCTCAAGGCTAGCACTCTGCCACTTGCGCCACAGCGCCACTTCTGGCTATTTTCTATATATGTGGTGCTGGGGAATCGAACTCAGGGCTTCATGTAGGAGGCAAGCACTCTTGCCACTAGGCCGTATTCCCAGCCCCGCAAAGAACATTTTTAACCAACTTTTCTAGGTAGGAGAAAAACATATCATTTCAACTTAGCAACTTAACGTTCTCTAGGCGAGTTTAAAACATCAGCATGAGATCTCAACAGGGCCAGACGCCTTAGGGCTAAACGTGTAAAGACATTTTAATTCCCAGTCTTTAATCCATGGCTGTGATTTCCCACCCCCTCCACACAAAATGTGAAGATAAAATTGAAGAGAGTACTGGCAGGCTACGAGATATTACTCTTTGGGGCACTTCTGAACTAGGCTGTATCCTCTGAATAAAGAAACCACCAGCCTGGAGGAGCAATTACGGGAAAGCACCCGCCTGCCCCTGGAGGTGCAATTCCCCAGCTCAGGCCCTTAGTCAGTGAGTGAAGAGGAAGGGGCGGGGCCTGGTGGTGCGCAAGCGCTCTGGGCCTCCGTCTGGGCGTGGCCGCTCTAGGCGGCCCGGAGGTCGCGGGGTTAAGGTGGCTGTGTACGGAGTGCGACCTCTCTATGGTCGGGCGCCGGGGTATACCCTCCCTCCTCCCCATCTACTCCCGAGGGTCCCAGGTTACTTCCGGAAGTGAAGGCTTCACCTGCGCCTCGGCTTCCGCGGGGTTCGGGGACCCAGGCGCGATGGCCGGGCTGGCCCCGGGACCAGAGAAAGGGTAAGCTGAGGCACGGCGGGGGGAAGTTTGCAGACGACCCGTGGGCTTTACTTGGCGGGTGTGGCGAGGAAGCGGTTCTCCGGAGTCTCCCCGCGGGGTCAGAAGAGGCCCGCGGGCCTTTGTTCACCCAGGCCCAGGTCTCCCGGGCACTAGCCCGTGTCTTGGCCGCCGGCCCTCGTTTGGCTGGCTTCCCCTACCCCTTCCTGAGATCCCCAACGTCGGCACCGCGCCCTGGGCGTCATGGTCAGAGTCACTCCGCTCTAGGAGCCCCCCCACACCCCCCGCCAAGACAGGAAGGAGAGACGTCGCTTCCACACACCCGGGAGGGGGGCGAACTGGCGCCCGCCCGCCCGCCTGCCCGCCGGGACGGGCCCGGGCCCGGGCCCGTGACCCACCGGTTAGAACTAATCGGACCCGGGGTGAGGATCTATCTGGCCGAGCTTACGGCCTGTTGAGCTCAGCCCGTTCTTGCCCCGAGAAGGAGGTATTGCCCCCACCCCACCCCCTTGCTCTCTTAAAATAACGGAAGCGCCGAAAACGGGGAACGTGAAACTCCCAAGTCACGGTAGGGCCGGGCTTGAACCCCTGCCCTCCCGACTCGAGAATGTGAACTCGTGGCAAAAGTTAAGCTTGCTTGATGGGGGGGAAAAGAGAACGGAGGGGAAGCAAGTGAGGCCCGGCTGTCTCTCACTGGGGGATCTTCGGTTGGGGCCCGAAAGGTGGGTCCGCAACTGTGTCAGGAAAGAAAAAGGCAGAACCCCAAATGACCATGCCCTCAACTGTCCCCTCTGGGTCCTCCCCGCCGAAGCCCATTGGTCGATGCTTTGGTGTGGACTTGGCGTCACGCCGGGAGCAGCCAATAGGAAGGAGCGTTGCTTATCTTTAGGCACACGGCCTGGGCCAGCCTGGGCCGATTGCACGCGCCCAGGAGATCTGGTCGCTGCTATTTTGTAAACAGCCAGTCTGGTTGGTGTGCTGACCCTAGTGCTCTGTGTTTGTCTGGGTATTCTCACAGACCTAGGGAAAACACACACACACAAACGGTTTCTTTTTCCTCCAGTGTTGACACTGACACCAACAGATATTGTAGCCAGCATTCAGTAAAATGGCACTATTAATAATCCCAGTAAGGGGCTGGAAATATGGCCTAGTGGCAAGAGCGCTTGCCTCATATACATGAAGCCCTCGGTTCGATTCCCCAGCACCACATATATAGAAAATGGCCAGAGGTGGCGCTGTGGCTCAAGTGGCAGAGTGCTAGCCTTGAGCAAAAAGAAGCCAGGGACAGTGCTCAGGCCGTGAGTCCAAGGCCCAGGACTGGCAAAAAATAAAATAAAATAATCCCAATAATAACAACCAGTCAGTCACACAGCATGCCCTCTTTTGAGCATCAATGGATGCAGTTTGAATATCTCATCCTCCTCACTTCTGGACTATGTAGAGAAAACCCCAAGACTCAGGGAGAGTAAATGATGAGCTGGTTGGAAACACAGACCAGTCTCACTCCTGGGATCATGTTGTTTCAACTTTACCAGACTCTCCAGGGACATTACAGTCTAGGCATTGAGGGAGGGGGAGCCTTACACCAATACACAGAGGCGGGGTTGATTAACTTGAGTATGGAAGGACCTAATCACTTTTTGAGTCTTACAAGTGAGTACCTTTGACTCACAGTGTAGGGAGGGCTTTGTTGCAGATGGAACAGTATGAGGTTATGGGAAAATGCCAAGGAGTAGTATGTGAGGAGAGGAGAATAATCATAGTAACAGAAATGTATTCCTGTGTCTTGTTCCCAGAAATCCTGTCCAGGTATTCCCAACTTCCCAGGTGATTGTCATGGAGATGTTAAGAGCATTGTGATAAGAAGTAGGTATTTGTTGATTTGGTTTTCATCCACATATACCTGGAGCCCAGTATTAGACACTGTCAGGCATAATAGAATTCTGTGGCATGCTTCCTCACTTCAGGGATCGTAGAAATTGGAAGTGGCCGAAGCAATAGTGTATTAACATATATTGGCGGGGCGGGGCGGGGGGAGGTTCATGCACTTACTATGTGCCTAGGGCTATGCATATAATAGCCATTTTAATCCTTTCAGCAACCCCTTTTAAGTGTTGTTAATATGTTCATTTTGCCAGAACAGGTGCCTCACACCTGTAATCCTAGCTGCTCAGGAAGCTGCAATGTGAGGATTGAAGTTCAAAACCAGCTGGGGCAGGAAAGTCCTTGAGACTCTTTAGTTAACCCCCAGAAATGCGGAAGTGGTTGCTGTGGCTCAAAGTGGTAGAGCACTGACCTTGAGCAAAAAGCACTCAGGGACAGCGCTCAGGCACTGAGTCCTAGCCCCACAACCAACAAACATATGTGTGTGTGCATATATTGTACATATATATACATATGTATGTATATACATTTTGCAGGTGGCTGCTAAAGTAGACAAAGGTGAAATGATGTGACCAGTAGTTGTCTTTTGCAGGACTGAGGTTTGAACTCAGGGTGTCTTTTTTTTCTTTCTTTTTTTGGGAGGTCACTGAGGCTTGAACTCAGGGCCTGGGTGCTGTCCCTGAGCTTTTCTGCTCAATGCTAGTGCTCTACCATTTTGAGCCATAGCTCCATTTCTGGTTTTCTGGTGGTTAGTTAGAGATAAAGAATCTCGAAGTTTCCAGCTGGGCTGGCTTCAAACTATAATCCTCAGATCTCAGCTTCCTGAGTAGCTAGAATGACAGGCATGAGCCACAAGCACCAAGCTCACGGTCTGTTGTTAGGCTGGTGCACCATGGCTTGAGCCACATCTCTGGCCTTGTCTTGGAAATGGACTCTAACAAACTTTTCTGATCCAGATGGCTTCAGATCAGTACCCTGCAGGTCTCCTGAACTGTGCCAAGGGACAACAATGTATTCCTGTGCCTTGTTCCCAGAAATCTTGTCCAGGTATTCCCAACTTCCCAGGTGATTGTCACAGATTTTAAGAGCATTGTGATAAGTAAGGAGTCATTATTTGTTGATTTGGTTTTCATCCACATATACCTGGAGCCCAGTACTAGACACTGTTGGGCATGATATACCTAGAGCCCAGTATTAGACACTGTCAGGCATGATAGAATTCTATGGCTTGCTTCCTGACTTCAAGGGTCTTAGAAATTGGATGTGGCTGAAGCAAGTGTGTGTGTGTGTGTGTGTGTGTGTGTGTGTGTGGAGAGAGAGAGAGAGAGAGAGAGAGAGAGAGAGAGAGAGAGTCAGTCAATAAGCACCTGTTACTTTTCCAAGGAGAGAATAGACCTGGTGAGTGGACCGTTTCCATGCAGAACCTAGAGTCCCCCTCTGGGTTTGAATTGTACAATGAAGGGCTGAGTCCATGGCTCCAATGGTAGAGCCAGTACCACCAAAAAATGTTTGGGCTTTGCAGTTGTTCAGAGTTTGTGGTTGAGAATCAAGACATAGAGTGGATTAGAGATGAGTCTCTTGGATTTGTCTGTTCAGGCTGGCTTTAAATTGGGATCCTCAGATCTCAGCCTCTTTAGTAGCTAGGATGACTGGAGTGAGCCACTGGCACCTGGTGAAAGTCTTGACATGGCTTGCTTTTCTTTAGCAGCTTAGGGAGCCAGTAGTATTTCTGAGTGTGTTAGACAAAGCCCAGCTCAGTATTAGGCACTACTGTGGGAGTGTGGTTTGTTTTTGTTTTTTAAGTTTAAAACAAGCCTCTTCTAGAGGTTGTCTCAGTCCATTTAGGGACATGAAGCCCCAAAATAAAGAGGGTCACTTTTTTTGAGCTGGATGCCTGCAATTTTAAGTACGCAGGGGGCCAAAATTGGAGGATTGTGGTTTGAAGCCAACCTGGGCAGGAAAGTATATGAGACTCTTATTTCCTTTTAACCACCAAAAACACTGAAAGTAGAGCTGTGGCTCAAGAGATAGAGTACTGAGTTCAAGCCCCAGGACCAGCACCAAAAAGAAGAAAAAAAGATTGTCACTTTTTTTTTAAGTTGTGCAAAGACAGTTGTGGAGTTTTCTGTACTTCAACATAATCTGTGGTCTTCCACAGCCTGTGATCATATGTCTCATTACATGAGTATAACTTATAGAGAGCTCTTAAACATCAAAAGCCTTTTCATAATGAAAATAGCAGGATTTTGAGTTGTGATTTTATTGACTTCTTGCTTTCTTTAGGCTTTGTGATTCATAATATGTTAAAGTATAGTATATTAATAAACTAGTGTATTGGTAGCTTAGAGAAAAAATTAATTTTTCATTGTAAATATAAAGGTGATGCACAGAGGGGTTATAGTTACATAAGTCAGATAAAGCATATATTTCTCTCCTTTTTTCTTTTCTTTTTTTTTTTTGCCAATCCTGGGGCTTGAACTCAGGGCCTGAGCACTGTCCCTCAGCTTCTTTATTGCTCAAGGCTAGCACTCTACCACTTGAGCTACAGCACCATTTCCAGCTTTTTGTGGTACTGAGGAATTGAACCCAGGGCTTCATAAATGCTAGGCAAGCACTCTACCACCAACCCACATTCCCAGCCCAAAAGTACATTTCTTTTTGGGCAGTTTAACTCCTTCCCTCACTCTCCCAGTTAAAGAAAAAAATGTTAAGTGTAGGAATGAGCTGAGTCTACAAAGAATACATTTATTTCTAATATATGAGTCAAAAGTGAAGTGTGTGTACACTTGTGTGTGCATGTGTTTGTACACATTAAATCCAGAGTTTTGGCCTGTTACACAACCACTGTATCCCAGCCTCTTCCTTGGACATGTTAAAACTGGTAGTTAAGGTATGAGTTACTTGGTCATTATGGCAGTTTCTGTGTACCTCTATCTCTGTATCTGTGTCTCTTTCTGAGTTCCTGGAGATCTACAGCATGCAGTATGGGCTGCATCCTTGAATATCTGCCTCACAGTGAACGTGAGAGGACAGGCACAACCAGGTTCCCCTTCAGAATGCCCTCTTCTTGCCCAGCGCCACTCAAGGCATCAATCACTGCACTTCAAAGTTCAGGCAGCAAGTCGACATCTGAAAGAACTACCTTTGCCCTAGTCATTTCCAACCCTGCCAGGAAGAACATCTTTTGGAATTAGGAGGGGAAAAAGATACCATACAATCAGAGACGAGAAATGCTCTTCTGTAACAACAGAAGAGTCCATTTTGCTGTCTATATTACATACCCGTAGTGTTCCGTACTTCCTGCTATTTCTCTGTTGTCTTACTTCCTGTTAGTATATGGGTGGACACTCTTTGGACATTTAATATCTGGTGTGTTCTGCCAGAGTTTTGTGGCAGCACCAGGACCCTGGTGTGCCAGAAATAGTAGTCCCAATTCTGTGGTACGTGCTCCTCCGTTGGACAGTGTGCTCCCTAACTATAGCAGCTGGAGTTCACCTTCCACACTCTGGTCACACATAGTTTGTTTTTTCTCAGCTGTGCAGTAGCATCCCTGGAATGTGGCCTGCATAGTAACAGGACATCATCAGTCCTTTGAACTAATAACTTCCTAATTACTTCATCGGGACCATGTCTTTATGAGGATAGACTTTAAGTCAGATTGTCATTTAAGACGTGTCTTTGCCCTTTACTAATTAGGCCTCACCTGTAAAGGGAAGTGACAGTGATACTTTCCCCTGGGACTGCTGTGCCTTTCAAATTATATGGGTGCTGTTAATGTTAGAACTTGTCATTGTTCTGGATTTCCTGGAAATAGGTAACGTAGGAAGTAGCCTAACTAGAAGCCCACACAAGCCAAAATGTCTTTAGTCTTGCATTGAATGTTCTTTCAAAGAAATGACTGGAGACCATATTATTTCAGGCTAGACCTCTAGCTAGCCCTTAAAAAGATTATTCTCAGGATATCAGGATACAGTGGTCACAATAAATGTGTTTCCTTTTTAAAGAGAGCCAAGAAATTATCCAACAGTTTACTAGAAAGAATGTCAACATTTTTTAAATCCCCATTGTCATGAACACAAAGTGAGGTTAGTTATTAGATGAATTAAAAAAAAAAAAAAGACAGGGGCTGGGAATATTGCCTACTGGCAAGAGTGCTTGCCTCATATACATGAGGCCCTGGGTTCAATTCCTCAGCACCACATATACAGAAAATGGCCAGAAGTGGCACTGTAGCTCAAGTGGCAGAGTTCTAGCCTTGAGCAAAAAAGAAGCCAGGGACAGTGCTCAGGCCCTGAGTTCATGGCTCAGGACTGGCCAAAAAAAAAGACAGACAAAGAAAGATGGGGAGTAAGAGGGAGGGAGAAAGGGAGAGAGAGAGAGAGAGAGGGAGGAAGGAAGGAAGGAAGGAAGGAAGGAAGGAAGGAAGGAAGGAAGGAAGGAAGGAAGGAAGGAGTGAGTCAGTCCACTAGTGCTATTAACACTTTTTTACTTGCTTGCCATACTGACAATGCAAGTTCAGATCTGATCTACAATGTACAAACTCTGAAGCAACTGTGCACAGCTTTCTTCATCCTCCATGCTAAGAAATGTAAAAGTGCTAGAGCCAAACAATCCCAAATTGTATGCTTCAAAACTCATCTAAGTCAGGGCATTCACTCGCTTTAGCTAAGATGTATCTGGAACATTGACAAGTGAACCACTGAAGTACAGTACTATGATGTAATTTTCTTTTTCTTTTCTTTTTTTTTTTTTTGCCAGTCCTGGGCCTTGGACTCAGGGCCTGAGCACTGTCCCTGGCTTCTTCCCGCTCAAGGCTAGCACTCTGCCACTTGAGCCACAGCGCCGCTTCTGGCCGTTTTCTGTATATGTGGTGCTGGGGAATCGAACCTAGGGCCTCGTGTATCCGAGGCAGGCACTTTTGCCACTAGGCTATATCCCCAGCCCCATGTAATTTTCTTTTTTAATAAGCTTGAGTGGAACAGTCCTGAAGGATACACCAGAGGAATGCCAGGTTATCAGTTTAAGGTGTCAGCCACTTTGTCTCAGTCACTTTTGAATCCATGTTCTAAGAATTTAAAGTTTAGTCATCTTTCCTGAATTTGAGAACTTCATATCATGTCAGTAGCTAAGCTATGAGTAAAGAAGACTAAGGTGAAAGGCTTTTATTTATCGTAACTGCTGTGTCAATTGCCTGAGACCTTGATAGCTTTGTGAAATCTGGGAAATGCTTATGCACAAGGAAATATTGCCAACCTAAAGTTGCCCTTACAATAGTGTATTATCAATCCTTAGTGAAGGCTCAAAAAGAAAAAAAACAACTTGTAGCAAATCCATATCCTCATTACCACCCACGTGGTTCATCATCTCAGATAAACCATCAAATGTAGAGGAATCTTCATCTGAGTCAAATCTTCCTTGTCTCTTTAGTGATTGAAATCCACACTGAACCAATTAAACTTTGCTCTTTCTTGGGTTAAGCTACGCTATGATTGGCCAGATTCCCCTTTTTGTAAACAACATAAAATTGACCTGTCTTTCCTTTTTTGCTTGGTGCCACTTGGATCGATATGGTGGAAAAGATGGATTTCATTTAAATGTTTAAAATCATCACTTCTTCAAAGACAATCAAAAGTATGTCTAGATTTTTCGAAGTTTATGTTACCATCTTTACTGCCTTCATCACAAAATTCCATGAAGACATAGTACCTTGGATCATACCATTTTGCTGAAGCAGACTTCATGGTGTATTGGTCAGAGGGAATGGGGAATGGTTGGCAGTAGCAGAAGCAGCCTTTTTGTTTGTTCTTTGAGACAGGATCTCAGTCTGTAACCTGACCTGGCCTCAAGCATGTCATCCTCATGCCTCAGCTTCCCAAGTGGTAGGATTGCAGGCATGCACTACCACACCCTGCTGATAAATGTGTGTTGAATGAAGTAGACCCATAGTCATAAGCTGCTAATACAAACAGTTTGAAGGTTCCAATTCCTAAAGCACTAACCAGCATCACATAGTTAGATCTTTATAGGCTAAGGCATAAAAATTCTTAAGCTCAGAATTAATGCATTATTTGATAAGCCCAACAGAAATGTCTGTGCTCATTGAGCATCCTAAATGGTAGTGACTTTACCCTAAAGGGGTAACTAAAGACATAAACGGGCCAGAGGCGTGCTTCTATGGCTAGCAGCGGGCCCTGAATTCAAACCCCTGTATACCACCAGCAAGAGGACAAAAAAAGAAAAGAAAAGAAAAATGGCTGGGGATGAAGCCCAATGGTACAAAGCATGCCTTGCATACATACAGCCCTGGCTTCTATCTTCAACACCACACATGGGGGTGGAAAAAGCAACAGACAGGAAAGAGTAGTACCATGGCCTCCTCTCATGAAGCAACCTTCCAGATACATCCAGAGACCAGCTCCATGTCTAGACACCTCACTTCCAGGGAGACCATTTCATCCGGACTGGGAGATGGAGCAGTCCCAGCCTTCCTCTTCTTTTAGAGATTTTTTCAAGTTCTATTGAAGTGCCAGACACGTGAACCCCATTTTAGAATTAAACCCTGAGCCAATCAGATTGTACCTGTGTCCTAATCTTGCTTGCACACCTGATTGTTGTAACCTTGTTCTTTGCCTTTATAAGCCCTGTGTAATCACAGCTCGGGGCTCCCTCCTAACCTCCGCTGTGTCGGTGGGTAGGACGAGGGCCGAGTTGGCAGCTCGTTAAATAAAGCCTTGCCTTGCTTTTGCATTTCGGAGTGTCTGAATCTCGGTGGTCTTCTTGGGGGTGGTCTTGCGACTTGGCACAACATTATACCTTGGCAGGTGTGTCTTTTTTTTTTTTAATAATCCAAAGAAACCATTTACTTGCACAAGTGCATATAGTAAGATTAAACACTCATGTATCTTTTTTTTAAATTTACTTTATTGTTTTCATAGGGGTGCTATATAGCGCGGGTTACATTTCCATCCACCAGGTAATGAGTGTATTTCCTTTTGTACAGTGTCATCCGTTCCCTCATTCCCATTCCGTCCTTCCATCTCCACCCATGAGTTGCATAGTTCACTTTCATCAGTGTCTAGCACAGCCTATGCACTCCACTGCTGCCCCTTTCCACAGTGCCCTCCCTCCACCCGCCCACAGATGGGCATGTGAATACACCATATATAAGAATACAAAGTCATCAGAAAAATAACAAGCAAGGAAAAAAGTCCTTGGTTTCTATATCTTTGGAGTTCCTTTCAGTATGTATATTATGCATATGAAGAGGTGCTTGGGTATTGTACCTTTTTTATTCTCTCCTAGGACTGTCCTCTTTTGGTTTCACTGTGTATCTAGAATCCTGTGTAATTTGTCACCCAGTGCGTTTTAGATCTAACTTCCACATATCAGGGAGAACGTGTGCCATTTGTCTCTCTGACCTTTTTTGTTTGTTTGTTTTTGTTTTTGTTTTGCCAATCCTGGGCCTTGGATTCAGGGCCTGAGCACTGTCCCTGACTTCTTTTTGCTCAAGGCTAGTACTCTGCCACTTGAGCCACAGTGCCAATTCAAGCCATTTTCTATATATGTGGTGCTGGGGAATTGAACCCAGGGCTTCATGTATACGAGGCCAGCACTCTTGCCACTAGGCCATATTCCCAGCCCCTGTCTCTCTGATCTTGGCTTACTCGCTAACATGATTTATTCTAGTTCCATCCATTTCCCTGCAAATGACATTTTATTCTAATAGCTGTGTAAAATTAAATTGTATATAGGTACCACCCATCTATTGTGGGGCATCTGGGTTGTTTCCATATCTTGGCTATTGTGAATAGTGCGGCAGTAAACATGGATGTGCAGGTGTCCTTGTCATATCATTGTTCCTAATGTTCAGGATAGATGCGTAAGAGTGATATGGCTGGGTTGTAGGGAGGGGTCTGTGTTTAGTTTTGGGTTTTTTTGTTTTATTTTATTTATTTATTTTGCCAGTCCTGGGGCTTGAGTTGGGCTTGGGTGCTGTCCCTGAGTCTCTTTGTGCTCACTACTAGTGCTATACCACTTGAGCCACAGTACCACCTCTGGCTTTTTCTGAGCAGTTCATTGGAGAGAAGACTTTTCTGTCCTGACTGGCTTCCAATCACAATCCTTAGATCTCAGCCTCCTGAGTAGCTAGGATTACAGGCATGAGCAACCAGCCCCTAACTATGTTTTTTGTTTTGTTTTGTTTTGTTTTTTTGCCAGTCCTGGGCCTTGGACTCTGAGCACGGTCCCTGGCTTCTTCCTGCTCAAGGCTAGCACTCTGCCACCTGAGCCACAGCGCCCCTTCTGGCCGTTTTCCATATATGTGGTGCTGGGGAATCGAACTGAGAGCTTCATGTGTAGGAGGCAAGCACTCTTGCCACTAGGCCATATTCCCAGCCCTCTTTGACATTCTTATCTCTTCTTCTGAGAAGTCTCTCCTTAGCTCCCTTGCCCATTTAGTGATTGTTTTATTAAGTTTCAGAGAGGTTAGTTTCTTGAGCTCCTTTGTAAACATTGGATATTAGGCCTTTGTCTGGTATATTGCTGGTAAAGATCTTTCTCAATCTGTTGGGCTGTCTTTCTAGTTCAGTAATTATGTCCTTAGCTGGGCAGAAACTTTTTATCTTAATGTAGTCCCACTTGTCAAGTCTCTCTCCTATCTGTTGTGTCCCTGGGACTCTGTTCAGGAAGTTCTTGCCTTTGCCTCTAAGTTCTAATGTCTGTCCTACTCTCTCTTGCAGTAGTTTCAGAGTTTCGGGGCTGACATTGAGGTCTTTGATTCACTTTGAATTGACGTTAGTGCATGGTAAGGAGCAGAGATCCACTTTTCATTTTCTGCACGTGGCTGTCCAGTTTTCCCAACATCAATTGTTGAAGAGGCTATGTTTTTTAAACCACTGTTTATCTTTGGCTCCTTTGTCAAATATCAGATGACTATAGGTATATATGGTTTTATTTCTGGGTTTTCTAATCTGTTCCATTGATCTTCTGATCTATTTTTGTGCTGGGTAGCTAGGATTAGAGGCACCTGGCTAAGATCCATTTATCTGGTGACCGGGGCTCTTCCATGACATCCCCATAATAGGCTCTATGGAAGAGTTTGAAATCTGGTATTGTGATATTGCTCACATTGCTTTTTTTTTTTTTTTTTTTTTTTTGCCTAGAATTGCTTTGGCTTCTAGGTCTTTTGTTGTTTCATACAAATTTTGGGGTTGTTTTCTCTATCTCAGTAAAGAACATTATTGGGATTTTGATGGGGATTGCATTGAATGTCTATGTCACTTTTTAGCAGTATGGCCATTCTCACAGTATTGATTTTATTTATCCATGAACATAGAAGGTCTTTCCATTTCCTGATGTCCTCTGAGTTCTTTCTTCATATTTTTATAGTTTTCCCTATAAAACTTTTACATCTTTGGTTAGATTAATTCCCAGGCTGTTTGTTTTTGTTTGTTTGTTTTTCAGGCTATTGCAAATGAAATTGTCATGATTTCGATTTCTGTGTGTACACTTTTGGCATACAGAAAGGCTACTGATTTTTTTTTCCCAATCCTGGGGCTTGGGCTCAGGGCCTGAGCACTGTCCCTTTCTTTTCTTTTCTTTTCTTTTTTTTTTTTTTTTTGCTCAAGGCTAGCACTCTACCTACTCTATCTCTCAAGTTGAGCCACAGCACCATTTCTGGCTTTTTCTGTTTATGTGGTGCTGAGGAATCAAACCCAGGGCTTCGTGCGTGCTAGGCAAGCACTCTCCTGCTAAACCACATTCCCAGCCCAGGCTGCTAGTTCTTGTGCGTTAATTTCGTATCCTGCTACTTTGTTGAAGTGGTTGATCAGCACTAGGAGTTTGAGGGTCGCATTTTTGGGGTCCTTTAGGTATCAGATCATGTCACCTAGCAGGTATGTCTTTAGAAAACTTAGAAAGAGGGCTGGGGATATGGCCTAGTGGCAAGAGTGCTTGCCTCGCATACATGAGACCCTGGGTTCGATTCCCCAGCACCATATATACAGAAAATGGCCAGAAGTGGCGCTGTGGCTCAAGTGGCAGAGTGCTAGCCTTGAGCAAAAAGAAGCCAGGGACAGTGCTCAGGCCTTGAGTCCAAGCTCCAGGACTGGCAAAAAAAAAAAAAAAAAAAAAAAAAAAAAAAAAAAACTTAGAAAGATTTCTGTTGGGGGATGTCATGGAAGAGCCCCAGTCACCAGACATGGGTTCTTTCAGTCCCTTGGTGATCCTCATCTTTAAGTTTGTTGCTATTCACCGTCTAAAGTGCAGGTGTTTCTCCCCCCGCTCTGAAGCTGGCGAGAAGCTGTGATGTAGAAATGCTAGCAAGAGCTCAGAGTAGCCACTTTCTGTACCAGCAGCAAGTAGCTCATTTATAATGAACACAACTCCAGAAGTTGATTGACCTGCGGCTCTCTAGCCTAGAAGCCCCATCATACACCCCCTCTGTTGACTGGAGGCAGTCCATGACGGGCAGGAACAAAAATGGGCCAGGCAAGCAACAAATGAGGCGAGCAGGGGCCACAGGGACCTGCCCTGACTGGCACCCACTGCCGAGTTCCTCAGCTGCCATTTATCATGAAAGACAGGTTATCTAACCCAGATAAAAGGATCTTAACCAGGTGCCTCTAATCCTAGCTACCCAGGAAACTGAGATCTGAGGATCTCAGTTCAAAGCCAGCCCCTTAGCTGTTTTTCTTCAAGGCACAGCTCTACTTCTGACCCGTTTGTTTGTTTGGTGGTGCTTAATTGAAGATAGTCTCACAGACTTTTCTATCCAGGCTGGTTTTGAACTGCTATCCTCAGGTCTCAGCTTCCTGAGTAACCAGGAGATCCAACACCTATGTATCCTATTTTATTGATTCTTTTTTCTCTAGATTGTCTGATGTTTGAAGCATTTTCCTGAGTCTAGAATTTTCTATGTCTCTGGGTCCTGGAAGTTACTAAGCGATGGAGGAGGCCGAGGAAACGGACGGGATCAGGACAGGCCTGGAGAAGGACACCACTGCCCATAGCCTCCGCCCTCAGATCTCAGTCAGCGAGTTTTCCTGCCACTGCTGCTACGACATCCTAGTGAACCCCACTACTCTGAACTGTGGGCACAGCTTCTGCCGCCACTGCCTGGCTTTATGGTGGGTGTCTTCAAAGAAAACAGAGTGTCCGGAATGCAGAGAAAAGTGGGAAGGCTACCCCAAAGTCAACATTCTCCTCAGGTAACCGTGGGCATGCTGGGAGTGACTGCATGGGGGGAGGGGGGGCACCACGGCCACTCACTCTCCCAGGGGACTGTCATCCTTGGCCTTCATTCTGCATGAAGCTGCATGGTAGCTCATACCTGTAATCTTCGCTACTGAGGAGGTCAAGATCTGAGGATCACAGTTCAAAGCCCGCCAGGACAGGAAAGTCTATGAGACTCTTATCTCCACTAAAAGCTAGAAGCAAAACAGTGGTTCATACCAAAGAAGTACAGAAATACCATGCAGGCCCTGAATTCAAGCCCCAGGACTGGCACTTAAAAAAAGAACAAAAAAAACCAAACCTGTAGTCTCATAAACACCTGCCTATTTATTACTCATGCTGACTTTTGGATTATATTTAGCCCCGCAGACAGTCTGACTGTTCTGGTCTTCCCGCCTTCCTCTTAGGGACGCCATTGAAAAGCTGTTTCCAGATGCCATTAGGATGCGGTGTGAAGACATCCAGCACAACAGCGATGTCATCCAAAGTCTCGCGGCCTTTCAGAGGCTCGGAAATGACCAGCTGCCCTCGGCTCCTAACGCAGGCCGTGCGAACCAGCAAAGAGGAGGGGGCTTCTTCTCCGGAGTGCTCACCGCCTTAACCGGCGTGGCAGTAAGTAACTCATGCACATGGTCAACAGGCGTGTTGACCATGGAAAATAATCATCACCCATAGTTAGCTCTGTCCTCTGTGTGGCCTGGGTGCCATCTTGGCCCCAGTACAGAGCTAGGGAAACAGGGAGGAGTCAGGTCTGCTTGAGATAGAATGTTCCATGCTCAGTACCACAGTGCTACAGAAATCCAGGTGTTTTTCCAGCCCCGTGGATGGGGTCAAGGGTGCCATCAGCTCTCTTCCCCTCTCTGCCCCACCCTGCCCAGCCCACCCTCGCATCCTCGGGAGCTGTGGCCCCTCCACGTTCTGAGGCCCCTGTCCGTCTTCCAGGTGGTCCTGCTGGTGTACCACTGGAGCAGCAGGGAGTCCGAGCATGACCTCCTGGTCCACAAGGCCGTGGCCAAATGGACAGCTGAAGAGGTTGTTCTATGGCTGGAGCAGCTGGGCCCATGGGCCTCCCTCTACAGAGACAGGTTTCTATCCGAAAGAGTAAATGGAAGGTGAGGAGAAACTCATGCCACACCCCACTCATTGAATGTATGTTTGCAGTGTGTTTATAGTGCTCGTAGACATGCACACCCCAGAAAGATGCTTCTTACCCTGTAAGAAAAACTTGTCACCCTGCAGTGGGCAGCCCCTGGCAGACAGCACTTGGCTCTCTCTCTTCCTTTCTCTCCAAAAAAATGCTATGCCTGTTCTAGACCTTTTGCGTTATTTAGCCGTACAGCCCATGGTCTCTGGGTCTAGTTTCCCCATCTTATAGACTTTTCCAAGTTCGGCTGTGCTATAGCTCACAGCCATGCTGCATTTGCCCTTGTGACATTGTAGCGACCGCTGAATCAGCTCCATCTTGATAAACTCCATTCCTTTGTTAATGTGAATAACGCTCCACTGATCTTAGTGTGCAGAGTTTTGGTAGATATCTACTTTCAGTACTCTTTCATTAGAATAGAATGGCTGGGTCATTGGTTAATTCTGTGTTTCCTTTCTTCCTCCTTCTCCTCTTCCTGTAGTGGGATTTGAACTTAGGGCATTTGCTTGCTCAGCATGCTTGTCTAGGGCTGGTTCTCTACCATTTGAGCCACATCTCCAGCCCAGCTTTTTGATGATTAATTGGGGATGGAGTCTCCTGGACTTTTCACTATTGCTTGGCTCCATGCACACACTTTTTTTTTCCAGTCCTGAGGCTTGAACTCAGGGCCTGAGCACTGTCCCTGGCTTCTTTTTACTCAAGGCTAGCACTCTACCTCTTGAGCCACAACTCCACTTCTGGCCTTTCCTGTTTATGTGGTGCTGAGGAATCGAACCCAGGGCTTCATGCATGCCAGGCAAGCACTCTACCCCTAGGCCACATTCCCATTCCCATGCACACACTTTTAAAATTGAAGAATTTGTGAGAATCAGAGTCTGTCACTGAGTCATGAAAGGCATAGGAACAGAGCGCCCTGGTGTGCTTTGGGCCTTGGTTACAAAGTGTCCTTATGCTGCTACTCTACAGAGCTGTCCAGTAGCTCAGCTGTGATTGATGGAAGGTTTGCAGACAGTCATGTGCTTAGATCTCACCTTACCCCTGCCGTGTCCACACCAGGTAAATGGATCCCACTGTGGAAGAGCTGCTTCTAGTGCCCAATCTCAAAAGAAATCTTCTCCCTCCACCCCTCCACAGATTGCTTTTAACTCTGACAGAGGAAGAATTTTCCAGAGCGCCTTATACCATAGAAAACAGCAGCCACAGAAGAGTCATCCTCACAGAGCTAGAGCGCGTGAAAGCCCTCGGTGTGAAGCCCCCCCAGAACCTCTGGGAATATAAGGTGAATTTTTCCTTTTGAAAAATGGAGTGTGTAAGCTGGGCGCTGGTGGCTCATGCCTATAATCCCAGCTACTCAGGAGGCTGAGACCTGAGGATCTCAGTTCAAAGCCAGCCTGGGAAGGAAAGTCCAAGAGACTCTCATCTCCAATTAATTACCAAAGAGAACAGAAAATGGAGCTGTGGCTCAGGTGGGAGAGCACCAGCCTTGAGCTTAGGAAAAGCGCCCAGGTCCTGAATTCAATGTGTGCCAGGACCGGCACACATAGAAGAAAAGAACATAGAGAATGATAGCAATCGCCTGCAGAAGAAAGAAAAGCCCCCCCCCCCTTCGATGGAAGCCCCCTTCCCATCAGCCCTCCCTCTCCAGGACCCTTTGCACTGCACTGGGCACTGGCCCTGGGGTCTGTGCTCCTCCAGCGGCCATGGGAGGTCGTGTGAACCCCCTCTAGCCTTAGTGTAGGAGGCGCAAGCTGGGCTTGCCTGCTGGGAGCTTCTCCTCTGGGGCTCTTTGGTAATAATCCACCACCTACGTAGGGGGCCATACATGCATTTCCTCGTTGATGGGCACCGTGTTCACTATCAGAGCTAGTGGGAAGGTGCAAATGTCATCTGGGTGTGCAGGATACAGATTTGGAGTTTCTGAAACAGAAAGTTGGTGTGCTTATGTGTTTTGTATCACTATTTTTTTTAAAAATCTCTACTTCTGTTGTGTCACAAGTTATTGGCTTGATAAAGTCTAATCAAACACTGAACTTTCTGTGGCTTCTGTGTGTAGTCCCACTATGGCTTAATTTTTAATATCTGCAGGTCATCTTCAAATCTATCATCTAGCAGTGACCTTCGATTTAGAATACTTTAAAGTATACTGGCACAAGCCTGTAATTCCAGCACTCAGGAAGCTTAGCAAGAGGGTCAGAAGTTCAGTCTAGGATAACTAACAAAACACTACCTTTAAAAAAAAAAAAGTGCTGGGAATGTGGCTTAGTGATAGAGTGCTTGCCTGGCATACATGAAGCTCTGGGTTCCATTCCTGAGTACCACATAAACAGAAAAGGCCAGAAGTGGCGCTGTGGCTCAAGTGGTAGAGTGCTAGCCTTGAGTGAAAAAGAAGCCAGGGACAGTGCCCAGGCCCTGAGTTTAAACCCCAAGGCTGGAGGGGGGTGAGGGAAGGGGGAGGAAGATAAGGGAGAAGAGGGGATAATTTAAGTTGTCTTTGATCCTAGCATCAAGACAGAGGATCTTTTTTTTTGCCAGTCCTGGCGCTTGGACTCAGGGCCTAGGCTCTGTCCCTGGCTTTTTGCTCAAGGCTAGCACTCTGCCACTTGAGCCACAGCACCTCTTCTGGCCTTTTCTATATATGTAGTCCTGAGGAATCGAACCCAGGGCTTCATGTACACGAGGCAAGTGCTCTTGCCACTAGGCCATATTCCCAGCCCTAGCACAGACGATCTTATGGTCAGTCCTTCTCCACACAACCCCTCCCAGGGGGTGGCCATTTGGCAGTTAACCGAAACATTCCCCACTCATGGTGGCCTGTGCCATTCCTTCTGAGTGCCAGGAAGGAGGCCTATCCCTTGGCATCTTTCTCACCATGCTTTTCTTCCTTATCTGATGGAGTTGGCAGTACCTGGATTGCTTGGGTTCCACTGGCGCCCATACTGGCAGCAGAGCTGATGAGGCGTGACGTGGCTGTTCCGTCTCCTCCCTTGTGCCTGCCACACTCTAGCTGCTCTTACTCAGGCTTTCTTCCAGGACCTGGCTTCCTCCGAGGTGTGTATCCTCAGTGACAGCAGCGCCACCCCACTGGGGCACAAGCCATGTCTTAGCACTGACAGTGGTTCATGGGCCCCCACCAGCTTGCAGTTCGTAAGCTAATGTATGCATCTTACTAACTTTTCTGTAAGGATTGTGAAAAACTTTTACAGCACTGGGACTGTAGCTCAGAGGGATGATTACAACTGTCTAACATGTGCAAAGCCCTAGGCTCCATTCCCAAGTACCCCAAAATAATAATAATATACTTGCTACATTTGCTATGACCTTATTAGTGTTCAATGGGTTTTCTTCTTACGTGTCAAAGATATTTAAGAGTTTGCCAGGACCAGAGGTTCATACCTGTAATCCTAGCTTCTCAGGAAGGTGAGAGCTGAGGATCACGGTTCAGAACCAGCCCAGGCAGGAAAGTTCATAAGACTCTTATCTCCAATTAACCACCAACAAGGTAGAAGTGGATCTGTGGTTCAAGTCCTAGTAGAGTGCTAGCCTTGAGCAAAAAAGCTCAGGAACAATTCCAGGCCCTGAGTTCAAGCCCCAGGACCAGCACACACAAAAGAAAAATATTCAAGTTTTGTTTTGCTTTGTTTTTTAAGGTAGGGTCTTGACTATGTAGTCTTGAATTTTGGTCTTCCTGCCTCAGCCTCTTGAGAACTGTGATTATAGGTGTGTACCACCATACCTGGCTCTAAGTGACTCTTGTACCTTTTCTGCCCCTGGCCTGGAATGAACCCTCTCAGAAATGTTTTTGTGCTGGGGGTAGAGCCCAGCACCTTGGTCCAAGTATAAAAGCATTCATTACCTTTGAGCCATATTCTACCCCACAAATTGGATATTACTAAAGTATGTAATTTTGTGAATCTGGAAGTATGTACATATGTGGGAAGCCATCACCACAACCAAGATGGCGAACACATCCATCACTCCCAAGTTAATTCCTGCCCCTTTGCAAAGCCTACCTCCCACCACTACACGCAATAGGTGACATGCATTCCTCTAAGGACAGGTGACCTTGAGCATCTCCGTGTGTTTTTATGCCTTCTTTACCTGATGCTCCCAAGTATCAAGAAAGCTAGATTATAAAGTTACATTTACAGGGCTGGGAATGTAGCCGAGTGATAGAGTGTTTGCCTGGCATGCATGAACCCCTGCGTTTGATTCCTCGGTACCACATATACAGAAAACAGCCAGAAGTGGCGCTGTGGCTCAAGTGGTAGAGTGCTAGCCTTGAGCAGAAAGAAGCCAGGGACAGTGCCCAGTCCCTGAGTCCAAAGCCCAGGGCTAGCAAAAAAACAAAGTTACATTTATTTATTTTAGTGCTGATACTGAGGCTTGAACTCAGGACCTCACACTTGCTAAACAGACATTCTACCACTCACTAAGCCACATCCCCAGCCCAAGATTAGATCTCTTTAAAACAGCCCACCTGGTGGGTTTCCTGCCTCTTCTTATTACTTACTTGTTGGAGAAGGAGCCCAGGTGGGATCAGCCACCATGACGGCCACATGCCCCTGTGCCTGCCCTGTCCCTGCAGGCGGTGAACCCTGGCCGGTCCCTGTTCCTGCTCTACGCCCTCAAAAGCTCCCCAAGACTTGGCCTGCTGTACCTGTACCTGTTTGACTACACAGACACCTTCCTGCCCTTCATCCACACCATCTGCCCTCTTCAGGAGGACAGCTCTGGGGAGGACCTCCTCAGCAAGCTCCTGGTAGGTGGGCCAGGCAGTGCACACAGAACCAGCCAGCCTTCCTGGGAACTTGGTAGGGGTGATACAAAAGAAAAATGCAAAGCCAGGCACCAGTGGCTCACACCTGTCATCCTAGCTCATCAGCAAGCTGAGATTGAGGATCGTGGTTCAAAGCCAGAGCGGCAGGAAAGTCCGTGTGAGACTCTTTATCTCCAGTGAACCACCCAAAAACCCAAGTGGAGCTGTAATCAAAGTGGTAGAGTGCTAGCCTTGAGCAAAAGAGCTCACAGACAGTGCCCAGGCCCTGAGTTTAAGCCCCACAACCAACAAGAAAGAAAGATGCAAACCATCCCATTCCTAGAGACCAGAGAGTCAGCCCTCTAGACTTGAAGGATTTAATTTTTAAAAATATAAAAATGGTTATTATTACTATAATGGAAGCTGGTGAAGGTCCTGACCATGTCTAATTTAATAAATCTCTTACTGGAACCCACAAAGAATGGTAGCTTGCTCCACTGAGCCCTAGGTCAAGTGCTCCACAGAAACCAGCCAGAGTGAGACGGACCAGCGCTGAGATCAAATGCTATGGGCAGGGCCCGTCCCAGAGGCTTCCACTGCTAATGAGCTGTGGCCCAAGTCACCAATGGCATTGTCATATCAGCTGACTCATGGTTATGTGTGCTGTGCCACCCTGAGCATTTGTTAGCCTTCCCTCTTAGATTATTTTAGAGCTGCTAGGCACCGATGGCTCATACCTGTAATCCTGGATACTTAGGAGGCTGAGGTCTAAGGATTGTGGTTCTAAGCCAGCCTGGTCAGGAAAGTCCTTATCTCCCATTAACTACATACAAAAAAAGCCAGAAGTGGAGCAGTGGCTCAAAGTTGGGGAATCCCTTTTTTACTGGGGGTGGTTTTTTTCATGTCTATTTGGTTACTTGAGCGTGAATGAATGCTCTTTGAGAGTCTTGGGGGGCTACTCCTGGTCTATTTCGATGGAAACATGCACGCGTGACATACATTAATTTAGACTGTTAGGTCCGTGTACGTGCATGCACATGCGTAGCTCACATCCAGCACGCGCGCTCGCTGATGGCCCCGTTTTGTGTGACCTTGTGGAAGGACCTGAGGGAGCCCACCTGGAAGCAGTGGAGGGAGTTCCTCGTCAAGTACTCCCTCCTGCCGTACCAGCTGATGGCCGAGTTCGCCTGGGACTGGCTGGAGGTGCACTACTGGACCTCACGGTTTCTCATCGTCAACGCCATGCTCCTCTCCGTGCTGGAGCTGTTCTCATTCTGGAGGATCTGGTCAAGAAGTGAACTGAAGTAAGGGCGGTTTTCTAGCACAGCTCTGGTGGGAGTAACAGGTGGGGGAAGAAAGGTGTGGGGCAGTAGTTGAGATGGGGTCTTGCTACCTTTCTTGCCCAGGCTCAAACTATGATTCTCCTGACTAGCTAGGATCACAGCTGGCAGGGCCACTGGACCCTGGCTGCCCCAGGCTTTGCTAACCCTTCTTTCCCTGTAACGCTGTGTCCTGAGAGCTGAAGCCCCTGCCAGGCCAGGGGAAAGGTTCAGGTCAGAGCCCTGGGGTGGCCCGCCCCGCCCTGACCAGCTCTTGTCTTTGCAGGACAGTACCTCAGAGGATGTGGAGCCATTTTTGGAAGGTGTCCACGCAGGGACTGTTTGTGGCCATGTTCTGGCCCCTCATTCCCCAGTTCGTATGCAACTGCTTGTTTTATTGGGCCCTGTACTTCAATCCGATCATTAACATCGATCTCGTGGTCAAGGAAGTCCGGCGGCTGGAAACTCAAGCACTGTGACTGACCTGGAGGTGACACCTGTGCCCCAAGGCTTAACCCGTGAGGAACGGCGGAAGCAGACTTCCTGCATCTGCCCCTGGAAAAGCAAGGTGCTGCTGCTGATGCGAGGCCTCAGCCAGGTCCTCCCTCTCAGCCTGCGGCACCCGGGCAGCAGAACCCGATGTCCCAGCGCCCAAGGACTGTGGAGGTGACAGAAGAGCTCCCCCTCCCACCAGCTCCTTTCTCACAGGGCCTGGGGGGGAGCCTGCCATCCTTGGGGGATGCCACATGCCATCAGAAGTGACCCCTCCCCCCCCCCCCCGACCTCAGGGAGGACAGAGGTGCCCAGAGCCTCTCTCTCACCAGGTCCTGGGTGAGGCCCACCCTGTGAGGCAAGTGTAGGAAAACAAGGATTTGCCATAGGCATAGCTATAAAAATACATAGGAAAAACCAGAAATCAGTCGGCCACTCTTATGCACTGCTAAGGCAACTCCGATGAGCAGTGGTGGCTGTTTTCTGTAATCATTGGAAGTTTGCTCCCTTTCTATTGGGGGGTGGGTGCCCAGGGGGGTGTCAGGCAGTTCAGGCTGAGTTGAGCCAGGCTCCTTAAAAGTATTGCTTGGGCTTTGTTTTGTTTTTAAGCATTTGACCTGTAAAATAAATCCAAGGTAGTCTTTGTTGAAGGAACCATTTTCTAAGTTGACCTCACACTGTATAATGCGTAATCTTTATTGTTCCATTCTGTATGCACAGCAGGTCTAATTGCTGTAATTGTGACTTGTGGGGGGTGGGGGGGTGTCAGAGCTGAGACCTCCCCTTTCCTCCTCTCTGCAAACAGCAGGTAAATGAACTATGAGCTCATCAAGGCTGGCTTCGGAAACAAGCTTATATCCAAAGTGTGTGTGTGTGTGTGTGTGTGTGTGTGTGTGTGTGTGTGCGTGTGTGTGTGTGTGTGTCCCCAGAAGCCTTTCTTTAACACTTTCTATCTTTGAGTGAACATTTCACTCCAATTTTGCTTCTGAAAGTTTGATGAAATTACTTGAAATAAAAATAAAGATTTTTATACAAATGAAACTTATGTGCACTGAAAAGAAACTGATTGTTTAGGAAATAGAAATGTCTGAGTTTGGGGCTGGGAATATGGCCTACTGGTAGAGTGCTTGCCTCATATACATGAAGCCCTGGATTCAATTCCTCAGCACCACATATATAGAAAAAGCCAGAAGTGGTGCTGTGGCTCAAGAGGTAGAGTGTAGCCTTGAGCAAAAAGAAGCTCAAGGACAGTGCTTAGGCCCTGAGTTCAAGCCCCAGGGCTGACAAAAAGAAATGTCTAAGTTACATGATAAAATCTGCTAGCCAACCTCAAGTTCTCAGCTGTAGCCCCCCACCTGGAAAAGGCCTCCAAAGAATGATCCAGAATGTTCTTCCTCCTGCCAGAGACAGAGAAGGCTCAGTGGGCCTGCACAGTGTGTGTGTGAGCCAGGCCTAGGCCCTGCATGGTTACTGTACCCTTCCCACAAGAGGTGGTAGCTGGCCATGGGTGCAGCCAGAGCCCAGACTGACCACAAGATGGCTGAGTGCCCATCAGTGCGCTCTACCACCTGTCCACACCCTGCCTCCTGCATGGGTAACAGCCACAAAGGAGACTGGCCTAGAGCAAACAGCTGGGCACATGCTCCCCTCTGGGAGTACCAGGCACCCAGGGCAGATCAAGATCCTCTTGGGGGGGGGGGTGGTGTCCAAGGGGTCCACAGAAAATATCCACACCCTCTGAAAATGCCATTTCTCCAAATCCAGACCAAGGAATAATTTTAAAAAAAAATAGGGGTGGGGGGAGTTTGGGGAATTTATTTACAAGCATCCTCACCAAAACAATTGACAAAAACAGGAGCTAGCTCTCAAGTCTGTCTGTGACCTATCACATAATGATAGGTCATACAACTCTTAGGGCTTTTTTGGTTTTTGTTTTTCTGTTTTTGAGGGCTAAGGATGGAGCCCAGACCCTTTGTATACAGTAGGCAGGTACTCTGCCACTGAGTCACAGCCCCGCCTAATAGAACTCCTCAAGAGGAAGTTTCCATTGTTGTTTGTTTGCTGAACTCAAGGCTTGTTTCTAGGCTCGGTTCCAGCCACTCCTCCAACCCACCAAAGATTGTTTTTTCATGACCTTATGAAAATTATATATCATAGTCTCAACTATATATATATATATATATATATATATATTGTTTTTTTCTTTTGTTTTTGTTCTCTTTGTTGAGACAGGGTCCCATTGTAGTCCAGGCTGTTTTCAAACTTGATAGGTAGCTCAGGCTGGCCTTCAACTCTTGATCCTCCTGCCTCAGCCTCCTGAGTATGAGGATTATATAGGTGTATGCCACCACGCCCAGCCTTGACTACACTTTAAGAAACTCTAATGCAGAGCACATTCAAATGCTAACCATTATCATTCTGGAGCATGGAATTATAGTAGAGGGATTTTTTTTTCTTGCTTTATTATATTCTGTACTTTTTTTTTCTTTTACTTAAGGGTCTCGAGCATGCTTTACCCTCTGCTCTGCTTTTTCTTTTTTTTATGGTACTGAGTATAGAATTTAAACTGTTGCACCTGCTAGATAAACACTTTGCCACTGACTGAGCTACACCCATCCCAAGCCCTGGATTTTTTTTCTTTCTTTATAGATGGGTCTTGCCATATTACCCATGTTAGCATCAAACTCCTGCCCTCAAGCCATCTTCCTGCCTCAGCCTCCCCAGTAACTGGGACTATAGCCATACACTAACTACCATACCTGGGTGCTAAGAAATAAATTTTTAAGTGTTATAGGCAGTGGGAGAGGGAAGGCTCTATTACTGCACTCAGACATAACAAAGGTGGTATATCACATGATCATCTGACTTCTTTTCTTTTCTTTTTTCTTTTTTTTTTTTTTTTTTTTTTTTGCAGTGCTGAGAATACAACCCCAGGCTCTACAGGCAAGTTCTCTTCCACTGAGCCACATCTCCAGTTCCCTCACTTCCGGTGTGGCCTTGCACATAGCAAGATGGGCACTCACATTTAACCACTAGCTGTCAGCTCATAGTTGGAAGGGAGAGCCTTCCAGTGAGTTAATCCTCAAAACTGATGTCAAGCCAGGTACTGGTAGCATGACTATAATCCTAGCTACTCAGGAGAGAGCTGAGAATTCCAATTTGAAGCAAGCCTGGGCAGAAAAGTCTGTAAGACTAATCTCCAATTAGCTAACAAAAAGTAAGAAGTGGAGACGTGATTCAAGTGGTAGAGTGCTAGCCTTGAGCAAAAAAAAGCCCAGCCCAGCCAGAGTACAGGAGGCCCCGAATTCAAGCCCCAGTATACACACACACACACATACATACAAAATTGATACCAAACCCAACCCAATTGTGTGTGTGTGTGTGTGTGTGTGTGTGTGTGTGTGTGTTTTAATAATATACACCTAGGGCTTTTGACCTTCATCAATCAGTAAATAAACAAGGCGAGTCTTGAGTTCCAGGATGGAAGAAGAGAGAGCGAGAGAGCAAACACAGGCTTGCAGCTTTATCACTTGGCCTCAATTGCCTTCTGAGAAAACTGGATGCCGTTGTTTAGTAGTGAAAAGCAGCTTTATTTCCTTGGGCAGACTAGACTGGTCCCGCCACTCAGTCAGTCACAGGCGGGTGAGTCAGCTTCACACAGGAACTGGGGATAGAAGAGGTATTTTAGGTGGTACTCAGTCCCTGCCAGGCAGTAAGCAATCTCTGCATCACACTTGCACAGTAGTTCTTGACACTTATTTTCTGCCGGTCCTGGAAGAAGTGAGGAAACTGAGGTTAGAGAAGGGACCTGCAAACACCCAGGTCAGATGCCAGGGAAGCTGATAAAGCTGAAGGCAGGTCAGGTTATAAACTAGGCTAATGTGGCACCCGACAGTTTACCGTGGCCCCTGCATCTGCTCATGGGAGTCTGAAGTTAGCCCCTTTTACAGAAAAGGAACTCGAAGCCCAGCACTGTGGCCCACGCCTGTGATCCTAGCTACTCAGGAGGCTGAGATATGAGGATCATGGTTTGAAGCCAGCCCAAGAAGAAAAGCCCGTGAGGCGCTAATCTCCAATGAACCACCAAAAAGCCAGAAGTAGAGCTATGGCTCAAGTGGTAGAGTACCGCCTTGAGCAAAGAGCTAAGGGACAGCATCCAGGCCCTGCTGAGCTCAAGTCTCAGTACTGGCACAAAACAAAATAAAACAAAAGAGGAACTTGACGTTTCCAATAAAGAGTCCAAAGTCCACACCAGTTTTTGGCTTCTCTTCTAAGACAATATTGCATGGTTTCATTTGACGATCTGTTTAGATAAGACAGAAGGCACCTGGCAAACACAAGGGCCTGAGTTTGAAATGCCTGCTTTATAGCTCCTTGGCCTGCAACTTCGTCTAAACTTTCTGAGCCCAAGACCTCAATTAACAAAGGAGTGATGCTGGGTACACACCTGCCTAGCATTCACAAGGCTCCTATTTATCTTCCTTCCTGCCATCCATCCATCCAGGAATGGTCTTTCTGATGCAAGCATTCTCTGCTATTCTGTTATTCCTCCTTTTTGGGACAGGATTGTGTGCTCTGTGCCACTGTGTTTTGAGACATTTTGAACTTCTTTTCAAGCTAATGGTTTTATCTTGCGTCTTCAAAGAGACTTTGAGTTTAGATTTGTGAACAATGTGAGAATGGCTAACATTTGGGACATCTGGGAGATGGAGTAGGTATGAAGATGGCTATGAGCCTAGGGAGTAGGGCAAGGCAGAAGGTTAGGGGGTGGAACAGGAAATGCCCCCCTCAGGCTCATCTGGAGATGGCTTTGGTCTCCGCTGGAAATGCTGCTTTGGCCCATTCTGGACACTTTAGAAGGAGGAGGATGCAGTAGGAGGGAGCACGTCATGGAGAAGGCGAATCTTTAAAGGGGACTTCCGGTCCTTTCCTTACTCCCCTTCCAGGCTGCTATGGGGGGAGCATCTGCCTCCTCTCCCTCCTTTTCCACACACTCCCACCTCTCTCCTGATGTTCAGCCTGACCTCAGGCCCAAGGAAGTAGAATGGAGCCAACCAACCTTGGCTGGTTCATGAAACCATGAACCACAATAAAACCTCTCCTCCTAGTAAGCTGTTGATGCCAGGCATTTTATCACAGTGACAAAGCATCTGACCAAAACCAAAACAAAACACTGGTCAAAATAAAGTACTTTTGTGGCATGGACCACAGTCAGCATCCACTAGGACACAATGTCACCATTTTGGTTGTCATCACCATGGTGAGTTTGTTGAGTGACAGGGTAGTGGGGTGGAGATGCTACTGCCAGCTAGTGGGTCAAATACAGAGATGCTGCAAATGTCCCAGGGTAAACAGGGCAGCCCCCACTAGCAAGTTATGTGGCTGATAACGCTGGCAGTGTCCAGGCTGGACAGCCCTGTCATAGCTGGGGTGTGGTAGCATATGCATATAATCTCAGCGTTTGGAAGGATGATGCAGGAGGACTGTGGGATATGTCGCAAGTTTGAGGCCAGCCTGAGCTACAGAAAGTGTAGCTGCCATGACAGCTTCCTGGAGGTCCACTCAAAAGAGGAAAGGGAAGGAAAGGAGAGGAAAGGAAAAGAATATCCTGCTAAATTACTCTCAGGCTTTCAAAGAATGATGTTAGCCCATATGTTCCAAGTTGTCCCAAGACACAAGGTTAAGTGAAAAAGAAAACTACACACTGTATATAATATGACCTAAATATGTATGTATAGTTACACACACACACGCACGCGCGCACACACACACACATCAGAATGAAGATGCCAAACTTAGACATTAGATAACTCTGGTGGAGGGAGTGTGACCTTCTACACTAGACTGTTTCTGAAATGCTTGATTTTTTTTCCACAATGAGTACATACTAGGTTTAAAAGATCCTTCTACAGATGGATGCAAGGAAGGAAGGAAGGAAGAAAAGAAGGCAGGAAAGAAAGAAGGTCTGGAAGGTAATAAAATGGATGGATGGACAGAATGATGAAAAGGTTTATATCCATCAAGATGCATTGTATTTATAAACTGATTTGTTCAATGGCAATCCCTTTGTAAAACTACTTATATAATTTTTTAACATAATTTCTTTTTGCCAGTCCTGGAGCTTGAACTCAGCGCCTGAGCACTGAACCTGGCTTCTTTTTGCTCAAGGCTAGTACTCTACTACTTAAGCCACAGCACCACTTCTGGCCTTTTCTGTTTATGTGGTACTGAGGAATCAAACCCAGGGCTTCATGCATACTAAGCAAGCATTCTATCGCTAAGCCACATTCCCAGCCCTTAAACGTAATTTTTGAAAAGATATATATGTTTGTTTGTTTTTTTTTTTTGCCAGTCCTGGGCCTTGGACTCAGGGCCTGAGCACTGTCCCTGGCTTCTTCTCGCTCAAGGCTAGCACTCTGCCGCTTGAGCCACAGCACCGCTTCTGGCGGTTTTCTGTATATGTGGTGCTGGGGAATCGAACCTAGGGCCTCGTGTATCCGAGGCAGGCACTCTTGCCACTAGGCCATATCCCCAGCCCCGAAAAGATATATATGGATAATACAACTCATGGGTAGAGACAGGAGGAAGAGATCTGGAGAGAGTGAGGGAAGGGAAGACACTGTACAAAGGAAATACACTCATTAACTGACTCATGTAATTGTGATCCCTCTGTACATCACCTTTATAATAACAATAAAGTAAATAATGATTTTTTTTTAAGATGGATGAACCATGGATGGTGGATGGATGATGGATGGATGGACAATGGATGGGTAGGTGGATAGAAGAGTCCCTGGCTCCTTCTATCCCTCAGAATGCTGCCTGGGCCTCTGCCTCTATCCAACATTGTCTCCCCCCCCCTTTTTTTTTTGCCTGTCGTGGGGCTTGCACTCAGGGCCTGAGCACTGTCCCTAGCTTCTTTTGCTCAAGACTAGCACTCTACCATTTGGGCCACAGCACCACTTCTGGCTTTTTCGGTATATGTGGTGCTGAGGAATCGAACCCAGGGCTTCATGCATGCTAGGCAAGCACTCTACCACTAGGCCACATTCCCAGCCCCAACACTGTTACCCATTCTCACTCACAAGGACTCTGCTGCAGCCACTGTATTTTTTTTTTTTGGTTGTCTTTACTACTTTTTTTTAAATTTAATTTATTTATTAATTGAACACAAATTTTTTGACAAGGTGTTATGCAAAAAGGGTACAGTTACATAGTAGGGCAGTGTGTACATTTCTTGTGATATCTTACGCCCTGTTTTTCTATCCCTTCTCTAGGTCAGGTAGACATATATACAATATACAATGTATCAAGAATATATACAGTAGCCACGTGGCCATGCCCAAGAAAGTTCGCCTAGGGCTTTAAATATAATGTCGATATTAGACAATATGTCGACAGTAGTCTTATATGAACGTACAAACATAGCTTTTGAGCTATTGTATTCCCCTGAGAGGTCAATTTTTGACCTTTATATGTTGAGTAATTGGTTTTAGTTACATACTGTTGGGTCGCTGCCCCAATCCTGTGGGAAATACCATTTGACAAGCAGTTTTTGGTTTCACAGACCTAGTCTCTACTGTCTCTCCGTCTCCCTTTGTTAACAGTCATATATCAGGGAGATCATGCCCCTTTGTTTTCTGTGTTCTAGGCTTGTCTCGCTCAACATTATTTGTTCGCGTTCTGACCATTTCCCTGCGAATAACAATATTTCACCATTCCTAATCGCTATGTAGTATTCCATTGTGTATAAGTACCATATTTGTTGGATCCATTCGTCTGTGGAGGGGCATCTGGGTTGTTTCCATATTTTGGCTATTGTGAATTGTGCCGTGATAAACATGGAAGTACAAATGTCTTTTTGATATCTTGGGGTTTGCTGTTTAGGATAGATGCCTAGGAGTGCAGCCACTGTATTATTATCTGCCAAGGAAGTGTCCCCAGAAAGATTCCTGCTCTGCGGGATTGGTGGGTCCAATCACTGAGAATCAACTGGACCGGTGGAGGCATCCACTGAAGGATTCATAACCTGAGGGTAATACTGGGAGGTGGAGGAACTTTTAAGAGGTGAGACCTTGTAGGGGGAAGTAGCACACTAGGCTTGTACTTGTGGGGTCTGTATCTGTCTTCTCTTCCAGTCTCTGTTTCCTGGCCACCACAAGGGCAGGGGCTCTGTTCCACCTTGCCCTTCCCCCATGATGCTCTACTTCACATCGAGCCCAGAAACAATGGAGCCAAGAGTCCATGGACTGTCACCTCTGTGACTGTGAGAGTATTTGTTTCTACCTCAGGACATTTGCACCTATTGTACTCCCACTACCGCTTTACAGAGCTGGCTTCTCTTCTTCCCAGGCCTGTACTTCAGTGGCATCTAACTAATGAAAACTTCTCTTGCCTCTGGTCATTCTTTTTTTTTTTTTTTTTTTTCTTGGCCAGTCCTGGGCCGTGAACTCAGGGCCTGAGCACTGTCCCTGGCTTCTTTTTTGCTCAAGGCTAGCACTCTGCCACTTGAGCCACAGCACCACTTCTGGCCATTTTCTGTATATGTGGTGCTGAGGAATCGAACCCAGGGCCTCATGTATACGAGGCAAGCACTCTTGCCCTAGGCCATATTCCCAGCCCCGCCTCTGGTCATTCTTTATAAAAGAGGATCTCCCACCCTGTACCCCCAAAAGAAGCCTTGTGCCCTAAGTCTTCAGTCTTTCCTCCCCTTCTCTGGAGTCCCTAGTTTGCTTTCTCTCTGTGCATTTATTTATTCTGGATATTTCATACTGAGGCTGTCACATGACTGTTTCTACATGTCTCCTTTGGCTCATGGCCAGGTTCTCTGGGCTCATGAATGTGGTAGGACGTATGGTATTTTCTCGGTGCAGGTGGCAGAACTGAAGTCAGGGTCTTCTTGTGGAGCCCAGTCTCCATCCTCCGTCAAAGCCTCTCAGATGCCAGGGTCACAGGCGGGAGTTACTATGCCTGGATTTGCTAATTTTTTTTTTTTTAACATAGTGCTTGTAAAAGCACAGAACATCTGTATTACTTTCCTCTCTCTCTTTCTCTCTCTCTCTCCCCTCCCCCCATTTTGTGGATCTCATACATGCTAGGCAAGGACTTTACCACTGAGCTGTGCCTCCCACTTGCCTGTCTCCTTGTTCTACACTATAGGACCTTGCTGCTCTGCTCTGCTTAAAACATCACGAGGAATCTATCCCTGAGAAGTTTCTCAGTAACATTGCTGAGAATACACCCAATACACCCAGGCTCCGTATTATTGCCAATACTCATACAAATACAAGAGTGTTGTAGTAGTCCCACATGGCTCATGAGAGATGAGAGGCCATGGGGAGCTGGTGTTCACCCCTGTAATACCAGCTACTTAGAAGGCTGAGATCCAAAGGATCACAGTTCAAAACCAGCCCAGCAGGAAAGCCCTTGAGGCTCTTATCTCCAATTAACTACCAAAAATGCCAGAAGTGGAGCTGTGGTTCAAGTGGTAGCTAGCCTTGAGTTAAAAAAAAAAAAAAAAAAGCTCAGGGACAGCACCCAGGCCCTAAATTCAATCTATAGGACCAGTGCGCATGTACACACACAGACAGACAGACAGACAGAGAGAGAGAGAGAGAGAGAGAGAGAGAGAGAGAGAATAAAAACTGTCTGTGATCTCAGGACTTGGGAGGCCGAAGCAGGAGAATCAATTACTCAAGGGCAACCTGGGCTGCAGGGTGAGACCCTGTCACCCACACCCAGCAACAGGAAAAACAGCACCTATGGGTTCACCTTAAAATTAAATCATGCTAGTAAATATTATGACAAGCTTTAAAACTTTTCATATATTTGTCAGGCCCATAAATGGAAAATGGGCCAGACCTATAATTAAATAAACAACTATATTCAGAATATCTCCAAACAGAATAAGAGAATATTTTTAGTCTACAAAATGCATAATAGAGACTTTGGTTCTTCTGCTTTGGTTGGGGCTGGACAGCTCTGCACACAGCAGCAGCAAACACATCAACAAACATCTCACAAACATCGCTTCCATGGGGCTTCAAGCCAGCAGGATGTGCAAATGGGAGGGAGAGAGAAGAGCTTGAGAGCGCCTCACCAAGCTTCAACTCACCTCCTCTTTGCCCAGCTGAGTAGGTTAGGGACACATCATTTCCTCCCCACGGGCCTCAGTTTCCCAATCCTAAAACAGGAGATTGGAGAAGATACTGCCTGGGGCTCCATCAGCCCTACAAGTTGATATAATTGTAGGGCACCCGTGGATCATGCCTGTCATCCTAGCTACTCAGGAGGGTGAGATCTGAGGTTCGTGGTTCAAACCCAGCCCAGGCAGAAAAGATCATGAAACTCTTTTTGGTGGCGTTGTGGTGGTGGTGGTGGTTGTGGTCATTGGGCTTGAACTCAGGATCTGAGCACAGTACCTGAGCAATTCTGCTCAAGGCTAGTGTTCTACCACTTGAGCCATAGCTCCACTCCCTGTTCTCTGGCGATTAATTGGAGATAAGAGCTGACTCAGCCAGCGTTGAACCAGGAGCCTCAGATCTCAGCCTCCTAAGTAGCTAGGATTACAAGTGTGAGCCATCAGTGCTCAGCTTTGATCTTTTAAATTTCATTTTATTGTAATTATTTATTTTAAACAGAACCTCACAGTGCAGCCTGGAACTCAGGACCCTACTGCTTCAGCTCCTCACCCACCCACAAGTGCTGAGATTATGGTGTGCTTTTTCTCTGAGCTCTCTATATGACTGTTACCTAGAAAGTAGACTGGTAGGGCTGGGAACATGGCTTAGTGGTAGAGTGCTTGCCTAGCATGAATCCTGGGTTCAATCCCTCAGTACCACATACACAGAAAGAGCCAGAAGTGGCATCATAGCTTAATTGGTAGAGTGCTAGCCTTCAGCAAAAAAAAGCTCAAGGACAGTGCCCGGCCCTGAGTTCAAGACCCAGGACTGGCAAAGAAAGAAAGAAAGAAAGAAAGAAAGAAAGAAAGAAAGAAAGAAAGAGAGAGAGAGAGAGAAAGGAAGGAAGGAAGGAAGGAAGGAAGGAAGGAAGGAAGGAAGGAAGGAAGGAAGGAGTACCATTGTGTAAATTCCCTTTTTTCTTTTGTTTTGCTCCTACTAGGAGCTTCAACTCAAGTCCTCAGACTCTCGCTTGTTTTGTCTGTCATGGCTGGTGCTCTACCCCTAAGCCATGCCTCCACTTCTGACTCTTTTTTGGTCACTTGGAGATAAGAGCATCTGGTATTTGTCTCTTTGAGGTGGCTTTGAACTTACAGTCCTCAGGTCTCAGCCTCCTGAGAAGAGGCTAGGCATTCAGACCTGAGCCACAGGCACCAGCTTTCTGTTCTCTTCTGGCTTTGACCCATGACTTCCCACGTCCATCTCGGGTCCTACCTCCCTATGCTTTATATAGAGTGGGGCACTGCATTTCTGCATTTCACAGCATTCACAATTTGAGAATACATGAGCTTATTTATTTGCCCAGTCCCTTCCCGATGTTGTCTAGGCTGGTATTTTGGGGGGTTTTTTGTGTTTTTTTTTTTTTTTTTTTTTTTTGCCAGTCCTGGGCCTTGGACTCAGGGCTTGAGCACTGTCCCTGGCTTCTTTTTGCTCAAGGCTAGCAACTCTGCCACTTGAGCCACAGCGCCACTTCTGGCCGTTTTCTGTATATGTGGTGCTGGGGAATCGAACCCAGGGCTTCATGTATTAGAGGCAAGCACTCTTTCCACTAGGCCATATCCCCAGCCCTAGGCTGGTATTTTTGTTGTTGTTTATTTATAACACCGGGATTTGAACTCAGGTCCTCTCTCCCTTGCCAGGCAGATGCTCTGTCACTTGAGCCACACCTCCATCCCTTAAGCGTTTAGGGTTTTCTTCTTCTTTTTTTTTTTTTTTTTTTTTTTTTTTTGGCCAGTCCTGGGCCTTGGACTCAGGGCCTGAGCACTGTCCCTGGCTTCTTCCCGCTCAAGGCTAGCACTCTGCCACTTGAGCCACAGCGCCGCTTCTGGCCGTTTTCTGTATATGTGGTGCTGGGGAATCGAACCTAGGGCCTCGTGTATCCGAGGCAGGCACTCTTGCCACTAGGCTATATCCCCAGCCCCTCTTATTTTTTTTTTTTAAGATAAGGTCTTTTGCCCAGGCTGGCCTTGGATAAAACTATGATCTGCCTACCTCAGCTTCCTGAGTAGCCCAGGATGAAAACAAATACCAGCACACCCTGCTGCCTTCTAGTGTTGTTTATACCTGGCATCATTTCCGTATTTTTCTTCTTTGGAGGTGTATGGATTTCTAGGAGTTCTGTGTAAAAATGGCTCCGATGCGACAAACCCCAGGGTTGTTCCGTGCCAAGTGGGAAGAGGAGTGGGTTATGAGGAGACCCCGCCCCACGGGACTGTGACGGAGAGGGGAAGCGCGCTCACCGCACTGGATGGTCCGGTTGATGCATTCCCAGGAGTAGCGCTGCATCTTGGGGCTGCAGCCCGCCTGCTCTGCTCGCGAGTAGCAGCAGTCATGGTGATGGCAGCACCTGGGGAGGCGAGGGGCAGAATGGACGGCCACTGGAGAAGGCAGTGGACTCTGCCCCCCACCCCCTCTGTCTCTTTCTCTCTCTCCCTCTCTCTCTCTCTCTCTCTCTCTCTCTCTCTCTCTCTCTCTCTCTCTCTCTGACTCTATCTCTCAGTGCTGGTCCTGGGGCTTGCATGTAGGGCCTAGGTCCTGTCCCTGAGCTTTCTTTTGCTCAAAGCTGGCGCTCTACCACTTAATCCCACTCCCTGCTTTTTGGTGGTTCATTGGAGATCAGAGCCTCACAGACCTTTCCTGCCTGGGCTGGCTTTGAACTCAGCCTCCAGATCTCAGCCTCCAAGAGTAGCTTGGATTATAAGTATGCACCACCAGTGCTTGGCTCTGGCCATCTGGCTAGGGAAGTGAAAAGCTCCTAAGAGCCTGTGGACGGTGATTGGTGGACATGGAGCAAGTTTTGTCCCTGATTGGGGGGGGGGGAGCAGTTCTGGAGGAGAATGCTACTGGGTCCCCTTGTGCCCCACAGAGCCTCCCCTCTGGATGCCTGCTTCGCTCTGTGCCTCTCTGAGCTCCGCCGCCTCTGCTCTGCCCCCTGGGTTCTGTGTCCATTCTGTACCCCACGCCTAGAACAGTGGCAGACCCACTCCCACGCAGTCCACTCAAGACAGGTCCTGGGCCACCTGCTATGTCCCTAGGTTATGAGAATCTCCTGTCATACTCTGTCGTCAAACCCAGTTTCCTTCCCTCCAGACCAGGTCTGTCCTGTTTCCCAGGGTCCCCACCACCCAGCCCAGCGCCTTAAAAGCTCAGTAAATATTTCCTGTTCATACCTGTCACTCCACTCACTCATTCATTCATTCATTTGTGCATTCTCTACCCGTGAGCACTCTAGGCTGTGGAAGGTAGGTGAGTTTCTGGGCCCCACAGACCCCAGGAGGCTTCCCATGTAGGGGGGGGGTCTGAGCTCAGGCCTCTCCCCAAGCCTCAGAAGCCAATGGGAAATGACGGCTAAGCCGAGTGGCTTTTCTCATGCCCAGCAGAGGGAGAAGGGGCAGAGTGTGGAGCTCAGAGTGCAAATCCAGCCAGAACACCTGGGTTCCAGCCCCATCTCCCACACCTGATACTTTGTGCAGCCCTAGACAACTCCTTGGATGTCTCTGAGCCTCGGTTTCCCCATCTGAGAAAGGGGTCCCATTGTGAAATGGACCAGAGAGTTCCCAGGGCACATTTTGTAAGCCTAGCCACGGGTAAGGGGTGGCTGGCGCCAAGATTTGTCCTCACTGGCCAGCTGAGGGCTCTTAATGAGAAGCTCTAGTATCTTCCCACACCAAACCCCAACTTCAGTTTGGGGCCCATCCCCCTGGCTCCTCACTGCTTCCAGCCTGGGTACAAGCGTACACTCACGCACCAGTCGATGGCATCCCGGGGCTTGCCGTACCCTCCCAGGCCACAATAGCAGCCGTAGTTCAGGTAGGCGATGGGTGTTCGGTTGCCAACGCAGCTCACGGTTCCGGCCAGTTCCAGGATCCCCCGGCGGTACACATGTGATCTCCCGGATGCTGGGAGGGGAACAGGGTCAGAGGCTGCAGGGTCAGGGCTTTTCTAGTCCTAAAGAAGGGCATAGGGACCAGCGCCCGTAGCTCATGCCTGTCATCCTAGCTACTCAGGAGGCTGAGAGCTGAGGACTATGGTTCAAAGCCAGCACAGGCAGGAAGGTCTGTGAGACTCTTATCTCCAGTTAACTACTCAAAAGCTAGACGAGGTGCTGTGACTCAAAGTAGCAGAATCTCACCTTGAGGGAAAGAGCTCAGGGACAGTGCCTAGGCTCTGAGGTCAAGGCCAATGACTGACAAAAAAAAAAAAAAAAAAAAAGAACACGTTTTCATCATTATGATTTTTTAGAGAGTGGGAGATGGTGGGACAGGTTCTCACTGTGTAGTCCAGGCTGACCTAGAATTGGAGCTCTTACTGCCTCTGCCCCCTGAGTGCTGGGATTACAGGAGTACACCACCATGCCTGGCCCACAGTGATTTCTTTTTTTAGGAATCCAGAGCAAATGTGAGTCCTGCTGCCCACTTCCGGAGGGTGACCCTCCAGTGGGGGTGGGGGGTGGGGGTGGGAAGAGGGATTTTAGAGCAGATCTCTGACTTGGCAGCTCTGAATCCACCGAGCACCCATCCCCCAGCACCATCCCTCCCCCCACTGTCTGCAAAGCTCACTCCCGCCCTGACCTAACCACTCCCTGGCATCTCAGACCAGCCTGCCATCTGGCCTTTTCAGTTCCTTTTGTTGTTCGAGGTGGTAGCTGTGTTCTTTTCTCTCGGGAATGGTGCTTTACCACCTGAGCCACACCTCTGCTTCTGCCTTTTGGCTGGTTAATTAGAGATAAGAGTCTCCTGGACTTTCTTGCCGAGGCTGGCTTGGAACTGTGATCCTCAGATCTCCGCCTTTTACAAGTCACTGGGGTGACAAGCAGGAGCCACCAGAACCCAGCTAATAAGCACTGGGTTTTTGTTGTTGTTGTTGTTGTTGTTGTTTTTTGGCCAGTCCTGGGGCTTGGACTCAGGGCCTGAGCACTGTCCCTGGCTTATTTTTGCTCAAGGCTAGCACTCTGCCACTTGAGCCACTTTCTGTATATGTGGTGCTGGGGAATTGAACCCAGGGCCTCATGTATACGAGGCAAGCACTCTTGCCACTAGGCCATATCCCCATCCCATAAGCACTGGGGTTTTGAACTCAGAGCCTCAGCGTTGCTGGGCAAGCAAGCACTCTGCCTCTGGAGCCACACCCCCTGTCCCCGGCACTGGGTTTGGAACCAAAGAAAACACTCCCTGTGCGCCAACATAGGAGGGGCAGGTCAGGCTGGGGTCTGTTTGCCCTGTCTGCCCACGGCCGGCCTCCTCGGGGAGCGCCTGGACTGTGGGTGTGCACTCCCGTGCCCATCAGCGGTGAGGTGAGGGGTCTCCCTGCATGGCCGGGGCTGTGGGAGCCCGCGCACCTGCTTGCAGGTAAGTTGGGGGCTGGCTCTGTGTGTCCCCACCAGGCTGGTGGCGGTTGAGGACGGGCACCTCATCACGGGGGGCGTCACTCAGTGAGGGCTGGTGAGAAGATGCCCCCCCCCCGAAACCCAGCCCTGGGTGTCCTGCGCCCTCGCCCTGCCCCGGGAAGCCTGGTAGCCCAGCCTTAGAGGCCACGGATGCACGCGGGGCACGCGGGAGCCCAGGGCCAGAGCTGGGGTGGGGGTGCTCCCGCCCCTGGCGCCCCAGATCTGGGGCCCCAAGAATAGGGGCCGTGTGCAGGGGGCCTCAGCCTCGCCCAGGGGCAGGACGGAGCGGGCTCTAAGTCCCCTGGGTGGGTGCTGAGCAGGGGACCCCAGGGAGAGGTGGGGGCACCAGGGAGGGGCTGGAGAGGGGCGCCTCACTCACCCGGGCCGGGGCCCAGCAGCAGCAGCAGCAGCAGCGGGAGCAGCAGCAGCATCGGCGACGGCGGGCTGCGGGGCGGCGGCCGGGCCATCCAGGTGTGGGACGGCGCGGCCCGGCCGCCCGCGGGCAGCAAGGTGGACCCCACCTCCGGCCCCGCCCCCCGCCGGCCGCACCTTCCCGGGACTGGGCGGAGCCACGCGGGGGCGGGGTGGGCAGCGACCCCGACCTCGGCGACCCCTGCTTGCTAGGTCCCTAATGCCCCCCACCCCCACCCGGGGACCCAGAGGGGGAGTCAGACCCCTGGAGTCAGAGCATAAAGGGGCTGCGTTTCTATCATCCACAGCCCCCCCATCCTGCCACCCCCACCCCCACCCCACCGGTGCTCACCTGGGCGGCCTCAGGACACTGGGCCAGAAGGGAGGAGAGGCAGGGATAATTTCTTCTCAAAAAAAAATTTTTCCCCCTAGTTCTGGGCCTTGGACTCAGGGCCTGAGCACTGTCCCTGGCTTCTTTTTGCCCAAGGCTAGCACTCTGCCACTTGAGCCACAGCAACACTTCTGGCTGTTTCTGTGTATGTGGTGCTAAGGAATCGAACCCAGGGCTTCATGTATGCTTGGCAAGCCCTCTACCACTAGGCCACATTCCCTGCCCCAAGAATTCTGATTTTTTTTTAAGGTGGGGAGGGGTTAGAACCCAGCGTGGTAGGGACCACCTGTAATCCCAGTATTGCTCTCAGGAGGCTAAGGCAGGAGGCTACCAGAGGCCAGCTTGAACTACACAGTGAACCCCATCTTACAGGAAGGGGGAGGGAGCCGCTTGGTGACCTCACTGCCTCTGCCCTGGGTCAGCACACCTCTCCTGGGGTGCTGTCTGAGCAGGAGTGTTCTTCCTGTTTCCAGCAGTAAGGTGCCCTGCCCTGCTCGAAAGGACCAGCCTGGGTGTATGATCTGAGATCCTCCTTCACTGTGTGTGTGTGTGTGTGTGTGTGTGTGTGTGTGTGTGTGTGTCCTGTATTGGGGCTTGAACTCAGGGTCTTGCGCTCTTTCTTAGCATTTCCACTCAAGGCTGGCCCTTTACCACTTGAGCCACACCTCAATTTCTGGCTTTTTGGAGAGAAGTGTTTCCTAGATTTGTCTGCCTGGGCTGGCTTTGAACCACAATCTTCAGACTTCAGCCTCCTGAGTAGCTAGGATGACAGGTGTGAGCCAGAACGCATTGTTGAGTATGAGATTTTGGAACATTTAAGAAGGAATTTGGGGCTGGGAATATGGCCTAGTGGCAAGAGTGCTTGCCTCCTACACATGAAGCTCTCGGTTCCATTCCCCAGCACCACATATGGAAAACGGCCAGAAGGGGCGCTGTGGCTCAGGTGGCAGAGTGCTAGCCTTGAGCAAAAAGAAGCCAGGGACGGTGCTCACTCAGGCGGAGTCCAAGGCCCAGGACTGGCCAAAAAAAAGAGAAGGAATATGATTCCCACAATAGTTGGCAATGTGGGGGTTAGTTAACTCACACAGGTTGGCTCTGAGGACAAAGTTGGTGGAAAAGCAAAAAACAGAACAAAACAAAAACATCAAAAAACAAAGCCAGCCTAGCAGGAAAGTCCGTGAGATTCTTCTCCTCAATGAACCACCAAAAATTAAAAAAGATTAAAAAAACAAACAACACAGAAGTGGAACTGTGGTTCAAGTGGTACAGTGTCTGCCTTAAGTGAAAAAAGCTAAGGGACAGTGCCCAGGCTCTGAGTTCAAGCCCCAGAACTGAGAGACACATACACAAAGTGAATAGCAAAAGCTGGGCAGAGTGGGACACATCTGTAATCCAGCCATTGGAAGGCTGAGGCTAGAGGCCTGTAAGTTAGAGGATAGCCTGGATTCCACAGCAAGTTTCAGGTCAGCCTGGATTACAAGGCCAGACCTTGGCTCAACAAAACAAAACAAAACAGTAGACAGAGCAAGGCAAGAGTAGAGGGAGCCACTCACTTGCCTCTAGGATGAACCCTGTCATGCCTTCTCCTAGTCCCTGTCTGTGCCTATCCTTGGGGCTGCCCAAGACATCACCTAGTAGCAACAGAGGGCCTCTTGTGGGCAGCATCCTCCCACTTACTGACTGGGAGATTGAAGCTGGGAGACAGGTGAAAAAACCTCTCCAGTTCACAGTGATGCTGAGTGGCAGAGCAGAATCTAACTTCCAGGCCTATTGGATTCTAGAAACTACTATTTCAAGGACTTCAGAGATACAAAAAAAAATCCCAGCCCAAACTAGCTGACGTCTAAGAATCTGAAGAAAGGGTGGCCCCAGTACACCACCTCGTGGTGTCCTGTGGTATAGCAGGTGTAGCCTTTGCTATTAGTTCCTGGTGGCTAGTTGTCAGCTAGAGAGAAATCCTTCACATTTGACCTATGCTTCTACGCTGAACTTCCACTTGTAAGCAAAAGCCCCCAGATACTGTGACAAATGTCAAGCCTCCAAATGAGCAGATAGAATAATAAGTACCTACTCACATTTCAAATTCTTCCCCGTTGATATTTTGCCACTTTTTACATTTTTTAAAAAATGGCCAGACTATCTAAGAGTAGCTTTTGAAGGATTGACTCCAGCCTTATTGCCCCAGGTCAAGCAAGACACCAGGTGCACACGAACAGGCTTGACCACATGCCTGCCCAATCTAGGCCTGGCTGAAAGTCCCCGTCACCCCAGGCCAGACATTGCATTCTGGACCTAACTGAAAGTACCTGGCTCTAGGACCCCCCCCCCCCCGGCCGGTAATTACAGCCTGATTTTTACTCCTTTGTTTCTTTGTTATGCCCCATATAAAACTAGTCCCCAAATCCAGTCCCTTGCACAATCTCCAAACCCGCAGGTAGGTCTGTGCCCCTCGCTGGCAATAAACAGTTCTCACCTATTGATGATCGAATCTGGCCTATTCCTTTTCCATTCTCCTCCATTTTCCTAATAGTTTTCAACCTATACTCATAGCTCCTGGGGAGGCTGAGGCAGGAGGATCATAAGTTTGAGGCCAGCTTGGACAGTATAAGGAAATTGTTTCAGTAATAAGTAAATACAGTGTAATGACTACTATTCCTAAACCAAAATGTATGGTGCAGATTTAGCATATAACTTCTAATTTCTTATTTTAAGACTCTATTCCAAAATATATTCATTTTTTAATATTATAAGTATTTGCTATCAAGGAAAATAAGCATTCTAGGAAGATGAACCGTGTTTTTACCTTGTGGTAACAAGTATGCCTGCTCAAAACAGGCCAGGTTGAAAAATTGTGTTAAGATGATGCTGGAGATAGAGCTCGGTGGTATGGTATTTACACTTAATTTTGCCCGGGATGTATTGAAGTCAAGATCCTTCCATTTTTGCTGGGAGAAAGATGGGATTGTGGTTGTGATGCACCAAGCCCCTGGCAACTTTATTGTAATCCTAAATCTAGCCTAAAATGTATGAGGATTTTCTAAAAAAATAAACTTGTGCCTTCAGCAACCCAGGAACCAATATGTGGGTGCTTGGTTAGTGTTTTTCATCCATATTGCCCACAAGATGTCAGGTTGTATGTATTTATTTCTTACAGGTACAAGGGCTTCAATGCAGGGCTCAGCTTGCTTGTGATAGGCATTCTACTGCCTGAGACATGCCTCCAGCCTGACTTGGTTAACTGGAGATGGAATCTCTTGGTCTTTACTGCCCTGGTTGGACTCAACTGAGATCCTCCAAAAAGCAGCCTCTTAATAGCTAGAATTACAGGCATGGGACACCAGCACCAGGATAACACTAGGTTTTAAAACACACTTTAAGTTTCTTAAAGTTAGCTCATTTTTAAAACTCTACTTTTCAGCTTCCACTATTTGTGTGTGTGTGTGTGTGTGTGTGTGTGTGTGTGTGTGTGTGTATGTGTGTCTGTGAGTTCTGGGGCTTGAACTGAAGGCCTGGGCACTGACCCTGAGCTTTTTTGCTCAAGGTTAGCACTCTACCACTTGAGCCACAGCTTTACATTTGGCTTTTTTAGTAATTAATTGGAGATAAGAGTCTCCTGGACTTTCTTGCCTGGGCTAACTTTGAACCACAATCCTCAGATCTCCATCTTACAAGTATAAGGAAGCCATCTGCTGTCTGGCCCAGTGTTCTTTTCTTTGTTTCTTTTCTTTGACAGTGTTAGGAGATAGGACCTGAGGCTGAGGTGCCAGACTTTGAAGTCAGGCCCCACCACGTGAACCCCATTTTAGAATCGAACCCTGAGCCAATCAGATTTGTACCTGTGTTCTAATCTTGCTTGCACAGCTGATTGTTGTAACCTTGTTCTTTGCCTTTATAAGCCCTGTGTAATCACAGCTCCCGGCTCCCTCCTAACCTCTGCTGTGTCGGTGGGTAGGACAAGGCCCGAGTTGGCAGCTCGTTAAATAAAGCCTTGCCTTGCTTTTGCATTTCGGAGTGTCTGAATCTCGGTGGTCTTCTTGGGGGTGGTCTTGCGACTTGGCACAACAAGGCTTCACAAGTTAGGCAAATGCCATACCTCAGAGCTACACCCCTACCATAGTTTTTCTATTTCCAACACTTCTCTTACTTTGTTTAGAGTACCAGGAAGCAGAGAACCACTTTTAATCTAAAAGTAGTCATCCCACGTTTAGGTGTTGAGTATTAAGGGAAATTAGGAAGCTAGGGTGTCTCACAACTGCAATCCTAGCTACTCGGAAGGCTGAAATCTGAAGATCCAACTCTTAAGCCAGGCAGAGCAGGAAAATCTGTTAAGACTCTTATCTCCAAGTAAGCAACAAAAAGCTGGAAGTGTAGTAGCCATGGATCAAGTGGTAGAATGCCAAACCTGAAGCTCCTGCGGGGACAGCGCCCAGGCCCTAAGTCCAAGCCCCAGGACCATAAATGAGCAAAAGAATAAATAAATAACACCAGACACAGTAGTGAAGAAAGCGGAGGGGGAGAGCGTTCTCACGGACTGCACCGGGGGCTCAGAGATATCACTAGTGGGTTCAAAGCCGTTGATGAGTGAGGACGGTGAAAAGAATACGAATATAGCCCTCCACTTTGAAGACAAGAGACAGTCCCCCGGGGGCTGGGGAGGTAGCTCAGTGGCAAAGTGCTTGCCTAGCAAGTGCAACGAGGGTCCTGGGTTCGATATCCGGTAAAAAGAAAAGACCAAGAAAAGTTACAAAAAAGAAATTAGGAAAGAAAAAAAAAAACAACAACCAACAAGAGATAGGGCCCTCGTCTCGGGTCCAGAATCCAGAGATGTAAATTGCACCACGCGGAACATCTCAGGAACGCAGCTGGTACCCGCCCGCACTGCGCACGCGCACCAGGTTTCCTCCCACGCTCTGGAGGCGAGGCTACCCAGCTTCCGGTCCCGGCCACGCCCTCTCGCGTTGCCATGGAGACCGGGCGGCCAAAGCCCGCCCGAGGCGACGCCGGCGGGCCGGGTCGTCAGCCCGGGACTTGGCGGCGTCGTCCCGGGACGGAGCCATGGAGTTTTCCCGAAAGAATGTGGATGCGTCGGGGAAGCGTTTGGGGCTGGGCCGCTGCCGGCACTTCTTCTGGCTGGGGGTGGTCTTCGACACGGTGGGCGCGGCGGTGCTGCTGACGGGCGTGTTCGCCGACCTGCTGTTCTACGACATGCTGCTCTACCTGGGCTCCATCATCATCTTCATCAGCCTGCTGTGGTGGATCTCCTGGTACACCGGCAACATCGAGCTGCTGCCCGACGACGACGTCGCCGCGGTCCCGGTGCGGGCAGCCGCGACGGCCTCGGGCCAACACGCGACGGCGACACCGCCGACCACGACGGCGATCGCGGCGATGCCGACGCCTCTGCCGCCGCTGGGCCGCCGCACGTCGGGGCCGCTGGGCGGTGTCCCCGTCTCCTTCCTGCCCCTGCGCGGGCGGCGCCGCGTCCGCAGGGTGGTGCAGCGCGCCGCGCGCCCGGGCCCCGACGACGGCGGCGGCGGCGGCCACCCGCGGGGATCGGCCCCGGAGAAGCCGGAGCCCTCTGAGTCCCAGGACGGCGGCGGGGGCGTCCGGCCCACCCCAGGCCTCGCGCAGCCCGTGGTCCCGCTCAGCCCTCTGACGGTGCCCGTCGCCTGGGAAAGCTGGACGACCCTGGCGCCCGGGGCTTCGGCGAGTCAGGTCCTGGGGTCGGAGACGTCCGACGGCTGTTGGGAGAGTCCATCCCGGGAGGCCGTGGCCGCCGCCGCCGCCGCCGCTGCCGCCGCCGGCCATCCCCACCCCCTGGTGCGCGTGGACTCGCACCGCCGCCTGCCGGGGCCCGAGCCCGCCCCGGGGCCCCCGGTGGCATCCGCGGCCTCGCAGAGCGACCTCCAGGTCCCTCGGTCCTCGCAGCAGCGCGAGGCCCGCGGCTCCCCGTTCCTTAACGTGACCACCGTGGAGCCCCAGATGTCGCCCTCCATCGCGGATTTCCAGGCCGTGTTCCAAATCCACCGCAGCTCCCAGAACATCCCTTTATTTCAGGACGCGCCCCAGAGGTTGTACCCCCACGGCATGGGGGCTTCTGACATCAAGGTTTCTAGGTCTTTCGACACCGTGTCAGTCGTCCATCAGGAAATCATCGGACAGCAACCCGGCAACTCGGAGGCATCGGTCTCCGAAGCCACCCACCGCGATGCCACCGAGGCCGCGGCCCAGAAAAGCCGCCCCTCTAAGTGAGGACGGAGCTCCAGCCACCTGAGTGGCTGCTCAGGTCTCTGCCAAGTAAGTGCCTTTGGGAAGAGAAAGGCATCACCCACCATTACCTTCTTTTCATTTGTGTCCAAGATCCATCCGTGTTTGGGTGGCTTCTCCCGCCTCCTCCGATCCAAAAATAAGTAAATAAATAATAAAATTTACTTGACCCCAAAGTGGCCTTGGCTTCTAAGGAGTAGCTATTTTAGGGCTCTCGAGTGGGCAAGGGTTTTGCCTGTCTACTCTACTATTGTAAGGTCAAGAAACTTGTTCCTTGTGCCAGGGCCTAGCCGTGAGAGGGGGAGGTAACTTTATTTTCCTGTGTGCTCTAAAAGTCCTGCCGGCAGGTGGAGCTTTGAGTTCTGGAAGGTTTTTGAAGGTGGTACCAGAGGGTACAGGGACAACCTTAAGTGATGAGTGGGAAAGTCCTTTTTTTCAGTCCTTCATCAAAGAGGTTTGTTTGTCCTTACTCTGGGTTAGTATTTTATTATTTCTTCTTATTTTTCAATTCTATTTTTATTTTGCAGGTACTGGGGCTCAGACTCAGGCTTTTGAGCTCTCTTGTGTTTTTGTCCATAGCCCGGCCTCTACCACTTTAATCATTCCTGCCTTTTTGCTGGTTAATCCGAGATGAGTCGCTTAAGAGTTTTCTGCCAGAGCTTTCTTTGAACCATGATCCCTATATCTCAGCCTCCTAACTAGCTAGGATTACAGGCTGAGCCACTGGCACCCAACTTGGATTAGTGGAGTTTTTTTTTGTTGTTGTTGTTGTTGTTTTATTTTGTTTTGTTGGCTGTGGGGCTTGACCTCAGGGCTTGGGTACTGTCCCTGAGATTTTATTTTTTGCCAGTCCTGAGTCTTGAATTCAGGGCCTGGGCACTGCCCCTGAGCTTCTTTGCTCAAGGCTAGCAACTCTCCCACTAGAGCCACAGCACCACTTCCGGGTTTTTCTGTTTTATGTGGTACTGAGGAATCAAACTGCAGGACTTCAAGCATGCTAGGCAAGCACTCTACCTCTAAGCCACATTCCCAGCCTCCTGAGCTCTTTTTTGCTACCACTTTGAGCCACAGGACCACTTCTGGTTTTTTTGTAGTCAATTGTAGATAAGAGTTTCACTGACTTTCTTGCCTGGGCTGGCTTTGAACCATGACTCTCAGTGCTCAGCCTCCTGAGTAGCTATGATTACAGGCATGAGCCACCAGTGCCAGCCTGGGTGTTTTTTTTTTTTTTTTTAATGACACTCCAGTGCTTCACTAGACACAAACTGCACCCAGAGAAATTAAAAGTTAATCACATCTGTGTTCACATACTTAATTCAGGATTTTATTTCTAGTCAAAGCTACAATGATAGGGGTTTCCTGTTTTACAACAGAGATAGTTGCTTGTGGAAGTACATGGGTTTAAATGAAAAATATCTTATGGGGATCAATGAGAAGGTAAGAGTCAACGTGCAAGTGAAGCTTGAATGAGTCTAAGTTTGGGAATCATTTGTCTGTTCATGCCACATGAGCTTTAAACTACAAAGCTCCAGTTCAGTGTGTTTGTGGGGAAAGTTAATAAGGAAAAGTCCGCTATTCTAACAGCTATTATCATCCAGAAAGGTAGTATATTTCTCCAATTCTGTTCCTCAGATTATTTGCTCTTGAGTATAGGGCAGGGCAGTGTACCGTGCTCCTGGCTTACACTGCCAAGTACTAAGCAGACTATCAAAGAAAACACCCTCATTTCAAATTGGCCAGTTTTATGTCAGCAATGGAACCGAATAATGGGGCACTGCTGGTCACACATGTTATTTCCTTAGAAGTTGTCCCAACTCTCCTTTTAAGATAGTGAATGTACATTCTAAATGTATACATACAGATATTCTGTAGATAATCTTTAGGGGCTAGGTATATGGACTATTTTGATTTTGTACAGTTTGAACACTTGTTTTCTAAGAGGAAATGCATTCAGCAACTTGGGTTTATTGTACTAAAAAAACAAGGCAGGAGTCTGGGGGTATAGTTCAGTGATGGTGCTTGCCTAGCATGTTGGGTTTTCATCCCCACTGCTGGGAAAGAAAAGGAGAGAGAGAGAGAGAGAGAGAGAGAGAGAGAGAGAGAGAGAGAGAGAGAGAGAGAGAGAGAGAGAGCGCCAGCGAACACCAATAAGCCATAGTTCCAGAAGGAAAGGACTTGGCATTACTACAAAGGAACATTTTCTCCTTAGCTCTAGTCTTTGGGTAATCTATATGATTAAAACAGTTCTCTAGGGGCTGTGAATATGGCAGTAGAGTGCTTGCCTCATATACATGAAGCCCTGGGTTCCATTCCTCAGCACCACATATACAGAAAATGGCCAGAAATGGCGCTGTGGCTCAAGTGGCAGAGTGCTCGCCTTGAGCAAAAAGAAGCCAGGGACAGTGCTCAGGCCCTGAGTCCAAGCCCCAGGACTGGCCAAAAAAAAAGAAAAAGACAGAAGTGGTGCTGTGGCTCAAGTGGCAGAGTGCTGCTAGCCTTGAGCAAACAGAAGACAGGGACAGTGCCCAGGCCCTCAGTTCAAGCCCCAGGACTGGCAAAAAACAAACAAAACCAACTCTCTAGGCAACACTTACTAAGTACCTAGAATAAGATAAATATAAACAGTGAATAGACTAGATCTTACTGTCAGAAAGCATTTGTAGTCTTTGCTCTCTAAAGCAAAGGAAGAACACTATAGAGAGGAGAATCTTTTAGCCAGTGAAGCAGAGGACTGGGAGAAATGATCATTTTCACAGAAGCAAAGCAAAGCCCTTGAAATAACTCATTGGCCAGATATTTGTTGGCCTTTTAGCAAGCGCCAGGCATGGTGGTAGGCATGCCAAATACAAAGTTCTTCCTCTTTAAGCACTTCATTCCTCATAGACATGGCTACGGAAAGAACTGCCACGGCTGAAATCAATGCTTTGAGAAAACCAGGGCGATTTCATGGCAGCTACATGAGTCGGATTGGGACTTGGAGGTTGGAGAGAGGGAAAGGAGTTTGGAGTGTGTGAAGGTTAAGTTAGGAATTTTAGGTGGGGCTAGGTGAGCCAGGCACTATTGGCTCACACCTATAATCCTAGCTGTTCAGGAGGCTGAGATCTAAAGGTTGTGGTTCAAAGGTAGCTCAGGGAAGGCACGTCTTCCCTGAGCTGGTCCAGTTAACCAGCAAAAAGCCAGAAATGAGGTGCAGCTCAAGTAGTAGAGTACTATCCTTGAGTTAAAAAAGTTAAAGGACAATGCCAAGGCCCTGAATTCAACACCCTACCTCCAAAAAACCCAAAAACTTGGGAGGTCAAACTGGTCTACAAAGTAAGACTCTATCTTAAACATTAAAAATAAGTATTTAAAATTGTCCTATTTATTTTGAGATATTTAAAGTATGACATCCTAACCTTGGCCTTCAGGTGACTTGCTACCTCTCTGTAGTAATGATTTTTATTTTCTCCAGTGAGCCATGAGAATTTTATCCATCTTGTATCACTAATCTGTATGATTTTTGAATTATGACACAAACACAAGGCATTTCTTTCTTCTTCTTTTGGCCTAAGACTGGGACTTGAACTCAGTACCCAATGCTTTTCCTCATTGGGTAGTGCTTTACTGATGGAGCCATGTCTTCAACCCCACATGAGGTATTTATGAGTGATAATAGCTATTGGGTGTTCACAATGCACTGCACGTACTATGTAGGCATTCATCAGAATGGCACCATCTCCACTTAGGATAGATGTGGTATTGAGAGATTGCCTTTTCCAAAGTCACAAGAATAGAGCTGGAGTAGATGAATACTTGATGAGCAGTATTTTATAAGGTATATACAATAAGCTTTCCTTCCAAAATCATTAGTGAACCTTTTTTTAAGCATGTTAACCTTTCTGGAAGCTACTGTAACACCTGAGGTTCTCTAGGTGACCTCTTGATTTCAAACTTTCCTGGCAGAGAGAAAATGAGAACAGCTCCTTGGTTTTCTTATTCCACTCTAGATTACTATATTTATAAATATGTCAAATGAAGTTGCTTTTCTCTTTCCAGAACCCATTAGTGTTTCCACAGGTTTAATGGCTGGCTTTGTAAATGCTCAGGACTTACCTTAATCTTACTGTATCCCTGCCTCAAGTGCTGGGGGTTGTTGCTAGAATTTTTTTTTTCCAGTCCTGGGGCTTGGATTCGGGCCTGGCTTCTTTTTGTTCAGGCTAACACTCTGCCACTTGAGCCACAGCACCACTTCTGGCCTTTTCTATATATGTGGTGGTGAGGAATCAAACCCAGGGCTTCATGTATAAGTGGCGAGCACTCTTGCCACTAGGCCATATTCCCAGCCCTTATTGCTAGAATTTTAAACCATAAGAAATTCTGCTGAGCCAAGGACTGGTGGCACATGCCTGTAATCCTAGCTACTCAGGAGGCTGAGATCTGAGGACTGAGGTTCAAAGCCAGCCCTGGCAGGAAAGTCCGTGAGAATCTTATGTCCAGTTAGCCACCAGAAAACCTGAAGTGGTGCTATAACTCTGAAGTACTAGAATGCTAGTATTGAGCAAAAGAACTCAGGGGCAGCACCCAGGCCCTGAGTTCAAACCCCATGACTGCCCCCCCAAAAGATCTAAATGAAATTTGTTTGAAAAATAAGTAATTTTGCTATGTGGTGTTGTTATTAGCCACATATCCATAGTGCCCTCCTCTGAGTAGCTTCATCTGAAGACCAAATAGATCCATTATGGAAAGAAAGCTCTCTTCTGGAATTACACCAGTAAAACATTAGAAAATGGTGGTATTGATTGACAGGTTCAATTAGGTACATTTGCCTTCTAAGGAATTTGGGGGGGGGGGAAAACACAGGTCTTTTCTCTAGCATCCTAGTAAAAAACTCTGAAAAATGTTTCCCAAATCGAAATTAAACAACACATTTCTTATATAATTTTACCACTATTTTCCCAAGGAACAAGATACTAAACGATTGTTCTTAAATTTGGCCTGAAGATAGCTCTACTTGAGTGCTTACATAGTGAACTGCAAGCTAACTTAGTACATAAAGGGGACTGAAGGTCTATCTTAGGAATATACTTTTGTAACAAATAGTTGAATTTCAGCCAATCACAGCAGCCAAGCTCCAGTCAATCACAGGTGGACAACCTATCAGGCCATGTGCAAATAAGGCAAAGGCTCCCGAACTGGATTCAATCCAACTCTCCAAGCCACTACTGTGTTGTGCCCATAAATGGTGATGGACTACAGTGTAGGCTGCAGTTCTCAAAACTTGCTAGTGACAAGATTGTTCTTCCTTAAGTTCAATGTATTGAAGTTGTGTTGTTGTTGTTGTTGTTGTTTTAACATTGTCTATGTTCCCAAGAATATTAAAGCAGGAAATGACAATATTATGACTATGATTATTTGTGGGTTCTTTTGGCTGGTCCTAGGGCTTGAACTCAGGGCCTGGGCGCAGTCCCTGAGCTGCTTTTTGCTCAAGGCTAGTAGTGCTTTACCACTTGAGCCACAGCTAACACTTCCAGCTTTTTCTTAGTGGTTTTATCGGAGATAAGAGTCTCTTGGACTTTCCTGCCTTGGCTGGCTTTGAACCATGATCCTCAGTTCTCAGTGCAGTAGCTAGAATTACAGGCGTGAGCTACCGGTGCCTGGCATGATTATGATTTTTTGTATATGTTCGTTTTACTGTTCTCCGATGGTTTTGAGTATCTTTGTGTTTATGACATCGGTCCTTGACTGGGGCAAATTTGCCTCTCAGGACATTTGGCAGTGTCTAGAGAAGAGTGCTACTGTCTTGGCAGAAGCTAGGGAAAAGGCTAAGTATCCACACAGAACATGCCTGTAATTCTGGCTACTCAGGAGGCTGAGATATGAAGGATCATGGTTCAAAGCCAGCCTAGGCAGGAAAGTCCTTAAGACTTGTATCGTCAAGTAACCAGTAAAAAGCTGAAAGTGGAGCTGTAGTTCAAGTGGTAGAGCCCTAGCCTTGAGCAAAGCTCAGGGACAGTGCCCAGGCCCTGAATTAAAGTACCCCCCTCCAATATTCACACACACACACACACACACACACACACACACACACGCAGAACACATAGAGGCATAGCTCCCTCCCCTTCTAATGTAATTATCTGATCCAAAATACCAACAATGCACAGGTTGAGAAACTGCTTCAAATTTCTTTGTAATATTGGGATGAGGAAGACATTTAAATTTATGGCTCTTGGGGCTGGGAATGTGGCTTAGTGATAGAGTGCTTGCCTAGCATGCATGAAGCCCTAGTTCCATTACTCTACCACATAAACAGAAAAAGCTGGAAGTGGTGCTATGGCTCTAGTGGTAGAGTGCCAGCATTGAGCAAAAGCAGCTCAGGGACAGTGCCCAGGCCCAGAGTTCAAGGCCCAGGACTGACAAAAAAAAAAGGGGGGCGGTGCTGGGAATATGGCCTAGGGGCAAGAGTGCTCACCTCTTATACATGAAGCACTGGGTTCGATTCCCCAGCACCACATATATGGAAAACAGCCAGAAGGGGCGCTGTGGCTCAGGTGGCGGAGTGCTAGCCTTAAGCCAGAAGAAGCCAGGGATGGTGCTCAGGCCCTGAGTCCAAGGCCCAGGACTGCCCCCCCCCCAAAAAAAAAAAACAACAAAAAAACCCAGAAGTGGCGCTGTGGCTCAAGTGGAAGAGTGTTAGCCTTGAGCAAAAAGAAGCCAGGGACAGTGCTCAGGCCCTGAATCCAAGGACCAGGACTGGCAAAAAAAAAAAAAAAGATTATGGTTCTATCGATAAGCATGTACATACATATGTATATGTACAAAAACAAAATTAAAGCGATAATGTTGAGATATTGAATTTTTATTAATAAGAGTTTGGCCCTTGGTTTGTCTTTGTTTTTGGACAAGGGAGCCCAGCTATTCACCCCAGTCTTCCAAGGCTGAGATGTTTATAGCCTGCACCTCCACCTGTGGCTATGAATGAAGAGCTCCTTTTTTTTTTTTTTAAAGATAACTAACTTGAAATAACTGTTGACTTCTTTTGGAAATGGGAGAGGAGGGAATGGTTTGACTGGTGAGATATAATTCACTGGCCCCGCCCTACAGCTCAGCCATTTGAAAAGCATTTGTTGAGCATTTATGGTGACCTCATCTATAGCAAAGATTCACTGAGAGCTGTCATATGTGACCTCATCTCGCTGCCTAGTGTGTGTGTGTGGGTATTAGTTGGTGGGATACCTGAGCTTGAACTCAGGATTCTACTGCTTGACCCACACCTCCACGTCTTGTTGCTCTGGTTGTTTCTTTGTAAAACAGGGTCTTGCTTTTTTGCCCATGCCAACCTGAACTGTGATTGTCCTATTTATTTTTCCCACTATTACTGGGATGGTAGACATACACCATGGCACCCAGCTGTTAGTTGAGATACTGTCTTGAGAAGGGTGTGTGTGTGTGTGTGTGTGTGTGTGTTTGCCATCACAGGGACATGAATTCAGGACCTGAGCACTGTCCTTTTGCTTTTTCTGCTCAAGATTAGCAGTCTACCATTTGAGCCACACACAGCATAGCTCTACTTTTGGATATATTTGAGATTTTTTTTTTTGGTCTGGACCTGGCCTTGAACCGATCCTCTGATATCTTGTCTCCTGAGAAGCTAGGATTACAGGTATGTGCCATAAGTGCCTGGCTAACATTATGTGTTGATACCAGATCTTGTTCTGTGGCCTAGGTTGGTCTTAAACTCCTTGGTTCAGTAACCCTGATGCCTCACTCTTCTGAGTTGTGACTACAAGCTTGTGCTATCACACCCAGCTTTCTAGCCAGTGTTGATGTATTATAGGACATTGAACCAAAAATTGGCTGTGTATGTGTGCACGTGTGTGTGTGCGTGCGCACCTTATAATACTTTGGGTCTTTAGAGCAATTCTCCATTTCTGCTGCAGTTAGCTTCTGTTAGTTGTAAGCCAAAGGTTTTAACCAATACAGTTACTCCAGGGAAGGCCATAACATTGTCTCTGGGGAAGACTGCTCTTTTGAAACAACAGTTTAATGGGTCTTCTGTATATATGAAGGTAGAAGGATTCATTGTGGAATGAAGTTCTCAGAACAGTTACTAACTGTAATGCCAGTGGTGTAAGAAGATGGTGTGCTGTGGGCAGGCATGCCTGTGCAGTTTATTAATGCTGGCTGGTTTTCTTTGTTGTACAGAGGACGGTCTTTATTTTATTTTGTTTTTTGTCTGGGTCTTAGGGCTTGAAACTCAGGGCCTGGTCCCTGTCCCTGAGCTTTTGTGTTCCAGGCTTTAGCATGGAAGCCACACCTCCACTTCCCGCTTTTTGGTAATTGAGTCTCACAGACTTCTTTTTTTTTTTTTTTTTTTGGCCAGTCCTGGGGCTTGGACTCAGGGCCTGAGCACTGTCCCTGGCTTCTTCCCGCTCAAGGCTAGCACTCTGCCACTTGAGCCACAGCGCCGCTTCTGGCCGTTTTCTGTATATGTGGTGCTGGGGAATCGAACCTAGGGCCTCGTGTATCCGAGGCAGGCACTCTTGCCACTAGGCTATATCCCCAGCCCTCACAGACTTCTTTTTGGGCTAGCTTTGAACAGACTCCTGAGTAGCTAGGATTACAGGTGAGAATCACCGCGCCTGCCTTGATTTATTTCTTCAGAGCCGAAGACCACAGGCCCTGCACTTGATAGGCAAGTGCTCTTTCACTGAGTTAAATCCCCAATCTCTGATTTTACACTCTTGCACAATATTTAACAAGCTGTGGGGCTGGGAATATGGCCTAGTGGCAAGAGTGCTTGCCTCTTATACATGAAGCCCTAGGTGCGATTCCCCAGCACCACATATATAGAAAATGGCCAGAAGTGGCGCTATGGCTCAAGTGGCAGAGTGCTAGCCTTGAGCAAAAAGCCAGGGACAGTGCTCAGGCCCTGAGTCCAAAGCCCAGGACTGGCCAAAAAAACAAAACAAAACAAAACCAAGCTGCTGTAGTTGGCCTGGTGTATCCATGACTAATCGTTTCCAGCCCGTCCTCCCCTAGCCCGCATGCCTGGCCCTAGTCAGCCTTCCCGCCCTGGAAACAACTTCCGCTGCTGTGTTGGGCTCGGTTTCTATTCCCTAGTCGGGGGCCCTGGGTTCCACCCCTAGGGCGTTCCTGGAAATGATCTCTGATTTTTCCATCACTTCGGGGAGCTTTTCCCAGAAGATGAGATGACCTTAGGTGATCTTGAGATTCTGTTAGGACCGGGCACTGTGCGTAGACTCCTGGCCCCTGATTCACTCGGTGGTTCGAATCCCAACCCTTCCGGAGGTTTGAATCCCAACCCTTCCGGAGGTTTGGGTGAAGAAAGTCGCGGAGAAAGTCCTCCTAGGGAAGGAGGGGCCGCTCGAGGGCGGATGAAAAGAAAACCCGCGGCGCTCTAGCCCGCCCCGTTCACGACGCTCCCTCACACGCCGGCTCTGATTGGCCACCGGCCGACACTCGCACACGTGACTTCCGGGACGGGGGCGGGGCTTGGGAGGAGTGAGGTTTCCGGCGCGAGGCGCCGTCATCGCGCTTCTAGTCTAGGCCCAGATGGCGGCCCAGGTGGTTCGCACGCGGTTTCCCCGAGAGGCGCCCTCGGCTTCGGCGGCCGCTACTCTGGAGACGACGAGGCCTGGGTGAGATTGGGAGCCCCTTGAGTCTGCGTCCCTGGGACCGAAGCCCGGGACCGGGACTCTGGAACGATCCTGGGAGGACCTGGGCCCTCTACTGAATCCGGAGGCGGGCCGGGGCGGAGGTCGTCGCGGGCCCGGTTCCAGTTCCTGGGCTGATGGATGACTGGGGTGGGAACTGCCAGCACGGTGAGGCTGTGCTCCATCCCAGGCCCCCATCCACTCCGTTCGCCTTCCCGGGCCCCCTCCACCTTTCCTTGGCCCTCATCCACTCCTCCCGGGCTCTCAACCACCTTCCCTTCCTGGGATCCCTCACTCCGTTTCTGTACTGTCTTCTCCTTTACTCTTTCCTCCAACCGAATGTCACTGATGTCGGATCGAATCCTAAAATTTTGTTTGAAACTTGTTTTGACCAAAAATAAGCTGTCGATATAACTCAACAGTATTTTAAACAGTCCGTACCTTAGCCAGCTTCTAATTTCTAGCCCTCTCCTCCATTCAATACTTTTGAGTAGAATGCTTTGTGTTCCTGCTGACGTCTGCTTAAAGCGAACTCCTAGCATCCTATTCCCAATTAGGAGTTACATACTTAGTGTGTCAGACATGGGGCATTGCCAACTGTGTGTGTGTTTGGGGGGGGTAGTGGTGGCAATAGCAGTAAATAGACCAGGAAATAAGAGAACAAGATGGTTTTAGATAGTGATAAATTTAAGTGAAGGAACATGACAGCTGAGTGTGGTGGTTCTACGGAGTCAGGGGTAGGGAATCGCAGTTCAGAGTTACGGAGAGACGCTGTCCAAAAATTAAATAGCCCAAAAGTAAAAAATAATTCAGCAATACAGGAAGGTAATAGGGGAAAGATGGATTTGTTAGATTTTTGGTGGAGAAACATGCAACATTGGAGCTTCAACATGAATGACTATGACCTTTAGCTTTCAGGAAAGCACTAGCCCAGTAAGTTGAAAGAACAGAAAGGACACTATGCTTGCTATAAAACAAATTGGTGGAGATGAGATCAAAGGCAGTCAGGGGCCAGATTAACCAAGGATCTTCTAGGATGAATGGATTTTTGCGTTTTATTGGGGGAAGGATGGAGCTATTGCTGGGCAAGAATGGAAGCAAGGAGAACTTGTCTCACTGACTGTTCTGTGAGGGTTCCTATTGCTATTTTGTCATGAGTTTAATAGCTTGATGATCTTGATTCTGCAGGATTTCAAATATGCTTACATTAGAGAATGATTTCTTCAATTCTCCCCCAAGAAAAACTGTTCGGTTTGGTGGTAATGTACCAGAAGTCTTGCTGAAATACAAAAAGGTAAGAGGCGATGTATGAGGGTTGGGTTTTTTGGATGGAATAAAGAGCTATTCTACCAAAGCTGGGTGGTCAGCAGTAGAGCTTGTGCTTTGGCTGTGGGTTCAATCCCCAGTGTTTTAAAACAAAAACCCCTGAGTGTGCATAGTTTTTGCTACCAGTATTGAAATCAAATAATTAAAAGAGTATATATGATGCAGTTAGTTCAGAAGAGTAATAAAGTGTTTAATGTGTTTATGCAACTTTAAAATGTTATTTTTACTAGGTATCTTTTGTAAAGCATTAGCAACTTTTAGAATAAAAAGCCATTAGGACATTTTATTTTTAAAAAATATCTGTATTCTTGAGCTAGGCCCTTCCGTGTATTCTAGGCTGGTCTTGAACACAATATCCTTCTGTAGCCTCTTCAGAGCTGAGACTCTAGGTGTGTACTACCATGGCAAAACATTTTATTTCTTGAGGAATTACCTCAAGAATAAACTAGGGGTTTTGGTGTTAGCTTTTTGGTTCAAGTGATTCTATTAGATCTCAGAAAGAAAGGGTATAATTGATGCATATTAGTTTTCCTTTTTTCTTTGAGAATTTTCAACAGTAGCCAGAAATGAATGTTGCATACCTATATACTAGCACTCTGGAGGCCAAGAGCTCTAGAGTGGTCTGGGCTACAATCAGATTCTATCTAAAAAACCAAATTGAGGCGTGTGCCTGTGTGTGATAGCTCACACATTTAATCCTAGCTACTCTAGAGGCTGAGATCTGAGGATCATGGTTTGAAGTCAGCCTGGCCAGGAAACCTAGTGAGACTCTTATTCCTTATCTCCAATTAACCACCAAAAAGCCAGAAGTGGTGCTGTGGCTCAAGTGGTAGAGTGCTGGCCTTAAGCAAAAAAGCTCAGGGACAGTGCCCAGGCCCAGAGTTCAAGCCCCAGGATCTGCAAAAGAAAACAAAACAACCTCCCTCCCCCCCAAAAAAAAAATCTCACTACTGATAATCCCGCACAGAAGAAGAGTAACAGTTAAAATGTTCAAGTTTCCATATACAAATATTGCTAAATATAAATGGCTTTTGGGGTACTTGCCATTTTTCTTTCCCCCAAGTCTCCTGCCTCTACTAAAGTGAATTCTTCAAGTTGTGTCATGATTTTATAATGGCAAGGGTTTTGTGAAAGTTACAAAGTTAATTCCATCAGATGGTAAGGGAAGGTTCAAAGTTCTGCTGTTGACATTTCATAGGCAACAACAGTAATCATTTAACCCCTCCCACTCTTCTTGTTCAGGGTGAGACAACTGACTTTGAGTTGTTGAAGAACCAGCTCTCAGACCCAGACATAAAGGTAGGTTGTAGTTGGAGAAGCAGGATCCCACCTTGTGGGCTTGTTAGAGTGCACTTTGCAGGCTGTTCTGTCTTTCCAAGATGGCTCTCTTACTTCAATTCAATTGCTCTTCACCAGGGGCCATTTTTCTCCATTGAGGACATTTGGTGATGCCTGGAAACTTGGGTTGTGACAAATGGGAAGGAGGGGTGCTACAGGCATGTAGTGGGTGGTTGACAGGGATGATGCAAAATTAGGGAAATGTTTTTTTTCCCCCAATATAGAGATTTGAAAAAAATAAAAAATAGATTTTTTTTCCCCTCCAGTCCTGGGGCTTGGGCTCAGGGCTTGAGCATTGTTCCTGGCTTATTTTTGCTCAAGGCAAGCACTCTACCACTTGAGCCACAGCGCCACTTCTGGCCTTTTCTATATATGTGGTGCTGAGGAGTCGAACCCAGGGCTTCATGTATATGAGGCGAGCACCTTACCACTAGGTCATATTCCCAGCCCTAAATTGACGTTTGGACTCAAAGCTTTATGCTTGCTAGGCAAAAATGTTTTACTATTAAGTCACACCTCTAGTGTGGCTTTTGGCTTTTGGATTATTTTTCAAGTTGGAGCTCTAGCTCTTTGCAGAGGGCTGGCATCTGATGAGCTCTTACTTCTCCCTATAGCTGAGATTATAGGTGTGTGCCTCCACACCCAGCTTTGTTTTGTGGTGGTACTGAGCCTTGAACTCAGAGCTTTGTGCTCTGGCCCCCTACATGGCCAGTGTTCTACCACTTGAGCCACACCTCAAGAGTCTGATGTTTTGCTGGTTAATTGGAGACTGTCTGCCTGGGCTAGCTTTGAACTATGATTCTCTAGGTCTCAACCTCCTGAGTAGCTAGGATTATAGGCATGAGCTGTTAGTCCCCACCCAGACTTGTTTCTCATCTTCCTCTGATGTAGATGTATCTGCCCAAAATTATTACAGTTGCTGTATACTAGCAAGTCAGACTCCTTGTCTCCCTCCCAAGTCCCTGCAGCTGCATATTGCTCTCCCAGGTCTCGAGCTGAGAACCTTGGACTTAAACCTTCCATGTCCACTCATTCACTGAGCCTTAGGGAAAAAAGATCTTAGATTCTCTCCCCATTTTGTTGGTGCTCTTGTCTGGATTCTACAATAATGCTTTAGTAGTGTTTGGTCCTGGCATACACACACTCTCCCCCTCCCCCCCCCCCCCAATCCTCTACAGAGTAACCTGATTCATGTGAGTCTAAGAGGACAAGTCTGGGCATGCCACTTTCCCTTACATCTCAGTGTAGTCTCACTGCACATATTATTTCCTGATTTGTCACTCTCCACCTTATGTCTTCTATGCAACTTTTCTTTGTGACCAGAGCAGGTCCTCTGTCCATGGCATTTAAGCCTGGGCTCTGGATCCCCTGCTTTTCTCCTTTACTAGCTATGTGACTCGGGGCCAGTTCTGCCCTGTGGTGCCCTGGGGTCAGTACCTACATCATGGGGTGATGGTCAGAAGTAACTGAATTGGCTGCTTTGTTGGTGGTTATTTCCGTTAATATAATTTGCAGAATTCTTCACTCAGACCCAGCCGAATGGTTAGCATCTTTAATGGTTCTTGGCCTGCTTCTTCCGGAGCACAATCATTCTTTCATTCCATCCACTTTCTACTCTTATAGCAAACCCTTCCAATTCTGTAGCTGCCTTCCTGGGCCCACTGACTTATCTGCTCCCTACGTTTATCTATTTGCTTGCTCAGTATATGCTCCAGCCAAACTGAAGTACTGACAGTTTTCTTTTTTGCCAGTCCTGGGGCTTGAACTCAGGGCCTGGGCGCTGTCCCTGGTTTCTTTTTGCTCAAGGCTAGCACTCTACTACTTGAGCCACAGCACCACTTCTGGCTTTTTCTGTTTTATGTGGTAATGTGGAATTGAACCCTGGGCTTCATACATGCTGGGCAAACACTTTACTACTAAGCCACATTCCCAGTGGGTACTTAACAGTTTTCTGAGAGCAAATTTTCCCTGGAATCAAGAAAGTTCTGGAAATACTGCTGCTGGCTAAAGACAGCAGAAGCACTGCCTGCACTTGAAAATGTCTCCTGATCCTTGCCTTCTCTCTCAGGCTCAAAGTTTGTGTTGTACTGCATCTTTAAATTTTTTACTTTTTGATTTTTGCCAGTCCTGGGGCTTTGAATCAGCCTGGGCCCTGTTCCTGAGCCTCTTTGTGCTCAAGGCTAGCACTCTACCACTTGAGCCACAGCACCACTTCTGGCCTTTTCTGTTTATGTGGTGCTGAGGAATCAACCCACTAAGCCACATTCCCAGCCCAAAATTTTTACCTTTTGTTTTTTTAATTTTTCAGTGTTGAGGATGGAATCCAGGACCTTGCAAGTGCTGGGCAAATGCTTTTGCAATTTTGTTGTTGTTGTTTGTAGGGCTTGAATTCTTGGCCTGGGCCCTGTGTGCCTGAGATCTTTTACTCAAGGCCTAGTACTCTACCACTTGAGCCACAGTGCCACTTTTGGCTTTTTCTGTGTATGTGGTACTGAGGAATGGAAACTAGGGTTTCATGCATGCTAGGCAAGCACTCTACCACTAAGCCACATTCCCAGCCCCTACTTGGTCTTCTTAATGATGTTAACCATTTTCTCTCCCTAATTGGAGTCTTGTCTTATTTTTTTTATATATGTATGTTACCTGTGTATGTTATCTATATACATAGACACAAATAATTTTTCTGTGGGCTGGGGATATAGTTGCTGTGCTGTGGTGTTGAGTCCAATTACATTCTTCATATATGTAGCCCTCATTTATTACTGATAAGATGATTGGTACAAAGTGTGTATGTGTGTGTATGTATAATTTTCCGTTACTGTAGAGGATTTGTGAATTTGAAAGGACTTTTCTCTGTTTAAATTGAGGATGAGCAGATCATTAGCTGGCTGCTGGAGCTCCGCTCTTCCATCATGTACTTGACCAAAGACTTCGAACACCTGATTAGCATTGTGTTGGTGAGTTCATTTAGTTCATATCATGGACTAGTAAGTGCTCAGTGTTTTTGAAATAGTATACTTATCAGCGAAGTCTTACCACTGTCTTCTCTCTTGCATAGAAATTGCCTTGGTTGACTAGAAGTCAGGCAGTGGTGGAGGAGTACTTGGCATTTCTCGGTAATCTTGTGTCAGCCCAGACTGTCTTCCTTAGGCCCTGTCTTGGCATGCTGGCTTCCCACTTCGTACCTCGTGAGTAGTTGTGCTCTGCTTATAAAAGCAAGCTCCTTCTTCCCCTTCCTCTTGTCCCATCCCTTCCCCTTTCCCCATTCCCTTCCTTATTAGAAAAGAGGTTCACAATTCATTTATTTGGTTCACAATTGTAACCCAAGATGGAAGGGCCACTTGTGATGGCTGCCTGAATGGCAGAGTCCTTTGTGACAGGGGACATCCAGGCAAGGGGCAGAAAGTGCACATTACCTGTTATTTCTTTACTGTATGTGGTGTTTTAGAAATGCATCTTTATGGGCTGGGGATATGGCCTAGTGGCAAGAGTGCCTGCCTTATATACATGAGGCCCTGGGTTTGATTCCCCAGCACCACATATACAGAAAATGGCCAGAAGTGGCGCTGTGGCTCAAGTGGCAGAGTGCTAGCCTTGAGCAAAGAGAAGCCAGGGACAGTGCTCAGGCCCAGAGTCCAAGCCCCAGGACTGGCCAAAAAAAAAAAAGGAAATGCATCTTTATGCATTTTAGAAATGCATCACGTTGGGACTTTGCCATCACGGACGTGCATGCTGGTATTATGGAGGCACTTGTCCCCTGTAGAGATGTCTAGGTCCATTTAGCTGTGGTTTTGACAGGCTGTCATTCGTTTTGGTGATTCTTTGACAAAGTCTTAGAACTCATCTCAGATTTTGTGGCTATTTAAGCACTATCAGGTTGCTACTTCTTTTTTTGGGCCTGGCTTTTCTGTTTACGTGGTGCTGAGGAATGGACCCCAGGGCTTCATGCATGTAGGCAAGCACTCTACCACCAAGCCACATTTTTAGCCGACACTTTTTCAAATGGTGAATCTATCATTGTATTTAGCTTGAACTATGGAAGAAACAGTTTTCCTTTAAAAAAGCTGTCATTGTGTAAGTCTGTGACGGGTGAGTGACATGTGCCTCTTTTCCCTCCAAAGCACGAGTGATCATTAAGGAAGGTGACATAGATGTTTCGGATTCCGATGATGAAGATGACAGTAAGTATAAAAGGATTCAAGAAAAGAACACGGAGATTGTGGAGAATGTGATGGATGACTGCAAACTATTGTGGAATCTGTTCCAATAAATAGATGGCAACAAATGTTCTCATATAATTACTCCATTTAATCTTGATGGTTGTAGAGAGGAACCTTGAAATTCTTACTTCTCTGATCAATTCCTCACTTGCTTAACTAGTGATTTCAGCTTCAGGTACTTGACTTTTCAACTCCTAGTTTTGATGGTCACATGCCCAACTTTTCTTCTTGTAGATCTTCCTGCGATTTTTGACACATGTCACCGAGCCTTGCAAATAATAGCGAGATATGTCCCATCGTGAGTATTCTTTTGTTACTTTGAATTGTGACGTCTGATTCTGAAGAAACTTTAAATGGGCTGGTATATATTTATGTATCTATATCTATGTGCCTATAGATATAGATACATATGTCAGTGATGGAGTGCTTGACTGGCTTGTGTGTGTCTGGGTTCTATCCTCAGCATCACAAAAGAGAGAAGGAAAGAAAATTATAATTGGTAGAAAGCCATAAAATGTCAGTAGCCTCAGGACATGTGTCATGATACTGGCTGCGTCGTGTTGATGACGTCACTTGTTGAAAATAGTACTTCTGTTTCGTTCATTTTCTTTAACCATTTTGAAAGACATACCAGTTCTCTCGCAAATTTCCGGCGGTTTTTGGAATTTTGCTTTTATCTTCAACAGATATGGTATCGAAATATTTTCACTGAGAAATCCCGATGTGTATTTGTGTCATGCCATATGAATAAGAAAATCTTTGCAGGTTTGTGGGTTTCTTTTGGAGGGTAGACTTCTAGGTTGATTTTTGTTAACAGAATTCCAAGTTGGCATTCTTTTGCCTTTTTAAAGTAATATATGTGTGGTGGGAAATGTTTATACTTTAACTTATACCTTTTTTGTTGGTTATGGGGCTTGAACTCGGTCTGGGCACTGTCCCTGAGCTCTTTCCTTCAAGGCTAGAGCTCTACCACTTGGAGTCACAGCTCTACTTCCAGTTTTCTGGTGGTTAATTGGAGAGAAGAGTGTCACAGACTTTCCTGCCTAGGCTGGCTTTGAACTGTGATCCTCATATCTCAGCCTTCTGAGTAGTCAGGATTACAGGTGTGAACCCCAGTGCCCAGCTTCTTTTAAACATTTAAAGGAGCAAAGTTCCTCTTTTGATTTGCTGTTAATATTAAACTTTTTCCACCTTAGTTTTTTTAACTTAAAATTTTTATTAGCATCTATTGTATATTTCCATTTTCTATTCTTTATTTTAGTTCATAGATTGTTCTGTGGGACTATACATTTCTTTTTACTTTGGAAGTGTAGGGGTTCTTGTCTGCCTTCCATCTGTCTGCTCTGGAAATGGGGATGTCAACTTTCTTAGCAAGTGCAGTTTACAAGGATTGTTTGTTTTAATAGGACACCATGGTTTCTTATGCCGATACTGGTGGAAAAATTTCCATTTGTAAGAAAATCTGAGAGAATTCTGGTAAGAATCCTTTTGTTTAATGTGAGTTCCTTTTAGATTATGCTAGTTTTTCTTAAAAGTTCTTTTGTAGAGTTTAAATTGGATACTGGGAATCCTCGGTGCCCTTTTCTTCTTACTTGCAAGAAGTTAAGGGTCAGAGTCCATTTCAGAGGCTTTCTTAGAGGTCTCATGTTGACACATGATAATTAATGGACAATAGCAGTTCATATGTTACTGCTTGTAGACATAACTTACCTGAACACAGAAAGCAGAGCTTTTAGAGGCATGTAAATGGGGCTTGAATCCAGGACTTCGTGTTTTCACTTGGCTTTTTTGCTAAAGGCTGGGGTCTACCCCTTGAGCCATGCCTCTCTGTTTGTTTTTTTTTGCTGGCTAATGGATTTGTCAGGATTTCTCTGCCTGGGCTGTGATCTCCTTGATCTCAGCCTTTGGTGTAGCTAGAATTACAAGTGTAAGCCACTGGCACCCAGCTTCTGGGTGCTCTTCATTAATTCCTAGTGTCTACCTCACCTTGTGTTTTCCCCATAAGCTGTTAGAGGCACTAAGAAAGAGTTACTCACTTTTGCTCTTGTTTGTCCTACTCTGCTTCCTATGGAGTGGTATAGCTACGAAATATGGTATAGCCACTGTATAGCTACGAAAATAGCTGCCAGGCTGAGGGAGGAGGATCACTCATTCAAGGCCAACCTGCCCTATATACTGAAGACCCTGTCTCCAAAAAAGGAAAGGATATAGAAATAGAAATTCTGAATAAATACTAAAAAAGCAAGTCTAACAGTCTATGAGAAGAAATATTCACTGTGCCCAGAGATATATGGGCAAAGGCCCAAGTAGGAAATGGAAGTGTCAGCCCTGCCTCACGTGCTAGCCTGGCCCTGACTCTTAATGCCAAATCTTGATCTTTGTGTTACACTTTAGGAATGTTACGTCCATAACTTACTAAGGATCAGTGTTTATTTTCCCACCCTGAGGCATGACATTCTGGAACTTGTTATTGAGAAGCTGCTCAAGTTGGATGTAAGTACTGGACAAGCATTTTCCTTCTGGTTTGCATTTATTGAATGATTCTGTTTGTTACACTCCCAGCAAATGATGTGCCATTGGTCCAACCTATTGTCCCGATCACACGGACGTGCTGGGGGCTGCGGCAGTCCTCTGGCTGGGTGTAGGCCTGTGTTCAGTCCCATGGAGGTCCAGTAGCATTGTAGAAGCCTCTGTGATTGGAAGAGTTAGAGGCTGGGAGGCTGTTAGGATGGAACTAAGGAGAGGTGAAAATGACCTCTGATCACTCCTTTCTGCTAGGTGATGGGCGAGATGCTTATGGACCGTGCATATGAGGGCCTTGCGCAGAATGAGGGAATGGATGTTGACTAGTTCATGTTGATTTTATATGCATATGCGAGTTTGGCGTCAAGGGATTTGGATTCTAGTATTTAGTTACTTCCTGTTGCAGCCCACTGGGCAGGTTAGCACCATCATGGTGCCAATAACCACACTGCTGAAGCACGGGGCGTGGAAGGTGCTGTGCTCTCAGTGCTCTTCCTTCTGCTTCCCTGGTACAGGTCAATGTTTCCTGCCAGGACATTGAGGACGCCGAGGAGGCTGCGGCCCACGCTCAGGCTGGGACCGACTCTGCTGAAGGACTGTTCAACATGGTTAGCATTTCTCACGGCCAGAGTCCCCTCCTCCTTTCCAAAGAGTCAAAAGTGTTCACCAAACCCGAGAATGCATCCTTACTTGAGGAGGTGGCTGGGGTTTCTTCCATGTTTACTAATCTTGGAGCTATTTACTAAACTTTTTATCTAAGCCTTGGGGCTTGAACCTTGGGCAAGCTCTACCACTGAACTTCCTATCTAGCTGTGGCTTTTTTTTTTTAATTGTTAATGAAGGTGATGTACAAAAGGGTTACAGTTCCTTAAGTCAGGTGAAGTGTACCATTGCTTTTGGACAGTGTCACCCCTTCCCGAGCTCTCTCCCAGCCAGCTGTGGCTTGTATTTTGTGTTGATGGTGCTGGGTTGTGAACTTTAGCCCGTGAGTTACTAGGAAGGTTCTCTACCCCTTGAACCACACCTCCGCTTTGGGTTTTTTGTTGGTTAATCAGAGATAAGAGTCTTGGATTAGTTTTCTCAGGCTGGTGTCAAACCTTGGCCCTCAGATCTCAGCCTCCTGAGTAGCTAGGAAGGAGCTGCTGGTGCTGGGTTCATCGAGTTTTGTAATGTCAGCTTTTCTTCCTTCAAAGGATGAAGATGAAGAAACAGAGCATGAAGCAAAGGCTGACCCAGAGCTGCGGGTTCAGATGGCCCATCCTGTAGCTGAGCGCCTGGACATCCTACTGGCTTTGCTTTTGTCCTACATCAAGGATGTCTGCTATGTGGATGGTAATCTATGACATTGCCAATCCTCACTAGTGAGCCTGTCCCTCTGGGGATTTCCCACACATTTCCTTCTTGCACAAATCTGAAATCTGTACACCTGGAGAAAGCTTTAGAGAGGTCCGCTACCTGCCACCTTCACACAGGTTCGGCAGGGCGGGCTTGAGATTCAGGCACAGTTACATGGCACTTCAAAAGCCCTTGGTCTTTCCTTGTGTTCAGAGCTAGTAGGTGGTGCTCGGCAAGTTACTCTTGAATTGCTTGAGGTGTTTAGAATCATCTAGCCAATACCAGTGCATGGTGGTTGCATGGCTGAGTGAGTTTAGAGGGCCTCTGCCAGTAGCCCTTGTACCAGCTTGGAACTGTTCTGAGCAAATCTGCAGACTGAGACTTGACACTTTCCTAAGATTTAAGGATGAACTTCATTTATGTGTAATTGTTTTTGAAGTGCTGGCAGTCAAGCCCAGGGACCCCACCCAGATGCTGGCAGGAGTCCTAACAGCTGAGTTGTAGCACCAGTCCCAAGTAATTTCCTATGGATTTGAGAGGTCTTGTGAAAACATGTTTCACAACTCATTCTAATGTAAATTGTGAATTTTTTTTTATTCTGTATACTGGGGATTGAGCCCAGAGTCTATGTGTGCCAGATAAGCAGTCTACTTCTTGAGCTTTGCTCTCAGCCCAATTAAAAACATATTTTATGCCATTCACTGTTCTCAGATTGTTTTTCCGACCAGTGGATTTAACTGGGTATTTTTTCATTATTATAAATAACAGCGGGGCTGGGGATATGGCCTAGTGGCAAGAGTGCTTGCCCCGTATACATGAAGCCCTGGGTTCAATTCCCCAGCACCACATACATAGAAAATGGCCAGACGTGGCGCTGTGACTCAAGTGGCAGAGTGCTAGCCTTGAGCAAAAAGAAGCCAGGGACAGCACTCAGGCCCTGAGTCCAAGGCCCAGGACTGGCCAAATAAATAAATAAATAAATAACAGCACAACGAACCTCATATATGTATCTTCAGTTATTTGCTTATGATAAATTCCTGGCAAAATTACTATATTAAAGGGCTGTGCTCATGTGCTCAAGCTATATGTCTGTGATTCTCCCCTGTAATCCTAGCTATTCAGGAAGCAGAACTGGAAGATCAAGGTTTGAAGCCATCACTAGCAGAAAAGTCCAAGAGACTCCACCTCTAACCAGCAAAATACTAGACTGGAGGTGTGGCTCAAGTTGGTTTCTTGCTTTGAGCAAGAAAGCCAAGTGAGAGTGTGAGGCCTTGAGTACAAGCTCCACCCAGTACTAGCAAACATTTCTTTTAAAATGTAGAGGAGAGGTTACAGTTCATTGTAAAGTTTCCCTTTAGGAAGGTCTGTATTGCTGGGCGCCTATGACTCACACCTGTAATTCTAGCTACTCAGAAGGCTGAGATCTGAGGACCAAGGTTGGAAGTCATCCCAGGCAGAAAAATACTCGTGAGACAATCTCCAATTAACCACTCAAAAACTGGAGGCAAAGCTGTGACTCAGAGTGGTACAGTGCTAGCCTTGAGCAAAAGAACTCAGGAACAGTACCTAGGACTGACCCCATCCCCCACCCCCAAAAAGGAAACTGCGATCTAGTATTTTGTTTTAATCATACTTTATTGCATATTGCTAGATATTTGTTTGTAGTACTTGGGCTTAAACTCCAGGCTTCATAATTCCTAGGTTGATGCACTACTACGTGAAACATGCCTCCAGCCTGCTTTTTTGGTTGGTTATTTTGGAGATGGTATCTAATGAATTTTTCTTCTCATTCTGCTCTTGAACCTAGCTCTTCCAGATCTCAGTCCCCTAAATAGCTACAATTTCTTTGCGTGTGAGTCAACTGTACCTGGCTGTGTTTTTGTTTTTGGTGAGAGATCAGGGCCTCACATTTTTTTTTTTTTCTGCCAGTCCTGGGGCTTGGAACTCAGGGCCCTGAGCACTGTCCCCAAGTTTCTTTTGCTCAAGGCTAGCACTCTTACCTCTTGAGCCACAGTGCCATTTCTGAGTTTTCCTGTTTATGTGGTGCTGAGGAATAGAACCCAGAGCTTCATGCATGCTACCATGAAGCCACATTCCCAGGGTCTCACTCTTTCAGCTAGGTTGACCTCCAACTTTGTATCCTCATACCTCAGTCTTCTTCTTCTTTTTTTTTTTTTTTTTGCCATTCCTGGGCCTTGGACTCAGGGCCTGAGCACTGGCCCTGGCTTCTTTTTGCTCAAGGCTAGCACTCTGCCACTTGAGCCACAGCGCCACTTCTGGCCATTTTCTGTATATGTGGTGCTGGGGAATCGTACCCAGGGCTTCATGCATACGAGGCAAGCGCTCTTGCCACTAGGCCATATCCCCAGCCCCATACCTTAGTCTTCTGAGTGCTGGGATCAAGGCGAGCGCCACGACACCTTCCTTGCTTTTGTTGCCGTGTTTAACATTCTGCTTTGGGCATGTAACACTGATAGCTTGAAGCTGTGTATTTATGCAACTGAGATGATGAATTTTCTCTGTAGGTAAGGTTGACAACAATAAAACCAAGGACTTGTATCGTGATCTTATCTCCATCTTCGATAAACTGCTGTTGCCTACCCATGCCTCCTGCCATGTCCAGTTTTTCATGTTTTACCTCTGCAGCTTCAAATTGGTAAGTAAAGTGCTATTGTCAGTATCTTACTTGGGTTTTTTCTTTTTTTCTATTTTTTTTTTTTTGTGTGTGTGGTAGGCTTTGAACCCAAGGCCTCATACTATTTTGAGCAGTGTCACACTTTTTACCTATGAACTCATTTATGCTTCCTGTATACCTGAGGTGACAGATACATACCACCTTCCCCAGCTTTCTATTGGTTGAGTCTCCTGATGTGTTTTGCCTGTGTTGTTTCAGGACTGTGATTCTCCCTATCTCCACCTCACCAGTAGCTAGCATAGCTCCACCGTGTCTGGCTTCACTATTCTTTTGTTTTGTTTTGTTTTTTTGCCAGTCCTGGGCCTTGGACTCAGGGCCTGAGCACTGTCCCTGGCTTCTTTTTGCTCAAGGCTAGCACTCTGCCACTTGAGTCACAGCGCCACTTCTGGCCATTTTCTGTATATGTGGTGCTGGGGAATTGAACCCAGGGCTTCAAGTATACGAGGCAAGTGCTTTTGCCACTAGGCCATATCCCCAGCCCAGGCTTCACTATTCTTGTGTGAACTTTTTTCTGTAATTGAAAACTGGGTGGAGTGAGACTGGGTTATTTCTTGTCCTTGAGCTCATTTTACTGGCACCCCTAGTAAAATTCCATTTCCATCTGGTCAGATGGGAGCTCCGTAGATGTGGTTCTGCCTTTGCTCGCTTGGTGGTACCCTTCCCTTAGTTCAGTCTTTTCTATTAAAATCTCCTACGGGATATTTCACTGCTCATTTTCTTTATCCTTTCAGTATTGAGACCTAGTCCTAGTTATACTTCAACTTAGAATTTTGAAATTTGAGGGTTCGACTTTTTTTGGTAAAATAAAGAAGTCAGAAAAAGTGCCAGCACAGCAGGTCCTTTCCTCCTCTTTGCAGATGTTTTGTCGCTGTTAGAATAATCAGCCGAGAGTTCTGGTGTAGGTGAGATGGTTGACCTCAGTTTGCCTGAACCCACGCATTCCAGCTTTTCAGCAGAGTACTTTGCCTAAAAGCTCAGTCATTTTTCTGTGAGCAGCACTGAGCAGTCAGACAGCTTCTGTTCTTTAAGCCACACTTCTGTGCCTGGCTAGGTGTAGCTCGTGCAGAGACAGTGAGAGCCCCTGGGGACTCTGGAGGTGTGGGTGATCACTGCTTTCCAGGTGCAGCAGAGCCCGAGTCACCTGAAGAGTTCCCATGGTGCACACTGTAAAGCCACATCTCATACCTACTCAGTCTAACTTCCCCCGCTTCCTTCTGCTTTTGATCACAGAGCTCTGAGCTTGCTAGGCAGGCTACCACTGGAACCATCCTCTAGTCCTTCTGGCTTCACTTATTTTTTAGGTATTGTGTGTTTGCCTGCAGCCAACCTTGACCATGATCTTTCTCTTGATGCCTACCATGTAACTGGCATGACAGGTGTGTGCCACCATGCCCAGTTTATTGGTTAAAATGGGTCCCACTATTTGGTTGGCCTTAGATTTCTGTGATCCTTCTGATGTGTGCCTCATGACATGCTTGATTTTTTTTTGGTCGTTGTTACTGCTGTTTGTTTTATTCTTAATATGAAGTCTCGTTCTGCTGCTTCACTTGTTTCTGAAAGTAGCTGGGCTACAGGTGCACACGCCCGGTGGGCAGCTTTGATTCTGGTGCTGAGCTGGATCTGGACTTCTCTGATTATTCAACACCCGGAATACCTCCAGTTTTCAGTAATAGTATCTCCTGGCCACTGCACATTATTTAGCAGTGTAACAGAGATGCTAGGACTTTTCCCCATTGGTGTTTCTAATAGCTAGAGTAGCTCGTGATACTAAAAAAAAAAAGATCGTGCCAACACCATCTCTTTTTATAGGGATTTGCAGAGGCTTTTTTGGAACATCTGTGGAAAAAGTTACAGGATCCAAATAATCCTGCCATCATCCGGCAGGCTGCTGGGAATTACATTGGGAGCTTTCTGGCAAGAGCAAGATTTATTCCTCTTATGTAAGTAACCTAATTTTTCCATGTTCTTAACACGAGAGCATTGTCAGAGAAATCCTTGTTGTTTTTCCTTTTTTTCTATTTTTAGTGAAAATAAATCTGTTCCTACTCTGCAAAGTGTTTATAGTTATCTCTAAGAGTGATTTCAGAGCACAGGGTCTCCTGGCTGGGAGATCTGACCTCCCACCTGAGGCTTTTATCATCTGTCACCATGAGAATCATGGTGACTTGGTGGTAGCATGGTGTTGCATGTTATTTTGATTCTTCTTGTAGGCTTATCAGTATTCACTTGCATTCTGAATCAAATATGTATTGGAAAAGAAAAACTTTTAAAATTGGGATGTCCCTCAGTGCTCAGAGATATATCCTACCCTTCACGTGTGTAAAATCCTGGCTTCATTCCCCAGCACTAAAAGAAATGTGGCTAATATAGAGGCCTGTTTAGGAGGCCATTTCCTCCAGGTGATGATCGGTGAAGATAATTCTGGGCAAAGATGCTGTTAAAAACAAACAAAAAATAATGCTGCCAGGCGCTGGTGGGTTCACACTTGTAATCTTAACTGCTTAGGAGACTGAGATCTGGGGATTGTGGTTTGAAGCCAGCCTAGGCAGGAAATCCAAACTTCCAAAAAAAGTTGGAAGTGGAGCTGTAGCTCAAGTGATAAGGCACAAAAGCTCAAGTTCAGTGCCAGTGCTCTTGAGTTCAAGCTCCAGGACTGGCCCCAAACAAGAGCCAAGTAACATTCCCAACACTAAAAGCCTGTGCTTGAATTGTTGACCACAGGACTTCATCACAGTCCTCTGGGAAGCAGGGAAGTCGGGCAGGCCACCTTCCTTGTGTCAGGTGTGGGTAAATGTGCCTTGTTCTTTGGCCATGATGCTACAGGACTGAGCCCTAGCCAAGAACTCTTTTTGAGTCGATGAGGAGGAACTGCCCCTCTTCTTCCCCACCTGAGAACCCCTCTGAGTGGACTAGGAGGAAGTGGCCTCTCTCCTTTGGGAGGTTCTAGGAGCCTCCCTTGTGCTTTCTAGAAGGTGAATGCTGTCCTACAGGCACAGCCCCTTTCCATTCTTGTCTCCACTTGGCACTTTGGTGCTGGAGAGCAAGCACACTAGGCAGACTTCCCACTGAGCTAGGGCTCCACCTGTGTGTGGGGGGTGTCCAGGAGGAGGCCCCTGAGGGACCACCCATGGGGTGTGTATTCAGGGGGGCTTGGTTACAAAGCAAGCACAGCTGATGTGAGCTTTTCTTCTCTCCAGCACTGTGAAGTCCTGCCTGGATCTTTTGGTTAACTGGTTGCACACGTACCTTAATAACCAGGATTCGGGAGCCAAGGCTTTTTGTGATGTCTCTCTTCACGGTCCATTTTACTCAGCCTGCCAAGCTGTGTTCTACACGTTCGTTTTTCGACACAAGCAGCTTTTAAGTGGAAATCTGAAGGAAGGTCAGTGCTCTGGGCTAAAATCTGGGTTTTCTCTCATGTACTTGTCACCCTTTACTTCTGATGACTCTGAAAACTGCACATGCACTCACACTTTGACTAGGAAATTCCCATGCTGCCTCTGAGCACTCAGGCTGTCAGTGCCAGGCACTTTGGCCTGGTGAGGGCTGGCTTTCCCACACCACTGACATGAGGCCTGGTGAAGGACCACTACAGACAAGGCAGGAACCAGCAGGCCAGAACCAGAGGTGCCCCAGCCCTGGGCCTGCCACACCAGAGCCAGTTCACTGCCTTTCAGCTTTGTGGATCTTGAGACTTAAATATACCTTAAAACTGCCAGGGGAAGCGCAGTGTCTCCACAAGCAACTCAAGCCATTTTAATTTGTGTTTGTGAAAAGTACTGATAGTTTGATAGTTGTTTCCTCTAAATCACGCTTTTCCACCTTCATCTATTAGTATTTATTTCGTCCTGGTTAGTTGTTAATTGTGGAAAACTGTCCTGTGCGTGCATGCGTGCATACGTGTGTGTGTATGTGTGTGTATGTGAGATTGCTGGGGTTTGAACTCCAAGCCTTGTTCAGCTTTTTATTTATTTATTTATTTGTTTATTAATTGAACACAAATTTTTTGACAAGGTGTTGTGCAAAAAGGGTACAGTTACATAGTAGGGCAGTGTGTACATTTCTTGTGATATCTTATGTCCCGTTTTTCTATTCCTTCTCTAGGTCAGGTAGACATATATACAATATACAATGTATCAAGAACATATACTGTATTCACAGACTTGGTCTCTACTGTCTCTCCGTCTCTCTTTGTTAATAGTCATATATCAGGGAGATCATGCCCCTTTGTTTTCTGTGTTCTAGGCTTGTCTCCCTCAACATTATTTGTTCGAGTTCTGACCATTTCCCTGCTAATAACAATATTTCACCATTCCTAATCGCTATGTAGTATTCCATTGTGTATAAGTACCATATTTTTTTGGATGCATTCGTCTGTGGAGGGGCATCTGGGTTGTTTCCATATTTTGGCTATTGTGAATTGTGCCACGATAACCATGGAAGTACAAATGTCTTTTTGATATCTTGGGGTTTGCTGTTTAGGATAGATGCCTAGGAGTGGTATGGCCGGGTCATAGGGTAGGACTATATTGAGCTTTTTGAGAAACCTCCATACTGTTCTCCAAAGTGGTTGTACTAATTTGCACTCCAACCAACAATGGAGAAGGGTTCCTCTTTCCCCGTACCCCCTTCAGCATTTGTTGTTGCCTGAGTTCAGAGTACAGGCCATTCTAACTGGGGTGAAGTGGTATCTCAGGGTTGTTTTTATTTGCATTTCCTTTACTAGCAGGGATGTTGAGCATTTCCTCATGTGTTTCTTTGCCATTTTTATCTCTTTTCTTGTGAAGTCTCTCTTTAGCTCCTTTGTCCATTTCCTAATAGGTTTATTGGGCTTGGAGGGGCTTAGTTTTTTGAGTTCTCTGTAGATGACAGATATCAGGCCTTTGTCTGTTGCTGTGCTGGTAAAGATCCTTTCCCATATCGTTGGCTGTCTTTCTATTTTGGTGGCTATGTTCTTAGCTGTGCAGAAACTTTTTAATTTGTAGTAGTCCCATTTGTTCAGCTTTTTTGTGCAAGGGTGGTACTCTACTACTTGAGCCCCAGGATTGGTATAACACTCTCCCCCAAAAATAAATAATAAAAGAGGGACAGAGGGAGGGAGGGAGAAATGTGAACAGGTTTTGTTCAGTGTACACCTTAAAATGCCACTTCATTTTGCTCCTGATCTGAGACTCGGGAGTTGTTGAGTCTCTCACGTTGATGTGCAGCTGCCGTTTGTCCGCCATGGCCGTGATCAAGGCCATGCATGGTCTTTTCCTCTGTGGCCTCAGCCTGTGCCGAGCACACAGCTGTGAACCCAAAAGCACATAGTCTCACAGTCCCCTTCCCCCCCAAGCCGGGCAGGGGTGCATGCCTGCAGTCATCCCAGCTGTGGCAGCGGACTTCAACAAGCCGAAACCGCTTGCTCTCCTCAGCACAGCTGCCTGCTCACACGCCCACGAGCTGGGACACCTCTGGATGCCGAGGCGTTTCTGCACACGCAGTTTCGAAAATGGCTTCATGAGCTGGGTGTTGGAGAACAAACCTAGGGCCCTGCGCAGTCTGAGTACACATGCCACCACTGAGCCCTGCATTTTTTTTTTCTTTCGTTCACTCAGGTTTGAGGTATCTGCAGGGTCTGAATTTTGAGCGGCTGGTGATGAGCCAGTTGAACCCTCTGAAGATCTGCCTTCCGTCTGTGGTGAACTTTTTTGCTGCTATCACGAAGTAAGGGACTCTTCTTTCCTCTATGATTGGCAGGGAGTGTGTGAGGCTGTGGCACAGCCTGTGTGAGCCGTTGTGTTGTGAGATTCCACTCACGTGTTAAACACCAAAGGGCTAGAGAACCCCGCAGGACCCATGTGCTGCCGCCATTGTTCTCCTCGGGTCTCCCGGAAGTGCTGCGGGCTTTGGTTGTCGGGGACAGTTCCAAGGAAGATGGCACCTGGGATGCATGGTGGGAAGGAAGGCGCACCGGCAGCTTACTGGCCTCAAAGGCCTGAGGCACCCCACACCTGCTGCCTGGGTGTCGGACCCTGCTCTGAGCACCTGTGTGCAGCACTACGCAGCTGTTTTGCGGAGATGGGGGCACAGGTGGTTTAATTCCTTGCCGGAAGTCAGAAGCCTGGATGTGCTTAGGGCTTGGGAAGCACCCCCTCCATCCCCCAGTCTGTCTTCCTCGTCAACACTAAACAGGGTTCAGACTTGGCGGCTTTCACTAGCTGGACTGTCACTGAGCCCTGCAGTTCTGGTGCCCTGTGCTAGGGCCTCAGCAGTGAGCTGTGCCTTCTGGTGGAGAGCGCCCATGAGGGCTTTGCTTTCTCCCCTACCCTGCCCCTCTTCCAGCTGGTACAGGGCCTGGTGCTTTCTCTCCCTTCTCCTTCAAGGTTGTGGCTCTACCACTAGAGCCACACCTCCCCTTTCCGCTTTTTGCTGGTTAGTAGGACATAAAAGTATCATGGACTTTCCTGCCAGGCTGGCTTTGAACTGCTGTCCTCAGATTTCAGTGTCTTGCATTGCCAGGACTGCAGGCCACTGGTGCTGGCATCTGCCCGTTTGTGAGACTCAGTCATCCCTGTGTCCTGTCCGCCACGCAGCCTTTATCCCCTGCCCTCAGTAGCTGCCGAGGTTCTTTCACACTGTCAGACAAAGCGGACACCTGTCTAGAGACAGGAGCGGAGGTTGCCTTGCACATGTGGTTTTTCATGCTGCCTCCCTCTAAGCCCCATCTCCTTTTCAAATGATGGCAGCTGGAAAATGCCGTCCAGGAACACCACTTAGTTCATAATTACAATTGGCATATGTGTCACACATATGCAAGGGTGAGGGCAGCATGTCACACTCCGCTGTTGGTCTTTATGTCCACAGTAAATACCAGCTGGCCTTCTGCTATACCATTATCGAGAGGAACAGCCGCCAGATGCTCCCGGTTATCCGAAGTACCGCCGGAGGGGACACGGTGCAGACCTGCACCAACCCACTTGACACCTTCTTCCCCTTCGACCCCTGCATGCTTAAGAGGTAGGTCCTCTGCCCCAGACTGCGGCCCTGTCCTAGCTGCCTGCCACACTCGCCTGGCACAGGGACACCAGGCATTTGAGTAAGGGGAGTTTGTGTGGGTGGAGCAGCCAGGGAAGGGGCTGCCTTTCCTCTGCATAGTTCCTGCCAAAGCCAGCGGCAGAAGCAGACCAGACGTGCTGTGGGAGGCGCCACTGGCCAGTTTTGGTGTTGTCACTTCTCACTAGCAGCACAGCCAGCGGGGCTGTTCTGGTCTCAGCCTTGATTGTGGAGATCAGACGAGCTGACTTTTCTAGGCTCTTTGCAGACCAGAAGAGGGGCTCTGCCTCGGTTGGGGTGCACTGAAGTCCCTGTGCTGTCAGGAGAAACCGCATGTGAGGAGCCCCACTGGGAGCAGCGGGACCCCTCACAGTGCTCACTCACCTAGAGCAGTGGTCAGGTAGTGTCCAGGCTGAGGCCTTCCCCTCCCACATAGGAGCTAAGGACGTTCCGGCTGCGTCAGTGCACTCCGCTTGACTTGGATTGATGCAGGTCCTTGTTGACAGGTCCAAGAAGTTCATTGAACCCCTTTACCAGCAGTGGGAAGACATGAGCGCCGAGGAGCTGCAAGAGTTTAAGAAACCAGTGACAAAGGTGCGGCATTGAGGAGCAGCATGCATTCTGAAAACGTTAGGAGTTTTTGGGCTAAGTGTGGTGGGCAAACCATCTAGGGATTCCCCCTCTGTTGATGGTTAGGGCCTGGTGGCATGTGCCCAGCATTCCAGCAACAGAGGGAAGCTCAAATTGGGGGATCGCAGTCCAGGCGCCTAGACCAGGCCTACAGCAAGATAATGAGTTCAAACACAGCTGTGAGGGGCTCAAGTGCTGGAGCACCTACCTGGAAAACTTGAGGCCCTGGTTCAAACCCCAGGACTGACAAAATTTTAAGGGAAGTTTTTGAATTTTTATTTTATTTATTTTTGCCAGTTCTGGGGCTTGGAACTCAGGGCCCTGAGCACTGTCCCCGAGTTTCTTTTGCTCAAGGCTAGCACTCTACCACTTGAGCCACAGCGCCACCTCTGGCCTTTTCTATGTATGTGGTGTTGAGGAATCGAATCCAGGGCTTCATGTATACGAGGCAAGCACTCTTGCCACTAGGCCATATTCCCAGCCCCAGTTTTTGAATTTTTGATAAAATGCTTCCCATACTGGCATTTAGGAAGTAGGTAATTGAAAATAAGCTGTGCTAGTTAAAATCTTTGTCACTCACTGATCACTACCACCAAGGCAAACCTCAAATGCTTTAATTAATTAATTAATGCATGCTGGTCTTAAGGCTTGAACTCTGGGCCTGGGCCATGCCCCTGAGCTCCTTTTGCTCATAGCTAGCACAATACCACTTGAGCCACAGCACCACTTCCACCTTGTTCCGTGATTTAATTGGAAATAAGAATTGCACAGACTTTTCTGCCTGGGCTGGCTTTGAACCATGATCCTCAGATCTCAGCCTCCTGAATAGCTAGGATGATAGGTGTGCTTTATTTTGAAGTGACCCCGAAGTTCTGTTAGGTTTGAGAGAGAGCGTGGAGGTGAGGTGATAGCTCAGCTCTGCAGCTCCTCCAGCAGCTAGAATCAGCTGCTCAGCTGTGTCTCAGTGTGGTAAGATTGTTTCCACCAAGTCAGCAGTCATGGGCCCGGAGCTTTTCTGTGTCTATCCACTCCCTGGCCTGCCCCCCCCCCCCCCGCCCCAACTCTGGGCCTGGGCATTGCCCCTGAGCCTCCAGTTTCCTGGTGATTAATTGGAGATAAGATAATTGGGCAGACTAAGACTTTCCTGCCCTGGCTGGTGGCTGGCTTTGACTCTGATCTTCAGATCTCAACATCCTGAGTAGCTAGAATTACAGGCGTGAGCCACCAGTGCCTGGCCTCCAGCAAACTTTTCTTAAATGGTGCTCAACTACTGCAAAATCACATTCTGACCCATCTCCTAAAAGCCCCCTCTTAGTGTTTTTCTTTGTATTTTCCATTTGGGGGGCTACCTGCCCTCATGGAACTTAAAATCTCTGAAAGTCAAATTTCAGCCAGATGAGCAGTTTTGTGGGTGATTTGTAACTTTCACCCCTGGCCCGGGAGAGGGCATGGGGTGGAGTTTACCATGTTGCCCAAACTGGCTGGAAACTGCACTGATCTTCCTAACGCTCAGCTTTCTGTGCAGGTGGCAGTAGAAGATGAGGACGATGATTTCCTGAAAGGCGAAGCAGCCCAGAGTGAAGCCACCATCGGGCTCACGCCAAGCTCATTCGACGCCCACTTCCGCAGCCCTTCTAGCAGCGTGGGGTCGCCCCCCGTGCTATACGTGCCGGGCCAGTCCCCGGTTGTTTCAAGGATCTGTGACTGAGGCTCGCTGTCCTTCAAAGGAGGCCATTGGCTCCTTTAGACTAGAGGCCTGCCATGGGCCATGCCGGTCGGGCGGACCCCACGAGTGGTGAACAGACGTGTCTTTGTCTCCTCTTTTGGTTCTCTTCAGATGAGAAGCAAAGACTTGAGTGTCTATCACGAGTGGCAGGACAGTGGGCTAGTGGGAAGGGCGTGTTGGTTTTTGTGTGTACGTGGCTTGTATTGTGGGCCCTACAAGTTTCAGCTGGTGGCCATTTCCACATGGGTTTTTGATCCATGCAAGGCCTCTCGGATGAGCCCTCCTGGGGAGGACTCGGGGTACAGGTCCTTTCGTCTGCCGTGTTTGCTCTCCAATGGTTTGTTTTGTGTGTTGGGTGTTCATCCCGCATGGAAGGAAGGGAGCCACTTTGCAGCCCCAGAGGGGCGCAGGGAAGGGGCGAGCTCTGCGGGGTCACCTGTAGTCAGTGCTCTGCAGTTCAGAAATGGGTTCCTGCTGACCGGAAGCAGCCTGCCAGTTGTAAGCTGCTTCCTGCCCAAGTCACAGTGGGTTCTTTTGGCCTGGCATCAGTTGGTTATTTTGAGAATTTTCTTTGTCCAAACTGGAAAACAATCTTCTCGATTGTTTTGTGGCCAGTGGCCCCTTGTCCTCAGTGTGGGTGTGACGCTGAGCGTGTCACATGTTCAACTGTTGCTTAAAGCCCAAGCTTGTTTACTTGTATTTGTGAAAATGGCCATTTTTATGCATATTTATTTTTCTCCACTTGTATTTATTTAAAATGGAGCAATATTTTCTTGATCACAGATATTTTGTAATGAATGACTTCCTCTTCGGGGCTTTCTGTGAGGGCTCTTCCGTCATTACATTGGCTGCAATGTAGTGTTTTCATTCCAGTCTGTAAATAACCTTTTTGGAAAAAAGAAATTTGTATTGTTTTAAAAATCCCTGGGGTTCTGGTGAACTGCTGACAAAAGGTAGCCTTCGTGTACAGGATAAAATCGAGTCCCCTGCAGAGGGAGGGATGTGTCTGTGACTTAGGAAGTAGTTATGGGGTATAAGGTTAATTTACAAATAAGTCTGTTCAGCTTTAAAGGGGGTTGACTAAAAAGTATCATGAAAATAATGTAATCTGAAATTTTCACTCATGCCAATAAATGGGGTTATCTTAACGAAGACAATTCACATAAATATTCTTAGGATTTCTGAGTTTGCTTTAAAACAACAACTCTAAAGCTGATTGGGGATGCTAAAGTACTGTTTCTGCATGGGACAGCAGCTCCCAGACCTTGCTGCTTGAGAGGAAACTGCCTTGTTTGGGCAGTTCAGAAACAAAAAACTATGGAGAGGAGGGAGCTGCTCGGCCTGTCATACTGCCCGCCGCCCTCACTGAGCCAAGAGGGGCAGGCCATGCTCTCCGGTGCACACAGCCATAACCCCAGCACTTGGAATGCTGAAGCAGGAGAACCGGGAGGCAAGACCCTGCTTCACATTACATGCTTTGAAGGAATGTGGAGGGAAAATAATAAATTATTCTTGGAAAAGGATGAGGATTTTGTATCGTTTTACTAACCAAGTAATCCTTCAGGGGTGTGTGTGTGTGGCACGGGACACATGCCAACTGGAGCATGAACTCGGAGCCCCATCCCTTTTTAGTTCAAGGCTGGCACACTACCACTGGAGCCACAGCTTCACTCTGGCCGCCTGAGCTGGCTTCAAGCCGGATGTGTAGGGCTTGGGTGGGAGGGGGCAAAGCCACCTTTGCCAAGCCTCACAGGCAGCCTGCGAGGTTCTTGTACCCTCTGGGGCCCCTTGAGAAAGTCGCCTAAAAGTTACAGCAAACTGCGCACGCCCGGGCAAACCCGCAAAGCAGTGTCTTGACTCCAGCTTGCCCCAGGGGTTGGCATGCCGGAAGCCCCGGGTTTCCACCCCAGCATTGTGGCTTTACACCGAGCGCGAACCCCCACGATTGGGGGTTTAGAGAAGTTAGGAGCTCAGTGTCACACAGCTCGCCTTGGGTTCAAACCCTAATTTTAGGCCATGGTCATTACAAGTTGCTTCCCGCCTGATTGTCTGCGGGAATGAGGCGAGTACTGGCTGGGGAGTCCCCGAAAGCTAGTTAGTGCCCTGCATCTGCTGCCCAGGGAACAAGTGAGAATGTGGGAGCGAGAGGACACGGTGCCCCGGAGGTGTGGGGTGCGCAGCATGCAGCCCGCACGTCCTGTAGCCACCCGCGTGGAGCCGGGGGGCGCACGCGTGGGGCGCGTGCACCCGGACACAGGGCCGCAGGGGCTCGCCTCCCGCAGGGCCCACAGCCCACCCCGGGCTTAGGGGTCGCCTCCCGGGTTTCCAGCCCACCCGGGCTCCCGCGGACCCCGGACGCGCGCGGCACGGTGGTTTTTTCAGGAGGTGCGCGCGCAGCGGCAGCCGCTTCGGTTCAGTTGGCTACAGTTCCACGGAGCTGCTCAGCGGGACCCCACACTCAAGCCCGCCCCGCAGGCCACCCACTCCCCTGAGCACAGAGGCGCGGGAGCCATGACCAACCTCATGCCCGAGCCTCCGGCTGAGCGCCCGCCGCAGCGAAATGCGGAGTCCCCTCCGACCCGCTGCGAAGACCACGTCACCTCCACGCTTCTGGGACTGCATTTCCCGGCGTCCCTTGCGGTGCCAGGACGGACTCGTGGTTGGCTGCGTGTCTTCGTTCGGACTACATTTCCCATAAGACATCGGGCCCTACCTGGCGCTTCCTAAGCCTTTCTGTGGGTATGGGCTCCGTCCGGACTACATTTCCCGGAAGCGCCCGCGACTGAGAGGGGCGAGGTGTCCCGAGCGGCCGCGGGCGGGGACGCGGCGGCGGCAGTGGCGCCGGGGGCGCCGGGCAGCGGAGGCCGCCGCCTCCCGGGATCAGCCGGGGCAGCCGCCTCGGCGATGCCACTGCTGGTGGACGGGCGGCGGGTGCGGCTGCCGCAGTCGGCGGCGGAGCTGGTCCGCTCCCACCCGTGTCTGGAGGTGAGCGGGCCGGCGCGGGGGGCTCCGGGGCGGGCCGAGGGAGACCCGCCGCCGCCTCCCGGATTCCCCAGGTCGGAGTTTGAACTTGGCGCGGGCGAGCGCGCGGGCGCGGCCGGCCCCGGGGTCTCCGGACTGCGGAGCGCCTTCCGCACTCAGACTTGGGAAGCCCGGGTTGCTCTCAGACACGAGCGTCGGGGGCCAGAGAGGTTAGGCGGCTGGCCCAAGGTCGCCCAGCACCGCGCCCAGAGGGCTCCCCGGGGCCCCGCGATTGCCGGACCAGGTGTGCGCGAATGTGGCGCCGGACGTCACGCCAGCGCGGACGGTCGGAGCGCGGTCCTGGGGGCCCTCGGGCGGCGTGTAGGGAGCGGAGCGCGGCGTGGGGGGGGCCCTCGCCTTCCTCCCCTCGCCGGCCGGCCCGCGGGAGGTCGGGCGCGCCGAGAGTTCCAGCCGGAAGGAAGCCCGCCCCGCTCGCTCTGCCCCGGCGGGAGCTGGTGGGGACCACGCCCTGGGGAAGCGGGTGTGTGTGTGGGGGGGGGGGGGGGTCTGTGTGTCCCCTGGCCAGGTCTCTGCAGTCGCGGGGACCCCTTGGGAAGCGGGAGGGAAAGACGGGGGCCGCGGGCGTCCCCAGTTAGGGCGAGCGTCTTCCTGCCGCGCGCGCGCGTGGCCTGGGGCTTGAACTCGGGGCCTGGGCGCCGTGCCTGAGCTCGCTTTTGCTCAAGGCTGGCGCCCCACCGCGTCGAGCCCACGGCGCCACTTTCAGCTTTTTGATGGTTCAGCGGAGATAGAAGTCTGGTGAACTTTCCTGTCCCGGCCGGCTTCCAAACTCGATCCTCAGATCTCAGCCTCCTGAGTAGCGGGGATTACAGCCGTCCACTTGGGTCTGCTCTCTTTGTTAGTTTTCCCCCCGGATCTTCCTCCCAGAAAGTTAACTTCCGGAAGGGGGGCGGGGGCTCAGAGCCCTACCTGGCGGCTCCTAGCATAGGCTCAGTGCTCAGTGGGTGTCACGCAAATGGACAGACAGACTAGAGGTCTGCAGGGCTGCACCTGTGCTCCTGCCACCCCTTGGATTTCCTCCTCCTCCTCCCCTCCCGTCCCCTCTCCTCCCTCTCCCTCTCCTTCCTTCCTTTTTTTTTTTTTGTGCCTGTACTGGGGCTTGAACTCAGGGCCTGGTCTCTGACCCTTTTCCACTCTAGCCTTTGAGCCACAGCTCCACTTCCGTCTTTTTGTTGAGTAGCTGGAGACGGAGGATCTTAGTGCTAGCCAGCTGCGAGGTGCTGGGTGGGGCTCTGGGCTGTCACTTCCCTGGTGTTAGGTTCCTGTCAAAGGAAAACATTGGAATCACCTCATTCAGTGGCTCTCCTCTTATGTCTGCGAGTTTCTACGGCAGGAAGTGGGGTCTGGGTCCATTCCTGAGGGGCCTCTGGAGATAGGTTTTGGCCTCCTGAAGAAGAGGGGTCTGGTAAGGCTGTCAAGTGGGGAGCAGCTTGGGCTGCAGGAACATGGTGGAGGGATGGGAGTGGGCCTCTGGGGACACGTGGGCCCTGTCAAAGGGGACTGGCCAGTTTCCCTGACCTAGGGCGTGTGGGGAGGAGAGGAAGTAAACCCAGATTACCGAGGTGTGATGGATCCTGTAGCTAAAAGCCATAGGGAGAGATGAGTTTCATGGTTCCACTGTGATCAGCAGCATATGCTCTTCTAAGGGGAAAAGATCATGTAAACCAGTCAGGGCTGGCACTGTCTACCTGTGATCCCAGCCCCGAGGAAGAGGCAAGGATTGAGTGTTCCAGATCAGTTTGGGCTACCTAGTGAGCGTGTGTGTGTTTATGAAGGCTTGAACTCAGGGCCTCTCATTCTTCCTCAGCTTTTTGGCTCACAGCTGGTGCTGCACTGCTTGAGCCATGCCTGCACTCTGACATTTTACTGGTTGATTGTAGATAAGAGTCCCTGCTGAGATATGTCTCAGATTTGCCTGCCTGGCTGGCACTGAAACCCGAGATCTTCAGATCTCTGTCCCCTGAGTACCTAGGATTATAGGTGTATTCACCAGCGCTCAGCTACACAGATTCTGTGCCAAAACTACAAAAAAAGAATATTGTGTGTGTGAGTGTACATGCGTGTGCACATACACTTTAGTTCATGTTTTTGTGACTATACTGAGGTGTTTGTTTTTTGCCAGTCCTGGGGCTTAAACTCAGGACCTGGGCGCTGTTCCTAAGGCTCTTCAAGCTCATGGCTAGCGCGCTACCATTTGAGCCACAGCACCACTTCCAGCTTTCTCTGAGTAGTTTGTTGGAGATAAGAGTCTCCCAGACTTTCCTTCCCTGGGCTGACTTCGAGCCATGATTCTCAGATCTCAGCTTCCCAAGGGCATAGGATTACATGCGTGAGCCAGTAGCACTCAGCTGTGATCCTGCGTACTGTGTCTCTTTCAGCAACTGGACACCTGGAAAGCTATACAGAATCTTCCCTTGTCCGCGGTTTCACTCACTGCAGCCAACCAAAGTGTGAAAGTATTATGTGGAAAGTTTTAGATTAACAATTCATAAATGTGAGCCACTCTTATTTCAGTGGATTGTTGGAATTGTTTAGTTTTATGGTTATCACTTAATGTTCTGTTTATAATTATTATGTGTTACAGTGCCTAGTTGATAAACTAAACTATATCTTGGCGGGGGGGATGTATTGGGAGCTACAGTACACAAGTGCTTTGAGGCCTCTGCTGGGGGCCGGACTCCGGGTGGCCAGGCCACAGGCCTCCACTACCTGGATCGCCCGGATCTTTCTCTTTCACGTGTGGACCAGATAGAGGGTTGAGTGACTTGTCTCAGGCAGGCCCCATAGACTGGCGGTGGCGGGAGCCAGGCCTGCAATCTCTGCAGTGTGCCCGACTCCGCCACTGCAGGGCTGTTAGCCCTGGGGTTGTTTCCATGACATCATGAGGTTCAGTAAAAGCATAGCAAGCCCCCCCAGTCACAGCCTGGGGTCTGGGGTGCACACATGGCTTGATGCATGTGCAGGCCGTCGGCACAGAAAGGCCCTTGGCACATGCGCAGAACCTAGCCAGCCCATAGACACGTTCTTGGCGCATGCGCAGGCGCGGGGGGGGGGAGTGCACATGCTCAGGCGCATAAACAGGCCATTGGCGCATGCGCAGACCATTGCCACACACCCCTCCTCCCCGCCAAGGGTAATGCTGGCCACAGTCTGCCCAGAGTGGCCTCTCCTGGCCCAGTTGTAACTCCCTTGTTTCCAGAATCCCGTGATGTTGGTGCATGACTTTGGTTGTGGTTTTTGGTTTTGTTTTGTTTTTTGCAGTGCTGAGTGTGAGGATAGCCCTCTGCTGCTGAGCTATACCACTACCCGTGTTTCTACTTTTAAAAATTTTTTCCCGTCTTTTGGATGAAGCTGGGCTTTGAACTCAAGGCTTTGAGGTTGCTATCACTTGAGCTGTACCTCCAGTTCTGTTTGTACTTGTGTGTGCATACAAGTACCTGGGTACTGGGGCCTGTATCAGGGCCTCTTGCTCTTTGCTTGGCTTTTTCCCTCATGGCTGGGGCTGTACCTCTAACCAGCATTTTGCTGATTAATTGGAGTTAAGAGTCTTATGGGGTTTTTCTGCCTGGGCTGACTTTGAGCCTCTAGTCTCAGCCTCCTGAATAGCTAAGATTATAGGTGTGAGTCACTCATGCCCAGCTAAAACTGCAATATTCTATCACATGGGACATTATATGAAATTCAAGTTGCAATGTCATCTATAAGATTTTTTTTTGTTCTTTTTTTGTGTGTTTGGTGCTAGTTCTGGGCTTGAACTGGGGGCCTGGGCACTGACCCTGAGCTTTTTTTGTGCTCAGGTCTAGCATTCTGCACTTGAGACAACTCCACTAAGTATTTTTTGGTGTTTAACTAGAGATGAGTGTCTCATGAACTTTGCTGCACAGGCTGACTTTGAACCAGAGTCCTCAGTAGCTATGATTACAGGTGTTAGTCAGCAATGCCTGGCTTTCATCCTTTTTTTTTTTTTTTTTGTGCCAGTCCTGGGGCTTGAACTCAGGGCCTGAGCACTGTCCCTGGCTTCTTTTTGCTCAAGGCTAGCACTCTACCACTTGAGCCACAGCGCCACTTCTGGCTTTTTCTGTTTAGGTGGTACTGAGTACTCAAACCCAGGGCTTCATGCATGCCAGGCAAGCACTCTGCCACTAAGCCACATTCCCAGCCCCTCATCCTCTATTTTATTAGGAAACAAAGCACAAACCTAAAGGAGTTTGGGAGGTGGTGTGGCGTCTGCAGGGGACCATAGATAGGGCTGAGTGGAAGCAGCCCCATCTGAAGTCTTGTGCATCAGAGGGAAACTGTGAGACCCATTAGTGTTCTATCAGCTTTACATTTTTGAAAAAGTGTCTAATTCGGCTTTCACTTGCACATGCTTGGCAAGTGCTCTGCCACTGAGCTACACACTGTGGCTTCCAGGTGCACATGCTCTTCTTCCCTTTCCTTTTCCCCCCTTCTTTGGCGGTACTGGGGCTTTAACTGGGCTCACACTTGCTAGCCGGTGTTCTGTTCTTGGTTAGTGCTTCCAACCCCTGCAGTCCTACCTCTGCCTCCTGGGGGCTGGGGTTGCAGGCATTCTCTCTCCTACTGGGCTTGCTGTGTAAGCAATTATGGATAAGAATTGATGCAAATATTCACATCTTTTTTTTTGGCCAGTCCTAGGTCGTGAACTCAGGGCCTGAGCACTGTCCCTGGCTTCTTTTTTGCTCAAGGCTAGCACTCTGCCACTTGAGCCACAGCGCCACTTCTGGCCATTTTCTGTATATGTGGTGCTGGGGAATCGAACCCAGGGCCTCATGTATATGAGGCAGGCACTCTTGCCACTAGGCTATATCCCCAGCCCACAAATATTCACATCTTTGATACCTAATTAACATATTCTACATGCCCTGTCTTTAATAATGAGATCAGAAAACATTCAGACACTAGAGCAAAGCCAGAGTGACAGGAAAAGCACATTTGCTTCATCTGTGGGTCTGTTCATATTCTTCTAGTGTTTTCTTGGTGTGAAAACTCTTCACCACTATGATAGTAATAGTGTTTTACAGCTCTTTGAGAACGTGTCCTTCTATGCCTGGCCTTCTAGGGAACATCGAGGAGTTCTCCCACAGTCTCCTTTATTTGTGACTGACTGTTGCTCCCAGCCTTTTGCAGTTCCGAGCAACAGCAATGGGCCCATTTTGAGTTCCTTCCTCAGTATGCATTTGCAGAAGTGGGGTTCCTAGATAAGCGGGTCGGGAAGTCCTTCACCCCAGTCTTAGAAAGCGAAGGGTTGGGGGTGGGGAGCCACCCGCCCCTGCTCCGCATTGAGCGTTTGTGTGCCTCCTTCCTCAGGAGGTCAAAGCACTTCGTTTGCTGGCATCCACAATGAGTGTGGCAGAGTATACTTGAGACACACCGGAGGCCCAGTAACTCCTCGGCTCTCTCCACCCCTAGTTATTCATGCCTCACTAATTTACGTCCCTATTTTATTTTGTTTTAATTAAACAGGAAAGAGCCAGACTTCTCAGAGGTCAGTCTGTTCAACAAGTGGGACCCCAGGGCCTTCTGTATGTTCAGCAAAGAGAGCTTGCAGTGACCTCCCCAAAGGATGGTAGGTTAGGAAGCCGTCAAGTGGGTGTTCTTCCCGGAGGTTACTGGATGGCTTATTTTCTTTCTCTCTCGTACAGGCTCCGTCTCCGTTCTGGGTTCTGATGATGCCACCACTTGTCACATTGTGGTCCTGAGGCACACAGGTATGCTGAGGCGAAGGAAGCAGTCATGTGACCCCTCCGCACATGTGGGCCAGTCCGGCGCCCTGGTGGGAATGGGTTGGTGGGTGGCACGGCTGCTCTCTCCGCTCTGTGTCCCATGCAAAGATGAGGTGGGCCGAGTGGACGGGAGTGGCCTTGCCTCTGGCATGGGGGTTTGCCGTGGGGACTCACGAGCCGTGTCACCTTGTTCTGCAGGTAACGGGGCCACCTGCCTGACGCACTGCGATGGGTCAGACACCAAGGCCGAGGTGCCGCTCATCATGAACTCCATCAAGGCCTTCTCTGACCGCGCTCAGTGCGGAAGGTGAGCATGCCGGTGCCAGTGCTGGCGTCAGCGTGGTGAGCTCTGGGCACTGGCTGTGAAGGGGACCTTGGACTTTGAACTCATTTGAGTCACAATGTACTCACCCTTATTCTGTGGCCTCGCCTGAGTTAGGCCAAGGCTGGACCCCAGCACCCTCGAGCTACAGCCGTCACTCAGTCACTCCTCCAGCATTGGCTGTTTTTGGGGTTCAGGAGCCCCCACCAGGGTGCTACGGGAGAGCCAGGGCCCGTCCACACTTTCTGGGCACTGCAGTGGTTTCAGTGGGGTCCACTGGCTCAGAACAGGTCTGCCCATCCCTCCCACTGTCCCCCCACAACATGTGTTACACAAGCGTTACACAAGCAGAGTCCCATTTGTCTAGGCACACAGCCCGGAGCCAGCTGCCGGACCAGTGTCCACACCCTGTCCCCTCCTTCCTGTCACCAGACCTGGCCCTCCTCTCGTCTTCTGCCCAGTGCGCCTGCGTGGCTGCCTCAGCGCTTGTTCGCTTGAGTCCCAGGGAACACCCTGGAGACTGGGCCCTGGCCACAGATAGAGGGCTCCCTCCTCCCTCCTAAAATGTAAAGTGCCCGGGTCCATGTGGCCCGCAGGGATGGCCACCTACGGTGACACCGGGGGCCGTGTGGCTCTCAGGCAAGGCTGGGTATTCCCCTCCTCCTGGAGGCAGCATGTGAACTGGGCCCACGTGAACATCCCTGTGTTCCTTGGGAAGGTTGTGTCTTGGAAGCAGGCAGTGTGGACGGCAGCACTGGCCGCAGGTCTGGGGAAGGCACAGTGCAGTGGTTTTGCAGCAGCCATCCTGGTCCTTGTGGGAACCCTCTGTGCACATGCACATGACACAGGGCAGGACATGGCCTTTCTCCATCTCATGGCTGCTGCAGTTGCCCCCCAGGGGGACCCTGCTGCTGCTCACCCTCTCACAGAAGGGGCCGGTGTTAGAGGTGGCCGATGCCTCGACACCTTCACTAAAGACCCCCGCATTCTGTGACTCTGAGCACTGTCCCCTCTCCAGGCTGGAGGTGCACCTCGTGGGGGGCTTCAGCGACGACAGGCAGTTGTCACAGAAACTGACCCACCAGCTGCTTAGTAAGTCTGTCTTTTCCCTTATGTTCCTGCACTTGCTCCTGTGATCACCTCTAGTAGCAGAGCCCTTGAGCCGCCCGCAGACAAGCTGGGGGGTCGGGGGCTGTAGGTGCAGACTGAACTTCGGAGCGGAGCGTACAATGTGGGGAAACAAGATTTGCTAAAGCAGAACTGGCACCATGAGATTAGTTGGCAGGAGCTGTGGTGAGCATACCCGCCCACCGGGCCGAGCACCTGGGAGGGCGCTGAAGAGCAGGCAGTGATGTGGGTGGGGGCACCCAGGGAGCAGACACTGCACTGGGAGGGTCGCTTCTTTACTTTTAGGGATCTGAGTCACCTAATGGGCACACGAGACAGCAGGACCTGTGTAAGGTCTCTCAGTAGAGCAGTTCTGCTGTCACTAACCATTTTTAGGAGCCGGTGTGATGTCTGTCATTCCTAGAAGCGGAGGCAGGGGGGTCCCTGTGTCAAAGAACTCAGGCTGAGATCTGAGGATCGGGGTTTGAAGCCAGCCCAGGCACTCTATCTCCAATTAACTACCTAGAAGCCAAAAGTGGAGCGATGTCTCAGGGGGTAGAGTGCTAGCTTTGAGTAATGAGCCTCAGGGTCAGTGCCTAGGTTCTGAGTTCAAGACCCAGGTAGGATTGGCACAAAAAGTGGGGGGCGGGATCACAGCATAAAGACAGTACTGCTTGTGAAGAGGGTTGCGTTCCATGGGTAAATACAGAAGTATAATCAGGACCTGAAATCACAATACGCACACACCTGTGCAGGGAAAGCGAGGCAGCTGCCCTGCCTGTCCCAGCGCAGACGGGGTGCTGGGCAGGCAGCTCCCCAAGGTCTGACTGTAGAGGATGGTGGGGCTGAGGCCAGCTGACAGCCCCACACCTCTCCCCCAGTGACCTCAGCCTCCCTGTCCCCACTGTAGGTGAATTTGACAAGCAAGAAGATGATGTTCATCTAGTGACGCTGTGTGTGACAGGTACGTATGTTCTGCTGTTTCCCTGCGAGGCTTCTGGCCGTTCACGCCCCGCCACAGTGGCTTCTCTCCTCTCGGGAGGGGCGGGAGGAGAGCGCGCTGGGCAGAGGAGCTGCAGGGGGTGGCAGGGCCGCTGCAGGGAAACTGAGCCGGCTCTTTAGTACAGAGTAGAAACAGCAGTGTAGTGCATCTTGACCCGGTATTTTACAGTTGTTTGTCTTTCTTTAGAATTAAATGACCGGGAAGAAAATGAAAACCATTTCCCAATCATTTATGGCATTGGTAAGCAGTGTTTATTGGGGGGTTGGCGGTGTTACAGGTGGGTGGGGCAGCCTGGGGTTGGAATCTGTTCAAACCCTGGCTCTGTGGCTTTCCCGTGAGCACACAGCTCCACTACCACATCTGGGAAGCCATGCAGAGAGAACAGTACAGCCTGTGCCTGCGCTGATGTGTGTGTCTCTCGGGCCTCTGCTCTCCCTTGGGGCGACGACAGGAATCCTCCACACGTGTGGAACTCTAGGCCCCCGCCATGATCTGGCACTCGAGCACCAAATTGCGCTGTCCTGGTGGTCGTCAGTTCTTTTAGTCTCCATAATTCTGTGCGCATCAAACACAATCATTGGTAGTTACAGCCTCCCAGGTCACCTGCAGAAGTCACGGCGTGTTCCCCGCATCCCATCCTTCCCCTCCCAACTCTGGCTGTTGTGCGTGGTGGTAAGAGTGCAAGGGTCGTACTTGTTCCTTTCATGTCAGCCCTCTGCTGTCCTTGCAGCTGTCAACATTAAAACTGCAGAGATCTACAGAGCTTCCTTTCGAGATCGGGGTCCAGAGGCGGAGCTGCGGGCTGCCAGGGCTCTAGCAGGAGGCCCGGTGAGTGCAGACCCCTCACCCCAAGGGACAGGGAAGTGGGAAAAGGGCCAAAGAGGGACTCTAAGGAGCCCGAGAGGAGCTGATCACTGCCTCTTGAAAGCTAGGGTTTCCCAGGACTGGATACACACATCCTTCAGATCTAAGTGCAGAACCTAGGTCTTCGCCTCACAGCTCCGCTCCATACCCTGGCCCCACAGCTCACTCAAGTTAACAACTCTTGAGGAACGCCCTCAAGCTGAGCCAGCAGGGCCTGGAGTGTGCAAGAGAGCCCTAAGGCCCCAATCTGTAGGTGCTTTTTAAAGACTATTTGAAAAGTAGGCTCTGTAGCTAGGGCTCAGCGGTAGTGCTTGCTTAATGAGCATGAATGTCAGGACCATGGATTCATTCCTAGCACTACAGGAGTCAATTAAACACACAAAAACACTCCATGCCCCATCTGAGGAATGAGTGGGAGGATTTGTAGAAATGTTCAGAGTATGAAACATACTTAAGTCTGTGAAAGACTGACATTCCTGGAATCAAGAGGCATAACTTGGGTATTGCGGGTTAAGTCACACTGCAGACTTGGGGAATGGATCATTTGGTGAATCCACTTCATACAAGTTTTCCTTGGTTTTATTTGTGCCAGTTCTGGGGCTTGAACTTAGGACCTTGGTGCTGTTACTTTTGCACTCAAGGCTGGCACTCTTAACACTTGAGCCACAGCTCCATTGCTGTTTTTTTTTTTTTTTTTTCTGGCTACCTGGAAATAAGCGTTTCATCGCCTTTCCTGCCCAGGCTGGCTTTGAACCTCCATCCTCAGATCTCAACCTCCTGCCTAGGACTCATGTGTGCCACTGGTGCCTAGCCCCAGGTTTTCCTTTTTCTTGGTGGGCCAGCAGGCACCGCGAGCTAAGCAGCTCCAGGTGGTTTTGGGCCGTCCCAGGGAGCACGGCGCAGTGGACACGTGGCTGTCCATGCTGGCGCTGCTGCTCAGCCTCAGATTGTTGCTGGAACGAAGCACAGTGGTGGGAGGCTGACGCGCAGGCACACTCAGGAGTACCCTCCTCTCGTCTCCCCAGATGATCAGCATCTATGACGCGCACACGCAGCTGCTGAGGATAGGCCCGTACTCCTGGATGCCGTTTCCACATGTGGACTTCTGGCTGCAGCAAGATGACCAGCACATACTAGAGGTGAGGACTCCATTGCAGACCCTGCCTTCCTCCTCCGTGAGGAAGCAAGGGCCTCCCCGCAGGGGATAGGAAATGTCCTCACATCCTCAACAGAAGGGATAGCGCGCAGCTGGGGCAGGCGACATCCACCCAGTGAGTGCGACCCAGGTGTCCTCATGGAGGACTCATTGCCTCTCCTCTCTCGTGCCCCTTGTTTCCTCAGAACCTTTCCACGTCCCCTTTGGCCGAGCCCCCCCACTTCGTTGACCACATCAGGTCTACCTTGTTGTTCTTAAAGAAGAACCCTTCTCCCATGAACACGCTGTTTCCTGGAAATCAAGCTCTTCTCTACAAAAAGAATCAAGACGGCCTGTGGGAAAAGATTTCTTCTCCCCGGAGCTGCAAATAGGAATTACCAAAGAAAGCAACTTTTTGGCATGGCAAAGACTATTATTGAAGGTTGGAGTCGGGAGGAATTTGCAATCTACATCCATTAGTGTTAGGTCACCATCCTTAGTCTTTCAAGTAATTTTCAAAATAAAATCTTATTTTGGCAAAGGCACTTGTTCATGTTGACTTTGTGCTTCGCTGCTAAAAGTCAGCATCCAGCGATGAGGAGGAGGACAAGGTGCGGGGACAGCGGAGAAGCAACACGGAAAATGTGACCCAATCACCCAGCAACGTCCACACTGCGGAGCTGCGGCCCCAGCACCTTGTGGAGGCTCTGTCTCTCTGCGCCTGGGAGGCCAACTGTGCGGTCATTAAAATGCTCAGATTGCAGTCATTATGCACGCTATATTTTTAGAAACGTTTTCTGTTTCTAAAAATGTTACTGTGCCTGATAAAACAGTAAGCTGTCTAAACTGAGTTAGTTCACCAGTAACAATTTCAAGAACCTTTATTGAAACCAACATTCAAATAGTATCTCAAGGGTGAAATTCTGTTTCAACAAAACTTAACAATTCCAAATATATAAAAACACTTAAAAATTAATCTCATTAAAGGTGATAATTTACCCCTCCCCCGAGTTATCTGCTAGACTTCATTGCACCAAATAAACAGGGAAGACTAATCATCTGCACCAAAAAAAAAAAAAAAAAGGAAAATTGCCTTTTGACAAGTGGCAAATGTCAAAAATCACATCTGATCAGAATAATTAGAGGCTTAATGTGGTGTAACTAAGGCTTCCAACAACAGTCCTCAAACCAGTGTGATTCCTACCCTCTCTGCCGCACACCTGCTCCGGAAGGCGATGCTGTGTGCGGGGAGAGACTGCCAGGTCAGGAGTGTCTGGGAGCCGGGCAGAGGGGGCTACAGGGTCTCCCGGAGCAGGGCCTGGGGGTGCAGGTCTAGGGCGACTGCCTTCAGGAAGCAGTGTGCAGCACGTTAGTGTCAGCTCAGTGTCAGGGAGCCTCCACTGGGCTTTCGGATGAACAGAAGTGAGCAGTACATGAGGGCACCAATTTAAAAGCTACCAGTATTTAAAAATATACATATATATGGTCAAGAGACTGTACAATTAATCTTAGCAGATGAGTCCTCAGACCTGTTTACAAAGAGTAGTAGAGAAAGGGAGGAAGGTCCCGCCACACGTGGCACGAGTGCACACGGGCCTTCCTCAGCCTCCAGGAAAGTAGCAGTGTGGCCAGACGGCCCACAGTGCCCTTCCCGAGGCTCCCACGAGAACCCACTCGAGCCAACCAGGGCTGTCTCCTGCAGCTCCGCTGAGACGAGTGCCGAACGCAGTCCCTGGTCCCTGCGGGAACCCCAAGTCCTGGCAGAGAAGTCTGTGCAGCCTATTTCTTACGTTTAGAGATGAGAGCGAGCCCTGCGAGCCCGGACACTCGAAAGCCCCGTTCTCCTCAGTGACTAGTGTTCTGTAGTAATTGGGGGAATGGGTGCTCTACAGCTGGGCAGACCAGAAGCAGCTGTTACGGATAAAATGAATGACTTCTTTCCAAGAAAGCCTGGCTTTCAGGCATCTATTTGTGCAAAAGTCCAAGTTCTGCAGAGACAACAGGAACTTTATCACGAGCACGTGGCACGGTGCACACATTCAGTGTAACTTGGTCAGCGCAGCCTCATGCCTGGCACTTGACCTATCTCAAGCTCTCTGGCTCTTCTACCTGTGGGTGGTCATCTTCGGGGTGGCTGGCCTGAGGCACAGTGGCCTCCAGGGGCTGCTCGGGGCTGGAGGCCTCTAGGCCACTGTGCTCCGACCCACTGGCCAGGTGTTCCCCTTTCTCCAAGTCTTCAATGTGGCTGACAGAGCTGGTCTCGCTCACGGTGTCCGAGCCTCGCAGGGACCTTTTGAAGGGCTTGTGGCCTAGGAGAGATGGGATGGATGGAGCTGAGCTGCGGCACCTCGGGCCTCTGCGATCACAAGTCACAAGTTGCTGCACAGATCCTGCTGAGGCAGCTTGGACCTCTGGCCCCGTGAGGACAGGTGCACGCCCGTAGGCAGCCCCCCTCCCCCATCCAGACCTGGCCTGCCCTCGGGGTGCCACTGAGGCTCTAGGTGGGGATTCAGTCTCAAGAAGAAAGAATGGCCATTTGCAAGGCCAGCGATGGCTAGGCTGCTGTGAAGACAAACAGGACTTCAGGTAAAGAACCCAGAGAAGGAAGGAAGCAGAGAGCAGGAGACCTGTTGGCACGGGGGTCCAGGCTGCAGCGATAATGCTAAGAAATGAGGCCAAGGAGAGGTCATGTACCTGGAGGTCTGGGTTTGCTGCGGGCTCCCGAGGGGGTTGGGGGTGGCGTCACTCCCGTCCCCTGCACCTTGTAGACATACGTGTGTTCTGTGGACTCCAGAGAGCCTGACAGGGAAAGAGAGGCATGGGCACACACTCCTGGCTGCCCGGCACTCAGCTTGCCACCCCCTGGTGGGGAGCTGGACGAGGCTGAGGAACACGTGCCTCTGCTCCGGGCCAAGACCTGGCAGCCTGAAAACCCAATCCTCGTGGAAGGAGTCAGGAAGGGCCTCAGGTCTGGGAACCCTTTCCTTGATGGAACTTGTGTATCTTCCCCAAATCCCAGCAACTGGAAGCAGTCCCCTTTTTGGCTGTGCTGCTCCAGCACAGCCTCTGGCTGCGCAGCGCACTCGTGAGGACCTCAAGGAAGAGCAACCCAGCCCCAGGCGGATGTTATCTGTCAACCCAGAGGCAGCAGAGCTGTCCGGACAGGGGGCGAAGGGCCTGCCGGTCCTACCTGCAGTTAGGTTAAAGGTTCTTCCCTTCTGTGAAGTTTGGACTGGAGAAAACCAGTTCAGCACCGACCCTACCACAGGGATCTGTCGCAGCACTCCCTGGAAGACAGAATGTTCGCTTGGGACCCCGCGCCGGGCCTCCTGGCCACCCCCAGCCCCCAGCCCAGCCCGGGCAGCCTCACCTCCTCCAGAAGCCGCTCCTCGTTGGCCTTCTGCAGCTGAACCTGAGCTTCCTGAATTCCTTTCCGAACAACTTCTGTCATGTTTTCCAGAAGCTAAGGGAGATTAAGAAACTGTTATTTGTCCCAGCTTCTCGCCTAGAAAAATTTTAACAGCATTGGAGATGCAGTAAACGGGATTCTGTATTTAAATGCCAGAGTCAAAGTCAAACCAGAGAGAATGCTGGTAGAGGCCGGGCAGCCTCACTGTGGCCTCACTGGGCTCGAACGGGGAAAAGAGCTACCTACAACTATCTTATCAATGGTGGGTAAAGAGGCAGAAACAGTCTAGTGTGAGACTTCCACCACAGTGAGGACCGCTGTTCCTCAGCTTCCTCCTTCCCACCCACCCCACCATATGTCACATGTGTCTCCTCTCAGACACCATTGGTTTGGAGATTCTGTGCCACCCTGCCAACAAGCAGGCGCATCTCCAGTAGGAAGTAAGTCCTCAAGCCCCAGCTCCTTTGAGGAAGAGCCCAGCACGCAGCAGAGGCCCCGCCTCCCTGGCAAGCGCAGCACTGCGCAGTGACCTCACTGAGCGCGACAGGAAAGAGGGACACCACCAGAGAAAGGATGAAAGGAGCAGGCACTCCGGAGGGTGGCATCTGCCTCTCCAGCCCCACCTAGGCAGCCCCGCAAAGCCCAGAACAGGCAGGAAATACCAACTGGTTTCACAGACCCTTGAGTTTTCCTCAATCTCCCGGGCCGTGACGGCGATGGTCTCCACCAGCTCAGACACGTCCACATCGTCGCTCGCCATGCCAATGTAAATGCAGCTCTTCATGCTTCTGTACTCGGGGCCTGTGCGAGGACACAGGTGAGCGTGGCCTCACATCCTGTCCCCAGGGAGGGGGGAGGGGTGTGGGACATGGAGCAGGGGAGCTGGTGGCCTAGGAGAATGACACCTTCACCTGCATGCAAAGCCTAGGCTCTGGCTCTTTCAGGGGTGGAAGCTGACTTGTAAGCATAATTACCCATTTTAAATGTAAGGTCAGATTCCAATTCATTTAACTTTTTCAGGAGTCCAGCATGGATTTTATCCCCCTCTGGATCTGACTTCAAGCTGCTCTTATCATCATTCGCGTGTTCATACCTGAAATAGAATCAAACCTCAGTACTTCAATCTAGAGATCATCAGGACTACGGGCAGCGGGCAGAGCTCAGAAGTGAGGGCAAGGAGCACTAAGGATGGAGTGTGGACGGAAAACCTTCAGGACTGTGCTGTGTGTGGTGCCCGTGCACACGCAGACCAGAGCAGACCAGACCACAGCTGCCTCACCGAGCCCTATGCTGGGGCAGCTTGCCCGCCCAGCTCGGGCCTCTGTAAATGGCCAGATGTGTAGCTGAATCCTCCACGGATGGCTCTGCTGTGACTCCAGCGCTCTGGGTTGCTAAGCACGCCCTTACCTGACAACCCCTATCCCAGGCCAGTTGGGGTCATCAACATGGAGGAGGCCTGCGGCAGCCTCCACCTCCTGCTTGAACTCCTCCCGCAACTGCAGCGTGCAGGTCAGCACCGGCAGCTTGCTCTCGATGCAGGTGACCAGCTGGTCCACATCCTCTGCTCGGGTCCCTAATGCTGCAAACCCAGAGAGAATGTTGAGGGTGGTGTAGGGAGTGGCTGGAGTGGGGGCGCCCCACCCACCATGGAAGACTGAACCACAGCAGAGGCTGCTGTAGATAGAACGTCCAATGGAGTGCTCGGAGAAATCCAGTTCTTACCCCAAGAATCCTCTCAGAGGTTAAAAGGGAACCCAGCATCTCTAAGAGGGTGGGAAGAAGTGTGGGGCCAACTTGTGTCTGGGCCATGCCTAGTCGGGTCAGGGCCGAGAAGCAGGGCTGCACCGCTATCTCCCCCACCGCTGCTCTCGGGGGTGTCCTAGCTGTAGGGGCCTTTGAAGACAAACGCCTGTGTGTCCTAACTTGCATATGTTTGAGAAAATATCTTCCTAACAAATGCTGAAAGACACCTTAGGAAAAAGAACCAAATGTGTTCTAAAAATAAGTCACCTCACTAAAAAATCAAACACTGATTTTTATCATTTTTTTTCCAGTGTTTTGTTTTTTGAGACAGTCTTCCTATGTAGCTCAAGCTGGCCTCAAACTTAAGTCCTTCTGACTTAGCCTCATTAGCGCTAGGATTACAGGAATGCACCACGATGCTTGTTACAGAATTGACACCCCAAACTACACACATTTAAGGACACCATGAAATCTGTCACACATGAGTGGTTACACCGGTGGCATAAGGAAGTGGGGAAGCAGCCTGGGGTTCAAGAATCCTACTCTAGGTGGTGATATGGCTGAGAAGGCTTCCTCTCATAAAAAGCCCACACCCTTCAGGCCTGTTACAACCCCCAGGGAGCTGTAAAAACTGAAGGCATGTCCTTACCACTGGTCCTGCAGGGGACCAGGAGATGTTTATTCTGCCCCCCCATGTCTCCCAAAAACTCTCCACCCCACCCCACTATCTCTTCATCTCTGTGTGTCAGAGCATGGTGCTGAGCTACGAGACAACAGATGCCAGGCTTCATCCCGCATCCAAGGCACCGCATGTTGGATGGCTGGCAGCAGCTAGGTTTGAAAGCTCCATTGGGGAAAGCTCCATGTGCAACTTGAGTGAGAACTGGGACAACACCCATGGTCCTGGGCGATCGCGGGAACCCCAGTAGCCTCACTGTACTTCTGAGAAGTTATACCACAATGCTGATTTGCCTCAACTTAGCCCCAAAGAGAGGAAAGAGCAAGGTAGAGCAAAGCCCATCACTCAGTGGCCTGGGCCTCAGTGGGCATGGCCAGTTAGTTCTGCCCGGGACAAAGTTGGGGGGGGGGGAGCCCAGTCCTTACCTGCTGCTGTCATCAAGGGGCTGAACCGCACACACATGCCCTCGGCCTCCAGATCCATGACAGTGAGGCCACTGGCGGGCACCAGCTGTTTCAACTGCTCTCCCAGCTGCAGGGAAAAGTGCCCAGCTCCTGCCACGCAGCCAGTGTCCCCCATCCCATCGCCCCCTCCACTCCCCTGACCACCGCGACTGCTGGAGCTAGCGGCCTCCCTTCAGTGCCTACAGAGGAAAGCGTGCGAAACGCATTAAGTCGAAAGACACACACCAACCAAAACCCACCACACACGTACTGGGCATTCCTCCAAACTGACGCTTGTGCAGGTCTGTGTGGCACACTCTAATAAGCCCTGCCCCCCCCCCCCCGCCCCTGTAAACCCTCAGCTGCGTGGCTGACCCAACACAGGACGGAGCGAGTGTAGTTGAGATGTGTGTGGACCAACCACAATTTGGCAAAGTCTTGGGGCCCCATTGTGCAGGACACTCTTTAAGCTTGGACTTGAGGTGCTACTTCAACGCCCCTAAAGCTGCCTGAACGCAGTGCCTCTGGCCACATTGCCCTGCTGAGTGTGGGTACTGATGCCATGTTGTACTGATGTTCAAGAAGCTGCAAGATGTGCCTGCAGCCTGACATGGCAGCAGGGAAATGGTCGCCTGAGCAAACGGCAGATGTTGCCACAGGTGACTATAGGATCCCATTCAGACTGGAGGCCAGAACAAGGCCAGAGCCTTTCCAGGCCCCCAGCCCAGAGCTGCCTACCCATGCCCACTGTCACCCAGGCGTGAGGTCGGGACTGTTCAAGGCAGTGAAGGGAACAGGAGACCACGCCATCCTTACCCAGCGGTTCAGGGCATCACAGGAGTGCCTCTCCCTGCCGACTGCCGAAGGGGCCATGTTGGGTGCCAAGGCAGCTTTAAGCCCTGGATCTGAGGCCAAACACAGAGGGATTCACGCTCAGAAACAGGGCTAGGTTAAATAACCCAACCCCAATTCACTTAGATTCCCATGTGAGCAGCCTCCTATATTCCTAATGCCAAGGCGTATCTGACCAGTCAATGTCTCACCGACTCTACCTCTGAATGCATTCTGAGAATCACAATTCTTCATTCCCTTAAAAACAAAGTTTGCTCTCATGGGATTCCAGGAGGAAATCAAAGCCAGTGTAAATTAACCTGTCTACAGGCAGGGCCCGCGGTCCTGAGCATCACAGCCATGACTCCTCCCTTGCCATGCGTCCGGCTTCCTCCTCGCACCAGATCAAAGCGGACAGGGTTTGTGCCATCTTGGAGCTCACACCCTAGCTGAGCAAACTGACCAAAAAACCCACCGTCCTGCTGCTTTCTTGAAAGGAGTCAGGGCTCCAACATGGCCCCTTCAGAGGGGCCGGGAGATACTCCTGTGAACCATGAACTCCTGCCTTATCACTGAGGGCTCTGGACCCACCGAGGGAGCCAGCCCTCTGCAGGCAAGAGGGCCGGTGGGAAGCAGGGGAGCTGAGCTGCAAGTGGGAGGAGGAAGCACGGGCCCCCGCGTGTGGAGGGGATCTCTGGGTGGGTTGTGAGTGGGTGGCTGCCACCGTTTACAAGCTCACCTGCTGCCCAGTGCAGCAGTGGTCATCTGGGTGTGGACTGTGGTCATCTGGTGGTGACACTTGGTTCCCAGGCTCCAAGCTCCTGAATCTACAACTCCAAGCTCCTGAAGCTATGTCTCTGGGCACTACGGCCCAAGAATCTCAAGCCCCACAGCCGCCTCCAGCATTGGGAGGTGGAAACTAGAGCAAACGCTAAGGCCTGGAGGACTGGAGTTCAAGTAAGATCTGAGCAAAAACCTTTCGCACTATGTGACCTTCCTTCCTCTCCTTGTACTGGTGCCAGGATGGTGCCAGCATCAACCCTTCCACGCACCACCGCCACCCCAGCACGCGCCAGCCCTTCCCGCCCCACTGCCCTCCGCACAGGAAGCCTCCCCCCTGCATAGGATGAATTCCTTCAAACACTTCCCTCCTTCAAAATACATCAAGCTTAAATCAAAGATGAGTTATTTTGTACTATTTAAATGTTACCAAATTAAAAGCCTGTAGACGTGGATACCAAAGAAACCCTTTTCCAAAATCACCTACCTGAGCCTGGTAATTCCTGGAAAAATCTGAACACGATGACTGGAGAGCTGAGCTCATCTTCCACCTGCAGAAACAGAAGCCTGGCATTACCTACTGAGTGCACCGAGGCCGGTGCGTGCCCGGACAGCACGCTCAAGGGTTTTTCCAATTCAGTGGCGAGAATGGCAGAAAGCAAAGGTTTGGCAAAATGTGTGGAAGCAACTGAGCCCGCTGTGAGAGACCCTGTGCACTGGGTATGCCATCCTAACTGCACTCGCTCCGTCCTGTGTTGGGTACTAGACACATGACACACGAACCTCCCTACTTAGTGTGACCTCATGACGTGAAGAGGCTCTGCACTGTGCTGGCGCACACGGCCAGTGGCTGTGGGGTGAGGCCACTCGCTGGACAGCGCTGCCCCTGGCAGGCCTGCGGTGCTTCTGCAGGACGCAGCTCCGGGGTAGGGAAGCCTTCTGCCATTCAACAACAGCAGTGTCACAGCCCGAGGGAAGAAAGCCAGGACAAGAGGACAGACCATCTCAGAGCATTGGGAAGTGCCGGTTCTAGAGCCCTTCCACCCAGGCTGTTCCCCTCACCCTCTGCTGCCACCCAATCAGCCCGACTCCATGCGAAAATGCCACTGAAACACTGTTTAACAGCCACAGAAATGAAACGATTACTGCCTTTAAAGGAGCAGGAACTTATTATTTAAGTCGACTGGAGAAATCCCAGTGGGCAGGAAAGGTGACAAATAATCCAGCCATCCCTATGGCCAATTAAGATATGGTGGGATGAACTACGAGCCAGCCTTCTAAGTAGATTCTGACTGTCTTTCCTCCTTTCTCTCCATGGCCTCTGGTCCCCAAGGCCTTTGAGTGGAAGAAATAATTTACAGTGTTATTTACATAAACTTAGGGTTTGAGCAGCTCACTCGGTAGACAGAAATGATCAATTTCTACTAAATATCTAGATTAAATATAGTAACTAAAGACAATTTAAACTACTGCAGGCAGGGCTCACATAACAGCAGTGAGTCCAGAATGAAAGGTGACAGAGTAGGCTGCCAGCCACATGGCGGGGCAGTGCGGCCAGGGTGGACTTCAATGTCCCCACGAGGGACAGGGGTGAGCTGACTTGGATGGGAGCGCCTGAGCTCGGGTGAGGAAGGCAGGAAGGCCAGCTATGAAACTTCTGCCGAACACCAGGGCTCTGCACTAGGAGCCGGGAAGGAAGAAGCAGTACAAAGGAGACTTTGGTGAGGGTCAAAGGAACAGCATGTGAAAATCTCAGTTCTAGGCAGGTTCACTAGGATGCACTGCACAAGCCCTGGCTGCAGTGCTGCCCATGAAGGTGGCTGACCAGCCTCTACACCTCGTGGTTTGCCACCAGAAGGCATGCAGCTCAGGCATATGCCTGGCCTTCATATAAGATGCTCCAGAAGAACTGGTGATTGCCAGGAATGATGATGCACACCTATAATCCTCATGCCGGGAAGTAGAGACAGAGGCATCTCAAGTTCAAGGCCAGTGCTGGCTGCACAGTAAGACCCCCTCCCACACACACACACACACACCTCAAAAAAAAACCAAGGGGATCAAACTTCAGTAGAACACCTGCCTACCATGCACAAAGCCCTGGGTACTGCAAAAAACAAAACTGAATAACTAGCACCATGAGGCCCTGCTACTTTAGGAGGTGAAGGAGGCAGGAGAAAGGACTAAGCAGAAAGGGATGAGCAGGAGGAGTCCGAGTGGGCTTCACAAGGCAGGTGGGGAGGGAGGAGCGCGGGGCCTGAGACCCAGCAGCCCCCTCACACCGGCCCCCGTGGGGTGCCTGTGCCCGCAGTCTACACATCCATTGCACTTCTGTGTGACAGCTGAGCCCATAGCCTTAGGAAGTTAAAAAATGACTCAGAGTCACAGGGTGATCCTGTGACACTGCTGAGAGCAGAACTCAGATCTCCTGATTCACAAGCATGCCCTCTACAGCTCCAACGACCCACTCTCTTCCCAGCTTCTCTCCAGCTCGAAGCTGGGCCACCTGGCTCCAGAGTCCCAGTCAGAAGGCAACAGCGCCAAGACTCTAAATGTGCTCTAAACAGAAGCTGCGATAAACTCAACTGTACACTGAAACACTGAATGTGCATACTGAAATCAAAATCCAACCTGTGGATTTCCTGAAAACTCAGCTGCTTGTTGGCACTGTGGAATCCCCATTCCCTAGAGTTTCAAGAGGATTAGCCAGGAAGACAAGGGCAGGGCCATCTGTCTCTCCTCATCCCTGCCTCCATGGGTTTCAGAAAATGTAATTCAGTGTCTCTGAGACACATGCTTTTTTGTCTCACAGGGGTGATGGGTGTTGCAAGTGGATGGGCAGGTGAAGCTGTGTGCTTTGTAAGATCTTTGCAGAGTTGTACAGTTTTGTTTTTTTTCCCTTTGGCAGTACTTAGGTTTGAACTTGGGACCACACACATGCTAAGCAGGTGCTCTACCACTGAGCCATGCCCCAGCCCATTCTGCAGTGGTTATTTTGAGATGGGATCTCGCTTTCTGTCTGGCTTGTGCTTTGATGGTGATCTACCCATTTCCAGCTTCCTAGCATAGTTAGGATGCCAGACACATGCCAGCACATCCAGTTCCTCCTGTTGACACAGGATCCCAGATTTTTATTTTTATTTTTTGCCTAGTCTGGTTTGGAACCTTGATCTTCCCAGTCTCCAGCACACAAGGATTAAGGATTTCAGATATATGCCACCAACACCTATGAGAATTCTAAATTTTAGCAGGATAAATGGATTCTATGAAAGCACTGTAGGAATTTAAACAACTGTATGGTTTTATCCCAAAGACTGCTTTTATTAGAGCTACTCCAGTGAGATGAAGCACACCAGAGGAAACCATTCTGTCACTGAAGCCAAAAATAAAGTTATTTCAAAAACAGAAAATTGGATAGCATACCAAGATTTTGATGTAGTCCACCTTCTTCAAACCTTCCTGTAGTCTCTGACTCTGCAAACGACAAAACACCACGCGTATGATTTCATTAGATTAACACGATATAGTATATAGGGCCTTTACAGATCTTCAAACACACACCTCAGGCATCTGTAGCTGGAGAATTTCTAAGTCTGGATGTCAACTTTTGCAATTCAAATCTGCAAATGACCTTCTTTCAATTGCATGTACAAGGTCCTGACTTCAAACCCCACTCGGTATCACCCAGAACAAAAGGTGTAGGTTCTACGAGCTATCTGGAGGTCACTGATGTTACTTGTGAGAAAGCTGCTGAGGGCAAATGTAAGCACAGGGCAGCTGAGCACTGCAGCAGTGCTCCTGGACTCATGGCCTCCCCTCTGCTCCAGCTATAATCTTGACCAAGTTCTGTAAGTTTGCTGGGCTCCAACTTTCTCAATTATAAAATGGGGGTAGCAGGATGTGCCCTGCCAATTTGTTGTAAAGAATCACAAGTGGTGCTCAGCAACATACGCTGTGAGTGACATGCATGACAGCCACCGTCCTCACCACTCCCTCACATCTGCTCCTCGGTCCCTCAGCGCTGGTGCGCCCAGAACCATCACCTGCCTCATGGAGTCAGGCTACACCCACAACAGCACACACACACACAGAGTGCCTCCAGGACGCCCCACTCTTCATATGTCCTTAGCAGAGGAACTTCTGTCTGGTGAAGTTGTGGAACCAATGACACAATATATGTGCTTCATGGTGCTGGGCACCAACAAAGTGCTCCCCAACTGCCACCCCCCTCTGCAAGAGAGGCGAGGAGGAAGGGGGAATGGATGGCGCAGGATGGACTGTGGCGTCCTAGTGGTGGGGCCCGCCCAGTGCAGCGAGCCAAGTGGGCACTGTTCATCCACGCAGGCGCCAACACCAGGCACAGCTCTCACTTGCAGAGGAGCCCCAGGCTGCGGCAGCCTCCGGGGTGCCACAGTTAATGTCATCAGTATTTTCTTGCACTCCTCCTGCCCAGGGGAATTGAAAGCTTTCCCTTGAGTGCCCAAACCTTCCCCAAGTAGACGAAGTTACTACAGCAATAGATGCTTCTCTTTCCTAAGATGCAAATCAAGATATGAGCTAGCAGCATATATATGTATATATATATATATATTTAAAAATATAACTATTGTGCTTTTGTAAACACAAATCTTCAAATTATTCTTCAATATAAAAAAGAGCTAAGTTGTGGACCAGAAAACTATTGCTAGAAAAATTATGAAAGTGATAATTTACTTAAATATATATAAAAATTGGAAAGGGGTGACATTGGTCAAGGACATTGGTCAAGATGTCTTATGCTCATAAATTGATATGTTGAATTGAAACCCCTTTGTACAACTACTTAAAGATAGTATGTTATAAATACATACATCCATATACATGACCAAAAAAATACACACACACACACACACACACACACACACACACGACACTTAGGAAGTGCCAGTTCCCCAAAAAGCACACACCCACATTTTAAATTTTAACATTTTTTGAGGTGCTGAGACGGATCCTGGAGCTTTACATACACTAAACATGTCTTGCCATTTAGCTACAACTTCAGCCCAAGAACATATTTAAAGAGAGACTGAATGTAGAACTTAGGTGGTGATCAGGTGGTACCCTTAGTAACTTCTTTAGTGACTTATTGCTACCTAGCAGGGCAGACAACTAAGGCAGCATGGAGAGGGGACTCAGTACAAGATGCTGCAGAGTTTGGGCAGGCTCAGCTCCCACACTCTATAAACATAACTTCCTGCTTTCTAAAAGCTGTGGTTTGGATGCTGAAACCTGATCTCCATCGCACAGCAAGAGGCAGGGGAGGTGCTTGAGGCTTGAATGTGGAGCCTTCACGGAGGGGATGAGAGTGCACTTATAAAAGCAAGCACAAACAAGTGTTCTTGTTGGCGCATGTGTGAGCAACAGGCCCTCCCTCCCAGGCACTGAATAATGAGTAAGATGGCGTTGGAATTACTCAGTACCCAACAGGTCAAGATACTAAAGGATAACTATACATTTCTCACAATCAGAATATCCTGAACGCAAGAAGAGTTAGAATTAGGTCCCCAGAAACCTCAAATTTAGGAACACAAGCCACTGTGTCACAAATCCAGGGCAATCTGAGCATGGTGCAACATGCCTCTAATGGCAGCACTGGGCAGGCTGAAGCAGAAAGATCAAAAGTTCATGGTCGGGGGCTGGGAATGTGGCCTAGTGCTAGAGCTACTTGCCTGGGTTCGATTTCTCAGTACCACATTAATGGAAAAAGCCAGAAGTAGCTCTGTGGCCCAAGTGGCAGAGTGCTAGAATTGAGCAAAAGAAGCTCAGGGGCAGTGCTCAGGCCCTGAGATCAAGCCCCAGGACTGGCAAAAAAAAAAAAAAAAAGTTCATGGTCAGTTTGGAGATCCTATCTCAAAACACAGGGTGGGAGGATAGACGGGGTTGCTGGGTGCAGTGGCTCATGTTTGTAAGTCTAGATATCTGGTAGGCAAAGATTGAAAAGCTAGAGGTTCAAGGCGAGCCTAACAAAATTAGCAAGAACCCATCTCAACCAACTGAGCATGATGGCATGTGCTGGAAAGTGACAGCTTAGCCAGTATGTGGACCCAAATCCAAACCCCAGTACCACAGAAATAACCAATCAACCAACCAAGCCAACCCCAAACCAAACCCAATCAACCTAACAAACACAAAAACCTCATGCAAATGTGGAAGGAAAGAAAGAAGAGGCAAGACATGCAGTGGTAATTCCAGTTATGTGAGGGACTGAGGAAGGAGGATCTAGGTTCAAGGTCAGTCTAAGCAAAAGCTGACAAGACTCCATCTGAAAGGGCAAACCAGGTATGGTGGTGCATGCCGATCCCAGCTACTTGGGAAGCATAGGCAGAAAGACTGCCATGTGAGTCCAGCCAGGTAAAAAGTTTGAGACCTTATCTGAAAAATACCTGAAGCAAAAAAAGGTTGGGCACAGTTCAAGTGGTAGAGCACTTGTCTAGTAAGCATAAGGCCCTGAGATCTAACCCCAATGCTGCCACAAGATAAAAATAAAAAATATCCATGCCACCCATATTCTACCTTTCACCTTATTCAGGTTAGTCAGGGAAGGGGAGCACTATTCCCCCCTTTCTGCCTCCTCCCCTCTCTGGAAATCATCTTAACTTCTCCACCCTGGCTAACAGTGGTATTCCCTTTCATTTGGTTTGATTTCATCCATATACAATGCTGGGTGTCAGCAACCTCTTCCAGAACTTGCAACAAGAAACAAGAATACGGGACAGGCATTCAGCGATTGGTTATAAGGTGGTAAATCCAGGGATGAGGCAGAAATGGAAACCGTGGCCGTCGCCAAGGTCTCTACTCACCAGCTGACAGGCGTGCTTTATCCTTTCCACGATGCCGTCAAGTCCCAAGTATTGTAAAGATAACCACAGAGGCAGGGCACGGAGTTTGTCTGCTGGCTTATTTGATGTAAGACCGGCAACTAAAGTCTAAAATAAAGTCCAGTATGGGTACATTAGTCAAAGCAGAGAAGCCTCAGAGTGCTGCCACCATTTACGAGGCACTGTGTGGGGTGGATACCCGCCCAGCATGCAGCCTGTGTACCATCGGATTGCCAACAACTGTAGCTCAGTTCAGAGACCTGGCAGTGTCCAAGGGCTCATGGGAAAGGTATGGCAAAGCTACTCCAGGATGAGAATCCAGATGGACCACATCTGGATTCAAAAATTCAGGAGATAGGGACTGGGGATATGGCCTAGTGGCAAGAGCGCTTGCCTCGTATACTTGAAGCCCTGGGTTCGATTCCCCAGCACCACATGTACAGAAAATGGCCAGAAGTGGCGCTGTGGCTCAAGTGGCAGAGTGCTAGCCTTGAGCAAAAAGAAGCCAGGCCAGTGCTCAGGCCCTGAGTCCAAGGCCCAGGACTGGCAAAAAAAAAAAAAAATTCAGGCGATAGCCTCTTGAGCTACACTGGAACTAAATAGGGGAGGATCACAGTTCCTGGGACCAGCTCAGGCCAAACACAAAAGGAAAAAAGAGGCCCTATCTCAAAAAAACAAGCTTGTCTCATGGTGACACACACTTGCAATCCCAGCCACGCAAGCGTCTGAGGTAAGAGAACCATGGTCCAAGGCTGGCTGGGACAAAACTACAAGACCCTATCTAAAGACTGAATTAAATAAAGCAAAGGCCCTAAAGGTGTGGCTCATTTGGCATAGTGTTTATCTAGTGAGTCAAAGGTTCAAACTTAAGTACTGCCAAAAAAGTCCCAGTGAAGCAAACAGCAGTTCCTCACCTTGAGCATCCATCCATTCATCTATAACTGCTAGACATCAATTGTTCAAGCAGTAATCACCTTGTCACTAACTCCTCTATTAACAGCAAACAGAATTTAGGATTTTAAACACATGCACCAGGACTCAGGTTGTAGCTCAGTGGTAGTACTTGTCTCGTAGGTACATGGCCACAGGCTTGATTACTAATACCAGTAAAAAAAAAATATATATATATATATATGTATATATATATAATATATAGCTTGATGGGTATGATAGTGCATACTTGTAATACCAGCAGGCAGGAAGCTGAGGTAAGATAACCATGGCATTTAGGGCTAGCCTGGGCTGTAGTGAGATACTGACTGAAAAAGGAAAAAGAAAAGCATTGTATTGCCACCTCTTAACAATGTAGATGAGAAACCTTATTGAACTCGGGGCCTTGGGCTTGTGAGGCAGGTGCTCTGTCAGTTGTGCCATGCCTCCAATCCCATTTGGTACTGGTTATTTATTTTTGCCAGTCCTGGGGCTTGAATTCAGGGCCTGAGCACTGTCCCTGGCTTCTTTTTGCTCAAGGCTAGCACCCTTCTGCTTTTTCTATACACATGGTGCTGAGGAATCGAACCCAGGGCTTCACATATATGAGGCAAGCACTCTACCACTAGGCCATATTCCCAGGCTGGTATTCGTTATTTTTATGGAAGAGTCTGGCTTTATGTTCGGTCTGGCTTGGCATATGACTCTTCTACTTGTGCCTCCCCTGTAGCTGGGATAACAGGCATGTGCCACCACACCCAGCTACTAGTTGAGGTGGTGTCTCATGAACTCTTTTTAGCCCAGGCTTGCCTTAAGCCCTTGCCCCTCAGATCTTTGCCTCCCAAGTTTCTTGGATTACAGACAGGCTTTAGTGGCCTGGACGGGTCAGGAATTTCACTCTGGGGAACCTACTCTAAAGAAATAATTTGCGAAGCAGAAAGACGTTCATCCAAACTTCTATTCCAGAAATTTGAAAACATCATCAAAGTTCACAAATGACCATGACTAAACAAGAGTGATATTTGATGGAATATTATGCAGTTATAAACTGTCCTGAAAGTTCTTTATACAACTAGGGGAGCATGAGATGAATAAACAAACAACAACAAAAGAGTAGCCAGTATGGGTTCGTGTAAGAAATGAGATGAAGGAAAGCTGTGACTTTGTCTGATTGATCTGTAATGAATGGTAACAGCCCCCCCCCCCCCCCCGCCGGCCTCGGCCCCACTCCCACCCCCACCCCACCAGGCAGCTCACTCACCAGGGCAGGGTCATCATGCTTGTAGAGTGTCACTGCGGGGACAGCAGGCAGCCCCAGCCAGGGGCCTGGAGTCAGCGTCATGCTGTCGCATTTGGTTGCAGCCTACCCAAAGGAGAACAACTTGTCACCACGTGATCAGAGTACACTAAACCCACTCCCCACACCCCACTGTAAAGTATTTGGTGAAGACTCACAACATACCAGCACAGACGAGGAGACATAACCTAGAGCCAAGGTTGCCAGATTCACCCTGGAAAACACAATTACAGAAACTAAGTACTCAGTGTTAGTTCTTCACTAAGTGCGTGCTGTCCAAAAGGAAAAACCCCACGCCCAGCTGCGAGCTGACAGCCCCATATTAGTTCTCACTCCAGCTACAGGAGGTACAGTATTTATGGAGCCAAGAAACCCTTGCAGATGCACTTTAACCGGGACATGTATCAGGGTGTCCCTGCCTGCTTAAGATACTGCACCCAGATATGCTGGTTTCTCCAGAGCCACCACTCCTGTTTGTCTTTTTGAAGAGACAAGATAGCAGGACTTGGCCTAGATGCGCTAGTGGCAACTGCTCCCAGGACATTTTTTTTTTTGTGGCTCTGGGACTGATGCAGACAATTCTGTTGACAGAATGACTGCCGGAAACCAGCTAGGCATTGGTCTTTTTAGTTATGTGAACCAGTAAGATCTGTTTTAATCAACTTAAGCTACTTTATTACCTTGGTCTAAGAGCCCTTGGAGATGACTGTCACTAGAGTGGGGTCCCCTCTTACTGAGAACCTCACCTCTACCTACCCTTCCACGTGAAGCCATATGCCATACTGCTCACAGAGCTCTCTCAATCGCCCAATCTTGTCTGTGTGTCCGACTGCAGCTGTTCCTATGATAAACCAAACAAGCAAGGCTATTCAAAGGAACAAACTTTGTAAGCCAAAAAAAAAAAAAAAAAATCCCTGAGTCCTGCAAGTGACTAAACATAGGTGGATCTGTGTTTCTTTCAAACACACGAAGTCAGACAGGAAGCGGTAGTTTTCCTGCTGGCAATAGGTGGGTATTTAAGTGTTTTCTTTGTGAAATGAACTGCTTTATTGAAGTACAATTCACATGCAATAAAACCCACTGGTATACAAGTGTAGTTCAGGATATGGTGCAAGCCACCCCACAGTATGGACACAGGCTGCCTCTACTTCCCTGAAGCATCCTTGTCCCCACGGCAGCCCCTCTTCTCCCCACCTCCTCAGCTCTGTGCGGGCCCCACTGCTTCCCCCCACCCCCCGGCACTTGTTTCTGTCAGTCACTAACAATTTATCCATGGAACCAGAGCTCACAGAACTTTCTGTCTCTGCCTTCCACAATTCCTCCTGATGGACGTGCCCATCCCTGCTTAGTCCCCACAGCAGGTACACAACAGCCAACTGACACTTGTGCAAGTTCTTGGTGTGGAAGACTGATGGATAACGCGGTGGTAAGTGTGGAAGCCTTGTAAGGAAGTGCCAAGCTGTCTTCTAGCATGACTCTACTACCTGTATCCCCGTCAGTAACACAACAGTTCACCAGAATTTGGCACTTTTTTTTTGTTTGTTTTACTTTCCTCAGTTTTAACGTTATCTCACTGCTTTTTTATGTGATACTGAAGACTAGTGCAAGGCCTCCTGCATTCAAGGCAATTGCCCCACCACTGAGCTACATCCGCAGCCTTGTACTTTCAAATTATGTTTTTCTTTTCTTTTTTATTTGGAGATAAGTCTCTCTGTGTAGTCTATGCTGGCCTCAAACTCCCAATCTCCATGCCTCAGCCTCCCACATCAGCGCTAGAATTACAGGCATGTACTACACCATCACCCTTGGTAAACTGCACTGTGTTTGGACAGGGAGTTGAATCTAGGGTTTCATGCATGCTAGGCCAGTGTTTTGCTGCTTGAGCCAGGACCCCAACCCTTTTGTATTTTTGTTCCTGAAATAAAGTCTTAATAACTTTGCCTGGGTTGGCCTGGAACTTAGGATCCTTCTATCTTTGTTTACTGAGTAGCTAGGATTATAGGTGTATACCAGCATACCTGGCTTAACTTGAATTTTCCTAATGATCACCACTGATGTTAAGCATCTTCTGAAGCTCTTCTACACTCACATTTTCTTAGTGTTTTAATTCATTCCAGTAGCTTCTCATTAGTTGACTAAAGACCTGCTAGCGATACAATCATGTCATCTACAAAGATAGTTTTACCACTACTTCTTTTTTCTTTTTGCCAGTCCCAGGGCTTGAACTCATGACCTGGGTGCTCTACCACTTGAGTCACAGTGCCATTTCTGGTTTTCTAGCAGTTAATTGGAGATAAGAGGCTCACAGATTTTTCTGCCCAGGCTGGCTTCAAACTATGATCCTCAGAGCTCAGCCTCTAGTGTAGCTAAGACTCCAGGCATGAGCCACCAGCACCCAGGTGGAACATTTTTAAAGAGTTGGTCTTTTTAGGCTAAGTTTCTCAGATATCCAAAATCAAAGACTCAGATGTATGATACATACCAGCATTTGCCACAAGCAGTAGGGGCAGTCTTCCTCGTTCTATATCATCTTTAATCAATTTCTCCAGAAAGGCAACATCCTAGGGCCATAAAAATAGAAGATAACCAGCATAAAAGGCATACAGTACAAAGTTATGACTTCTGGGGATGAGTGCTGGTGAGAGATCAGGGAAGGTGAATGGGGATGAGTGTAGCTAAAGTAGTTTACTTGCATGTATGAAAACAGAACAGTGAAACCTGTTGAAATTTGTTTTACAAGGGAGACTGATAGAAGGGGTGAATTTATGGGGTACATTGAATACACTGGTGGAAAAGAAACCTTTTACACAACTACTATATGTTAATTTTTTTTAAAAACCACTTTTAGATTAAAAAGAAAAATTATGACTTTCAAAAGTATCACAGATGACTCTAGAAGTTAAACACTCTTACTCTTGACAATTTATGCTTCCTCTAATCATAGATGTTAAAACTAGTTTCCCTTAAAATCTAATCAGAAAAATCAGCCAAATGAGGTAAAAAGTGTTCATATTCAAAACCAACACTTCTCTATTTTTGAAACATTTGCATTTAGTGACAATCGTGTACCCTTCTCAAAAGATGGACAAGAGAATAGCTATTCACTGGTATACCTGAGTTAAAAATGGAGCCACCCAGGCTGGGAATGTGGCTTAGTGGTAGAGTACTTGCCTAGCAGGCATGAAGCCCTGGGTTCAGTTCCTCAGAATCACATAAACAGAAAAAAGGCAGAAGTGGTGCTGTGGCTCAAGTGGTAGAGAGCAAAAAGAAGCTGCTCAGGAACAGTGCCCAGGCCCTAAGTTCAAGCCCCAGGACTAGCAAAGCAAACAAACAAGCAAACAAATGAAAAAACTGAGCCACCCTGGAAAAGAAAGGCAGAACCCAGGACCCTAAAAAAATCAATCCTCTTCCTACTGTCACTTGCATGTCTAAAATAACTGAACTCAAATCCACCATGTAAAGAAGGATCTCATTTTCACAATCTACCCATTCACATTCAGGGTGCTGAGGAACCTTGAGTATGCAGCCAGCACGGGCTACACAGCAAGTCACTGTCTCAAAAAGACCCAAAGACCCAACACACCCATACATGAGTCCAGGCAACAGCGATGACAACTTACAACCATGAGCTTTATTTTTTTTTGAGTACCAATAAGTATTTATTTATCCATTGTATTTTCCCAGGAAAAGAAGGGAAGGCAAGAGTCAGCGTATGTTACAAAAAAAAATGATTAGAAAAGGGGAAAGGAAGTACTTGGGTACAGCAAAATCAATCATGAAATAAAACACCCCAGGGCTGGGATCATCAAAGCCCAAGGGAGTTTTGTCTGCAGGGATCAGAGAAAGGACAGACAGGTACACACTTCGCACCGTTCCTCCCCATAAAGTCAAGATTTCTCACAGTAAACATGGCGTTACATTCGTCTGTCTCCTATTAAACAATCTTGTGGCCACTTTGACATAACTTTCTTGCACCTGTGTACAAGTTCCTGAGTGACTTGAACATACATTCACATTCTGTTTCCTGGTCTCCTGACCCCACTTTCTACATGGAAAGCACCAATTGTTTCTCTCTACTATTACAGAACAAGTAGATTTGGTCACAAGTGTCTTGTTTGGTGATAATCACATTTAAAAAAAACGGACTCAGGTTGGGAACAAAGTGGGGGGGTGGAGCCCTAGCTTCAGAATCTTTGCATAAGTCACATAAGAGTTGAAGAGACATTCCACAAATTAACTGTGTATAAGCACACAGGTTTTCTTTTGAGGGAGAAAAGGGTAGGGAATAGGGCTTATTTTTTAGAAAAGATCTAGTCCAAAATGGGAAATAGGAGAAGTGAGGGCACAAAAGAAAAATGATGGTTTGATCCTCACTTTAGAAGAGGTCCCCTCAACTTAGTTTCAGATCCTTTTGTCTAGCGCAGAACTTTCTGTCAAAGATGCTTTGGCTATTTTTCTCAATTCTAAAAGTTTGTAAACAATAAAACCCCAAAAGATCATGGAGAATGACCCATACATTATTATTTACACAAACTAGGCCACCTAGCAATTACCAACTCAAAAACTCAGTAAAGTCATATGGGAATTGGGCTGGGAATTGGCTTAGTGGTAGTGTGCTTGCCTAGCATGCACGAAGCCCTGGGTTGGATACCTCAGTGCCACATAAACAGAAAAAGCCTGAAGTGGCACTGTGGCTCAAGTGGCAGAGTGCTGGCCTTGAGCAAAAAGAAGCCAGGGACAGTGCTCAGGCCCAGAGTCCTAAGCCCCAGGACTGGCAAAAAAGAAAAAGAAAAAGAAAAAATGGGAATTGCTATGGCTAAATGTTAAGACCACAGATTTGTCTTCCCCTTGTACTAACCAGGCAGGGATGGATGGATATATAAAGCAAGGACCTAAAATTTCAGCCTTTCAAAAGTCTTGGCTTCAACAACAAATGCTCAAGGGGGTGCGGGGAAAGAGGAACCCTTCTCCATTGTTGGTGGGAGTGCAAATTAGTACAACCACTTTGGAGAACAGTATGGAGGTTTCTCAAAAAGCTCAATATAGACCTACCCTATGACCCAGCCATACCACTCCTAGGCATCTATCCTAAACCGCAAACCCCAAGATATCAAAAAGACATTTGTACTTCCATGTTTATCGCGGCACAATTCACAATAGCCAAAATATGGAAACAACCCAGATGCCCCTCCACAGATGAATGGGTCCAAAAAATATGGTACTTATACACAATGGAATACTACATAGCGATTAGGAATGGTGAAATATTGTTATTCGCAGGGAAATGGTCAGAATGCTAACAAATAATGTTGAGCGAGACAAGCCTAGAACACAGAAGACAAAGGGGCATGATCTCCCTGATATATGACTGTTAACAAAGGGAGACGGAGAGACAGTAGAGACCAAGTCTGTGAATACTATATATGTTCTTGATACAGTGTATATTGTATATATGTCTACCTGACCTAGAGAAGGGATAGAAAAACAGGACGTAAGATATCACAAGAAATGTACACACTGCCCTACTATGTAACTGTACCCTTTTTGCACAACACCTTGTAAAAAAAATTTTGTTTTCAATTAATAAACAAATAAAAATAAATAAATAAATAAAATTAAAAAAAAGAAAGGGAGACGAAGAGACAGTAGAGACCAGGTCTGTGAAACCAAAAACTGCTTGTCAAATGGTATTTTCCACAGGATTGGGGCAGCGACCCAACAGTATATACCTAAAACCAAACAACTACTCAATATATAAAAGTCAAAAATTGACCTCTCAGTGGAATACAATAGCTCAAAAGCTATGTATGTACATTCATATAAGACTACTGTCGACATATTGTCTAATATCGACATTACATTTAAAGCCCTAGGCGAATTTTCTTGGGCTAGGCCACGTGGCTACTGTATATGTACTTGATACATTGTGTATTGTATATCTGTCTACTTGACCTAGAGAAGGGAAAGAAAAACAGGGTGTAAGATATCACAAGAAATGTACACACTGCCCTACTATGTAACTGTACCCTTTCTGCACAACACCTTGTCAAAAAAATTTGTGTTCAATTAATAAATAAATTTTTAAAAAAGTCTTGGCTTCCAGGGAGACCCCTAAGTGAGGGTCTTTTTGTAGCACCTGGAGCCAGTGTCCTGCCCTGCTGCACAGTGGTTCATACTGTTGTGTTAGCTAAAGGAGAAAAAAGGGGTTTCGTTTATATGCTGAGATCCCTGAAAACCTACCTCACTGAGCAGAAATGGGACAAAAGCAATAGAATGCATTGGGTGATGCGTGTCTGATCCTGGTTTCTTGTCTCCCTACAAATGCTGCCCCCCTCTAGTTAACCATGAGCTTCAGAAGGAAGTTTTGGCACTTATCTGGGCTACTATATTTCTACTTAAGATAGGCAATAGAGTTGGATGGAGTGTATACTTGGTATATGCATCAGGCCCTGTGCTCCATTTCTAGCACCAAAAACACTTCACAAAGAAGGTGATGGATAATGTGGTTACAAGATTCTTTAGAAAAGAGTGGCTCATTCCTGTAATCCTCTCTACTCTGGAGGTCCTCTGGATCATGGTTCAAGGCCAGCCCAAGCAAAATATTTACAAGATACCATATCTCAACCAAAGGAGAACTCACCATCTGATGCTGGGATCCAAACATAGTGTTGCAGGGTACCCGGCACAAGCAGGGGAAGGGCAAGCCGAGCTGCAAGAAGAAATATGCAAGTTTAGAAGAAAGATCTTTATTACCATTCACTTATGAATGTGAAAGACAAGCCACAGTATCTGAATGCCAGGAAGCAGAGGTAGGAAGACAGAATCCAAGTCTACAAAGACACAAATGTGAAACCCTATGTGAAAAGCAGTAAGGGCATGGCAGAGAGTCTGCATTACAGGCTCAAAGCCCTGAGTTCAAACCCCAGCACTATTTAAAAAAATTATAATATAAATCAATCATCCAAGCATGGTAGCACACATGTATAATCTAAGCACTCTGGAGGCTGAGGCAGGAAAACTCTGAATTTAAGACAGCCTGGAATATGTAACAAATCCATTTCAAAGAAAAACACAGAAGAAAATAATTTCCCCCCAGCTACATTTATAAAGAAGCATCGAAGTACACAGGAAGGCTAAACCCCACCAGGAACAGAAAAATGTGAATTTCTAAGGCTTTTTAAGAGTAGACAATGTAAAATTTTCCAAAGGAGGTGGCTCAGGATACAGGGTCACCCCAGCACACACATACATACATAAGAACAACTGTAAATAAGCCAAGGAACTAGCTTTGGAACAGTCTAGAGTATACTAAAAAACAGACTTTTGCAAACAAAGAAACTACTGAGCACTGGACATTTCTGGGGTAACTCAGGGTTCCTCCTCCAAACACGATGGTAAACACTACAACCAAAGGCATTCAGAGAACAGCAGTGCCTTCTTTACAGGACTCCCTCCCTGAGAGTGCAGAAAATACGTACTGGGAGAAACGAAGTCAGGGTTATGGATGGGTAGCTAGACAAATTAATGTTCTTCATTTTGAGCTTCCAAATACAATATATGTAATAATAATATATTCTTTCTCTCTCCCCATATAAATAGATGAGCCAGAGCTAGAAAAATGCATGGACATGTTTTAAGGTCTCAGGACAAAACACGGGGGCTGGAACTCAGTAGAATGCTTGCCTAGCACATGTGAGGTCCTAGGTTCCAGCCACCACTCTGTAAAAAAACAAAAGCAAAGCAAACCCACATTTGAACATTGTTTGTTTTTCATATTACCTGATTACAAAGGTACTGGCCCAGGCCAGGTCTAGCAGCAGCACTAAGATATATAACAGGCTTTTTATTGTATAACACATTGAATCCATCCACAACGAAGTCTTCGTATCGAGAATGAATGGCAAGCCTGCAGATCTTGGCAAGTCCTTCTCTTTCTTCTTCATGGAAATAGGCACAGCCATTTTCATACCTATCAAGAGATCCCAAATATCAATGTACTCTTGCTTCTGTCTAGTTCTGACTGTATATGCCAACTTTAGAATCATGAGAGCAATTCTTTTCTCAACTAGAAACTCTCCTAGCATAGGCAGGGAGGATCAGGGTGCAAGGTGCCCTCATCTCAGATGGCTGGCTGGCCACTCACTCCAGCAAAGGTTATAATAGAGAGCAGTAAGGACATGATATCCACACTCAACTCCAGAAAGCAGAAACTAGCAAATAGACACCTGGAGTCCCAGATACAAAAGTAGAATCCACACAAAGGAAAGAATGGGTGATTCAAGCATGGTTGTTAGCATCAGCCCTAAAACCTCCAAAATAAATGCTTTTTAAAAAATGCTAGTACTATATCACAAGAAATGTACACACTGCCCTACTATGTAACTGTACCCTTTTTGCACAACACCTTATCAAAAAGTTTTTGTTTAATTAATAAATTAAATTTAAAAATAATAAATAAATAAATAAAGATAGATAAATAAATAAATAAATGCTGGTACTGGCTGGGAATATGGCCTGGTGGTAAGAGTGTTTGTCTCTTATACATGAAGCCCTAGGTTCAATTCCCCAGCACCACATATGTAGAAAACAGCCAGAAGTGATGCTGTGGCTCGAGTGGCAGAGTGCTAACCTTGAGCAAAAAGAAGCCAGGGACAGTGCTCAGGCCCTGATTTTAATGCACAGGACTGGCCAAAAAAAAAAAAAAACACGCTGGTACTGAGGCATGAAGGACTAGGGTACTTTCCCTTAGCATATAACTGCACTTCTGCTTTCTGCTGGTTAATTAAAGATAAAGAGTGTCACAGATTTTCTTGCTTGAGCAGGCTTCAAACTGATCCTCATATCTAGCTAGGATTACAGGTGTAGGACACTGGCACCCAGCAAGTTTTGCTTTGTTTTTTGTGGTTTTTTCTGGCCAGTCCTGGGCCTTGGACTCAGGGCCTGAGCACTGTCCCTGGCTTCATTTTGCTCAAGGCTAGCACTCTGCCACTTGAGCCACAGCACCACTTCTGGTCATTTTTTATATATGTAGTGCTAGGGAATCGAACCCAGGGCTTCATGTATACGAGGCAAGCACTCTTGCCACTAGGCCATATTCCCAGCCGCAAGTTTTGCTTTAATTATAACTTTGAGACTTTTTACGCTTCCTATTCTCCTACAGAATGAGGAGGAACATGGTGATTCAAAGTATTCAATCTATATCACTGCTCTATCTTGCATTAACATACCAAATATGGAAAATAAATACTTAAACATAAGTAAGGGCTGACTCCAGCAAACACGTCAGTGCCTTGTACTCAGTTCTGACCTATATTGACACAGGGCTCCCTTGGCTCCCCAAAGCACCGTGAAGCAGATAGTAACTGTCTCCCCTCTTAATACATCACAAACATAAAGGCACACGAGCTTAAGCAATCTTCCAAGAGGCAAGTGTCCTCCTAGAACCTAAAATGTCATCATATGTCTTTACCTGAAAATTCTGCACAGCCACAGGGTGGTATCAGAAAGTATCCTAGTCGTAAGTTTTCTCAGCTTCTCTTTGTCTAGAGTTGAAATATAAGCTCCCAGACTGTGACCCAGCAAAGCCATGTGACCTTGTTCTCCAATACTCTGGACTCTGTTTATAAAAATTTGTTACATTTAAAAAAAAAGTATTAGAATTGAATAATATAAAAGGAGCTATAGTGAGCCACAGAAATTTGTCAGACTTGGGCTGGGGATATGGCCTAGTGGCAAGAGTGCTTGCCTCCTATACATGAGGCCCTGGGTTCGGTTCCCCAGCACCACATATACACAAAATGGCCAGAAGTGGTGCTGTGGCTCAAGTGGCAGAGTGCTAGCCTTGAGCAAAAAGAATCCAGGGACAGTGCTCAGGCCCTGAGTCCAAGCCCCAGGACTGGCAAAAAAAAAAAAAAGAAAGAAATTTGTCAGACTTCAAATCCATGTAATATTCAAAAGGCATTAATAAAGATAAAATCAGAAATTCAATGCATATTAAATACTGAAAATATCAGGAGAAAAGTATTTTTTTAATTGAATCCTATCAGAGATGGATGCTGTTGGCTCACACCTGTAATCCTAGATACTCAGGAGGCTGAGATCTGAGAATCGTGATTCAAAGCCAGTCTGGACAGGAAAGTCTGTGAGACTCTTACCTCTAATGAACCACTAGAAAACAGAAGTAGAGCTGTGGTTCAAAGTGGCAGAGCACTAGCACGGAGCAAAAGAATACCAGGACAGGGCTGGGAATGTGGCCTAGTGGTACAGTGCTAGCCTAGCATGCATGAAGCCCTGGGTTCAATTCCTCAACACCACATATACAGAAAAAGCCAGAAGTGGCACTGTGGCTCAAGTGGTAGAGTGCTAGCCTTGAGCAAAAAGAAGCCAGGGACAGTGCTCAGGCCCTGAGTTCAAGCCCCAAGACTGGCAAAAAAAAAAAAAAAAGAATACAGGGACAGTGCTCAGGTCCTGAGTTCAAGCCCTACAGCTCACCAAAAAAAAAAAAAATGCTGTAAATATCTTTCTTTTTATTGAATATGCCCAAACTATTTAAAAGTATTTTTTTTTAGTATTTTAAAAATTAAATTCCAGCTTAAGAAGTAGAGGAGAGGCCGGAGAAGTTCTACCACTGTCAAAGCCCTAGATTCCATTCCTAGCACTGCAGGGAGACAAACAAAAAAAGAAACTACAGAGAACAGAATTAGGATAAAATGGCCAGAACAGGCACGATGGCTCCTGCCGGCCCTCTCCATTACCGTGTGCTCATGGGCTCCTCTCCTTCGTCTCCATGCATCAGATTCTGTACTAACTGCAGGATGCTCACCATGTCTTGCCCACTGCAAAACAGAAAGTCAACAGCCTGCTGAAAAGAGCACACACCCTATCCCAGCCACCAACTAGTGCATTTGTACAAGCTTCCCTTTCACTGGGTAGCAAGCTGACTACAAGGGAGAAGAAATGTGTTTTCAGATATAGTTTATACTTAAGAAATAAATCGATTCTCAACTTATAAATTCAGAATTTTAACCTTACTGATGATTATCTCTACTTAAATATGAGTTTGATTTTAATTTCACATTTTGCTCTACAATATTCCTATGCTGATTCATTTTAGCAGAGAATATTTAGTAATCATGTTAGAAGAGTCAAAAGGCCTTTTAAGGTGCCAGAAGTTCACAAAGGCAGAAGGCCACTAGCATACCTTGTTTCCCTCCATGAAGGAGGCTTGCCTGATTGGACTAATAGCCTTAAACGTGTAATGAAAACATGTAATGAAACCATGGGAGAGCTGTGATATGCTTTAACTACATATACTTCCATCTAAAACATGCCTCTAGTTGCTCACTGCACGAGCTTCCACCTGCTTAGAAGAATATGAATGGCTAATGGGATAAGGATGGTAACTGGTAACACAACTTGTGACGGGTGTAATGTAAAAACAGTATCTGTGGATAAGATCACAACCAAGAAAATTTTCACCTTCAAATAGAGCATCACTGTCAGAACAATGCTCAATTCCTCAAGGCAATGAATGACCTTCCAGTGAGAGGGGCTCTGGCCTTCACACAGTGTGAGACTGGGGTAGGGAGGGGAAGTTGAGGCACACTTTGCTACTGGCCTTGTGACTTTGAGCTAGCTATCCAAACTTGCTAAGCCTTTACAGGTCGGTTGAAGATGCAGTCCGAATGTGTGTGTACTACACCTGGTGCCATGCCTGGCATATCACCAGACTCAAAATGGCGATCAACATCATAATGGTGAAAAACATGCTGCCATTCTGAGGGCTTCAGATGTTCTTGGGAGTGTCTCTTCTAGGGAATGTGCAATGGGAAGAACAAACAAACCTTACCACCTTATGTCCCTCTTGGCCTGCATAAGGAGTCTTACAGAATCTGCCTCCTATACAGTTATAGAAACATTTCACATGGAGTCGGCCAGGTTCATTTTAAGCAGGAGGAGTATCTTAAGGCCTTAGCATCCGGGTATTTTAGATACGATGTTTCCTGGTACACCAGGATACTTCCTCCATACTTTTTCTTTTGCAACCTTATACAGGTCAGAGAACAATTTAAGGGAGTTGTACTATTGACCTACGTGCAGTTTCCTGGTTATAAAAGAGAAAAATAAGTTTGTCTTAGGGAAAGTAGGCAGGGATTTTAGCTTCAGATTAACTATTAGCATCCTGCAAAAACTGCAGCCAGCTACTTGTGGTTTTCTGTTCAAACCACAAAGACTTGATTTGCTTTAGTTGCCAATCAATGATGACAGCTGACATTTTACTTTCATCTACTGCAACAATGACTAGTCTTACCTAATTGAAATTTCTCTCAAAACAAAGCTCAGTCTACTGAGAAGATTCCAAGGTTCAAGGACGAACTATGCATGACATTCCAGTTATAAGTACAAATTCAGGTATGGCTTTGGAGTCATGGAGTCATATTAAACTCTGAGTGGAAAGATGGTAGGCTCCACATTATCACCAACCAGCCTAAGGCATTTCAGTTTTCCAATGTTCTGCTGAACATAACATTATGTAAATTTTATTTGTGCTCATTAAATTAAATTTGTAAACAAGGTCTTGGGGTAGAAAAGGACGCATCCTAATTGATCTCCATTTCTACTTGCCTGCCCTGGAGTGGTCCTGGGATGTCTTCCGATGCGGGCTTCTTTCCATTCTCTTCCTCTACTCTTCTAATGGGAAGGGAGTAAAATGGGTCACTGATTTTATCATGTCAAATTGCTAACATGTGAGCATGCCAACATGAAACACACTGATCATGTCACTCTGGCCTCAGTTTTGGATAGTGTTTCAGAAAAAGAACATGACAAAACCACTTCAACCCACTTTTGGTTAGAGGCTCAATATGACCTGAATCTGTAGTAAGAACTATTTTACAGATTTAAATCAGTATTATGTAAAGGCCTTCTTTACAGACAGAATGGAAACTTCAAAGTTCTTCCCCTCATCTCAAAATCCTGTAATTATAAAATTCCTTCAACCCAAGACAAATGCCAATTTTCAAGTCAGTAGAAGCTATGTGTGACACTCTGAAGTCTAGAGGTGTCCTTGACAGAGAGAAACCAGAGCCACCAGTTCCTAAACAGGCTGGACACGTTGAGCAGGGTGGCCTTCTGTTCCACACTCTGTCCCACATGCTCACCTCTGACTGTTCTCCAGCATCTTCATTGCCTCTTTCAAGTTTTTCCCCATTTCAGCTAAGGTAGGGTCCGCTATCTGGAAAACAATCCAGAATAAAGCAAATTTGAACATTCCTCTATTACTCTGACAACACAATTCACCAAAAACTCAAATGCAAGTCCACTTTCTTCTACATTGATTATAAAATACTACATGTAAGAATGTCTAATAGTACAAAAGTATAACACACAAAAAAGCAATGTGAGGGCTGGGGATATAGCCTAGTGGCAAGAGTGCCTGCCTCGGATACACGAGGCCCTAAGTTCGATTCCCCAGCACCACATATACAGAAAACGGCCAGAAGCGGCGCTGTGGCTCAAGTGGCAGAGTGCTAGCCTTGAGCGGGAAGAAGCCAGGGACAGTGCTCAGGCCCTGAGTCCAAGGCCCAGGACTGGCAAAAAAAAAAAAAAAGCAATGTGAAACTTCCAATAGTATAAGAGTGTAACAGAAAAAAGTCTTCCTACTCCCCAAAATGACAGGTATGTGCCACACAGCCCAGCTATCCAGTGAAAAGGGACCTCAAACTGCTTCTCTGAACACCTCTGCCTTTCAACCACAATTCAGTATTTCCAAAAATCCTTCATGGGGAAAACCACTTTCATGCCTTTGTATTCTAAGGATACTGATGTCATTTTTTTTTAGAACCCAAAATCTGGACTCAAAGTCTGACAAAAATGGTTGCACTCATGGGGCTACTGGGACAGAGCCCTTGAATTGAGCATATTAGCCATTCTAATCGGCAACTGCTGTCTACCCACCTGAATCCTTACACCCTTTACTGAGAACTGGGTTATGGATGCTCTTTTCTAGCACAGATAGTTCCCCAAATACATTGTGAAGGCAGGTCTTCATACTCCCACTAACTGGGTTTCTCTTACAGACCAAGGAACCCAAATGGTATGAGCAACATTTATAAACACTAGAATCACATGCGGCCCCATCATCCCCATCTGAGTCCTGCTCATGGAGTGCACTGATGGAGTTTTGATTGCTCTCAGTCTTATACTTCTGGAGGGTAAACAGAAGGCAGGAGTGGACAGGAAGGGAAAGGAGCACTTGCAGGTAAATTTGAGTAATTCAAATGTGCATAAATGCTGACCCTCACAGAACACATGCTCGTTGCAGTAACTGAATGATCCAAAATATAAAGTGTTATCCAGTTGCAGGATAATACCAGGTTCTAAAAGAAGCTGTACATTCATCAACTCACTGCTTAATAATAAAAGCCATGCCTGGGCTGGGAATATGGCCTAGTGGTAAGAGTGCTTGCCTCGTATACATGAAGCCCTAGGTTTGATTCCTCAGCACCACATATATAGAAAACGGCCAGAAGTGGCGCTGTGGCTCAAGTGGCAGAGTGCTAGCCTTGAGCAAAAAGAAGCCAGGGCCAGTGCTCAGGCCCTGAGTCCAAGGCCCAGGATGGCAAAAAATAAAAAAAATAAAAAAAATAGGGCTGGGAATATGGCCTAGTGGCAAGAGTGCTTGCCTCCTACACATGAAGCTCTCGGTTTGATTCCCCAGCACTACATATATGGAAAACGGCCAGAAGGGGCGCTGTGGCTCAGGTGGCAGAGTGCTAGCCTTGAGCAGGAAGAAGCCAGGGACAGTGCTCAGGCCCTGAGTCCAAGGCCCAGGACTGGCCAAAAAAAAAAAAAAAATAAATAATAATAATAATAATAAAATAAAATGAAATATAAAAAAAGCCATGCCTATACAAGCGTCTACAAAGGGCAGCCACTGCTTCCTCTTCCCATTCACATCCTCAGTACCTTTTACAATGCCAGGCAAAGTGGCTATGTCACCACACAACAGCACAGCAACAGCCAGACACAAACCCAGATGAATGAAGAGTTCAACTATAGCATAGTTACCTGTGGTTCACTATATAGGAGAAGACATGATATTGAGAACTATTCTACATCAGGTTCTTACGAAGAAAGTCACTAATTTCTGTATGCTTTAGAACCAAGCACAGGGTCTGCCGCAGAGCAAGTACTTAGTCAGACATAGGATCTTTAACTAACACACTATAATCCAGTCATTATGCTCGCTGATCTCCTTGCAGACCTCACTTCCTCATTATCTCTCTGGAACCAGTACTCTTAACATTAGACAATACTGCTTCTCAATTTTATTAAGAAAGTAAATGAAGCAACTCATACTCTGGGAACGCTCGAAGATCATAATTAGCACTAAGGCTGAATGTTAAAGTTATCTTTGCTTAATATTTTCACAAGGTCAACAAAACAAAACATAAATGAGCCTGGCACCAGTGGCTCATAGCTATAATCCTAGCTACTCAGGGCTGAGATCCAAGGATCACGGTTCAAAGCCAGCCCAGGTAGGAAAAGTCAGTGAGACTCTTATCTCCAATTAACCACCAGGGAAAAGTGGCGCTGTGGCTCAAAGTGATAGAGCACTTAGCCTTGAGTGAAAAGCTCAGAGATAGCACCCAGGCCCTAAGTTCAAGTCCCATGATAAAAATAAATAAACAGAAAAAAAAACCCACAAGGAGTTCCCTTCAGAGAAATTTTCATTGTACAACAGTCTCAACTGGATAACAATAAACCTCTCTGATCCTTACTGGGGCACTTTTAAGAGCCAATGGGGCACTGGTAATAATTAACCCAGAACAAAAGGTATAAACTGGGATGGTCCTGGGCAAACGCAGATGTACCGTCACCCTACCCTTAATGGTGAAGTTTACTTCAGATCTTAAACCTCATTTCTCATTCCATTTCCGTGGGGGTTGTTTATGAGCTCTGTGAGTGGAATGAAGACAATGTACTAGTTTGAAGCAGTGCACGCTGCAATGTAGGCACTGCCAGCAGCACCTGTCTCAGTACTCAATACTGGGCACTCAGTACTTAGCACTTCACAATTCCCATGTGGTCCCAGTAGACTTCCTTTCCTACCTGTGAACAGGTTTAAATACATCTTTCTGTCTATAGGGCCTGCTAGAAACAATTCAGAGAAAAGGTCCTTTTATCACAGAAAACTCCACAGCTTCCAACCCCACTCCCCACCCCCTGAGGTCAGCTGGCATTTAGCCTGCTTCCTTTCCATTACTTTTCTCACTGAGTAAGCTGGGCCATTACAATATGTAGGAATGTGGTGTTTTAAGTTGCTTCTCTAGGAGAACGAGCTGTAACTCAAGCCTTAAAAAGTCTTGTAGCAACCAGACCATCAAGGAATAAACAAAATCCTACAACAAAGCATCTATAAAGTATATATGTATGTGTGTGCATATATATATGCATACACACACATACACATATATTCATTCTTACTCTGAGACAAGGTCTTCCTATGTAGCCCAGGATGGCCTCAAATTCCAGATCCTCCTGCCCACTGCCTTTTTTGTTTTTTAATTTTGCCAGTCCTGGGGCTTGGACTCAGGGTCTGAGCACCGTCCCTGGCTTCTTTTTGCTTAAGGCTAGCACTCTACCACTTGAGCCACAGTGCCACTTCTGGCCATTTTCTATATATGTGGTGCTGGGGAATTGAACCCAGGGCTTCATGTATATGAGGCAAGCACTCTTGCCACTAGGCCATATTTCCAGCCCCCACTGCCTCTTGAGAACTGGAATTAGAGGTGTATACCACCATACCCAGCCACAAACACATTTTCTAATCACAAAACTACTAAGTACTGCTGAGAATTCAGAAGCAGTAATACTCATTGGGCTGAAAATTCATAAATGACATTTCAACTAGTTGATCTGTATGGAACTAAATGGATTCAGTATTCTGCTATATGTACACCTAACCAATCTCAATTTCAAGGTTCCTAAAGAGAACCATTTAATTGCATGCTCAGTGAAATACCCTGACACTAACAGGAATACACACACAGTATTGAAATTACTTAAATGGAGTCAACTTCAAGGTAAGGTAGAGTAAAGGAAGTCAGGGAGCAATGTGCAATTTTTTTTTTAAGCTACAACAAGGCATTAGTGGCTGATACTGCAATCCTACCTCTGAGGATCCAGGTTCAAAGCCGACCTGGACAGGAAAGTCTATGAAACTCTTATCTCTATTAAACTATCAACAAAAAGCTGGAAGTGGAGGCATGGCTCAAGTGGTAGAATGCTAGCATTGAGCACAAAAGCTCAGGGACAGTGCCCAGACCGTGTGTTCAAGCTCCAAGACTGGCACACACACACAAAATATAAAAAGCTGGAAGTTTTATAAATGTATTTTGTATATGGTTGTATAGACCAACAAAGAGAAAATCACCAGTGTTGAAGGAGTGGTTCCAATTGTAGAGTGTCAGCCAATGAGCAAAAACATCGGAGACCAAGTCAGAGTCCTGGTCTCAGACAAAAAAAAAAATCACTTCTATTGGTTTGTGGCAAGAAACTGTACCAACTCAGTGTGATAACATGGGTAAACTTTTCACCCTTATTATTTAGAACACATTCTACTTTCTATTTTGCTTTGTTTTACTATGTAGCATTATCTGATTCACTGACTTGCCATCCTACGTGTAGGATATGATTCATTTTTTGAAAATCCACCATTTTAATAGATGTTTGTGCTTACTGATAATCTTAGTTAACCTATCACTTTTTAAATATTTAAGAAGTTATTTATCATAACCTTGCAAAAGTGAAAACTTCAGTAGAGAAATAATAAAAGGGATTTAAAACTGAGGAATTCCTAAACTACAGTCACTTAAAAATTGTTCTCAGCAGGGCTGGGAATGTGGCTTAGTGGTAGAGTGCTTGCCTAGCATGCATGAACCCTGGGGTTTGATTCCTCAGTACCCCATAAACAGAAAAGGCCAGAAGTGGAACCCTGGCCACTTCCAAGAGGTAGAGGGCTAGCCTTGAGCAAAAGCTCAGGGACAGTGCCCAGGCCCTGAGTTCAAGCCCTAGGACTGGCAATAATAAATAAATAAGCAAATAATTGCTCCCAGTATTCAAGCATAATTAAATTCTCAGATGTACTTTCTTCATTTGCCAGCTTACCAAAGTATGGCTTTTAAAAAATGCACATGGGCAGGGGTAGGGGGTTGGCTGGGGAGGGGAGAAGATGGGAGAAAATAAGGGGAAAATAAGTTTGATAAGAAATGTATGGTGTGCTGGGAATATGGCCTAGTGGCAAGAGTGCTTGCCTCCTACACATGAAGCTCTCGGTTTGATTCCCAAGCACCACATATATGGCAAACGGCCAGAAGGGGCGCTGTGGCTCAGGTGGCAGAGTGCTAGCCTTGAGCGGGAAGAAGCCAGGGACAGTGCTCAGGCCCTGAGTCCAAGGCCCAGGACTGGCCAAAAAAAAAAAAAAAAAAAAAAAGAACAACAACACAGCACGGCAGGCCCAGAACACTGCAGCCCCTATGGATCAATGGCGAAGCACAGGAAGCACAGGAATTCTCCAGGCTGATAACCTACAGAACTTGCCTACCAAACTTTGTTAGACTCTCAATGTCTATATCTGTATTTTTTTGCCTGATTTCAACAGTATTTAATGATTAATTCTAAGGTTTGGATGTTTATTGGAGGCTCTGCTTGAGTGTATGTGAGCATAAAGACTAGCTCATTAAGCAACCTAATCTTCCCACATGATAGGAAAGCTTTTTAAAAAAAATTTTTAAATTTAATCCAAATAAACATTTATTGCTGGGCTGGGAATATAGCCTAGTGGCAAGAGAGTTTGCCTTGTATACATGAAGCCCTGGGTTCGATTCCCCAGCACCACATATATAGAAGACAGCCAGAAGTGGCGCTGTGGCTCAAGTGGCAGAGTGCTAGCCTTGAGCAAAAAGGAAGCCAGGGACAGTGCTCAGGTCCTGAGTCTAAGGCCCAGGACTGGCAAAAACAAAAACAAAACAAAACAAAACATTTATTGCTATGCAAGCAAACCCGGCTTTGTACTTTTGAGTGTCAGGGGCAGGTCTACCCATGGTTAGGAAAAGTCAACTTAAACTCCCTACAGGACATTTCTATTACATATAGCAAGGGATTCACCTTTTCTCCTATTTTTCTTCACCTATCCCTCCTTCCCTCTGTCCTTCTTCCCTGGTAGGAAAGCTTTAGTATACAATGTGACTATGAGGACTTAACCTTGCAAATTCCTACAGAAGAGGCAGCAAAGAGCAAATAGGGACCCTGATTTGACTCTTGGTGGTCGCTGTAAAGGTGGGAGGGTTAGCAGGGAAACACAGCTAACAGATGTCAAATGTTGCTCACAGTGTGTTATGTGGAGGGAAAGGCTTCCAATCACATGTCCTAGAAGTATGTTGGAAACCCTAGAGATCCAAGTTAAAAAAAAACACCTTCCTAAAAGCCATTGCTTCTAGAATCCATTCACTTCAACGTTAGACCACGAGAAAGCACTTCTACATAACCCCCCCACACACACATACACAGGGCAAGACATACACAACTGGCAAGCTTTATTTCTAAATCCTTGTAGTTTATCTGGAACCACACACCTAGACAAAAATAAAATTGTTTAAAGCATGCCATAGCAACTGAATATAATAACTTCCTCTGAGAAAATCTTCTTTAAAGTGTTCCTAGAACGTTCCAAAGAACAAGTCAGAAAGATAACTATTATCCTTGTGCGGGAGGTACAGCTCAGTGGTACAGTGCTTGCCATGGGGGTGGGGGGGCAGAAAGGGGGGAGCGATGAGGGAGAGGGAGAGAGAGAGAGAGTTTGATCTGTTCCCTGGAATGCATATGTGGAAATGTCACAATGAATCTCTTTTATACGCTAATTTTAAAAATCTTTAAAAATGAAAAAAATATAACATTCTTATCAATATTATTATATCCAATTATGTAGGACTCAGTTTGGCAGCCCTCTCTTAAAACATAATTCTGAGGAAACATCATCAATTCCTGGTGCTTCTATGTGTCTTGAGACAGTTAAGGCTGAGTTGTGCAAAACTGCCAATATTCAAGTGTTTAGATTTAATGCACGAAAACAGCAACTTCAGAGTAAAAGCACTGTTTTGGTGTTTCTGGTTTTGTGCAACTGGGAAGGGATTTTATGAAAATCTTACCCTTCTCTTGGTCATTTCTAACTCAGAATGCACTGCCACCAAAAAGGAAAGTGTCTCTTGCAGCAAAGCAAAATCCAGCAATACTATTAACAAATAAACCAAAACTGTAAAATTCTTTTATGGCATGGTCCTTGAGTACTGTTAGAAGAGAAGGAATATCAGCTAGATACCTGATTTAACTTCCCAAGATCAATGGCTTTTCTCTCTCTTGATTTATACTCTAACAGCAACAGTATGAGACACAATTACAATATAAAGCAAAACTCTAAATTACTTTTACAATTAAAGCAAACTAGAAAAGCATAATTCTAAGCTACATATTTTCCCTAAAGAACCTCTTTCAAGCGAGGTGTGATGGCAAACACTGTGATTCCAGCAATCGAGGGTCTTGGGAAGGAGGGCTGGGAATGTGGCCTCTACCAGTGCTTGCCTCCTACGCATGAAGCCCTGGGTTCGATTTCTCAGTACCACATATATAGAAAAAAGCCAGAAGTGGCGCTGTGGCTCAAGTGGCAGAGTGCTAGCCTTGAACAAAAAAGAAACCAGGAACAGTGCTTAGACCCTGAGTCCAAGCCCCAGGACTGGCCAAAAAAAAAAGAAAAAAAGTCTAAGGAAGGAGAGTACTGAGTTTGAGGCCAGCCTGGACCTCACAAGCGGGGCACTGCTCCAAGAAGCAAAAAAAGAGAAAAGAACCTCTTCCACAAAATCTTTGCTGGTCATCCACTCCATGGATTCCCTGCTTGCTCCCCAATTAAGTAATTAATTAGTTAATTAATTTATTTTTGCCAGTCCTGGGGCTTGAACTCAGGGCCTGAGCACTGGCCCTGGCTTCTTTTTGCTCAAGAATAGCACTCTGCCAACTGAGCCACAGTGCCACTTCTGGCCTTTTTCTATATATGTGGTGCTGAGGAATCAAATCTAGGGCTTCATGTATACGAGGCAAGCACTCTACCACTAGGCCACATTCCCAGCCTTTGCTCCCCAATTTTTATGCTGGGTTTTCTTTTTTTTTTTTAAGTTTGAGAGTTTGAACTCAGGGCCTTGCACTTATTAGACAGGTATTCTACCTCCAGCTCACAATCTTGTTTTGCAATGGCTATGTTGAGTTAGGGGGTCTCACTTTTTTGCCCAGGCCTGTACCTAGACCTTTGCAGCTGAGAATGACAGGAATATGCCACCGTGCCTAGCTATTGGTAGAGAAGTGGTCTTGCATGCTTTTTACCCAGGCTGGCCTGGAACTGTGATCCTCCTATTCTTAGCCTTCTGAGTCCACCATACCTAAGCTACATTTATCCCTCCTTGCTATAGAGTATTTGTCTCAATATGTATTCATTCCCCTTAGTAGCCCATAACCCCAAGAGGGATCATATCTTATTTGCCTTGTGTATTGTGCAGCACTCCGCACTGGGTTTTGGCCTTGGTTGGTCTTTGACAAAACAAACAAAAAATATATATATATACACATATGTAATAAAAATATAATAAAGTATAAAGCAAAACTGGTTTCTGTGGTAGGTAAAGAGAGTACACACTAAGCTCCAGAAACTCCTAATAATAATTGGAATTCTTAGGCCACAACAACAGCTTTGCTACTGACCACTGCCCTAAATTGTGAATAATCATCAAGGCCAAACATTTTTAGGAGCAGAAACTTTGTACCATGGCAAATCCCATCAAACCTCTTTGCCACTTAGCACTAGGTGATCAGTCCTGCAGTCTTCCTCACCCCCAACCAGTATGAACCCCTCACTTCATGACGAGGCAAGGACCAGCTTTAACTGAAACCTACAATCACAGCCATCAGCTCCACACAGAAGCCCTTCCATTCCAAGCACTGAGTGGCTCTGCAAAGCACACATGGAAACCCATCATTTCAGGCTGGCCTAACAGGGTTCTTAACTCCTTCTTAAAGCAAGGAAAGAAATTCTGCAGTCATCATCACTCAGTAATCATCTGGAAGTTTCACTCCTGTTGCTGCTCCTCCTTAAAAACTTCAGGCCATGGGCTGGGGATATGGCCTAGTTGCAAGAGTGCTTGCCTTGTATACATAAAGCCCTGGGTTCGATTCCCCAGCACCACATATATAGAAAACAGCCAGAAGCGGTGCTGTGGCTCAAGTGGCAGAGTGCTAGCCTTGAGCAAAAAGAAGCCAGGGACAGTGCTCAGGCCCTGAATCCAAGCCACAAGACTGGCAAAAAACAAAACAAAACAAAACAAAACAAAACAAAAACCACCCCAAAACTACTTCAGGCCTACCAGTAAGGTGATAAAAGGATTTTCCATAATCAGGTCTGAATAGTGTTTAAGTCAGAAACAGTAAAAGCTGCATTGTTCAGAGGTAAGAATTAGATATGCTGAGTAAATTAAGCTCCACAGCTGTCCAGCAGAACTTTTTCTGATGATGGTAATGGTCTAGATCTGTCTTGACCAGTAGGGCAGTCACAAGCCACATGCGGCTTTTCCATACTTGGAACGTGGCTAGTTTGACTAAGAAAATGAATTGTGAGTTTTACTTAACTGTAATTAGTCTAGATTTAAGTTGGTAAGTGTGACTAGTGACTCTTGAATTGGGCAGTGCAGCTCTAGATTCTCTAAGTAATTTCCAAAGAGAAGCCATTCCTCCCACTCCCAGGAGGTAATTGCCTCCATCTGAAGTAGTACTCCCATGGAGGAATGGAGGTCAGGGACGCTGTTAAATGCTTCAGTGCACAGAACCGTTCCTCACCACCATGACAGTCAGGCATCTGGCCAATGTCAGGAGTGTGAGACTGAAAGATTCAGCTCTCAGTTTGCTCAAAGATGGAATGGAAGTACCCAAACACACTGCAGGCTGGGGGTGTGGCTCGAGTAGTAGAATGCTTGCCTAGCAAGTGCAAGGCCCCAGAGTTCAATCCCCAAGTGCCCCAAGAAAATCAAGACAAACAGAAAATAAGAAAACAATATACCCTGCCTAAGTACACACAGGAAAAGATTTTTAAGCAATAGAAAAAAAAAACTTTAAAGTAACAAGTTTCAGTGAAAAGTATAGGCGTATAAGAGGTAAATAAGACTATCAGCAATTACTTTGTGGCATTCTGTACTTGAATTTATGAGACTATTCCCCAGCAGTCTCATAGTATTAGGGAGTTCAAGGACCTATTTCTACTCTGCTAGTTTGAATTCCTTGTCCCCTCAGTTAACCTAGCTGCTGTCTTAAGTCATCATTTCAGATACAAGAGAACGGATACCATTGTAAAAGAAAAATCAAGACAAGCAACTCTCAGCACAGCTCTGCATGCTGATATGTTATCTAAAGAAAAAGCAAAGGTACAGAATTAGGTTTGGACCAAAGGAGAGGCAAGGAGTGATTCTATTAAATGAGGACAGCACAGTACATCTTGGAGAGATGTTGAAATTTTAGAGGACAACTATCAAATAACATTGTGGTTTCTGTAGCCACATCAATTATGCATGATCAGTTTAAATGGGATCATTCAGAACTGCTCAAATAGCTCTCAAATTTATACCAGCAATGTAGAACTTCACCCAGAATCATAGCCTATTCATCATGACACGATCTAATGTTTTGCTTTGACTCAAACTATTTTTGGAACACAATTAGCAAAACACATATCACAGCAAAGCTTTTCCTATAAGTAAGGTTCTCTAGGACTACACGAAATATAAAAATAAGAGCCCTAGCTCTAAAAGAAAAAAAAGTCACTTCACACTTTTCACACTGGCCTATAAAGCAGACACTTCCAGTCCACATGTTCTGAATTCCTAAAAGTTCATGGCTGTTTTCGTGCCTGCTCCAGCCTTGAGCATGTAAGAGGTTCAATACCTTTTCAGATCTTCATTTAAAAAGTTTAGGATCCTTTATTATCAATTAGCACTTAGGGAGCAACCACTGTAATCTACTAATCAAGTGTCAAGAAAGTAATATTTAAAGCAGGATCTCTACCCACTCTGTTTTGCAGATTTGCCTATAAAGAACTATTCTTGGGAGAATGATCACCCCAGTTCTCTTACGTTTTTAACTCAATGACGCAAAGCCCACCCCGACTTCTTATGGAATTAGAAACAATACAGAAGGGACACTTTTAGAAATCATTTGTATTCAACTACTGGTGTCATATACATGAGCTCAACCTGAGCTTCTCAGCTTCAGCTGTGTTGCTGTTGTTTATTTTTCAAATAACAGCGTCTCCCAATGGAGCCCGAGTGGGGTTTGGAATAGAGATCTAAACATTTTGAAAGAGATGTTAGAAGGTTGAGGGTGTCCTGTAAAATGTTTCCCAACATCTCTGGCCTCTTCCTACTAGGTTAGGGAAGCACCTCTCTGCCCTCAACTTAACACCTCCAGATTGGCCAGATGTCTTCTTGGGGAACACAATTTCCCCATGGTTGAGAATCGGTGATACTAAATGAAATGCAAAGTACCAAAAGGTAGACACTGCATTAGTCAGAAGACTCGAGGGGAAAAAAACCCACCACCACCACCACAGTATCTTTTCCTGTTTTATCTAAATGTTTTGACCAGTTTACACCAAATGCCCAAGGAGCAAGACATAGCACCATGTGTCCGGGCTCAATTTCTACCATGACTGCCTTCAACTCTCCGGCTCCACAAGGGAACAAATCTACATCAGCTGCTGCTGAACCACCGCCCCCCGTGCGTTCCTTCCCCCCCATCCTCCCCACGTAGGGAAAAACTGAGTTTGCATCACACTCGACTTGCCGAATCTCAGGTTGCCGCAGAAGATGGCAGAATGTTAAGGCACCGCAGGCAGGATCGGTGGAGAAAAACCCCAGTGAAACACCTGTTCTCATTGGCGGGCCCTCCGTCGGGGACAATGAGAGCCCATTTCCACGCCAGAGCGGCCAGCCGGATTACATCTCCCTCCCCCACCCCAGAGGCAGGGAGGCCGGGGCCACCGGATTTGGGAGGTGGACACCTAGGTCCCTCCTGCCTGGCGGAGAGGAAAAGCCCGGCCGTGGCGATCCCGGAAACTAAATTCACCATCGCCGGACCACCCCACCCCTTCTTGACCCCAGAGCTTCCCACCGGGGGTTCGCCAGTCTCACGGTCCTGGAATCACGTGGGGGTGGGTGGTGGGGTGGGGTGGGTGATGGTGGGGGGGGGGGGTTCTTATTAAACACGCAGCTCCGAGTCCAGCACCCCGACTCCCAGGTTCAGACACCAGGCTGAAATTCTACCTTCAAACAACAAACAAACCCACCTAGGGCCCCAGGTGAGTCCTACACACGCCAACAAAGTTTAACCATTTTCTTCCTAACTTGCACGCCGCAGCACACGTACAGCTAGCTTCGCAGGTGAGACTTCTTTCGTTCCAGAAGCTTCCGGGACCCCACTCGGTTTCAGCTCCTGTCACCCACCGGAGCCCGCGCGCGTGCGGCAGGGCCAACCAAGGTCCGACCCCCGCGGCAGGACCCGGCCGGGCCTCACCGCGACCACCCCGGGGCCCCCGTGACGTGACCAGGCCCGGCGCGGGGCGGGGCGGCCCGCTGTCCGCAGGAGGGGCCCGTTACCCCCCCACACCCCGGCCGTCTCCCCCCGGGTCACAATGGCAGCTCGCGGGGAAACAGTCGCCCCGGAGGCCCGGGGGTGTCCGGGCCGCGGCACCGCCCCTCACCCCGGGTACCGACCTGCTCTAGGGACGCGTCCATGGCTGAGGAGAGCGGCGCAGTCCGCGGCTGACCCGACCGTCCCGGGCGCTACTTCCGCCTCCCGCGCCTGGCTTCGCCTCGCCTCGCCTCGCCTCGCAGCGGTTTCCACGCTGGCAGCGCTGACGTGCCCCGCGCCCGCGGCCGGCGGGGCTGAAAGGAGGAGGAGCCGTCCGGCGGTCGCGTCGCCGGGCGGTGTAGCCGCGCGTTGCGGGAGGCGAGGCGGGGCGGGGCCCCGGCGGAGGGGGCGGGGCCTTCCGGGCTTCCGTACTCGGCCCTCGCACGCTGGCCGCCCCGACGCGCCCAGGTGAAGGCGGGAAGAGGGGGGGGAGGTGAGTAGTGGAACCGTCCCGTACCGGACCTTTTCCAGAAGTGAGTCGCCATCGTGGGAGTATAGATATAATACTTACAAAGTATCATTTCTGGAATGGAAATTCTGGAAATACTAGAGACCCACCTGCATTCCCGGGCCTTGGCTTCCAAGCCCGTCTCTTCCATCCCACCCCTCGGCATCCCCCAGGAATGGAACGGTCCATTCAACCTCGAGGAAGGTGGGCGGAGCGAGCGCGCTGGCGCCTGCGCCGGGCCGACGGCGTGGGTGGCTCAGTGAGCTGGGGCTCTTTAAATTCCCGCAGGGCCGCGGGTCCAGGTTGAGGTATTTGCCTTAGCTCTTCCGTAGCAGTCTAGAAGGGGAAAGGTCTGGAGACAGCGCCTCCGTGTCATAATTATAGCGTGTCCAGGGATGGGATAAGGATACGGATGATGGTGGTGATGATAATAATAGGTCCGCGGCTGTTCCATTTTATTACAGCAGCCCTTTGATGTCCACGTCATTATCTCATCTCTCGGGGCCGCCCGAGGTAGGACCGAGCGCCAGGCCGGTGCACCCCGGGGCTGCCCCCTTTTCCCCCCATCCACTACTCCTGCTCTTGTTGATGGGAGCGTCTGTATGTCTGCACAGGGCCTGGTTTTGTTACTAATCCCTCTCACTGCGATGAATGGACTGGAGGATCACCAGTAGGTGCCTTGGGTAAGACACGTTCCCGCTCCCCCCACCCCGAAGACCTTCTAGTAACAGCCACGAAACATTTGTCATATATTCCCAAAGCTGTGGTCACAGTTTTTTCCAGCCTAGGAAATGACATAGTTTGAGCTATTTTGTATTTTCGTAAACTGTCCTGTTAGGTGAAACAAGTATTTCCTAGCAAAGCATTTCCTTGTGTGTTGCCAGCCTTCTGAAGAAACTCCTTTCTGGTGTCTGAGGGCGTGATTAGGTGGTAGAACACCTAACTAGCGAGCACCAGGCCCTGAGTTCAAACCCCAGTCCTGCCAAAAGAAGCAAACAACTGGTGACATTCCAAAGGGCAAAGAAAATAGGAATTCAGTCTTCCGGGAAGGAGAAATTTAATATGCCTCTGTGTTGAGCAAGTCCCATCACTTTAATCAGGTGTTATAAAATGTTGCAAACATGTATAAAAGTTGAAAAAATGAACATACAATAACCAATGTATCCACTACCTAGATGCTATAATTAATATACCTTTTAAATTTGTTAAATTGTCTTTAGTTGTTCAAAAGGGTTTCAATTCAACATATCAGTTGAGTACAATGCAGTGTTACTTCATCATTCTCATCTCTCCCAACCCCATCCATCCCCTCTCATCTTTTATCTGTATTAGCCTATATTATCCAGATACAATTTGGTACACTGCACCTGGAACACATCAGCATGGATACCATTAAAAGCTTGCTTGTGGTCTGGGAAGGTGGCTTAGTGGTAGTGCTTGCCTAGCATGCATGAAGCCCTGGGTTCAATTCCTCAGTACCACATAAACAGAAAAAGCTGGAAGTGGCACTGTGGCGCAAGTGGTAGAGCATTAGCCTTGAGCAAAAGAAGTTCAGGGACAGTGCCCAGGTCCTGAGTTTAAGACCCAGGACAGGCAAAAAAAAAAAAAAAAAAGTAAGCTGGAAACTCAACATGGGGAAATTGGAAGAAATGCTTCCTCTTTAGTCAAACATTGATTTATAATAATCTTGCCAGTTAGATTCTAGAAACATAAACCTAAGGCAAGATCCCTGCTCCCATAGGCAAACCATTTAGAGCAGAAAATTTTAATTTGCAGCTCATGTGGAGGTCAAAATGTTTTCTGGGGGAAAATGGTCATAGTTTTCATTTTGTTCTCAAGTTTGTGACACTCTTTTCCACTCCAGTGGCTAAAGAATAATGTTAAAATTATTGGCTTCTGGGTGGACGGAAAGATAACTCTGATCATTACAATTACTGGCTACAAAGGAGCTAGGAAGTCAGGCATGATGGTTCACACCAGTATACCCAACTAAATAATAAATAAGACAAAGGAGACCTCAGAAAAAAATAGAATTAAGTCACAAAAGTAAGGAGTTGAAACTGATAGAAGAGAGAGGGTAAATGATTATAAATTTCTCATTTTTAAAGCACAAGTCAGTGGTTTCTAAATTAAGAAACAGACATAGGGTGTGTGTGCGCATGCACGCGCGCATGCATGCATGTATGCATACTGAGCAGCTAGGATTTCAGGCATGAGTCTGTACCCACTGCACAAGGATGTTTTTTCAAAAGCAGGTGAAAGCTTTTCTGGTTAGGATGAAGATGAGCATAAAGATGGCAACATCCCACTTCGTGTTCTTCTGCACTTCTTGGTCTGCTCATATTTGCATGGATTTCTCTTATGAATTAAAATTTCTAATGTAAATTACTTATGAGAAATACATTTCATTTGTTAAATCCTGAGCAATTTCAGAGAAGACTGCAATCCCTGAAAGCAACTCCAGGTGGCGACCCTGGGACGACTCAAATCTTCCCTTGCTTCACTAGGGACCCAGAGTTCACAAATAGAGGCTTACAGAGAAAAAGAACAAAACCTTTCTTATTAAACTTTGTACAAAAGAATTCCGGCCAGGTGCTGATGGCTCACACCTGTAATCCTAGCTACTCGGAAGGCTGAGATCTGAGAATCACAGTTTGAAGCCAGCTCGGGCAGGAAAAGGTCCGTACGACTCCTATCTCCAATGAACCTCCAGAAAACTGGAAGTGGTGCTTTGGCTCAAAGTGGTAGAATGCTAGCCTTGAGAGGAAATGCTCAGGGACAGCACCCAGGCTCGGAGTTCAAGCCTCATGACTGACAAAAGACAAAAATAAGTGGGCTGGGGATATGGCCTAGTGGCAAGAGTGCTTACCTTGTAAACATGAAGCCCTGGGTTCAATTCCCCAGCACCACATATACAGAAAACGGCCAGAAGTGGCACTGTGGCTCAAGTGGCAGAGTGCTAGCCAGGGACAGTGCTCAGGCCCTGAGTCCAAGCCCCAGGACTGGCCAAAAAGGAAAAAAAAAAAAAAAAGAAGAAGAAAAAAATTGAATTGGTGCTCAGCCTTATGAAAATATTCAAGCAACTCATAACCCCTCATGAACACAACCCTAGGTCCCCCACCCATAAAAGAATGCCCACCACTTTCTGACCTTTATGGAAATTCTTCCTGATGATTTCTTTCATAACTTTATCACCTAAACAAGTCTCCCCAAACCCTAGTTTTCACTGTTTGAAAAAGATCTATTTTCCATCCCTTTTAATCTACATGACTCCCTGACATGCCTTGTGATTGCTTTGTTGGAGATGTCAGTTGATTATTCTATAATTTCCCATAGTCCAAGTAGCTCTGGGGTCATCTGACACTCCCTGGTAGCCAGGGCTTGGCACTGTCCCTTAGCTTTGTTTTGCTCAAGATTGCATCTTCAAAGAAACTCCTTCAAAAACTGGCAAAAGCAGGACTAGAGGTGTAGCTTGAGTGGTAAAGCACCAGCCATGAGCAAGCAAACTGAGCACGACTGGGAAGGCCCTGAGCTCAAGCCCTAGGCTTGATTCAATCATATGAAAATAAGAAATGTAAAATGAGGGGCTGGGATATGGCCTAGTGGCAAGAGTGCTCACCTCTTATACATGAAGCCCTGAGTTCGATTCCTCAGCACCACATATACAGAAAACAGAAGTGGTGTTGTGGCTCAAGTGGCAGAGTGCTAGCCTTGAGCAAAAAGAAGCCAGGGATAGTGCTCAGGCCCTGAGTCCAAGCCCCAGGACTGGCAAAAAAAAAAAAGAAATGTAAAATGAAATAAAAAATGTATAATGTAAAATATGGCCTAGTGGTAGACTGCTTGCTTTGCACACCTGAAGCCCTGGGTTAAAAGCTAGAGGGCTATCCTTGAGCAAAAAGAAGCCAGGGACAGTGCTCAGGCCCTGAGTCTCAAGCGCCAGGACTGGCAAAAAAAAAAAAATTTAAAATGAATATTTTTAAATTATAATTTGTGGTTATTGACACCTTATGACACTAGCCAGTCTTTTTCAAATAGATGATCAATGATCTTTAAAAGGAAAATCATGGGCTGGGAATGTGGCCTAGTGATAGAGTACTTGCCTAGCACACATGAAGCCCTGGGTTGGATTCCTCAGCACCACATATATAGAAAAAGTCAGAAGTGACGCTAAGGCTCAAGTGGTAGAGTGCTAGCCTTGAGCACAAAGAAGCCAGGAATAGTGCTCAAGCCCTGAGTTCAAGACCCAGGACTGGCAATAAAGAAAAAAAGAAAAAGAAAATCATGTCAAGGAATATTTATTGTATTTTTTTTGGTTGGGCATGGGTCTTGAACTCTGGGTCTGGGTGCTGCCCCTGAGCTCTTCAGCTCAAGGCTAGTACCCTACCACTTGAGCTACAGCACCACTGTGTGTGTGTGTGTGTGTGTGTGTGTGTGTGTGTGTGTGTGTGTGTAATTGGAGACAAGAGTCCCATGGACTTTCTTGCCAGGGCTGGCTTTGATCTACAATCCCCAGATCTCACCCTCCTTAGTAGCTAGGATTACAGGCATGAGCCACCAGTGCCCAGCACAATGTCTATTTTCCTACATGCATATAAAGAACTTTGACAACATCCACTCTCCTTCACCCTATCTAGCCACTCTCCACCCCTCCCCAGTACAACCTGTTTTACTCTTCTGTCATTCTTTTTTTTTTCAGTGTGTATTTTTTTAAGTACTATACAAAGGGGTTTCAATTCAGTCAGGATAGTTTGATCAGTGTCATCCTTCCATCGCCCCCCCCCCCATCTTTCCCAGTCCCATCCATAAGTGTGTTAATTGTGCCTAAGGGTTTAACCATGGTATTTCACATGTGCATATCTTATAATTTAGAATAATTCCCTTTGTTGCTCTTTCTTTTTCCCCATTTCCCACACCTTGGTCAGCAAATTCCGGTAGCATTTTGTATGCCATCTGAATAGACAGTCCCCATGACTTTTGATACTTCTATCATTCTCTTTGTGTCCCCAGTAAAAGTAAAGCAGATAGAGCTAGAAACCATAGTGTGTACTGAGATAAGACAAGATAAAAAGGCCAAATAAAAGCCAAGTGTCAGTGGCTTACACCTGTAATCCAATAGCTACTCAGGAGGCTGAGATCAGGAGGATCTTCCTCAGGAGGAGGAAGATCATAATTTGAAGCCAGCCACGGCAGGAAAGTCCATGGGACTCTTATCTCCCATTCACTACCAAAAAAGCCAGAAATGGAGCTGTGACTCAAGTGGTAGAGCACTGGCTTTGAGGAGAAAAACAAAAACAAGGACAGTACAAATACCACATTTTTATTTGCAGAATCTAGACTTCAATGACAGACTTTTTTAGATGACACATACACACACTCATACAGCCACAACCAGAAGAACACACAAAGGGGGATATAAGCACACAAAGTGATGTGTAGGTAAGCTAGAAGTGTGCCTGTTGGAAAAGTCTAACAGATTTACTTGGGAGCAGCAACAAACGACAGAGCAGAGTAGAAATCAGTGAATGAATAGGTAGACAAAGGTCAAAGAACACAGAAGCTGGAAGATTCCCAAGAATGGAAGAGAGAAGGCTCCCATGATAAAAATGCTACAGATTAGGGGCATAAACAATAGAATTTACTTTTTCACAGTGCTGGAGTTTAGAGTTCAAGATCAACGTTGGCTTCACTCTGAGCCTCTTTCCTTGGAGGCAGCCTTTCCTCCCATAAAGGGATGCCTTTGCCTATGACCTTGTAAGGACACCAAACGAACTGTATCATTAGGGTAGCCCACCCCATTGACTTCATTTTAAGGCAATCATTTGTGTGTGTGTGCGCACGTGTGTGCGCGCGTGCATGCCAATGTCAACATAGTTGGCTGTTGCTTTGACTCTGGGGCCACACCTAGTATCCTTAATCACCTCTTTGAGAGCCCTCCCTGAACTAAAAGCACATCTGGGGCTTAGGAATTTTGGGGACACACAATTTAGCTCTCAGTAGAGGGATGATACATTGAGGGATGGCATGCAGAAGAGCCGGTTCCATGGCCCACACTGGAGACTTAAAGATGTGATTAAGACTTAAGCAATGTTGCAATCCTGTTCCGTGCCAGGTGTGCCAGAATTGGCTGTTGGGCAGGAGAAAGGAACTTTCTGGCCATAATTTGAATAAGATTGGTCTGAAGGTTGGGTAACTATATTACATCAGTATTTCCTTGTTATGTAAGATGTCAACGTTTGGAGAAGTTAGGGTGAAGAGTACATATGAACTGTTTGTATGTTTTTGTCATTTTTTTTCCAGTCCTGGGGCTTGAACTCAGGGCCTAAGCACTGTCCCTGAGCTTCTTTTTGCTCAAGGCTAACACTACCACTTGAGCCACTGCGCCACTTCTGGCTTTTTCTGTTTATGTGATGCTGAGGAATCGAACCCAGGGCTTCATGCATGCTAGGCAAACACTCTACCACTACGCCACATTCCCAGCCCTGTTTTATTTTTTTGTTTTGACCACTTTTTAAAAGTCTGGAATTACTTTAAAATTAAAGTTAAAAATGTAAAGATTGCCATGTGCCTGTGATTCATGCCTGTCCTTCTAGCTACTCAAGAGGCAGAGATCTGAGGTTTGGGGTTTGAAGTCAGCCTAGGCAGGAAAGCCTGAGAGACTCTTTTCTCCGTTAAATCACCAAAAAGCTGGAGGTAGAGCTATGGCTCAAGTGGTAGGGCACTAGCCTTGAGTGAAAAAGCTAATAGAGAACAACCAGGCCCTGAGTTCAAGCCCCAGTATGAGGGTGCACACACACACACACACACACACACACACACTTAAAATTCAAGAAGCAAAGGAATTCCATGAGGTCAAAACTTCCATCTGTGGAGCAGACGCCCACGGACCTCGGCTTCGAGGGCCTGGGCTGGGAGCACAGCTCAGGTCGTGGGAGGCCCTGGTCACTAAGGGCGAAGGCCGTGGGCAGACACACTGCGCCTGGTTCACGGGAGGCCTCCGGGTTTGGCATTTCCCAACAAAGTGGCCCAATGCCCCAGGCCGCCGTGTGTGTGCGCTGGAAGCGCTCCATGAATGCTTTCCAAAACGCGGGCATGGAAAAAACACATCGCTCTTCCGGTCACTGGGATTGGCTACATCTTTTCTTCCATGACCGAGGCATCACACGCCACCAACCCCACCGTCCTATGGCGCACAGTTCAAAGGGCATCTCTCTCTCTTTTTTTTTTTAAAGCATGCTTCTTAGGACACGTTCTCAACCTCTCCAAAACTAAACCAAAACCTTCAAGGGCCAGGCGGCACCATCACTTCCCTCTGAATCCACCCCCCCCCCCCCCCCAGCCCCTGCCCATCTCACCGGCCGATCGCCCTCCTCCCGTCTGCCCGGATCTGCCCGCCCTGGGGAATCTCACCTCCGCGGCCCTTCGCCCTGGGTGGGCCGGGCGAGGGCGCAGCCCCCGGGACGGCCAGCGGGCCCCGGATTGGACGCGCCGGCTGGGTGTGCGCGGCGCCGCCCAATCGCTGGGCCGCCGGCAGGTGCAGGTGGGGACGGGGCGGAGGTGGAGGGGTCCCGCGGCCCGGAGCCGACCGGCCCGGGGTGGCACCCGGAGCGGGTATGGCGAGCTGGTGGCGGGCGCTCCAGCGCGCGGCCCGGCGCTACCCGTGGCCCACCAACGTGCTGCTGTACGCCGGGCTCTTCTCGGCGGGCGACGCGGTGCAGTAGCAGCTCCGCGGAGGCCCTGCCGACTGGCGGCAGACGCGCTGCGTGGCCGCCCTGGCCGTCACCTTCCACGGCCACTTCAACTACGCGTGGCTGCGGCTGCTGGAGCGCGCGCTGCCGGGCCGCGCGCCCCGTGTGGTGCTGGCCAAGGTGCTGTGCGACCAGACGGTCGGGGGGCCCATCGCCCTCTCGGCCTTCTACACGGGTGAGGGGCCCCCAGGAGGCCACGTGGTGGGGGGGCTCGAGGTTGGGGGGGGGCTGGAGACTGGCAGAGGGAGCTTCCGGGGGGAGGGGTGGGAAGCAGGAATGGATGCTGGGGCTGGGTGCTATTAGGAGGCTGAGTACTAGGGCTGAGGGTGGGGGCTGGGGTGGCTAGGGACTGGGGGTGAGGCTTCTGAAAGGGAAAACTGGGGGACACTGTTGGTGGAGCTTAGGGTTTGGGGAGCTGGAGGTCCAGCGTGCCCTGATCTACTAAGCTAGAGTAGGGGCTGAGAGGCTGGGTCTTCAAGAGTTGAAGGCTGAGTCTAGGTAGTGTGTGTGTGTGGGTGTGGGGTGAATTTAGGGCCTTGTGCTCACCCCCACCCCAGACCCCAAGGCTGGCATGCTACCACTTGAGCCACACCTCCACTTCCAGCTTTTTGCTGGTTGATTGGAGATAAGAGTCTCATGGACTTTCCTGCCTTGGTTGGCTTTGAACCTCAATCCTCAGGCCTCTGCCTACTTCACTAGTGCCTGGTCCTTTCTGCTTTAATTAAAAAAAAATTTTTTTTGTCTATAATTTTGTAACCTATTATAATTTAAGATTTACTAGATTCCTTTGAAATGTTCCCAGTTTTCGAATGAACACTGTGCTTTGCATTCTCCTTTCAACCTTTCACCCCAACACCTGGTGCTCTGCCACATGAGCTACAGCTCCACTTCTAGCTTTTTGCTGGTTGATGGGAGAGCAGAATCTCTTGGGTTTGTCTTCCCTGGCTGGCTTGGAATCTTTTGATCGTCAGACCTCAGCCTCATCCCCCTAAATTGTTAGGATTATGGGCCTGCACTCTTCTGACGGAATCTTTTACAATTCTGTGTGTTTTGCAAACAGGTATGAGTATTCTCCAGGGAAAGAATGATATATTTTTGGACCTGAGACAGAAATTCTGGAATACCTATAAGGTAAGACAGGGTTTTTGTTGTTGTTGGTTGTGGGGCTTGAACTCAGGGCCTGGCTCTGTCCCTGAGCTTCTCTTGCTCAAGGCTAGCACTCTACCATTTGAGCCACAGCATCACTTCTGGCTTTTTCTGTGTATGTGGTACTGAGGAGTTGAACCCAGGGCTTCATGCATGCTAGGCAAGCACTCTATCACTAAGCCACATTCCCAGCCCTGGCTGTGTGATCTTGACCACTTTCTGTTTTGGGGTGGTTAATTGAAGATAAGTCTCACAAGAACTTTTCTTTTTTTTCTTTTTTTTTTTTTTTTTTGGCCAGTCCTGGCGCTTGGACTCAGGGCCTGAGCACTGTCCCTGGCTTTGCTCAAGGCTAGCACTCTGCCACTTGAGCCACAGTGCCACTTCTGGCCATTTTCTGTATATGTGGTGCTGGGGAATCGAACCCAGGGCCTCATGTATATGAGGCAGGCACTCTTGCCACTAGGCCATATCCCCAGCCCCTCACAAGAACTTTTCTACCCTAGCTGGCTTCGAACCACGATCCTGAGACCTCAGCCTCCTGAGTAGTTAGGATTACAGGCATAAGCCACCAGTGCCTGACTAAGACAGGCTTTTTGCAAATGTAATCCATATATTTTTTAGTATTTTTTAAAACAAAACATAGATTTTTATTGAAATTCTTCTTAAATTAGGGCTCCAGTTTGATTGGCTCAGGAGTCCCAATTTTGACCAAGAGACTTTTTTCCCTCCATCCCTTCCTCCCTCCCTCCCTCCATCCATCCATCCCTTCCTCCCTCCCTCCCTCCCTCTCTCTCTTCTTTCTTTCCTTCCTTCCTTCCTTCTTTCTTTCTTTCTTTCTTTCTTTCTTTCTTTCTTTTTCTTTCTTTCTTTCTTTCTTTCTTTCTTTCTTTCTTTCTTTCTTTCCTTTCTTTCTTTCTTGATAAGGATCTCTCACTATGTTGCCCATGCCGGTCTCAAACTTCTGGTCTCAAGTGATATTCCTGACTCAGCGTCCTAAGCAACTGGAATTGCATGTGTGCAGCACCGAGCCCAGTTTGAATATTTTCAAGGACTAGGGATTGAACTCAGGGCTTGATGAATGCCAGGCAAGCATTCTAACCTCTCGAGCCAAGCTCTCAGCCCTTGCTTCGGTTTTACCTGATGAATAAGAAGAGGCTTGATGAGATTGGCTCACCCTCCTCAAGAATGGGAAAGAAATAATACATTTGCATTTTTCTTTTGGTGTTCACAATGATTTCTGACGGTATCCTATTTACTCTTATTGATCACAGTTTGGTAAATTTTAGAAGTGATTTGCCAGACAAGAATTAAAGAATATGAGTAGCTGAATGAAATCAGTCTTGCCTTCAGAACCAAGTGCGCATTTGGCTGAGTCCTTATTAAAAAAAAAAAAAAAAAAAAAAAAGCCTTCTTAAGACATTGATCCCAAAGGCGTTTGCAGAAGATAATGTTTCTTCAGGTTATTCTTAGGTATGGAGAAAGTCACCTGCTGTAGTGTTTGCTCATGACAAATGCATATAATCCAGACCAAGATCCTGGGAAGGATCTGGAAGCATTTAGGAGGTAGAACAGTTAGCTTGATGAAAGGTTCAGAAGTGCGGATGTTTCACAAGACACGGGTTTCCAGCTTGAGCAAAGAGAAGGGCACTGATTTGAGAGAAAGTAAGATGAGATCAGTTTTGGAAATGTCTTTTGGACACTTTAGGTTATTCTCAGGGAGATTTGTACAACAGAGGAGAGTGTTCTGAGCTAGAGGTCTTAGACCCAGCAGAAATTGGGCCCAAGTGAGGCTCTTCCTATCCAAGTTTGATCAATGAAACTAAGAATCTAAAAGAAGCATCTGAGAGCCATGTGCCGCTGTCGTGTAATAGCTGGTTGTTGTTGAGGACCGTCCCTCTGCCTATTCCATGTTCTTCTGAAAAAGCTTAGGAAGCATGGGCCTAATTTATTTGTTGTTGCCTTCTACGTCACACTTGGGCTGGGGGGGGGGGTTGTGATTTGTGTTTTCTTTTCTGCACAGATGGTAGGCAATTTCTGTCTCCTTTGGCCAGCTGCACTGCGTGTTAACTTTTAGAAATATATCTGCTATTCTCTCTTATAGCTTCTAAGAAATGAGTTGGAATTTTTCAAATTTAGAGAACTTAAAAGAACATCTAATAACTTCAAACTTATAGACCTTAAAGAACAAGCTTGAAAAACATTCACATACCACATACGCAAATTCGCCACTTGTTAACATTTGCTTGATCACGATAAAGCCCAATTTACTTTATTGCTCCATACCTTCATCCATCAATTCACCCATCTACTTATCTAGCCATCCACCTATGCATCATTCGTTTATCACCCATCCCTCATCCATTAATCTAGCCGTTATCTATGATCCATCCATGCATGTATCCAAACATACATTTTCCAGAATCATTTGGGAGCTAGTTTGTACAGACACTGCTATCTAGCAAGGGTATGGTGGCTCATGCCTATAACCCTAATGCTCTAGAGGCAGATATCCTTGTAGTTCCAGGCCAGCCTAGGGATAAATGCAAGACCCGCATCTCAATCAATAGCTGGATGTGCTGTTGCAGGGGGTTCATTTCCACCCCAGCCATGTCCCTACGGGCCAGGTGGGTACTCAGCATTCCACAGCGAGCATTCTTCCTTCACGCTGCTTCTGTATTCCTGTTCTTGTTTGCATTTTTTTTAAGCCAGTGGTTTATAATTCCTTACTGTATTGACTTTGCATGCTCAAGTGTCTCAGGTCTGGCTAGTCTTTCAGCCTGCTTTCCATATCCTAGCAACCATCTCCCATCTTTTTTTTTTTTTTTTCTGCCAGTCCTGGGGCTTGAACTCAGGGACTGAGCACTATCCTGGCTTCTCTTTGCTCAAGGCTAGCACCATACCACTTGAGCCACAATGCTACTTCCAGGTTTTTCTGTTTATGTGGTGCTGAGGAATCAAACCCAGGGCTTCATGCATGCAAGGCAAGCACTCTACCACTACGCCACATTCCCAGAGCCCCCCCCCCTTTTTTTTTGTTTTGTTTTGTTTCTGTGTTGTCCGTCGTGGGGCTTGAACTGGGAGCCTGGACTCTGTCCCTGAGCTCTTTTGCTCAAGGCTTGTGCTCTACCACTTTGAGCCACAGCTCCATTTCCAATTTTTGAGTGATTAATTGGAGATAAGAGTCTCACAGGGACTTTTCTGTCCAGGCTGGCTTTGAACCACAATTTTCAGATCTCAGCCTCCTGAGTAGCTAGAATTACAGGTATGAGTCACTGGTGCCCAGCTGATCCCATTTTTTATAAACATATCTCTGCCCCATGTGCTTATGCTTACTAGGAAATTACAATGTGAAAAAATATGTGATTATTTCCCTCCCTTTTCTTTTCTTTGTTTTTAGGTCCAAGACCTGATTCTTTCACGCCTTGGCTAGTGCTCTACCAAATGAGCTGCACCTCTAACCCCCTATGTGCTTATTTCTAAAGTACCAATTTCTTCCAGAACTGGTACTGGTACTGGTTGGCTTCATTCTGCACTTAGGAATATAATTAATAAAAATGTTTTGGGTTGGGCACTGTTTGCTCATGCCTGTAATCCTAGCTACTCAGGAGGCTAAGATCTGAGGACTGAGGCTTGAAGCCAGCTGAAGCAAGAAAGCCTGAGAGACTCTTATCTCCCACTAACCACCAGAAGCCCGAGGTGAAGCTGTGGCTCAAGTGGGAGAGTGCCAACCTTAAGCAAAGGGACAATCTTATGCTAAGGGACAGTGCCCTTGGGATTGGCATTTATGAATAACTAGAAGAATGGGTGTTAGGCCCTGAGTTTAACCTCTTGTACCAGCATGTGCATGCATGTGTGTGTACACACACATACACCCACACTCACACACACACACACACACACACATACAATCTTGAGCCAATTGCTTTACCCCCCAACTCCCCAACCCCTGCCTTTGCGGTTTTAAGTAGTTAATTTAACCAGCTTAGTTGGAAATATAATACTGCCTGGGAACCCAACCTGCTTTTTTTTTTTTAATAGACTGAACTGTGTGCTTATTTTGAATGCCTTAAAAAGCATGCTAATAAAAAAATTTTCTTTCTTCTAGAGTGGTCTCATGTACTGGCCTTTTGTTCAGGTAAGTTTCAAACAATTTAGAATCTGGGGCTGGGGATGGAGCACACAGCATGTAAAAAAACAACAACAACAAACAACCCCAAAACAACCACCACAACAACCCACCAGCCCCAAACCTCCCCAGCTTGCTGGCTGCTGGCCTCGCTTCTGGCAGGCTAACAGCCTCTCTCTGTGTGTTGCAGCTGACCAACTTCAGCCTTGTGCCTGTGCACTGGAGGACGGCCTACACTGGGCTCTGTGGATTTTTCTGGGCCACATTCCTTTGCTATTCACAGCAGAGTGGGGACGGCACTTTGGAGTCACTGTTCATCTTCCTTCATACAAAGGAGGTCTCCGCAGAGGCAAGACCCCCAGAGAAGTGAGGAGCCAGGCAGCCCACTCCATGCCTGGAGCTGTGCCTCCAAAGCAGAGAGCACTCGGCCTTTCCAGTCAACCTGCAGCATTTAGAAGATGGCGATGCTTAGTAATCCTTTCACTTTCACCTAAACCTTTCCCCTTGTTCTAGTCTGAGAGTCTTAATTCCTTTTTTTTTTTTTTTCTTTTGCCAGTCTTGAACTCAAGGCCTGGGCACTGACCCTGTGCTTCTTTTGCTCAAGGCTAGCACTCTACCACTGGAGCCACAGAGCTACTTCTGGCTTTTTTTTTTTTTTTGGCCAGTCCTGGGCCTTGAACTCAGGGCCTGAGCACTGTCCCTGGCTTCTTTTTGCTCAAGACTAGCACCCTACTACTGGAGCCACAGCGCCACTTCTGGCTGTTTCCTGTATATGTGGTGCTGGGGAATTGAACCCAGGGCTTCATGTATAGGAGGCAAGCTCTCTTGCCACTAGGCCATATTCCCAGCCCCTACTTCTGGCTTTTTCTGTTAATGTGGTCCTGAGGAATTGAACCCAGGGCTTCATGCATGCTAGGCAAGCACTTTACTGCTAAGCCACATTCCCAGCCCTGAGTGTCTTTTAATTCTTTAATGCTTCCTCTAGTATTTTGGCTAAACTCAGCACCAGTGGCAAAAGGCCATTTCAGAATTATTAATATTTACATTTGAATATTTAATGCCAGTAGAATTTGGGTAACCCAGTGTTTATTATTATTATATATATGTATTTTTTTTAATTTTGATTTTTTTTTTGCTCAAGGCTAGCACTCTACCACTTGGGCCCACACCACCACTTCCAGCTAGCTAGCTTGCTTTCTCTCTGTTTCTCTCTCTCTCTCTCTTTCCTTCTTTTTTTTTGTAGCTAACTGGAGATAAGAGTCTCACAGACTTTTTTTGCCAAGGCTGGTTTGAAACCTTGATCCTCAGATTTCAGCCTCCAGAGTAGCTAGAATGACAGAGGTGAGATGGGATTTAAATATATATATATCAGGTTATTTGAAATACACTTTTGAATCAGATCACCTTTTATACCAAAAATAGTTCTGATAGTAAATTTTTATTTAATACAAATGAAAAACCTGATGATCGTATTTCCCCCCCAATTGTCTTATATTAATACAAGCACATTTTTATCATCCAAAAAAAGGAATCATGTCTAACAGGTATGTTCTATATAGAATATTTTCTTGATATCTTTGGCTTTTATATTATTATATCTAGCATAATAATTTTAAATGAACATTTTCTAGTTTGGAACCTATTTGACTACATACACTACAGAACCCCATTTTCTAAATATATCAAATATCTGGCTTCTTAATGAACTATAGGCAATGAAAGTTGTAAAAAAATAATAATAATTTTCTTCCTGAAAAGGAAGAATTCCAATCCATTCTGGACTGCTGCATCATTTAGCGTTTTTATTTCTTTTCTTTGGCTCAGGCTCTACCACTGAGCTACATCCCTAGACCTCTGACATTATGTCTCTAAAATTTGGTGATTTAAAATAAATCCTGACTCTTTAAGGTAGACATGAGACACTTGACCCAGTTTTTCCCTTTGTCTAATCTCAACTTCATCAGGACTAAAAAGTATGTGGATAACCAGGTGTGGTAGCACATTTCTGTAGTCTCAGCTGCTCAGGAACCTGAGGCAGGAGGAATACTTCAACCATGAATTTCAGACCAGCCAGGCTACTGTTATTGAGACTTGACTCTAGACAAACAAATAATCAATCGTATATGAATATCTCACGTTTCAGCAAATTTTATCTAAGAGTTAATATTACTTCATAATCTTGTTGGTTCCAATGGCATATTTCACAAACTTCAAGTAATGAAGTACCGAATGCTTAGTTTGAGAATTTATATTTAAGTTCAAGCATGTATACAGAAGCTGGGCGCTGGTGGCTCATGCCTATAATCCTAGCTACTCAGGAGGCTGAGATCATGATTCAAAGCCAGCCTGGGCAGGAAAGTCCATGAGACTCCAATTAACCACTAGAAAACCAGAAGTGGAGCTGTGGCTCAAAGTGGTAGAGCACTAGCCCTGAGCAAAAGAGCGCAGGAATAGGGCCTCCTGAGTTCAAGCCACAAGACAAAAAAAAAAAAAAAAAAAAAAAGAATGTATATCTAAATTTCTACACATGTAATTTGTATGATTGTGCCATAATATATACATGAGTGTGTAATTTCTAAGTATATAATTTATGTGAATGTAATTGATGTGAATATTTTTTACATTAGGACAATATAGTAAGGAAACTTTTTTTTTTTTTTTGCCAGTCATGGGGCTTGAACTCAGGGCCTGAGCACTGTCCCTGGCTTCTTTTTGCTCAAGGCTAGCACTCTACTACTTGAGCTATAGTGCCACTTCTGTCTTTTTCTGTTGATGTGGTGCTGAGGAATCCAACCCAGGACTTCATGCATGCTAGGCAAGCACTCTACCACTAGGCTACATTCCCATTCTAAAACACCTGGATATTTACATTAGTTTAAAAGTAGTTAATGCAATACAGGAAAGTATTTCATAATATGTAAGATAACTTTTGTTATCAAAATGTGCAAGAAGTGCCAGGTGCCAGTGGCTCACACCTGTAATCCTAGCTCCTCAGGAAGCTGGAATCTGAGGACTGTGGTTTAAAGCCAACTTGAAGCAGGAAAGTCCTTGAGACTCTTACCTTCAATTAACTACCAAAACAGCCTGAAGCGGAGCTGTGGCTCAAGAGTGCTACCCTTGAGCATAAAGAGGCTCAGGTTCTGAGTTCAAGCCCCGGGACCAGCTTAGGGACAGTGCCCCAACCCTGAGTTCATGACCCATGACCAGCACACACACACACACACACACACACACACACACACACACACACACACACACACAATTATATACAGAGGTGGAAGTGTGGCTCACGTGGTAGAGCCCCTGCCTACTAAGTACAAGGCCCTAAGTTCAAACTCCAGTGCTGACTCATAATAATAAAAAAAAAAGGAAACTGGCGATGACTGAGACAAGAAAGGGGTCTTGAGGAGAGAATAAGAAGACAGAAAATATGTGGGGGCTGACGGAGAGGCTCAGGGGCAGAGCATTGGCCTTAGAGGTGCCAGGGGAAGGGAGAGTTGAAAGTGTAAATGTGATTACTCAGCTTACATACAATTAAAAAATCATGCATAACTGGCACCTTATGAGTCTTTTTATTTGCAGAAAAGTTAATGAAAGTTATTCTCTTTTATCTGTGTTATAGTTGATGTGATGGGAGAGAATTGGTTGGATGTTTAAATCTTTTTGGCCAGTCCTGGGGCTTGAACTCAGGGCCTGAGCACTGCCCCTGGCTTCTTTTAGCTCAAGGCTAGCACTCTGCCACTTGAGCCACAGCGCCACTTCTGGCTTCTTCTGTTTATGTGGGGCTGAGTAATCCAACCCAGGGCTTCATGCGTGCAAGGCAAGCACTCTACCGCTAGGCCATATTCCCAGCCCCTGTTTAAATCTTTTGATGAACCAAGTTTGAGAGTCTCTTTGTAATACACCGGTATTTTTCTCAAAATCTGTTCGATAGGGTGATAGAACAGATAAAGCCATCACTGTGAAATCAGTGATTCACAGAGATTCATTCATACAGATGACAATTAAATATTATCTGATTCAGTTATTCTGGTTGGGCCAGAATAAGAAACTGTTTAATGAGTAAAAGAACCAAAAGTCCTGGTTCCAAGAGGAAAACATCCCATCTGTAGTACTTCACTAAAAACTAATGGTGTGAGTATAAAATTTGTTCTATTTTCTTCACATTAAAACCTCTAGAATTTTAACTCTGGCATGTCAGGTGGCTTTCTATTTTGACTATTTGTCTGAGCTAAATGAATATGGATAGTTTCTTTCAGAGAGAGATAACTCATAATCATAATTTCTAATCCATGCATCATTACTGTGTGCTTTATTTAAATACTGGTTACTTCTAAAAACTAATGGGAGGGGGCTGGGGATATGGCCTAGTGGCAAGAGTGCTTGCCTCGTATACTTGAAGCCTTGGGTTCGATTCCCCAGCCCCACATATACAGAAAATGGCCAAAAGCGGCGTTGTGACTCAAGTGGCAGAGTGCTAGCCTTGAGCAAGAAGAAGCCAGGGACAGTGCTCAGGCCCTGAGTCCAAGGCCCAGGACTGGCAAAACAAACAAACAAACAAACAAAAAAACTAATGGGAGGATTCATTTTCACACACACACACACACACACACACACACACATATACCTATATGTGTGCATACATATATACATATATATATATATATATACTTTTTTTGTATATGCTGTTTTGGTTTTATTTTTCCAGTGCTGGCTCTTTGGCTTGAACTCCGGCCCTTGCACTCCCTTAACTTTCTTTCCTCATTGCTGCTCCAGTCTACCATTTTTTAAATTGTTTGTTTTTTGTCAGTCATGAGGCTTGAACTCAGGGCTTGAATGCTATCCCTGAGCTTTTCACTCAACGCTAGTGCCCTACCACTTTGAGCCACAGCACCACTTCCTGTTTCCTGGTGGTTCACTGGAGATAAGAGTCACACAAACTTTATTGCCAGGGCTGGCTTCGAACTGTGATCCTCATATCTCAGCCTCCTGAGTAGCTAAAATGACAGGTGTGAGCCACCAGAGACTGGCTTATTCCAGCATTTTGCTGGCTAAGTGAAGAGACAGTCTTGTAGATGTATCCCTTTTTAAAATTGCATCTTTATTTTTGGTGTCTTTCTGTTGATAGAATTTTTGTTGTGGGAACGGTTTATTATAGTTGAACTTGTGTGACTGGGAGGGGAATAGTAAGTAGCTGTCAGGAAATTAATTTGAAGTGTAGGAGATGAGACATTCTTGTACACAACATTCAGCAGTTATCTCTATGATTTGAACAGGGACGGAACAAATGAAATCAAGTTACATGTAGAGCTCAGGTTTGGGGTTTGTAAACTTTTCAAGCATTGTTCTACCTGAGTGTTTACTGCTTGAGGGTTTTAAATTACAGAACTGAAACCCGGCAATGAGGGGCTGAGAATATGGCCTAGTGGCAAGAGTGCTTGCCTCGTATACATGAAGCCCTGGGTTCGATTCCTCAGCACCACATATATAGAAAACAGCCAGAAGTGGCACTATGGCTCAAGTGGCAGAGTGCTAGCCTTGATCAAAAAGAAGCCAGGGGGCTGGGGATATGGCCTAGTGGCAAGAGTGCCTGCCTCATATACATGAGGCCCTGGGTTCGATTCCCCAGCACCACATATACAGAAAATGGCCAGAAGTGGTGCTGTGGCTCAAGTGGCAGAGTGCTAGCCTTGAGTAAAAAGAAGACAGGGAGGGTGCTCAAGCCCTGAGTCCAAGCCCCAGGACTGGCAAAAAAAAAAAAAAAGAAGCCAGGGACAGTGCTCAGGCCCTGAGTCCAAGCCCCAGGACTGGCAAAACAACAACAACAACAAAAAAAAAACTGAAATGCAAACGACTAGCCCAAAGGGAAAATCTTCCCTGTGTACATGATTACTCCAATAATGGTAAAAAGTCTTGTAGAATTAGGCTGTTTTCTGTGTGTGTGTGTGTGTGTGTGTGTGTGTGTGTGTGTGTGTGTGTGTGCCAGTACTGTGTCAGGATAGAACTCAGGGCCTGGAGGCTGACCCTTATCTTTTTTTTTTTTTTTTTTTGCTAAAGGCTGGAACTCTACCACTTGAACCACATCTCTACTTCTAGCTTTTTGCTGGCTAAGTGAAGGTAGGAGTCTCATGAATTTTCCTGCCTGATCTGCTTTCAAACTATGGTCCCCAGATCTTAGCCTCTTGAGTGGCTAGGATTGCAAGAGTAAGCCACCAATGTCCCCCCCCCCCTTTTTTTTTTTAATGATAAGGTCTCACTATCTAACCCAGAATGGCCTACAACTCACCTAGGTAGCTCAGGTTGGCTTTGAATTCACAATCCTCCTCCTTCAGCTTAGGCTAGTTTTAGTACTTTTATTAGTAAAGAAAAGTGGAGAAAAAAAAATTATACCCAGGTTGAATTCCAGAGAAGATGCTTGCTAATATTTAGAGGACTTAATAAGGGGATATGAAGTCTTACATTAATAAACTGAACAGGATGCTTGATATAAACCCACAAGGGAGAAATAATAATCTGTCAAATTTTTGCAAAGTGTTTTTGCTCCATAATGATAAATACTTCTAAGGCAGAACAAGATTTCTAGGCTTTTGGCCAATAAGGGCTTTGTAAGTAAAAGTAGCAGAGAATTTTCTGCAGGTGATGAGTAGATTCTTGAATAGAGCTAACAAATGCACGTAGTTGATTTAACCCTCTGGGAGAAATTGTAAAGAGCAAAGTATCTATGTCTTGAGTCATTTCTTAACAGTAGGGAGTGATTATATTTTTGCTTGGAGAAATGAACATTTTCCACGTTGCTAAAAAACAAAAAAAAAAACAAACCAGTGCCAGATGCTGGAGTCTCATACCTGCAATCCTCGCTACTCAGGAAGCTGAGATCTGAGAATCATGATTTGAAGCCCACCCAGGCCAATCATTTGTCACTTATCTCTAATTAATCAGCAGAAAAGCCAGCAGTGGAGCTGTGGCACAAGTGGTAGAGGCCCATCTGTGAGCTGAAAGATATGAGGGATGGCAGTCAGGCCCTGAGATCAAGTTCCTAATACCTGCACGGGTGTGCACACAACACACCCATACACTCACACAAATATATGTAAACTAGTAAATTATAAGGCAAGTGCTAAAAGATGTAATCTTTACATGTGAATATGAAGAAAGAAAAAATTACACCTGTGGTATAGCTTGGTTGTAGAGAGGAGGCCTTAATCTCAGCAACACACACACACACACACACACACACAATACAAACCATCAATGAAACATTAACAACTTATTCACTGCTGCCTGCTTTCCTTTTCCTGTCTAACTAGACAGATTCCCCCTTCTTCCAATCAGAACATCTGATACTTGCTCAGTGGTCCTTTCCTAGGATGTTTTGCTCTTGGCTCCTCTGATTGGTGGCTCACACCTGTCATTTGATTGTTGTTGCTAGGTTACTGATTCATTTCCCCTCTGACTCTAGAAAGTGTTGGGATGAGCTCCACTCAATAGGACCTTCAAATAGGGCTTTCCTTTCTTACAGGGTTTAGGCCCCTGGTCACTGAAGAGCGTTGAGCCATGTCTGGGCCTGCATGGCTGTATCTATGTGGGAAATAAACACGAAGACAATGAGAGCCAATGTGTACCTACTCCTCCCCCCACCCCAATACACGCCTTATACCTAGTGGTTACCAGGCCCACCTTTGAACCTGACCCACCAAGGAAGCTTCCAGAGAAAGGCAGCTGGCTCTTCATTTATTCTTCACCAAGTCTATTAATCATTGTAGACGTTTTATGCTCCAGCACTTGAGGATCTGCCTCTTGGCAATCAGAGCTAAGCATTTGGACTTTCTTTGGACATCTTCCTTTCTGTGGATGAATTTTCAAAGTCCGGTTTGAAATCCAAAAGCAAATAACTGACTGACTTCTAGTTTCCCTGCACTGAGTTTCAGCTTTCTCTTCTTTCCCTGGGGCTGGGGAAATGCCATTTATAGGATAAGTGGTGGAGGGGAATTCAAAGGAATAGGTTTCTATAAAACCATTCATTCAGCCACCCATTTAGTCAAGCATTTGTCTATTTTATTTTGAACTCGGGGCCTGGGCTCTGCTCCTGAGCTTCTTTTGCTCAGGACTAGCGCTCTCCCACTTGAGCCACAGCATGAAGAGCTCTATTTTTATTTGAGTCCGGTCTGTGCAGGAGCGTTGTTCAAAACCACAGCCTTCCTTTATTGTCATTTACCAGAATAAATAATGGAACCAAGGGAAAAACTAAGCTGTTTATCTGACCTTGCAGGAAATCAGGATTAGAGCAAGATAGATCAAGTTCCCAGTTTCCATTAGTATGAAAGTGAAATTCCTTCTTCCTTAATCCTTACACAAAAGAACTGAAATAACTATGCCTTCAGTAATCCTTCATTCCCCTATTATTCTCTCTCCCTTCCTTGCCTCAGAAACCTCAAAACGACCAACTCTTTTTGTTTATGTGTCTGTCTTCATCAAGCCCTTCTTCGCCAGTAAAAACATCAATCTCTCCTTTGCCTGGATTTCCCAGATCCTTACTCTATTTTATAGTTAGCATTCCTCAATCTTAGGACTGAAAATAAAGTCCATGCATAGGATTGCACTGAATTGTCATCATTTGGCATAGAGATGTACCTCAGGTGGCAGAGTTCCAAGCCTTGAGTGGAAAAAGCCAAGGGAGATCATGAGACCCTGAGTTCAAGTCCTAGCATTCCCTTTCTCTTACACACACACACACACACACACACACACACACACACACACACTCACAAAGTCAAAACATCTAAATTTTTAAAAAAATTGCTCAAGTCAGGCACGGAGCACCCATGTGTAATCCCAGCGTTTGAAAGGCTAAAGCAGGAGGATTAAACATTTGAGGCCAGTTTGTACTCCATTCTTGAGACCCTGTCTCCCAAACAAACCAAAGCAAAAAACTGCTACAACAAAAGATGAATGAGTTCCCATGATTCCCCATGGGCTGGTTATTTTGAGGGCCTTGGCTCCTACCCACCTCTTCCCGCCATTAAAATCCCCCATGATGGACAGGCCTGGCTGCCGGGATGGAAAAGGGCAAAGCCCTGTCCCTCCTTAGCTTGGACCTAGCTTGGCAGTAGGGTGTGGCCACACTAAAATTGAGGACTCAGACACCAGACACAACCTGAGCCCAGTCACATGTCCCAAATACATATGTGGCAAGCAGTGCAAGATGGATCATAGCATGGTGCCACTAGAGGAAGACTGAACTTTTGTTCCTCGCCTACCATCTTCCAGGGTACTGGCTTGAGCAATAGGTTTAACTAGACAAAGAAGTAGGAATGGGGCAAAAGGTAAGACTGCATAGTTAACCAGTGCTGGAACAGGTGAACGTTCTGGTGTCCCAGTGGTCAGAAACAGTGGTAGAGTTGGTCTCCTGGTTCTTTGTCCCCAAGACTAGTTACAGAGTCACTACCTCCTGTCCACACCCTTCTCCCCATTCCAAGAGGGCCGCAAAGTGACTGTAGGAGAGAATGGCTCAAGACAAAGGACATAAGTAAGCCAGATGTCAGTGGCTTACTCCTGTAATCCCATCTGGGGCTGGGAACATGGCTTAGTGGTAGAGTGCTTGCCTAGCATGTATAAAGCCCTGGGTTCGATTCCTCAGTACCACAATAAACAGAAAATGCCAGAAGTTGCACTTTGGCTCAAGTTGTAGAGTGCTAGCCTTGAGCTGAATTGCTCAGGGACAGTGCCCAGGCCCTGAGTTCGAGCCCCAGGACTGGCAAAAAAAGACAGACAGACAGGAAGAAAGAAAGAAAAGAAAGAAGGAAGGAAGGAGGGAATGGAGGGAGGAAGGAAGAAAGGAAAAGAAACTGAGATCAGAGGATCCCAGTGCTAAGCCAGCTCAGGCATGAATGTCTGTGAGACTTTTTTTGCCGGAGGGAGGTGGGGGGAAGGAGGAGGGCTGGTTGTGGGGCTTGAACTCTGGGCCTTGGTGCTGTCCCTGAGCTCTTTAGCTCAAGCTTAGTGCTCTACCACTTGAGCCACAGTGCCACTTCCGGTTTTCTGCTGGTTAATTGGAGATGAGAGTCTCATGGACTTTCCTGCCCCAGCTGTTTTTTTTTTTTTTTTTTTTTTTTTTTTTTTTTTTTCGCCAGTCCTGAGCCTTGGACTCAGGGCCTGAGCACTGTCCCTGGCTTCTTTTTGCTCAAGGCTAGCACTCTGCCACTTGAGCCACAGCACCACTTCTGGCCATTTTCTATATATGTGGTGCTGGGGAATCGAACCCAGGGCTTCATGTATATGAGGCAAGCACTCTTGCCACTAGGCCATATTCCCAGCCCCGCCCCAGCTGGTTTTGAACTTCGATCCTCAGATCTCAGCCTCCTGAATAGCTAGGGTTACAGGTGTGAGGCACCAGCACCTGGCCATGAGGCTCTTATCTCCAAACTCTTAACTACCAAAAAGCCAGAAATGGTGCTATGATTCAAAGTAGTAGACCAGTAATTCCTTCAGCACAAAAAGCTCAGGGACAGAGCTCAGGCCCTGAGTTCAAGCCCCAGGCCCAGTATGCACATGCACAAGCATGAACACACACAGGGACATAGATTAGAAAAGCAAAAGCAGCCTGGAAGAGCTAGTTTGGACCGTTCCTTCCTAAATATCACTAGAAACCTCATCCTTCTCCCTCTAGGCACCAATTCAGAAACAAGATTTGGGATTCTGCCTGGTTTTAGCAAAGCTATTTATATATCTCTCTGAACTCCACACAGCATTCTTTCAGAGGATTTTAACCTACATAGTATCAAACACGCCTCACCTAACCTTTAGAATGGATGCCATAATTGCAGGCATTGAGCTATAGCTGACTGGATGACATTAGAGTCTCTAGTAAAGGCATTTAAACTGGAGTGTTTTTTTTCTACTTCCTACTGTGGCCAGAATGTCTTTTACAGTAAAGGACCTGAGTCTGGACTTTGGAAACAAAGACTGTAAAATATACAGAACGTATGCAATTCAATAAATACTTGAATGCTGGGCATCGGTGGCTCATACCTGTAATCTTAATATTCTGGAGGCTAAGATCTGAGGATCATGGTTTGAGGCCAGACTGGGCAGGAAAGTCTAGTTTATCCCCAATAAACTACTTAGAAAAAGCCAGAAGTGGCACTGTGGCTCAAGTGGCAGAGTGCTAGCCCTGAGCAAAAGAAGGTCAGAATAAAATAAAATGCAGTAAAATAAAGAATAAATGCTGGATGAAATGGGTGACTGAATGTATGGTTTTATAGAAACCTATTCCTTTGAATTCCCCTCCACCACTTATCCTATAGATGGCATTTCCCCAGCCCCAGGGAAAGAAGAGAAAGCTGAAACTCAGTGCAGGAAAACCAGAAGTCAGTCAGTTATTTGTTTTTGGATTTCAAGCCAGACTTTGGAAATTCATCCACACAAAGGAAGATGTCCAAAGAGTTAGAGTCCAAATGCTTATCTCTGATGCCAAGAGGCAGATCCTCAAGGGCTGGAGCATAAAACGTCTACAATGATTAATAGACTTGGTGAAGAATAAATGAAGAGCCGGCTGCCTTTCTCTGGAAGCTTCTTTGGCAGGGCAAAGGAGGTAAACCCCTCCCCATGGGGGTGAGGCAGGTCAGGTTCAAAAGTGGGCCAGGTGGGGCTGGGAATATGGCCTAGTGGCAAGAGTGCTTGCTTCCTACACATGAAGCTCTCGATTCCCCAGCACCACATATATGGAAAACGGCCAGAAGGGGCACTGTGGCTCAGGTGGCAGAGTGCTAGCCTTGAGCGGGAAGAAGCCAGGGATGGTGCTCAGGCCCTGAGTCCAAGGCCCAGAACTGGCCAAAAAAAAAAAAGTGGGCCAGCTAACCACTAGGTACAAGGTGTGTACGGGGGTAGGGGGAGGAGTAGGTACACATTGGTTCTCATTGTCTTCGTGTTTATTTCCCACAAAGATACAGCCATGCAGGCCCAGACATGGCTCAATGCTCTTCAGTGACCAGGGGCCTAAACCCCATAAGAAAGGAAAGCCCTATTTGAAGGTCCTATTGAGGGGAGCTCATCCCAACACTTTCTAGAGTCAGAGGGGAAATGAATCAGTAACCTAGCAACAACAATCAAATGACAGGTGTGAGCCACCAATCAGAGGAGCCAAGAGCAAAGCATCCTAGGAAGGACCATTGAGCAAATATCAGATGTTCTGATTGGAAGAAGGGGGAAGATATCTAGTTAGGAAAAGCTTAGTGGACAGCACAGCATTTTAAAGCAAATATTTCCCTATCCTAGGAGTGCTTACATGTCTAACTGAAGCCATCACAGCTCAGGGGTAACCTTTGTTTTCGTTTGATTAAAAGTAGAAGATTATTGAAAGCATTTACCTTGGAGGATAAATCTCAAACTAGAGCTATGACTGGAAGGAAAATGGTAAAAAGCAGTCTCTGGTCATTCAAGGATTGGAGTCTCCTAGTATAAGTAGATTCTGCTCCGATTTCACTGAATATTTGTTCCAATCATTTCCATTTGTATAGACTCAGGGAGAGGGGGTGGATTTGGGGTGTCTTGCATTGCTGAGCTAGAAGTGGGAAGCGCAATACTTCTGGTTCATTGGTGTTGCTCTGGGTAGAATTTTGGGCGCTACTGTGAAGGAAACACTCTGTTTCCAGAAAAAGCCAACAGTTGCACACACACAGCAGTAAGGATTTCCATTTACTGCATTATATCCTTCTTTTATTACTAAAATGATTAAATTCTATGATTATTATTTTTTTATATCAGTACCTGCAAAGCAACAGTCTAGTCTGCTTTTTACGACACCTCTGAGCTTTGAAGACCTAGAAAATTTTGTATTAAAAATCTTCTAACTTGGGGCTGGGGATATGGCCTAGTGGCAAGAGTGCTTGCCTCATATACTTGAAGCCCTGGGTTCGATTCCCCAGCACCACATATGCAGAAAACGGCCAGAAGTGGCGCTGTGGCTCAAGTGGTAGAGTGCTAGCTTTGAGCAAAAAGAAGCCAGGGATGGTGCTCAGGCCCTGAGTCCAAGCCCCAGGACTGGCCAAAAAAAAAAAAAAAAAAATCTTGTAACTTGGACTTAAGAGTCTGTTTTTACTAAACGCTCTGACTCTCCACTCGGGTCTGCAGATGGGGAAATAGTTATCAAGAATCAGGATTAAAAACTTGGTGTTTCAGATGGGTGTTGGTGGCTCACGCCTATAATCCTAGCTACTCGGGAGGCTGCGATCTTCTGAGGTTTGTGGTTCGAAGACAGGGAGGGAAGGAAATTCTGTGTGACTCTGATCTCCAAGAAACTACTCAGAAACAGCCAGAAGTGGCGCTGTGGCTGAAGTGGTAGAGAAGTAGCCTTGAGTACAGAGAGGCTCAGGGATGACATCCAGGCCCTGAGTTCAAGCCCCAGAACTGGCAAAAATAAACAAACAACTTGGTGTCTCTGCCTTTATTATTTTTTTTTTTTTGGCCAGTCCTGGGCCTTGGACTCAGGGCCCGAGCACCGTCCCTGGCTTCTTCCCGCTCAAGGCTAGCACTCCGCCACTTGAGCCACAGTGCCGCTTCTGGCCGCTTTCTGTATATGTGGTGCTGGGGAATCGAACCTAGGGCCTCGTGTATCCGAGGCAGGCACTCTTGCCACTAGGCTATATCCCCAGCCCCTCTGCCTTCATTTTTTAAATCTGTCTTCATTTGGTATCCTAAGCCTGGGGTCAGATTCCGGTACAGCTGTGTCTAGAGTTAATCATATTATTTAAAAGTGCTCACATGGGCTGAGAATATGGCCTAGTGGTAAAGTGCTCATCTCATACACATGAGGCCCCGGGTTCTATTCCTCAGCACCACATATACAGAAAAAGCCAGAAGTGTCGCTGTGCTAAAGTGGTAGAGTGCTAGCCTTGAGCAAAAAGAAGCCAGGGACACTGCTCAGGCCCTGAGTTCAAGCTCTAGGACTGGCAAAAAACAAAAAGTGCTCACAAACACACACCCCAATCTGGTAATACAAAGTGGATTAGTTCCACCAGGCTCTGGTGGCTCACACCTGTAATCCTAACTACTCAGGAGGATGAGATGTGAGGATAGCTGTTCCAAGCCATCCTGGGCTAGGAAAGTTTGTGAGACTCTTCTTGTCTTCAATTAACCAGTTAGAAAGTTGGAAGTAGAACTTTGGCTCAAATAGTAAAGAACCATGTCTTGACCAAATCAGCTAAGAGACAGTGCCTAGGCCCTGAGTTCAAGTCCCAGTACTGGCCTAACACACACACACACAGACACACACACCAACAAAGTTACTCTAAGTTTACTATCTGCCTTTTTTTTTTTTTTTGCAAGGCTGAAGACACTGAGAGTAAGATACATTTTCAGCTTTTCAGGGACATCTTAACCAACACATTATTCATCATCAACCTTTCCGAGATCACCAGAGCGACAGCAGCAAGTCTCATCTCCAGCTAGTGACTTCAGCCTTTCAGGAGTTATTGCCTAGTGCTTGTCCCCTCAGACTCCACGTTCATCCTCGGGCCTGTTCCCTGAGGCATTTCTCCTCAGTTCAGCTCAAGTGCCAGACAGAGTGCACCTCCTTCCAGCCCATCCCCTCCCTTACCTCCAGCCAGATTGTGCAGTTAGAACCAGGAGGAACCAGGTCCTGGTTTGACTGCCTTGGTGAAACCACAAGCCCTGCACTTCCCCCTCCATAATCCACCGCTCAGATCCGGACCTTCAAGGCATCACCATGGGGTTGCCATGGTGACCGCTCCCCTCCACTTGGCTCTCCTGGGATAAGTGGCCGGGCCTGGTCTGTGGGGACCCTTGAGAAATCAAGCCTCTGGCCGGGTCTCCATTAACACTGAGCATGTGACATTTCTAAAACAGGGAATGCCAGGCGCTGGTGGTTCGTGCCTCAGGAGGCTGAGATCAGAGGATTGAAGTTCAACTCCAGTCTGGGCAGCAAAGTCTGTGAGACTCTTATCTCCAATGAACCACCAGAAAAATGGAAATGGAGCTGTGGTTCAAAGTGGTTGACTTCAGTGAAAGAGCTCAAGGACAGCACCCAGGCGGCCCTGAGTTCAAGCCCCAGGACCAACCCAAAATAAAAGAACTGGGGGAAATGGGGCCACAGGGCTGCTAGACTTCAAGCTGGGGTGTCAGGAATCTGCTGTCTCCCCAGACAGCTCACTATAGAGCTCCCTTTCTACCGTCTTATCACCCACCTAAGGTATTCGTGCCCTCCATCTGCCCTGTTGTCCTCTGGGTTCGCAAGCCCCCATTTGGATGGTACACTGCAAAGGTGACATTAATTACAAGCTCAGCTGATAATGACTAGCAGTGATTTCCTATTTCCCATCACTGAAGTGGGAGAAGGGGCTTAGTATGCTCAAGGGCCTGGGTTCTATCCCCAGCAACCACAATGAAGTAATAACGTAACAACAATATTCCTTGCAGCCATCTGCTGGTGTCTTTAGGAACCTATTGGTCAGAGATGGTCTAATTCTTTCTTTATATTTAGCATATTCTCTATTAATAAAACTAACATTTGGGCTGGGAATGTGGCTTAGTGGTACAGTGCTTGCCTAGCATGCATGAGGCCCTGGGTTCGATTCCTCAGCACCACATACACAGAAAAAGCCAGAAGTGGGGCTGTGGCTCAAGTGGTAGAGCATTATCCTTGAGCACAGAGAGGCTCAGGGACAGAGCCTAGGCCCTGAGTTCAAGCCTGAGGACCAGCAAAAAGCAAACAAACAAAAAAACTAACATTTAGCCAGATGCTGGTCGATCATCCTTATAATTCTAGCTAGTCCGAAAGATGAGATCTGAGAATTACAGTACAAAGCCAGCCTGGGCAGAAAAGTCTGTGAGACTCTTAGGTCCAGTATACCAACAAAAAAAATGGAAGTGGAGGCGTAGCTCAAGTGATAGAGGACCAGCCTTGAGTGAAAAAGTGAACGGACAATATCTAGGCCCTGAGTTCAAGCTCCAGTACCAGCACCAAAACCAAACACACACAAAAAAAGAAAGCAATATTTGATGGGGCCAAGTGTGATTCAGTTTTCCAATTACCTTTTCATGACAACAACAAATGTTTTTATGATGAGCCAGCATTACCTAGATGCTGACCAAAATGATGTCCCCCATAAATATTGAGTCATCAAAAAAATGTTCCCCTCTGGATGGTGAGTACAGCTCATGTCATGTGCCGTGTTTGCCGTTTGGCCATCTGTGTGTGTGTGCTGGCCCCAGGGAGAAGCCAACCACATTTTCTCACTGTGTGCAAGTATCATTATGTCATAATGAATAGGTAATATTAAATCGGGCTGATGAGTCATATTACAGTAATACAATATTTCCCTTGCCGAATCCCCAAGGTCTCCACAAGGGAATCTATTCTAATAATAAGAATTCTGAGACATGGGCCTTGTGGTGCTCGGGGTGTGCGTGCTAGTTTTGTAATCTCTGGCTGAGCAGGTGCACTTGTGTCAGCCCCAGTGGAGTCAGGCTTAAATGAGGTCCTATATTTGCAAGCTTGAAGGCGCATAGTAGGACCAATTGAACATAGTAGGCCCAGCTGTCTCTCAGCAGGTGACAACACCATCACTGAGTCAAGTCCCCATGTAAAGTGGCATAATATCTGTCTGTCACCTGTGCACATAACTAGACAGAGCACAGGTGCTATTCGGACCTTGAAGCTATTCAGTATGATAACCCACTGTGCATGCCAGTTACTCCTACACACTTTATGTCACCTCTGGATTACTTGCAAGACTCACTACAATGCAGTGTTTGGTTTTATGCTTGAACTCAGGGCCTGGGCACTGTCCCTTTGCTTTTTGCTCAAGGCTAGTGCTCCATTGCTTGAGCCACAGCCTTACTTCTGACTTTTTGCTGGTTAAATGGAGAGAAGAGCCTCATGGCCTTACTTGCCTGTCTGGAGTGGCTCTGAACTCTAAATAATGGCAGGTACAGGTTGGCCTGTCCCACCATGCCTGGCTAGAATTTGAAAGAAAAAGAAACAGACCCAGGTGAGGTGACATGCCATTCGGGGTCACCATCGCGGTGGGTGGCAGCGTCAAGGCTTGAATTCAGATCCTCACGATTTCAAAGACTGGTTTTTTGTTTTTGTTTTTGAAAGCCATGCTGTTCTGATGAGCTTGATGTCATGGATCTTGGAAAGTGCCAACACGTCGAAAACGTGTATCGAATCACCAGGAAGATATTGCATTCCTCTTCCTTTCCATCAACCCTAATGACAGGGATAAAAGTGTCTGGCACTGTCCCCTGCTGCCCTGGCTCTGTGTCCTGTCGCGCGTCCCTTCCGGTCCTTGGCATTCCCGGCAGAGCTGAGGCGCTGGGCCAGGATGAGGAACCAGGCCAGGAAGAGGCACTTAATCACACCACACAGAGGGTTGCCTCAGCCGGTTATAGGACTTGAAGGATTCTATCGCCCTTAACTGATGCAAACAGACGGGACTCAGGCCCTGACGGCAGCTGGCTTTGCTTTGTCCCTTCGGCTTGCTGCGTTCTATGATGCTCATGGCTTTAGAGACTGAATTTACTCCCTCTCCTCCTCCAACCCCACCCCCCCAATTCTTTTTGAGTGATAGAACAACAGCTGCTCAGGAGAGTTGAACGCCATAAAGAAAAAGATCTCTTCCAGTGTCAACTGTGAAATAACCACTGACAACAAGTATATTGGCATGCGGAAGGACAAGCATGGTGGCGCACACCTGTAACTCCAGTGACATGGGAGGTAGAGATAGGAGGAACACAGTCTAGCCCAGGCAGAAAGTGAGATCTTATCTGGAATAAGAAAGAGAAAAACCAAAGCAAAAAAAAAAAAAAAAAAAGAGGTGGGGGGGGCAGTGGGACTGGAGGTATGCTCAAGTAGCGGAGCACTTGCTTAGCAAGCACCAGGCCCTGAGTTCAAACCCTAGTACTGGCTGGACACTGGTGGCTCACACCTGTCATCCTAGCCACCCAAGATGATAAGATCTGAGGATCGGGGTTTGAAGCCAGTCCAGGCAGCAAAGTCCTGGAGACTCTTACCCCCAATAAGCCAGCAAAAAGCCAAAAGTGGAAGAGGACCAGCCTCCAGGGAAGAAGCTAAAGGACAGTGTCTAGACCCTGAGTTCATGCCCCAATGCTGGCATTTTTTAAAAAATTTATTTGTTTATTAATTGAACACAAATTTTTTGACAAGGTGTTGTGCAAAAAGGGTACAGTTACATAGTAGGGCAGTGTGTACATTTCTTGTGATATCTTATGTCCTGTTTTTCTATCTCTTCTCTAGGTCAGGTCCCAATGCTGGCATTTTAAAAACAAAAAACCAACTTCATGGGCTGGGAATGTGGCCTAGTGGTAGAGTGCTTGCCTGGCATGCATGAAGCCCTGGGTTTGATTCCTCAGCACCACATAAACAGAAAAAGCCAGAAGTAGTGCTGTGGCTCAAGTGGTTGAGTGCTAGCCTTGATCAAAAAGGAAGCTCAGGGTCAGTGCTCAGGCCTTGAGTTCAAGCCCCAGGACTGGCAAAAACAAAAGAAACCTCATGAACCAAAACCAAAACCACAACAAAATAGGGCCTTGGTGTAGTGGCAAGCACTTTGTCATCCCAGCCATTTGGGATAGGGAGACAGAAAGATAGTGATTCAGGGCCAGCTCTGGCAAAAAGCCAAAACAAAATCAAGGTCACTTTGTCCAGAAACAAGCCCAGCACGGTAGTAAACACCTGCAATCCTAACTATCCATCCTTTTTCTACAGAGAAGCAGGAAGTAGTCCAAGATCAGCTGGTTACAAAATCAGGAGAGAGGGCTGGGAATATGGCAAGAGTGCTTGCCTCATGTACATGAAGCCTAGGTTCAATTCCTCAGCACCACATATGTAGAAAACGGCCAGAAGTGGTGCTGTGGCTCAAGTGGCAGAGTGCTAACCTTGAGCAAAAAGAAGCCAGGGACAGTGCTCAGGCCCTGAGTCCAAGCCCCAGGACTGGCAAAAAAAAAAAAAAAAAAATCAGGAGAGACTGTCTCTAAAAACAAGTAAACAAACAAACAAAAAAACAACTAACTAAAAGATAAAGCTAAAGGGCTGAGTGTGGCTCAAACTCCCATAGTGCAAAATGAAAATGATTGACCTTGGTCTCTGATTCTAAAAGGAATACACACTAGCGGGGTAGGCACATTGGAGAATACAGGTAATCATTAATTCTCCTGAAAGCTGTAGGAGGTCATTAACTATCAATAACTTGATGTCTTTTTGAGGGTTTTGGAGACTAGTACTGGTGTACAATTCCTGGGGGTTGAAAGTAAACGTGCTATGTTACCCAGCTTACACGTAATTTAAAAAGTCATGCATAACTTAGACCTTATGAGTCATTTTTATTTGTGGAGAAGTTAATAAAAGTTATTCTCTTATTTTTGTACTGTAGTTGGGCTGACTTTGGACTAAGATCCTCAGATCTCAGCCTTGTAAATAGCTAGGATTATAGGCATGAGATACTGGTGCCCAGGGCGATTTTTTTTTAACTAAGAATAGTAAAAATAGCACAATAAAGATCATTGAAGCCATGTTTTTCCCTGTACAGATTATAGTAGATAGTATAGTAGATAGTACAGTAATGGATCTTATTCATTGTCATGGAGTATTTTACTACATAAAATCAATAGTTATTTCTCCAAAGCAGGTACACATATAAATGATCAGCAAACATATGCAATGAAACATAATCAATCATTAATCATTAGGGAAATCCCAATGAATAACCACAATGAAATATCTCTTCATACCAATGAGAAAGAATAACAAATGAAAAATAACTCTTATGGAGAAACTGACTGTCTCGTACATTGCCAAGGGCATCTAATGTTCAGCTTCCATAGAAAACAGTTTGGTCATTTCTCAAAAAAAAAAAAGTTAAGAGTTGGGAATGTGGCTTAGTTAGTGGTAGAGTGCTTGCCTAGCATGCATGAAGCCCTGGGTTCGATTCCTCAGTACTACATAAACAGAAAAAGCCAGAAGTGGCGCTGTGGCTCAAGTGGCAGAGTGCTAGCCTTAAGCAAAAAGGAAGCCAGGGACAGTGCTCAGGCCCTGAGTCCAAGGACCAGGACTGGTAAAAAATAAATAAATAAATAAATAAATAAATAAAAACTACTAGCATAGAAATGTTTAATAGAGTATGATTCACAATAGCCAAAGGGTAAAAAAATCACTCAACTATCCACCAGTGGCTGGCAGGATAAACAAAATTTGGCTTTATCATACAATGGAATATTAACCAGTCTTGAAAAAAAAGAATGAATAATGCTACAATGTACAGGAAACCTCAACAAAAGTATGCTACAGGGAAAGGAGCTAGGTCCCAAAGCCATGCACTGTGATCTCATGCCTATGAAATCTCCGGAAGTGGAAATGTGCAGGGAATGACAGCCCGAATGGTTGGCAAGAGCTGGCTATGGAGTAAGGAATGAGGATGATTAATAACGGGGAGGCCTTGAGCCCAGAAGTTTGAAGCCAGCCTGGGCAATATAGCTAGACTGTGTCTCAAACAGAAAACCCAAACCCCAAACAAAACAACTTATTAATGTTAATATATAGTGCCCTTATTATCTAGGCCTAAATATTTCAGGATTTTGTATGGCATTTCCTTGTTTTCCCTCCAGCTATATAGAAATTCATCATTGATAATAACAAAATTTTTTTGTCATTTGTGGAGTTTGAACTCAGGACCTGGGCACTGTCTTGAGCTTTTGTGCTCACTGCTAGTGCTCTACCACTATGAGCCACAGCTTCACTTCTGGTTTTCTAGTAGTTAATTGGAGATAATAATCTCACAAACTTTCCTGCTAGGGCTGGCTTTGAACTGTGATCCTCAGATCCTCTGTCTTCTGAGTGGCTAGGACTACAGGCACGAGCCCATGGCGTCCAGCCTACTTTATATTTTTAATGCTTCCATCTTTTGTCAGTAAGATGAATCTCCAGGTTCCTGAAAAGTAGAGACCCAAACAGCTTTGTTGTCCCAGTGCCCAAAATCAATCCTCTCTCCCTTCCTGCCCCCCCCCATTTCTCCCTCCCTCCATCTCAGGTCATTGTAAATGCAGAGTCAATGTGGGAGAGGTCCATTTCATATTTAAATCACACATGTGAGCAGACAACAGAAATTCCCATAAAGCCCAAAAGAACACAGGTCAAGGATCATACTTAGCGTGTGCACACTTTTAGAAAGATGTATCTACAGCTGGGGGGGGGGGGGGAGAGGGAGAGAGAGAGGAAGGGAGAGGGCAAGAGGGGCCCCACCAAAACCCTACCAGCCGGCTGACAGCTCACAACGCCCCCTCTTACCTCCCCCCCACCCCAACCAGTCCAGTGCCAAGCTCCGCTTCCAGCTTCAGTATGGGCAGAAGCCCTAATCTTACTTCTTTGCTTGGTTTTACTGTAGTTGTGTTTGTTGTTGCTCTTAAGAGTTGAGCATCTGCCCTCTCTTTCTCCTTACCCAGCCCCCAAAGGCTCCCTTGCTCCGCTACTGCGCATGTGCCCTGCATCCCTGCCCCCCCACCTTGGGTACCAGTCGGAGGAAGAGATGGAGCAGCGCCGTCACGAGCGCCCAGCCCCTTAAAACGCTGCTGGCTGGAGCCGCTTCTTTCCCTGCAGCCCGCGGCAGGGATGGAGTAAAGGGGGGTGGGGGGACCCCTGGACCTACAGGCCGGGCTCAGCAATGGAGTTAAAGCAATCTTTATCCACCCATCTGGAAGCCGAGAAGCCTTTGCGGCGCTATGGGGCGGTGGAGGAGACGGCTTGGAGAAGTGAGTGGTGGGGTGGGGTGGGGGATCCCGTGAGGGGGGCTGGGGGTCCCCGATCCCGCGGAGCTCAGGGGGCATGCTCAGGACGCGCCCCCACAGCCTGGCTGGCGGTGTTGGGGCGCGCAGGGACGCGCAGCCCGCGCTCCCTGCGAACAAAGCGGGAGCCTGGGCTGGGCTTTGCCCGCAAGCCGCCAGGCAGCTCAGCCTGGACCGGGCTTGGACTTGGGAGCCCCTGCGCGGAGGAGGGCTCTCCTCTTCTGCTTGTTAGGGATGCTTTGGGAGGGGGAGTCTGGAGAAGGGGGGAGTGTCCACTGGCAAGAGGTTCAGGGCACACCCGAGAACCCCCAGCGTGCACCCCAACCTCCTCCGGCGCTGGAGGGGGAGGGGAGAGGGCTGGGAGAAGTCAGTCCTGAAGACCCCCCCCCTTTTTTTCCTTCTTCCTGGAGTTAATTTCTGCCCCTAAAGCAAATCTCTTGTGTTTATTCTTCTCTTAATGGTGTTTGGGGGGGGGGGTGCAGAGCATCCCCAAATAAAGGGTTTTTGTTTATAATGAACAGGACACAATAGCTGAAACTCATCTAAGGGTAGAGGCAGCAGCCTTAAAAGCCCAGGGTCACCAGCTGCCCCTGCCAACCTCCAATACCCCCCCCCCTCCAGCTCAGGTGTGTCCCCCACTATCAGGGTGAGAAAGACCCTCTTGCCTTCCCTGAGACTCTGGTAAGACCCTGGGTGACGGGGCTCTGTGCTGTTCACCACCACGAAGAGTTATGTTGGTAAAAGTATTGGAAATGTATTCCTTTTGCTGTCTTTACCTGGAAGAAAATGTGTGTACATGCACACACGTGTGTGTGTGTGTGTGTGTGTGTGTGTGTCCACTTGCTTTCTCCATATCTGGTGCCATCAATTCAGAAAATCTTGGGCTGGTTGAACCATATTCAAGTTGAAAACCACACTCAAATGTGTTCGTTTCTCTTTCCCCTGCTGTAAGGGGTACCATAATGCCATCAGTTTTTTCCTTTCTTTTCTTTCTTGTTTTCACAGATGAGTCCCTTCCTCATCATTTGTATCCTTTCCAATCCCTTTGGCTTTGGTGCTTTGGCATAGCCCCTGTGGCTCACAAGCTCAAAATAAAACCAAGGATGGCCGTCTTTTATGGCTGAGTTAACACTCCCCAAAGAACCCTTAATGTAGCATCTCATCCAACTCCCCAAGGCAGCTCCTGTGGTTTTCTAACTCCTCTGGGCCTGGCTGAAGAAACTAGGACCTATTAGGAGAATTGACTGTTAAGTAGCAGAGTCAGGATTTGGGGATGGGTCGGTGAGAGAGTCCCAGAAGCTGACCATTGGTTTTATACATATGCAATCATCTGGAGCAATGCTGGGCTTTGTAGAGGGAAAGCTGGGCAGGAATGCCAGGAAGCCCTGCTTTAAGACCTTGCTCTGCCCTGAGTGAACTATGTGATTTTTTGGCACATTTCTCTGTGCCCCTCTGTCTCTGTTTTCTGTAAATGGCAACAATAAGTAGTGTCTACCTTCTGGCTTTATTGGGAACAGTAAAAAAAAAAAAAGAAAGACTGTCTGGAGAGCTCATGATAAGTGCCTGATATATATTGACGTTATATATGTGTGTACATGTGTAAATTATTACATAGATTACAGAATCTACATTATTTGCTGTAGAAGAACTTTCCTTGATCCTTGGCAAAGAATCACACAGAGGAATGGGATTGTAACTGCTGTGTTGGACAGTTGCTAAATAAATACACCTGGCCGGCCGTGGTGGTGCACGCCGGTAATCAACAAGGAGGATGAGGCAGGAGGATCACGAGTTCGAGACCAGCTAAATAAACATACCCATACCTTTCCGGTTTCTCACCATTCTATTAAGAAAAAATCAGAGCTAGAGGAAAACTGCAGCCAGTGGCCCCTGAGGATTTTGTACTTCTAATTCCTAGACTACAAACTGTTAAAAGTCTGGGAGAAAGACTCTCTCTCTCTCTCTCTCTCTCTGTGTGTGTGTGTGTGTGTCCTGGGGCTTGAACTCAGGGTCTAGGCACTATCCTTTAGCTTTTTCACATAAGGTTGGCATTCTACCACCTGAGCTAGTTAATAGGAAATAAGAGTCTCAGGGACTCTCCTGCCCAGGCTGGTTTCAAACCACAATCCTCAGATCTCAGCCTCCTGAGTAGCTTGGATTATAGGTGTGAACCACAAGCACCAGCCTTGGAGAAAAGCTTTTCACTCTTTCTCTTCCAAACCCTCAAAGATTCTGAGGCTTATTTCCTGAGCCAACATAAGATCACAGCATTTAATTTTCTTTACACCACTCCCCAATCTATCCCCCCCTTTTCTTCAATTTGTAGATTTCCTTAAATCACACATCCCAAGTACCACTTCTGAACCTTTAATCTGGCAAGTTTTGGTCTTTAGGCTCTTCTCACTTCTGCAAGCATTTTTTTTTTACTAAAATAGCTTTATAGGAATACACAACTCACAGAGGATCCATTCCATAAATCTGAGCCTCCATTTATTTATTAACGAAGTGTGAAAATTAATACTATTGACTCAAGGGCATAACGGTTACTGAACCAATGTACTGGTGCAGGAAATGCTGGAGAATAGAAATTATACATGAAATAGAAGACACATTGTTAACTATTTTATGCAGGACATCGAATATGTATAAATTAAAAAGAATAGAGCAGGCACTGGGGGGCTCATGCCTGTAACCCTAGCTACTCAAAAGGCTGAGATCTCACGATCTCAGTTCAAAGAAAGCACAGGCCAAAAAAAAAAAAAAGTTTGTGAAACTATCTCCAGTTAACCAGCAAAAAGCTGAAAGTGAAGGAGTGGCTCAGTGGTAGAGCACCAGTTTGGAGCAAAAAACAAAAAAAGGTAAGGAACAACACCCAGACCCTGAGTTCAAGCCCTAGTACTGGTGTACACACACACACACACACACACACACACACACACACACACACACACACACTCACAGAGAGACTGTAATATGAGTGGTTTCTAGTTAACGTATCAGGTACTGTCCCGCCTGTCAACCACAGCTTTTAGAAAAGAGCTGATGCGATGCACTATAGCACAGTTTGAACTCTGAAGTGAAGTGAGTGGACTTTACAGCTCCAATCTTTAGGGTGTCGATGTGGGGACCTGACCCTTGCACACACTCCTCTCTGCCCGGTGCTTGTCCTAAGGAGACTTGAGTGAGAGGCACGAGGCGGTATTTGTAGATTCTTCCAAGGTTGACAGCCACAGCTTTCCATCACTGCCATTTACCTGTAAATTCTGTGTAATGACTGTACACCCTTCCCTGTCTCATGGGGAAGGTTTTTCATTACCACTGGCTGCTTGGTTTTCTTTTGTAGTACTGGAGAATCGAACCAGGGTCTCAGGTCTATCCCTAGGATCTTTTTTTGTATTTGACACAGATTCTAGGCGATTGTGCTTATCCACGTTGGGCAGCGTTTTGGGACAGCAGTGAGGTTGTTGTTTTCATGGTGGGTTTTTGTTGGTTGGTTTGCTTTGTTTTGAAAACTCAGTTGGCAAAAATGCATAGTGACATCTCACTGTGGTGAGATATAGAAAAATATTGCTTGCAACCAGCTGTAATGAATTGGAGGAGACACAAAGACAAGGTGGCTTTTGGGAAAATCGTTGAGCTTCTGAAAAGCACAATTGTAGGGTGCTGTGGCAAATGTGAATGTTCCTTAAAGAAAGATGGTTGGGAACAGGTGTCTGTGCTAGCTGGGTCAGAACGCCAAGAGGCAAAAGCGTCAAGATAGAAGTAAATAGGCTGGGAAGAGGAGACACAGGCAGCAAGCTTCCCTCAGGCCCGAGGGAGATGACTGTTATTTAAAAGTCTAAGGATGTGTACTGACTAGCAAGCAGATCATTAAATGGGCTGGTGTTTCCTGCTCCATAAACAAAAATGCAGAGGCAGAAATAATAGAGATTGCTTGACAATCTATGTAACAAAAACCTTCTTGGTGGAAGGTTTGTATATATATTTTTTCATCTGTGTGATTCAATGTTGCTTTCATTATTTTACCTAGGTTTAATAGTATTATTTCGTGTGTGTGTATGTGTGTATGTGTGTGTATGTGTGTGTGCACGTATGTGTATGCTGATTCTAGGGAACTGAGTGCTTGGGTGCTGTCCTTTAGCTTTTTCACTTGAGGCTGGTACTCTACCACTTGATCCACAGCTCCACTTCTACCTTTTTTTTTTTTGTAAATAATGGGACTTGAACTCAAGGCCTGGGTGCTATCCCTGAGAGCTCTTTTGGTCAAGCTCTTTCGGTAGTTTCTCTACCACTTTGAGCCACAGGGCCACTTCCACTTATTTTTGCTGGTTAACTGGAGATTAAAGTCTCACTGAATTTTCTTTTCTTTTCTTTTTTTTTTTTTTGGCCAGTCCTGGGGCTTGGACTCAGGGCCTGAGCACTGTCCCTGGCTTCTTGTTTTGCTCAAGGCTAGCACTCTGCCACTTGAGCCACAGTGCCCCTTTTGGCCGTTTCCTGTATATGTGGTGCTGGGGAATTGAACCCAGGGCTTCATGTATAGGAGGCAAGCACTCTTGCCACTAGACCATATCCCCAGCCCTCACCGAATTTTCTACTTGGGCTTGCTTCAACCTTCAAACTGCTATCTCAGCCTCCTGAATAGCTAGGATTTCAGGTGCACACGCATGCGTGTGCATGTGCGTGTGTGTGTGTGCCAGTCCTGGGGCTTGGACTGAGGATTTGAGCTCTGGGAACTGTCCCTGAGCTTCTTTTGCTCATGGTTAGTACTCTATCACTTGAACTACAGCTTCACTTCTAGCTGTTTTGGTAGTTAGTTGGAAATAAAAGTCTCTTGGATGGGGCTGGGGATATGGCCTAGTGGCAAGATTGCTTGCCTCATATACATGAAGCCCTGGGTTCAATTCCCCAGCACCACATACATAGAAAACGGCCAGAAGTGGTGCTGTGGCTTAAGTGGCAGAGTACTAGCCTTGAGCAAAAAGAAGCCAGGGACAGTGCTCAGGTCCTGAGTCCAAGCCCCAGGACTGGCAAAAAAAAAAAAAAAAAAAAAAAAAAAAAAGTCTCATGGATTTTCTTACCCAGGCTTGTTTTGAAACATAGTCATCAGATCTCAGCCTCCTGAGTAACTAGGATTATAGGTGTGTATATTACTATTATTATTATTAGTAGTAGTAGTAGTATAGAGTGTTAGAACTCAGGGCTTCACACTTGCTAGGCAAGCATTATACTGCTGAACCACATCTCCAGTTGTGAGTTTTGTTACAAAAGCAATGTGTTATTTAAAAAAAAATTCAAGTTCCTCTGAAATATAAAGATAAAAAGTGAAAGACAGGTCTGCTGATGGAGGTAGGTGGAAGAGTACTTGCATCATAGCTAGTTCAGACACCGCCACAAACATAAAGAAAAACAAAAGGCAGAAGATGACATCATCTGCTCCCTCCCAGGTCCATTTGTTCATTGGGTAACTATGTGTGTGTGGGGGAGGGGGCTGCTAAGTACCAAGTGCCATTTTAAGGGCTGTTGAAATACATGGTACTGGGCATGACAGAGGCCCTGCCCACAGCAATGGTCCCACCCACAAGGAGCTCCTATTTAGGAGAAATTTCCTACCAGGCACTTAGGAAATCCATCTACTCTCTTTTTTTTTCTTTTTTTTTGGCCAGTCCTGGGGCTTGGACTCAGGGCCCTGAGCACTGTCCCTGGCTTCTTTGTGCTCAAGGCTAGCACTCTGCCACTTGAGCCACAGCGCCACTTCTGGCCGTTTTTTCTGTATATGTGGTGCTGGGGAATTGAACCCAGGGCCTCATGTATACGAGGCAAGCGCTCTTGCCACTAGGCCATATCCCCAGCCCCTCCATCTACTCTCTTAAGAGATGACTTTGACATCTGTTTGAATGCAAACACCTTTGATATATAATACATGGGAGAGTCAAATGATCAGTGTCTGGAACCCAGTAAATTAGAACACAAGTGGAGATTACTCAGATAGGAGTCAGTATAGGTAGGAATTGTAGTTTGTTCGTTTGTTTTAAAGCCCAGGGTTTATCACTGTGGCAGGATACAGAACTGTAGGATTTTCTGCAAGGGACTTACGTGCAATGGCTATTGTTTCCAAAAGATCACATCAGCTACCAGGTAGAGAGAGATTTAGGGCCATAGAAAGGCCTAATCATTGTCAGTTTAAGCATTATAGGATGTAGCCCTTGCTTCCCCACCGAATCAATCCCATTGTGGGTAAGAAGTAGAAACTCCCTTCAGTGGGACAAGGCTAGAAACAGGAGGTGAGCGGGGGGTTAAGAATCAGAAGATGTGATGTTGGATAGTTCATGCCTGTAATGCCAGCTACTTTGGGAGACAGATTGGAAGGACCATAGTTCTAGGAAAAGCCCAGGCAGAAAAGCTAAGACCACCCTCCCCCAACCCATGGCTGGGTGCAGTGGCGTACACTTTGCATACCAAGGTACATGGAAAGAAGCTGCGATTAGGAGGATCGAGGTTCCAAGATAGCCTAGACAAAAAAAAAAAAAAGTTAGAGACACCTCATCCCCACAGATGGAAGCGGGGTGCAGCTGTGCTTGCCTATCCGTCCAGCGACGACAGAAAGCCTAGTCAGCAGATCATGGCTCAGGCAATCTCACGGATGGAAAGTGAGGCTCTATCTCAAACATAATCAGTGAAAACCAGGACTGGAGGTGTGGCTCAAGTGGTTGGGCACCAACCTAGCAAGCACAGGCCAGGAGTTCAAATACCAACATGGTAAAAATACACATACACATACACACACACACACATACACACACACAATGACAATCTTGGTCAGGCATTTTTGGGGCATGTCTATAACTCCAGTTACTTGGGAAGTGGGGAAGATAGGAAGATCACAGTTTGAGACTAGCCCTGGGCAAAAGCACAAGCTCCTATCTGCAAAGCAAAGGAGTGAGGGGTGAGGAGTGGGGCTTAAGTGGTAGAGTACCTACCTAGTACCAGACGCAGAGACACAGAGGCAGAGAGAGAATTAGAAGATGTAGTTGTGCCTGCTCCACTAGCTAGACCACCAGCTCTACCAGCTCATCAGGGAGCTGGAGGAGCAAGGAGAGGAAGAATGTGAATGTGGTCACGAATACCTCGGAGGTAATTTTGAACAAATCCACTGATGTCTTTTTAATATAACTTTGTGCTTCATTTTATTTTATTTTATTTTCAAATTTTTATTATCAAACTGATGTACAGAGAGCTTACAGTTTCATACGTTAGGCATTGGATACATTACTTGTACTGTTTGTTACCTCGTCCCTCATACCTCCCCTTCCTCCTCCCCCTTTCCCTTTCCCCCCATGAGGTGTTCAGTTCACTTACACCAAACAGTTTTTGTGCTTCATTTTAAATAAGCGTTTGCTTCTAAATGTGTGCATTGTAGGACAAAAATCAGTGGTGCCTAGTCTTGGCCTCTGATGAGTTATTCAACGCTTATTAATACTAAGAGCAGTGCAGGAGTTTATGAGCTCAGTCAGTTCAGCTTTCCCGGCATTCCTACATCTCACACAGGATTCTCATGCCCTCTTTGGGCAGCTGGGGTTGGGGGAGTTAAGAAATCTGCTGGGGTGCTCCCTCAGTCTCCAAGTCCTCCTTGTCAGGGTCTGCTGTCCCTGGTGCAATGCTGGTTGTTTTTAAGATGGCAGCCCCGACCGCGATCCTCCTATTTTAGGCTTCCCTTCGTATTTGGATGACAGGCACACTCCACCTTATCCAGCAGCTATCGGTAGAGGGGGGTGGAGTCTCATGGATTTTCTGCCCAGGCTGACCTGGTACCATGATCCTTAAATCTCAGCCTCCCAAGAAGCTAGGATTAGAGGCGTGAGCTGCAATGCTCAGCCAAGGTTGGCTCTTCACCGGGAGACTCCAGGCAGGAAGCCAGGAGGAGTATTTATTTGCCTTAAGCAGGAGGCTAGAGTAGAATTTCCAGAGGTGAAGGGAGGAGGGGAGGGCATGTGGGGTGAGCTGCCAGCCCAAAGCAGGAAGGATTTCAAAGGCCAGAGTCCTCTGTGAGCCAGCTTTTTGTTTGCTTTTATTTCCTGCTTCTTTCCCCCTCAGCGTAATGAAATCTGGGTCTGCTGGCTTCTGGGTTGTGGGAGTCTGGGCCTGTGTGGTTCACACGTGACTCTCCTGTTACAGAGAGGAGCTGGGGGTGGCAGTCAGCACAAGTAGAGGCTCCCAGACCAACACTCACAAGCGCCCCCGAAGATGCAACTCATTCCTTCCTTGACTGTTCATTTGCTGAAGGGGCCTACTATGTGAATGGCTACTGTGGGAGTGCCTACTGTGTTTCCGTCCCCACACTGCTTCTACCTAGTGTTGCAGAGCTGGGTAATTGGTCCAACTTCCTTAAACCTCAGTGTTCTCATTCTTGAAATGGGCACAGTCAGTCCCGTAGTTCCATGGTGTAATAAGGGAACGCTGGCAGAGTGGCATCTACCATCTACATGTCACCAAATGGTATTGGTGCTGGCAAGATTAAGGTCAGCTCAGGCTAGATGACAACACGCACTGAGCAATGCTTGCCAGGCTGAGAGGAACAAGCTGCTGGTGGCACTGCATGAAAGAGCTCAACTAGATGGGCTCCAGGAAAATCCAAGATGGAAGAAGACTACAGTGCATGACATGGATTATTTTTCCAAACAGGTCATTCATTCACTCACCTATTAGTCTGTTTGTCCATTCATCTTCCCATCTATCCATCCACCCGCTCATCCATCTATCTACCCACCCACCCATCTATTCACCCACTCATCCATCTATCTACCCACCCACCCATCCATCTATCCATCTACCCACACGTCCACCCATCCATCATCCACTCACCCATCTCTCCATCCATCCACCCATCATCCATGCACCTGCCCATTACACATTAACTGACAGCCTTGTCTATGATAGCATTGTAGGCACAGTCTCATTTGGAATAGGGGACAAACGATCCTTGAGCTGGGCTGATTTTAGGTCTAGTGGAAATAGTCCCTGTTTCCAATCATGTAAATGCAGACACTGAAAGATCATTTCCCTCCCGGTCTTCCCAAAACAGAATCAAGGCTGCCTTGCCCTCACAGTTAAATGCTGGCGAGAGATTAATTCTGTTATTTTGCCACAGGAGCGCTTTTGCTGGCCTTTGAGAAGAGGAGTCTTAATAGGGTCAAACGCAGCTTTATGGGCTAAACGGAGAACAATTATCAGCTTCTGTCATCCTGGGAGGCCATGGCCAGAGAGATTCTGAATGCCCTCTCCTCTGCATGCCCCAGGCCCAGTGTCAGGAGCACCGCCCAGCCCTTAGAAGCTTCACCTTCAATCAACCAGCTGCTCAATGCTGGATCCGGTGGCTGTTGATCCATGAAGCTGAGGGGTGCAAATGATCTCATGGTATTTTGTAAATGTTCAAAACAAACAAACAAACAAACACAACAACCCATCGATCAGCTGGGTGCTGGTGGCTCACGCCTGTCATCCTAGCTCCTCAGGGGGTTGAGATCTGAGGATCTCGATTTGAAGCCAGCCTGGGCAGGAAAGTCCCTGTGAGACTCTTATCTCCAAAAACCAGAGGTGGAGATGTGGCCCAAAGTGGTAGAGCGCTAGCCTTGAGCAAAAGAGCTCAGGGATAGCACCAAGGCCCTGAGTTCAAGCCCCATAACTGACCAAAAAAAAAAAAAGAAAGAAAGAAAGAAATCCAGTTGGCTGGAGTCTCGGTAGGTCTGCAGGCCCTGCTCATGGCTTATATGGGCTGCTTCTTGGTGAACACTCTCATTTCCATGACAAGGAATGGCCTCCCTGACCTTGTGACCTTGGGCAGTGGTCTCCGGGGATCCATTTCTGCTTAGTTCCTTCTGTGCTTAGGTATGTGGCACAGGTGAGCCTTGTGGCTCCTAACATCACTGCCATGTGTAATACACTGGATCCTTGTGGAAGCATCCTGATCACACACACAGAGAACAGAATCCTCTCATGCACCGGTAGCAAGACTGCACAGGCCATAGTGCAGTTGTTTCAGGAAAACAATCCAGTAGCCACTGTTTGTGGATGTGGTGGTGGATAAACAACTTTTTTTGTTGGGTTAGTTTTGTGCCAGTTGTGGGGCTTGAACTCAGGGACTGGTTGTTGTCCCTGACCTTTTTGTTCTCAAGGCAACTCTACAACTTGAATCACAGTGCCACTTCTGGCTTTTTCTGATTACTTTCTTGGCAATAGGAGTCTCATGGACTTTCCTGCCTGGTCTGGCTTTGAACTGCAATTCTCAGTCACTAGGATCCTGAGTAGTTAGGATTACAGGCGTGAGCTGCTGGCGCCTGGCTTGCTCACATTTTTTTTTTTTTTTTTTTTTTTTTGCCAGTCCTGGGCCTTGGACTCAGAGCCTGTGCACTGTCCCTGGCTTCTCTTTGCTCAAGGCTAGCACTCTACCACTTGAGCCACAGCTCCACTTCTGGCTTTTTCTGCTTATGTGGTGCTGAGGAATGGAACCCAGGGCTTTGTGCATGCTAGCAAGCACTCTACCGCTAAACCACATTCCCAGCTGCTCACATTCTTGATGCCCTGTGTGACATTTCTTTCCTTTGAGGACAGGACAGGATACCTGTCATGTGCAAAGGTCAGAGTGACCTTCCTTGTCTGCTGTTTTCTCAAATACTGAGGTGCTGTATTTGGGGGTAGCATGTTACAAACCCCAAATCTTTAGCTTCCCTGCCTTTCAGCCTCTCTGCCTTTAACTTAGGATATTTTATCTGAGTATTTTATCATACTGTCTATGGCTTTGAGTGTCTGGCTGGTGTCATTAGTGTGATGTCTTTGGTTCCACTTAGAGATGGAACACGGGTTTATGCACGCATCTGTGGGTGGGTAACAAAAGATGGAATCCACAGTACCACCAAGCTATACCTCAAGCCATAAACACTCCAGTTCCAGATTCAGAGCTTCTAGCCCAAGAAATAGCCCTTCCCTTCTTTTCCTCTTAGTTCCTAGTTCCTACTGATGTCTCAGTTTTCTGTACACACACACACACACACACACACACACACACACAACAGTATTGGACATGTTCAGGATAGAGCGGAGAGAAACACAATCAGAAGCTTCCTGATGCATAAAGGGTCCTCCCCCAAACAACAGGGATTTGCTTTTCCTTGAGGCGTTCCTCCCCCAGCAGTTTCCCACTCACTACACACCAAAGGAGGAACTGTCAGTTCCACTTTAGCACACAGGAAACACTGCAGAGGGGATGACTGGAAATACCCTCCTGGCTCTGGGATCTGGGTCAGTCTAGAGGGGTTGTGATCTGGATGTGTCAGGAGCCTGGCTGGCTCCTCTCACCCCTATCTAAAGATGTGCAAGGAAAGTTGAGGGGCCAGCCAGCCAGTCCATTGTGGCAAACAGCAAGGAGCATTTCTTTTTGATGAGGTTGGAGAGGAGAAAGAACACATGGATTGCTCTTTTTTTAATGCTTCGCTTCTGAATTCCTTGAAACAGAGCTGTACTGAGAAATTAGGTATTCCAATTGTCTGTCTGTCTGTCTGTCTGTCTCTGTATTCAGTGCTATTGCTTTGCCAGAAGGGATGGAATAAAAATGGTTCATACTTTAGCCAGGTATAGTGGCTTATACCTGTAATCCTGGTTACTTGGGAGGCTGAGATTAGGAAGATCACAGTTTGAGGCCAGCAGAGAATACAGGCAAGACCCTTTCTCAACCAATAGCAGATAGTGGTGGCGTCTGTCTGTAATCCCAGCCATGTGGCTGAGATTGGAAGGATTATGGTGGCAAAGGTAAAAGGGGCAGAAAATTCCACGAGACTCATCTCAAAAGAAGAAACTGGGTGTGATGGCATGCCTGTGAGCTCAGCAGATAACATCACAGACACAGGCCTGGGCAGACTCCATCTCAAAATAACCAGAGCGGGAGGGAAAGAGGGGGAATGACGAAGGGGCTCAAGTTGGTAGAGTGCATCTCTCACAAGTGTGAGGCTCTGAGTTCAATCTCCAGTACTGCCTCAGAAAGAATACCTAAATAAAGATTGATTCATGCTGGAATGGTATAGTGCTGTATTTCAATCTATGTATTAAGAAGTTTTTCAAGTCACTTCTAGTATAATCCATCCACTTCTCCACCTCACCCATTACAACCGCATTATAAATCCCAGCACAGGTGCAAGGTGCTTGTCCTAAGGACTAGACAGGTAGTAGAAATCAGGTTGAACCCATTTGATCAGACTGAGTTGTCTTCCTAAAGAATGACTTTCTCCTCCTGACATTGGATGGCCCAATGCCTGCCAGCTCTCTGTAAGCTAAATACTGAATCGGACGGAGATTATAAAAAGACACGGATGCTGCTCTTAACCTTTGCAGCCATTGTTGTTGTCACAGACTAGGGAGATGTACAAACCATTCGTGATTTGGTGGGCCAGCCTCTGTGGTCAATTTACTCTCTTTTGCTAGAAAAAGTAAAACAAAGATGAACTGAATGTGTAGCTTCCGTGCCTCCTAAAGCAGCAGCTTTCCATGTGCTGCAGAAATGTACCCATAGTTCTCATGGGCCAGGCAGCAGGAGACGGAGGGACACGAGGAGGAATAGTGGGTATTAGTCTGCCCTCTGTTGCTATGACAAAATTGTCGAGATAAAACATCTTAAAGGAGTAAAAGCTTATTTCAACTCACTGTTTCAGAGATCTCGGGCCAGGGGTGTGGTTTGTTTTCAGATCCCTGGTGAGGCAGGACATCCAGGCGGGGAGTGAGTCGTAGCTGGGGAGCAAGAGAGGGACAGGTGCTTTTTCTAATATCCCCTTCAAGGGCCGGCTCCTGTCACTCAAGACATAACTTCTTCCCATTAGGCCCCACCTTTTAAAGGTCCTATCCCTTGCCAATAATGCCATAGGCTGGTGACAAAACCTTGGACCCCAGGCCTTTGTGGGGACATCCCAGATCCTAATGACAGGCACGAGCCACTGAATCTCTTCTTATGTTACTATAGAAAGATGATTTTCAGAAAAATGGTCAAATTGTCTCACAAAGATACAGAAATGAATACCTATTGAAGACGGTGTTCTCCCGAATGAGAGAGCCAAGGAGGTATTAGAATAGTGTTGAAAGATCCCAAAGAACAGTCTAATGAAGGGATGAGAAAAATGGGAATGAATATGCAAATGGAGGACCTCTGGTTTTTCCCAGGAGGCATTGGGAAATCCACTGGACAGAGTTCCTGCGGTTTGGGATTATTTCCACATTGTTATCAGTTCCTTACAACTCACAGCATGTGTCAATGTAAGCTCAAAGCCCATGAAGATCCAGACTCCCACAATCTGCATTTCTATATTTCTCCCAGGAAGCAAACATTTCTTTTCTCCATGATTTATGATCCTCCAATGGGGGGAAGAACAAACAGACAATTCACTTCCTCCATGAACCATCCTTTTTTTCTTTGAGCACACATACACAAAAAAAGCAATTTGTTTTCAGGAGCTTTTCCATTCAGAAAATGATCTTTTGTGCATCAAATGATTTCAAATGAAGTCTGATTCACTGGGCAGCAAGAGGGACTTAGAAAAATGATGGAAAATTCAGCCAATTATTTATCTAGATGTTGGCACTGAATGCCAAATGTCTGATGACTTGACACTTAAAAAATAATCTCAACCCATTAGGCACTAGTGTCTCACACCTGTAATCCTAGCTACTCAGGAGGCTGAGATCTAAGGATCACAGTTCAAAGCCAGCCCAGGCAGGAAAGTCCATGAGACTCTTATCTCCAATGAACCACCAAAAAGCTGGGAGTGAAGCTGTGGCTCAAGTAGTAGAGCATCACCCTTGAGGGAAAAAGCTCTAAGGGATAGTGTGTAGGCCCTGAATTCAAGCCTTTAGTACTTGCATAAAAATGAATGAGTGAATGAATGAATGCCTCAACTTGATGTTGGCTTGATTCAAATTAAAAAGGATGTCTAGCATCTACTGATAACCCACTTAAGTACTCATGAGCCAAAAATACCCACTACAAATATATGTATGTGTGTGTGTGTATGTGTGTATATATAAATATCAGGGCCATGGCTGTGTCATCGCCCAGGCTGTTTGGGTGACAGATCTTCCTTCTGAAGAGAAGACTGCTAACAGAGAGGCCGGCAGGGAGTATAAATTTAATACAGATCTGCCACATTGTGTACTTGGTTTCCAGGCAAGTGAGAGATGTGACGTCACTTCCCAGGGGATGTCTGGACAAGGGAGCGAACAGCTAACAAGCATCTACAATTGGCCTTGGAAGAGAAATGGCTCTGGCCACTGTGGGACTGGAAGCAGGTGTCTAGATTTCCAGTATTTATGCAGCTGCTGTTTTCTCTCACCTAAAAATACTGCTAAGCCGCTTGGAGCCGGCAGGTGGGTTTAAACCCCTCCGTGCATGATGACTTGGGAAGCCGGTCTACCCTGTGGAAAAAAGGGTAGAAGAGATCTGCCTGGCCCCAAAAGAGTGTGACAGAGACAGGGTTTAAAGATAGAAATCCTTTGCCAGCCACCCGCCTTTCTCGAAGGCAGCGTTTTCTACACTCGATCCCAGTGACTAGCAGCTGTTATTTAGCAGGTTTTCTAAGAAAGAGCCCACAAATTTGGAAATCACTGGGTAAAACCTAGGGATGGAGGTTTCTTGGCTAGAGGAATCTATGATTGGTAGGGTGCTGGGAGTGGAGCCCAGTTTTTGACCCTTGTTCTTAAAAGCTTTTATGTCCTTTCATTCCCATCCCAGACTCTGCAATCAGGTTTTTTGTTTTGTTTTGTTTTGTTTTTGCCAGTACTGAGGTTTGAACTCAAGATCCTCAAGCTTTCTCTGGGTTTGCTGGCTCATGACTGGTGTTCTACTACTTGAGTCATGCCCCCAGCCTGTTTTTTTTTTTTGCTGGTTACTTTGGAGATAAAGTCTCATGGGCCTTTCTGCCTAGGCTGGCTTTGAAACTGGATCCTCTAGATCTCAGTCTCCTGAATAGCTAAGATTACAAATGTGAGCCTCTGGCACCAGGCTAATTTTTTTTCTCAGTCATGGGTCTTGAACTCAGGGCTAGGATGCTGTCCATGATTCTTTCTGCCCAAGGCTAGTGCTCTACCACTTTGAGCCACAGCATCATTCCAGTTTTCTGGTAGCCAATCGGAGATAAGAGTCTTAGAGACTTTCCTGACTGGGCTGGCTTTGAACCACATCCTCAGCTCTCGGCCCCCTGAGCAGCTAGGATGACACGTGTGAGCCACCGGCTCCAGGTAGCTTAACGAATTCTGTCTGGTCTTCTCTGCACCCTGTGATCTGTCCCTTCCCTCACATCTGAACCTCCCTCCTCTCCAGGCTCCAAAATGTACCTCTGATACAGACAGATTGGAATCTAGTGGACACATCTCCCTCATCATCCTTGCTCAGACCATCCTGAGGGACGATGGCTTTGGGCTTTGGTCCCAGTGTGGCCCACGATCAGGACCTGTGAATATCAGCTGTTAGTATTGGTGGCTTTCCTATTATTATTACCATTATTATTATTATTATTATTACCTGCATCCCTCCCCCATGCTGTTCTCCCCTCCACCTTTATTTCTTCAGCTCTTCCTGTGCGCTAAACTCCACAGGACATTTCCTGCCACAATCCCCCCACGGCTTTCATCGCATGGGCTCAGTGGACGTCACTGGCCACCCACCGAAGGCAAACCCAAGTCCCAGGTCTACCACGAGGTTGAGCCCCACCACAGGGAAATCAGGAACCAACCTCAGCACTCGGGAAGCCCTGGCCCCTCCCCCTTCCCTCCTGTGAGAAAGAGTTCTTCCATTTCTGATTGCTGCTCTCTCTCTCTCTCTCTCTCTCTTTTGCTCTTGCTCTTTACTCTCGCTCTCTTTCTCGCTCCATCCTGTGCCATTGAATGCTTGGTTGGCCTTGATTTGTTCAGTTGCTTGGGGACCAGCTCATCCTGTTGGTGACAAGTGTCTTAGAGCAGGGAAAAGCCTCACCTTCCCCTCAGCAGCCCCCCCCCAATGTTTTCTGTGCAAGCCTAGATGGAAAATAGGCAAACCCCCAGATTCCAGGGGTTTGCTATCCAGATTCCACCCACCACAGATGGAAAATAAGAGAAAAACGTGTTTGTACTGACATGCACAGACTTCCTCCCTCCCTTCCTCATTCCCTTTCCATTTCTTTCATGATTTTGGAGATCAAGCCCAGGGCCCCACCCATGAGTTGTAACATGGCTTCATCCTCAAGCGCTACTCTGTTTTTGTGGTGGTGGTGGTGGTGGTTTTGTACCGGTCCTGGGGCTTGAACTCAGGACCTGGGCGCTGATTCCATTGCAGAGGCTCCCTTCAAACCCAGCAACAATTCTGTTGGTGGAATTTGGTTTAATGAGGGTTCTGGTGTGGGTTGTGTAGCGTGAAAAATCTCTTGGAATGACGATGGCTGAGATGGCTGGGAAAGAGTAGAAAATGTCATCTGCAAAGTTACCCAGCTGTAACGGGCCCGAGGCTGGTGCCCCTATGTCTGAGTCAAGCTGAAATGATTCTCGTTTTAGTGTTGAGATTCTTTGTCTCAAGGGGCAAGTGAGTGCTCTACCACTTGATCTACAGTGCTACTTCTGGCTTTTTCTGAGTAGTTTTGTTGGAGGTAAGAGTCTCACAGATTTTCCTGCTGGCTTTGAACCACAATCCTCAGATCTCAGCCTCCTGAGTAGCTAGGATGACAGGTGTGAGCCACCAGGGCCTGGCTTTTAGTGTGTTTTACAAAAAAGACAAGTTATACTGAAATCAAGACCAGAGGATCAAAACGTATGACTCACGTTGCGAATACCTAAGCGATCTTCTTTTTTTCCTTTCTATTTTCTAACTTGTAACAGTCTAAGCCACAGCCTGTGATTAAATCTCAGTTGTTCAGGTGCAGAGCCAGGGGCCTGTGCTGGTTTAACCAGTTCTCAGACCATGCTTTGGGAAGAGCCAGGAGAACTGGCAGGACTCCAGCCTCCCTGTCTTCCATTGGGTTGGAGCTTTTCTCCCCTGCCATAAGACCGTGGGTCTCTGGTCCCCACCATGAGTCAACATTTAAACGCTGAGATCAAGGCTCAGATGCCATTGAATCTTTTGCTCCTTTCAAACCCAGCAACAATTCTATTGGTAGAATTTGGCTTAATGAGAGTTCTGGTGTGGGTTGTATAGTGTGAAAAAAATCTCTTGGAGCAAAGATGGCTGAGATGGCTAGGGAGAAGTAGAAAATGTCATCTGCAAAGTTACCCAGCAGTAATGGGTCCGACGCTGGTGCTCCAATGTCCACGTCTGGCTGAGATGATTCTTGTTTTAGTACTGAAAAGTCTTTTTTTTAACTTATTTTGTTTGCTTTGTTGGTTGATATATTGAAACAGAGTCAATGTAGCTCAGACTGGCCTGGAACTGGAGATCTTTGTCACTCTGGAGGGCATGGGTCCCATCTGTGTGACACTCTATGCCCAACTGTGAATCTTTTACTTCTTTTTGTTGTTTGTTTGGTTTTGTGTTTTTTGTTTTTTTTTTTGCCAGTCCTGGGGCTTGAATTCAGGGCCTGAGCACGGTCCCTGGATTCTTTTTGCTCAAGGCTAGCACTCTGCCTCTTGAGCCACAGTGTCACTTCCGGCTTTTTCTATATATGTGGTGCTGAGGAATCGAACCCAGGTCTTCATGTATATGAGACAAGCACTTTACCACTAGGCCATATTCCCAGCCCCTGAAAAGTCTTAATTCCCAGGAAACCATCAGGCTCTGTGTGTGTGTGTGTGTGTGTGTGTGTGTGTGTGTGTGTGTGTGTGGTGTTGGGGTTTGAACTCAGGACTTTGTGCTTGCTAGGCAGGCTCTCTACCACCCAAGCCATGCTTCTAGCCTTTTCTTTTTGTATTGGCTATGTATGTGTCTGTCTGTCTGCCAGTCCTGGGGCTTGAACTCAGGGCTTGGGCACTGTCCCTGAGCTCTTTTTGCTCAAGTCTAGTGCTCTACCACTTGGGCCACAGATCCCCTTCCCGCTAGCTCCAGTAGCTAGGATTACAGGTGTGAGCCACTGGCACCTCGCTTGTGAGTGCTATTTCTAACAAATCTCTATTATTCAGCATTGAGGCTATTTCACATTTTTGCTACTATGAAGAATGTCACCCTAAGTCCCTGTATCCATTTTTGTTATGCCTCCGGTTCCTTCCTCTGTGAGAATTCTTCAAAGCAGAATCGCAAAGTCCAAGGCTTGCCAGCGAGACTTAAAAAAATGTGAGAGACAAGTAAGTCTGACTTCATCTTAAGGGGATTCATTTTAAGGCCAAATTAAAACTTCCCACTTTTAAGAGGACATAAAATAGCACCATTCAGATGGCGGAGAGGGAAACGCAGCAGAGCAGGGGTTCTGAGAATGCCTCAGTCTCAGTTCTTGCCCACAACTCAACTAGCTGGCTGACCTTGGCCAGTCCCCTTGTCCTCTCTGTGCATCTGACTCTTCCTTCAAGTTGTCTTCCTTGTCTCGTGGATCTTCCAAATAATGGAGAAAGTCATTGATTGTTTATGTTGACCAGCAGTTCACCACGGGCTTCAAGGACAGGAACACTCCTAGGTGATAAGCGGTTAGCTGTGTTTGTAGCTTCCTCTGCCATCCCTTGCCCACCAGGACTTAGTCCAGCCACCCTGGCCTCCCTGAATTAACTCTTGGTGTTCACAGTTGGTTTATGCCTCCACGAGTTGGTGGATCCCACTTCTGTGATTAGCAGGAAGGGACCCTGGGCTCAGTGAGCTGGGTGGGGATTGGGCATGTCAGGGAAGCCAGCCGCCAGCCTGCTGCCTCCCCTAACCTCAAGCAACACAGGGAACAACCTTCTTCTCTCTCCCCGCTTCCTTCCCTCTCCTCTTCCTTCCCTTTCCCTCACCATTCATCCCTGAGACTTCATTCCATGTGATCTGTGCCAAAACATAATTCTAGGGACCAGGAACAAAGCAGGTCACCCAGACAACGAACATAGCCATGGTGCTTGGGAATGAATCACACAAATCAAAGTCAAATTTCAACATGTCCTAAGTGCTTTGCTGCCCTGGCTGGCTTTGAACCTGGGTCTTCGGATCTCAGCCTCCTGAGTAGCTAGGATGACAGACGTGAGTCACCAGTGCCCAGCAAGAAATCATTCCTAAAGAATAAGTATACCCAATGCAATTTTTGAGATGCAAATAAATATTTGGGGGGTGCTGGTTATTGGGTTTAAACTTAGGATTGTTTGCTTTCTAGACAGATGCTCTACCATTGAACATACCACCCTCCAGCCTTTTTTTGTTTGTTTGCTCTGGTTATTTTTGACGAAAGCTTGCTTTTTTGCCTAAGCCAGCCTGGACCGCGAACCTCTTATTTATGCCTCCTGCTGTAGCTGGGATGAGAAGTTATGTTTCAGCACGCCCAGCTTCCTTCTGTTGAGATGAGCTCTTGGGGAACTCTTGCCTCTAGGCTCTCCCAGAACCACAATCCCCCTGGGTTCCACTTGCCACATAGCTGGGATGATGGATGTAAGATGAAGCCTTGTGCATCTTTTGACTTAGAAACCTCCATCCTCTCAATCTCTACCTCCTGAGAAACCAGAACTACAGACCTGAGCCCCTGACTGTACATGGCTATACAGATCGTGTCTAGAATTTGAGCACATCCTATGCAATACCTGGGAGATACCGATACTAAAAATGTACCGCGCAATTGAAACCCAGCATCCACAGGACATGCTACGTTCATTTATTAGCTGGGCAGCTTCAGATGCAAGGTGTCACAAGGTCATGTGATGAAAGGACCTCAGCAGGTCTGGGGCCCAGTGGGGGCGGGGACTGCTGAGAGGAGGGAGGAACTGGGTGGAACTAGAGGAGGCAGGAAAGAGCAGAATACACAGTAGCCTGGGCCCTTGAGCCTAAACCAGGACCCCTGGGGCTGAATCCCTCAGACTCTACAGAGAGAAGAGCCAACAGGGAAGTGAATAACTCGAGCACACGCAGGAGGATGCTGGACGAGTAAAAGTCAGGTACACAGTATTGATTCTAAAGATGAATAAGATGAATCAGTGGAGGCCTAGCTTCTTGGGCACATCTGATTCTGCTTGTAAACATCCCCCGCCCAGACTTGCAAACCTGGAGAGAGTTCTGGGAGTTTGTCTTGGGTTTAAATGCAAAAGCTAGTTGTATAGCTGGGTTGCCAGAGAGAAAACTTGCATATGGTATGTCACACAGTCTTTCTCAGCTGCTGTGATGAAAAGTTCTAGAAGCAGAGGGCAGGATGTCAGGAAATCTTATAGATGACCTAGGATGTCAGGTACACTGGGTGACAACCCAGCACTTACCAGCAAGCCACACAGCTCCAGGATGCTCAGCAGAGGTAACCCCATACCACTCCGGAATGCCTGAGGCCATGTCTGGGGACATTCTATTTTGGGTCTGGTATGGGGCTTGAACTTAGGGTCTGGATGTTGTCCCTGAGCTTTTAAGCTTAAGACTAGTATTCGGGGCTGGGGATATAGCCTAGCGGCAAGAGTGCCTGCCTCGGATACACGAGGCCCTAGGTTCGATTCCCCAGCACCACATATACAGAAAACGGCCAGAAGCGGCGCTGTGGCTCAAGTGGCAGAGTGCTAGCCTTGAGCGGGAAGAAGCCAGGGACAGTGCTCAGGCCCTGAGTCCAAGGCCCAGGACTGGCAAAAAAAAAAAAAAAAAAAAAAAAAAAAAAAGACTAGTATTCAACCACTTGAGTCACAGCCTTACTTCTGGCTTTTTGATGGTTAATTAGAGATAAGAATCTCACAGTCTTTCAGACTTTCAGGGCCTGGCTGGCTTTGAATTGCTCAGATCTCAGCCTCCTGAGCAGCTAGGATTATAGGTGGGAGCCAACAGTACCTGTTTCCTTTTTTACGTTTGAGACAGTATCTCACTGTTGTTCTTGCTAGCTTCCATCCTCTTTGTGGTCCTTGTGGGCTGGGATTATAGGTATGTATTATCCTTCCTGGTACAGCCTTCACTTTTTTTTGTTTTATTAATTAAATTTTATTGACAAGGTATTGTGCAAAGGGGGTACAGTTACATAATAAGGCAGTGAGTACATTTCTTGTGATATCTTACATCCTCATTTTTCTTTCCCTTCCCTAGATCAGGTAGGCATATATACCAGTGTATCAAAATCATATATAGTAACTACGTAGGGTACACCAAATAAAATTTACCTAGAACTTTAAATGTAACGTCAACTATAGAATCCTCCTGTGTCCTGCTCTTGGAGTTGTTTTTGCTTATCCTCGTCTTATATGATCATGTGTACTCTGTTGAGCTATTGTGATCCACTGAGAGGTCTATTCTAGACCTTTTTATTTTTAGTAGTTGTTTGGTTTTAGATACATAATGTAAAGTCGCTGACCCAAACATGTGGAAATACCATTTGAAAAGAAGTTTGTTGTTTTGCAGACCTGGTCTCTACTGTTCCCCCCACCCCCAACAGTCATATATCAAGGAGATCATGCCCCCTTGTTCTCTGTGTTCTAGGCTTGTCTCTCTCAACATTATTTGTTCAAGTTCTGACCATTTCCCTGTGAATACCAATATTTTATCATTTCTCATCGCTATGTAGTATTCCATTGTGTACAGGTACCACATTTTTTTAATCCATTCATCTGTAGTGGGGCATCTAGGTTGTTTCCATATTTTGACTATTGTGAATTGTGTAGCAATAAACATAGATGTGCAGATATCTTTATGATATCCTGAGACCTGTTGTTTAGGATAGATGCCTAGGAGTGGTATCTGGTACAGCCTTCACTTTAAATGGGATCAACTTAGTTTTTTTTTTGTTGTTGTTTGTTTTGTTTTATCCCCCCCCCCCCACCAAATACACTGAGTGGCACATAAGCCAATGTGACAATTTTGCGTCAGGAGTTAAATTTGCATCAAATATGATTGAAGTAACTTGTAAGAAAGACAGCCTGTGGCTTAGCAGTAGAGTGGTTGCCTAGCATGCATGAAGCCCTGGGTTCGATTCCTTAGCACCACATAAATGGAAAAACCCAGAAGTGGTGCTGTGGCTCAAGAGGTAGTGTGCTAGCCTTGGGCACAAAGAAGCCAGGGACAGTACTCAGGCCCTGAGTTCAAGCCCCAGGACCGGCAAAAAGAAAAAAGAAAGAAAGGAAGGAAGAAAGACAGCACTTCCTTAACTCCTGTTTTTACCCACATTGTTCTTTTGTTTCTAAAATCTCAAGCCTTCTTTTAGTCATTCCCTTTCTGTTTAAAGGGTTTTTCTTAGCTATTCCATAGGGGCAGGTTTGCTAGCAACAAATTCTCTGAGTTTTTCTCTACCTCAGAATGTCTTTATTTCCCTTGACTCCTGAAAGATTTTTTTTTCTTTTTCTAGGTTAAAAAAAATACACTTGGAAAATGTTGAGGTGCTTCCTGCAAGTTGCCATGGTTTCAGAAGAGAAATCTACCGTCATTCAAATCTGTATTCCCCTTTAAGGAACACCTTTTTTTTTTCCCCCTTCTCTCTGGGTCTGTTCAAGATTTTTTTTTCTTTGTTGAGACTTGAACAATGTGTTCCTGGTAGATTTCTTTGGCTTGGTCTTATTTGAGAAGTTCTCTTTTTGAATCCATCATTGTCTTGATCAAATTTGAGGAGGTTTCAGCCACTGTTTCTTTAAGTATCTCTTCAGATATTTAAATGCATGTGGTGGTATACACCTGCAATCCAGCCCTAGGGACATTGAAACAGGAGGATCAGGTGCTTGAGGCCAGCGTGGGCCACACAGTGACACTGCCTCAAGAAAAGAACAAGACAGCTTTTTCTTCATTTCTGCCTTTCTCCTCTCCTGGGATGCTCATGTGGGAAGATTATCTCTTGCTTTTGTCACCTAAGCCACTGAGTCTGTTTGTTTTTAGTGCCAATCCTGGGGCTTGAACTCAGGGCCTAGGCTTATTTTGCTCAAAGCTAGTGCTCTACCACTTTGAGCCACAGAGCCCCTTTTGGTTTCCTGGGGGTTCAATGCAAATAAGAATCTCATGGACTTTTCTTCCCAGGCTGACTTTGAACCTTGATCCTCAGATCTCAGTCTCTTGAATAGCTAGGATGACAGGCATGAGCCACCCGGCACCTGACCCCCTTTTTTTTTTTTGCCAGTCCTGGGCCTTGGACTCAGGGCCTGAGCACTGTCCCGGGCTTCTTTTTGCTCAAGGCTAGCACTCTGCCACTTGAGCCACAGCGCCACTTCTGGCCATTTTCTATATATGTGGTGCTGAGGAATCGAACCCAGGGCTTCATGTATACAAGGCAAGCACTCTTGCCACTAGGCCATATTCCAGGCCCATTTTTTTAATGAAAAAAATTCAAGAAACAAAACAAGCAGCGGAGGAGGCAGCTGGAACTCCTGTGTGCCAGGAGTGTGGAATGAGTCAGGCTCGAACTCAAGGGCAGCCACCAGCAGCCTGACTCACCCTACGCTGCCTGGAGGAGGAGGTCACCGGTGGGGGGAGACACACCCAGGGGTCCCCCATGTGTACAAAAAAGTAGCCCCAACTCCTGAGCTCTGCTGAGTGCAAAGTGGCCACCCACAATCCATGAACACAACCTATGACGGTTCCAATAAAGCTTGGTAGATGGGCTGAGATTTGAGCTCCATGTAAGTTAGCATCATGGTCAATTTCTCCTCTCAACCATTAGAGAATGCAAAGCTCATTCTTCTTTCTTTTAAAAAACACTTTATTCATTTCACTAATTTGTTGTTTATGTGGTACTGAGGAATAGAACCCAGGGCTTCATGCATGTTAGGCAAGCACTCTACCACTGAGCCACATTCCCAGTCCCTTTTCTTTCTTTTTGAGCTGGTTCTGGGGCTGGAACTCAGGGCCTGGGTGCCCTCTCCTGAGCTTTTTCACTCAAGACTAAAGCTCTACCTCTTAAGGCGCAGTACCACTTTTGGCTTTTCTGGTAGTTCCCTGGAGATAAGAGTCTCACGGACATTCCTGCCCAGGCTGGCTCTGAACTTCAATCCTCAGATCTCAGCCTCCTGAGTAGCTAGGGTTACAGGTGTGAGCCACTGGGGCCCAGCTGGGAGGCATTATAATTTGAATATTTGCCTGCTAGAATTCATGTGTTGGAGACTTTTAGGGGAGTCACTAGAACCAGAGGACATCAGGAAGGTGAGGCCATCATGATGGGATTAGTGGCTTTGTAAGAGGAAGAAGAGAGACTGGAGGGAGCAGGTGGCTTGCTGTCTTATCACACCTCCTCCGTCTGCTGGGAAGGCCCTCACTACATGCTGGTACCTTGGTCTTCCTCTCCCTGGAAGGCAGGACTGTTAGCTAAATAAATTTCCTCCTCCTCCTTTCTGAGACAGGGTCTTGCTATATAGCCCAGGCAGGCTTTGAACCCAAGATCCTCCTGCTCTTAATTGCTGGGATTATAGGTGCGTGCCACCAAGCATTGGCTAGCTAAACCTTTCATCTTCATAAATCACCAAGCCTTGGGCATTATGTTATAGGAACAGAAAACTTACAAGACAGAAAGCAGAATCGACAATTGTCTGCTCTGGGACTGGATGGGTATTTAGAGTCTATATGCTCTGAACAAAGTGCCTTAGGGACCTGCCAGGAACAGGAAAGTTGCTACTTGTGCCTCCTCTTTCTGGAGAAGATGCCTGCCTACCTTTTGCAGGTTCCTGTTGTCTTAAAGCCACCCTTCGAGGCTTAGCAAGCCCCAGAGAGCCATAAAGGTTTATTCATCATCTTCCTGGTAGTCAGGTGGCTGATGCAGGCAGTACTCAGGGAACTGAAATTTAGGGGAAGTTGTGACTTGAATAGCGCAAGCCTTGGTCAGCCACTCCTGGCTCTCAGCAAAGAGCCGAACTTTCTAGCTGGGCTCAAAATAGCTGTTTCTGACGTGGCTTCGCTATGATTCATACTGGAGTTTTCCACACTTGAGGGTACTGTGGATAGTTTATTTTTCCCCATATGAGTTGGGCTTTTTCTATCTGCCCTTAGACCCCATCACATACCACTGATATATCCCACTATCCCCATCATTTGGACGCTGCTTTTTTAAATTTTATTTTGCTTTTTTGTGCCATTCCTGGGACTTGAACTCAGGGCCTGCGTGCTGACCTTGAGCTTTTTTGCTCAAAGCTTATGCTCTATCACTTGAGCCACAAGGCCCCTTTTGGCTTTTTTGCTGGTTCATCGGAGATAAGAGTCTCATGGACTTTCCTGCCTGGGCTGGCTTTGAACCGTGATCCTCAGATCTCAGCCCCCTGAGATGTGAGGATTACAGGTGTGAGCCCCCAGTGCTTCAACATACAAATTTTGAGGGGACACAATCACTTTTTTTTTAATTCAACATTAATTATCGGGGGGAAAATTTAGAAAAATCACAATGAAGGGAAATTCAACAACAACAAAATACCTTAATAAGGGTCCTTCAACACTGTCAAGGTCATTGTCCAGGACAAAGAAAGTCTGAGGCACTTTCAGAGCCAAGAGGAGGCATGATCAGGAGGATTACAGCTCAAGGTCAGCCTATAAATAGCCAAGAGGAGTCACGGGAGATGAGGTTGACTAAAGGTCCTGTGGTGTCTTGGGAGGGAGCCTGGCACGGAAAAGGGCCATTAGGTTAAAAACCGAGGAAATCTAAACAAACTATGCATTCTAGATAATTCTAGACAATATCTCAGATTTTCAGCCTGCGTGGTTCTGGCCTTTGGGGTTAACCTTAAAGGCTCACCTTAGGCCTCCAGCAGACTTTCAGCCTGCCACCCTCGTGTTTCCCCTCTTGGCTTTCATTCTGCAAGCCACTGAACTTGGCTCACCTGTGTAGGTACACAGACAGTGTGGGCTGTCTGGCTCCCTAGTTGGTTGTCTGGGGTCCCCTTCAGTGTGACAGCCACCCCTTCCCCTCGCCAAAAGAAACGTCCCGCACAACTCCCTGGTCTCAACACTGTTTTAAAATGGAAATCTTATTTTCCATAGAGCTGATCTTCCTGTCCTCTTTCCAATGTATGAGGAATGAAAGGAGCCTTGTGATTCCCAAGCTAAGCAATTTTTTTTTAACTGAAAGGTTACATGAGAGAGTCCTAATTTATCCTCTCTCCCCTCCCTCCCCCCGCCATATTCTCAGCATTTTCGCCTCACTGAGTCTGATGTTAAATGCTGCCATCTGCTTTTCCCACCCTTCTGTGTGACCTGGGACCCTCTCTGTTTATTCTGATTGGTTCGTGGATTACAAGTGTTAGGGGGAGCCACCAATCACAGCTCAGCTTAGATTCATAATGGTCTGAATTCGTCCTTCTGAAATTGCAGAGCCAGGAAGGTGTATGTGTGTATATGAATGTGGGATTTCCAAAATGGCATTGGTGAATAATAGGATAAACCATCAAAGTGCTAAAAAACAAAACAAAACAATATTAAGTGGCTTAGGCCATTTTCATCGGTGTATCGTTATTCCCAGCTCATCAATCTTCACAGCTTTACTTTGGCAGCCTTCACCATTTCCTTTGAGGTAGAAATACTCCTGATATTATGAGGTCCCCCAAAAGGCCTCTGAAACCAATTCACACCCTTTCTGTTTGGGTTGGGAGCAGTGTCTCAGTGTGGCTTGGTGACTCATGGAAGGTCATTTAGAAGTGCTGCGGACACGGAGTGATGGGAAATGACATGAATAATCTCCTGGGACTCGGGTGTCCTCGCCCTCAAAGCCCCACATCAGAGGTAACCTCCATTATTCAAAGAAAACCTTTCTGGAATCCTGCTTGGGCGCAGCAGCAGCCTGTCTGTGGCAGAGTCATCGGGACACCATGCTTATTATTAAGTGATTACTCTCCGCCTTGGAAAGGGCATTCCAGAACAATCTGGCCCCAGTGTGAAGTATCCTATGACCAAAGAAAAGAGATGGATTCACCTAGCACTGCACAGAGTTCAGTCACTAGGCTCAGCCAAGAGCAGGTCATCCGCCCAAGGTCAGCAGTTGGAAAGAAGCAGAAGCAGGATTTGAACCCAGGTCAGGTCAGTTTTCCACCAGCACCCATGTCTTAGGAAATGCTGATGATGCACCACCGAACACTAGAGACAAGTCAACTTAGAAAGAGATCAGGCTTCCTTTGGCTCACAGTTGGAAGTTCAAACAGACCAAGATCCATTGACTCCATTGCTTTGGGCCTGAGGCAGGGTTAACAGCTCATGGTAGGAGCTCATGGAAGAGCAAAGCTGTTCATCTGATGGCTGAGAAGTGAGAGAGGAAGAAGACAGCGGGGGTTCTATCATCCCGTTCAAGATCACATCCCAAATGACCAGAAGGCCTCCCATACTACGCCCTACCCAATAGCTCCGAGCTGGGGACCAAGCCCTTAATGTGTGGGGTTTTCAGAGAGCAAAACAAAACTGTAACACCCCTTAGTACTTGAAGGCCAGAAAAATCAAGTGAAGCTGAGAATACAGAAAACTCAGAAAAGATGAAAAAGGTGTGTGTGTCGGGGGGGGGTGGGTGTTGCACAAGCTAGGCACTGGTAGCTTGTGCTTGTAATCCCAGCTACTTGGGAGGCTGAGGTCTGAGGATCAAAGTTCAAAGCCAGCTCATGCAAGAAAGTTTGTGAGACTTTCTTTTTTATATCTCCATTAACCACCCACAAAACTGGACATGGAGGTGGAGCTCAAGCCTTGAGTGGACAAACCAGGCCTTGAGTTCAAGCTCCAGTAGTGGCACACACACACACACACACACACGCACACACGCACACATGCACACGCACACATGCACACACGCACAGGTTGTGTACAGAAAAACAATTTTTGCCAGAATCTGGAGGCAAAGCAGGTACCCTCTGCTACAAAGTGTCCTTGCAGGGTATGATAGAAAGGGACGCTGGATGAAGGGGCCACACTGCCAAAGGAAGGCGACACCTCTCCAGCCGCCAGCCAACCAGCTGCCTCCTTCGCAAGGCTGGCTGGGGGACCCAGCAGCCAGGAGCTTGTGAGTTAAAGGCAGTTTCCTTTCCTCCTTGGGAGACGGTGACTCATTAAGAGCAAGTGACTTCTGTGCCCAACACTCACATTATCACTGAGAAGCAGGGCGGCTCTGCCCTGGGGCTGGCATGAGCAAGCTCCTGTGCTTCAGGACCATGGATGGCAACAAAGCTGGCTGGCCACCGGTAGCTGTGGAAATGCATCCAGAGACTGGCTCCCTGGTGAGAGGGCTCAGGTAGAGTGCCCAGGTATTTAAGGTAACAGGAAGAACTTCCAGTAGATACCTGGGGGGGGGGGGGGAAGGTGAAGATGAGCAGTTTAAAGGCTGGAGCTTAATGGGGCTGCCATGTTTCTACTTAAAGGAGACAGAGTCTGCTGGGTGCTAGTGGCTCTCACCTGTCGTCCTAGCTCCACAGGAGGCTGAGAGCTGAGAACCAAGGTTCGAAGCCAGCCTGGGTTTATTTCCAATTGCCCAGCAAAATGCTGAATGTGGAGGCGGACTCTCCTTTGTTTGAAATGCTTGGGACCAGCAGTGTTCGCAGATTTTGAAGGTTTGCAGAATGGAGATTATTTGCGCGACCCTAATCTGAAAACCCGGAATCCAGGATGCACCAAAGGGTTTTCTGGGAGGAGGAAGGGGGCACGAGATGTAGATCATTCTGGGTTTTCAAATCCCGGATGCTCACTCTGGCCTGTTTCTTCTATGGTGATGGTGACATCACGGAGGTGGTGACACTGGCAGGTACAAAGTGAGCCTAATTAAGGTAAATGACAAGGGTTTGGGAGTAGGGTCAACCTCATTTGACTTGTCTGTTCATTTGTGCAGGGCTGGGAATAGAACCAAGAACTTCACGCTGCCCACTGGGCAGCAGGCCAGTGCCCAGATTCTATTTTAAACCTCACCCCCATCCCTCTTTATATCTGTCACCCCACAGTCCTGACCATACAGGCCAGCTTTGGGGGTCAGGTGAAGTCATGCACAGATCCTGGCTCAGGACAAATGCTCTGTAAATACTATCCTTGTTACTAAGGTAAATTCGGCCTTTTTAAACTTCAAACCAGAGGGGGGAAAATATCACCTAGGCGGAGGTTAGCAAACTTTCCCTTAAAGAGCCCTTTTACAGCTTTGAGAGTGGCCAGGTCTCTGTTGGCAGTCCCCAGTTCTGCCGTGGTTGTGCCAAAGCAACCATGAGACTTAACACGGGCAAGCATGTCCTGTGTCCTAATACAACTTAGCCATCACAGAATGGGGCGCCAGGGATTCACATCTGTAACCCTAGCTACTCAGGGGGTAAGGTGTGAGAGATCCCGGTGTGTGGCCAGTTGGGGGCAGAAAAGTTGGCAAGACTCCATTTCCCAAATAACCAGCAAAAAGCCCAGGCTGGAAGCATGGCTCAAGTGGTAGAGCACCAGACAAACAAGCAAGTTCAAGGCCCCGAGTTCAAGCCTCAGAATGAGCCACACATGCACACACACACACACCCCAAAACAAACAAACACCTTACAACATCGGACCTGGGGCTGGATTCGATCTGTTGTGAAGAATCTGACTGAAATCAAGACTTCCTTTCTTTTACTCTGGGCAGGAAGGCATCCCTGAGCGAAATCCTGCAACCTCTGTCCCAATTTAAATCGGAGCTGAAAGCTACACCTGGGAACCTGGCAGCCGCCCCCGCCCTCCCCCAGGAGGGAGGGAAATGGCACCTCGTGGGGTGTGATGAACGCTGACTACCCCAGCCCCACCCCAGGGTGTGTGATGCCATTTCCAGCATCTCCCCCAGGTTGCCCATCTCAACCGTGATGTAATGTGAGCGTTCCATCCACAGCCACCCATGCAGTTAGCCGTCCCCAAGACACGATGACACGGTGGCTAAGGCAGGCATGGGTGCTTTCAGAGAGAGAGAGAGAGAGAGAAAGAGAGAGAGAAAGAGAGAGAGAGAGCAATAGCACACTGGGTGTCCACTGAAAATGTGCTCCAATTTATGGTGGTATTAGAGGCAGATGAATATGTCCCTCCCCCACTACCTATATAGAGATTGAACTCAGGGCCTTGAGCTTGCTTGCTTAGATGGTGCCTCTACCACTTGAGCTACACCTCCAGCCCAGCTTTGTGCTGGCTAATAGGAGGCGGAGTCTCTCTCAGGTTTTTCTGCCCTGGCTGGCCTTCAACTGAGATCCAGAGGATCTTGGGAAGGTAGGATTACAGACGCGAGCCTGTGGGCATCTGACATCTGACAAGACAGCTGACCCGCCTGTCCGACTGACCATCGTGGCTTGGCTGGCACGGCTCACTCTAGGCATAGTGGTTGCCCCATGAGGGCCTGGGGCGGAGTAAGAGCTGAAGTTTTCCGCCACGACACAGAGTCAAAAGATCAGCACACCGCATTGCTAGCCTGCAGAATGACCTTAAGTTCAAAGTTCAAATTTCCTCCTTCCTTTCCCACCACAGCAGTGCCATGTGAGGCAACTGGACACCCCTCTAATGCCGACCCCGGAAGTTCACGCGCGGAGACGACCCAGTGCGTGAAATGTACCCCACGCGTGGGAAATTTCCCATGAACCCTCTGTTCCCGAGTCTCTCTCTTCCCACGTCCCAGCCACGGTGCCCCGTGATCGCTGCCCCTACTTCCCATCACTCTGCCCCCCACAACCCACTTTGCACCCCCAGCTGCCATCTGCTGCACCAAACACCTGACCTGTCTCCTCTGTGTCGCCATCCTTGATTCTCTTACAAACCCAAGCTGTCCCCAAAGGCAGGCCATGGGTGCCTTCCACCTTGCTGGTTTTGATTGGTGGATGGTTGGCACATGGACAGTCACCTGAGGGGCTACCTGTAATCCTAGCTACTCAGGAGGCTGAGATTTGAGGATTGTAGTTCAAAGCCAGCCTGGGCAGGAGAGTCTGCGATTTTCTTCTCTCTAATGAATCACCAAAAAAGCTGGAAGCGAAGCTGTGGCTCAAGGGGTAGAGCACCAGAGGTTTTATATTTTTTCCCCTCAAGACAATGCCTGTGTCCTGAGTTCAAGCCCCAGACACACAGACACACAGACACACAGAAACATGTAGACACACAACAGAGAACACAGTGCCATTTTATTTTTATTTATTTATTTTGCCAGTCCTGGGCGTTGGACTCAGGGCCTGAGCACTGTCCTGGCTTCTCTTTGCTCAAGGCTAGCAATCTGCCACTTGAGTCACAGCGCCACTTCTGGCCATTTTCTGTATATGTGGTGCTGGGGAATCGAACCCAGGGATTCAAGTATACGAAGCAAGCGCTTGCCACTAGGCCATATCCCCAGCCCCCACGGTGCCATTTTAGACCTGGTACTTCACCCTGGGAATGCAGCCTACATGGATCTCTTAGATGGATGCAAAGGGTCAGTGTTGGGGACACTCCCCTTAGGGTGCCGAGGGAAATCAGTAACTGTGGCCAAAGCTGGGTAAACAATTTGTAACAGGTTGCAAAGAGGAAAGCAGCCAGGCTTTGTCTTCGCTACTGAGGAAGAGCTTTGTGGTGTGCTGAGGCTGGCAGGTTTACAGTACTATATTTGTGTTATTCCACAACAGCGATGCATAGACACACATATGCCGAAGGCACCAGAAGCCACCCATGGATTAACATCTTGCACTACTAATACTTGGGTACATATTGTCACTCTCTTAAAAAATTAAAATTTCTCTGTGTGTGTGTGTGTGTGTGTGTGTGTGTACCGTATATATAAAACTCTATACTCAGATTGCAGATCCCTTATTCAAAGTGTTTCAGATCAGAAGCATTTGAGACCTCAGACCTCTTTTCTTTCCTTCCCAACTTCAGGATATTTGCATACGCATATGCATAATAAAACTCCTTGGGAATGACCGAGTCTGATCCTGACATTCATTCAGGATTCAAAGACACCCTGTACACAGACTGAAGTGGCTTTTTATCTGTTTGTTTGTTGTTGTTGTTGTTTTTAACAGCATTAGTCCTTTTCATGACTGCCGTTATTTTTCATTGTCATATTGTTATTACTGATATTTTATTATGTATTTTTTCAATACTGGGGATTTAGGACCCTATGTTTGTTTGCTAGGTAAGCCACGAACCACTCTTCTACCACACCCTAGTCTTTTGCTTAATAATAATAAGGTAATTATTATTATTGTGTGCCAGTCCTAGGGCTTGAACTCAGGGCCTGGGCACTATCCCTGAGTTCTTTCTGCTCAAGGCTAGCACTCTACCACTTTGAGCCATAGCTCCACTTCTGGTTTTCTGGTGGTTCACTGGAGATAAGTCTCATGGGACTCTCCTGCCTGGGCTGCCTTTGAACATCAATCCTCAGATCTCAGACTCCTGAGTAGCTAGGATTATAGGCATGAGCCACCAGTGCCCAGTGGACCAAACTACATTCGAACTATAGCACCATGGCAAATGTGTTTTCTAGCTCTCAAGGGCCCCCTCACAAGCAAACGGATCTAGGTATGCGTGGCCCTGCCATGTCAAAGGGTCGTCCAGGCTGTCCCTGAACAATAGTACAGCCTGCCTGTCATGTAGTACTTCTTTCTTTGAGACAGCATCTCACTATGTAGCCCCCACCTCCTGGGAACTAGGATTACACCACATCCCAGGGGAACTCGTGTGGTCTCTGGTCCTAAGGCCTGTGTGTCTTGCCTCTGCACAGGCCAGCTGGACGTCATCTCCATGGCTGAGACCAGCATGATGCCGGAGGAGATCGAACTGGAGATGGCAAAGATCCAGCGGCTCCGGGAGGTTCTGGTCCGCCGGGAGTCAGAGCTCAGGTTCATGTGAGTGCCAAGGGTAGGGCTTGGACAAGAGGTGGGTTGGGAGAGCAGCGAGGCAGCCTGGAGAAGCGGATATTTGGCAATTACTCTGTGTGTGTGTGTGTGTGTGTGTGTGTGTGTGTGTGTGTGTGTGTGTGTTGGTTAATTGGAGATAAGAATCACACAGAGTTCACTGCTGGGGCTGGCTTTGAATCGTGATCCTCAGATCCCAGCCTCCCGCCTCCCCTGTTGCTGGGGTTACAGGCATGAGCCACCGTTCTTGGGGCAGGCACAGCGTAGCCTTTTCCTGTCTCATTTCTGGGGCTTGGTGAGGCCCTGAGCTTTACTAGAACAAGTCAGTGCCTCTATTTTATCCACCACGTGCCTGTGAGCTCTTGCTTGAGGCCTCTAGGTGCCCCTCCCACCCCCAGCCTTTCCATCCCTCCCACCAGGCTGGTCCTCCGGCCTCTCCTATCCTGTCCCTACGCATCAAGGAACCCTCCCAGAGGCCGCCCACCTCCTCCAACTCCTTTGCTCACCCTCCATCCCAGCCCTGAGTCACATCATTAGCTTTTAATAACTCCCGCAGGCTCTGGCCGCCCAGCTCCACTTCTCTGTGGCTCTGAGATCAGCAGCTCCTGCTGTTTATCTGGGTTCCAGATAATTAAGCATCTGCTGCCTCCGAGCTGGATGGAGCCGCTTATCTCCATCTCCCGCTTGCTGTCCTTGGGTCTTCATGAAAGGGCTGCCCACCCTCTTTTCTCTGTGTGCTTCCCATGGTTCCATGTTTTAATCAGCCAGTCAGACTCCAAGCTGACAGGTACACTGGAAAGGGCAGATTTCATGAGCACAGCCCTGCGATGAAGTCTCGGAACATGATTTTATGATGAATCACCTGGTGCAATGAAGAGGTCTGGCCCTGGGAACCTGGCCGAGATGGGGGTGGGCACAGCCCTAGAGGGAGAGAATTATCACATGTACCCATCTTGTAGATGAGGAAACTGAGGTACTAAGCCATCATGTCACCCAACCAGTGGTGTAAAATAGCAGAAAATTGTATAACCCAGGCTTTTATACAGCCCATCCAGATGCTTGGGACCCATTGCAACTGGTTTTGGATCTCATTGTTGCTTTCCTCTTCCTCCTCTTCCCTCTCCTCCCCTCTTCCTGTTCCTCTTCTCCTCCTCACTCATCCTCCTCATATTCCATTTATTCTTCTTCTCTTCTTCTTCTTCATCCTCCTCTTCCTCCTCCCCTTCTTCTATTTCTTCTTCTCCACTTCTCTTCCTCCTCCCTCCTCCTCCTCCACATCCATCCTCCCTTCTTCCATTTATTATTCTCCTCCTCTTTTTCCTCTTCCTCCTCCTCCTCCTCCTCCTCTTCAGCAGCATTAGGGATCGAACCCAGTGTTTCACAGTTGCTGCACTCTGCCACTTAAGCCATGTCTCAGTGCTTTTTTTTTTTTTTTGTCTTCAAATTGGGTCTCATGCTTTTGCCTGGGCTAATCTTTAACTCTGATCCTTCTCCTTCTTCCTCCTGAGTAACTGGGATTATAAAGGGCACCCACTACATCTACCGTGCCCATCAAATAGAGTCTTGACAGCTTTTGCCCCGGTTGAACTGCAAATCCTATTTTGTAGCTGAGATTACAGGTATGAGCCACCATGCCCAGCCCCTCATTCTACTTCTAGAGGACACGATTTTGCTCATGATAGCTTTGGTCTTTCCATCTTTACAATGAGGACAATGAAATCTCCCTGACCAGGCTGTAGCAAGGGATGAAAAATGAGTGACAGCCCATGAAAAATGGATGGGCTTTGTGGAGGAGGGGCTGGAGCCTAGGGCCTCATGTATGCCAGGAAAGCACTGTGCCACCGAGATCTGCCTAGCCCTCCTCCTTTATGTATGGACACTGTGTGGGAGTGAGGGCTAGGGTGGGGGGGGGGGTGTCGACTGTTTGCTTCTCCTTGAGAACACTCAGAAGACAGCCCTCCCCCGGAGAGATGCTGGGGTTCAGAGTGTGGGGTGATGAATTCAGTCTCTCCGACTCTCCCTCCCAATCATCAGATGCAGCTTCGCCATGGGGCCTACACTTCATTAGGGATCATTTTCCCCAGACACTTGCATTTTTCGTTTCTTTTTCCTGAGCCCATGGCTTTGAAGTCTGTTAAGAAGAGCTTTAAGCCCCAGTCAAATAAAGCATGTGTGTTTATGCAACCTAACAGGTCTCCGCCACACTGGGGAGCGTGCGTTAACCTGTTGCACTCCGGCTAAGAATAGCATTTGCTAAGAACAGGTCACCTGCCACAGCCCCGGCACACATCAGGGAGTGACACTACCCGCACAAGAGCTGAGAAACAATTTGCCTTGAACAAAATAGACAAGGCTATGAGCGGGGGGTGGGGGGGGGGAGGAAGGAACAGCAAAGGATCAGAGAAGCTGGAGACAGGAGAGAGGGGCGAATATTCCAGAATAGATAGGGCTCTAGATGCAAGGAAGCTCCTGCTGGCTTTGTGGGTGTACTGGGGCTGGGTGGCGGGGGGTGGGAGAGAAATATACCTGAGTCACAAGTATCTTCAAACCCAAGTTGCCTTTTGTGGTCAGAGCAAGGTGTAAGAGCTGGGCATGGTGTTTTGTGACTGCAATCCCAACTACTCAGGAGGCAAAGATCAAGAGGACTGTGTCTCCTGGCCAGCTCAGGTATAAGCTTCATGAAGCCTCATCTTAACCAGTAAAAAACTAGGTGTGGTGCCGCATACCTTTCACCTACACAGAAAGTGTAAATAGGAGGATGACAGTCCTGGTGGGCTCAAGTATAAACATGAGATCAAATTTTGTTGTTGTTGCTTTTGTTGTCAGCCATGGGGCTTGAATTCAGGGGCTGGGCATTGTCCCTGAGCTCTGTTGCTCAAAGCAAGCACTCTATCACATGAGCCACACATGGCTTTTTTTTTTTTTTTTTTTTGGGTAGGTCATTGGCGATAAGAGTCTCATGAACTTTCCTGCTTGGGCTGGCTTTGAACCACAATCCTCAGACCTCAGCCTCCTCGGTAGCTAGGATTACAAGTGTGAGCCATCAGTGCCTCACAAAGAGGGTTACAACTTCAACCTGTGAGCAAGGGGGGAGCACACAGGCACATCCCACCCGAACCCCAGTGCATCCACACCTAGGAAAGAAGAGCAAGCGCTCACTCTAGAACCTGCACCTTGACTTCTACAAAGACCCCTGGAGCGATGTTCTCCGCCAGTAGTCTCATGTGGCTACTTCCGTTTCAATGAATGAAAAGAAAACTTCTAAATGCAGTCCCTCTGTAGCCCCAGCTGTACTTCAAGTACTCATTCATATAGGATAGCTACTGGCTATTTCCTGGCAAGTGCACATTTTTTTTTTGGTTAGATGTATCTATGGTAGCAAGTTGTATAGGGTTGGGTATGGTGACCTATGCCTTTAATCCCAGCATGCAAGAGGCTGAGGCAGTAGGACTATACCTGCCTTATAGACCTTGAGGACTGCATGAGAAGGCATCGGGACCATTTTCAGCGTGGCAGGAAATTGTCCACTGACTGTTAGCTGTTGCTGGTATCAGCAGAAGCAATGGGCTAGCCTGAGCGCTAGGCAGGTGACAGTCCATTGGAGACACAGAAGGACCCAAGCGCTAAGAGCTCAGAATAACAGCATTATTGATGGCAGAATGCTAAGCAGGATGTTGAATTGGATTTCTCCGTGGGTGACTCAGTGCCTTGATGATGCTATCGTCCCTTCAGAATGTCTCTCATGAGATCTGAAAAATTTCCACTGGCACTTGGGGTCTCTAGGCCTGGTTTCCAGGAAGCCTGGGACTCAGTGTCCCCTACCCTCAGCCTGCCTGTCTGCCCCCACTGGCACAGACTGACTGTCCTGGGCTGTCATCACTGCACGACAGGCAAGAAGCACAGACAAGCCACAGCCCCTTAACAAGGGGGCACAGTCTGCTTAGGGAGAAAGCCAAATGGTGAGATAGTGTGTGTGTGGAGGGGGGGTTGCTGAGGGAGGGGAGGAATCACTGATCTAGCCTGGGAGCACCAAGAAGTTTCCAGAAGGAAGTTCTGGGCTGTCTTCAAGGAAGTAGTAGGAGACAAAACTGTTCTGATTTGAGAGGAGGAGTTGGGCAAAGAGTTGGAGAATGGTGGCCCAGGACTCCAGGCTCAAAAACTAGATGAGAGGGCTGGGGATATAGCCTAGTGGCAAGAGTGCCTGCCTCGGATACACGAGGCCCTAGGTTCGATTCCCCAGCACCACATATGCAGAAAACGGCCAGAAGCGGCGCTGTGGCTCAAGTGGCAGAGTGCTAGCCTTGAGCGGGAAGAAGCCAGGGACAGTGCTCAGGCCCTGAGTCCAAGGCCCAGGACTGGCCAAAAAAAAAAAAAAACCACAACTAGATGAGGTTCAGATGGCATGGCACAGAGGGGCTGCAGCCGGGGGTCTTGATCACCCAAGACTGGCCATACTGGTCGTTGGAGGAAGGGGTGGTCATTAAAAAAGACAGGGTGGAGCCAGAAGTGGTGCTGTGGCTCAAGTGGTAGAATGCTAGCTTTGAGCAAAAAGAAGCTCAGGGACAGTGTCTAGGCCCTGAGCTCAAACCCCAGCTCAGGGACAGTGCCCAGGCCCGGGGTTCAAACCCCAGGACAGCAACTGACAAAGATGGAGGCAGACACAGAGGTCATTTAAATGAGGGTCTGAGAGGGTCCAGCCTGCTGACCTGCTCATGTCCGGCCTCTGGGTCTCCAGTATAATACTGAGAAATGACTGAGTCCAGAGGCTCTTAGAGACATGTCAGCATGTCTGTGCTGCCCAGCGACTGCCTGTAAGCTTGGAAAATCAGCAATAGCTGAGCAAATGCATCCATTCCTTTCCCCTAGCAGGAGAGAGGGCAGCTCATCCTGTGACTAGGGTTAGCTTGAGGGGTGACTCAGCTTAAGGGCAAATATCATAGGTTCCTTTTCAGGTGTGATGGTACCCAGATAGGCTGGAAGACTCTTATGAGAGGCACAGACAGCCCTGCAAATGGCTAGGGGGTGTAGCTTAGGGTTAGAGTTGTTTTGTTCTGTAAGCACAAGGTCCTGAGTCCAATCCCCAGCACCACCAAAAGAAAAAAAAAACATGTAGCTTACAACTAGATGGCATCCAGCCAATATAAAGGGTAGAACTGAGAACCTGCTCCCATCTGGGTGGGTAGAAGCAGGTTATAGCCTTTCTGCTGGCAGAGGGGGGCTTTGAGGGGGTGTCACTGAAACCCCACCTTTCATGCATGAGGCTACAGAGGTCCAGAGAAATGACCTGCCCAAGATCACAGGTGTTCAAGGTCACAGAGTAGATAGTGGTGGGGCTGAGACTTGAACGGGGGCCTGCCTACTTATCCCAAACCACTTTTCCATCTCCAAGGTTAGACATCCCTCCCTCCTCTTCCCCACATCCCAAACTTGCCAGAAAGGAACCAGATAAATACTGCTTTTTAAAAGTCAACCCTTTCCTCTGGCAGTCTGCTCTGCTTGCATATTTCAGCCTCTGTTGGTTCTCCACCAGGCTGCCACTAACCCAGCCGCTGGCACCTCCTGACCTGGTCATTTTCAAAGACATCTGGGAATGCTGGGGCACTATTATCCTGACAGAGCCCCATCACCTCCCCCTGCCCAGAGCTGCTTAAAATGACCCGTTTTCTACCACGACCCCAGCAGGAAGGGTTGGGATGAAGGATGGTTGTGATTGCTTTTTCTTCTGCATCTGCCAGATTGTCAGAGATTTGTCTCTCTCTCTCTCCATCATCTCAACCAACAAAACAACTGAGCATGATGGTTGGTGTGCACCTGCCATCCCAGTTGTATGGGAAGCATAAACAGGAGGCCCATGATCCAGGCCCAAGCGTACAGACACACAAGACCCTACTTGAAAAATAAAAATGGCTAGGGGTGTGGCTCAAGCAGTAGAGTGCCTGCCTGGCAAGTGCAAGGCCTTGAGTTTAAACTCTGGAAGTGCCACACACACACACACACACACACACACACACACACACACACATACACACACAGTTTCCAGGTTATCCCATTTCTCAGATCCATCCATTTCTTCTTTCCCCTTTTCCTGCCTGCTTCTTCCTCACAGCGAATTAAAACACAAACAGCACTTCTTAGAGCACACTGTGCACACCCCACCCCCTGGCACTGTGTCCAGTACTTAGCACACACCACAGTCCCAGACAGAAATCCTAGAGTCATTTCTAGTTTCACGATGGCGAATGTGTAACTCACAAGTTCATCCCTGAACACCGTGGCCCCCTTTGTGCCAAAACCCTGGCTCCATTTGTCTTTATGTCTCCAGCTTCTCCTCTCTCACCCTTCCATCATGATCAAGAAAGACTCTGAGTCGGAACCCCACATTTCCGAACTTGAGCAGGGTTTCTTTTGGCCAGGGTCATTGTCTGTGCCCTGAAGTAAATCGATTTAGCAGCCTGCCTGGTATCTACCCACTTGATGCCAGCGGCCACCCCCACACAATCCACGCTGATGCAATCACCAAATATATCTCCTATTGTCCTCAGGGACCAGCGTGCCCAATCTCTGAGTTACTTGTGGAGGATTCTGGAAGGTCTCCAGTTAAATGATTACTAAAGAAACCCACAGGAACAGTCTGTGCCCCTCTGGGTGAGCCTGGCTCCTTGGAGCAGCTGCCACCTGCTTGCCTGTTCTGGGGCAGAGCTTGAGGGATGACTGGCGTGCCTCCGGCAGTGAGAGGTTGAGGGTTGAAGCCAGGGGTCCCTGCCTCCAGAGGGGGAGCAGGCTGGGAGGAGGCTGGAACTGCCACGAGCAGGGGTCCACTCACAGAGGAGCCGGCAGACCTGATTCCCGATGCCACTGCCGAAGGAGGGGCGACAGGTGAAATACTCAGGTGCACCTCACACGACAAAGCTCAGGCACAGGCCCGGTGGACCAGCTGAGCTCCGCTGCCTGTTGCCACACTGGAAAAGTGAGAATTTTCATGCTCTCCTTGTCCTACCCAGATCATTTTCAGAAGCACAGTAGGATGTGTCACCAAATGACACACGCCATCCTCTTCAGAGGCCGTGGAGCACAGCCAGCCTTCCGTGTCCCAGGGCTCCCACACCCACAGATTTGAAAAATAATCGAGGATCACAGATCCTGGGGGGTGGGGGCGGGGAGCAGGACAAGAAAAACAAAACTGTGTGTAAGCCAGGGTACCGTGGCTCCCATTTGTAATCCTGGCTACTCAGGAGGCTGAGATCTGAACATGGACGATTTGAAGCCAGCCTGGGCAGAAAAGTCCATGACACTCTTTATCTCCGATCAATGACCAAAAACTTGGAAGTGGAATGGTGGCTCAAGTGGTAGAGCACCAGCTTTGAGCAAAAAAAGCTCAGGGATAGCACTCAGGCCCCGAGTCCAAGCTTCAGGACCAGCACAACAAACAAAAACAAAAACAAAAACGAACTGTGTCTACACTGCCCAAGCCCAGACTTTAGCACCTTGCCATTCTCTCCTGCATGATGGTGTCAGTGATTTAAAGCACATAGGAGAGGTGTGAGTTCTCTACTGGTCCAGTGGGTTTTGAGGTCACCTTCAGGACATCCTGTGTTCCCCGCCCCCCACGACAAAGGTGTGACTCTATGTCGTCATGGTCCCCCTCTGTCCCAGCTACCACACTGGTAGCCTTGTGAGGGTGGCAGGTGCCATTCCCAATGCCCCAAAACATTCACACAGACTGATAAGGACTCTGCAGTCACCCAGGCGTCCCTCAGTCCAGCCGGCTGCCCCCCTCCCCCCCCCCCCCGCCAGCAGACACTGGCCTTTAGAGATGAGGATGGGCCCGCTCCCACAGGGAGGTGCTGGGTGTACCCGCTGTGTCTTTTAACCTGCTGTTGCATGGTGTCCTGTGTCCCCCTAGGATGGACGACATCCAGTTGTGCAAAGACATCATGGATTTGAAACAGGAGCTGCAGAACTTGGTCGCCATCCCAGGTAATGACTTTACCCAATGTTAACACCTGCTCCAGGTTCCTCGCCCACCCTGCTGATACTCCGGACGTCTAGGAGACTTCCCATAGTTACATTCAACTATTTCTTTTTGTTTTGAGATAGTCTTACTTATGTATTCCAGGCTGGACTGGAACTCGCAATCCTCCTGCCTCAGCCTCCCAAGTACTAGGATTATAGACCTCGCCCACTTCGTTTCCATTTCTTTCTCTTTCTTTTCTTTCTTCCTTGCTTTTTTTCCCTTCCTTCTTCCCTCCCTTCCCTCCTTCCTTTCCTTCTTTCTCTTTTGTTGGTTGAACTCAGGGCCCGGGTGCTGTCCCTGAGGTTCCTCCTTCCACCCCCCCCCACCCCAAGCATTCTATCACTTTGAGCCACAGCGCCACTTCCGGCTTTCTGGTGGTTAATTGGAGATATGTGTCTCAAGGAGGAAACTTCCCTGGCTGGTTTTGAACCACAATCCTCAGATCTCAGCCTCTTGAGTAGCTAGGATGAGAGGTGTGAGCCACCAGTGCCCTGCACCCCTTTATTTCAGCTGTCGCTTTTTTTTTTTTTTTTTTTTGGCCAGTCCTGGGCCTTGGACTCAGGGCCTGAGCACTGTCCCTGGCTTCTTCCCGCTCAAGGCTAGCACTCTGCCACTTGAGCCACAGCGCCGCTTCTGGCCGTTTTCTGTATATGTGGTGCTGGGGAATCGAACCTAGGGCCTCGTGTATCCGAGGCAGGCACTCTTGCCACTAGGCTATATCCCCAGCCCTCAGCTGTCGCTTTTAACAATGTTTTTCTTCGCCCCAGAAAAAGAAAAGACCAAGTTACAGAAGCAGAGAGAGGATGAGCTTATCCAGAAGATCCATAAACTGGTGCAGAAAAGAGATTTCTTGGTAGACGACGCTGAGGTAGAACGGTTAAGGTGAGTGGGCTGTATGGCTCCAGCCCTGGGCTGCCAACCTCCACTGGTCCACGTGTCCTCCAAACTCATCATCACCTGGGGACTCCCTGCAGCACTCCCGGGACTCGGCCTTCTTTTTTTTTTTTTTTTTTTTGGCCAGTCCTGGGCCTTGGACTCAGGGCCTGAGCACTGTCCCTGGCTTCCTTTTTGCTCAAGGCTAGCACTCTGCCACTTGAGCCACAGCGCCACTTCTGGCCGTTTTCTGTATATGTGGTGCTGGGGAATCGAACCCAGGGCCTCATGTATATGAGGCAAGCGCTCTCGCCACTAGGCCATATCCCCAGCCCCTCGGCCTTCTTAGCTAGCAAGCCTGTCCTCTGCCATCACTCCCCAGACACAGAACCCAAACAGATCCCAGCCTTCTGATGGGAGGATCCACCTCCTGCCTGGGTGTCTTAGCTGAGGAGCCCAGTGGGGGATTCCATCCTGGAACACTAGGCAGAACGCTGGCCATGCCTCTCCTGCAGTCTCTACAGACCCCACCCCTCTATGCTAACTGGTTGCCTTCTCTATGTCCCACTCTCTTCTTTCCATTCTTCACTTTAGTGGCTCTGAGGTTCTTTCCTATGTATTTGCACCCAGCTTCTTGACCCAGATGGACCACCCCAGGCCCTGGAGCTGAGGCGAAGTAATAGGCTCCAGAAAAGGCAGGGCCTGGGTTCAGCTCTGAGCAGTGATTCTTGAATGGTTTTGTCTCAGCCAAAAGCTCTCTCGTCTTCCCCTGTGACCTCTGAGTTCTCTTTCCATTATTCCTGGAGGCCTTGAAGGGCTGAAATGACCTCAGCTCTTGTTTTCTGAGACCTGCCTGTGCAGGTTGGAGGAGCTCAGGTGATGGGTGGCTTGAAGGTACAGTTCGCTGAATTTACATCAGGGAAGCTGTGTTCTAGAAAAGTTCCTGCTTCTGCCCTGGATTCCCACTCTAGGGCTGGGATGGCATTTATTGACCCACTGTTGATAGGTCTCTGCTTTAGAATGAGGCTAACAATATCACTACATAAGCACTACCCACAAAGCCCCATAAATGGTCTTGTGGCCTGGGATAGCCTCACTTCAATGGTTTCTTGTTATTTTTCTGTACTTACTATACTTTTCTCTTTTATATACTTGCCTTCCCAGGGAGCAAGAAGAAGACAAAGAAATGGCAGATTTTCTGAGAATCAAGTTAAAACCTCTAGACAAAGTAACGAGATCTCCAGCCAGTGAGTTCACCCCACTTCCTACTGTCCCATAAAAGAGAATAGGAGATTTCAAGCAGGTGTCGGCTGGAGCCAGACGGCTGTCACCAAACACTTCCTAGAGATCAAATCTGAGGATGGGATGGCTGCAGCGGGGGGCAAGTTCATAGGCCCGTAGCCTATGCCATTTCCCAGGGACTCCAGGTCTGGTTCAATGCTACCTTGAAATTCTATTTCTTTTCTTTTTGCTGATCTTTAGGGCTTGGAACTTAGGTGCTCTGTCTCTGAGCACTCTACCACTTGAGCCACAGCTTCACTTCTGGCTTTTTTTTTTGGTTATTAATTGGAGACAGTTTCTTGGACTTTTCTGTCTGGGCTGGCTTTCAACCTCAATCTTCAATTCTCAGCCTCCTGAGTCACTAGGATTACAGGTGTGAGCCACTGGTGCCCGTTGAAATTCTCTACTGCTTGAAATAGGGGCTCTGAACCCCTAAATCTACATAGCTGGTCCTGGCAAACACAGGGCTTGGTGTGTGATTGGTGGCTATTGAGATTCAAGGAACTCTGGCCTCTTATGAGGTCTGGGATCTGTAAGGGCCAGAAGTGCCTCTCTCCGGATGTTAAGAGTGATGACACACCTGGAGCAGAAGTGTTTCACGCCAAATACATTTGGGAAGTGGTACATACTCGAACACTCTCCCCAAGAGGTCCCCAGCATCCATGAGGAGGTGGTAAGTGGTAATGGAACTGCTTTTCCATCAGAGGGTGCACAGCCTCCTGCATGGATGACCCAGAACAATCCCCAGGAAGATGAGATCTCAATAGAAAAATTTAAAAAACAACAACCATAAAGAATTGAGCCAATGAGGGGCTGTTCAAGTACCCAATTTAACACAACTATCTTAAAGAGACTAGTAAGTATACTTGAAGTATTAAAGAGAGAAGAAATGAAAAACAAAATGAAATAAGGATGTGGAGAGAGAATGGGTACAACTGTAAAAAAAAATTTTGCCTTGTGAAAACATCATTGTTCATGAATTAAAAACTCAATGGATTAAATGCAGAGAAGGCCCTGAATCTACACTGTGCTACTGCTAAATCAATCAACCAATCAATATATGAATAAATAAATAGGTGCTGAGGTGTGGCTCAAGTGGTGGAGTATTCACCTAGCAAGCACAAGATCTTGAGTAAGAACTTCAATAACACCAAGAAGAAAGGAAACATTAAAAAAAAATTAAAGCTGTGCACTGGCGGGCTCATACCTGTAATTCTAGTGATGCAAGAGGCTGAGATCTGAAGATCATAGTTCGAAGCCAGCTTGGGCAGAAAAGTCCCTGAGACTCTTACTGCCAATTAACCAGAAAAATGCTAGAACTAGAGGCATAGTTCAAGTGGTAGGACACCAGCCATAAGTGAAAAAGCTAAGCAAGAGTAAAATATCTGAGTTCAAGGCCTGGTACCAACACGAAATAATTTTTTTTTTTTTTTTTTTTGCCAGTGCTGGGCCTTGGACTCAGGGCCTGAGCACTGTCCCTGGCTTCTTTTTGCTCAAGGCTAGCACTCTGCCACTTGAGCCACAGCGCCACTTCTGGCCGTTTTCCATATATTTGGTACTGGGGAATTGAACCCAGGGCTTCATGTATACGAGGTAGGCTCTCTTGCCACTAGGCCATATTCCCAGCCCCACAAGATAATTTTTTAAATGAATTAAGTAAACACACAAACACAGAGGTACAGTGTTTGTAAATTGGCAATTTATATATTGGCATGATTTATAAACTGGAAGGCAGACCTGAGGAAATTTACCCAGAAGGCAGCACAAACAGGAGGTGGAAAGTAGAAGACAGAATGACAAGATCCAACTTGCATTTAATAGGCATTTCAGGAGGAGAGAAAACAGATGAGAGGCAGAAAGGTCTAGAAAGGTAACATATTAAATATTTCCTAGAACTAAAAGTCACAATGAACTCCTTACAGTGCAAGAACTTGAACCAGATTTCCCATTTATCCTTCACTCAACACTTCTTGAACACCAGGCCCAGTATTAGGCTTGGAAAGCACAGAGCTAAAAGCTAAGGTAAGGAGCCAGGAACTGAGAGCCACAGGACGTGGGCACCTCACTGACTATGAAACAATGCACACCAGCTCCCCATACCATCTGATCAAGGACTGGCCGAAGGCTGGGTGGGAGCTGGGCTCGCCTCACCTCTCCCTTTTCCTTGCTGCAGGCTCCCGGACCGAGAAGAAAGCAGAGCCCCCACCTAGCAAACCCACTGTGGCCAAGACAGGGCTGGCACTCATCAAGGACTGCTGCGGGACAACCCAGTGCAACATCATGTAACAGCCCCCTTCCCACGCAGGGTGCCCTTGGGGCCGCGGGGACCCCCTCCCACCCTCTTGTCGTCATAGCCCCCATTTCACTGGGGCTCAAGAACTCTCCAAGGCCGAAAGGGTTGGGGGCAAGCGTGCCTGCCACCAGAGGCCATGGGCATGCAGGCGGGCCTGGCCGCCCCGTAGAGTGTACCATAGGGAACCCCTCACCGTGCATGGCCCCCCAGAGCATGCCCAACCCAGCAGTCTGTCTCTACGTGTATCCGGCCGCCAGGAAAGGTCCTTCCTCCAGTGTAGCTCCAACTTCTCTCTAGCTGTAATCTAATCTAATGTGCGAATGGACAGGGAGCAGGGCCTGCTCCCCAGGTGTGTATAGTTGTGACTTTCAATAATCTAGCACCATGTTGCACACGTTTCCCCCCACCCCCCCCCCAGCTCTGCTGTCAGGCCAGTTCTTAATGGGCACAGAATCTGTGTCCCTCTCCATCCTCTCCCAGGACCTGTGCCCTAAGGGCTCTTCAGTCCACGCATCTCTTAGGTGCCACCAGCGAACTGCATTCTGGGAGCACCATGGCCTTGTCCGTAAACACTGAGCTTGTGTGTGGAGTTGTGGTCGCATCCCCGGCTTCTCCTTCCTCCCCCCACCCTACCCCCTGTGCTGTGTCAGGGCACGGTTCACATCAGGGGCTACCCACTGCACTCGGGACTATTCCTTTGCTTGCCACGCCTGATCTGGTGGTGTGGGGGTGGGCAGCCTGGGCAAAGGCAGATCCAGTGCTTGATGAGATAGCAGAGAGCTGAAGGCTTCAATGCCAAGGCCAGGGCAGACAAGAAAGGGGACGTAGAACATTCTTCACCAAACCAGGCCCACAGACAGATTTCTAGAAAGAACGGCACAAGCAAGAAAGGCAGCCCAGGTCGCATCCTTTGGTGGTGTCTTTGAACCAGCCTAACAATTCCACCTGTGTAACTTGATGTACATTACTTTGCTACAGCCAGCCCGGCACAGCCTGTGTGACCTGTCTGTACGTGTGTTTGTGTGCGTGTGAGTGTGTGTGTGTATGTATGTGTGTCGTGACCGGCCTGAGTAGTTAAGCTTAACTCAAGACTCACTGATACGTCATCCTTCTTCAGAGAAAAATAAAAAATGGAAACTACGTGCACAGCATTTTAAAAGTTTTTACTTTTTTCTTAATTATGGAAGTAACTCATGTATATAGTAAAATCATTTTAAAAGTATAGAAAGTATGAAGACTTTTTTTTTTAATACTTACAATTCCTCCACGGAGAGACCAAGACCTCTGATAGTTTGGCGTATTTTCTTTGGATTGAGATTCAAAGCCAGCCTGGGCAGGAAAGTCCATGCAATTCTCATCTCCAATTAACCACTAGAAAGCTGGACGCGGAGCTGTGGCTCAAATGGTAGAGCGCTAGCCCTGAGCAAAGAAAAGCTCAGGCCCTGAGTTCAGGCACACACACACTATTTATATGGAGCAGGGCACAGTGGTTCATGTCTATAATCCCAGGCACCTGGGAGGCTGGGATTCAGAGGATCTTGGTTCAAGGCCAGCCCAAGACTCCCCATCAGCCAATAAGAAGTTGCTGGTATACACCTGTCACCCTAGCTACTGGGGAAGCATTAAGTAGCTACTTAGGGAGAATCATAGCCTTGGCAAAAACCAGAACTCTATTGGGGGCATGGCTCAAGTGGTAGAGCCCCTGGGTAGGGTTCCCACCCACAGGGTTTCAGGGTAGGGAGGGGGCACCGACAACCAACGAGCAAGTGTGTCTCCTCACCCTCCACGGCCAATCTGTACTGAGGTGCCATGAGCACTCCACTTCCAAATCCTGCTGTGGGAGCCATGGGGGCCTCACAGAGTCTGGGGGTCAGAAGGCACTCCTGAGGAAGGACACTTCCTGGTAATAAGACACTGGGGGAGCTGGGGGACCCCATACCATCCCCTTAGCCCACTCTGAGGGGGCACCATGGCAGCTCAGCTCTTTGTCTAAAACTTTAAGATGTGTTGAATGCGTTGCCAAAAATCCCTAGAAGCTTGTACTAACAGACTTAAAGAATTGCACTTCACATAGTGGTGCAGGTCTGTAATCTCAACACTCAGGAGGCAGAGTTCAGGAGGCAGGATTAGTAGTTCAAAGTCAGCCTGGGCTATAGGGCAAGACCTCGTGTCAAGAACACAAAAAGGAAGGAAGAAACATTGTACTTTACTGAGAAGCAGTTTACTGGTCTCTTCTGGGTGCATCCATATCCTTGCAAGGGGTGGATGTGAAGGAAGGTCCAGAGCGTATGCGCAAGGCTATCTCAGACCAGCCTGCTTGAAGAGCCAGGAGGGAGAGCCTGGGACTCCACAGATCTTCCCTGGAATGCCGGGTGGGTGGCTGCTGAGTTTCCCACACATGGGAAGAGGCTAGAGGAGGGCTGGAAAACTTGGCCTCAGCCACACAGCCAACACCTGCCTGAGGTGAGCTGAGTCGCAAGGGCCTCTGACCTCCCCACCCCCCGCTTTTATTAGAAGAGGAGAAAAGTTGGGGGCTACCCAGACTAAGAGCTGATGGGGCTGGCTCATGATCCTCCCCACAAAGAGACGACACTCCTCTCTTCAGATGCTTGCTTGTGAAGTTTATTGACAACTGTTTGGTCCCAACACACAAAACAGCACTTGAACCACAAAAAAAAAAAAAGTGTCCAAACAAAAGAGATGGTTAAGAAAAACATCTCTTTCCCTCAAGCTCGATCCACCACAAACAGTGCATGATGGGAGAGGGGGCTGTGACATCTGTCTCATCTGGTGCAGCTTTCCACCGAGATCAAGCGTCCCACTGTCCCAAAGCCACACATCATCGCCTATCACTTAATTATGCCTCTGAATAAAAAAATAGACAGCGACCGGCCTGGCCACCAGGGAGCTCAGCAACCCCACGGCCAGCTCCTGCTGCCATCTCACACTTTACACAGCAATCGGTGGTCACGCTCCATCCCACACTCCGCCGCCACGCCAGTCGGCACACTCACATCCCAGGCAGTGCCAGCAGCCCGGGGGGCTTGCCAGGGACACCCAGCACACACAGGCCACACTCCGTCCCACGAAGGCAAACAACCCTCAAGTCCATGTGTGCGAACCCCACCTCAGGAGGTCTCAGTAAGGCAATGGCCGCTCTCAACACTGATTCTGCCACACCGTCTAAAAGCGCCTTCCACACACCACACATTCTACTTCCTGCCACCTATGTCTGTAGTGCCACGGCCCTCGTCAGGATCCCGGGAGGGAGGGCCGCTGTGCTTGGACCGTCCTCCCACGGGCTTCCATCTTGACTGGGGCCACAGGTTGAGAACTGAGAATCACCAGCTTCATTGGAAAGATTTGGGGAACAAAAACCTAGCTTGTAAAAAAAAATCTCTCTGCAGCCCTTATTTTGTGGCATTTCATCAAAATGCTGGCTCACACAATCAGACTCCATTTCCTGGCTTTCTAGAAGTTACAAAAATACAAACATTTCCCCCAAAGAAACCATCTTGCTAGTGGAAGACCTTACTAGTGGAAGACCCAAGGCCTTCTTTGCCTGACAAATACAACCCATTGTAAATGCCAGGTTCTCCGGCAGGGATGAGAGGCTACCTACAAGTGGACAGCTCAGGCACCCAGAGAGGAAGGCCATTCCACAGGGCAGTAGCCCCATACCAACAGCAGACACTGCCAATCTCAAACGTGCTTCCAACGGCGAGAAGTAACAGGGGTAGAGACAGACACACTATTAAAAGGTGCTTATCCAACAGACAGACACGCACGTCTTCGCACAGAGCTTCCCAGCTGCCCAAAACCAGCTTGAAAAGTGACAAAAACAAGGTTAAGCTCATCAACCTTGGCCTTCAACTTGTACCGATAGCTTTCCGGACTCTTCCTAGTGGACACGGTGTGGATCCCGCTCACCGCTCCACTCTGATTTGTGATTTATGCATCCAATGCATAGTTTAGAAAATCAGACTCTCATTATTACTGCCTCTCGACACACAGTTATGTGTGCTGTAATCCAAACGCTGACTTTCAATCTATGACACCAAGACCGTCTCCTTCTCCTTAACCTGATCCATAGCACACTGGAACTGAGTGCGGAAGAGAAGCTTAAAACACCCTCCACTTTCTAGAAAGCTCCTAAATGGAACCCCAAGATGGAAACACTTAAAAAAATCTGTGATGAAGCCACATACTTATCGACTACAGACATAGTTAAACAAAAACAAGCGACACACACACACCAAGCTGCAGGGACGCCAGGAACCTTCCTCTCGCTCCCTGAAGACGTGGGCTCCTCCCCACCCTCCTCGCACCGGGGACAGGCTCTGCTTCAGAGCCACTCAGTGCATTAGGTGCAGAGTGCCAGCGCGCGGGGACACCGCGCCAGCGAGCACGATGCAGGCTCCCCGGTGCCGAGGGGTGCAACCCAGGGCCGGCTCATTGCGGACTGCCTCCCACTGGCTGAGGGCTCGCTGCCCCCTCTGCCACCACAGCATTCAGAGTTACAGGAGATTTGGTAAAATACATGGAAGGATTCTTTAAGAAATGCCGGAATTTTTCAAATAATTGGAAAGAAGAAAAAGAAAAATGCCAGCTGCAGCTGTGCTCAGAGCGAGAGCGAGGGAGCAGGTGGGCCACGCTGGGAAGGGGCCCCCCAGAAACAGAAAAGGTCGCTTTTTGAGCCCATGTGTGTGCAGAATCAGACCTTGTCCCCATGCTAACCCTCCATTCAGATGGGGGTTAGAGCTTGGTGACAGGGGTAAAGGAGAAGTTGGCTGCCAATTTGACTTTGTTTTTGGGTGGCTGCTTTTTGGCTGGGCTTTCCATAGGGTCTCTGCCAAGCTGTGGCTCAAGGGTGTCCAAGGAGGGGCTGGGGGACACTGGGGGAGCTGCTGGGGTGCAGAATGGGCTGGAACCAGAGGGCAGCTTTTCCTTCGTTACTGGTACTGTGATTTCAATGTTTTCTTCTTGGTTTAAAATCATAATTTCTATAAACACAGAAAAGCAAATATTCAGTTCTAAGGACACATTCATTTTCAGTTCCTTACTTGCATTCTTTCAAAATAAACTTTTTTTTTTTTTTTTTTTGTGCTGGTCCTGGGGCTTGAACTCATAGCTTGGACACAGTCCCTGAGCTTTTTGTTCTCAAGGACAGCACTGTCCCACTTGCGCCACAGCCGCCCTCCTGCTTTTTGGTGGTTAATCAGAGATAAAGTCTCACAAACTTTCCTGCCTTGGCTGACTTTGAACCACGATCCTCAGTAGGTGGGGTCCTAAGCAGCTAGGATTACAGGAATGAGCCACCAGCAGGCAGCTCAAAAGATACTGAAACAAGCAAACAAAAAACCCCTGTCCATCTGTCACATCTATGCCACAATTTGCACATTAGCTGGATGGCCAGTATTGTGTGCCACTCATCAGATATTTATAAACTGCACATCCCTAACCACAGTGTCTAGAGACCCTCACTTTCCAGGCCTTGGACTGGATCTCTGTCCATCTATCCTGTCGGGTCTTTATGGAGCCCATGCCCCAGGTGACCTTTCTGAGCTACGCGTGGCCTGAGAGTCGGAGTTCTGGTTCTCCGCATGGCCGGGTGCCAGGGCTGTGAGAGAACTGGGTTGTAGCAGTGTCCCTGGAGAACCACGGCATACAGGACCTGGGAAATACCCAGCACTGCACCTGCAGGGGCTCCTGTTCTAGATGCTGTGTGGGGTGAGAGGTCAAAGGGCAGGGCTCTGGTCCCATGCACATGGCAGGAGTCATGTGCACTGAAGGCACAGAAGCCCAGCCCCAGGGAGAAGCTACTCATGTCAACCCACCACCAATGCTAGTTGTGCACTGGGCATGCTCACAGGCGGGTCTCCCTCCAGAAGGCAGCTGGATGCCCTTCCCCTCCCAGACCCTACCCAGGCTGACAGTGCAGGTCTTCCCTGGTGACCAGTGAACTGTCTGGGGAGCCTGAGGGTGGGTGAGCCCAGCAGCAATCTTGGGCTGCTAAGTAGAGCAGGCAGGAGAGGGACGACATGGCTGCAATAGGATAGCTGGACCTTCTCGTAGGGAATGCACAAAGATAAGATGCCCTGGGTTCAAATCATGGCTCTTCCCCTGCTTCGTCAAGTACCAGGGAGCTTTCTGGCTCTAACAGATACAAACTATGCTTCAGTCAGTGCCCTGTGACGAGGGAGTTACTCATGGCTATGCCGTCAGTCTTGTGTAGGGGAAGGGCCTGTGGTACCTCACTCCAGGCTGGCACTTGTCTGGACACGGCCAAAAGACAGAGACCAGAGATTCAGAAGCCTCAGGACCCTGGGGCCTCCAGCACAGAGACAGGCTTGGGCTGAAGCCTACCTGGGGACTAGGGCAAGGCAGGCGGGCCCCAACTCCTCACACAGCCCTCCTACCCACCATGCCCCTCGAGCACTTGCCATCTAGAGGACAACAAAACCCCCTACTGCACTGTGTGACCCACCAGAAGGCTCTTGAGGGCGCTCCTCGAACTGAATGAGGTCGGCAGGCTGCAGGACCACGGGGTCTGGTCTCAGCTGAGGGGACGGCAGGCATGAAGGGACAGGTGCGCACAGAAGGTCCACGGGGGAGCTGCTGGCCAGGTGGAGAAGCTCCTGCTCTGTTTCACTGGGCCCTGGCAAGAGAAGGCCAGATTCGGTCTGAATGGGTGCAAAGCCAGTTGGCGCCTGGGATCTTCTAAGCCTTGGAGTTGGCAGAAGGACTGAGTTCTCACAACCCCTCTGGTAAAAGATGCCACAGGCCAGTGGTCTCCTACAGCTTTGAGTCTTAGAACACAGGTCCTTCACAGATGGCCAGGTGGGAAAGGGCTCTGCTATCACTTTCTGAGCGTGGAAACACAGGACCATGGGGCAGAACACAAAGGAACTAAGTGAGCTGAAGCTTTCAGAAGACAGGGGCCTTGGCTCTGACAGTCCTCACAATCGTGACCTGGAATCTTGGGTCCTCAGCTGCAGGATAGAGGGAGCTGGACCCTCCAAGGGGAAGGCTGTGGAAGGCGATGGCTGAAAGCAGGTGCTGTAGCCATGTAAGATGCTAGCAATACTTGTCATATATCCATTCACCATACAGGTGGGAATTCTGCCTCATTTTTAAGCAGGGCTGGGGATCGAACCCAAGGTCTCCAGCATGTTAGACAGGAGCTCTACCACTTAGGCCACACCCCTAGCCTTTTTGTTTGCATTTTTTCTGAGACAGGATCTTGCTAACTTTGCTCAAGCTGGTCTTGAACTTGAGATCCTCGTGACTGACTCCTGAGTAGATGCAATTACAGACATACCACAGTGCCTGTGAAGTTAACATTCTTGTAACAATAGGTTCAAAGTCCTTCAGTAAAGTTAAAGCTGCTTTGATATTTGAGAGCTGGTTTGTATCTGCTACAGAACTGGGCCCATGTAACATCCATGTGACTCAATGTCCTTTGGGGACAGGGCAGGGCTGTCAAGTTTTGCCACAGGAAGTCCTGGGGCAGAGGGGTTCCTGGACTCAACTTCCCCCAGGCTCCTCGAAGCCATCCTGACCAGGCCTGCCCTGCTTCCTCTCTGTGCACTCTTCTATGACATGTCCAGTTCTAGCCAGAGCCCCTCCTCACCCATATCTGATCACCCATACTATGCAATCAAACTCTTCAGCTCTCCTCCTCTAGAGAAGTCCTGGGCCTGCCTGCAGAGTTCCACGGGGTCAACTCTGCAGGATTTCCTGTCCTGTGGTGCTCTCCTCTCCGTTGTCTTGAGGACTCCCTCTGCTCCTGGGCTCTCAATCCCTCGAGAATCTAACTGCTGTGTTTGGAGACATCCCCCGCCCCCCAAACCAATACTGGAAGAGTCTTAAATTACTATTTTACCAAGTATCATAAAACTCTTAAAAAGCTGAGTGCCGGTGGCTCACGCCTATCATCCTAGCTACTCTGGAGGCTGAGTCTGAGGATCATGGTCCAAAGCTGGCCTTTGGGCAGGAAAGTCACGAGACTCTTATCTCCAATGAAATACCAGAACCAGTAGTTGTGCTGTGACTCAAAGTGGTAGAGCATCAGCCTTGAGCTGAAGAGCTCAGGGGCAGTGCCCAGGCCCAGAGATTCAAGCCCTATGACTGACCAAAACAAAACAAAACAAAAAAACCTAATGATGGGAGTGTCAGTATCTTTTTTTTTTTTTTTTAAAGATTAACTTTTTTTTTTTTGCCAGTCCTGGGCCTTGGACTCAGGGCCTGAGCACTGTCCCTGGCTTCTTTTTGTTCAAGGCTGTAGCACTCTGCCACTTGAGCCACAGCACCCCTTCTGGCCATTTTCTATATATGTGGTGCTAAGGAATCGAACCCAGGGCTTCATGTATAGGAGGGCAAGCACTCTTGCCACTAGGCCATATTCCCAGCTGTCAGTATCTTTTATAGGCCTTACCAGTAGTAGCCATGCAATGCCATCACACACAGCTCACAGACGTTCTGTGAGCCAAATATCCAAAAGTTAAATGAATGCTTCATTTAAGTAATGAAATGACCACCTGGCCTCCTTTCCTCCACACAACCTGCACCCCAAGCTATAAACCCACTTTTCTTCTCATACCACTGCTACCTGCTTTGGGCTGCCGTTCTGGGGCAGGACATGGTCTGGGCATCTCCGGGATTCCCTCGTTGTCCGCCTGCAGGTTTTCGTGACCGGTGAGGGAGAGGCTGAGTGAGCCTAGCCTGCCTAGAGGACAAGGAGTGTGCTGTGAGGAGAAGCCGGCAGGAGAATCTCGCTGTTCCAGGGGTGGGGGTGGGAGTGCACTGGGTGCTTACTTACTCTTCATGTCATTTTTTAGTGCTACGATTCTCTTATGACCGTGTCCTTTTATCCACACCACCTGCACACAGACAGTAGTAACCAGTTAGGCAGTGGTCTAAAGCATAAGTGCCTGCCACACACATACTAGCAACCAAATTCATATCAAGAACAAACTTTTCTATGCTTCTTCTTTAGCTTTTAAAGCAACAGAAAAAAGCTGACACAAGCCTGCGCCTTAGGAGTAAGCCACTGAAAAATCATGAGACATAAATTGAGACTATTTTCATGCATGTGTGCTGGTCCTCTGCCTTGAACTCAGGACCTAGGTGCTTTCCTGCTCAAGGCTAGTGGTCTACCACTTGAGCCAGAGCTCCACTTTTGGTGGTTGGTTGGAGAGTCCCACAGACTTTCCTGCCCCACCTGGCTTTGAACTAGGATCTCAGAGTTCAGCCTCCTGAGTAGCTAGGATTATAGACATGAACCACCTGTACCTTGGAAAAACCATTCTTTATGGATTTCAGAGACTGCCTTCCCACCACCAGCTCTGCCATACATTGAGGGAGTTCTCAGTTGAGAATTTACCATTCCTTCTAGAACTAAACTCAATCTACAGGAGCAGCAGCACTCTTAGAGGACCTCTATGAGCTCAGTGCTCAAGTGGAATTTGGGACTTAGGACTCTGCTGTCTGCTGGCTTAGCGGGGCCAGGCTGAGGCATGGTCCTCGGATCCCAGCGATCTCCACATGGGCTGCCAGCCCGTCCCCGAGCTCAGCTACAAGCAGTCTTCCTTGCCTCATCCCTTGCCTGAAATGCCTGGGATCAGAAATAACTCAGATTTGGAAGCATTTGCATAGACATAATAAGGTACCTTGGGGACAGGGCCCAGATGTAAACCAAGCCATTCATGAAGCCTCTACCACTGCCCTGTCACCCTGGCTGCTGCCATGTCCTTCAGGCACCGACGGATGCCTGGTGCACTGGCTCCTCGTGCCCTCCACGGGCCAAAGCTGGCAGGTCTGCTCAGGCTGCCCTCTCCCTTCCCACCCCATTCCCTGCTGTAAGTTCATCCCCTGTGCCCAGGTGCCCTGCCTGCAGTGCCACCTAGCGCCTCCCCAAGGGCAGGGTCTGGGCTTATTCACTTGGCATAGGACATGAATAAAATATGTATAAAATCAGTGCAAACACTAGATGTATTTATCTGGTGCCAACAGTGCATTTTCAAAGAATGGGATCAAGATGCCTGTCACTCGGCAGTCTCCTGTTTCTGTTCAGGAGCTAGGCCTGTAGCTCCCCGGAAGCTGAGCAGCACCCACCTGGGGAATGGCGCCCAAGAGCTCTTCCACGCTGCCAAAGCCATAGGTCTTGGGCTGCAGTGTCTCCCCAACATACTTGGCATAGGCCATGGCGAAGTCGTGAAGGCAGATCTGCTGGTAGTGGTACGTGTGAAGCAGAGACCGCACGTTCTTTGCAAATAAATACAGACTCGTGAGCTTCACGTACTCTTCTGTCTTCTCATTTGTAAAAACCTGGTCCAAAAGAGAGCAAGGATAGAAACTTCCCGAATGAGTTTGTCTGAAAGGTGACCAGGGACTGGGAATATGGCCTAGTGGTAAAATACTCGTCTTGTATATATGAAGCCCTGGGTTTGATTCCTCAGCACCACATATATAGAAAAAGCCGGAAGTGGCGATGTGGCTCAAGTGGCAGAGTGCTAGCCTTGAGCAAAAAAAAAAAAAGAAGCCAGGGATAGTGCTCAGGACCTGAGTCTAAGCCCCAGGACTGGCAAACAAACAAACCCAAAACCCAAAACAAAAAAAAGAAAAGGTGACCAGCCTCATAGATCTCTAGGGTTCTCTCCTCTTGGCACACACATCTACCAATGGGTCATGCAGAAATACCCGGCTTTGCAGCTTTCCACACAATGGTTCCACGCACCTCAACCAAGTAAGGCAGGCTCTTCAGCAGCTCAGTCAGAGTCATGAACCCATATTCACAGGGGTTGAGAGGAGCTCCTTGTGTGGTTTCATAATGTCTCCTGAGCTCATCCACAGAAAGATGGGTGGCTCCTTCCCAGGACATCAACAACACCAGCAGCTGGGCGGTGAGGGACCGCAGAGACTTCCGGTTGATGAGCTGAATCTGTTTGCCAGATTCAATGTCAGCAACCTGGGGAAATGAGAACGCACACTTTTCAGAGTTCAGGAGAGATGGTGGGGGGCCCGCGCAATGCCGCTCACTTCATGTTTGTCTGATGAGACCACAGAGGAAATAGTTCCAATGTCTCTATCCAGCTGAAATAAAGAGAGGGGATTTACCATAGCAACAATGGCTGCAGCTAAGGCATCCATCTTGGGTGACCCTGGGGAAGAAGCTGAGCTACTCTACTTCCTCACCCATCCCTTCCTCCCATCCTCCCCATGGCAAGGAGATGCAGGCTGGATAATACCCACTGGCCCGGGCTGGTGACCTGGGGGCGGCTGTGTCCAAAGGGGGACCGGGATTGCATGGGGAGGTGGGCTGGGGGAGTCAGAGAGCCCTCTGACCACAACACAAGCTGCACTTTTCTAGGAAGTTAGGGCCAATGATTAAAGTTGGTATTTTCATCTGACTAAATGGCTCCTGCTCAACGATTTCAGGTTCTCAAGGATGGAGGGCTTAGGTGAAAACGCCTGTGACAGACACCATCACCTAGATACCAAACACCAGGTCCAGCAACAAGAAACAGACAATGGACAGCAGAAGGCCCTGGGCCTATACTAGAACCAAGGCAGATGGGTGGACAGGCAAGCCAACACCCTGGACACTCAACCTCCCGCTCTCAATGACATCCTCTCCAACTCAGTTCTATGGCCAACAGCTGTCCCCAGGGACACACCCCAGCTTGTCTTTACCACCATGCCTGCACCCTGCCCACCGTGCCTGGTGGGATGCCAGACATGGAGCGGTCATCACTTTCCTTCCTCTTCTCACTTATCTGCAGCCTCACCAGCTCTGGCCCGCCACTCCCCATCCACAAGCCATCTCCTTCCTTCCCTTTCTTCATCCATCTTGTCATACTCTTTCGTTCCTTCATAGCCCACCTCTGCTTCCCGGCCTGCTGTCCCGAGCTACCCGCCTGACTGCTCCTTCCCCCAGGCCATCTGCTGGGCTCATGACCCCCTGCCAGACCCCAGGGCTTTCTGCCACAGCTCAGACCCAATCCACCTTGAACCCTGCTGACCTAAGGTTGTTCATCCCACCTTCTATGTGCTTTCCCAGATGACAAACACTGTGGCGACTTCTACAAGCACCACGCCATGCGCCTTCCCTTTTGTAACGTTCTGTAAGAGCCACCACTCCTTCCACTCCACCTCTTGCTCTCTGCTCATCTTTCTCTCCACAGGTCCTTCTCTGTGGCTCTCAAATACACTCCAGACTCTCCAACTGGAAAACTGCCTCCCAGAACCTCCCTTGTTCCCGCTTCCCAGCTTCCCATTGGCCCCCTTCAGAAAGCTATGGGAAGACCCAGTGCCTTCCTCACCTTTCCTTATTCCTGAGCCCTCCCAGCAGTGCCAATTTCACATCACAGCAGCCAGCAACACTAGACACCAGCAGTGAGCTAAGAGCCACAGTTAGGCTCATCCCTCGCTGACTCCCATCCCATGGCAAGGGCTGCTGCTGTCATGTCCCTGCCTCAGTACAAGGCCCCTCCTTCCTGATGCTCCTCCACTCCTGTGCGTCCTCCCAACCCCCAGCTGATCAGGACACGACTACAGTTCTGCACCTGAAATGTCGTCCTGTCCCACGTCCCCTTCCATCTCTTCCCTTGGCAGTGCCTTTTTCTAGTCCTTGCTCATGTCAGCTCTACCTACACCTGGGAAGAGGGCAGGGCAGGGCAGAGGAGAAAGTGGCCCTCTGATACAAGTTCCCCAAACCTACTCCTAAGTGATTCAAGATCTGGAGAGAAATGGTATGTGATTACACTTTCTGTGAACCCTGGAGATGAGGGTGTATGTAGAAGTCAGCCCTGCTGAGACTGACACACGGGAGCACACGCTCCCTAGGATAACAGGGGACTGACTGCACACCTCAGTTCATACTGGCCATATAAACACGCAGAGGGAAGATCACAACTTGCAAGTGCCAGCCAAGCCACATGCTAGCACCCTGAAATATACTAGTGACATACAATCAAGTTGTGAACCAACAACCAGCAGTCCAGGGTGCACACAGAGGTACCCTAAAACACATTATACACCCCACTGCAGATCTGGTCACAGTCCTGTCAGGCAAGAGCAATCTGCTTACCTTGACCACATGGCAGAGCTTCTGTGTTAAAGCTGAAACTGAACTGACGTCATAGTCTTGGAGACGAAACGTGTACCCAAACGTTTTGGCGTATTCTGTAAGGAGGTCTGTCATCATAAGGCAGTTATCTTTCTGGGACCGCAGGAGTTTAACGAACTGGGCAGCTAGAGCTTTGAAGCGTTCCACTTCTGTCAAAGTAAGGACTTTTTCTTCCCCACACTCTAACACCTTGGAAAACACAAGGAAGATTAGGATTGATCTTGAAAGTAAAAGGTATTAAGTATGTTAAGTATGTTAGTGTTGTCTAACAGGCACGGAAGTGCTGTTTGGCAACATGAAAAAGCTGTGGGGACTGATTGTACAACCTGCAAGCACTTGCTGCTAAAACAAATACTTAAGAATGGTTAAGATGGCCAGGTGCTAGGGGCTCACACCTATAATCCTAGCTACTCAGGAGGCTAAAATCTGAGAACCATTGAGAACCATTTGAGAGCTTGCCTGATCAGACAAACCCAAAAGACTGCTATCTCCAAAGAGCCAGCAAAAAGCCGGCGAGGGGTGCTGGTGGTTCACGCTTATAATTCTAACTACTCAGGAGGCTGAGATCTGAGGATCACGGTTCAAAGCCAGCCTAGGCAGGAAAGGCCATGAGACTCTTATCTCCAATTAACCACCAGAAAACCAGAAGTGATGCTGTGGCTCCAAGTGGTAGAGTACTAGCCTTGAGCAAAAGAGCTCAGGGACAGTGCCTAGGCCCTGAGTTCAAGCCCCACGACTGATTTAAAAAAAAAAAAAAATGCCAGCAGAAATGTTGCTCTGGAGGGGTCTGAGTGGCAAAGCATTAGTTACAAGGGAAAAAGCTAAGCAGAGTGTGAGAGGCCCTGAGTTTACACATACACACTCACTCTTTCTCTCACATGGACACACAGAGGTAAGACAGTCAAGGCTGTTATATGTATTCTCAGTCAGTAAGAAACTCTAAAAGCACATTAAGAGTCAAATATACTAATGAGATCAAGGGTAGAAATCCGGTTTCACCACTCATGTGGCAGCACATATCTATAATCCCAGCACTCAGAAGGCCGAAGCACGGGAAGATCAGGTGTTTGAGGCAGCTTGGGCTTCAAAAGAGTTCAACGTGGGGGCTGGGGATATAGCCTAGTGGCAAGAGTGCCTGCCTCGGATACACGAGGCCCTAGGTTCGATTCCCCAGCACCACATATACAGAAAAAACGGCCAGAAGCGGCGCTGTGGCTCAGGTGGCAGAGTGCTAGCCTTGAGCGGGAAGAAGCCAGGGACAGTGCTCAGGCCCTGAGTCCAAGGCCCAGGACTGGCCAAAAAAAAAAAAAAAAAAAGAGTTCAACGTTAGCTGGGGTTACACAGCGAGACATTACCTCAAAAAAACAAAATGACAACCAGCCAACATCAAAGAAAACAAGAAAAGCATCAGAGTTTCCTCTTGGGCTCACACCTCAGAGCTCCCGAGGAAAAAACTCATCTCAGGACACTAAGTTCTTGGGTCCTTTTGCCAGTGACTACTCAGAACACAACTCTTTTAAGGAAGGGAGGTGGGGGGAAGGTCTGAATGTTTCCAGGCCCAACCCAAAGTTTCCCTGGGATTTGAGATGTGAACCACCGCACACAGCAGAAGAGAGATTCTTTATTTAAGAAAAATCAGCATATATTTACTTTAGCTAGTATTTTAAAACCCCAGAACCTAACAGCTTCTCTGATAGGACTATTTCAGGCTATGAGATTCTTCCTTAATTCCCTACTTACCAGGTAAACAGGTCCTGCAAATGAGAGACAAGACTTACATGCAATGGCTAGGACAATACAAACAGGACTGCCATCTCTTTGCTTACTTGTAAGATATCAGGTATGGCTTCAAAAAGTTCAAGTAGTTTGGTAAAGCCATAGTAGGCGAGTTTGCACTGCCGGCCAAAGTGGTGGTGGTAGGAGGGGATGAACTTGTTGAAGGGCATGCGGAAGTGGGGCTGGTGCCGCATCAGGTCCACAACATCCTTGGAGAACTGCTTGGTCCTCTCGATCTCATCCTGGGTACGCTCTTAACAACATAGAGACAAATGCTCAACCAGCCCTCCCAGTCTCCCCATTGTGTAAGAAGTCTCCAACAGTTCACAAGACTCTATCTTTGCCTCCCCCACTCCAACTGTGTGCTTAATCAAGTAAACCAGAAGTTGTTCCCATGAAATTGTACTTGTGGTCATTCACCTGATTTTACCTAGCCATGTGATTTTCAGTTAAATGTGGTGAGAAGCATATGAGACAGTGATTTGCAGAGGAAGAGAGGAGAAAGTGTTTAGCTTAGCTTTCAGTTTTGTTTCTAATGACTTTTAACTGATAATGGAAAAATATAAGACTACAGACTTGAGCTCTGGCTCACTATGACCCTGGGCCACAAGTACTACAGAGGAACACGGGTTGAGGACCACAGTCAGGGGCAACAGAGGCCATAACCACTTAGCCTCCCCATCTCCCAGGCCTGAGGCTGGAACCACTAAGATGCAACAACAGAAGCTGGCAATCCTCTCAACAAGCACGAGCTTGCAGCTGACAAGACTCAAGTGATAGCTCTGTAAACAGATTCTCCCTGGTAAACAGCCTCAGATGGGCCGGGATGGCATTTCACAAAGTCTCCCCTTGAAGTGAACGCTGAGATGTCCATGTGCTCTTCTTCATGACACTCCACAGCGCACAGGAGCTCTGCACAGCCCAGCACCAACTTTTGAGCTACACTTTCCAGCATGGGAGGGGGAAAGCACACCCCTGAAAGCACCCCATTTTATGACCATAAGGCACTCACCTCTTTTGGGGATACAAATCACCATGTCATTGTCCTGCTGGGACAAGCAGATGACGGTGTCAGGAATCTCTGCTATGATGTCGGTCAACTCACACACACCATATTCTGTGACATCCCAGTCCTTGGAGAAACACCTAGGTTTGAACAAGGAAAGGATAAAAGGGGAGTAAGTAGCCTTGCTGCTACCACTGCCAAGTTTCCAAACGAGTGCTACCCAGAGAAGTTACAAGCAAATGAAAACTGGGGAGAAGAAAAAGCTTTAAAAACACTTGCCTTTCTCCCTCCCACCGACTCACCAGTGATAAGCCTGAGAGAACTCTCTCACAACAACTTGCTTGCTGGCCTGGGATTTGAGAAGTTTTAGTAAGTCCTGAGTGAAGCGCTTCACCTGGGCTCTGTGGGTGAGGGTCAGCAAACGCTTGGAGCCCATGCCAAGAATCTGAAAAGCAGACATCTGACTAAGATTCAGACGACACCTTCTTATCACCCGTCTTTCCCTCTCCCCTCAGAGAACAAAGGGTGCGATTTCAAACATAATACATCAATAAAATGTTGTCATAAAGAACAAGATCCAAGTTTCTGGGGCTACTTTCTTTGGTCATACACACTATATAACTGCTCTCAAATAATCCTAAGTGCAGAGAAGCAAAGCACGCCAACAGTCTGGGGGGTAATTTTTACTCTAAAAGAGCTGACCTCTTCCAAGTCCCTTTTACAAGTGGGAAACTGTTCTAGCACCATCGTCAGGCAAAGCTAATAGGAAGGGCTTCACTGGTTGCAATGCTAGGTTGCAGCCCAGGACCTAATCTTCAGCTCACTGAGACGAATGGCTAAGGCCTTGATGTTACATAGGAACCATTGTGTAAGCATGTGGACATTCACAGATACTCCTGCCTAAGACTGAGCAGTTCTAGAGGGAACTATGCTAGGAAGAAGGATTGAACCTATAGAGATGACAGGAAAAATACTCCACAGGCCTCTAAGGACTTTCTATAAGGAAGCTGGAAACTTGACGCTTCCAGAAAAGTTGAGAAGCCAGCTTGTATAATTTTCCTATACTCTGAAGAATGCATTTATAACTTATGTAGGTCAAAACTGATACCTTAGGAATTAGGTTAGTTTTTTGTTTTGTTTTGTTTTCTTCCAGTCCAGGGGCTTGAACTCAGGACCTGGGCACTGTCCCTGAGCTTCTTTTGCACAAGGCTGGCACTCAACCACTTAAGCCACAGTGTCACTTCTGGCTTTTTCTGTTTATGTGGTACTGAGGAATTGAACCCAAGGCTTCATGCATGTTAGGCAAGTACTCTACAGCTAAGCCACATTCAGAGCCCAGGAATTAGGTTAGTATCGAGCTTGTTTCTTTCCCTGGGGCAGCCGAAGTTACAGATGAATGTCCATCTTTAAACAAAGAATCCCTTGGCCTTGATTACCTGCAGCACGTGAGGCACTGCTTCTAACAACTCAATCAGCTTGGAGTAGCCATAGTCTGAAACACGGCACTGCTTTGCAAAATGGTGGTGGTAAGACGGGATAAAATTACTAATGGGTATGACACAAGATGGCTGGTTCTTCAGTAAGTCAATGACTTCTCTACTGAACTGGATCAGCTGTGGGTTCCCTACAGGACTTTTAGATCGCAGGAGCCAAGGGTCTAGGGAGAGAAAGAACATGCGTCAGTGTGAAGTAAGATTCCATCAGCTCAAAGAACGGCCATCAATGTTGTAGTTCCAAGTTTAAATTCAACCACGAGCACCTCAAAGATCACATTCTGTACTCAGATACCAGAGACCACATCATTTACTGCCAAGCCACTCACATGAACCTCTCCAAGTCAAGGTGTGAAAGTAAAGCAGTTTATCACAGTATGAATTATAGCAGAAGTGAAGATCACACAGGGATTTCCTAGTTTAGATACTATTTCCAAGATCCATTTGAACTTGAGGGGCATAGAGAACAGACTTTCCCACTGAGCTAAAATATAAATGGTCATCGGAGAAGTAGTTGTAAAAACACCACTCATCACAACTGACTCATAGTGGAGCTGAAAATGCTACCCAGAAAACTATGGGAAAGCAATGTCTTTGAAGTATCATGGCAATCCCAACACCAGGGAGGCAGAGGCAGAACGAGCCTAAGTTTGATACCGGCCTGGCTACACAATGACAAATACTTGGTCTCAAAATAAACAACAACAAAACCAATCAGCCAGGCACCGGTCGCTCACATCTATAATCAAGTGGCTCTACTACTTGAGCCACAGTTATTTCCAGCTTTTTTTTGTAGTGTATTGGAGATAAAGCCAGCCCAGGCTGCAATCCTTAGATCTCAGTCTCCCGAGCAGCTAGGACTACAGCTGTTACCAGTGTCTGACTCTGAAATTATTTTAAAATGTGAATTATTAATAAGCCAAACAAAAGCATCGCAAAATAAAGTAGCTAAAGAGATGGAACAACTGAAACTTGGATTGTAAGTGTTTTGCATAATGTATGCTGATTTGGTTCTGCCAAATCTTCAGCATTTTGAAAAGTTTTTGAAGATGAGACAGACGTGTGTTTTCACACTTGGCAAACGCGCTGCGGTTTTAAAAGGTACCACCTACCAGCGTTGGGGGGTGGGGGCTTGTTGTGAATCCACTTGACCACCTTGATGCCATTCTGGGCAGTGGTGATGTTCACACCTGGGATGCAGGTGATGAAGTGCTCTAAGGGGACGCCCCCGTGGCTTGCCCGCACTACTTCCAGGTCCCCAAATTCTGCAGCATAGCACTCTGCAAAGCTGAAGAGAGCAAGTGGTTACGGTTTAGTGGAAAAGCAAAGCGCATGCTACACAGTACTTATTATCAGGCTCCCTTAAGAAGTAACCTCTGTTGAAATGGGTTCTGCAATGGAGGGGGAGGCTGTGGCCTCAGCTTCGGTGGTCCTTTCTCATGGTGCCAGGATCCCCGAACTCTGCTCTAGCAGAGGGGCTTAAGTAACGGTGACAGGGCTCCAGGTCTGTTTTTCTCCCACTTTAGCCTTCTGGGGTGATAAGGCCAAAATGCCTTACGACTGTGGCCTGAGAGTGAGCAAATGTACATTTGGAGAATTCTTTTCTGAGTAGCTGAGCTGTGCACTCTTGGCCTCTGCAGTTTTCTATTAGGGCATGTATGATGCCTCTCTTCCCCTGGAGAAGACATCATTCACCTAGGGTTTAGTTGAGGCATCAAGCACAAAGCCAAGGGGCCGGATCCCATTCCAGAGGGGTTCAGGCTACAAGGAGGGCTACTGTGAGGACCAATGCCCCCCCCCCCCCGCCCCCAGCCAATGTATCAGAGCAGCAGACCTCCTGATGAAAGCACTCACCTTAACAAAGGCACAGTGCCCTCATGGGTCTGGAGTAGACTATGAACTTGGGGCGCAAATGTCTTCAAAGACAGAATCACAAAAGGAATCTTGTACGAGTCTGGATCGAACTCATGTTCACTGCAGAAGAGAGAACAAAACAGCCACTGATATTGCCCAAGGTTTCCATGTTCACAGGAAATGAACAGATACTAAACAGCTTACAAAAGGAGCACTTCTGGAGGAAAGAGGGACATACCTGAAGTCCTTATTCAAGCAATGCCGTTTGCAGACAGGCTCATGGTACTCCAATTCCTCAAATATGATTGGGCTGCAGTTTGTGGAGGAGCCATCGTGCGACTGGGAAGACCCCAGGGGGCTCTGGCGGGCCTGACTGCTGGGCAAGAGGCATACCAGCCGCCCACTTCCCTGTTCACGGACTGCAACTGTGTCAGTTAACTTATATAAATCTGACACATTCAACTTGTGTCCAAACCTACAAACAAAAGGAGGGAGGGAGGGAGACCAAATCAGGATGTTTTTCTTTGGTTGCACAGAAACACCTGTTTTGTTGAAATAAAAAGCATGCTTTTTCTCTCTTAAAAAGTAAAATGATCCAGGTGCTAGTGGCTCATGCCTGTAATTTTAGCTACTCAGGAGGCTGAGATCTGAAGATCGTGGTTTTCAAAGCCAGCCAGGGCAGGAAAGTCTGTGAGACTCTTATCTCCAATTAGCCACCAGGAAACGAGAAGTGGAGCTGTGGCTCCTAGTGGTAGAGCAATAGCCTTGAACTGTTGCAGGGACAGTGCCCAGGCTCTGAGTTTAAGCCCCATGAATGACAAAAAATAAAAGGTAAAGCGAAGCTGGGCATGGAGGCTCACTGGGCACTGTGGCTCACATTTTTATTACTGGCCACCTGGGAGGCAGAGAACTGGAGAACAGGGGTCCTAAGCCAGGATGAGAACAAAGTTAGCAAGGCCTCCTCTCAATCAATGAAGTGGGCCTGGTGCATAAGCCTGTGATCCAAGATATGCAGAAGGTCCACTGTCAGAGGCTGGTCCTGAGCAGAAACTCAAAACTTTACTTGAAAAATAACTAAAGCCAAAAAAGGACTTGGGGGCGTGGCTCAAGAGATAAAACAAATATGAGTTCAAACTCCAGTACTGCAAAGAATCAAAAGTAAAACTAGACTGTCCTACTGTGCACAAACCCCCGTGCTGCGGCGCGAATGATGCTTGGTCAAGCTCCCTGGCAGCACTGTGCTGCTGTCTGCCCTGCACAACGGCCGCAGCATCTGGTGGTCTCCCCTAAATATGCCAGCGGCTGCACAGACCCTCACCCGAGTTTCTTAGATGTACATTACCTACTGTGACCTCTGTTGATGCAGCATCTCCCGCCCCCCCCCCCAAAAAAAGCCCTCAACCTGCCCCCTCCCACCGCTGACTACCTGCCCTGCAGCTCTGGTCATACAGTCTAGTTCCACTGCACTGGGTATTAGGGTGGAAGCTCCTTCTTTCTCTTCCTACAGCAGCAGTTCAGAGTGGAGTCTGGAGCAGCGCTCTGCTTGTCTCCTTGCTCTGCTTGTGCTACCTCAGCCACCCTTGCCACTAGGGAAGTCTTCATAACGTACAGTTCTGTCTCCATACTTCTCTACCGCCCAGGGAAAAGTGGTGCCACTCTTAATTTTCCCTCCTATGCATCCTCAGAGCATGGTCTCATCCCTGCCCCTTCTTTTCAGTGGCTCTTTTCTTTGACTTACAGAAGAACATGTGCATCTTCTCTTTGCTTCCAGTAGCTCCTAGGGGACAAGGGCCATGCCCTGCCCAGCTCTGCATTCCTATCATTCCACTGACACCTGCCAAGTGCCCACCATACACAAAGTGCCACAGACTGGGTAGGTCAGACCCAGACTCTGTGCAGAGTAGTTATAGCCCAGAAAGTACTCAAAAATGGCATGCAGTGAATAATTAATCAGCAAGGGAAAGTGTGGCTTTGGAAACTGAGTCTAAATTGCTAGCCCAGAAATTTTTAAAAACTTAATGTTGGGGGCTGGGAATATGGCCTAGTGGCAAGAGTGCTTGCCTCGTATACATGAAGCCCTGGGTTCAATTCCCCAGCACCACATATACAGAAAAGGCCAGAGGTGGCGCTGTGGCTCAAGTGGCTAGCCTTGAGCAAAAAGAAGCCAGGGACAGTGCTCAGGCCCTGATTCCAGTCCCCAGAACTGGCCAAAAACAGAAAAACAAACAAACAAAAACTTAATGTTAAATTCAGATTTTAAATGTCTCAGTTTGACTTCCTTTACCAGGCTGGCATTTCTCTGAGTCACATCTAGGGGGGTGGGGGGAGGGAAGGTGACATTGGGGTGAGTCTAAGGTACCTTGTATGACATATACATTGTATGATATATAGAAATGTCAAAGTGAAACCCCCTTTTACAACTAGTTGATGCTAATAAAAAATGTGTGCATGTGTGTAGAAACCAAAAAGACACAGTGCCAGGCTCTGGTGGCTCATACTTGTAATTCTAGCTACTCCAGAAGCTGAGATCTCAGTATCATGGTTCAAAGCCAACCCCAGGCAGGAAAGTCCATGAGCCAAAAGTCCACAAGACTCTTTTATTTCCAAGTAACCACCAAAAAGCCAGAAGTGAAGCTGTGGCTCAAATGGTAGAGTGCGAGCCTTGAGCAAAAAAAAGCTCAAAGGCAGTGCCTAGATCTTGAGTTCAAGCCCCGGGGCTGGCACAAATAAAGAAAAGAAAAATAAACAGTAACAATAACAAAATAACAATTTCTTCTATATCTTGTGCATGGAAGTGGGCTGTCAATATAAGCTGGACCTGGAAATAACCAACCTCACTTACTTTTTTTCATAGAGATCCGTGAATTTAAAAAGTGGCAAACAGCAGGCAGGGGCATCCTGAAGGATGGATATTGTTTCTGCACTGTAAGAGAACATTTGGAGAACATACCATTTCCTCTATGCTATGAAATAAAATTTTAAAAGACTTCATAAAATTAACATGGCATATATACAAATTCTGCTATATGAGGATTTATTCTCTAGAAACATTTTTAAAAGGGTCTTGGGGACAAGCCAATAAAGGAAGTCACCCTCTAGACTTCTTATCAGTCTCAATGGTTCCATGCCTCTATAGTAGGAAGGTACCTGCTCCTTGCAGAAAAACACCAGTCTCCTGCAATCAATCAGGTAAAACAGCCTGCAATTGTTTTATACAGCAGATGTAAGCTTAGGGCTGGAATCCCCATACACAATATTGGCCACACAACCCAATACCTAACAATTTCAACTAAGGTTTGGGTGGCAGGGTTTTTTTTGTTGTTGTTTGTTTTTTGCCAGTCCTGGGGCTGGAACTCAGGACCTAGGCACTGTCCTTGAGCTCCTTTTGCTCAAGGCTAACACTCTACCACTTGAGCCACAGCACCACTTCTGGCTTTTTCTGTGTATGTGGTACTGAGGAATCGAACCCAGGGCTTCATACATGCTTTGCAAGCGATCTACCACTAAGCCACCTTCCCAGCCTTTTTTTCTTTTTTAGAAGCTAGCCCCAAAAAACACTCAATGAGAAAAATATACACAAAAACAAAAAGCACAACTCTTAAATGCAATTAGCTTTGATCCACAGGAGTAAGGATGATTCTCATTTATGTTTCTCAATTTTTCAATATTATTTGAATATGATTTTTATTCCAAGAAAAAACCCTCAATTTAAAATCTTTGAGTAGTATAAAGTTAGAGGAAAGCAAAAGGGTCACAAGGCTCAGCTGGTACTGAAAAAGACTTAGGGACTGGATGTGTACTTGACACTAAGGCCTGATCTCAATCGGAGCCTTTGGAAGCTTGGTAGATCTAGCCTTCAGAGACAAAATCCACCTTCTGCTACTTGAAGGCAATTGGTTGGCATTTTTAAGTGTGTCAGCTTTCATGCAGGCACTCTACTATTTCTAGAACCTGTTCTGGATATTTACCATACTACTTTACTTGCAGTGCCTGTCTCTTCAAGCTGTGTGTGTCTGCCTTTGATTAATGACTCACACAAGGGTCCAGTAGCTTATCTCTACTGCTGCTGACAGAATAGGCATTGCTTCAGATGCCATCACCACAAGAGGGCTGGTAACACAGGATAAAATCTACCTTTTAATTTCCCAAACTGTTTGTGGATCAAATGTTAGCTCCCCAAAGAAATGACTTTTTTTTTTTTTTACCTCAGTAAAGACAATGATTTATTAGCAGCTCCTGTGGCAAGTGAGACGAGGATCTTCTTGCTTCCTATCTTATACCTGTGGAGGCCATTCACTGCACAGATTGCTTCTTGCAAGTTCTCCATCTGGACAATGGCCTTGAGCTGATAGTCAGTATGGGGGCTGAGCTCGACACTCTTTACCTGCAACAGAGCAAAGGAGAACATGATGACACTGTGAAACTGAACCACTAAGGATCATGTTCGTGGACTTCAGAGCTTCTGGGAGGGAATGTGTCTGAATATCTTTCTGCCAACCACATCCCAGGTGACAGGGCCAAGGTGACCCTCAGAGGCACGGACCTGGCTGTTTTACCTGCACTGTGCACATGGCTCTCTAAGGTAGACTCAGAGGCCAAAACATGAGAGGAGTTTCTAGGCCTTCTCCAGACCTAGCAAACCCTTAAGTTCATGAAAGGTGCATCTGCTAGCAAACTACCACTACAAATGTAATGATATACATTAGAATAGAAACAAAATTAGTCAGCATCATTTTCAAATATTTTTTCTGTATCCCCCCCCTGCCAAAATGTCATTTAAATTGCTGCTAAGACAAGTACAGCTTGCTGCTAGCTTTCCTGCTCGGAGGGCTATAGCTAATGGGCTGGACATGCAACACTAACTACCCAGAACAGGCACTGGGAAAAGGCAGGGCTTGGAACCTGGTCCATTACCATATATATCCTGGACGTGGTCACATGCTTCAAATGTACTTCTCTAGCCAGGAAATGCTGCCAAAGGATGCAAGAAGCAAGAGCAGAAGTGGAAGGTACCTTGCCATGCCTAGAAAACGCCTCCTGGATGAGCTGCTGGAGCTCCTTCCGGGACAGCCTGTAGTCTATGTTGCTGACCTGGATGTCAGCACCATTTGCGAAAGGGTCCAGGCAGTCAGCTCCGCTGCTGGAATTGGCAACATTGAAAGCAAGCGGGGAGGCTCTGTTTAAAAGGTTTGGAGACATACTCCTGCCAAAAACACACACAATGGTTTCATTATCAGGCTTTGTTGGGAAGCTGTGTATAGAAATGGCTTTTCCACCTGGTTTCTGAATGTCTTCTCCTTTTAAAATACCTGCTAATTTAGATGTACTATCTAAACTCTGTTAAGTCCTTATTAATGACCAACTGATTACTTAATAGCAAATACCCTTTCACTGGATTAAAGTTACAGGGAGAAATTAAAGAGCCTTGATGAGTTAACTTTCTCCTTTGGTGTTTCTCAAACCTGTCTCCTGGGTAACCATTCTGGGGTTGAGAGGCTGGACTGAAGAGTGAGCGGAGGAGAGACTTGCCTTGACACGATCAGCTTGCTGAAGGCCGACGGGTAGCTCACTTGGAAGACCATCTGGTCTTTCTCTTTCTTCTCTATGGGGGAACTGCTAACACTCCGGGCGCTAAGGCTCTCTTTCCTAACATGAGGGAAAAGAGAGGAAGGCTCACATCAGCGAATACCAGAAGCTCTTATGCGGAAGAAGAGTAATGTGTAGTACGTACTTGTGGCCACCTCTGTGAGGAGGCTCTGCCGCTCCTGAGCTTTTCGAGGTGGGCTGGGACATGACAGCCAGCCTCCCGGCGGGCTGGTGCTCACTGTTGCGGTGGCCTGACTTGGACTCCGCACGGCACAGCTCCTTAAATGACACAAGAGCAATGGGTTGAACATGCAAGGACCCAAGATGCGGTGGGTGCTGCAGAGAACACTGCAGTTGGCTCAGAGATGACTGAAATACAAACAGGACACGCCAAGCTCCAGCAGGCACTCAAGATAGAACCAGAACCTAAACCTGCTGTTGGCCTCAGAAAGTGAGAGGTCTCTGAATTACCTGTAAACTTTTCACATGGGTGTTTTTTGTAGCAGATCCGGAGTGAGCTTGTGACCCTTTCCCTGGAGTGGATTTGGCACTGGAAGGTTGTTCACTTGTGTCTTTGACGAGGCACAGCTTTTGATTCTTAAGCTTTTTGGGAGACTTCACTTTATCAGCAAGTGCGTTTGAATTCCTTGCTTCACAGAGTTCTCTGTGTTTCGGGGTAAATGACACAATGATCCGATTGCCGAAGACATCTTCATTCTCCATGCGCTTCTGCGCCCTCTCGGCACTGTCCTGGTTTATGAAGCGGAGAATGGCGCTGCAGCCGGTGATGCTCAGCACCTTCCCACCACAGTTGTCAGAGAGGCGGCGGAGCCTGTTACTGATGCTCTTGCCATCCTTGTTTGCCGGGAGGTTATACACGTACAGCAGAGTGTGGCACTGTTAACACAGAGAAAAGTGTCACCGAGGGCCCACTAAAGGTGAATCAAAAGGCTAACTTCAGGCAACTCTCAGGCAGGCAAATGTCAGAGATAGATCTGCCAGCTTGGACATAAAAGTTCTTGGAATGCCATGTCAACCAATGGGTGGGGGGCACAGTGGCATGGGCCTATCATGTCCAGTGACACACGGAGATGAGAGGAAGATGGCAGCCCAGAGAAACTGAGCATAAAGCAAGACCCTACCTAGAAAACAATTGTGCAAAAAGGGGGCCGGAGGTGTGGTTCAAGTGGTAGAGCACCTGCCTACCAAGTTTGAGGCCCTAAATTCAATCCTGAGTACCACAAAAAAATAAAATAAAATAAAGCCGTGTGCCAGTGGCTCATGCCTGTCATCCTAGCTACTCAGGAGGCTGAGATCTGAGGATTGCGGTTCAAAGCCAGCCCACACAGGCGAGTCCATGAGACTCTTATCTCCAATTAACTACTAGAAAACCGGAAGTGGCACTTTGGCTCAAGCGGTAGAGTGCTCACGTTGAGCTGAAGAGCTCAGGGAGCGCTCCCAGGCCCAGAGTTCAAGCCCCACAACTGACAATATAAAGTAAAAAGAAAAGAACAGACACTCGAATGTACTGTTAAGAGTACAAATCAATGTCATCTTCCTGGAGGGCAACATAGATCCTGTCAACAAAATTCTGACCCACACCATCACACCGTAAATCTCATCCTCCAAACCATTAGCCTGGAAACTCAGATGACATGGTGACATTGCTGAAGACAGTGAAAACTGGGTAGAAACAAAATGTCCAATAACAGGTAGAATGAACAAGTTATCAATCAAAAATTAGCTACAAAAGTATGTTAATAATTTGCAAGTTTTTAAAATGTAGTACTTATGTCTATCTACATCTATCTATATTATACATATAGACACACACTAACCTGAAAATACATCCAAGCTACATGAATTAAATTTTAAAAAGAGAAGATGGCTGGTTACCAGTGGCCCATATCTACCATTCTAGACATTCAGGAGCTTGAGACCCAGAGGATCATGGTTTGAGGCCAGCCTTGGCAAAAAAGTTTCTATCTCTGATATAATATAATAAACTAAAAAAACCCAGGCTTGGGACCTGGTACAAATGGTAGACCACTAACCTAGCAAGCAGCCAGAGCAAGCTTGAAGCCCTGAGTTCACACCTTAGAAGGAAGTGAGGAAGCCTGGTGCTAATGACCCATCTGTAATCCTAGCTACTCAGGAAGCTGGGACCTAAGGACTGTGGTTCAAAGCCAGTCTGGGCAGACAAAGCCAAGAAACTCTTACCTTCAACTGACAACCTCAAAAAGCTAAAGTGGAGCTGTGATTCAAGTGGCAGAGCCTTGAGCAGAACAGCTAAATAAAAGCCTACAACCCTGAGTTCAAGCCCCAGTATTTGCACACACAAAAAAAGGATATGCAGATAAAAATGATCAAGGTTATTATATTAGCCTATGTCACTGTCACAAAGACCCTTACTATGTACAGTGTAAGAGGCCTATAACAAAAACCTGCAGAACATAAACAGGTGACATTAGTTTTTAATTCTCCATCTTCGAATCTGGAGGACAATACTACAGTGTTAACAGTGTGCTCTGTGCAGGGCAGGGCTGCAGGGCTTTCCCCTTCCATGCTTCTACATCCTGCTTGTTGCTGTTCTCACAAGGAATGCATTACTTTTCTAATCAGAGGCTTTCCTTTTCATGTGAGGGGTATTGACCAAATCTCACTTCTGCTGTTACACCTGGGACTCACTAGCAGAGCCAATGGCGGAACAATTTTTTTTTTTTTAAACAGTGAGAGACTAAAGGCCATAAAAGAAGAAAATGTGTTTTACTTGTGACTAGTGAATAAGAAAAAAGGCTTTCAAAGTGGGAAAGCTTACACCACAACTGATTTAAAGGCCTTCAAAATTAGGAAAGAATATGAAACAGAAGTGAATGGGAGGAAATGCAGTTAACAGCCTCAACTACAACCAGTGGCTATGGATGAGGGTGAGTTAGGGAGAGGCTCAGGAGAACTGCAGGCAGGCCCAAGATCCCCACTGAGAACTGGCTACGGCTTATGCTTTCTATTGGGCCAGACTCCAGACCTCTGGGCGCCTACAGAGTGGCAGGGAGAGCCTGAATTAGAAGGCCCTGGGGGGAGCCTCTCCTGTGCTGCCCTTCTCAATGTTTTCCCAGTGAAATCATTTCTAAGATGCATCTGTAACTCTAAAGTGGTTGGTTAGACTGTAGTTAAGCTGCGGGACTGCCCACTCTCCTGGGTCAGCCACATGACAACTCTTCTGCAGGATTACTGATTCTTCAAATGTTATGCATGTACTCAAACGGTAAACCCAGCTCAGCATTGTCAAAACATAGTTTTCCACTCAAGCCTGACAGAATGCTGCTCTTCCAGGTGCTGCTGTGGGCCCTCTGGGCCCATGGTTTAACTGGCTGCAGGTGTAGCCATCACAACAGCCCCACTGGCGCCCGTGCATGACAAGGAAGGCCTTCCATGAAATCCAAATCCAGTCTCAGAGGCCTATGGACCCTACAGACCCAGTGACTTAAGAGTTTGTCATTATTATTTATTTGTCTCCAAACACAAGGATGTGTGAACTCTCACCGTGTTCTCTACCTATAACACTTGGAAGCAAAAACAACAAATGATTTTTCACCCAGTGAGATAAACCACTGCCAGCACTGAAGACAGGGCAAGTGATGAGCCAATGCTGTGCAATTACTAGAAAATTATTATAGACAAAGGGCCAGTCCACACATCTCCATTCTCTAGATGTGTATAAGCAGAAGTAAAGGTTCCCAGGCCTCGTATCAGAATCCAACCAGCGTCTGATGAGGAATGGGTTCCCCTGCCTTGGTGAGCAATGTCCCTCTACCTCAAGAATCCATTGCCGGAAACTGGCAAAGACAGCATGAAGCTACTTACTGGCATCTTTAGTGGCAACCGGGGGGGCAAGTCAGAAATGAACTCCTCAAATCTGATCAGCTCGTTAGCATGGTGCAGCAGTGCTTCGGAGGCCTGGTTCTTATGCACCAAAATGATGTGGAAACCATGTCTGTGTCTCAGGTCACTGAGCTCCAGTGCGAAGTTGACATCAGCTGGAAGACACAGCCCATTCCCGTTCCCCACATTAGAAACATTCGTACAACCACAGCGAAGCCCGCTGGGAGGAAGGGAGGAAGGAAGGAAGTTTCCCTTTGGAACTGAAGCACACTTTGCAGCAGAATTCATGTGGCAGACTGTGACATCACATACCTAGGCAGAGTCACTAATTCCTACAGAATTAGTATTAGCATTAGAGGGAAGGAACAGGCTGGAGAAACTCATCTGGAAAGTGCTCGTCTTGCTTTTATTTTTTTCTTTCTTTTTTTAAGTTAGTAATATTCAGCCCAGGGAAATAAAGATTCCAATTCCCTTTCACAATTGTGGCCTGGCAAAAAGAGTTCACATGCCTAAGAGAAAATACAAAAGCTCCCAAAGACTCCATATTTCTTCTTGTAAACAATTTTCAACAAGTCACCAGCATGACCTGTGCATTTCAGCCTCTAAGGAGTATATTTTGCCTTATAATCATTCCCATAGAGAGTGTAGTAGAAATTAGATGTCTGCACACTTACTGGACACAAGAACCACAGTGGCGGGAGCAGTATGAGTGTTTGCGAACCTCCGGAGACTCTGCCGGAGTTTATCGTCAGCAGCGTTCTTCGCAGTAGCGTTGATATGAGCAACGGTCACCTGCATTAATTTATAGTAAGAGCCAGAATTAGAACATCACTGCACACTCTGGCCACACATTAGTGGATAATTACATTTGCTTGTTTGTTTTGCTGCCTCGCCCAGGATGGCCTTGAACTCAGAGTCCTCCAGCTTCAGTCTCCTGAGTGCTGGGATAACAGGTGTATGCCATTACATCTGGCACCTACCAGGTAATTCTGGAGGAAAGAAACGCTCCTATTATTGTTAGGATAAACGATTACAGCTGGATCTCAATGTTAGGAAAGAACACAATTATAGATGGACCTCAATAATTTCAAAACTGATTCTACAAATGAATTAACTGGATCTGTTACTATGCCTGCTCTCTTGCTGTTAATTTGCTTTTCAGGAAATAGGCTGGGAAAAGGAAGTTTGAAGTCACTAAATTTCCCTAACACTTTTGCCCACAATTTGGAGGTGGTGGGGGAATTTGTATGATTTAGGTACAGTGTGGGTTGTACTATGTCACCTGTCTATGCTATCCATCATTTGTAGCTCTCTATGATCTGGAGGGAGGAGGAAGGAGTAAACCTGCAAGGCAATCAAACTCATTCATTCTGATAAAATGATCAGGCTCACCCACAACAGTCTCCAAAGCAAAGACCAGCTTATTTTGAGAGATGCTTCAGCCACATGCAAAACACCATAGGATTTTGTGGTGTCAAAGTGATTCCTTATTTATTTATTTATTTTTTGGCCAGTCCTGGACCTCGGACTCAGGGCCTGAGCACTGTCCCTGGCTTCTTTTTGCTCAAGGCTAGCACTCTGCCACTTGAGCCACAGCGCCACTTCTGGCCTTTTTCTGTATATGTGGTGCTGGGGAATTGAACCAAGGGCTTCATGTATATGAGGCAAGAGCTCTTGCCACTAGGCCATATCCCCAGCCCCGTGATTCCTTATTTAAGGGTGCTAGCCAGGCATCGGTGGCTCATGCCTATAATCCTAGCTACTCAGGAGGCTGAGATCTGAGGATCGTGGTTCAAAGCCAGCCCAGATGGGAAAGTCTATGACACTCTTATCTCCAAGGAACTTCCAAAAGGTCCGAAGTAGAGCTATAGTTCAAGTGGCAGAGCACTATCCTTGAGCCAAAAAAAAAAAAAGAAGCTGAGGGATAGCACTAAGACCCTGAGTTCAAGCCTCAGGACTGGCACACATACAATATAAGAGTCATGTTCTAGTTCCAGCTTCATAGCACAAATATGAGGGTCTGGAAACCTGGGTTTCAGCCCTATCTGTTTTGCTTATTGCTATGTGGTCTTAAAATAGCTGGTTCCTTTCCCAGAGCTTTAGATTCATAGAGAAGCCACAGAAACTACAGGAGACAATACACACAGGTAAAGGAGCCTTAGAGTCACAGCACAGCCATGAAAACTACAGTAAGCAACACATAGGTAACACTTTTACCAACAGAACATAAAAATATAGGAAGCACTACTGAAAGATCAAACAACTTTCAATATTTTCTATCTCTTGAGGAATAATCTTTTAATTTACTTGAAAATTAAGCACAATTACAGTATCACTGAATTAGAAATTGTTTTTGTTACAGGCTCATTCTCCTATCAAAGCAGACTAACAATTTTAAAAACCAATTTCTTACCTGGCAGTTATTCAGCTCTTGAATAACTTCTTTATTTTCTTTACTGATATCACACACACAGATGAATTCTGCTTCTCTGTGCCCTTTAAAAAACTTCTCACGGATTCTCTGGACAACAGTTGTAGCTGATCGGCCAGAGGGAACCGAGCAGTTTTCAATATCCCAAAACACTCCAATCGGGGGTAAGTTTTCTAGCACTTGCCCAGCTATTCCAACTTCGGGTGAACCTTAAGGAAAGTTAAAAGACTTCAAGTTACATGGAACAAAAGAGAAGTGGTGAATTAAAACACAGTAACAGGAAATTACCCATCCTTGTCAGTGAAGGAAAAACCAAATCCCTGGTGGAAGTAGAACTGAAGGACAGTGGCCTCCTGGCCAACCCAATAGGCAACCCAACCCTAAGAATATCCCATAGCCATAAGAAACCTGTCTCTAAGCACAAACAGGCTCATGCTGGCCAACATTGCATAGTTAGTTGGATGCTGTGGCTCCTGGGCCTGATTTCAGCCCTTAGTCCACACCTGTCTACCTGCTGGGCCTGGAAGGCACTGAGAAGACCCAGGTGGAGAAGCTACTGCTGCTGACCTTAATTACTCATGATACCGCATGAACGTCTGATCTCACACTGTACAAACACCCTCAAACTCTCAGGTTTTCAAATACTGTTCATGATCACCTACTACTTAGTTGTTGTAAATATTTAGGAACCTCAGTTGACCCCTAATCTCCTCCAGCACTCAATTTCTCATAATATACTCCCCATTTGTCTATAGTTTCTCACTTCACACAGCTTTAGCTCCACATAAGGGCAAATGACTTACTAATCTATAATGAAATGTCTCTTTTCTTTTTTTCATTGGTATTGGGATTTGAACTGAAAAGGTTTGGCTCTTGCTAGGCAGGTACTCCTACCACTTGAATTATGCTTCCACTAATGTTTTTTGGCTGGTTAGAGACAGAACCTCATGGACTTCTCCTGACAGGCTTGGCTTCAAACCACTATCTTTCAGATCTCAGCCCATTACATAGTTAAGATTACTGGTATGAGACCCTGTTTCTGATTATTGAGATGTGAGGATCTCACTTTTCTTTTTTTGCCCAGATTGGCCTTGATAATGATTCTATTTATGCTCCCCACCATAGCTAGGATGACAGGAGAATGCTGCATCCTGCTTTTTCTGTGAGATAGAAGTTTCACCAACTGTTTTGCACAGGTTGGCATGGAACTGTGATCCTCCCAATCTCAGCCTCCTATGCAGGTGGGAACGGCAGGCATATACCACTCCTTCCAGCTAATGGGTGAGATGGGGTCTTGTAAACTTTTTTGCCTGGCTAGCCTTAAAATGTGATCTTCCTGATCTCTGCCTTCTCAACAGCTAGGATTATAGGTGAGTCATTGGAATTCTACAAATAGATGGAAAGCGAGACTCATAAACACTTTTGAATTCACATACCACTTTAAAACAATAAGGGAGGGGCTGGGAATATGGCCTACTGGCAAGAGTGCTTGCCTTGTATACATGAAGCCCTGCGTTTGATTCCTCAGCACCACATACATAGGAAAAGCCAGAAGTGGCGCTGTGGCTCAAGTGGTAGAGTGCTAGCCTTGAACAAAAAGAAACCAGGGACAGTGCTCAAGCCCTGAGTTTAAGCCCCAGGACTGGCAAAAAAAAAAAAGACCATAAGGAAGCCAGGTGCTGGTGACTAACACTTGAAATCCTCAGGAGGCTGAGATCTGAGGATGGCCAGCCTAGGCAGAAAGTATGTGAGACTCTTATCACCGATAAGCCAGCAAAAAGACTGTAAATATTAAGCAAAAGCCAGAGGCCATGAGGTTAAGCCCCACTATTGGCACAAAACAAAACGTCCACAAGGAATATATGAAAGGTAATTCAGTGCAATGTTAGCACCAGACATTGAGAATCACTCAGTTGCACATTCCATGGTATACTGTCATTTACCGAATTTTGAAGCAGCTTTGCCTAGGCTGGTTGCCAATAACAACGCGGTCTCCTTCCCCGTTCCCTGGGTTCCACAGCCATTACACAGAGGAATAGCAAGGGGTGCCGCTTGAGTATTTGGAGGTGGTATATTTGGCCAGACTTTAGTAGCATCAATTATACTATTTCTTGCCGGCTGTTTAAAAAAAATTTTTTTTTAAAGAAGCAGGTACATCATTTTAGAAGCTAAAGTCACAATCAATACCTGAAAATGCACTTCCACCTGCTAATTAATCTTTCTCCCAACTATTAGCTCTCAATTCTTTACTTCATGTCAGTAAGAGACCTTAAATGTCTGGGCCCAGACTCACATACTCAATGTGAGTCTGCAACAGCGCACACCGCCCCCTCACGTTATACTGGGGTAGTAATGTCACTGGAGGCCAAGTGTGACTGAGGCCATGCTGCAGGTTCCCCATACGATTGCCAAAGGCAGTAGGGCGTTACCTACATTCCAGTTCAGCCAAGCAATTATGGATGAAACACAGCATGTAGGCTTTGCTGAACTGGGTTTCACAGGCTGGAAGTGGATTTCTTGGAGCCAGAGGCTCTAAAATCACAAACTACTCCAGTAATTAATCTGTAACTTGCTTTCAAACAGCCTCTCAATGTACCTTTGTTTGTCGTAAGGGCCAACAGCCAATAGGCTGAGGGGGGAGACCTACATATGAAGTAGCTTCAGCCTTGGGCACCATGAGGACTTTGCAAGTTAAATCCACTAAGAGAGCCATTCCTCAAACTTCAGACCCACTTGACATGAAAAAACGAAAAGCTTACAAACCTTGCCGAGACAGTCTTCACAGTAAAGTGAGCCCTTTAAACACACCGGAGGAACCACATTCAGGTGCAAAGAGCTGGTGCACAAGTGAGGTGTCAGCTCGGGCTGTGGGAGGGGCTCCTCCAGGAGCCCAGGAGCCCCGCCGGGGAAATCAGAGCAGGGGAAGTAGGCAGCAGAGGTGCAGCCCTGGAGCGCCGGACATGGGTACAGCTTGTGCACGGTACTGTGACAGGGCTGGAAGTGGAGCTTCCCACAACAGGACAGGTGCTTGCAGGAAGACAGATTACTCTCGAGACACATGCCGGGAAAGTCACTCGTGATGCCTGCCAAGGTGTTCCTGGCTGAGGCATTCTGGAGTGAAGATGCAGACTGGAGGGCAAACCCTGACCCCACCTGACATGTGATTGTCCTGGTGCTGTGAGAGTCTAAGAGTGCGCCTGCGTGAATCAAGCCGCCGCCACCACCACCACCATGGCACATTGGCGAAGTGGATGGCTCATTGGGGCAGTGAGCACAGCAGCTTACTTGGGGGACGGTTGAAAGCTGTATTTTCCGTTGCTGGAGAGGATGAGTATCAGGACTTGGAACTGCTGGGAAAAGTTTTGAGCCGGCATGGAGGGGTGATGGGACGTCCTTTAATTCCACAGCAGCTTTCTTGTTCTCCATGGACTCTTTCTGATAAGATCGGAACACAAGTCAACTCTGTGAGGCCTGACACCACAGAACGAGTCCCAGCTCCACCACCACAAAAACAAAACAACAACAAAAAAACCCTACGCATGAAGGCAGACACGTTTCAATATTCAAGAGAAATATTCAACAGGCTCTTTTTTTTTTTCTTCACCCTAATCCTAGGGCTTGAACTCGGGGCCTGAGCACTGTCCTTGGCTTCGTTTTGCTCAAGGGTAGCACTCTGCCACTTGAGCCACCGCGCCACTTCTGGCCATTTTCTATATATGTGGTGGGAAGGAATCGAACCTAGGGCTTCATGTATAAGAGGCAAGCATTCTTGCCACTAGGCCATATTCCCAGCTCTACAACAGACTCTCAATAAGATCTTGTCCATCAATCGTTCCTAATTTACAAGACTCAAAATTAAGAAGGCTATGGTAAATATAAAATATAATTTTTACTGTTCTCCATTTTGCTGCACATCTTGGGGATTTAGCACTTTAATAAGAAAACAAATCCTCCCCCCGCCCCCCCTCACATACCAAATATAACAGTGAGTTCTGAAAGCATGCACTGTTACTCAGAATGGAAGACAGAGGTAAAACAAGGTTCCCATAAGATCAGGAGCCCTAATCTGCTACAGGAGCCAATATAAACTTGACAGACAGGGAAACATGGCACAGAGTCAAAGGAGAAAGGTCGTATCCTAGGACAAATGGACCTCTCCTCTGTTCACAGTGCAGTCTGCCATGCCCTTGCACATAATTACCGTTTGGGAACTACGTGGCAATGTCTGCTCAGGACGGGAGAAGCAATTAGAGAATTTCCAAAACCATGGCTTAGCATCATTGTCTGGTTGAAGCCATCCAAGCGCTCTACTGCAGGGGCCCTCGGTTTCCTTTCCTTCCATCATACAGCCCCACGGAGTGCTTCAACATTCTTCCATCTTCCCTTCCTTTCATTCTTCCACCCTGTCAAGAGAGTCATATGCCCATGTTATTTCCTTGCGCAAGAACACATTGTATAATATATTGAAACCTAAGACTACAATTGTAGGTTCAGTGCAGTGGCTCCCAACAAGTCAAATCTTTAACGAAGAATAGACCTGGGTGTTTGGTGGCTCACTTTTTGTAATCCAAGCTACTCAGGAGGCTGTGACCTGAGGACTGAGGTTCAAAGCCAGCCTGGGTAGCAAATTCTGTGAAACTCTCGTCTCTAATTTACCAAAAGTTTAAGTCCCAGGACTGGCACAAAAAGGTAGGAAAAAAAAGATAAAGGATAACAGAGTATATTACAGGCTGCTAGGTCGGGTAAATTTGGTTGTCTGTGTATGCTTAAAATCTACATTGATTTGATTTTTTTAAAGTCTATATTTTGCCAGTCCTTGGGTTCCATAGCTCTTAAGAATGACCTGACCTGAATGACTCCTGCATATATATATGTACATATATATACACATATATACATGTATACACATATACACATATATACATATATACATATATATATATATATATATATATATATATATATATATAGCTGTGCTTGGAAGAAGGAGCTAACTGCAGGATACTGCAAATCCTTGAGTGTGAATTCGCTTCACTTGGCTACAGCCAACCTCCTCCAGCTCCAAGCAGCCTGCTTCTATGGCTTTTCTTAATTCCTCTCAGCTATGTCTCCCTAAAGGCTCTGCTGAGGAGAGGCAGGAAGCCTCTTGGTTTAAGAATCTCATGATCAGCCTCTCGCCTTGTCTCTAGGAGTAGAATGGCCAAAGTAAATGTCAGCTATGGACTCTGAACTCTTATTCTGCCAGAGAGCAAACCACATCAATCTCCTAGTTTATTTATGAGGAAAATCGACCCTGAAGCAACTCCTACGTCACAGATGTACTCTATTTACTCTAGTATTAACAGCACACCTACAAGTCTTAAACAGTGCAATCAAAACCAATCCACACTCACTGAGGAGGCAGCTGGCCCACAGTGAGGGGAAATAAACCACCACTCAGTCCTTACGTACAGCAGCCATTCCTGGAAGAATAACTTAACAGACATTTCACCTGGGCACGCAGAAAAAGAATTTCTTTTAGCTAGATCTTCTGAGATGTTCTTTCCAGGGGTTGGGGATATAGTTCAATGGCTGAATGCTGTCTAGCAGGCACAAGGCCCTGGGTTTAATTACCAGCACAACCAAAACCAACCCAAAATACCTCTTTCCAAAAGATTTAACATCTATATGTCAGAGGGAGGGCAGACAGTTACAGGTTTAGAGAACTGATCACATCAAACAGAAAGCCAACTCAGTGCTCATATTTAAATGTGTTGTAAATGAAGGATATATCTTGCTGTTTTTAATTCCTGAAGAAAAATTAAACATGAAGCTCAAATTTCAGTAACTATGTGTCTGACTAAGACGTCCACTCACTCTTTTCCTTTTATGCTCGTACTAGAGCTTGAACTCAAGGCCTAGGTGCTGTCCTTTAGCTTTTTCACTCAAGACTGGTACTCTATTTATTGAGCCACAGCTCCTCCTCCAGCATTTTGGTAGTTAAATGGAGATAGGAGCCTCATGGTCTTTCCTGCCAGGGCTGTTTTCAAACTTCACTCCTCAGACATCAGCCTTCTGCGTACCTAAGATTACAGGCATGAGCACCCACTCACTCATTTAAACACTGTCTACAGCTGCTTTTGCACCATGATGACAGGAGTTAAGTCTCTGCAACAGAGATGTGGCCACAAAACCTAAAAAAATTTACTATTGGATCTGTTAGAGCTATAAAACTTTTAAAGTTCTATTTCTACTATGACAATATAGCGCAGCGGCAGCATACACACTTAGCAGGTGCAAGGCCTGAGTTGAAAGTTCCTATGCGCATGCGCACACAGACACAGACAGACAGACACAGACAGACAGACACAGACAGACACACACAGAGTTTCTAGTTCCTAGAACTAATTTTTCTCCCTTTATCTTACAGCACTAAAAAGAAAAAAAAATAGCTAAGGGCACTCCACAGGCTATTTTCACCATTCCATCGCCTGCCAAGCGCAGGGCCGGCTAGATAGCAGAAATGAAATAAGTATCTGTTCAATTAGGGGATAAAGCAGACCATGTGCCTACTACACAGTGGGGACTCTTTAATTCAGAGACAGAGACAAAGTAGCCTACTAGCACAGATACTATGAGACGTGCTTTGTACTATTTATATCAGGCCAGAAGAACTTGTGATGGTCACTGAACACACAATCCCACAAGGTTTTTCAAACCTCTTCAAAGCCAGATATTGAAAGTGAGGAAACACTGATAGTATAATAATTTACGAAGTTTTTTTTTATTTAGTCCTTTTTATTTCCTCATCGAGAAAAACTAGTTTGTGGCAAGGGGCCAATGGCTCATGCCTGTAATCCCAGCTACTCATGAAGCTGAGATCTAAGAATGGCAGTTTGAAGGCAGCCCAGGAAGGAAAGTCTGTGAAAAAAAAAAAAAAAGAGCCCAAAGTGGATCTGTGGTTCACAGAAGTTCAGGAACAATGCCTCAGGACTGGAACAAAACCAAAACAGAAATAAAACTGACTTGCTGGCTACCATGAAGCAGGCCTGTACTGAGCAAAGGAATACAAATGAAAAAAAGGGAGGGTGCAATGGATTTCATTTTCCCCCTCAACACTAGTGTGAGGTAGCTAGAAGAGTCACACTTTACACACAGAAACTTGAGATCACACAATTATTGTAGAAAGGACACACAGGCTTGTCCACCTCTTCCGTACCATGATCTCAATACTGCCAGCATAATAAAAATAAAAACTTGTTAGTGGCCATGAACATTTCCCAACGATTCCCAGGAATGCCACAGAGAATGCCACAAAGATAGCCAACCTGGGTTCTGTTTGAGTGGGTGTCCCCCTTCTGCCACTATCTTTTGCCTCTGGCAATTTAGATACTGGCTGAGATCTCTGGCTATGACCTCATACTGCTTGCATGTGGGTCCCTTTCTACCTGGAAAGTTTTGGGAACTTTGTGAACCTGAGATCTCATCTCTTCTGCATCTGGTAATACTAGTTAACTGCCTGTTTGATTATATCCAGTAGGTCACATGAAACACTTAGTAAATGGCCTTGCCCTTAACCACTCAATCTCACCCTGGACTCTGTGTGTGTGCTTGCTACTTATTTCTCTCTCCTTTAAAAAATATGAATTCCACGACAGCAGAGAATAAGGCAACACAGCTACAAGCACCCAGCAAAGTGCTTGGCAGATGTCCATAAATAATCCTTGAACCGAATGAATTGCTCAGTAAATGTTAACAGTAAATGTCAGAGATGTTGACGACCAGAAAAGATACAAAAGTAGCTGGAAAGCTAAATACCGGGATAAGAAGATGCCTGGGGGAAAGGGGAAAATCTCCAGGCGGGTGGCGAACCTGGATGACTTACATCTTGCGGGGGGGGTGGGGGGAGCTTGGAGTCACCCTTGGGGGAGGGTGTAATTCTCTCAGGTGGGTTTGTACTTGACACCCGCCCCTATCTGTCCCCCAACTTCGCACAGCTCTCCCGTTCGGTTCCTCCTCACACCTGGAGGCCCCAACAGGGAGCGGGGAAACAGGTGCGTGCGTGCGGGCTCGCGGGGCCGAGCACCCCCAAAGGGGCAAAGCGCCACCGAGACGGCGGAGTGCAGCCCTGAGGGGGTCACGGGCCGCGTGGGGCCTCGCCCGGCGGGGGCCAGTCCTTCCTCCGGCCCCACCACCTCCAGTCAGCCCGCCAGCTCTAAGTGCGGGAAGGGGGGGGGCGGTCCTCCGCTTCCTCCCCTCACACCGCGCACCGCCACCCCCGGAGCTCCCAAAAAGGCGGCTCCGCCAGAGTCAAGCCCCGAAGCTGACAGGAAACTCACCTGGGCCGCGGGCTCCACCGGTGCTCACATTCCAACCCCGCCACCTTCCCCCCGCCCCCCCCCCCAGGCCCTTTGTTTTGATTCCCGACTCCGCCGCTCCCGCCGCCGCCGCCAAGCGCGCCCTCCACTTCCGCTTCCGCACCGCGCCCGCCCCTGTCGCAAAACCGACGCTCTTCTCTCCGGCTCGCCCCGCCCCTCTCTCGCTCTGCCCCGCCCCCTTGCTCCGCCGCGGCCTCCCCCGCGCGGGGCATGCTGGGAGCCGCGGGGGGGGCGGGGCCTCGCGGCCCTGCAGCCTCGTCAGGCTCAGTCCCCTCCCGATAAACCCCTAAATAGCGTCTTTCCCGGGGGGCCACCCGGGCTTCTTCGGCCGGAACCCCCAGTTTAAAGAGGTCTGCTCCCCGCGGAGCCGGATGGAGCGTCGGAGCGGAGGATTAGGGAGCTTGTGAGGCGGGGCCGAAGGGAAACCGGCGCGGTGGCGTTCGCGCGGCCGGGCGGCGCCTCGGGCCTGCGACGCGGGGCCGGGTCGGGCCCCGACGCCCTACGGCCTTGCCCGCTCCGTCCGTGGCCTCCCGGCGTCACGTGACAGCACTGCTGCATTTTTAAAAACCAAATGGCGCATATCCACAATCCTTTAATCTACTGCAGCCTAGCGGCGGGTGGAGGAAAGAAGAGAAACGTGGCACGCGGGCTTTTCGTTATTTACCTCTCCTATGCCCGTCCAGGGCTTGAACTCAGGGCCCGGAGCTCCCCCCTTCTCCCCAAGGCTCGTGCTCCCCCACCTGAGCCACAGCTCCACTTCTGACTTTTTTGGGGGTCACGGTGAGGAGAGCTGGCTTTGAACCTGGATCCTCAGATCTCCCAGTCCCTTGGAGTTATTTGCTAGGTGCTCTCCCCACCCCCCCCCCCAATTTCCCCACGAAGTATGTTGACCCAGCTGGTGCAAATTAAGTCGCACAAAGGCCGAATTGAATCTTGCCACTAACAATTAGAGCAGTCTTTGGTGACTTTACTTAGGGAGGAAACATTTTAAGTTTTCAAAAGTGGTCCAGGCGGCTCATTCCTGGGCCAGCAAAGGAGATCTTTGGAGTTAGGGAAGTTCTGCAAAACCACAACCGCTTTTAATGCGGGGGCTGGAGGCACACTGGTGGCAAGTGGAAAATGAGAATCGGGTTTTTTTTGTTTGTTTGTTTTTCCTGGCTCTCGTTTGTAGTGATATCATTAAGCAATCTGCATTAAATATCCCCTTAGACACCCCCATAGGTTGGGGATTGGGGCAGGCAATATGAAACCGGTATCAAACATTTTCTAGAATGCACAAGGTAGACATCACCTGCCTAATGCTTAGGTATTTAGTATTGTGAGGCCTTCATGGGGTCTTTGGTGGGGTAATATTTTCCAAGTGGGAACTAAAACATGAAAACTTTTTTTTTTGCCTGCACTAGGGTTTGAACTTGGGGTTTCAGCTTGCTTAATTGGTGCCACGCAACTTGAGCCACACCTGCAGCCCTGCTTTTTTGTTTTCTGCTTTTTCCTGTCATTTTAGAGCTGAAATCCTGGCAGACTTTCCCCTGGGCTGACCTTCATCCTCGGGATCTCAGCCTAATGTGTAACAAGGATCACAAGTTGTGAGCCACCATGTATCTGGCTAACACTTTATTTTTTAAAGCACCAAGACAAATATCGTAGTCTACAGATTTCCCACCCTCCTTTTTATCCTAGCAGAGTATTTTTGAACATATATTAATACATGTCAAAAAGGAAACTTAAAAAAAATGATGCTGGATTTTTAATTTTTATTTTCTTCCAAACCACAAGAGTTCAGGAACTTTTTTTTTTCCAGGCAGAGAAGAGTTTATTGGGGGAGAGCAAACTGCCAGCCTGCACAAGATGGCATCGTGGGGAGACAAAAGGGAAAGAGAGAAAGGAAAGTAAGAGGAAAATCTGGGGTTGGGAATGTGGCCTAGTGGTAGAGTGCTTGTCTAGCATACATGAGCATGCATGAAATCCTGGAAGCGATTCCTCAGCACCACATCTACAGAAAAAGCCGGAAGTGGTGCTGAGGCTCAGGAGGTATATTGCTAGCCTTGAGCAAAAAAGGAGCCAGGGACGGTGCTCAGATCCTGAGTTCAAGTCCCAGGACTGGCAAAGAGAGAGAAGGAGACAGAGCACAGAAAACATTTTGGTTGACTTGGCATTCTTTGAAGTTCAAAAGTGCCTAGTCTAGGGCCAGGGGTATTGCTCAAAATGGTAGAGTACCTGCTTAGCAAGTGGAAGAGTTTGAGTTCAAATCCCTTAGAACCACTAAAAACGTGTATCTGCAAGTACAATAGCTTTTTTCATATATATATATATAGCATATATATATGTGTGTGCGTTAGGCTATTGAGAATACCAGCTTTATGTAGGAGATAATTACCTATCGAAATACATTTTGAGTAGGGTGCCAGTGACTCACACCTGTAATCCTATTTTCTCAGGAGGCTGAGATCTGAAGATCAGAATTTTTAGACAGCCCAAGCAAGAAAGCCAGTGAGATTCTCATCTTTAATTGACTACCAGGAAATGAAGTGGAGCTGTGGCTCAAAGTGGTAGAGCCACTAGCCTTGAGTGAAAAAGCTCAGGGACAGCGCCCAGGGCCTGAGTTAAAGCCCCACAAACTGGTCAAAAACATAATTTTTTAAATCTTGATCTATGCAAAAGAATGCTTTAAAATTTCTCTTAGCATGTATCTTAAAAATGAATTGTCTGTTAATTTGAAACCTATTTAGTATTGGCTTTCCCCCCCTTGTCTCAATAATACTCTTCTCATTTGCGAAACAAGGGTGAAGATTTGTTTTATTTTTTTTTGAAGACGTCTTTTTAGTAGTTAACTAGCTACTCTACATTTGATTCAACACAAATTTTTCTCAGAGTTTTGGTTCTGCTTTGTTAGGTTTAATGTTTGAAATGGTAAAATTGGATGGAAGGCTCTAAGAAGAAGCTGAGCTCTTGGCTCAGTCACATCTCAAAGCTACAAGTAAACGAACTTTAAAAGAAATAGTTTAAAGTACATCTGCAAACCTGCTACTGAGGAGGCTGAGATCTGAGAACCACTGTTTGAAACCAGCCTAAGGTAGGAAAATCTATGAGACTTATTATCTCCAGTTAACTACCAAAAAGCTGGAAGTGGAGCCTGTGGCTCAAGCGGTTAAAAAAACAAAACAAAACAAAACAAACAAAAAACAACAACTCAGGGATAGCGCCCAGGCCCCCGAGTTCGAGCCCCGGTAATGGCACCTTTTCTTTTCTTTTTTTTTTTTTTAAATGTGTTGCCCAACATCAACCCCATTTTCCCGAACGTTTACTTTTCCACCCTTTTGGGGACACTGAGATCCAAGTCGTTTAGAGGAGCCGATGGATGCCATTTAAACGGTACCAGGGCCTTACCAGACTGCTTCAGTGAACTCGCCCCAAGCACGACTGGGGAGTGCGGGGTGCGGGGCTGAAGCCAAATCCCCGCACGCCCCCCGAAGGAAGGCAATGAAGATCCTGTTGTGGGCACAAAGCAGCGGGAAGGTGCTGGTCGGACCTTCGGAGCATCGGAGTCGGAATAGGCTCACTAACGGGAAGAAGCGGCGTGAAGACACCGGCGTGTTCTCGGGAGATGCGTGGCCCACGAGCCCGGGCGGGACCCCCGCGTCCCGGGCGCCTCCGGCGGCCGCGAACGGCAGACCCGGCCCCGACCGAGGCGCCTCCCGCCCGGCCTGGGGAAAAAAGTTTCCAAACGTCGCTGCTCGGCGCGGATTGGCCGAGCCGGACGCGGACCTGGGACGCGGCAGCCAATGGGCGGCGCGGGCCGCGAGCGCGCGGGGGGGTGGGGTGGGGGGTGGGGGGGCGAGCGCCCCGGCTGCCCCGCCCTGGCCGGAGCTGCCGCCAGATCCGCGCCGTCCGTGGGACCCGGGTAAGTCCAGCTTCCGTGTCCCCCGGTGGGGTGATGACCCCCCCCCCGGGAAGCCTCCCCGCACTCCCACGCTCTCGGGTCTCCCCCTCCAGCCCTCCCTCGCCGTGCAGCGACGCCCGATTGCGCGTCGCAGAACCCCCAATTCCCGCCCTCGGAGAGCCTCCTTCCTAACTTTGCGCCCTCACCAACTTTGTCCCTGGCTCCGCGCGCGTCTCCGCCCCGATCGTCCCCAAACCCCGCCGCCCCGACGGTCCCCAGACCCCTCCAGCCTGCTCGGCCCTCCGAGCCCCCTCCTGGGTGCCAGTCCCCGTCCCCTTTCCAGACCTCCGTCCCTGCTCCCCCGCCCTCCCTCCCTCCCGGTCTTCCCTCCAGCGCCTCCCCGTACCCCACAGCCACCCGAGTCCCGGGCGCACTCCCCCCTCCTGAGGGAGCGTGCGGAGCCCCTGGGTGCCTGCTCGCCTTTCGTCTCTGCCGCGGGACGGCTCACATTTCTCCTACCTGCACTTTGGCGCGGGATTGGATAAAAGGCAAAGTGCTTATTCCGCACTTGGAGGTTGGCCCGGCTTTCCTGGTTTCCGGAGGTCGCAGCCACCTCCCCCAGGGTGGTTGGGGGTGCATCACCTTGACCCCCTGCTAAGGGGACGCCACTCCACCCCCCCCCAATTACCTTGACCCCCTGCTAGGGAGAGGCCACTCTAACCCCCCATCACCTTGAACCCCCTAAGGTGACGCCACTCTCCACTCCCCCATCACATTGACCCCCTGCTAAGGGGACACCACTGCCCCCCTCCCACCCCCTAGGAATCTCAGGCTCTCGGGATCCCCACCCTTCCCAGATCCTTTGTCCAGGGTTTGTACCAGGTCGTGCCTCTTTTCCTCCCACTCCGAGCCCGAGGTCTCTGTTAGCTTCCTATCTCAAGAAAGAAGGCCTTTTTGTAGCGTGTGCCGCGCTTTGGTTTGTCATTTTCTGAGCTCGTTTTGTTTTAGTGTATTGCCGGCTAGGACAAGGGTAGACGCTTTGAAGAGTAATCGGATAGCAGCGACTCCCGGAGCCTCCAGTCATCTGACCACCCTGCACCCCCTCTTCCCACCACACTGGCATTTAAGTTTTGAAACTTAAGTCATCGCCCTTAGTTTGTGTGTGGGGACCTCTGGTTTGTGTATTTTACTCTGTTCTGAGTATTTTACTAACTTGGCTTGCCCTATTAGCCTGTTCTTTTCAAAGTAGATTCTTTCCACACCAGATAATTTCCCAACATGAACCTGCCAGTGTAGGAGTCTGTGCTTGTATCTCATCCTGTGTTTGAACCTATTACCAGGATGGAGTCCCTCTGCACCTGCCTTTCTCAGTAGTACCTTACTCTTAGGAGGTGTTCAAGAAATGATTGAAAGTCCAGTGTGGTGGTGCATGCTGGTAATTCTAGCACTATGATTGAGAGTTCAAAGCCAGGCTGGGCTACTTAGCAAGTTCCAGGCCAGTCTAGCTACAGGGAAAAAGACCCTGTCTCAGAGAACAGACAACCAAATGATTGAAAAGGAAAAATCACAGCAGAAAATTTTCTTTAGCGCCTAGGTCCAGTAGAAAAAAAGTATCTTGGAGCAATGGGTGTCCTTTTTTTGGTTCCAAGTATAAGCTTTGTGTGTATGTGAACTTAGGGCCTTGGCTCTGTCCTTAAGCTTTTGTGCTCAAAGCTAGTGCTCTACCACTTGAGCCACAGCTAAACTTCCAGCTTTTTGGTGGTTAATTGGATATGAGGGTCTCACAAACTTTTCTGCCCCAGCTGGCTTTGAACTGGTATCCTCAGATCGCCACCTCCTAAGTGGCCGGGATTACAGGTGTGAGCCACCAGTGCCCAGTGTAAAACTTTTTAAATTTTCAAAATTAACATATGCTTGCTTTAGTGTGGGTATGGGGAGGGTGGGATTGAACTCAGGGCTCATAAGTTCATTCTCCCATCACCAACCTTTTTTTACTTTGTTTTCAGATAGGCTGTTACTCTGTAGCCCAAGTTAGCCTTGAATTTGTGATCTTTCTTCCCTTAGTAGCTGGGATTGTAGGTAGGTGTGTGCCACATGCCTGGCTTCAAAAGTTTTTGCTTTTTGTTTTGTCAATCCTGGGGATTGAACTCAGGGCCTGGGCACTGCTCCTGAGCTCTTTAGCTCAAGGCTAGTGCTCTACCACTTGGGCCACTGCTCTACTTCCAGCTTTTCTAGTGTTTAATTGGAGGTAAGTGTCATGACTTACCTGCCTGCCTGGCTTTAAATCACGATCCTCACATCTCAGCTTCCTGAGTAGGGTTATGAGCATGAGCCACCAGCACCCAGCCAAAAGTGTTTTTTCCTTTCATTTAAAGTCTACTCTAGGTAGATGTGGTAGTGCATGCCTATGATCTCAGCACTTAGGAGACAGGAGGATCTCAAGTTCAAGGCTCAAGGCTATCATTGGCTATATACTGAGCTCCAGATCAGGATGCAAAACACAGTGAGACCCTGTCTCTGGAAGCAAAACAAAACTGGGTTGAGGGTGATGTGTCACACCTGTAATCCCAGCTGCTCCAAGATTTCCAGGGCAAATGTGAGAGATCCCATCATAAAACATTACCAAAAACCAAACAGCAACACAAACCCACCTAATTTAAAAAGGGCTGGGAACATGGCTCAAGTGGTAGAGCACTTGAGTAGTTCAAACCCCAGGACTGGCAAAAACGATAAAAGCCAGTCTTCTAGAAAGAAGTGTGAGGGGTACCAACTCCTCAGTCTCAGTGACCGGCTCTACCCACATTCTTCTCCCTCCTTCCAGACCCTGGTAATGTGTCATACAGAAATATCTAGCTCTTCTTAAGCAGTGCAGGCCTCCAACTGGGCTCCCTTGGCAAGTTTCTCTAGTGTTCTTTGTCTAGCGAAGGGTGGGTATGTCACCCAGTGCGTGTCTTTGCGTGCCTCATGCCTTGTCTGGTGGGTCATACAGACTCAGAAGCCAGGCAAGCTGACTCTCGACAGATTTTGCCCAGTGAGGTCAGGTCTGCCAGGAACATGTGCAGACACCGCTGTTCCTTCAGCTCTGTAGTTTGTGTTGAGAAGGCTGTTAATGCTTTCTTTCTCCATGTGTGTTGTTCCTGATCAGCTGTGCTGGCGTTCTTTACTCAAAAGAAAGCTGAAAGACATCTTTTTTTTCCCCTAGAGTTTTGAAATCAGGGTATCTCAAATGTGTTTTCAGATTTTTCTGTTAATTTTAATCCTAAAAACAAAAACCATGCTGGGAGGGAGGGAAGTACAGTTGTTCATGCCTGGAATCCTAGCTGCCCAAGAGGCTGAGATGGGGAGGATGGAGAGATTTGAGACCAGCCCAAGGGAAAAAGTTTACATGCCTGATTCCATCTCATTCAGTGAAAAGCTGAGCAGAGTTGGGGGGTTACTCAGTGGAAGAGCACTTGCCTGGCAAGTGAGTTCCGTCTTCAGCTCGGGGGGAGGGGCGGGGAGCTGGGTATGGTGATGCATGCCTGTCATCTCAGCTACTGGGAAAACATAAATAGGAGAGTCACAGTCTGTCGTGGCCCAGACAAAAAGCAACAGGCTTGGGGGCACGGGCTTAGGTTGTAGAGCACCTGCCTAGCAAGCACAAGGGCTTGAGCTCAAACCCCAGTACCACTACCACCATCAACAACAAAATAATTCAAAAACCATTCTGAAATCCATTTGGGGGAGTTATTTTTTAGCTATGTAGTCGTACACAGTGATTTCAATTTCAGAAGTCAAGTTATGAGTACAATGCATCTTGACCAATGTCACCCCTTCCATCATTCATTCCCATCTTTCCCCATCCTGTGGTTCAGTTTTTACAAAATACACATTGAATATAATAACTGCATTTGCCCTCTCATCCTCCATTTTATGTCCTCCCTCTCTGCCTCCTCAAAGGGGATTTTTTTTTTTTTTTTTTTTTTTTTTGGTGCTGGGGATGAAATACGGGGCCTTGCGCATGTTAGGCAAACACTCTACCATTTCATCTAAACTCATATCCCTTTCTATTTTGCTTTTAAAGAAAAACTATTCTTAAATCCTCTTTTAAGTAGTTACATAAAGGGGGTTACCATTAACATTTACTTTTTAGATGCTTTTTTTGGGGGGGGGGTATCTCATTAACTCTGCCAAGGCTGACCTGGAACTTGAGGTCCTCCTACTTCTGCCTCCTAAGTAGTTCGGCACTAGCAGGCCCAGCTGCTGACATTGTATTTTATTTTTTTGTGCTGGTCCTAGGGCTTGAACTCAGGGATTGAGCATTGTCCCTGAGCATTTTTGTTTAAGGCTAGCGTCCCATCACTTGAGTCATGGCTCTACTTTTGTCTTTTGGTAGTTAAAGAGTCTCATGGACCTTCCTTCCTAGGTTGACTTTGAACTGTGATCCTCAGATCTTAGCCTCCTGAGTGGCTAGGATTATAGGTGTGAGCCACTGGTCCCAGCTTTGGAATCAGTTTTTTGATACTTTTTATACTGCTGGGTCACAGTTTGTTGTTCCATATAAATATATATGCTGTAGTATACTTACTTGAGGCTCCCATGAGACTTGTCTACTGAGGTGCTAGGGCACCATTACTATGATGATGGTGATAATGATGGTGATGATGTACTGAGCATGCAAGTTATTTGCATACAGATAAACTAATGATTGTACTGTTATAAAGCTATTGGTACAAAGCAGCATGTGTATTAACATGTATTGCAGCTCCCTCTCTCCCTTCCTCCCTCCCTTCCATCCTCTAGTGAGGGTACTGGGGCCCAAACTCAGCTTGGGCTCTTACTCAGCTTGCTTTCTTTCTTCTTCTTTTTTTTTTTTTTTTAAGCTTTCTTAACCAAAGCTGGTGCTCTATCATTTGAGCCTGCCTCCATCTGTCATTTTGTTAGCTAAAGATGGAGTCTCAGACTTTCCTGCCCAGCTTCCATTCTTGGTCCTCCAGATCTCAGCCTCTTGAGTAGTTAGGCCCACAGGCATGAGCCCTTCCTTAGCTGTAGTGTCTTTAAAAAGACTGTGGGTCAAGGAAACAAGTGAACCTGACCTTTACTCACTCTGCAAGTCCCTGGAGGCCTTGAACTTGACCTACAAGACAGCTCACACTTGGGTTTGTTCACTTGAACCCTCACTCTTTTTTTTTTTTTTGGCCAGTCCTGGGGCTTGGACTCAGGGCCTGAGCACTGTCCCTGGCTTCTTTTTGCTCAAGGCTAGCACTCTGCTACTTGAGCCACAGCGCCACTTCTGGCCGTTTTCTGTATATGTGGTGCTGGGGAATTGAACCCAGGGCTTCATATATAGGAGGCGAGCACTCTTGCCACTAGGCCATATTCCCAGCCCCTGAACACTCACTTTTGATGGCCAGAATGTACAGGGTTTTGCTCTAGTCTGCTCCTTAGAAACAAAGCAATTGTTTTTGCTTTCCTCTTAGAATAGAACAACTTCGAGAGAGAGGTCCATGTCCTTTGGGGGGAAAAATGTCTTAAATGTCCAGCTCGTGCTAGATAGCAGGTGATAACCGCACCAAGGAAGCAGTCCTGCATGAAGGGAGACTTTGTGAGTCCTCTCGCCTGTTTTCCATGGCACAGAGCAGTGGGGAAGTACTTTCCGAGACATTCCCACATGGCAAGAGAAAAATCTTTTGTTTTTAAGAGTGTGGTTTCCTAACCAGTGAGGAGCAGCTGCCACTTCCCTCTGTGCTTCTAGCACACGTGTTCCACAGGGTTCAGTTGAACTGTCCTTCCTGTACCTTCTGTCCTTTTGTTGGCATAGAAAGGGTATGCAGGCCGTGACACTGTCCAGGTCTCTTGCTGCTTTTTCCCTCTTCCTCGAGGTCCAGAACCAGACCCTTCTTAGCACCATGCTCTGTCACAATGGAATGTGCCTCCCCAGACGTGTCCCCTGCATTCCTTTCGAGTCTCAAGCCTCAGTAGCCAAGATAACAGATTAGAAACCCCCAAAATACATCTGCCATAGCATGCAGGAAGGGCATGAAGAAACTCCACTCGCTGCAGCCGGGTGCCTATAGCTCATGCCTATAATCCTAGCTACTCCAGAGGCTGAGATTTGAAGGATCAAGGTTTGAAGGCAAGCCCCAGACAGGAAAGTGTATGAGACTCTTTGATCTCTAGTTATGCTGCTAAGAAGCTGGAAGTTGTGCTGTGGCTCAAGAGGTAGAGTGGCCAGTATTGAAGGAAACGTTAAGGGACATCACCTTGGCCCTGAGTTCAAGCCCCAGTACCATCACAGAAAAAAAATTCATGAAGTAAGGTCTGGGCTTGTGGTTCCAGTGATAGAGCAGCTGTCTGACAAGTACAAGGTCCTGACTCTAAAGCCTAACAATTCCAGAAACATTCTAGACCAAGGAACATGGGAGCAAGCCTGGTGGGCCCAAGGGAGAAGGAGAAGACCATGTGGCTGGGTCCTGAGGAGAGAGAGGCGTTATCCAAATAGCGGCTACCTTGGACCTGATCTATGATCCGTTTCCAACTGCAGGAAACATCCATCTACCTTGGTTGTTCCTAATTCCTCAGCACCTTACCCTTCTGCAAACTGACCTTGCTTCAAAACTGAGACTGTCCTAAGCAACAGGGTTGCCGAGGTCTAACCAACACAGTGCTCATGTCTACAACACCTTCGTTCTGGGCCCTTGACACCATGGTCCTGGTTTGGGGACTACATGTGACCTGAAAGGGCACCGAGAGTGGGGGGGACGGTGGGGGAAAGGGGGGCTTGAGTTCAGCTACACTCCTTACCTTGGTGATTACTGTTAACCAGCGGTGTAGCAGCTGGCTCAGGGATTGGACCAAACCCAGTTCTATACTCTTTATGCTTTCAAGAAATAAGATCCTGCCCCACACGTTCAGCATGTGCTGCCTGGGGCAGAAGGGCAGCCATAGGCAGTGAGCCAGGACAGGGAGTCGCCTTGCTCATAGCGTTAAGTCTGCCCTTGTTCAAATGGTACCATCAGTTCTAGTGCTTTCTCTCGCTCCTTCTCCCCCCTTCTCCCTTTCCCTCTTTCTCTTTCTCCCTCTCCCCTCCCTTCTGTCTCCATTTTGCTCCCTCTCCCCCTCCCCACCTCCCTCTTCCTCTCTCTCTCCCTGTATCTGTCTGTCTGCCTGTCTCTGTCTCTGTCACTGGCACCTTCCTCTCTTGGTTGCACTCTCAGATGCGCTCTCCTGTGATGGTAAGAACAGCGGAACTCTTCTGTCTACTGTAATGGAAGGGCTTTCTCTGGATAACTGCAAAGGGCCTAGACCTGGACACTCATTGGCCCATCCTTGTCATTGGCTCAGTGTCTTCATGCATGCAATCATTATTCACTCACTCAAGATAGGGTCTTCCTATGTAGTCCAGGGAGCCCTTGAACCTGTGATCCATTTTGCCTCAGCTGGGATTGCAGGTGTGTACCATCATGCCTGGTCCCCACTCTTTATTCTCCTTCTCTATGGTGTAACTCTTCTTCCTGACACCACCAGTGACCGCATTTCTAGTCCTTATCTCAGCACCATCTCTCTAACATCCCTCTTGCTGTGGAATGTTCCATGAGAACAAGCTCCTGATTCTTGCCCATCTCACTGTTTCCCATCTCTGGTGGCACTTTCCTTCTTTGCCGGCCTCTCCAGTGTTGGCCTTCTCCCCATTCCTATGCAGTCCTGGTGATGTTTCTTGTGGTTGTGGCTTAAGGAAAGAGAGAACTGACTACAGGGACTCACATTGACGCTGGTGCCTCAGGTTCTGTGTCCAGGGGTCTAGATCCCGTTTCATCTAAGCATGCTGGGGTTGTGTCAAGCTAAAAATAGCCTAGACTAGGTGTATGTGGACTCCTGGTCTACACCACCCCCTCCTTCCTACCGGGAGTGAGCATGCTGGTACTTTCCACCCCTTGTGACCAGGATTGTTGGCCGGGTGCTGGTCTGCTTCCTTTCTTTCTCTTCTCCCATCTAATGTAATCCAGGAAACCTGCCCTCCCTCTCTCCCTTCCTTCCTTCCTTCCTTTCTTCCTTCCTTCCTGCCTTCCTTCCTTCCTTCCTTCCTCCCTTCCTTCCTGCCTTCCTTCCTTCCTTCCTTCCTCCCTTCCTTCCTTCCTTCCTTTCTTGAGATAGGGGCTTCACTTTGTTGCCAATGCACACACCACTGTGCCTGGCCAGTTCTGCCTTCTAAATATTTTTTGAGTCCATGGCTGCTCCTCCCTTCCCTCCTCCTTCTCACATCTAATTCAGGCCACCCCCTTTTCTTTTTTGGGTTCCTCCAGGTTGAGCTATTTCAGTAGAGGAGCCCATCTGCCGCCCTCCTCCCAGTCCTCCAGTGGCTCCCATTGCTGCTGAGTGCTTTCCTTTTGTGGTTTGTTTGTGACAAGGTCTTGCTCTGTAGCCCAGGCTGGCCCTCACTGAAAATCCTTCTGCCTCTGCTTCCTCAGGGCTGGGATTACAGGCACCCACCACCAGACCTGGCTCACTGCTAAATTTCTGAACAAGTCAGATAAGTGCTCTGTGATTTGACTTCTCTATTGTAATCTGCCCAGTGTTTCCATCCCCTCCTCAACCTTCAGCCTCCCTCCCAACCCTGGCTGTGTCTCCCTTTTCTCCTGTTCAGTTCTTTCTCCTCCATTTGTTGCTTTCCCATTCTTTCTTATTCTTTTCTCATGGTGCTCATGCACACACACACACACACACACACACACACACACACACACCCCCCTTCCAGGAAGCCCTCCTTGATTCTCAGGTTGAGTTTGGGATGTCCTGACTATCTGGTACTGCAGAGATGCTTCTAATTTTGACTAATGGTTTCTCAGGTACACACCCATATCCAGACACATCCAAGTATGTGCTCTGAATATATGACACTTCTTGAATGTCATCACCATGGGTCAATTTGCATGTGATTTACATGGATTTACATGTAATTTACATGCCCCCATGAGGCCCCTTAAAGAGGCAGGAGGGACCTTGGAGACATCTTGCTTGGATCTCTAGGTTCTGTTGTCGTTGCTCAATAAGTACTCGTGGAATGATAAATACAACTTGATATTAAGCCCTTGGATGTGAGCAGTAGTGGGCTGTCTTAGTTTTCACATGTCAGCATGCCAATCTACCATGAAGTTCAGGGTTTTTATTTAATTCTTGTGTTGAAGAGCAGCTGTCTGTCCCAGCCTGGGACTTTACAGCCTTGCCTCGCAGACACCATGTCACAGGAAGCGTGAACACTTGCTAGGTCCACAATGGAGGACCCAGGAAGGACCTTCGGCTCCGAGGAGGAAGAGGCCACCTACTGGAAAGACCTGGCAATGACTTACAAGCAGAGGTCAGTCCTTCAGGTTCTGCTCTTGTCTGTTGTTGCGGGCCTATGTGTGTGCTGTGAAAACCAGCCTGTGAGGGAACTTGTTGCTGTGTCCTGCAGGTGAGGACACGGGGCAGCAGGGAAGGCAGGTGACCCACCCGGGGTCACAGCCGTGAGGAGCAGAGCGGGACCTTAGCACTGCATGATGAGGCCCTTCACCATCCCATGGTGCTGCTTTTCACCTCATGTTCTAGAAGGATCTTGTCTGTCCTTCAACCCGGGATCTGCTCAGATCTTCCCCTAGGGGAAGAAACTTCCTCAAAATCTGCGACTGCCCATGTCTGGTAGTGCTGGAGGGAAGAGCGGTGTGGAGTGTGCTGAGCACTTCTCCAAGAGTTTTATGATCACCACATATTCAAAGTCACATTCTAGTCCTCATTTCCTTTCTCCTTGAGCTCCCAGTCCTCCTTCCTCGGTCTTTGATACTGGGATTACAGACATGCACTACCATAGCAGGTCCTCTCTTAGTTTCTCTTTCTCTTTTTGTCTGTCTTTTGTGCTGGTACTGGGGCTTGAACTCAGGGCTTCATGCTCTTGCTTGGTTTTTTTGCTCAAGGCTGGTGATTTACCATGAGTCATGTCTCCAGTTCCCAGCTTTTTCGCTGGTTAATTGGAGATAAGTCTCATTGACTTTTCTGCCTGGGTAAGCTTTGAGCTGTGATCCTCAAATCTCAGCCTCTTCAGCAGCTAGGATTACAGACAGGAGCCACTATCACCCAGCAAGTTTCTTTACTTTTGGTTGCACTTAAAATTAGTGGAAAGTCCCTTACAGTGTAAGGCTTGAGGGCAAGCTGAGGTTTGGGGTGTTCTGAGAACAGATAATGAGGAAGTGGTAAGTTAACATTTACCGAGGGTTGCTTTCTGGAGAACAACACTGAAGTAAGTCTCTCAGAAGCTACAACATCTTGTAGATTTGCTACAGGTTGGGCTTTTAAAACAAAATTGAGTGGGTGTTAAGTGAACTGGTTAAGAAATGGCTCTGGTGCTGGGCATGCCCAGGTTAGGTTCGAGTTCTGCTTCTGATGTCTGGTATGACCTGGAGACAAGTCATTCAACCTGTCTAAATTACATCTCTCATACACAAAGAGGATTAAAGATGCAAAGATGACTGGGTAAAGAAATGGTGTCCATGGCACATCCCACACCCAGTACATGTTAATGCACATAAAAGTGGGCACCAATAGCTCACACCTGTAATCCTAGCTACTCAGGAGGCGGAGGTCTGAGGATCAAAGTTTAAGGCCAGCCCAGGCAGGAAAGTCTATGAGACGCTTATCTCTAACCACCAAAATGCCAAAGTGGCGCTTCGGCTCAGGTGGTAGAGCACCAGCTTTGGGCAATAAAGCTAAGGGGCTATGTCTAAGCCCTGAGTTTAAGCCCTAGGACTAGCACAAACTTTTTTTAGTCTTTTGTGGGGGTGGGGGGTGTCATTTGTAGGACTAGAACTCAGGGCTTAGGCGCTGTCCTTGAGCTCTTTTGCTCAAAGCTAGTGCTCCACTACACTACTTTGAGCCACAGCTCCACTTCTGGTTTCCTGGTGGGTAATTGGAGATAAGAGTCTCACAGACTTTCCTGCCTGGGTTGCCTCTGAACTGTGATCCTCAAATCTCAGCCTCCTGAGTAGCTTGGATTAGAGAGATGAGCCACCAGCACCCAGCAAATAAACCCGTTCTTATTGGACCTCTGGGAATTGTGCGGCAGGGCAGAGAACACTCAAGAGGAACTCCGGGAATTCCAGGAGGGAAGCAGAGAATATGAAGCTGAATTGGAGACACAGCTGCAACAGATCGAGACCAGGAACCGAGATCTCCTGTCTGAAAACAACCGCCTGCGGATGGAGCTCGAAGCGGTGAAGGTGAGGGTTTCAGGGCTGTGTTGGGAGGTGAGGGTAGGTAGGTGGACCGCCCGCCTACATGGTGGGCCAGGCTGAGAAAAGCAGCCGCACAGGCCGAGGATGCCACCCTGCCCACTCCTAGCTAGCTGCAGGCATGGTGGGGGTGTGGTCACTGCCCAAGCAAGCCCCCCCCTGGAGTCCTAGATTGTCAATTGAGGGGGGCCTTGGGACTGCCATGCGCTGTGGGAGGGAAGCTTCGCAGTGTGCTTGTGTTTTGGAAAGAGTAAGAGGTCCCCAAGTGTCCAGAGAGAACCATTGAACCTGCAGAGGACCTGTTGCTCACAGCGCATGAGTTCGGGTGGAGACGGAGGGAAGAAATCCAAACCTCTGGTGCCACCACCAGCACAATCTGGCCAGTCACCTGAGGGATGTCAGCTGAGTCATTGTGACAAAAACACAGAGGCCTGCGATGGACCCAGACCTCACGTCCCAAGGCCACAGCTGAGTGTGTTTGTGGGGTGTGGTTTCCCTTGGAATTTTCTGGAATCAAGGCTAATGACTTAGGATCCATCCCCTTTTGTCTGGATGCCTCTTAAATAAAGAGCGTGGGTGGGATGGGATGGCGAGAGTCACGCCTCGGTGCTGGCCCATGGGTGTGCGTGGGCATGTGCAAGCCCTTGCGTGCTGGGGGTGGGGGCCTGGGCTGCTGCTTCCTGGCCAGGACGCAGCGTCAGAAGGGCCCCAGCAGCAGGAGGCTGTGGGTGACCTTCCTGTCATCGCCCACCCCACAAGTCGGGTGAGTCACTGGGTCCCTTGGCCGGCGTCTTTGTCTGGGGCCCTGCCGCGCCCCTCTGGCACCAGGCTCCATGACATCACCTCCTGGCTCTTCCATGAGCTGAGTCTGAAAGAGGAACTTGCCTTTGCCTCCAGCTTTCGCATGAAATCTTGGGCCTTTCGTGTTTTTTAAATCTGAGAGAAAGCAGAGACAAGAAAAGAGAGAGGAGAAAAACAAAACCAGGAGTAGGCATGGCATCCCTTACTGACTTGCACCATTTGGCATCATGTTGTTGTTGCTGGTTTTTGTGTTAGTACTAAGGTTTGAACTGAGGACCTGGGTACTGTCCCTTAGCTTTTTCACTCAAGGCTGGTGCTCTCCTACTTTGAGCGCTTTGGGTGGTTAATTGAAAATATGAGTCTCAGACTTTCCTGCCCAGGCTGACATTGACCCTTTATTCTCAGATCCTCAGCCTCCTGAGTAGCTAGGATTACAAGTGTGAGCCACCAGAGTCCAGGTCAGCATGCAGTGGCCTGGACTGGACCTTGGCTCTGGTAACTTTGGGCTAGTTATTGGAGCCTTGACTCCCACACCTGTGGGAGGGGATGAACTAGCCAAGACTAGCACAGATGTAGTGAATGTTCATTGATGTAGTGGGTAGCACCCAATCACTGAGACTTATCTGGACTTGTCGCCACCCTTAGAAAGCACTGGACAATCACTGGGTTTCCTTTGGTAATTGACAACCACTGTTCTCTTCCTTTTCCCCATCTCTGCTCTTCCTATCCCAAATGCTCCTTGATTTACCCTCTGCTGGAGTGCCTTGGGTCAAGTTAGGACAGTTGGCACACTAAGTACCTGACTTCCTCTTTTATTTATCTATCTATTTATTTAGTCGGTCATAGGACTTGAACTCTGGGCCCAGACACTGTCCCTGAGCTCTTTAGCTTAAGCCTAGCATTCTATCACTTGAGCCACAGCACCACTTCTGGTTTTCTGAGTGATTTCTTGGAGATAAGAGTCTCATGGACTTTTCTGCCTGGTATGGCTTTGAGCCACAATCCTCAGATCTCAGCCTCCTGAGTAGCTAAGATTACAGGTGTGAGCCATCAGTGCCGGCTCTCTTCTTTTATTTTTACGTTTTATTGTTAAGTAGTTGCACAGAGGGGTTACAGTTCCATAAGTCAGATTATGAAGAAAATGCTTTCCTTCATTCTTCCCCATTTTCCCCTTCGCATGCCCACCCTCAAGTTATGTAGCTCATTTTTTTTAACATAATGTACATTGAATACAACTTCCGCTTTTCCTCACCTTCTTCCATTCCCATGTAGCCCCTTCGTCCATCCCTCAACAATGTTTCCACTTCCTGGTGTTCCTTTTGATAAACTGTACTTTAGTTGAGAGGAGTTATACCTTTGGATTTCTCCCTAACTACACACTTCTTTAGTCAGTTTGTTAGTATGTAAATGCAATGAGCCCTGTATATGTTACTGTACACATTTGCATTTTTAGATCTGGTTTCCTCATGAAAGAAAATGTCAATCTCTCGGAGCCTGGCTTACATCACTTAACATCTTTTGTTTGAGGTCCATCCATCTCCCTGCAAATGACAATAATATTCTTTTGAATAACTGTAAAATTCCATTATGTATATGTACCATATTTTCTTGATCCACTCATCTATTGTAAGGCATCTGGGCTGTTTCCATAACTTAGCTATTGTGAGTAATGTAGCAATGAACATGGAATAAAGCAGCAAATGTCTTTACCTGATGTGTAGCGTTCTGGGTAGATGCCTGGGAGTGGTATGGCAGGATATTAGGGAGCGTCTGTGTTTAGTTTTGTGAGGAATCTCCAAACTGCCATCCAGAGTGATTGTACTAGTTTCCATTCCCACCAGTAGTGCAGTCAGTGCTGGCCAGTCTTACCTGGTGAGATAGAATCTCAGTGTTGGTTTGATTTGAATTTCCTTTATGATCAGGGATAGTGACCATTTCCTCATGTGTTTGTTAGCCATTCTTCTGAGAAGTTTCTTTAGCTCTTTTGCTCATTTATTGATTAGGTTATTAATTTGGAGGGTATTGGTTTCTTGGGCTCCTTGTATATATTTTGAATATAACTGCTAAAGGTCTCCCAATCTGTCAGCTGTCTTTTTGGTTTTGTAACTGTGTCCTTTACTGTGCAGAAACTTATTATTTTGGTGTATTCTTATTTGTCAAGTCTTGTTCCTGTTTGCTGAGGCCCTGGTACTCTTCAGAAAATTTCTGCCTTTGTCTATGAGTCCTTGTGTTTTTCCTGCTCCTTCTTGTAGTAGTTTCAAAATTACAGGTCCGCCGTTGAGGTCTTTGATCGATTTTGAGTTGATGTTGGTGCCAGGTGCCAGGCTGGAAGGCACTGTCAGTCCTGCACATGTGAGTGTCCAGTTCCCCAGCGCCAAGTACTGACGAGGCTACCTGATGGCATCCTGATGGGAGCGGCCAGCAGCCGCAGCTCATCGCAGGCGCTCGGTGGTGCTAGTGTGTGAAACGGCCTTGTGTCCAATCACGCGTGAGGCTTCAAGGCTGTATGGATGGGGCTGGGAATATGGCCTAGTGGCAAGAATGCTCGCCTCATATACATAAAGCCCTGGGTTCAATTCCTCAGCACCACATATATAGAAAAGGCCAGAAGTGGCACTGTGACTCAAGTGGCAGAGTGCTAGCCTTGAGCAAAAAGAAGCCAGGAACAGTGCTCAGGCCCTGAACCCAAGCCCCAGGACTGACAAAAATAAATAAATAAAATGAAAATGAAAAAAAAAAAAGGCTGTACGGAGCTTTCTTTGCCTGTAGATAACTTAAATGTTTGCTTTTTTTAAAAAAATGAAGATTGATGAAGGTGGACACTGATGGCTCATCACATCTGTAATCTTAGATCTCAGGAGGCTAAGGTTTGAGGATTGTGGTTCAAAGCCAGCCATGACAGACAAATCCAAGAGACATGTCTCCAATTTACCACCAAAAAGCTGAAGTACTGTGGCTCAAGGGGTAGAGCCTTAACCTTGAGCAAAGAAAAAGCTCAGGAACAGCACTCAGGCCCTGAGTTTAAAGTCCAGGACTGGCTTAAAATAATAATAATAATAAAGTTGGTGGCAGCAGGGAGCAGTTTGGGGAACAGGACAGGGTCACAGGTATGGGGGACCAGGAGGCAGAATGCACTCAGGATGTGGTTGAGACAGTCAATCAGGGTGAGACAACCACCTGTCATGTCCCCCTCACCCCCAACACACACAGATTCCAGGTGTGTGGAGAGATGGTTCTGTGGACTGAGCTTTAGGGGACAGGAGAGGAGGAGGTGTGGAGCTGCCTCATGGATGACGGCCAGGAGGTGCCCCTAGAGACCATCCAACGAGGGGGGAGGGGGGAGGGACCCCCTAAGAAGTCAGGGTGCTTGTTGGGGGGGCAGGCAGAAAGACTGCGGTGGGAGCGCAGGCCCTCGAGGAGCCAGCCAGCAGGAAAGAGAGGAGCCAGAGCTTGCCTCCGAGTCAGTGCGGATGGATTCTGTCCTTCAGGAGAAGCTAGAGGTGCAGCACTCGGAAGGCTACCGGCAGATCTCAGCCCTGGAGGACGACCTGGCACAGACAAAGGCAATCAAAGATCAGCTGCAGAAATACATCCGGGAGCTGGAGCAAGCCAACGATGACCTGGAGAGAGCCAAGCGGTATATAGGGCGGGGGTGCAGGGTCTCCTGCTCGGAATTCCCCTCATTTCCTTTTTGGGTGTAGGGGGTGGTAACAGTATTTGAGCTCAGGGCCTCATGCTTACTAGGCAAGCATTCTACCACTTAAGCCAAACCTCTACCCCATTTTGCTTTAGTTTTTTTCAGATAGGATCTCACATGTTGCTGGGGCCAGCCTAGACCACGGTCCTTCTATGCACACTTCCTGGATAGCTGGGATGACAGGCATGTGCCACTGAACCCAGCTTTTTATTAGCTAAGTTGGTAGTGGGTTATCTCTTGAACTTTTGTCTAGCTGGCCTTTAACTTGAGTCCTACCCATCTCTTGCTTCCTGAGTAGTAAGGAGTACAGGCATGAACCACTGTGTCTTGCTAAAGAACAGTATTTCTTAAATTGCTACTCTGGTTTAGCATAATAACAGCATCCATGGCGTGATGATTCTGACTGTAAGCAATTTTCTGTGTGTGTCTTCCAGTACCAGGCCTTAAACTCAGGGCCTCACATTCTCACTTGGCTTTTCTGCTCCAGCTTGATGCTCTACAGACTTGCCTGCCTGGGCTGATTTTGAGCCCATGATCCTCAGATCTCAGCCTCCTGAGTAGCTAGGATTATAGGAATAAGTCACTGGCACCTGGCTACAGGCACTTAAAAAAAAATAACAACAAAATGCCCATGTTTTGTGCCCCATAAATCCCTATAGATTAAGGAAACAACGTTTAGATGTAAATGGCATACACTGAGTTGCCCACAGCTACAGTGTACAGTTCTCTTGGCTTTGACACAGGGACACATTCACATAGCTCAGGCTCCAAACTGGGGACATGCCCTTTGGCCCCAGAGTCTCTTGTTCTTTTCTTTTCTTTTTTTTTTTTTTTTTGGCGGTTGTCTTGGGGATGGCACCGAGCTGCTTCTATTTCTTCCCCTTAGTTAGTACAGTGTCACTTCCTACAAAGTGTAACAACTCTGCAGTTGCTTTGCCTGCTAGCCTGGCTTGATGCTGTGCTGGAATGCAGTTGTCTGTATGTCCATCACACACAGGAAAAAATGCACTCCCAGCTGCCAGGATAGAATAAAGGTAAATAAAGCCAAGTGCCAGTGGCTCACACCTGGAATCCTTGCTACTCAGGAAGCTGAGGATCCAAGTTCAAAGCCATCCCAGGCAGACAAATCCACGAGCCTCCTCATCTCCAACTAACCACCAGAAAGCCAGAAGTGGAATTGTGGTAGAGTGCCAGCCTTGAGGGAAAAAGCTCAGGGACAGTGCCCAGGCCCTGAGTTCAACCCCCTAGCGTGCGCACGCGCTCCTTCTGTGTGTGTGTGTGTGTGTGTGTGTGTGTGTGTGTGTGTGTCTCTCACACACACACACACAGAAATATACAGAGAAAAGAATAGAGTCTTCAAAATGCCTTCCTCGTGCTCTCCGCCCTCCTCTCCCCCCTCCCCGTTGCCCGCCTGTGCACACTGCTTTACCTCTGCCACTTTCGCTTGGCAGTAGATCTTGGGCATTGTTATGCCCGAGGACACAGCAATCCTTGTTCTGTTTTCCTTTTGTTTTGACATGCCTGTGCTCTTCTGTTGGACAGTTGGTGATGTGCGGTACAATAACTATTTGTTAATAACGTGGTGGGTTTTTGTTGCTCTCCAGCCTGGCTCTTTCGCTGGTTATTGTGCAGCCTGGAGTCTTGCTGGCCTTCCTGTCTGGGCTGACTTAGCCTCGAGAGCAGCTGAGGTGGCAGGTGACTCCTGTGCCTGGCCAGGTGTTTTCCCCGTCGCACTTTGTCCCTCAGGAGAATGTCAGCCTGAAGGCCCCTGGACAGTGGCTGCATGTTAGAAACTTGTGTGTGTGTGCCAGTACTAGGTCTTGAACTCAGGGCCCTCACTCAAGGCTAGCACTCTACCATTTGAGCCACAGTTCTACTTCTAGCTTATTTTTTGATGGTTAGAGATAAAAGTCTCACAGACTTTCCTGCTGGGGCTGGCTTCAAGCCCTAGTCCTCAAGTCTTAGCCTCCCGAGTTAGTTAGGATTAGAGGCATGAGCCATCAGCTTCCATCAACCTTTTTTCTTTCTTTTAATTTTGGCAGTACTGGGGGCTCTAAACTTGCTAAGTAGGTGAGCTACCTCTTGAGCCATACCTTCAGCCCTGGAACTTTTTAAAACTTTCACCTGTAGTCACTGAGAGGTGATTAAACACAGGCTGCTAAATTGGGTGTACAGTGCTGGTTGATATGATTTCTGGTCAGCACCTTGGCTCAAGGCTGAGAGCTCTGTGGGTGTAAACCCAGTCCTCCAATTTCCACCCCCCCCCACCCGTGCACCCTGAGTTCTGACAGGTCCCCCTGGGCAGGTGAAGAGACCCCCAAAGGCCAAGTGATTTGGGCCTCAGGTCCCCTCAGGCAAAAGACACACACACACGCGCCCTTGTTCTCTGGGATAACCTGGCCTTTCTCTCACCCAGAGCCACGATCATGTCTCTCGAAGACTTTGAACAACGCCTAAATCAAGCCATTGAAAGAAACGCCTTCCTGGAGAGTGAGCTTGACGAGAAGGAGAATCTTCTGGAATCTGTCCAGAGACTGAAGGATGAAGCCAGAGGTCAGGGATGCTGGCTTGTTCTATATCTTCATCTGTGTGATGCCCCCTCCCCTCTGTGCCAGCCTCGGGTGCTGTGGCCTGCCCCCTGCCCCAGCCTCTGCCTCCTGCCCCGGCCTCTGCCTGACTCCTGTCATCTTCAGCACTTGCAAGCAGAGCTATCAGATGAAGAAGCTGTGGGGTTTCAGAGATGACGCCTTTGTTTGGGGAGTTCCCCCTCTGGGAAGAAGTCCTTTCAAGAAGGACGCTTCCCATACATGAATCACACACACCAAGAGAGCTTGATGCTCAGTTTGTGGGCAAGAATGTGTCTTTTGGCTGACTCGCCAGCCCATTCTTTTTGTGACTTGTCATAATTAAAAACAAAAAAGGCCTGAACTCAGGGCCTCGAGCTTGCTTGCTAATGGCAGGTGCTCTACTACCTGAGCCATGTCTCCAGTTCAGCTTTTTGGTGGTTAATTGGAGCTGGACTCTCCAAGACATTTCTGTCCTGGCTAGATGAAAATCATCTTGCAGATCTCAGCCTCCTAAGTAGCTAAGATCAAAGGTATGAGACACTCGTACCCATCAACTTTTTTTTTAGCCTTTTAACTCAAAATGAAAATCCTTTCCTTTCTACATACCTGCTGGGCCAGGCCGAGGAGGTTTCCGTCCACTGAGGGCTCCTCCATCTGCAGGCTTTCACCTGGCCTGTAGCTACCTCATCCCCCAAGCAAGGGCTGAATGTCTGGCTGCTTTCCCCACACAGATCTGCGGCAGGAGCTGGCTGTGCAGCAGAAGCAGGAGAAGCCACGGACGCCTGTGGGCGGCAGGGCAGCGGGCGCGGAGAGGATGGACACGGCCGTGCAGGCCACAGGCTCTGTGCCCACCACCCCCGTGGCCCAGCGAGGACCCACCTCCTGTCTAAACACACCAGCGGCCGCGGCGGCGTTCCGACGGGGTAGGCATCCTCTGCCTCACACAGCTCGCCCCAGGGAGGACTCGGGGTGTGTCCAGGGTCGGAGCGTGTGACCCAGGCCAGCCTCTGCAGCAGGGAACAATATGGAAGGCTCAGGGTGGCGGGCAGAGTGAAAAATGAGAGGCGGGTGCTGGGTGTGAAGCCGGGGTGGGCTGTGGAGTGTACGGTAAGAATTCAAGCCAGTCCAGAAGGGGTGCGGCCATTGCGCCCAGGCCACAGGGAATGCCGGTCCAGCGTTCACCGAAAGCCAGATCCCAGAGTGTCTTCCTGTAGTCCCAGCTACTCGGGAGGCAGAGATAGGAAGATTATGGTCCTTGAGTCCTTGGAAAAAAGCAGGAAACCCTATCTAAAATGTGTATAAAGAAGTAAAGCGAACTGGGTGCCAGTGGCTCACACCTGTCATCCTAGCTGCTCAGAAAGCTGAGATCTGAGGCTCGCGGTTCAAAGCCAGCCTGGGCAAGAAAGCTTATGAGACTTATCTCCAGCTAACCAGCAAAAAAGCCAGAAGTAGAGCAGTGGCCCAAGTGGTAAGAGTGCTAGCCTTGAGCACCCAGGTCCTGAGTTCAAGCCCTAGGACTGGCACGATAAATAACAAATCAGTAACAGCTAAAGGATCAAAGGACCAGGGACATGGCTCAAGTAGTAGAGTGCTTACTGTGGCCCTGAGTTCATTCCCTGTTAAAACCAAAACCAAGCAATAAAGATGATGATGTACCATTTGTAGATGTACCATTTGTAAAGAAATGGAAAGATTTGGAAAATAGTATGTTGAGTGAAGTAAGTCCTGCCCAGAAGGACAAAGGTTGCATACTTCCCCTTGTGTGTGGAAGGTAGATTCAGCGTATAAACTTATAAGTAAATACATTGGGTGGAACACAAGCGTAGTAACTGAAATACGGTAAATCTAGGGGACATCTCAAATAGTATAATTCCTTAGAAAGGCAAAACCCAAAGTTCCGCAAAATAAAACACCAGGAAGCAGATATTCACAATGGGTGGGGTGGGGCCAGCAGGAAAGAGGTGGATGAATGAAGGAGAGAAGAGGGAGAGAAAGCAGTCCATGTATCTACTCCAGAGTGAAGAAGAGGGAGGAGAGGGGTGGAAGGGGGGAGGAGGAGGAGGTTACATTGAAAGGGGTGACATTGATTAAGATACATTGTATCCTTAAACTTTGTTAAATGATAACTTCTTGGTACAACTACTCAAAGGTAATAACCAGAAAAGAGATTAATGTGTAGAAAGTAAATGTTTACTATAATCCTCCCAAAGACGCAAAGCTGATGGTCCAGCAGGGCCTGGCACATTGTCTGGTTGACTCCTGCGTGAACTGGGGTCCCACTGCGAGTGACAGGGATGGCATCAGCTCTGCCCCTCCCCCACGGTTTGCCCTTGGAGGTGTGGGCACGCGACTGTGGACTGGGCATCGCATGTGACATGAGCTTCTCATGCCCCAGGTCTGGACAGCTCCCACGGTGGGACTCCACTCACACCTGCAGCCCGCATCTCAGCCCTCAACATCGTGGGAGACCTGCTGCGGAAAGTGGGGGTAAGGCGGCCTCCTGGGGGTTTCCTGGGTCATCTGCTGTCTTTCCGGCTGTGGAGGGCTTCATTCCACCAGGCCTCTCCTCATCATGAGTCTCAGCCACCCAAGCCATTATTAACCAGTCTCTCGATGCTTCTATTGCTATCAAGCCAACTCCTGCTCATCGCTGGAGCTAGCTGTATTGTTTTTATTTTTGTGCTGGTTCTGGAGCTTGAATTCAGGGCCTGGGTGCTATCCCTGGGCTTTTTTACTCAAAGCTGATGCTCTACTTCTTTTAGAGATAAGAGTCTCAAGCGCTTTCCTGCCTTGGCTGGCTTTGAACCTTGATCCTTAGATCTTAGCCTACTGAGTAGGATTATAGGCATGAGCCACTGGCATCTAAGTTGGGGTATCATTAAAAAAAAAAAAAAAAACTTTTTTCCTTCAAGCATTTGAGAGAATAGGATAGTATATATGGCTTTGATTTGAGAGAAACACAAGCTATTTAAGAATCATTTTCTGCTGGGCACAGTGGTATACACCTGTAATTCCAGCTCTCTGGTTGGTGAGGCAGCAGGACCAAGAGTTTGCGGGCACCCTTGAACCTATTTCATAAATGAAGAAAAAGAGACAACAAAAAACCCTTCCACCCCTCTCTTGGGGGAGGAGCTTGCAGTTCAGCGGGGCATCTTGAAGTCCAGGATAAAACACTTGCCTCTCCAGGTCAGTGTGATCACAGGGAGCAGTTGTCTTACTCTGAAGCAGTGAGCTAGGCATACTATCTAAGAGTATTGTATTGTTTTTTTTTTTTTTTCTGTGGGTTTTGGGGCTTGAACTCAGGGCCTGAGTGCCCTCCCTGAGCTCTTGATTGCTCAAGGCTAGCACTCTGCCACATTGAGCCACAGCACCACTTCTGATTTTTTTTGGTGGTTAATTGGAGATAAGAGTCTGACGGCCTTTTCTGCCCAGGCTAGCTTTGAACCGTGATCCTCAGATGTCAGCCTCCTGAGCAGCCAGGCTTACAGTGGTGAGCTACAGACGCCTGGCCTAGGACTTTCTCTTATTCTTACAAAGGACATTTCTGAGGCCATATCCTTCCTCTCCCGCCGGCCTGGCTCTTTTCTTGGCTGTGGGTTCTGGCTCTGCTTTTCTGTTTTGTGAGCGGGCCTCTGCGTGGATTAGCAGAGTGAGGGATGGCGTCGCTGCCTCTCCGGCTTCCTCCGTCCTGTTTCCTGGCTTGGTCACGTATTTCCTTACCTGGGGTTCTGGGAGCCCCTGGAGTGCCCCCCTCCCCCCCCCCCGCCATGTTTGTGGGTGGCGGTGTGGGTGTGGCTTGTGTTGTCTGTCACTCTCGCCCTTCTCTCTGCAGGCCCTGGAATCCAAGCTGGCGTCCTGTCGGAACTTCATGTACGATCAGTCCCCAAACCGGACGAGTGGCCCAGCCTCAGGGCGGGGGAGCAAGAGCAGAGACAGCGGTGACCGGCGGCCCGGGGGTACCAGCATGCCTTTGGGGGACAAAGGGTCAGTACCTCTCCTTGCTCCCCCTCGGGACCCCTGCCTGCCCCACCCATCACCATCTGATTTTGTTGGTGGTGCCCATGCTGAGGCTTGAACTTGTGGCCTGGGCACTGTGCCTTAGCTTTTTTGCTGAAGGCTGGCACTCTTCCACTTGAGCCACAGCTCCACTAATGACTCTTTGGTGGCTAATTGGAGATAAGAGTCGCATGGACTTGCCTATTTGGGCTGGCTTCGAACTGAGATGGGAGATCCTCAGACCTCAGCCTCCTGAGTAGCTGGGTTCCTATCCACAAGCCTGGTGCGTCACCCTGAGTTTATGTGGCACAATGTGCAGGCGTGCCTTCCCCTCAGCCTCCGCTCCCTCCTCCTGAGGTAGAGTCAGGTCCTGTGTGGCTTCGAGCTTTTCTCTTGGCTGGTCATGGGGCTTGAACTCAGGGCCCCGGGCACTGTCCATGAGCCTCTGTGCTGAAGGCTAGCGCTCTACCACTTGAACCACACCGCCACTTCTAGGTTTTTCTCAATATTTCATTGAAGATAAGCTGGCTTTGAATCACAATCCTCAGATCTCAGCCTCCTGAATAGCTGGGATTACAAGTGTGAGCCACTAGCGCCCCAGCTTGGCTTTGAGCTTCCAACGTGGGGGTTTTGCTGTTTGACCTTGGGGGTGTGACCTTGGAGAGCCTGGTGGCCAGCCTCTTTCCCTTCATTCCACAGGAGAGAACGTTGAGGCCCGGGAGACCCGGCTCCCGACCCTCGGTACTCGACCCTGTGGGCGCTGTGGCTTGTCGCTCTGTCCCAGCCCGCCCCCTAAATGTGCTTTGCTCTGTCTGAAGGTTGGGGAAACGCCTGGAGTTCGGGAAGCCGCCCTTGAGCCCTTCACCTGCGCTGCCGTCCACCCAGGGTGTGGTCAAGCTGTTGCTTTAGGACCTGGGGAGCCGGAGCCCCTTCCGTCTGCCTGCCTGCCTGCCTGTCTGTCTGTCCGTCTGTCCTGCGTTGTCCACTCCCTACCCGCCTGTCAGCTTTTGTTCTTTCTTCCTTGTTGGGGAGCTGAGCGCATGGCGCCGCAGCTCCTCTGTGCTGTGTGCCCGAGCCCGTCCCTGCAGGTGGCCACCGCGGCCCGGTGTCGTCCTGCACACAGCGTCACCGTCCCTGCGTGCTGTCGATGAGGCCCCAGCGTGGGGGGCCACGCCACAGGCACCTGAGTCCAGTGTCCCCTGTCTCCTGCAGAGGGCCGTGTGCCCCCCACTTTTCCCACGCGGGCCCCCCTCCCGGGCTCCTCCCAGAGGGCACTGCCTTCCAGGACAAACCAGCCCCCCCCAGGGTGCTGCGGCCTGTGCAGGAGTGCGGTGAAGGCAGCTCTGTGCGGGGTCTGTGGGCACGCCTGCACCCCTGGGACTCGTGAAGCTTCTTCTGGGGAGGTTTGTGGGTGCATGCCTGACCGTGGCGCCCAGGCCCGTGGGCACACTGCGCGCAGCCACCCCTGGCCGTCCCAAGGGGAAGGGTGACACGGAGCCGCCCTGGGCGTGTGGAGCCCGGCCCAGGATCTCTCGCCCTGGGCTGGGAGCTGTGCCACTGCTGCCGTCCTGCCATCCCTGCCTTGAGACACACTTGTGTGTCACACCGCACATGTGCTGTCCCCCCCCACATTTGTGTCATAGTGCACACACACCCCCCCGGGATACACTCGTGTGTCACAGTGCAGACGCACCACCACACCCTAGGATACACTCCTGTGTCACAGTGCAGACGCACCACCACACCCTAGGATACACTCCTGTGTCACAGTTCACACGGACCACCACCCCCCGGGATACACTTGTGTGTCAGTGTGCACTCGGCTCTCGTCCTTTGCTGGACAGGTGCAGCCAGCCTCACGTCGGGGCCAGGACCCCGCCAGGCTGCAGACACTCGTGACGGGGACATGTGTCCCCTAAGACGTGCAGACCTGTGTTGGCAGAAGGTGGACTTCTTTTTCTATGGAACAATAAAATGAGGAGACCCCTGTGCTCAGCTCTGCTGTGGTGTGGTCAGGGAAATCCAGTCTTTAAATGTTGGTGTAGAAAGCAGCAACAGGCTTAAGAGGCCCAGCGGGGGGCGGAGGGGGGTCCTGCGCATCCCCTGGGGTCTGGACTCCGGGTGGCGTCTTCTGTCTGTGTGGCCGTCCTGTGCCCAGCCGGCCTGCAGGACTCTGCGTGGATTCCGAGGCAGGTCCACCCAGGCTGCACTGGGAAGGCCCCGCCCTAAGAATGGCTTCCAGGCTCCTCCTAAAGTCCAGGCTGACCTCACCGAGGTCCTCCTGCCCACCTCCCGATGGCTCCTAGGCTCTTAGGTGCTGTTGCTGTTTTTTGTTTTTAATAGTGATTGTGACAAAGCTGACGTTGCCCGCCGGGGCAACACATTGACTGTCCAGCTTTTACAGAGGCACGGTGTTGGTTTGTGTTTAACAGAATGAAAGTCCAGTCTGTATATCTGTGTATCACCGTAGGAACGGGGAAGCTTAGGACCAGGGCTGCTGAAGATTTGGGGGGTTGGGATGAGGATGAACTGTGTGTGTGGGTGGAAGGAGGAACCCTGGCAATGACTCCGGTGGAAGCATGGATGCGCCTGCTTGCTGTCCCAGCCCGGCGTCGGGCCCGGGATGTGTCACCTGAGGCGTGGGGTTTCAGCTAGGGGCTGTGTGGTGTTCTGCAGGGGTGGGTGTGGACTGATGTCCTCAGTCACACGCTAGGGCGCGGGAGAGGGCCGGGCCACCAGGCAGCCCCTTGGGAGTCATGCTGCACGTGTCCCCTCGGGGGGAGGTGACAGTACTGGGGGTTGAATTCAGCCTTTTGCTTGTGAAGTTGGGGTTCTACCAAGTAAACTTCACCTCTGGCAACATTTTACATGGATTGTTACCCATAGTAGGGTCTCAATGTGGGGCTTCGAGCTCACACAACTTGTGTTTGGATGGTGCTTTACTACCTGAATCATGCCTCCAGCCAAGCTTTTTGCTGTTTCATTGGAATTGGAATCTCATGAGCTTTTGTGCTTAGGTTGGCTTCAAACCGTAGTCCTCCTGAGAGCTTCCTGAGTAGCGGGTTTACAGGTGTGAGCCCCCAGTGCCTGGCTTGGTTATTTTCAGTGTTGTGTTTGTACTTTATACCAGCTCACTAGGGACGGCAGCCCTGCCACTGTGCCCAGCTACCGCACATTCTCCTCCCACTGCCGGGGTAACAGGCGTACGTCACCACACCCATACCTGGGCCGGCCACAGGCCTTGAGCTACTCTCCCTCAGTCTTCCCGCACCGCTAGAGTCACAGGTTTGGGCCATTGCTTCCTGTTGTTCGTGGTTTGCCTTTTCTTCTTGCATGTGTGACCCGGGAGGAAGGCAGAGCCTCACACCCACAGGTAAGCGCCACAGCATGAGCCACACCCACCTTCAGCCCTGCCCTCCGAAGGCAGCTGGATCTCCGTTTATCTCACCCGGGCAGGCCTCAGTTTCCCAGCTTGCCAAATAGCCCTGGCTTCCTATCATGGCTGGGGTTGACAGGGCTTGACAGGTAAATCCAACTACCTCCTGGTGCCCTAGAACCTTTTATTAGTGAACGTGTTGGCAAGAACAAGTGGGGTGCAAACAAAGTGTCACAGCTCTGCTTGAGGCCGGGGGGCTCTCCACGTTAATCCCGGGACTATAGGAGGTGCGTGGCGGGCAGGACAGGGGAAGAAAGTTTCCTAGGCAAGGGGCTTCCCAGAGGGGCTGGGGGGTCCGCAGGGAAGGGAACGAGTTAGGGCTGGGGGAGGCGGTGATACCCATTTGGGAGCTCCTCAATTCGTGGACACCCAGTCGCTGGTGACTGGGTGGTCACTGCAGGTGTTTTGCCCAAAACTGGCCATCCAGGCCCTGGCCACCATCAGCAAGCTGGGCCACGTCTCCAGTGGACTTGAGACCTGGGGTGGACGCCCACGGCTGGGCGGGTGGTGCGGCATGGTGGGGTGAGGGTGCGGGCCCCATCTGCAGTTCCAGGAGGGACCAGAGGCCGCGGGGCCTGGTGCGCTCACTCGCTGGATTTCATCCCATTGAAGTCCCCATCCCTTGACTCTGTCTCTTCCTCGGAGCCATCCTCGATGACTCTTCGGCCCCCGGACCTTCTGGAAGGGATGAACGACGAGGTCTCGTTTCCTCGCCTGTGGGGTTGAAGCAGAAAACACACCCGGCTTCAGTCCTGGCCTTCCAGTTGGGTCAATTTTTTTCTAAGAGGCTGAGATATCAAATGCCCGCAGTGCATGGAGACGAGTCCCAGCCACCCTGCTCCAGCGAGACCTGCTGGCAGGTTGAGGTATGGCGGTGGACCGTGTCTAATCCGGAGAACTGTCTGGCTTGGTCACCCTCGTCCCTACTGTCTGGGTTTGGAGTAGAAGGGCAGGTGATGGCTGACTGGCCTCCTTGCTTTATTTGGGGGGTGGGGAGGTATAGAGCAGCCTGCTGTGCTGCAGAAGGTGAGGAGGGCAGAGCTAGGCCTTCAGCTGAGAGAACTTGAAACCCCACGGCCAGGGCAGTGGTTAGGGAGACAGGTGGGAAACAAAGGCACCCCCTGCGGGCGCCAAGCTTCCCAAGGCAAATTCCCCAAAGGTGCAGACATGGCTGGAGGGCCGCAGACTCCGCACTGTGGATGTTGTCACCTGAGGCAGAAAGTTGGAGCTCAGTGAAGGCTTGTGAGCTGTGTAAATCACATCTTTGTGCATGTTTGTGCCGCTCCTGGGGCTTGAACTCAGGGCCTGGGCACCGTCCCTGAGCTTTTTTTTTCCCCCTCAAAACTGGTACTCTACCACTCCTCTTCTGCCTCTTTTGGTAGTTAAAGTGTCTTGTAGATTTGTCTGCCTAGGTTGGTTTTGATCCTCCGTCCTTAGCTCTCAGTCTCCTGAGCAGCACAGATGACAGGTGTAAGCCGCTGGTACCCAGCTTGTAAACTGCATCTTGGCCCAGGGCGCCGGCAGTGCCCCGCCCCTCCCCCTGCCCCTCCCCCCTCTCGGGCCTTTGCACAGCACTCTTTGCCATCCAGGCTCACCCTTCACAGGAAGGGCTGATCCTGGGGGGGGGGGGGGGGGGGCGGGCAGGAGGGGGAAGAATCAAATCCTCTGGGCACTAGCCTTCTCTGGAACTTTCTAAGGTTGAACATAACCGTAGCTCTGTTATCAGTCCCCATGTTACCCGACTCAGAGAACTAGCCTTCACTCGCTTTAGGACACCTGAGCCACCAGCCCACTCCGGGCAGGAAGGCAGGGTAAGAAGCCAGGAGATGAGCCCACGCACAGACCCTCCAACCGAGGGAGCAGCTCAGACAGGCAGAACCAGAGGCGTAAGCCAGGCCCAGGGAGCTCCCGATCGCCGAGAAGGGGACCCCAGGAGGAGCCTGTACAGCGGTCAGGAATCAATACTTAAATGTAAGCACACACACAGGAGTGCGCACACAGCCCACCCCCCCTTCTCCCACCCCCCGGCCGCTGCACAGCGAGACTTGTAGACTTCCACTCCTTTCCAGTATGGACAAAAGGTTCTGGAAGGTTCTGGGGTGGAGAAATGAACATCAGCCTCCCTTATGCTCACATCACAGGACCCTCCTCCCCCCAGTGGGTGGACTTGCCTGGGAAAGGGGGGCACTGCCTCTTGGCACCATCTGCTTGCTGGTCAGAGGAGCTTAGGGATCTCCTGCCCCCTGACCTCAGCGGCAGAGCTGCCCGGGGCCCCAAGCCCCTGCTCCACCTTTCCTGGGTGGGTTTACATCCAGCCTCCAGAGGCTTCGGGCCTGGAGAACTTCCTTTCCTTGGTCTCGAGTCGCCTGTCTAAGGCACGGGCACGCAGGTGCCCCCTGCCAACCCTCACGCGAGCTCCCGGCAAAACGAGTCCCCGCTCTCAGTATTTGGGAGCAGGAGCCCAGCTGAGAGTCTCCAAAAGAAAAGACAAACGAGGGCTCATTTGGCCCTTCTGAGCAAAAACTCAGGCCCGTTACCAATTCACCGTGCAGACCGGTCCCTAAGAGCCCCGAGAGGCCGAGGCCCCCGCGCCCCATTGAGCTGGGCCGGGTGCCCACTCCCTGCATGCAGGCCCGGGAGGGGGCACGGCCGGTGCCAGCCACATGCTCAGGTGCTCAGCGGAGCCGTGGGTGCAGAGCTGTGGGGGGCCGTGGGCTGTGACCCGGACTGGGCAGGTGGGGGCTGTGCCCAGTCTCCAGGACTGTCACGTTGATTCCACTGACTTCTTCCCCGGTATGGGGGTGGCGGCACCCCGCATCCTGACAGTGTAAGAGTGGCGGCTCAGCGTAAAGAAAAACCGTGACATGCCAGCCAACAAGTGCCTGCAGAGGACGTAAGGCCCTGCGGTTTGGATGAAATGTCTACGCCAGGTTTGGGGGCGGGGGGGAAGAATTTGCAAGGATTTGAAGAGAGGGGGTAGGGAGGGGGTGCAGGGCAGAAAAGGAACAGAGTGTGACACGGGCCGCGGAGCCGGAGCGGGGTACCTGGAGGGTCACTGCGAGGTTTCCTGTGGGAGGGGCCCTCTGAAACAGAGACAGACGCCCGCCAGGTCACCACGCCCGCCGGGGATGCGGAAGGCAGCGAGGACAGAGGCACTGACAGCACTCGGCCTGGGCCCTGAGGGCGCCAGGGTGAAGGGCAGTGCCGGGCTGGCGGCGGCTGGGCCTTTGCTCGTTCTGTCTCTGCCTCCAGCCGGAGGACAGCGGCCCGTGCTGGGCCCGTCAAGCCCGGGCAGCGCCTAGGCGCCTTCTCTGGCGGGTAGAAACCCGCTCAGTAAGGCTTTGCTCCCCGAAGAGCCTCCTCACCCGCTCCGGCCTCCGCCTGCATCTGTGCCCTGTGTTCCAGCCCAGCCTGGGCACCTAGAGGAGCCCAGGGGGCCATGTCCAGTCCCCAGCACACACTCGGGGTGCTCCCCGGACCCCTCAGTGTGAGAGCTGCTCCGGCCCACGGTCCCTGAGCCACACTCTCCCCTCCTCCAGGGGGCTCTGCGTCCCCCATCACCCCACGCTGGCGCCCCAGTGCCCCACTGGCCTCCAAGCCATTTTGAGTGGCCTCCGAGCCATCACCCGGCTGGAATCCTCCCCAACGCCCCTAGCCAGGGCAGGGTCTGCTCATCACGTGGGCCTCGCCATCTTTCTTTAACGCAGAAGTAGGCCTTCTCTCTGGGCCCTAGTCTCAGTTGGGGGGACCACACTAGTGAGAGGTCAGCCATTGCACTCTTTCAAGTGTGTTTAATGTTGTTGTGATCTATTAGTTGTGCGCAGTGTGGCCGCAGGTGAACCATGGTTCATTCAAAGCCACTGTCCCTGCCGGGAAGAACAGGACGGATGGGGTTGTGGACAGGTAGCAGGGCGTGGTGACACGGAGGCGAGGGGCGGTGGCAGAGAAGGAAGTGAGGATAGAAATGTTGGACGGGGTGACTTGAGGGTTGCGAGCGGGGACAGCACTCGTGGTGGAGAGGCGGACAGATCACCAGGCTCCTAGCTGGACGCACGCACTGCAGCCCCGCCTGGGCTGCACTGGCCAGCATGGGGTGCAGTGGGGAGGCCGAGGTCCGTGGGGGGGGGGGGAGCGGCATGGACCAGGGTGCGAGCCATGGCTGGATTCTCGCGCAGTGTGTTTAAGGGAGTCGTGTGCGCTCCCCGGCATTAGCTGGGGCTGGGGCAGCTGCTGCCGAGCTCCGCGTTCCGCGTCCCAGGTGGGGAGGCTGGGACTGGGGTTAGGGTGGGTGCGCGCACCTGAGTGGGAAGGTCAGGTGTGGTTAGTTCTGGAAAGATCCTGAACCGGACAGGGAGGAGAGGAGAAGGAGAGGACAGAGTGCTTGGAGCTAAGATGGCACCTGCGGTGGATGGGTCAGGGTTGGTGCGTGTTGCTGGTGAGAACCTGCAGGAAGCCCAGAGCAGGACAGAACCCAGCCCAGGACAGAGAGCTTTCCAGAACCTCCGCCATGCTGTAGGGGCAGAAAGCCCTCAGGAAAGGGGTGGGAGCTGTTCACAGTCCCATGATGGGCCGATCTCAGGACAGAAGACGCTGTTCCCCTCCATTCCCCTCCTCCTCCTCTCCTCCTCTGCCTCTACACCCCCTTCCCCCTCCTTTCCATCCTCTTTCTCCTCCCCTCCATTGTCTTCCTCATCCTCCTCCCCCTTCTCCCACCTGCTCATCATCTCCCTCCTCTTCCTCCTTTTCTCATCCTCTCTTACCTCCTCCCCATCTTTCTTTCCCTATTCCTTCTTCTTCTGCTCCTCTCTTCCTCTTCCTTGTCCTTTTACTCTTCCACTTCCTCTCCTGTCTCCTGTGCTTTCCCTCCTCCTCATCTCCCTCCTCCTCTTCCCCTTCCTCCCTCCCCTCCTCCTTCCACGGTGGGCTGGGCACGGGATGTGGGAGGCGGTCTGGGTCTCGAGTGCTCCCCTCTCGGGCTGGGCCTCACCTGAGCTTGCTCTTGAGCGCGCTCATCTCGCGGCCCATGGCCTCGTTGCTCTCGGTGGCCTCGTCCAGCTCCCGCTGCAGCTTCCTGCGGTTGGCATTGATGCGCTGGGACTCCTCCTCCGCCTCCTCCAGCTGCCTCTTGAGTTGCTTGACCTTGGCGTTGCCTTTCTCCGCCTATGAGGGACAAGTTGGGGCTCAGCGGGGCGCCCGGGGGCTGTGAGGGGCAGGGAGGTCTGAGGTGCAGGCGGGGCAGGGCTACCTGCTCCTTGTACTGCTCCGCCATCTTGTGCTCATCCTCCACCTGCAGCAGCACCTCCTTCAGCTTCTTTTCCTTCTGCTTCAGTGCCTTGGCGGCCGCCTGCTTCTCCCTACACACAACCAGGAAAGGGGGGTGCTTGTGAGCCCAACCCCAGGGCAAGGTGCACCCCACACCAGGCTCAGACACAACTCTCTGTGGAGTTGGAAATCCTGAGAGTGAAGGTTCAAGACCAGCCTGGGCAAACACTGAGACACACTCCCCCCCACACACACACACACCTTTTGTTTAACTTATTATGAGCAAAAGAACAATCTTAAGTTTTCTTCTGAGTAGCCAACCTTTTTTTTCCAGTTTTCTTTTTGTTTTGTGGGGTGTTTTGTGTTTTTTTTTTTTTTTTTTGGCCAGTCCTGGGCCTTGGACTCAGGGCCTGAGCACTGTCCCTGGCTTCTTTTTGCTCAAGGCTAGCACTCTGCCACTTGAGCCACAGCGCCGCTTCTGGCCATTTTCTGTATATGTGGTGCTGGGGAATTGAACCCAGGGCCTCATGTATATGAGGCAGGCACTCTTGCCACTAGGCCATATCCCCAGCCCGGGTTTTTGGTTTTTTTTGTTGGTTTGTTTTTTGCTAGTCGTGGAGCTTGAACTCAGGGCCTGAGCACTGTCCCTGGCTTCTTTCTGCTCAAGGCTAGCACTCTACCACTTGAGCCACAGCGCCGCTTCTGGCCATTTTCTATATATGTGTTGCTGAGGAATCGAACCCAGGGCTTCCTGTGTACGAGGCAAGCACTCTTTGCCACTAGGCCATATCCCCAGCCCCCTTGATGGAGACATTTTACGGCATCTTCATACTCACACATAATTGCAATGTATTTCAAAGTTACATACCTTCTTATTTTTCCTTCCTATTCCTAAGTAGCTCCAGAGTTGGAATTGTGTCTGTTCATGTCTATGCAGGTGTATGTGCGTCTTTTGTTAGAATGAGGCCTATCTGAGAGGTGGCACACACCTCTCATCCCAGCTCCTAGCTAGTGTAAATAGCATCCCAGGCCAGGCCAGCCCAGGAAATAAAACCAAGACCCTGTTTGAAAGAAATAAGTTTAAAATTAAAGGGCTGGCAAGCCTGCTGGTGGCTCACGCTTGTAAATTCTAGCTACTCAGGAGACTGAGAGCAGAGGATATTAGTTCAAAGCCAGTCCAGGCCGGAAAGTCCCTGGTGAGGGATGGAGGTGCACGGCAATAATATATAAATAATTGAGATGCTCGCGGTGTGACGGTCACAGCGCGTGTGATGTCATGCACGTGTCAGTGTGCGAGGGGGGCAAAGCCCTGAGCGCTCCTGACGGCCGCAGGGCCGGGGATGTTGCCGACGCCGCCCTGCACTCCTGCCTCCACTCCTCCCTCCGCACCACCGACCGAGCTCGTTCTGAGCCGGCGGAGCTGAGGCTCGGCCGCTCACCTGGCCTCCTGCTCCGCCTGCTCCTCCAGCTGCGCGACCTTGGCCTCCAGCGCCGCGATGGTGGACTTGAACTTGGACCTGACGGCGCCTTCCATCTCCTGCAGCTTCCCGCGCAGCTCCTTGTTCTGCCGCTCCAGCTGCTGCCGCGCGCTCTCGTTCTTCTGGGCCGCGCTGCGCTCCGTGGCCAGCTCGTTGCTGAGCTGCTCGGCCTGCAGCGGGGGGGGGGGGGGCAGAGAGGGGGGCAGAGAGGGGCACATCGAGGCTCGGATCAACCCCAGCCTCCTCCTCCGTGAGTCCCTGGGACAGGGCCTCCCAGCTCAGTCTTCCTGTCTCCAACTCCCGAGTAGCTGGGATTACAGGAGTGTTCCACCATACCTGGCTTCCACAACCATCCCCTGACCAGCGCTAGCCTCACGTGGGAGGGATGCTGTACCCAGGCTAAGAACAGCGAGGGAGGGCATCCCGGGCCTGCCTCTTGTTGGGGGCACATAGGGCCCTGGTCTCTAACATCAGCTGCCCCCCCCAGCCTAGTGCAGGACTTGGGGAGACAGCCGGGCACTGTGTCTCATCAGTACAGGTATCACAGCTTGCCCAGCTAGGCCCACACCCCGCCTGGGGCTTCACCTGCTGGGTGGCCTTGCGGACGCGATCACTCATGGCCTCCATGTTGCCCTGCTCCTCCTCCAGCTCCTCCTCCAGCTGCGCGATCCGGGCCTCCAGGCGCCTCTTCTCGTCCTGCAGCGTGTTCCTGGGGGGGTGCAGCCATCTTGGGACCTGTCCCCCATCCCCCGGGGAACACCCCCCCAGTGTTCTCATGTTAATTATGGAGAGGCCCGCAAGGTCCCCTCCCCCAGCTAGCAAGAGGGAGGACGGAGCAGGAACCAGTTCTCCCCTCCTGCTCCCCAACACTCCCCATTCAGAGGGAGTGGACGCAGCCACCCCTCTTCACCGGGGATCTGTGCCTGATGAGGGAGCTCAGTCGGCCATCAGCATTCCCCTAGGGTCCGCATGCACCCCAGGAGCTGTGGCCCTGGTCCCCTGTGCCCCGAACCTTCCAGACAGGCTGCTGGCCAGCTCCTCGGACAGCTCCTCCTTCTCCAGGTCAGCCTGCTTCCGTGCCCGCTCGGCCGCCGCCAGGTCCTGCGGCGGGAGGAGACGGCTTGTTGCGCCCCACAGAGGGGCCCATCACCCCAGCTCCACGCCCCCCTGCAGTCTCTAGAGACCCTGAAGTGCGGGGCCCCTGGGTTCAGGAAGGCCCTGTGTGTCCCTCTTGGCTTGCTCTGGGAGACTGGTATTTGGGGGGGGAGGGCGCTACCTCCTGGAGCTGCATGAGGTCGGCCTCCAGGCTCTTGGCCTTCTTCTCATTCTCCTTGGCTGTGGCAAAGATCTCATCCCTGGAGGCCCGCGCGTCCTCCAGCTCTCTCTGGAAGTCCTTCATCTGGGCCTGCGCGGGGCACATGCGCCGGGGCGTCCTGAGGGGGTCCTCGCTCGTGCCCGTCCACCGCCCCGGCACCCGCCCGCCCGCTCGCCCCGCACCTGCAGCTTGCGGAGCTGCTTGATGGCCTCCTCCCGCCCCTTGACGGCCGAGTCGGCCTGCAGCTCCAGGTCCTTCAGGTCTCCCTCCAGCTTCTTCTTGGCCGCCGCCGCCAGCGTGCGCTGCTTCCGCTCGTCCTCCAGCTCCGTCTCCAGCTCATGCAGCTGCGTGCAGGTCGGGCAGAGCCGCCCGGTGAGCCCCGCGCTCCAGGCAGCCCCTGCCCACCCCCCGGGGGGGGCCTCCCCCCCCCCCAGCTCTCCACAGAGCCCCGGGCCACCTGCCGCTGCAGCTGCCGCCGCTTCTCTTCGTTCTGCTCATCCCGGGCCTGCAGGTCCCGCTCGAACTGGCCCTTGAGCGCCTGCATGTTGACCTCGAGCCGCAGCTTGGCGTCCTCCGTGGCCTGCAGCTCATCCTCCAGCTCCTCCAGCTGCGTGCGCATCTCCTCCATCTGCGTCTCCAGGGCGCGCTTGGACTTCTCCAGCTCGTGCACCTGTGGGCGGGGCCTCCCCCAGGGTGAGGCCTCATTGCGCTCCCCCCCATCCTCCACCCTCACCCCAGGTCCTGGCCATGACCTGCAACCTGCGGCCCGGCACGCGTGACTTACGTTCTTGCCCACGTCATCCTTGGAGCTGACCAGGTCTTCCATCTCGGCTTTGAGCATCTTGTTGGTCCTCTCCAGCTCCTCCTTGGCCTCCAGCGCCTCCTCCAGGGCCCGGGCCAGGGACAGCGCCTTGGTTTCCTTCTCCCTGGCTTCGGCCTCCGCGCGGTCCCTCTCATCCGCGTATTTCGAAGAGATGTTCTTCTCCTCGGCCAGCAACTGCCGCGCGACACAGAGCAGGCTGAGGCGCCTGGAGCCCTCGCTACTCTACCACACCGCGGCTTCCTGTTACTTCTTTTTTGCTGGTCCTGGGGCTTGAACTCAGGGCCTAGGCGCTGTCCTTGAGTCCTTGTGCTCAAAGCTAGCGCTCTACTGCTTGAGCCACAGCGCCGCTTCCGACTTTTGCAGAGTATTTTATTGGAGATAGGAGTCTCACGGACACTCTTGCCTAGGCTGGCTTTGAACCACCATCTTCAGATCTCAACCACCTGAGTAGCTAGGATTCCCAGCGTGAGCCATCGGCACCCGGCATTAATGTAGCGGCTCTCCGGGGCTTCCCTGTCTTGGTTCTACTTTGCCAGGCTTGAATTTGATACAGTGAACCTTATCAGGGGAACGCTTTGCATGTGACGCACAAGCGCAGTCGTCTCTGCGCATGCACCTGGGTTGCCGGCAGGAATGGGCCTCAGTTCCTCTCCAAGCTAGAACCTAAGTGAGCAAGGACTGTGAATAGGGCCTAGTGGTAGTGTTTGCCTTATATACACAAAGCCCTGGGTTCAATTCCCCAGCACCACATATATAGAAAACGGCCAGAATGGGCGCTGTGGCTCAAGTGGTAGAGTGCTAGCCTTGAGCAAAAAGAAGCCAGGGACAGTGCTCAGGCCCTGAGTCCAAGGCCCAGGACTGGCACCAAAAACAAAACTAAGTGAGCACCACTTTGCAGGTGACCCCCGTGGCGTTAGGCTCTAGAAAAGTCTAGGCAGCGGCCCCCACGGCTATGGAAGGCAAACCCCCGGGCTCTGGGCCCCGGGCCGAGCCCCTACCTGGTCAAACTTCTTCTGCTTCTTCTCCAGGTTGGACACGAGCTGCCGCTGGTTGTCCAGGTCCACCAGCAGGTCGTCCAGCTCCTGCTGAAGTCTGTTCTTGGTCTTTTCCAGTTTGTCGTAGGCGGCGGCCTTCTCCTCATACTGCTGCGTGAGGCCCTCGATCTCCTTCTGGAACCTCTTCTTGCCCTCCTCCATTGCCTCCACGGTGCTGGCCAGCTCCTGCAGCTTCTTCTTGGAGTCGGAGAGCTGGAGGGGGCGCGGCGGGGCAGGGTGAGGGCTGAGCCCCCCCGGCTGCCGGCTGCCCGCCCGCCTGGGAGGGGACCGGGCCGCGGGGCGCACCTGCACGGTGAGCGTGGCCACGTGGCGCTCCAGGCCCTGCCGCGCCTCGGCCTCCTCGTCCAGCTGCTCCTGCAGGCCGTTGCGCTCCTCCTCCAGCTGCCGCAGCTTGGTGGACACGTGCAGCTTCTGGCGCGTTTCTTCCTGGAGCAGCTCCTGCGGGGCCGGCATGGGGGTTCCAGAGAGCCGCCCCAGCCGGAACCGAACCCGGGCCCCACCCCGGGCCCCTGGAGGACGCGGAGCCTCTCACCTGGGTGTCCTGCAGCTGGGAGCTCAGGGACGCCACGTCCTTGGCCAGCTTGATGGCCTTGCCCTCCGCCTCGTTGAGCAGGCTCGTGACGCTCTCCACTTCGTTCTGATCGAGAAGGAGACCCCGTGAGCAGAATCGTGCAGAACAGGGCCCTCGCTAAGCGAGACGAGCCCGGCAGGGTCCAGGACGAGAGAAGGCACCGACCAGCCCTGAGAGACGCCCTTCACGCGCGCGCGCGCGGTTCCCGGCCCCCCAAAACTGTACTGCTGAGAACCCGGGTGAGCCCCAGCTGGGTTGCCAGGGCCCAGCAGCAGGGCTGAGCCCGGAGGTGCTGAGGCGCTGTGCGGAGGATGATGTGGGCGCCCCGTGGACACCCAAGGCTGCTGCACCCATGCCCTTTCACCCGCACACCACAACCAAAGACACAGACGGCACTCCCAAGCCTCTGCCCAACCCCCAACGCCATTCACAGTGAGGTCACGCGTGGTTGTGGGTAATAAAACCTCCGCCATTGAGTCACTGCACGCGTGAGAAATTGTACTTCCTTCCCCGGCCCCCACACCCCCGCCGCACACGCACCCAGCCCTGGGCAGCATGCCTGGCATGCCAGGCCACGCACGTGGCACCTCAGGAAGACAGACGGCAGCCACCCAGCCACGGGGCCCTACGGCCATGCCCCCTCCGGCCGTCCCTGAGCACAGGGCCTTTGCACATGCTGCCCCGCTGGCCCCGCAGGTTCCTTCTCTTTCTACTCGAGGCTCCCGTGTCGCACGTCGTTCTCGTCGCCATGCAACTGCACGTTGCGTGACGAAGGGCGCGGAGCTGGCGTCCCGGGCTGGGGCGGGGCGCGCTCACCTGCAGCTTGTGGGCCTTGTCGCTGAGCTCGGCGCGCGCGCGCTCGCCGTCGCTGCACTTGGACTGCAGCTCCTGCAGCTGCGCCTCCAGCTTCTTGCGCCTGTGCTCCACCTCCTGCTTGGCCTGGCCCAGCGCCCGCAGCTCCCCGGCCAGGTCCGCGTTCTCCTTCTCCAGCGTCTGCTTGCTCTTGTCCACATTCGCCTTGGCCTGGGGGAGGAGGGGGACGTGGGGGGCGGGGGGGTTGCGGCCTCCCTGCCCTTGGCTGTGCTGCTCACACCCCCATGCCGCCTCGCCCGGGGCGGGAGGCACTTAGATCCGTGCTGACGGCCATTCTGTCCCACTCCTTCCGTAAGCGGGGACTATTCCCAGCCCTTCTTGGGTTTGTTTTGGTCCATACTTGGGTTTGAACTCGGGGCCTTGCCGCCGCTCTGTCAGCTGAGCCCCCTCAGCCCCCCTGGCGCCAGGAATTTTCCAGATAGGATCTCACTTTCCTGCTCAGGTCCACTTGGACTGTGCTCCTCCTGTTTGCACTTCCACAAGAGCCGGGATGACGGGCGCACGCCACAGCTCCCGGCTCACTCGTGGAGATGAAGTCTTGGCTGCGTTCTCTTCCCAGGCCCGGCTCCGCACCGCCCCCACGGCTGGGATTACAGGCAGGGGCTCCCGCCCCCGGCTCTGTCCTCAGCGCACCTGACTGAACCTTCGCGTGGAAATTTCCCACCCCGGCGTGGTCGGTTTGAGATTGGGGAGCGTGTCTGACCTGACCTGGGGGCCCCCTCCAGCAGGGCGCTGGCTCACCACGTACCCTCTTGAGCTGCTCCAGCTGCTCCGTGAGCTCCTCCACCGCCTGTGCGTGCTTCTGCCGCATCTCCTGCACCTGCGCCTCGTGGGAGCGCGTCTCCTCGTCCAGGGCCTTCTTCAGCACCGTCACCTCCTGCTCCCGCTTGGCCCTGGGCGACAAGAGCCAGGGGTCACCCCCAAAATGGACAGGGACTCCGGGACGCAGAGCTGAGCACCCCGCGGCCCGGTCCCGGAGGCCCGCGCGGGGCGGGGCAGCACCTGAGCTCCTGCTGCGTGGCCGTGCTGTCCAGCGTGTCCTCCAGCTCCGTCTTGAGCGCCTCCAGCTCCTCGCCCAGGTCCCGCTTCTGCTTCTCCGCCTTGTTCCGGGCCGCGCGCTCCGAGTCCAGGTCCTCCTGCAGGTCGGAGATGTGGCCCTCCAGCTCGCGGATCTTCTTCAGGGCGTTGTTCTTCTGCGCGATCTCATCGTCCAGCCTGCCGGGGGGCGGGGGCACCGGGGCTGAGGGGGCCAGCTCCTCACGACACCCCAAACTCTCACGTCCAGGGATTTCAAAAGACACCCCCCACACGGCGGGGAGGCTCTGTGTGGAACGAGAGTGCCAAGAGTGTACAAGCAGGGGGTGCCTGTAATCCCAGCGCCTGGGAGGCTGAGGCAGGACCATCTCCGGTTCCACACCAGCCGGGGCTACATGGTGACACCCTATCTCAAGAAAAAAGGAAAAGAAAAGGAAAAAAGCCCAGTATCGGTGGCTCACGCCTGTCGTCCTAGCTACTAAGGAGGCTGAGATCTGAGGATCGTGGTTCAAAGACACAGCCCAGGAAGAAAAGTCCTTGAGACTCTCACCTCCAATTAAACAAAAATAAAACCAGAAGTGGAGCTGCGGCTCAAGTGGCAGAGCAAAAAAAAAAGTGGAAGGATAGTGCCCAGGCTGAGTTCAAGCCCCAGTACAGGCACATACACGTGTGCACACACACACGCACACGAGACAGCTTCTTTCCCTCGTATACGTTTCCGGCAGGGCTGGGGATTGAACCCAGAGCCCTCTGCGCATCCGCGAAGCAGGCCCTGGGCCCTCGTGATGCTTTCCGCCTGGTCCCTGACGCTCTGTCCCCCCACCTCCTCTCTCTAGGGGCGGCACGGTGGCCTCCACACCGGGCCCCTCCCTGGTGGGGTGACGCCCTGGGGCGGTGGGTGGGGGGGGAGTAGGGTGACCGGATGACGGCGTGGTCAAGACATGATCTGAGGGGAGGCGCGAGAGACTCGGGCCAGCAGAGCACTGCGCCAGCGGGCGACAGCAGCAAGCGAGGAAGAGCGAGCCCGCAGGGTGGACCGGCCGCAGTACGCAGGCGCGGGCGCCGTCCGTGGCGCAGGGCCGCGGTGTGTGAGCAGGGAGGGGGCGGCCCCGCCCGCCCCGGCGGCGCCCGCCCCGCGCTACCTGGCCAGCGCGGCCTGCAGCTCCTCCTCCTTCTTGGCCAGCTGCGCCCTGAGCTCGGCGATCTGCGCCTGCAGCTCCGCGATCTGCTCGTGGAAGTCGCTGGCGTCGCCCTCCAGCTTCCGCTTCAGCTTCTCCAGCTCCTGCCGGCTCTTCTCCTCCTTCTTCAGCCGCACTGCCGTCAGGAGCGGGGCGTCAGGAGCGGGGCGCCTTGCCACCGCCCCCCTCCCCCCACCCCACCCCGCGCCGGCCTCCCGTGGCCCTGTGTGGCCTCCATCCCCCGTCCTCCACTGCTCAGCCTCCTGAGTCGCGGGGATGACTGAGCCGCTTCCCCGGCTCACCCTCCAGCTCCGAGATCATCGACTCGTGCTTGTTCTTCAGCTTCGTGAGGTTCTTGGCCTTCTCCTCCTCCTCCGCCAGGTTGGTGGTTAAGTCGCTGATCCTTTCTTCCAGAAGCTTCCGCTCCTGTGTTGATGGGTGGGGAGGGGGACAGGAGGGAACACGGTCAGCTGTTCCTAAGTCACCTACTTAGGTTTTGCTTCTCGTATTCCTATACGGACAGTTGAGACAGAGGCTCGCGTTAGAGGGATTGAAGTGCTAGAGCGGTTCCGTGACCCACTGGCGACCTGTCATCTCATCCCTCCTGCGCATGCCCAGCTCCAGGGGCGCTCTTTCCAGCCCTGCCCCACACCACCGCGTCCCTGCCCCAGGGCCTTTGCACAGTGGGCCGCTCTAGATGACTCTGCTATTACATTCCACGTCTCTGCTCGTCCTTTGCTAGAAAGCCTCCCCGGGAGGCCTCCCCACATCCCCGAGGTCAATGTCTTCAGATCCCAGTCCCCACAGTGAGGTCTTTCTGCACACCCCACCCCCCGAGGCCCTGGCACAGGGAAGAGGTTCAGGGGTCCCCGCCACACCTTGGAGAGTTTGTTGTTCTGGTCATCCATGACCAGGATGTCATCCTCCAGCTTCTTGATCTTGGCCTCGGCCGTGACCTTCTCCAGCTGCAGCTTCTGCCGGGCTGCCTCCTCCTCCTCCAGCTGCTCCTCCAGGTCCTGGAGTGGGGGGGGGGGCGGCAGGGGAGAAACCCAAGGTGAACTCAGACACCCACAAACTCCAGGGCAAGGCAGAGCCTCCACCGTCGCCTCGCATGCTTGGTGGAGCTCTCCGTCCCCTTCTCCGTACAGTAGGGTAATGGGCGCCATGGCGGTTCTGAAATATGCACACGACTCTGGGGGGTGGGGCAGCCTATCACCATGCCCTGGGGGACCCCAGCAGCCCCTCAGCAGGCGTACACGCCATCCTGAGCCAAAACCACCCAGCTGAGCCTTTTCCGAGCATTCATCATGTCAGCTGAGTATGATTTCCAGTCTGGGCTGTTTTGTTACACAGCAGTAGCTGACACACAGGCACCAGGAGCGAGGTCAGAGGACAGAGCGAGCAGAGGCCATGAGGACTCGCTCCCTCCCAGGGCAGCCTTACTAGCATCTGCTGCGCCATCTTCTTCCTCTCCGCCTGCAGCTGCTGGCCCCGGTCCTCCTCCTCCTCCAGGCGGGCCTCCATCTCGTGCAGAATTTCCTCCAGCTCCTGCTTCTTGGCGGCCAGCCGGACCCGCATCTCTTCGGCCTCCGCGTACAGCTCCGTCTCCGCCTGGAGCTGCTCCTGAAGCAGGTTCTTCTCCTCGGCCAGCTGCACAGGGGGGTGGGAGGGTGCTGGTGAGAGCCCTCCCCCCCATCTCGTTCTGTCACCCACCCACCCCCACCCCCACAGCCCTGGCGGCACGTTTGCTGCACCTGCGTGTGCTTCTGCTCCAACTCCTTGAGCTCGCTCTCAGCCTTCTGCTGGCGCTCCTTGGTCTTCTGCAGCTCATCCTCCTTGGCCTGCATCTCCTCCTCCTGCCGCGTCACCTGCAGCAGCGGCTTCACCTGCACGCACACACGGACACACCCGTCTCACACGCCTGCCCGGCTCAGAGCCGGAGGGGAAGGGGGAGGGACCAGAGCGGCCGCTGCGTGTTCGGTGTGCACAGGACACACCATGACATGGGTGCAGTGGGCATCTGTGCAGGGCAGGGGCAAAGGCCGGGGCCCGGGGCCTTACTGGTCATCATTCTTACCATTGGTTTTCGTTTATGCTAGGTCTGGGGCTTGAACTCTGGGTCTGGGCGCTGTCCCTGAGCTCCCTGCGCTCAAGGCTAGCACTCTACTTTCCTGCCCAGGCTGGCTTCAAACCAGGATGCTCAGATCTCAGCCTCCTGAGTCACTAGGATTATAAGCATGAGCCACCGGCACCTGGACTTTTTTTTTTTTTGGCCAGTCCTGGGCCTTGGACTCAGGGCCTGAGCACTGTCCCTGGCTTCTTCCCGCTCAAGGCTAGCACTCTGCCACTTGAGCCACAGCGCCCCTTCTGGCCGTTTTCTGTATATGTGGTGCTGGGGAATTGAACCCAGGGCTTCATGTATACGAGGCGAGCACTCTTGCCACTAGGCCATATCCCCAGCCCGGACATATATTTTTTTTTCTTTTTAATGTCTTAACCTGTCCGAGCCTTTTTGTGCTTAAGGCTAGCGCTCTACCATTTGAGCCACAGCGCCACTTTAGGCTCTTTCCTGGTAGTTGCTTGGAGATGAGTCTCATGGACTTTCCTGCCCGAGCTGGCGTCAAGCTGCGATCCTCAGATCTCAGCCTCCTGAGCTGCTAGGATGACAGGCGTGAGCCACCGGTGCCCGCGCGGTGAGGCGGTTTTCTTAGCATAGTTTTTCAGGTGTTGGGTCAGAAGATGGCCATTTCGACATAGCGGGCCCCCTCCTGCCCTTCGCTGATCTGTCTCTTTGCCCAGCTGGCCATGGCCTGGCACACGGGAGACAAGGCGGGGGCCAACTCCCCCACGGGAGGGCGCGGACAGGGTGCGGCCGGATATGGCAACTGGGCTGACTCAGGGCCACTGAGAGCTGTCAGCAGAGGGGGTCCACGGGGCTGGGGGGCAGGCGGTCTCTGAGGAGAGGGCGGAGCACCCACCTTGGTGAACAGCCTCCACCACTGCCAGTTGCGCAGCTTCAGGTAGGCGGCGCAGTTCCGCTGGATCACCCGCATGGCCGTCAGCTGCTGCTGCCGCTTGGTGAAGGCCCTGGAGGGAGGGAGGCAGCCTCCAGGGACGGGCCTCCCCTGGCCTCCCCATCCCCGCCACAGGGGACGGCCGGCCCCCTCTGCCTGGAGCTTGGAGCCCCAGCACCACCCTTCTCAAAGGCCCAGGGGGACCCAGACCCACAGCCAGACCCAACACCCCTAGGAGACAAACCCACGCCGCCTCTTCCCTCTGCGACCCCTCCACGACCAGCGTTCCTCACAAACCCATTCTCTCCTTGGTTGTCTCTGAGAAATCTCAAACCAAACCAGCACTCTGCCATGTAAGGGCAGACTGGCTGGAAGAAAGCACAGAAGAGTCATGGCCGCCATCTTGGCCGCCATCCCAGATCAAGGCTAGAAGGGCCCGGAGATGCTGGCAGTGGGAAGGGTGGCAGGGCAGAACTTAGTTAAGAAGGCCAGGAAGCGGGGTCCACTGTGAGAACCAAGTGCTCTCCAGATCCGCCCCGGCAATCCCGAGCCCACTTGGCACGGATGGGGGGAGGGGGATCTTTACTTTCTGGCCAGGTAGCCCCGACACATGGCCTGGAAGGCCATGATGACGTCGGTGATCTTCAGGTCCCGCTCCTCCTCCAGGTGGGCCAGGACGCCGGTGCGGAAGAAGATCTTGCTCTGCCCGATCCTGTATAGGTTGGGGTCGAGCTCCAGGGCTTTGATCTGCAGGGAGGGTAGGCAGGAGGAGAAGGGCTCCCGTGTCCAGCCGGGCCATCTGGCCGACGGCGGGGCCTCTCCCACCCCCGCAGGAGCAGGGGGCAGTGGGGGCCAGGGCTGGACGTCCAGCAGGAGCTGGGGGGAGGCCGGGGCTGGGCTTACCATGAGAATGCAGGCCTGCTTCCCATCCATGAAGCCTTTGGGGATGGCATTTGCCGCCAGGATCTCATAGCTTGGAACAGAGGGCAGGAGTCACCCCAGGTCCCGGCGGTGGTGCTGCGCCCTCCCTGGCCCAGGCCCCGACCCCCCAGGGCACCCCAGCCGATGGCACTCACCGCTGGCGGAACTCCTGGAAAACAATCCTGTTGGGGAAGCCCTGGCGGCAGATGCGGATGCCCTCCAGCACGCCATTGCAGCGCAGCTGCTCCAGCACCAGAAACGCGTCCAGCTTGCCCGACTGCACAGGCAGAGGGAGCCGTGACCGCCGCGCCCCAGAGCGCGGGACCCCCCCCCCCCAGAGCAGCCTGGGACCCATTCCCCTTGCGGGTCTGGGGTCCTCACAGGGTGCAGCCAGGGGTAGGGCGGGGGGATCACACATCCTTAGTCCTACCCCCTTCCTTTTGGTCGATCCTGGGACTTGAACTCAGGGCCTGGGCGCTGTCCCCCAGTTCTTTTTGCTCAAGGCTAGCGCCACAGCACCACTTCTGGTTTTTGAGTGGTTCATTGGAAGTGAGAGTCACATGGGAACTTCTCTGCCCGGGCTGGTTTTGAACTAGGATCCTAGATCTCGGCCTCTTGAGTAGCTAGGAAGACAGGCCTGAGCCACTGACACCTGGCCTATCCCCTTTCTTTAAAGTAAAACCAAGTCGAACTGTGTAATCTAGGCTGGCCTCAGACTTTTGGTCCTCGTGCTCCAGCCTCCTGAGTACGGGCATTACAGGTGTGGGCTGCCATACCCAGCTATTTTTTTTTTTTTGCCAGTCTTGGGGCTTGAACTCAGGGCCTGAGCACTGTCCCTGGCTTCTTTTGCTCAAGGCTAGCACTCTACCACTTGAGCCACAGCACCACTTCTGGCTGTTTTCTATATATGTGGTGCAGCGGAATCGAACCCAGGGCTTCGTGTATACGAGGCAAGCACCCTTGCCACTAGGCCATATTCCCAGCGCCACACCCAGCTTTCTATGGCACTATGTGTCTTTTGCTCTCTACATACTGGCACATTAGCATCCCCTTGGTAGGAAGTGGGGCTTCTTCCTCTCTCTCCCCTCCCTCCCTCCCTTCCTGTCCATCATCCTCTCTACAGCCCTTCCCCTCCCCTCCCCCCAGCTCCACCCGGTTTTCACCACCACTGTCCTCTTCCATGCACTGCCACCCTCTTCTCCCCCCTGGACAACCACAGCGGCCTCCTGCCTCATCTCTCTCTCTAGTCCTGCCTCTGCCCCTCACTTGTTAATCCATACATGCGATGGTGACCTATTCCAGCTAAACTCCTTCCTACGGCTTCCTATGAATGGCTGAGCTCCGTTCAACACAGAAGGAACCCCACATTCTCACCCCTGCCTGCCTATCTACTCCGTCTAAGCAATGGGATCCCTGCCTTACACCGTATCTGTGCCTAGCATTCCTCTTCCCCCCTCCACCCCGTGGCCTCTGGCTTTGAGGGCTGCTCTGTACGTATGCACTGGAGGAATGGCACATGGATGTACGGCCTGTGCACCTCCAGGAATGAGGAATGGACTCCCATTTGGGCATCCCCTGCCCCCCCCCCCAGGCAGATGGGGCTCTTGGAGTGGGCAGGGCTGGGGGCAGGGCAGCCAGCTCCCTTCCTGGCGGGCCCCTGTGGCGCCCCCTCGTGGATGCCCAGCTCACCCTCTTCTCGTGGTTGGGGATGATGCAACGCACGAAGTTGGGCGTGGTGTTGCGCAGCGTGGTCATCAGCTTGCCCAGCTGCTCCTTATACAGCTGGCCCACCGTGCGGAACATGCCTTTCTTGGTCTTGGAGGCACTGGGCAGGGAGCTCTCGGTCATCTTGGCCATCTGGTCCAGGCCCACGATGCGGTCCACTGCGGGGCGCAGGCAAGGCTGTGCTCACCTCCAGGCTCCACCCTGGCCGCAGGCCGGAGGCCCCGGACACGAGGGTGGTGGGTGAGGAGGGGTCTCCGGGAGACCCCAAGGCCCCTCTGAGGGCTCTGCCCCTCTCCTCTCCTCTCCTCTGCTGACCAAAGCCAGCAGGGGGAAAGGCCAGGGGGTGGGGTGGGGATGGGCTTCCAGCAGCCTCATTTGGGGGCAGCCCAAGATTGCCTGAGTGACAGGGGCCTTTCTTGCTGCCCAGGCCTTGAGTGAGACAAGAGTCCCTCAGATCTGCCCACCCCAGGCTGGATTTGAACCATGATCTTCGGATCTCAACCTCCTGAGGAGCTAGGATTGCAGGAGTGAGTCGGCAGCACCCCGAGAAATCCTTTTCCTTTAGGATGAAGTCAGAGCCTCCCAGCCCTGCGGGTTCCACTCGGGGCACGCTCGGCCCTCCAGCCCGCCCTCCGCCTGCGCCGTCTCTCAGGCTCCCTCTAACAAGCTGCTTGCCTGACTGTCTCTCCCCCCCACCCCCCACCCAGCTTCCTGACACCCAGGGTTTGTCAGGGTGCAGTTTCAGAGCCCAGGCACAGCTGACCCCTCCCTATGCCTAAATTAAAGGGTGGCAGGTTTGTGGCCCAAGACGACCCACACTCTGGGCACCCAGGACCAGAGCCAAAACAGCAGTGCCCCACCCACACCCACTGCCCCACCCTGGACGGCCCACAGCTTCCTGCTTCCCCAAGGGAACATGCTAGAAATCCAGGTTCCGAGCCCCACAGCCACGGAGCTTCTGGCCAAGAATGGCCGGGGAGGGGCTGGGCTTTCGCCAGGCCCTGCTGACCACTGGCTGGACTTGGCGTGCTGCTAGCCCCGGGTCAGCCTCCGGAGCAGGACCCTGCCGTGTCCACGCAGCTCACTAGTGACCGCGGGGAAGCTGAGCCACTCGGCCACTTCCCCAGGCCCTCGCGGCTGGTGGCAAGTCCCTCCATTTGGGTGCGTGGCTCCCCTTCTCCTGCCCCATCTCCCTTCTCCAGCCAGAGCCCCGCCCTCGGGACTGTCTCCCCCTGGGGTCCAGGCATGGCCGCGGGGTGGCAGGTGCGCGCCTCTCCCCTGCTCCTGGAGCGCAGGAGCCGGCACCCGGGGCAGCGGGAAGAGGCGGAGGCCCGGGACTCACCGTCCTTCCACAGGTCGGCCACAAACTTGTCCGAGGAGGCGTTGAGAAGGGAAGTCACGTTGTCGTTCAGCGGGTCCATGTTCTTTGTCAGCCAGGCACTCGCGTTGTAGTCCACCTGTCCAGGAGCACACCCCACAGGTCAGGCACCCTGGCATCAGGCGGACACAGATGGCCAGACCCAAGTCCACCCATCTCCCTTCCGGGTCTTCTGAGATTGGACAGGAAGTGATGTCATGGGCGCCATGTTGGGTCAACACGTGCGCCAAGAAAGAGGCCACACACAGACCTGGCCCTGCACACAGTAGGGCAGCAGCAAATACAGTTAGGGGGATTATGGGATGTCAGTTGTTATGGCGACAGCTAGACCTAATCTATAAGGAGACTTGAGGGAAAAAAACCTCACACACTTAGAAAAGTCAGGAAATGAAAAGGAAACAAGCCAGGCACCATTGGCTCACACCTAGAATCCTAGCTCCTCAAAAGGCTAACATCTGAGGGCCAAAGTTCAAAGCCAGCCCAGGCAGGGGAAGGCCATAAGACTCTTATCTGCAATTAGTGAGCAAAAATCTGGGAGTGGAGCTGTGGCTCAAGTGGTAGGGCGATACACAGGCCTAAGCCAAGGTTTGCACGTGGGCAGCCATGAGGTGACAATGGGGGTGACGACAGTGATGAGTCTCATCTCTCGCAGTACCCTGGCTGCAGCTACCCGGCTGCAGCCCGCTGCCAATGACAAAGGTGTTTTTTTTTCTTTTTTGGCCAGTCCTGGGGCTTGAACTCAGGGCCTGAGCACTGTCCCTGGCTTCTTATTGCTCAAGGCTAGCACTCTACCACTTGAGCCACAGCGCCACTTCTGGCTTTTTCTGTGTATGTGGTACTGAGGAACGGAACCCAGGGCTTCATGCATGCTAGGCAAGCACTCTACCGCTAAGCCACATTCCCAGCCCGAGATTTTTGTTAAACCCAAGTGCTGGTCTGCCAGTCTGGCCGCCATGATGAAACACACAGAGAAGTTACAAGCATGGAGGCTGTATTTAGGATATGCTCGAAGTGGCTGCAAGTATTCTGTGGGGACCACGTGGGGACCACCTAGCTTCCCCTGCCCCAGCCCCGCCCTCGCACCTTCCCCGCATAGTGGATGATGGAGAATTCCGTCTTGTCCTTGAGCTGCTTGGGCTTCTGGAACTTGGGGTGGTTGCCCTGCTCAGAACACAGCTTCTCCACGAAGGACTTGTCAGTGGCTTTGGGGAACCAGCACTCCTCGTCCAGCAGGGCCAGCACGCCTGGGGGGTTGTTCTAAGGACGACAAGGCAGGCAGGGACAGAGTCAGGCATCGGGTCGCCCCAGTAGGCCAGGGAGAGCAAGGCAGTTCTCTCACTCCATCTCCATAGGTGCCTACCACTCAGGATGGATTTCTTCCCCCGCTTCTCCCAGTCGATCTTCCAATTACCCCTTGGCCAATAGGAGGCGGGCACCAAAGGACATGTTCTCTATCGCCCCCTGCTGCCCGATGCTTGCGGAACAGCCTTACCTCTGGGGCCTTGCAAGGCTATTCAGCTAGGATGCCCAGGCGCAAAGCATTGCCCGCGGCCTAGGGAGAGGGCAGGCCGCTCACCGGGCGCTCGATGAGCTCGATGCAGGGCTGCAGGTCCAGGCCGAAGTCGATGAAGTTCCACTCGATGCCCTCGCGCTGGTACTCCTCCTGCTCCAGGATGAACATGGTGTGGTTGAACAGCTGCTGCAGCTTCTCGTTGGTGTAGTTGATGCACAGCTGCTCGAAGGAGTTCACCTGTGGGGATGTGGGGGGAGTAGAAGGGCAATGATGTCAGAGGGGGAGCTCCTCCCCCAAGACCCCCCACACCATGGTCTTCCCTGAAGAGAGACCTTGTCCTTGCCACCTCAGCACCCAGGGAGAGCCTGACATCCTGCGCGGCGTGGCTCTCCTGCAGCGGTGTGAGGGTGCTTATTGTTCCTACCTGCGGCGTTCATCTACGGGCACCACATAGGCACAGACTCATCACCTTACAGCTGGGGAAACTGAGGCTCAGACCCAGAATGTCCATAGCAGATGTCTTTGGTGTATCCTTAAACCTTTAAGATTCTCTCTTCCTCTCTCCCTCCCTCCCTCCCACTCTTCCTCCCTCCCTCCTTTCCTCTCCTCTGACCTGCCTCCAGCAACTATGTCTACACCATGTGCAATTCTTCACTGAGCTTGTAAACAGTGCCTGGCTTGGGGGTAATCATGGGGATCAATTCAGGTTAATGTGGGGGCAGTAAGATGCCCCACTCCAAGATTCTGGGTGGAACTCGGAAATGGGATATGGGAAGTCCTCCTCCCCTTGCTGAGAGAAGATTGCGTGGAGCTGTGGCAGCCATCTTGCCACCATGAGGGGAGAACCTACCTGAACCAATATGGCAGGCAGGCAGGCCCTACCTATGGGATCCAGCTGTACTCCTGGCTGCCCCATTGCACAAACCAGCATATTCCCCATTGGCTTTCTGTCTGGTATAGCATCAAGCTTCTTATCTCAGCTAAACAGCTTTGTCTCCTCCAGTGGCCTTCCTCTGACACAATGCTTCCTTCACGGGAAGTCCCCTCCCCGAGGACCAAGGCCATGGCTGCCACCACCCCACCCAGCTATACCTCAAAGATCTCAAATCCAGCAATGTCCAGGATCCCCAGGAAGGACGCCCCCTGCCGATGGGTCTTGTCCAGGGCTTTGTTCACGCGGGTGAGTATCCAGCGGAAAAGCCGCTCGTAGGTGGCCTTGGCCAAGGCCTCGATGGCGAAGTCAGCCTGCAGGGGGCGTAGGGGGACATGCTACTACCTGAGACCAGCTTGTTCCCAACATCAAGCAAGGCTGAAGGTGCAGACTTCTGATTTCCCCCGCCGCCCCCCCCCCCCACAGTCCTTTAAAACAGGAGAAATAAAGGGGCAAGAGGTAATCTGCAAGAACCCTGAACGAAGAGGGGGAAGATCTCAGAAATGGCCGCACAGGGAAACACCTCTTGCCAGAGACCATGAAACCTGTACTGCCAAGTAGAGGTACACCAGCATTTCTGTAGTAAGCGCCCCCCCACCCCCACCCAGTCAGGCCTTCAGGTAAGAGATCAGAGAAGGTCCCGAGCGAGTGATGCTGCTCTTCTTATTTAGCACCAAATCCTCAAAATCTGACGTGGGGCTTTGAATATTCTATTGTTGAGTAGATAAGGGATACAGAAATGGATGGGTAGGTGAATGGATGGATGGATGATGGACAGATGCATCATGGATGATAGGTAGGTGGATGGATGTGTAGATGGATGGGTGGATGATGGATGGTGGGTGGATGAGTAGATGGATGATAGATGGATGGTGGGTGGGTGGATAAGTGGATAGATGACGGATGATGGGTAGATAGATGGCAGGTAGATGGAAGGATGAGAGGATGGATGAGTGGATGGACGGCTGAGAGGTGAATGGATAGATGGATGGATAGTGGGTGGATGAAGGGATGGATGACAGATGGATAGATGATAGGTCGGTGGATGGATGATGAGTGGATAGATGGATGAGGGGATGGATGGATGAGAGGTGGATGGATGGATGGTGATGGATGGTGGGTGGATGAGGGGATGAATGATGCTGAATGGATGAGGGGATGGATGGATGAGAGGTGGATGGGTGGATGGTGGGTGGATGAGGGGAGAGATGATGCTGGATGGATGGATGGCAGGTAAATGGATGACAGGTAGATAGATGGATGAGTAGATAGACAGATGAGAGGCGGATGGATGGATGGTGATGGATGGTGGGTGGATGAGGGGATGAATGATGCTGAATGGATGAGGGATGGATGGATGAGAGGTGGATGGGTGGATGGTGATGGATGGTGATGGATGGTGGGTGGATGGATAGTGATGGATGATGCTGGATGGATGGCAGTAGATGGATGGATGACGGGTAGATAGATGGATGAGTAGATGGACGGATGAGCGGTAGATCGATAGATGGTGGGTGGATGAGTGGATGGAGGATGGGTGGATGAATAAAAGAGCAGATGGATGGATGGATATATGAGTGGGGTAGATAGATAAGTGAGTTTGGGGTGGGTGAGTGGACAGAGGGAAGGTGACTAGAAGATTTTGTAGGAACCATGGCCAGGGTATCATATACCTGTTCTTTCGTCTGAGCTTTCTGCACCACATCCCGTCCAACTTTGATACGTGGGGTCAGGATGGCTCTGGTGAAGTCTGTCACGTTAATTCCTGCGAGGTGGCAAACTTTCTGTGCAGCTGGATGAAAGAGAGATCTGTGTGTGCATCACAAAAGAGCACCACTGCCCCCCGTGGCCATCTGCATCGTGTGTGTGTGTGTGTGTGTGTGTGTGTGTGTGTGTGTGTGTGCGCGCGCCAGTCCTGGATCTTGAACTCAGGGCCTGGGTGCTCAAGGCTAGAGCTCTACCACTTGACTCACAGCTCCGCTTCTGGTTTTCTGATGGTTAATTGGAGGTAAGAGTTTCAGGGACTTTGCTGCCTGGGCTGGCTTTGAGCTGTGATCCTCAGATCTCAGCCTCCTGAGTAACTAGGATGACAGGCCTGAGCTGCTGGCACCTGGCTTACATTTCTCATTCCCAGAAGGTTTCTGGCAGCATGTGGAGTTAATATGCAAGAAATGCTGATTTGGGGTGACTGTGAGGAGGGGTAGAATCAGCATAAACATAACTTGGGGTGCAGCTGCTCAGACCTCAAACAGCAAACTGGGGCCTCTCCCAGGTTCAGCCACCAGCTGTGTGGTGGAAAGCAGGCCATCCACCCACAAACCCAAAATGTTCCCTGTTTATTCACAGGTAGCATGATCACATTTAGAGGTAACAAAAACCCAAGTCCAGTTAAATGTGAATCTCAAATAAATGAAAACACTTTTTTTTAAGGCTGGCACCAGTAGCTCACCAGTAGCCTGTCATCCTAGCTACTCAGGAGGCTGAGATCTGAGGATCAAAGTTCAAAGCCAGCCCAGAGAGGAAGTCTGTGAGACTGATCTCCAATTTACTACCAAAGAGGCCAGAACTGCAGCTGTGGCTCAAGTGGTAGAGCACCAGCCTGGAGCTCAGAAGCTCAAGGACAGCGCCCAGGCCCCGAATTCAAACCCCAGGATTGTCACACACACAAATAATCAAATAAAGCAAAACACTGATTCAAGACTTCACTGGGAAGTTTGCAGAGAGAGAGATCAGCAGCCAGAAGGACCCCATCAGCTGCTATCCAGGCCCCCCATGCCTTCTACCTCCCCCCACAAACTCAACATTGACTCTTCATCCTTGGGACACAGGTTCGAGGAAGCCTGATACTGCTGCTGGCCCAGGACTGCTTATTGTGCCAGCAGCTTGTGTGCGTACGTGCGTGTGTGCATGTATGCATGTATGTGTGCGTGTATCTTGGGTAAGGGGGCAGAGACTACAAGCCATCACAAGACAGAACCCTGGCACCCACATGGTGGTAGGTAGAGCTTATGGGAGGAGCGTGGTGTCTCTCTCCAGATCGCTGTTTGCCGTGGACCCTAGCTGGACAGGCACTGTCCCCCACCCCACCAGTCTCCAAAGCCACCGGCCCCACCCACCTGTGTTGTCAGGCATGGACGCCTGGTCTGTGTTTCTCTCCTTCTTAAAGACAATGTTGCCCAGCTGCAGGACGGAGGACACCACCTTCAATATGGCTGAGGGGGGGAGAGAAGAAAAGACACAGCAGTGTCAACGCGGAGCCGCCTGGATGGAGCAGGAGACGTACAAGTCCCGTGAGGTGTGCCAGCCGGGCGGGCACCGGGCGTGGGGACTCAGTCCTTGCAGATGACCCTGCATCATGCAGAGTACTATGCTGCTGGGGAAAAGCAAGCCCCAGCCTGTCCACCTAGGGCAGCCGGCTGGCTGCTGTTACAAATATAGTTGTATTGACACACCATGGCGACACCCATGCGGTTCCAGATCCTCCTAGGTCATCTGTCTGCCGCAGGGGCAAAGCTGCACGACCACAACCAGCACCCCATGGCCCCCATCAGTGACCTGAGAGTGGGCCGAGCAGGGGGTGCCTCACCCAAGGTGGGGACAGCACCGGTGAGCACCAAGCAACCAGGCTTCGTCTAAGCTCCATTTCCACTTGGGCCCTGGCAGACATTATTCAAGGACTTTAAAGAACAGACGATGTCTTCCCACTGGCAAAGCCCAAAGAACCAGTCCCTGCTCTACCCACAATTGACTGCGTGTTGTGCGGCCTCGACTACCCTGGGCCTTCCTCGCCATGTGTACAAATGTCACCTTACGGTGCTGTTGGGTATTAACAGCGCATATGAAATAGCACGTAACCCAGCGCTGTGACCTCCTTGCTTCATTCTTATGATTGTTTCGGTTATTTCTGAAAGACGGCCTATGCTTGGCCCAAGCTAGCCTTGAACTCTCGGCCCTCCTGCCAAGTGCTGGGATTACAGGCAGGAGCCGATGCACCCAGTTTATTTCTCTCCAGTTTAAATATCTTCTAAGGATTTCCACAGAGGCCCACTGTTTCACGTGAAACAGTTCCATTCTTTCAACGGTAGACAGTAATTTAGTAAAACTTTTCAGTAAAACATTCTATTCTATTTATTTCTATATATTTAAAAATATATATACACATTAAAATATATATGTATATGTAGAGACACTGAACTATCAGTGACGGGGAGCAACTGAGCAAATAGCTGGCACACAGCAAGAACTGTGCGTGTGTGTGTGTGTATGTGTGTGTGTGTGCCAGTCCTGAGGCTTGAACACTGTCCCTGAGGGGTTTTTTGGTGGTTGTTGTTCAAGGCTAGCTCTCTACCATTTGAGCCACAGCTCCACATTCAGCCTGTTTGGTGCTCAACTGCAGGTCAGAGTCTCACGAGCTTTCCTGCCTGGGCTGACTTTGAGTCATGATCCTCAGATTGTAGCTTCCCTGGGTAGCTGGGATTACAGGCATGGGCCACAGCACATGTGTGTGTGTGTGTGTGTGTGTGTGTGTGTGTGTGTGTGTGTGTGTTTTGAAAGATCCAAAGCGAAATCATGCCATGTCCCAAATAAGAACAAATCCTCCCTGAGGAGCCCACAGTCTTGGATGCGAGACAGTACTCTGGCCGAGAGCTAGAAACATCACCCATAGTCAGCTGAGCCCAGAACCTTCTTTTCCAGCCCAGCCCTGAGCCGGCCTGCACTGGGGACCAAGCGTGTTTCAGGGCCGCCTCCTTCTCCCCATTCTCCAGCCAAAAGACCCTGGTCGTAGCATCATTACCTCTCCCACAGCCCCGCCATGAGGAATAGCTCATGAGCATGCCAATCAAACAGGGCCAACAAGCTCCATCCGGGGACTACAGCGGCCAACTTGCTCTGCGCTCCGGACACAGAGCCAAAGCATTAGTTGCTGCCAAGTCGATGTGACTTAAATCGAGATAATGCTGGTGACCAATGGAGGATGAGAGAAATCTGAGCACCTAGATCCAGCTAATCCTGAGACCCGACCTCTGAATTTCTCCGTGTTATGAGTGAACGACTGTCCTTCCGGCCTGTTTGGGTTCAGCTTTGGCCTTGAGGGGGAAGGGCAGAGGAGAGCGCTCCAGAGACGCCGCCGCCCTTCTCCCAGCCCTGGGGGAATGCGGAAGCAGGCCACGATTCTCTGGGTCCGGAACCAGAAGAACTGGCTTTGCGAAAAGCCCCCCAACTTTCTCGCCAGCCCATGTGCTCCCCATTCTCGTGGGCTTTTGCCCCTGGGGTGTCGCTATCCAAGTGACGTTAGCTCATGAGGGGGTCCTATGACAAGCTCGCCAGCCTATCATCAGCTCTTGGCCGATCACCCCCTTTTCTCGTCACCCCCTACTATATCAACTGCTAGCCACTCCCTTATTAAATCAGATTTGCTCTTGAAGCGTCTCTGAGATCCGCGTACGTCTGGCTTTCTTCACGGGTAAGGAGGGAGGTAAAGCGATCTCGTACGGCCGCGTGCACCTGAGGTCTTTCCTGAGCCCTCCACTCCACTCTGGCCTTACCTGCGGGTCGGGTGACCAGGGGAGAGGGTGAGAAAGGGAGCAATTACAGTAGAGTAGAGCCTGAACCCCCGCGCCAGGGGAGGCGACCCGAGCCCGGCACCGGCCATTGGGTCCCTTGCAACTGAAAAAGCCCCCGCGCAGCCAGAGCACGCACAAGCCACCCAGGGTACAGCTGGCACCCTTCCTTCCCAGCAAACACAGGCACGAACCCTGCCTCACCTAGCTGCTCCTCCTCGTTGAAGCCCATGATGGACATGGCCTCCAGGGTCTCCTGGAACATCTCGTCATCCTGGGCGGCGGGGATGGGCACGTAGCCATTGGAGAGGAACGTGTAGTTGTTGAAGCCCTCCAGCAGCAGGTCATCTGCAGGGGGCGGGGGAGGTGAGGCGCGTGTCTCCCCCAGGCCTGACTCCTTGTGGGGCATCATCACCTCCATCCCCAAGGTCTGGCCGGTTTCTGCCACCACGCAGGGCCACCAGAAAACAAAGCTGCCCCCAGCCATGCTGTCCTAAGTCCACCTGCTCCTCGCATGTCCCTTCCCGTCACTCAAGGCCGGCGCTCTGCCACGTGAGCCACAGCTCCGTGTCCGGCTTTTGAGTGGCTAAGTGGAGATTCCTGTCCCGTAGGCTTTTCTGCCCAGGCTTGGACCCTCCGTCTTCAGATCCCAGCCTCCTGAGCAGCCGGGGCTATGGGCATGAGCCACAAGTGCTGGGCTCAAACAGCATTCTCCGCCTGTGCCTCTCCCAGGGTGCCGATCCCCTATAGTGCCTGCCTTAAACAATCCTCTTCTAGCTGCTGCTGGTGCAAATCACTACGATGAAACATCACCTGTCACATATTCTGGAATCCACATCACACTGCACAGAACAGGGAACAGAGGAAATGGGGAAGGTGGGAGGAGGGGGGAGGAAAGAGGAGAGGAGGGTGGGGGGAAAGGTGGAAGGGAGGAGAAGGAGAGAAGAGGATAGAGGAGGGAGCAGGAGGGAGGAGGGAAGAGGAGAGGAGAAGAAGGAGGGAGGAAGGAGGACGAGGGAGGAAGGAAAAGGAGGGAGTGGGAAGAGGGAGAGAGGGAAGGAAGGAGGAAGAGGGAGAGAAGGAGGGAGGGAGGGGGAGGAGAGAAGAAGAGAGGAGGGAAGGTGAAGAGGGAGGAAGGAAGGGGAGAGGGAGGAGGTAGGAAGGGAGGAGGGAGGGAGGGAGGAAGAGCTTCTTGACCTGGGTCCTATGAGGTCCAGGTCCTAGTCACTTCTAGACCCTGCAGACGGAGTGTCCGCATTGCTCAGCGTGCTGGCCTGTGGTGCACGTGAGCGCCCGTGTGTGCCCCTGGAGGCAGGCTGTCCGTGTGGAGCGTGCAGCCTGACTGCCTGCTCGGGGGTCAGTGGTGGCTCCGGGCTCCCCTCCCCCACCTTCCCCTACCCCTCCCCCCCCCCCCCCCGCCGCCCTGTCACTCACTCTTCATCTTGTCCTTGGCCCCCGCGATCATGTAGTAGAAGATGTGGAAGGTCCTCTCATCCCGGGCCTGGCGGATGGCTCGCGACTTCTCCAACAGGTCTGGGCACAAGAGTTAAGGATTCTAGAAACATCACTTCCATGTCCAGCTCATCTAACGTTGCCCTGGGGCCCCAGGAGGGCTGAGAGGCTTGGCCTTTGCCGCCCCTCCCCACATACATGGGGGACCATCCAGTTCTTTCTCTTTGTCCAAGGTCCCGGAGGACCTGTGGGGCCACAGGGTGCTCCTGCTGGATGCCCCCCCAAACCAGAAGGAGACAGGAGTCATGTGCCCCCAGCATGAGGCCTATGGTGGCCCAGGTAGTGCTGATCCTGCCCCAGCCAGCGTCCATGGCCAGCGCCATGGACTCCTCTCCATCCCGAGCCAGATTTAGACATGAGGGAGAGGCATCTGCTGCCCCGTGGCACTGCACGACCCCCCTCAGGAGGCGGGGGTCCCATGGCCCCTGCGCAGCCCCCAGGAGGGGTGTCTGAGGGATACAGGTCTCGATGTTGGCCCCCACGATGTAGCCAGTGACGTCAAAGTTGATGCGGATGAATTTGCCCTGCATGAGAAAACTGAGTTCAGACAGCTCAGGCCAACCCCCAGCTGCAGGTTCCTAACTGCGGGGGAGGGGGGGGAGTAGGTAATGTGGGGACCCCAGGGGGCACAGTGGGGAATGGGGCCTCTGGCAAACGCTCAGAGCCCCCTCAGCTCTGTGAAGAGCTAGTCAGAGGCTGAGGACCGTGTACCACCCTTTTGTGTGCTACCCTTTGGCTCCTGCAATGGTCCTGCATCTATGATGAGTGCACCCAACTCAAGATGGAAAAACTGAGGCTGGCAGGGACTAAGGGGTGCCCCATCGCGACTCGGCTGACCGGAGGCAGCGCTGCCCTGGGGGGGCAAAGGCTGCTGACTTTTCCCAGACCTCCCCTCAACACACACACACACACACACACACACACACACACACACACACACGGCTCTACTGCTTACAAATCTGGAGGAATTGTCGTTCTTGACGGTTTTGGCGTTGCCGAAGGCCTCCAGGATGGGGTTGGCCTGTAGCAGCTGCTTCTCCAGCTCCCCCTATAAGGCCAAGCACGGTGGGAAGGGGCTGACCCTGGGCTCTGGGCACGCAGGCGCTCTCCTGCCTGCCAGCCTCTCTTAGACCTTGGGCAAAGCCAGGAGAGGCCTCTGCCACCAAGGACGCATGTTTGCGAGCAGGGCCACTCCTCTGTCTGTCCTACAGCTGCACAGTCGGCAACCGGCTCTACGGCCCACGGTGGCCCACTGGAGCCCACATCTCCCTCAACAAATCACCCTCCACGCGTGAGGCCTCCTGTGGAAAATGGGGAGCCCCCAGCTTGGCCAGGGATGCTAGGATAGACGGTGGCACGAAGCTTTTGAAGCGGGTTAAACGCAGCCGCCCACAGGCGCTCACGCGATCAACCATGGCAGGAAAGGGCTAACCAGGAGGTTAAGCCATGCCAAAAAGCCACGAAGCCGCTCTGCCAGTCCCGGACTTGAAGGCCCCAGCTGGCCCCGGCTGCCTTCTGCGACAGGATGGAGTCTGGGTTTTCTCCTCCTCCTCCTCCTCCTCCCTGACAGCCCAGCCAGCGCCCCAGAATCTGGGGATGGGGGTGGGGCAGACATCTAGAAGCAGCAGCAGCAGGCCTGGGACTGGAAGCAACCACTGATTTCTGCATCTTGGGGGTGGGGGGCGGTCCCATAGCAAGATGGGACCCAGGCCTCGTCTCCATGGAAACCGTACCCCAAGTGGAATCACCCAGGATGGTCAAGGGGCTTCCTTTGGCTTGCAAGAAGCAGACTAAAGTTTTTTTTTTTTTTCTTTTTTCCAGTCCTGGGCTTGGACTCAGGGCCTGAGCACTGTCCCTGGCTTCCTTTTGCTCAAGGCTAGCACTCTGCCACTTGAGCCACAGCGCCACTTCTGGCCATTTTCTGTATATGTGGTGCTGGGGAATTGTATACGAGGCAAGCACTCTTGCCACTAGGCCATATTCCCAGCCCTAAAGTTGTATTGTCCAGACAAAGCTGGGGTTCCAATGCCCACCCCATCCTCCGGCTCTGGAACCAGGATGCTGGCAGGGGGGTGAAAAGGCCCTCCGGGGAGAGGGTCACACATGGAGACCTCATGTCACAGATGAGACGCGGCCCACAGCAGTGACTCAGCCACACGGTGGCTCCTCTGCCCCAGCATCCACTCGAGACACCCCTGGCACCCCAAGCTCGGCGTTAGACAAGAGCAGGCAGAGGGCATGGCGAGACCAGGTCCCCAGGGGCCTCACCAAGCCACCCACGCCAGGGCGTCGCCACCCCGCCAGGCTCTGCAGCCCCAGGCCAAGCATCGGCATGCAGAGGATGGATGGATGGCACTGCACACGCATGCACAGGAACACACGTGCACAGGGTGGGGCGGAGCCATGCTACGGACTGTCAATCAAGCCAGGGAGGCGGGGCCTAGCACTCCTATAAAACCACCGACAAGGCTCTCAACCAGACAGGAGCGGAACAGCTTCAGGTCCCTGCACTCGGGGACCAGGGGTGGGCTCACAGGGAAGGGGCAAGGAGTCCACTCTGAACTAGGGATCCCAAAGGGGGGTCCGTGGGTGGCCGGTGGGCTTCCACGCCGTGTCCTGGCACTGGACAGTACAGCGGGACCCATCGGCCACCATCAGGGACACCCACGGGTGCAGCAAAGCATGCAGGTCTAACTCCACGCCGTGCCGTCACACCACAGAGCACGCCGTTACTCACGTAGGCAAAGGACGGGCCTTGCTGCGGTCGCACCATTCGGTGAGGAACAAACGTCAGTGTTATTTCAGTCATATACATCTGCCCAGGTCTGAGCTCTCAACACCCCCAGTGGCTTGGGCGCCCCAGATTGACAAGAGCACCTACCCCCCGCTCCCCACCCAATGCTACATCCTGCCTCTACCCATCTCCCTCCCCGGCCTCCCTTCTTAGACACATTGTGAACGTTTTCTATAACTGCTGTGTGTGTGTGCGTGTGTGTGTGTGTGTGTGTGTGTTTGTATGAGTGTGTGTTACTGGGGTTTGAACTCAGGTCCTCACACTTACTAGGCAGGTGCCCAACCACTTAGGCTATTCCTCCAGTTCCTTACTGCTTCAGTTATTTCTCAAATAAGCTCTGACACTCTGACTTGGGGCTGGCCTCAGATCACGATCCTCCTACCTCTGCCTCCAAGTAGCTGGAATTACAGGCATGCATGCACTACCTCACCTGACCTGAGATCAGGGGGAAAATATTCAGGCGCATGGATGACCCCTGAAAAGATGACCCCTTGTTTTTACCCTGTAGGAATGGGCAGCAGTGAACAGTGTATTTTCACTGCCGTGTGAAGTTGAAGGCCATTTCTCCCCTAGGTGCCAGAGACACTTGGCCAGCCCCAGCCACGCCTTGCTTCCTGGGCTTGTTTGAGAAGGGGAGGACCCTGAGGCTGGGGTCAGCCCCAAGCCAGGTGTCCTGGGGGACCTCCGGACGCTGCCCTGCCACGCGTCGGCCACCCTGCCAAGCCCTCGCCTCGGAGGGCTCCAAGCGAGATGCAGAATGGTGGGTGGGGGTAACATCCCCGCCACGGTCAGACGTGGCCCCCGTCATTCTGCTGCGGTCCTGTCCCTACGCCTTCGGGCAGAGGCACTGGCAGGACCTGGGTCCCCTTCAGCCCCGTTCTCTGGTCAGCAGGACTGTGGCGTGGCGTGGGTCAGGGAAGAATTTCTGGGAGCCCTAAGGGGTACTGTGGGGGGCTGGGCCATTGCACCCCTGGCCCTGCTGGGGGGAGGGTCTGGAGCACCCCAGGACCTCAGCCATGAGTTACCAGAGGGCAAAAGTTACCAAGGCTGCATGCCAACATGGCCCCAACGTGCTCAAGCCTGGGAGACGGGCCTCAGAGGGCTGTGCTGCACCTCCACCCTGGGGTCCCCACCCGGGGGACATGCGTGGTCACCACCGTGGAGGGGGTGGGTCCTACCCCAGTGCTACTGCCCACAGGACATCCAGTCAGCCCTGAGAAGCCCAGAGCGCCATGGTTAGGCCGCTCGGGGCCCTGTGCACCATCCCCTGCCCTCCCCCCCCCCCCAGAACCCTTCCAGCCCCCCGGCCCTGGCTCACCGTGATGCTGGTGTCCTTCTTGCCCTTGTGCGACGAGGCCACCACCGCCAGGTACTGGATCACCTTCTTGGTGTTCTCCGTCTTGCCGGCTCCAGACTCGCCTCTGGTGGGAAAGGGGCAGTCCAGGCCTCGGCCTCACACAGGGCACCAAGCATACAGGCGGACCTCGGCCATGCCAGACACACCCCGGGGGGGAAACTGAGGCCTCCAGAGGGTGTGACTAGCTGGGAGGGGCTGAGTTGGGCCTCCACCCCTGGTAACACCTAAGCAGGGGAACCTCAGGTCTAATGCTCACAAAGGATTAAACAACAACAACCACAAACTCCCTGATCTTTGCTACCAAGGGTTGAATGCAGGCATGCCTGAAGTTTAGTTGTTTGTGATGGGGTCTGGCTGTGTAGCTGCGCTGGAACTCAAAATCCTCCTTCCCTGGCCTTCCTGAATGCTGGGATTACAGGTGTGTGCTACCATGCCTGGCTGGAATTGTCTACTGTGTGTGTGTCTGTGCACACGTGTGTGTGTGCACGCACTAGTCTGGAGCTTGAACTTGGGGCCTGGGTGCTGTCCCTGAGCATTTGTGCTCAAGGAAAGCTAGCACTCCACCAGTTGGAGCCACAGTGGTATTTCTGGCTTTCTGGTAGTTCACTGGAGGTTAGGATCTCACAGATGGCTTTGAACCACAACCCTCAGATCTCAGCCTTCTAGGTAGCTGGGATTACAGGCGTGAGCCACTGCACCCAGCCTGGAACTGTCTATATTGAAGGCACCTTAGCACTGTTGGGCCCAGAAAGGCCAGACAGGAGGTGGTTTGTGAGCAAGGACTTAAGTAGCTCTCAGGGTAGCAAACCTCAATGTAAGCCCTAGAAGTTGCCAATGTGGAAAAAAGAACAGGTTAGCCCACTGGCCCCTGGGCAGATACAAACGCTTTCTTCATCTGTGAAATTTCTCCTTCCCTCCCCACCTTGAGAGTCAGGGGTCTGACTAATGGTCTCAGTCAAACCCTGTCTGAGGTAATTTATGCTAAGGTATATATGACTGATATGTTCTGATTAGCAGGATTTTTTTTTAATTAAAAAAATCATTGGGGGCTGGGGATATAGCCTAGTGGCAAGAGTGCCTGCCTCGGATACACGAGGCCCTAGGTTCGATTCCCCAGCACCACATATACAGAAAACGGCCAGAAACGGCGCTGTGGCTCAAGTGGCAGAGTGCTAGCCTTGAGCGGGAAGAAGCCAGGGACAGTGCTCAGGCCCTGAGTCCAAGGCCCAGGACTGGCCAAAAAAAAAAAAAAAAAAAATCATTGGGGGCTGGGAATATGGCCTAGTGGCAAGAGTGCTTGCCTCCTACACATGAGGCTCTCGGTTCAATTCCCCAGCACCACATATATGGAAAACGGCCAGAAGTGGCGCTGTGGCTCAAGTGGCAGAGTGCTAGCCTTGAGCAAGAAGAAGCCAGGGACAGTGCTCAGGCCCTGAGTCCAAGCCCCAGGACTGGCCAAAAAAAAAATTTAAAAAAATCATTGGGTGCCAGTGGTTCATGCCTATTATCCCAGCTACTCAGAGGCTAAGATCTGGGGATCACAGTTTGAAGCCAGCAGGAGCAGGAAAGTCCATGAGACTCTTATGTCCAATTAACCACCAGAAAACTGCAGGTGGAGCTGCAGTTCAAAGGGGCAGAGCGCTAGCCTTGAGTGAAAAAGCTCAGGGACAGCAATCCAGGCCCTGAGTTCAAGTCCCATGACCAACAACAACAACAGAAAAAAAAAACACCCTTCTAGAACATGAAGGGGGCATTTTTTCACCATAGTGGCTTTTCTGGGGGCTCTGGTGACCTGTGTTTGTAACAAGAGGCTGGCACGGAGGGGCCGCCCCATCCCGGGGCCCCCCGATTTCCTCTGGCTCCCACTTTCTGAGTGGAAAACAGGAAAAGACAGAGTCTCCACTCCAGCTTTCCTTGTCCCCATCTCCTTCTGCCTGGACTCTCCTGTGATCTGAGCTCACTGAAACATTCTACAGCAGAAGAAAGCCTGGTTTTTTGTGTTTTTTTTTAAGTCTGGAGAAGAATGCGTCCACCCCCCCCACCCCCCCATCCTCGCCAAGGTCGGCTCAAGGTTCCTTGTGCTGAACCAGGATGGCCAGAGCCAGCCCAACCTCAATTCTTCTTCCTAATTAGGAAATGGAGAAATTAATATTCTCTGCCAAGCTCCCCTTGATAACTTTGCTCATGCTGGAAACAAAAAAGAAGAAAGAAACACATGTCTCAACTTGCAGGCCGGATCCGTCCACCGGGCCCACTGTCCTGAAAAACATTTGCTCGTTGCTTCTGGTGAACTCCTTCCTAAAGGCAGGGCTGATGAGTCCATGTGTAGTCAGAAGCAAGTCCAGCCCAGCGTGGGCAAGCAACTTTCCCTGGGTCACACAGCAAGGCAGGGACCCAGTGTGAACTCATAGTCAGATCCAATTTCAGGGCAAGAACTGATAGGAACTGAATGGCTATCTGTACAAAGCCCCGCACTCCCGTAGCTCTTCATGTCATCCACCTAGCTAAGAAAGGACTCATCAATTATTATCATCCACTAGGGGAAACTGAGGCCTGGAGAGGCCGAAGGAGTTTCTCAAGCTCTCACAGTTGCCTCTGCTAACCTACAGATTGGAAATAGGGAAAGAGCAAGATTTGAATTCAGGTCCTGCCATTATCTTCTATTCATTCTGATAATTAAAATAAGGAGAAAGACAGAGGATGCTCCAGCCCTACCTCCATCAAAATAATTCCAAAAAAAATCTAAAATCTTCCCTGGCCTTAGCAGGCACTGGGAAAATGTAAGCAAGGAACAATGAGTTAAGCCACTCAGTCATGTACACTATGGCATATATGAATGAGCTGGGTTCTGATGAGAGCAAAAGGGAGGAGGGGGACATTCTTACGGGAAGCCAAGCACACGGCTGGTCCGAAGACAACCCCAGCAGAAGACGATTCTCACCAGCCACCCCTGGCTCTTCCCCACAGTCTCCTTCCTTTCCCTCCCTGCCCCCAGCTGTGCCACTGCAAGGAGCGGGGTACAAACTCTGCATCTCTGCTTCTCCCCAGTGGGCTGCTTCCAAGTTTTCCTGACAAAAATAAACCATCCGGAGGCTTTGCCAAAGAAAACACCCCACTTTCCAGGCCCAGGGGTTGGAGCCCGGCAGAGACAGACTTATCTCCTGTTCTGACCCTGGAGCCCATGCATGAAGACGCCACCCAGGTCAGAGCCCCTACTTCCATCCTTGGGAACTTGGTGCTCAGCTCTGGCCCTCCAGGGGGCCCCCCAGTGGCCAGATGTGGCCTCCCGGCCTTGTAGTGACCCTCACTCAGCACAGCCCATGGCTGGGTGGGTGGAAAGATGAGTGAATGCAAATGAAAGGAGAGGTGGATGAATTGAGGGACAGAAGGATGGACAAATGGATGGGTGAGAGGAAGGACGGAGGGAAGGAGAGAAAGAGGGAAGGATGGAAGGATGGGCTGATAGATAAGATGGGCAAATGGATAGATGGCATTATGGCAAATGGATAGATGGATTGGGTTGGATAATGGATGAATGGATGGGTGGATGGGTGGATGGGAGTGAGTGAGTGGATAGATGATAGGTAGGTGGATGGTGGCTGATAGTTGAATGGATGAATGGATGGATGGGTGGTTAGGTGGATGATGGATGAATGGATGGATGGGTGGATGGGTGGATGGATAGATGGGTGGGTAGATAGATGGATGGGTGGGTGGATAGATGGGTGGTTAGGTAGATGATGGGTGAATGGATAGATAGATGGATGGGTGGATGGATAGATGGATGGGTGCATGGATGGGTGGTTAGGTGGATGGGTGATAGATGGATGGATGAATGGATAGGTGGGTGGATGGGCGGATAGATGGATGGATGGGTGGTTAGGTAGATGGGTGAGTGATGGACAGATGGATGGGTGGATAGATGGATGATGGATGGATGGGTGGGTGGATAGATGGGTGGATGGGTGGGTGGGTAGTGACCCATCTGAGATTTTCATCAACCTTACTTACCACCCAGGCCCCCATCCCTACTAGGTGCCTAGCACTTGGCACATGGCAAGTATTTGCTACCAGAATCTGCCTTTATGACCTTACAAGCTTGCTGTGAGGAGTACTAGGGGTAAAGCTTCCCCCCCCCCGAAAGTCAGCACACAGGCTCCAATCTTTAACCCAAGTGCTCTCAGGCATGGCTGGCGTTTAGGTGTGCCTGTCTGTGTGAGAACACCACTCTTGGTGTTTAATGAGCATCTACCCCATGCCGGGAAGGGAGGTGGACCCTTAGAGCAGTGAACGGATCGGGTGTCCCGTGGGCTTCGACTCGCACAGGAGGGGGTGAGGCAGATCCACTTACGTGCACAGAATGGACTGGTCCTCGCGATCTGCAGACAGAAAGGAGAGAGAACAGGGCTCTGAGCTCCGAGGAGCCTCATTCGAAAGCACCCACACTCTGGCCTGGCTGCTGAGACTGGGGAACACCGGGTCTCAGCCCCCGGGGCACAGCTCCAGGGTTCTCAGGAGAAAGCCGCCTGCAGAGCTGGGGGCAGGCGGGAGAGGGACAGGCAGAGGAACCCATACCTACCCTGTGCCTGAAAACTGGGCAGTCCAAATCACCTCCCATACCCTGGGGCTTGAACTCAGGGCCTGGGCGCTGTCCCTGAGCCCTATTGCTCAAGGCTGGCTGGCACTCTACCACTTGAGCCACAGCGCCACTTCTGGATTTTTCTGTGATTAACTGGAGATCAGAGTCTCATGGACTTTGCTGCCTGCACTGGCTTGGAACTGCGATCCTCAGATCTCAGCCTCCCGAGTAGCTAGGATGACAGGCATGAGCCACCAGTGCCTGGTTTTAATTAATTAATTTTTGAATCGGGTCTGGAACTTCTGCCAGGGGATGCCATCTTCTTACCTCTGCCTCCCAGAAGGCTGGGATTCCTGCACACCCCCTGCTGTCCCGGCCCCATCTGAGGAAGGACTTTGGTGGTGGGCGGGCAGGCGTGGCTAACGGGCTGGGATGGGGCCAAGGGTTCCCAGCAGGCTTTGCCCAGAGCCAGGAGATTTATAGGGTCACAGCCTCCGAGGCCTTGTGCCACCCGCCCGAGGCCGCTCTCTAGCCCCGGACATTCTCATCAGAAACCCAGCGTGGGAACTGCACAGAACACTGTGTGTGGAGCGGCCTGCCAGCCCCACCCTCCTGCAGGGCAGAGTTGTCCGCTTCCTCCCAGGAGCATGAACTCCCAGAGGGGCCGGGCCGCCCTCCCAGAGTACTGAGGCTTCTCTTCCCCAGCACCACCAAGCAACTCTGCTCCTCCCACCCCATCCAGTCTTTCTTGCAAGGGAATGTCGATTCATCATCTCACAACCACATGGAAGGGCACCCAAGTGTCCCCCTGTAAACCCTCTCAGATATAGCCCAGTACTCTGTCCCCACCCCTGTGTGTGACCTTGTGTGTCCAGATTCTGTCACTGAGGATGTTTTCAAGGCTCATCTCTATTGTACTAGGCATTGGTACTTAATTCCTTTTCATAACTAAATAGTACTCCATTGTGTGGCTAGATCACATGTTTATTTCTCCACCAATGGACATCTGGGTTGGTTTTTGTTGTTGTTTTGGTTTTACTTTGTTTTTACCACCTAGTTGTGGATACGTGTTCCAGACAGCATCCATATTCAAGTTTTTAATTGAGTACTCATTTTATATTCTTTTAGTATAGATACATGAACCTTGAAAACATGACACAAAGTACACCAAGCTCATCAGAAAAGGCCATCATCTCAAGTCGTGTGCCGGTGGCTTGCTCACACATGTAACCCTAGATACTCAGGAGGCTGAGATATAAAGATCACAGTTTAAAGCCAGCTGGGGAAGAAAAGTCCATGGAACTCTTATCACCAGTTAATCAACAAAAAAGTCAGAAGTGGAGCTGTTGTTCAACTGGTAGAGTGCTAGCCTTCAGCACAGAAGCTCAGGGATAGTGCCCAGGCCCTGAGTTCAAGTCCCAGGACTAGCAAACACACACACACACACACACACACACACACACACACACACACACGCCATATCTTATGCTTCCATTTATATGAACTGTCTAGAATACTTAAGTCTACAGAGGCAGAAACTAGATCCCCAGTTACTTCTTTGGAGGGTGATGAAAATATCGATTTAAAATCCCAGGGTGGGCATGTAGCTCAGTGGTAGAGAGCCTGCCCCAGATGTACAAGGCCCTGGGGTCAATCCCGCCACCACCCCCCCCCCCGACACACATAAAATGGTTGGCTTCAGGACCCTGTAATAATTAAGTTAGGATTGATCAATTATGACACCCCAGAGTAGAAAGATTTTTCAAAATCTGCTCATTGTATACCTTCTCTGAGTGCAGAGGGCTGACATCTTAAACTTCAGAGCCTGATAGGTTTATTCAATTTTTTTTCGTTATTCTCTTTTTTTTTAAATTTTTATTATCAAACTGATGTACAGAGAGGTTACAGTTTCATACGTTAGGCATTGGATACATTTCTTGTACTGTTTGTTACCTTGTCCCTCATGTCCCCCTCCCTCCCCCCCTTTCCCTCCCCCCACCCCAGATGTTCAGTTCACTTACACCAAACAGTTTTGCAAGTATTGCTTTTGTAGTTATTTCTCCTTTTTAGGTTTATTCAATTATTAAACTGCCTTCACTCATTAAACTGTTAGCACTTATTAAAGTGCTATTAAGGGCTGGGGATATAGCCTAGTGGCAAGAGTGCCTGCCTCGGATACACGAGGCCCTAGGTTCGATTCCCCAGCACCACATATACAGAGAACGGCCAGAAGTGGCGCTGTGGCTCAAGTGGCAGAGTGCTAGCCTTGAGCGGGAAGAAGCCAGGGACAGTGCTCAGGCCCTGAGTCCAAGGCCCAGGACTGGCAAAAAAAAAAAAAAAGTGCTATTAAAGCGGAGGTCAAGTGTTCAAAGGTATGCCCGGAAGACGGCTGGGATCACCCCACGTGGAGGGCTCAGCTGAGAGCCCTGGGCACCTGTGTCCCTTGTCTGCTGACAGCAGCCACTTGACAAGGGGGTGAAGACAAGACAGTTGTGAGCCAGGCCAGCTCCGCAGGACAGAATGCAGTCCACTCTGCCGGCTCCGCCTCCCCTGCTCTCTGAGGCCCTCAAGCTTTCCTCACGTCCCTGAATCACTCAACAGCCACCTCCCAGACCCAGGGCTTCCGCTCACAAAGGGGGAAGAGCCAGTAGTCTGGGGGCGGGGGGGGGGGAACCAGGCTGCGCCTCCCTCCTGCTGCTGGAAAGGACACCATGCTCACATCCAGTTAGCTGACCTGCAGCCCAGTCCTTCTGTTTCCTGTGGGCCTCAGTTTCCCCAGGTGTTAAAAGGGGGCTCATCATAGTATCCGCCCACCAAGCATATGTGCACAATCAGAAGAATGCACCACTTGCTATTTCATAAGAGCCACTGAGGAAAACACTAGAAGCAAAAGGAAATCTTCGTTGGTCTGCCTTACTCTGTAACTGGAAACTGTGTTGCTTCGCTGGGTGTGCCAGTCCATGCCTATAATCCCACCTACAGGTGGGAGGAGCTTAGCCCAAGCCCAGCCTGGAAAACTATGCAAGACCCTGTCTGAAAAACAAAAAACCCAAAATAACAACAAACCCTAAAGCAAAAAGGGCTGGAACCCCACCTCCATATCACCTCTATAATAACAATTACAAATACATACACTGCAAATGAACTATACAACTTGTGGGTGGGGGATGAGAAGGGAAAACTGGGAGAGAGGGAGGGAAGGGGTGACATGGTCCAAAGAGAAACATCTTCTTTACCCAACTTATATAACTGTCACCCCTCTGTACATCACTTTTATAATAACAAGTAAAAGATTAAAAATAATACAAAGTTTGCCGGGGGAAAATATCGACCATAATATTGTTTATTTCATGATACCACCTCTGCTCCTAGGAGTGAATTGGAAACCTATCCAAAATGTTCATGCACTTTTGTCTGTATCACCAAAAATAAAGAACCTTCTTGCTTAAAAAAAAGGAATAAAAATGAAAACTACAGAACCAGTTCAAGAGCTCCATCAGGGGAGCAAGAAGACTGCTAGCCGGGTGCCAGTGGCTCACACCTGTTGTCCTAGCTACTCGGGACACTGAGATCTGAGGATCACAGTGCAAATCCAGTCGAGGCAGGAAAGTCTGTGAGACTCTTATCTCCAATAAACAACCAGAAAAACAGAGTGGTGCTGTGGCTCAAGTGGTGGAACACTAGCCCTGAGCTGAAGAACTAGGATAGTGCTCAGGTCCAGAGTTCAAGCCCCACGTCCAACAACAACAGAGAAAAAAGATGACTTCTGCTACATGGGTGCAGAAGGAAATATGAAGGAAATGCTCTTCCCAAATTTCCCTGAACTTCAGGATGAAGAATGTGTTTGTGTAACATTCCAAGGGGTCCACTAAGTCTCCAGAACAATGAGGGGGGGACACAGATCCAGGGCAAGTCCTAGTGATATGCACAGGAAAATAACAATGAGTCTAGCCAAGCACCAATGTTCACTTCTGTAATCTCAACCACTCAGGAGGCTGAGATCTAGAGACATGTGGTTCCAGTCCAGGCAAAAACGTCATTTAGAAAGCCAGTGGCAATAATTAAGTACTCAGAAACTAGGTTGAGGGATGGGGGGGGAAGGGCAATTGCTATCTGGAGGGGAAAATAATACGTCACACAGTCAAAGAAAAAGTAATCGCAAGACAGTACAGAGAATACCATCTACATAGCCATAATAATCTAAGCTCTAAATAGCACTTATATGAATACTCGGAATGATGTTTTATGAAGCTCATTAAGCTTAAGTATCAGGAATCTGTGAGATGAGGAAATATGAGCAGGCCAACGAGATGAATGGGCTTCCATAGGTAAAAGCCAACAGGTGATGCGTAAAGCTGGAAATATTTTTAGTTGCCAGTAATAGAATCAAGCTATATCAAGATAAAGAGGCAAACACCTCCAGATCAATCCTAGAAGTTGATAACTGCTGACCTTAACAATCCTTCATGAATGATTTCACTGGAAACCATCTACACAGATACTTTTCGTGAAAAATCAACACTCATTTTTTTAAAAGGGAGCCAAAAATACTTGTATGCATTGATGTGGAACATTCTAGTACAATGAGGACAAGTGTATATAAATATCACCATTTGTAGGGAAAACAGTGGGGAGAAAACCAGATATTTAAGTTCCTTAGTTTTCTTTTTGTCAGAGGTGCATGGTGTGAAAGTAATTGTGTGCAAAGTTTTCAATCATTTTGTGCAAGAAAAAAAATTGCTTCATATTGTAGAAATCCCCAATCATGGCACCAAAAAGGTTCAGAGCATCTGGGATTTTTTCTTTTCTTTTTTGGTCAGTCATGGAGCTTGAACTCAGGGCCCGGGCGCTGTCCCTGAGCTTTTTTACTCAAGGCTAGTGCTGTACCAGTTTGTGCCACAGTGCCACTTCCAGTTTTCTGGTGGTTCATTGGAAGAGAGAACAGTCTCATGGCCTTTCCTGCCTAGGCTGGCTTCAAACCAAGATTTTCAGATTTCAGCCTCGTCAGTAGCTGGGATTACAGGTATGAGCCACCGGTGCCTGGTACATTTGGAATTTGGGGATGAATAGATTGCTGGTTAAGTACCTGGCACTCATACGTGCCACTAAGTACTTCCGATGTAGTACTTCATTTGATCCTCATGACAACCCTATGAGGGAAGTGGTGGCTAGTACAGTTCTTTTCCACAGAGTCAGCAGTGGGTACAAAGAGGTTCAATAGCTCATCCAAGCCCACACAGCACACGAGTGGCAAAGCCAGCATTTGAAGACAGGATGGTCTGAATTAATGTCCTGAACTAACGCGGTCACTGCTAGACAGTACTGTCTCTGTAGAAGGAGAGAAGCTTCTAAGAAAAACATGGAGGTGATTGTATGAGGATGTCATTTGTATCAAATTCAACAACAAGCTAGATGGACGGTGTCAGGATTACCAGGAATTGGGCAGGAGAGGGCATTTTATTTTTTTATTTATTTTTTTTTTTTGGCCAGTCCTGGGCCTTGGACTCAGGGCCTGAGCACTGTCCCTGGCTTCCTTTTTGCTCAAGGCTAGCACTCTGCCACTTGAGCCACAGCGCCGCTTCTGGCCGTTTTCTGTATATGTGGTGCTGGGGAATCGAACCTAGGGCCTCGTGTATCCGAGGCAGGCACTCTTGCCACTAGGCCATATCCCCAGCCCCAGGAGAGGGCATTTTAAAGAGGGAACTTCCTAGAAACATGTCACATCTTGTTCTACTATTATGACACCTAACAAATTAGTTTTTTGTTTTTGTTTTTGCCAGTCCTGGGCTTGGACTCAGGGCCTGAGCACTGTCCCTGGCTTCTTTTTGCTCAAGGCTAGCACTCTGCCACTTGAGCCACAGCGCCACTTCTGGCCTTTTCTACATATGTGGTGCTGGGGAATCGAACTCAGGGCTTCATGTATGCAAGGCAAGCACTCTTGCCACTAGGCCATATTCCCAGCCCTAAAAAATTAGTTTTAAGCTGGGTACTTTAAATAGGCACATTTTACCCCCAGTCACTGTTTATATTGACTTTTACCACAGTACGTTTATTATTATTACTGATATAATCGGGCTAAGACTCCTTCATCTGAAAATCTGAAAGCCAACACTTTTGGGCCCCTCTATAAGACACAAGCAGGAAATTCAATTTGATTCTCTTTTTCTGAGAATGAGACTCAAGCTGACCTCCAGTTGGAGATCCTCCCGCCTCAGCCTCCCAAGTGCTGGGATTACAGGCATACTGCACTATGCCCAACTTCATGTACAGAATTATGTAAAAGTATTATATAACACTTCCTCCAACCTATGGGTGCAAGGTAGATTTGAAACTTAAGTAATTTTCCTCTCTGGACTGGGGTCCCATCCCCAAGATATCTCAATATATGCGAATGTTCTAAAATCAACCCATAATTTGACATCTGAAACACTTCGGGCCATGTTATACTTGAATGCAATGCCCCTCAGGCTGTCATACCTGGGCAAGAGGGTAATATGTAAAAAAGCCTTCCAGCTAGCTGGGCTCTGGTGGCTCACGCCTGTAATCCTAGCTGCTCAGGGGGGCTGAGAAGATCACAGTTCAAAGCCAGCCAGGGCAGGAAAATCCATGAGACTGTCTCCAAATGACCACCAGAAAACTGGAAGTGAAGCTATGGCACAGGTGGAAGAGTGGTAGCCTTGAGCCAAAAAGCTCAGGCCCCATAATGACAGACAAAAACAACCATAAAAAGTCTTCAGGCTGGCATGAAGAAAGGCAAGAGAGGGGCTGAGCCTCCCCCTGTGCCGATGAGGAAACCGAGGCTGGAGAGGGAAAGGCATGTGTCCACACTCCCAAGGGAGTCTGAGATGGATGCCAAGGTGGCTCTTGGAGCCCTTCCCCTCTCTCCTCTTCCCCAGGAAGCTGGCATGGCTAGCCAGGGCTGCCTGGGGGGGGGGGGGGGGGGAGGGCTGAGTGTTGCCCATATTTGCCCAGGCAGCCTCCCCCTCCCCCTCCCACCGCCACAGACATCGCTTTGCTTTTCTTCCTTTTTCAGTCACAGCCCTGGGTCCCGGGTACTGCTTGCCAAGCTGGCATTCCTGGCAGGGATTCAGGGAGGCCGCCAGGGAAGCAGCACAGGCCGAGCAGAGCGGTGGCTGGCCCTACCTTGCAGCATGCTCCTATAGGCCGTGTCAGCGATGGCGTAGATGTGGGGGGGCATCTCGTGCCGCTTCTTCCCCTTGTACATGTCCACGATCTTCTCCGAGTAGATGGGCAGCTGCTTGTAGGGGTTCACTACCACGCAGAACAGCCCGGAGTAGGTCTGCACACACGGGAGGAAGGACAGTCAGATGCGTGGATGGACGGATGGGCTCTCCTGTGTCCTGACAGAGGCAGGGACCAAGGCTCAAGAAATAGGGGGGCAGGTACCCTGGATGACTGGGCTATCTTTGATTTTCTGTGTGATTTTAGATGGGCCTGGGTTCAAATCTCAGCCCCTGTGTCTTAGATGGCTGCCACTGCTGTCCTAGCTCAGAACTGCCCAGGGAGGCCACCAGCTCCCCATCTATGTCTGACAGGAGGGGAAACTGAGGCATGGGGAGATTGTGGCCACAGCCCAGAACTTGACCCTAAGTATGTTTCTCCAGAGCTCCTGCTTGTGCGGGACCACTAATGGAGCCTGCTGTCTTCCATAAACTGGACGCACACTGGTAGGAAGCACTGGGCCAGCCCTCCCCACGGGCAGCCTGGACGAAGGGGCCAGGTGTGACCACAGAATGGGGGGTCCACTGTGGGAAAAATCCACAGACACAGAAAGCACTCCCATCACTCCCCAAGGTTAGAGAGAGGAGAGGCTGTCAGTGAGTTTGGAGGTTGTGAAAATGTCCTGGGGCCAGTGTGTGGCTACGGTTCACCAGGCGTGGGCTCCAGGTTGACAGGGCAAACAATAAGAATTTCCCTGGCTGATGGATGGCTGAGATGGAACTAAAAAGAAATCAGTCTGGTCATTCTGAAAAGTATCAGAAGTGGAGCATGGGGCAGGGGGAGGAAGACAGGGCCTGGGGCCAGGCAGCACTCCCACGCACTGGACGGTGAAGGCCCAGGCAGAGGCCAGGCTAGGGATAGAGCTCACTGTGTCACAGCCACGGCCAATCAAACAACAGGGCTTAGGTGAGGTGGCCGAAGACCCCAGCAAAACCCTACAGCACTCTCTCATTCACTCGTTTTCATTCACTCATTCGTTTGCTCGTTTATTCATGCACTCGCTCATTCATCTTATTCACTCTATCTGGTGTGTCTTAGGCTCGTGTCAGGTCATAGGAGGTGGCAGAACCGGACTGCTGGAGGTTGTCTGATTGGGGGTTGAGGCTGACCATCAGCGGGCCACACGGCCGGTGGAGGCAGAGGGATGAATGGCAGGCTGGGAATGGCTGGGAAGTGTGAAGATCTGTCAGGTCCGGAGTGAACAGGGTCACACGAAACCAGTTTGAACAACCATCAGCCACCTACTAAGCACATACTAATACCAGGTCTGAGCCAGAAACCAGAAGGAAATAAATCTTTGGCAGCCATGGCTCTCCCAGAAATTTCTAGATCATGGGCCAGGTGTGGTGGTGCACACCGATCATGCCAGCTCTTTGAAAAGCCGATGTGGGAGGATCTCTGTCTGGGGCCTGCCTGGGAAAGATAACAAGACTATCTCTGAAAAACGGAAAACGCGAAAGGCCTTGTGGGTTCATGAGCCCACCCCTCCTAACAAACCGGGCTGTGCCTGGTGGAGGCGGGGATAGCAAGCTCGGCTGTGCCTGGCGGGGGCGGGGCTAGCAAGCCCAGCAGTGCTGGGCGGGGCTAGCAAGCTGGGCTGGGCTGGGCGGGGGCGGGGCTAGCAAGCTGGGCTGTGCCTGGAGGGGGCGGGACTAACAAGCTGGGCTGTGCCGGGGGGCGGGGCTAGCAAGCTGGGCTGTGCTTGGCGGGGGTGGGGCTAACAAGTTGGGCTGTGCCTGGAGGGGGCGGGACTAACAAGCTGGGCTGTGCCGGGGGGCGGGGCTAGCAAGCTGGGCTGTGCTTGGAGGGGGCGGGGCTAACAAGTTGGGCTGTGCCTGGAGGGGGCGGGACTAACAAGCTGGGCTGTGCCGGGGGGGCGGGGCTAGCAAGCTGGGCTGTGCTTGGAGGGGGCGGGGCTAACAAGTTGGGCTGTGCCTGTCGGGGGCGGGGCTTGTTAGCCCCGCCCCCATCCTCTGCCCCCTCCTCCATGAGGCCCTGGGTCTATATGAAGCGGGGAAATTGAGGCCGAAGGTTCAAGCGCGGGGAGGGGGGGGCAGCGGTGGCATCACGAGGCAGAAAGCATTTCTATCTAATCCACCCAGAGGAGCTCAGCGGGAATTTGAGGCTTTTCTTGTTTTTTAATCTCTTTCAGATGACACCCTGGAAAGGGGGGGGGGGATCTTTCATCTATTTTGGACTCAAAGATCATGTCAGAGGATGGAGAAGGCCTGTGCTCCACTTCCTGGCATGGGGAACACCTCTTAGACGGACCCCAAGGAACCCAGTCCTCACACGCACACAGCTCCCTCCCGACTGGGGCCCTTGGGAAAGCCCACATGCCAACCTCGGAGGAGAATGTTTCCACACAAAAATGCCGTGCACACACGAAACTTCCTTCACTCAGAGAAAGAAAGATGGGCCTTCAGGGCCTGGGTGTGCTTGCCTAGCAATGGAACAAGCTACTGAAGTGAGTGGACATGCATTAAATGACAGACATAGGCTGGGTATGGTAACTCATGCCTATAATCCCTGCTATGCAGAAGGCACAGATAGGAGGATGGAGAACCCAGGTCTACCTGCACAAAAGGTGGCCCTCTCCAAAATAATAATAATGAAGCAAAAAGGACTAGGGGAGTAACTCAAATGGTAAAGCACCTGCCTAGCAAGTGTGACTCTGCCCAATGCAGCATAAAACAAAACAATAACCAATGAAGTGTGTGTCGGTCTAAGGCCTAGACTAGGGATATCACATGATACAGCTGTAGCCCTTCAGAGGTAGCTGGGGGTGGGGAACCTCACTCAAGCAAGGGTCTACCACTTGAGCCATGTTCCCAGTCCTCTTGCTTTTAGTTTGTTCTTAATAGGATCTTGCACTAACTTGGCCTGGTCTGGAAAAAGAAAATAAAAGAATGTTCTAGATCTGTGCCACCTAACTGTACCAAACACAGTGCCTGTTGAGTGCTTGATCTGGGGCGAAGATACCACTGAAGAGATGAAATTTTAAATAAGAGTATTTAAGACATTTTCTATTGCTGGGTACTGGCGGCTCACACCTGTCATCCTAGCTACTCAGGAGGCTGAGATCTGAGGATCATGGTTCACAGCCAGCCAGGGTGGACTCTTATCTCTAATGAACCACCAGAAAACCGGAAGTGGAACTGTGGCTCAAAGAAGCGGTAGAGCACTGGCCTTGAGCAGAATTAGAGCACTCAGGTTGTACGTTCAAGCCCCACGACTGACAAATAAAAATAAACAAGTTTATATTTGAACACAGTTATTTAAACACCTCAATAACTCTCCTTTAACCTGTAAATATGTATCTTTAACCTGATTAAAGGTAGGCCCACGTGGCCAGTGGCTGGCCATGGCTGGGGCCATGCTAGGCCACTGAGGCCTGAAGTTAACCCAATAGGGGAGTAGGGTGGGGATACCCATCCCCGCCATCGCTTAGCACCCCCAAGCCCGCACCCCGGGCCCCAAGTCACTCACGTAGATGAGGCCAGAGAAGTAGCGCTCCCTCAGGTTGTGCAGCACCGAGGCCTCATTGAGGCAGGTGAGCTCCGCCATGTCCTCCACCTTGGAGAACTTGGGCGGGTTCATCTTCTGGATGTCATCCTTGCCCACCGTCACCTTCTTGCCATTCTCCACCAGCTCTACCACCACCTCGTCGCCCTTCTCCTCCTTCACGCTGGCTGCCTCGAAGCCCTGCTTCTCGGATGGGACCCACACCAGCTTCTTGGCCACCCAGTCTGCCTGCGCCATCGGGCTGTTGAGGAAGTTCTTGTCCACGAAGAGAAACTTCTCGTCATCGCTCAGCTGACCCTTCTGCGCCATGGTGCCCACGGGTGCCCTGTGCGGGACGGACACACGGTCAGCGGTCAGCAGCAGGCCAGAAGGGAGCCCCACACCACCCCTATAGTCTACAGAAGAATCCAGAAGGTATGAGAATGCTCCCCTCCCAGTTTCTATTGTCAAAAGATGCAAATAGCCACATGGATGGCACATGCCTGTCATCCTAGCTACTCAGAAGGTTGAGATCCGAGGATCACGGTTCAAAGCCAGCCTTCAAAGGAAAGTCCCTGAGCTGTGGCACAAGTGGTAGGCCACCGCCTTGAGTGAAAAGCTAAGGGACAGCACCAGGGCCCTGAGTTCAAGCCCCAGGGCCAGCACAAGAAAATAATATAAAAGAGGAAGGGGCAGGGGTAATAGCTCATGGCTGTCACCCAAAGTACTTGGGAGGTAGAGATTAGTGGGTTATGACTCAGTGAGCAAAACTAATAAGACTTTATCTCAAAAACAAGAGTGATATGGTAGTGCATACCTGTACTCTCAGCTACATAGGAGGTAGAGTAGGAGGATCACCTTCTGAGGTGGGCCTAAGCAAAAGCCCGAGTCCCTATCTGAAAGACACTGGAGCAAAAAGGACTGGGGAGGCGGTTCAATTGGCAGAGCACTCGCCTCAACACAAGGCTCTGAATTTAAACCCCAGTACCACCGAACAAGGAAGAAGGAAGGAAGCAAGGAAGGAATTATAAAACAACAGCCATAAAATCACACTTCCTCTTTTCAAATATACTGGCAACCTATCTAGAGGAGTACACATTGATCAAATACAGTTATTTTTATCTTCTATTATATGACTTTCCCCATTTATCCACATTTACTCCTGATAGAGTACATACGACGTACAATTTGCCATCTTAGTCTTCTTTGTGGGCAATACCGGGGTTTGAACTCAGGGCTTTGCACTTGCCAGGCAGGCCCTCTACTACAGGCACCACACCTGAGACCCCATCTTCAGTGAAGTGGAGGGGGGCCCAACCCAACCACCCCTCTCCACAACATCCTTGACCTTGCAAAACTGAAGTGCTGTCAAGTACTGACAACACACCCCGCTCGCTCCTTCCACCAGCCTCAGCACCCACTGCTCCACCTCCCCTTCCATATCTCTGTGCCAAGTTCCTCCTGGGAGGAGAGGCATAGACTATGTATCTTTCTTGCACTCGGGGCAGTGTCCTCAACACTGTCAGAATTTCCTTTTTTAAGGCAGAATAGTATTCCATTGTATGGACAGACCACAGCCGGTCTATTCATTTATCCACGGGTACCTGGATTGCTTCCCCATCTTTGCAATGGTACATAATGCTATAGTGAGCGTAGGCATGCTGCCCTTTATGCATTCTTTGTCAGATTGGACCTTTGAGAACTCTTGATTACATTGGTGATCAGTAGATTTTATAAGGCCATTCGGAGGGACCATGGCATGAGGAAAAGGTGAGGATGGGAAGAGAAGCGGTTGTAGATTGTGTGCCTGTTTGGCTTGGCTAAGAGGGAAAAGAAGAGCAACACCCACTGTGGTCAGGGAAGTGGGAGCCGGGACTCCATAGAGATCAGAGAGCCCCAGAACTACGCCTATGCCTGGATCAGAGCCAAGCTTCTTAGAGTGCAGCCTAGAGGATCTACGTATGGGGGTGGGGGGCCCTCTACGAGCTGACTCAAAAAGAACAGAAAGTCAGGAAAAGATGGCTCATAACCCCAGCTACTCAAGAGGCTGAGATCTGGGGATCACAACGTGAAGCCAGCCTGGGCAGACAAATCCGAGACTCTCATCTTCAGCAGCAAAAAGCCAGAAGTGGAGCTGTGTCTCTAGTGGTAGAGCACCAGTCCTGAGTGAAAAAGCTCAGGGACAAACAGCAAAACCCAAGATATCAAAAAGACATTTGTACTTCCATGTTTATCGCCGCACAATTCACAATAGCCAAAATATGGAAACAACCCAGATGCCCCTCCACAGACGAATGGATCCAAAAAATATGGTACTTATACACAATGGAATACTACATAGCGATTAGGAATGGTGAAACATTGTTATTCGCAGGGAAATGGTCAGAACTTGAACAAATAATGTTGAGCAAGACAAGCCTAGAACACAGAAAACAAAGGGGCATGATCTCCCTGATATATGACTGTTAACAAAGGGAGACGGAGAGACAGTAGAGACCAAGTCTGGGAAACCAAAAACTGCTTGTCAAATAGTATTCCCCACAGGATTGGGGCAGCGACCCAACAGTATGTAACTAAAACCAAACAATTACTCAATATATAAAGGTCAAAAATTGACCTCTCAGGGGAATACAATAGCTCAAAAGCTAGGTATGTACGTTCATATAAGACTACTGTCCACATATGGTCTAATATCGACATTACATTTAAAGCCCTAGGCGAACTTTCTTGTGTGTGGCCACGTGGCTACTGTATATGTTCTCGATACATTGTGTATTGTATATATGTCTACCTGACCTAGAGAAGAGATAGAAAAACTGGATGTAAGATATCACAAGAAATGTACACACTGCCCTACTATGTAATTGTACCCTTTTTGCACAACACCTTGTCAAAAGATTTGTGTTCAATTAATAAACAAATAAAAAAAAAAAAGAAAAAGCTCAGGGACAGCACCCAGGCCCCAAGTTCAAGCCCCAGGACTGGCACCAAAATATAAAAAAATTAAAGCCCAGGATTCTTTTTCTAGATTTCCCCCCAGTGTGAGGAAGGAGCCGGGGGTGGGTATGACCGGCCGTGAAGCACACCTAAACCTACTTGTCCAATCGCCACCACTTATGGGGCAGCTCAGTGCCCCTGAGAGCCTCCATGGGATTTGCAGAATGTTCCATTTCTTTGGAGCAGCAGCTGACGCACTGTGCAGCTTTGCCTGGTCAGGCCATGTGCATGAGCTGCCTTCACTTAGCCAGAGGAACAAGCAATGCAACCGGAAAATAAAAGCAGGCAGGGGGATGGGGGCAGGGAGGGGGGCTCATCTGATCCAAGATGAAAACACAGGAACATAGAGCAAGTGCAGAGACTGAGTCCCTGCCCGAAGGAGGCGAGGAGCCCCCCCCCCCCCGCCCCGCTTTGATGCCATCACCCTGATGAAGTGCAAAATCCTCTTTGGTCAGAGGGAAACCAGCTGCACAGGCCTTTCCCAGACTGGGCTCCTTGGAACCCTAAGGCCCTGGAATTTCTGGAGGCTGCCCCCAGAGCCTGAAACGTGCAATGTGAACGCTCTACCATGTCAGTCACATCCCAGCCCTTGGTTTTTCTTTTTCTGTTTTTGTTTTGTTTTGTTTCTGAGACAGAGCCTTGTGTTACCCTTGCACAGCTTGGCCTGGAACTTGTGGTTCTTCTGCCTTTGCTTCTGCAGGAGCTGGGATTACAGGTGTGCACTACCATACCTGGCGTTCCCTGGGGTATTGGAGATGGGGTAGGAAGAGGGAAGGTGAAAAGGTCTCCCCATCATGGTACTGATGTGACCACTGATGTGGTTAGGAAGGTGCCAGGCATTATCTGCCTTTCACTAAGACCCACAGTGCACACTGGGACCTCTAACTTCCTGGCTATCATTCTTATCTACTAACCTGGAGCTCCCTAAAATAATGCTTGGCTATATAATGACCTTGAGAAAATTTAGTAAGCTCATCAAATTATACCCACAACGAGCACAAAGCTGCTAAAGCATGCTGAATGCTGTGTGTGTGTGTGTGTGTGTGTGTGTGTGTGTGTGTGTGTGTTTTCCTGGGCACTGCCCCTGAGGTTTTTCCTCAAGGCTGGTGATCAACCACATGAGACACAGCTCCACTTTTGGCTTCTTGCTGCTTAATTGGAGATGAGAGTCTCTTAGATTTGTCTGCCCAGGCTGGCTTCACACTGTGATCCTCGGATCTCAGCCTCCTCAATAGCTAGGGTTATAGGTACAACCCACCAGCACCAGGCATAAATAGCAGCTGTTATGTGTGTGTGTCTGTGTGCAAGAAAGTATCAGGGGGGCTGGGGATATGGCCTAGTGGCAAGAGCGCTTGCCTCTTATACACGAAGCACTGGGTTTGATTCCCCAGCACCACATATACAGAAAATGGCCAGAAGTGGCGCTGTGACTCAAGTGGCAGAGTGCTAGCCTTGAGCAAGAAGAAGCCAGGGACAGTGCTCAGGCCCTGAGTCCAAGGCCCAGGACTGGCAAAAAAAAAAAAAAAAAAAAGTATCAGGGCTTGAAAAGTTGCTTGGCTTTCTTGCTCACAGCTGGTGCTCGACCACTTGAGCCATGTGTCCAGCCTATCTTTTTTTGTGGTGTTGGGGATCAAACCCAGAATCTCATACATGCTAGGTATGTACTCTACCATGGAGCTATAGCTCCAGCCCCAGCTGGCTCTCCAGGAGAGCCAGACCTGAGGATCATGGTTTGAAGCCAGCCTGGGCAAGAAGGTCTTTGAGACTCTCATCTCCAATTAACCACCAAAACGTCAGAAGTGGCGCTGTGGCAAGTGCTATAGCACCAGCCTTGAGCAAAGAAGTCAAATGAGAGCATAAAACCCTGAGCTTAAGTCCTAGAACTGGCACAAATATAAACAACAAAAAATATATAAATGCACAGTGCAGATGTGACAGGTACAAAGGGGATTTTGCAGTCCTTCTCTACAACCACTTGCCAATATTTAGCACTTTAAAAGGGCATGGCCATGCTAGGCACCGTGGCTCATGCCTGCAATCCTGGCTACTCAGGAGGCTGAGATCTGAGGATCATGGTTCAAGGCCAGACTGGGCAGGAAAGTCCTTGACATTCTTATCTCTAATAAACTACCAAAAAGCTGGAAGTAGAGCTGTGGCTTAAGGATAGTGCCCAGGCCCTGAATTCAAACCCCAGGATCAGTACCAAAAAAATAAATAAAATAAGCACAAGGCCATTAACTTAGTGATTTCATTACAGGAAATTCATGCCACAAACACATTTTAGTAGATGAAAAGAGATACACAGGGTGAACGTCCTTAATCCAAGAAGCTCCAAAATGTCTGACTTTTGGGGTGCCAACAAGATGTCTCCCTTGACCCTAAGTGGTAGGTTGCACTTCAAACATGTAACTAAAATGACTGCCTAAAACAAACATCCGTGACAGCATGTGCAGACTCACACGCGCAAACATGCTAACTGCAGCAGGGTAGACTTGGGAGGATTCTGACGGGGTTACTTACAGCCCCACAAAATGAACACTAGGAGGCTGGACCATTGCTGTCATGTGAAGATGAAGCCAGGCTACTGGAGGGGAGAGGAGGGGCTGGGAGAGATGGGGGGGCACCGGGGACGGGGTGACACTGATCAACCCACAGGTTAACCTCAAAGCCCCTGATGCAGCTACTTGAATAATAACAAATAAAAATAACCCCCCCCCCCCACAAAAAAGGCCTCATTACACAGCTAAGGTGTGCACAGCACAGAAAGGAACGCCGTGTCCCTACTTGCATCCCATCCCCAAGGCATCTCATGATGCAAAGACAAACACTCCCAAATCCCCCTGAAGCCCCCAAATCCAAGCCCCTGAGGGTCCCAGGCACCCAGGAGAAGGGAGCGCCCTGTCCTGGTTGCAAGGGTTCCTTCAAATTCTTGCTAGGATGTCTCCGAGCTCAGTGCTCCTCCTCATGTTGGGGAGGCCGGGCAGGCATCTCGGGAGCAATGGAAGGTGTGGAAAGACTCCTTAGAGGCCCAGAGTGAATCGTAAGTGATTCATACACTGACATGTTCAATTGAAACCCCTGACAACATTTAGATGATATAATTGGGAAGGAAGGCAATAATGAGGGAGTCACTCTCCCTCCCTCCCTCCCTCCCTTCCTTCCTTTCTTTTCTTCCTTTTCTTCCTTCCTTCCATCCTTCTTCTAGTGTCTGTGTCTCAAAGGCTTTTTGGCCTCTACTAGCCTCAAATCTCGATCCTCACATCTCAGCCTCCTTATTATCTAAGATTACAGGTGTGAGCCACCATCCCTCCACACAGAAGTCATTTCAAATTACTGGTTGGATCGCTCTGATCCCTCCAAAGAGGAACAGGGTTTATAAAAAGCAACAACACAAAAGGAAATTTAGGGACACATTTGTGCTTTAGAGTTTCCTGGGGTTTGGCTATCTATGAGCTGTGCCACATGGAAGAAATTCCTTACCATCTCTGTTCATGTTTGTTAGAAATGACCGTCCACTGAAGTTTGACCTGGTGCTGGGTTGACCTTCACTGATGGATGGGGGTGACACTGGTTGAGACAAGTTGTACTTACAAATTGATATGTTGTATTGAAACCTCTTGGGTTGGGGATATGGCCTAGTGGCAAGAGCGCTTGCCTCGTATACTTGAAGCCCTGGGTTCGATTCCCCAGCACCACATATACAGAAAATGGCCAGAAGTGGCGCTGTGACTCAAGTGGTAGAGTGCTAGCCTTGAGCAAAAAGAAGCCAGGGACAGTGCTCAGGGCCTGAGTCCAAGGCCCAGGACTGGCAAAAAAGAAAGAAACCTCTTTGTACAACTACTTAAATAAAACTATATATTTTTTAAAGGCTTCACACCCCTTCCTCCCCAAAGGGAGGAGAAAACCCCGGGCTTGTGGAACCCTGTTTTCTTTATTGACTGGTTGAGCTATGGAGCAAGTCTATGAATCTACTTTTATGAATGAGAGCCAGTGGCAGTGGGACCTGCTCTAAAGACTTGCCATAAATGCTGTCCAGCAACAGTGCCCAATACACACTGGGTATCAAGGACTCATGCCTACAGCCCTATCTACTCAGGAGTATGAGATCTAGAGGATGGAGGTTCAAGGCCAGGAAAGGCAGAAAAATCCCAGACTCTGTCTCCAAAAATACCTGGCAAAAAGCCAGGCTGGAGGCACCAGCCAAGCAAGCCAAGCAAGTTTGAGGTCCTGAGTTCAAACTATGATACTACAAGAGAGGGGGAGGAGGGAGGGAGGGAGGGAGGGAGGGAGGGGGAGGGGGGAGAGAGCTCCCCCCAAAACACACTGGGCATTTTCCTTATTCCTATTTTTTTTTGTCAGTCCTGAGGCTTGGACTTGGGGCCTGAGCACTGTCCCTGGCTTATTTTTACTCAAGGCTAGCACTCTGCCACTAGAGCCACAGTGCCACTTCTGTTTTTTTCTGTTTATATGGTACTGAGGAACTGAACCCAGGGCTTCATGCATGCTAGGTAAGCAGTCTACTGCTAAGCCATATTCCTAGCCCTCCTTAGTCCCACTGTACAGACAGAAAAGTTGAGGTTTCCTGAAGGCCAGTGAAAGTGGCTTTAAAATCTGCTTGTGGCCTGTTGTGATTCTCATAGATTTGAAAGTGGGCTTTTGTTTCCTAGAAAAATTGAGCATATTTTAGACTTGCCTGGTGGTGCCTTATAGCTTCAATTACACTTGTTCGGATAGAATGCCCAGAGGAAAGGGAGAGACAATGACCATCAAAAAAAAATTTTTTTAAACCTTAAGTAAAAAAAAACCATGGTCCTTTCCCTCCAAATATCCTGGACTTGGCTCCCCCATATCTTCCTGAGGGGGGACCAGAAGTCCCCAGGGCTCAGCCAGCAAGGCTGGGTTGTTGGCCGGGGGGGCTGGGCGCTGGAAAACACTACCATACATGGGCATGTTTGCCTCCATCTCAGCCCTCCCAGAAAAGTAATGATAAATCCATAACAAATACCTTGTACGGAATCGTGCGTCTATTTCAGACATGATAATAAAAAAAAATACAGCATTGAGGAGTTGAACTTGGGAGGTTACTCAAAGGCGGCCCTAGGAATCCAGAAGCACCTTAGGTCATCAGCTCCAACAACAGAACAAACTGTTTTATGTTCTTTTAAATTCCCCAAAAGTTCAGTTTATGTTTTCTTCAAAGAGAAGATGATAAATATTTACGATTCTGGAAGAATTTGGTCCTACCAGAAACCTCACTTCCAAAGAGATTGGGTCCACAGTAAAGGGGGAAAAAAAAAAGTAAATGATGAAGGTGAGGTCAAGGGTATAAAACTGGCATCAGATTAATCAGGGAATGGGCTTGACCATTTATCTGCTGTGTTCCACAGGTGGTGTCTCAGCCTCTCCGCGCTTCAGCTGTCTTCTACACTAAACAGGCACTTAATGCCACTCTGATGAAGTTGGAGCAATGATTAAATGAGATCAGTTAAGAGATCTCATAATAATTATGTGGCATCAGGCACCTGGAGCTCACACCTGTAATCCTAGCTACTTAAGGAGAATGACATCCGAGGATCACAGTTAGAAGCCAGATGAGATAGGAAAGTCTGTGAGACTATCTCCAATTACACACACACACACACACACACACACACACACACACACACACACAGGAAGTAGAGCTGAGGCTCAAGTGCTCAAGTGGTAGACCTCTCCAGCCTAGAGCAAAAAAGCTAAAGGACAGTTCCCAAACCCTGAGTTCAATCCCCATGATCAAGACAAAATAATAATTACTGTTATGGCACAATGATAATAGAGCCCCATCAATAGTAGCTGTCTTGGTGGAAGACTCCAACGGCTTTCAGAATCATCTTCCACATCTTATTTCACATCCTGTTATTCACCACGTTCTGATCAGCCCCTTCAAGCTCCCTTCTTTCAAACCCTCAACCCTCAAATGTAGTTCTAAGCAAACCAAAGAACTGAAGACAGAACCAAACAAGATATAGCTATGCAAAGGAGTTTATTAACAGTCCGGCCTGACTTCCTTTGGAAAAACTGGCCAGCACACAACATAATCAGACCTTAATATTACCTGGAACTGCTCACTTCCTGCCCTGGGTTTCTAAATATTTCCTTTCTATTTTTTTGCTCCTGGACTTTTTGTGATGCTTTTCTACAACCTGCAAGACCCCCGTCAGCCAGCTCAGCTTTTCTGGCTACTCCAACATCACAGTAAGCTTTGTCTTCATGCAGGAAAGGCCAGCCTCATCTAACCTAGGGCAAGTGTAGGTCCTGGATGCAATCTGGGACTTCCCAAGCCCCGGATTTCTGGGACCTCTGAAGTCAACCTTTAGAGGATGGAGGACTTGGATCTGGGTACACAAGTCTTACACCAACCAGACTCACCTCCCCCGGAGTATTGACAGGTCCTCCTCTCCCTGGTCCAAGGGCCCCTACTTTTAACTTGATTCAACGTGTCAACATAACCCAGGGCAGCGATCCATTCACCAATGGACTCGCTCTCTCCATCCGAGGCACAGTAAAGTGCTCCAAGGCACTTTTTTTTCTTTTTGGTACCCAGGATAACCGTGCAAAGGCAGCTACTGGGCATGAGGTTACCAGCCTGCAGGGCCTCAAGCGAAAACCACCTGTGAGTCCCCCTGAGTCACCTGTGAGAATCACCAGGACCCCCTTCCTGCTACACTCTAGCCATTCATTTTCCCAGAGTAGTTTTTCCCAAAACTGGAGGAACCCTGGCGTTGGGCCCGGGCTTGGCATCTGGAGGATGGACTGCTCGGCATAGTCTCCTAAGTGAGAGGATGACAGAAACCCTCCCCCAGCGCTCCCCCAGCCCAGCTGGACCCTCCAGCCCTCCCCTCTGCCCCAGGAAGGCCAGCAGTACTCACAGTCCTCTGGGGGGCTAGGAGAGGAGACACCGGATGGAGACTCAGATCTGGCGTGCTTCCCAGGCCCGGGCGTCCAAATCCCCTGCGCACCCCGGACGCCCGGCTTTATAGAGACCCCACTCAGCCAGCGGGTGGGAAAAGGGTGGTGGGGCGGGGCTAGAGGCTGGGCCTGGTGGGAGGGGCGGGGCCTGTCTTTAAGACTCAGGGTGGCCCGCAGGGTGGGGAAGGTGTGGGGCGGGGCCTGGCGGAGATGGGCGGAGTCTGGAGGGGCGGGGCCTGTCTATATAAAGGCCCTGCACGCCCAGTGGGGTGGGAAAGCTGGGGCCTGGTGCCCAGGGTTCGGGCGTGGAGGACGAGGCATGAGGGGCAAGGGCGGGGGCTGGCGGGACGGGGTGGGTCCAGCCTCGCTTTCCGCTGAGTCCCCTGCAGGACCCCCGGGGAATCGCTGTCACCTGCCCCTAGGCGCACCTGGCCGCGGTCACATGGAGAAGATCCGTCCTGGCGGGTCTGACCGTTGCCGGTGGCCACTGGGGGTCCCTAGAGGTGGCGTCTGTGGGGGAACACTGACGAATTTCTTCCCTGAGCCAACGCCAGCCGCCTGGGCTGATTTAATTAACCTCTTCCTGCTCTGATCGGCGTTCCTTATTCCTTCCTATACCCCGCCCCACTCCCCCCACCCCCTCCCCGGGGTTCGTCGCCCGCCGCGGTGGGGACCGGTGACTTTTTGAACTTTGCAAAGTGCAAAGCAGGAGTCTCCCCTCCCCACACCGCCTCTCCTTGGGTGCGGAGAATTGTGCGGGAAGGGGGCGCTTTCTGGAAAAAAAAAAGTAACTTTTTCCGGAAGACTACTCCCACCCCAGCCACCAGAGTAAACGTGGGTCGCCAGCGCTCCGGTGTCCCCCCCAGCTGTGCCTCCGCTTGCGGGCAAGGGGTGGGGGATGCGGAGCATGGGAATTGCCTGAGTCTGCAAGGTGCTGTCCAGGTGCAGAGAACCCCGGGGGGAGGGGGGGCTTCCCCGGCTCTACCAAGGACCTCATGTGTCCCCCGGGGGTGGAGGTCCTTTTAGACTAAGGTGCCGCCAGGATCCCCGTCCCAATCTCTCCCCAGGACATTGGGCCTGGCTTCTCTGGCTCCTCTCTGGCTCTAGCTCCCTCCGTCTCTCCATCAGTTGTCACTCTGTCTGTCTGGTTGCCCCCCCCCCCGCCCGTGCTTCTCTCCCTGTCACACGCGCGCGCGCACACACACACACACACAGGCCGTAAAAGGAAGACGAGGCAGCGGACTGGCCCCATGCCAAGGCCGGGACGCCGCACTCCCCGGGGCGCACGGGCTCCGAGGTCCGGGGCCGAGCCGGTCCTCTCTCCCGGGTCCTCCCTCCCCAGCCCTGGGCGGGGGACAACCCAAAAAGGCCAGGCGCCGGAGCCTTTCTGCAGGAACTCCCCGAGCCGCATACCAGCCGGGCTGCCCGCTCCCACTGACTAAATATGGTGCCGTGCGCACGGCCAGCGGGTGGGGTGCTCCTAGCGCTGGCCACCCAGCCCCGCGGGGTGCCAAGGGGGACCCCACGGCTTGGGGCAGAGCCCGAAGGGACGGCCTCGCCCACGTGGGGCCCCTGCCGCTGCAAGCCCGAGGTTAGCGATGGTGGGGGGGGGGGGCGTTGGGAAGACCCGAGGGAAGCTCAGAATTTGGCCGCTGCCCATTTCCAACAATCCCTGCCCCCTGCAAGGGTGTCTTTATCCATGTGTGTTGGCGGTGGGAACTCTGCGGACAGTGCTGGGAGTGTGTGTGTGTGTGTGTGTGTGTGTGTGTGTGTGTGTGTGTGTGTGTGTCAGTAGTAGCCTGAACTCAGGCTCTTGTGTTCTCTCCCTTGGCTTTTTTTTTTTTTTTTTTGCTGAAGGTGTCCTACCACTTGAGCCACAGCTCCACTTCCGGCATTTGGGTTGGAGATAAGAGTCTCACAAACTTTCCTACCAGGGTTATCTTCAAAACCTGATCCTCAGATCTCAGCCTAAGTAGATAGGATGGCAGGTGTGAGCCACCTGTTGTCAGCTCCTCCTAGCTTTTTGTAAACCATCCTTAAGCTGATATCAGATACACAAGGGACATGTTTGTTGTTCTGTGGCCAGTCAGGGGGTATGAGGGAAGGCCCAGAGCTGTCTAACATCTCTCTCTCTCTCTCTCTCTCTCTCTCTCTCTCTCTCTCTCTCTCTCTCCTCCTCATGGGCATGTGTGTGTGTACACACACACAGTCCTCTCTGCAGCCAAATCAATATTGACTCCTCTGACCTCTGTCCAACGCCAAGTCTGCCTGGTGGTCACCACTGAAAACATCCACACCCTGCCCTGCCCTGCCCACACAGCACAGCCCCTGGCCTTGGTGGGCTGTCAGGGCCAGGACCTCCTGGCTGGGGGGGTGGGGTCAGGGGTGAAGCTCTTGGCAATGTGATGAATGGGCTGCGTCCACAGGCCTTAAGCATCTGCACTGTAAAAGGAGTGGAAACTGCGCTCAGCAGAGGAAGAAGGGAAAGGGGAAGACAGTGCTCAGCATCCTGGTTTTGTCTTGGAGCAGACTGGACGGAGCCAGAAGGAACCCCGGCTCTGCCAGTGGTCCCAACAGTGCTGCTTCCCCAGTCTTGCTCTGATTATTTAGGAAAGCATTGCAACTTCCAATGGAGTCAGTGTGTTACCAAGACTAGGAGACTTCCAGTATTTTCTCACCAAATCGTGTAATATTACTGTGCCATATGCTCCTGCGACCTCTAGCCCCCCATTCTACCATTGCGATTCCAGGTTTGGACAAACCAAACCACCTGTCTCAGTAGCAAGGTAATTAGTAAAACAGCAGAAAGTCCAATCCTGGCCTGGCTAGTTGAGTCCATTAAGTAAATGGAAGTCTAAAGGCTTAGACGTTGGGTGGGATATGAATCCAGAACCTTGTTTTTACTGGGCAAGTGTTCTACCATTGAGCTACACCACCAGCCCAGGAGTCTGGGATTTGGAGTTTCAGATCTGCTAAGCACCAGCCAAGCAACCTCTTCCCTTTTCTCAAGGAAAAGCAGTGCACAGGTCTTGTGCCCAACTCTGCTCTGGCAGCCCTGCTGGGCTGTTAGGCCGGTGTTGAGGCCTTACATAAATGATTTCATACCTTCCTGGCACTCTCTTCTGTACCCAGGGACGGTATGTTCACTTAAGTGACTCAATAAATATCTCTGCAAGTACAGGATTCAAGCACTTGGATCTTGGAGGTGCATTGTTCTTCGAATGAAATCAGATGCCTCTGTCTTGTTTCTCATGGCTAAAAAGGTCAGTTATTTTAAGAGGGAAGGAAAGAAGCTACTCTAAAAAAATGTTTCCTTGACTGAATGCTGTCAAGAAAGTTTCCTTGGCATTCTTTGCTGAGAAGGGCTGGACATGGGACTTTCCATGAACTTAAGAATCAAGATGGCAAAGAGGAAATTTCTCTGTTGGAGTCTGTGTGAGTGTGTGTGAGTCCTGAGGCTTAAACTCCGGGCCTGGATGCTGTTTCTGAGCTTCTTTTGCTCTAGGCTAGTGCTTTACCACTTGAGCCACAGCACCACTTACTTGGTGCTTAATTGGAGTTAAGTGTCTCACCAGGCTGGGAACATGGCTTAGTGGTAGAGTGCTTGCCTAGCATGCATGCAGCTCTGGGTTCGATTCCTCAGCACCACATAAACAGAAAAAACCAGAAGTGGTGCTATGGCTCAAGTGGCAAAAATGCTAGCTTTGAGCAAAAAGAAGCCAGGGACAGTGCTCAAGCCCTGAGTTCAAGCCCCAGGACTGGGGGAAAAAAAAGTCTCAGGGACTTTCCTGCCTGGGCTTGCTTTGAACCAAGATCATCAGATCTCAGCATCTTGAGCAGCTAGGATTACAGGTGTGAGCCATTAGCACCCAGCTTTTTATTTTTTTAATCAACTAGCTTTTTATTTGCTAATAGCTTAAAAAAAATACCCCGTGTGGTCTCTTCTTGTGTGTGCCTCAGGATTTAGTGATGTGAAAGTGTATGAACCAAGTCCTAGTGGCTCCCTTTGAAGCAGGTGTCTCCCTACCACAAGCAGCTGAGCTCCAAGCGCCTGCATGAGCCTGCCTGGTCACCTCCCATGCACTGATTCCCAACTCTTGTCTCCAGGGATTATCTGTTCTCTATCTCTATGGGGAAAGGCCCTAAAATTCTCAGGAAAAATAGCCTTAGGGTTTCTGTTTGTTTAAAACCAAACACACTCTTACCAGGTGATCCAGCAAGTCATATTTCTTAGGGATTTACTCAAAAGGGTCGAAAATTTACACAAATGTGCTTTATTCACAATTGTCCCCAAATGGGAGCAAGTGGGAAGTCATCCAGTAGGTGAATGGAAAAGGATGAAATAGTCAATGCTAAAAAGAAATGAGGTATTAAACCACGAAGACAGGAAGGACTCTTAAAAGACACATTGCTGAATGGGGCATGGTGGTGCACACTGTAATCCCAGTATTTGGGAAGAAAAGGGAGGAAGATCATGAGTTCAAGGCCAGCTTGGGCTGGCCTAGTGAGACCTGGTTTCAAAAAAAAAAAAAAAAAGCACACATCACTAAAGTGAAAGATGTTGACTGAAAACTGAATTATTTCAGCCACTGAGTATTTCACAAAAGGCAGGAAGAGTGGTACAGAGGACTATAGAGCAATGAGACCATGTTACTTATTATTATAATGGCCAATAGACGGCACTGTACTTGTGTCCAAATTGTGGAGGACACACCAAGAGCAAGCCTGATGTAAACTTCAAGACAGATGAACCCTGTGGGGCAGGAGAGCGGATGGAAGAAGGTGGAGGGGTGGGTAGATGGGAGCTCTCCACTTCTACTCAGTGTGTGTGTGTGTGTGTGTGTGTGTGTGTGTGTGTGTGTGCGTGTATGTGTGTGTGTGTGTCAGGACTGGAGCTTGAACTAAGGCCTTACATACCTGCTCAGCTTTCTTGTTCACAGCTGGTGCTCTATCACTTGGGCCAAGTCTCCAGACCAGCTTTTTTGCTGGCTCATTGGAAATAAAGTCTCACAGACTTTTCTGACAAGGCTGACTTCAAACCATGATCCTCCAGATCTCAGCCTCTTGAGTAGCTAGTATTTCAAGTGTGAGCCACTGGTGCCTGGCCATCCATTTAGTTTTAGTGCAAAGAACCTGCTCTAAAAAAAAAGAAATCTATTTTAAGAAGGTAGTTTTACCTCCCTACTTTGATTTAAAAGAATCATTAAGATAACATAATTCTTGCATGAAGGTTGTTGCAAAAATCAAATACCAAGTGTCTGGGAAGCATTGTGCAAAGGCCTTTAACTCTCACATCTATTAATCCTTCACACACAAATACCGACTTTACATAACCGGGCAGGCATGCAAGTTGTACACAAACGGGTTCTTGCACATAATTAGAAAGCTATTAGTTTGTTCTAAGCAAACATATATCCTAGGCTTAAATCTATCACCTTCAAAAGCCAGATCCCGGACTGCAAGTCTTTAGTTTGCCATTCCCAGTGCCACCTCTCTGAAAGCCCATCCAGTCGCAGTTCCCACCAGGTTTGAGCAAAGCCAGGTTTTCTCCTCGATCTTGTCCAGCCTTTCCAGCAGCCATTTACGAGAAGTCCGTGGCTTTTGGGCTGCCTGCCTCTTCAACTCACTGGCCTGCAGCTCTTCCTTTTGGGGCTGGAAGTGTCTTGGCCTACACACTTTCTTAAACTACTACATTATAAACTGATTCTGATATGGGTGCTGTAGGCTCATGTCTGTAATCCCAGCTCCTCAGGAGGCTGAGATCTGAGGTTCATGGTTCCAAACCAGCCTAGGAATAAAAGTCCTTAAGACTTTTATCTCCAGTTAACCACCAAAAAGCCAAAGTGAAGCTGTGGTAGAGCTCTAGACTTGCACAAAATAAGCTAAGGAACAGCACCCAGAGCCTAGCCCAAGAACTTGACACGCACACACGCACACAGTTTCAGCTCCTTAAGCCCCAAGTATAGCAATTTCTAGAGCACACTTTCTAAGAACAGTCATCCTTTTTGCACAGTGGTAAAAATCTCAGTGAAGGTTTGAAAATAGATGGTGTTGTGTTTTTCTGTGCTGTACATGCTCTCAGGTTACAGTACTGTCCCTCAGATACATATCACCACCGCAGAAGTGACAGGCTGGTCAGTCCCCTGCATGAAGGGGAGCTGATTCTCAAGGATGGAAACTGCACACGCGCGCACGCGGACCCCCCCCCCACAAACCAGGGTAATGCATGTGAAAGCACCTTTAAAGGACTACCGTGACAGCTCAGTTTGGCTCCCATTCTGATGGTTTTCAATCAGTTATAATTTTGATCAAGTTATAATTGCTAGCATTTTTTTTTCTCACCCCAGGCCCACATGGCTGCAATTCCTGAGGTAAGCTCAGTGTCTTCTGCCAACACCCTTGGGATGTAAACCAAGGCCTCTGGGAGAATCTAGATATTTCTATTCTCACATGTAATATGCGGGAATTCATTACTGCAATCAGGTATCACAGATTGAAAACTGGAAATGCGCTCATCTAAGCTATCACTAGAAGTCACCAAAAGGGTTTCCCAAAATCTTTTGGATGGTGAACTATGGATCCGTGATTTTCTGTGTTTAGATTCAAATCCTTGGTTAGCTCTGAGAGGTGAAGCCGGACCTGCATCACCAAATATAAGATCAGACATTTCGGTAACTTTGTGCCTCAGCACCACAAGGGACACCAGTGTCACTGATGGTGCCCTCAGTTGCCCAGCCTGTGGGAACCATTTAGCATGGTGCCAGGCACCCAGGCAGCTTCATTCTGGAACCTTTTATCATAGGTGTTGTTCTCCGTGACAGGGTCTGTTGGTTCTACACTGTGAAAGCTTCCTTGAAGCCAGGTGTTGGTGATTCACACCTGTAATGCTAGCTACTCAAGGAGACTGGGATGAAGAATGCAGTTCAAAGCCAGGCTGGGCAGGAAAATCTATGTGACTTTTATCCCCACTAAACTACCAAAAATGCTGGAAGTGGAGCTGTGGCTCAAGTGGTAGTACACTAGCCTTGAGCAAAAAGAAGCTCAGAACAATGCCTATGTCATAGGCCCTGAGTTCAAGTCCCAGGACCAGCACACACACAAAAATACTTTAACTGGGCACTGTAAGAGCCCTCCCTATTCTGTTCCAAGAAGAAAAATGGATGTTTAGTGAGACTATCAGAGCGCTGGTGAGTGGGGCCTGCCCTGCAGAGCCATGTGGGAGGAGTGCTCCACGGGGCTTCCCCATAGCCTGCCTCTTTTCAGGCTGCATTCCGATGGAGCAAAATCAACTTTGCTTCAGAGAGCACAACTACAAAAATTACTCTCCATCTACCTTGTCATTAAATCTTCCAGGAGCCAAACTGGCCTAGGAAAAAGAACTGATATGCAGTTTGGAGGTTCAACTTTCAAGTATTAATTCAAATGTTCAAGTCTAGTTAGGGTTATCTGAAAACAGTTACTTCAAATGAAAGAAAGGGAAAAAAATCAAACAGAAATTAGCTTTTCTGGTTTTAATGTTTTCAAAAAATTTTCTTTCAAAATATGAATTTTTTTGTTGTTGTTATTGTTGCTGTTTTTGTTGGACTAGGCTCTGTGTCCCTAAGCTTCTTTTGCTAAGGGATAGTGCTCTACCACTTGAGCCACAGTGCCACTTCCAGCTTTGGTAGTTTATTTTTTTATTTATTCTTTTTTTTTGGCCAGTCCTGGGCCTTGGACTCAGGGCCTGAGCACTGTCCCTGGCTTCTTTTTTGCTCAAGGCTAGCACTCTGCCATTTGAGCCACAGCGCCACTTCTGGCCATTTTCTGTATATGTGGTGCTGGGGAATCAAACCCAGGGCCTCATGTATACGAGGCAAGCACTCTTGCCACTAGGCCATATCCCCAGCCCCAGCTTTGGTAGTTTATTGGAGTTAAGAGTCTCACAAACTTTCCTGCCCAGGCTGGCTTCAAACCATGATCCTCAGATTCCAGACTCCTGAGTAGCTGGGATTACAGGCATGAGCTTCTGGTGCCTGGCCTCATGTACTTACAAATCCATATAATCACAGTAGAAGGAAATTAGATTAACAGATCATATCAAAGAGCAGGACATGGAAAAAGACCTGTAGAATATGCTAAAAGAATAGTCAAAGTACTAAAAACCTAATTCATTCTTACACACTTCAGGACCTTTAAAACATAAGAACAAGTTCTTTGGTCACATCCAGTGAGCTTTATTCACAAATCCAGAGCAACATGAGAGCTATGAGATGCAAACATGGGGATGCGCAGTGAGATGTTGTATCAAGTCCCATGTTGCTCATTATCTCTTCTCTGCGTTGACATCAGCACCAGTCCCCTGCTCCCTTTTCAGGCAGTCATCTAGAAAGAAGAGAAAGGAGGCTAGTACTCACCCAGAGGAGATGGGCAGGCAGTACATGCACTGTGCACCCGTGGGGCAGGACAGCAAACATTGGGGAGCACTGGCTAAGTTCTGTAGATGACTGGGTGTGGCAAAAAAAAACCCTTATTCCCCCCACATATGAGGAAGGCAGATGGCTTCCTCCCCGGGAGTCACTCCAGTCATTCCAGTGTTCCTTGATGATTCGGGTCCTGCTAGCCAGACCCCAGCTGTGTTTAAGGGTCAGACCTCTCTTCTATTGGGGAAGGATGCGTGTTCAATCAGCAGGTGAATCGGGCAGAGCTCTCCTTTAAACAACAAGCCTTCCAACAGCAGCCCCCTCTTGTGGTAAGAAAGAAATGGGCAATTTACATCATCCTACCAAAATGGTAAAATCTTCAGGGGATTGTGGAAAATGCTCTGAGAAGCCCACAACCTGCCAATAAAGGTCCACACGGCCAGAAGAAGCAGAGGCATCCAGGACCACTGATGGTCCAGGGCGATGGTCCAAAGCCTCCATTCCACTCACTTTGGAGCTCCACAATTGCGCAGTCATAAAAACAGACACACAGAGGCACACTACAGCACCACAAAACCAAATACCAGACCCAAATCTGCACATCAGGACAGTGGCAGAAAACCTGTGTAACACTACACAGCCAGCCACACACAGCAACACAGGGCCTGGAGTATGGCACAAGGAGAGTGCCTGCAGCAAGCAAGGCTGAGTTCCAACCACAGTACTGCCAACGCACACAGTGTGTGCCTAGGATTGTGTCCCAAGTGATATCTGGCAGGGTACTAACAGGGTCAATCTTGCTCACAGTCGCTTAAGGAATGACACAACTACCCTGGGGGCATTTCAGTAGTCAAGAGTGACACTCTTGTGGTAAGTGGCTAGAACACTGCACCATAGGACAGCCACCAAGCTACAACCAGCCAGCCAAACCATCACTGAATGCCACTGTAAACAGTGAGCACTGGAAGAAAGCGGGCTGCTGTGCGGGGCACCCACTGCCTGCAACACTGCCCTGTGCCCTGCTGCGCCCTGGAAACAGTCAGGGTGCTCTGCTTCTCCTCTCTCAGCAATCCCACCTGCTGCTGCTGTCTTGGGGGAGGAAACACTGATCACATGATTAGAACTACCATTGCAGGCTGGGAATATGGCCTAGTGGCAAGAGTGCTTGCCTCCTAGACATGAAGCTCTCGATTCGATTCCCCAGCACCACATATATGGATAATGGCCAGAAGGGGCGCTGTGGCTCAGGTGGCAGAGTGTTAGCCTTGAGCGGGAAGGAGCCAGGGACAGTGCTCAGGCCCTGAGTCCAAGGCCCAGGACTGGCCAAAAAAACAAAAAACAAAAAACTACCATTGCAGCATGCTCAGGATCTGCACCATCCCCAGGGCAGCATGTGGTATGTGACAATCAGGTCCTCACTCATACAGAAATAGAGATAATCTCAAAGAATTCCCCCTCACACCCTCTAAGATGTTCCATCTAAAAAGCATTTTGTTTTCTCAAGACGAAGTATGATAGGCTAACTACACTAGATATAAACGGACTAAAACTGACCTAAACGCTCAGGAGAAACTGTGAAGACAAAACTGAAGCTAAGGGCAGAATCTCGGGGAACTCATACCCATCCGCCTTCTTCCACTGGACTGCCTGCCAAGATGTGGCCTGGGAGGCTGCCGTGAGGACTCGCTCACAAATGCATGGTGGGTGCCATCCTTTGGGCCATGCAAGAAATGACCTAAAATTCCATACAGAAGAGGTCTACAGCAGGAAGAAAACAAAACACCAGTTAGCTTTGCATGAATAGGAAACATTTTAAACATTTCCTTTGAAAGGCAAGCCTATCAGGCATGAGGGTGCATGCTAGTCATCCCAACTACATAGAAGGTAAAGGCAGGAGGATCAGAGTCTCATGCTGGCCCAGACAAATAAAAAACAAAAGGCCTGGGTGTGCGGCTCAAGTGATAAAAGAGTACTTGCCTAGCAAGCTCAAAGATCTGAATCAAATTCCCAGTAATCTCCCACACCCTAAGAAAAATCAAATCCATAAAAAAAATTTGGTAAGCTATGACACTTAATAGTTAAGGCATTCACTAGACCTAAAAAGTCACAATTATCCAAATATGGATGAAACACATGTTAAAACCCAGAGAAAGGAAATAAAATTTCAACCAATTCACAGGAATTCAGCTTGTAAACGTCAAGCTGGGTAGGCAACCTCCCCATCCCAAGCACTGCTGGATCTGCTGATGTGGGCGCTCACAAAGCACTGCCGCACACGAGCACAGCACGCAAGCCCAGCTGCCTCGCTCAAAGCCTGCCTCGCACTTGCCAGCTGTGGGATCCGAGCGAGCCTCATAAACATCCCCGCTCTATAAATGGGGAGAAGCACGATCCATGTCACAAGGAAGTTATGCAGTAATGAGTTCATAAATGTCAAGCATTTAATGCCATGCCTGGCACACACTAAATGGCAGATAAATTTTACCTATACAAGAGTTGAGTAATAATATTTAAAAAGTTATGTTAGGTCAGGTGCAGTGGCTGGCTCAAGCCTACAACTCAGGAGGCACTCAGGAGGCAAAATCAGAAAGATGGAAGGCTGAGGCCAGCCTGGGCAAAAACTTCAAGAGACCCCATCTCAACCAATAAAAATCTGGGCATAGTGTTTTAGAGTGGTCATGCCACCTACTCTGAAACACAAAGAAGATGGAGGTTCAGGCTGGCCTGGAACTTTTGGTCCCCCTGCCTCAGCCTCTCCAGGGCTGGGATGACAGGTATGCACAATCACGCTTAGTTTTCATATGCTCATTTAAGGCTGCTATTTAGTAAGAGAACAAACAAACCAACTTCACGTATGACTTGGTTATATGTGAAACAAATGTCGAATCTCAGAAACACAGAAACTCGAAGGACTAAAAAGCCACAAAGTTTCTCTGTCAACTTTGCATGTGAATTTGACCAAGAAGATAAAGGATGCTCCCACAGAAGCGGGGTGCAGAAGACAGGGGGCCAGGGATTCTAGAATGGGGAAGAGCACCAAGTTACAAGGTTCTTCAAAGCACAAGGGAAGTTGGAGGAGGAGCAGATGCAATGACAGGGATGGAAGGACTGGGGCTGAAGCCCTTGGCTATGAATCAGGACTCGATCATGCACCAAATGGAAAGTTATTTCATGTTTTAAAAAAAATAATAAGCTAGGTGCCAGTTGCTCACACATGTACTAGCTACTCAGGAGGCTGAGATCTGAGGATTGCGATCCAAAGCAAGCCCAGACAGGGAAGTCTGAGAGACTCTTATCTCCAATAAACTACTCAGAAAAAGCCCCAAGTAGCACTATGGCTCAATGGTAGAGGGTTAGCCTTGAGTACAAAGAGGCTCAGGGAGAGCACCCAGGCCCTGAGTTTAAGCCCCAGAACTGGCAAAAAAAAAAAAAAAAACCAACAAAACAAAACAATAGCTGCCTTAAGAATGACAGAGGACAAGGGAAGAGGTAAGGGAGAAGAAAGTGACTGGAGACAAAGGAACTGGTCAGGAGGCTTGTGAACATGTAGTGTGCACAGAGGTGAATCAGTGGGACCTGGAAAGGGACTGGTCAAGAAAGGAGAATACTGGAGGCTTCAGTAGACTTGGTGAGAACTGGTTGGGTACAAGAACAGCCCATGGGGAAGGTGCGAGGAAACAAACGCAACTATGCATCTGAGACACAACTAAGCAGATGTGATGCTTCCACACCAGAAGTGGTCAGGATTAAAGCAAATGCCATGTGCTGGCTAAAGACTCAAGAGGACTTAGAACAGGAGGGAGGAGGACAAGAAGGAAAATGAAGACAGAATGGGTAGTGCCCTTGGCTTACAGCTCTGAGGGGTCCACAAAGAACTGAGAGTAACAGGGAGACAGGGCGAGAGGACCATGAGCAGCCATGAGAGGAAGAATTCTGCCCCAAGGATGCTTTGGAGATACAGGGAGCATACTAGGTGCAGGTGCTGGAGCAGTGCACCACACAGGGTGGCAGGTCATCTGGAAGAGAACCTGTACAGAATGCATATCACTGGAATCATTTTGTTGCCTAGCAAACACAATGGAAAAATAGAGCATCCAGTGAAATCAAATTCTTATAGAAATCTCTTGCTAGGGAGGCTATTCTAAGGTTTGTCCTCAGGCCTTCAAGGAACTTCAGGGGAAATGGTGATGAGTCTTAGACACAGAGAGGGCAAAGTCGAAGACAGACTCCTAAGTTGACCTGAAGGAAGCAGTGGAGAGGAAAAGAGTTAAGTAAGAAGAAAACAACCCAAAGGGCAAGGCCTTGAAGAATAGGATCAAGAAGCCAAGAGGATTGGGGCTGGGGATATAGCCTAGTGGCAAGAGTGCCTGCCTCGGATACACGAGGCCCTAGGTTCGATTCCCCAGCACCACATATACAGAAAACGGCCCAGAAGCGGTGCTGTGGCTCAAGTGGCTGAGTGCTAGCCTTGAGTGGGAAGAAGCCAGGGACAGTGCTCAGGCCCTGAGTCCAAGGCCCAGGACTGGCCAAAAAAAAAAAGAAGCCAAGAGGAAGTCGGGTGCCAGTGGCTCCTATCTGTAATCATAGATACTCAGGAGACTGAGATCTGAGGATCACTGAAGCCAGACTAGGCAGGAAAATTTGTGAGATTCTTACCTACAATTCACCACCAAAAGCTGAAAGTGAAGCTGTAGCTCAAATGGTAGAGCACTAGTCTTGAGAAAAATACTGGGGGACAGTGTCCAGGCCCTGAGTTTAAGCCTTGGCACTAGCACAAAAGAGAGGAAGAGAGGATAGAGAGGAGGGGAGAGAGGGAAGGGGGGGAAAAGGGGGAAGGAAGAAGGAAGGGAGGGAGAGGGGGGAGGGAGCAGGAAGAGAGAGAGAGAGAGATTCCTTTAGAAAGAGTCAAGGGCTGGAAGTACAGCCCAGTGGTGGAGCACCTGTATGGCATGTTAGAGGCCTGGGTTCTGCCCCATCCCACCCCCAGCACGAGGATGGAAGTGGGGGTGCTGCATCCTATGAAGCCAGAGGACGGCTTCAGAGGACTGCAGTGAGTAGAACGGGTGTGGCTTATGCACTGCTGCTCACCTTGGATGGGGTACAAGGCTTGACACACACGAGATCTTAAATATCCGCTTGATTGACAAGAAAGGAAACTGCCACCCTGCAATTGTGGCTCCAATATACAACATCTGAAAACCTGCATTATCCAAACTTCTTACATTGTGTTATCCTTTGATTCTTCAAAGGCATTTAGTTCACGGATGAGAAATTGTCTGTCCAATGGAACTACAGGTTGACCAGATTCTGGGAGAAGAAGAAATTATAACAACACTGAGTCTGTTCATATAGATAGCAAATCTGATTCTGCTTAGCCCCTTTCTTCCAGACACAGGTATTTTTCAGACTTTGGAATGATGCTAGCTCATACCAAGACAAATGCAACTGCATGCAGTTTTATGATTTCAAATTTTGTTAAATGCATAAATTTCATAATATCCAACATACATTCCCTTTAAGCCCCCACTTCTTTATCGTTTGTTTGCTTGTTTTGGTGTGATATGAGGGCTCGAAATGAAGACCTTCTGCTCTCACTTGTTTTTTTCACTCATGTCTGGCACTCTATCATTTGAGCCACAGCTCCATTTCTAGCTTGTTGATGGTAAACTTGAGATAAGAGTGTCTCATGGACTTTCTAGCCTGGGCTGGCTTCAACCCTCAAGGCACCCTGGGTAGGCAAGTCTATGAGACTTTCTCTCCAATTAACCGGGGGGGCGGGGAACCTAGAAAAAGAGGTATGGATCAAGTGATATAGCACCAGCTATTATAAGTGAAAGCATGAGGCCCTGAATTTAAGTCACAGTACTGACACACAACCCCCCCCCCCAAAAAAAAATTAAGCCCACTAACAGGCACTAGCATAGCATTCCCCAGTGATGATGCTATACTATTCACCAGGGTGAAACCCAGCACAGCTGAATCGCAAGTGTACAATTAAGGAGGTGCATGGCTCCATTTCCACGACATCCTGGCAAAGGCAAATGCAGCAAGAGCAGGCCAGGGGCTGCAGGACCCAGGACTGGGGAAGAGGCTGATCACAAGGGCACAAGACAGCTTTGTGGGCTGCGAATATGGCCTAGTGGCAAGAGTGCTTGCCTTGTATAAATGAAGCCCTGGGTTCAATTCCTCAGCACCACATATATAGAAAAGGCCAGAAGTGGTGCTGTGGCTCAAGTGGCAAAGTGCTAGCCTTGAACATAAAGAAGCCAGGGACAGTGCTCAGGCCATAAGTCCAAGCCCCAAGACTGGCAAAAAAAAAAAAAAAGAGAGAGCTTTGTGAGGGCACAAAATGTCCTATGGCTCAACTGTGACTAGGGATGGTTACACAGTGGAACATGTTCAACCAAACCCACATAACCATATACTAAGAAAAAGTCCATTTTCTTGAGTGCAAATTGTACCTCACCCTTTTTTAAAAGCCAAAACATTTTCTGGGCACCGGGGGTTCATTTCTGTAATCCTAGCTACTTGGGGCTAATATATAAAATATGATCCTGGTTTGAAGCCAGACCAGGCAGACAAATCCAAGATACTAATTCCAATTATCCAGCAAAAAAAAGCTGGAAGTAATGTTTATCGCGGCACAATTCACAATAGCCAAAATATGGAAACAACCCAGATGCCCCTCCACAGATGAATGGGTCCAAAAAATATGGTACCTATACACAATGGAATACTACATAGCGATTAGGAATGGTGAAATATTGTTATTCGCAGGGAAATGGTCAGAACTCGAACAAATAATGTTGAGCGAGACAAGCCTAGAACACAGAAAACAAAGGGGCATGATCTCCCTGATATATGACTGTTAACAAAGGGTGCCGGAGAGACAGTAGAGACCAGGTCTGTGAAACCAAAAACTGCTTGTCAAATGGTATTTCCCACAGGATTGGGGCAGCGACCCAACAGTATGTAACTAAAACCAAACAACTACTCAACATATAAAGGTCAAAAATTGACCTCTCAGTGGAATACAATAGCTCAAAAGCTATGTATGTACGTTCATATAAGACTACTGTTGACATATTGTCTAATATCGACATTACATTTAAAGCCCTAGGCGAATTTTCTTGGGCTTGGCCACATGGCTACTGTATATGTTCTTGATACATTGCATATTGTATATATGTCTACCTGACCTAGAGAAGGGAAAGAAAAACAGAGCGTAAGATATCACAAGAAATGTACACACTGCCCTACTATGTAACTGTACCCTTTTTGCACAATACCTTGTCAAAAAAATTTGTGTTCAATTAATATATAAATTAAAAAAAAAAAGCTAGAAGTAGAGATGTGGCTCAAATGGTAGACTGCTAGCAGCAGTGAATGAAGAAGCCAAGCAAGAGCATGAGGCTGAGAGTTCAAGCCCCAATACTACACACACACAAAAAAGTCAAAACACTGATTGCGAAACCTGATTACTATCACTATATATTTCACTGTAGGAGCCCCAAGGCACACAGCTATCTGATGGCCCTCTCAAGAAGCTTCCTGTCCTGTGTGATCGTGAAAGCTGCCTAGAACCAGCTGAGGAAAACAGAAACTGACACTCAAACTGACACTTATACCACAAAAACACAGCCAGTTGTCAAGTGAAGATAGAAAGGCAAAGTTAGTTTCTCCTCCTGTGTCAGTTTTAGAACCTGCTGAAGCTATGGAAAGAGCCCATGGAACTCTCCTGTTCCATGTGCCCATGTGACAGCAAACCTCATGAAATGAGATCCCTTAAAGGACTTGGAGACTCTGTCCTAGGTGACAAACAAGAGTCACTCACCTGCCATGAGCACAGATTCTGTGTACTTATATTTGTTGAAATCCAGGTACTCCCGAATGAGTTCATTAATGAGAAGGTTCTCATGAGACAGCGATGGCCGGGGTTCTTGGTCATCATCCAGGGCATTGAAAACTTCGGCTCGGATCCTCGCCTTTAAGTGTCCTAGCACCCCTCTCTTTTCCAAGGTGTCCTTTAACACTGTGAAGTATAAAATGTGAATGCTTCAGTTGAGAATTCTGTCTTGGGCATACTCTGAACAATGCATACTCTGAACAAGGGAAAGGACCTCTGTCTAAAACACTGTGACATTAACTATCACAAACCACAATGCTAAAAGGAAAAAAAAAATTAAGTTCCCAATTTACTATGACTTACTCCCAATCTATGTGAGTACCTTCAATACTAGGGACTGTAGTTTGGTACATACTCTTTTTTTTTGTTTTTTGGTTTTTTTTTTTTTGCCAGTCCTGGGGCTTGGACTCAGGGCCTGAGCGCTGTCCCTGGCTTCTTTTTGCTCAAGGCTAGCACTCTGCCACTTAAGCCACAGCGCCACTTCTGGCCATTTTCTGTATATGTGGTGCTGGGGAATTGAACCCAGGGCCTCATGTATACGAGGCAGGCACTCTTGCCACTAGGCCATATTCCCAGCCCCATACTCTTTTTTTTTTTTTTTTTTTTGCCAGTACTGGGGCTTGAACTCAGGACCTGGGCACTGTCGCTGAGCTTCTTTTGCTCAAGGCTAGCACTCTACCACTTGAGCCACAACACCACTTCCAGCATTTTCTGTTTATGTGGTATTGAGGAATTGAACCCAGGGCTTCATGCATGCTAGGCAAGCACTCTACCACTAAGTCACATTCCCAGCCCGGTACATATTCTTTGATGAATCAAAAGAGGAGGATGGAATTCCTATTAGCTTGCTGAGACTTGTGCTTACTCCCAATTCTTCCAAACATTTTCAGAAGAGTTTATCACTGCAGAAGGCTTCTGGTCATCCCCACTGACTTCCAGTCCACAAAGATGATTGAAGCAAACAACTACATTTCCTAAAAGGAATGTCATGTTTTAAAAAGCTTCAATAGCTACTCCTTAGTGTATGGTCTGCTCTGACTGAAAAGATGTTTTAGAGGTTTTGCTTTAGGACAATTGTGAGTTAACCCCTTATGACAGCAAGGTTTTGAAATATTATGCGAAGTTAAAAAATTTATCACAGGACCTTTGCAGACCCCGAGACTTGTATGCAGAATGTAACCTAACATCTTGATCACTATGGCCAACATCAGAAACTGGGATCATGAAGTTCAGCCACTGGTACTTAGTATGGACTATGAGGGGGGCTAGGGCTGAATTAACACCATCCCCCGCAGTGGGGTGATATCAGTCTAGAAGCTTCCTTTCTCAAACAACCCTTAGTGGCCAAGTGACAATCCATGGTTTCTAGAATATGGTGAGAGCTCACAAAAGCAACCGTGAGAATACCACAGTACCCCATCGTAAGGGTGAAGTGAAGTTGAATATAGCACCTTGCCTTACCAAACACACCACATTACTTTCCCACAACGGTAACAATTCATGAAGAGATAACGCCTGTGCAGGCATGGCTGTCAACATTAGTGTGCGCAGTGTGTATGTGTGTGTGTGTGTGTGTGTGAGAGAGAGAGAGAGATTGATTCCTGGGGATTGAACTCAGGGCCTGACTGCTGTCTCAGAGCTATTTCGCTTAAGGTTGGTACTCTACCTACTACTTAAGCCACAGCTCCACTTTTGGCTTTTTTGTTGGTCAAGTGAAGATAAGGGTCTCACAGACTTTCTTGCCCAGACTGACTTCCTCAGATCTCATCTTCCTGAGGAGCTAGGATTACAGATGTGAGCCACCAGTGCCCAGGAACATCAACGTTTTTAAGCTTTAATAAATAACAAGTGATTAACAAGCTATTATCTTAAGAGTGTACCCTACTGTGAAAGCATCCCTTCAACCTTTTTGCAGGTATGTTAAGCACAGCTACCAGGCAGTCTTTGGAACAGGCCCATAAAAGGAGAGCAGAGCCTTATCATACTTCTTGGACCGGCGTTGAACCCCTGTTCTCTTAATTCCATCTTTGGAAGTTAAGATGAAGAGATATCCTCTACCGGCCCACCCCCCACCCCACCCCACCCCACCCCACACACACTGGCAAGAATCCCTTCCAAGCACTCTGCAGTACAGCCTCAAACCTGGCAGAGGAGTAAGGAGGCTGCAATGGGCAAACCTGCATTTCTTTCACTGCCTTGGGGAAGGGGGGGGGGGCGGTTAACAATCCCTGCCTCAGTTGCCTTCCCCAAAATAATTACTTCTACCTCTCGGAGAAAGCCAGGACAAAAGGGATAGAAACTATGCTTTCAAAAGGTAAAAAGCTCATAAATCTAAAGGTCATCAGTTAGGAAGCAAGTATTCAGGCCACCCTAAAAGCCAGGCCATGCTGCCTGGGGGGCTCAGTGTCGTTCTAACTCTCTCTGCTGTGGTCCTTAGAATACTGTGGACAGAAACCTTCCTCAGAAAACAGGTCTTAAGCCGGTGTGGTTGACACCTATCTCCTAGCTGCTCAGGAGGCTGAGAGGTGAGGATGGCCAGCCTGGGCAGGAGAGGTCTGTGAGCCTCTTATCTCCAATTAACTATTCCTCCCACTCCTGGGGGGTGAAAAGCCTGAAGTGGAGCCGTGGCTCAATTGGTGGAACGCCAGCCTTGAGGGGAAAAGCTCAGGGCCGAGGAGGCCCAGGCCCCGGGTTCAAGCCCCAGGACCGGCACCAGTGAAAAGAAAAAGAAAAAAAAGTGAAAGGAAAGTGAAAAGAGAAAGGGAAGGGAAAGGAAAAGGAAAAGAAAAAAAAAAAAGATCTCGGCGTCCCCCGGCTCCGCCCCCTCCCGGCGCCGCCTCAGCGGCCCGGCATCCCGACGCGCCCCACGGGCCGGGCTCAACCCCAGCGCCCCTCCGCCCCGCGTGCTCCTCCGTCCCCGCGTACTCCTCCGTCCCGTCCTCCCAGGCGGAAGCTCCAGCTCCTCCCGTTCGTCCCGCTCGTCCTGACGCCCAGCCTCCCGTTACCACTCACCGGTCTTCAGCTCAGTAACAGTCGCCATTTTTCAACCGCCAGAACGCGTTTCCGCTGTGCGCATGCGCAGCTTCACCCCTTCCCCCCCCCCCCCCACCGCCCCGCCCTACTCCGCGGCGTGGCCGGCAGCCAACAGGCGCACAGTTACCCACACGTGCGAACCCGCCTCTCTCGGTTTATGCTGTCCTGACCGCGATTGGGTGAATGGCGAATGTCCGGTGAGATTCTCACCAATCAGCGAGCTTGGTAGGCGGGCTTCACTGAGGGAGGCGGAGCCAGGAGAGAGTCTTCCCAGCCTTCACCTGTGGGTGCTGGTGGATGCTTAATGTTTACCTGCGGGGCCTTTGGGCCTCCGCGAGGCGCTCACTTCTGCGGGTGCTCACCTTCGCAGCCCCGAGGACTGACGGACCACCTTGTAGATGTCAAACCCAGACGGCAGAAGCATCAGGGGAAGACTTGGTAGAAGATGACCACCGAGGATCCACATTTCTTTCTTTCTTTTTATAAATTGTTATTATAAAAGTGATGTACAGATGTGTTACAGTTACATAAGTCAGGTAATATATATGTATGTATATATACACATACATACACACACATATATATATAAAGAGAGAGAGAGAGACATAGCCAGGCCTGGGCCTTGAACTCTGGGCCTGGGCTCTGTCCCAGAGCTCATTTTGCTCAAGGCTAGCACTCTACCACTTGAGCTCCAGCACCACTTCCTGCTTTTTCTGTTGATTAATCAGAAATGTGAGTCTCACCGACTTTCCCACAATGTCTGGCTTGGAATTGTGATCAACAGATCTCAGCCTCCTGAGTAGCTAGGATTACAAACATGAGCCACCAGCTCCTGGCTTAAGAATACATTTCTTTATGGGCAAGATTACCCCTTCCCTTGTGGTCTGCATTTCTGTTAAGTTCCCAGGTGCCAGCTGGGCACCAGTGGCTCACAACTGTAATCCTAGCTACTCCGGAAACTGAGCTCTGAGAATCAAGGTTCATAAGCCAGCCCAGACAGGAAAGTACATAAGACTCTTTGATTAATCATCAAAAAGCCAAACATGAAGCTGTGGCTGAAGAGGTAGAGTGCTAGCCTTAGGTGAAAAGCTCAGGAATAACGCCCAGGTCCTGAGTTCAAGCCTCGGGACACACACACACACGTGCACTTGCACGCATATGCACACACTGGCTGGAAGTGGTGGTCCATATCTGCAATACCAGCTGCTCCAGGGGCTGTGACAGGAGCATCACTTAAGCCCAGAAGTTTAGGTCAGCCTGGATGGTATAACAAAATGCCAGCTTTTGAAAGAAAAAAAAATGAACAGGTAAAAACGTGCACAGCAATGGAGTAACACACTATGGTTCAGGGTGTGGCAAGACAAGCACGCCAGGGCTAATTAGTGAGTGGGCCAACTGGTACCATTACCCAGAGGCAGTTGGGCAAAATCAAAATCAACCTTTCACTCCTTTTAGCCCATTGATATTCTAGTTCTAGAATATATCTCAAGCCAGGCTGACACCAGGAATTCCAGCTACTCAAGAGACTGAGATCTGGAGGATCAAGGTTTGAAGCCAGCTAGGGCAGAAAAAGCACACAAGACTCTGTGTCCAGTTAACCAGCAAAAAAGCCAGGCTGGAAACCTAGCTCATGTGGTAGAGCCAGTTGTGGGCAAGCAAGCCAAGCAGGGGGGGAAGGTTCTGAGTTTAGGCCTTATCTCCACCATCAAAACAAACAAAAAGTGTGTTTGTCTTATGCCTAATAGTCACGTATGTATCTGGTATGTGTTGGAACACTCTTTACAGTAGACCAGAACTACGCACAGTGCCCAGAAAGCAAACCATTGTCAATACTAAGTGCTGGCTTAGCTAACCCATGTCGCTGGTAGGGAAGCAAAGTCACTTTGGGAAGCAGTTTGGCACTTGTATTCACATACTGATGACCCAGTAAACCCAATCCCAGGATTTTATTCAAGAGACCTCAAATCTTAAATCCACACAAAAGCTGGTCCACTAATAGCAGATTTCTTCATAATTACCCCAAAACTAGAACCAACTCAGTGTCTCATGACTGCCCAAGAGGCTCACAAATCATAGAGCATGTATACATGTGCCAAAAATGCATAACATTGTCTACTTTTTTTAAAAAAGTGTGGTACTTCCTGAAGTGTGGGCTGAGACTACAGCAGTCTACCCTGAAGCCTGGCTTCCTCCTCACATGGAGGGACCTCCAAGACCCTGTACACTCTCCCTCTCTCCCTCTCTATCTTCCTAGGGGGGCTGGGGACTGAGCCCATCCTGAGGAGCAGTGATGGGTGGGGCTGCCTCCCGTCCCTACCTGCCCCACTTGCTCAGGTGTACAGTGCTGACTCAACCCTCAGTCATGCTGCCCCAGAAAGGCGTTCCCCCCTGGCACCTGGAAGCAGCCAGCACTGGGCACCCGGCACCAGACTGGGCTGCACTTCTGGGGGAGGGTGGCTTCATTTCACCTTTAGTCCCCTGGCCCTGAATATATGCCCCAGTACTGCACAAAAGAGAGCCAGAGAGCCAGAGAGAAAAGAAAAAATTAACACAGTATTTGTGCTTTTTTTTCTCCTGTGAGGAACATCCAGTGCAAGTCAACTAATACTCATTCTTTTCCTTGTCCTGATGCTACAGACAAAGGAACTGCACAGAGCAGCTTGAATAGGCTCCACAGTTGGCAACTTTCATGCACTCTTTGTTGGTGCCTGTGCCCGGGACAGCATCTCTCACTTCCCTGCACTGAAATCCCAGTGCCCTTTTGATCTGGTCCCTTTGCCACTATGCCTGGGGCCCTTGAAGCCCCTCCTCATCCCCTATGGCTGGATCCTTATTGGCTGGCCTGAGCCAGTCATGGCAGAGACAAGAGAGGGACATATGGATGTGGCCCACAGAGTCAGAATTATTAAATAACAATAGATTCACAAGCTATGTCTATTTCGTTGTCATTTTTCTTTTCTTTTTTTTTTTTTTTTTTTTTGCCAGTTAGGCTTGCCAGAGCCTGAGCACAGTCCTTGGCTTCTTTTTGCTCAAGGCTAGCACACTAGCTCTTAAGCCACAGCGCCATTTCTGGCTTTGTCTATATATGTGATGCTGGGGAATCGAACCCAGGCTTCATGTGTGCGAGGCAAGCACTCTACCACTAGGCCACAATCCCAGCCTCATTGTCATTTTTCTTGATACCCATGAGCCACTTCTTAAAGAGATTCTTTTATCTCAATCTTAATTGATAAGACTCTCAGATCACAGATTGCATTTCCCAATAATATAAAAGTTGCAGAATTGCTAAGAGAGAGTTAAGAGAGAGTTACAGGGTTCATATGGAAGGAAAGAGCAGAGGGGCTGATACGCCTGTAAAGAAGGTCACTGAAGAAGTCATTGACTTGCATTTCTTGCATGAGGGGCAGGAAGTATATGGAAATGTCTCTTCCCTCTCTTTCTCTCTCTTCTATTAAACTCCTTTGCCGCGGCGGGGGTTGGGGGGGGGGGGGGGGGGCAGGGGCAGGGCCCAGTGGGACATGTCAATAATCCCAGCTCCTTATGGAGGCTGAGGACAATGGTTCAAAGGCAACCCAGGCAGGAAAGTCCATGAGACATCAGTAAACCAAAACAAAAAGCCAGAAGTAGTACTGTTCCCAGGCTCCTGGGCAGGGGCGCGCGCGCGCGCGCGCACACACACACACACACACACACACACACACACACACACAGACAGGACTTCTCCTTAAGTCCCTGTCTTCAGAGAGTTTTGTTACTTTTCTTTCAGGGCTTTCCTTTCACTTTCAAATAAACTTACTGTTTACCTTAGAAAGAAAGAAAAAAGAAAGTCACTGCAGGTGGTTAGATAAGATACTGAATCAAATACACAATTGTTCTCAGGCACAAATACTTTATCACAGAGTGGTTTCAGCCTTATCTTGTCACTGACTGCTCTGAATGAGTGGGCTTGTGTGCTTGTTTGAACGGGTGCGTACGTGTGCAAGTATGTGTGCATGCACACCCGCACACACGTGCGTCCTTTTTTGGTGCTCATTCTAGGACTTAAACTCAAGGCCTAGGTGCTGCCCTTGAGCTATTTTAGTGCTCTACCTCATGAGCCACAGCTCCATTTTGGGTGTTTATGGTAGTTAATTGGAGATAAAAATCTTGAGCTGGATGCCAGTGGCTCAGGCCTGTAATCCTAGCTATGTAGGAGGCTGAGAACCGAGAGGATCACAGTTTGAAGCCAGCCTGGGCAGAAAAACAAGAAGGGGATCTGTGGCCCAAAGTGGTAGAGCACGAAGAGCTCAGGGACAGCACCCAGGACCTGAGTTCAAGCCCCAAGACTGACCAACACACACACACACACACACACACACACACACACACACACACACACACGGGCTGGGGATATGGCCTAGTGGCTAGAGTGCTTGCCTTCTATACATGAAGCCCTGGGTTCGATTCCCCAGCACCACATATATAGAAAACGGCCAGAAGTGGCGCTGTGGCTCAAGTGGCAGAGTGCTAGCCTTGAGCAAAAAAAAAGCCAGGGACAGTGCTCAGGCCCTGAGTCCAAGCCCCAGGACTGCCAAAAAAAAAAACAAACCAGACACACACACAGACACCACACACACACACACACACACACACACACACACACACACACAGAGAGTCTCATGGACTAGCTTCAAACCATGATCCTCAGATCTCAGTCTCCTGAGTAGCTAGGATTACAGGTGTGAATCATGGGTGCCCAGCTTTTACCAGTATCTTTATCAGCCCTTTGATGACATTTTACGGGAGACCATCTTGGGGTCTTGGGGTTGATTCTACATGGGATGAATCTTGTGTGCAAACTTGTGGCCTGGCCAGTGGGCCCCATTGCTTGTTTTGTCTCAGCATTTGCACTCGGTGTGCGGCGACCTGTTGTTTCACAAAGCCACAGTCACTCAGGGCAAGGCCCAGCCTCAAACTTACTGTTCCTTCCAACATGGTATCAGACTGGAGCAGGGCATGGCCTGTCTCCACGATCATCTCTCTTGGGCCATTCATTTCTGGCTTGTGCCCAAGCCTCGTCATCTCTCCTGGAAGAGTCTGAGCTAGAGGCCCAGTAAGTCCCAGCTCCCCTAAAAGAAGAGGTCAGGGGCATTTTGAGGAGGAACGAGGTAAGGCCTGCTTGGAGTCTAACCACTGATCCCTTTGGAAGTTGCATTTGCTGTGTAATCTTGACTCAGGAATAAATGCTGCCAGCCTGTGAAGGGCTGTTGACTCATCCAGGGATCCCACCTTTTCAGTGGCTACCTTCTGCCTCACCCTGAAATCATGGGGATTTATCAGTGGCACGGTGTGCCAGCCAGGAGACTCCTGTTGCAGCTGAGCTTATGGGAACAGAGTGGGCAGATTGCTGCCAAGGTCACGGGCGGGTGGGAAGCCTGGCTTGGATGAAAATTGTTCTGATGCCTTTCTGGGAAGCAGATTAAAATGATCAGTGTGAATCCTCTTCACAGGTCCCTTGCAAACCGCTGTGTTCTGGGGAAATTTTCCTTACATCATTGGGGCTTTTTTGTTCGTGTTTGTTTGTGAGTTCTTGTTCATTTCTGGACAAAACCAATGAATCACTCCCTCTTTGATTTTCAGGCTCCACTAAGACTGTGGGCTAAACTCTCCTCTTTTCTTTGGATATTAGCCCAGTAACAGGAAATTCTATAAGTTGTCCTGATTTTGCAAGATGGCAGCAATGTATTTCTTCCTTTCGATTTTTATTTCTGTTTAATTTGTGGTTTTGGGGATTGAACCTTCCTTATGATAAAGTTTCTTTAGATGAGAGTTTCTAAATTTAGTTTAGTTGAATTTATCCATCTATTCCATTTTTAAAATTATATTCTTCGTATCTTATTAGAAGTTCTTCATTACTAAAAAAAAAAAAAAAAGTTTTGGCTGGGAATGTGACTTAGCGGTAGAGTGCTTGCCTAGCATGGATGAAGCCCTGGGTTCCATTCCTCAGTACCACATACACAGAAAAAGCAGGAAGTGGTGCTATGACTCAAGTGGTAGAACATTAGCCTTGAGCAAAAGGAGCTCAGTGACAGTACTCAGGCCCTGAGTTCAAGCCCGAGGACTGACCAAAAAAAATTTTTTTTGATACATGGTACAGCAAATCCTTCGCCTTTTTGTTTTATTTGTTTCCCTTTACTTTCCTAAATGTGTCTTGGCTGCTTTGCCTCTTTTACTTCTCACACCAGATCTAGAATCAGCTAATCAAGTTAAAAGAGGAAAGGAAGAAAATAAAGCTGAAATTTTGATCAGATTTGTATTTTATTTCTAGATGGATGCACAGAGAATTAACCCCTTCCCATTGTATATATTTCACTCAATGAACCTGGATTTATTGGTCCATTTAATCTGTTTTTTTCATGTCTCTTTATAATAGTCCCCTAAGAGGTTTTGTACATATTCTGTGATTTTATTTTATTTTATTTTTTTTGCCAGTCCTGGGGCTTGGACTCAGGGCCTGAGCACTGTCCCTGGCTTCTTTTTGCTCAAAACTAGCACTCTAGCTCTTAATCCACAGCGCCACTTCTGGCTTTTTCTATATATGTGGTACTGGGGGAACCGAACCCAGGGCTTCATGTATACAAGGCGAGCACTTTACCACTAGGTCTTATTCCCAGCCCCCTCTGTGATTTTTTTTTAAAGATATTTTTATTAGGAACTCTTTGGGTATAGAAAGAAGACTTACTTTTTAACACCCCGCCCCCTTTTGTAACTTTGGGTTTTTATTTTATTTATTTAATTTTATGTATATGTTTTTCTACCAGCCCTGGGGTTTGAACTCAGGGCTTGTGAGCTTTTGTGCTCAAGTCCAGTGCTTTATCACTTGAGCCACGGCTCTACTTTCAGCTTTTTATGGTTAGTTGGAGATAAGAGTCTCATGGACATTCCTGCCCAAGCTGGCTTTGAGCCAGGATCCTTGTGTCTCAGCCTCCCAAGTAGCTAGGATGACTTGGTGGTGGTCATACACATAGAAAGAGTGGGGATAAAGACTGGAACCAATGTCTAGGAGACAGAAAGCTCAGTGCTAAGATGCTGAGCTTAGGAGCCAGGGTGGCACTTCATAGGCAGGGACTGTCTGGACCAGAGCTGGGGCAAATTTTTTTCCAAATGGAAGAATCCATAGCATGGAATTTGATCCCATCTTCAAAAGTTTAAGAGCCATCATGCAGAAAAGAGATTAGTCTTTTGTACTGGAGTGAGATGGAGTTCCAGGAAGACTGAGTTGATCCCAAGAACAAATAAACTTTTACTAGAAGCTTTGTTATAAAACAATGGATGGAGAGTTTGACCCCAGCCCCTGACCAGGGACTTACTCAAGCCTTCTCTGTGCCCAGTGTCTGCCTAGGGGGGTAGGGCTGGGCTTGGCTAAGAAGCATGGGAGCTCGTATGTCCCTTCCCACGGGACTGTGGGCTACAATGACCAGCAGGCAGCACTGTCCAGGGTTTGGGACCCTTTGCTCTGGTACCCCAATTTCATCAATAGTGAGCCTCTTACAGTCTGGTGAGAGAAAACATAGGGATACTGTTCCTGTCTTTGGAGCAAATCTGTATGTTTGTAAAGCTATATTCTAAAGATGTTCATTTAGTACTTAAGACAGAATAGTTCCTACAGGGCTGTATCTCTAGGCTGCCCCCTCAAATATATGTGTGTGTGTGTGTGTGTGTGTGTGTATTCCTCTCTCTATATATACGTACGTATATACATATATACGTACGTATATATGTACATACATATATGTATATATATACACATATGTATACACACACACACACACACACACACACACATATATGTCCTTGGGTTTGAATTCAGGGTCTAAGCACTGTCCCTGAGCTTTTGTGCTCAAGGCTAGTACTCTACCACTCAAGCTCCACTTGCACTTTTTTTTTTTGGTGGTAAATTGGAGATAAAAGTCTCACGTACTTTTCTGCCTGGGTTGGCTATGAACTGTGATCCTCGGATCTCAGCCTCACCAATGAGGTGTATTTCCATCTATATGAGACATGGAGATTGGGAAGATGGTGGTTTGAAGCCAGTCCAGTGCCCCCCTCCGAAAATGTTATCTAGACCCCATTTCCATCAGTACGTGGAACACGGTGACATGTATCTGCAATCCCAACTGTGTGGGAGGCAATAGGAAGGAGGATTACAATTTGAGGCCAGCCCTGGGAAGCAGGAGAGATTTTATCTGAAACATAACCAAAGCAAACAAAAGGGAAATGGGGTGTAGCTCATTTGGTAAGATTGCATTCTGAGTTCAAACCCTGGCAGTGCTACCAAAAGAAATGAAGGGGCTTTGCTTGCTGTGGCACTGCTGTTGCTCTTTTCTGAATGCTCATCACTGTCTTCTAGAGGAGCAGTCTGAGATGTCATATAACTCAGTGGGACAACAAGGCTGTGCTGCTTTGGGGGCTTGAACTCAGGGTGCCTTCCCTAAGCTTTTTACTTAGGTTGATGCTCTATCACTTGAGCCACCGCTCCACTTCCAGCTTTCTGGTGGTTAACTGGAGATAAGAGTCTCATGGACTTTTCTTCTTGGACTGGTTTTGAACCATGATCCTCACAGCTCAGCCTCCTGAGTAGGATTATAAGTGAGTGCCATTGGCACCTGGCTCTTTCGTGTGTTTTTGCATCTAATGATCTCAAGTCATAAGTATTCAATGCATTTATGGTTTAAGTCACAAGTACTCAGAGCTATACAAATTTATCTTGCAGATAATTCTCCTCTTTACTCTTCCTACTGGAATCTCAGCTCCACACTACAGGATTTGTTACATTCTGCACTGATTTATCCAGAGCTTCTAGAGCCAATGTCAGCAAACTTTCTCTCTAAAGATCCAGAAGTCAGGCACTGCTGGCTCACACCTAGCTACTCAGGAGGCTGAGATCTGAGGGTTGTGATTTAAAGCCAGTCAGGGAAGAAAAGTCTCTTGAGTCTCTCTCTCTCCCTCTCTCTCTGTCAGTTGTGGAACTTGAACTCAGGGCCTGGGCACTGTCCCTGAGGCTCTTTGTCCACAAGGCTAGCATTCTACCACTTAGCCATAGAGTCACTTCTGTTTTTTGAATTGTTAATTGGAAATAAAGAGTCTCAGAGGGACTTTTCTGCTCGGACTGGCTTTGAACCTCCATCCTCAGATCTCAGCCTCCTGAGTAGATAGGATGACAGATGTAAGTCACCGGTCCCCAGCTTGCTCACATTCTTGATGCCCTGTGTGACATTTCTTTCCTTTGGGTATAGGACAGGACACCTGTCATGTGTGAAGGTCAGAGTGACCTTCCCTGTCTGCTGTTCAGAGAACCATCAGTGGGGCCAACACTGAGGAAGGATCACCCTGTGACAAGGAAAGATGGGCAGAGGACAGGCCAGCTTTTCCTTGTACTTGTCCTTTCTCTCTCCCACCTCTTTCCCCTTTCCACTGCTTTTCCATTTTCTAAAATATATTTATTTGTTTGTTTTTGAGACAGAGTATCACTAGGTAGCCCTGGCTGGCTTTGAACTTGAATCTGAGATACTCCTGCCTCCGTCTCCAGGATGCTGGGATTACAGATGATCACCAGTACCAGGCCCAACTTGGTTTTTTCTTTTTAAGTCACTATGTTTTGGATTATTATTGTTATTATTATTTTGCCAGTCCTAGGCCTGAACTCAGGGTATGGGTGTTGTCCCTGAGCTTTTTTTTTTTTTTTTTTTAATGTCCTCAAGGCTAGGTAGTGCTCTACCACGTGAGCCACAGCTCCACTTCCATCTTTTTCTAAGTAGTTTATTGGAGGTAAGTGTCTCATGGACTTTCCTGCCAAGACAGGCTTCGAACTGCCTGTCAGATCTCAACTTCCTGAGTAGCTTTAGCTGTAGTCACAGGTGTGGGCCACTGGTGCCCAGATTGTTTGGGGGTTGCCTGCTAGATCAGTTCTTTACCATTGAGCTATGCACTCTAGGTCTAATTACTATTTTAATTTGTGATAAGACATAAACATAACATAAAGGTGGCCTGTTTTAAGCATCACAAAGCGTGTAGGCCTGTAGTATTTCTTGTGTCCCTATTGCAATTTGCGTGTCACCGCCATCCCTAGCTTTACCTCTGTAGCCATTCTGTGATGGCTCACCATGCCTCCTCTTCTGGAAATGGCTATGTTACTTCTGGTCTCCATAACTGTGTGTCCACTGAGAACCTCCCTTCGGTGGCCTTGACAACAGCCATCCTTCTTCCTGCCTCCCAGGCTGGAGAATATTCTGCTGTGCATAAATAACACATTTGATTTATCTACTCATCCATGGCTGGCTGGCCGGCCTCCTCTGCTTTGGCTGTTGCAAATAATGCTGAGATAAGCAGGAATCAGTAAATGTCTGCCCCCTCCTCAATTTTCCTTCTTCTGAGCGTATGCCCATAAGCGAAATTGCTGAATCACTTCTAGTTTACAAAAAGAAAAGCATAATTTATATGTTTTTTTATTTTATATTATATATTATTTTATTTTGTTCTGTGAGAGAGGCTCACGAAGTTATCAACACTGGCCTGGAAGTCAGTGTGTACCCCCAGGCTAACCTCCAACTCTCCATCTGTTGGCTTCTGCCTCCTGAGTGCCAGGACTACAGGTATGAACCAGCACACAGGTTCCAATAAGGTTTTCCATGGAGGACCATGGGAGGTCTTCAGGAGGATGTGTGGCTGCCCTGAGAGTTCTGGTGCCAACAGGAGGAAGAAGAAATGGGGGAGACCCAGGAGAAGGCAGGTTTGGGGGAGGCATCTAGGGATGAGGTGACCCCAGCTTAAAGCTTGCAGTCTGGCTGCAGAAAGCGACCAGAAGCAAAGTAATAAATGAACAATTGAAAAGAGAGAAAAGTACTGTTCAGGGTGCTATGATTACAGGCAAACAAAACAACTTCTGGGTCATTTTTGTTGCCCCCTCCGCCCCCCCCCCCCGCCCCGCTCACCTCACCCCAGGGTCTCCATGTAGTTCAAGGTGAGCTTTGGTGCTGGGATTACAGAGGTATGCTACCTTACTTGGCTCTGAATTTTCCTTATTTTTATGTTCATTTCATTTCATGTTGGCTCTGGGCTGCTAAAGCTTGGAATCTTAATCTCAAATTACTGAGGTCGATTCTGGGAGCTTGGTGCAGGGCCCAGAGCTTCTCAGGCTCACAGAGTTTGTTATTAGTCAAGAGCCTCAGATGGAGAGCAAAGGGCTTGAGGAGGAGGCTTATAGGGAGTGGTTTGGGTCAGTGGTTAAAATATTTGCCCAAGAGGACTGGTGCTTAAGAGCACGGATGAGCCTTCCTGGCCCAAACCCCAGCTGGAGGATCTGCGCTCTCATTTTCTCACCGCTCAGCCCTTCCTGGTTTATTCTGTCATTCACTCTTCCCCTCTCTCTTTTCTTGGTGGCACTCACACAGCTAATCAGCATCCCACCATTGACCCACATCTAGCTCTGCCTACTCTGTCAGAGGCGGAGGTGATCTTTTGTTTGGCTCACTGCTATGCCTCTACCATTTAACTGCAGGCTAGGTTTGAACACTAGTGTTCAACACTGATATCAGAGCTTGAACTCAGGGCTTGGGCACTGTCCCTGAACTACTTTCTTCCCCCTCAAGTTTAGTACTCTATCACTTGAGTCACATCTCCACTTTCAGCTTTCTCTTCTTTTGTGGTTAGTTGGAGAGGAGAGTCTTAGGGACTTTCCTTCCTGCTTTTGAACTGAGATCTTAGCTCTCAGACTCCTGAGTAGCTAGGATTACAGGCATGAGCAAGTTAAGTGTAATCTTGAAGAATTTGCCCTGAGCGTCTGACAATGTTTTTGCTGGCCGGCACAGCCCTGGGATCTCGCAGGAATTGCTGTGTCACTCTGTAGTTTCACACAGATGTTTAGCTTAACAGAAATTACTCCTTTTATGCCAAGGGAGTTATGTTTGCATTTTTTCATGAGTAATAAACATGAATGCCCTTTCCTGTGTTTATTCTATTGTGTGTGTGTGGGAAGGGGATTGGCTAAAAGACTGAATGAGTAAAGAGGGTAAGAATGCAAATGAAATCTGACTTTGTCTCTTTCTGAAGATGGTTCCATGGCTTTCCACTGCTCCTCCCTTGGCCTCCAATCTTGGGCAGGCTTGGATTCTCAATTTCTTCTTGGCTCCCAGGGTTCCCTTCAAGAATTTGCCTGCGTCTGAGATTTTCCACAGCTGCTTCCCCCCTCCCCCGCCCCCCTAGCTCTTGAACCTGGACCCATTGCTTGATCTAAACTCAAAAGATCTTTTCTTCCAAGAAGCCTTCTCCATTTCTACCCTTAGCAGACCAGGGCTCGGTTGAGGCCCTGTTATATTTTCATCTTTCTTCCTGACTTTTGACCACAGTTGTAAATATACTCATCTGCTTTCTTTACACTACGTTTTACATGTCTGTAAATTGGGGCACTTAGGGGGCTGAGGCTGGAGGGTCAAAGGCAGTCCTGGGTAACACAGTAAAAACACAGCTTTTGTCTCTAAACACAATACAAAACAACAACAACAACAACAAAACCCAATTCCACTTTCCAAACATTTGAATGGTTTCTAGCAAGACACCTGTCTAAGGGACATGTTCCTATAGGGAATTGTCACCTGAAGTAATTATTCCTTAAAACTCACTTGCCCCAAGGGGCACCTGGCACAGAACCCTGAAAAGCTTATCTCCTCTCTTCTTCCCTCTCAGGCTTCTCCTGCTTTATTTTCTGCTACTGTCATGTGAGGGCAGGAGAGGTGAAAAACCTCACCTGAGGCAAGGACTAAGGAAGGTAGAAGGCATTGCTAGAATCTGAGAGAAAGCCTGAGACTTCCAGGTTCCAGCTCCTCTCTTGTTGGCTGCTTGAATCTCAAGCATTCCAGGGTACTATGGCATCGGGGTGGGCATTACTGATCCCCATCCCCCAACCTCCCCATCCCAACCACTCTGCTCTCATGAAAAATTGGGTTTAGACATTTACCATCTAAATGGGCCTTGACAAATGACTCTGACTGGCTCTGTGCCTCCATCCTACAAAATGGGGAAGGAGAATAGTATTACTTATCTTGAGGGCTGTGTGAACTACAGGTTAACAGCTGCTAACAGCTAACTGTGCAGCCTTGCTTAGGGAAGCTTAGGTCACACAGATGTCTATTCACTAGTGTTAACTAGCAGGCCTCCGTTTCTTTGCCTCTGAGATGAGGATCAATAACTGGTTGTGCATTGGTGTCTCCTGCCTTTGATCCCAGTTATGCAGGAGACTGAGACATGAGCATCAAGGTTTGAACCCAGGTCAGGCAGGCAAAATCCATGAGACTCTTATTTCTATTTGACCACCAGAAAACAGGAAGTGGAGCTGTGCCTCAATGGTAGAGTGCCAGAGGGTGCCAGGTCTCGAGTTCGAGCCCAGATACCGGCAGTCACAAAAAGAAAAGTCACTGGTTAGTTCCTGGGTGGTGTTCGTGGGGGTGGAGGTTGTAAAGGGTAGACCAACCAGTGAGTGTTGAAGGTCAGCCTGGATGACTTAGCAAGATCCAATTTTGAAATAAGCACAGGGCTGGAGGTGAGTGATTGCCTGGTAGGGCCCTGGGTTCCAGCCCCAGGCATGCGGTGGGAGGGGCCGAGTCTCCACTTCTGGTGGAGTCAGTGTGTGTGGCCCAGTTCGGATCCCAGCCCTGCCAGTTGGGAGTCAGGTGACCACCTAGGTCTCCCCACCCAGCTTCTGTCCTTCCCTGCACGGAGGGGAAGTACTGACAGGGTCCGTGAGGATGCCGAGGTCGGGGCCACCCCGCAGGCCGCAATATCCTATACTACCATCAGCATGGCCCGCAGACGCCCAAGGGCGCGGGAACCACGCGCCTCAGCCCACGCGGGTGCCGTGCGGAGTGCGCGGCGCGGGGCGTGGCCTCGCGAGGCGAGGGGCGTGACCTCGTGAGGCGGAGGGCGTGGTCTCACTAGGGGCGTGGCTCCGCATCCCTTCCCTCCCCCCCCGCGGGGCGTGGCTCCGCATCCCAGTGACGCGGGCCAACCCGGCTGCGTTGCGGCTCCGCGGCGCTCGCTCCTTAGCCGCCGCCGCCGCCGCTGCCGCCGCCGCCCTCCCGCCGCGCTCCCCCGCCGCCGCCTGCCGCCAGCCCGGCCCGTCCGCCGGCCCGCCCGCATGGCGCTCCGCAGCTTCTGCAGCGCCGATGGCTCCGACCCCTTCTGGGTAGGTGCCGCGTGGGGTCGCGGGAGGAGCGGGGAGGCCGCCCGGGGTGGCGCGGGGAGCGCGGGGAAGTGGGGCCCGCGGCGCCCGGGGCCCCGCCGACCACCCCGCGTCCCGCCCCGCGGCCGCCCCGAGGGTGCCCGGCCGAGGAAAGTTGGGGGACTCGGCACCGGGTGTGTGTGTGTGGGGGGGGGGCGGCACGTGCCTCTCCGGGGCTGCGGCGGGCGGGCGGGCGGGGGACGGGGCCTCTCCACGTCGGGGTTCCCTCCATCCACCGAGCCTCCCTGGGAAGGGGGCGCCGGGGCGGGAGGCGGCCTAGCTGGGGGCCCTGCAGGCCTCTGCCTCCTTATTTCCTTTGTGAGCCGGGGATTCCCTCCTCGGGTTCACCGGGGTGCCCCGTTAACACGGTGAGCGCGGGGGGGGGCCCGGAACCCCCCCTTCAGGAGTTGTCCTACACCCCAATCATCTCCCAACTTCCTTCGGGTTCACCCCTCTGGAGAAGTTGAGGGAGACCAGGAGGAAAGCTCGGGTGGAAGGTGGGTGCCCTGGCATGCCTTGTCTGACCCTCCTGCCAGGCTTGGGGTGCAGAGAGAACCGGTTCCTGGGTACCCGTGGGTGTGTGTCTGTTGGCGGGCCAGGTGCGGAGACACCCCTCCGGGGATGCCCCCGGAGGCTGGGTGCCCACTCCTTGCAGTTTCCTTCTAAAATGTGGGGTGCCCTGAGGGCCCCCCCCCACCTCCTCCACTGGTTTAATCCCAGTGTTTGGGCTTGGTTCCAATAATGCGATTTATTTCTGTGTCTTGCTGCCTTGATTCTTTGTAAACACAAGAGGCCAATCTGGACACAGTTGGTCTTTTTTGTTGTTGTTGTTTGTTTATAAAACAGGATAAACATACTTGTCTCTTAGGAGACGATGCTTAGCACCCGTGGATAGCTTCTCACCTTGTTCCTTCTCTTACTGGCTGCATTTGCAGGGTACAAAAGTGACTCCAGGGCTAAACACCAGTAGCCTTTATTACTATTATTATTATTGGGGGTGGGGGCTGGTATTATCATTTTGGTTGAATCACCAGGTTTGGGATCTATCTTCCAGTGGGGCTGGAAATTTCTCCAGGGCTGGAAATTGTTTTACCTTCCTGACTCGTTGGTTAAAAAAGACACCTGTGGGACACGAGCTCCCAGTACCAGGTGTAGTGAGAGTCAGGAGAGTTCTGTCCAAGCCCACACACAGATCTAGTTTAGTGCTGCTCCAGTACTTCCTGTTCATGTAAGTAAAAGTGTGTTGGGGGGTGGGGTGGGAGGGGAAGGATAGGCAGTCCTAAATTAGATCTGTGCCAGGCTGTATTTTATTGATGGCACCTGTGTGTTAGGGTACTCTCTACGCTCTGCTTAGTTAGCTCAGAGGCCCAGCACAGGAACTCTGTTGTGTTGAGTGGTACTTGGGGAGATGGCAGTAGGCCTCCACTTCCTCTGCCCTCCTCCCCCCTGGATTCCGAGACCTGACCCTGTGCCCCAGTTTCTAGAGATGACCCGGAAGCAGAATTAGTCAGTGGGCAGATGAGGAATGAGAGCAATCCAGGTTGTCAGAGATTGTCCTAGGGCGGGACAGAGCAGGTAGCTTTGTGTTTGCCAAGCCAGCTAGCTCCGGGCTGGGAGAGAGACTGGGCTGCCAGCCACATGACCGTACAGTGAACTTGCCACTGTGCTGCCTCAGTTTCCTTAGCTGTACATTGAGGGCAGGAGACAAAAACCATCCCAGCTTCATAGAGCTGTGGGGGATGAATCAGTGTAAGTAGCTCAGCCTGTATCTAGCACAGAGATAAACAGCCGTTATCTTTTTTTTGTTTGCTTGCCTCTGAAGATGGAGCTGTGTACTTGTTGCCACTCCCTCACCTTTCTTGGACTGGCTTTGGGTTTCTTTGGTGGGGATGGCTCTGGGCTGGGCACTGCTCGTGCCAAGGTTCTCTGGTTGGAAGTCTAGGGCACTTGATCCACAGGTGACCAACCCTTTCTCCTCACTTATGCTGGGGCCATTGTCTATCTTGGAATGCTCAAGGTCTGGGAAATGACCCTGAAAGGAAAGTCCTGGTAACTTATTAGCTGTGAAAAAATGAGGAACTGTGTTAGTCAAATAAATAGGGAATCCTGGCACGGGTGGCTCACACCTGTAATTCCAGCTACTTAGGAAGCTGAGATCTGAGGCTCACAGTTCAAGGCCAGCCTGAGTAGGAAAGTCTGTGAGACGCTTATCGCCAGTGAGCCACTGGGAAACAGGAATTGGCACTGTGTCTCGAAGTGGTAGAGCGCTAGCCTTGAGTGAAAAGGCTCAGGGACAGCGCCCAGGCCCTGACTTCGAGACCCATGACTGATAAGAGAAAAAGAGAGAGAGAGAGAGAGAGAGAGAGAGAGAGAGAAATACATGAAAATAGGAGCTGAAATCTGCTACTAGGCTTTCTCTTGGGATGGTGGAGGGTAAAGAGAGCCCATTTTGTGGCTGGTGTTTGAATGGTAGTTGGGAAAAGACCTGGGCGTTCCCTTGCAAGTTATTTTTGTTTTCTTTTTAAATTTTTGGTGATAGAAGGATTTGAACTAAAGGCTTTGTGCTTAAGCAGGTACCTTATTACAGCCAGTTATTTTGTGAATTTTTAAAATTATTCTAAACTTGATGTATGGTGGGGTTAGTTATGTAAGTCAGGTAATGAGTACATTTCTTTTTGGACAATGTCTCCCCTTCTCTCCCATTCCTGGCTGCCTCCCCTCTCCCACTTGCCCCCTTCCCCCACAAGTGGTATAGTTCATTGTTTATATAGTGTCTAGTGAGTACCATGGCTGCAATTGTTCACCCTTTGTCCCTTCATTTCTGTGTCTCTGCCTTACCCTCCCAAAGACAAATAAGACAAAAAAGAAAACAAAACAACAAAGGGAAAAAAAAGCACCTCTTGTTTCCATTTCCTGGAGTCCATTTCAAGACTTATTATTTCCCCAGCCATTTTTTTTACAGATTTGTTTTCATCACCATATATTAATAGTACCGGGGGGGGGGATTTTGTGACACTTCCATACACACATACATGATACATGATATCCTTCATCATCTCACCCCCCCAACATTCTCCCTTACCCCCCCCCTTCTTAAAACCATTTCAGTTGGTTTCATCATTCTATTTTTTTTTTTTTTGCCAGTCCTGGAGCTTGGACTCAGGGCCTGAGCACTGTCCCTGGCTTCTTTTTGCTCAAGGCTAGCACTCTACCACTTGAGCCACAGCATCTCTTCTGGCCTTTTCTATATATGTGGTGCTGAGGAATTGAACCCAGGGCTTCATGTATATGAGGCTGCCGGGCTCGGGTCGCTTCCCCTGGCGCTGGGGGTCAGGCTCTACTCTACTGTAATCGCTCCCTTTCTCACCCTCTCCCCTGGTCACCCGACCCGCAGGTAAGGCCAGAGTGGAGTGGAGGGCTCAGGAAAGACCTCAGGTGCACGCGGCCGTTCGAGATCGCTTTACCTCCCTCCTTACCCGTGAAGAAAGCCAGGCGTACGAGGATCTCGGAGACCTTCAAGAGCAAATCTGATTTAATAAGGGAGTGGCTAGCAGCTGATATAGTAGAGGGCGATGAGAGAAGGGGTCATCGACCAGAGAGCTGGCGATAGGCTGGCAAGCTTGTCATAGGACCCCCTCATGAGCTAACATCACTTGCTTAGCACCACCCCAGGGGGAAAGCCCGCGAGAATGGGGGGCACATGGGCTGGCGAGAAAGTTGGGGGGCTGTTTGCAAAGCCAGTTCTTCTGGTTCCGGACCCAGAGAATTGTGGCCTGCTTCCGCATTCCCCCAGGGCTGGGGGAAGGGCGGTGTCTCGGGAGGGCTCTCCTTTGCCCTTCCCCCTCAAGGCCAAAGCTGAACCCCAACACGAGGCAAGCACTCTTGCCACTAGGCCATATTCCCAGCCCCTCATCATTCTATTTTCATATGTGCATATAAAGTACTTGGGCTCTGTTCGCCCTCGTCCTCCCTTCTGCTTACCTCCCCTTCGTATCTGCACCCCCTCCCCCAACAGATCTTGTTTTACGTTCCTGTCATTCACTTTTTTAAGCATATATCAATTGTACCAAGGGATTTTGCCACAGTATTTCACATGTGTATATTACATTTTAGTCAGAATAGGGTTTGCCTATGCAGCCTAGGTTGGCTTTGAACTCAACATCTTTCCAAGTGCTGGAATTACAGGTGTGCTACCATGCTTGGCTGCGGGGTCACTTTTTTTAAGAAAAATTCTGCACTACTGTGTTTCCTGCTCAGTGTAGAAAAATGGCGAACTATGGAGAGGCTGAGGCCCCCACATGCATGCACGCACACAGTGGTGGGATTACAGGAGCTGCAGGTTTGCAGCTGTACCTGCGATGGATGATAAGCAGCAGGCATGGCAGGTAGGTCTTGGAGTGAGTTGGTCCAGGGGCTTCATTCCCAAATGGAGTAGGTCTCTCTCAGAGGCTATTTGGAATTTAGGGTGGCACTGGTCCAATTCCTGCCTGAACCCCTTGGATTGGAGAGTCACATTGTCACTCCTCCTTTAGGGGCACTGTTCAAACTCACCTCTTGCCTACTGCAGCTTCTTGTCCTCCCTTTTTGGTCCACTGTCCATCCTCCCCATCCCTATCCTTCTGGATGGAAGCTGGGGAGGGGGTGTCCTCGGATCTCTGTCCCCCTCTCCCCCGTTCCCCCCCCCCCCCCCCCCGCAGGACGGGGCCCTAGGTAAGGAGAAATGGTTTGAGGAGGAATTAAGGGGACTGTCCAAGGGGCAGGGTGTGTGCTCATTTAGGGTCCCTGAGGTTGCCTGCATTTCGCTCTGCAGGATTCCCATGTGGCAGAGACTTGGGGGGGGGGGTAGAGGTTCCTCCAGATTGGGGGCCTGGCCCCTTTATAACCGTCTCTGAGGCTGCTTGCCTTTGGGGGCTGCTGCTGGTGGGAGCCAGTCCCCTTCTCCTTGTGGATAGCTCTCCCCGTGTGGCCTTCACTCCCTTCTCCTCCTGACTCTCTGCAGATCCCACCGCTGCCTGCTCCTTCATCATGTGTCCCAATCTGCCAGCTTCTCACAGCCTCGCTGGCTGCTCTAGCCCCAGCTCTCACCAGCTCGTTCCTGGGTTTGCACTCTTTTCTCCCTCCTCATGTCCACCCTTGAGGCCTACCCTGTGATGCCTGAGGGATCCTGCTAAAAGAGCAGGGTCCCCACCTCCCCCCCCCCCAGTAGCCAAAGGGTACGCCCAGCCCCAGGGCCTTTGCACTTTGTCCTGTATTCCTGGAGCTCTCTCACCTTCACCATCCTGTTGGCCACTTGAGGTCAAACCCCTCCCCCCTCCTCCCACAAGCCTGGTTCTGCACTCCCCAGCCTATGGGTCTTCCTATCTTCTCACAGGCCAGGTGCTTTACTGACTGGTCATGCAAGCTCCCTGGGGCAGCAGTAACCCCAGCACCTAGGACAGTGCCTGGAGCTTAGTGTTTGTTACGTGAATAACAATCTTAACAGTAAGGTAGGTTAGGAGTCCTGGTAGAGACCCCCTTTTGACATGTCCAGGGTGAGATGGTAGTCAGGGTGCAGGACCAACCCTGTAGAGGTCCACTAGGGGTCTTGTCTGTCTACCCCAGGACCCTGTGCCATGCCTAGGGTTCGATCACCATTTAAATTTGAGTATCTGAGATACTTATTCTACACTGGGCTAAAGATCTAGTGTTAGACCCATCAGTTGGCTTGTGTGTGGCTTTATTGATGGATTTATTATTATTATTTTATTTTCTTGAGATAGGGTCTCTCCATGTAACCCAGCCTAGCCTTGAACTCATGATCCTCCTGTCTCAGCTGCTTGTGTGCTGGGATTATAGGATGCACCACCATGTCTAGCCTGTGATCTTTTTCTTTTTCAGTTGTATGGCTTAAACTCATGGCCTGGGCTCTTTTTACCCAAGGGCTAGCCCTTTCACCCTTGAGCCACAGTGCCACTTCCGATTTTCTTGTGTTTAATTGGAAATAGAGTCTTGTGGACTTTCCTGACCGGGCTGGCTTCAAACCATTATCCTCAGCTCTCAACCTCCTGCGTAGCTAGGATGACAGGTGTGAGTCAATGGTGTCCTACTCCATGATCTTTTCAAATGCCTTTTCTTCTCCAAGGGGTTTGCCGGGCATGAAACCCACGGTCGCGGTCAGGTGCACACAAGGCAAGTGCTGGACACTGAGCCACAGCCCAGTCCGATCTCATTAGGTTAATGGCCTGGGAGAGCAGGACTGTGTGTGGCCAGGCTGGCTGGGCAGGAGGGGGTGGGATGGCTCACATAATTACGGGTGCCTGAGGAATGCGAAGCAGGCCTCTAATTTGCGCGTTGGCTCCCGAGGAGGGGGAAAGGCCTTGCTTTCATGATCGGATCTTCCACTGCTCAGGGAAAGCCTGGCTTGTAAACCTTGCCTGGATGCTTTGCAGTGCTAAACAAGCGGGTTGGGATAATAACACATCCTGAAGAGGGTGTCCCTAGAGGGGAGGAGAGACACCTGCCCCAGGGGAGGGCGCCCTGGGGGCCGCCATCTTGCAGGCGTGGCCCTGGGGACGGACGACTGGGCAAGCTGTGCGTGGGATGGCCATCCTGAGGTTGTTTGGCAGCGTCCCTCACCTCTGTCCACTTGGTGCCCAGGGTGCCTCCCCTGGTTACCGCAGCCCACAGTGCCAGCTGCCCTGGGGGGAGGGTGAAACCACAGCAGTGGTGGTGGTGGTGGGGTGACCGGGCACTTCCTCCAGAGGGCTTGCAGAGTCACCCTAAGAAGCGTCATGTGACGCCAGGAGGGGACTCTGCCGGTCCTCAGCTGGGGAGCGGAGGGGGCGCAGCCACCCAGGGCTGTGTGCTCCCCCAGGAGGTGTGGGGCACTGCGGCATCACCAGAGGGGGAGCCCTTCTCCCCATGCCACACGTGACCTCCATTTTACTCTGTTTCTAGTTAGCTATGGTGAGACAGGGTCTCACTGTGCAGCCCAGGTTGACCTCTAGCTCCAGATCTTGCTGCCTCTTTCCCTCGAGTGCTGGGATTACAGGCATGCGCCATCACTCCTGGCTTTCCACTTCTTTTTTTGTTTGATTTTGTGCCGATGCCATGGCTTGAATTCAGGGTGTGAGTGCTGTCCTGAGTTTGTTTTTTCATTTGTTTCTTTTTCTTTGCTCAAGGTTGGCACACTACCACTTGAGCCACAGGTCCACTTCCATCTTTTTATTTTCTTTCCCTTTTTGGTTGGTCATGGGGCTTGAGCTCTGGGCCTGGGCACTGTCCCTGAGCTCTTCAGCTCAAGGCTAGTGCTCTACCACCTGAATCACAGTGCCACTTTGGGTTTTCTAGTGGTTAATTGGAGAGTAGAGTCTCACAGACTTTTCTGCCCAGGCTGGCTTTGAACCTTGATCCTCAGATCTCAGCCTCCTAAGTAGCTAGGATTACCGGCATACATCATCACACCTGGCTTTCTACTCTGTCATTTTAAAGGCCCAGGATAGATGGCTAATAGGTGGCAAACTCTTGCTTTCATTGTGGGGCTGCTGTTTCAAATGGGTGGATCAACACAGGCCCCAGGGGTCAATTGAGATTTTATAGGACTTTTCCCTGCTGGTTCCCAGACTTTGCTCTCTGAGAACCTCAGTTTACCTTTTATTAGACTCTAAGGTTGCTCCTTGACTGGAAATGCTGTGCTCACAAAGAGCCTTGGGTTTAGCAGCAAGGACTTCCCAGCATGAAGAAATTGAGTGTGGTCCTTTAATTGAAGAGGCTGGCTTCATTCTCTAGTTATCCTTCCTTCGGTTCCCTTCTCTTCCTCCCTTCTCTTCCTCCCTTCTCTTCCTCCCTTCTCTCCCTCCTTTCCCTCCCTCCCTCCCTTCCCGTCAGTAATGGGGCCTGGGCGCTGTCCCTGAGCTCTTTTGCTCAAGGCTAGTGCTCTACCCCTTTGAGTCACAGTGCCACTTCTGGTTTTTGAGTGATTAATTGTAGGTAAGAGTTACCTGGCCTGCCATTTTTTAAACCCACTGGTTTATTATGTATTGAGCACCTTGTACATGTTTGAGGACACAGTCCTGCTCAAGGCTTGTGCCCCAGTTGGCTGTGTGCTGGGGCTGCCCAAATCTATGTTAGGTCATGGACCACCTCGGGTGGGTGGAGCTATGCTAGATAACATCAGGTGTGCCTAGAAGGCCATCTGGAGGAGGTGACATTTGACCCAAGGCTTCAGGGGTAAAGGTGGCCTTGCAAGGATGGGGATGGTGGAAATGGGAGTCCTGAGGGAGAGCAGCATGTGCAAAGGCCCCGAGGAGCTTGGTCCAGGAATGACAGAATTTAACTCAGGAGCCCAGAGCCCGCATAGCCTTCATGTCTTGCCTGGGGCGCTCTACAAAATGCATACAGCCCAGCCAAATTGGTTGTAGGGATAGGATAGGAAAGGCCTGGAAACTCCTGGCAGGTTGCTGGCCCTGCTTTGCTAACAGGGTAGAGCAATGCTGGGTCCCCAGGGCACCCTTTCTGGTGCATTTGTGTGGGAATGAATCCCACAGGTTTGATTTTCTTTGGGTTTAACTCTCTACTACTTGAGCCACAGCTCCACTTCCAGTTTTCTGGTGGTTAATTGGAGATAAGAGTCTCACAGACTTCCCTGTCCAGTCTGGCTTTGAACGGTGATCCTCAGATCTTAGCCTCTTGATTAACTAGGGTTCTAGGTATGAGCCATCAGCTCCTGAATTTTATTTTTTTTTAAGGGACTCTCAGAACCATGTCTGGAAACTTTCAGGTAAGCTGGAGCTGGGGTGCCCCTCGGCCCAGCTGCCTTCGCTCCTTTTACACAATGCTTTTCAGGTCCATGAAGTGGAAGTACCTTTTCTCCATCAGGATGACCTAACTGTCATTCCCCTGCCCCCATAGGGGTGTTGTTGGCTTTAAAAAAGTGAATCTGGAAGAATATTAGGAAAAATTAGTTTGGGTTTTTCCCTCCCCTGCTCTTGGCTCTCAGAAGCAGCCATTCATGATAGTTTCTCGTGAAAACATGTAAACATACTCAAATACCTGTGCAGATGTGTGTGGTAGCCTATTCCCCCTCCCCCCTCCAAATAAGATCATGTTCTGCATACTGTCTCTTGCTCTCTCCCCCAGTGCTGAGCAGGAATGGTGGTACATGCCTGTAATCTCAGCACCTGGGAGGCTGAGGCATGAGGATGGCCAGTTTCTGGGCTACCTCGTGAGACTTTGTCTCAAGATCAAAACAAAAAGCCAATGCTGATTTTGTTTTCCGGGGTTGAGCTTGTGCAAAACTAAAGTAAAAGGAAGTGAGATTTCTCTGTAGGCCACAGGCTTGGCTGGTTGGTGGTGCCTTGTGGTCTGACCATCCTGCTGGCCTACAGGGTCACTTTAGGGTTTTTTTTCCTTGGCATGTTAATTAGTGCTGTGGGGTATATTCCTGGGCACGCTGTGTGTTAATGCATGCAAATATATGCAAATGACCCAGGTGAATACATTCTCTTACCAGAAGTGGCCCAGTTGAGACAGAATTGTGTCTTTGAGACTTGATAATTATCAGGTTGCTGCAGCGGCTTAAACTTCTACTGATGAGCATACCTATTGAACACCTGTTATGTACCTGGCTTATCAAAGCCTTGGGCAGGCTGGGAGCCAGCCAGGCCCAGTTTAGCCTAGTGAAATTAAACCAGACGTTCCTGAGGGCTTAGGTCAGGAGACAAAGCTGGAGGAAGGTGATTGGGTTCCATTCCCGTTTTTAAATATGTGTTTACATTTTCAGCATTTTTTTCATTCGGAACTACTTGAAAAGTGCTAATTAGATCAACAATTACTCATGGTTCTCATTGGGGATGTGTCTTGGAGATAATTTTTCCACATAAACCTTCTAGTTGAAGGGGCAAGTGTTCTGTCTCAAAAAGTGGCATGTGCTTGGTGGCAAAGCAAGCCCTACAGAACATTATTATTATTATCATTATTTATTTATTTATTTATTTTTGCCAGTCCTGGGGCTTGAACTCGGGGCCTGAGCACTGTCCATGGCTTTTTTTTTTTTTTTTCCCCTCAAGGCTTATTAGCACTCTGCCAACTTGAGCCACAGCGCCACTTCTGGCCTTTTTCTATATATGTGGTGCTGAGGAATCAAACCCAGGGCTTCATGTATAGGAGGCGAGCACTCTTGCCACTAGGCCATATTCCCAGCCCAACATTTTATTTTATTATGTTCTGATTTTGTTCCAGTGTGGTCTGAGAAATACAGGAGGTTCCCTTCTATTTTGTGTGTGTGAGCGTGTGTGTAAGAGAGGAGAGAGAGTATGTGTGAGAGAGAGCGCAAGAACAAGAGCGAAGGAGAGAAAGTGTGTGTGTGTATGTGAGAGAGAGAGTGTGTGCATGAGTGTACTAGTACTGGACTTGAACTCAGGGTCTTTCTCTCTTATTGTCTTTGCTCAAGACTACCACTCTACCACTTGAACCAATACCTCTGCTTCCAGCTTTTCTGTAGTTAATTGTAGCTAAGAGTCTTGGATTTGTTTGCCTTCAAACAATAACCTTCAAGTCTCAATTTCCTGAGTAGCTAGGATTACAGGCTTGAGCCACTGGCGCCCAACTTCTTTCTCTTCCTTTCTTTCTCTTTTATGTCTGTTAAGACTTGCTTTATATCCTAAAATGTGGTCTGTTTTGGAGAAAGTTTTATGAGCTACTGTGAAGAATCTGTTCTATTAGCTGTTGGCACATAGAAGTGTTTACAGCTTTTTTTTCTTTTTTGGGCGGCCCTGGGGTTTGAAGTCTCCCTCTGGTGGGCAGGCCTCCACCACGCAGGCACACCTCCACCCGGCACTTAGAAATACTTACATAGACCCAGAACTCTTGGGCTAACCAGTAACCAGGCACCCTTCTGTTCCTCTCTCCCCAGTCATAAAAACATTTATAGCCTGAAACCTTATGTTATGCTCATTACTGTTTGTGTGTGTGTGTGTGTGTTTCATTGAACATGTAGACATGTGACATTGAGTCTTACTCATCCTTTATAATAGTTACTCTAAGGTTCAGGTTTGTGATCATTGAACAGTTTCCCTGTGAGTGGACCCCCCCCCCAATATTTTTAAAATAGACCGATATGTGTCTTTGTACATGGGTCAAAATTGCATAAGTTAGAGACTGAGTTCTGAGGATCGCAGTTCAAACCCAGCCCAGGCAAGAAAGCCGGTGAGACTTAACTCTTACCTCCAATTAACTATCATAAAAGCCCAGAGTGGAGCTGTGGCTCAACATGGTAGAGTGCTAGCCTTGAGCACAAAAGCTCATGCACAGTGCCTAGGCCCTGAGTTCAAGCCCCAGGACCAGTATACACACATACATACAAACACACAATTTGCATAAGTTTTAGTTTTGGGGGGATAGAGCACTTGCCTAGAATGTATGCACGTTGGGTTCAATTCCCAGCACCACAAACAAGTAAAAAAGGTAATTTTTTTCTTCCTGTTACTGGGGTTTGAACTCAGAGCCATACTTGTTAGGCAGATTCTTTACCCCTTGGGCCTTACTCCTAGCACCCCTCCTCTTCCTTTATTGGCTTATAATTGTGCTTTTTGCTGGAGGCCAGCCTTGGATTGGGATCCTCTTGAATAGCTGGGATTATAGGCATGGGCTACTCAGCTCAGCTAAAATTACGTCAGTTTTAATCTTTCATATATGGATGGACTGGTTCTTTCTCAAGAGGCTCCTTATCACAGGTTCATGGTCCTAGACAGTCAATGAAAACATTGGTTTCTCAGGGTCCTTTCCCGACCAGCAGGTTTGTTAATTACTGGGGATAGAAGGTAGCCTTACTTCCGTGTATGCCTCCTGCCTTCCCTATTGATACCAAGCGTGCTGAAGATGACACAGAGAGCCTGTGGCCCTTTCCCTGTGTCTTTGGGGTGTGTTTAGACCAATGTGTGTGCATGTGTGTGTGTGTTTTCTCACAGGCCATTGGTAGGTATATTGGTATGCTAACATTCAAGTCCTCTGTGACTTTGTGTGGAGTTTTGCAAGATCATACTTGAAGATGGCATGCCACTTTGTATATTGTGCTTTTATTTATTTTATTCCCCTCATGTTCCCATGTAACCTTTGTCACTGCACCCTTCCAATTAGCAGTTGCTTGTATGAGGGTCATTTAATAATCACCTATGATTTGACATTTAGGTCACTGTGGGTTTTCGCCTCCCTCTCTTAAGAGAAAACCTTGCCTGGTTCTAGCCTGTCGCTTAGGCCCTTTGGATACAGAATTGGAGGTGGATGCGTAGCTCAGGACCTGTGGCAAGCTTCTAGCAGCTTTTGCCTGTATTCCCGTGGTGTCTAAGGGAACCCACTTTTGTTGTTAATAGGACATCAAGGCCCTGGATTTAGTCATCAGCCCCCACTTCCTTGGCTTCCTCCTCCCTGCCTCCCTCAGAAAAGCATACTTGCTGGCAGACTTTTCTCACCAGCCTGTTAAAGTTGGAGCCCAGTGGCCCAGAGGAGATTGGAGCCAGAGGCCTGGGAAAGGTGACCCGGGAGTTATTATTAGGTTGGTGTGTTGGGAGCCCTGTGATAAGGCATGGGCGCATGCACTGTGGCTTAAGGGAGCCCTCATTCACTTTGTCCCACCACCATCCGTGGGTCTGGGTGGGCCACTTATCACTGGTGTTGGGGACAGAGAGGGTAGTGGGTGCTTTCCCATGGTGCAGCAGGGCAGCGAGGTGTGTGGCTGGGGAAAGGTCCAGGGCAGGAGGGGCCTGGGCTTGGAAACTGGACCTAGCATTTCCCAGCAATCAAAGCGGACTAGTTTCAGCCCCAGGGCCTTGGTTTTCTTGTCACCCCAGTGGACTTCAGGTTTTGTGGGAAGAGAAGCTGCGAGACACAGAGGACGCTGAGGCAGAGCAGCGTGGGGTGCTGAGTAGGCACCCCACAGAGGGTAGCTGATCAGGGAGGATGGGGGAGGACTAGGGAGGACCGCTGAAGGGTTCTTCTGGAGCCTCTGGGCAGCACTGGGACATCCTGATTCGTTCCTGATTGGTCCAGGTGTTAGAATCCCCGCCCCCTCCCCAGTTAATTCAGCAGGGTCCTGGGGTGTCTGTCAGGTGCCAGGTCTGGGTGGTGCATGTATGAGGAGTCTGGGAGGAAGTGAGTATCAGGTGTTAGCTCTGAAAGCCATTGTACTGGCTTCATTGTCTCACAGGATTAACAATGTTGCTGAACACCCAAATGGTGGTTGCGAACCCAGGCTGTGACAGCTCTGCACAGCTGCTGATGTGGTGGCTATGCAGTTTCTGGGTTTTCTAAGGCCAAGCCTTGATCAGGCCGCTTAAAGGAGCACTTCCTTCTTCCTACTCCCACTTCTCTTTGTTGGATGTTGTAAGAGGCGGGATATAAAAAGGAAAACTAAAGAACTCATAATGAAAAGTTAACCCTCCATCATTATGTTCTAGATGTGAACTTTGGCAGATCGTCCTGCTACCATCCCTTCCTTTCCTGCTACCACCTGCCGCCCTCTGTTTCTTTGCCATGACGCTCAATAAGTTGTATTTTTGTCTTGTTTTGTTTTTAAGAAAAGAATGGACTGAGCCAATTGTCAGTGGATCACCTCTGTAATCCTAGCGACTCAAGAAGCTGAGATCTGGAGGCTTAAGGTTCAGAGCCAGCCTGAGCAGAAAAGTCTGTGAGACTCCAAGGTGGAAATAATAAAGCACCAGCTTGGCAAGCCCAAGGCTCTGAGTTCATACCCCCATATCAGAAGAAAAAAGAAAAGAACCCTATGAAAACACTATCTTTATTGTTTGATTTCCTGGACACAGAGCATTTTTCTTAATGAACAGGTGTTTACCTGAAAATGAAGTGTCAACAGGGACCTAGTTAAGTCCTTTGCTAGTAATTGTACCTTCGTGAGCCAGTAGGTCATAGCCTTATTTTTTCACTTACATGGACAGAGATCCTGGGTGACTGGTATCCTTGAGGCTCAGTGTCCCAGGCTGGTAGCCTGGTCTCATGCCTGGTCCATTTGGTCCACAACCTCCTAGGGTCTCCTGGGTTTTAACGGGGCTCCAGGTTGGGAATCCAGCACTGTGCAGAGTAGGGCCCTGCCTTCCCTGACCTTCAGTCTTGTGGGAGTAATGCATAAACAAAATGGAAGGCACAGCCAAAAAGTGTTGCTTGGTGCCCAATGCCTGGAGTTGGGGTTTGAGCTGGATGGAGAGAAGGCTGCTGAGGGGAATTTGGCTGTGTGGGCAACAGTAGTCTAAGATAAAAGCTAATTTCTTCCCGGTGAAAAATCCTAGCTGTAGGGTTCTATCCCAGAAAGGGTCAGGGGCCCAGGCTTCTCCCATCTGTTGCTCTACTGTTCTCATCTGCACAAACCAAGATGGTGCACCCCATTCCCACACACCAGCCAGAAGGGAAGGGAAAGAGGACACAATCTGGGAGAGGCCCAGAGCTCTCCTTTGCATCCCATTGGCTGGCAGTGAGTCACATAGTGATATCTGGCTGCAAAGGAGGCTGGGAGATGTAGTTTCTGTGCGTGCATACCCAGCATGACTTGTGGGTGAGGAGGGTGACTGTTGGAGAGTGCCTGGTGACTCAAGTGGGGGCAAGGACCCCCAGCTGCCAAGGGAGGCTGGAACTTAGAGCCCTGAGGAGCAAGCACATCTCAGGTGTTCATAGAACCAGTGACAGATTGGTCTGATGGGCTACATGACTGGTCACAGGTAGTTTTGTTTCTGTGTTGGAGTCAGGGCTTTGCAGTTTCTAGGCTCTTTAGCTGTACTACAGAGGTAAATCCATAGCATGAATTTATTAATAACATGTTGACAGTTACTCAGTCAATGACTGTGCTGTGCCGTATTTTGGTTTGGGGAGGAAACTGAGATGCAGTTAACACTTTCCCATGTTGACATACTGGCAGACTGAGCAGTGTGACACAGCCTGCTGTCTTCCCTTCAGGTGTTTTTAGATAGTCCTGTATCTGACCTCATTTCTATGAGGATTGCTTTGGGTTTTGAGAAAGGAGCCTTGAAAGTATTTATCTTTACTTGCCAGGAATTTCAGCATTACTGGTAATGGCCGTTGCTGTTTGGGTAGACACCTCTACCTTTTCATTATCTTTTTCCTGAAGGCTCCAAAATGGCTGCCATGGCTCTAACCAACACTTATAAGTTGCAGATAGAAAGAAACAAAGGCCATACCAGCCTTATTTGTTCTCTTATTTAGGAAATCAAAAGCAGTCCCCAGGCCCCATCTGCCGGACTATGCCTCTTACAATTCTTGGTGGAATGGGACCACGTAACTGTCTAGCTGCAAGGGATGCGGGAAGAGCAAGGGCCTGGTTTCTACAGTTGGGGAGATGGGCCTGGGCGAGGTGTGAAATGACATAGTGCTTGCCCAGGACCTGTGTACATCACCCTGTGCACCTGAAACCCTCCTAGGTGGTGAGCAGCAGCACCAGCATGACACAAACTACATGGAAATGGTTGTTGCTATTTTTCTTTTTTTGTACTTAGAGAATTGCTCAGTAAGTAGGCAGTTTCTCCCCAAGTGTTTCCAGCTTGCCCCTGGCTGAATAGGGGATATAGAAACCCACTGACCTGGGCGCTGATTGTATCTCCCTATACCTCTCTGCACCACTGATCTCTGGGGTTGGTTGTATCTCCCTACCCTCTACTACACTGCCTGTCTGGGTGTTGGTTGTATCTCCCTATGGAGCGCCCTGAGGCCCACTTGTTGGTCTGTAAGGCTGTCTAAAGGTGCCCCTGGCTCTCCAGCCTGCTGGGGAACTCACAAGGGGCATCTTGTAGGCATCAGAGGGGGTGGCAGGCAGCTTCCCGGGTCCTAGCCTGACCAGTGTGAGCACAGCTGTGTGCTCTCGATGCCGGCAGGACACTCGCTGCTCGTGGACAGGCAGAAGCCTGGGCCTGGGTGGCCATGTGTTCTGGCATAGGCTGTGCCTTGGCACGTGGAACTGGTGTTGTGGCCTCTCTGCCTGGGCTTGGCAGCAACAAGCTGGCCCAGGCATGTGCCTTGCGCAGACAGGAAGGCAGCTGGCAGAGGAGCCAGTGCCAGGGCAGGCTGCTGGCAGCCCCCAGCCAGCCTCTGTCCTTTCCAGTACTGTGTAGGGAGCAGCTGAGGTCTTGCCTTAGACGTCGGGGGAGTTTCTGTGGTGCCTCCTTGGTTCTGCAGACTTAGGAACATCCTCTTGCTATCCCCAAATGGCGTGCTTGCATTCAGGAAGGGGCCAGACTGCTGTCACAGCTGGGCAGCTGTGGCCTGTCTACAGTTCAGGACCTGTCACGGGAGGGTGTGGTCAAATAGGAAGAGTCACTGGCCAAGGACACACCTTCCAGTGCCTGTCCCTCCCTCCCTCCCTCCCTTCCTCTCCCCCCCTCCACACCATGCTCCTCCCCCACCCCCATATTACTCTTCTTATCCACCTCCCCCCATCTCACCTCTTTTTTATACTTTGTTTCTTTCCTTTCCTTTTGTTTGTGCCAGTGTTTGGGTTTGAACTCTGGGCCTTGCACTTGCTAGGCAGTCACACTACCATTTGGCCTGCACCTCCAAGTCCTTCATTTTATTTTGAGACAGGATCTTGCTATGCCACTCAGGCTGGCCTTTTAAGTCATGGTCCTCAGGCAGCATTGGCCTACCTAGGGCTGGGATTACAGGCGTGCACCACTGCACCTAGCCAGTGAGTGATTAGAACTTCTCCTGTGTATTTATCTTCATGGTGCTGGATGTGAGAGGCAGGCCTGCCCCTCTGGAGCTCGCCCTTGGCCACTATGAGCATCCCCTACCTTCAGCGGTCCTGCTGCTGGGACCTGTGCACTGTGGTTCGAGGCCTGGCAAGCGGGAGTGTGCCTAGGAGGGTGTCAGGCCACGCAGGGTGGGTCTCTCCCTGTAGCAGCGCCCTAGGACATGGGGGCCTTGCTGGTGGGCACCCGTGAGCTCATCCTGCCCTCCTCCCGTCCCCTCTCCCCTTTCCTGTCCAGCTTGCCTCCCAACTGTTCCCTGCTGTCCCCACTCTCTCCGCCTGGGCAGATCCCAGCATTGAGGCCCATCTCGGATTTTACCTATTTCTAGAAGCCGCCTCTGACCTGCCAAGGGCAAGTGAGGGCCGCAGCCTTCATGGTGGATGCCAGTCCTGGGCGCCATCGGCCTTCATGGGAATGGTACTGGTCTGCCATGTCCGCAACGCTGTTGGTGCCTGTCTTCCACCTGCAGTCTGTGCAGCCCTAGGCAGACTGCTGTCCCTCTCTGTGCCTCAGTCACCTGCTCTGCAGGAATGCAGGGCGCTCCCGTGGGCCTCTGTGGATTTCATCTTCACGGCATCTGTGGAAAGCCAGCCGTGGTTCTTTGTCTTTGCACTCGATCTTGACTGGGTAAGTTTTCCCCTGGAGACGGGTGGCTGTCCAGCAAGGCCACCATTCTCCTGGCACATTGTGGGGACAGGCCAGGGCGGTGGCAGATCGCCTCAGTGCCCAGAATGGAACTGGCCAGCGTGAAATGTCAGAATGCAGAAGGAAGCAACCCTGGGCTCAGCCGTGCTGGGATTGCAGGTGTGCGCCACACGCGCAGCCGCCTTGAATGTTTTAACAGATACAGATGAGTCTGGTTTAGCTGACATGGCCTCTTCCTGAGGCAGAGGCTCTCTGTGGATTTTTTTTTTTTTTTTTTGCCAGTCCTGGGCCTTGGACTCAGGGCCTGAGCACTGTCCCTGGCTTCTTTTTGCTCAAGGCTAGCACTCTGCCACTTGAGTCACAGCGCCACTTCTGGCCATTTTCTGTATATGTGGTGCTGGGGAATCGAACCCAGGGCTTCAAGTATACGAGGCAAGCGCTCTTGCCACTAGGCCATATCCCTAGCCCTCTCTGTGGATTTTTAAAGAATCCTTTTCCAGGGTGGGCAGAAGGTGAATTGAAGGCAGTACCAGTGACCGGGTCCCCCTTTCCCTCAAGCAGGTGTAATTCAGGCATTCTGTGAAGAAGTCATCAGCCCCCCGCCCCCTAGCTGGAGAGCACAGCGCAGGGCATGGCGGACCCCTGCGTACCATCTGTGTCCCCTTACCACCCGGGGCCATGTGTCTGGCTGTGACCACAGGCGTGGCTGCCCGGATGTCCTCGTTTTCTGCTCTCGTGGACTCCATAGGGTCTTCCTCGGAGTGCCACGCCCCAGGGACTGTGGCCTGCGGGGGGCCAGTACCTTGAGGAGCCACTCCCCTCAGAGAATGGACAAGAATGGGTGGGGGAGGGGGAGGCAGGAAGACGGAGAATAAAGGATGCATAGAGAGCATGCTGGGAGGCCCATCCATAGGTGTTGGCAGAGCCCTGTGGTTGCTGGCTGCCATGCTGGACCATGCAGACTCCAGTGTTCTTTGTGTGTACTACAAGTGGTGGCAAGTGGTGTTTAGAGTTCTGAGTCTCCAGGAATGCACTCACCTGTGCACAGCCACGTGGCACACAGGACATTCCCACAGGGGAGCTCCGCCAGCGTTTAACCTCTCTTGGGGTCATCAGATCTAAACCGAGCCTTTCCCTCATTATCTGACTGCTGGAGGCTTACAAGTTACTGTGGAGGGCCAGAGCCGGAACGGTGGCCAGGCAGCCAGCAGAGTGGACGGTCAGCCGGGGCAGTAGGGGGGACAGCAGGGACAGTGGGGGTCGGCCAGGTCAGTGGGAGGACAGCCAGGTCAGTGGGGGGCGTACGGGGCAATGGGGGGTCGGCCGGGGCAGTGGAGGGACAGGCTGCCTCTGAGGGAGCTCATCGTGCTTGTGTCTGAAATCCCAGCAGGCCGTGACTGAGTGGTGGTCAGTTCTGTCCTGGATGGCGGCCAGCGGGGGCTGGGCCGGCAGGGTGGGATCCTGGCCCACGGGCACAGTGGGACACTGTTTGGGCACGTGTGCAGTGGCCTGCAAGGCTTGGTTTCATTTGATCAATTTTTTATGTGTGTGGTGGTCCTGGGGCTTAAACTCAGAGCCTGGGCGCTGTCCCTGAGCTTTTTCACCCAAGGCTGGCACTCTATCACTTGAGCCACAGCTCTACTTCTGGCTTTTTGTGATCTATTGAAGATAAGAGTCTCACAGACTTTGCTTGCCCAGCCTGGCTTCCAGTCGTGATCCTCTGATCTCAGCCTCCTGCGTAGCTAGGGTGACACGTGTGAGCCGCTGGTGCCCAGCACAAGGTTTGGTTTTAAAGAGTTAAGGCTCAGGATGGGCACAGCTCAGGGCCGGGGTGCCAGCCCACTGCCCCTCCACCCTTGCACTGCGGAGGAAAAGCCACCCCGTGTTGAGATGCAGGCTGGTTCTGTGGGCCATGCTGGATGGCTGCACCCCAAGCCTGGAGCCCTAGGGACTCAGCACCCCCTCCCCCCATGTTCCTGGCTTTATTCTTAGCTCTGATGAGTCAGAGGTGGGAAGGTCAGCTCGGCCAGCCGTGGTCAGCTGCCATTCCACACTTCAGGTTTCTGAAGCCACGCTTGTGCTGTGGACTGCCCCCCCGCCCCCCGGCCCGGCTTCCTCAGTGCATTGTTTCTGACTTGAGTGGGAGCATGCACCATGATGAGGCTGGCCGGCCACGGCCCCCAGCTCTGTTCCCAGCGGTGCTGGCTCCAGGCTGCTCCTGGCTGTGTGTCCAGCCTGGCTGGCTCTGAACGTGGCCTTTACAAAGGGCTTGCGGCCCCTCCCAGCTTGCCCAGAGCCTGTCCTCCTGGGGGGAATCCAGGTCCCTCCACGCCTCGTCCCTGAGGCTGTTCCTGTCCCTCCCCTTGTCATGGGTAATCTCAGTGCCTGCTGGGGTGGCGGGGGAGGAGATGGAGGGAGCCCCCCACCGCAGGCCTGGCACGCCACTGCCTCACACTTAAGACCCACTGCACCATGGCTGCCTTCATTCGCCTCAGTTAACAGCCCCAGCTCTGCCCACACCAGGACTAGCCACCCTCATGGGTGGAGGCCGGAGTCAGACCTGGACCACCCGCTCTCTAATCTTGGCTACCCAGGAGGCTGAGATCTGAGTGAGGATCATGGTTCAAAGCCAGCCCAGGCAGGAAAGTCTGTGAGACTCTTACCTCCAAGGAACCACCAGAAAACTGGAAGTGGTGCTATGGCTCAAAGTGGTAGGGCACTAGCCTTGAGCTGAAGAGCTCCAGAGTAGCTAGGATTACAGGCGTGAGTCACTGGTGCCGGTGGACAGCACCTTTCCTTCCAGTGAATCCTCAGCCAGCGTGTCAGCCTCTGAGTTCTGCTGTGTCCCCTCCTGGAGTGGACAGCCCCAAGGCCCAGCCCTGCAGACTGAGACAGTGCTTTCACCCCCTCCCCCAGCCCCTTTGTTTGGATTTTGTGTTTCAAGTAGGGTCTCCTGAGTGGCTGGTATTGCAGGCATGCACTACCACGCCCTCCGTGTTTGTGATATGCACACTTCACACAAGATCACCATCTAGAATGTTCCTTTGAGTGCATAGTGCTATATCAAGCACCATGTGCTGGGCAGTTTCCCTTCACCACAAGCTGCCTGGTAGTGGTGACCAGGGTGCAGAACGGCCCCAGCCCGGGGCTAGGAGACCCTAGAGGGCACAGGACAGCCTTGCCTTCATTCTCACAGAAGCCTTGTGCTGGCTTTCTGTCGAGTGTCCTGCACCCCACGGATGGGTGTGTAGTGTTGAGGCTGCTCATTAGCCACTCTGGTTCTTGCCTTCTCGCCCAGCCCTTGGGTGTGTGTGGTGTTGAGGCTGCTAATTAGCCCCTCTGGTTCTTGCCTTCTCTCCTGGCCCCTTCCTGGGAATCTGAATATATGGACTAGGTGGGGCGGAGCACCAGCTCTGCTTCAGTGGCTCCCAAACTGCTGAGCTGTAGCCCCCAGTTGCTTTTCCGGCTCACTTGGGTCCCGGCCACTGCAGTGCCTCCTGCCACTGGGCCTTTTGCATGGCTACTCCTCGTCCTGGCGCATGCTTCCTGTGCCCTTTTCATCTGTCCCAGGCTGTGAGGACCGCAGAGGCCCTGGCCTAATGGACTGGGACCCTGTGATTGCCTGAGCCTGGTAAAGGCTCCCCTTACCCCGGGCCCGGAGCCCTGCAGTTGGCATCTGGTCAGTGAAGTGGAGAAGCCTTGCCGGGGGCCACCAGCATGCACCCCAACTCCACAGTCTGCCCTGCTCGTCTTCGGCTAGGTAGAGTGGTGCTGGGGGGCCGGGCCCAGCCTGGCGGTGTTGACATGGTACCCTTGGCACTGGGGTCTTGCCTGGGGTGCTGATGGGGGTCCTTTTCCCCCGGCACCTGCTTCCACAGAGTGAGGCACTCAGCACTGAACTCCTGTGGGTTCAAATCCCTCCTCTGCCCCTTCCCAGGTATGGGTCCAGTGAGGCAGTGAGTGTGCAGAGCCCCCGTGGGCCATGCTGGGGCTTCAGATCCCAGAACTGGCGAGCCCCGGCCCAGCCTGGCTGCGGGCTGTTGGTCTTGGCTTCCAGCGTGTGCGCGGTTCCTTCCCAGCTGGGTCGTGAGGCATCTCCCGTCTCCGCTCCCCGCTGCTGTTTATTTGTGAAGCGTGGAGTCCATGCAGAGTGACAGACAGAAACGGGGTGAAAGATAATAAGCCGGAGGCTCTGGTCCCCTGGTCTCCCCGCAGGTGGCCATGCTGGCTTGGATGTGAGCAGGGCCGAGGGCTGGGAACAAACTGTGGCTTCTGCTCTGGATCCCCAGCCGGCGGGCGCTGCTGTGCGGCCTCCGTGCTCCGCCTCTGTGAGATGGGTTTGTTTATCCAGAGGCCTGGCCCTGAGCAGGGGGCCTGGAAGGATGTGGCCCCCCCCCCCCCCCCGCCTTCCCGGACTCTTTGCACACCTAGGCAGCAGCCCCTGATCCTTTAGCACTTCTTCCTGCTCTGCGGGGGTTTGAACTCAGCCTCACCCTGGCTGAGCAGTCACTGGACCTCCAGCCCCAACCCCCTTTTTTATTTTGCTTTATTATAAACTGAAGTTTGTATTTTAGTTTCTTGTGTTCAGATAGCATCTTACACTTTAGCCTGAGCCAGCTGTGGGGCTTTGACCTTCCTGCCCTCACATCCTGCGTAGCCGGGATTACAGGCGTGAGCCACCACGTGGGGCTGGTTTCCCCCCTCATTCCATTCAGGTCTTGGCTGTCCGCCTGCTGCGCAGTGGGCCCCTGCCCGCCTCGCCCGCCCTCCTGGCGCTTGCCCCCTTCGCACAGGGGCGGAGGTCTTTATTTTCCGGCCGGCTGTGGCCTCATCCTTCAGTGGAGGGAAGTGGACAGTGGAGACCTTGTTTCCCACCCACGTGACGCTGGATTGCAGTAGTCCTTCATTACTTCCAGCCACACGGATGCCTGCACGGTGGATGTGGCTATCCAGCCCCCCAGGGAACTGAGGGCGGTGCCTCCTAGCTCCTTGTTCCCATGAGAGGCCCTGGACCCCATGCGTGGTGACCCGGACCGCAGTGCCGATCAGTGATGGCTTCCCCTGCCGGGGCGCTGACTCTGAGCATTTTTGCTCAAGGCGGGCGCTCTGCCACTTGAGCCACAGCATCACTTCTGGCCTTTTTTTTAGTGGTTCATTGGAGATAAGAGTCTCACAGCCCTTCCTGCCTGCTCTGGCTTTGAGCCATGATCCTCAGATCTCAGCCTCCTGCGTAGCTGGGATTACAGTCCTGAGCTACTGGCACCGTCTGCTGCTGAGGTCAATGAGCTTGGGGTGGGATGGGGGCCACCTGAGACCCTGGCACACTGACCCTCCTGACTTGTGGCCCTGGCTCCGGGGCCGCCATTGGCCATGGCCTGAGGGAGGCAGGGTGCGCTCGGCTTCTGACTCACCTATTGTGCCAGAAAGTTCCAGTTCTGGTCAGCCTTCTCCTTTTCCTGGCCCCTTCGTCCCTCCATGCTGGCTCAGGATGGGTTCAGGTCAAGGCCGGCCAGCTGGCCCGGGCAGGAAGCCGGCTCGGGTGGGGACCACGCCCGCTGAGCTGCTGAGCCTTGTCCTCACGTGCCCTGCCCTCCCACAGGCCGGGGGGGGGGGGGCGGGCCACTGAGGACACCAGTCCCTCATCCTTAGGCAGTACAGCCCCTCACAAAGCCCCCCTTGCACCCAGTCTTCAGCAGACACCTCACAAAGCCCAGGCTGCTCTCACACTCAACCTCTCCCTGCTTCAGCTTCCCGAGAGCTGGGATTACAGGCATGCGCCACCACACTTGGTGTTAGAGCCCTCTTTTCAAGGGCTTGGAGCATAGGTTTTGATCAGGCTTTTCATTTTGTTTTGGGAGCCCAGGGCCTTCAGCCTTCTACTTAGACACCATCCCCAAGCTGCCCCCCTGGCATCGTCCTGTCTTTTGGTGGAAAGGCTTGCTTCCCTCACTTGCTAAACTGCTAAAGCAGATTCTTGTTGGTGGTGGTCCTGGGGTTTGAACTCAGGGCCTGGGCGCGGTCTCTGAGCTGTTGCTCAAGGCTGGCACTCTGCCACTTTGAGTCACAGTTCCACTTCCAGATTTTGAGTGGTTAATTGGAATTAAGAGTCTCATGGGGACTTTTCTGCTTAGGCTGGTTTTGAACTGCCATCCTCAGATCTCAGCCTTCTGAGTAGCTAGGATTACAGGCGTGAGCCACCAGTGCCTGGCTTTAATCTGGTTTAAAAACAGTAGCAGTAACAGCAAATCCTCCGTGGGTTTCACTGGCCTCGAGTAGGGGCTGCCACTGGGGGAGGCTGAGGTTGGGAGGATCGCAGGTCTGTTTAGTCCAGCCTGGGCAGAAATGTTGCCACACTTTCTTTTTTTTTGGCCAGTCCTGGGGCTTGGACTCAGGGCCTGAGCACTGTCCCTGGCTTCTTCTTGCTCAAGGCTAGCACTCTGCCACTTGAGCCACAGCACCACTTCTGGCCATTTTCTGTATATGTGGTGCTGGGGAATTGAACCCAGGGCCTCATGTATAGGAGGCAAGCACTCTTGCCACTAGGCCATATCTCCAGCCCTGTTGCCACACTTTCAACCAATGAGTGCCGGGCGTGGGGGGCCCACTCACCATTGTGCATGGGGAGGAGAGGCTCAGGCCGGACAGGTCGCAGCTACATGGGGAGTGCGTGGGAAGGCGAGGCTCAGGCCTGCCCTGGGCACAGTGGTGAGGCTGTGTATGAAGAATGACAAAAGCACAAAGGGCAAAGGGCGTAGCTCACCTGGCTGCCTAGCAGGTGCAGGGACTTGAGTTCAAACCCCAGCGCCACCAAAAGAAGGTACTGGGCATTCGTCGAGCAGTGGGGCTGCTGCGAGTGTGGGGTATGGATGTGCCGGGCGTCCACGGGTGCATATGCCATTCTTGGGGGGGGGGGTGTCTATGAACACCAGTGGCTGACCTGGCCCATTCTGCATCCCCAGGACTGGAACGTCACGTGGCACACCAGCAACCCCGACTTCACCAAGTGCTTCCAAAACACCGCCCTGGCCTGGGCGCCCTGTGCCTACCTCTGGGCCTGCTTCCCCCTCTACTTTCTCTACCTGTCCCGCCATGACCGCGGCTACATCCAGATGACACTCCTCAACAAAGCCAAGACTGTGAGTGCCCGGGCCACAGGCCGTCCCACAGAGGGTGGAGCCGGGAGGAAAGATGGGGTGGTGGAGGGGACTCAGGCTGGGGGCAGTTGGGGGCTGCAGAGACCACTCTGCTGGCCCAAACTTCCTTTTTCTAGAAGCAGGAGGATCAGAGATTTGAGGTTAAGCATGGTTCCCAACTCCCATCTGTCACTTCCCTGCTGGGTGGTCCTTGAGCAGACCTCTTGCCTTGCCCTCCACAGCCTCAGTTTCTCCATTTGTTCAAGGCAGTGACAGGTTCAAGCTCACTCTCACAGTCTCTTGTGTGCTCTCTCTCTCTCTCTCTTTCTCTCTCTCTCTCTGGGTTGTTGGCAAGACTTTTCTTTTGGTTGGTCCTAGGGCTTGAACTCAGAGCCTGGGCACTGTCCCTGAGCCTCTTTGTGCTCAAGGCTAGTGCTCTACCACTTGAGCCACAGTACCACTTCTGGTTTTCTGGTGATTAATTGGAGGTAAGAGTCTCATAGACCTTCCTACCTGGGCTGGCTTCGAACCAGGATATTCAGATCTCAGCCTCCTGAGTAGCTAAGATTACAGCTATGAGCCACTGGTGCCTGGCATGGCAAGAATCTTATCTCCAAATAACCAGCAAAAGCTGGACTGGTGGCATAACTCGTGTGGTAGAGTTCCAGCTGTGAGCAGCAGGCAAGCCATGCAGCGTGCAAGGCCCTGAGTTTAAGCCCTAGGACCAGCAAAGACCAACAAGGACATTTTTTTGTTGTCTTTGGTCATGGGCTTGAACTCAGGGCCTAGGTTGTTGTCCCTGAGCTTTTGTGCTCAAGGCTAGTACTCTACCACTTTGAACCACAGCGCCACTTCCAGTTTTCTGGTGGTTCATTGGAGGTAAGACTGGACGGGCTTCGAATCACAATCCTCAGCTCTCAGCCTCCTGAGTCTCAGGATGAGAGGTGTGAGCCACCTGTACCTAGCTCTTTTTTTTTTAACCAGTCCTGGGGCTTGAGCTCAGGGCCTGAGCACTGTCCCTGGCTTGTTTTTGATCAAGGCTAGCACTCTGCCACTTGAGCCACAGCGCCACTTCTGACCTTTTCTATATATGTGGTGCTGAGTAATCGAACCCAGGGCTTCATGCATGCTAGGCAAGCACTCTACCACTAGGCCACATTCCCAACCCTAGGTCTTTTTTTTTTGCCAGTCCTGGGCCTTGGACTCAGGGCCTGAGCACTGTCCCTGGCTTCTTCCTGCTCAAGGCTAGCACTCTGCCGCTTGAGCCACAGCGCCGCTTCTGGCCGTTTTTTTCTGTATATGTGGTGCTGGGGAATCGAACCTAGGGCCTCGTGTATCCGAGGCAGGCACTCTTGCCACTAGGCCATATCCCCAGCCCAACCCTAGGTCTTTTTAAAGCTCTATCCTTTGTGCTTGTTGGCAGGTGCTCTACTGCTTGAGCTATACCCCCAAGCCTTCTTTTTTGGTGTTGTTTTTGGCCTAGGGTTTCATGCTTAGGCCTGGGCTTCCCTGGACCGTGTTCTCATATTTACCCGTCTGCCCAGCTACCCGCTGGGACAACAGAGAGCCTCCACCCTGCTCTGCTTTTTACTGCTCGAGATGGGGTGGGGTGAGGCTCTTGATTTTTCTGCCCTGGCTGGCCTTGAACCACAATCCTCCCCAATACCTAGGGTGACAGGTGGGAGTCATTGGCACCCAGCATCCCCAAGAACCTTAAAACACCCACATTCTGTGCTTTGGTTTTTGTCATTGTCCCATTCTTTCCCTTTCTGGCCTCATGGGGACCTGATGCTTCTGGAGGCACATCCCCCTCCCCCGTGTGGGCCATCCCTCCCCTGCCGTCCAGGCCAAGGCCCTCCACAGAGACAGCAGAGGGGTCACTCCTGAATTTGGGAATAACCCCTCCTTTGGGGTTCGTGGCTGGGAGGCTGTGCCAAGCCGGGGGTGGGGGGGAAACGTCTGGGAGTGCCCTGTGGACCTGAAACTGTTCTAAGAATATAATCTATGAGAAATACCATCTACTTCCCGTCCTTGACTGCTGAGATGTCTTCTTCTTGGCACTCAGAGAGCCCTTTGTTCATTTATCAGGGAACATTATTTTCTTTTAAAATAATAAATCAGATTTCATTCTTGCCTGCCTTGCTCAAAACCACCCACCATGAGGAATAAAGCCACATGACCTCCCGGTGGGGCCCGTGTCACATGACCTCCAGGTGGCCTGTGTCACATGCTCCAGGGCCCAAGCTGCCTGCCACTCAGCTGCTGGTTCATAACAAGTATAGAGCTTGCCACCTCCCCGCCCCCCAACCACAGGGCCTTTGCACTGCTCGCCCCTCTGCTCCACCCCTCTCTTCTCTGGACATACTGCTCTCCACCTCTTCTTTTTCTGAGATAGGATCTCACTGTATAGCCCAGGCTGACCTGGAACTCGGCCTCAGCCTGCTGGGACTACAGGCACGCACCGCCATGCCCAGAGTTCCTCCTTTGAAACCTGCCTGGGGTCCGCATCACAGGGTTGCAGGCACCCCGGAACCTTAGGCTGAGGTGTGGCGTCTTTCTGGCGAGCGGGTGACACAGACGGCCAGCACTCGGGAAGTTTGGCTAGCCCGGCTGCATCGCGAGACCCCATGTCAAGGAACAAGCCCAGACCAGAAGCGGAGTGATGCCTGCGAGCCCGTGGCTGGCCCTGTGGGGCCAGCAGCGGGCACCACATGCTCACGGAGCTCCCCCTCTCTTCCAGGCCTTGGGGTTCCTGCTCTGGGCCGTGTGCTGGGCGGACATGTTCTATGCTTTCTGGGAGAGGAGCCGGGGCGCGTGGCTGGCGCCGGTGCTGCTGGTCAGCCCGACCCTCCTGGGCATCACCATGGTGAGTGGGGACCTGGTTGCGAATCAGCGGGGTGCACATCCGGGAACGCGGCGGGACTCCTGCCCTCCTTTCCCGGTGCCCCCGGGCTCGCTGCTGCTTGCGGCCCCGCATCACCTGTGCTGGTGCAGTGTGTCTCACTAGGTAGCCTGGCTGGAACTCAGATCCTTCTAAAGGCCGGACTACAGCGGGGCATTACGATGCCCAGCTGTTGTGGGTTTTTGAGCCTCTGTATCAGGCCACTAGGCAGAGGAGCCTGCACTGTGTGTGCGTGTGCGTGCGCGCGTGTGTGTGTGTGTGTGTGTGTGTGTTCGTGTTCGTGTTCCCGAGAGGCCGCGCGGAGCGGAGGTGTGGTGTGTTCACAGAAGGGTTGGGGAAGGAGGGCGAGCTGTTCTGTGGGGCGGGCCTGGGAGGGGGCTGTGGAGGGGGTGTGGCGGCTGCTCCCAGGGCCATCACAGTGTGGCTCATTTCCATAGGTTTGCCAGTGGCAAGGCTGCAGGCAGGGCCACGCTTTTGGTTCCCGTGGGCAGGTGGCCACTAGCAGTTCTCCCTGCATGTCCCTGGGTTTGGAGGAGCCCTCCATGAAGGCATAGAGCATGGATGCCACGGGCTGGCACCAGGAACCATGCTGGGGTCCACCTGGCTGAACAACGGCCCTGGGGGAGGGATGATGGGGCCCCGGCTCGAGGCTGAGCAGGGGCAGAGGACAGGGCGGTCCATCTGGGAGTAGCATGTGCAACAGTCCTGGGGTAGAAAGAGTCCACTTGGCCTGTATGGCCGGAGGGGAGGGGGAGGGGGAGGGAGAGGGGAAGAGGAGGGGGAGGGAGAGGGGAGGGCTGGGACGGAGCAGCAGAACCCTGGCGTGTGGATGGGTGCAGTTTTCTGTCTCCTGCCAAAGCAGGAGTTCCCAAGGGGAACACCAAGGAAACCATGCAGCCATGTGCACAGACACGCATGCGCACACACATGTGCACACGCAGAACATCAGGGATCGCAAGGCCTTGGACCAGGCTCCCTGAATTCTCAACTCCCTCTGTGCTTTTTTTTTTTTTTCCTATCTGTCTGTCTGTCTGTCCCGTGCAGCTGCTCGCCACCTTTTTGATCCAGCTGGAGCGGAGGAAGGGCGTGCAGTCATCGGGGATCATGCTGATTTTCTGGCTTGTGGCCCTACTGTGTGCTGTTGTCATCTTGCGATCTAAGATCATGGCCGCCTTACAAAAGGTGAGTGGGTTCACAGGCCTGAGCCGCGTGCAGAGACCTGGCAGCTCTCCCAGGGACATCATCTCTCTCCGTCAGGACCTCACTAGGTCAGCTGCAGCCTGTGTTCTAGAACCTTCTTTCCTCTGAGCTCCTCTGTGAAGCTCAGCGGGCCCATGTGGGCCAGCTCGCGCCTCAGCCTCCCAGCATGCCATGGGGCGTGGGCCTTGCTCCAAATCCTGCCCAGCCCTGGCGCCCAGGGTGAGGCACCGTCCCGTAATATGGGGGGCCAGGAGCACCCCGGTGAGGAAGTCACACCCCCAGACATGCTGGTAGCAGGGAAACTGAGCCACAGAGGCATTCAGTGAGTCCGGTTGTTATGTGCAGAGCGGGCAGAGCCGGGCATGGGGCGCAGCACCTACTGTAGCCCCTGTCCCCCTGGCCCAGCCACATCCCCATGCGGTGGAGGCAGGGAGGATGTGCCATTGGTGCATCTCTGCGAGCCCTGGTGAGCCCTGGGCGTCTCAGCTGGAAGCCCAGATGTAGCCCGCCTGGCACTTCTAGAATGGTCTCCCTTGTCCCTCAGGGTGCGCAGGTGGATGTGTTCCGTGACGCCACATTCTACATATACTTCACCCTTGTGCTGGCCCAGCTCGTGCTGGCCTGCTTCTCTGACCGTGCGCCCCTCTTCTCCGAGACCATCAATGACCCGGTGAGTGTGAGCACACGCACACATGCACGCATGCTGGCCCGGCCCGCCCATCCTGGATGGATCTCAGATGCCCTGAGCCGTGACAGAGGCAGTGCTGAAGGGGCGAGGCGGCCTCGTGGCCTGCCCACCAGTGGCTTTGGGCATGTGGTACAGTATGGTGGTTGTAGAAAGTGAGAGGAATCCTGGACGAGCAGGAGACACCACCTTGGTGGTAACTGTTGTGGTTAGAAGACCAAGTGCCCGTGGCACCGGTGGCTCACGCCTGTCAGCCCAGCTACTCAGGAGGCTGAGATCTGAGGACTGAGGGGTTCAAGGTCAGCCCAGGCAGGACAGTTCGTGAGACTCTGAACTCCAATGAAACACCAGAAAACCGCATGTGGGGCTGGGGCTTGTTGTGGTAGAGTAGAGTACTAGCCTTGAGCAAAAGAGCTCAGGGACAGCACCCAGGCCCCAGGACAGACAAAAAAACCTTGCTGGCTGGCAGTGCCCAGTGCAGGCACTGGGGCACTCCCTGCCTCTCCCTTCCACCCTGTGCCAGCTCTTTTTTTTTTTGGCCAGTCCTGGGCCTTGGACTCAGGGCCTGAGCACTGTCCCTGGCTTCTTCCCGCTCAAGGCTAGCACTCTGCCACTTGAGCCACAGCGCCGCTTCTGGCCGTTTTCTGTATATGTGGTGCTAGGGAATCGAACCTAGGGCCTCGTGTATCCGAGGCAGGCACTCTTGCCACTAGGCTATATCCCCAGCCCCCTGTGCCAGCTCTTTGACCTGGTGTGTGGGGTGTGCTGGGTCCTGAGCGATTTGGGTTTGAGATTCACTCTCCTCTGTGGGGCTCTGTGTGGCCCAGGGCTCCCTGAGCCATCTCCTCCCTTCTTCCTTCCCCTCTGCCCTGCAGGGCATTACAGGCGTGTGCCCCCATGCCCAGCCATCCCTTGTAAAAGGGTCTCTAGAGCGTCTCTGCCCAGGCTGGCCTCGAACCTCCAGGCGGCCAGGATTTCAGGTGTACCCCACTGGCAGTGTGCTGATCCTGCAGGGTTCTTGTGTAAGCAGGAAGGAAGAGGAGGGCGGGGCCACGTCCTGTGTGGGGCACCCCCCCCCCCCATGCCCTCCCCTCTAAGCAGCAGCCACAGCCTCTGGGCACCTGAGCATATGCTGAGCCCAGGGTGGGGTGGGGGGATGGGGGGGCAGGGGGGGTGGGTGGGGCTGACTCGCCAGGCTGCCAGTGCTGAGTCACCCGTGGCTATTCTCCTAGCTGGCCTTGTGCCTTTCTCTGACTCATGTCTGTTCCTGTTCTGGCTTCCCCCACCCTCCTTTCTTGCTCCCAGCCCTCAGGCCAGTGGAACCTCCCGGGCCTCTCCCCCAGTCCCCCAGCCAGCCCTTCACCCTGGGTGGGGGTGGGAGGGGCCCGTGGAGGATGGAGGCCCAGTGAGGTCATTAACTGTCCCCTGTTGTGGGTCCCATGTCAGCCCTGGTGCTGGTACTGGCTGGGACTTGAACTCAGAGCCAGGGCGCTTGCGCTCAGCTTTCTCCACCCAGGGCTGGAGCTCTACCACTGAGCCACAGTGTCACTTGGGGCTTTGTGGTGGTGAATTGGAGATGAGTCTCACAGACTTTTTGAACCACCATCCTCAGATCTCAGCCTGAGAAGCTGGGATTACAGGCATGAGCCACCGCTGCCTGGCTTTGCTTTCATTTCTGATACTTTTAAATGGTGTAGTAGCTTGGCTCACAAGTGTAATAAAAATAGTAGTGTTTCCTTCCTTCCCTGCCTGCCTCCCTCCCTCTGTCCACTTTAGCAGTGTTGGGATTGGAACTCAGAGCCTTGTACTTACTTGAGCTGTACTTGGTGATTCTGGGAAAGCCCCGTGATGCCCAGCCCCATGTTAGCCCTTTTTATTCAAGATTGGAACTCAGAGCCTTGCACTTGAGCTATACTTGGTGATTCTGGGAAAGTGTGTTTGATAACTGGCTGGGAATCTGTGAATGGCTCCCCTTAAAATGAAGACCACAGTTTTGTAATGTGACTTCCAGTATAGGTGATGGCTGCTTCCCCTCTGTCCTCTTCCTCCTCTGCCTCCTCCCTCCCTCCTGTCCTTTTCTTTCTTCCTTCTTCCTCCCTTGTCCTCCTTCGAAGGCTTCTCCCTCCTCCTTCCCTGAGGATGACACCCAGGGCCTTGTGCGTGCCAGGTGCGTCATGTTCTGTCCCTAGCCCGTGACCCCGCTCTCCGTTGCTCCCCGATCTGATTTGCTTGCTTCCGTCCACCCCAGGGCCTTTGCTAGGAGTATCTGTTCTTTGTACTTAGTCACTCTCACTTGGTCTGTCCTTGCACAGTTGTCCTCAGGGAGCCCGTAGACACGGCCTCCTGGGTAGCCTCAACCTCCTTTGGCGGCACCCCTTGTGGTTACGAGTGTGTATGCCTATGTGTGTGCAGTCTGGATGATTTGGAGCCTGGTTCTGGGGTGTTGGGGGCCCTCATTTTGCTTGGTGTTCAGTAAATGGAGGAGCACTGTGGGACAGTAGCCACACTGGCTCGCAGGCTGGTATAGGGATGGAAGGAGTGTGTTGTGCAGGACAGGCACATGGTAGGTGCTCAGCAAATGCTTGTTGAGTGTGTGTTGGAGGCCGGATGATACTGACAGAGCTCCTGGGGTGGCCGTGGGGTGAAAGGCTAGTTAGTGCTGTAGTTGCTTGGGAAGTACCTGAGGAACCAGGTGGGGCCGGAGAGAGCGTGTCTGGGGGTGTGGAGGAGATGGGAGGATGCTAGTCCTCTGAGCCTGGAGGGTTGATGTCTTTCTTCTCTGCCCTGTGCTTCCTGGTGCTAGAACCCGTGCCCGGAGTCCGGTGCCTCCTTTCTGTCCAGGATCACGTTCTGGTGGATCACCGGGTAAGCGAGGCCGGGGGAGGGCAGGACCGGGTGAGTGCGCATGCGTGCAGGTGCCCCCGAAGTCCTGAGCGCACAGCCTGGCTGGGAGGCACTGGCAGGTGGACAGAGGGACAGGTGGACAGGTGGCACGGACGTGGCACCCCGCGGATGCATTGGTGGGGCATGGGACTCTTCTGCAGGCTTAGTGGAAATGTCAGGCTCGCATTTCCTTCTGAGCACATCCACACTTCTGGACAGACAGCTGCAGGACCAGCATGCTTTGCGGCCTGCGGCTTACCCGAGAAAGTCACCTGGCACGCTCGCGCGTGGCCTGCGCATGAGACCCTGCTGTGTACACCCGTGGCCCCAGAGCTGGACAAACTTGAAACCCACAGTACCCAGGTCCCCAGCATTTCCGACAGCACAACTCCGGAGTCAGTGACTGCCAGCGTTGTCCTGTGTTTGCCTCATTTTTCTCTGTGTGGTACTGACGTTTGCACTCGGAGCCTCACACTTGGTAGACAAAATATTCTACTACTTGAACCACACCACCTTGCCCTTTTATTTATTTATTTTTTATTTATTTTTTTTGGCCAGTCCTGGGCCTTGGACTCAGGGCCTGAGCACTGTCCCTGGCTTCTTCCCGCTCAAGGCTAGCACTCGGCCACTTGAGCCACAGTGCCGCTTCTGGCCATTTTCTGTATATGTGGTGCTGGGGAATCGAACCTAGGGCCTCGTGTATCCGAGGCAGGCACTCTTGCCACTAGGCTATATCCCCAGCCCCTTGCCCTTTTGCTTTTCCATTTGTCTCCCAGCCAATGTCTCCCTACCATTGTCCCTGGCCGGGCCTCGGGCTGCAGTCCTCCTCTCCTTCAGTGTCTGGGATTACACTGTGGCCCCGTGATGTCCAGCCCCATGTTAGCCCTTTTTATTCAGGATTGAAGAAGTCAGTTGGAGCCGTGGAGTCATGGCTCAGGGGGTAGAGTGCCCGCCTAGCAAGTATAAGGCCCTGGGTTCAAATCCCAGTGCTGGTGGGGGGAACACAGTCAGCTGGAGTTCTTTCTGTGCAGGTCTGTGTGGGTCTCTGTGCAGTTGCCCTCAGCCTCCCGTGCTCTCCCCTGCCCCACTCACTGCCTCCCCCGTGTCTTGGCCCAGGCTGATGGTGCGGGGCTACCGCCAGCCCCTGGAGGGCACAGACCTTTGGTCCCTGAACAAGGAGGACATGTCAGAGCAGGTGGTGCCTGTGCTGGTGAGGAACTGGAAGAAGGAGTGTGCCAAGTCCTGCAGGTAAGCGGGCTCCCCTCCCCGCCCTCCTACCATAGCCAAATGGGGGGCTCACGGCCCCCCGTCCCTGAGTGTGTCTCTCTGTTCCTTGAGTATCTGGCTTCTGGAATGTTCTGCCCTTCTGGCCTCTTAGAAGCAGGGTGGGGGCATTTGAGTACAGGAGTGAACAGTAGAGGGGCTTCCATAGAGGGAAGTGTGGGTGCAAAGGTCCTGAGGCACCGAGAGCAGCAGGTGGCTAGTGTGGGACCCATGGGGTGAGGGAGGTGGAGCAGAGCTGGTTAGAAGTGTGGGGGGTCTCGGAGGCCAAGCTGCAGCTGTGGGGGAAGACAGGCAGGTCGATGTAGGCTGCTGTTTTCAAGCAGAGGGAGGAGGGGAAGCAGGGGCCCAGGGCGGGGTCTCCGTGTGCCTGGTAGGTCTCTCTGGGCCTCCCTCCCGTACTTGCATATAGCCCACCCTTCACTCCCTCCCTCCTTCCCTTGCTCCCTCCCTTTCATTCATTTCTCTCCTTCTCCCTCTTCCTTTCTGCACAGTTAGCTATATAAAGGGAGATTTCATTGTGCTATTTCCATTCATGTATACAAACAATTCCAGTTAACTCCCTCTTAACAGACGCTCTGTGTGTGTGTGTGTGTGTATGTATGTGTGTGTGTGTGTGTATGTGTGTGTGTCCCCTGGGGTTGAGTTCCGGGCCTGGGCGCTGTCCCTGAGCTTCTACCACTTGAGCCACAGCTCCACTTCCAGCTTTTTGGTTGGAGGTAAGAGTCACACAGACTTTCCTGCCTGGGGCTGGCTTTGAACCCTGACCCTCAGATCTCAGCCTCCTGAGTAGCTGGAATGACAGGCATGAGCCGCCAGCAGGGCCACAGGTCCCTGCGTTTGAGATGAGCCAGCGGATCACCAGCGGTGGTGGGAGATGAGGGAGGAAGGGGTCGGGAGCGGACAGCACTGTGGGTCGGGAAGGCACATCCAGCAGGTCCGCGTGGGCTGTCACCTTCGAACTGGGGGTGACTTGGCCCTGGGCGGTGCTGCCTTGCCTTGGCTGTGGGGGCAGTTGATGGCTTCCAGCACTGGTTGGCAGCTGGCAGGGTGGGTGTGCACGGCTGCTCCAGGCGGGAGCACGGGAAGGGCTGGGCCGGGCGCTTCACAGATGCCAGCTGGGGCCATGTCCTTGGGAGGGGCTGAGCTCTGCTGCCTGGCTGCCTGGCTGCCCAGCCTCCAGGCTCAGTGAGTACCCTTGGGACACGGAGTAAGGGCATGAAGCCACTCTCTCGCTCCTTCAGCCAAGTCCTGAGTCGGTTAGAGTGGCCCCAACACTGGGCCCAGTACCATTTCCCTCCAGGTCTGTGACTTGCGCAGCTGCTCAGGCTGATTCTCAGATGCTTCTGGAAGCGAGCAGATGGGGCCGCACAGCCTTGACTGTGTGGGTACAGTGTCTGTGTTTTAAGTGGAAAGGAGCCCAAGTTGCCAGCACATTGCTCCACAGCGCCTACTGTGTGTGGCAGCACAGCACACAGAAGGGTCTCCTTGTCACACTTGGGTGTGTCTCATAATCACACCAATGCATGCCTGTGCTGGTGGCCGTGAGGACAGGACCGTTGTGTGGGTCACCAGGCAGCAGGAGGGTCTGATCAAGGGGTGCAGTTCGGCATCTGTCCCGCATCTCCCGCCACCAAGCGCTTCCCTCTCCTGTGCTGCAGGCAGCCTGTGCGGATCCAGTACTCTAACAAGGAGCCCCCCAAGCCCAAAGGGGGCTCCAAGGTGGATGTGAGTGAGGAGGCGGAGGCGCTGATCGTCAAGGTCCCCCAGAAGGAGCGGGACCCCTCGCTGTTTAGGGTGCTGTACAAGACCTTCGGGCCCTACTTCCTCATGAGCTTCCTGTTCAAGGCCCTGCACGACCTCATGATGTTCACCGGCCCCGAGATCCTCAAGTATGAGCCCGCCCCCGCCTCCCCCACACCTGCACCCCAGGCCAGAGTGGGGAGGACGAATGAGGGTTTGGGTTGGGAACTCGAGAGCAAGGCACTACAGGCAGACCTCAGATACCAGCTGTGGATGAAGGCTAGGGTCTCTCTTCCTCCCTGCTCCGTCTCTAGAGGCTCTGTCCATCCCCCATCCCCCCTGTGAGAGCCCCCTCCCCCCACCAAGGCAGAGGAGGTCCAATCGCCTGGGCGGGGGGGGGGGGGGGGGGAAGCTGTGTTTGCTGCCTCGCCTGGCTGACACTGTGCCCCGCACCCTGCAGGTTGCTCCTCGCCTTCATGAACGACCCGCAGGCCCCGGACTGGCAGGGCTACTTCTACACGGGGCTGCTGTTCATCAGCGCCTGCCTGCAGACACTGCTGCTGCACCAGTACTTCCACATCTGCTTCGTCAGCGGCATGCGCGTCAAGACCGCCGTCATCGGTGCTGTGTACCGCAAGGTAGGCATGGCCTCGGGGGGGGGGGGGGCCAGGGACTGGCAGCCCTGGATGGGAGGAGCCCACCCTCACGTCTGCATGCTGCCCTGCATGTCCTCTCCCCCAGGCCCTGGTGATCACCAATGCCGCCCGGAAGTCGTCCACCGTGGGAGAGATCGTGAACCTCATGTCGGTGGACGCCCAGCGCTTCATGGACCTGGCCACGTACATCAACATGGTGTGGTCGGCGCCCCTGCAGGTCGCCCTGGCCCTCTACCTCCTGTGGCTGGTACGTGCGTGCGTGCATCTGTGGGCCTGGGGCGCAGGGCGGGTGTCAGGAGTGGGCTGCCTGGTGTGTTCTTGTTCTTTTTATTTTGTTTTTCTGGCTCACCAGCCAATTCCTAGAAATCTCAGTCCTTCGCATGACTCATCCATCCCCTTATGTTCTCTCTGCTGACATGGGACCTGTTTCCATTGCTCAATTATGCCTTGTTTTTTTTGCCAGGCCTGTGCCTTGAACTCAGGACGCCGTTCCTGAGTTTGTTTCTTTTGCTCAAGGCTAGCACTAAGCTACATTCCCAGTCCTCTGTTTGCATTTTTGAGATAGGGTCTCGCAATATGGTCCCTAGGACTTAGGTTTTTCCCACTGTACCCTCTCATCTCAAATAAGAACTAAGTGCATTCACAAATCCCCGATGATATTGGTCTAGGTTCACTTAGGTATGAGGCATAGACAAGCAGATAAAGGGAATTGTGGTTCTGTCTTCAGGAGTAGATGGATCTAGGGCATCTAGCAGTGCTTTAAGGATTGATATCCCGCACTCTTGTGCTGTTTCTTGGCCCTGTGTGGTGCTGGCGTGGCGTCATCCTCAGTGGGATTTCTCACAGGGCGTAGGTAGCACTTGAGTGCTGTGCAGATGTGACTGCTTTCTGCTGCCCCTGCCACAGGCCTGGCCTAGCTCAGTCCAGTCACTGTGGAAGAAGAAGTCTCCAGCCCAAGTCTCCTGGTGCAAAACAGATGTGATTGACAGCCCTTCCACCTGGAGATGGACGGTTCCCAGACAGAAAAGATAATGAGCACAGCGGCTTACAGTATAATGAATGTCTTGTCCTTTCCTGCCTCTGGGCCTTCGCATGTGTCCTTCCTTCACAGTCATTCCCTTCCTTCTCACCATCCATCTTGCCTTCCCCTGACGGCTGTGACTTAAGCCACTTTTACAGATTTTCTTCCCTTCTCAAGTCCATAGGATTTGAAAATGGAGGAAGTCTAGGAATATATTAGCATAGGAAGGGAGCTGACTTCTAAAATAGTTTCTTGGGTGCTCAGCCCAGTGCACCTCCCACTTCCTTGCCAAATAGTGTTCCATCTGTGTGTAGCTGTCCTGCATCCCAGGGGTTCTCCTGTGCCCTAAGGTCCAACTCCAGCCACGTGATGGGTGTGCCCAGAAGGAGCTCCCCAAATCACCATAGTGATTTAGTTTTATTTACCATAGTTCATGTGGCTTTGGCATAGAGAGAGAGAACAGAGGTGACTAAAGGGTTTCTGATCACGAAACCTAGAAGGAGAAATGCCACCTGGAGCCCAGGGCCTTGCACACACCCAGCCAGTGCTGTGCCATGGAGCTGAGTCCTCAGCCCGGACTCTCAAGAGTTAAACAACGAGGTCCCAGCCTGCCCAGGTGCTTGTGGAGCATCTGTCTTGCCAGGAAGTGCTGCCCTTGGCATTAACAAAAAGTTTCCGGGACACTCCTTTGAAAATTGCCTTCAGGATTGGTTGGTGAGCCAATAGGAGAATTGCTTGCCAGGTGTGGTGACGCTTGCCTGCAATTCCAGCACTCTGGAGGTGCAGGCCAGAGGATCTCAAGGTCAGCCTGCTCCCCTGGCAAGCCCTTAAACTCACACCTGACTGTGCACAAGGGCTGGGCTCTCCTCTATGGCCGGTGGGCCTGGAACGCCAGGTTTCTGTGGCAAAGTGCTTTGCTGTTCTGCAGCAGCCAAACTTTCCCAGAGCTAACAGAGCAGCACAGGGGCAAATGCTCAGCTGGGGCCGGGATCCTGCTTCCCCAGTGACGCGGATGAGCGCATGCGTCCTGTGCGTTGTGCACCTAGTGGGGCCCAGTGGTGCAGACATGCAAGGCAGACATGATGCCATGCATGGGAGGAAGTCAGCATGCGGCCGCCCGCTGCTTGTCCTTTCTGTAGCCAGGCTCCTGTATCTACAGAGGTGGCAAGAAAGCATACTTGAGCCTCTTTTGTTCTTCTCTGTCTTTGTCAGTTATGGGGCTTGAACTCAGTGTCGGGGCACTGTCCCTGAGCTTTTGTGCTTGAAGTTGGCCCTCTATCACTCGAGCCACACACCCTCACTTCTGGCTTCTTGGCGCTTACTTGGAGATAAGATTCTCATGGACTTTCTTGCTCAGGCTAGGCTGTCTTTGAACCCTAATCCTCAGATCTCATCCTCCTGAGTAGCAAGGATGGTGGGTGTGAGCCCCCGAGTTCCCCTGGCTCCTTCAGTGGCAAAAGCCAGGCTGGGCTGCTGGGGTGTTAGTGAACCATGGAGTGCCTGGGGCTGTATAGACCCTCCAGGGGGTCCCTGTACCCATGCAGGGCCCCCATGGCATAAGTGTCACACTCTGCTAGTATCCATTACAAGGTGAAGTGCTGGGGTGGGGGTGGGGAGTCCATGAGGCCTGGCGCACTGAGCTCCCAGTGCTTCCTTAATTCCCAGCACTGTGGGAGAGGCCACCCCCCTTCAGGTTTTGATCGTGAACTGGTGGGGTGGGCCCTCACACCCCACAACACCCAAAAGCCAGGCACAGTTGTCACTCACTATGCAAATTCCCAACCCACCTCAGCCAGAAATGCAGTTCCCACCCGTGCCGCTCCCTTCCCAGAATTCTGCACTTGCCATTCCTTAGCGTGGCGCCCCAAGGGCATAGGTCCTGTGTACTCTGAGAGGTTGGGGAGACCCTGGGGCCGCAGCCTGCACACACCTCATCATTGGTATAGGCTCATCCTTAGTCCGGGGGAGGAGGGGGCAGTGTCTGTGGGTTGTCAGGGCCCCATGGCCGCCTGCTTGCTGAATGGCTACTTTTCGTCCCTTAGAACCTGGGCCCGTCTATCCTGGCGGGTGTGGCCGTCATGATCCTCATGGTGCCCTTCAACGCGGTGATGGCCATGAAGACCAAGACTTACCAGGTAGGCTGCTCCCGTCCCCCACCCGCTGGAGCCTCCAGGGCCTGGGCGCTGTCCCTGAGCCCCTTTGTGCTCAAGGCTAGCGCTCTACCACTTGAGCCACAGTGTCACTTCTGGGTTTTGAGTGGTTCATTGGAGACAAGAGTCTCATGGGGACTTTCCTGCCTGGGCTGGTTTTGAACTGTGATCCTCAGATCTCAGCCTCCTGAGTAGCGAGGATAACAGGTGTGAGCTGCAACAATCTTTCTAAAACTTTCGTCTTTTTCTTGAGACAGGAGCTCACTTTGAAGCTCTGGCTGGCCTCACACGTGCCATCTTGCCTCAGTCCTCTGAGTGCCAGCGTGACAGGCCCAAGGCTTAAGTTCAAGCCCCAATACCAACAAAAAGAAAAGTGGGGAGGGCAAGGTACGCCAAGCCTCTGGGTACGGAGGGCCACATGCGGGGAATGCCCTCCGGCCCTCCCTGCACTCCTGGGCAGCGTGGTCGAAGCAGTTTCAGCTTAGGCCTGGGGTTCAGGGGGCCTAGGGGCTGGGGTGGCCCGTTGATGGTGGCCTTGTCTGCAGGTGGCTCACATGAAGAGCAAGGACAACCGGATCAAGCTGATGAACGAGATCCTGAATGGCATTAAGGTGCTCAAGCTGTATGCCTGGGAGCTGGCATTCCAGGACAAGGTCATGGCCATCCGACAGGAGGAGCTGAAGGTGCTCAAGAAGTCTGCCTACCTGGCGGCCATAGGCACCTTCACCTGGGTCTGCACCCCCTTCCTGGTGAGTGAACCCCTCTTCCCAGGGCACATTGGGCTTGTCGACCCGGGGGGGGGGGTCACTGGAGTTGAGGGAGCACGTGCCAGGACATTGGCCAATTACACACTAGTTGGACTGAACAGCACACAAGTCTGTAGCAGGCAGACTGCTTGGGTGACCTATTACAACTGACCGTAAGCCTCGAGCGGTCAGTGACCAGTGGACCATGCAGGACCACATTACACTGGTCCACTTCCTTCTTTCTCCCTGGAGTGTGAGCTGGGGGGCAGGGCTTCATCTCTGCACATGATTGGTTCTGTGTGAACCGGGGGGTGGGGCTTCATCTGTGCATGATTGATGGCTGTGTGAGCTGGGGGGCAGGGCTTCATCTGTGCATGATTGATGGCTGTGTGAGCCAGGGGGCGGGACCTCATCTGTGCATGATTGATGGCTATGTGAGCTGGGGGGCAGAGCTTCATCTGTGCATGATTGATGGCTGTGTGAGCCGGGGGCGTGGCCTCATGTGCATGATTGATGGCTGTGTTAGCCAGGGGGCGGGGCCTCATGTGTGCATGATTGATGGCTGTGTGAGCTGAGGGGCGGGGACTCATCTGTGCATGTTTGATGGCTGTGTGAGCCAGGTGGCAGGGCCTCATCTCTGCATGATTGATGGCTGTGTGAAGGGGGGGGCAGGGCCTCATCTGTGTATGATTAATGGCTGTGTGAGCCAGGGGGCGGGGCCTCACTGTGCATGATTGATGGCTGTGTCCCACAGCCCATGGCCACCGTGCAGTGCGCAGTGCTGCTTGGAGGTACTCCTTGTGCACTGTAGTTCAGATCAGCTCCTGCCTGTAGTTCCAGCTCCTTGGGAACCTGAGATGAGTAGGATCGCAAGTTCCAGGCCCACCTGATGAATCCATGAATAAAGCTGAGCGCAGTGGCGTGCCCACCTGTCAGCTACGGTGGGAAGCGTTGATAGGATCATGATCCAGGCCAGCCTGGGCTACAAACAAGCAGGATCCGCTCTCAGAAATAACCAGAGCTGGGTTGGGAAGGTGGCTTAGCGGTAGAGTGCTCGCCTAGCATGCATGAAGCCCTGGGTTTGATTCCTCAGTACCACATAAACAGAAAAAGCTAGAAGTGGCACTGTGGCTCCAGTGGTAGAGTGCCAGACTTGAGTAAAAAGAAGCCAGGGACAGTACTTAGGCTCTGGCTTAAAAAAAAAAAAAAAAAAAACTGAGCAAAAGTCAGTGTGAGGTTTCCCCACCTCCCTCCTCCTCCCCCCTCCCCCCAGTCACTCTCTGGAAAATGTCTAGACAGCAGTGCGTGTGTTGTGAAATGCAGGCAGGCAGGGTAGTGGGAGCTGCGTGGTAAGTCGCAGTCCCTGGTGGGGTCCGGAGTGGTCTTGGCAGCTTCCTGCTTTGCCCTGCTGCTCTCTGTGTGTCCTGACACCCCTTCCAGGAGGCAAGGCCAGGTCAGAGTCCTCTGTGTGCTGGGACTCTGAGTCCCCACGCTGGGGGCTGGAAGGTGATGTTCTCCCCACACCCCAGTGCCTGGCCTTCCCCCGGGCCAGGCACCGCCCACGCTGGGACGGAAAGGAGGCCTGCTCTACTATTCCTTTCAAATCGTATTTCTGTTCTTTTGTCTATGTGATGAGCCAGAGCCTCCCTGCACAGATCAGCCTGGTCTCCCACTCACCATCCTTCCAACTCCGCGTGCTGGGATTACAGGCGTGCATAGTCATGCCTGGCTGCAACACAGTTTTATTTCACTTGGTTATTCTGTAACCTTGGGGGCTGTGTTCCACTTAGAACAAGGCGGGATGGAGGCTTTCTTAACTTCTCTGCACTTCAGATCCTCTGATTCAAACTACCCCCAGACATGCTTTTCCTGGTCCCTTTCCTGCCCTCGTCTCCACCAGAAAGCCGCCCCCCCCCCCCAGCAGTAGGGCTTGGCTGACCTCTGAACCCACCATGCCATCACTGCTGGGGATGGGCGGAGGTACTTAGGCATCTACGCACAGCAGATGGAGTGGCTGGCAAGGAACAGATGGGCCTGGCTGTCCCCTGGGCCCTGGGTCTCTGACTAATTAGGAAAAAATGTGTGTCTGCTGTTCCCCAGAAGGTACTCCTTCATCTTGGCACTTGCCAGGTTCAGTGCTTGAGCATGAAGCTGTGTTTACCCAGGGAGATGGAAGACAGAGACCTAGGGCAGCCCCAGGGATGCAGAGGCATCTCTGGAGTCAGACCAGGGAGGGAAGAGGGCAGGAGGGAGAGGTGTGGGTGAGTGGGGATGGGGAGAGGGAAGATGGAGGGATGGTGGATGGATGGTGGATAGTGGGTGTTGGATAGATGGATGGTGGATAGATGGATGGTGGATAGATGGATGGGTGGATGATATAGTGGATGGCTGATGGATGGGTAGATATATGGATGATGGATGGATGGATGAATGATGGGTAGATGGTAGATAGATGGATATAGAGTGGATGGATGATGAATGGATACTGGCTGGATGGATCATGGATGGATAAATAGGTGGATGGATGGATGGTTCATGAAGGGGTAGATGATGGATGGATGGTTGATGGATAGTGGATAGATGGATGATGGATGGATGAATGGATGGATGGATAAGTGGATGGATGGTTGATAAATGGGTAGATGGATGGATGGTAGATGGATGGTTGATGGATGGGTAGTGGATGGATGGATGGATGGCTGATGGATGGATGATGGTGGATGGATGGATGATGGTGGATGGATGGATGGTTGATGGATGGTGGGTGGATGGTAGATGGCTGATGGATGGATGGATGGTGGATGGATTGATGGTAGATGGATTGATGGTGGATGGATGGTTGGATGGATGGATGGTTGATTGAAGGATGGTTGATGGGTGGTTGGATGGATGGATGGATTGATGGTGGATGGATGGATGGTTGATTGAAGGATGGTTGGTGGGTAGATGGATTGATGGATAGAGAGATGGAGAGATGAACTAATAGTATTAGGAACTGTCTTGCACATGCTAGAGACCTAACTCAGAGTGAAAAGGAGAAGGGGGGGATTTTGACCCACAACGTGAAAAAGTGTAGGAAAGTGTTTTATTACTATTCCTGTGTGTGGTATGGTGGATGGTACCTGTCCAGGGCATTTCATGTCCGTGGAATCAAACAAGGTGGCCCCAGGCCTTTGCTTTGTCTTAGGAGGCTTCTCAGGTACAGCTGTGAGGCCCGTAAGGGAACTGCATTCTTCTGGGCTGAATACTGTTTTATTGTATTTGCCTTTGTGTGGGTTTAGGTGGAGGGTTCTGGGCAGGGGAGGGTGGGGAGAGGGAGGCCGTCATCGTGTGCTGGTGCTGGGGGGCGGGTTGCTTACAGAAAACAGTCATGTACAGAACATTTCAGAAAGCTGGAAAAAGCACATTGAGTGTCTTCAGCTCCAAGAGAGGACGAATGATGCTGAGCGTGGTGTTGCATACCTGTGATCCCAGCTGAAGGCGGTGGAAGCTGCCGAGTTGGAGGGTTAGCTGGGCTCAGACACAGAGACAGTGAGGAGAGTACTGGTCTGTTGGCTGATAGGGACACCGCATGGTGAACACCCGGTCAGAGCGTCACAGGGCTCTTCATGGGGCTTGATCTCAGGGCCTGAGTGCTTGTCCCTCAGCTTTTTTCACTCAAGGCCAGTGCTTTATCACTTTGAGCCACTGTGCCACTTCTGGTCTTCTGATGGTTCATTGAAGATGAGAGTCTCACAGGTTTCCCTGCCTGGGCTGGCTTCAAACTGTGACCCTCAGATCTCAGTTTCCTGAGATGAGGTGACAGGTGTGAGCCATGGGTGCCCGGCTTCCGGTGGCTTCTGAGCTTCCCCCTACCCTCTTGGCAGCTGAGCCTGGAAAGTTCTGAGCCTGGCCTTGCTAATGGCAGAGCCGGGTGGGCTGCGGCACGGGCGCTGTGCATACCGGGAGGAGGTTCCTTGGCCACGCAGGCTCCGTGCGTGTTCCGGGAGGAGGCTGGTGCCTGGTCGGTGCCTCGTCCCTGCTGGGACAGGAGAGGAGCTTGCCAAGGTTACCTCTAGAGTCCCCAGCGGCCAGCCAGGCCATTCCAGACATTGGGGACAGGCCAGAGCCCCACCTGGGACTTGTACTACTACGGTAAGGTCCAGGCCTGGTGGGCATGCCTGTAATCCAAGCACTCAGGAGGCGGTGGGCTGGATTGCAAGCTCGAGGCCAGCCTTAGCTGCATGTGGTAACCTGAGGCAGTGTCTGGTGTGGAGAATTGAGGCCAGCGGGGGACTGACCTCCCTGTGCGCAGTGGCACTGGGGCCAGGACCTGGACCCCTGGCACTGGGCCAGCCCCGGGCCCCCAGGGATGTGCCTCTCCCCGCCCAGCGCTCAGCCCTCCTGTTCTGCCTGCAGGTAGCCCTGTCCACCTTCGCTGTGTATGTGATGGTGGACGAGAAGAACGTCCTGGATGCGCAGAAGGCCTTCGTATCCCTGGCCCTGTTCAACATCCTCCGCTTCCCCCTGAACATCCTCCCTATGGTCATCAGCAGCATTGTGCAGGTACTGCAGGCGGGCTGGCGCACCAGGCCCAGGCTCTCCCTCCGTGTGGGCGGGGCGGGGCCCGCTCCGGCCTCCACCTGACCCCTAAGAGGGTCATGAAGGGAATGGGGGTGGGAGGAGCCAGGGGCAGAGGCTGCCGGGCCTGCCCCTCTCCTCCCACCCAGGGAGCCAGTGTTTGGGTTGTCTTCCCCAAAGGTTGGGCTTCCCAGGTGGGGATGGAAAACAGAAAGCCTTTCAGTTACAGAAGGTGGAAATGCACAGCAGGCAGAGCGGGGGGGGGGGGGGGGGGATGGGGTGGGGGGGGGACAGGGGGTATGGCACCCCACCCAGTGTCAGCATCCAGTCTGGTCTCCCTGCCTCCCCCTCCTGGACCCCATTTCTTCCTCGGTGTGCCTGTCCTAGCCCCTGAGCCGGCCACCCATGAGGACTGTGTGGCTTTCTTCCTCCTTAGTTAGGAGTACATTGCCAACCATTGTTAAAATGACCCAGCGCAGATGGTGACACCATTTTGGGGTTCCGTGTCATCGAGACCCACCGCCTCCCCTACCCTTTACTGCCAGGGTGGCCTTTGAAGAAAAACAAGAAGGAAAACTTGTTTTATTTTATTATTACCATTATTATAATTTATTTTAGTTTTTTGCCAGTCCTGGGGCTTGAACTCTGGGCCTGGATGCTGTCCCTGAGCTCTTCACCTCAAGGCTAGTGCTCTACCTTTTAAGCCACAGCACTACTTCCTGTTTTCTAGTGATTTATTGGAGATCAGAGGCTCATGGACTTTCCTGCCTGGGCTGGCTTTGAACCACGATCCTTAGATCTCAGCCTGCTGAATAGCTAGGATGATGGCAGTCATGAGCCACTGATGCTCAGTGCAGAACCTGAGGAAGGAGGGAGGGTTTGACCTGACCACAAAAGCAGTTTTCTAGAACCTTCCTCCCCATGCCCGTCCTCACCCCGCAGGCCAGCGTCTCCCTCAAGCGCCTAAGGGTCTTCCTGTCCCATGAGGAGCTGGAGCCAGACAGCATTGAGCGGAAGCCCATGAAGGACGGTGGGTGGCAGTGCCCTCCCTGCCCCGAGTGCCCCTCCACGCCTGGCCGGGACACCTCAGGAGTGGGCCGCCCTCCTCCTCCCGGGTGGGCAGCAGTGCTGGGGCCCGAGCCTGGACTGGTGGCAGTGGCGCTCAGAGCTGGCATGCGAGGCCACGCGTTGGAGGCTGGAGCGCTTGGCTGACCCGCGTCCCTGATACTTTCCAGGTGGGGGCTCACACAGCATTACCGTGAAGAACGCGACGTTCACGTGGGCCAGGGGTGAGGCTCCCAGCCTGAATGGGTAAGCCAGGGCGTGGGCATGCGCACAGGCCCAGCTCCGTGACCCAGGGTGCGTCGCTTTGTCCCAACCTGGAGCCTCACTTGCCCCTCTGGAAGATGGTTCCTGCCACACGTGCTTGAGCTCTCATTGGGACACACAGAAGGGTGACTGGTGCTGAGGGTCCCTCAGAGCGGCGTCTTTGCATAGCCTACCTGGGGCTTGGGTAATGGATAAGGCCCACTTTCAGGTCCTGTGTGATCCAGGGGCCCCTCGCTGTGCGATTGTGTTCTGAGCACCTTGTCTGGGCCTTCCTTTTTGCCTAAGATCCCCCAAACTCAGAGCCAAGGGGCCCTTTTCAGACACCAGGTTGCTGTCTAAATGGCTCCTCCCTGACCTCCTGGCTAAAAGGCCGTTCGTTTCCTATTTTGTCAAGAAATCGCTCCCTGTTGCCTACTTAGAAAACTCAGGAAGTTCTTTCTTATACCCAGCTTAAGTCCTTGGTGCTTCAAATATAACTATGTCCTTGGGCCTGCTTTGGAGCTAATCTGTACCCGTCCTCCCTCCTCAGGCACCTCGCTGCCTCCATCCCCTCCTGTTCTCGCTTCTCTTCTCCCCCATACTTGCTCAGCAAGGATAGAGTCGGATGGGTAGTTTCCTCTCTGTATTTCTTTCATTTATTTTTGTGGTAGAGGGTCCTGAACTCAGGCCTCCCATTTATTTGGCAGGTTCCCTTAAGTAATTTTTCAGTTCTCGTCTGGACCTTGATTCCCCCTATTTTACAGCTGACAAATGGCTGGAGTGATGGGCACCCACCTTGTTTATTCACTGAGATTGGGGCGGGGGTCCCTGTTTGCTTGTGGCCCTGGGCTGGCCTCCAGCCACCATCCTGATCGCCACCGTCTGTGCAGAGGGAGATCCATGCACACGGGATCTCTCCAGGGGTGCAGTCAGAGCCTCACGTGCCTGTGGCCCTCTGTGTGTGGGGGGCCCGGGGCGGGCCGGGCAGTCCCTCAGACCTCACTTGCCAGGCGTCTCAGCGCTGCGCGGTGGCACCCCCAAGGCCCTCCCAGCCCTGTCGCACACCATGCCACCCCAACCCATGCCTGTCCTTGAGGCCAGCGCTGAGCCCCCCCCCCCGCCCCCCTGTTGTTCCAGCATCTCCTTCTCAGTGCCTGAGGGTGCCCTGGTGGCCGTGGTGGGCCAGGTGGGCTGCGGGAAGTCGTCCCTGCTCTCAGCCCTGCTGGCGGAGATGGACAAGGTGGAGGGGCACGTGGCTCTGAAGGTACACCGGGACGGGGTGGGGTGGGGCGGGCTCCTCCACTGCCCCCTGCGGGTCCCCGGCCTCTGTGTTGCTGCTTCCTGCTCTCGGGACAGCCGAGGGCTGGCACACAGTGGGCATCCAGCTCATTCGCCAGGCCCTCGCTGCTTTCCCAGCCGCACGTGGATCCCTGGGGTTCCTTTAGCCCAGCCCAAGCCCCTACAGCCAGGGGAACCCCTCCCGCCCGTCCTCCTCCCTCCTCCCCGATCTACACACATGGCTCATCTTGTTGTTCTTGACCACATCTGCGCTGAGTGCCTCCCCTCCCACCCTCTTGGGGGCTGTGGCCTGGGCTGACCGGGTCTGTCCGCCTGTCTCGCTCCCTGTCCGCCTGCTCCGCAGGGCTCCGTGGCCTACGTGCCCCAGCAGGCCTGGATCCAGAACGACTCCCTGCGGGAGAACATCCTGTTCGGCCGGCCCCTGCAGGAGCGGCACTACCGGACCGTGATGGAGGCCTGCGCCCTCCTCCCCGACCTGGAGATCCTCCCCAGCGGGGACCGCACCGAGATCGGCGAGAAGGTCAGCGTCACGTCTGTCCCTCCTCGCTCCCCACGGGGTGACCGCAGACGTGTGCTCAGCCCCAGGAGAGCTGTGTGTGGCCGCGATGGGCCAGCCATGTGGTCCTCCCGGCACCAGGGGGCAGGAGTCATTGTGGACCCCATTTAATGGTTGAGGAAGGGGAGGAACAGGCGCACTGAGTGACTTTCTCCAGGACGCCCTGCCAGGGAGCCAAGCCGTATCCCACTTCTTACCTGCTGCTACATTTTTGTACTAGTTTTGTTGTTGTTGTTGTTTTGAGGTTTATGATCTTTGCTGGTCCTGGCTATTGAACTCAGGGCCTGAGCACTGCCCCTGAGCTTCTTGGCTCAAGGCTCGCACTCTCCCACTCGAGCCATAGCTTTAGAGCCACAGCTTCACTTCCGGCTTTTCTGTGGTTAATTGGAGATAAGAGTCTCAGGAACTTTCCTGCCCAAGGTGGCTTTGAACCTAAGTCCTCTGATCTCAGCTGCGTGAGTAGCTAGTTTTATGGGTGTGTTCTTTAAGATAATCTTGTTATATAGCCCAGGCTATGAGATCCACCAGGCTTTGTCCTTGTCACTGCTGAAGAGAGCGGCTGTTTGGGTGCCGCCCATGGCCACAGGTTCCCCCACTCTGGTGCTGCCCTACTCCTGGGCTCCCACCTGGTCCTGTAGGCCCCTGGCTGGCCTCTGGCTGTTGTGTGCCAGCACCCCTTGCAGTCAGCCCGGAGCTTGGTGCCTCGGCCACTGAGCACAGAGCCTGGCCTGGCCCTTAGTCATAAGCCAGAGCTCACCAGCCATATTTGGCAAGATGGTGAGTTATATCAGTGGCTCCTTGGAAGAAGAAAATGCAGTCCACGATCAGGGGTCTTTAGCTGTGGCAGAACTCTGAGCTGATGTCCGTAGGAAGGGTGCCCCATCTAGTCCAAGGCCAGCAGGCGCTGCGGCCTCCTCCCCGTCGCCAGCCGGCCTTTCTCCTAGTTTCCAAGGCTGGCCCTCTCTGTGGCCCTGTCATAACTGCCCCAGGCCCCACCTCATCCAGTGTTCCCTGAGGTCCTGCCTGCCCCTGTCCCACAGGGTGTGAACTTGTCTGGGGGCCAGAAGCAGAGGGTGAGCCTGGCCCGGGCCGTGTACTGCGATGCGGACATCTACCTCCTGGACGACCCGCTCTCGGCCGTGGACGCCCACGTGGGGAAGCACATCTTTGAGCATGTGGTCGGCCCCAAGGGCTTGCTGAAGAACAAGGTACCTGCTGGGCCACCACTCATCTTTGCATCAGGCAGTGCTGAGGGCCGATGCTTCCAGGTGTAAAAGATCAATGGCTACCACGAACTAAGTATACAGGGCAGAGGGTGCAGGGGCTCCAGGCGTGCACAGCAGGGTTACCCCCAAACCAGGCCATCCCTCCCTGTTGACAGTCACAGTGTGTCCCCATGTTGCCTTCCTGTGACCCTGATATCCCCACACCCCATTGGCAGCATGTGTTCCCCTGCCTTGCTCATTTCCCCTTCCCCCCAAAGGCCAGTCATAGACTCTGCTGGTCCAAGCAGCCGCCCCACACAGCCCAGCCCAGCCCAGAGTTCCCTGCAGGGCCTCAGGCCCCTGCACTCTTTTGTCCTGGGTGCAGGGCCCTCACGACCCTGTGTCCGCTGTGTCCACAGACGCGGCTGCTGGTGACGCACGGCCTCAGCTACCTGCCGCAGGTGGACGTCATTGTGGTCATGAGCGGCGGCAAGATCTCGGAGATGGGCTCCTACCAGGAGCTGCTGGCCCGGGACGGTGCCTTCGCCGAGTTCCTGCGCACCTACGCAGGCTCGGAGCAAGATGACGGTAAGGACCCAAGTGGCAGCCCCACAACCCTGGGGGCCAACTAGAAGACAGAGCCCCCATGCCCTGGCCGTTTCTGACCCAGGCACTGCACTGAGCTGCAGCATTGCCCGGTGCTCCCATACCAGGTGTCCCATACTGGTGTGGCCTTAGTTGTGGAAGGGTGGTCAGGCGGGTCCGTTGGGTCTCGTTGGGCTGCGAGGGCAGGCCTGCCCAGCCTCTCCTGAGAGCACCCCTGAGGCCCTTTCTATCAGCCCACTGTTCTCCCTGGTTCTAGACTCGCTTCCCTGCACCTGGGGCCACTCCCCTCCTCTCTGACAGTGGTACTTGTGTCTCCATTGTGAAGAGAGGCGCCATTGTGTTCCAGGCCCATCACCGGCCTGGCCTCAGAGTTGTGATTTTGGTTTTGCCTTTGTGTGTACACCCTCTCTGCCCTCCCCCCACTCTAGTACTGGGGATGGAACCCAGGGCCTTGGGCTCTGCCACTTGAGTTGTACCCCCAGCCCTGCCTTCCGCTTTTCAGCCCTCTGGGACTCTGTCTCCACTTGTCTATATCCTAGTGGTTGGGAAGTTCTATAAGTCTGGCCTCCTTGTTCTTGCTGCAGTTTCTTGTCTCAGTCTCTTGGGGGTGGGGGGAGGATGTTGTTATTTATAAATTGGTATATCCAGCTCAGGGTCCCCCCCTCCCCAGCCCTCAGATCGGTCTTGCTGAGCAAACGTGGGCCACTGCCCAGCTCTCCTTTATTTCCCATGCACGCTGCTGTTTAATTTGGCCATGAGAATGCCACCTCCCCCTGCAGATGGCTCCTGTCCTCTGCGCAGCCCCCAGGCTCGGGCCACAGGTCACAGAGACACCCCAGACCGGCCTGGGTGGCCTCCCCACCCACTGCGCACGGTGTGAGACAAGGCCCTGGCTCGCAGCCACTTCCTGGGTGCTCAGCCCTAGCCCGCCCCAGCTGTGACCTTGGCTGTGTCTGTGCCATGCTTTTGGCTCACACCGAGGGAAACTTTGCCTGCTGGAATGAGCAGGTGATTTTGGAAGCACTTGGGGTGAGTGCTGTGTCTGGGTGCACTCAGAGTGATGGGGTGTTGTCAGTCTGAGAATTATGTCTGTTCACCTCTCATGACGCAGACGTGTGCAGATGGGCACGTTTGCTTCATCCCTGCCAAGGAAGGCCGGCGCTGCTGTGGGGCCGGAGCCAGAACCTGGCTTGCCACCGGAAGTGAGCAGCTCCCCCGGACTGGGCCCGTCCCCATCATTTGCCGGAAGCTAAGCCTACGTGGGGGCGGGGGGCTCTCGCTGGGAAGCAGATTTGGCAAATGGCTGTGTCTGGAGGATTTCTGGGGTTCACAGCCAAGGGGGGGGAGGCTGCTGGGGCCGTAAAAAACAGGCTGAATCTATTTAGATATATAGTAACTGACATTTCCAAACCAAAGAAAAGGATCAAAGGCCAGGAGAGCAGGGGTCCCTCTGTGCCCCCACCCCTGGGGGCACTTGGCAACCTCCTGACCCAGTCTAGGTCTTGCTGTCATGGGCCAGACCATGCCTACAACCTCTGCCTTCTTCTTCCTCCCCTCCTCCTCCCCTTTCCCCTTCCTTGTCCCCTTCCTCCCCTCCCCTTATCTTTCCTCCCCTCCCCCCACCCACCTCCTCCTCCTCCCTGGTTTTGTTTCTTCACAGTGGTCTGGTGTGCAAAGCCCTTCACAGTCATTGAGGGTAGGCCTTACTGGGGATTCAACCCAGGGCCTCACAGCTGCTAGACAGCCATGCCCTCAGGTCTTTTGCTTATATTGCACTTTTTGAAACAGGCTCACCCTAAATTCACCTAGGCTGGCCTTGAACTCTCAATCTTTTCACCTCAGCCTCCTGAGTAGCTACGATTACAGGTGTGAGCCACCAGCACTCCTCTTTTCTTAACGCTGATGAGCCTCTCTGCTTTACAGAAAAGCCTTGAACACTGGGCTGAGCCGAGAGCCCTGGCCACCCTCCCGCCCTGGCCACCCTCCCGCCCTGGCTGGCTGCTCTTCCTCCTTGAGGAGGAGGGCTTGGAGGCTGCCCCGGGGGATGAGGCTGGGTGATGCCGCCCGGCAGTTCCAAGTTTGGGCAAAATCTTGGTGCTGACTATAAAGAGTCACTTGGCTCGTTCTCTCCCTCCCTCCTCTGGAGGCTGGCTGGCCCTCCTCCAGGACTCCCAGCACCTCCTGAGCAAGGCCATGTTAGTAAATTCCCATCTCCACTAACAAGCGGGGCATGGCAGCGTGCACCTGTCATCCCAGCTACATGGGACATGGGAGGACTAGGATCTCAGTCCAGACCCACCCCAGACAAAAACTCAAAAGCACAGCAAACAAGGCCTGGAGCGTGGTTCAGGCCGTAGGCGAAGCCTCTGCCTAGAAGGCACAAGGTGCTAAGTGCAAGCCCCACCACCAGCACCAACTACAAAAAAGACAGGGGCGTGAATCACACCATACCCTCACTGTTTGGACACCGCCCTGTATAAAAACCCGTGGGTCCAGGGCTTGTGAGGGGTTTGGCTTTTTTTTCTTAGTTGTGGTGGGCACTGTGCACTGTGAGGCCCCACGGCTCTGGGCGGGGCTCTCAGTGGCGCTTGTTCCTGGCCCTTCCCAGGCCACGCTGTCCACCTGCGCATGTGCTGTGCGTGGGATGGAGTGGCCCCTTCCCGGGACTGCGCTATCCCTGGCATGGGGATTGGGGGTGCTGGGTGTGGACCCGTGGTAAGGGTCAGGGCTCTAGGGGTGAGGCGGGAGCTCAGGTGTCGTGGTGGGGGCTGGGAGCCGGGTTGGCTTCCTTGGGCAGCCTGGGCCAGCCTGCCCAGTCTCCATGCTGGGCTGCCGTGGTGGCTCTTGAGGGATGCGCTGGCCTTGGTATGGGGGGCATTGCGCTCTGGGCTGGGGTCGGGACTCGGGCTTTCTCCCTGTGGTGTGCAGATGGAGGCCCAGGGTGTAGAACCTAACACGCTGTCCATCTTGTCACTCCCTGGGGGGGGCGGGGGCTGGAGCCGAGGACATGGCATGGCTGCGCACAGCACTGCTTATAGGCTCTGGGAGGCCACTGCATGCCCAGCTGGGCCCAGAGCACTTTACAGCCAGTGTTGGGGTTCAGTTTGGGTCTCCGGGATCCCAGGACCCTGGGTGGTGCCCCCCATAGAGACCTTGAAGCCCCTGGCACGGGCTGGATGGGTGACAGTGACATTGCAGATGCCACCCAGGGTCCTGGGGCTCAGATGGTGCAGGGTGGTGGTGAGCTGTGAGTGACCTCACACCTCAGTGGGCAGAGGGGTGGGGGGCTTTGTGCCATGGAATCTGATGGCTGGATGGCCCTGTTGTGGGGTTCAGGGCCGGACCCAGGGTTCTTAGGCAAGCCACAGAACCAACGCTGGCTACCATAAACCAAAGAGAGTGCAGCCGGCGCTTCGTGTATTAGCACACACCTGTAACCCCAGCCCCTTGGGAGGATCGAGGTCCAAGGCCAGCCCAGGCAGAAGTGTGAGACTCCATCGGAAACCCAACCTAAAAGCCAAAAGCAAGAGGGTGTCCCTGCTCAGAGGCTGAGAGGCTGGGGTCCAGGACCCGACAGTGCCTCATACAAGCGTCTCCTGCAGCTGCCTGGTCCTGGGGCCACTGCTGGTTCTCGGAGTGACCCAGGGAAGGGGTCCTCAGAGCTCAGGACGCTCCTGTCAGCGCTGGGAGCCATGGATTGCATGCCACCCCCAGGATGGGTTCCCCAGAGGGTCAGAGGGCCCCTTACTCCTGCGGAGGGAAGTGGTCAAGGCCACTCCCACCCCTGTACCAGGGGGTGGTCAAGGCCATGCCCACCCCACAGAGAGAGGTGGTCAAGGCCACACCCAGCTGTGGTTGTGTTCGTGCTGGTTGCTTGCAGCTGCAGGGAAATCCTGCTTGTTATCCCTCTTCCTTTGCTGTACCACAGGGCTGGTGGTTTCCATTTGTGTCTTTTAATTAAGAAAACACACAGACCTTCAAGGGTTTGTTGAAAGTGAGATTGGTAGTCTTGACTGAGTTGAATCATACTCAGATAGCACATGAGTACAGCTGTTCTGGGCCCCCGGCAGCCTCTTGCTGGTGGGGTCAGCTCTGCGTGGCCCCGTTATGCAGATGGACACATGGAGGCTCCGAGAGACCTCTGTCCTCCAGGCACAGCGAGAAGTAGAGGAGTTCCACAGTTCCGGGTGCCTGGCTGTGGTGGTGCTCGGAAGTTGCTCACTGTGGGGCCGGCTTGGGACCCCCTTCCCTCTCAGTCCTAGGGCTCCCTTCCAGTCCTGGGGCTCCCTCTCAGTCCTGGGGCGCCCTGTGGCCTCTGGCATTCTGTGTTGTGAATGCCACACCGTGCTGGCCTGGCAGTGAACCTTCCCACGTATCTGGGGTTCCCTCTGCCCACCTCCCCAGGCTAGTCCTCCACACCTCCCTTGTCTGTCTGTCTGTGTGTGTGTGTATCTCTCCTGGCACAGGAGTGCAGGAGCAGGTTCAGGGTGTTGTCTGTAGGCTGCACAGGATGCTGGGTGCTGACAGCCTGCTTGTCGGGGCTCCTGTCCTGGGGAGCACTGGTGACACCAGGCAGACACCCCACAGGGCGCCCCCCCCCCCCGTCAGATGGTGACAGCTCCCCTTACTGCTGGGTTCATAGCCACTGTCCCCAGGGCTCCCCTCCCCCAGACACGAGGTCTGTGCAGTGACCCAGACTCCATGGGCCTCTGCCTGCTGCCACTGCCCTCCCCATTTGGACCAGGCCAGCAGCAGCAAAGCCCCCCTGAGAGCCTGGGGGTCTGGTGTTGCAGGGGCTGGGGCCCTACTGGAGCCTCAGCCGAGTCACCTTCCTCTGCCCGGAAGGTGACAGCTCTTCTCTCCTTGCTCTGCATCATCTCAGGGCCCCCAGGCCTCGGTGGTCAACGGAAGGAGGCCAAGCCAGTGGAAAATGGCGTGCTGGTGTCGGACAGCATGGGGAAGCTGCAGAGGTGAGCGCGGGGGAGCGTGGGGGGGCTCCCCAGCAGGAGGCTAGCCTGGGCCCTGCCCTGCCAGAGCTCCGTCCCCACCCCAGGCTGTGGGCTCTCTATGGATCCTTGCTTCCATCACTCGGAGGCCGGCCCTACCCTTGCAAGCAGTCACAGTAAACCTGGGCGTGATGGCACACGCCTGTAACCCCAGCAGAGGCACAGGCAGGAAGACCCAACTTCTGAGGCCAGCTCTTGGCAATAGGAGACACTCTTTCAGAACAATAAGTTACAAATACGTATATTTATATAAAGCAAGGCAGAACATACAGAATCATAAATTAACAGTTCTACTCTTCGAACTTTTCTTTTTTTTTTTTTTTTTTTTGCCCGTCCTGGGGCTTGGACTCAGGGCCTAAGCACTGTCCCTGGCTTCTTTTTGCTCAAGGCTAGCACTCTACCTCTTGAGCCACAGCACCACTTCTGGTCATTTTCTGTATATGTGGTACTGGGGAATTGAACCCAGGGCCTCATGTATATGAGGCAAGCACTCTTGCCACTAGGCCATAATTTCAAATTGCATGCAAATAAATGCACCCTCACCTCTGTGCTAGGATTACGGGTCTGCGCCACCACGCCAGGCGCTTCCTCAACGGTTCCTGTCCTCCAGTGGTAGTCAGCCTCGCGTGGGCCATCCGGGTCCTCATAGGTGGACATGCGCAGCACCTGCTTCCTACCATGTCCTCCCCTAGGGGCTTGTAGCCCCCTGAAAAGAGCATGGGGGCCCCTCCCCGAGCCTCCGAGCCCCTGAGCCTCGGGCTGACGCTCTGCCCTTTGCTTTCCCAGGCAGCTAAGCAGCTCCTCCTCCTATAGTGGGGACGCCAGCAAGCACCATGCCAGCAGCGCCGAGCTGCAGGAGGCCGGCACCAAGGAGGAGGCCTGGAGGCTGATGGAGGCCGACAAGGCACAGACGGGCAAGGTAAGGCTTCAAGATGATGCTCTCTGGGTGCTCACCGGGCTCTGCATGCAGCAGCACCATGCCCGGCCTCTGCTGGGCTAGAAACCAAGGCGACAGTGCGAGAGACAGACTGTGTCTTTCACCACCAAGGGGGGCATTCAGAATTAGCCCTCATTTCCCACACAAGGGGCTCCCAAGCCGGGAGTGACCAAGCGGGGTCCCCTGCCCTGAGTATCAGAGGGATAGCAAGCCTGGGGCTGGCCTTCCCCTTAGCCCCCATCCACTCCAGGGGGAACTGGAGGAGGGGAGGGACCCCCCCCGGGAGGGACTCCCCCTCACCATCATCTCTGCGCATGTTCTCCCGGGCACTGGGAGAGCGGAAGAGGTGGGCCGGGGGGCTCTGGGAGCTGTGAAGGTGCTGACCAGCTCGGGCCCTGCACTGCCCTCCCCCAGGTGAAGCTCTCCGTGTACTGGGACTACATGAAGGCCATCGGCCTCTTCCTCTCCTTCCTGAGCCTCTTCCTGTTCCTGTGCAACCATGTCTCCGCCCTGGCCTCCAACTACTGGCTCAGCCTCTGGACGGACGACCCCATCATCAATGGCACCCAGGGGCACACAGAGTTCTGGCTGGGCGTCTATGGGGCCCTGGGCATTTCACAAGGTGGGTGTCTCCCGTCCCACTGTTCTCACTGTGGCACCTCACCTTCAAGTGGAACAAATGTCTTCTGGGTGCTGTGTTTCCCATGGCCATGGGACACACAAAGAAGGAGCACCAGGGTGCCCATCTCACAGATGGAGAATCGAGGCCACTGAGTCAGCAGGACCCTGTCGTGGTCTGCCGGGGGAAGTCCCACTCAGAGAGGGTGGAGTGTCCACCTGGGTGCACACAGCCAGTCTTTCCTAGAGCTGGTCTGGCTGCCCTCCCCACACTGGCCAGCCAGCGCGGTGCAGGTGGGCATTCCAGTCCGCTGGAGTCTGACCACTCACTGGACACAGGGCTCTCTCTGCCATCTGTGAGGCGGGTGGGGATGAGCTGGCTGTGAGCTGAGGGGTCCCGGCGGCGTAGGTCCCTGGCTGCCCCTGTCGGTACTCACGCCCGTGTCCTGCACGCAGGGATTGCTGTGTTCGGCTACTCCATGACTGTGTCCATCGGGGGCATCCTGGCCTCGCGCCGCCTGCACTTGGACCTGCTTTGCAACGTCCTCCGCTCGCCCATGAGCTTCTTTGAGCGCACGCCCAGTGGGAACCTGGTGAACCGTTTCTCCAAGGAGCTGGACACGGTGGATTCCATGATCCCCCAGGTCATCAAGATGTTCATGGGCTCCCTGTTCAACGTCATCGGCGCCTGCGTCATCATCCTGCTGGCCACGCCCATCGCCGCCGTCATCATCCCGCCCCTGGGCCTCGTCTACTTCTTCGTGCAGGTGAGGGGCCGGCTCCTCAGTCACATGTCTAATAACCTGATACGACATGAGAGAAGACAAAGGTCGCAGCTCTAAAGACCTTGCTGTCGTTCCTTTTTTTCTTATTCTTTGTGGCTTTAAGTTTTCATCCTTTAGTTCCTAGGCCTCTTGCAGATAACAGCCACAAGGAAGGTAGCAACAACAGGGTGCAGGGTGTACCCATTACCCTGATTATTGTTGCTGTCACTATGGCTTCCTTTTTGTTTAATTTTATTTCACCATGGCTGCCAAAGTCTTCCGCTCTTAAACTGGCCTCGTGGTCCTGGGCAGTTGCTGGGGCTCCGACTAGCATGTCCTGTTTCCCACCATGAGATCGGGAGTGGCCTGAGGGGGCTGGGTCTGCACTAGCCATTGCACTGCGTTGAACTTAGCAGGGCTCTGCCTCACAGTGGGAAGGAAACCTGGCGAGCAGGAGTGCTGGGCGCACGGTCCTGGGGCGCAGGTGCAGGTGTGCTGGGCGCGCATTCCTGGGGCGCAGGCGCAGGCATGCTGGACGTGCAGTCCCGGGGTGCAGGCGCACAGGGAGCTCCCATCTTTGAGCTAAGAGTCCTCGTGACACCAGGCTGCTGGCACTGGCCGATAGATTTCCATGCTGTAGCTTCCAGCTGAGGGTCCTGCCGCCCCTGCACGAGCCCTTGGCTCACAATCACAGGGAGAGAAGCCAGAATGCACAGGATTCCCCAAGCCGCCAGCAGCTCTCCGTGCCAGCCCTAGCCGGGTACCCAGGTTAGGGTAGGAGCAGCTCGTGAGATACGGTGTCATCAGAGGGAAGATGGAGGGGCCTGGTGCCGCATACCTCAGTGTCCCCGTCACTAGGAGGAAGGACAGATGGCTCTGTCAACACCAGCCCCGTCTCCTGCCACAGTGTTGTCACTGCTCCTGCAGGCCATGGGACCGGGGGCTGCCTGCTGGCTGCTCAGCTCCTCCACATCCATGCCCCCGGGGGGGACCCCTCTGTGACCCCCACCTCCTCTCCCCCTAGAGGTTCTATGTGGCCTCCTCACGGCAGCTCAAGCGCCTGGAGTCGGTCAGCCGCTCCCCTGTCTACTCGCACTTCAACGAGACGCTGCTGGGGGTCAGCATCATCCGAGCCTTCGAGGACCAGGAGCGCTTCGTTCGCCAGAGCGACCTGAAGGTGGACGAGAACCAGAAGGCCTACTACCCCAGCATTGTGGCCAACAGGTGTGCGTGGGCCCGGTGGAGGTGGCACACGGGGTGACCATGGCAACTAGCTTGTGCTACACAAGCCCCCGTGATGGCCAGCTGCGACCTCTTGTCCCGGCAAGTGTGGTATTGCACACGGGACCATCGGGGGCATGGTGGGAAGCCAGGTCCCCCTCTCCTCCCTCCAGTTTCACGATGACAATGGGGAAGTCATCTCTCTCATGACAGACCACATGATGGCTTACAAAAGTTTTAAGCCAATAAAACATGCCAGGCATGATGGCACAGTGCCTGTAATCCCAGCCCTTAGAGGTCAGGGGGAAGGGGCAAGAGAATCAGGAATTTGAGGCAAGACTCAGCTACAAGTGAGACACTGTCTTAACAGAACAAAAGGCAAATGTGTTTATATGTTAAAAGCAGAATAGTCCATCTTTAAGGCTTCTGAGTTTAAGGTGAGTCTAGGACTATGATGAGCATTGAAAACACTAGCTTGTTTCTTATGATCTTCTAGATCTTTCTCTAGGGAAGAGACTTCCTTTATTTTTGTTGTGATTGCTGTTTTGGCACACAGGGGTCAGAGCCAGGGCCCCACAAGTGTTAGGCCGGCCTCCTGCTGACCTACATCTCCAGCCCTGGGAGGCGGTTTTAAACCGGGCCAGCCTTTGGCAGTTGATGAGAATTTGGGGGTATTACTTTTGTTTTTGTTTTTGTTTTTGCCAGTCCTGGGCCTTGGACTCAGGGCCTGAGCACTGTCCCTGGCTTCCTTTTGCTCAAGGCTAGCACTCTGCCACTTGAGCCACAGCACCACTTCTGGCCGTTTTTCTGTATATGTGGTGCTGGGGAATCAAACCCAGGGCCTCATGTATACGAGGCAGGCACTCTTGCCACTAGGCCATATCCCCAGCCCTGGGGGTATTTCTTAAATGGGTGTGTGTGTGTGTGTGTGTGTGTGTGTGTGTGTATGTCTGATATTTCTTTTTTTTTTTTCTTCTTCTTTTTCTTTTTTTCTTTTCTTTTTTTTTTTTTTTGCCAGTCCTGGGCCTTGGACTCAGGGCCTGAGCACTGTCCCTGGCTTCTCTTTGCTCAAGTCTAGCACTCTGCCACTTGAGTCACAGCGCCACTTCTGGCCATTTTCTGTATATGTGGTGCTGGGGAATCGAACCCAGGGCTTCAAGTACACAAGGCAAGCACTCTTGCCACTAGGCCATATCCCCAGCCCTGTCTGATATTTCTTGAGAAGCCATTCCTCAGTGTGACAAACTTGAGCTTCCCAGGAAGGAGGCTTCTGGAGAATTCTATTTTCATCCCTGGGCTGGCGAGACTGCCCGTGTCTTCCTCCTCCCTCCCCCGTGCTAGGCCACCAACCCTGATAAGCCTCACGGCTTAACTGCAGTTTGCAGATGGGTTCCCTCTTTACCCGTGAGCCAGAAGTCAGGTCGCAGAAAGGCTGCCCTGCGGGTATGTGTGTGTGTATGCGTGCACACGCATGCAGGCATGTCTACACAGCTGTGATTCTTTGCAGGTGGCTGGCCGTGCGGCTGGAATGTGTTGGCAACTGCATCGTCCTGTTTGCTGCCCTATTCGCGGTCATCTTCCGGCATGGCCTCAGCGCTGGCCTGGTGGGCCTGTCCGTGTCTTACTCCCTGCAGGTAGGACAGAGACTCTCCTGGATGTTCATGTCTCCTGGTGGGGGGCTCCTGTCTTGGATCCTGAGGCGGGGGCTGGAGAAGTGAGTGCAGTGGATGATTTGGGGTGTGGCCAGTGGACAGCATTAGAGGGATGCTCCGGCTGGAAGGGAGAAGCTTTTAAAGCTATGAGATTTCCTCAGAGTACTGCTTTGTCTGCATCTCTGGAATTTTCATACCATCGGTTACAAATATTTCCTGATAACTTGTGCACGCCCCCTCATCCCCCATTCCCTTCGGGAAGTATTGTCTGTCCCTAAGGACTTGCTATGCGTGGCATTGCTACTTTCTATGTGGAGCCAAAATCAGTGACTATTGACGTAGTCACTTAATGGGAATAAAGGAGCTCAGACTCACTCCAGAAAGTCAGCATGGCTGCCTCCCGCCTGCAGGTTACAACGTACCTGAACTGGCTGGTCCGGATGTCCTCTGAGATGGAAACCAACATCGTGGCTGTGGAGAGGCTCAAGGAGTACTCAGAAACAGAGAAGGAGGTAAGCCGGGCGCCACACTGTCTGCAGGAGGATGAAGCAAGATCATGAGAGACTCAGGTGCACTGCCTGGCACAAGGTTGCCATTTGGCATTGACCAGTGCCCCTAATGAGCCACTGCAGAGCACAGGGGCAGCTGGGGGGTCCCTGCTGCTCCCCCATCCCCCATCTAGACCACAAGTGGTTAGAGAGCACCTGCCATGTGCACTGGGCCCCGGGGAGGGCAGTGCGCAGTGACCGCCTGTGGTCCAGGGGTGTGTGCAGGGGGTGGCCAGTGCTCTGAATGTGGTTGGGGGACACAGGGCCAGGTAGGAGGTGATGGGAAGTGGCCCAGGGGCTGCAGGAGGTAAGGGGTTTAAGGCCCGGAAGCCACACACATGGGTGCCTTTGTGAACCAGCAGGGAGGAGGGGGACCAGGGAGGAGGGGTGACAGCAGCCAGGTCAGGTAGAGCTGCCCCCCGCCCCCCCCCCCCCCCCAGCTCACTCAGGTTTCTCCACTCTCACCTGCTCCGCCCCTGGCTATGCCGGAAGGCTCCCTGGCAGATCCAGGAGACGGCTCCGCCCAGCAGCTGGCCCCAGGTGGGCCAAGTGGAGTTCCGAGACTACGGCTTGCGCTACCGAGATGACCTGGACCTGGTTCTCAAGCACATCAATGTCACCATCAATGGCGGGGAGAAGGTGGGTGCGCCTTGTCCCCGGCTGGTGGGGGGCCAGGGCCTCTGTCGGGGCAGATGGAAACAGCCATCTGGAGACTAGCAACTGGTTGTGCATTGGTAGGAGCCCAGTGAAGCCCAGTGATGCAGTGAAGGAAAGCCTGGGGCTGGCAGTGTGGCCCCATGGTAGAACGCTTACCTAGCACACACAAAGGCCCTAGGCTCAATTCCTACTACGTGAGAAAAAAATGAAAAGGGGCATTAAACAAGGGCACAAGAAAAGTCCTATAGCTCTAGTACCCAGGATGTTGAGGCAGAAAGTTCAAGGCTAGCCTGTCTAAAAACAGAAAAACAACTAAATAAATAGCAAATGCAAAAAAAACAAAACCCACAAAAAAGTAATACTTTATAGAAAAATCCTTCTGGTTTTCTGGAAAAATCCAGAACATATAGCTGTACTGGCTGAAGACATCTTGGCCCTCCAGCTCAGTCTGCTTCCTCCCTGCCCAGCCCCTCGTGGCCCTTCACATCACCAAGTTTATATTCTAGACTAGTATATGATGAGGAGTGGACAGAAGAAGTTACTGGAACTTCAGAAGCTTCCTTTAGCTCCAAGCTGTTCCTGGAAGGCGTCTCTGCCTAAAGACCTTTAGGGTTTCCTCAGAAATCAGGCCAAAGGTCCCTGGCCATCTGCAGTCTGAGCATATGGATTTGCTAAGCCATCTTGCCGCAGGGTCAAAGCCTTCTGTTCCCACAAGGTGGATTCTAACTGGCAACGAGGAAACAGACTTCCGGGTCTGTGGCTTAGGTGACATCGTGGGAATTTTTGCATGTGTGCTGCACTGTGACATGCTAGAGGTTGAGCCAGTCCCATTTCCCAAGGTCCTGGAGTGTAGGGTGTCAGGAAAGCCCATCATTGGCTATAGGTGGATGTCGGGAACGCCCATCATTGGCTGCTTGCCAGGTTCCTGGTGCAGTGGAGTCCAGGCCCTGTGAGAGGGCCTAGGGGACTGTCCTGCTTAACGCAGATATTGCCACAGTTCCAAGGGGCCCTTCCTCAAAGCAGAGGTGGGAAACAGTCTGGACGTCGGGAGGCCCCCATGGTTGCCCAACAAGTACACTCTTTTTTTTTTTTTGCCAGTCCTGGGCCTTGGACTCAGGGCCTGAGCACTGTCCCTGGCTTCTTCCCGCTCAAGGCTAGCACTCTGCCACTTGAGCCACAGCGCCGCTTCTGGCCGTTTTCTGTATATGTGGTGCTGGGGAATCGAACCTAGGGCCTCGTGTATCCGAGGCAGGCAATCTTGCCGCTAGGCTGTATCCCCAGCCCCAACAAGTACGCTCTTGAGCAGAACAGGAACATTCCTTCTGCCTGACCCCTGTCTCTTTAGGGGTCTCTACTGTGAGGTTTAGCTGAAAGGAAATCAACACATGCTTCAGGCCGAAAAGAGTTTATTGGGAGGAGAGCATACTGTTGGCCCGCACAAGATGGGGGCATGCAGAGAGAGGAAGGCAAGGAAGAGAAGAGAAGGGGCGATTTCTGGCAGGATTGGGGTTAATAGGGAGAGGACGGAGAGGAGTAGCCCTGGGAGGGGCAGACCTGACCTCAGAGTCTGGGCACTTCCCACGACCCCAAAGAGATGTGACTGGGGTGGTCCAGGATATGACCTCAGAGAAAGGGGAAGTAACTGCCCCCAGGTGTGCTAGTCACCTGGGTAACAGCTACTGCGTGAAGACTTCTGGGGGAAGATGCAAAAGAGGAGGGGGGAGTCTATGTGCACACTGGCACAGAGAAAGCTGCCCTTTTCCCAAGCAGACCTAACATCTACCCATTTATAAAAAGAGCGGATAAGGTCCTTCGGGAGTCTAGCAAGGAGAAACGTGTTGGTCTTTGGCCAAAGCAGTCCCTGAAGGAGCGGCCCTGGGAATTTGGGGGGCACGAGCATTGGCTCTGGCGGGAGCTGGGTGGACCAGATGACTGCACAGATGACCAGCACCCAGTAGGGGCACTGAGGCCCCAACTCCAGCACCCTCCCCTCACCCTGGGGCTCTTCCTGACCCTCAGGTTGGCATTGTGGGCCGGACAGGAGCTGGGAAGTCATCCCTGACCCTGGGCCTGTTCCGGATCAATGAGTCTGCGGAAGGAGAGATCATCATCGATGGCGTCAACATCGCCAAGATCGGCCTGCACAACCTGCGCTTCAAGATCACCATCATCCCACAGGTGGGGTGGGGCGGGGCCGGGGCGGGCTGCGTCCACACAGCCAACCACTGATAGAAAGCAATTACTTAATTTGCATCTTCCATCAGTGCATCTCTTGATGTTATTCCATCGGAGGTCCAGTGTAACAACCATTTACCTGGGTTTACCTGGTGTCAGCTCTTGGAGTCTGGACGACCCTCGGACTCCTCTTAGAGCCAGGCAACACCACAGAATTTTCTAGATGATCTCTCTCCAGGAGGCAGTTTCCAGATAGTGTTCTTTTTCCCAGAATTCCTCACAGGAAACTCACGTGGAAGTGGAGATTGAAGGAGATTGGGTGTTGCTAGTGCTTTGTCTCCCTTCTGGAAGGTTCCTAACACACTGGCATGTTGACAGCTGGTAGCCGGGTTTGGCACTCTGGCGTTTCACTGGGAATGTCCCTAGAGCTCATGAGCGGTCCTGAGCTCTTCTCCCCGGTTCTGCCGCTGCTGCCACCCCTGCCATGCCCTCTGCTCTCCTTGCAGGACCCCGTTCTGTTCTCGGGCTCGCTGCGCATGAACCTGGACCCATTCAGCCAGTACTCGGACGAGGACATCTGGACGGCCCTGGAGCTGGCCCACCTGAAGGGCTTCGTGTCGGCTCTTCCCGACAAGCTGGAGCACGAGTGTGCGGAAGGCGGGGAGAACCTCAGGTGGGCGAGTGGCTGTGGGCAGCTGGGAGCCGCCCTGGGTCTGAGGATTCTGCCCTCCGCCTCTGTCAGACCTGGTGTGAGGCTCCGCGCTGCCTCAGTGCCGCCTCTCCCCAAGGACCTGACGCATTCCTTCCTTACCGGCCCTGTCCAGTGGGGGTGGCCGGCTGCTGCGAGGGCACCGGCTCCGTCCCCATCCTAGCCCTGTGCCCACCTGCTGCCCCGGGCCCAGACCTCGTGTCCCTAGCCAGCGCTGCAGCCCATTCTCTGTCACCATGACAACCAAACCTGGTTTCCCTGCCTGGTGGTGCTGCTGATCACGGCTGGGCAGGGCCAGTGGGGGTCAGCGGGCTGATGTTGTCGGCCTCATGGGGCAGCTGTCCGTGTGTTTGTGTCACTCCCGCATGCTGGCCTGGGTGTGTTGCCATGGCAACGGGAGGTGCCATCGTGGGAAAGGCCAGTGTGCATCCACAGGGCCCCCGTGGTCCTCGCACAGGTCGGCATCCCCTCGGCCGAGGCCAGGCCTACAGCCAGGGCTTGGAATGTCGCCTCGGAGCCCTGTGCTCTGTGCGTGATGCTGAGCCTGGCTCTTGCTCTATGGAAAGTGGGGTGCGATGGACGAGGGGGACATCATTCACGCCTCCCGCCCAGTGCAGCTCAGTGGCTCCCGCCAAGGCCTGGGTCAAGGCCGAGCCTGACCTGTGTCTCCGATGCTTTTTCCTTCCCCAGCGTGGGGCAGCGGCAGCTCGTGTGCCTTGCACGGGCTCTGCTGAGGAAGACGAAGATCCTGGTGCTGGACGAGGCCACGGCGGCCGTGGACCTGGAGACGGACGACCTCATCCAGTCCACCATCCGGACGCAGTTCCACGACTGCACGGTGCTCACCATTGCCCACAGGCTCAACACTATCATGGACTACACCAGGTACCGGCCCCGAGGGCATCCTGGCATGGGGCAGTGTCTGCCCCCGCCATCCCAACCACACAGGCAGCGTCTGCGGACAACGGTGGTTTGCATCTGTCCAGAGAGCAAGAACTCCTTTACAATTACACAAAGGGCTGGAGGCATGGCTCAAGTGGCATTGCACCTGCATAGCATGCACAGGGCCCTGATTTCAAACTCCAGTCCCACCTAAAACAAGAGCAATGGAAACACAGAACACCAGGCAGGGTGCTGGATTTGGCCTTCAGGGCACCGCCAAGGGTGAAGACCCCAATATAGGAACAGGGCTACAGGGCTGGAGGTGGGCACAGGGCGGGGAGGGGGGGAGGCAGGAGGCAGAGCCGGGAGGTGGGCAGGGCTGGAGATGGGATGGGGGGGGAGAGGCAGAGTGGGAGGGTGGGCTGTGCCTAGATCTCAGAGCACTGGAAGCGCAGGGAGCTGAGAACTTCAGGACGCAGGGGAGCAGTGGGCAGTGGCGGCCTGTCCCATCGTCGCCTATCCCATTGTTGCCTGTCCCAAAAGCCAGCCTGGGCAAGAAAGCTGTGAGACTCAACTCCAGTAAACCACAAAAAGCCAGAAGTGGAGCTGTAGTTCAAGTGGTAGAGTGCTAGCCTTGAGCAAAAAATGGTCAGAGATAGTGCCCAGGCCCTGAGTTAAAGCCCCACGACCAACACATGTGTACGTACACACACACACACACACACACACACACACACACGGCATCCTCATACCTATTTGACATTGATTAGAATTCGGGATTGAAGCAGCTGGGTTATGTAGCTCAGGTGGTAGATCTTTTGCCTAGCATACATGAAGCCCTGGGTGAATCCCGGGTGTGTGGGGGGATGAGGGGCTTGAGGGTGGGAAGCGGGTGAAAGGCAGCTATGTGAGTCCTGGCATAAGACATTAAGGGCTTGACCCGCAGGCGTGCGGTACCCAGCGCCTCTGCCCCTCACGCCTGTGCCTTCTCCCCGCAGGGTGATTGTCCTGGACAAGGGAGAGGTCCTGGAGTGCGGGCCGCCGGCGCAGCTCCTACAGCACCGGGGGCTCTTCTACAGCATGGCCAAAGACGCCGGCCTGGTGTGAGGCCCGCATCCCCGCACCCCAGGACAAGCCGGCCCCCTCGGGAGCCCCAGCCTCCCCCACAGAAACCAAAACTGAAGAAAACCAAACCCCCAAAACCAAAACACACCAAGCAGCAGCCGCTGCCTGGCCCCACCCGGCCTCCGCCTTGAAGAACTGGAGGCAGCGATGCCTCCGGCCCCGGACATGTGCCCTGGCCTCTGGCACCCCGCAAGGCGTGCACCCCACAGGACGCACACCTCATCGCAGGCTGGGCTCCCACAGAGGGGCTGTGGGACCCACACTCGCCTTCTCGAGAAATTGGTTGTGTGAAACATGCTAGTGACCAAATCCAGCCAGCTGCCTTGCACCTCTCCACATGCTGTGGGGCTTTCCCACCCTGGAGTCGCTCCGGCCCCAGCCCTCCTGTCACCGTGCGCTTCCCTACCTCGGGGCCTCGGGCGGCGGCCCGTGGGCTTGGACTGTCCTCATGTCCACCTCTCATCTTCCAGCTGCTCCGGCGCTGGGAGGTAGCAACCCCCCCACCCCGTGTCTCCAGTGGGATTTGCTTCAGTGGTGAGAGGCACCATGGGGGGGGCCTCCCGGGAACCCCCAGAGCCTGTCCTTGTGACCCGTGCCCACTGCTCGGATGGGATGGGCCTCTCAGAAGGCCTGTCTGAGGTTATGCACATTCAAGGTCAAGAGCACGGCGGACCCCAACCATCCCCACCACTTGATACCAAAAATCCGGGAACCCCCAGAGCTTCATTTCTTCCCCGGACATCCGGCCGGCTGCCTCGGGCCCCCGCGGCAGGGGACTTCACTTGTGGTGCGTGAATGGCCATGATCGTTTTTTTTTTCCCTTCCTCTTCTTCCTGCTCCGGGGAGAAAGCCAGCGTGACATGCTACCTTTGCCAGAGGAGTGCGGGGCGGGCTGGCATCCCCAGGCGGCAGCCCGTCCTGGCTTTGCACTTGACCTTGGACTCGTGTGCAGTCTTTCCAAGCGGGTCTATGGGGGGGTTCTCAGTGACAGGCGAACACGAGACACCCCCACCCCAAAGCAGAAAGGGCCCGCGCCTGCCCCAGGATTCACACGTTGTGAGTTCTGCTGCCGACTTTTTTCTTTTAAGTGGAAATATATATATATATTATATATATTTATTTTTTTGTAAGTTAAACCATTCTTTCACGTTGGAGAACCCAGGTTTCTCCTGGGCATCTTTTTGTAATGACTTAACACTGGAAACGTGAACATTTGTGAATAATTTTCAGTAAAGAAACAAGATATTTTATTTCTTTCTAAGTGACTGTCCCATTTTCTTTGGGGATACCAGCCAAAGTTTCAGGGCTCCGTTCTGGGGGAGTTTGCATGAGGCAGGTATGTTGTGTGGTGATCTGGTCTGTTGAAAATGGGGGGGTTCAAAGTCAAGATGGAGGGGGGAGGATGGGGCTTGACAGGGAGGGGACTGAGTCTGCCCTCAGCCTTTGTGCTGTTCTTCTTTGGTGGCCATGTGACAAGATACAGGGCAAGTCACCCAGTTCCAGGTCTGTGCACTAGGCTGGCCAGGATCCCCGGATGGCGTGGTTACAGAACCAAGCAGTGCCACCATGCCTGTGGCAGGTTCCAAGGCAAAAGTCACACGAGGCAGCTGGGCCCGGGGCTCTTGCCAGTCATCTCAGCTGCTTATGAGCATATAGGAGGGTCTCAGTCCAAGGCTAGCCCGGGCAAAATGTTAGCAAAACCCTCTCAAAAAGCTCCATGGTGGTGTACACCTGTAATCTCAGCCACATGGGAGAGAGGTTCAGGAGGACCATGGTGCAAAGCTGGCCCCGGGAAAAAGCGTGAGACCCTATCTGAAAAATGTAGCACAGAGGACTGGGGGCATAGAGCTCAAGAGGCTCTGGGTTCAAACCCCAGTACTACAAAACAAAACCCTAGGACTGGGAATGGGGCTTAGTGGTAGAGTGCTTGCCTAGCATGCATGAAGTGCTGGCTTCGATTCCTCAGCACCACATACACAGAAAAGGCCAGAAGTGGCGCTGTGGCTCAAGAGATAAGAGTGTAGCTTTGAGCAAAAAAAGAAAACAAAAAAACAAAACTCAGAGACAGCACCCAGGCCCTGAGTCCCAAGCTCCAGGACTGGCAAAACAACAACAAAACAAAACAAAAGCACACGCACACGCACACACGCACACACAAAAGAAACCCAAAACCAGAAAAAAAAGTCCTGCACGTGGCAAAATTTCCCTCGAACATTCCTTTGGCTTAGGATAGGAGAGGCTGTGCTGCAGTGACATTTTCCATAGAATTTTAGAGGGACTAACAATGATTTAAGCTGACACAATGTGTGTGTGTGCATGCGTACGTGTGTACATACATGTGTGCGTGCATGAGTGTGTTTGTGTACCAGTGCTGGGGCTTTTGTTGGTTAATTGGAGATAAGCCTCAGGGATTAGTTTACCCAGGCTGTCTTTGAAGCACCATCCTAAGAGCTCAGCCTCCTGAGTAGCTGGGATTTGTAGTTGACATGGGGGTGACTGCCTTCCGGGAGGTGCTCAGGGACCCCACACCCCGCCTTCCACGTCTTGGGAGCTGGGGAAGGGAGACGCATTGTGGACGCTCTGGGCCGTGGCCTGGGGTGGGACTCGTGTCTCCACCCTGCCGGATGCAGCCTCCAGGTTTTGGGGAGAGGTGCTGAGACGTGAGTTTGGGGTGTCTGTTAGACTTGGGTGAGTAGTGGGGAATGACTATATTTGGGGGCCACCCCCACTGCTGTGTTCCTGTGTGGTGTGGTCCACAAATGAAGCCAGGAGCCTGGAGCCGGAGGGCCGTGGTGGCCGTCACGGTCACAGGGGTGGCCGGGTCTGGCAGAGGCGAGTCTGGACTGGTGACAGGAGACGGGCGGAAGCCAGCTACTGGGTGGACACACGCCCGCCGCCCATCTCGGGAGTGGAGTGGCACTGTCCTTGTGGAGGGCACCAGCAGTGGCCTCTCGCTGGTGAAGCCGGCGTGGCACAGCGTGTGCGCCAGGGGCAGGTGAGCGCGTGGGGGCCGGCAGGGCATGTGCTTGGCTCACCCGGTCTGACGAGCTCGTCTTGCTGTCAGGCCTGCCACCCCCACGGGTCCCTGTGTGTCGCAGAGGGGAAACTATCTTGTGCGGCAGTTGGAAACAGGTATTATAGGAGACGGGGTCTCATTCTGTAGCCCAGGCTAGCCTGGGACTCTCCACCGGGCCTGCCTCTGCCTCCCCCATGCTGGGATCACAGGCATGCACTGCCGCGCCCGCTGGTGATGGCTTTGGGGCAGCTGTGGCGGGGTAGGGAGGTCACTCTGTGCCCCTCGTGCCATCCTGCCCTGGCCCATGCACGCTGGCTGGGGCTTGGCATTGTGCAGTGTGAGACTCAGTGTGGGGGCTGTGGACTGGTGTGGACGCTTGCAGGTCCGAGGCCAGAATGTGGCCTGGACAGTGCCGTGAGCTGGGCACCAAGCGCCCTGGGTCAGCCAGCTTTGACCCCTGACCCCACGGCGTTTGGCATTCTGATGCACGCTGGGTTCCTAGACAACAAAGCTGGACTTGGATTGTGAGCCACATGCTTGAAGCCTGAGGAGTCCTGACCATCTTCCTGGCAAGTCCAACCTGCAAAAAGCTGGGCTGGAGGTGTGGCTCAGGAGGTGGAGCGCCAGCTGTGCACAGAAAGAAAAAAAAGCCCAAGGCCCTAACCGCAGGCCCCATGGCACAGGCCTGAATTTACACAAACACAGGAAGTGAGAACAACTGTCGCCTGTTGTATGAATGTTGGGGTCCCTGTTGTGATCCTGTACTTGGGTGTTGCAAGGTGTCAGCCCTTGGGAAACAACAAGAGGAAAGGATCCAGGGAGCCATCTCTACACTTTCCCTTCTTTTGGCAGTCTAGGATTTGAACTCGGGGCCTTGCACTACCACTTGAGGCTTTTTTGCTTTCATTATTTTTTCCTCGGGGGGGTCTCATACTTATGCCTACCCTCTCCTGGACCTCAGCCCTCCTATGTATGCTTCTGTGCCTGGATGACAGTGGCCCGCTACCATGCCCAGCTTTTTATTGGTAAAGATGGGGAAGGGGTCTTGATGCTCACTTTATTTTTTATCCAGTCTGACCTTGATCTCTCCCATGTCTATCTCTGAATAGCTGGGATTCCAGGTATAACCACCGCGGCCAGCTCTGCGTTTCTTCAAACTGCATCAGAGTCTGTGATTACCTCCCAAGTAACTTGGGAAGGGTACACACGTGATCGTCCCGGCCAGTTCAGGGACAGGCCTGGGCCTAGGCCTGTGTTCAAGTTTCCCAGGTGACTCTGGCAGGCAGCCAGGGCGAGAGCCCCTGCCCACTCCGGCTCTGAGGTAGACGAGGCTGGGGCCTTGCGCAGGCCAGTGTGGGTGTGACCGGCCTTGAGGGTCTGTGATCGTCAGCCGTGGTGTCCGCCATCTTCCTTCCAGAAAAGAGCCCACACTCGACACGCCACAGGGCCAAGTGGCCTGCAGTCTCCACCACGTCCAGGCCTCACTCAGACCAGCCCCGACTCCTGGGCGAGTCTGTAGAACAGGCCTTTCTGGGCCAGCAGCTGGGCCGGGCTGCCACACTCTGCCACCCGCCCCTTGTCCATCACCAGCACCCTGCAGGGAAGGGACAGGCAGCGCTTTGGCCTCCTTCCTTCTCAAGTGGCTTCCCACAGCTTAATCCTGACAGCCTGTGTAGGAGCAAAGGTCCTGGGGCCAGCACCCTCCGCCCTGGGCCTGCAGCGGGTGCTCAGGCGCCCACGCCCCTCGCCCATCTCACCTGCTGCAGTCCATCACCGAGCGCAGGCGGTGCGCGATGAGCAGCACCGTGCAGCGTGCGAACCAGCGCCCAAGGGCCGCCTGCATCCGGAGCTCGGTGCCCAGGTCCACGGCCGCGGTGGCCTCATCCAGGATGAGGATCTGGGTTTTCCGGAGCAGGGCGCGCGCCAGGCACAGCAGCTGCTTCTGCCCCACGCTGGGCACGGGCGGCAGGTAGCACGGATCAGTGTCTGCCCACCCACCACACGGGCATCACCCCAGCCTGCCATCCCGTGTGCCTCAGTCTCCCCAGCTGGGGAAGGGCTGGTTTCTGTTTGTGTCCTGACCTCCACTGGTTGTGGGGCTTGAACTTGGGGCCGGGCGCTGTCCCTAAGCTCTTTCGCTCAAGGCTAGCACTCTACCACTTTTAGCCACAGCTCCACATCCTTTTTCTGGTGGTTCACTGGAGTTTCCTGCCCAGGCTGGCTTAAAACCACGATCCTCAGCTCTCAGCCTCCTGAGCAGCTGGGGTGACAGGGGTGAGCCACCGTGCACCCTCCGTTATTGATGAGGCAGGTTCTTTCTGTGCCATCTAGTGGAGCCGCGAACTCGGATCCTCCCCCCTCACGGCGAGCCCCGGGGGTGCGCCCACCTCAGGTCGTCGCCCCTGTCGGGGCACTCGTACTGCAGCTGCCCGGGCAGCCCCGCCACGAAGGCTTTGAGCTGCACCGTCTCCAGGGCCGCCCAGATCGCCTCGTCCGCGTGCTCCTGCCGCAGGTCCAGGTTCGCGCGCAGGGAGCCGGGGAGTAGGATGGGGTCCTGGCCAGAGGCGCCCCGCCAGTCAGAGCAGGATCACGTCCTCACAACCCACTCCACCACCAGTCGGCGCGGGGCCCCGCCCCATGCCCCGCCCCATCCCCACTCCACCAGTCAGCGCGGGGCCCCGCACCGATGCCCCGCCCCCATCCCCCACTCTACCAGTCAGTGCAGGGCCCTGCCCGATGCTCCGCCCCATCCCCACTCCACCAGTCAGCGCAGGGCTTCGCCCCGGTGCCCCACCCCCATTCCCACTCCACCAGTCAACGCAGGGACCCCGCCCCTATGCCCCGCCCCCACACTTCCACTCCACCAATCAGGGAAGGGCCCGGGCCTCGCCCCCGCCCCGCCCCTCACCTGCGGGATGATGGTGATCCGGCGCCTCAGCGTGTGCAGCCCCACGCGGGCGATGGGGACCCCGTCGATCCACACCCCGCCCTCCGCCGCCTCCTGGAGCCGCAGCAGGCCTCCGGCCAGCGAGGACTTCCCAGCCCCGGTCCTGCCCACGATGCCCACCTGCCAGGGCGAGGCGAGACCGCGGTCCACGCCCGCCAAGTTATGTAAGGGCGAGGTCTGGCTGTCCGTCCATCCAGCCAGCCGTCCATCCTCCCCTCAGCACCCGCACTTCCATCTCCCCTTCCTTCTGTCCACCCATCCGTGCACTCTTGTCCCCCACCCTCCTCTGGCACACCTCCCCGTCTTTCCGTAACCCCCCACCCTGCATCCTTCCGCCCTCCTACCCAGTCTGCCCGCCCAACCCTCCTTCTCTACTTCCTCTTGTTCATGCTGCCTGGTGTGGGGTTCCGTGGGAGCCTTGTGGGGTGAGTAGGAGTTGAAGGGGACGACGGGCACCAGGTGAGGCACACACACGGGGTAAGTGTGCCCTCCCCAGCCCCGGGCTAGGCTGCTGAACCCCTGCTGCTGGCCATGCCCTGGCAGAGCACTGGATGAGTGGGGAGGCAGGCAGGGCCTCAAATGCAAGTTCAGGAATTCAGGCTCTACCCAGAAGGAAGCTGGGAGCTGGTGGAAGGTTCTGGCAGGGGAGTGACATGCTTAAATGCAGATTCCCAGAGGCTGGGCTGCAGGGGGGCGGGAGGGGAGCCTGGGAGCAGCAGAGGGGAATCACAGTGGGGGCACCAATGGGGGCCTCGCTTGGCACCTACAACATACACCTTCCAGGATTGAGAATGCCAGTAAGAACAAAGGCGCTGTGTAAGCACTGGGATGTCACGGTGACTCTGAGGAAGCTGGTTGCAGTGGGTAGTAGTATTCCCATTTTATAGATGGAAAGACTGAGAACAAGGTCTCCTTTGGCAAAGCCAGGGTTCTAGGATGGTTCTGGCACCCCATTCCAGACCCAAGGTGGAAGGGGTCTGGGTGGGGGGCAGGTGGCTGGGCCCCCCAAGAGCTCCTTACCTTTTCCCCAGCCTCAATGGTCAGCGATACGCCCTGCACAGCCAGCGGGAGGTCCGATCTGTGTCTCAGCCCGAAGTCCCGGAACTCGATCCGCCCTTCACTGGGCCAAGGGTGTGGAGCTGCACAGGTGGGCAGCCTCCAGGGGGCCTGGCATGGGGGGTGTGGGCACCCAGGTCAGAGGAACCTTCCTTCAGGACTGGGGTGTGTGTGCGTACGATGACCCCACCTCTCTGAGCCTCAGTTTCCCTTTTTTTCTGTAGTACTTGGGTTTCACCTCTGCTCTACCACTCAAGCCTCTTCACACAGTTACTACTGTGATCCGGGGTGAGGACTACGGTGGAACAAAATAAACAGGGCTCAAGTGGTAGTAGATTCTTAGTCTTGTGCAAAAAGAAGCCCAGAGACAGCGCCCAGCCCTGAGTTCAAACCCTGGGACTGGTGGCACACCCAAAGAAAATGTCCCTTGAGCTGGGGATGGGGTTGCATCATCTTGTAACTCCGCCCCCAGCAAGAGCATTGTTAGGTGGCTGTCACTGGTACTGCAGAGGTGCTACACGTTGCTTCAGTATTGCTGTGGCCAAATTCTAGAGTGTTCCATTCCATCAGACCATGCAGTAGCTGTCACTGTGTAGCTAGCTGCTCTGGTCCTACAAAGTTTTGTCCTGCCCTCTTGCCCGCCTTACTGAGGGCTCCTGCATGGTGCTCCCTCCTCTCCTTCCCCGCTGCACTGTGACCACAGCTGACAAGGGCGGGGAGGGAGGGGTGGGAGCAAAGGGGGCCAACATGGAATCCCACTGCCCGCCCCTCACTTGTGCCCATCCTCACCTCCTTGGGTGTGTGGGTGTAGTCCTGCACGCGCTCCACCGCCACAATGCTGTTCTCCAGGTCCGTCCAGCTGCGAACGACCCACTGCAGAGTCTGGGTCACCTGGGGGGGGGAATAACTCTGGCTGGGCTCACCCCCCCCCAAGGCAGAGGCTGAGATTGGAGTGGAGGCGGGGGGGGGGGGAGAGGGGTGAGAGAACAGGGCAGTCTGACAGCCTGGGACCACAGGATGAAATAGAGCCGAGTGCCGGTGCTCACGCCTGCAATCCTAGCCACTCAGGAGGCTGAGATATGAGGACCACAGTTCAAAGCCAGCCTGGGCAGGGAAGTCTGTGAGACTCGGCTCTCCAATGAACCAGCAAGAAGCTGGAAGTGACACTGTGGCTCAAGTGGTAGACCGCTAGCCTTGAACACAGAAAGCTTAAGGATGGCACAAGGACTGGCACACACATATACACCCCCATACACACAAAGGTTTGAGCTTCAGACAGTAGCACCCCCCTGCCCTTCAGAGGAACCTCCCAATCAGCTGGTCACACCATCTTGATGCAGGCAGGGAGACGGGACCAGAGAGGGTGTGTGTCCTCCCAAAGGCACACAGCTGGCCCCAGGTCTGCTAATTACATCCTGACAGAGGCCCCTGAGTCCCTGACCCCACTGTTTGTCCCAAAACCTGCACCTCCAAGCTCCTCACTGGTACCTAGGAGCAATTCTGTGTGCCCGCCAGTGCCGCTCTTCTTCCTGTGGCCTCTCTGCCCTCTCCACTCTGCCTCCCTGGCACTTCCTCTCATGCCTCACAGACATCCCCACCCACCATGAGCCCAGGGCCTTCTCCTGATGTGCCCAGTGCCCCAAGCACCCCACTTCCGGGCCCCGCCATACACAGATCTCCTCTATGGAGTGGCCTCCAGTCCTGGCACAATCAGGCCTCTGACTTGGGTTGATGCAGCTAAAGTCAGCTCCAAGAGAAAGTTATACTCCCCACCCAGGCCGAGACCACGGCAGGAAGCTTTAGAACAATGCCACCTTCATAAATGCCACCTGCCCGGCTGGGCACAGACACCGTGATTCATAGATAACATCATCAACACATCCGGAAACCCACCTCTCCATTCTCAGAGCTGGGGATGGAACCAGGGCCCTGTGCAGGGTAGGCACGCACTGTCACCCAGGTGCACCCAGCCTAAAGATCCACTCTCTCTGCTCTGCCCCCACCCCCAGCCCAAATGTGCGGGGGGGGGGGGCACTGGGGTACCTGGAGCGCAGCAGAGACCGAGAAGCCCACGAGGCCGGCACGGAGGTGGGCCTTACTCAGCACCGCGCACATGGCGGCCACAAACACCAGGCCGTTCCCCAGCAACTCCAGGTTTGCTGCCAGCCACCTGCAAAGAGAAGTGGGTGTGCACGAGTGCCTCATCTGCCAGGACCGCCCCCTTTCCTGCACTCAAGCACGGTACACTCAGTCCAGGGGTCCCAGCCATGGCCTCCTCCCACGCAAGCTCAGGAGTGGCCGGCGGCACTGCCCAGGGCCTGGCACACGCTTGGGGCTCCGTGGAGCTTTCCTGGCCCGGGGTGTGCTGGCTGGGTCTCCTGCCCGCCTTAGGCCGAGCCTCACGAGAACCAGCGTCCTCACACACAGGCGGCCTCCCAGGTCGCTTTCCCTGTGTGCGCCATGGCCTCCTCCCTACAACGATCCCCAGCCCAGGTGCTTCGTCTGTCACTGCCTCGCCCCCCTCCAAAGAGGCTTGGCTGGGGGCCCGAGGTGGGGGGCAGGCTCCATCCCCAGCACCTAATTCAGGAATTCTTCCTGATGTCCTGATCTGCCACTCACTCCTTATTCAATCATTCATTCATTCCTTCATTCAGGCACCAGCTGAGGTGCCGGGGGCACTGCGGCAAATCCAGCAGACGAGAACCAGCTCTTCAGAGACCTGGGGCGGGGCTGGGGATATGGCCTAGTGGCAAGAGTGCCTGCCTCATATACATGAGGCCCTGGGTTCGATTCCCCAGCACCACATATACAGAAAATGGCCAGAAGTGGCGCTGTGGCTCAAGTGGCAGAGTGCTAGCCTTGAGCAAGAAGAAGCCAGGGACAGTGCTCAGGCCCTGGGTCCAAGCCCCAGGACTGGCCAAAAAACAAAACAAAACAACAGAGACCTGGGGCGTGGCACGTGACATCTCGTTCCAATAAGAGGATGGGCAGAGATGAGCAAACCGAGGCCGAGAGAGTGGGCTCCCTGCTTGAGCCAAACCTACTGGATCCCCATGCGCTCCAAAGGCTTTCCAGTGGGTGGCGCCAAGGAAACGAAGGAAAAAAGGAAGGCCCATCTCCGGCCGGCTGCCCGCCATTCCCGCAGTGGTCAGCCTCGGGCAAGCCCTCTTCCCTCCTCAGACAACCCAGCTCCGCCACCTACCCCTGGCTGGCGACAGCTGGGGGTGAAATGCACTGCTCTGTGTTGCTCTGTGTGTGGCACAGAAACCAGGGGACTTGGCACGTAGCGGGCGCTCTCTCAATGGTCCGCATGAGTGAGGCTCAGAGAGGATCGGTAGAGAACCCGGGATCGACCGGCTAGCGTGTGGCAGAGCTGGGAGTTGAACCTGTGTCTATCAGCTCAAAAGCTTACGTTCCTGTTCTTGCTTGAACTACACGGGAGATTAAGGGTGTCCGTGTTCATGGGTTCTGGACTCATCCTTTCCCCCCTCAAAGTGTGCTGTGCGGCTTTGGGGGTCACGTAGGCCCTATCTGTGGACACAAATTGGTTCGTCTGTCCCCCAAGCTCTTCCTACCTGTCGGCCACCAGTCGTGGGAAACTGACCCTCTGGTTGGCGTCCATGAGAGCATCGCTCTGGGCCGCGAAGGGGCCCTGGGCTCGGAATGCGCGGAGCACGGCGCTGCCCTGCACCGTCTGGGCCAGGTGGGAGCACATGGAGGAGAAGCTGGCTGACTCCAGGCGCCTCAGCTGACACGAGGTGGCCACGTACAGGCTCTGCGGCGGGAGGCGGGAGCGGGAAGAGAGGAGGCAGACACCTGAGAGGAGCCTCCGGAACCGCAGAGGCCTTGCGCAAGGGGTTCCAGACCCAGCTCGGCTTTAAGCTTGCTGTCTGACTTTGGGTCCATCTCCAGAGGCTTCTCTGGGCTCTGATCTCTATAGTTTAAGTGGCAAGGCGTGGATTCAAAGCCATCTCTGCCTGACTCCAAAGCTTGTGATGGAAGAAACACCGCCCCCCCACCCCCAAATCAGAATTTTAGAGAAGAGTTGGAGCAGTCTGTAGGGAACAGTATTTCCCACTGTCAGTGATGGAACTCGAGCCTACAAGTTAGTCACATGACCCGGCTTAGCCCATCAGATTGGCTCAAGGGTGGGCCCCATGACTTACAAAGGACCCATCACAACCTTCCCTGGGATTGCTCTAACAATTCTGAGCTGCAGGAGTTTCCTTTCGTGTTGGGTTTGCCACAGCAGGAGCCCCACCACGGCTGAGAGTGTGTAAAAGCAGGCAGCATTGGGCTAAACCCGGGGTTCTCAAATACCTCTCTGTATCAGAGCAGCCACTGTGCAGCCCAGGCTGGTCCAGAACTCTGTCTCTAGCAGCTATGTCCTGAGTACTGGCATTTACAGTTGTGCACCGCCATTCCCCCACACTCTGTTCTTTTGGTTAGGTCAATCTCAGCCCTTCTTGGGCCCTGGCGTAATACCAGAATCTTTGAGACTTTGCAATACCTCCTTAGTATCCAGAGAATTGGAAAAGAGGAAGCAGCAGCAGTAGTGTAAAAGATTAGCTCTAGCCTTGATGCTGGTGGCTCACGCCTGTCATCCTAGCTACTCAGGAGGCTGAGATCTGAGGGTCGCAGTTTAAAGCCAGCCTGGGCAGGAAAATCTGCGAGACTCTTATCTCTAATGAACCACCAAAAAAGCCTGCGGTGGAGCTGTGCTTCAAGTGGTAGAGCTCTAGCCTTGAGCCAAAAAGCTCAGGGACAGCACCCAGGCTTTGAGTTCTAGTCCCAAGAGTGGCACACACACACACACACACACACACACACACACACACACACACACACACACACACACACACTATTAAAGAAAACTTTTGTTCTGAGACTGGCTCTCACTAGTCAGGCTGACCTGAAACTGGATATGTTCCTGCCTGAGCCTCCCCAGTGCTGGGGTTACAGGTGGGTGCTACCACACCTGACTTTGACATGGACGTTGGGAGACAGAGACCAGCGTGTCTCTAGCCCTGGGGGTGCTTCGACGGGCAGCCCCTCAATACCTGCCCAGAGACAGGCCTGGCACAGCTACTGCAGTTGGCCTAAGGAATGTCCCCGGCCTCCTCTACCTGGAACGCAGCGTAGAGGACCATCAGGGGCAGGATGGCCACGATGGCTAGCGGGGTGGCCATCGACACGGCCAGGCCGACCTCCAGGAGTCCGAAGGCGAACGTGAGCAGGGAGCGGAGCTTGTCTGGGATGTCCACGTCCACCGTGTCCGTCTCCTTGGAGAAGCGGTTCAGAAGGTGCCCGAGGGGCGTCCGCTCGAAGAAGCCAACGGGAGACCGCGCCACGTCCCAGAGGAGCGTCCGGAAGAGCAGCCTGGACGCCCGGATCCCGCCCAGGAGCACGGCGGCCATGGAGGTGAACAGCCCGATGGCTGAGGAGGAGGACCAGGGGTCAGTGCGCGAGGCCCGCGGAGCCCCGCTTCACGCTGGGGCAGGGCTCCCCGCTTCGCGCCGGGGCAGGGCTCCCCGTCAGCCTGGGGAGAGGGCACCCAGAACCTTAGCATGTGGACTTCGTTTAGAAATATGGTCACCCTGCATTTGGGGTGATAGCCAACTCCGACCTCCGGAGCCCAATCGCAGATCCAGAGCTGGGGGCTCACGCCTGTCATCCTTGCTACTCGGGAGGCTGAGATCTGAGGATCGTGGTTCAAAGCCAGCCCGGGCAGGCCTGTGAGACTCTTATCTCCACATTAAAAAAAAGCCATACGCGGAGTTGTGGCTCAAGTGGTAAAGCGCTAGCCCCAAATGAGGAAAACTCAGGACAGCACCTGGGCCCTGACTTCAAGCCCAAGGACTGGCGCACGAAACAAAAGGAAGAAAGGACACGGTGGTGGCAGGGATGTGTCTGTTTGGGAGGGGCCTGGCCCTGTCTGGAGGTTGGAGGTGCCCAAGGTCATCAGAGGGGCACCTAGGAGCCCCCCTCTGTGAGTGGACAGGGGCCAGGGGATGCCGACATGGCTCTGTCGCCTCCCACTGCCCCCTCCAGCCCCATCTGCAGGCCACAGGCCCGTGCCTGGTCCCCAGACACTCTTCTCGGGAGTTCAGGAAGGATGGGGTGAGTCCAGGCAGGCTGACAAGCAGGTCCTGGGCCCCTCCTTCAGAGGAGGGGGAGGGGGACGGGGGAGGATGGTAGGGGGGAGGAGGGCAGGGGGTACCTTGGAAACAGCCGAGGAGTCCAAAGACGGAGCCGCGCAGGGCGGCCTGGGGCTGCCGCCCATCTACAACCGGGTCGTCTGCCCACAGGCTCAGCCAGTAGCCCTGGCAGAAGGAGGCCACTTGCTGGCAGAGGAAGAGGAAGAGGGCGTAGAGGCACAGCGGTGTGCCCATAGCCCGCAGGTATGCCAGGTAGGTGGCAGCCTTCACCTGTAAAACATGCCAGGCAAAGCGACAGAGAGATGGACAAAAGAGGGGTGAATTGAGGCCAGACGAAGCTCCCAAATCCATGCCAGCAGGGCAGAGGGGATGCCATGCAGGCCTGGTTTACCTCCCAGAGCCTCCCATCAGGACCTGCGGCCCGTCTGGACCCCCCTTCCACCATAACCACACACCCCCCTCACCGTGAGCCATTAGAAGCCTGAAGATGAGAGTCTGGTTTGGAAGCACGTGTGTTCATGTGCATGTGTGTGTGTATGTGTGTGTGTGCATGAGTGTGTGTGTATGTGTGTGCGCATGCATGTGCATTGTTCTGGAGCTTAAACTCATCTATGTTCTTGCTTAGCCTCCCCCCAGCTCCAAGGCTTAAACCACACCTCCACTACCACCTTTCATTGGAGATAAAGAGTCTCTCGGACTGAACGAGTGGGTGGGTGGATGGATGGATGGATGGATGGATGGGTGAGTAAATGGATTGATGGATGAATACATGGATGGATGAGTGGATGAATAGACAAGTGGGTGGATGGATTGACGATGGATAGATGGAAATATTGTAGACAGATAAATGAGTAGAGGGTTGGGTAGCTGATGGATGGATAATGGAGTAGATGGGTAAACATTTGTGGATGAATGGTGGGTGAATGGATGGAAAATGTCTTGTAGGTGGGTGCAACAATGGATGTGTTAATGAAGAGGTGGTTGGACTGACAGGCTGATGAATGAGTGGAAGGATGAGTAGATGGGCAGATGGATGGACAGGCAGATGGATGGGTGAGTGGACAGTGGGTGCCTGAAGTGGCGGGTAGGTGGGTGCTGGGTGGAGAGGCAGGGAGAGCAGAGTACTTGAGGGAGTGATAGACAAATCAACATGGACAACAAGGATCCGGATGGAGCCAGGTCTGTGTCTTGGGTGCTCTTTGTCTCATGAGCTGACTCAATGCTGCATCTCTAAATGGAGCCAGGTCCACCTGTGACTTTGGGATGGTGGGAGGGTTAGCATCTTGCTTGGCACACGGTAGGTACTCGGTCAAGGGGAGTCCGCGGCCCTGTGCGGGGGCCCGCGGGGGAGCCGGTTAGTTACCCGTCCATACTGCAGGCTTTCCTCTCCTCTCGGCCACTCTGCCCCCCGTGGGTCATCCACACGAGACCCCACTGGGCCTTCCGAGTGGGGGCTGTCCCCTGCAGGCGCGGACATGGTAGACCTGTCATTTGGAGGGAAAAACAGCTCAGGGTCCCCCCAGCCCCACCGTGGGGCAGTGCCAGGCCCTCAGGCCCCTGTAGACACGGAGCCCTAGTCCTTCCTTCCTCATTCAGCAGGCAAAAGACACCCAGCTCCTCCCAGCATGCTGCGGAGCTCCATGCCAGCCATCACTGACCCACCACCAACCAACCCCACCCAGTGGCCCCACCCTGAAGCCTGGTTCTCACAGGGGCCCTTTGGGCCTATGCATTGCATAATTGTTCTGCCTTCTGACCTGTCAGGTCACATGGTCAATTTGGCACAATTCAGGTGCTAAAGACTTCCCCAGCATCACTTTCTTGTGTGTGTGTGTGTGTGTGTGTGTGTGTGTGTGTGTGTGTGTAGTGGTTTAGCTGCTTGTATGCCTCAGTCTCCCCATTATTAAAAATGGGGATGAAGGGCTGGGGATATAGCCTAGTGGCAAGAGTGCCGGCCTCGGATACACGAGGCCCTAGGTTCGATTCCCCAGCACCACATATACAGAAAACAGCCAGAAGCGGCGCTGTGGCTCAAGTGGCAGAGTGCTAGCCTTGAGCGGGAAGAAGCCAGGGACAGTGCTCAGGCCCTGAGTCCAAGGCCCAGGACTGGCAAAAAAAAAAAAAAAAAAAAAATGGGGATGAAGCTGGGTGCTGATGGCTGGTGCCTGTCATCCTAGCTACTCAGGAGGCTGGGATCTGAGGGTCGCAGTTTGAAGCCAGATCAGGCAGGAAAGTCTGTGAGTCTTTTATCACTAATAAAAACTAGTAAAAAAAAGAACAACAACAACAACAACAACAACAACAAACCAGAAGTGGCGCTGTGGCTCAAGTGGTCGAGTGCTAGCCTTGAGCAAAAAAAGTTCAGGGAAAGTACACAGGCCCAGGACAGGCCAAAAATAAAAATGGAGACAGTATCTGTCATCTACTCTCTTTCATGTGTTATACCCATTTCTTTTGAACTCAGCTTTGCATTTGCTAGGCAGGTGCTTTACTACTTGAGCCATGCCTCCAGCCCTTATTTATCATGTACTAGCTATTGGCTTATTATATGCCTATCAGTTTGCCACCCATCATCTTTAGATAATAAATCATTCACCAGTTTGTCCATCTACCCATCATCCATTCTCCTATCCATCCATCCATCCATCCATCCACTCATCCATTCTCCCATCTATCCTCCCATCTACTCACCCATTCTTCCACCCACCCACCCACCCATCTATCCATTCTCCCATCCGTCTATCCACCCATCTATCCATCCATTCTCCAATCTATCCATCCATTCTCCCATTCTCCCATCCATCCATCCATCCACCCATCCATTCTCCCATCCATCCATCCATTCTTCCACCCCCATCTCCCCATCCCCCCATCCCCCCATCCACCTGTCTCTGACCCGACTCAGGCCCCTAGAGCAAGACTGCTAGCTAGGCATGGAGGACCTGTCCCTTGCCTCCATACCTCCAAACACAAGAGCCCCTCAAGGTCCCCCTTCTCGTCCCTCGAGCCCATAGTGTGATAAGGACTGGTGGACCCCATGGCAGGGGCACCGCGTCCTGACGAAGCCCCTGGGATGTCCCTGCCGGTGTCCAGCACCTGCAACACCTCGGGTGTGGACAGACTCAGGCCTTTGTCTCCCCTGCCCATCAAAGCCTTTATGGTTCCTGACCGCCAAGGAGACCAGCCATGTTGGCAGCCTGCCGGCTGCTCTGGCAGGGAGACAGCCCTGACGCCGGCCTTGGCGCACGTGCAGTCATGTGTCATGGTGGAGGAGTGGCTGTGCACGCGGTGGACCGGCTGCCCACACCCCTGAGCCATTTGGGCCGGTTAACTGGTGAATCATTTTTGGAGAATCGCCCACACGGAGCAGGTGGGGCGCCTGGCAGTCCCTGCCTCGCCGTGCCGGCTGCCCGTGCACTCACCTCTCGGGGCTGTGCTCTGGTCCCGGGCCTCTCGGGCAGCCTCCAAGGTCCCCAGCAGTCACCATGGGCTCTGTGCCTGTGGGATCAAGGGGTCCCATCGCATGGTACCTGGGGGGCAAGGGGGCGTGCTGGGGCCTAGACAGTGGCTTGGATACGGCATCTCTGACCCTTGCAACCAACACCCTGCTCCAAAAACTTCCTTTGCCTGGAATGTTCTTTCCTGGTTAACTCACATATAACTCCAAGTGCCATCTCCCCCCAGGAAAGACTTCTCCCACCTCCCCCTGCTCCCCAGGCTGGCACAGCCGCCCCCAAGCCACAGACCCACAAACCACAAACAGCTGCTACCGTGAACCATGGAGACTTGGGGGCTGTTTGTTATATGGCAGCGTGCCAGCAAAAGCTGACCAATACACACAGGCCACTTCTAACTTTTAATCTCCAAGAGAGTGACACTTAGGGCTTTGATGAAGGTGGACCAGGGTGGAGGTATTTCCAGAAAAAAACCTAGAACCTAAGACTGGAGCGTCCTTGCTCTATCAAGAAAAGATGTTATAAAGTGCATTGACAAAAAAAAAAAAAAAAGCCTGCTGCTTGGGTTCACATCAAGCTGGGCCGCTCATACCCATATGTATAATCTTGGACTGGTTCTTAATTTCCAGGGCTCCATTTCCCCATCTGTGAAATGGAGACAGCTAGGATCTCAACCTCACAGATGCTGCAAAATGTTTCCATGAGCTAACGGATGTGAGGTGCATCCTCTGGTACTTCCCCCGCCCCACCCCCCACCCTAGAACCTTCTAGAAAGAACCTTTCTGCGTATCCGGCAGGCTTGTAGTCTCTGGATTATCAGGAATGCTAGCTTGGGCATGGTGGGGTGGGTGGAAGCGACGTCTTGGCAGAGCTCACGACCATGCCGGGCCTGGGCCTGCGGGATGAGTGTGACCTGGGCGCCCGCGTGCAGTACCTTCTCCTCTGCCGCCGCCTTCTCCCGGCTGCCTGGCTGCGTCCAGCAGCTCCACCAGGGCCCCTTTCCTATGCAGAAGCTCCGGGTAGGAGCCCATCTCCGCGATGGCCCCGTCGGCCAGCACCACGATCAGGTCAGCCTGGGGCAGGACGTGGAGCGCGTGGGTCACCAGCACCCTGGTCTGGGTGGAGGAGGGGAGAGGAAGTTACACACACGCTCCACTCTTCCTGACCTTCTGCCGTGGACGCGATCGCTTCTCCACGGTCGTGACGTGAAGACACATTGGAAGCGGTTGAGCCACAAGCACGGAGGTGAGACGTTAGGAGCCGTCGAGAGCCACTGAGATTGAAGCGGGGGGGGGGGGGGAGGGTGGCGGGGGGGGGGGGGAGGGGTAGATGTTACACGGCATCTCTCTGGTGAAAGCTGACCGAGACTAGGGATGATGGCGCTCGAGGAGCGGAGTGGCTGAGATGGAACTTACCGTGCCCTGAAGCAGCCCGCCCGGCCCGATGACCCGGGTGAAGACGTGCTGGCTGACGTGGGCATCCAGGGCTGCTAGGGGGTCGTCCAGCAGGTACAGGGCGGCCTTCCTGTATGCGGCCCGGGCCAGGCTCAGCCGCTGCTTCTGGCCCCCTGACAGGTCCATGCCCTGGGGACAGAGGGAGGAGCGGCGTCCTGAGCCCCTGGCGTGTGAGTCAGACACGCATGGGGCTGGGGCCCATCCCATCCCAGTGCCCGTTCTCTGAGCAGCGTCCCCGCCAGCCCTTGCCCTTCCAGGCCGGCGTGCCTGGAGTTGCTGCCCTGCTCCCATCTCTCCTTTCCCTGGCTTGGCTTTGGGTCCCTGTCACCACGGGGTCGGGTGTCACGTGGGATTACGGGGCCTTGCCTGCCTTGCCCCCTCCCTGGCCTCCGTCCCTCTGCGCCATGGCCCACGCCAGGGATTCACGACCCTCCCCTGGACCCATCCTCCCTGCGGAACCTCCCATGTCCCTTCTTGGGGGTCTCCTCAGCCCGGGTGCCTGGCCACAAGGTAAATGAACAGACACGGGGGTGTCCCAATAAAACTTTATTTACAAAAACAAGCAGCGGGCCGGATATGGCCCACAGGGCATGGAGGAACGGTCACCCGGCCCGGCAGAGCTGTCACAGAACCACTCTGCTCTGCACCTTCCACTCTCCCACCTCCCTTATCTCCGTGGGAACCCTCGTTCAATCAATTACTGCCAACAATGGGGGCACCTGTTACACTTGACCTCTGAACTGGGGGTCAAAGGTCATCCATCCCTCCACCCCTCCGTGCAAAGTCTCCAAGTCCCATGAGGGCCTGGGACTCACCTGCTCCCCGATCAAGGTGTGGATTCCATCCGGAAACCGGCTCAGGTCTGGCCCCAGGGCACAGGCTTCCAGAACCTTCTCCAGCCACGGCAGGTCCAGCTCCTTCCCAAAGGTCACGTTCTCCAGGACAGAGGTGCTCTGCACCCAGGCCTCCTGGGGCATGTACGCCACAGGGCCCTGAAACGGGCAGAGGCTCCGCGGAGAAGGGGGGCCCGGGATGGGGGTGGGGGGGCTATGCCCTGGGCTATGAAGGGGATTCTCAGGGTAGGGACGGGGGAGGGGGTTGCCATCTTAGCATCCAGGGCCAGGCAGGGCGGCCTCACCTTGATGCTCACGGACCCCTCTATCCTCTTCAGCTCCCCAAGGAGGGCAGAGAGCAGGGAGGACTTCCCCGCCCCTACCGCCCCCACCACAGCCAGCAGACAGCCCTGGGGCACCGTAAGGTGGATCCTGGGAGCCCAAAGAGATGGATCCTCGGTTATAAGGCCCAGCCTGCAGCCTGCTCGGCCCCACCTTCCAGGGCCGGGGCTCCGCCTCCCTCCCTGGAGTCCCCGGGGACCTGTGCAGGCAGGCTGGGCTTTCCCCGGACCAGGCGAAGGTGCCGTTGTGTACGACGATGCAGTCCTGCTGGGCAGCTGCAGGGCACAGTGTGGACACGGGGCTGGTTCACAGCCGCCTCTCTGTCTCTAAGACCCAGCACCCCGTCCCTGGGACTCCCACCCTCATTCCCAAGGGTTTTTTTTTTTTTCCCGGGGGGGGGGGGTGGGTAGGGGTGTCCTGGGAGTGGTCCTTGTGGCTGTGTGAGAGCCAGGTGAGCTGCAAGCCTGCTTGTTGCCTGTTTTTGTCAATAAAGTTTTCTTGGCACACAGCCAGGCTCCCTTGCACTAAGATGGCAGCGCTGAGGACCACACGGGCCCCAAGCCTGGCACAGCTACGGCCGCGTCCTCACACGAAGAGCCAGATGACTTCGCGGGTGAATTTTCACCCAGTCTCCGGCTCAAGCAAGCCAAGGGGACATTAGAGTTTTGACAAGTCTGCAGGAAGCCTGGATTTTGTCTGGATAATGAGAGGGAACAGGTCAGACCCCATTCTGAGCATCTGTGTGGAATCCCCTGGAAGGTTTTGTGAAAGACAAGGCTCTTTTTTTTTTTTTTTTTTTTTGCCAGGCCTGGGGCTTGAACTCGGGGTCTGAGCGCGGTCCCTGGCTTCTTTTTGCTCAAGGATAGCACTCTACCACTTCAGCCATAGCGCCAATTCTGGACTTTTTGTATATATGTGGTGCTGAGGAATTGAACCCAGGGCTTCATGTATACGAGGCGAGCATTCTTGCCACTAGGCCATATTCCCAGCCCAAGACAAGGCTCTTCATGACTCCGTATAAATGCATCCAATAGGCATCTGCCAGGGTGGGGGGCTGCGAACCTATGGTTCTTATAACTTGGTGAAAGAGCTTCTCATCTCCCCCGAGCTGGCTGGCCTGCAGAGAGGACGCCCATTAAACACAGGCTGCCCAGTTAAATCCCAACTCCAGATAAACAGAAAAGACTGTCTCAGCAACTGCACAAAACAGACTTACACTAAAATGAATAAATAAATAACCATTTTGAGAACAGCTCTAAAACAAGCCCGGCACTGTGGTACATGCCTGTCATCCCAGCTACTCCAGAGGCAGAGGTAGAAGGATTGGCACCTGCGGCTGGCCAAGACAAAAACCACAAAACTCATGTGAAAAACAGACCAGTAGCCGGGCACTGGTGGGTGGCTCATGCTTGCAATCCTAGCTACTCAGCAGTGTCAGATCTGAGGACTGTGGTTCAAAGCCAAACCTGGCAGAGAAGTCCATGAGACTCATTTCCATCAAAAAAGCCGCAGTGGTGCTGTGGCTCAACGGTAAAGCACTGGCCTTGAGCAAAAAAATAGCTCAGGGACAGCGCTCAGGATCTGAGTTCAAGCCCCAGGATCAACAGCAAAAGACCTGACACTAAAGGAGAAGTTGACCAGATGTCCCAGTTAAAACAAATACTGGGGGCTGGGAATATGGCCTAGTGTCAAGAGTGCTTGCCTCATATACCTGAAGCCCTGGGTTTGGTTCCTCAGCACCACATATATAGAAAAGGTCAGAAGTGGCGCTGTGGCTCAAGTGGCAGAGTGCTAGCCTTGAGCAAAAAGAAGCCAGGGACAGTGCTCAGACCCTGAGTTCAAGGCCCAGGACTGGCAAAAACAAAACAAAACAAACAAAACAAATACTGGGTAAAATGGGAACTAGATGTCTTACAATTAAAGCCTGCTGACAGCAGTTAAGGTCACTGGACCCATGGGCGGGGGCAGAGTGGGGAGGGCAGGCCAGTCACTCTACGGTGATACCCATCACTCTGATCTCTCTCTTTTCTTTCTCTCCTGTCTTTCTCTTCTTCTCCCTCCCTCCCTCCCTCCCTCCCTCCCTCCCTCCCTCCCTCCCTCCCCCCCTCCCTTCTTCCCTCCTTCCCCTCTCTCTATTTCTCTTCTCCTCTTTACCTCCTTTTCTCTCTCTCCTTCCCTCTCTCCCTTTCTCTTACGGTGCTGTTCCAGGGGCTTGAACTCGGGACCTGGGTGCTGTCCCTGAGCTCTTTTTGCTCAAGGCTAGCGCTCTACCACTCGAGCCACTTCTGTTTTTTTGAGTGGTTAATTGGAGTCTTGCAGGCTTTCCTGACTGGGCTGGCTTTGAACCACGACCCTCAGATCTCAGCCTCCAGAGTAGCTGGGGTTACAGTCCTGAGCCACCACGCCCAGCTCTGACCTCTTTGGAGTCAACCGGTCCCCACCACTCTCTGTACCTAGCCACGGCGCCCCACAGGACAGGCTGCTGGCAGGATCAGTGGGGCCACGCATGCCCCCCCCCCCCGCCTTCCCCTCCCTGGTCAGAACTCACGGCACTTGGAGGGACGCGCGTCCACGGCAAGAGGGTCGATCTCTTCCAGGCAGAGGAAGGCAGCTAGACGGTCTAAGGACACGCGGGCCTGTGGAAGGCAGGGCGTCACCAGTGCCCGGCTTTCGGTGCCAGGCAGCTGAGATGCCAGCCATCCACGTCCTGGCTACTCAGGCCTAGGGTGTGTGAGGCACGAGCACATGCCTTCCGGGATGATGGAGAACAAGGACCTGGAGACAGGGCCCCCAGCTCCTAACTAGAGAAACTGGATCACTCCAGCTGCTGGACTGCAGGGGGGGACGGGACCTGGAGCCAGGGTGCTGGAACTTTCCATCCGCCCCCAGGGGCGATGCAGGCTTCAGAGCCTGTCCACCAGGGGATGCCCACCTGGCTCCCAACCATGAACTCTGGGGAGGCTGGAAGGGCAGCCATGAAAACCCGGGCGGCGGCTCAGGCCTGTCATCCTAGCCGCTCAGGAGCCTGCGCGCTGAGGGTCACGGTTCAAAGCCAGCCTGGGCAGGAAAGTCCGTGAGACCCTTACCGCCAATGAACCGCCAAAAAGCAAGAAGTGGCTTAAATGGTAGAGCGCTAGCTTTGAGCAAAAAAACTGAAGGACAGTGCCCGGGCCCTGAGTGCAAGTTACAGGACCATCACATGAAACACACACACACACACACACACACACACACACACACACACACGAAACACACACACACGAAACACTCCCTCCTCCCTCCCTCCCCTCCCTCTCCCCTTCCCCCCTCCAGCCTCACCTGCACTACGCAGTGGGCTGAGAAGGGCAGGAAGGCCTGGGCCTTGTTGAGGACGCCCAGCACGGTGAGGGTCACGAAGGCCTTCTCGGCATCCATGGCGCTGTCCTCGGCCACCAGCGTGTGGACGGCAAACACCACCAGCGCCACCTGGTGAAGCAGGGCGCCATGGATGTGTGTGTGCGGGGGGGGGGGGGGGTGGGGGGGGCTGGGGATCTCCTCCCCCTCCCTTCCCCTCCGTGTCCCCGGGACGGCACCAGGAACGTGGAGAGCTGGAAGGACACCAGTGACACTGAGAAGAGCAGCGTGGACGTCCGCAGGGCGCCCAGCTCGCGGGCGCGCAGGCGCAGGAGCCGCTCCACGAAGGCCTCCTCCCAGCCGTGGGCCTTGATGGTCCGCACGGTCCTGAGGACCGAGCCGGTGAGCCGCGCGCGCGCATCCTTCTGCCGCATCTGCTCCTCCTGTGAGCGCCACGGAGGCCAGGCAGGAGGAGGGTCGGGTCAGGCCTAGAACCTTCTACCCCCACGTGGCCCAGGCGGAAATCCCAGCCAGTCCCGACCCATCGGGGGAGGCAGCCCCCCCCCCACCTGCCCCCGTGCACTTTTGTGCAGGGTGAGGAGAGGCCCGGCCAGGTGGGCTTCCTGGAGGCGGAGGCCAGGTCCGGGCTGGGCTAGGAGGTGGAGGGCTGCCGGGCCGATGCAGAGACTGTGCGGGTGCGGGCCGGGTGGGCAGCAGGCGAGGGCCCCCTCGCCCCCCCCCCCAGAAGGGTCTGTGTGGCTTGCACTCCCGGGCCAGCCAGAGGACAGCGGGGTTCATGGGGGAGGAGACGGCGGATCCCAGCTGGACTCGACCCAGGGACCCTCATGCCCTCTCTGTGGGGGGCTGAGGCTTGGGAATGTCTCCGAGGAGGCCCCCCAGGATGCTGGCCACAGCCCCGGTGGGTGGCCGGTGGACAGGGCAGGTGGGGGACCGCCCCTCCCCCTCCCTCCTCAGTTCACAGGTGGACGATCCCTGAGTTACTTAGAGATAGATCCCTCACGAGGCCATTTGGGTCCCTTCTCTAGACAGCCCCCCACCTTGTGTCCAGTTTGTGGGCCTCAGTTCCTCCCCTTTCCAAACACTCCTCACGTCAGGAGCAGCCTGGACCTCTTGGTTGGTGTGTGAGGCAATGGCGCCACCCAGTGGCAAAGTGGAGAAGCGTCCGGTTTGGAGCTGGGCTTGGAGCAGGCAGACTAACACTGGGCCAGGCTCTCTGCAGGCCTGCCTCTCCTTGCCTCTCCCCTTCTGCTGCCGGCACCACCATACCTGATGGTGGCTGCGCTTCTTGGCGATGAAGAAGTTCAGAGGCAGGAGGATCAGGAAGACCGCGATAGCTGTGAGGGCCGAGGGTCCCAGGAGCTGGGGACAGAGGGCAGAGGCACCGTCAGAGCCTCCGGGCTGTGGTCCGGTATCAGGAGAGGAGCTGCACCCTGCAGGGAGGACTCAGACTCAAGGAGGCCATGTGCAGAGGCAGCCGGGGTCAGGGTACAATGGTGAGGCCAAGACTGTGAGGATCAGGTTGTGGGTTCAAATCCAGCCTCTGACACTCCCAACCGTGGCCGTGGTGCTGGGTCAGCGGAGCTATTGGGAGGCTGAGATCACAGAACAGTGGTTTAAGGCCAGCCCCGGTGGAATAGTTCACTTGAACTCCATTTCCAAAGTAACCGGCAAAAAGCAGAGCTGGAGGAGTGGCTTAAGTGGTAGAGCACCAGCCAAGTAAGTAAGCAAACGTGAGGCCCCAAGTTCAAGCCTTGGTATCAGCCCCCCCCCCCACACAAACGCACACACACACACACACACAGCCACATGCTAGTGGCTCACTTCTATAATCCTAGCTACTCAGGAGGCTGTGATCGGTGGATCATGGTTCAGAGCCAGCCCAAGCAGGAACGTCTGTAGAGCGCTAGCCTTGAGCAAAAGGGCTCAGGGACAGCGCCCAAACCTTGAGTTCAAGCTCATGACCAACAAAAATAAATAAAATATAAAAGTATATTCCATGAAATACTGGGGATATGCTATACTAAGAGATGATTCGGTTTTCCGGAAACTCATATTTAACCCCTTGTCCCCTGTTTGGGAGTCTGGTGTCTGTCCCTATCTCCATGTTGGAGATCGGCGGGCAAATGATTTCTGAGTCCGGGGGACTTCCTGAGGTTTCCTGAGAAGCCATCGGGGTCCGATCTCTAGATAAACCTCACCCCGTGTCCAGTCTGTGTGCCTCGGTTTCCCATCCCTCCTCTTAGCAACGTGGCTAACCACAACCCAGCTGGCCACAGCGCCCCCTGGTGGCTCCATGGAGAAGTGCTGGCGCCCACGGTGGGGGCGGTGTTGGACCAGCGTGTCCTGCAGATGGGAGGGAACGTGGGAGAGGACCCCCCCCCCCAACACCGCCGCCTCGCACCTGCCACAGGTAGACGAAGCAGACAATGATCCAGAGCGGCGGCAGCCATAGCCCGTTCAGGTAGATGACGCTGTCGGTCAGCCGCTGCACGTCCACTGACACCAGGGTCACCACGTCCCCCACTGAGCCGCCCTTCCGGGAGACGCTGGACAGGGCCAGCACCTGCAGGGGGCCGGGGGCCGTGGGTCACGCGTGCCGTCCTGAATGCCTGTCCCGGGTGTGTGGGGACCCCGAGGGGGCTGGGGATGGAGCCTGCTCTCCTCTCCCCCTCCACCCAGGAGCCCCAGATGCTGTGACCAGGCTCCCCTGGGGGGGCCCACGCTGGAGCAGGGAGCCAGGTCTCGATGACAGAATTCCCAGGTCAGGGGCAAGCGGCCAGTGGCTCACATGTTATACCTCGCAGCCGGGCTGGCCAAAGTCACCCCACTCTGCGGGTCACCCCAGCCACAGGTGACCCCTAACTTTGTGGGGGAGGAGTGTCCTCACGAAATGAAGACAACAGTCGGCGAAATGCACACCATTGCTACAACCATCTCCCCTTTCACAGCAAAGGAAACTGAGGCACAGAGGGGAACAACAGACCCAAGCTCAGAGGATCCTTGTGAGTGCCCAAATCAGGATTGGAATCTAAGGCTCTCTCTGCCCCCCACCCCGCAAAAAAAAAAAAAAACCACAGAACACATAACACCAACCAGGAAGGGGAGGTGGCAAAAAGACCGGATGGCAGGATCAGCAAATGCAAAGGCCCTGAGGTCAGAGGAATAAAGGAATAAAGGAGACCCAGGAGGCTGCAGGAGTGTGAACATGAGGGGGGGGGGGGTGTTGGAGTGGCGACATCATAGAAATAAGAGCCCGGGGTGTCAGTGAGCCCGGGGTGTCCTGGGCTTGGGGTGTGGGCTCCCGCCCGGCCTCACCTTCCTGTACACCAGGCCTGTGATGGCGGAGCGCAGCCGCATCTGCAGTAGCTTCACGCAGTACATGAACCGCTGCTCGAAGAGTGTCTGCAGGCAGGCCGAGAGGAAGATCAGCACGGCCAGGATGGAGCCCTTCCAGGCTGGGGATTCGGGGTCCCCCATGAACTCCAGGAACAGGCTAGTGGAGGGGGGGCAGGAGGAAGGACGGCCGTGAGAGCGAGCTCCCTGCCCAGGCCGCTGCCCCGGCCGGCGCCCGGCGCGCAGGGGAGCTTGGGCGGCAAACGCTTCTTTTCTTTTTTGGTGGCGGTGGTGGGGTTTGAACTTAGGGCCTCAGGTGGCTAAACACCGCAGCCGGACCCACCTGAGCAGCTTGGGGCTGGCGAAGCGGAAGCAGTCGCTGACCACCAGGCTGAGGGTCCCCAGCAGGAAGAGGCCCCGGAACACACGCCACAAGGCCCTGAGCAGCGGCCCCCGCCCGCCGTCCCCCGGCGGCAGCAGGGCCTCCGTCTCCCGGGCCTCCCGGACGCCGCCTCCTTCGCCGTCCGGCTTCTTGGCACACCTAGGGGGGCGAGGAGAGGCCGTGGCAGGGGGAGGGCACTGGGTGGGGGCCGTGACCCTTCCTGCTCATGCAGAAGGCTCAGGAGACTGTGGGATGGGGTGTGTGTGTGTGTGTGTGTGTGTGTGTGTGTGTGTGTGTGTGTAGCCCTAGGGCCTCATGAACAGATCTGGGAATGTGCACGCATTCAGCACCTACTGTCTACTTGGCATAGAGGTGGGGGGACACAGGGATTCAAGCCCAGGTCAGCCCCCTCCTGCACCACCGACACCCCCACTTGGCCTTGGCAAGGCCAAGGGCAAAGTCTGCCCCCCTCCTGGCCAGCTGTTTGACTTGGCATCTGCAGCCCTGGCTGAATTGGGCACAGTGTGCTGTGCAAATAGTCTAGCACGTGCGTCTCCCTGCAGAGGCCGGGCACCAGCCTGCAGAGGGCACCCGCCCAGGCCTGCCCGCCTCCACAGGGCCCCGCTCTGCCCCCCACCCCCCCACCCCCGCCCATGCAGCTCCTTCTCCCCTCATCTTGTCCCGTGCTTTCAGAGTTGCCTGGGTTTCCTGCCCGCAGGTAGTAGGTGCTCAACAAACGGTCACCAAGGATGTGTGCAGACAGCTTGGAGCTTAAGGTGATCAGAATTAAAGGAAGGAAGGAAGGGAGAGAGGAAGGAGGAGGGGGAGAGAGATGCAAGGAGGGAGGGAGGAAGGGAGGGAGGGAGGAGGAGGGGGAGAGGGATACAAGAGAGATGGAGGAGGGAGGGAGGGAGGGAGGGAGAAATGGAGGGAGGGGGAGGGAGGGAGGGAAGGGGGGAGAGGGATACAAGAGGGATGGAGGAGGGAGGGAGGGAGGGAGGGAGGGAGGGGGGAGGAAAGGAGGGAGGGGGAGCTTGGGCAGGGCCGGCACTCAAGAGCAGGAGAAGCAGTGGGTACAGGAGGAAAGCATGGAGCGCATGGCTGCCCGGTGGCGTAGCTACCACCAAGGGCCGGGCTCCTCCCGTGCAGCTTTTCGTGCCGTCTCCAAGTCTGAAGCACAGACAGCTTATTATTGTTGTTGTTGGTGGTGGTGGTCACGGGGCTTGAACTCCGGGCCCGGGCGCTGTCCCTGAGCTCTTCAGCTCAAGGCTGACGCTCCACCACTTGAGCCACAGCGCCACTTCTGGCTTTCTGGTGGTTCATTGCGGATCAGAGTCTCGTGGACCTTCCTGCCCAGGCTGGCTTGGAACCGCCGTCCTCAGGTCTCAGCCCCCTGAGTGGCTGGGATGACGGGCGTGAGCCGCGGCACCTGGCGTGGTCATTATAGAGGCGCCACGGCCCTGGCCCTGGCACAGCTCGTGACCCCCAGCTCCGCTCGGAGGCGCCCCGCATGTGGCCTCGTGGCCCGACTCCCCCCCCCCCCGCCCCCCCCCACCCCCAGCCCGCTCACCTGGGGGCCCAGAGCCGGCGCCATTCCTTCTCCAGCCTGGAAACAAGCTCCTCCGAGCTGTTCTCTCTCCCCAGCGACCAGAGGTCCCGGGGCTGCAGCACCTTCCGGTAGCCCTTCCAGAGCAGCCTGAAAAGGGGGTTCCCTTTGTGCTCGGCCTGGCTCAAGGCTGGGGGGACAGGTGCACGCCTGAGCCTCTGCTCCTGAGTGGATGCTTATTGAGCTTCTCCTGCTCAAGGCTGGCACCCCACCACCCGAGCCACAGCACCGCTTCCGGCTTTTTCTGCGCACGTGGTGCTGAGGAGTCGAACCCAGGGCTTCACGCGCGCTAGGCGAGCGCTCCGCCGCTAAGCCGCCTTCCCAGCCTGGTTTAACCTTTTCTGCTCGAATGGCTTAGAATCAGAATGGTTGAGGGGAGTCTGCCCCCCTCCACCGGCCTCGCCTCACGGTGGGGCACGCGCGTGTGACTCTGCACGGGGAGCACGCTTCCTCGCCTGACACGGAGGCAGGCTGGCATCTCCCACGGGGAGCCCTGTTTTCTTGCGGGGGGGGGGGTGGGGTGTCTCTAATATTTCCCAGGACACAGTGGAGGGTTTGCCCTGTGCATCTACCCACTAAAGAGCAAGCGCGGGGGAGCCACGGGGCGGGGCCCTGTCGGGTGGGGTTCAGGCAGTGACCGTTCTGGAGGCGCGGCCCCACGCGCCTCGCACCCACCGGCCCCGCCGCCCTCCGTGCAGAGCGGGGCACGGAGAGGTTAAGCGGCCTGCCCGAGGTCACACAGCGGCGAGGTGTTCAGGTCGGGATTCAAGTCTACATGATCTGGTGCTATTGATGTGAGACTGAGGTGGGGTGAGAAGGGGTTTGGTGGGGGGAGGGGGGAGATCAGGGTGGGGGGGGGTCCCTGATTTCCTTGGCCTGCCTGGGAACCTCTGTACCATCAGCTCAGAGGCAGAGCCGGGCTTCCTGAAAGCCCAGGGTCAGCCTGAAGCGGTGGCGGCGAAGGCCTGCATGAACCTCCTTACTCACCCAGAAGCCCACCAGAACAGGGCCTTGGAGGGGAAGGAGGCCCCGCCTTCGGGACACGGATTCTGCAAAACAGGAAAGCCAGCAAGATGCCAGGTGGAGTAGCGCACCCCTGTAATCCCAGCACTCAGGACGTCAAAGTAAGATGGGAGGAGGGCTGGCTCTCTGGCTCTCGCTCCCTGCTCTTTTTTTGAGTGGCCGAGTGATGTTTTCTATTTGCAAGCAGGTGCTATTCCCGCTTACTTGTGAGGAGGAGATGGGGGTGGGGGGTGGAGGTTCGAGGCCAGCCCAAACCAGAAAGAAGTTCGTAAGTCTCCATCTCAACCCATGGCCGGGTGCGGGGGTGCACGTCTGTCACCCCGGCTCCCTAGGACCTGGCGGGGTGGCAGACCTGCCGACTTACCGCCTGCGGGGGGTCTTTGGGGAAGAAGGGGGGCCGGTCCACCAGACAGGCCAGCGCAAACTCGCCGCCACCAGCGACAAGCACAGGTAGGTGGCCAGGTGGCGGAGGGGGTCGCTCCAGAAGTCCTGTGGGGCGGCAGCGGGTGTCAGAGCACTGGACGAGGAGCAGCGGAGCGAGCCGAGGCTGCCCACGGCGGGAGGCCCAGGGCCTTAGCGTTAGAAAAGCAAAGCCCCGTGGGCTGGGGATATGGCCTAGTGGCAAGAGTGCCTGCCTCGGATACACGAGGCCCTAGATTCGATTCCCCAGCACCACATATGCAGAAAACGGCCAGAAGCGGCGCTGTGGCTCAGGTGGCAGAGTGCTAGCCTTGAGCGGGAAGAAGCCAGGGACAGTGCTCAGGCCCTGAGTCCAAGGCCCAGGACTGGCCAAAAAAAAAAAGCAAAGCCCCCCCCCCACCCGCATCCCCACGACCAGCTGGATTTCAAAGCCCCACTTACCCCTCTTGAGGCCTGCTGGGCCGCACCCACAACGGGTAAGAAGCAACTCAGTAACCAGTACCCGAACAGCACCCCGGACGCCCGGACTCCCTTTATCCTCTCCACGTGAATCAGGAACACGGCGAAGGCCTGGACGAGACGCGCGCGCGGGGCTTCGGTAAGGGCGGGGGAGGGGGAGGCCGAGCCCCGCCCCACGCCCCCCCCACCACCCCCATCCCCAGGCAGGGAAGGGCAGGACAGTACCATGGTGGCGAGCCACGCCGTGGGGTGGACGAGGGATTCCTGAGCCTGGCGTCTTCCCCGCTGGATTTCCCACAGAGGGACGGCCACATTGAACGCCCACAGGAGGATGAGGACGAACCCCAGGACCTGCAAAACAGGCTCACATAAGGCCGGGGGGCGGGCGGGGGGTGGGCAGAAAGAAAGATGGCGGCCAGCCAAGGAACGGGTGGCAGCTCACGCCTGTCATCCTAGCTACTCAGGAGGCTGAGATCTGAGCATCATGGTTCAAAGTCAGCCTGTGAGACTCTCATCTCCAATGAGCCACCAGAAAAACGGAAATGGCGTTGTGGCTCAAGTGGTAGAGTGCTCGCCTGGACAGAAGAGCTCAGGGACAGCGCCCAGGCCCTGAGTTCGAGCCTCACCGCCGACCAAAAACTAAAAATAAAAAGATGGCGATGGCTTGGAGTTGGGAACCCCATGTCCAGTTGGGCATCGACGCCCCCCAACTAACATCCTCCATACACACGGGGCCCTGTGAGCAGCCGGTGTCACGGGCTCTCGGTGTGTCGGTGCCCAGTGCCGGCCCAAGTCCTCACTCGCACAGGGTGTGAGCACACGCAGTGAGCCGCAGGATTCAGAAGGGCCTGCGTTCCAGCGACCGTAAATACAGTGTTTGTGAAACACAGTCGTGCCTCTGTCTTCTCTCATGGTGGAGGCATTCTCCCGGCTTTGGCAGAGTTAACTAATTGTCACACAAAGCCTCAGACAGAAAAGGCAAGAGAGCAGAAAGTCAGCAACTCATCAGTGGGTCTGAGGGTGGCTTTGCCTGCCTGTAATCCCAGCTACGAAGGAGGCAGAGATCGGGAGGATCCCAAGTTCAAGGCCAACCCAGGCAACAAGTGAGCAAGCGAGACTCCATCTCAACAAACAACCTGGGCATCTCGGTGTGCACCTGTCGGTCCAGCCAAGGGGCGGGGGGTGGGGGGTGGGGGAAGTGGGGTGGGATGGAGGGGAAGGGGCATAGCCTGCAGTTAGCCCTGGGCAACAACAACAAAGAAGGAGATTCTCCTTGAAAAATAAAGTGTAAAGCTTGAAGTGTAAGTCAGTGGCCCTGCACCCAGCAACACCACACATTAAAGCCACCCAACGCATACAGGATCCTGGGACAGCTGGACACCCCTCAGAAAGTGTGTGTGTGTGTGTGTGTGTGTGTGTGCATGCCCCTGGGGCTTTTCACAATCATGAGGCCCAGGGAACTTTGCTCCTCTGGCTTCACCTTGGTGGCCGATCCAGCATCGATCTTGTTTGGCTCCCGTTTCCTTTCCTGTCTCTCCGCAGGTGGCGGGGGGTGGGGGTGGGGATGGGGGTGGGGGCTTCTGCGAAGGTTCCCCCCAGATCTCCCTCAGATTCCCCCCTTCCCTTCCTCCAGACCCGCAGGGATGACTGCTACCATTTTGGCCTTGAAGAGGGGCGACATGCGCAGGTAGCCCGGGCTGCGGCGGCGGCGGAGGAGGAGGAGGCGGGCGGGGCCGAGCACCCACAGGTACAGGGGGGGCGCCCAGATGCCCAGCGCCCTCAGGTAGCACAGGCTCAGCAGGCCGTGGGAGGCAGGCGCCGGCGCCGTCCCGTTCCAGCTCTGAATGGAATACCGGGGAACCCGTTAGACAAGGACGGCACACGTGAGATGCTACACGCAGGCTGGCACACGCAGGTGGGACACGGGATGACACGTGTGGGGTGACACACGAGATGGCACATGTAGGATGGCAGACAGAATGACACACGCAGGGTGGCCCACACACAGGAAGCTCCACTCCAGCCCCCCCCAGAAAAGTGATCCAAGCCCTCCTGGGAGTCCTTCATTCTCGGGACTTCCCATGCCACCCCCAAGGCTGCAATCCTGCCATTGTCCTGGGTTCATCCAGCCAGGAGGGCTAGGAGCTCCTGGAGGATGCCCCGCGTGGGGGGGGTGGGGTGGATGGGACCTGCGGGGTGTGGGCTGCACCAGGGGCGCTGGACACCGTGGATGGACACCAGGGCACCCGTTCACACGCTGCAGATGGGGTGCCAAGGGCCTGCTGGGTTTAGGGGCACACAGATTGGGCACAGCACATTGGGGGGGCCCCAGTCACCTTTCACCTGGGTGACCCCCGAGCCCACCTGGTGAGCCCCACCACTCCCAGGGTGCTGTGCTGTGCGGGGGGCCTCGGAGGAACCCTCCTAGCTTTATGCAAATGAGGCCCTTGGGGCCATAACTCTGGACCCAATATCTTGGGGTGCCCCTGCACACTGTATCTCCTCTAGGGAGGGGGGAGGGACTCACCCCCGGCTCGGTGCAGGGCTCCCCCGGTGAGACCATGGCAGTCGCCATGCCTGTCCCTCTGTCCGGCCCCCTGTCCTCCTGTCCGCCTGTCTCAGTCCCCTCCCTGCTGCGCTGGGCCGTGGAGGGCGGGGCTGTGGCTGGCCGGGGCAAGGTCCAGAACTCAGAGGGGTGAAGCCGGGTGAGGCCGGGGCCCCAGGAGAGGGGGTGACCCCGGGGTCCCTGAGGCTGCAGTGACAGCAGCTGGCGCTCTTCCACCTCCAGGCCACAGGGAGGGCCCCCAACCTTCCAGCAAATGCACGGGTGGGCGCCCAGGAAGGAGGGAGGTGTTGAGCCTCCTGGCCTGGAGACCATGGGCCAGCAGCCCAGCTCCACCAGCGGGCGAGCAAATGTGCATCGCAGAGGGGCGCCCCAAGACACCTCACGCCTGGAACCTGATCCCCAGCCACTCGGGAGGCCGGCATCTGAGGGTCGCGGTGCAAAGCCAGCCCTGAGACTTACCTCTGAGGAACCACTAAAGAGCCGGAAGTGGCGCTGTGGCTCAAGTGGTAGAGCGCTAACCTTGAGCCAAAAAAGCTCAGGGAGGGCGCCCAGGCCCTGAGTTCACCCCCAGACACACACACACACACACACACACACACACACACACACACACACACACACACACACACCCGGCAGAAATCTGTCCCTATGGAAAGATGGCTTCGAAGAACCACGAAGGAAAAGATGACAGTACAAAACAGGACATGTTACCTGAAAGAAAAAACAATGTGCCTAGCCCTTGAGGCCATGGCTAGTGAGCCAGAGGCCCTGAGTTCAAGTCACAGTAGGGGGACAAAGAGGGCTGGGGTGTCATGCCTAATCCTAAACTGCAGATGCCTTTGGGGGTGGGGGGCAGTGGGTCTCATTCTCACCTCCTGCAGGACCTCCTGAGGGGGGGCTCCCCCAGCCCTGTTTACCCCTCTTTGTTCTTTTTCCCTTTTGGAAAGTTCTGGGGATTGAAGTCAAGCCCTTAGCCTTCACGGGGCCAGCTTGCTCATAGCTGATACTCTACCACTTGAGTCACGTCTCCAGTCCAGCACCTTGCAGGTTAATCAGGAGACTCCATCTCCAATTTACCCGCAGTCTTCCCTTTCTCCAGCTAGCTTTGAACCTCGATGCTTCAGGCTCAGCGTCCTGAGTCGCCGGGACTACAGGCATGTATGAGACACCGGTGCTGGGTGTCCCCTTTCTTTGTGAGTCTCCCCATTTATGCTGTGGGGTCTGGGCCGTCCCCCTTCATTGTCCTGCCAAGTGCTTGGGAGAAACTGGGTCCCAAAGAACCCAGGATTCTTTTATTGCAACTAGGACTCAAACTTACCCTGATTCTTGTGCTCATTGGGTGGGTGCTGTACCACCTGAGCCATGCCTCCACCCCCCGCCCCATTCTCAAAGGAATCCTGAATGAGTTAGGTTTACCTCCAACATTGGCAAGTGGTGCAGGCTGAAAGAAATTATGGAAAAGCCAGAGCCCCCTCTCACGGCTAGCCAACCTCCCCCTACCCAGCTTTGCTATGGCCCCGATGCTTCATTTATCGAACAGCCAAGATGTCAGGAGAACATGGCAGACAACATCAGCTGGGCTGAGCCAAGAACAGAACTCAAGAGCCCCAATTACTTTTCTTTTAGCCGTCAGAGCGGGTGATGTCTGTGCACCGAGAGCGCTAGGTAAGTTAAATCCCTCTGCCTCTCAGGGCCTCAGCCTACCATTCTGTGAGACACTGCAAATGGTCTTATCGAAGTCTACACCCTGGTGATTGTCTATGACAAATGACTGATTCACACGAAGAAGGGCAAAAAGGTGCCAGGCATAATGGCACACAGCTGTAATCTCGGTCCCTTAGGAAGTAGAGACGGAGAGGACCGTGTGTTGAGGTCAGGTCCTCCTGAACCGACCCACATCTCAACCCGTGGAAACTGGGTGTGGGTGGAGCACGCCTGTCACGCCCATTACCGAGAAAGTGTAAGCTCAAGGTGACCTCAGGGAAAAGTCGCTAAGGCAAAGAGATGGGGGTGGGGCTCAAGTGGTAGAGCCCCTGCCGTGGCAATTGCAAGGCCCTGAGTTCAAATCCCAGTATTGCCCAAAATAAAAACAAAGCATGTGACTTCTGTTGTGGTTGGAAATAATAACCGGCTCCCCAAACTATTTAAATAGTGTCTCTGAATAAGAGACGAGTTGAGCGTTTCAGCTATATTGAATAGACTTCTATCTACACACTCAACCTATATCCTATTAGATAAATGTGTATTCTATTCAATGTAAGAATATTCCCAGAAGAGTGTAGAGCAACGAACAAATCAGATGCACCCATGATTGGAGCCCTTGCAGCTGAGGGTAGAGGGTTCTGCTCCTAGGAAGGATTGGGCTGGGGGCTGGGGGCACCCGCCTGTCATCCTAGCTACTCAGGAGACTGAGATCTGAGGATATCCGCTTGAAGCTAGACCAGGCAGAGAAATCTGTGAGACTCTTTCTCTCTAATTAAACACCAGAAGAGAAGGAAGTAGATCTGTGGCTCAAGTGGTAGAGCACCAGCCTTGAGTGAAAAAGCTCAGGGACAATGAATGCCCAGGTCCTGAGTTCAAGTCCCATGTGACTGACAAAAAAAAAAAGGGAAAAAAAGGTTTGGGTACTTGTTATGATTCTCAGCTGTGTGCTTTAGTCTTGATGGTAGATTGTAGTGGGAAAAATCTTTCTCACTTAGAGAAACAACATCATTTAGAAACAACATATTTAAAAAGTATCCAAATAAAGCACTTGGCTTTATTATTTATTTAGCCAGTCCTGGGCCTGAGCACTGTCCCTGGCTTCTTTTTGCTCAAGGCTAGCACTCTACCACTTGATCTACAGCTGAGGAATCGAACCCAGGGCTTTTCATGTGTAGGAGGCAAGCACTCTACCACTAGGCTACATTCCCAGCCTTTGATTTTATTTTTTTTATTATTATTTTTGCCAGTCCTGGAGCTTGGACTCAGGGTCTGAGCACTGTCCCTGGCTTCTTTTTGCTCAAGGCCGGCACTCTACCACTTGAGTCACAGCGCCACTTCTGGCCATTTTCTATATATGTGGTGCTGGGGAATCGAAGCCAGGGCTTCATGTATACGAGGGGAGCACGCTTGCCACTAGGCCATATTCCCAGCCCCCCTTGGTTTTATTTTTAAGGAGCAAAATGAAAGGGCGGCCAGGGTCGGTTCCGAGAAGGGCAGGGGTGAGCCGCCAGGCTCCAGCTGTGAGGGTGAATCCATAAAGTCCAGCCCAGCTTCGGAGGTTGTGAGTCCCTGCCGGTAGGTGCATGGAGTCCTCCCTGTCCCGAGGAGGCGCCCGCGGCGGCTTGGGGGCTTCGTATAGAGCATGCGCGGTAGCTCTTTTCTGAAGGGGCGCGGCTTTCGCGGCGCGCCTGCGCGGTGCAGGCGGGGGGCGGGGTCTGGGCTGTCACCGGGCGCGGAGGAGGAAGGAGCCGGGCAGCGTGCGGTGTGAGGGGCGGGACGGGGCCGCCTGCAGAGGGCTGGCGGCTGAAGGGAGGCCGGGGCGCGCCGGGCCATGCGGTTGGGCCGGGGTGCGGGGCCGCCGGGCCCCCGGGGGGTCACCGGCACCACGCTGCTGCTCCCGCTGCTGCTGCTGAGCGGCGCGGGGCTGGCGCGGGGCTCCGAGGACATCGTGGTGGGCTGCGGGGGTTTCGTCAAGTCGGACGTGGAGATCAACTACTCGCTTATCGAGGTGAGGCCTTCGCCGCGGCCCGGGCCCCCAGGCCGGTCCCTCCCGGTGTCCCGGGGGCGGCGGGGGGTTAGCCGCCCGTGGGACCGGCCGACACCCCTCGTCCTCAGAGCCCCGGCCCTCACCCCTCACGCCCGGCTCCCCACCCCCGTCCCGGTCCCCGAAACGCGGGGCTCCCCTCACCCACACCGTAGAGCCGAGAAGCCACGCGTCCGCAACCCGGGCCTCCCCCGCGGGGTGAAGCCCTCCACGCTGCGACCCTGCCTCGCCCCCCCCCCCCCGCATCCCGGGGACCCCGACCCCGTGGTCGGCCATCCCCCTTCCCTTCGGTTCCCTCCCCCCCACCCCCACCAGCTGCCCCAAAGGTCGGCCTGGGAGGTCGTTACACATTGACCCTGGTGATGCCAGGGGGATGGATGGTCAGCAGCCCACTGGATGGTGACGTTGAGAACCTGACGAGAGACTGGGGTGGGGGGGACGGAGGGAGGGGCGGGGGTCTCCTTGTCAGGCTGACCTCATGTTCCTGAGGGGGCTGGAGATGGGCGATAGGAAGGGAAGAGGCCAAGGAAACCCCTCCAGCTGTGGGAGAGAGGATGGGAGGATGGGGTGCCAGGGCACACTTGAAAAAGAAGACTGGAGGAGGAAGGGGACCCCAAAGACCACTCGTGGGCACCTTGGAGCTCTGTCTCCCCCTCTCCTTCCCAGCATTGGCAGTGAATCGTTCAAGCAGGTTGCCAGGCACGTGGTTGAGATTTGGGGAGAAGGCAGGGGTCTGTTCTACACCCTTCTGGCCTTGCTCCAAATGTATTGTTGCTGTGGTTATTAGCATACATTAGTTATACAAGGGAGAGATGGGTTCATTTTTATATCTCAACTTCACCCCCCTCAAGCTTAAGGCTTGTGCGCGTGCGTGTGTGTCCATCCTAGGGCTTGAACTCAGGGCTTTGGCACTGTCTCTGAACTTTTGCTCAAGGCTAGCACTCTACCACTTGAGCCACAGCTCCACTAACTTTTTTGTTTTAGTGGTTAATTGGAAATGAATTTCAGCCTCCTAAGGAGCTAGGATGCCAGGCTTGTGACACCGGTGCTTGGCTAAATTTTAAGTTTTTGTGCCCATGGGATGATGTTGGGAGAGAAGCAGCAAACCCAACACCATGGTTTCTTAAAGAGAGCTGGCTGTCATTTTCAGGCCCCTGTGCCCTCCACCCCTCTACCTGTTTCAGTCTTCAAGTCTTCTAGAAAGTGCTAGACACCTATTTGGTGCTCATGGCACTCCCTTGGCCCGCAGGTACGGGGCCTTTGAGAAGCTGCTTAGAAAGGGCTCTGGTAGCTTGTTCCTGGGGTTGTGGGAAGAGGCTGAGGCAGTGGGGGAGACCTCTCCTTCACCCCCTGTGGAGATGGAGTCCTTGAGGGCAGAGAGCAGGTTTTGTGACCTATTTTTTGCCCCCTAGGGAGCTGCCTGTCCGGATAGTTGGAGACCTTCTTATTGTTTCATAGTTTCTGATTATGAAATCAGACTCGTCTTTTGTGTAATCTTGATGTAGAGTTACATTGCTATCCTGTGTCCTAACCTGTGCTTTATGAATAGGTTAAAAAATCAGAATACTTCACAGACTTTTTTTCCCTTCCCTTCCTTCTTTTCTCCCTCTCTTCCCCTCCCTTCCTTTTTTTCCTACTGAAGTTTGAACTCAGGGCTTTACTCTTGCTAGGCAAGAACTCTACCATTGGGACTACACCCCTTTCGCCCCCTCCCCCCTTTTTATTTATATTATTTTCAAGTAGGGTCTTGTCATTTCTGCTCAGGGCTAACCTTATATTGTGATCCTCCTACCTGTGGTCTGCTTAGCTAGGACGACAGCTGCATGTCACCATGCCTGGTTTTATATGTTGAGACAGAGTCTCCATAACTTCTGGTTGGCCTTGAACTGAAATCCTCCCAGTCTCTACCTCTGGAATATGGGAATTACAGGCATGCACCACTATGCCTGACCTCATCGTCATTTCTTGATTGTATTCCACTTCAACTAATCACTGTCTCCAGCCTTCTTTCCTTCTGGAAGTTTTTTTGCACACGATTCATTCAGTCACCAATGTTGGTATATCTTGAAGCCTTGTCCCAGCCAGGAGCGGAGCAGTACAGTGGATAGATGCGATTAGAATCTCTGCCTGCAGGAAATTGACATTCTGCCCTGTATTGTTGAAAGGAGTAATGCTACCTGCTGTGAATATTTTTGCAGTCAGGAGGTCTCACATTAAGAAGTGGTGATTGGATTTCTCAGGATTACCCACTGATTCTGGGACTGCAGAGTGTGGCTTGGGCCATGGAGCCATTTGGGTATTTATGGCAAAATCATTATTACAGGCTGACAGGCCAAGAAGGGCAGCCAGTGAAAAGCATAGAGAGGCGCATATGTCTCTCTGGCTATGCGCCAAGTGGTTTCTTTAGCTTTCCATGGCCGGGGTTCCCCAACTGGACCAGGCCCTGAGGAGTGACAGCTGTGATCACCGCCCGCAAAGATTACTACACGCTGTTCTTTCCCTGCGTGTGCTGGTGTAAGTTTGTTGCTTTGCCCATTTCATAGCTGGTGAGATTCAACTCTGTCATTCCTGTGTGTTAGTTCCAGAGCAACCTCATCTCAGAGGTCCTCAGACCCAGCCGTGTTGCTTTTACAGTCACAGAGACTAAGGGGGCAGTGGTGAGCTTGCACACGAGGTCAGAATTTGCTTAGCATCTGTCTGTGCCCTGTGGCCTGTGCCCAGGTTGGTTTTGCCTCTGAGAGACACTGACTACTTTTGTTTTGAGCCCATCCCTGCCCCAGAGGCTGTGTGTGCACTGATGTGAGTCTCTTGAACCACTGAGGAGTGGAGGGCTCTACTTGTTCCACAAAGAAACTGAGCCTGAAATGACTTGGGGGAGGGTGTTCCCCAGCATGTGGAAGGCCAGATAGTGTGTCTATTATGCAAACAGATTGGGTCTCAAATGCTCAGGACAAAGGGTTGCAGAGTGCCTACATCATACAGCCCTCGGATGGCAGTGGAGAGGAAATGAAGTTTCTAGAGGAAATCTCCCCCAGGCATATGGAAACACTGGAGACAAATAATGCAGACCCCCATCCCCCCGCCCCCCGCCCTCGACCCAGAACTTCTGGTTGAGAAGATGAGGCGAGTCAGGAACTTGAGCACCTTACAAATAGTGCTGTCTGCAAATTTGTCTTCGATCCAGAAATGTTAATGAACAAAAGAGGTGGCCACCGAGGCACACTGCAACACGAGACCTTCAGACAGGTGTTAGCTTGAGATGCCTTTGAGTGCGAGTGTTTTGGGGTGACTGATGACAGTGTAAGTCCAGTGTGAGCACGCACAGATTGATTGATGGAATGCACTTAGCTCTCAAAGGCATGTTATCTCGACTTCTGTTTCTTTTCTTTCCTTTCCAGATAAAGCTGTACACCAAGCATGGGACTTTGAAATACCAGACAGACTGCGCCCCTAACAACGGCTATTTTATGATCCCCTTGTATGATAAGGTAAGAGGAGTGGCCTCAGGGTACAAGAATCACATGATCTAGGGAATGAGGCCTTCCCCACACCAGGAACTCTTCTGTCTTTTAAAAAGTTTTTGGCAGTACTGGGGTTTGAACTCAGGACCTCAGACCTGGTAAGACAGGAGCTCTACCAGTTGGGCCCTGCCCCAAGTGCTTTGTGTTTTAATTATTGTTTTGGACAGGGTCTCAACTGGCCTGAATCGCTGTGATCCTCCAATGTTTACTTTCTGTGTAGCTGGCATGACAGGCATGTGCCCCCGTGACCAGCTTTCCCCTTCTTTCTTTTCCCCTCCCTTCCCCCTTCCCCTCGCTCTCCTTCCTTCCTCTCTCCCTTCCTTTTTTTTTTTTTTTATAATTCATTCATCAATTAATTTTTTGGAGCTTGAACTCAGGGCCTTGAGCTCTTACTTGGCTTTTTTGCTCACACTTAAGCCATACCTCCAGCTTGACTTTTTTGCTGGTTAATTGAAGATAAGAATCTCCCAAGGACTTTTCTGCCCAGATTGTCTTCAGATTTGGATCCTCAGATCCCACTGTCCCAAGTAGCTGGGACTGTAGGCATGAGCCATTGCACCTGGCCAGTAGAGTTCACAAGTGGGCTTCAGTGCGGCCTCTTCTGCAACTGGGTGGAAACTTGTGGTGTCAGCTGTCAGTGCCTGCCTGGAGTGTGGTAATCACCACATTTTGAACAGCACTTCCACACAGAATTTTATTTTCAGGAGTACGTTTTAGGTTAGACATGGCACTGCACTACATTAAGTCAGGACCATCGGCTCTTGCTCCTCTGAGTTTCTCTCTTTTCTCTTCCAGGGGGATTTCATTCTGAAGATCGAGCCTCCCCTGGGGTGGAGTTTTGGTAAGTTTGTGGAATAGCCAGACGCAGTTGGTAAAGGGCCACGTTCTGTGCTGAGTGTGGATTTGGACTGGCAGTGTGCTAGGGCTGCTAATACACTCAGGATTCGTGTCTGGCGTGACTTGAGTTTGGATTTACTTAGCTTTCCTGAAGGCTGCTTGTCATTTCTCCTAACGTGTATGCTGAGCCTCTCTTTGGAAACCCTGCCTTCGTGCTTTTGCTTGTTACACAGGCAGAACAGCCTGGGACCCAGGTTTTCTGGTTGGGTTGGCTGTTAGTTTTAGAGACAGGATCTCCTTACATATTGCAGGCTGGCCTTGAATTCTCAATCCTTCTACCTCAACCTCCTAGGTGCCAGGATTACAGGTGTATCCAATCACTCCCACCCATCTTTGAAAGCCTGTGTGTGTGTGTGTGTGTGTGTGTGTGTGTGTGTGTGCTGGTCCTTAGGCTTGAACTCAAGGCCCATGCACTATCCCTGAGCTTTTGCGATTAAGGTTGATTACTTGAGAGATAAGTGTTCTCATGGACTTTTCTGCCTGGGCTAGCTTTGAACTGTGATCCCCAGATCTCAGCCTCCTGAGTAGCTAGGATTACGGATGGGAACTGCTAGTACCCAGCCAAAAGACTTTTCATGCTGTCTGTGTTCTGCCTGGCACCCTCCAGGGCAAGGCACCAGTGGCTGGGGGTGGGGGTGAGACTTTCTTTAACTTCTGGAGTTTGAATGGTGAGAATGTGTGAAGCATTGGAGCATCAGTGAAGGAGTCTTGGCGTGCGTGGTGGCTGAGCCTTGAGGTGCTCCAGAGCTAAAGCTGGCCTGTGTCTCTCACCCCGTCCCCTCTTGTCCCTGCTTTGTCCCACAGAGCCCACGAGCGTGGAGTTGTATGTGGACGGAGTGAGCGACATCTGCACCAAGGGTGGTGACATCAACTTCGTGTTCACAGGCTTCTCTGTGAACGGAAAGGTTCGGCTTCTAGTCTCTGCCTCTCCTGTGGCTGTCTCCTCACCAGCTGGGTGCCTGTGGCTCACACCTATAATCCTTAGCTACTCAGAGGCTGAGATCTTATGATCTCAGTTCAAAGCCAGCCTGGGCAGGAAAGTCTGTGAGACTCCTGTCTCCATTAGCCACTCAAAACTGGAACTGGAGCTGTGGCTTAAAGTGGCAGAATGCTAGTGGAGCAAAAGAGCCCAGGGACAGCACCCAGGTCCTGAGTTCAAGTCCTACGACCACCACCAACAACCAAAGTCATCTCATCTTTGGAAAGGCAGGATGTTGGATCCCATGGAAACCACAGACAAACTGGGGTGGGGGTGGTCTGTGGGCTCCACACTGTGTTGTGCAGAACTGATGTTTTAGGAGTCAGATTGGGGTGCTGGCTGCCCTTGGGCCTGAGCTGTGGCAAGGATGTGGAATTGAGGAAGCATTCCCAGGACCAGTGCATTGCCCCCACTGCGGGGATAAAAGAGGGAGCTTCCCTGTCCATTTAGATGAGGTTCAGAGGGTAGCTGAGCCCTCTCAGGTCCTTGTGCACACAGGAAGAGTGAATTTGGGGTGCTGCCCCATGCAAACCCGTTTCTGGTCAAGATTCTCAGCACCTTATTTCTTTTTCTTAATTATTTTTGTTGTTGATTGTGGGGCTTGAACTCAGGTCCTGGGTGCTATCCTTGAGCCTCTGTGCTCAAGGCTAGCACTCTACTACTTGAGCCACAGCACCACTTCCAATTTTGGAGTGGTTAATTGTAGATAAGAGTCTCATGGGAACTTTTCTTCTGCTTGGGAGGGCTTCAAACCGCAGTCCTCAGATCTCAGCCTCCTGCGTAGCCAAGACTGCAGGTGTGAGCCACCAGCGCCCGGCTGAATGCAGCATTTCTTTTCTCCCTTCACCTGTGCTCAGGGTTGAGAGGGGCAGACATCCTGTCTTTCCTGGTCTCCATGGTGGGCTTCTGCCCCTTGATACAAGTTGTGAAGCCCCCAGCCCCTTCTCTGGGTGCGCATTTGGTGGGGTCTTGGGTAATTCTTCCTGTGCTTTGTGAAATACTGCAGCACCTTAAACCGATGACATCTTACAGTCAGTGGTGATTTTACTATCTCCTCCCTTCCCCACTTGGAAAAGGTCCCAGGGTTTTTTGTCACCTTTTCCAAGGAGTCCTGGACCTAGAACCATGTTAGGGGTGGGGGGCAGGAGTGGGACATTGGGAAGGGGGAGGCTCCTGCCTTGATGCCCCAGTCTCCTCCCGGTAACCTCCTCTTCCTCACCTCTTTCTCTGTGCAGGTCCTCAGCAGAGGGCAGCCCCTGGGTCCTGCTGGGGTTCAGGTGTCCCTGAGGAGCACAGGCACTGAGGGGAAGATCCAGTCCACCGTCACGCAGCCTGGTGGAAAGTGAGTGGCGGGGGGGAGGGGCAGTACAGAGCCCAGCTTTGAAGCTCGGCTGGGCTGGGCCGGAGCAGGTTGGGGACATTTTGGGTTTAGGAATCCTGCCTTCAGACCCTGATTTGGTCTTTTCCAGCAAGTTCATGGGACCTTTCAGTGCCCCAAATTCCTCCTCTGGAAATGGGCTGCTTAAATATGAGCTCTGGCACATGAAAGACTTGCTGTAGACTGGGCACTAGACCATCACTTAGCTGAGAGAGGTTGGGCCCTGGGGCCCTGGGGCCGAGTGCCTACCCAGGATTAAATCTGGGCTCCCTCCTTTGCTCTTTGAGCCTCACTTTCCTCATCTGTAAATGAGGGAGCCGTGGAACTCACCTCTAAGATTATGGGAAGATAGAGTTGGTGTCATTTCAGAAGCACATGTTTAATAAATGTTTGCTCAACATAGGTTAGCTCGTTATAATTTAAAAACACCCTTTTATCACCATTACCATCAAAACCGTTTGCTGTCAGAACCGATGATTACTTAATTAACCTTGCCGAGTAGAAATTTAAACACTTATTTAGTGGATCTATATCGTTGAGTTGTAAATGTTAACAGATGTGCCAAGATTAATACCAGAGTAGTTGTAACTGCGGAGTTTGAAAACATTCAAATCATTACTAACTCCTTCACTACACTGAACTAATGAAATGGCAGAAGAGAAGTTTATAATGAGTTTGTCAGTAGGTTATCCAATTTAAAATGATTATGGTTGAAATTAGTTTTTGTTTTTCAGTAATGTCTCATTATACTTATTGATGTCTCTCCATCTGTGGGAGGAAGAAGGAACTATGATTTTTCCCCCCCTACACTAGTACAGATCCCAAAATACTTGGGATCACAACTATTTTGGACTATGACATTTTTCGGGTTGGGGTATTTTCATACATAGTGTATATTAGTTTCTCACCGCTGACAAAATACCTGGTGTGAACACAATTTACAGTCTCTTAGCTCTGTTGTTTCTGGGCTGGAAGTGAGGCAGAGATTGATGGCAGGAGGGTTTGGGAGGGCTCAGCTGCTCACCTGGCAGCCTGTAAGCAGAGAGAAACAGAGGAAGAGGCTGGGGACAAGATATACCCTCCCCTACGACCCTCCCCCAGTGACCTACTTCCTGCCATCAGGCTCTACCTTCCCCAGTTTCTACCATCTCCCAGTGGTCCATTGGTGAATCTATCAATGGATTGATCAATCCATAAAGTCAGAGCAGTGCATTGGCACGCCAGATGTTTTGGATTTGGGAGTATTTTGGATTTCAGATGGTCAGATTAAAGATGGCTCAACCTGTAGCTGGGTTGTAAACTATGCTAGAAAGAGTGATTTGAACTTTCTGAATCCTTGTCATCCGTGCTAACTGAACCCAGGACAGGGACTTGTGGTACTGGGTTGCTATGGAAATGAAGTGGAGACTAACCCTTACCAAGGCCAACAGCTGATGGAATTTGCTCAGAGAACAAATCCAACCAGGATTCATAGCTTGTCATCATTTGTTGTCTCTATATTCTCAGGGTCTTGTGTCAATGTCTGCTGATCTGGTTGGTCTCTTTATAACCACCTCCTACTCTCCCCTGCCCACACCCCCTTCTCAAGGGAAACTAAAGGCCTTCCCCTCTTGAGGCCTGGGCACACTCAGCAGGCTCTCAGGCCTTCATGCTCATTGAGCTCCCTAATGGGAAGTTGTGAGAATTCCAGTGTTAACTTTCTTGTCCTGCCCGCCTTCATCCTCAACTGAGTCCTGTGGAGATAGTTAAGTCGTGTTTTGTGTTTCTTAGGTTTGCATTTTTTAAAGTTCTTCCTGGCGATTATGAAATCCTTGCGACTCATCCAACTTGGGCATTGAAAGAGGTGAGTGTTTGAACTGTCCCTTAGCCACGCCCATAACATGCCAGTCAGGAACAGAGGTGGGTCTTCCAGGATGGATGTGAAGAGAATTGGTGGTTTTCCAGTGTGGATCAAGAGTCCAGATGTTTATGAGGCGAGACGTCCAGCGCTAGCAGGGGCCTTGGTGTTGGTTTTCATGGCACACAGCAGTGTTGTCTTCATGCTGTGAGAGCGGTGGCTCTTTTGAGCTAAATCAACACTGGGAACACCTGGTAAGATGTGTTGTTCTCTTTGAGGCTTCAAGAGAAAACTCCAGAGAGACAAACATCACAGAATGTTTGTTCCTGTTAATAGCAAGCTGTGGGGAACCCACTCAGGTCTCACTAAGAGAAGGATGGGCTGTGGTTCCATCGCATGAGGGACTTCTGTATGTGAGCCAGAACAGATGCGGAGCCAGAGCCACGCGTAGCGGGGTCACCACATTTTAGGACCAAGCTGAAGGAAACAGGGTTGTACACATTCATGACAATGGCGCTTACAGATATGGCTTGTGTAGAGAAGTTATAAAGACATGCCTGGGACTAGCAAACACTACATTTATGATGACTGTAGAGGTGAGAAAGTGGGCTTGGGGGTACTCCCTTGGACATGAAAACGTGGTTGTGGTGGCATGCCTGTCTTTCCAGCACTTTGGGGGCAGAGGCTGAGGAGGGGGATTGTGAATCTGAGCCCAGCCTAGGCAACATAGCCAGACTCTTTATCTCGAAAAAACAAGACCAGTAACATACCCTGAAGAGTGATTCCAACCACACTGTAGAGTTGGGGTCCCCCCGGCTGTGATTTCTATACCCACAGATGCAACCGGCCTCACAGTCACCCAACTGCACACTGAAAGCACTTGAAAAGAACTTGCACATGTGGACTTGTTTTTCCTTGTGTAGATGATGCAGTATGATTATTTCCTTGGTGTTCACATTGTATCTGGTATTCTAAGTAGCATAGAGATGACTCGGCTATATGGGGGGTAAGAAGGTTGCCGCACTGGGCCAGCTTGTGTATCTGTGGGTTTGAATGTGGGTCCCCTGCAGAGGGAGGACCACATGTGTAATTCTGTGTGTATGTCTCCTCCTGGTTCCTATGAAGCTTACGTGTGTTCTTGTGCTGTTACACACTTTGCTGGGGTTGTTTTGTTTTTTGAAGCTAACCCCTTTGCTTTGCTTTTATAGGCGAGCACCACAGTGCGGGTAACCAACTCTAATGCCAATGCTGCTGGGCCCCTCGTAGTTGCTGGCTACAATGTGTCTGGCTCCGTCCGGAGTGATGGGGAGCCCATGAAAGGGGTGAAATTTCTTCTCTTTTCTTCTTCGGTGACCAAAGAGGTAAGGATGAGAAAGTGAAGAACAAACCAAATTGTGTGTATTGAGTGAGGGGGGAGATGGGAGAGTACAGGCCTCAGTGTCATGTTGGAAATGCTAGCTGAACCAAGTGCCAGGGGCTCACGCCTGTAATCTTAGCTACTCAGGAGGCTGAGAGCTGAAGATCACTATTCAAAGCTGGCCCAGGCAGGAAAATCCATGAGGCTCCTTATCTCCAATTAACCAGAAGTGACACTGTAGCTCAAAGTGGTGGAGCAAAAAAAATCACAGGGACAGCACCTGGGCTGGCCAAGGTTGATTTACGTCCTTAACCGTGTTCTCTGTTGACTCACTGTAGTTGGATGTCTATAATGGCAGGTATGGAGGTTAGCTTTCTTTTCTTTTCTTGAAAGTTTGAACTCAGCATCTAGAGATTACTAAGCAGGGGAAGTCATGCCCCCAGCCCTTTTGTTTTAGTTATTTAAAAAAAATAATTACTTATTTGTTATTGATCATAGGGCTCGAACTCAGGGCCTGGGCTCTGTCTCTGAACTTTTGTGCTCAAGGCTAGCGCTTTACCACTTTGAGGCATAGCACCACTTCTGGTTTTCTGGTGGTTAATTGGTGATAAGAATCTGATGGTATTTCCTGAGTCTGCTGGCTTTGAACCATGATCCTCAGATCTCAGCCTTCTGAGTAGCTAGGATTATAGGTATGATCTACCAGTATCTGGTTTGTTATAGTTATTTTTGAGGCAGAGGGTCATGCTTTTGCTTGGATTGGCCTTGAATTGCAGTCTATCTCTGGCTTCTAAGTAGCTGGTGTAGTGGCGTGAGGCAGTGCTCAGGGTTTGGACCCCTGTGCATATAAACGTGTCTTTCTAGCTGTTAGGTCTTGGGCTAGTCAATCTGCTCTCAGAGCCACTTTCCCTGGAGAGTAGTGACCCATTGTCAGGAAGGACAGTCTTGTCATTCTAAGAAAACAGCCTGAGCGTAAAGATTTTCCTTCTTTTCATGTATGTGAACACGCTATATAGAAACACATGTACTGACCTGAAACTTGGAGAACTTGCTCTGTCCTCTGGTATGGTAATGTGAACATTCCTTTCCCCTGGTGTAGGATGTTCTGGGCTGCAACGTGTCTCCAGTACCAGGGTTCCAGCCCCAAGATGAGAGCCTGGTGTATCTCTGCTACGCAGTTTCCAGAGAAGATGGTTCCTTCTCCTTCTATTCCCTGCCCAGTGGGGGCTACACTGTGGTGAGAAGCTCTGTTTCTGTTTGCGTTGCTTACAACCTGATACAAGCCAAAGCCATGTGGGTTGTGTTAGCTTTCCTTCATGGTGACAGGATTTATTTTAGCTCACGGTTCTAGTCTGTGGTCAGTTGACCTTTGGTACTGTAACAAGGTAGATTATCATGATGGGAGTAAGACACCTGTTGATCTTGTAATGGCCAGGAAGCACAGAAGGCAAGAGCAAAGCCTGGGCCCCACCATTCCCTTCCAGGCCACACCCCCAGTTTCTCACTTCCTCCCACTAGCCCCTCCCCCCAAGGCTCTACCTGGGACTGGTGACCAGGCATTCAACACATAGGCCTTTGGGGGACATTTCAGATCCAGTCACAAAGAAACAAAGGGTTTGTTTGCCATCTTACAAACACTTTAGCAGACATGGATGAACCGCTCTACCCTGAGATTCTGAAATCTGACATCTTCCAGAATCCAAAATGCTTTGAGCACCAGCCTGATGCCTCAGGGGAAAATTCCAGCACCTGAACATTCCTGCAGTGCCAAATGCTTGTGATCCCAAGTGTTCTGGACATGGTAGGCCCAGCCTGCCTTTGCTTCCTGAGCTCAAATCAGCCGCAGCTACTAGCTGCAGTCAGCATTTTCCCAGCCCCTGAGCCCCTCAGCCCCTCGTCATCTGTGACTGCTGATCACTGGTCAACACTGCCTATCCTGGTAACCATTGCGCCATTCCTTCCAGGTTCCCTTCTACAGAGGTGAGAGGATCACCTTTGACGTGGCACCTTCCAGGCTCGACTTCACAGTGGAGCACGACAGCCTGAGGATTGAGGTGAGACGCTCTCTGCTCTGCCTGGACTCGGGGGTTGTAAACATGTCAAAGAAAAGGCCAGGCTGCGTTGCTAGTGGCTCACGCCCTCCTAGGGGGTCAGGAGGCTGAGGTCTGGGGATTGTGGTTCAAAGCCAGCCCAGGCAAGAAAGTAATGAGGTCCGCAGGTCCACCAGGACAGCGTCATCTGCTCATAGGGGCTGTAGGCTCTGCACACAGCAAGCTTCTAACACAGCCTCTGACGGTGTGTGTATGAATGAGTATGTGGGTAAATGGATTAGGGGATAGCTCTGTGGTAGAGCAGCTGCCCAGTGTGTGTGAGGCCCTGGGTTCCATCTCCAGCAAAACACACACACACGCGCACACGCACACACACACACACGAAGATGCAAATGGATACACGTGTTTTTGGAAGGATCAGTGCCACCTGGATGAACTGGAAGCCATTTTACTTTTTAGAACTCTCTTTCACTCGGCAGTCATTTCTTGAGGACATGGTGTGTTCGGGTGGCTGGATAGTTGAGGTCCTGGCGGGTCTGAAGAGGGCTAGGTGGGTGGTGAACTTGAGGCAGCAGAGGCAGGGGTGGCTGCACCGGGCCCTCCGGAGCGGGCTGAGGTGTGTTCCCACGGAACGCAGTGAAGTACAGGACCATGTGCTGAGCGGTGCCCCTGGGTTGGCAGGGTGAGCAGGCTGCTGGGGGAGAAAGTCAAGTGAAGGCCCTTGACCTTGCAGCGGGGGTCACAGTGCGGGCTGATTCTGGAAGGGTGGGGCAGGGATCCTGGGAAATGGGAGTGGGGAGGAGCAGGAGTTGGGCGTGAGGCAGTGGCCTGGATGCGGGAGGCAAAGTCTGCAGGTTGCTTTGTCAGCTTTGACTGTTGTCCTTGTGTTGGAAATGTGACAATGAAGACAGATGCTGGCCCCCCGGCCAGGAGAAGGCGATGAGAGGTGATGGGTGTGTGTGTGTGTGGGGGCATGATGTGCCGGGCAGGAAGAGGCCTTGGTGGCCCAGGCCCCTGACCGCTCTCTCCCCATCTTCACCGTCCAGCCTGTGTTCCACGTCATGGGATTCTCTGTCACTGGGAGGGTCCTGAACGGACCGGAAGGAGAAGGCGTCCCAGAGGCCGTGGTCACTCTGAACAACCAGATCAAAGGTGGGCAGATTCACTGGCCCCTGGCCTGCTCAAGGAGGAAGGGAATGAAATATGAGTGGTGGGCCTGGGTCTCATGGGCTCCTGTGTAGGTGGCGTGCATGGTGGGTTTTCACGCGTGTCCTGTTCCACAGTGAGGACAAAGGCTGATGGCTCTTTCCGCCTGGAGAACATAACGACGGGGACATACACCATCCACGCCCAGAAGGAGCATCTGCACTTTGAAACCATCACCATCAAGATCGCCCCCAACACCCCACAGCTGGCCGACATCATCGCCACAGGGTAGGTGATGGCGTGTGGGCAGTGGGGGAAAAGACACTGAGCTAACATTCCGGGCCCCACATCCGGTGTTGGTACCTCTTAGGAAATTCATTTGGCATTTTTTTGCCCCAACACCCCCAGCCTTGCACGTTCTAGGTTACCATTGGAGCCATACCCCAGCCCTTTTTGCTTTAGTTACTTTTGATACAGCCTCGTATTTTTCTGGTCCTAGCCTTTCTGCAGCCTCCTCAGTACCTGGATGGTGGGCATGAACCTGCACCATTCCAAACCATAGCCTGCAGGATATGGGCTCTGCAGGGCAGAGGCTAGCAGGGGAAGGCCTGTCCACAGCTGGCAGGGGCATCAGGGACACACTGGGAAGATACTTAGGGGTCCCTCAGCCTAGGAGGTAGTAAGGCTCCAGCTGGGGACAGTTAGGTGACAGGACCACGAGGGTCTGTAGGACCGCTAGGTGGCGCTCTCCAATAGAGGCTGGATGTCTGAACGTCCTGATTGGGCCACAGGTGGCTGTGGGAACCTTAAGTTCCTTAGGTTAGAGCCGGGAGAGCTGGAAGAACAGCAGTCTGAAAGTGTGGTGCTCTGGAGGGGTGGTCCAGGGAGGTCCCCAGGGGTCAAGAGTTAACTGGAGTGAACTGGAGGCAAGTCACCCTCAAAAATTACTGGCTGCTGCTGGGAAGTTGGCCTAGCGGTAGAGTACTTGCGTAGCTTGCACCAAGCCCTGGGTTCGATTCCTCAGAACCACATACACAGAAAACGTTGGAAGTGGTGCTGTGGCTCAAGAGGTAAAGTGCTAGCCTTGAGTAAAAGAAGCTCAGGGACAGTGCCCAGGCCCTGAGTTCAAGCCCCAGCACTGGCTAAATAAATACATAAATAAATAAAAATACTGGCTGCATTTAAGCTGTCCCTTGGTGACTCCCAACCTTTCTGCCTTGTTGGTGATGAGTTCACACACTTGGCCAGCATGCCACCATGGAGCACCGAACATAAACCTATTTCCCATCTCCACCATCCACCCATTTGCTCCAATAAGAAATAATCTCCTCCACACAGCTGCAGGTCACCGTCTGGGCCCCACTCACCCCTGGCTTCCTTCCAGTCCAGGCTCCACCCAGCCACCAGAAAGAGTCTACTTTCAAACTGCCACCATCCTGTCACACCCCGTTGACAATCCTTAAGGGTTTGCCAAGGGATCAGGAGAGAAAGTGCCCTTCCCCTCCCTAGCCAGTCACAGGGCTGTCTCTCTACTGTCCTTGTCACCTGCCTCTAGCCACTTCCGCTGGCTCAGCTTCTCCCCTCCCCCATCCTGGAAGCCAGTCACTTTCTGACCTTGATCTTTCTGGGCAGCCCAGACCCCTGACCTACCCACCTGGTCTGCTCTGGGCTCTTCCTGCCCCAGTGATGATCAAAACCACAGAGTCCTTGCTTGTCTCCCTGAGTAGCACATGGCATGTGCCACATCGGCCAAGAGGGGAGTGGTGACTATCCCTGTGGGCACCATCCACCGTCCCTACTGGCACTGTCACATTAGTGGCTGCCAGCAAGCAGATGTGCCTTGGGGCTTGAACTCAGGGCCTGGGCACTGTTCCTGAGTTTCTTTTTGCTCAAGGCTAGCACTCTTATCTCTTGAGTCACAGTGCCACTTCCGGCTTTTTCTGTTTATGTGGTGCTGAGGAATCGAACCCAGGGCTTCATGCATGCTGGGCAAGTACTCTACCAAGCCACATTCCCAGTCCCTTGAGTCTTATTCTTCATGGTGCTTTACAATTACAAGTTGCTTTCTGTGGTTCTCAGCTACTAAAGAAGTTCAATTTAAGCTTTGCAAGTTCGTTTGTTTTCTGGTACTTAGGGTTGAACTTAGGACTTTGTGCTGGCTAGGCAGGTGCTCTATCATTTGAGCCATGCCCAGGTCTCCAGTCCTTCATGCTTTTCTTTTTAGGTCTGAGACGGGAACTGGAACTTAATGGCTAGCCCCCTACCAACTGAGTCACGCCTCCAACCCCTCTTTATGCTTAAAAAAAATTTCTTTTTGTTAATATTTGGATAGAGTCTTGTGTTTCTCCCTGGGTGCTCCTAGACTAAGATCTTCCTGTTCATGCTTCCCAAATAGCTAGGGTGAGGCACACACCTCCCCCTTCAGCTACTGATTGACATGGGGCCTCACCACCTCTATGTCCCAGCTGGCCTCAAACCTCGATCCTCTTTCTACTTCCTATAGCTGGATGATAGGCATGATCCATGTACCCGGCTTAGCTGTGTGTTTTTCACTTAGGTATCCTCTGTGCGCAAGTCTCTGAGCTGGCTTTTATCCCTGGATCACCTGTGATCACAGAGAGGAGGGCTCCTCTGGTGGCCCTGCCTTGCTCTGTGCACTGGCCAGCAGCAGTGTTTCTTTGGAAGTGTATATAGCTCCTTAGTGTTTAGGGCCAGCTCAGGTTCCAGTCCCCCCATCCCATGCCGATAATCCAGTTTCACATCTTTCATATTGGAAGATTTTCTGAAAATCGCTTCTGCAGTGGGGGGTTGTCAGACATCTCCTGGAGCCGCCCAGCCCTTCCACAGGCCCCTGCAGAAGGAGGCTGCTCTGCTTCTTGTGGGTAGTGCTGTAAAACAGAGCCTCTTGGGGCTGGACCCTGTCTCTGCCTTCAGTCTACACAGTCTGAGGCTTGTGGGCCAGAAGAAGGGCGCGTGTAGGGGCTGCTCAGAGCCGCTCCCTCTTTGCAGCCATAACCGAGTTCTCCTGCGGTCTTCTTGCAGGTTCAGCGTCTGCGGCCACATATCAATTGCACGCTTCCCTGACACTGTCAAGCAGATGAGTAAATACAAGGTGGTGCTGTCATCCCAAGACAAGGACAAGGCGTTGGTCACAGTGGAGGCGGATGCTCAGGGCTCATTTTGCTTCAAAGCAAAACCCGGGGCCTACAAAGTCCAGGTGTGATGAGATTTGTTAGATTTGAAGTATTGGTGAAAAGTAGTTGGCAGAAGAGAAGAGCATTTTGTTTCCAGCTCTTTCTTATTTATGGATTGTCTGTCCTGGGGTTTGAACTCAGGGCTTGGATGCTGTCCCTATAGCTTTTGTACTCAAGGCTAGTGCTCTACCACTTGAGCCACAGCTCCACTTCTGGCCTTTTGGGTAGTTAATTGGAGATCAGAATCTCATGGGCTTTACTTCCTAGCTGGCTTCGAACCATGATCCTCAGATCTCAGCCTCCTGAGTGGCTAGGATCATAGGTGTGAGCCACTGTACCTGGCAGCCAGCTCTTATGTTTTAAGCCTTCCCATCCTTGTGTGTCATGTTGGTGGAGCCCACAGGCATCTGGCTGAAAAATGATGGGGGGGGGTCTATTTCCCTGTGGACTGGGATCACACCGCCCAATCCCAGGCTCCCAGCTGCCCACGAGTACCTAGAGGTCCAAGAGGAGAGCCACGTAAGCTCTTCATGGCTGCTCAGGAAACCTGCATGGCACCTGGCTTCTGGGATTCTAGGCTACTCATCTCCTTCCTCTCTCTGCCTCGGGTCCAGGTGGACTGGCCCTGTGGGATTTGTCCTTCCAGGCAGGCAGAGCAGCTGGGTAGCCGCTGACCTGAGCGTAGCCAGGCCAAGCGAGCAAATGGCCAGACAAGCAGAGGTTGTTCCCCGTGCCCTCAGCCCAGCAGGGAGGAGGGGACTGAGGGGAAGAGGCTGCACTGAGCCTTTGGAGGCCCGAGGACCAACCGGGAAGTGGGATGCTGAGCTGTCATCTTTACTGGCGGGGGTAGAGGGGGGTAAAAGAGGTGGAAAAGAAGAAACATGTTCCTAGCTTGTGTTCGGAGTGACCGAAAGAAGTCAGGGGAAGAAGCCGGCATGGTAATATTCCAGCCAGAGCTCCAGTGAGAGCCGTCAGGGCCACACACCTCTGCTGAAAGTTGATTTTGAATGGAACCACGTTTCCTCCATCCAGATGACTCCCAACTTTGTGGTGGTTATAAAACTAGGCCGCGAGGTGAACACTTGTCCTTCCAAATGGACTCAGCTCTGTGCCTAGAGGAATGTCCTGGTGTCACCAGGGCTGGAGTTGCCCTGCAGCCACTGACTGGCTCCTTGGGTTCCCACAGGTGGTGGTGCCTGAGGCTGAGACCAGAGCCGGGCTGATGCTGAAACCCCAGATGTTTCCTCTCATGGTGACTGACAGGCCTGTGATGGATGTGGCCTTCGTGCAGTTCCTGGCGTCTGTTTCTGGGAAAGTCTCTTGTTTGGGTAAGATGTCAGCTGGAGGCCAGAACAGGTAACAGTGAGTGGCCTGGGAGAAGGGTGTGCAGAAGTGGGACTCATGGGTGTTATTAAAGGAGTGGCCAGTTGTAAACCCAGGGCTTTGGACTACATTTTGCACACAGTTCTTTCTCCCTTCCCCTCCCCTCCCCTCTCCTTTCATTTCCTCTCCTCTCTTTTCCCCTCCCCTCCCCTCCCCTCCCCTCCCCTCCCTCCCCCTCCCCTCCCCTTCCTTCACCTCCCTCCCTCCCCTCCCTCCCTCCCTTTTGTCAGTCCTATGAGGCTTGAATTCCAGGTCTAGGTGCCGTCCCTGAGCTATTCTTTTTTTTTTTGGCCAGTCCTGGGCCTTGGACTCAGGGCCTGAGCACTGTCCCTGGCTTCTTTATGCTCAAGGCCAGCACTCTGCCACCTGAGCCACAGCGCCACTTCTGGCCATTTTCTATATATGTGGTGCTGGGGAATCGAACCCAGGGCTTCATGTATATGAGGCAAGCACTCTTGCCACTAGGCCATATTCCCAGCCCCCTGAGCTATTCTTGTTCAGGGTTAGTGCTCTGCCACTTTGGGCCACAGCTCCATTTCCGGTTTTCTGGTGGTTCATTGGAGATAAGAGTCTCACAGACTTTCCTGTTTGGGCTGCCTTTGAACTTCAATCCTCAGATCTCAGCCTTCTGAGCAGTTAGGTTGATAGGTGTGAGCTACCAGCGCCCGGCTACACAGTTCTTTCTGAATGATTGCACGGGCAGGTGCCTGACAATTTTCTGCAGTGTTTCTGCCTTGGCCTGCAAGGATCCTGTAGGTTTCCTTTTAGGGTAGACACAGGCCCAGGTTTCAGTCCCAGTTCTTGTCTTACCAGCTACGAGGCTGCAAGCCTCAGTTTCTCCGTCTATGGGTTTCCAGTGGGGCTTCAACAGGACTCTGACACCCAGACGTGTAGCACTGTGGGCACGTGCTGCAACCGAGTCCTGACCCTGTAGCTATGTGACCTTACCAAGTTCCTTAAGCCCCCTGTTCTTTTGAGTCTCATCTGTGACACCAATAACACTGGGATGAGTGGATCGGTGTTCATTAGTCACTCTTGCATTGCTGTGAACAAAATTCCCAAGACAAGCAGCTCATGGGGGAAGGATGGATTTTCACTCATGGTTTCAGAGGTGTCCATTCGTTGTGGCGGAGCAGAGTGGCTCATGTGAGGCCACCTGCGGGGGGGGGACAGGCAGCCCCTCTAACTTAGCCCCACTCATGATAACGCCCATCTCCTGGTGCTGCCGCTGTATTGCAAATGGGTCGATATGGGGTCAGAGCCCTGGGGATCTGCTGGGGTTTGGGGAGGTCATCAGACCCAGCTGGAGGCTGCCCATGGTCACGGCGAACCTGGAAGTTCACATTGGCCGCACTGCCCTGGCAGAGTACTGTCAGGAAGAGCCAGCCCTCTGCCCCCTCCCCTCTGCTCCCTCCCCTCTGCTCTCCCTCCCCCTTGCTCCCTCCCCTCTGCTCCCTCCCTTCTGCTTTCCCCTCCCCTCTGGTTTTTTCTCTGCTCCCGTGGTGCTTCTTAGATGTCACCCCAGTCTCTCCTGTCTCAGTAGGTGTCCTATAACTGTGGCTCTGGGTTCCCCCCTTTTCTCCTGGCTCTGACAGGCTGCTTGGTGAGTGATGGAGCCTCCCTCACCATCGGCACCTTCACCGCTTGCCTCTGACCTTGGCTTTGCTAGGGCGCTGCCCACCTGCCACTCTGGGGCTGTTACACCCAGCCCTTTTGTCTTTTCTCCGCAGACACCTGTGGTGACCTGCTGGTGACGCTGCAGTCCTTGAGTCGCCAGGGCGAGAAGCGGAGCCTCCAGCTCTCGGGCAAGGTCAACTCCATGACTTTCACATTCGATAACGTTCTGCCAGGGAAATACAAAGGTGAGAAGCGCAGGTGCTGCCTCCTGTGTCTGTGAACTTCCCCAAGCCTCCTGTCTGCTTCTGGGAAGGTGCCACAGTCATGCCATTTTATTTCTGAATGTCAGAGCGGAGGGTGTGACATACATCCATCCAGGCATGATTGTGGCTAGTTGCTCAGGCCTCCCCAGTCTGCTGACCCTCAGAGAAATGGCCACAGCACAGACTTTCTGCAGAAAGCCCTCTTGCCTTGCCTTCTCAGAGCAGCTGGGAGCCACTGGTATGAATAGCTTCTGAAGTAGACCTGTGGTTCTGGGCACTGTAGTTCTGTCCTGTTTGAGCTACAACCCTAGGGGCTCACTGCCTGTGTGTGTAGAAAGTGGCCACACCATTATTTTTTGTGTCAAACTACAATGGCGGAGGTTAGTAGCTGAGCCCTACAGAGCTGCAAATAAAACAGGCTTGGTGTCAGGCACCTGCAGTCCCAGCTACTTGGGGCCGAGGCAGGAGCCCCTGAGCAGTTGTAGGCCAGCCTGGGAAATTGCAGTGAGACCCCCTATAGCCAAACAAAACCAATCAAGTCTCCAGGTCCCCTGCATTTCTTTCTTGCAGCCCAACCTTTGCAGCCTCGTTGGATTTCTTTGTTGGTGTTTGTGGTTGTTGGTCTGTTTTGCTTTAGCCATAATCTGTTCTGAGCATCAGTGCCTGTATGTATAAATTTGTGTATGTTTGTGTGGATATATGTACACACACCATTTTATGTTTGTGCTGCAGTCCAGGCTGTCCTTGAACTTTCAGTCTCCTGCCTCGCCTCCCAAGTGCTGGGATTCCAGGCGTGCGCCACCGTGCCTGGCTCGGGCACACACAACACTCTGTTACAGTTAGGTCGTACCTGCCAGGGCCCCTGGGGGTGCGCAGTGGTTGCTGCTCGGGGCCCATGTGTCTCTGGTTGCTTTGCAGCCAGCATCATGCACGAGGACTGGTGCTGGAAGAACAAGAGCCTGGAGGTAGAAGTTCTGGAGGACGACGTGTCGGCCGTGGAGTTTCGGCAGACGGGTTACATGCTGAGGTGCTCCCTGTCTCACGCCATCACGCTGGTACGTGCGTGCCGTGACAGGAGATTCAGCTGGTAGACATTGGGATGTTGTGGTTGTGGTGGAATCAGGGTCCTTTTGTGCCCTACCTGTTCGGGGAGTCTTTCAGTGGAAAGGCGCTTGCCTGCCTTGTAGTGGCTCCATGCTGCATCTTGGCTGGAGGCTGTGGGTGTAGACAAGCGTGTTGGTGTCTTGTGCTTTGAGCAAGTTCACTTCCTGTTTCTGAGCCTCGATTTTCTCTTATCATAACCTCTGCTTCTCAGGTTCTCAGTAAATCTCTTAGTGTTCATCGTTTCCCTGGCGAGCACTGCTGTTTCTTACGAAGTGCAGAGGGCAGAGCTGTCCTCTTATTGGCTGGCCTGGCCTGATGGCAGCCATCATCCGCATCCTGGGGAAGGGAACAGCTGTGTCCTCTGCCCAGGAGTTTGTTTGTTCTTGTTTTTCTCACTTGCAGTGCTGGGGATTAAACCTAGGGCCTGGTGCATGCTGAGTCCTAGACCTACTGATAAGTTTGATTTTTGTTTAACTATTGTTAGGTAGTTGTACAAAGAGGTTATAATTCCATAAATCAAGTTATGAGTACCGAGCATTGCCAACAATGTTATCCTTGCCCTCTTCCCATGCCTACCCTCAAGTTATATAGCTCCGTTTTTATATAATGTACCTTGAATATAATGAATCCATTCCTCCTTCTATTCTACAGGTGAGTTTTATGTGATTTTTTTGACATTGAACAAGTGGTATTTGACATAGTCAGATCCTAGTAGGAAAACTGAGGCAAATGACAGATAAGCAATTGCTGATGTTAGACAGCAGAGGAATTGCAACAGGCTTCCAGTATTCATCTACTCCTTAACTACCACAGGAGGAGATGGGTTCATGTTCAGTTGGGAAGAGGTGGAAGGTACTCCTTACTGTGAACCCTATAGACGTCCATCACCTGTACATGGAGATCTGTGTTCTGTGACAATGGCCAGCCAGGCCCCTGCCTAACCTCCACACTCTGCTGCTGGTGGGCCCCGGCCACACTGGCCTTCTCCAGTTCCAGCCCACGTTCTTCCCCTCCACCATGCTGGAGGGGGCATCTTTTCCACAAAGCCAGGCAGCTTTTTCTCCTGGTGCAGGCTGTAATCCCAGTGTTTCCCACTCAGAAGAGGTGCCCCAGACCAGGAAACCTGGGAGCTGCCAAGGGCCATCCCTCCCTTGCTCCATTCTATTTTTCTCTGAGCTCTAGTGCTTCCTAGCTGAAGTCACTAATTCATTTATTGAGATGCTGAATTTATTATTTCTCAAATTGAAAGTTAAGTCTCACCCCCATCCAGGCTCCTCCTCCAAGGGTCATCCCAAGTCTCCCTTGGGATGGCCACAGGCCCCACTTTGCCCAGGCCCTGCCTCCCAAGGCCCCACCCCTGAGACCCTGCCTCCCCAGGCCCCGCCCCTGAGGCCCTTCCTGGTGCCCATCTAATAGCCTTGCTCCATAAACAGGAGTGAATTGGCTGGCAAGAGCACATATTTGTGGGACATTTTTGAAGGTTTTAATTTTCCTGTGGCACCCAACGGCTCAGATGATTAATGGACAAAACAGATGAATGGTTAGGAACAGAAATATTATTAATCATCGCGGTGTCCCCATCTCACCATAAGTCACTGTGCTGGCTCTGGTCCCTCAGGAGTTCTACCAGGATGGAAATGGACCTGAGAACGTGGGGATTTACAACCTCTCCAAAGGAGTGAATCGCTTCTGCCTGTCCAAGCCCGGTAGGTCCCCAGGGTTGATGGGCCATGAGGTGGGGAGGGCCCCCAGATTGGCTTTCCTACCTTGGTTCTGTAGCATCAGGAAATGTTGTCAGCATTGGTTGGATTTGGTCTTCCTGTGCGGGCAGCCGTTCTGCCCTCTTGGGTTTGCGCTGAGTAGAGACGTAGAACCTTGGCCCGTGACATCCTAGTGGTCTCACAGGAATTAAATCATCTCCCACTTTGCCAGAATCCTACAGTGGCTTCTCTCTCTTTGCTTTATTGAGAGAGAATTTGCACCCCATATTCAGTCCACTCACTTGGGGGTGGTAGCATCTTTCAGTTGCAGAACACCAATCCGGCATGCCGAGGACCTGACCTGAGTTTAACCCAGCACTATAGCGCAAAACCAAGCAAAATAATCACTCAATTAAGACATGCAGTGCAATGATTTTCTGTACATTAACAAGTCCTGCTATCTTCATCAGAACCTAGCCTTAGGACATTTTCATGGCCCCCAGTAAAGTCCTTTGTGCTTAGTGATAGTTGAGTACCATTTCAGTTCTCAGCAGTAACTTCTCTGTGTCCCTTCTACCCAGTGTTCCTGTTGGGTGTGGCTCCTTCCATGTAAAATGTTGCTGCTGAGGCTCATGTGCATGGTGGCTTGTGCCTTTTCCTTGCTGCATCGTATTCCATGGTGTGGCTTTAGGACAGTTGGATTTATTTCCTGTGGTTGGACATGGGCACCATGTAGGAGACCAGGGTCTTTTATAGAGGCATAGGACATCCTCTGTGATGGAAGAGATCAGCTAGCCTCCCGTGGTAGGGAGTAGCTAACCAGCTGGGTGGCAGGAGCTTGTTCTGTTCTCCAACTAGCACGCTCCCTGCCTCCACCTGGGCCGTACCTGGCTTGGCCCTTCTTACCCTTAGTTCTTGGTGGATGCCACTTCTGCGGAGGGCAGTTCTATGGGGTATTGAGGCCTTCCTCCTGCTCTAAGCAAGTCTTTTGTTTTTAACTTTATCAATTGATTGATTTTATGCTGTTCCTGGGGCTTGAACCCAGGGCCAGGGCACTGGGCTTTTTTCCCCTTAAGGCTAGCACTGTGCCACTTGAGCTATTTCTTTGTTTTTAGCTTGGGGCTTGGACTCAGGGCCTGAGCACTGTCCCCGGCTTCTTTTGGTCAAGGCTAGCACTCTACCAGTTGAGCCACAGCACCACTTCTGGCTTTTTCTGTGTATGTGGTGCTGAGGAATGGAACCCAGGGCTTCATGCATGCTAGGCAAGCACTCTGTACCACTAGGCCACATTCCCAGCCCATTTCTCACTTTTTTTTGATGCTTGACTGGAGATAGGAGTCTCACAGACTTCCCTGAAGCTGGCTTTGAGCTGAGCTCCTCAGATTTCAGCATCCTGAGTAGGATTACAGGTGTGAGCCACCAGTGCCGGGCTTGTTTCGGGTTTTAAATGAGAGGAGCTAACTCCACATTTCTGGTATTGAAATTGCTTCATGTAGTCAGCATCATTCTCTGAAAAAGGCTTCCTGTTTCCTGCCTGCAGGTGTGTACAAAGTGACCCCTCGTTCCTGCCACCGCTTTGAGCAGGCCTTCTACACCTATGACACGTAAGCCCAGACTGTGGGGTGCACTCTGCCATGGGGAGGAGGGCAAGACATGGCCTTGTCTTTATGTTTTTGAGCTTTTGTGGAAGAAGCAAGGCCAGGCCAGACATATCTTGGTTTCCTTTTTTTTTTTTTTTTGCCAGTCCTGGAGCTTGAATTTAAGGCCTTGGCACCATCCCTGAGCTTCTTTTGTTCAATGCTAGTGCTCTACCACTTGAGCCACAGCACCATTTCTGGCTTTTTCTGTGCATGTGGTACTGAGGAATTGAGCACTGGGCTTCATGCAAGCTAGTCAAAGCACTAAACTACTAAGCCACTTTTTCAGCCCTCATATCTTGGTTTCTAGATAAGGGTTTTCAGATGCCTAGATGCCTAGGCTATCCCTGGGAAGTGGGAAGGTAGAATTACTTTACTGTTTTGAAAGACCTTGTGGATGTGAGTTAATTAGTCCCAAATTAAGAGTCGCGTCCTGTCGTCTTCTGCTCGGCTGGGCCCTGCGCAAACGACCAGGCGGCGCTGCCAGCGGCTCCCTCCCTTCTCCCATGCGTAGGTCTTCTCCCAGCATCTTGACGTTGACAGCCATTCGCCACCACGTCCTAGGGACGATCACCACTGACAAGATGATGGATGTCACCGTGACCATCAAGTGAGAGGGTGTCCCGCGGTGACGGGGGTGGGGTGGGGAATGAGGCCCTGGGGTGCTGGATGCTCATTTCCAGATGTGTGCCAGGTGGCCTCCCTCATCCCACAGAGCCACAGTGCACTGTGGCCTGCAGATTTTCTCTTGTGATGCAGGTGTTGGCCATGGCGAGGGCCCTGGCCAGCCCTGTTCCATCCCGAGCTTCTGCTTGAACTCCTTGTATTTCTTTGCTAAGGATAAAAAATAATCACTTGGACTTTCTTCATTGTATATCAAGTGTGTTCACGAAAGAACTTGCCCATTTTTCTTTGGCCTTTTTGTTGAAGCTTGGAAATAGAGGAGGGTCATGAGAGAGACAAGTGTTTGAAAGGCTGGCTAGCCCTCATGAGGGTTGTGCTCACAGACTGTCACCTTTCGGTGGATTTTCTACAGTGTGAGGGTGTTTGCCCCAGTTTTCTCACAAGTAACTGTCACATAGAAAGGAATTCTTAAGGGGCTTAAGTTGCACACACACACACACACACACATACACACACACACAGCGAGAGAGAGAGAGAGAGAGAGAGAGAGAGAGAGAGAGATTGAGGAAATAGGAGCTCAGGGTAACTTGCTGGCTATTTCTCCTGTTCCTTTTATTCTTTTTCTCTTGTACCCCCTCAAATGGTAGGCGCACACCACTGTACCCAACTTCTATTAGTTGAAATGGGATCTTGGGAACTTTTTTGCCTGAGCTGGCCTTGAACCTTGATCTTCCTGATCTCTGGGTAGCTAGAATTACAGGTGTGAGCTACCACATTTGCCTTTTGTTGTTTCCCCCAGCGCTTTGGTCTTTATTTTTGGAAAGCTGCCCTCCTGCCTTTGTCTCCTGAGTGCTGGGGTTGTGGGGGTGCCCCTCGTGCCTGGATGTTTTTCTCAGCGCTTTGGTCTCATCTGTCTGTTGCTTTCCCGAGTCTTCACAGCAGCCTTGGCTCTGGCCCTAGCTATTACTGTGGGGCTGTGTCCTCCATGTAGCAGCCAGAGCAATCATCTCCTTCCTCAACTTAAAGCGCCAGTGGCTTCCTAACCCCTCGATTTCTATCTAGGGTCATCCCCAAGCCCTGTGGATCGTAGTTTGACCCTGTGTTGCCCTATGAGTCTCTCTGGCCACTTCTGGAAGCTGTCTGCCCCAGGCTGCTTTGTTCTCTGCGCTGTCCCTGAACTCTGCAGTCTGCCTGCCCTCTTCCCTCCCCATGTCCTGAAGCCCCAGGTTGGGCTCCCCCCATCCCTGCCGGTCTCCCCTCAGTGTCCCCTTGCTAGAAAGGCCTTGCCCCACTGCTGTGGAAAGCGGCTTTCGGCGTCTCCCTCCTTCCATGCTGCACTGGCTTTCTTCATCACCATTGATATCTGATTTTATTTTCCTGTTGGGCCAGGGGACATAGTCTGTTTTCCTCAGTTGTGGATCTCTAGCTCTTCAGCTCAGGGGCTTCGCAGTGAAGGTCAGGACAGCAGCACTGAGAACTCCCCAACACATTTCCATCCCAGCCCAGGTCTAGCAGCCCCTGCTTATAGCACTGACAAGCCCAGGTTCTGTTAAACTATTAGTGCTTATCAAACATGGGGGAAGAAAAACACAGGGAAAGCCAGGCACTTGGTGGCTCACTCCTGTAATTGGCTACTCAGGAGGCTGAGATCTGAGGATCACAGTTCAAAGCTAGGCCAGGCAGGAAAGTCCCTGGGACTCTTCATGGAACCAGCAAAAAGCCAGAAGTAGAGGTTTGACTTAAGGGTCAGCACCTAGGCTCTGAGTTCAAGCCCCAGTTTAAAAAAAAAAAAGTCATAGGCACTGCACCCCTTGTTGTCATTGTAAGGTATTTGGGGTTTGTTCCCAGGTGTCCCCTTGGAAACGTTAGGGACACTTAGACTGACCACAGGGACAGGCACATCTTGCCTCTCCCCGCCCCTCCCAGGTCTTCCATCGACAGCGAGCCGGCCTTGGTCCTGGGCCCTCTGAAGTCTGCGCAGGAGCTGCGCAGAGAACAGCAGCTGGCCGAGATCGAGACCCGCAGGCAGGAGAGGGAGAAGAATGGCAAAGAGGAAGGCGAGGAAGGAAGGGCCAAGCCTCCCGGCCAAGAGATGGTGGACGAGTTACAAGGCCCCTTCTCTTACGACTTCTCTTACTGGGCCCGGTAAGCACCCATGTTCCTCTCCAGCGGCTTCTGTCCCACAGGGACACAAGCAGCCCCACTGATGTCCCATAACTCCTCTAGGTCTGGAGAGAAAATCACAGTTACGCCCTCGTCTAAAGAGCTGCTCTTCTACCCTCCCTCCATGGAAGCCACTGTCAGTGGAGGTACCGGGCCACCCAGTCATGTCTGTAAGCCATTTGAATGGCTTCTCCCCTTCTGTCTGTAGCCTAAGAGGTTGGAGGAGGAGGAGGAAGAGGAGGAGAATCCAGCTTGGTGTTAGGTCTGCCTGCTCAAGTCCTCAGCAGCTGAGCAAGACCTCGGAGGGTTGGGGAGACACCTGGGGTACTGGCCTCACATGCAGCTTGCCTCTCAGTTTTCATGTTTCAGTTCTGGGTTCTTCTTTCATGGGAAACTTCCAGTAACAAAACGTCTCCCATCTGTGTACCTCAGCCCTGTTCTTAGGTGTCTGTCTTTCTTTTCTAGAAAGCTGCCCCGGGAAGCTGATTGAGATCCACGGGAAGGCAGGCTTGTTCCTGGAGGGCCAGATCCACCCAGAGCTGGAAGGAGTGGAGATCGTCATCAGCGAGAAGGGGGCGAGTTCACCCTTGATCACAGTCTTTACTGATGACAAAGGGGCCTACAGGTAAGCGCCTGAGTAGGACAGACGCCCTTGCTTGAGCCTGACCACTAGGGGGCGTCCTGGAGAGGCCACACGTCCTCTGCCATCAGAAACCGCCATTCCAAGTGTTTTGCCTTCTTTCTCCTAGTGTGGGGCCGCTGCACAGCGACCTGGAGTACACCGTGACCTCCCAGAAGGAAGGCTACGTCTTAACCCCGGTGGATGGAACTGTCGGAGACTTCAAGGCTTTCGCCTTGGCTGGCGTGAGCTTCGAGGTACCTCTGTGTTTCCAAAGGGGCAGCTTCACTGAGGTGGAAACTGCCCTCTAAATGCTAGTGTGACAGTTTCCACATGTGCCCATGCCTTGAAAACGCCATCGTCATGGAAATGATGAGCAAACTCGTCACTTCTGTAGCCTGCTCTTCCTACCTGCTGTGTGTCCTCTGCTTGCTTGCTTTTTCTTTTTTGCAATAACTGATATTTGAACTCAGGACCTGGTGTTTGCTGAGAGGACACTCTACCACTCGAGCCACTCTGTCAACCCCGTTTTCCATTGCTTATTTTTGAGATAGGGTCTCATGTTAGGTCTGGACCTGATTCTCTGGTTTTTGCTTCTTTTGGTCACTTGGATGCCAGGCATTTTTCACTATACCCAGCCATTGTGCTTCTCCATGGCTTGGGATGATGGGTGCTTCCACCGTTGATTGAGATGGAGTCCCCTGAACTTCGAGTGGTTCCTTAGCCTTTGCCTCTCAAGCAACTAGGATAATAGGCTTGAGTCACCATACCTGGCTTTACTGCTTATTTTAGAGATGGAGTTTTGTTTTTTGCCGGTGTGTACCTGGAATCCACCTATTTCAGGCTTCTTGTCATAGCTGGGATGATGAATGCTTACCCCCATACCCAGCTTCTTCCCTTGAAATGGAATATTGTAGACATTTTTGCCCAGGATGGCCTTGAACCATGAACCTTCTGACTTTGGTCTCCCAAGTAGGTGAGATTACAAGTGTGAGCCACTGGCACTTAGCCTGTCACCTGCTTTCTGTCTCTGTCTGCTTGCTTTCACTCCCTAGTAGTTTTGTACAAATGGCATTGTATGCAGTGTACTTGCTTGCTTCTGGCCTCCTTCACTCAGCATGCTTTGGCAAGATGTTGGCTTTCCCATGGTTGTACACATGTGGGAAGCCCCTGAAGCTGCTGATTTGAACTCATCTGGGCAGAAGGGTGCAAGATGCTCCTCAGTGTGTTTGCTATCTGTCTCTTGTCCACCTGTCCTTTTTAGGAAGATATGAGGGATGTGTTGTGCAAAGTATATCTGGAAATCCTTGCCCACGACTATTTATAAACTGCAGGCTAAAGGAAAAGTCACATATGGACACCAAGCGTTACATTATTGAATGTGTTGTAAACCAGACTAGGAACAACTTTCCTACTGTAAATGACACCCCCGGTCTGCAGGGGACTCCCAGCTCAGATGACACCCCGTAGACACATGTGGACAGAGGAAATGCCATGATTAGCCAGGAAGATGCCCTTGGCCTCGGGTCACCAGTGACATTGTTTCCGGGTTAGATTTACAATACTTCAGTCCACATCACATTTTTACTCGTGAGGCTGTGTTTTCCCAGGTGTGGATAACTTAAATGTGGCATGGCCTCTTTGAACTGCCAGTTGAGAGTCCCTCTGAATGTAGAGTGCACCTCTCCCAGAATTCCTAGGGGTGGCTTATAGAGGGAAAGAGGTAAATGTAGGTGTTTGGGCAGGTGTATATTACTGGGTATAGGGTCGGGTCCCTTTTGCATAACCAAATTGGGCAGCTGGCCTGCCTGCCATGGTAACCCCTGACTCTCCCTTCCCCAGATAAAGGCTGAGGATGACCAGCCCCTTCCCGGGGTCCTCTTGTCCCTCAGTGGCGGTGTCTTCCGCTCCAACCTCCTGACGCAGGACAACGGCATCCTGACCTTCTCAAACCTGGTAAGGCGTCCCGGGGTTTTCCTCTCCCCCAGGCGGGAGCCAGGGGCCATGGCCCAGGGGGCTCCCCCACTTGACATCCTGAGAACACAGAGGCAGCGAGTGCGGCTCAGGTGTAACTTGAGTGTGGCTCTTCCTACAAGTGGGCACTGCTAATCCACGCTCTCTTCCACACGCACGTGTTTTCTGGTCTCCCACTTGTCACCAGAGCAGTGGCATTTATTACCCAGGCCACAGCAGCCCTTCCCTTAGGCTTTGTTTTACTGCAGACCCATTGTGTTTGGTGCTTGGAGATGGGGCAGAGGGGCTTTTAGGAGGATGGCACAGACAGGAAGTGGGCATCGTCAGGGTCACAGGTGTGGCCGTGCCACCACCCAGCCTCCAGTCAGCCCTCTGCCACTTGCTGGGCCTTGTCAGGGCAGTTTCTTGGCCTCTCCGATTCTGTTTGTTCTTTCCTGAACTTCACATACGGCTCTGGCCTCGTGGAGTTGTTGGAGAGCTGCCATTGTCGCACCGCAGTGCCATGGTGAGAGCTGTGCCTGCGGGGTCCCGTTCCTCTCCGCCTGCCTGGGAAGCTCTGGCCATCATGCCTGCGAGCCATCCCCAACGTGCAGCCGGGCTGACTGCACTCGTGTCTCCACAGAGCCCCGGCCAGTACTACTTCAAACCCATGATGAAGGAGTTCCGCTTTGAGCCCTCCTCGCAGATGATTGAGGTGCAGGAGGGGCAGAGCTTGCGGATCACCATCACGGGGTACCGAACGGCCTACAGGTGGGTGCCCCCCTCCTGCCCCCGCCCACGCCCAGGCCCTGAGTTCAAGCCGTATGACTAACAAGCAAAAAATAACTAGATGACTTTTTTTTTATATATAAAGAAGGAAATATGTCTACTTGAATAGAACTTCAAAATGTTGAAAGAAAATATATCGTGTAAAGTTTTTCTCCAGATCTCATCTCCCACCTTCTCAAATTCCCCTTTTGAGGGGTATCTCATGTTTCCCGTTTTTCTGGATACTTTGAGACAGATTATGCAGATACACAGCTGTCCACCAACTGGATGATGACAGATGAATAGATTAGATCTGTATATGTGTGTGTCCATACATTGATAATGCTTGTACAGGAGTGCTAGAGAATCACTCGGTCAGCTGCAGACTAAAATCCCATGAGTTACTTTCATGTGGAGGGCTTCATTATGTGGAAGGTCAGGAGGAATCAGGACAATCTTAATGTTCTGGAATGTCTGGAGAAAGCTGGCTTTGGGAATGGGCCTGGTGCCAACAAGAAGCCAGTCACCACCGGAGCCATCCGTGCCATCAGGGACGGTAAATGTGTCACACTGCCTGCTCCTGGTAAACGCAGGAACGCTGTGCTCTGTCTTCTCTTGTCATGTTAGCTGCTATGGTACCGTGTCGTCTCTAAATGGAGAGCCCGAGCAGGGCGTGGCGGTGGAAGCCATGGGACAGAAGGACTGCAGCATCTATGGGGAAGACACTGTGACGGATGAGGAGGGCAAGTTCAGGTTACGCGGCCTCCTGGTGAGCCTCGGGCAGATTCAGCAATACAGGTGGCCCAGGGTGACCCCAACACTGCCTGCGAGGAGTGGTGGTGGGAAGCAGCAGGGACTAAGAATGAGCTCCAAGCCTCTCGGTCGGCTGACGCTGCCAACATTCCAGATGAGATAGTGAAATGAGGTTTGAAAAGCCTGGGGTTGAGTGGTTGCAGCCTTTGCCAGTGTGTCAGCCAGCGGCCATGGGTTTGGAGAGCATTGAGCCCCTGGGGGGAGTGCGGTGTGAGCGGACCAGAGAGGCCAGGGCCCTAGTAAAGTGGGGCTGGTGACCCAGCTCCACCATCCAGCCACACTGACATGAGAGTAGGCAGAAATCCAACTGTTTGGTGCGCATCCCAATTGGAAGATGTTAACAAATTGTTGAGAGAGAGAGACAGAGAGAGTGAGAGAGCGAGAGAGAGAGAGAAACTTTGAGCTAAGGATTTGTGATTCTTACTGGTTTTCTGAGTATATCCTGTAGACATCCTGAACGCCCTGTCTATTCTGCTGTCTGTGAAATGAGGGTGTGAATCCAGCTCCCTCAGCCTGGCTGGGAGGATTCAATGAGAACATTTAACATGTTCTAATATGGAGTGCTGTCTGGCCCCAAATCAGTACATAGTTAACAAAACAGAAACAGAGCCACTCTTCCTATGGTCCTCCTCTTCCCCCTCCTCTCTCTCTCTCTCTCTCTCTGCCTAGGATCAAACCCAGGACCTTGTGCATGCTAGGCAAGTGTGCTGCCACTTAGCTACATCCCAGTCCTTGCTTTTTGGGGATATGGTCTCGCTATGTAGCACCAGATGACCTGGAAATCTCAGTTTTCTTCATCAGCCTCCCTAATACTGGGATTATAGATGTGTACCCCCGTGCCCAGTTTCTCATTCTAATGTCAGAGGTAGAGAAGGGGCATGGTTAACTTGCATCCCTATCTTGGGTATGATCTGTTTTTTCTTTAGTGTACTAGTGTTTGAACTTGCTAGAGAGGTGCACTACCACTTGAGCCATGTCCCCAAACCTTTTTTTTTTGTCATTCATGAGGCTTGAATTCTGGGCTTGGGTGTTGTCCTTGAGTACTTTAGCTCAAGGCTAGTGCTCTACCACTTGAGCCACAGTGCCACTTCCGGTTATCTGGGGGTTAATTGGAGATAAGAATCTCATGGACTTTCCTGCCCAGGCTGACTTTGAACCATGATCCTTGGATCTCAGCCTCCTGAGTAGCTAGGATGACAGGCCTGAGCCACCCGCGCCACCCGGCCCAACCCTTTATTTTATTATTATTATTTTTAAATAGTGTCATGCTTGGGTCTGGGAATATGGCCTAGTGGCAAAGAGTGCTTGCCTCGTGTACCTGAAGCCCTGGGTTCAATTCCCCAGCACCACATATACAGAAAATGGCCAGAAGTGGCGCTGTGGCTCAAGTGGCAGAGTGCTAGCCTTGAGCAAAAAGAAGCCAGGGACAGTGCTCAGGCCCGAGTCCAAGCCCCAGGACTGGCAAAAAAAAAATAGTCTCATGCTTATAATTGGCTGGGCTGCACTACACTCCTCCTGTTTATGCTTCTGTGGGGCTCAGATGACAGGCAGGAATCACATATCCAGCTTTTCAAAGAGTGCAGTGGAGTCTCACCGCCCTTATTTGTGTTCCTCTAGTTCTCAGACTCCTGAGCAGCAAGTACTATAGATGTTGCCACCATGTCCCGATATTCTACCCAGTTTGCTCTCTCCACTCACCTGGTTACAAGCATTAGAATTGTACATGATCTTTGTTCTCTTCAGTGTCCTGCTGGCCCCCCTGTTCTTTTAAACTCAGGGTTGAGCAGTTCACATTAAACTTACCATAGCTTCCTTCTCCACTGCAAGAGCTCCCTGCAGCCACTGATCACAGGTGCGCCCTCTGCATCTGTGAGAGCCGGCGCAGCACACATTCTCTCTGTGCAAGGCCGCAGTCTGTGAGGTGTACCCCTGACCTGCCTGGTCGGGAGCTTGGGAGGAGGGTGCCATCCTTGCCCTGTGAGGCCTGGAGGCACTGGCCTGGGTTGGGATGAGTGCCTGGGCTCGGTGGTTCCCTTGGCATCTTGGGAGGTGAGAGGCACCACGGTGGGAAGTGGGGATGGAGCGCTCCTGTCCTGGGGAGCAGGCGTTGGTTGGGTGTGGCGGGCTTGGTGGAGAGGTGACTGCCTGTGTTCTTGCAGCCCGGCTGTGTGTACCATGTGCAGCTCAAGGCGGAAGGCAATGACCACATCGAGCGGGCGCTGCCCCACCACCGCATTGTCGAGGTAAGGCCCGCAGCCCTGCGGTGCTCCCTGACCTACTCAACAGCCTCCCAGAGAGCATCCTCCCCTCACCTGGCCCATCTCCCAGGGGGTCCCAGTAACCCCTGAGCCAGTCCAGCAAAGCGAGCTGTGGTGCCTTCCTGCCCATTGCCCCTTGAAGCTCCAGCCCTCATGTCTGTGGGCCAAGCATCTTAAATCACTGTCCGTCTCAGATCAGGAGAGAGGAGGAAGCGAGTGTGGGCTTGCTTGGGAGCCAGGCCTACGATCATCAGGTTCAACCTCCACCCCATCGAGTGAGGATGCAGAGCAGTCAAGCCCTAAAGCAGCCCTCCTCCACCTCCTCGGAAGTGGCCAGGCCTTATCTGAGGGAATGTTCTTCCTCATGGAGGACAACCTCAGTGGCCAGACTGTAGGGCTTGTGTGTGACAAGGACTCTCTGGGTGGCTTCCTTGGGCATAAAGATGGCCAAGGTGTTTGGAAGAGGGATGGTGGCCATTTAGGGCTTTTTGACCTTCGGAAAGTGTTATATGGCACTTGTCATTATTTTTTGCTACTATTGGGGTTTGAACTCATGCCTCAATTTTATTTGGCTTGCTGGCCTGGCTGGCGCTCTACTACCTGAACCATGCCTCCAGCCCTGCCTTTTGATAATTATTTTGAAGATGGGAATCTAGTGAACTCTTCTACACCAGGCTGGCCTTGAACCACAATCCGCCAGATCTCAGTTTCCTGAGTAGCTAGGATTACAAGCATGAGCTACTGGCACCTGGTGACACATGCCCTCTTCAATGGCTGTGTCTCACACCAGATACTTTACAACATCTTCTTTCTCTGCGTGGTGACTTAGAGCAGAGATCAGGGCTGTAGTGGGTAAGTAGGAAAGGAAGGGAGCCCTCCAGGGCCTCACAAACTCACCATGACTGCCAGGCAAGCCTGGGTCTCCCAATCCCACCATGGCTGCCAGGTGAGTTCGCCTTCCTCTTGATTTCCAAGAGAAGCTACAAGACCATGCTTAAACATGTGGGTAGATAATTAAACTTAGAAAGCAAGTGCTGCCGTTCGGTATGATAATTTCTGTGGCTAGGAGTAGCCCCCTCTGTTCCTGTGTGGCCTTGGGCAGTTTCAGAGGCAGCCCTCACTCTGTCCTGAGCTGCAGGCCGCGTGCTGCCCTCGCTCCGTCCTGAGCCAGAGGCTGCTTGCTGCCTCTGCCGCTGGCTCAGTGTAGCCCTCCTTGTCTCTAGGTCGGGAATAACGACATCGATGACATCAATATCATCGTCTTCCGGCAGATCAACCAGTTCGACTTGAGTGGGAACGTGATCACCCCCTCTGAGTATCTGCCCACGCTGTGGGTAAGACCCACATGATGGGGTGTGGTCTGTTTGTGCCCTCCTGGTGCGGGCTTTCCAGAGCTGCCAGGGCAGCTGCCTTTGTGGTGGAGGTTAAGACCCAGCCAGGAGGGTGAGCAGTGCAGTGAGGGGGCTTTAGAACTTTGGCCTAGCTTTACAGGGATTGAAATGATTGAACTCAATGCTCAAGGCCTTGTGCTTTGGGCAGGTGTTGTAGCATTTAATCCATGCCCCTGGCCCTTTTTGCTTTTAGTTAGTTTTTGAGCAGGGTCTCATGTTTACATCCAGGCTGCCTGGCCCACAGTTCTCCTATTTAAGCTTCTCATATAGTACATTACCACCACGCCTAGCTTTTACTGGTTGAGATGGGGTCTTGCAAGCTTCTCTGCCTAGATGAGCCTCAAACCCATCTCTGCCTTCTGAGTAGCTAGAATTATGGATGTGTGCTCCTGTGTCCAGCAGGATTCACATAATTTTCAAATAGGGCTAGCAAAGTCAAATGTCCATGTAGAGGACAACAGAGAACATCCCTGGTCATGGATGTTACCCTCAGACTCCAGTGTGTGGCTCTTGATTGTATGTGTTACAGAGAAAAGTGTCCGCCTGGGCCCTCAGAGGAGCCTCATGGCTTTCACTGGCCTGGACTGGGCCTCCTCCTCCAGCTCCACTGAATATGGTATGAAGACAGGCAGGCAATCTGGAGGTCAAGTTCAGGTGCAGAGGTCAAGTCCAGATCCAGAGGTCAAGTCCAGAGACAGAGGTTTAAGTCCAGAACCAGAGGTCAAGTTCAGGTGCAGAGGTCAATTCCAGAACCAGAAGCCCCCAGGTGCCTCTGTAAGCAGCCTGCAACCCAAATACAGTTAAGCAACTCTTTTGTTTTTTTGTTTTGTTTTGTTTTTGGCCAGTCCTGGTGCTTGGACTCAGGGCCTGAGCACTGTCCCTGGCTTCTTCTTGCTCAAGGCTAGCACTCTGCCACTTGAGCCACAGTGCCACTTCTGGCCATTTTCTGTATATGTGGTGCTGGGGAATCGAACCTAGGGCCTCATGTATACGAGGCAAGCACTCTTGCCACTAGGCCATATCCCCAGCCCAGTTAAGCAACTCTTGAGTCTTAAAAATTCCTTCAGAATTAAGGTCCCATGAAATAGGAGGTGGTGGCAGGCTGGCAAGACCCCCTGCGCTGAGGACAAAGCCCCGACTCCCCAAGTGTAGGCTGTGTGGATTATGGGGCAAGTTCCCTGAGTCTCCATGGGGGCTTGTTTAGTCGTCAGTATCCTCAGCTGTTTTAAAAAGTGCCTGTAGCATGCTTGGCATATTAGAGACATTTGACAGAGGTCAGAAGCTGCTTCTCTGTTCTTTGTAATTGATGCGTTGTCCTGGCGTGTTCTAGAACCTGCAGCCTGACGGGAGAGGAAGGCTCCTCCTGTAGTCTGTGCTCGCGGGGCTTTCCTCCCGGAGCAGCTGTCTGAGGTGCCGCACCGAGTGTGGTGTTTCACTCCTGAGCAACAGCCTCTTCATCTCCACCCCCAGGTGAAACTGTACAAAAGTGAGAACCTGGACAACCCCATCCAGACGGTGTCACTCGGCCAATCTCTCTTCTTCCACTTCCCACCACTGCTCCGAGACGGAGAGGTAATGCCGCCCCTCCCCTCCCGTGACACCCTAGACTGCTTAGCTTGGGAAGGGCTCATCTCCCCTTCTCCTCTTTTGTTGATTTTTATGCCATTACTGGGACTTCAACTGAGAGTCTGGCACTCTGGCTTGGTTTTTTTTCCTGTGCAAGGTTGGTGTTCTGCCACTTGAGCCATAATTCTACTGGGGAGAAATCACTTGGATTTGTCTGCCCAGGTTGGCTTTAAATCACAGTTCTCAAATCTCAATCTGAATAGCTGGGATTACAGGCAGGAGCTACAGGCTCCTCACTGTCTTCTTGATATACTGCTCTGTGGAAGTATGAACTATCTGATTAAGAGAGTCAAAGGAATCAGGCTCTATATGGTTACGTTTTCCCAAGTAACTGTTGCTTTATAAAAAAAGCACAAATTCATGGAGGAGATTTTTGAAAAAGAACAAAACAAACATATACCGGCAGCCAGAAATATCTTCTGCTAACATGTTGATTGCCATCGTTTGGGCCTTGTTCAGGCTGTGTGTGTGTGTGTGTGTGTGTGTGTGTGTGTGTGTGTGTGTATGTGTGTGTATGTTGTACACATGTATGTGAATATTAAAAATATTTACTGCAGTGTCTCAAAGCTAGGGCTACTTTGTACATCATTTTGTCACCCATGCTTTTCAACAAACTGTCCCTCAAAACCACCGTCTCCTTCTGTGTGTACAGAATTACGTTGTGCTTCTGGACTCTACGCTTCCCAGGTCCCAGTACGACTATGTCCTGCCTCAAGTTTCCTTCACTGCCGTGGGCTACCATAAGCACATCACCTTGGTTTTTAATCCCACGGTGAGTAAAGCGGGGAGCTGGGAGCAGTTCCATGGTGGTGAGGGGCAGCCCGCTCATCCCAGCCTCTCAGCCCCAAGTCTCTCCAGCCTGGATTTCCCAGCATGCTATTTTATTTCCTGACACCACTGGGTACTGTTGGGAAGCAGTAGCCAGGGTGGAATCACTCAGGTCAGGGGCTCTGGAGCCCTGGCCCTCCCTCTCCCGTGACCAAGGTACCTGACTACCCAAGCCTGGGAAACAACCGCTGCCTTCCAGGAACTACAGGGAACACAAGCGCATGCAAATGCTGCTAGGGTACAGGCCAACCGGCACAGGCTCTGAGTGTCAAACTGTAGAGAGAAAATTGCAAACAGATGGACAGGGTAGTGTGGGGGTAGAGATCTGCTCATTCTCTTCTTCGTTAAAGTGGCATGGACACTTTGTAGCCTCGTGGTCATCAGGTGATTTGGTCTCAGGACACCTCTGTACATTCAGGTTGTCGAGGAGCTCCGAGAGCTTGGGTTTATGTGGGCTATATCTGTCTCTATGTCGTGTAACTGAAAACCACGGAATTCTGAAAGCTTGACAATTCACCAGCTGGCATCCCTCAGCAGTTCGTGTTCCATGGTCTCAGGAAAAGCCACTGCCCTGCGAGAGGATGACAGTAGCGAAGCAGAGGGGCCTGGGTCTTGTTCTGAGAATGGTTTTGGCCTCATGAACCTCCTCTGGGGGAGGTCCCTGTACTACTTTGAGGTCCTCCTCCCTTCATGAGCTTGTTTTCATCGTTGTCCAAAAGCTTGTGTTTGTTTCCTTTGCAGCATGGGGCTTCCTGGGAGGTTGCCCGTGTCACGGGGCTGTAGCATGAGGGTACCTTCTGTGTCATGTCCGTGTCCAGGAGCAGTCTGGGCTGGCTCACTTCTGTCCATGTGCTCTTGGCTGGTCCTGTGGCTGCACCCAGCTGCAAGAGAGGCTGGGAAACCACGTCTCTTCTCTTGACCCAGATAAAAATGAGAAGAAAGAGAATGGCCCCTAGAGAAGATGTCATTGTCTTGGCTTTGCTTCTTCCTCAGGCCGCAGTGTCTGGGACCGGCTTGCGTATTATCACTGGGCTAGCACCTGCTTACCCATGAGCAGCAGGGATTTCTGTTGTCTGAGTCTGGCTCAGGGCGGCAGCGAGCCGGTGGTGGCGGGGGGGCTGCTCCTTGGTGGGGCTTCTTCATGGCAGTGGCCATGGTGAAGGACCTGTGAGCACTATTTCTCCACTGTACAGTGAGCGCTCAGTTCTTGCAGGATCTGTGGTACCTGGGGGGAGCCGGCGTGGACGGCTAGGTGCATTGTGGGGTGGCCGGTGGCAGGCAAGAGGGAGGCGTATGGCCTCCTTGCTGAGGAGAACCGCTGCTGTTGTGTTTGCAGAGGAAGCTGCCGGAGCAGGACGTCGCACAAGGATCGTACATCGCCCTACCGCTAACGCTGCTGGTCCTGCTGGCCGGTTACAACCATGACAAGGTAGGATGGCAGAGGCCTCCGTGAGACCGGTACCCAGAGAGCAGTTCCCATGGCCGAGGGGGCCCGGGGAGGACCCCCAGCATCCCAGAAGTGACAGTGCATTGGGGACCATTATTATTATTTTCCTCAGTTCCTGTCCACGGGCAGGCAGGGCCTCTAGTGACTTCTGAAGCCTGGATGTGTCCAGGTCTGTGTTGCTCCTGGGTGGGGTCGGCCAGCCTCCCCAGGGTGCTGACTGCCTGGAGATGGGGCGCTGCTGCAGAAGGGCTCCCTGCTGCCTCCCTCACACCCCCTTCCTTCCAGCTCATCCCCTTGCTGCTGCAGCTGGGCAGCCGGCTGCAGGGCGTCCGAGCCCTGGGCCAGGCGTCCTCGGACAGCGGTGGCCCGGAGGACGTCAAGAGACAGGCCAAGAAACAGAAGACCAGGCGCACGTGAGGAAACGCCCACGCAGCCCGTGTCCTACCCGTGTCCCTCCTGTCCCCCCGGGTCCCTTCTGTGGACACGGTGGCCCAGAAACGCCCCCCCACCCCCCATGCAGCCCCATGGTGCAATGCAATGAATGGACCCTCCTGTCACTCTGCTGAGCACAACTTATTTTCTGAGTTGAAGATAATTTATTATTATTATTTTTGTCAGAGAAGTATTTAAGCCACGCCGGTGGCGTGAGAATGTAATTTCTTCCCCATGCGCACTCGTTGGCGGGAAGCGCTCCGGCCTGGGTGGCGGGCGGCTCCGCGGAGGGCCTGTGGGATTTGGCCACCCCTGAGCCCCCTCCGTTCCCTCCGTTCCCTCCGCTTTGCACTCGCCATCACTCTGGTAAAGCCGCAGCCTCCACCCGCGGCCGGGAGGCGCTGTTAGGAGGGCAGATCAATAAAGTCCCATTCATTTGTGTGGTACCTTGTCTCTCTGGTGATGTGACGTTGGTGTGACACACACAGGTGCACAGGTGGAGCCCTGAGCCATGCAGGTGGGGCTGTGGCACCCGTGGCCCCAGGCGGATGGGGACAGCAGGACAGCGGGGATGTTGGACATCAAAGGCTCTGGCATCCGAAGGAGGCGCGTGGCCTAGTTCAGCGTCACCATCACCCTTCAGGAGCATGCGCTGTGTTTGCCAGAGGGGCCAGAAAGATAGTTTGGGGTGAAGTTCCCCAAGTGTTAAGGCCACGTGGAGCCCTCATGTAGAGTAGGCACTGCTTCGTGTAGGATCTGCAGGCATCCCTTGTGCCTGGCAGCTGGTGGGTAGTCCTAGTAGGGGAAAAAAGTAAGAGTGTGGAAGGAGGGAAGGCCGGCCCTCCGCCCAGTGTGCCCTGACAGCCTCGTGGACAGGTACCTGTGGCAGGGAGACCTAGGTGGGCACGCCACGCACAGGCTCCGTGCACAGCCACCTGAGACTAGCAGCCTGGCCCCCGGGCTCTCCCATGGTTTGCTTGGTTACTGCATGAGGGTGAGCTTTGTGCAGTCAGGGAGAAGACATGAGACAATCCATGTCGTCTTTCTACTTCCTATTCCTAGTGGACACCCAGAACTGTCTCTTTAAATGTTAATGACGCTTTTTATCGGTGCTGTGTAAAGGTTAAAAGCTTGTGAAAGACAAGCAAATGTCACTGCTCTGGCTACTTCCAGAAGTCTCCATGAAGTGGCAACCTGTCCCCGTGGCAGGTGGCAGGTCACCCTCGGTGTTCAGCGGGACTTCCGGTGGCATTTCTGAGCACATCTACAAGCTGGGCTCTTAGCCTGTTGTGTCTGGTTTCCTGCATTTTCTGGCACTCTCTGGACAGAATTCTTAAGAAAGGAGCAGAGGTTATCAAGATAAACTATTCCAGAGACACTGGAAAAGTATCAAGTGGCAGCTTGTTGGACAGACTCTTGTATCAACACTTCTGCTTATTGAAATAGCCATACAAATGACCTACAGGCTGGGCGTGGTGGCGTACACCTGTGATCCTGGCTACTTAGGAAGCACAGGTGATAAGCTCCTGATCTAAGGCCAGCCTGGGCAAAAGTACAAGATCCTATCTGGAAACCGAGATAAAGGCAGAAAGCCTGGGGGTGTGGCTCCAGGGGTAGAATGCTTGTCCAGCCAGCACTGAATCTTTGAGTTCACTCTTCAGGGCAATAAGCCCCAAACAGAGCTCCCCAAAAACCTTCATGCGGACATCCCAAGGGGCTTCACAGCTGGCATTGCCCCTTGGTTCCTAAAGGTCTTCTGAGCCCGCCCAGCCAGCTGGCAGAGCCGTGTGTGGCTGCCTAGGGGACCTGGGCTGGCCTGTGGGGAGGGGCAGGGCTTAGAGAGCATCCAGCGCAGCTTGCTGGCCATGTGAGCTTGCTGGGGCCATCTTCAAAGTGGCATCTACAGCCCGGGTCACAACTTGAGAGGACAAAGCTGTCACCGACATCCGAGGGCTTCCAGGCGTGAGACCCCATCCTGCCATTGAGCAATTGAGCCACTCCCAAATGCTATCTATCTTTTCTTTCTCTTTTGGCAGTGCTGAGGTTTGAACTCAAGGCCTCATACTCCCTGGGCAGGAGTTTGACTACTTGGAGCCACACTCCCGGGTGGGCATCTGGACATGCTCTTCCTACTCAGGCCTCCCTTTGAGCTGGGATGACATGATCCCCACCACATCTGGCTCCTCCCTAATTCTTTTTAATGCCAGTCCTGAAGCTTGAACTCAGGGCCTGGCTGCTGTCCCTGAGTTTTTTTTTTTTTTTTTTTTTGCTCAAGGCAAGCACTCTATTACTTGAGCCACACTTCCAATTTTTTTTTAAAGCAGTTAATTGGAGAATAAGAGTCTCATAGACTTTCCTGCCCAGGCTGGCTTTGGACCATGATCCTCAGATCTTAGTCTTCTGAGTAGCTAGGACGACAGGCGTGAACCACCAGCGCCCGGCTTCTCCCCTAATTCTTTACCTAAGGGATCTGTGATGAGGATATATGATTGTACTCCATGTTTCAGAGCACTGTAACTTTTTTATTTGTTTTTGTTTTTGTTGCCAGTCCTGGGGCATGGACTCAGGGCCTGAGCACTGTCCCTGGCTTCTTTTTGCTCAAGGCTAGTACTCTACATCTTGAGCCACAGCTCCACTTCTGGCCTTTTTCTATATATGTGGTGCTGAGGAATCGAACCCAGGGCTTCATGTATACGAGACGAGCACTTTACCACTAGGCCATATTTCCAGTCCCAGAGCACTGTAATTTAATGCAACAGTGTTCAATACGTACCTAGCACATGAATGGACAATGGAGAGGAGACTTCCAAGAGAAAGATACATTTCTAGATGTGTGTTAGTTAAGACTCTTGGTTTCAGAAACCCAACTCTGACTAGCTTGAGCAAAATGGGGGCATTTTCCGTGATGCAGTGGAGAAGCACAGGAGTGTCCCGGGTTCCCCCATTCTGGCTCTTCTGTTTCTGTGTAGACCTTGTACTGTCCTTCATTGAGGCTCCGATAAGACCACTTAGCACCTGCTGCGCACATCCTTCAGTGCAGGTGCGGCCCGCATGACTCCCATCACCACAGCGGCAGGGCAGCTTTGACGGCCGCTGAGAGTGGTCTTCGGAAACTGGCTTTTCCCCACTGGTTCTGCCTGAGGAAGTGCCTCGCATCACCCCGGTTTGTAGCCCCTGTGGGAGAACTTCCAGCTTATGACACCCTATGTCAGCCCCAGGGGAGGCGAGGGCCTAGCGTACCAGCTACCCACACCTATGAGACACACAGTGCCTGGGACACACCATCCCAAAGCTGGGCGCAGTGGGTCAGGCCAGTAATCTCAGCACCCAGAGGCGAAGACAGAAGATTGCCAGGCTCAGGTCGCCTCCCCTGGCGCGGGATTCAGGCTCTACTCTACTCTAATTGCTCACTTTCTCACCCTCTCCCCTGGTCACCCGACCCGCAGGTAAGGCCAGAGTGGAGTAGGGGGCTCAGGAAAGACCTCAGGTGCACGCGGCCGTTCGAGATCCCTTGTCCTCCCTTCTTACCCTCGAAGGAAGCCAGGCGCACACGTATCTCAGAGACGCTTCAAGAGCAAATCTGATTTAGTAAGGGAGTGGCTAGCAGTTGATATAGTAGGGGGTGAGGAGAGAAGAGGTGATCGACCAAAGAGCTGGCGATAGGCTGGCGAGCTTGTCATAGGACCCCCTCATGAGCTAACGTCACTTGCTTAGCACCACCCCAGGGGTGAAAAGCCCGCGAGAATGGGGAGCACATGGGCTGGCGAGAAAGTTGGGGAGCTGTTTGCAAAGCCAGTTCTTCTGGTTCCGGACCCAGAGAATTGTGGCCTGCTTCCGCATTCCCCCAGGGCTGGAGGAAGGGCGGCGTCTCAGGGAGCGCTCTCCATTGCCCTTCCCCCTCAAGGCCAAAGCTGAACCCCAACAGAAGATCATGAGTTTGAGGTCAGCCTGAGCTACATAGCAAGATTTTGTTTTACTCCCTGGTCCCCTATGACTATAAAATAGCCCAGCATTCAGACTGTGGGGTCAAAGAATAGGATAAGCAGCCCATGGGCCAAGATTCAGATTTTATTTTGTCAATAAAGTTTTATTGCAACACGCCATTTGTTCATTTATGTGTCATTGATGGCTACTTTGGACGGACAGTAGCAGAGTGGGGCAGTGTCCATGGAGATTATGTGGCCCACAACATATTCACTGTCTGGTTCTTTTCTGACCAGGGTTTGCCAAGTCTTGGCACAGGGGCAGAGAGGGGGGTCTGTCGCCTCTACGTGTAGAGAAGGCTGGAAGGCCCCCGTTGTGAGGGCCACCTTGATCTTTTTCCCAACACAGCCTGGCTGGATGTAGCCTAAGACTTTTTTGGGATGGAAACGGGACATTAATATTGAATGTTTACAACCCACTCGCTCCAGTTGATTCAATTTAATTTCTACTGTCTCTGGTCACGGACGTCTTATGTTCAAGGGTCAAGGCTGAAGGTCTGTTTTCTGAGGCCTCGGCGTGTATTGATTCTGTGAGATGTATCTCTTTCTGAAAAGAGCATCCCCTGACGTGACAGGAGAGATCACACATCGCTTGTTTTCTGTCCCTTTCTGTTTGGTGAACATGATAAAAATTGTGACCTGGCATTACACAGGGACCCCCCCCCCCCCCCGCATGCATCTCTTAGAAGCAGGACATCTTTGACTTGATTTCTGTTTTCAGCTTGATTTCTGTTGTCAGTGAGGGAGGCAGAATGGGAAATATGTTTCCAGAAACCAGACAGGTGTGAGTTCGAGGCCTGCCTGTGTTACTGACTGGGCTGTATAACGGGGGCGGTGGGGGGAGCTGTCTAGTGTCCCTCAGCCTCGGGCTGTCCAGCAGGAACAATAGGGGGACAAGAGCAACTAGACAGGGCCATCGTGAGAATCAGAGAAATGGCACCTGCGGGGCAGGGTTTCTGGGTCTCGGTTCATGGCACCATCCCTGGGTGCTTGGTTGGTCTCCAACCAAGCTGTGCCATTTGGCAGGTCACAGTGTGATCTGATTGGTCAGTGCTTGTGTCGTGCCAGGTGTTTGGTATTTTGAAAGTCATCACCGTGGCCCTCCCTAAATGCCCTCTACTCAGCCGGCACACCTGAGCGCTGGCTGCTAACAGCTCCCAGCCGTCCCCTTCCCTGGGCAATCACCCACAGAGGGAAGCCACCCAGCCATTAGCCCAGTGGCTCATGAATGTGGCCCAACGCATGGCCGGCCCAGTCCCATGGTGTGGACGGATGGGTGCACAGCCCCTCCTGGACCAGACTGAGGCTGGGCTTGAGGGGCGAGGTGTTCCCTGGCTCTGACGCAGGGTCCTGCCGCTCTCACTTCTCTTAGAAGCCATCCTTAGAAAAGTGACACCCACTCAAGTCCCTGGCTTGAGCTCTGCCCCTGGGAAGGCTGCCCAAGGCCCCTGGTGTCTGACTCTTAGAGAACGCCATCTTTCTGCGACTGCCCAGACTGGGGTCACCCCAGTGAGGAGGAGGGGGGAGCTGGGGGGGGGCACCTGCGGAAAGGTGGTTTGTGGGGTCTGCAGGCAGGCAGGGGCTTGTGGGCGGTGTGATATAAAGACTTCGTCACACACGTTTCTTCTTGGACGTACAAGGATGTGCACACACTCCCAGGGCCTGCACACTCCCTGCGCCCCTGTAGGCCTTGGTGTGATCAGCAGAGTAGATGTGGGACACTGTGTGTGCACATGTGAACAAGCAAGAGGAGACCACAGCTGCACCTCTGGTTCTGTGGCCTCGCTTGGGCTCACCCTGTCCTGCTGCTCAGGACTCTTCAGGCGGTGGGCAGCTGGTGGATGAAGAGGCCCCTCGGAGCCCTGTGTATCAGGGCCCTGGCCTGTCCCTGCCATTACTGGGCCTCCTGGCCTCTGCTGGCTTTGAAGGCCTTCCAACAGTACCATCTGATCTGGGAATGTCTCAGCCTGGGCACAGCCCTCCACCCTCCGGCCATCACCTATTCCTTTGTGACTTATTGGTCCAGCCTGGCCTGCCTCCTGTGGATGCCACCATGAAGTACGCCATATTCCTTGGGAAAGATGGGTTCTGGGGTTGGGTTGGCCTCTGGACCTTGCTCTTGCCCTTGAGATGTGGTGAACACGGAGCCAGTTACTGGCCACTGGTTCCATCCTAAGCCTGCTTAGTAGAGAGCTAGCCTTCCCTTCTTCCCACCTCCTGCCCTGGATTTTCCCAGGCTAGACTACTGCTGCCTGGGTGATGGGTTGGGAAGAAAGATATTAATCCTAGGAGCATTGTTGTATTAGCACCTTTGCTTTTGAGTTACAAACAAGCCGGGTGTGATAGTTCATGCTTGTAATCCCAGCTCCTTGGGAAGCAAGCCCAAGAAGATTGCAGTTTCATATTAGTCCTCTCCTCCCAAAAGCCCCCCCGCTCCCAGACCCAAAACTAGTGAGACCCCATATCAACCTATAGCTGCTGGGTGTGGCAGTACCTTGTAGGAATCTCCTAGGGTGGGAGTGGGGCTCACCTCCTACCCAGGCTCCCCTTCCTTGTCAAGATAGCTCCTGATGTTAAAATAAGGCTCAGTAGTGACGTGGTGGGTTTGCAGGAGAGACAGCCAGAAGCTCTGCCACTTCCTGGCTGTGCAATTGTAGACAGGGATCTGCTGTCTCTGAGCCTCAGTTGCTCCGAGCCTCCCAGCTTCCTGGAAGCAGAGCTGCAGCCGGGCCACCAGGCAGGCTGGAGGGGCTGAGTGGACGAACCCCTGGCTGGCAGCTTTTGGACTGCTGTATTCTATTCTTCCAGTAGGCGGTTCCATGAGGGGCGCACACAGTGCCCAGTGAATGAAAGGTGAAGGATTTGAGGTGTGAGAAGCCTAGAAGTCTAAGATCATTTATTTTTCTTTTTGTTTTATTTCCCCCCCCCCCCCACCATTGCTGCATAAGGAGCAATGAGCAGTAGCATCCAGGACTGACCAGATCAGACAGGGACGTTGCAAAATGCGAATGCAGCTTCCCTTGCTGGAACTTGGAGACTGTAACACACAGCTCTCGTCCCAGTCTAGAATGTTCTATGACCATGAATAGCCTCCCTCCTCCACACTGGTCTGGTCCTGCTTTGGTCAGCACACGCTCAGGCCTGGCTTCAGCTCTGGAAATTTGGGGAGTGGGATGGAAGGGAGATTTCTGGTAGCCACCGAGACTCTCAGCTTTCTCTGACGCAGCCTTTTAGCCTGGGGCAAGCATTTACCAGGTCATCCTCTGGCTTTTGTCGAGTGGCTTTGACAAAAGGAGCCGTTGCTGCAGTGGGTCGGGGACCAGACACTTCATCCGTCGCGCATGTCCGATCCCGAGGCTCGCTCATTCCTCAAGTGCCTTGCTCCGGTGCCGAGGCCATCCATCGCCGGTGAACGTGGCGAGATGTCGCCTCCTTACGGGTGGTGGCTGCTGAGGTCCCATCTGGGCCCAGCGAGGTGAGACGCTCAGAGAATCGGCCCTCTGGGCCACCGAGGTGTGCGAGGAGAGGCTTGGGTGTGCATTTGGTAGGGCTGCTGCAGGAGGGGGCCAGCACGGTCCCTCCTTTCTCTCGCTCTTAGAGTTTAGACTCCTGTCTCCACCGTGTTGAGGGACCCTACTCATTAGCCACGAGATCCCGGGCCGGGGAGCAGATATGGCTCTTCTACCTGTAACCCCCTGTCTTGGTGACAAGCTGGGGTGGGCTAGTACCAGCTCACAAGGGCCAAGTGTTAAACTGAGGATTTTTGCAAACCTGTTGGTAGGTTAAAATTAGTCATCCGGGAAGTAGTTACACCATCATAATCAGCAAACATTACACGTCAAAATCAAGGCTCTCCTCCCTGCCCTACCCCCCTCACCTAGAAAGCCAGCTCAAGATTTGCAGGGACCCGAGGGCTCTGGCCTTAATCTGAGGGGCTGATTATCCCAGGGCTGGGAGGTCTCAGGCTGGCTCCCAGCTACCCCGAGGGCAGTCTGGATGGGATGCCTTCTCTTTCTACTGTCCCATCCCATTTCTCCAGAATGATGTGAACTTGAATCCTTGTCCTCAAATCCTTGCCTTAAGACGAAGCCTGTGTTGTCTCCCTTACAGCTGAGGTCACACAGCTGCCTGTCAGGGAGGTGTTGGTTGAACCTGGCACATTGGAAATGTGTCCATGACCCTGAATGGAGACTGAGTTGAATTGAAAATACCCAACAGAGCACCCTGGATGTGCTTGGAAAACAAGATTGACAGGACCTTGTCCTTCTGCTCACCTGATTGAGGCCATTGATTCCTTCTGGGTCAAGTATCTCACATACCAAAGCAGGTCTGGTGTCCTGGTAAACTAGATCTGATTTACTTTCTTATGGGACCAAGGGAGTTGCTTTGTGGGGCCTTACTGAACCCCAATCAAGGTGTGTCTGTGGGTGTCTATCTGATACCTCTGTTAGTATCAGCCTCTTGGTACTTGGCTTCATTTTGATCTATAGAACAGCTACTCGCAGGCAGCAGGGAACTAGGAATAAGAGAGGGGGGAGAGAAAGAGAGAGAGATGGTACTGTACAAAGCCAGAGACATTTGAGAATGTTTGACACAGTGATATGTCATCCCATCCTGACTGATGGGGAACCTTTTCCAGTATTGGTCTGGAATGTTATTTTCTACCTTCTATTGTAGGTATTTGTATTTCCACTGAGGTGAAAAAATGCAAGGTTCAGAGAGGGGGATTAACTTCCCTAAGGTCACCCAGTTTGGAAAGACCAAATCTGAGATTCATACTCCGTTCTGACTAGTTGCGGAGCCTGCTGTCTTGTCTTCCTCCCGCCTCCTCACTCCTCCCCACCCCCACGCTGGAGGACTTGTGTGATAGAAATTAGGATGGAAGGGTGGAGGGAGAAAGCAGCCGAGTTGACAAATCGGATGAAATGGAAATGAATGTGAATTTAGCCCACCTCCTGCCAAAGCTGCGGCTGTGAAATGTGACAGATCACACGAGACCTGCGTCCTGAGTGTGGGATGTTTTCAGACGAGCAGTTCCAGAGCATTTGCTAAACACTTTGGATGCGTCTTCAAAGACCCCCTCATATTTCATCCAGGCAGGCTGAGCCACATGCTAATGCATGCTAATGTCCCTTTGCGGGAGTCCCGGCCGACTGCTGGCTTTGGTCCCCTATTAAAGCTGCATGTGTTCTTCTGAAAGGATTGATGTCCTGCATCTGGACCAGATGTCAAAGGGCCACAGCTGGGAGGGCCCTTCATCCCCAGCCAACTGGCTTCTTCAGTGACGCCTCCCTGTCAAATGTAATCAATGCTACATCCTCAGTTGGCCTGCCTTCTTGGCAGGAACTGCCTTAGCTGCATTCCCTTTCCCTGCCATTTTGGGCCCATACTGAAGTCCTGACTCCACTTGGGATTGGTTGAGCCCTGAAGCTGTAAGTGGTCTTGGCTCCCTGGCCATTGGTGATTGGCTCAGATGTAGGCCATGTGACCCAAGGAGAACCAATGAGCATCCTTCCCTGGGAATTTTGAGCCTTGGAGTGGGAGAGATGATACACCAGTTCTTAGGTAAGGCTGGGGGCTGTCAGGAGCCACCTCTCCTCCCTTTAGAGAGAAAAAGCAGACATGCAGAGTCAAAGTCCTGTTGAGATTCAAGTGATTTGGTGACTTTGGCTCTGCTGATCGCTTGTCCTCTGACTTTGGTTCAGTGACTATCGTCAAGGTGGAGACCAGAGTCCATGCAGTACAGATGGCATCCCGGTTCAAATCTCTGGTGGGGACTCTGAGGATCCCTTAGCTCAGCTAGGAGGACCCCGCAAGGGAAGCCAGGCTGACTTCTCCCCCAGATGCCCTGCTCCAGCTGCGACTGCTTCAGACACCTTGCAGGCTTCCGCCTGGTGAGCTCGAGATGACCCTGCCTGCAGCTACTCCAGCCCGGCAGAGGTGGTCTTCAATCAGGTCCAAAGGAGTGATACCGGTGGGTGGTTTGGAAGGTGAAGACCCTAGACTCTTGGTGTCCCCAACAAGGAACAAGGGCGCACTAAAGGAAGGTAAAAGAAAGAGCGAGGAATTGAATGGAGAGAATTGGGGAGAAGTTCGTGGTAAGGAGAGTGGGCTGGCCCGATGGAAACAAGGGGTCTGGATGTGGCAGAGATTTTTGGGAAGGGATCTGCGCATGTGCAAAATAATCTTAGCTGTGAGTGTGACCCATATGTATGAAGCCTTAGTTAGTAAGGGTTTTAATTTTTTCCCTCTTGAAAAGTCAGGCTGAGGACAGACACAGACACACACACACAGACACACACAGACACACACACACACACACACACAGAGTTTACTGCACAGGCGCTTTGTCTTGGTTTTTCTATATCTAGGGACCACAAATTACCCACAAGGAGGGTAGATAACATTTAGGGTACTCGTCAAATTACCCACAAGGAGAGTAGATAACATTTAGGGTACTCATGGGGAGATAGATACTAGGGGGCTGACTTCAGAATTTTTTTTTTTTTTTGTGGGGATCCAGGCTTGAACTCGGGGCCTCATGTTCCCTCACTTGGCTTGCTTGCCTGCTTACTCATGATAGGCTCTCTATCACTCCAGTCACGCCTCCAGCCCAGCTATTTGCTGGTTACTCGGAGAAGGAGTCTTACGGGCTTTTCTACCTTGGGCTGGCTTTGCACCCTGGTCCTCTGGGGAAGCCAGAGGCGCCTGTTTCCGCTTTCTTTCCCACACAGCTAACCTGCCTCAGGAGAATGGGGCCTTTGGTGACTCAGCAAAAAAGAAACAAGCAAAAGCTGTGACTGACAGGTGGGAGGGTCACACTGTGATTGCTGCGATGGGTCTGAATACTGGAAGCCGCTCTGTGACTGGTGGGAGCGACAGGTTCATTTACATACCGTATCATCCCACCTCCTTTTTTTTTTGTTTTTTCTGGCTATCAAAACCATGGGGCACCTCACGGTCTCCTCAGACAGCTGGGAAATCTTCAAGCTGGACTTTGAAAAGGTGGTGGACCGTTGGGCACAAAGAATGGTGGCGTTTCTCCTCAGTGGCGATGTCACCTGTGCCATCGATAAAGCAGACCCAGGACTCCACAAAGCACCCAGGGCTTGAGAGCTGCCATGGCTGCTATGTGTGGTGAATTGCCAAGTGAGCTCACAGGGTCACCCACAGTCGAGGCCCAGAGAGGCCTAGGGTAGAGCTTGGAGCCACGAGGCCTGGAGCGATAGTCCAGCCTTGGGCCTTTGGTCCATCAGGGCCCAGAACCACCAACCCTGAGGAAGCTGCCTTTGCCCGCTCATAACCTCCATCCACGGTGGAACTGGTTGGGTGGCAGTGCTGCCAGGGAGGATGGAAGACTCCAGAGAGGGAGAATTGATTCCAGACTCTTGCGACCTGAAGGACGTCTACTCTTGGATTCTTCAGGTAGGCGAACTAATGAATTCACTCTTTGCTTAACTGTATTTCTATTTTTGGTCATTTTGATAGAAAAGAGACCTGGTCAGTACCGCCTGCAAAATAATCAGGGGAGGGCGGGGTGGCCAGCTATATTTAAACACGAAAGGCTTCATCAGTTTGAAGCTTCGAAGGATAAGACAAGGAACACACGTTGCCCCGAGGATTATTCTGGATCCGGGGCAGAGGGTGGACTGCCGAGCTGCATTGGCAGACTCGGGGTGGAGGCAGGCCTGGGCCCGGCGTAGAAGAAGGGCAGCTCCTGCAGACTGACAGGCAGGAGCTGGCAGGGCTATAAATCAAGGCCCCAGGGCTGGCAGGAAGGGGGTGCGGCCCAGGACTGATGGATGAGAAGGCTCGGGTTGAATCTAAGGGACCTCCCTGAGTGCTTTGCTTTATTTAGCAAGGTTCTTCTTGCAAAGATGGAGGGAAACAAGGTAAGAAGACCAACTGGCTTTGTTCCCCAGCGAGTTTCTGTTCTAGCAAGTTTCATTTGTTGAACACTTACAGGCTATGGCCTCTGATTATTTCTGTCATATGTGGCACCTGGGCCTGCCCTGTATAACTGCCCACGCCGGGCACTGCCCAACTCCAGGAGGAACCACTTACGTCAGGATCTGTTTCAACAGCACCCCCTGCAGTGCATAGGCCCGTCCTGTCCCCAACAAACGGCAAGTTAGGTGGTGTTCTTATAGTCCCACTTTTTATAGATCAGTGGACAGGGACAGAGAGGGTGAGCGAGTTGCCCAAGATCACATAGCTAGTGGATGGGAGAGCTCTCACTTGAACTCCATGGCTCCGATTAAACTCATCCCCTGTCATCTCGCTTAGCCCTCTGTGAACTAAAACCCTCTCATCCTAGCTACTCAGGAGTCTGAGATCTGAGGATCACCGTTCAAAGCCAGCCCGGGGAAGGAAAGTCTGTGAGACTCTTCTCTCCAATTTGCCACCAGAAAACTGGAAGTTGAGCTGTGGCTCAAAGGGGTAGAGCGCTAGCCTCGAGCAAAAAGATGCGCAGGGACAGTGTCCAGGCCTTGAGTTCAATCCCATGGCTGACAAAAAAACTAAGAAAGAAAAAACAACCCTCTCTGGGGTTGGTGTGGTTGTCAGTCACGCGTTGGGCTTTCGAGTGCCCTGCATGCAAATGCCTTCCGTGCCCCCAGGTCTTACTTCACACAGGACCTGTGACCACTAGGCATTGGGCTTGGGGGACCCCCTTCCCCCAAGGATACACAAGCTGCTCAAGTTTCTTACATAAGGTGATGTGGATGGGGCTGGAAGTAGGGCTCGGTTGATGGAGCACTGGCCATTGAGCAAAAGCACCGGGTACCGAGTTTGAGTCCTGGTCTCAGACTAAGAAAAAAAAAAAGAAAGAAAAAGAAAAGGAAGTGGTTTGGAGTTTGTATAAACCTATGTATCCCTTTCTGCCTGCTTTATATCTTTTCTGCCTTACTTCTATACTGTATGATGCAGAAATGCCATGAAAACAGATACAATGCTGTGTTTAGAGAACAATAACAAAGGAAAAGACACAGTTGTGTTGTCGGTGGTGTGGGGGGTTTTGGGGTTTTGGACTTTAGGTCTTGTGCTTACCACTTTCTGCCTCCAGCCCCATTCCCCGCTGCCATTTTGGTGCTGTTTATTTATTTGACTCAAGGCAGCTTGCTTGCTAGGCTGGTGCTCTATTGCTTGAGCCATGCCTCCAGCCCTGCTTACTTTTTTTTTGCCTGTCCTGGGGCTTGAACTCAGGGCCTGGGCTCCATCCCTGAGCTTCTTTTTGCTCAAGGCTAGCACTCTACCACTTGAGTCACAGCGCCACTTCTGGCTTTTTCTGTTTATGTGGTACTGAGGAACCCAGGGCTGAATGCATGTTAGGCAAGCACTCTACCACTAAGCCACATTCCCAGCCCCTGCTTGCTTTTCAGATAGGGTTTCATGAACTTTTCTTTTTTTTTTTTTTGGCCAGTCCTCGGCCTTGGACTCAGGGCCTGAGCACTGTCCCTGGCTTCTTCCCGCTCAAGGCTAGCACTCTGCCACCTGAGCCACAGCGCCCCTTCTGGCCACTTTCCATATATGTGGTGCTGGGGAATCAAACTGAGAGCTTCATGTGTAGGAGGCAAGCACTCTTGCCCTTGCCACTAGGCCATATTCCCAGCCCTCATGAACTTTTCTGCTGGGGATGGCATCTGTCCTTGTTCCTTCTGCTCTCAGCCTCCCAAGTAGCTAGATTATGAGTGTGAGCCACCGAAGTTCAGCCTCACTGGAAGCTACTACTGAGGTAGCATCTTAATTTTTCTGCTCTGGCTTGCACTTGGGCCAGGATCCACCTGTTGACCTTCACATTATACCTAGAAGAAGTGGCGGTCACAAAGACTCAATGGCTTCTTATCCCTTTTGGAGATTAAATAATTTACTTTTTTTTTTGGCGGGGTTGGGGGGAGGTGGTGCTTCACATGGCATAGCATTGCTGGTACTAGAAAGTTATGAGTTTTTCTCCTGGCCAACCATAAGAATATCTTCTGCTGCTCCTTTTGACTTGGCTATCAGAGTTTCCAGAGACCCGTGTGCTCAGATCCAATTTAATAACTGACCTGGTCAGTCTGTCTATCTGTGTATGTATGTATATATGTATCCATCCATCCATCTACCTAGCTATCTATTTTGGAAGTATTGGGTTTGAACTCAGTGCTTTGTGCTTGCTGGCCAAGCGGTCTACCACTTGAGCCATACCCCCACTTGCCTTTAATTTTTTGTTTAGATACTGTCTCTTACTTTTCCCTAGGCCAGCCTTTGGACCACAAGAGATTATAACCATGAGCTGCCCCAGCCAGCCCTAGCTTATTCATCTTTCTAACTTTAATTCTCCTCTGTCCTCCAGTTTTCACCTCTTATTCTAAATTATCTTTTCTCATCCCAGTTTAAAATACTGTCATATATACTTCTTGGAGTCTACGACAAGCTCTCAGTGTGTAGGCAAATAAATAAATAAAATACAATGAATTTTGGGTGTGTGTGGAGGGGAAGTTTGCAGTTTGTCCTCAGGCAGGCAGGGGGCAGTATTGAGGGCAGAGGTGGGTGTAAGTGGTTTTCCTACCTGCCTGGCATCTGGATCTTGGTTGGAGGAAGAAAGCCAGGAGGCTCTGCTCGCTTCTGCTCGGCTTCACTGTTCCACGGATGTGGCTGTCCCTACATAGAGCGAGGGAGAACATTCCTAGCCAGGGGATTCTGTCCGGTGTGACTTTGAACTCGTGTGCCTGGCATCTCCCCCGCGGCACCGCACCAGGGTCTGTTGTCCTGTTTTTAAGCAAGTGGTTGGGAGGCAAGATCAGACCTGAACAGCACAAACAGAGGAGCCATCTTGATTTACTTTTCCAGTTCTTCAGGGTGGAGAAGGGGCTTCTGGCTTCACGAACACGTGTTGTCTCCTTGCTAGGGTGCCACCTTCTCGGCCTGTGCACCTGACTAATCAGGCTCTTTGGTTTCAGAATGACTCACAAGTGGTCTCTGGGAACAGCTCCTTCTGCCTGCTTCCCTTTGCCTCCGGGAACCCAGCTCCTGCCCGCTCTCGGACCCTGTGTGACTGGCTTTTCCCCTCCTAGGTGCCCCTGGAATGTCCTCGAGACCTCCTTGTGCCTTCGTCACAGGAGACGGTTCTCTCTCAGCCCCCTTGCATTTGTACCACTCGCCCTTTGAATACTTCTTCCACTTGAATTTTAGTAAACATGGTTTTCACTTGGGGAGCGAATAGGGATTGAACTCAGGGCCTTTGTTTTCTTCGTAAGCTCCTTCCACTTGTGCACACACCCCTTCCTCCAAGTCCTTTTGTCTTAAGTTGGTTTTTCAGATAAGATCCCCAGCTGATTTGGGGCCTTGATCCTCCTTACTTCAGCCTCCTAAACAGCTGGGATTACAGGTGTGCACTACCATATCTGATCTGGAATTTATGTTTTCTGACACTGATGCCATGTCCCTGATACTGCACTGCTGGGACTTGCGTGATCTATGACTCCTATGGAGGAAGGTGAGGGTCCTGCTTGCCAGAGGGGTTGCCCCTGTAGGTGTCTGCTAGGAGGGCATGGTTGTCGAGGCATGGCAGATAGGCCTGAAGGGGAGGGGGAGAGGTTATGATCTCATGGCTGGGCTGGATCAGCTGGCTGAGAGTAGGCTCTGGGTGGGAGGGGGAACAGAAAGGCACAAGAGGGCATTGGAGAGCTCAGCTTCCAGGCCAAACACAGGGCTCCACTCCCTGCCTGGTCACTTCTCCTCCCGTGGAGCTGACTTCCACCTCAGTTTCTTCATGAACACTATGGGGTCACCAAGCTCCCACCCACTGGCTTGCCAGTGCATGGAGGAAGGAATCATCCGACACGTGTGGACACACGGGTAGGCCATCGTATTGCCAATTGCCCTCACGGTTCTCTGGCTCCCCGATCACAACTTCTCCCTGTTTCCCCACCCATGAGTTGTTTGGAAGTTACTTACATTTATTTATTTATTTATTTATTTATTTATTTATTTATTTATCTATTTATCTATTTATCTAACTCTAATTGTAATCTCTTTCAGCGTGAGGCTGGAACTGGGGGCTTAGGCATTGCCCTTGAGCTCCTTTGCTCGAGGCTGGTGCTCTGCCAGTTTAAGCCGCAGCTCCACTTCCGTTTTCCCGGTGGTTCATTGGAGATAAGTGTCTTACAAGACTTTTCTGCCCTGGCTGGCTTTGAACCATGATCCTCAGATCTCAGCCTCCTGAGTAGCTAGGATGACAGCGTGAGCCACCAATGCCCCGCTGGAAGTTACTTTTAAAGGTCTTTGATGTGTCCTTTGCTGTCCTTGGTAGGAGCAGAGCGGAAACAGAGAGAGTTGCTGCCTCGGCTGTCCCCCTCTGCCTGGCTGTTGGGCTGGCTGGGGACGGCTGGGGGAGGATGCGGGCGTTTCTATTGCATGTGGGTGGTGCTTTGTTTTTTCATGAGCTCTCTGATGACTCCTGGCCAGCTCTCTTCTGAAGCAATTTCTTATTTTCTTGTGCTCCTTTTTTTCTTTCTCTTCCTAGTGTCAGTGTCCATGTCTGCACTTTGTCTGGGTCCAGAAATCTGTGCAGCAGGAGTTGGATTCCCCTCCACCAATGGCTTCCTTTCAACATACATCTGTATTCTTTATTATGACCAGGAGCTGTGTGCGGCCTCCTGCTGCCATGTTCCCCTCTGCGAACCCCCTACCCCCACCGCCCGCCAGCCCTACCCTCTGGGGAGTCCAGGGGTGGGGCAGTGAGTACAGAGCCCTGGGCATAGAGCCTGGTAACCAGTCGGTAGCATCGTCTTCCTCTTTCTCCTCTTCTCGAACCTCTAGCTGCCACTTTGAGGATGGGCAAGAAGTTGTTTTCAGTCTGAGAGTGGTCCACCTAGGTCCTGAGAAATGGCAGGAGATCTTCTCTGCCGTGGCCTCAGGACCTCAGACCCATGGCGGGTCTGTTTGGCAGGGAACTGTGGTGAGTTTTCACAGAGTTTTCCCTCCAGCACTGGGTCATGCAAATATTTATCTCGAGCGTTAAATAATAAATGGAACAGCCTGCCCAGTGGTAAATCTGTCATGTTTGGTTTCAGCCAGCAGTGCTGATGGCTCTGGTGTTGCCGCCCGGTCCTCTGCCTCTGCCTGCCCTCCAGAGGGGCAAGGCAAACAGAGCATCCCTGAGACACTTGGAAACCGGGGTGGGCAGGCGTGGGGAGCTTGGTCGGCTTGGGAGCCGGCTGTTGAGGCAGGGCTGGGGCCTGTGACAGGAGGAACCGGCCTGGGCGCTTATGCATGGTCGGGCGGTAGCCTTGGCTCTCTGGGGCACAAGCTCATGGTTCCCATGTGGAATTGATCTGTGAATGCTTCCCTCTGGCTGACCAACGGGTCACTCCCCACATACAGCTGAGACCTAGCGGGACCGTCAGTCCTGTTTCCTGGTGGTTAACTGAGATAATCGTTTCCTGCCTCGGCTAGCTTTGAGCTTCAATTCTCAGATCTCAGCCTCCTGAGTCGGTAGGATGACAGCCATGAGCCACCAGAGCCCAGCCTTCACTTGTGTTTCTTGTGAGAACTTGTGAGCAGATGGGGTGATATGGGAGAAGGTACTTTCTAGGACCTGCTGAGCTTCTGGCAAGTGCCAGCTCTGAGGATTAGCAGTGGTCCACAGAGGGAGGGATCGGCCCTGAGTGCGGGCCAACCTCCCCCTCAGCCATCAGGTGTCTGTGGTGTCCTGAGAAAGGCCGAAAGCTCCGCTCACACCAAGAAAATGAATACTCCAGTTTGGTTCTGGTATTTTATTTTATTTTCTCCCTGCTGGTACTGGGGCTTGAACTCAGGTACTTTATGCTTGTTCACTCATGGCTGGCACACCGTTTGAGCCATGCCTCCATCCTGGCTTTCTGCTACTTGTTTTGAGATGGAGTCTCAAAGGTATTTTTGCCCCTGCTAGCTTCGAACCACAATCCTGCAGATCTCAGTGTCCTGAGTAGCTAGGATTACAGGCGTGAGCCACTGGCGCCCAACTCAACCTGATGCTGATGTTTTTTTTTTTTTTAATCACTTTGTAACTGTATATTAATTATGCCAAGTGAGAAGTTTTATTGCGATATTTCTATATATACATTAATGTGCTATGATCATACTTACCTCTTCTGTTACTCTTTCTTATCTCTTGTCTACCTCCCCCTGTTTTTAACTTGTAATTTTTCTTCCGGCAGTACTGGGAATTAAATTCAGGGCCTGTAACTTGGTAAGGAGGCCTTCTGACGTGGCAGCCACATACCCAGGCTTCCCAGAGAGGATCTCAGGCTTTTTCCTGGACTGCAGTCCTCCTACCTCTGCCTCACGCACAGCGGGGATTTGATAGGTGTGCATCATCACCACACCTGGACGCGTGTCTGCTTAGGTGAACACGTGAACCACCAAGTGAGGATGTTCCTCACAACTCGCCATTGCTCTGTTCTTTGTGGGCTCGCAAACGCTGTGCAGGGTGAAGGTAACCATAGGTCTTTCTTGTCGCAAATTGCTTTCCATAGATCTTTCTTGTAGCAAATTGCTTTCCCCAGGGGACAAAGCCTGGCATCAGCCAAGGCGAAGTCCTGGGTTCTGGAATCTCAGCCTCCAGGGGCTTCAAGAAAGTTGATTCTTGGGAATTATTTTGTTATTGACATTTTTAAGTTGCTGGCTTCTCCACTAGCCGGTCACTGGTGCTTCCGTAGCCTGTGAGGTTATGAGAAAAAGCAGTATTTTGGGAAGCGTAAAAGCAAGACCAACGTTTATTCCTCCATGCGGTTAGGGGAAGAGCCTTGAATTCCCTCTATGCGGTCCTGATCCTCACAGAGACTCTGGTCATCATCTACATTCCTCATGTGAGGAAACTGGTGTCAGAGAACTCATTCAAGGCCACATCATGGGCCATTAATGGTGGGATGAGAATTTGAACCCAAGACTCTCTGTTCCTCCCTCCCCCAACCCTGGGATCTCTAAGTCTCCAGGGCCTCTGCCATTTCTTTTGGTGGTGGCCTGGCCCCATTCTTCCAAGTTCTGACTACTGCTACAGACCGAACATGTATTTACACACATGGGAGTATACGAGATATCAATTCTTATATAAGAAGATAAGATGTCAAGGGTTAAATTTAGTCCCCCCTCCAAGTCGTGATTATATCCTGTTATCCCAAACATGCACAAGTAAGCTCGTTAGCCCCCAACCCTTCAGCAGGACACACATTCCACATTGCAACAGACCCCACTATTCTGTTGTTTCTTATCCCTCCTTTCTTTATTTCTTTTCTTTTTTTTTTGCCAGTGTTGGGGCTTGGACTCAGGGCCTCAGCACTGTCCCTGGCTTCTTTTTGCTCAAGGCTAGCACTCTACCACTTGAGCCACAGCGCCACTTCTGGCCGTTTTCTGTATATGTGGTGCTGGGGAATTGAACCCAGGGCTTCATGTATACGAGGCAAGCACTCTTGCCACCAGGCCATATTCCCAGCCCCTCCTTTCTTTATTTCTGTGGCTTGCTTGTATTGCGGGGGGCTCCTGTGTTATGTAGACCCTGGAATGAATGTGGCCTTTCCCATCATCACAAACCTTTTGGCCCCTCAGAGGGACCCGAACAGAAACTCTTCTTTGAGGATGCAGCTCTTGTAAAGCTGAAAGCTCTGAAATCACAGGTGAGCCATCACTCTGATCGTTAGTAATGACTGACAGGAGACAGGGGGAGGGGTCATTCCCAGTGTGCCCCTACCCCTAAGCCAAAAGGGCATTTGCACCATCACCACTGTGTATCTTATTGACACCGACAGTTGTTATTAAACGGTGTCGGTTTGCCAATGCAAAGTGCTCACCACGCGAAGTAAAAGGAGCTGGCAGAAATAATATCTAGGCTCTGTCTACTTCAAACTGCTCTTTCCATAAATCGTTGTGGCATTTCTCCAGGGCTCGAGTCAACAAGGAAGGAAAAAATAACTCCTGTGGCTTGTTGAGATGTGACTTGTTATTCTGTGAGTCCCTGTTCTCACGGCCACTCCCCGCGCACAGCTGAGACCTAGGGGGACGGTCAGTTCAGGCCGACTGTCTCCCCACGACACATTTATTAAAAAGTGAGTGAAGTGTCTAGTCTCTCCGTTCACCTTCGTCTCTGCCCTAAATTGAAGCAGATTGATGACAGCGTGCCATTTTTCTAACTGCAGTTGCTGACTGAGGTTAGATAAAGCATCTTTCTATGATTTAAACGTGGGCTGTACCTTGAAAACAGGATGCTGTGTGTGTGTGTGTGTGTGTGTGTGTGTGTGCGCGCGTGCGCCAGACCTGGGGCTTGAACTCTGTCCCTGAGCTTGTGCAAGGCTAGCACTTGGCCACTTGAGCTACAGCGCCACTTCTGCCTTTTTATGAGTAGTTTATTAGAGATAAGATCTCACGGACTTTCCTGCCTGGGATGGCTTTGAACCGGGATCCTCAGATCTCAGACTTCTGGGTAGCGAGGATTATAGGCGTGAGGCACCCGTGCCTGGCACAGGATGCTTTTATAGCACTGTGTGAACCTGTGGCTCGCGTGTTGCTCTGGCTTAATGCACATCCAGGACTCACTGCTCCCTGGCTGCCTGGCTCTGGGTCTCCTCCTCCACCCATGGTGCTCTCTGTGCTGTGTTTCTGGCTCCCAGGCTGTGTGCAATGGGCTCACTTCTTCCCGCTGTGCTTCTGTCTGAAACGTTCTTCTCTAGGGTGACTTTGCTGGGAACTCTCCTTTCTTCTTCGTCTTCCTCTTTTTTTTTTTTAAATACTTATTTATTGTCAAAGTGATGTATAGAGGGGCTACAGTTTCATACGTTAGGCCTTGGGTACATTTCTTGTACTGTTTGTTACCTCTTCCTCATTCCCCCCTCCCCCTTCCTCCTTCCCTTCTCCCCCCGTGAGTTGTTCAGTTGTTTTACACCGAATGGTTTTGCAAGTATTGCTTTTGGAGTCGTTTGTCTTTTTATCCTTTGTCTCAATTTTGATATTGCCTTTCACTTCCCTAGTTCTAATACCAGTATATACAGTTTCCAGCATACTCAGATGAGATAGTGATAGCACGGGTAGAACCACAGGAAGGGGATACAAAAGGATCATCAACAAAAGAAGCTATGGTTTCACATGGCATGTTGAAAGTAATTACAACAGTGATATAACACTCGTTTCCATAACATGGACTTCATTTCACTTAGCATCATCTTATGTGTTCATAAGGGCACAGCTATTGGGCTCTTGTGATCCTCTGCTGTGACTATCCTAAACCTGTGCTAATTATTCCCTATGAGGGAAACCATAGAGTCCATGTTTCTTTGGGTCTGGCTCACTTCACTTAGTATAATTTTTTTCCAAGTTCTTCCATTTCCTTACTAATGGGGCAATGTCATTCTTTCTGATAGAGGCATAAAATTCCTGGACTCTGTTAGGTGATGGAAAAGGTTGCAGGTCCTGAGCGTTATTGTTCTGAAGATGGTCTCAGAGTTCCCAGGACACCCAGAGGGGCTGGCCTGGCGTACAGGAGAAAGGGTGACCTTTGAAGAGAGAATCACGAGAGTCTGCCCTGTTCACGATGAAGGACGGACCACTCTGAACCTCCATTCCTGTCCCTGTGAAGTAAAGGTCTAATGATCAGATCTCGATCTTGCAAGGATGAAATGTGATAATTTACATGGAGTGTACTGTCGTGATGCCTGCACACGGTGAATGGCTGCTGAAAACAGTATCACTTGTGGGATGGATCAGGGGTAGCTGACCCCCGACAAGCCCCAGAAACCATTGCAACTGAAATCATGTTCCCTATGTCTTGTCTTCTGTGTTCCTTTTTCTTAAACATTAACTCCAGAGAAGGAACTAGGAAGCATGGGTTAATGAAGGGCTTGCTACCCTGCATTGGGTAAAGACCAAAATTCTCAGTGTGGCTTACAAGGCCCCTGTGGCCAGAATCCTGCTCACCTGGGCTGCCTCACTTCCCACTTATTCTCTGGGCTTTGCTGGGCTGCACCAGGGCCTTTGCGTACCACCTACCAATTTAATTCCTAGTCATTCTTCAGCGCGTCCTTTGGAAAAACCTTTCCTAGTCCTTTGTGTACCAAGCCATCTTCTTTTCTTTCAGAATACCTTGTCTGGTGGCTGATTCTTGGTTCATTGCTGGGGTTATTTGATTAATGTAGTTTGATTAATTAGGAGCTCCACATAGCTAGGAGCCACCTGTAGCTTGAGCACTGTGATGTCCCCAGCCATAACAGCAGTTGGCTGCAACAGGCATTTGCTAAAAACTCCTTTGTTAAAAGCGCAGGGGGAGAAATGACCTATTGATTTGAGAATGCGCTTGACTGGCATGTTTGCTGCAAGCACAGTCTTACCCTTTGAAGCGACTCCTGTTGGAGGATGAAAAGCCACACGTGGAGCTGGGCGGCTCCTGGCATCTGGAAAATGGAGCCTAAGGAAGACTGTTCTAGAGGGGGAATGTGGATATGCTCAAGCGGTGGGCTTCTTCACTGGGGGACTTGATCCCACAGTTAGGTTTTATTTGAGAATAGCGCTGACATGGAAGAGGGGAGGGTGCCTTCACTTTGCCTTCCCCTGGAAGGTGTGTCATTGCTGATTCAAATAAGCTCATGTCCATGAGCTCAAAGCAGTGCACACCTGCTGCTAATGGGCAGACTTCAGAGAGAGAAAAAAGAGCAAGAAAATAGAAATTAATCTACTAGTGAGAAATAACCATGTTCACATTTTGGTATATATGTTTCTGATTCTTTTAAGAGCTGTTTTTCTGTGTGTTCTATTTATACTGTGTTCTAACTTGACTTTTTTTTTTTTGTAGCACATGCATCATGAATAGAAAATGTCTAGGAAAACAAGTGCTTGCCTCCCGTAGGCCTTGTTTCAAGAAGCTGGGGGTCCTGGCCATGTGGGATGGCTTACCCCTGTACTTCCAGCTATGTATGAGGATTGTGGTCCAGCATAAGCCAGGCAACAGCATGAGATAAATAAACTAAAGCCAGGAGAATCAGGGGAGTCGCTCAATGGCAGAGTGCCTACCTAGTAAAGGAAGGACCTGAGTTTAATCCTTAGTATTGAAAAAAATAAAATAAAACAGACCTCCGGGGGTAACAAGTTGGACAAGAAATAAACTCACTACCTAACATATGTCACTGTAACCCCTCTGTATATCACCTTGACAATAAAAATTAAAATAAAAAATAGACTTCAGAAGCAGGGTTAGGGACCCTTGGGCCTTTCATTTATCTACTCCATGAGTGTTTGCTAAGGGTCCAGCACATGCTTGGTGCTGGACTGGGCAGGGTGGGGAATCACATGGAACATACAGGAAACATAATTTGACACTTACACGAGCATTTTCTGGGCACAGGGTGGGACTTGGTACCCGAGAACCATAGTGGCTAGCAGATGCTTATCTCTCAGTGTTACCAAACTAGCAGAAAGGGACAGAAAGCTCAGTTTTGGAGACATCTTGTTTCTGTATAAATGGCGGTGGGCTCTCCTAAATTCACATGTCTGACTAACTGAATGCAAGCAGTTTATGACATAGCATCTGAGCTGCTCATGCCTTCACTACGAGCAGTGACTCCCTTTCTCCTTTTCCTTATTGAGAAAATTTTCCTTGGGGCGCTGGGGCAGGTTATTGCTCCTTCAATCATATCTTGGTCCTTGGAGAACCTACTTTAGGCCAACTTTCATTACCCGTTCTTTTTCTTTGTTGTTGTTTTAATCACAGTTGGGAAATAGAGGCCAGGTAATGAGAGGGGAGACTTGATGTAAGATAAGATGAAATGAGCCAAGACCAGAGGATGATGGTTTTATTTGTCTTACAGATGGGGTGAGTGCAGTAGGAATGGCTTTGTGAATGGGATGAGAGCTCTGTGGAGCAGCAAACGCAGCCTTAGAGGCAGAGAGCCTCCTGCCTGGATACCCTTCTCAACTGATGCCCTCGGCTGGCCTCGGCTCCTTCTCTCTCCCTGTGTCAGGGACTCAGTGGGAACAGATCCATTTCCTGACCAGTATGTGTTAGCTCTGATTTCAGGCAGCCACACATTTCTAACTCATCGAGTACACAAGTCTTTCTGGGACCCATGATATTTTCCAGTGATCCACAGAAATAGTTGAGGTCTGAAATAAAGAAATCATTGCCCTCCAAATGCAAAAATAAAAAAAAAGAAAGAAATGGCAAAATTGCAATTAATGAACATGTAAAAATTGCCTGCAAATGGTGCTACTTTGTCAATATCCACTAATGGGTAAATTTGATGCTCCTGAAGATTTCATTACATCTGAAAACGCGGGTAGTTAGAACTCGTCACTTTCAAGAGCTTCTGAGTGTGCACAATTACCCAGAAATCACAGCCAGTCAAAGATGAAATGATCACTCACTGCCAAATAATTTCAGAAGCAAAATTAAAAATTTTTTTTTCCTGAAAAAATGTTTCTAGTAAAAAAACCCATTTAATGTAGAATGTAGGCACATTTGCAGCGTGCCCTCCATTGGGCCTAGTTCCAAGACCCCCCCTTCCCCATTACCAAACAGATGACTTACACTTATTCTTGCGTCAGGATTTGCTTCTGGGAACATTCAAACTAACACGGGTAGTTACTAAACAATGGAACCCAGACTCCAAATTAGGCCAGTCATTGAACTCCAAACCCATGTGTGCTTTACTAGTGCTCCCCGAGTCTGTGTCTGCCTTGGTCCCTGCCCATCAAGGTGACAAGAGTCCTCTTGGTACAGAGGGATCTTCACAGAGTGAGACAAATGCATTATATTGATGAAATTAGCTGGGGACTAAGGAGTTATCATTCCTATGTTAAGGACAAGATTAATTAGATAAAACACGAGGAAATCTAATTTCCTTAGTAAATTATTCTTTATAAAAAAAACGATTTAAAAACATAGTCATGGCTTCCACAAGATGTGGAGGCTCTAAGATAAATTTTATTGCTCTCTGTGGAATGAACCACGCCATGCCTTCCATTTCATACTTGTTATAATTTACTGTTCATAGTTACTAGCATTCTGCACTGCTTTGAATATTCAGGGGCTTCGCCAGGTGGTTTAATGTATTCGACACAATGGTGTTGTGTTAGTTGCAAACTAAACAGTACCTTAGATGCTAGCTGCAAACAGTCCTTCAGCTAGTAAGAGGACAGAGGACAGAGTGGAAATAGGCTTTGTATTAACCTTAGATGAGTCCAGTCTCTTAGTTACAAGGGAGAGAGAAACAGCTTAAGCTGGTCCATGCAGAAAAAGGTTTTCATGCTTCAGAAAATTGGGACTGTTTGAAGATGTGGTCTTAGCTTCAGGTATGGCTGAGTCAAGGGTTGCTTGCTAATGAATTCTGTCTCCCTCCCTAAAACAAAACCAACAAAGAAAGAGTTATTTTTTCCCATTTGTTGCTGCCTCTGACATTCTGTGGAGCAGTTCTTCGTGCGCAGTAATAATAAAAATGGAATCATACAGCAATCATAACAGAATCACACAATACTTTGTGCAAGCACAGCAATGTTGGGTCTCCATGTATTGATCATTAAAATCAACCATGAGGTTGATAATGACTAATTATAGTCCTTTTTCTTTTTTTTTTTTTTTGGCCAGTCCTGGGCCTTGGACTCAGGGCCTGAGCACTGTCCCTGGCTTCTTCCCGCTCAAGGCTAGCACTCTGCCACTTGAGCCACAGCGCCGCTTCTGGCCGTTTTCTGTATATGTGGTGCTGGGGAATCGAACCTAGGGCCTCGTGTATCCGAGGCAGGCACTCTTGCCACTAGGCTATATCCCCAGCCCCCCTTCTTTTTCTAGATGGGAAAACTGAGGCATTGAATAATAAGCAAGGGACCTGGGACTTGAACTTGGGCTCTCTTGTATTAGAGTCTGCGTCCATAATGGTGAATCTATGGGAATCCAATTAACACGGTTGAAGGAATGAACAAGCGGGAGCAAGGTGCTTTTCCAGACTAGAGTGGTGTTGGGATTAAGTTGCGTGGCCTCTGTCTCCAATGTCCTTCTAGCTTTAGGTGCAGGCACCTGCAGAATTCAGCATTGTCAGCTCTGACCGGGGCCGTGGGCAGGTGTAGTGGGTTGGGGTCAGGATGAGTCATGCTCAAGGCTCTGCGGCTATGGAGGTATTATTTCTGGAATCCCGCCCCCCTCTTTTTTTGGCATCAGGAATGTGGGATCATGGATAGATCTTCCCTTAGGTTTTGAGAAGTCTTGACCGAATTATCTCCTGACAATTATCAGTTTGCTACATGGGAGCTGTTTTGAAGGAAACCACTCAAAAGTCGAGCTCCTGAGCGTCTCTCAAGACAACTACAGGGCTGTTAGGAATCTCTCCTCCTGCCTTCTGCATACGGTCAGTTCCTGCTCCTCTCAGGGTGGAAATAGGAGGCTTGGCTGCAGGCCTTTTCTGTGTGAGGAAGGAGACCTCTCCAGGCCACTGGTTTCTGGGCATGTATGCAAGGACTACCTCCAGATCAGATCTGGCTTGGTGACTTGGTGAGTGACTCACACGTGATGGTTGATACCTTCAGGTGATGAATTACTTTTTTTTTTTTTTTTTTGGTGGTGCTGAGGTGTGAACTCAGGGCCTCATGATTACTAGGTAACTACCACTTGAACTACATCCCTAGTCCTTTTTTTTTTTTAAAGCAGGTCCTAGGGCTTGAACTCAGGGCCTGGGTGCTGTCCCTGAGCCTCTTTGTGCTCAAGGCCGGCATTCTACCACTTGAGCCACAGTGCCACTTCCGGCTTTTCCTGCGGTTTATTGGAGATAAGAGTCTCACAGACTTTCCTGCCTCAGCTGGCTATGAACTGCAACCCTGAGGTCTCAGTCTGCCGAGTTATTAGGATTTCAAGGGTGAACTACCAGAGTCTGGCTCCTTTTTAATTTCATTTATTTTTCAGTTAGGGCCTTGTGATTTTGGCCAGGCCGGCCTCAGATTGTGATCCTGCTGTCTCTATCCTCTAAGTAGCTGTGATTATAGGCAAGCACCATCATGTACAACTTATTGTTGAGCTAAGGTTTCACGAACTTTGTTCCTGGGCCAGCCTTAAACCTCATTCTTCCTGCCTCAGCCTTCTGCGTAGCTGGGATTTCAGGTGTGCCACCTGGCTTCTAGGCAGGCTTTTTTTTTTTTTTTTTTTTTTTTTCCTGTGCCAGTCCTAAGCGCTGTCCCTGAGCTGCTTTTGCTCAAGACTAGTGTTCTACCTTGACCACATCTTCACTTCTGGCTTTTTTAGTATTTGTTGGAGATAAGAGTCTCACTGACTTGCCTGGGCCAGCTTTAGACTGCCATACTCAGATCTCGGTCTCCAGAGTAGCTAGGAAGACAGACATGAGCCACTGGTGCTCAGCTAGATAATTTTTTCTTAAAGGCACTGCTCAACCTTTGCCCTAGAGGGAGACATCATAATCCTGGTCAGCAAATCTGCCTTTTGCTGTGTCATCTCTGCATTCGATTGCAGTTAGCTCTGCAAACGGCTTTGCAAAGACAGTCTGGAAGAGAAGTATCAGTGCAGAAGTGTGACACATGGTGAACTGTCCCCCATGCAGACTCTCCCTGAAGAAAACTCCATTTGAAGTATATACAACAATTGATCCATGAACAAACAAAAGCCTAACACTGGGGAAGACGTTAAACAGACCGTTGCTGAAATACTATTCTACTGCTCCTAAACACTCTCTGACATAGCTAGTGACAATGGCCATCATTAACTATAACGTGCCAAGGCCAAGTTATGTTTTTACTCACTCTGTAGAATCATCACTTAGAGAACAATGTTGGAAGAATATTTATTAAAGTGTTGATTGTTTTTCCCTGTGGTGGATCCAGGGTCAACTGTTTTCCTTCCTTTTGTGTATTTTTTTTTCTCTCCCACTTTTCCTGTAACAAACAGGTGTTCCTGTTATAATCGAAAAAGGGAAACCAAGATCGAATGTTTTGGACAACAGTGCCCAGCATTCAGAAGTTGGCAAAAGCCGGGGCAAAGAAGCATGAAATGGCAGGAAAGAGGGGGGAGATTTCAGTTAAATTAGGTGTCCAATTAAGCGATTTGCTTGACTGCAAATATCTTTTTGACAGACAATTAGTTCTGCGCCAGTCAAATGTTTCAACAGTGTGCTCTTATGGAGCAGTGAAAGGAATTCATGATGGAGAGATGTGGAGCTTGTGGTAATTGGGCAGGTTCTCTGAGTGGTGGGTTCAGCCGGGCTGGCTGTGTTTCAATTTTCTTTCTTGAAGTTTGTCCTGGTTGGGGAAGTTAAGTAATTTCCCTGGCTAGCCACAGGGCTGGGCTTAGTGGGGGCTTCAGGATGGAATTTTCCATTGGTATAGGGAGTTATGTTGGACACAGAATAGAAGCATCAATAGCAGCAGCATTAACATTCATACTGAATAAATACTATCAATAAGGAACATGCATGTGAGTGCCAGACATTAAACTGAATACTTTATGTGCATATCAGTTTCTACCACTAGGAGATCAAGGTCTCTGGGAGCCAAAGAATTCACCATATGTCTAAATGTGGCAGTCAGACCCTGAAGACTTTGTTCAGAGGCTCCTGGACTTAGGTGCTATGATTTCTTGGAAAACAATAATGTTTCATACTTTCACTCTATTTTTTTTTCTAGGTAAGCTGGTCTTGATTTTCCCCTGAGGCAAACTGGGTTTATTGTATTTGTTGAATTTTAACTGATGCTATCTTTCATAGTCGATGAAACTTAGAGGTGAGATGGCATATTAGCCAGAACTCTTTCAGCAACATCTTGCTTTTGTTCCTTGATATTTTATACAAGTAAACATGGACTTCAAGTATGGATGGATCTAGGTGTTTGGATGATATACTTTGGAATCTGTTGGGTCTCTGGCACTCAGCTGCCTTCATCTGAATTCACTTCATTCTCAGTCTAGCTTTTTTTTTTTTTTTTGGCCAGTCCTAGGCCGTGAACTCAGGGCCTGAGCATTGCCCCTGGCTTCTTCTTGCTCAAGGCTAGCACTCTGCCACTTGAGCCACAGCGCCCCTTCTGGCCATTTTCTGTATATGTGGTGCTGAGGAATCGAACCCAGGGCCTCATGTATACAAGGCAAGCACTTTTGCCACTAGGCCATATCCCCAGCCCTCAGTCTAGCTTTTTTGTCGTATTATATGCAGTTCCTGATTCTCTTCTTTTTTGTGATAATAGGTTCTAGGGTTTAAGGTCAGGGCCTTGAATTTGCTGATCAGGTACTCCACTACTTGAGCCACTCCTCTACCCTTTTTGCTTTATCTTCTACCTATGATGTCCCATTTAGGCTCAGGGTGGCTTTGAACTGTAGTCCCCTTGATCTCCACGTCCTGGGTATCTGGGACGACAGACTCGTGTTGCCACACAGGAGCAGCATGGTTCTTTTTACTGTTTGGCTTTTAATAGGACTGTGTGGTATAAGCTACATACCAGAACCCCTACCCCGCTTTAAGTGCACATTGCAGGGGTGCTGAACAAGAGGTGACATGAGCCTGAAGCTGTCTCTATCTACTTTATTCTCATATGAAGCGATGGAGAAGGAAAGGCAGAGAAGAGAACTGGAGAGAGGGAGGGAACAAGGGAAGAAGCCAGAGAGAAAGGGAGAGAGACAGAGAGATGGAGAGAAAAAGAAAGGGAAGGAGGAAGAGAGTGTCTTGTTATCGAGTCCTGCTCCTAGTCCCTGAGGTTAATGCTCTTGCACCTCCTTTTTTTCTGTGACTCCAGTTTGATGGACCAGTGTCCTTTATTTTTATTTATTTACTTATTTTTGTATGTGTGGGTCTTGGGGCTTCAGCTCTGTTCGTGGGCTATCCCGGAGCTTCTTTTGTTTGAGGCTAGCACTCTACCACCTGAGCAATGTCCTCCCTTTTTCTGGTGAACTTAGCTGGATGTTTCAGGAGCCCTTCCTAATGGTTATGGCAGTGGTGGCAAAGAGAGGGCTGAGACAGAGCAGGAGATTGCCCTGGGCCTCCGAGCTTTCTCTCTTTATTAGCTCGTGGTGGCTGCAATTTAAGGCGCTGCAAGGCGGATGAGTTTATGGTGGAATTTGTAACCCACCATTAACTAGAATGGCACAGCGCAGCCCCTGTGCCTGACCAACTGTCAGGACTTAAGGAAACAGCAATAAAGAAGGAGCTCTTAGTTAATTAGCCATTCTTTTCCTTCCTGACTTGGAGTTTTATAACTCTACTCCTAGGATAGGATTTTATTGTTCTAGAGGACAAATCAAGCCCAAACAAGGGCTCTCCCCCATCTCTGCTTCTTGGATTTAAGTCTATCCTTTGTAAGGAGACACCAAGTGTCACCTTACCTCTCACATGTTTGGACTGTGAATTTTTGAAAGACAGAGACAGAGCTGACATTTATCATTGTGATCTCTTTCTAAACTCCACAGGCATTCATGCTAATTAGAAACCAAGTTAATGTCTGTTGCCTTAAAAAAAGGGCAGAGGGATATATGTGGAATTCTATGAGAGCTGGCACCTGCGGTGTGCTGTGCTGAAGAAAGATAGGCTTGAAAGAAACGCCTCAGAGCCCAGCCGCCTTCTTTGACCCAAGGCACGGAGCGTGGGAGCTCTAGTTCCCACAGGAGGGCTGCCCACTCAGAGACAGACGGCCCTCACTAGGAGACAACTTGCTTGGAGACTTTTTAACCTTCCAGAACTCCCCACGTACATAGTGTGTTTTGTGTGTTCTGGACATGGAGGGTGGCGGGATGGAGGGGTGGGAGGGAGGGAGGGACGAAGGATGGAGGGGGGGAAGGGGTAGAGGGGTGGAGGGATGAAGAAAGTGGTGGAGAGATGGAGGGGTGGAGGAATGGGGATGCAGAGCGGGATGTAGAGGTGGGGTGGAGGAGTGGAGGACGTGGAGGGCTAGAAGGGTAGGGGAGGAGGTGGGGTGGAGGGATACGGAGGTGGATGGTTTAGGGGGTGGAGGGATGGTAGAATGAGAGATGGAGAGATAAAGGAAGTGGAGGGGTGAGGGGATGAAGAGTGGGTTGTTGTGGGGGTGGGGGGGGGCCGTTCATTGAGGCTGGACAGGATGAGTAGCTGAAACCTCATTGGACAGAGGGAACGTGCCTTCACTCACCCCTTGCCCCTGGTGTGAGCAAAGGAGCTGTTCCCTAGGGTGAATTAATTTGTGTCCATGGTTGTGTTGCTATAGAAAGTGGAGATCCTGGGGCTGGCAGTATGGCCTAGTGATAGGGTGCTCGCCTTGGATACATGAAGCCCTGGGTTTGAGTCCTCAGCACCGCATATATAGAAAAAGCCAGAAGTGGTGCTGTGGCTCAAGTGGTAGAGTGCTAGCCTTGAGCAAAAAGAAGCCAGGCCCTGAGTTCAAACCCTAGGACTGGAGAGAGAGAGAGAGAGAGAGAGAGAGAGAGAGAGAGAGAGAGAGAGAGAGAGAGAGAGAGAGAGAGAGAAAGAGAGAGAGAGAGAGAGAGAGGAGATCCTTGTGTATGTTTCTCTTGAAACGCAAAGTGAAACGTGGATGCTCGTTGACATGTCCTCAAATCCTCTGGTGTACTGTGGGAGCGTCTAAGTACCTGGGTAGAGGAGATGGACCTGGCTTTGTGACTGCCTGGCATTTCCCTCACCAGGTCCCCTCTGATGCCCATAGACCCTTCCTCACCCCTCTGCTAGGAGGGAGAGACACGGGAGGCTTGGAAAGGCCATGTGACTGAAACGTGCTCATTACGGGGCACCTGAGATCTATGAGGGGAATTACAAAGAAGAAGCACGTGGAGTTGTGTCATTCTCTTGTCAGTTATTTCTGCATTCATGGCTCGGTTACTGTAGCAGAAGTGGTTTCCTTCTTGCTGTTAATAGTTACTGAGTGGGTACTCAGTGTTGCATCCGGGCTAAGAGCTTTGTGTATGTGATCTCTTGGATATGTTTATTTTCTGAGGGAAGAGATAGGCCCAGAGAGGTTAAGAACTTACCCACAGTCACAACATGGAAGTGGGTGGACCAGCTGACATCTGGGTTCTGCAGTTTCAGATTCCCCAACCCCCCTTCACTACCTACTGGGAGTCTACATGATTTATGAAGAGTAGTGCATGGGAGAGAAGGAAAGAGAACCTGATGGGGAGCTAGAAAGTAGGGACACAAGCTCCGTTTGTGGTCAGGACCTACGTTAGTAGCAGGGAGAGGGTAAAGAAAGGTTGGAGGATGGGTGAATAATTTAGAACGACGTTGCAACTGTGTTTAAAGATGGCATAAGGAATCTGAGCAAATGCTGTTGATCAACAGGGAGACTCTTATTACTTAAGAGAAAGCAATGGAGGGTGATTCTGATTAAAATATAATATATGCACATCTGAAATTCCATGGTGAAACCCCTTGGTAAAATTAATGTATATTAAGAAATGAATCATGTGGGAGTAAAACAGGCTCTGTTTGGGAGATGTGGCTCGGAGAGGAGGAGCCTAACAGAGAGGGTGAATAAAGATGCACAAGGTTGAGGTGGAGATTATTTACATGTAATGGCACAATGAAATGTTTATCGAATTTCAGGAAATGGAAACAAGAGATTTTTTTTTCTTTGTTGATTTTCTTTTCTTTTTGTCTTATTTGTTTATCTGTCTTTGGGAGGGTAAGGGGAGACACAGAAATGGAGGGACAAAGGGTGAACAAATGGAGCAGTGGTACTCACTAGACACTATGTTGAAAATGAACTCTACAACTTGTGGGTGGGGATGGCAGGGAAAAACTGAGAGTGAGGGAAGGTATGATGTTGTCCAGAAAGAAATGTACTCTTTACCTGACTTATGTAATGGTAACCCCTCTGCACATCACTTCTATAATAACAATAAAAAATTAAAATAAAGAAAGAAAATGGCACAATGAGACATGTTGGAATTGTTTTGGAAGCCGGGAGGGAAGTAGGAGTGTTCGAGGGCACTGAGTTGATTGGGATTGTATACATGTGTGGAAATATCACAGTGCAACTCTCATTGTACAACTAAAATAAAACAAAATGCAATCAATCAGAGCACGGCTGGTGGGCTCTCTGAGTGTCGCCCTTCGGTTTCGCGCTGACTGGAGCCTGAGCCTCATTATAGTGGTCACAGCAGAGCCCGGAGCACACAGGACCTCTTTTGACTGCTGCCTTTAGAATTAATAATATGTTGGCTTCTCAGGGTGGATAAGGCTATTATTAATATTTTTAACAGTTGGAAGTCATTTGTAGCTGAGTCGGGTGAAAATGGTAGATGATCAAGTGCATTACTATGATTTTATTGAAATGAAATTTATCTTATAGTCACCGGATTGATTTCCTTTTCTTTTCTTTTTTTTTTTTTTTCTTTTCCCCCAGTGACTCTGGAGGGCAATTTGCCTCGAGTGGTGGTTTTCAAATTTTTCACGAACCTCCACTAAGAGAGAAGGAGAATGAATTCAGAGCCAGCGTGTGGGATGGGAACCAGGCTCTCTCAGAGTGCTTATGTCCTTAAGTCTTGTGTTTTATCTTACATAGTTGTGAATTCCACACTCTACTTCCTCATACATGTATCGCAAATTACTCTCAGTCTTCATAGATTGCCATCTTACCCGTGCTCTGGGAAGGTGGTCATGCTTATAGTAAAGATTTATTTGGGGACTGGGAGGGAATATGGCCTAGTGGTAGAGTGCTCACCTCGTACACATGAAGCCCTGGGTTCGATTTCTCGGCACAACATAAATAGAAAAAGCCAGAAGTGGTGCTGTGGCTCAAGTGGTAGAGTACTAGGCTTGAGCAAAAAGAAGCCAGGGACAGTGCTCAGGCTCGTGAGTTCAAGCTCCAGGACTGGCAAAAAAACAAAACAAAACAAAGATTTATTTGAAGCTGGAGTACAGTAGAGGTCCCCCTGGGGTACTTGTTTGCCTGGTGGGAGAACCTCAGTCCTAATGATCCAGGCTGCTGATTGTCCCTGAGGACATTGCTTCTGTCTCTTACCTCTTTCCATATGCAAATTATGAGTTGGATATACAAAGTTCATTTGAACTTTGTATCACAGCCAAGAAGCTAGGATTACAAGTGTGAGCCTCTGAGCCTTATCCTTGTGTTCCTTTAAAAATTAAAAAAAAAAGTGATTATAAAGGTGATGTACAGAAGGGTTACAGTTACATGTCAGGTAAAGAGTACATTTCTTTTTGGACAATGTCACCCCTTTCCTCCTTCTCTTTCCTTGTATTCCTTTTTAACATTAAGGATCAACTTTCCCTTGGTCAGATTTGATTCCAGTTATTTCCTACAGAAATCTCTCGAGAGGGCTCAGTATTACCATAACTGATTTAGCACAGCCAAGAGACTCTCCCTGGGGCTCAGAAGTAGCCTGGTTACCCCACCCCCCCTCCGCTCCCGATCACGTGGCTCTTCAGTACTTAAAAATGGATCTGCTTAGCAAAGAAGATGAGAGCCTGTTTCTTTGACAAGGCAATTGTTGCATCCACCAAACTACAGGAAAAGCTTGTGGAATGTAGGCGTGATAAAATTGGAGGCTGCGAAGGTTCCAGAATAGATTGGTTGACATGGGAGGCCAAGAAGGTTCCAGATGTCTGATAAGTAGGCAGGATCCAGGAATCTTGACAAGTGTCTGTTCCAATGTCATAGAGGAGTTGAGTCCCCCAGAGGTCTCATTTTCTCCACAGAAACTCTCTGGTGATCCCAGTGACTGCCATGTCACAGACAAGACACCTTCTTGTGGCTGGCAGCAAGTCTGGCCTCTAATAGTCCCAATGGGGCCCCGCATGAATAGTTCTACCCTTGGACTTGCTGTCTGCAAAACACTGAACGATGTAGGAAACCTTTCCAAGCCTGTGGCTTCCTTTGCCCCTCACTTTGAAGTGGGGAAATAGGCTCAGGAAAGGAAAAGGACCTGCTCCACAGTCACATGGCTGCACGTGGGAGCCTCTGGATTCAAGAAGTTTGTGAATGGGAAGTCTTGGTATTTGGTCTCCTAGATAATGTTGAATGGTCCAGGTTTTAGCCTCAGTCCTGGTGCATGGCAAGTCCAAAGGAATGCCAAAGCAGGGCGAGGGTAGAAACCCAGAGTACTCAAAATAAAGTTACCAAATAGAGATGGAGCAGCCACTGAGCAAGGCTCACTGGGTTTGTGGGCTACACTGGGGGGCCTCTGAAATACCTACTTTGAAGATGGATGGCTCTTCCCAGCCCCGGGCTGCATCTCTGCTGTGTCGGGTACATGGAGCTGTAGAGTCAGTCTCTCCACTTGAGGTGGTCTAGGGAGGATGGAAAACACTTCATTTCCTACCTTTTGACTTGGTCTTGTTTTTCAGGGGACCCTAGCACGGTCTGCATTTCAATAAACAATGCTGACATGACAGGTTTTCAGCTTGAAATGAAACTGGCACCATAAAGCGGGAGACAAAGGCTTCTTAGTCACTGTTGGCTCCAGACATTGCAGCGAAATGATCTTTCATGCTCAGCCCTCCGCTCTATCACTCTCCTGAGTGGCCGCGAGTGTTCTATACATCTAATGCACCGAATATGCAGGAGAATCCTATTTAAAATCAAATACAAATCATAGATTCATCTGCCCAGGGGGAAGAGAAATGTGTCATGAATCTTGGCTTCCATCTTCTGTGATTACAATGGGATTCGTTTTTGAAAGCTATGCAGGATGAAGTTTTCTACTTACCAACATCCTCTTCCTCATTGCTGTTATTATTATTATTATTGATATCTGAGATAGGTATCCAGGTAGACTGAGTCAGTCTTGCCTCCCAAAGGTCTCTGGGTTAGACCTTTAAGAAAGTCCTAACAAAACAACACTTAGACAAGGAGGATAAAAAAGGAAAAAAAATCATCACCTCAAATACTTTATTTATTTATTTATTTATTTATTTGTTTTTTATTTTGGTGGTGGAAACAGCTAGAATCTACAGTGATCTGTTACGTGGAGATTTGGTTTCATCAGCAGCTCCTGTGTCAGTGTGTTGTCATTCAGGATGGAGACCCAGATTGGGAGAGCCCAGAGGCTGGGGAATGATGACATCTAATGGTTCAACAGTGGGCTAACCTGGGGTCCTGGCGTAGCCTCTGATGCCTTGCTGCTTGGCACCACAGGGACAGATGCTGAGCACCGCCGGGCCCCCTCCAGCGGTGGCCTTGCTTAGTCACAAAGCCACACGGAGTGACGTCTCTGTAGGGAGCGAGGTCCAGGGAACCTACATGTTGGCTCAAAGAATTTCCCAGCTAGAAATGGTGGGCCCAGGGCCCTAGGGCTGCCCAAACACCAATCTCCTCGCAGGCTGGCTGGGTCAGGTACACTGAGGCTGAGGTGCTAGGAGGTCTTGTGAGAGGGGCCATGGAAGACCCGTGACTCGTCCTCAGCCGACTCCTTCACCATTGCCAGGCACATCATAAATTCCTGAGTGAGAGTGTTTTTGAATGTCCCTGTCACCTAGATTTGATAGGAGAAGCCTGGGATTTCTAAGTTGACAGAGAAACCTGATTTTAGAGACGCTGGAAGACAAACATCTGTGAAACATCACAGGAACAATGTCAAGCATCTGTCTTCACAAAAGGCGATGCAGAGGTTTGTAATGCACAGCCAATCCATCTTGGGGCCAGGAGGCTCACAGGTTAAAAGCGTGTTGAAGCCATAGGAATGGCCAGTTAGTTTACTTTGTATGCCTGTGAGATTATTGTTTCCAGTTAAAATTTCCTTTTCTTTGTGTGTGTGTGTGCTGGTTCTGGGGCTTGAAATCAGGGCCTGGTGCTGTCCCTGCACAAGGCCAGTGCTCTGCCACTTGAGCCACAGCTCCACGTCCAGCTCTTTGGTGGTTAATTGGAGATCAGAGGCTCAGGGACTCTCCTGCCCAGTCTTTGAATGGTGATCCTCAGATCTCAGCCTCCTGAGTAGCTAGGGTTACAGGCGTGAGAACGGAGAGTCCCTGAGTTCATCTCTAGTGGGTGCTTGAAGCTAGAGAGGATGAGGTCAGTTATTTTCTTTTTTTGGCCAGTCCTAGGCCGTGAACTCAGGGCCTGAGCACTGTCCCTGGCTTCTTTTTTGCTCAAGGCTAGCACTCTGCCACTTGAGCCACAGCACCACTTCTGGCCATTTTCTGTATGTGTGGTGCTGAGGAATCGAACCCAGGGCCTCATGTATACGAGGCAAGCACTCTTGCCACTAAGCCATATTCCCAGCCCCGGTCAGTTATTTTCAATCATGGGCACCTGTGGCAGGACAGAAGGAGTGGGAGGGAGATATAAGGACAGAGAGGGAGGGGCTGGGAGGAGAGGGAGAGGGAGAGAATGAGCACAAGAGTGCCTTGCTGGGCGTTCTGACTTTGGGCTCTGTGAGGAGCTCTTTCTAATGGGTTGAATTGTTTCTTCCAGAAGGAAATGTTGAAGCCCCAACCTCATAGCACATCTGAACATGACCTTCCAGGGTAATAGCATCTTTGTAGTTGTCACTAGTTAAGATACACTGTCCAGTGTGCCTGGCATCATGTCAAACAGGGAGACTGTTCGGACAAGATGCAGAGAGGGTGGACATCCTGTGATGGATGATGAAGGCAGGGGTTGAAGTGATGCAGGCAGAAGTTGAAGTACATGGGATTGGGGAGCGGGGGTGGCAATGGGAAGCTGAGTAAAGCAAGGAGGGATCCTCCCTGAGAGGCCTGCTGGGGGTTGGGGCCTGCTACCACTTCAGACTTCAGCCCTGAAGAACTATGAGAGGATAAATGTTCACGTTAAGCTGTCCGATTTATGGCACTTTCTTATATCAGCCCTAGGAAGCAGCTATGGTTTGTGTCCACCTTATAGAAAATATGAGCTGGGTGCTAATGGCTCACGCCTGTCATCCTAGCTACTCAAGAGGCTGAGATCTGAGGATTGTGGTTTGAAGCTAGCCTGGGCAGGAAACTCCATGAGAGTCCTATCCCCAATAAACGACTCAAAAAAACCTGCAAATGGTGCTATGGCTCAAGTGGTAGAGCTCTTGCCTTGAGCAAAAGAAGGTCAGGGACAGCACCCAGGTCCAGAGTTCAAGCTCTAGGACCAGCCAAAAACAAACAAACAAACAAAGAAAACCCAGGGCCTCCAGCACTGTTGCTTGTTCTATTCTGCTGCCATCATGCTGCCATCTTCTTTCAGGAGCAGAGGCGCATACAAGGGCATCACTCTAGATAGGTCCACCTTAAGTGTGTGTAACAACCTGGATGAGGGCATAGGGCCCTGGCCTGGCACATGCAGGACTCTGCAATCATGCTTATTACTAAGGAGAAGAGCTGAGCACAGCAGCTCTGTCATACCCCTGCCTTTTATCCCAGCTACAGAGGAAGTGGAGATAGGAGGATCAAGGTTCAAAACCAGCCCAGGGGAAAAAGGAGTTACCAAGAACTTGTCTCAGAAAGTAAGCCAGAACCAGGTGCCGGTGATTCACACCTGTACGTCCAGCTATTTAGGAGCTTGAGAGCGAGAAGGATTGTGGTCCACTGCCAACCCAGGTAGAAAAGATCACAAGGCCTTATCTCAAAAACCATCAGCAAAATAATAGGGCTGGCAGCGTGGCTGGAGTGGTGGCTCTTCATTGTAGCAAGTATGAGGCTCCTAATTCAACCTCCCAGCCTCACCCCCTACCCCAAGTGAGGTATAAGGTATGCAGGTGCATACCTTCATTCCAGCTACTCTAGCTCAGTGGACAGCCCAGAGAATTGTGAGCAGTTCTGGGCAGCTGCTTCTCTGGTTTCAAGCACATGATTGTGAATCAGCCCTGACGCTAGATTCATTTCTAGGGACTGGTCCTTCGGCTCCGGGTCTGACCACGGCAGATGCTCCATCCGGGACATGTGTCCACTCTGAGCAAGGTTGAGAGAATCAAATTAATTTCTTTCATGACCTGAGGCAACTTGGAAATTAGCTCTTCCAAGATGAAAAGGGAAGACGCAGGGGCAACTGGAGAGACTGCGCGATCCCCTCTCCTCTACCTCTGCCTTCTTCCCAGCAGGGCTGCAGCAATTTAATTGGGGTGGGACTTTGTCTGCCGAGCCAGGCAGCTGCTTCTCGCTGCAGGATGTGCCATGCCAGAGACAATTTTTTTTTTCTAAGTGGCATCTGCGAGCAGACATTTGGGGGCACTCTGAGAGGCTGGGGGCCCTGGTAGGTCTCAGTGACCTTGTTGAAGTCCATATCAAGTGTTGTCACCAGTGCCAGGGTAAGAGGAGCCAGGAGTAAAAAAAAAAAAAAAAAGAGCCCCGCCTATGGAGAGCATCCTTGTGGTCCTGTCATTGGCCCTCACGAGTTACCTGTGCATCCCGCTTCCAGTGATGGCGATTTCCCCGTGCATGTGCACAATGCGTTGGGACTCCACCAGCCATATGTTCTTTGTGGCGACAGCATCTCCCGCTCTCATCCTCCACCCCGCCTTATGCCTGCTTTCCTGGTTGGGCTTGGGCGATGAATTACATTTATGTCCGTGTGATTTAGGGCTTCCAGCCTCAGTGCTGTTGACATTCGGGGCTGGGTAATCCTTTGTTGTGGCAGCTGCTGTGGCTTCGCTAGCTCCGGGTTTGCTTGGCTCTCTTGTGGAGATGTTAGAGGATCCGGAAGGGGTGGAGACTATTGGATGGTGGGCTAGTGGTCACCAGGGGCATGGCCCTTGGAAGGGATGAGTGCTGGTCTTGTGGAATGTTAGTTTTGCGACAGCAGCTTGCTATTAAAAAAAAAAAAAAAAGCCAGCTAGGCCCCAGAATTTCTCTGTGTCGTCTCTGTCTCTATTTCTCTTGGGTGCCAAAGTCAGTGCTGAGATGCCCGTGCCAGACCCCTGGGTCTTCAGAACCCCAAGCTACATAAACCTCTTTCTTCACACATTAGCCAGCCTTGAGCCTTTTGTTAGGGAAACAGAAAATGAATGTCTGTAGAATGCCCAGCAAGTTCCCTTCCCTCCCCTGGGTGCCTCTCTCACAGTCATGGTGGAGGAGGGTGGGGGTGGGGTGGGGTGGGGTGGGGAGGGATTTCTCCTGGTGAGAACTATAGCCTAGTTAAAGGACACCAAGAGATCCTTTCTTCAGACACATCTGGGCCCTCAGAGAGATCCTGTACCCCCAAACCAGGGGTTGAGAGGATGTAGCTCAGTGGTAGATCATTTACCTAGATGCATGGCCCTTGGTTAGATCTCAAGTACCAAAAGAAGGAGGTGTTGGGGTTCAGCTTTGGCCTTCAGGGGGAAGGGCAGAGGAGAGCGCTCCTGAGATGCCGCCCTTCCCCCAGCCCTGGGGGAATGTGGAAGCAGGCCACAATTCTCTGGGTCCAGAACCAGAAGAACTGGCTTTGTGACCAGCCCCCCAACTTTCTCGCCAGCCCATGTGCTCTCCATTTTCGTGGGCTTTGCCCATGGGGTGGTGCTATGCAGGTGACGTTAGCTCATGAGGGGGTCTTATGACAAGCTCGCCAGCCTATCACCAGCTCCTGGTCTATCACCCCTTTTCTCATCACCCCTACTATATCAACTGTTAGCCACTCCCTTATTAAATCAGATTTGCTCTTGACACTGTCTCCGAGACTCCGTGTGCCTGGCTTCCTTCGTGGGTAAAGAGGGAGGAAAAGGGATCTTGTACAGCCGCATGCACCTTAGGCTAGCCCATGTCCCTTCACTCCACCTTGGCCGCCTGCTGGTCAGGTGCCCAGGGGAGAGGGTGGAAAGGGGAGCACTGATAAGGGAGTAAGCTTAGCATCCCTGCACCAGGGGAGGTAAATCTAGCCTGGCAAGGAGGAAGAGGAAGAGGAGGAGGAGCTGATTAACAATTGGAAAAGATTCTACTGAACATAGCATAATTTCCTTTTGGTAGATACCTTATTATTTTTAACCATTTCCAATCATGTGATAGCATCCTTGGGCACATATTGTCTGTCCTCATACTGGACCACACCCCTAAATAAATTTCTAGCAGGGGACTTTACTTCAGGACTGTTTCTCAGCCCCAGGTCTGGGTTTTGTAGGTGAGCGATAGGTTCGCCTGCATTTGACAAGCTACACCAAGTGGCAGGAGCGTGAAGCAGCCTCTCACTTGTCAGGTGGTGATAATGGAAATGGATGGTCTGCACCTGGCCAGGCAGCCGGCAGCTGGTGGAAGACCTTCTTTCTGTCTGGGACATGACCCACTGGGACGCCTCTGCCATGCAGGTTTAGCCAGGATGTGAGAGGTGGACCTCAACCACCTGATGAGCCAATTCCTCCCCTTCCACATAGACCATCCTTGACCTAGACTAGCTGACCATGACCCGAACAGCATTGCCAGGGGGATCCAGATGCAAAACAGGTGTCCAGGATGCTGTGGCTGTCATTTTGCCTGTAGGCCCAGATGTCCGGCTCCCCTTCCACCTCTCTGCTTGGAGAATTTCCTCACTGTGGTGTCAAGTGAGCCCTCATAGACAGGGCTGGCACTCGGTGACATTCATCAGTGCGTAACATTTCTGCAGGCCTCTGCCTTCCCCCCTCTGGCCCTGAAGTTTGTGTGTGACTCACAGAACATCTCCAGGGCTAGGCCCACTCCCATTCTTTGCTCAGTACCCTGGCCACAGGAAGTTGCTGAGTGGGGTTAATACCCTTCTCAGAGAGACGACTCCCTGGCTGGAATTCTGGGGGCCAGGGAGTGATGATAGCCAAGTGCATCTGCCTCTGGGGAGGACTGGACTCAGTGGAGCTGGGCAAGGAGCTTCTGTTTTTTCTCTGGGGCTGTTTTTTATCATGCATTTGTGTTGTGTCGATAAATACAAATGTTTAAAACTCTTAAAAAAAATCAGAGGTAAACAAGATTGCCCTGCAACCACGGATAGAATAGTTAACAAGAGCTGTGGTAATTACTAGCATAAATCAACAAGCTGGGCCTTTTACACATTCCAAGACACCTCTAATTCTCACTATAACCTCTGTAACTGGTTTCCAGGATGGGGCACTGATGTTTCTGTGTCCCTGGAGCTTTTATATTTTTGTCCTGGGGCTTGAACTCAGGGCCTGGGCACTGTCCCTTTTTTGCTCAAGGCTAGAGCTCTACCAATTTGAGCCATAGCACCACTTCCAGTTTTCTAGTAGTTTATTAGCGATAAGAGTCTCAGGGACTTTCCTACCCTTGGATGACTTTGAACTGTGATTCTCAGATCTCAGCCTTCTGAGAAACTAGGATTATGGGTTTGAGCCACCAGTACTGGGCTCCCTGGAGCTTTCTTAGTTCCTAGAAAATCAGGTGGGGTGGCAAGTCACCTACTGTTACTCACCAGAGGTGTTAAAGGAGAACTAGTCAAGAGCCACGTGGTTGATTATTGGTGATGTAGGTGTGGCACAGTAGTTAAGGTCACAAAAGTGGTTGATGATGGTTAGTTAAGGGCACACAGCTGGTTGGAGGTAGGCATGGTTAGTTAGGCATACAGATATTGGCGGTAGACTTGGTTGGTTAAGGGTACACAGCTGGCTGAGGTGGGCTGGCTGGTGTTAGAGGGTAGGTTTGGGAAGATACTGCCTGTTTCGGAGCCCTGATTTTGGTGTTCTCCACGTTGTACAAACAACACAGAGTCTTAGAGCTTAAAGAGCTTTAAGGTTGTGTCATCCAATCAGCTTGTTTGTAGACAGGGCACTCTGGCCCACAGTGGTGAAATGCCCTTCCCAAGGTCACACAGTGAGTTTGTTATGAGCTTCCCAGAGCCCGTTGGGCTGGAAGTCGGGGAGATTTATGCTACAGCAGGGATCCATTAGGAGGCCTGCCAGGTGTCTCAGAGAGAAATCTGGCCTTCCTTCATCCCCTGGAGGGGTGGCACAGGGGAGCAGGCCTCTGGGGCAGGGCCTGTGTCCAGGGTTGGGGGTGGGGAGCTGCTGCCGTGATCATTTACAGCCTGGGGGAAAACAACCCAAACAAACTCTCAGTGGATGTTTTGGACTTAATCCCAGGGATGGCAAGCAGCTTGGTGAGATAAATAAGATAAAGTTGGTGTGCCTCTAAGGTTGAGTGATCATATCACTATTGCGTTTGAAATATTCATGAAGGGGAGGGAGGTACGAGAAACATGTCCTGCTTTGAAAAGGCAGAATTCAAAGCATGAAAAATGAATCAGGGGAAATTAATGTTGGGGTGGGGGGCTGGTAGGGGACGCTCATTGCCCAGGGGACTAGGAAAGGGGATGTGGAGGGCTTGTATCAGACTGGGCTGTGAGCAGAATTCTCTGCTGCACCTGGGATATTTGAAATGTCAATCGTCTCATAGATCATTGGAAGTCAACACTTGGTGGCATAATGGATGATTCTAGCAAGGATTAAAAAAGTAGGGTGGGCTGAGGGGGGTATGAGATGGGGAGGGTGGGTTGGGGCAGGGCAGGGGAGATGGAAAAGGATCAGTGAATTATTGTTAACTCCTGTGAGTTATGGATGTATTTCTATTCCTCTGTGGAGGAGCAAGGTGCCAAGATGCAGGCATTTCTAAATTTGTTTCTTTTCAGATCTTCATGGTTTCTTGTGTATCTCTGAGCCTCAGTTTCTCCTTAGTGGAAGCAGATTGTTGGGCTCTATGACATCTGCTCCTTGTCCACCCCCGCCCCCTCCCCAACACAACATTTAAGGATGTATTGGGAAACTGAGAGGAGCTTAAGACGAAATGGCCCTAGATAGCATCAGTAACAGAGTGATGTGTGACAGTGGAATGCAGACACTGTGCTTTTGACTGGTGGCAAAGTTTTTGCCAAACTTCTTGGCAGTTCTTGCCCTACCATGAAGTTGGGGCAAGTGGCACTCCTTGGGGTGTTTCCTGGTGCATTCTAGAGAGAGCTGGTATGAAAGCAAATGAGATCTGCATAATCCTATGTCATTGGTATCAGCATTACCTGGGCACTGGTTACAAACCAGGGTCCAGGTTGGGTGGTACACATCTGTCACTCCAGCACTGGGGAGGCTGAGGCAGAATGAAAGAGTCTGGTGAACTTTTCTTCTTGGCCTCAAACTATCTATCTATCTATCTATCTATCTATCTATCTATCTATCTACCTTTCTATCTCCAACTACCTCAGTCTCCCAAATAACTAGGATTATAGGTGTGAGCCACTGTTCCCAGCTGACAATATGCATTTCACAATATTCCTGGATGAGTTTCATGCACATTAACATCTGAACAGCAGCATTCTGCTCCTGGTTTTATGCCCCACAGAAAGTTTCACCCCAGGATGTTCAAGTAGGGTGGTTGGTGGTCATGGGGAACAGGAGCCGCCTGGGTATCCATCAGACACTCCCCGCAGGCCTTCCCCTCGCTTTCCGGTGCCTGGGCCACCTGGGATGCTCAGCTCCTTCCAGAGGGATGCTGGCCAGCCTGGGCTCTTGCAGGGACTGGCCCAACTTGGATCCATCTGAGTTTCTGCTTTCTCACCTCACCTTGCCCCCTTCTGGCACTGTCTCTAAGCTTTAGTGTCAGTTTCTGTGGAAACAGACTCTGCAAGCCGTGGCTCTGCTTGGTGCTTCGTCTGTGTCATCTGCTGTTAGCCACGTTCGATGCCATGAGTAAATGACTTCAAAGAGGAAGGATGCAGAAGTTTCAGTGGATGGCTGGCTGCTCCATTGCTGAGGGTCTGCAGTGAGCAGAGAGATTGGCCTTTGGAAGGCATGCCTCCAGTGACACCCTTCCTCCAACCAGGCTGTACCTTTGAGTAGCACATTCAGCCCAGAACTCATCAACCCATTAATGCAAGTTGTAGTTGGAGCCCATAGCATCATTTCCAATTGCTTCAAAAGGTTATCAGCTCACAAACAAATCTTCCACACATGAGCCTGTGGGGATTTGAGATTCATATCCTAGCATCACCTCTCTAACACTGCCCAGGCCAGAGGTTCCTAACTGGGGATAGTTCTACACCCCACAAGGGACATTTGGAAGTGTGTGGATACACTTGATTTCTGGGCCTGGGGGCTTCTCTTGGGTAAGGGTAAAGATACCAGGACTGCCCCTAACCCCCTCCAGGAATAAGCCAGGTCCAAAATGTGCGTGCATCAAGGCGGAGAAACTCTACCTCCTGGTGAGTTGTTCTACCATCTTCATATTTGCAGTCAAGGAAACCGAGGTACAGGGAGGCAGGACAATTCTGCTCAAGGCCCTGTAACTGGGAGGTGATGGAGGAGGGCCGGAGACTGTGTGAGAGCTTGCTTCTTGTTCTCTGCCCAGTCACAGCTCAGAAATCAGAGATAGGCTCAGCTTTCTGGGGAACCCAGGATGGGGGAGGCATGGCTTTCTGTCCCTCACTGGAATAGGTGACCCCCTAGGGGGACGGATCTGTGGTTTTGGTTAGCCCTAGGCTGAGCAGTTCCCCAGAATGGGGTGGGGGTGGGGCTTTCTGTGCTGTAGCTGGGATGAATGGCTGCCCTAGTAGAACCTGGCTTCAAGCATCGGAGTGTGTGACTTGATTGCCACACTCAGTACCGCAAGGAGTTTAGAGGATGCACTAATTACTGCTGGCTTTGGACCAAACCCCAGTCCCAAAGTTCACCTAGAGTGACTGCCGTTCATAGCACTCAAGGCCATGGGCAAGTTTCTCCAGATCTGAGAAAGTAGGCCTGCAGGCCGATGGTCCAGGAGGACTTTTTTTTTTTTTGCCAGTCCTGGGCCTTGAGCTCAGGGCCTGAGCACTGTCCCTGGCTTCTTTTTGCTCAAGGCTAGCACTCTGCCACTTGAGCCACAGCACCACTTCTGGCCGTTTTCTATATATGTGGTGCTGGGGAATCGAACCCAGAGCTTCATGTATATGAGGCAAGCTCTCTTGCCACTAGGTCATATCCCCAGCCCCCCAGGAGGGCTCTTGATTTTCACTGGAGGGGCAGAACTTTTGGGGAAGGTGTACCAGAGGTGAAGCCCCAGGTTTGGGGACCTGAGGGCTCACTTTACCTGTGTGGCCTGGGAGTCCTCATTTGTGAGGTGACCCAGAATGACCAGGTCTCTGGCTGGGGCCTGTGCTGAAGCACTTACCCGAGGGGAATTCTGTGTGTTAGGCATCTAAGGTCACCACTTTCAATGCCCATGACAAGGAAGGAGTAAGCGGCTCCGGGCTGAGTTCCAGCCTGAGGACGTGGCAGCTGAGTGAGCGTCGGAATGCAAAGCCACGTTGTCCTGCCCCAAAGACCACATCCTCAGCCATCCTGTGGTATCATCCTGAAGGGCAATTTCTGAGGAGAAGCAGGCCAATGAGGAGTGAAAGTGGGCAGTGCTTGCAAGCGCTGTGAACTGAGTGTGTGCAAAGCTGTGTGTGTCTCTTCTGAACCTCCTGGGAGGTGTTTCTGGCTCCTCACACCTGCATGTAAGGTCACAGGCCGCTGACCCTGCCCTTCAGCTGCCCGGTGCCTTGTGGGTCCCCTTGACAATGTCAGTGGGTGTGCAGCCTGGCACGGGCCCTGGAGCATCCTTTTTTTACACAGACAAGCAGAACTGGTGTCTTCTAATGGGGGCTGTCCCTTTTTTAGCTCTGCCATCATGGTGTGGCTAGGACCAGGTAGGCTCTGAGCACCTGCAATGATGTGTGCCCTCTGAAGGACTTGGGTCTGTTGCCGGGGTTGCCAAAAGCTCCCAAAATAGGACGTGGTCACAAAGCAGAGACTCAGCGGACTCTCATGGCCCACTGATCACTCTGAGAATAAAAAGTAGTCACTGTTCTCCATTCACTGAGGTGCGGTGTCCCGACTGCTTCTTTCTTCCTTTCCCTTCCTCCCTCCCTCCCTCTCTCCCTCCCTCCCTCCTTCCCTCCCTCCCTCCCCCCTCCCTCCCTCCCTCCCTCCCTCCCTCCCCTCCCTCCCTTCCTTCCTTCCTTCCTTCCTTCCTTCCTTCCTTCCTTCCTTCCTTCCTTCCTTCCTTCCTCTCTCCCTCCCCCTCCCTTCATCCCTCCCTCTTTCAATCTTTCTTTCCCTTCCTCCCTCCCTCCCTCCCTCTCTCCCTCCCTCCCTCCCTATTAGTAAGTGTATTCTACCCACCAGAAAGAGGACAATGAACTGATTCAGTAAATATTTGCTGAATGAATGAACTAGTGAGATCTGAGGATCATAGTTCCAAGCCAGCTTGGGTAGGAAAGTCTGTGAGACTCATATATAAATAACCAGCAAAAACAAAAACAAAAACAAGACATAAGTGGAACTGTCATTCAAATGGTAGAGCACAAGCCTTGAGCAAACAAGTCAAGTGAGTATGAGGCCCTGAATTCAAGCCCGAGTTATCAGTACCTCAACAACAACGACGACAACAATAATAATAAAATGAAGAATGTACCTCAGGCTGGATGCTGCAGCAGCTCATGCCTGTAATTTCAGCTACTTAGGAAATGGAAGTTGGGAGTACTGTAGTTTGAGGCCAGCCAGGGCGACAAGTTGGGCCCCATCTTAACCAACGAGTTGGTCATAGTGGTCTCCCTCTGTAAGTTCAGCTTCATGGGAGGCAGAGGTAGGAGATCACGGTTTCAGGCCAGCTCTGGGCAAAAAATGGTAAGAGCCTGACTAGAAAACACCTAAAGATAAAAAAGGATGGTGATAACTTTCCGATAGAAGAACAGGCAGCCGCTTAGATGTCCCTGGGTTGTGGGTGGAGGCGGACTTGCCGACCGTAACCCCCGGGGAGCTGTCAAGATGGAATCTTCACAGTTTAGGCAGCGTGTTTGCAAAGGTCTCAGGAAAATCCATTCTGCCTACAAATGTGATGACCTTTAATTTTTTTTTTTCCTGAGAATTTTCCAAGATGCACATTGACTCTTCCTGTCAAAAAAGGCTGTACTGCTGCCTGGGGCATTTGAGATTGCATTTGCCAATCGCTGACTGCTGTGGCCAATTTGTTCCTGATCTCAAGGTCGATTTTGAATAATTTTAGCTGGGCTAATTCTCTTGCACTGAATAACTGGGAGATAAACGGTGAAGGTGGAGGGGCAGGGCAGCCATGGAGCTGCATCTTTTTTGTAGAAGCTCTTTGATTTTGGGCAATTGGAAGGGATACTAATGATCCTCCCCATCCCCGGTCTCTGCCTCTGTGTGTGTGTGTGTGTGTGTGTGTGTGTGTGTGTGTGTGCGCACAAGCTCGCATGTCAGTATCCTACCAGGGCTTGAACTCAGGCCTTGTGCTTTCATTTGGCTTTTTCCTTGCTAAAGATTGGTAGACTTATGTTTACTACTTGAGCCACATCTCCATTTATGGCTTTCGTTTTGCTAATTAGAGATTTAAAAAAATCTTCCAAATTTGTCTGCCCAGGATCTAGTTGAACCTGAAGCCTCAGGTCTCAGCTTCCTAAATAGCTGGGGCTATAGGCATGAGCCTGCTCCTAAGTTATTTTTCATCTTACTTGGTCTTTAAGGTCAGAGCTTGAAGGTCTAATGGCTCCCTACTGCTCTTTTTGAGCCCCTTACAGGCCAGCAGGTGGCGCTAGAATCAGTTCCTCTGGTCTGAGGTAGAGTCAGCTTCCTGAGGGTGGGTCAGTGCCAGGCCTGTGGTTGTTTGATCCCCAAATGCTGATGGCTTCCCAAGTGGCCTGTGGAACAGGAACAGGAGGACTGAATCCCAGCCAGTTGTGTGACTTAGTTTCTTTGGAATCCTGAGTCAAGGATGGATGGGCGTGGCTCACTTTGGGAAGGCACTGGAGAAGAGAGGGGGAAGCAAGGAGGATGGGCCTAGAAAGAGTCTTAGGCCAAGTCTAGCCTGGATCTGATTCTGTGGGACACTCTGGTGTCATGGGAACTGGTGATGTTCCAGGAAAGTCTCTAAAAGAGGAGGTCAAATAGGAGGAGGCCTACAAAAAGAGGTCTCTACCTGGCTTTTGGATGCTTGGCTTGTGATGTTGCAAATAGGAATTTTAGGATAAGCTGAGGTAGAAACCAAGAAAGTCTACTAGTAAAGCAAGAAATGGTTGGGTAGTCTGTTAATAGAGGAGAGGACAGTGCATACCCAGATCTGGGTGCAGACATACTGTGTGCTCCACTATCAGGGTATTTATGGTAAGAGGTAAGCCGCTTGTTCTGATAGTGGGCACACTTAACCATCCCAGCTCTTTTACTGTTGAGACATTATCATTTGGCCTCTGAGATATCAAATCTGGCAAGTTAACTAAATTTGGGTCCTTGTGTCACACATGTCTGTTTCCCTTCCAAGGGTGGGGAGTGTCCAGCCCTCAGGCTGTATAAGGCCAATGAAATCCTGAAGTACATGACAAGACAGACACGTATGTTTCTTCTATGCTTCTTATCGGCTGCCCACACCCGTTTGCCTATATTGATCATTTGTTTGACCCATGAATTAGGTTATAAATATCTAAATGGCTCTTGGCAGAAACAAGGCTTCAGTTGGGTTTCATGGGGAGTTCTTTTCAAGCTAGGGGTCCTCCCTTAGCACAAATTCCTTTCTTGTGCAGCCCTCTGTGATCATAGGAGACATTTTCAGTTTGTGTTCTCTTCCTAGGGTAAATGCTTTTCTTTTAGATGTTCTTGCTCAGTTCCCAGAGTGTAGTCATCATTAGGCAAGCCCACAGGGAGAGATCTGCAGCTTTTACAGGCAGTGTTGTGGCTTAGTGAGGGGGAATGGTGCTTCAAGCAAAGCAAGTGGTGCCTGTATGCTTTTGTCTCATTAATCACGTGACCCCAGAACCACACAGCTGGTCTGGCATATAGTAGGCTCTTAATAAATGTTTGCTATGAGACTGGGAATATGGCCTAGTGGTAGAGTGCTTGCCGCATATACATCAAGCCCTGGGTTCAATTTCTCAGCACCACATATATAGAAAAAGCCAGAAGTGGCGCCGTGGCTCAAGTGGTAAAGTGCTAGCCTTGAGCAAAAGGAAGCCAGGGACAGTACTCAGGCCCTGAGTTCAAGCCCCAGGACTGGCAAAATAATAATAATAATAATAATAATAATAATAATAATAGTAAATGTTTGCTTTGTGCCTGAATGAGCATTCCAGATGCAGAACTGAACACATGGAATGCTTCCACTGTTCTTCCCCCCACCCCCCATAGGAGATGGAACCCCAGCTTCTACCTCAGTCCCCAGGAGTTCTTCACAAACTCTACTGCTGTTTTTCATTCCAGTACTGCTCAGTTCTTTTATTATATAATGGACTTACTTCTTTTCATTATGAAAATAAGAGAATCGCATTGCTGGAAATTTAGGGAAACCTGAAAAAGAAGGAAGTCCGCTCACTGCCACTTGGGTGATGTATTTCTTTGTTGTTGTTGGTTATGAGGCTTGGACTTAGGGCCTGGGCACTGTCCTCGAACCTTTTCTTTTTCCCTTTTATTTATTAAAAAAAAAACACAAAACAAAACTGGTCCTGGGGCTTGAACTTGGCCTGGGCACTGTCTCTGAGCTTCTTTTGCTCAAGGCTATCGCTCTACCACTGGAGCCACAGCGCCACTTCCGGCCTTTTTTTGCATATTTTGTTGGAGATGAGAGTCTCACGTACTTTCTTGCCTGGGCTGGCTTTGAGCTGTGATCCTCAGATCTCAGCCTCCTGAGTAGCTAGGATGACAGGCGTGAGCCACCAGCACCCTGCCGGATATACTTCTTTAGTCCCTCCCGCTTCCCCCACTTACATGTTTTCTTCCTTCTTAAAATTCTTATTAAACATGCTTATGACTGTATTACAAATATAATTTTATAACCTGCTGCTTTTTTTCCTGCTTAGCAGAAATGAGATTTTTTCCCTCCAGATTTAATTACATAGTTTTAAAAATAACCATGACTGCTTCTTTTTCTTATTTTATCCTTTTCTGAATTTTTAAAACTCAGTTAACATGCTCACACAGTACAAGTTCGGGGACGGAAGAGTTTCCAGGGCAAGCAGGGGTCCCTGACCCTCCTTCTCCTTCTCTTCTCTCTTGCCTGCTTCCCAGAGGCAACTGCTGGCAGTGTTGTTTCCATTTTTAGGTCTTGGGGTGTTTATCTCTGTAACTCAAAAATAAGATGCTTATGCAGCTGTTTCTTCTGGATTCATCAATTTAAGACAGTTTCTATTGACTCTCTGCCATGGAAGATGAGCATTCAGCATCTTGACACCGCCCCTCCACCTCCCCAGCTTCTGCCCTTCTCTGTATTTTATTTGAAGAAGGCAGAGCATGCACATGAAAAATCATGGAGAGAGAGAGAGAGAGAGAGCGAGAGAGAGAGAGAGAGAGAGAGAGAGAGAGAGAGAGAGAGAGAGAGAGAGAGAGAGAGGGAGAGAGCGCACCTGGAGTATCCCCAACATCTAGGACAAGTAGTGGGAGGAAAAAAAATCCAGCACACAACAAGGTCAAATTTGCACCCCAAAATTACTTTTAAGGAGCCAAGTGTGGTGGTGCATGTCTGCAATCCCTGCTACTCAGAGATTCACGTGGGAGGATCCAGAGGCTCCTTCAAACTTCTTAGGGAGGTGGGAGGAGATGGCCAGTGTCCAGCGTAACATGTGCTCCCCGTTGTTATGGTCACAGACCACGAGCACACCTGCCCCTAAGCACTCACCATTCCCAGTGCTTGCGGAGTATCTGATAGACTGGCTACAGCACTGTTTGATGAACTGTTCCTTGCTGAGGGGTCACTGTGTTCCTTTCTCCAGTAGGAGGCATCAGGAAGCTTGGAGACTTGGGGCTCTACGTTTAACCAACAGACAGAGAGTGGTCATTCAGAAGTCCGTGAGGGCGTGCATTGTCCTTGACACATAACTGGGATTTCTCTGGGTTGCACTGTTGAACCAGGCAGGCCCTGGCCCATCAGGAAGGACCTTTGACTCCTGTCTTCCAAACCTGCTGCCCAGCATTCATCCACCATCCAGACGGGGAGTCAAGGCCTCCGAGCCCACGTTCCCCCAGCTGTCTGCCTCTCTAGTCACTTGGAAATCATGGCATTTTGCTTGGTGGGCACTGTGCCTTACCTACACTCCTTCTGCATGCACCGTTTGGACCAGCAGCTCCTGCAGCCTGAAGCTCCCGGTGGCCCTTCTAGCTAGTGAGGCTCTTGTTGGGGGCAGGCCAGACGTGCCAGGAAATGGAGACTCTGGAGAGTCTCCAACCCATCCTAGAGTGCCTTGTCCTGCCTCCCTGACTTTACGCTCACCCACGTTCCACGCCGTCTCTCAGGAGTCCCCATGGGGGACTGAGTTTCAGGTGCTCACCGTGGCACTCTTCTCGTCAGTGCGAGTGAGACGGCTGCTTTCTTTTTCTCATTTCTGCACTGTTGGTTGTTCAGGATTTCTGAGATTATTTTCCAAACCAAACACCTGTATCGAATTTACCCATCAAATCCTTCTCTTAGGAAAACCATCCCAAGAAAACAAGGAGCTCATGTAGTGTGGAGATCCCATCCTGTCTTGGCCCGTGGTGAAACGTGGCATCTCTTGGAAGTAAATTTTCAAAGCAGAGACTGAGGATGAATAGAAATTAGCCGAGCAGACTTGAGAAGACAACAGGGAAAATGTTCCCAGCATAGGGAACAGCACAGGCAAAGATCCTGGGGGCAGGAATGCCAGTGAGTGAGTGTGTGTGTGTGTGTGTGTGTGTGTGTGTGTACATGTTGGGAGGATTTATGACCTGAAAGTGAATTTGACTTGACTTGTCTTTCCCCTTTGGGTTGGTTCTCTGTCTGTATATTTTTTTGAGCTGCATTACGGTCTGGCTTCATTAAAATGCATCTGAAATGAAATCTCTAATGTTGACAGTGCTGTCAGATGCAAAGGCCTCATTTCTCTTTGGTTCTTTCTCACCGAGCGCTATCTATGAATTTCTGGGGAGGATATGAGGATTTTGATGGTTTTGATTGTTCTTTTTTTGGGGGGGGATATGATCACATTATGTTAATTTCCCTATTGTTTTAGCATATGAGAACATAAAGCAGTAACTCATTTATATGAAGACTGAATACTGAGAGGTTGTTATGGAAACCAGGGGGAAATGTTCATGTTGGCTTGAGTAAATTGAATAACCCCCGTTAAAAGATTGAACACAGAACTTATTTACCCAATTGTGTGGTGTGTGGAAGAGATGAGAAAATCAACAAGATAAATGAGATTTGGCGGGGAGGGGGTGTAGGAAAGGGTAGTAGTGGGTAGATGAAGAGCGTGGATTATTTTTATTGAAACAGTTATTTCCCTTTTTCTTCTTGATGCTCCACCGGGTGTGGGGCTGGTAGAGGGGTGCAAGGAAGGGGAGGGTGTGGTAAAAGGTAGACCTGAGGTTTCTGTGATGCTCCTGAGATCAGTTCTCCCTGCAGTATGCTTTGGTCAGGGGCAGAAACATCTTCAGCATTTTCTGCTTTGCTTTTGTTTATTTTATTTATTTATTTATTTATTTTTGGCCAGTTATGGGCCTTGAACTCTGGGCCTGGGCACTATCCCTGAATTCTTCAGCTCAAGGCCAGTCCTTTTCCACTTTGAGTCACAGTGCCACTTCTGGTTTTCTGATGGTTCATTGGAGATGAGAGTCTCACGGACTTTCCTGCCTGGGGTTGGCTTTGAGCTGTGATTCTCAGGCCTCAGCTTTCTGAGTAGCTGGGATCACAGGTGTGAACCACCGGCATCCCACTATTTTTTTTTTTAATTTATTTGTTTATTAATTGAACACAAATTTTTTGACAAGGTGTTGTGCAAAAAGGGTACAGTTACATAGTAGGGCAGTGTGTACATTTCTTGTGATATCTTACGTCCTGTTTTTCTATCTCTTTTCCAGGTTAGGTACCACTATTTTTTATTGTTTAATTTTTCATTCACTTGTTGTTTGGAGACAGGGTCTTTCTCAGGAAGCCTCAGATTTGAGATACACTTGTCTGCCTCTCAAGTGTTGGGAATTCAGATATGCCCACTATCCCCAGCTCAGTGTTGACAGGTCTCTTTACTGTACTTCAAGCTGACTTAAAATTTTAAAAAAGACTACTTTTAGGGCTGGGCATGATGGCACATGCCTGTAATTCTAGGTAGTTGGGAGGAGGTAGTTGGAGGATCAGATTTCAAAGCCAGCCTGGGCAAAAAGTTAGTGAGATCCACAGCAACAAACAAGCCGGGAATGCTTGTAATTCCAGCTACTCTGGGTAAAAGAAGGACCAATGAGGCTGGACTGGACAAAAAAAAAATGCTGGGAATATGGCCTAGTGGCAAGAGTGCTTGCCTCATATACATGAAGCCCTGGATTCGATTTCCCCAGCGCCACATATATAGAAAATGGCCAGAAGTGGTGCTGTGGCTCAAGTTGGCCAAGTGCTAGCCTTGAGCAAAAAGAAGCCAGGGACAACAACAACAAAAATACCAGGAGACTTTATCTGAAAACAAATGAAAGCAAAAAGGACCGAGGGAGTGGCTCAAATAGGTCGCAAGCTTAGCAAGTGCAAGGCCTTGAGTTCAATGTCCAGTACTGCTCCTCGTCTTCTTCCACTCAAAGACTAGCTCTGTTGCTTCTTATTTCTCTAACTAGAAAGGCTTCAGCTCTCTCTAAGACACTCCCTAAAAGCAGTCTTGAGAGGGGTTCACCAGAGCCACGGAGAGGGCAGTGTCACAGCTCAGTGATCAGGTCCTGGGCTCCGGGAGGCACAGATGGCTCTGCCTCATGGCGCATGTGTAGGGTTTCCTGTGGGAGATGGTTCCTCCTTTGGAACTTCCATCACAATGCATTTGGGTCCCATCTCCTTACTACAGCTCCTCCTTCTCAGCTCGGTTCCTTCACTTGGATGGGACAAAATATCCAGCACCCCCAGCTGGCAGGTTGATACGTCACCCTGCCTGTATCCACACCTTCTTCAGGGGAGCTCTCTGATGAAGAGAGCCCTAACTCCTCAGTGGTTGAATCCTAGTTGGCCCTGTGACTTGATTTGGGCCACAGGATGCGGGGGAAGTGGCTTAGAGCATGGGTCTCAGAATATCCCACCCGCCCTCCTGGAGCCCGTCATGCCAGCCAGTCTCTCAGAAAATGAGCTCCTCTCTGACCCAGCTCAAGCCCGGGTATATTAGAGAGAATTTGGGCACAGTGACAGCACTGCTACCTGATTCCAAGTTATCTGCAGTCAGATGAACCCAAACTCTACCGCCATAGTGGATATCCTTACGTAGTTCACTGAGGTCTTGGGGCTATTTGTTATGCAGCATGACTGTAACAGTGGAGGAGGCAAGGTCCTCCTAGTTTCTCTTCTCCCTCCCCTCAGCCAGTCAGGTGTCTTCTGGCTTCTCCTGGATGTGGCTCCTCTTGGGGGTGCTTTAGCATCATCTTGAGAATCTGAGGTTCATGTTGTTTGCACAGGGGTAGCTGGGCCACGAAGAGTGACGGGGCCAGGTCTTGGTCTCACTGTGAAGCTGATACTCAGAAATCCCCCATCTTCCCCAGGTTCTTGCAGACACTCAGCACTGCTGGGAAATAGCTTACTTTCAGCCCAGCAAAGTGGATGTTCCCATGTTTGCCCTTGTCTAGAGGACATCCAGATCCAAATACAGCCACCATGGTGCTGTAGAGGCCCCAGCTTGCCCACCGCTGCCCATGCGACCCTGAGCAGCTGCAGTCTGAGTCCTGGAAGATGCCATGGAAGCCTCAGGCTGCTCACGAGGACAGGGAGGGCAGCCCGGATGACTGCTCCCCAGAGGTCTTTGGAGCTGGGCATCAGGCCTGAAGGAACCTGAGCTTCATGGTCCAGCTGCTCACAGCCTTCAGGAATTCATGTGACGGGGAAATAAACAAGATGGAGGTTTCACATCTGCTACAGATGTGGCTGAACCTAATGTAATGGTATTTAGGGATGGGGCTTTTTGGATGTGATTAGGCCAGGAGGGCAGTGCCCTCAAGGATGGGATTAGTGCCTCTTAAAAGGAAGTGTGAGGGCTGGGAATATGGCCTAGTGGCAAGAGTGCTTGCTTCGTACACAAGAAGCCCTAGGTTTGATTTCTCAGCACCACATATATAGAAAACGGCCAGAAGTGGTGCTGTGGCTCAAGTGGCAGAGTGCTAGCCTTGAGCAAAAAGAAGCCAGGGACAGTGCTCAGGCCCTGAGTCCAAGCCCCAGGACTGGCAAAAAAAAAAAAAAAAAAAGAAGTGTGAGGACACACTAAAAGGAGAGAGGCCACACCCCGGGTGGTGAGCTTTCATCATACCTGCCTGCACTTCCACCTACGCCTTTGCAGCCTGCACAATTGTGAGATGCTCACTTGGGCAGTTTATAACCCCCACAGCCTGTGGAAACCCGAATGGACCGAGATGCTTCCACCAGCATCTCCTTCATCCTGCTACTCTAAGGGCTCTGATAAGTCCCGATAACTTCTACTTAGACCAGGGTTTCCTAAACATCATTAACCACTCAGGCTTTATTTTCATTTTTTTCCTTCACAGGCACCTGACAGGAAAACTTTTTGCAAACAATGCCACATGGGTTGCATGTGATACTCCTAAAGGATCCTTTATGAGGAAGGAGAAGCTTCCTGAGAAGCTCAGTGATCTCTCTATGGTGTGCAGCCAGGCTCGGGTGTACTCGACTAGAACCTGTGGAGAACTTTTCCTTCCGTCCTAGGCAACTATGAAGCCCACCATTCTTGGTGGGTGAGCCGCCACTACCAGATCTCTTACACAGGCGTATCTTAGCGCATCAAGTATTGAAGGCAAGACCCTGCACATCCAAGGAAGGGAGCGAGTGAATGCTGCCATCCTTCCATACAAAGGGATGTCAAGGAGCAAACATGATATGTGTGAACCATAATGAATATCTTGTACATATATTGAAGTGGAAAATGGGGCAGTAAACCAGGGAAGATGAACTTGGAGAAGTCTTTTCATTTCGTGGCAGCTGTTACAACTTCCTGTTGTGGGAGCAAAATGACAGCCATGTAAATGAAATGCATGAAATAAAAATATGAAATGATCAGGGAAAAAACAAACAAACACCTCACCTACCCCAGAAGATAATGCACACAAAGCAATAGCTGTGGTTAGAGGGTGGATGGGCGAGTTCAGATCCTTTGAGAAGCAAAAGGCGAAACCAAAATCGTTGTGCAAGCACACATGAGAGGCAATGTCTGTGGAGAGTCACAGGAGGGAGCTGGGGAGGCCTGAGGCCGTGCGGAGATCTGACACCTGTGAATGGAGAGGGGAGGAGGAGAGGTGGTTAAGAAGAACCTTGCTTTTGGGCCTGGCAAGTAGGGAGTTCTTGAGACAAACCTGTCTATTGGAGAAATCTTGTCCTGGGGACAGACAACCCTAGTTCAGGGACTCTTTCTATGCCCACACGTGGCTGGGAAAAGCCTCCGAGTGGGTCACCTGACATAGCACACACAGAGTGGGCCCCAAAGGATGGTAGGTGGAGGCTGGTGGTCAGATCTGCTCCCTGACCTGGAAGAGCTGAGCAGGGCCTTCCCTCCTCCTAGGGGCTGTTGCCTCTAGGAGACCCTCCCCCTGGTCATTGGCGCATCCCTACAGCATGGGCATTGGTGACGTGGGTCCACTGGGCACTGGTCCCCAGGGGTCAGCCTGGTGAGGCAGAACATGAAGTAGGTGTATTACTCATAGGTAGGCAGGAGCGCTACGGGAACCTAGGGTTCATTGCCTGCCATTGCCCCCAGGCTCAGGGCGAATGGAGTAGATCCACACAGGCCCTGCTTGCCCAGCCGCTCGGGGACTCCAGGGAGCAGCCTGCCCTGAGTTCTCATGCTGGGGGAATGGAGCTGACTGGGTGAAGTGTTGAAGGATAATATCTCATTTCCTGGAAGGACTGGGACAGGGCCTAGGGTAGTCTGGGTAAATTTCCTCCCTGTTTCCAGACATTTCGTTTCTCCTTATTGAGGAGTGCCAGTGGGCCGAGGGCCCTGGGAGGACTGGCAGGTCAAGGCTGCCTGGAGCACTGTCCTGCAGAAGTTTGGTGAAAGCACATTGAACGTTACCTTGAGAAGCTGAAGACGGTGAGCTGCCTTGTAGCACCCACATTTCTACGTTCTGCACCCCTCAAAAGTGTGCTGAGTCAATTGTCCAGAAAGGGTCACCACAGGAAGCTGTAGCAGCTGACACAAAATGAAGAGAAAGCCATCCCCAAGCTTCCCTTCCCTGCTTCCCTGCCCACACCTTTCAAGAGAGACTGAGTAATTCTGAATGAGCTAATTGTTCTTTATAAAATTACTTTTGAGATTGTGGCTCGAGAGGAGGATAATTGAAGTCAGGAGTAGGAGCTTGAGCCCCTTAGTTATGGGTCTGGGGTTTCCATATATATATATATATATATATATATATATATATATATATATATATATATATATACACACATTTATCATCGTTGGTTCCAGAAGGAAAGACTAGCAGACTTCAGAATGCTCTTTGTCTGAGCAATGCCGGGCATTTGCACATACTCCAGTCAGTTATGGCGTGTTCTTACCCAGTGCTTGAAACTGCTGTGTGTTCAGGTAGAGGGGGCTTTGCCATCAGAGTGGGCTCTGTGTCAAGTAAAGAGGTGCAGGAGTTGGCTATTGGGAATTTAATAACTCCATGAGAGGCCCCAGCGATGGCTGAGGAATGTTCCTGCCCTCTGTCCACGACCCTGCAGTCTCAAGGCAAGGCTGGAAACAGCCAGACATTTTATGAGAAAGTAAAATGGACCCACATGTTACCTGGGATCCTCAAGATCAAAGATGGAACCATAGTTTACTCAGGTGAATTCCTGCTAATTTCAGAGAGAGGCTTTTCCCAAGATGCCCCTGGCTCTGTGGCTGTGTCGCCCCACAAGAGCAGACACGCAAAGCCATTGCCTGTAGAGAATCTCCTCTCACCTCACGCGGGCCACCACTGGAGATGGGGCCTTTGGAAGGTGCATGGCTGATCTTGATCATCAACTTGGCTGGACTGAGAGACACTGAGGAGATCTGCAAAGCACACTTCTGGAGATATCTGTGAGGGCTTTCAGAGAAAGTAGATCCCGAGAGCTCTGATCGAATGAAAGATTTAATCTACTGGTCAATGTAAAATTCAAACAATGTGAGGTAGGGCCCCAGTGTGTCCTTGGGGGCTGTCTCATGCCCTGGTCCCTTCCTGTCTTCTCTCTATGCTTCCTGTTCACCACGAGTTGAACGCTCTATCACAGTTGTATGCTCCATCACAGCTCCATGGTGGACAGAACCCTTTGAAACCATGAGCTAAAGCAAGCATTTCTTTTCTTTTTTTTTTTTCTTTCTTTTTATTTATTTTTTTTTTTGGCCAGTCCTGGGCCTTGGACTCAGGGCCTGAGCACTGTCCCTGGCTTCCTTTTGCTCAAGGCTACCACTCTGCCACTTGAGCCACAGCGCCACTTCTGGCCGTTTTCTGTATATGTGGTGCTGGGGAATCGAACCCAGGGCCTCATGTATACGAGGCAAGCTCTCTTGCCACTAGGCCGTATCTCCAGCCCTAGCATTTCTTTTCTTGATGTCTGATACTTTGTCACAGTGAAGCCAAGCCTAGCCAGGAGTGTGTAACTTCCTGGCACACTTTGACTTCTCTTCCCAACTCTGCTTTACCCATGTGGCTTTAATGCCTGTCCCCCTTTTATGAGGCGATTTCTCTCTAGCCCCTGATTCCAAATTTCCTTCCCTAACATCCTCTAGAGCCCCAGCAGAACAAGGAATTCTTATGGATGAAGATAATTAAACAAATCCCCGAGAAACAAAAAATACATTCTTAATAATTTTCTTTCCTCTAGACAAGACACTTGTCTTCTTTGTAGCATCAGACAAAGCTCCTTTTTGGAAACATTTCCTGGTGTTGCAATTTTGATCCTATCCTCCAAGTTTTGATGTGATTTGATTTGATTTTAGGACTCACGCAGTCAAGTGCTTAGGATAAGTTGTGGCTGGGGCTCCTCTTCTGATGGAAGAGACTGTCTCACCCAGTGCGATGTTAGATCCGTATATAGCTTATTGTTACATGGAGTCGACTCCTTGGAAGAACATCCTGTCTTATTTCCTTGATAGCTAATTAAATAAGACATCGTACTGCAGTCTAGAAAGTTCTTGCTATAAAAAAGCTCCCATGAGTTTAGATCTTTGAGTATGTGCATGCATGTGTGTGTGTGTGTGTGAAATAGAAGACAAGTAAAAACTGATGTAAAAATAAGCAAGCTGAACCAGGCTAAGCAAACCCTGTGGTGTGATCTGGGTTTGGACGATGAGACTAACGCAGCATATCCCCTCTGGGGACTTGATTTTTCATCTTGTACAAGGAAGGTTCTAGGTCAGTCTCATTTCTTATGCTAAGTAAGTTGAGAGTTCAGAAATGTAATTTTGGTTTTGTAAAAGATAGTTCTTTCTAAGGAATCTAACTTTTTTCTCCTCAGCTCATTTTGAAGTGTAAGTGGAAAGGTTAGACAATTTAAATGTTTTTGTATTCATTTCCACTTCGCCACTTAATTCCCCCAGACCAATAACAGCGTTTGGTGTTCCAGCCTATTGTGAGTCTCTGTTGAGCGCTTCCTGCACTTAAAACGAGAGGTGACTTTTAATTAGCGTTCCTTAGGTTTTAGAGAAGGAATTTTCCTTACTTTCCTCCCCTACCTTCACTGACTGTCTTTAACTGAGAGAATCACAACATGGCGGCGTACAGGCTTTGACATCAAGCTGAACTGATAGCCCAACAGAGCCCAGGAACCCGGGGGAAGGCTTGCCACTCAACACCAGGGTCCAGTGGGAAATGAATGTCGGCATCTCTTTTCAAACAAACCATCTGGATTCCAATATAGCCTCAGCACACAGGGGCCCACATGTACTTGGAAACAGCATACACGTGGCAGCCAGCCGTGACCATGGCGATTGCTTCTTCATCTGCCCAGGATCCAATGCTGCCTCGAGTTCTTTGTCTGTGATCTGGACATCAACAACGAAGTTATCTGCTTTGGAGTTTGGATGGTTATGGTGTTGTTTATGTGAATACAACACAGAAGACTTGTCAGACCGTGTTTTTCCATCTCTGTTGATGTGCTATATTTGCTCATTGCTCCCTGCAAGTGGTTTTGACCCTGGGGATATTTGGTTGGCCCTGAAGACATTTCTGACAGTTTTGACTTGATTAAAACTGGGAGTGGGGTGTGGCAGATGGTACCATTCCCTAGCAGATAGAGGCTGGAATCCCACGGAGAGTCCGATGCCACTCAGAACAGCTCCACAATGGCAAACTGACCCTAGACATCTGTGATGTCATGGTTGAGAAACCCCATCTCCTAGCTCCAAGCTGTACCCACTCTTTGGATGTGAGCTGGAAGCTGCAGAGAGGAAACACTTGTGTTCATTATTTCTCCGTAGTTAAGAAAGATCCATCTTGCCCCAGGAAGGAAGTCAATGTAATTTCTAAAGATACACCCAGAATAAAATAAAAATAACCAGGAAGCCAGTGGAAATGTATTTTCAAGGGCGTGCTGTGTAGACCGAGGTTGTCTTTTCAGGCTTCCATTCACCTGGTGAAGTGATTGCTTGTGTGCCAGGCCAAGTCCACATCTTTTCTTGGTGCCCCTTCTTCCCGACTCAGAAAAGGCAAAGCTACCTGCTGGCATGAAAAATAACTTCTAGAAGCTTCTGGGTAATTGGGTGATATTTCTGGATTTGTCTTCCTGTCTAACGTACATCAGTTAAACTTTGGACTCTCCAGTGCTTTCTGGAGAAGGTAATAATCAGAAACCAAATTGACTTGGGTTTTTTCCCCTCCATTTTTGCCCCATATTTCTAAAGATTAATCTCCAGTATCTATGAGTGCTGGGTGATTTGTGGAAACGGCAGCGCTTTGTCAATATCAGCCTGGCCTCCATTGATCAAACCCTCATTTAGGTGCTTGCTGCCATCAGCGGGGAGCAGTCGGGGACGAGGAGGGAAGGGGAAAGGCCACTCGGGCAGCCGGGGCCCGCTAGAGGTGCTAGTGAAGGTTTTAGCTGGCTCATGAAGTAAGAGGGAGTTGGGAGCTGTTAATAGTGAATGGGGAGGGAATGAATGTCGAGAGAGTCCTTTTTCAAACCCATCATCACTAGGAGATGCTACTCAGCTGAGAGCCCTTTCCTGAGCCCCAAGGCTGGGTGGGCTACGCCCCAGAGTTCAGAGAGGCCACGGAGGTGCTGGTGTTATAAAATTATGGCAGTCCTGTGGTCATCTTTTCTGGTGACCTGGGTTTCAAGTGCTGGGAGAAGAACCTGGCCTGTGCTAGACTAGTGGTAGAGATTCCCAACTCCATGAAGCTAGCAAAGTCCTGCCTTGCACAGTTTGCAGTGGACATGCTGAGGCTCAGGGAGATGAAATCACTTGCCCAGGGTAGTCCTATGTGCTCATCAATTCCTTCATTCGATAATGTTCATTGTGTACCTACTGTGTGCCCTGGCTGGTTACAGCCATCTAGCTCTGTAGCTTAAATCTGTCCTCCACAGTTCACCTGTGTTAGCAAAGTCATCGTCAAGCCTGGGTGGGAACTCTAGTGAGGTCCTATTACGAAGAATGAGCCAGGCATGGTAGTTCATACCTATAACCTCAACTACAAGCAAGAGGTCTAGGTTGGAGGATTGAGGTCTAAGGCGTTATCTATAAAACAATACCAACAAAAATGTTTGGAGATGTGGCTCAAGTGGAAGAATGCCAGCCAACTGGTAGGTACTGATATGAGGCCCCGAGTTCAAACCCTGGCACTGCCAAAACAAAAAAAAAAAAAGAAGAAGCAAAATAACTAAATGCAAATGTATGTGATAATGATATTTGGAGGTAGCTGGGTTTGATGAGGTCAAGGGTTGGGCCCCTGAGATGGCCTTAGTGGCTTCACAGGAAGAGGCAGAGCCCTGAGCCAATAGCTTGCGTGGTTGCCCATGTCCTGTGGTCATCATGTTCCAGGGCTGTGCAGGTTGCTGAGTGGATACTGCCACTGTACTCTTGGTTCTCCCAGCCTGTGGAATTGTGAGCCAGATAACCTGTACTCCTTCTAGATACCCCAGTCATGAGTGGTTTGTTAACATGAAATGGATATAGTAGTAGCCAACCAGACAGATGAAATTGCACCCATTGGAAGCATTAGCTCAACTTTTAAGTTTTGGGGACCAATTCTCTGGGCATCCAGAGAAAATTGACACACACAATGTGTCACAATGGTCAAGCAATCGTTAAAAGATGTGGCGGACAACCAGCCTGGCAACCTGTGGGTCCAGTGTACAAACTGAAAGGCTGCAGGGGAAACTTTCACTGCCCATAGACAGGTGGAACTGAGCAGTGTCACATGCGAACATAACAGAGACCTGATGACTGGAAGGGTTGTCCTTCCAAGGGGCAAGAGCAAGAGCATGCTTTGGAGACAGATGGAGACCTGGGTTCAAATCCTGGATCTGCCGTGGACTGGCCAGTTCACTGACCTCCAGGGACTGCGTGTCCTCTGTCTGTAAAAGGAGGCGGTAGCTATACTCCCTTCCTCTCCCTCCTCCCTCTTCCCTCTTTCCTCCTCCCTCCTCCCTCCCTGGGGCTGGATGAGCAAATGCAGCTCATGGTACCACTCCAGAGATGGCACTGAGATGCTCTTTGATGCTCCATCTTTTAGGCATACTCATTGTGGCCAAGGAGAGGTATTTCCTCTCCCTCCCCCCTCCCTATGCCTCTACCCTTTCTCCCTTCCCCTCCTCTTCCCCCTCACCCCCTGCCCCTGCCTCCCCCCCCCCCCCGACCAGCTTTCCAGCCTCACATTTTTGAAGAACCACCCAATGCTCCTCACTGAAAATGTCCTCTGACTTCTTCCTGCTGGGTCGCCGGTCTCCTCCTGTGAGGTGCCTTTTCTAGTTGCAGTCTGTGGGATGATGCTCAGCCCATATAGGTCCTTTCCTCTGGGACTCAGTAAAACAGAGGGAGGGCCAGGCCATGGTCACTCGTGGGCGGGGGCCAAGTTCAACACGAGGTGGCGCTCTTGAGCCACCACGATTCACTTGTTTATCCTCTGTTTTCATTTTCTTACTTGATGAGAAATGTGTGATTTCTAATCAGTCCCCCAAGGACAGGAACTGTGACTTGAGTTCCACAGTTAAATGTGGTGATTTCTCAGAGCTTGGGATAGTTCCACCCATGTCTGGTGGGGTGGGGGTGCAGGTTAGAAGGAAAAAAAAAAGTATACTTGCCAGGTCTATGCAAATCACTTGACAGTACAGACTTCCAGTGTTCAAATTGTCTTTGGCTTATATTTTGGGGTGGAGTCTAAAGCTCTTTGGGAGTGCCTAACTTGGTGGAAGCTCTATAGCAGCTGTAGAGAACTCAGACAGCTCCTTGGAAAGCAATAAAAGAAACTCCTGATTTGAAACAACCTTGATCCATTTCTGTATTATGGGCAAGAAAGCAATACATTCTTCATGGCCAAGTTGGCTTTTCTCCATTCCTTTCTGAAAATGCTATTGATGGTGGCCAGGGAAATCATTTGTCTTATTATCTTTCCCTTGGCACGGTCTGATTCCATAGCCTGTCTTGTCCCCGTAGACCCTCCCAGTGGTGCCGGGCCGGGGGGTGGGTGGTGGTGTCCAGAGGCCTTGTGTACAGGCCAGGTTTGCTATGCTGAGAATTAGAGCCTAAGTAAGGAAACCAAGGTGGGATCAGGTGCCCAGGTCTTATAGTCTCCAACCCCTGGGGACAGGGTCTTGAGTAGACTTGGATAGGTCAGCCCTGCAGTTAAGATGACCATCACTATGTTACTGGTGTAGCTGACGTAAAATGACCAAATGTCATAGCTGGTTTTATGTTGACTACATATTACACACATTAGATTCTTATACAGACAATCCAAGATTTAAAGGAAGATAGATGGTAAACAAGAATGTTTTTTTTAATCTTTAAAACTTATTTTAAAATTTATTTTTAAGACTTATCCATTCTTTCATGCACCCATTCATGACCTGCTGTCTACTTTCACTATTGGTAGTGCATGTGGCTCAAAGTTGCGAATGGCACAAAAGATGGTAGAGCAGAAGATCCTTTCTAGCTCCATCCCTGTCATGACCCTGTGTTCCCTCCTCCAAATGACAACCACTGTTGAGTTCCCTAGGATCCTTTTTAATGTTATGTACTTGTAAGTGTGTACCCATCCATCCATCCATCCACCCACTCACCCCCGTGTGTCTGTCTATCCATACCCACTCATCCACTCATCCATCCATCCACCCAGACACTCACCACCCATTTATCAGCCATCCACCCACACATCTATCCATGTATCCATCCACCCATCCATCTACCCATTCATATATATGTCTATGCCCACCCATCCATGTATTCATCTATCTATCTTTCCATCCATCCATCATCCACCCACTCATATAACCATCCATCCATCTATCCACCTACTCATCCATCTACTCACTTATATATGTATCAATCCATCCATCCACCTATCCACCTATTCATCCATTCATCTACCTACCCATTTATATACCCATCCATCTATCCATCATCCACCTACTCATATACCCATCCATGCATGTATGCATCCATCCATCCACCCATATACGCATCCATCTACCTATCCATTCACATATCCATCTATCTACACATCTCCCTGTACCTTTCTCAGGAAAGAGGAAAGGCAGCTATAACCTGGTTTTAAATGGTAGGCTGGTTTTCTTACTGGTCCATTGGAAAAGAGACTTGGAACCATTTCCTTGCAGGCTGGCCAGCCATTCTAAGGCTGTAGTGTTCAAATGTTGGACATTGGTCTGAAAATAGCCAGATGTGACTGTTCATATTTTATTCTCAGTGATGGACTTGGGTTTGATTCCAGGGAGAGGAAGATTTGTAACTAATGAACAAAGAGAAGTTAAAAGTGAGGCTGTGAGGTGCCACAGAAAGGGTGGCTTGGGGCTGGGGATATAGCCTAGTGGCAAGAGTGCCTGCCCTAGGTTCGATTCCCCAGCACCACATATGCAGAAAACGGCCAGAAGTGGCGCTGTGGCTCAAGTGGCAGAGTGCTAGCCTTGAGCGGGAAGAAGCCAGGGACAGTGCTCAGGCCCTGAGTCCAAGGCCCAGGACTGGCCAAAAAAAAAAAAAAAAAAAAAGAAAGGGTGGCTAGACCTGGACATTCTTTGGTCAATATCTTATCCCAGTTCCGATTTTCCTGTCTGTGAAATGGGGTTAACTATATCTTCCTTTGCAGGTTACAGGCAAGCACAGTTCCTAGATGTAGTTGATACTCACATTACAACTGCTACTAACATTATTGAATGCCTGTAAATCCCTTCTTACTTCTTTCCCCTCCCCATGCCCATCTCCCTTCTTTTTTCTCTTGTGTCCCAGACCGGGACTCAAATTCTATATCTGATGCATAGTGGTCATTGGCAGGTGCTCTACCACCTGAGGCATGCCTCCAACACCATCACCCTCCATTTTAAGGTAACTGGAGTCTTTAGAAATAGCACAGAGTCAGGGAATTGGGGGTGGGGGGCACAAGGTGCATGTGGCAGCAGATATGTGGAATATGGAATGGAGGTGACAGGACAGCTTCCAGCTGGAATGAGAACGGGGCTGAGCTCAAAGTTATGAGAACCCATAACCTCTGACCTCCTTGCGCCAGGCCTTGTCTCCTGCAGCGCCCAGCAGTCCTACCCTGGAGGAAGCGGCCTCTGGATAGACCTTTTTTCACACCCCTGGACTCTCCATGGTCTCCCGGTTTTGCTGTACCAGCCACTACTCTCTGTTGAATCTTTGGGAAATGCATACTTAAAGCTCCTCGTCACCTCCAGTTAGGGTTAAGTTCTTTAGCACACAAGGCCTTCCTGTGTGTGACTCCTCCCCCTAGCTAAATCTTGTGAATTTCACGTCTCAGCACAATGGAGTGCTCTCCCTGGAGGCATCTTCTCCTCCCATCTGCCTCCCCGTGCTCTTCCAAGGTGCAGCTCACACCTTCATGGGCACGTTTTCCAGGATGCCTCAGGAGGTGGGGCCTGGTTTCAGTTGGTGTGGTGTCTCTCTTGCTAAGATCCCCGCAGTGAGAGGGGCGCAGAGAGCAAGGGCAGGAGCTGGGACTCTTCTAGATGTGGGAAAGCCAGTGGCATTGCTTTGTGGCTGTCCTTGCTGTTTTGTGATCCTTCAGGTGCGAATGGAAACAGCAAAACCATTTCCTGTGTTCCGTCAGGTAATTGGGAGGAAGACTCCTCCCCTGGGTTCAGCTTTAGATTCTCTAGTTTTTGTTTTAGTTGTGGCCATGGCTGAAGTGGTAGAATGCTTGCCTAGCAAGTATAAGGCCCGAGTTTTCTATCCGTGGTGCTGCCAACACCTCCACACCTCGAAAAAAAACAACCACCCCACCCCAAGCAGTTTTAGTTTTTTAAACTTTTGTTACTTTCTTTCTATGCTAGGATACTAAAATAGATTTTTTTTTTAAAGAAAGGAATTACAGAAATGGCTTTAGACCTACCTCAAATTTAGACCACTGCATCAGAATGGTTAAACTTAAAATTATTTTCACCGAGTTCTGCATCGGCTACAGTGGGGTTTAAAACAGTATTCTACAGTTTTGAGACCTCAGAATTAATTTTTAGTTTATAGAAATGTTGTGATGATAATACAGAAAATGCTTGGAAATCACTACCTGGTTTTCATTTTCTTCATTGTCCCGCTTTTCTGTTACTGTGGCTACGTATCTCAACAAGTAAGATGCTAGCACGGGGGGGGGGGGGGCGCTGCTAGCTTCATCACAGGTTATTTGGCCTCCAGTTAACTTTCTGTTCATGTCATTTTTTTTTTTCTGTACAAGATCCAATTCAGAGATATTTAGTCTTCTTTGGTCTGTGATGATTACTTATTCCTGTTCTTGTGTTTTATCACCCTAATAGTTTTTCTTTGCTTCTTTGGAGGTACTGGGGTTTGAACTCTGTTCTCTGTGCTTGGCAAACTGTTATCATTTCATCAATGCCCCTGGGCCTTTATCTTTTCTTTTCTTTTCTTCTTTTTCTTTTTCTTCTTCTTCCAGAAAGGGCCTCTCAGGGCTGGGGATATGGCCTAGTGGCAAAAGTGAGGCCCTGGGTTCAATTTCCCAGCACCACATATACAGAAAATGGCCAGAAGTGGCGCTGTGGCTCAAGTGGCAGAGTGCTAGCCTTGAGCAAGAAGAAGCCAGGGACAGTGCTCAGGCCCTGAGTCCAAGCCCCAGGACTGGCCAAAACAAAACAAAACAAAACAGAAAGGGCCTCTCAATTTTGAGTAGCCTTGGATCTCTGATTCTCTTATCTCCATCTCTCAAGTAGCTGGGAATGCAGGCATACACTTCCATGATTGGCTCTACCCTGATAGTTTAGAGGATTTGCTAAAAATGGGCTGACCCCTTGCCATTCCATTCCCCAAAATGACCTTCTCCTGAAATTTGTATCTTTGGTTCTCTGGGAACAAAAACCAGAGAGATCTTTCTTGGGAAATAGACTTTAGGAACTCAGTCTTGTGTTGGGGTAAACATGAAAAGCCTCTGGCCACCGCAAGGCAACACGGTAGGATTTGGGCAAAACCTCCTGGAGTCTTGTCCTTGCTACGAGAGGCTAAGTTCCCAGTCCAACGCTGTGCAGCCTGCTTTGCCAAGTAACGAGGCGCTGGTGTTCTGAAGGCGGCTGACCTTTGGAGCAAATTAGCCAAGGAAATGTGATTAGCTAGTTCACTAGGCCCCTGCAGAATGGATCTTGGTGTATTCCGGTAGCAGAAATGTCAGTATAATTGGAGGACCTGCAGCTCAAAGCTGTTCCTTCTTCTTGTTTTCATCTTTGGAAAAAAGAGAATGAGAAAAAAAAATCCCAACAAACAAAACCCAAACCTCCAAAGAACTAATTCTTTGGCTTATGTTCTTTGCTTTTCTCAGAGTTCTGAAGTTGTTTCTGACTGTGTTTACAACTTTATTAATCAAGGGACCAGCCAGATCATCATTTAAACAAACAAGCCAAAAAGAAACAACAACAAACTCCATCCTCAAACAGATGATATGAGCTTAATAGAGATGGCCCAGCCAAAGACCTTAAATAAATAAACTGATTTTAATTTGAGGGAAAGAGTGTGGGGTGGTAATTACTGGAGGCTGTGTGCCATGCGATGTAACCAAATTCGAAACTTGCTAATTTCATTATTTTAATGGAAGTCTGCATCCCATTCATTAGGCTGACATATGACTGGCCATTAGTAACAGTTCATTTCCAAAGCTGTGCTGGATAAAGGGTGATTGGAAGTGCGCGAGGGCCAGGCTGGTGGGGAATTGCATCGGAAGGGAACTTAAGGTCAGGATATTTGAGAGAGGCTGGGAACACAGGAGCATTATCAGTTGAGATGAAAACAGAAAAAGCAGAGATTCAGACAGACCTAGGTTCAAATTCTGCCTTTGCCACGTATTAGCTGTGTGCTTCTGAATAGGTTATGCCCCAACACTGAGCTTCCATTCTGTCATCTGTAAAATGTATTTCCTAGAGTTGACTGTCTTCACTAAGGCCAACATTTACAGTGCTTGTGAGAGGGGTTGGAAAATAGTTGGTATTTGAGAAATGACAGGCTGCTGGGCACTGGTGGATCACACCTGTCATCGTAACTACTCAGGAGGCTGAGATCTGAGGATCGCGGTTCAAAGCCAGCCCAGGCAGGAAATTCCGTGAGACTTTTATCTCCAGTTAACCACCAGAAAACCAGAAGTGGTGCTCTGGCTGAAGTGGTAGAGCTCTAGCCTTGAGCAAAAGCGCTCAGGGACAGCCCAGGCCCTGAGTTTAAGCCCCGTGACGGCGGGGGGCGGGGGGAAGGAAATGATTAGCCCTTGATGTTGATGTTGACCATAATGATGGCTGTCATTAGTATACAACTACTGCTGGGCTTGGAGATTTTGCTCCTGGTTAAACAGACTGACAGAGGTAAAGTTAGTTGTTTTAAGTTTGCCTCATTACTCAAATTCATTATTCCCAACCTGATGCTCTGAAAATCTACTTATTATCCCAGTTTTCTTCAATAGGCCATTCATGCATCATTTAAGCATTCATATGCTAGAGGATGCATTGAAAATTTCCACCTTACCGTTTTAGGGGCAGTTACAGAGAGTCATTTCTTCTTTGCAGAATTCCAGGCAAATAAAAGCAAATACTAACACACACACACACACACACACACACACACACACACACACACACACACACTGCGTTTTGTTACGAGACAGTTTGTGTCTTGCTTTGTTAGCTTACAATGATCTAGCTTATCTGTTCACATTAGGGTTATTTATAATCACAGGTTTTTCTGTTTATAGCTGTATCATCACTAGTTACTCCTCTTTTCATTGGCATGCCAGTCTATCTAGACTCTTGGCAGTGGCCTTTCGCAATGCAGTGAAGAACACGGGCACACTCATGCCGCTGTCTCACACGAGCATGCGTGTCTGCTGCCTCTACTTCCCTAAGTGGACTTGCCAAGTTGGAGGATCCATGCCTTTGTAACTCTGGCCACGCCAAGAGCACAGTGTGATGATGTAGCTGCCGCGGAGCTATGAGAGGTCTGGAGCATCCTGTTGCTTCTAGAACCTGGCAAGGGGGACGCTTGAAGTGAGGGTGTCAGCGCAGAGACAGAGATGGGAAGACCAGACCCATGTTGGGAAGAAAGCATGGAATTCCGAGAAAGGTGAGCCTGATTGAGCTACTCGTGATTGTGTGGCCTTGGGCACACTTCTCTGAGTTTCGTATCCTTATCTGTAATACGGCAATGTTTTTTCCACTATAAGCTTCAGAAAGATTGAAGGCATGTAATTTGGTCTAAGAAGGTACTCGGGGCTTCGGGGCTGATCACTAAGAGCCTAATGTCTCACAATGAGTCTATCGTATTACTCCTTTTTAGATTTCCTGTATCATGTTAGGAATGGTTGACATCATTTACCACAGAAGGGCTCCTCATGAAACATTCCCTTTGCCCCTTACAATCGCTCTTCCCTTCACTTTACAGATGAGGAAACTGAGGCAGGCAAATTGAGTTTGTTGTTCAGGGAAATACGGAGTCATTAACAGCACTGACACTGGAACAGAGGCAGCCTGACTTGAAAGTCCGTCTGTTGGACATCCTTGTTTCTTGTAGGCACCATGGGGTAAGGAGCTGACTGTCCTCAGAGACAGGACACAGGGACATCAGGGTGGGACCGTTAACTCCTGGGGAGTCAGCCCCCTTCTAATCTCTTGGTGATCAGTTTAGCTTCCTCTTTTTTTAAAATTAAATTTTGTTGACAAGGTGTTGTGCAAAACAGATACAGTTACATAATAAGGCAGTGATGAGTGCATTTCTTGTGATATCTAACATCCTCATTTTTCTTTCCCTTCCCTAGATCAGGTAGGCATATATACAATACCCAGTGTACCAAAGTCATATACAGTAACCACATTAGCTTCCTCTTTTTTAAGAACATGTATTTCTGTTCAAAAAGATTCCAGGGTCAGCCTGTCCTAAAATAGTCCATAACTTATGATTATGCTGTGCGATGCATCTGGAACGAGAGGAAGGCTTTATCCTTTGTCAGGTGTGGTGGTGCATGCCTGTCATCCAAGCTACCCAGGAGGTGTTGACAGGAGGCTTGTGGCCAGCTTTGCTTAAAAGGTTAGAATTCATTTCAACAGATAAGCTGGATGGGGTGAAGCACACCAGTAATTCCAGCTATGTAGGAAGTAGAGGTAGAAGGCCAGTCTCCGGCAGAAGCACAAGAAGACCACCTGGAAAATAAACCCAAAATGGAAAAGGCGCCTGGGAGTGGCTCAAGTGGTAGAACACTTGTGTTCAAACCCTAATACCACAAGGAAAAAAAGTTTCATCCTGACATGAAAAACAGATATGCCGTCAAAACAACTGTCTAATAAACATACCCAGCCCCCCCACTCCCCCCCCCCCCCCCCCCGTGTTAGTGGTCACACCTCCTAAGATTCTGGATGTAAGGTCTACCCTGGGGGGCCTCCATGCAGATGTCCCCCCCCCTCCTTCTCGGGGTGGACCTTACACTGGAGAACTCTTAAATAGTAAAAAGTAAGGCTAGGCCTTTTTGCTTTTAATACCAGTGATTAGAAAAATGCTGGTATAGGAGGCAGTCATGTTAAATAGAGGTGTGGATGAAATCAGGAGAAAGAAGTTTTTGCCACAGAACCCTAAGGGCTTTTATTGTTGGCCTAGAAACCAGGTCGTTTCCTAGCCAAACATGCCCGCAGGGAGCCACGCATATAAAATGGAGGGGGAGAGGAAGAAAGGGACCGCCTTCTCTCGGTGGGGAACTTTTGATTGGAAGGGGTCTCTAATTATCAGCGAAAAGAGCTCCTTTTGCCTGGCAGGCTCTTGGCATTTGAAGATTTATTCATAAGCGTGGAAGCATTTGGGATTGACTTAGATAGCATGGCTGGCATGCAATTTGGGTTCTCAGCTTCCCCAAGTTTATTTACCAGCCTGGGGACGCATATTCCCACCTATAATTTATTTACAAAGGGCTCTAATCTGGTGTGAAGGGCCCTAATCTGAAGGCATGTTTGTTTAACAAGTTACTCAATTAGGCCAGCAGTAAAGAACAATGGAGAGTCATTATGCAGATGTATGCCCATTCAGAACCTCGGGCCTGGGCTGGCTTTCTTCTCAGGGAGTGCAGAAGCTCCATCTGCAAGTGTCCCAATCTTTTCCATGCTTGCTGCATACTCCCTTCTAATGTCAGACTGCCAGTGACTAATAATGTTGGCTCTCAAGGTTCTTAGATTTGTCGATTTCTTTCTACTTGAAAGCATATGATTATAGATGATTTTAAAAAACCAGGAAGGAAGATCAACTGTGACTATGCTCTTAACTTGTCCACACCCTTGGCTGTGTTCCTTAGAGTCGTTTTTGCATATTTGTAATCCTAGTGTGTGCCCAGTTATGAATATTGCATTTCTGCCTCCAGCATCTCACAGTTAAATTAACCATTGTTACGAAACATTCAAACATGCAGAAAAGAGGTTAGCAGAGTATAATAAACACCCACACAGTCAACCTTTAGATTAACAACTAGTATTTGTCACAGTTCTTTGGTCTGTGTTCTTCTTTTTTTCTGAAGTGACTTAAAACAAATTACAGATATTGAGCAGTAGCTCTCAGCTGAGGGCCATTTTGTCATCCCTCTCCAAGGGTTCTTTTGCGAATGTGGGAAGAGTTTCTTGCAGGGGGTGGGGGGCACAAGTAAAGGAGTGTTGCCAGTCTGGTGGGTAGAGAGCAGCTACATAACTCAACATCCTGTGGTGCACAGGACAGCCCCTTCTCTTATACACTCCTAAATGTCTGTAGGGGCCTGTGTGTGTGTGTGTGTGTGTGTGTGTGTGTGTGTGTGTGTGTGTGTGTGTTGGAAAACTCTGCCTTCAGTTATTAGGAATGCAAGCTTTCAAATTTAAAATCCCATACAACCATGTATCAACACCATTTTAACAAGGTGAGAAGAGATTCTTGAAGGTCATCAAATAACCAGTTCATCTCTCTCCAGGATTCCTCTAGTCTGGTCTCTCACGGCTGGCCTTAGCAAATGTTTTCTCCTACTTATTACCGCCCTGAAGAATCCCATTCTAAATGGTTACGAAATAGTCCGTTGAGTGAATTCACCAAGATTTATTCAAATGATTCATGAGTTTTGGACATCAGTTTTGCTTTCATGTTTTAGATAGATTGCATTGATGCTGTTGTGAGGTAAAATACACCTTAAATCAGATAGAAAACCAGCCCTGAGAGAATAGAGAAGGTACATCTTGAAAGTTCGAATTTTGGAGTCTTTATTGGGAGGCTGGCGGTCTTCAGGAAGGCCAATTACACACCTGGATGGCACACTACAATGCCAACAGTGATAGTTTATTTCTGTTCTGACTTTAGGTGTTTTATTCCTTTTACTTATGTGCTGGCTAGGGACTTCAGCAAAAATGGAACACCGAGAATGAATATGATATCCTGCCTTTGTTCCTGGTTTAAGAAGAAAAAAAATTTACTTTGCTATTTTATTACTAATTATGGTGCTAACTCTGGGTTTTTCATAAATGAGCTTTATCACACTGGACATCATATAACATTTCTGTTAAAAATATGACATTTCTGACGTGACAAGGAACCGTCTTTCTCATGGAGAACTGATGGCTGTTAAATGCTTTTATATGTGCATAGGACTGGGACTTGAACTCAGAGCCTTGTCTTGCTTGATGCTCTACCACGTGAACACCAACAGCTCAATATTTCTCTGGTTAATTGGAGAAAAGTTTTGCAAACATTTCTCTCCATGCTGGCTTTGAGCCTCAATTGTTTAGGTCTCATAGTAGCTAGGATTGTACATGTATAAACCACCACGCTGGGCTTCAAATGCTTTGTTTTTTTCTTCCTGCATACCAACTCTGTTGGTGTGATGGGGTAGCTTGAGTTTAGAAAACCTTGTTTTCTTGGACTAAAACTTACTTTGCTATGATGCTTTCTTTCTGAAGATGTTGCTTGGTTCTTTTTCTGATATTTCACTTGATGTTTTAGTGTCTATATGAATGAGAGATTGGCCTGACATGTCTTTGTCAAATTTTGGTTTCAAAGTTGTGCTGGCCTTAGAGATGAGCTCGATGAAAGCATCTTCTCTATTTCTGAATCTGCACAGAGATGACATTTTGTATAACTTATTGTGAAATACATATGCCTGAACTTTTCTCTGTAGGAAGCTTTTTTTTTTTTTTTTTTTTTTTTGGCCAGTCCTGGGCATTGAACTCAGGGCCTGAGCTCTGTCCCTGGCTTCTTTTTGCTCAAGGCTAGCACTCTGCCACTTGAGCCACAGCGCCACTTCTGGCCATTTTCTGCATATGTGGTGCTGGGGAATTGAACCCAGGGCCTCATGTATAAGAGACAAGCACTCTTGTCACTAGGCCATATCCCCAGCCCTGTAGGGAGCTTTTTACTAATCCAATGTCTTTAATAGATTGAGGTTATTTATTATCTATGTGTTTGATGTTTGTAATTCCTGGCTTTATCTAATATTTTGTTATCTCCTCTAGAATCTGTAGGGTCTGTAGTGATATTTCATTTTTATTTTTTAACATTAGTAATTGTGTTTCCTCTTTTTCATGGTCCTTGCTAAGATTTTATATTTTCACTTTTTTTTTTAGTATTTCTTATATTACTTTGGGTTTACCTTGTTCTTCTTCTAGCTTCTTAGTTCATATATATATCTCCTCTCATACAAGTCATGTTTTTCCTGAATACTGTTCTCCTTTTTTTTTTTTTTTTTGCCACATCTGGGGCTTGATCTCAGGGCCTGAGCACTGTCCCTGAGCTTCTTTTGCTCAAGGCTAGCATTCTACCACTACAGCCACAGTGACACTTCTGGCTTTTTCTGTTCCTATGGTACTGAAGTATTGAAACCAGGGCTTCGTGCATGCTAGGCAAGGGCTCTATCATTAAGCCACATGCCCAGCCCCTGTTCTACTTTCTAGATAGATTTTTAATGTTTTGATATATTATTTAGTTCAAAATATTTTCTACTTCCCTCTGTGATTTCTTTGATCTGTGGCTTATCTATCTAAGTCCATTGTTTTACTTTCCAATGCTTGGAAGATTTTTTCATATATCTTACCATTTTTGAATTCTCTTTCTTGGCGCAGATAACAATGACCACCATATTTTTGTCCTTAATATGAGGGGGAAAATGATGGCTTAATTCTCAGAGTTACCTATGAGAAAACCCTCTATGTAGCAGAAGATTTACTTTTTGCAAAGGAGGGGGGAAGTTCACAAATGGCGGCACAGGGTAAATGCAGGCTAGTTTGAGTCCAAAGCCTGTGTGAGTCACAGGACTTGGATAGAATTTGTCTTTTATCTGAACTCAGCCAGTATTGTTATCTATACTTGTCAGCTGTTGCTACCATGCTGCTGTGTAACAAATAGCCCCTAAAACCAGGCTTATTCATTCTTATTGATCTGCCATTCTGCCATGTCAATTCTGCCTCAAAAGTCTCCTAACTCATTTCTCAAAGAAAGGGGCCATAAGAATGCTCCGAATTTCCCAGATACTCTTCTGGGCTCCAGGGAATTATCAGTGAAAGGGATGGCCCCTGTGGTACATTCTCCAGACAGAGACTGGGATGTTAAATAAGCACACAGAACACACAGATGTGCATACCCAGTTCTTGCACCGTGCAAGATGAGGACACACTGTTCTCCTCCCCACCTAGGGGTGGTTTGGAGTGGCATGATGAAATCTCGCACTGTCCCAACCCATCCGTCCTCAGAATGGGTCATCTTTTGCCATCACCTCGGTGATGTAGACTCTTGGCCCTGGGTTCCTCAGTAGCCACCCAAGTCATAGGATTGCCCACCACAGTGCTATGTTTAAGTAACCCACCTTTTACTTACAAATGCCCCTAAAGTGCAAGAATGGTGATGTGGGCTGTTTGGTTATCACAGAGAGAAGCAATCTAAAGGGCTTGATTTAGGGAAGAAAAAAAAAAATCACAGGCTGGGCACTGGTGGCTCCCTGTCATCCTAGCTTCTCGGGATGCTGAGATGTGAGGATTGTGGTTCAAAGCCAGCCTGGGCAGAACAGTCTCCATGAGACTCTTATCTCCAGTTGACCACTCAAAAAACCGGAAGTGGAACTGTGGCACAAGTGGTAGTATGCTAGCCTTGAGCAAAAGGAGCTCAGGAACAGGGCCAAGCCCAGAGTTCAAGCTCCAGGACTGGGGTGGGGGACAGGGGTGGGGAGGAGTCACAAACTGAAATAGCTGAGAACCAACCTTCCATCCCTTCTGTCCACAGCATTGTGAGGCAGGAGAAGGAATCCCGCTTGGTTTTTCTGTTACACCTGGAACTGCAAAAGCTGCAGCCAGGACATGCTTGGTTAAGTGTGAAAAGGTGGGTAAGTAGAGGAAAAGCAATAGGGTCCAGTCCTGGGTTTCAGGAGCCCACTGGGGGACCTGGGATGGACCCCAGTTCAGGAAGAGGGCTGTTATGACGTCTGGTGGGAGGCCTGGGGAAAGGGGCGGCGTCAGCTTGGTTGTCAGGTGCAGTTGGTGGTGGCTGTGTTCTGTCTCCTCACTCCACTCTCCCAACACACCGCCAGACTTCAGCATCTGCACAATCCAGAACTATCTCTTTGTTTCACAATCCCCTTCTAAACTGGGCCCTGGGGGACGGGAGGGAGGCTGGCTCACATTTCATAACCAAAGCTGCCTATCAAAGAATTTTGCTAAAGAAAATATATTTAGTCTGGAGAGAAATAATGTTTCTCCCTGAGGGACAGAAGCAGCTGCAGCCAGTACTCGTTTTAAATGGCATCTCTTTCCTTCTGTCACTTGTGATTACAGTTTTCCTTTTGCTTAAAAGTTGGGGTCGGGGTGAAGAGACATAGGTGATGTCCTAAGGCGCGGGTATATAGTGTGGGTGTCTGCCTGGTACAGCTCAGCAAACTTGGAATTTACAAATCACTGCTCCCATTTTCCTAATGTAAACACAGAGCCCTGCGTGGGCACAGCAATTCACACCAAACACACACACACACACACACACACACACACTCACACTTAGCAGTTGTAGCTATAAGATTGGACTCCTCAGTGTGTTCTTCTGGGCTGGATGAAGAAGAGGAAGGGTCAACGTGGATCAGATGCCTGTTTTCTAACCTTGGTGGGCAGACCTGGGGTGCTGGCTTGTGGTCCCGGCCTGCACTTCATTGTTAGTCAGCTTGGTGCAGACTGCCTGCTGCCTGCAGTAATGTGAGGAGGCAGTTGGGCCTGGGGGAAAATGGAGGAGTTCCCAGGGCACCAAGTAAATGAATGAATTCCACTGATCTTGTTTGCTTCCTTATGGGATCATCCATCATGATTTAACAACCTGCAGCCCGGAGTAGCTGTGGGCATTGCTTCCTTCCCAAAGCCACGGCAGCAGAGTAATTCATCGCAAGGAAGAGGCTGTGTCTTTCTGTTGTTATGGCCTGTATCATGCCCATTATGCTGTGTTAGGCTCTGTGTCATCATCTAGCCTGGCCTTCCTTCTGCCGGCTGCCGCTGGTTTTGGTTTTCCCTTATCCGTCTGTAACTCACCAAGGGGAACATATTGTCTGGGTGTAATGCAAGAAGGTAATTGTTGGGGGTCTGTTGCACGTAGCAGAAGAGATTCAGAAAGCTTCAGCTCTGCTCTTGGTCTCGGGAAACAAATCTTCCTATTATTTTTGGAGTGTGTGTGTGTGTGTGTGTGTGTGTGTGTGTGTGTGTGTGTGTGTATTGATTCTGGCCTTGAACTCAGGGCCTGGGTGTTATCTCTGAGCTTTTTTTTTCCTTTCTCCTCAAGGCTAGCATTCTACCACTTGAACCATAATTCTACTTGTGCCTTTTTTTTTTTTTTTTGTAGTTAATTGGAGATTCTCAGATGCTTTCCTGCCCAGGTTGGCTTCTAACCCTGGTCTTCAGATCTCAGCCTTTTGAGTAGCTAGGATTACAGGCAGAAACCATACCACTGTGAGGCTATTTTTAGGTGTGTGTGTATGTGTGTGTGTGCGTGTGTGTGTGCGTGTGCGTGCACGTGTGCATGCATGTATGTATTATAAAGGGTATTAACAAAAGGAAGAGTCGTGACCTCATTGTCTGACTTATGAACTAAAATGGCCAATACTAACCAATCTAACTGGGTGTTAGTTTTTCCTCATTTCCTATCACATTCTTTTTTTTTTTTTTTTTTTTTTTGGCCAGTCCTGGGCCTTGGACTCAGGGCCTGAGCACTGTCCCTGGCTTCTTCCTGCTCAAGGCTAGCACTCTGCCACTTGAGCCACAGCGCCGCTTCTGGCCGTTTTCTGTATATGTGGTGCTGGGGAATCGAACCTAGGGCCTTGTGTATCCGAGGCAGGCACTCTTGCCACTAGGCTATATCCCCAGCCCCCCTATCACATTCTTGCATGGCAATCCATTATCCAGTTTTTGTGTGACTATCCCTTTCATTGACCTCATTAACATGATCAGGTCTCTCTCTCTCTGTTTGTGGATGGGTGGTTTTACTTGCTTTTGAGCTTCATTAAAAATGGTGTTAGGCCATGAATATTTTGGGAAATGCTTTTTTTCTATCAACCTGGCTTATAAAATCCTCCCCCTCCCCCTTTTCCTATGTGCCTCAAATTCTTTATTTATTCTGAATTGAGATTTTGGCTTATGTTTTCATTTTACATTTTTGCTTTTCTATCTCTCCTTGTTTGGAAATTTCAAAATTTGAAACATACCACATTTTTCTGATCTACTCATCTACTGAGGGGCATTTGGGTTGGTTCCATATTTTAGCAATGAAAAATTGTGCTGTGATGAACACAGTTGTGCTGGTGGCTTTAGTGTGGTCGTACTTATAATCTTTTGGGTAGATGCCCAAAAGTGGGGCTGCTAGGTTGTAGGGGAGCTCTATGTTTAGCTTTCTCAGGAACCTCCATACTGCTTTCCAGAATGGTTGAACAAGTTTACATTCCCACCAACAATGTAGTAGGGTTCCTTTTTGTCCATTTCCCCTCCAGCATTTGCTGTTATTAGTTTTCCTGATAATGGCCATTCTTACTGGGGTGAAGTGGAATCTCAGTGTTTTGATTTGCATTTCTTTTATGGCCAGTGATGTAGAGCACTTCTTAATGTGTTTCTTGGACATTCTCATTTCCTTTTCAGAGAGCCTCTTTTTAGGTCTTTGGCCCATTTGTTGAGGGGGCTGTTGGTTCTTTGAGGATTTGTTTTAGAGGAATTTAAGTTTTTCAGTTCTACGTATATTTTAGATCGGAGGCCTTTGTCCATTATATGGCCGCTAAAGATCTTCTCTTAATCTGTGGGCTTTTTATTTATCTTGCAAGCTATGTCCTTTGCCATGCAGAAGCTCTGCAGTCCCATTTGTCCAACCTTTCTTTGATTTGTTGCATTTCTGGGCCTTTAAGAAAGTTTCATTCTGTGCCAAGGAGCCCAAGTGTTTCTCCTATTCCTTCTTGTAGTGTTTTCAGGTGGTATATATACACAATGGAATTCTATGCCTTTATCAGAAAGAATGACACTGCCCCATTTGTAAGGAAATGGAAGGACTTGGAAAAAAATCACACTAAGTGAAGTGAGCCAGACCCAAGGAAACATGGACTCTATGGTTTCCCTCACAGGGAATAATTAATACATGTCTAGGATAGTTCTAGCAGAAGTTCACAATAGCTCAACAGCTATGCACATATGAACACATAAGATAATACTAAGTAAAATGAACTTCAAGTTATGGAAACAAGTAGTATATCACCATTGTAGTTATTTTCAACATGCCATGTGAAACTGTACCTTTTTTTCCTCATATTCCCTTCCTGTGGTTTTACCCCTAATACCACTGTATCTGACTTTAGTACCCTGGATATTGTATATATGTGTATTGCATGTAGGGTAAAGAAAGGGAATACCAAAATTGAGAGACAAAGGATAAAAAGACAAACCAATGCAACAGCAACATTTACAAAACCATATGGTGTAAACCAATGACACAACTCATGGTGGGGGAGAAGGAAATGGGGAGGGGGTAGGTGGAGGAAAAACAAGGGAGGAGGTAACAAGTTGGATAAGAAATGTACTCACTGCCTTACATATGAAACTTAACTCCTCTGTACTTCACTTTGACAATAAAGAAAAAAATTGAAATAAATTAAAAAAACCCTAAAGCTTCAAAAATAATAAAAAAAACCTTGAACATTTAGAGCCCCTGTTTTCTTATTTTCCCTTGGAATATAACTACATATGGTTAATAAAATGAGAAGTGTATAAATGCCTCAACTTTTCCATCCCAAATAGTATATAAGGACTGTATAATACTTTTTTTTTCAAATTTTTATTATCAAACTGATGTACAGAGAGGTTACAGTTTCATACGTTAGGCATTGGATACATTTCTTGTACTGTTTGTTACGTCGTCCCTCATTCCCCCCTCCCACCTCCCCCTTTCCCTTTCCCCCCATGAGGTGTTCAGTTCACTTACACCAAACAGTTTTGCAAGTATTGCTTTTGTAGTTGTTTGTCTTTTTTTTACCCTGTGTCTCTCGATTTTGGTATTCCCTTTCAATTTCCTAGTTCTAATACCCGTATAGACTGTTTCCAATATACTCAGATAAGATTACAGAGATAGTGTAGATACAACCACAGGAAGGTGATACAAGAACATCATCAATAGTAGAAGCTACAGATACACATGGGACGTTGAAAGTAGTTACAACGTGATATAACAATCGTTTCCATAACTTGTTCATTTCACTTAGCATCATCTTATGTGATCATAAGGGTATAGCTATTGGGCTCTTGTGATCCTCTGCTGTGACTTGCCTAAACCTGCGCTAATTATTCCCAATAAGGGAGATCATAGAATCCATGTTTCTTTGGGTCTGGCTCACTTCACTTAGTTTTATAATACTTTGATGTCAGTGCTTTCCTCCTTACTTGAATGGCAGTGTTATCAATAGTTTTGATTTTGTCTCTTACAAAAACCACAACCCTTCATGGACTGGAGGTGTGGCTCAGGGGGTAGGGAGCAGTGGTCTGAATGGGGGGGGACCCTCACCATGATGGGTGCTGGCAGGAGGGTGCATGCTTCTAACCCTAGCTATGTAAGAGACTGCGATTGGAGGGCCATGGTTCCAGGCCAGCTCAGGCAGAAAAGTCCCCTGTGCCTTCCTCCACAGAGGCAAGCCGGATGTGGCAGTGTGCACCTATCATCCCAAATGCAAAAGGAAGTCTAACTAAGCGGGTCATGACACAGGCATAGTGTCAGGTGGGAAGCAAGGTTCTATCTTGAAAATAAACAGCAAAAACCAGGGCAGGAGTCTTGGCTCAAGTGGCAGACTTCCAGCCTCGCAAATGTGAAACCCTGAGTTCATACCTCACTGTTCCCCCGCCCCCCCTAAAAAGAAAGCCCCCCTCATTAAAAAAAAGAAACCCTCTTAAATCAGGTTGCTGTTAAAGGAATGCAGATCACATTTTAGAATTGCCTACAGTTCCCCAGAGATTCTGCCCGAGGTCCCATTTGGTTTTGTTTGCATCCCACACTTGTCTCGAGAGTTCTTGAAGGTGCAGCGCTGGAATTCTCTGGAAGGCTCTTCTGTCTTAGGACTAGGAAAGTCTTCTCCAAGAAGACCTCCTAGCTTCGAGGACATCTGGTAGGCCAAGTGTGTTAGCTGCATTTGCAGCTCACGAGGTCTTCAACCACGTGATTGTTATCACATTGTAAGTCTGAGAGCCTCTCTGTGTGCTGTGATGGTTGTAGCCGAGGACACATTTGTTCTTCTAGAAAATTCCCCTCTATTATTGCTTTGAATAGTGCTGCTCAACCAGTCTCTGTCTTTGCTCCTGTTGAAGTTCTAATCTATGTGTTAGCTTATCTGTCTTTATCTCCTCTCTCTTAGTCTCTCTAGTCCCTCTTCTGCCATCCCTCCCCTTTCAACCTCTTTAATAATTTAAATTTCGTTCTCTTTTTGTGCTGCATTTTGGATAATTTCTTTTGGTGTATATTTAGGCTTTAACTCTCCTAGGCTATTTAATGTCTGATTTGAGTTTTTGACTTCTTATTGATTTTGAACATTTTGTTTCCTTGCTTTCCATACTTTACCATTTTTGAGCCAGAATTTGGTAGCTCACACCTGTAATCCTACCTACTCAGGAGGCTGAAATCTGAGGATCGTGGTTTGAAGCCAGCCTGGGCAGAAAAATCCCATGAAGACTTTTATCTTCAATTAATCACAGAAAAAGCCAGAAGTGGCTCAAAGGGTAGAGTGCTAGCTTTGAGTAAAAGAATTTCAGAGACAAAGTCCAATGCCTGAGTTCAAGCCCCACAACCAGCACACACACACACACACACACACACACACACACACACATTTACCAGTTTTAAGAAAAATCACTGATTAGTTTTCAAATTCTAGTTTAATTCCCAATAAATACATTTATTATATATATTTTCATACTATGTATGTGATTATTTCAGTAATGCCAAGACTGGAAGTTGTCAGGGATAAAATATATTGTTTATAATTTTTGGTGATTCTTGCTCTCTGGGTGGCTCATGTCCAGGTGAGTTCATTGGTTTTTGACTGTGGTCTCACAGAGATTTGGTCTGAATATGGAAGTCCTAGTGGCTGAGCAGGAAATGCTTTTATGCAGAGTGCATTTTCTTCTACTAAGGGGAATTACCAGCTGGGTTTCTTTTCCGAAGTCTATATTTAGGAGTTTCAGGTTCATGTCCCTAACCTTGCCAGAGTCAGTGATGGGCTGTTATTTTAATCATAATCACATGGCATTTCATGCCTTATACCATCTTGATTGCCCAACATGATTTTTAAGCTGCATGGTAACTTTGTAACCCACTTGTGAAGGGAAGATAAAGGCTCTGGGAGGCCGTTCACATGATTTCTGCTCATCGGCTTCCTTCCCTTTCTCAGCATCTACCTCTAGTGTCGCCTTCTGGGTGACTGGGGCCTGAGCCACAGAGCCGATCTCAGGTTCATGACTCCCAGTGCTTTATTTTATTATTTTGTTTTATTTTTTGTTGGTCCTGAGGCTTGAACTTTGGGCCTGGGTGTGGTCCCTGAGCTCCTTTTCCTCAAGGCTAACACTCTACGACTTGAGCCACAGCATCACTTCTGGCCTTTTCTGTGATTTAATTGGAAACAAGAGTCACAGAGACTTTCTTGCCTGGCTAGTTTACAGACGTGAGCCACCAGCTCTAGTCCCTGAGTTTTTCTTGAGATTGGCATTCTACTGGTTGAACCACAGTTCCTTTCCAGCTTTTTGTGGTTCATTGTAGTCTTATTGACTTTCCTGCCTGGGCTGGTTTTAGACTGTAATCCTCAGATCTCAGCCTCTCAAGTAGCTAGGATTATAGGTGTGAGCCACCAGCAACTGGTGCTGTCAAGATTATTATCTTTTAAACTCTTCCCCCCAAATCTGAGTCAGCCACCAACTCTCAGGCTGACTAGAAGTCCTGAGTTCTCACTGGGGCTTTCCTCCCCAAGAGATCATCCCAGAATTCCAGTACTGTAGAGTTTAGGGAAGCTCTTTTACTGGTCAGCCTGTTAGTGTTTCTCACTGATACAAGGTGGCAATGTTATTTCTTGTTTTTTGTTTTTGTCTTTTGCCAGTCCTGGGGCTCGAACTCAGGGCCTGGGCACTGTCCTTGAGCTTCTTTTGCTCAAGGCTGGCACTCTACCACTTGAGCCACAACACCACCTACGGCTTCTTCTGTGTATGTGGTACTGAGGGATCCAACCCAGGGCCTCATGCAGGCTAGGCAAGCACTCTACCACTAAGCCACATTCCCAGCCCCCAAGGTGCAGAATACAGAGCCTGAATTACTGGGCTACACTGTAGTAGCCTGATACTAATGCAAAGATGTGTCCCAGAGGAGGGCTGTATGGGTCTTCAGGACCCCCACCCCCCACCCCAGGCTCTCTGGGCCTCACTCTCTGTGAGTGAGTGAGATCCACTCACTGTCAGGCTATTTTTACTTTCAGCTCTTGAGAAAGGGAGAAGAAATTAATTTGTTTTTCTTTCCTGGACAATAGAGATTCAGTGCTTCTAAAACTTTAAAAAAGCAGTATTTAGCAGGCAAGGTTCACTGAGACTTTAGATAAACCAAAAGAGCAGAGGTTGTGTACCTAGCCTGTGTGTGAGTCTTTGTTTCTTCATCCATGAACAGGTTACAGAATTGCTGTGCAGTTTAGCTGTACTTGGTGACAGTGTCAGTTATATCCCCCTACCTGTTTTTCTCTTCCTTCATGCCAACTGTTGACTTGGTCCCTTTGTGCAGTAGCCCATGAGTTTTATCTGAGGTGCAGTTACGGCTAACTGGAAGCTTTCCCCAACTGTTGGCTCAGTACTCATCCTCCTGGGTAGACACTATACTTCCTGACTTCTCTTGGTGGTGCAGGCACGCAGCTAAGTGGCTACCCACAGGATGGAGTAGAGAGTTGTGTGCAAATTCAGGTCCCAGAATTGGAAAGGAAAATGCTCACATTTCCATCCTGCAGCTTTTTTCTCCCTGCATGCTGCAATTTGGTAGGGTTCTGGTAAGACTGTTTCAACCCATGGATGAGGAGACTACTCTAGGAAGAAGACAAAGAAAAAGTTAGGATGGATATAGCCAGATTCCTGAATGATTGCAAAAGGCAGAAGGAGCATGACAGCCTTGAATGATGGACCTCTGGATCCATCTGTGAAAGAGAAATGCACTCCAACCTTCTTGTTGTTGTTTTGTTTTTTTCAGCCCAGTGGTTTTAATATAACCTGGTAATTTTAGCCATGTTGGACTTCAGAAGTTCAGAGCTGCAAGATAACACCTTAATGTTTTTGTAAGTCATTACGTTCCTGGAAACATACAGCAACCACATACTGCTCATTTGCCTGTATGAACCCAGGCTTGACACTGTATCTCTCTCTCTCTCTCTCTCTCTCTCTCTCTCTCTCCTCTGTCTCTTTCATTCTCTGTCTCCTCAGCACTCCTCACAGTTGGTGATGACTATTTATTTGTCTCTTTGATGACTCTAGGCTCATGTAGGTGCCTTTCGGGGAGACAGAAACATTTCCTTATTTACTAGCTAGCTCACTGCTAGAGTGCGGGTCATGCAGCGCATTCTCAATAAATATTTATTGAATGTATGCATGGATGAGAAAACGAACAGAAACCTCAGAACTCATTTTCCTCACCCTTCGGCTGGGCTCCTTGTGTTGCCAGGGCTATTTAGCATTTCGGAGCATGCTCGGGGAGATGGAAGGGTGTAAAGGTGCCAAGAGACTGTGTGATAAAGAGGTAGGGAAATCAGGCCAGGAATTCTGACCACCAGCCAAACCAAGTCTTGAAATCCAAGTTCTATTTGGAAGAGGCAGGCTGGAGGAGACAGAAATTCGACCTACTTTTTTTTTTTTAAACTCAATTTTCCCAGCCGGTTTTTAATGGGTGGTAAATCTTCAGTGACCATCAGGATGTGAGCAGAATGCCCCACTCACTGCCTTGAAAGCTGGGTGTGGGACTGTCCCCAATTTTTAATTCCCTGCAACAGTTCGTCTCACTCATGGTACGACCCGGCCCTCTGCCGTTCGCTGGAGTGTGTGTTTGTTTAATTAGGGCGCCAAGTAGAACCTCATTCGGTGGCAGATGTTGCCATGTGTAATATAATAAATAAAAGTCTTTATAGGACCCAGCAGGCAGTGGAGCCTTCCGTTAGCAGATGGCGAAATATTAAACTGGCAGAGCAATAACTTAACTGCCTGAATCAGCTGGTCCCTGCCTAGATTTGCTCAACATGAATCAACTTCATATAGGACGTGTCACTCAGCCTCAGCCCAGTGCCCTCACCTGCCCTCCCTCCTCTTCCTGTCCCGCTTTTCCTTGGCATCCCATGATTAAAGTCAGCTTCCTGGGGAGCAAAATCTTGTAACCCCATTAGCTAGTGGATGAGAGGCTCTTGCTGGGTTGGACCATGGGGTTCCTTTATGGGGGAGGGAATGCAATAAGCTTGTAGATGGATGTCCTCCCGTGCCAGGTTCTGCCTTGCTCCAAATTAGCCAGACATTGTGTGTCCCTGGGTCTCTGGGTTGTTGGGATGCTGGCAGGCAATCCAGTGTGGGACAGAGAGGATGATTGTGTTAGCCCAGACAGACCCAAGGGACAGCATAATGCCTTTTGATCTGAAAAAAGGTTGACTGACAGCAACAACATTGCCCAGGGGTAAAGAGAGGGTTGCTGGACCTGCTTACCAATTCCAGTAGTACTGACCCTTGTGACGGGTTCACTATAGGCCAGGAATTGGGGTGAGGAATTTTCATGGCCACGCCTGTGCTCTTATGCCAGGCGTTGTTCTGAGAGCTGCATGCATATTATCTCATAGAACTCCTTCCGTGTTAAACCCTTAAACCCGTGTAAAACCTTAAACTCACATGGAGAAACTGAGAAGTAATTTGCTCAGGATCACATAACTGGCACCTATTAGAACACAGAGAGGCCCTAACTGTGTCTAAATGCAGAGGTAGCAATCACATTATCCCTGACTCCAGGAGACTTGAAAGTAAAGTTGTACGGATGGGAATGGTAGAGCATGCGTGAGGTCCTAGCTACATCAGAGGTGGGGGTAGTATAATCATGGTCTGAGGCCAACTAGGGAAAACTAGCATGAGACTTTATCTGAAAAAGAAAGATACAAAACCAAACCAACACTGGGATTGGCCATAGTTCAAGTAGTAGAGTGCTTGCCTAGTAAGCTCCAGATCCTGAGTTCAATCTTCAGTACTGCAGAAGCAAATGGAAGATGGCAAACAGGCAAAATATTACCCAGAAAATGAGGTAGAGGGCTGATCTCAGGAAAGGGAGAGTGACATCTGTGGATATTTTTATTGCATTTTAGCAGGTACATGAAATATGTTTTCTCTTTTCCTATGGCAAGCTTTTGAAGCACCTACAATGGTCATCTAATGGTACCGATGAGAAAATTGGACTGGAAGGGTGGTTGGCGTGTCTAAGGTTACCTAGCCAGTGGGGAAAGGGACCTGGATTGAGATAGAACATGTCTGACCAAAGCCCTTGCTTTCTTCATCTGGTAGTTTTCAAAACGCCTCTTTGGAAACGGCTTAGGAGATGTAAAGAATTAAATAAGTTGAAATGGCAAAAGGCATTCTGGGAGAGAAAACTGTATGAATCAAGCTCTGTCAGGTATGAGCAGTAGGGTAGGAGGGAAGAGAGGGAAGGAAAGAGACAGGAAAGGAGAGAGGAAAAAGAAGAGAAGAGAGGAGCGAAGGGAGACCGTGGGATGTTAAGATTTTTCTGAGCCCTGAGTTTGGAGCTTACTGTATGAGGTGATGAAGTAAATATCTCATCACCGCATCTAAATATCTCTCATGGTAGATCCTTCTTCGCTAACACCTCTGGGGAAAGTGCCAATCACGGCTGTTTTTACCGTGGTCAGAAGAGCAAGCATCTGAGGAAGTCCTAGGGTTACAGAGGTGTGAGCCACCAGCGCCCAGCCGCAACCCTCTGCTTTCCTTGGATGCTCAGCCTGGGCCTCTCTTTTCCAGCCCTGTGACCTTTTGTTTGACCTCTGTGTCCTCTGGAAGGCTCAGGTAAGCCTGGAGCTGCCCGTATGCCCAGGCATTCATGTAAACAGACTTAGAGATGGTGGAGCTGGCTACCTGGTTCACCGTCATTTACTTCCAAATTCCAAGTTCCCAGGGCAAACACACCGTTCCCCTTCTTATGGCAATAGCAACACCTGTATAATGTGAGGAAGATGAAGAAGATTATCAATGACAAAGTAGCATCCAGCTGTCATCCCACAACCCGAAGACCACACTGTCAACATCGAGTACATTTCCTTAGGGTCACTCAGAGAGGTGCAGAACACATGCACGTGGTCCATCTACACAAAATGCTTATGTAACCAAAGGCATGTGGAATATGTCATTTTGCGTTCCAATTTTCTACCCTCATAAAACCAGTAGTAATTTCCCACATCATTAAACTTCTTTGTAAAAAAAATTTATAGATATGGGAGAATACTTTGATATTAAAGGGGAGGGGGAACAAGACCCACAATCACATGTTAGGTATGATTTCACTCATATTAGATAGCTTCACACGGGTGAATACCCACACTCTATAAACATACCGCACAGAATGGAGAGATAACCTAGATAATAAAACAGGTTGGTTATCTCTGAGAGTAGAGTTTCCATTTTCTTTTTGGCATCATTCTACATTTCCAGCAATGAATGTTTCTAATGAGGAAATTTTGTACAGGTATATAATATTCCAAGACATGCACATATTATTGTTTATTTAATTATTGCCCCTTGAGGGCATTAACTGTATGGTTTCTAAATTTCTTTTTAAATTATAAAGCTGTCTTACGTATTCATTTAGTTGTTCAATCAATATTCAAGAGTCCATGACTTGCCATGTATCTTGGCACATATATTTGTTTATATTATTCAAGTCTTATAATTTTATATATGTGCAAACTACAAAATAAAGTTAGTTGGGATATGGATGGGTAAGTGTATTCAAACCAACCTCCCTCCCTCCCTTCCTCCCTTCCTCCTTCCCTCCCTCCCTCCCTCCCTTTCTTTCTTCCTCCTCCTTTCTTTTATTCCTGTGGTTCCAAAATTGAACCCAGGGCCTGGAGATTGTTTGGCAAGCACTCTACCACTTTTAGCTGTTTTTCAGATAAGTCCTCATACTTTTGCCCAGACCAGCCACGAGATCAAAGTCCTCCAACCTCTGATTATAAAGGTCCAACTAGGGGCTGGGGATATGGCCTAGTGGCAAGAGTGCCTGCCTCATATACATGAGGCCCTGGGTTCGATTCCCCAGCACCACATATACAGAAAATGGCCAGAAGTGGCGCTGTGGCTCAAGTGGCAGAGTGCTAGCCTTGAGCAAAAAAGAAGCCAGGGACAGTGCTCAGGCCCTGAGTCCAAGCCCCATGACTAGCCAAAAAAAAAAAAAAAAAAAAAAATTAAAGGGTTTCTTGGGGCTGGGAATATGGCCTAGTGGTAAAGTGCTCGTCTTGTATACATGAAGCCCTGGGTTCGATTCCTCAGCACCACATATATAGAAAAAGCCAGAAGTGGCGCTGTGGCTCAAGTGGCAGAGTGCTAGCCTTGAGCAAAAAGAAGCCAGGGACAGTGCTCAGGCCCTGAGTCCAAGGTCCAGGACTGGCAAAAAAAAAAAAAAAAAAAAAAAAAAAAAAAAAAAAAAAGGTCCAACTACCATACCCAGCCCTGGAGTCTTTTGAAAAATATATTTTCCAGACAGTTGTCCTCATATCTCACATGCCTGTTTGGCAGAATGGCAACAGGTCAGAGATCTCCTTTTGATGTAATGCCACCCCGTGGCCTTGGGGCATCCTCCCTTCAGGTCCACCGGCCCCGCGCAGGTTCAGAGCACGGATGGGCCTTTGTGGGGAGTTGCCCTCTCTCTGCTTGGGTGCTCTGCTTTCTTGTGTGCCCGCTGGAGGCGTGGCCTTGTCACAGACCATCTGCTGGCTCAGATGGCTCTTGCTCAGCACCTCGATGTCCTTTCAGATGACACATTGGAAGTCCAGCCCGCATGTGCCTTTCGCTCCGAGGTGTTCCACATACCAGACAAAGGTCACAGAGCTCTCTGTGTTTCCTTTGTACTTTGTCTAAGGCTCTGTTAAAAAACAAAAACAAAACAAAACAAAAAACCCTCACCATACCATAGCTATTTATGTGCAGCATTTTCTCATCCAGGAGAATAATAGCACTTTGAGGTTAGGGACCACCTATTATCTACTTTGGTACCCTGTCTTACTCCTACGTCCTTCTTTCCTGCTGCTACTAAAGTTCATCCGGTTTATCACCTTTTCCCTGAACACGGAGCCAGTGTCCTAAGGCATGCCACGCTTCCGTGCGTGCTCCCCTCCCCATCCACTCGGCACATGGTGATTTGAAATCACAAATCAGATGTGCTGTACCTTTCCACAGCCCAGCAAAATCCCATCCTGCCCATCGCTGTCACATTATTCTGGTAAATTCTTCCCCTGACTCCACTCCACTCTTGCCCATCCCTCTCAACGCACTTCTAAAAATCTCATCATTCTGTTCGGTAGTTTGCACGGTTTGCCCAACAAATGTTTGCTCTTTCTACTCTCCAGTTACCCAGTTGTTTTGGGTTTGGCCATATGACTTACTGTGGCCAATAGAATACAGACAGAAGTGATATGGACAGAGATGTGAAGTACCATGAAGTCGTTAGACAGGGCCTGCTTTGCTTCTGCCAAGGCCATGGGAGCAATATGCTTTGCATCCCAGAAGAATGCGTAGAACCCATCCAAACTGAAGGCAAACCCAGCCCAGATCAGTGAAGTCCATGCTGAGCTACCGATGGATCAATGAGATCCATGCTTACCAGTGAATGCGGCTGGTTGTATGGTACACAGCACTGCGGTGGCAGGGCTCACCAGTACGTTGTGTCTTACTTCTCTCATAGCTGTTACTTTGGAAATTCTCATCTTTTCTCAATATATTAATATTTATTGTATCATTTCCATGAAAAAAAAATCCCTATTCTGCATTGTTCACTATGTAACTCCAGAGATTTCTACTGTCTCTGATAAGTACTTACTGATTGACGGAATACCTAGTCAGTATTTGCTGAATAGAATTATTGTATCATCCAAACGAGTTTGCATTGTATCTTAACAGATACACCTTTAAACTTAAGTTGGCATGTGGACCAAAAAATTGTTAGTGGTGACACTTCCAGCCCCTTTTCTACTCTGTTTGTGTCTGCACACACACACACACACACACACACACACACACACACACACAAAATCTTCCTTTCTAAGAATACCCACAGTGAAAACAGATGATGTGTCAACTCAGTAATTTAAACCATGAATCTGTACTTGCTTAAAGATGAACTTGTTTGGAAGAAAAATGAGAAAACTGCTTGTGACTGTCCAACAGAGCCCTGGATAAACGCATCAATTTTGGTGGGTAGCAGATCTAGCACATAATAAAAGCAAACTGCTGAGGTCAGCAGCAGTGGAACCGTACTTCTTATTTTCACAAACACAGTTTTGGGGATGGTAATCATATCTATTAGCAAGGGTGACACCACTGTGGGCCTGGCAGAAAAATGAGCTCTCCCACATTGCAAAACGAGCAAAGTGGAGATCGATAAATCATAAAATTAGTTGAGACATCATCTATCTTCTGTGGCTTTCCCTTAGTCCCACCACGGTCCCTGGGGACACTCATTCATTTATTGTATTTTATCGTTGGGAAAACATGTCAAGGTTTGGAGATGGCATTCAGTTAGGGGAGCAGGCCAATAATGTGTGTCATTAATTAGGCAGGTTTGGGAGGTTCAATCCAAACTCCAGTCTCAACTGGCTTTCGTAAATTGAGTTTTAGGATGGTGCGTGTGTCTTGTATTACTTCATCAAAAAGGAGTGTTATTGAAATATGCCCTGAGAGGAGTTGGGGGTGGGAGAGATGTCTGCTCACTCTAGAGAAGCAATAGATTTAGGGACAAACTAGGTGATAAGCTAGATGCAATCTGACTTGTCTGAAAATTCTTTCTCTTATCAGTATGTAATTGGAGAAAATGTGGGCCACACAGCTTGGAGGATGTGTATGTGTCATCTGGCTATGTTCTTGATTCTAAAGCACACGTTGAACAGATTTTTAGAAGATTCTATTTTATTGTGTCAAGGGCACTTAAAATAGAGGGTATACTTCTCACAAAAATTCTAGTGCCAGTGTTGTTGACTATAGGGACAATGTTGTGCAGATGACCTTTGGGACTTTTCTTGCTTAATTGAAACTGTTTACTCATTGATTAGCAACTGTCCATCTTTGTTCCCTAGCTCAGTCCTGAGCTCCTCTTTTTAAAGGGAAATTAAAACCTCACTGTGTGTACACACCACTTTTCTTTATTGTTCCATTTGTCAGTTGACATCTGAGTTGCCTCCCTATCTTAGTGAGTAGTGCTGAGTCTTAATATTTCCTTGAGGACTCTTAATTTCAGTTCTTGTGGATAAATTCTTCCAAGTAATGTTGCTGGATCATGTGCTTGTGCTAACTCTTTGAGGACCTCCAGTTCTGTTGTCCACAGTGGCTGTTCCATTTTATTCTCTCTCACCAGTAGCGTGCATGTGCTCCTGTATCTCTGCCATGACTTGACTTTGTTTTTTTAGACACCATCCTCACAGATTGGAGATCATATTTCATTGTGACTTTGATATTCAGCTAGTGGTGATGATTGGTGAGGTTGGGCCTTTTTATATTCATTTGTTGGATTAACTATGAAAGCGAAACATTTGCGTATTGAAAACTATACAAAATATTGGTGAAGCACATTGAAGAAGACAAAAAAATGAGGAAGACAGCAGATTGGATGACTTAATGTTAAAATACTCATTTGTAGGATCCAGAACGATCCAGAGTTCAAGGTAATTGTCAAATCCCAAAGGCATTTTTTTTCTCATAAATACAAAAATAATAACCAGCCAAGTTGATGTTGAGAAAGAAAAGCAAAGCTGCAGGCTTCATACTTCCTAATTTCAAAATGTGAAGTCATCATAGTCAAAACGGTACACACTGGCATAAAGAAGATATCGACCAGTTGAGCAGAGAGCCTAGAAATAAATATATGCATATGGGGACAACTCGTCTTTGACAAAGGAGCCAAGACTATGCAGTGGAGAAAAGAGTTACTTTAAGCAAATAATGTTGAGAAAACTATACACACACAAAAGAATAAAATTGGATCCAATCAGTTGCTCAGGTTCTTGTTTTTTTCTCTTTCTCTTACCTCCCATTCCAGGTCTAACTTATCTGCAGATGGCAAAAGAAAAATCCATAACCTTTCAACTGATTTGCGTCTATCGTTAGATATCAAAGCCACCATCCTATCTCCTTTGGATGGTTCCAGTAGCTTTTGTAGCTGGCCTGTTTGCTTTACTTGGAGCCCTCGTCAGTCTTATTCCTTCTGTAGACAGACAGAAAATGATCCTTAGTCTACATATAGCAAGATGTGTAGACTAATCTCAGCCTAATAAAGCTCAAATTTCTTGTGATTGGATTCCTGCCTATTTCCTTTAGAGCATCTCTAGCACTCCTCCCTTGACACACTAATTTTCTTCCTGCTTCTTTAGTGTATCATAACCATTTGCACATCAGGGCCTTTGTACCCATTGTTCACTCTGAAAGATATTAGGTTGTGGGGATGGATCAAAATGAGTCTTTGCTCTTACAGAGATTTCAGAAGGAAGAGAGAAAACAGATGAGCCAACACATGGACAAGATAAAGAAGGGTAAGAAGATCTGTGAGAGGGGCAGGTCTCAATTTTAATAGGGTAGTGAGGAAAGGCTAAAGGGCTGAACAAGCACTTGAATAAGCTGAGTAAATTAACCATGCAGATATCTGAGAGCAGATGGGGCAGAAAGAGGAGTGATTGCAAAGGCGCCAAGGTGGGCAAATATCCTCATGGCTTGGAAATGGGAGCTATTATCATACAGCATGCAACCATAGAAGTCATGTAGTTAAAACCGAAGTCATGTAATTAACCCAGAAGAAATGCAAGTAACTGGAAGTCAGTAAGTTGTGTAATGAAGTCAGGGAGTTAAACCTAGAAGTCATGCAGATGGTGTAAAGATGAGTTCAAAGGAAGTACTTGTTGGCCCCCAGGAAAAGGGCCTGTTCCTGGTGACCCTTTTGCTTTGCTGGCTCCTCTCAGCATCAGGGTCAAGGTCAGGTCCCCGCCAACTTAATAGCCTGCTATGAGGGCCGAGAGCCAGCCCTCTGGATAATGAAATCTATGGCTCTTCCTCAGTACTTCTGAAGTGGATGGAAGAGGAACTAGGGGCTCTCCTCCTGATCTTTGATTACCATTTTGTCTACCTCATGGGACCTTGGCCACACTGCATCTGGGTTCACACGGACTCAGATTTGAATTCTGTCGTGAGATTTCTGCCGTGATCTGTCTGCTGTGGGATTCTGGTGAGCGTTGTTCAAATCTAGGCCCGATAGGACAGGGGTGTTGATGCTCAGATTTGGGTAATTTCTACCTAGTATTGTGGCTCTTCCTCCTTTCAGATTCGGTCGTGTGACTACGGAATATTTAGATGTTGCCAAGGTAAGAACTTGATTGGAAATGTGTCCTTAGAACGGGTCTAGTAGAACCAAGTTCTACTGCCGATGTTGAGTAGGGATTGTCAGCTTTTGGAGGGAACCAAAAATAGGCACACTTCAGCTGCTTCGTTTTCTTTTTCTTGATGCTTGTTTAACCAGATGCCATTCAGCACATCTCATATCTTTCCAAAAATAACCTTTATACTTTGGAATAATTTTAGATTTACCGAAAAGTCGCAGAAGATAGCACAGAGAACTCCTGTATTTATCCTTCATTCAGCTCCCTTTAATTTTAGCATCTTGCATTGCATAGTATCTTGCATCTATCCCAGCTATGAAATGAACACTGACACAGCATTTCTTTCAGATGTCACCCATTTTTTTCCATGGATCTCCTTTTGTTTTTACCTAAGATCCAGTCTAGAGTATTACCTTGATTTTTTACTAGTAGAGACAGTGCACACACTGGCTGCACTTAGTGGTGTTGAGTACTCCCTTGGGGGGCACCCCCTCCCCCATTTTCTTGGTATTTCCCCTCCTTTCTTCAGGGAAACCTGCTCTATTCCTTTCTATTCTTTTCTTTGTACCCAAAGGAACAATTTTCTGCTGATTTATCTTTCTGTGGTTCATTTTGTTAGTATAAACATATGTATATGTTTCTATCACCTTTTTTTCTTTTCAATGCTGAGATTGAACTCAGGACTGTGTACTTATCTGGCAGGTGTTCTACCACTGAGCCACACCTCCAGCTCTTTCTTTTGTATTAGTTTTGAAGTCGGATTTGCTTCCTGTCTTGGCACACACCTGGGCTGTAGCCCTCCTATTTCAGGCTTTCTGTTGTAACTGGCACGATAGGTTTGTATCACCACACCCAAATTCTTCGACTGAGATGGAGTGAGTCTCCGGGACTTTTCTGTCTAAGTTGGTCTGGAATTGCAGTTCTTTGAGTACCAGCCTCTCTTTCATAGTTTGGGCTCATAGGTGTATGCTACTACACCAACTTCTTTCCTTGAGATGGTGTCTTGTGGACTTTTCTTCCCTAGCTGGCCTTAAACTGTGATCCTCTGGATGTTAGCCTCCCAAGGAGTTAGGATTACAGGTGTAAACCATCAGTGCCCAGTTCCTTTTACTGTCCTACACAGAAATGTCATACGCTTTTCTGAACCTTGCTAATACTATCTAAAAGATACAAACTGGGAGACTACTCCTTTACTGGGACATAAAAATATTCTACTGTCCTCTGCTGATGAGCATTTAGGTTGTTTCTATTCACTGAGAATTACAGTACTTGAATAAATCAGTTGTAGTTTCCTTAGGGAAAAAGAGGAAAGCTTGAAGGGAAAGAAAGAAATCTTAGTTTATAGATTAGGGATCATGCCTCACAGAGTAGAATTGAAGTGCCTTTTCTAAGACCCCTGAGACGAATCTGTCCTCTTCCCTAGGGATTATCCCTTTGTGACGGCACTAACGGGGAGGCGGGCTTTGAAAACCGTATCCTTGGTGATAAAGCAAGGGATCCATAGACGGGGCCTTGAGATTTGCACTTGAACTTGCTTTTGCAGCAATTGCTGAAGGAAAAAAAAATAATTTATGCCAGCTCAGGAAATGGACTGCAGTCAATACTGCCTTCAGTGCAAATATTCTCTTGGAATAATTTATTAACTCCCTGCAGACCTTGTGGTCAGGCACAATTAGAGTCTTCTCTCCATTTAACAGGCTGGGGCTATGGCTTGGTATTGAGGAGGCCCAGGGGGATAATGGGAATTGAAGCAGGTGTGGCTGGAGGTGGGGGTGGGGGTGGGGTGAGAGACACCCAGGGGGATAAGAGACCCATGTATTTTGCTGTCTGGATTGGCTTTGAACCGAGGTCCTCAGCTCATAGCCGCCCAGCTAGCCAGGATGACAGGTGTAAGCCTGTATCTTGGAGTACCTAGGGGTGGAATTGCTGGGCCACATGATAACTGTATGTAACGGTTTGAAGAACTGCCATCTTTGTTTCCAGTTGTCAGTAGAACTTGAAAGTTTCTATTTCTCTTTTTTGTTTTTATTTTTTTGTATTTATAAAGGTGCCATATAGAGGGGTTACAGTTATATAAGCCAGGTAAAGAGTACGTTTCTTTTTGGACAATGTCACCCTTTCCCTCGCTGTCTCCCACTTTGCCCCTCCCATCCCCACCAACAAGTTTAGTTCATTTTCAACATCGTGTCCAGTGAGTGCCACTGCTGCATTTGCTCACCTCTTGTCCCTCCATTTCTGTGCCTCCCCTTGCCCTCCCAAAGACAGATAAACAAACAGAACAAAAAGGAAAGAAAACAAAAACAGCAAAAAAATGTAAAAAACCCTCGATTGAATTACCTGGAGTTCATTTTGGTATGTAGTATTTTGTATGCTCAGAGGCACCCTGTACTCTCCTAAGAGCCTCCTCCTTTGGTCTCACTGTGTGTGCATACCTAGAGGAAGGTTCCAGTTTCTTCTCGTATTCTCAACACTTGTCAGTCCTTCCGTGTTGTCTGTGCCCGAGTGTGTGTGGAGTACTAGCAATCTCCTTGTGGTCTGGATTTGTGTTTCCTGGAGCAGAAGGGCAGGGGGCACATTTCCAAGAGCTTGTTAGGGGTGAGCGTGGCGTGCAGCCTCCTCATGCTACTCTCATGTATTGGGAGAGTGTGGGTCCCATGCTTAGGGGAAGCAGAGATTGTCCTGCCTGACTACTGTGCAGGTTAAAGCTTCCTGGAGGAAGACGTAGAGCTGGAGGGGTTCGACTTGTAGTAGACCTGCTGAGAGGCTGCTGTGCCTGGGAGTCCCTTCAGGGTGGGCTGAAAGGAGAAGAGGCCAAGAGCAGAGAGCTCAGGGAGGAGGGTCCTGCAGGCATCCAGGCGGAAGTGGAGGGTGTCTTAGAGAGGAAATATGGATGGGAAAGGCACTGGGAAATGACAGTAGTGTGATAGAATGGTAGAGTGCTGGGGATAGGATAGAGATGGGTGAAAAGAAGGCTGTGAATTTCTTCTATTTTAGTGGCAGAAGTGCAGAAGGCATTTTGAGAATAAAGAAGAGATGGTCACCAACTACCACTTGAGCTACAGCCTCCAAATGATGTACTTTGAAATACTCTTGGAGACTACCTGGGAGTGGAGTCATAGAGTAACTGTGTTTTCTATAGTGACAGCACTGTACCATTGTGTCATTCTCACCTGTGGATCTTCTCACCATTCTGAGCCCCTCACTGTGTCTATAAGGGGGTGGGGAAGGGTGGTTGTCCTTTGTTGGGAGGTGTGTATTGGGGTTATAGGATAGTTGATACAGTCAGACACACACTGTAGAGGCTTTGGCCTCATGATAGCCATAATGCTATGGCTTAAATAAGAAATATCCTCCTATTACTTCTCAGCCTTTTGGCTAAGATCAAGTGTAGTATCTGTTCTTATCAGTTTAATATCTGATACGTCCTCTATCCGAGGACAATATATTCAATGGATTTTAAGTGAAAGGGAATATCAAAATCGAGAGACAAAGGATAAAAAGATAAACCACTCCAAAAGCAATACTTGCAAAACCATTTGGTGTAAACCAACTGAACAACTCATGGGGTGGGAGGAAAAGGGGGAAGGGGGAGGGGGGAATGAGGAAGAGGTAACAATCAGTACAAGAAATATACCCAAGGCCTAACGTATGAAACTGTAACCTCTCTGTACATCACTTTGACAATAAAAAAAAGAAATATCCTCTACAGTTATGGATGCTTTGTTCCTGTGTCTGCTACATGATCTTGCTCTAGTAATAACATCTGGCTTTCACCTAGAAACTGTCTTATTTATCTTTACACCGGTCACATGTATTTGCTTAACCTCAAGGCCCACCCCCAGGGCCAGATTTACAGCTCCTTCCTCTTCCCCTCCTGTCAGCTGAGCGGTTACTGTGGGCCACGTGTCGTACGCATGGGTTATGCCACATCTGCTTCCAAAACTCCATGACGTCCCCTGTTTCACAGATAGGTTAGAAAGCAACCTTCCCCTCCTACTTGCCTTTGCACTCAATGTGCCTTTGGCACTGTGTGGGCTAGGAATAGCTGTCCATTGCCTGCATATTGCATGCTGGATTATGTATTCTACTTCATCCTCCATTCATCCAGCAAGATTGGCACCATAGCCTTGCTTTGCACACCAGCTAGTGAACTGGTGCGTCTGTCTGTCTGTTACTGAGTTGGAGGACTGGAGCTGCAAACACTGACGTGGGCCTGCAGTGCCTCCCTCGGCTCCTAGATGGCGCTCAAGGCTCAGCTTCCAGACCACCCCCCGGCCCCAGGCTGTCTCTGGCAAACAGACTATTGGGGGGCGGGGGTGGGGGGGTGGGTTAAGCAAAATTTAAGGAGAGGAAAAGCATTGTTTTTTGTTAGTTGGTTTTTATTTTTGTTTTTGTTTGTTCTGTTTCTGTTTCTGCTTGCAAGGCTGACAGCTGGGGTGAAGTTGATAAGGAGGGACACCGTTGAGGTCAGATGGTTCAAGTATAAGATAAAGTAAAGTATCCCCACCATAGAACCCCTCTCAGGACCCTTTAAACAAAGTCTGAAGGGCCCCCCTGTCCGGGATGGTGGACCTCTGTTAGCCAGAGTAGCCGTTGCTAGTGGTGGACAGAGTGTTTCAGTGGATCTAGAGGAAAAGATAGCCAAGTCAGGGGTTTCAATCCAGGTCTTTAGAGGGATGTTTTGTTTCCCTGACACACCTTTTCTCGTTATTCAGAATAAATTCTTTAATGAAGGTTGAGTGTTGCCTGGACTGGGTTGTGGTGCCATGCATCAGAGCAGTTCCGAAGGATCTTGGGAGCTGGATGGGAGGTGCCAGGCTGGGTTTTCCATTCCAGACCTGTGTTAGTGGAGCAGCAGGGACATCCTGAGAAATGAATGGTTGCATCACTTAATTTGCATTTTCGCCTCCAATGTAATTCTTAAAGTCTAAGCATGTGATCTTCTTCATATGTATTAGACTTAATTCCTTTTTTTTTTTTTTTTTTTTTTGCTTTGGCCACTAGGGAGTTTAGAGCCCAGCTAGAATCTGAAAGCCTAAGATCTGGGTAGAGCCTCATGCCTTGCCTGAGGGGGTTCCCCTTTAGTCCCCATTTTCCTATTTTTGTTTTTGAGTTATGGTTTCCAGTTTTATTGTGTGCTGGTCATTCTTGTTTTTTTTTTTTTTTTTTGGCCAGTCCTGGGCCTTGAACTCAGGGCCTGAGCACTGTCCCTGGCTTCTTCCCGCTCAAGGCTAGCACTCTGCCACTTGAGCCACAGCGCCGCTTCTGGCCGTTTTCTGTATATGTGGTGCTGGGGAATCGAACCTAGGGCCTCGTGTATCCGAGGCAGGCACTCTTGCCACTAGGCTATATCCCCAGCCCCGCTGGTCATTCTTAAAAGCTGTCTTGGGGCTTTGGTGGAATGAACAGAAATGCTTTCTGTTTCCTCTCATGGGGCATTGGGCTGGCTGAGCTGGGGTTGGAGACGCTGTTACCAGAGAGTCCTCTCTCACTCCACCCATTCCTGTGTCCTGGAGCTTTGTTTCTTATGGGGTCTGTTTCCGTCCAGCCCTCCATGCTGCATTCTAGCCCCATGATTAGAGAGGCAGAGACTGACAGATGTCCTTCACGAGAGCATGATGACATTACAGGCTGGATGTAGTGGACAGGAGCTGGCAGAACTCGCAGAGAGACTTCACACTGCTCTGCAGACAGCAGCGTGGCTTCAAGACCCAATGACAATTGATGACCAAACTCTGACTGCCAGACTGTGCAGGGAGATTGGCTTGCCGCCTGCTGCTCTCAGGAAATCAGCAGACGGGAGCTTGGGGGCATTTGGAGCAGGCTGATGCCGACACACAGCATTGAAGCTCCCCCAGCCGCACCATGGACAAATGTGTGCCTATGCAGACATAAAAGGCTGTGTGCACTGATGGTCACATGCAGTCGGGCACAGCGCATGGGTCTTTCCCTCCGAGGGCTCATCGCTGAGAACCATCTGGATGAAGGAGACACTGGCAGCCATCGAGGGTGTAAAAGAAGGAGAGTCGCTTGTCAGGGTCTAGCAAAGTCAACGCAGCTCCATCAGTACAATGTGTCTACTTCTTCGGATCTACTCAGTGGGGTTGTTAGTGGGTGTGAAATAAGGTTGCTCAAGGTGTTGCTTGTATCATCCTTGGCAATCCTGAAAGTAGGAAAACGTGAGTGTTCATTAATAGGAGGATTCATTGTGGAACCAGGTATACTTTTGCGTGATGGCTGTTAGAAAGATGAGAGAGATTCGTATGTGCTCAGGTGAAGATATTGCCCCAATTCCTATAAATTAGGTGTGCATAGGTATAGCTTATTATATATATGTGTGTGTGTTTATATAAGATATGAAACCATAGCTGTATATATTGGTTTACTATAGATATATGTCTGCATGTTAGATATGTGGGGATATATATATATATATATATATAGTTCATAAGCTATACAAAACTATATAACATATACTATATGTAAACATATAACTACTTATAGCCATATGTATAAGTAACTGTATAATTATCTATAGATTATACCTATATATCTACATACATGGGACTACATATTGCTCACATATAATATATAGTTTATATATTGTATATAACTATAGTTACCTATGACCATATGCCTTGTTAATATATGTATATATAATTACCTATAGTGAATCTCTCTATATATTTACACGTAGCTATGTTGGGTTTTGTAGTTTTATACTATACACACACACACAGACTTACCCACATACAGACATATATGTAGATATATAGTTAATTATCTGTGGTCAACTATATAGAGAGTAGTTAACTATCTGAGGTTAACTATATATAGAGTTAAATATATCAACACATCCCCAGTACACTGGAGATTGAGCTCAGAGCTTCATACTTGCTAGGCAGGTGCTCTACCATTTGAGTCAAACTTCAATCCTGTATTTCTAGTTTAGATCTGCACTTATCTATATGTAATTATCCATTTATGTAGAATATAATAAATAAACATTAATGGAATAGAATATGTATTTTTTATGTTATAATGTACTTAGAACACTCCAGTCATATATAATATGATTTGTGTTTATATATTATATGAATATGTGTGTATATACACGAATACATGTAGCCTTAGTCCATTGTGTGCGTGTGTGTGTAGACAGGCTTCTGAGAGATTAATTATGGAAAGCTCTTGCTCATAGTTGGTCATCCTCAGTGCTTGGGGGTTAAGCATCTAGGTCTTGGACGGTGGGAGGGGAAAGAGGTGGGAGGTTCAGGCCTGGGCACCCAGTTCCTGGGGATGGAAGGATTTTCATAGTCTTAACAGCTGTTGTGGCCATGCTGATAGTCTTGCTTAAATGATGGTTTTGCTGCCTGTTCCCAGTCACATTTGAAAACCCTAAGGGTACTACTTCCTGAACCATGAGGTGGGCTCAACGGAGCAGAATCTTCTGGAATCTGCATACTGAAACTGGATCCCTGACCCAGATCTGATCCTGCCATTCTGCCCTGCAGAGTGGCAACCTTTAGAACTCACCGAGTTCTGTAGAAAACTTGGTACAATTAGTTGTTAATTACCAGAGATAGGTTTCTGGGTGCAAATTGTTTCCCTATTGATCTCCACCTGCACTGTCAGCACTCTGGGGAGATTGAACTTTAAGTGCTTAATTCAGCCCCATTCAGCTGATAATTTTGGTTTTGTCCTCCAAACAAAAACACCCTTGTTTTTTCTTTTTCTTTTTCTTCCCACAAGCAATAAAGTCAGTCCACTCACCCCTTCTTCAACTCAAGCCCAGCCTGCTCTGTGATCAATACGTTTGGAAATGTCAATGTATTCCAGACAGAGCAGCTGAGAGGGGCTGAGGCGGGGCTGGTTGGGAGCTGGCAGGAAGTTGTCTGTCTGGCATCTCTCGGTAAACAAGTTGCCCAGTAAATCGAATAAGGGCAAATCCCCAACGATATCAAATCTCTGAGCCTCCATACCGGGACACATGGTGTTAGACACCACCTTTCAGATGTGGTTGACAGAAAGTCATACCTAGCACATTCATGTTTGCTTCTCAATGGCACAACCAACTGCTTACGCTCTCAGCTCTTTCCCAAGTTCTCAAGGAAACTGTGTAAGAATCTTGCTCATCCTCAGACCCTCCCCAATTGCTCTTCCTGAGCATCCCCTCACCGGTGACACTCGAATTGTGTGGGAACCCTGGGGAGATTCAGAGCTAGCCATTGCTCATAGTCAGTGCTGAAATCAACGTAGTTGCACACCCAACTCTCAGCCCGCCACAGGGCTTCTTATCCAACTGAGGACTTGAACGGTATTCCTGAGGAAGGAAGGGCATGGGCTGACTTCAGAGGGGATGAGGATGATTTTTGGGAAAAGAGATATTAACATGGCACATCTACTATGTGCCATTAACTTTATTAATAGTATTAATCAATTATTGTAGCAAATCTTATTTTTTTCCCATTTGGGAGATGAGAATACAAAGACTAAGTGGATTGCTGCAAGGTCACATGGATGATAAATAACAGAAGTTACCTTAGGAACCACACCTTTCTTACTTCAAACTCTGTGTGTGTGTGTGTGTGTGTGGTGTGTGTAAAAATAAGTGTGTGATCTCTCTGCCTCATTCCCTTCTCCTCAAACAGGATCCAAACCATACTTCCTCAAGGGGTGGGAACAGTGATTAATTGCACTCTGCCTGAAATGTGTTTAGTTACATTATGGCCTTCAAAACAGTGAGTATTGTTATGATCATTGTAGTTATTCTTCTGGTGTGCGTAAACATTTGCTTCCACACACGTCTGGCTTTAGCATATTTGCAAAACTTTATTTTTGCTTCTTGATTTTTTTGTTCTGGAAAACATGTAGAATAAATCAGGACAGGGCCTGTGTCTTCAAAGAGACGGATATCTGGTTTGGGGGGGGCCGGGGGGACCTTCCCTTGGTGGATTTTCTGGCTGGAAGCCAGGTTACTCAGGGTTTACATTGCTGGCCCGGGGCTTGGTAAGCAGGTACTTTACCACGTGGACTGCATTCCTAGTCCTTTTGGCTTTATTTTTTTCCATACACTTTTTTCTTTTTTTTTTGCTCAGGTCAGCCTTGGACTGTGATCCCCTACCTCCCCCTCCTATTTTTCATCTCTGCCTCCCATGAATAGAGTAGGTACGCAATGGATGCTTCTTCTTTCCTTCTATCATCAGTAAGATTACATGCCCCTCCCCCATTTATTTTAGTGTTGAGGTTTGAACTCAGGACCTTGTGCTTGCTAGGCTGATGCTCTGTATCATGGAACCATGCCTTTAGCCCTGTTTTTGTTTGCTGGTTATATATTTTTAGGATCATGGTCTTGCTTCTTGCCTGGGTATGCACCTGAGCTGTGATCCACTTCCTGTAGGCTTCTTGTAGTTTCTGGGATCACAAGAACACACCACCACGCCAAGCTTCTTCTGTTGAAGTAGAGTCTCATGGACTTTTCTGCCTGGACTGGCCTAGAACCACCGTCCTCCCAGTCTTACCCTCCAAGTAGCTAGGATTACAGGCATGAGCCCTCACTGTCTGGCTTATATACACATTTTTTGTTTGTTTGTTTTCTCAAGAATCCCACTACTCTCTCACCTACCGGGATGTCAGGCCTGGGAACCGTCTCCTTTGTTGCTTCTTCTGTCTTTGGAAAGATGAAATTGTCAGCAGGGCAAGGCAAGGATTGATCAGGTGAGACACCCAACAGCTGTCGGGAAAGCATCAATCCCCGCTGCTGCTCTGGCTTGCCTCTGTGCTGGGTTTCTAATCTGCATTAGGAAAACATGGTCTGCTTGATTGCTCTGTAATAGACGTCCCCAACATTGGCACTTGCCTCCCTTTCTTCTAGTTCTCTGCGATATTTGTTTTTGTTTTCAATTTCGGTTGAATTTAATTAGATGCTTATTGTGATTTGCCACTGGGCTGAGCATGGGGTATCAGAGTGAAGGAAGGCATGGCCTTTGCCTGCAGGAAAGTCAGGAAGCAGAGATGTTAGCCCAGCCCGCAAACTTTGTGATAGCTATGCCAGTGTAAACCTAGTGCAGAAAGAGGGCCGGGAGGAATGCTTGAGTTCTGTTGGGTGTAGGCGTGGGAGAGGGATGAAGAAGATGGCTTCCAAAAGATTGTTTCGTCACTGTTTTGATGGATGAACAGGAATTCACCACGTGGATTGCAGAGGAAGAACATTTGGGAAGAAGAATGACATTTGCCAAGGCACAGTGACAGGAGGCATGCAACTGTATTTGCCAGAAAATATAAATGGTCTCATTTCATAAAGTGTACAGACAGAAAGAGGAGGAGATGGGGGACAAGGGTTTACCAGGAAGGTAGGGGAAGAGCACACTTAAAAAAATTCGTGGCTACTTATTAGAACTGCTTTTCTTTGTAAGTTATCCTTTATTGCTTGATACGAGTCAGGAAATCCAGTGGTAAAATTGAACATTCAGCTTTCATACATCTAGTGAGGTAAAAAGCACTCTGGGAATGTGCTGTGAGGAAGATGGAGTCAGGATGAAGGTAGACATGGAGTCTGCTCCACACCTTGGTCTGAAGCAAGGCTCTTAGGGTTTCTGTGACCTGCTGTGCAAGATGGAGAGAGAGTTGCTTGCCTTGCTGATAATCTGTGAGGCTAGACGAGACAAGCAGTATTGAAAATGCCCTGTTCAGGCCTGGGAATGTGGCCTAGTGGTAGAGTGCTTGCCTAGCATGCATGAAGCGATGGGTTCGATTCCTCAGCACCACATAAACAGAAAAAGACAGAAGTGGCGCTGTGGCTCAAGTGGTAGAGCACTAGCCTTGAGCAAAAGAAGCTCAGGGACAGTGCTCAGGCCCTGAGTTCAAGCCCCAGGACAGGAGGAGGAGGAAGAGGAGGAGGGGGAGGGGGAGGAGGAGGAGGAGGAGGAGGAGTAGGAGGAAGAGGAGGAGGAGGAGGAGGAGGAGGAGGAGGAGGAGGAGGAGAAAACAAAGTGCCCAATTCAGAACTCGGTGCTTGTGGGGTGCTGGAGGCCTCGGCCCATTATTAGCACTGGGGCTTGCAATAAATCACAAAGATGTAGATGGAAATTATGAAGACAAGTCACAAAGTGCATCAGGCAGCCAGGCTTTGTAATCCAAGAAAACTGGGAGGCAGACACGGGGGATTGAATCCTGGGAAAAACTGAGTTGTGAGACTCCATCTCAACCAATGGCTGGGCATGGTGCCTTGCTTGATGATACCAGGAAGCAAGCAGGAGGATTGTAGCTCAGGTTGGCCTGGGAATAAAGCAAAGTAACCAATGGATAAAGGGACTAAGGGCATAGCTCAAGTGGTAGAGGGCCTGCCGAGTGAGCATGAGGCCCTCAGTTTGAGCCCCAGTACTACCAAAAAACAAAAGACCTCCTCTAGTCACGCCTTATTTTGCTTTTTGAGAACATTTCTTCATCCTTTTTTTTTTTTTGGCAGTCCTGGGCCTTGAACTCAGGGCCTGAGCACTGTCCCTGGCTTCTTTTTGCTCAAGGCTAGCACTGGGCCAACTTGAGCCACAGCGCCACTTCTGGCCATTTTCTATATATGTGGTGTTGAGGAATGGAACCCAGGGCTTCATGCATACCAGGCGAGCACTCTTGCCACTAGGTCATATTCCCAACCCCTTCTTCATCCTTTTTAATGGCAAGTCTCTCTGTGTCCAACTTACAAAAAGGAGAAAAAAAAATCTCGAGACAATTTGATGTTATGACATTCTTGCATTGACAAGCCTGAAGGTGTGACCTTGAGATTCTTTTGGTAAAAATCCTTACAGTTTTCCCTCTCTCTTCCCCAGCATCCCATGTCACAACACAGGACTATTTCTCCCTTCCCGTTGTAATAGTTATTTTAAGCTGTCTATAGTAAAGCTGCCTTAAATATCTTGGCTGTGAACTCTGGCCTTTGAGGGAAAGCAAACTAATTATTTCCCACACCAGCCCATGCAGCAGGGCCCCCTCCCCCCCTTGCGTCTGTTTCCTGGAAGCTCAAAATGCACAAACTTCTTCCAGTCTCCATTCCCATCTACCTTCAAGACAGAGCAGCCTGGCCAGGCTGTCCCGCTAGGCTGCTTTCCCCGTTGGCCTGTACCACTCAGTCAGCTGCCACTGCCTGGGTGGCTGGCCGGGCCAGATATGGGGTTGATTCAAGGGAGGGCTCCCTGCTCCCTGCTTTGCTTGTTTGAATTTGAGATGAGCTCCCATCTTTCTTTCTTTTTTTTTTTTTTAATATTAGAGTAAATGAAAATCAGTCAATCAGATCCAAAACAATTCAGGTGTCAATTTCAGCAGCATGTACACAAGTAGCACATTTGGGTACATCAATTACACCTTCTTCTACCAAATTAAAAATGTAGGGCTGGGGATATGGCCTAGTGGCAAGAGTGCTCGCCTCCTATACATGAAGCCCTGGGTTCAACTCCCCAGCACCACATATATAGAAAACGGCCAGAAGTGGCGCTGTGGCTCAGGTGGCAGAGTGCTAGCCTTGAGCGGGAAGAAGCCAGGGACAGTGCTCAGGCCCTGAGTCCAAGGCCCAGGACTGGCAAAAAAAAAAAAAAAAAAAAATGTAAACACCTTCCCTCATTTACTTTCTTTATTTTAGAATTTTCAGCAGTCAATTTTCTTTTATCCACAGCCCTTGCCTTCGATGAGAAACTAATCGATAAGAAATTATATATATATATATTTTTTCCAGGCTTTTAAAAAGTAATGTAACCAATGTATTTCTCTCTGGCTTATGGCTTTATCGATTGTGAGATGAAAACAGAAGGTGTCGGTGGGGGCTCTGTGTGGCCCTGCCCAGCCCTCCTGTCATTAAACTCTGACGCTGGCTCTCACCCATTGCAGAATTCTTTCCCAGCGTCACCGTTTCAGGGGAAGCCTGTGTCATGTCAGCCACCTCACATTTGAGATCGAAGCTCTGTTGGAAGTGAGTGGTGGCAGGGTTGTAACTAGCAGCACAGCCTGGGAAGGTGGGCTGCACCCTCAAGTTCTATTTCAGTCTTTTTTTTTTTTCCCCCTCTGTATTTTGCCAGCAGTTCCTCTCATCTGGGCAATGCTGACTCACCTCTTGGTCCCAGCTATGCCATATAGGAGAGGACTGTAGGTACTACAGGTGCAGTATTAAGGAATAGATGCTAAGCAGCCCCACCCCCCCCCCCCAAACAAAAAAAACAAACAGAGGGAAGTTTATGGGAGAGGTGACATAGGGTCCATTAAGATTCTACTCCTACTCGCTTTCCTCCCATCATTTATCTAAGATGACTTGAATGCAGGGCCTCATACTTCCTCAGTTTTCACTCTACCACTTGAGCCTTGCCTCCAGCCTGCATTTTGTGGGTTATGTTGGAGATAGAATCTTGAAGACTTTTTTGCTGGCCTCAAACTGGAATCTTCTAGATCTCACTGTCGCAGAGTAGCTAGGCTAACGAGGCATGAGCCACTAGTGCCTGGCTGAAGATTATTTAAAAAAAAAAAAATTCAGGGTTGGGGATATGGCCTAGTGGCAAGAGTGCTTGCCTCGTATACATGAGGCCCTGGGTTCAATTCCCTAGCACCACATATACAGAAAATGGCCAGAAGTGGCATTGTGTCTCAAGTGGCAGAGTGCTAGCCTTGAGCAAAAAGAAGCCAGGGACAGTGCTCAGGCCCTGAGTCCAAGCCCCAGGACTGGCAAAAAAAAAAAAAAATTCAATGTCCTTAGCCATAAAAGAAATGCAAATCCAATAAATATGCATTGAGATTCTAGCCCACCCTTTCTCACAACGGCTCTAGTGAAGAAAACAATAACAAATGCAAAAGAAAGTTATTCACTACTTGTGGAATATAAATTGGTCTACCCATGATGGAAGTCCGTGTGGAGGTTCCTCGAGTGTCTAAAAGTGGAACCCTGTGATCCAGCCACAGACGGTACTTCTGTGGAGAATCGAAGTCCCCTTACTGTAGCCACAACTGCGTGCTCGTGTTACTCATCACATTACTCCCAACAGCCAAGTTACTGAATCAGCCTAAGTGCCCGCCAACCCATGAATGGGCTCTTCAGCCTCAAGAAGAATGAGGTCAGGTCATCGGCAGGAAAACGGATGGAAGTGTGGGCTCATTGTGATATGTGAAACAAGCCAGTCTCACAGGACAACTAGTTCTTGTATGTTTTCTCTCATTTGTGTTAACTTGAGGAGCGCAAACGTCAAGTGCAAAAATGGCCATGAAAAAGAGAGGGGGGATTCCTCAGAGGGGGATGGAAGAGAAAAGAAAAGGCAGAGAGAGGAGGAGATCAGGGGGCGTAATGGAGGGGGGTGGGATGTGCTCAAAGCACATTACGTGCATGTAGGAAAATGTCATCGTGAAACCCCTTACTATGGGTAGTTAATAAACAACAATAAAAATGCTCCTGGGATAGTCTTTCTCTCCCTTCTTCATCTCCCCAAGTACTCATACGCCATTACAACGAGCTTATTTACCTACCCAACTGTCTCCCTAGACCTTGAAGTCCTAAACACAGGGACTGGATCTAATTCATCTTTGTGTCCGGCACAAAGCTGAGTGCCTTGGAGGAGGAAAATAAAGCTCCCAGAAAAAGAGCGAAAGCTGAAGTGTCACTTGGGTCCTTGGAGACCATGGCCTATTTACTGAGCAAACACCGAGCAGCTACTTGGCCCTCTGTGTCTCCCTGGAGACATGGCAGGAAGCAGGGCAGGCACAGGAAGAGTGTGATATCTGCTGGGCAGGAGGGGCGGGGCCAGTGACTGAGTGAGCTACGTGCTGGAGGGGGCGTCCTGAGGCCTGGTCCGTGTGCCGGCCACGTCTGAGGAAGGGCTACTTGGAGGCTGCCATGTGCAAGGCGAGGGAGACCTAGTTGTGGAAAGCGCATGTGAGAACTTTCTGTGCAGAATAAACAGCCTGGGCAGAAGTGACAGGGCCCCTGGTCTTGGTCCTTTTGACCTGTCTGCAAGCTGGCTCACATCCAAGTCTGCTTGCCCAAGGGTCCTTCTTCATCACTGTATTTTGCTTCATCACTTTACCCACTTTTGATACCTTCTTCCTGAGTTGTAAGAGTTTCTCAGGTGTTTAGCTGGGCATGGGATGCACTTGGGAAGCTGAGGCAGAAGAATTGAGAGTTCAAGTTCAACCTGGACTATTTAGTGAGATCTTGTCTTAAAACAAAGTTATCCATCTGGTGTACATTCTACCCCCATTGTCCTCGTTCAGTTGCCTGTGGCCGGGAGGGAGGGCCCATGTGGTGTAGTTATGCCGGATCTCCGAGAAAGGTATGGGAGAGGAAGTACTGAAGAACTGATGGACTCCCAGATGATCTGGTTAGACACTGAAGACGGAGAACAAGCTGATGCCCAATGTGTGCCCAGTCCTTTTAATCCCTTTACACCGGTGTCATGTCTACTGCCTGTGACCTAATGAAGAACTGACACTCCTTCCCCCTTACACACAAGAACACCGAGACACAAAGAGGCAGACAAACCCAGCTTCAAGTGCTGCTGCCGTGAAATGCTAATTGCCGAACATATCTGGATTCCAACGTGAAGGAAAATGTCACTGAGCTTAATAGCCTGGGATTACACAGCCGCGGGGGTTCTTGGGGAGGTCACCTTTTGCTCATAGCATCGCGAAGCCACTCCACTGTCCTGTCCAAGAAAACCAACAAACAGCCTTTGTCTGCGCTGCTTCTCTGCCAGACTTGCTTTTCTGTCTCTCCTCTCTGCTTGGTTAGGTTTGATACATCTTTCAAGTCCTGGCATAGACATCGCTTCCTCAGGGAGATCTTTCCTGGCTCCCTGAACAGAATCAAGCTTACCTTATTTATTCTGGCTCACAGCACCCTGTTCTCATCCAATAAATTCTGTATCAGAAATTGTAATTTGTAGTTTTGTGCAATTATCCTGCCTAGACGGTTAACCCTTTGAAAAAAAATCTTATCTGCCTGACACTTTGTTGGTGACCAATAAATGGTGATTAAATTTAAAAAAGTAGATCTAATTATCTGTGGAAGTTGCCTTGTTGAAAATTGCATGCACAAAGAGTACAAAATAAAGGTTTTATTTAAGATGCTCCCATCTGGGGCTGGGAATATGGCCTAGTGGCAAGAGTGCCTGCCTCATATACATGAAGCCCTGGGTTCAATTCCCCAGCACCACATATATAGAAAACAGCCAGAAGTGGCGCTGTGGCTCAAGTGGCAGAGTGCTAGCCTTGAGCAAAAAGAAGCCAGGAACAGTGCTCAGGCCCTGAATCCAAGGCCCAGGACTGGCAAAAAACAAAACAAAACAAAAACCCAAAAAGATGTTCCCATCTTTCCGTGGAGGCAGAGGATAAATTAGGGATAACTGTTTTATGTGGCTGCTCAGTTGAAGATGTTCAGATTAACCTCTAAGATAGGAAGAGCTAGCCTCTGTTTTCTGGTTTATTCTTTATCCTTTGAGGGTGATTTGCAGAGCCAACCTGCAAAATTTTGGAAAAGGGAAGAGGCACTAGCGCTGATTAAGACCTTACTAACCTCCAGGAGCTGTGTAGGATGCTCTATAACCGCTGTCTCATCCGGTTCACCTGATAATCCTACAGAGGGTGGAGTGTTCTTTGTGATGGACTCCTCCCTCTTCTAGCCTCCTGTATCTGTCAGTGGGGCGGCTCTGTACCTCCTGGAAAGGCCAGGATGCTCAAAAGTCCATTTCCCAGACTCCTCTGCATCCAGGTTTTGTTTAGATCTGATTCAGCACATGGACAGCAGGGGCTCTTCCCTGAGTCTTGAATTCAGAGCTGAGTTAGGAGGGGAGAAAGACAGAGTTCAATACCTTTACTCCTGCTGCTGGCTCCACAGACAGTCTGGCTGGGTCTGCAGCCATTAGCTTTCCAACCTGGTGACTTCTTGTAGCCCTGGTGGCCATTCCCCCATCATGGCAGAGGCAGGATGATCTGAGGGGCCGAAGCTCTGACTCTGAGCCCTTTCAATGGCATTCTACCCCACCTCACAGCTGGTACCAAATTCCTTTCTGCTTAAGGCTGGTGCGGCTTTTGTTGTCTACACCTGAGTGCTAAGATGGTAGGTTCCATGTGCCTCTTTTGCCTTTTACAGGTGACTGTCTGAGACCCGAGGAGTAGAGAGATGGAACAGTCAGACTCAGGGTCTCAGCAGATAGCCAACAGTCTTCATCCTCATTCTGTTTTTGAGGCCCCTCCCTCCCTCCCTCCTTCCCTCCCTCCCTCCCTCCCTCCCTCCTTCCCTCCCTCCCTCCCTCCTTCCCTCCCTCCCTCCCTCCCTCCTTCCCTCCCTTCCTCCCGCCATCTCCAGTCCTTCTCTTACAGCACCTTCTGTTGCAATGGACAAATTCATCCAAGGCCTCAGAGACTGGACGTAACTTTTTCTGACATCTCTCTGTTTTTTCGTTTTTTTTTTTTTTTTTTTTTTTTTTTTTTTTAAAGAGGACCTTGGTGGGGGAAATTACAGACTCTAAGGTGCGAGGCCTGGACCCTCCCTCCCCCGCCCCCCAGCTCGATGAAGAGAGGCTGAGGTGTGGGGGAGAAGGCTGTGAGGGTCAAGTGCAAGGAAAGCCAGGGGGAAAACAACTTGGGTCCTTGTACTGGAGTCATCCTGGCCTGGTTTCTGCGGCTAATCTTCCCGGTTTGCCGAGAGTGGCTCTCCCCAGATAGAAAGCCTCCTGAAGCCTTGACCCAGGCTTATAGCTGGTTGGAACAACCGCCTCTCCTGCCCTTCCCAAGAGCTCTCCTGTCAGATTTCAGTCACACCAGCTAATTCCTTCGTATAGATTTGCCTGGCTTTATTAGGAGTAATGGTACCGAGGGTATTTTTCTGTATAGACATTATAATTAGTAATTGTTTTGAAGGGCAATCACTGTTAAACTACTTATTTTTTTTTCTTTTCCTGGAGGACAGGACAATTTCCAAGACTGATTATTTCACAATTGAAATTCCATGTCTCCCAGAGGTAGATTTTTATAGCAGTTGGTGGAAGTAACATTCTCTCTTTTTACTTATTTTTTTTCTTCTATCATTATGCATTCAGACTCAGACATACACATAAACATCACTGGGCAGGGAAGCAGCAAGATGAGGCCTCTACCGAGTATTCGACAGCTTCCATCCACAGTTTCCTAGCTCTCTGGCTAATGGGATAGATGACAAATGCTCCCAAGACACCATTTCAGTCAATTAATTTGTTAATGTTCAAAGATGGAAAGTGTCATGTCGATTGAGAACATTATGACTCTCTTAATAAAAAGGACTTAAAAGTAAGAAAAAATAAGGGTGAGGAGGTAGGGCATGTTTTGCCTTTGAACTTTAATTTTTCTCTGATTCTCAGAGCCAGTTACAGAGCTGTAAGCACCTCTACATCATTAACCCTGCCTTAAAGCTTTTGCTTCTGGTTGGAAGTCTTGGGGACACAGTAAAGATGGGGAGGTAAGGGGTTATTTTAAGTGGCACTGTATTGTCTTAGTCTGTTTGGACTGTTGTAACAAAATACCATAAACAGAATGGCTCATAAACAACCTAAAGTTATTTCTCACAGTCATGCTGGCTGGAAGTCCAAGGTCAATGTGCTCAATGGATGTGGCTTGTCAGGGCCTTTTCCTGGGGCACAGATGGCTGCCTGTATATTGCAGTGTCATGTCACTTGGCAGCAGGGACTAGGCTCTCTCCAGGTATCTTTGATGAGATACTTCATCCTATTCATGAAGACCCCAACCCACTGCCCTAAGGTTCCATCACCTTGAGTACTGAGATTTTAAGTTTTGAATTTTGGGGGGGACACAAACCTTCAGACCACATCAGTCAAGGATATTCAGACTGGGCTAGGTGTTGGCTCGCTCGCTTTCTTTCTCTTTCTTTCTTTCTTTCTTTCTTTCTTTCTTTCTTTCTTTCTTTCTTTCTTTCTTTCTTTCTTTCTTTCTTTCTCTCTCTCTCTCTCTCCCTCCCTCCCTCCCTCCCTCCCTCCCTCCCTCCCTCCCTCCTTTCTTTCTTTCTTTCTTTCTTTCTTTCTTTCTTTCTTTCTTTCTTTCTTTCTTTCTTTCTTTCTTTCTCTCTCTTTCTTTCTCCCTTCCTTCCTTCCTTCCTTCCTTCCTTCCTTCCTTCCTTCCTTCCTTCCTTCCTTCCTTCCTTCCTTCCTTCCTTCCTTCCTTCTTCCTTCCTTCCTTTCTTTCTTCCTTTCTTTCTTCTTCTTTCTTTCTTTCTTTCTTTCTTTCTTTCTTTCTTTCTTTCTTTCTTTCTTTCTTTCTTTCTTTCTTCTTTCTTTCTTTTCTCTCTTTCTCTCTTTCTTTCTTCCTTTTTCTGGTGCTTGTCCTGGGACTTGAACTTAGGGCCTAGGTGCTGTCCCGGATCTCTTATTGCTCAAAGCTAGTACTCTACAACTTAAGCCATAGCTCCACTTTTGGCTTATTTGGTAGTGAATTGGTGAAAAGTACCTCACGGACTTTTCTACAGAACTGGCTTTGAACTTCCATCCTCAGATCTTAGCTGGTTTGAAAGTGAATTGGAATCCTTCTCTCTGTTGTGTTCAGGGATGTTTTGGCTGTGGGTGTGGTACACAGCCCCTCCTTTTTGAGTAGCCTCAAGGATCAAGCTTTTGAACTGACCCCAAGCAGTGTTGCTAATGGTAGGTTGCTGAGCTGGATATTAACCAAGTGGACATGGGATGATGAGCAATAGTGTTAATCAAAGAAAAGGGGGCCAGAATGATGGCTGGAAATGTGGTGGCAAGCCAAGTTCTCATGATGGCTTCCATGCTGGTGTGGGTGTTGGATTTGACTGGGGTTTGGGGTGAGGATTGACAGCCCTCATCAAATATAGGATGCATCAAATCCATCCCCTCTAATATCCTAAATAGATGGATACAGGCACCACCCCTGCTACTATTGGTTAGGCCTTGTCTGTCTGTTGAGAGGAACCCCAAAAGACAGGTGTGTCCTAGAGGCCTGGGAGTGATGGTTTCCTCCATTTCCATTCTACTCAGACAGTTGACAAAATGGCAATGTTTGACTTAAAAGACACACCGCGGGTGTGGCATCTGTACAATTGTGGGCTAATAAAAGACTCTTTTTTGCCACAGTGTCACCAACATGTCTCATGAATAGGAGTTAGAAAACAATTGATTAAGGCATAATCTCTTGTCTTCCCACACATATTCAGTAGTGATGGAGAACACAGGCTCTAGACTTTGACTGCTCTGTTGTTGGAAGTCTGACTCTCCAACCTGCTGGCTATGCAGATTTGTTGAGTTCCCTTGTCTGCTCACAGCCTCAGCTTCCTTAGCTGCGAGTGGGGATGATAGCAATTCTTATTGTGGGAGGATTCAGAAAGACAGGCATGTACTGTCTCCTTCCTTCATAACTGTAATCATGGTGGAAGTAAGCCATTGGAACTTGTGCTTAATGATGGGCGTGAGCCAGCATACTGGTCTTGCCATAGTAGGATGGGAAATTTGCTTTCATGAAGTTTCTATATTCATGGGGGGCAGGAAATAAAGAAGTAGATTAGTTTAAAAGGGTGGTGTGTGATGAAGAAAATAGGGTAAAAGACCATGCTAGAGAATGGCTGGGTGTGGAAAGTGGGCATCTTAGGTAGGGAGGACCTTGCTGAGTTGGCAATGAGTTGAGAAATGGGGGATGACAAGGCGTGAGCCCTATAGCTATCTAGGAACAGGAATTCTTGGTACAAAGGCCTGGAGACAGGACGATCTTGACTTGTCCTAGAAAATGGAAAGGACTAGTGAAGATATAGCATTGGAAGGATGTGGGGCACTGGCAGAGATGCAGAAGCTGTGTTGTGTAGCATCTCACAAGTTATAATAAATATGCTCTAACTCCAGTGCCTGGCACAGAAGTCAATGCTCAGCGATCTACTGTTCACTTTATTTGCAATTCCTTTCCCTCAAAACAGGGTCTAAACTTGTTAAGGAATTGAATTACCATTTTGGTTTGTTTCTCTGTCCCCTAGAGGTATAAGGATCTGTTTGCTGCATAATAAGGCAAAATTCTCATTTCTCACAGTTCCACAGACTATGGGAGAGAACCATGTAGGAATTTTGTGCATGCCAAAAGAAGAGAGGAGGATTTACATTGCTTAGGAGGTTGTGAGTTGCATCGAGTAGCTAAAGCATGAGACATTAGTTGATAAGCTGGGACTTAGATGTATGTCCAAGATCTCTAGTGTATTAAGAATATGGTACAACTTATTTGAGCTGGGCTTCCATTAGTCTAGAATGCTCACCTAGCCAGAACATATACTCCCAATGCTTTGCCTGCAGGAGAAGAGCAAAGACAAGGAATATGAATGATATCAAATAAGCTCCAAACAAAAAAAAGAAAATCACACCTGCTGAGGCCCTCTGCGCATTCAGCCGAACTTCTAACAATTCCTGGGCCCATTACAAGATGCTCATTTCCTTTAGAGAAACTCAATTTCTTTAAGGGATTTATAAATAGTAGGAAGCAGGTGGGTAACTTGTAGATTCTTTTCTCAAGTAATAATAAAGGGAATGTGTGGGGTTTTAAGTTTTATTTCACTGCTAACCAGAAAAAGAAATTCACCTCAGCAATCCAGCCATGTGCACTGAGTCCTAGTTAATCAGGTTTTTGCTGTGGTTGGAAGCCAGAAGCTGAGCAGATTTCTTCCAAGTGTGGTTACAAAGTCAGCCTGGATTTTGCTGTAATTGTCATTAGGAATCAAAGAAGAAATCCTATCAATCAGAGATAATTTCCCTGGGCTTCCCAGAGGGTCATGAAAGGAAGAATGAACTCCCCATTGCTCTGAAGTGGCTGTGAATGGCTGTCCAACAGATGAATCGAACAGATGGGAGGAAGTGTAGATGTGAAATTGACACATACCCTGGTGATGCCAATGAGAGGGATGCTTAGAAAATGATGCGGGAGAGTGTAGAGAGGAGGTCCTGCTGCGACTGAAGGCTGGCCTTACCTCTGATTTGGCCTCTGAAGAGTAATGGTGTATAGGGAGACATTTTGGCCAAAATTGCATAAAGGAGACAATTAAAATTAAGTTAATTAGTTTAACAAACATGTATTAAGCATCTACTACATACAAGATACGATGCCAAGGTCTTCCGGAGCTTTGCCTTCAGGCTGTTGCGTAGGAGAGACTAAAGCAGATAGGGGATGAGTGATTAAATTCAGGGTAATGAAGACCATGGTTGAGGGTTCTTTCAGGCTCTGGCTCGGGGACTCAGAGATAGTTTTCTAGAGATGTCTAGATGGGTAATGTTCTAATGCATGGAGGACTACATGTTATCTGGTGTTAGTAACCTAGATTAGCTATTTGTTGCTATATGCCACAGAGTACTAACTTAGTAGCTTCAAATAACACACAATTGTCCCCTCACAGTCACAACCTGTAGTCAAATGTTGGACCCAAGGCCTGGCGTCTCATCTGTAGGCTCGCCCGGTGAGGAACCCCTTTTCAGGCTCATTCAGGTGTTGTTGGCAGCTGAACTGTTCCCTGGCAATCAGCCAGCATTCACTCTGCTTCCCTGCCAGGTCTGCCTCTTCCACGTGCCAGCTTGCATTATCAGAGCACACAAGGTGAGAAAGTGAGTCTTTAGAGTCATCTGACCTAGTCACAGATGTGATCCCCACCCCCTCTATGAGAAGGGCTTTCCCAAGGACGTGCGCAAAGATCATGGGGGTCATAGAAGACCACTTCCGAAGTTTCTTTCCACAGGTTCGGGAGCAAATCCCAATATGAGGACTCATTTTTAAAACCAAGACACTGGAAGCATTTCCAAGAAAAAGAAAAAAAAAAAAAAACATAAGGAAGTCTGCGATAGCAAGCAACCTCCTGCAGAGTAGAACTTTGCATCCATCTGTGGGAGAGTGGAAGACAGCCCATTCTGAAGTAATTCTTATCAGGAGACAAGGGGGCAAGCATATTTGTGCCCCTGAACATGTCAAGTCATTGGCTGTGTTGACAACTTTCATTGCTGTGACAAAGTACAGAGAAAAGCAACCTGAAGAAGGACGGATTTCTCTTGGCTCATGGCTTCCAAGGGTTCGGTTCAGGGTCACTTAGCCCTGTGCACTTGGGCAGGGCATCACCTTGGTGGGGGTATATGGAGGAGAAGCTTGTTCTCACTGTGGACAGGAGGCAGAGAGTAAGAAAGGCATTGAAGACCAGGTGTAACCTTCAAAGGTGACCTTCAGAAGTAACCCAGTGTCTCACTTTCCGCAGTTAGGCCCTACCTCCCACAGTTTCCAGAACCTCCCCAAACACCACATCCATTGAAGACAAAGCCTGTGGAGATATTTCATATTCTAACCATGTCAACATATATTTTGATTTACAGTTTGAGAGGTTTTCGTCCATGGTGGGCTGGCTTCATTGCTGCAGGCCTTCGGCGAGGCTAGAACTTCCTGGTGGAGTAGAACTTCTCACCTCATGGCAGGAAGCAGAGAGAGAAAAAAAGAAAAAATGGTCCTGAGGATAAGATACTCTCTTCAAAGACACACTCCCAGAGCCCAGTCCTTCAGCTAGACTCCCCTGCTAGTTTCCTTCACTTCCAATAATGCCATGAAGTTATGAATCCATCAGTCGAATAAGGTCAGAGCCTTTATCATCCAACCAGTTTCTGAAAAGCCCTATGTCTGAATGTTGCATTAGGGGACAAAGCCTTCAAAACATGAGCATTTAGGGAGAACTTCATATCTGAACCACAACATTGGTTAATGGCTGTCCTGGGAGACAAGCCCTCCAAGCCCTTGCAGCTCTCCTGCACGCTGAGCTGATGGATTCTAGCAGCTTGGGGCTGTTGAGAGTGCAAACAGGCAGAGCTGTGCACGTGAAAATGTCAAAGAGGCAGCAGCAGCATCTGCTACTCATGCTTATGGTACAAGACTGGGCCGATAGGGAAGAAGCATGGTGAACCGACAGTTCTACAGGCATAACTGCAACCCCTCTTGAGTCTTAAGGATTGGGTAGGAAAACAATGAGGAAATGAGATGGAGGGGAGCAATGGCAGGCAGAGTCAACAGCGTGGAGGAACTTAGAAGGAGGCATGAACCCAACACCTTCCGGGAGATCTGAGCCGGTTCAACAGCAAAGTCTACGAGGATGCATTATCGCTGGAACTGCTCTGTCCTGCTCAGGCCTTCATACGTATGAGTCAACATGGAAAGACGACAGATACTACAAAAGAAATTCTGATTCTTTTGACCACTAGGAAGAGCTTGCAATGCTGGGTCCGTATTCCTGTTGTGGGGTATAGGTTAGACCTGTGAAACGACTCAGATCTTGAATCAGGCGTGAACCTTTGCTTTTACATAAGCCCTTTCTGAGTCTTTGGATGTCTTTGAGGTCCAGACCCCTTATCTGAGCATGGCAAAAGAAAGGTAGAAGGTGAGGCTACTAAGAGCTGCATCATGAAAGGTCTCAAAACTCATGTGGTAGATTGATTCTGTTGTAGGACAATGGGGAACCGTTGGAGATTCTAAGAAGTAATAGGATGTGAGATTTGTGCTCTATGAAGTAATTGCCATTTGTCTCCACTGATGCACAAAGTCAGCTCTGGGTGTCAGTTGATACCTAGATTAGACTTTTAAAATGTGTTGGTATTAGGGTGCTCAGACACTTGAACCATGCTCCCCAGCACCTTCAGCCACACCTTCAGCCTCTTGATGCATTGCTTATTTTCAAGGTAGGGTTTCACTTTATACCTGGCTGGCCTGGACTGCAGTCCTCCTATTTGTGCTTCCTCATGCCTCTGGGGGTACTAGGCAGGTGCCACAGTGTCCAGGCTTGGTGCATTTCCCACACCTTGGTTGAGAGAGACTCTTGTGAACATTTGATGCCTAACTTGGCCTTGAACTGCAATTCTTCATCTCTGCTTCTAAGGATCTAGGACTACAGGCTTGAGCTACCAGAGCTAGCTCTGAACCAGACTTTTTAATTGGACCTTAGATGTTCAGACTCAGGTTAGTTATAATCCTTATTCTAGACACACTGGGGTGTGTGTGTGTGTGTGTGTGTGTGTGTGTGTGTGTGTGTGTACGCGTGCGCACATATATGCCAGTTATTGGGACTTGAACTCAGGCCTGGACACTCTCTCTTAGCTTTTTCACCCAGTGCTGACATTCTACCACTTAATTTATAGCCCCACTTGTGGCTTTTTGCTGGATACTTGGAGGCAATAGTCTCATATACTTTACTGCTTGGGCTAGTTTTGAGCCATGAGCCCTCAGCTTCCTGAGTAGCAAGGATGACAGGTATGAGCCACCAATACCCAACAAGAATGGATCTCTTTTGATTAACTTTAACCAGAGCTGACACAATGACTGTGACTTTTCTTTACTCCCATCTGAGTTACAGTTGATTCTCTTGCCTCTGCTCAGTAGCATTATCCATTTCAGCAGCCTCATTAAGCTCAGATGGGTGTGGAGGTCAGGAGGATGTAACACAGGGGAGCTTGGGGGCCAAGGGGGTGTAGCTGTTCTAAAGAATGCTTTCTTTTGAAAACTCTTTCTATTGAGTGGTGGCAAATTCATGGCTTCAGCAAGCAGTCAATTCCCACTTTTAGGAATTTGTTTCTGCCTGTGACACCTGCCCACTGTCTTGTTTGTTGACTTCCTCTTATTTTCCTGGAATCTGCAGAAGCTGATCTTCATCCAACCTTTTCTTGAGCACCTGCCTTATATAAGGCACCATTGAGAATATTAAGGGGGTTAAAATAAGGTTTTGCTTCCCTAGTGGAATGGGCAGTTTTATAGCGCAGACAAATACATACATAATTATAATACCACACCATGAGTGTGGCAATACTGTAAGAAAGGAATAAGGAAGTGTTTTTGGAATTCAGAGAGGGGAGATGAATCCCATTTGGAAAACTGGTATAGTATTTATGCTGGTCGTGTTTATGCTCATCCTTGAGGCAGTGGGAGGTTTTCAGATTGAGCCAGGAGGACACGGCAGGGCAGTGCTATTCGAGCTGAGGGAACAGCATGGGTGGAAACCTGGTGGTGTGAAACGTCAGGATTGATGACTTCTCAGGGCTCGATGAGGAATATTAGATCCTTGTTTACCAGAGTCTCCAAGTTGGAGTCAAAGGCTGAGGTGGCCACAAGGACTCTGGGGCCCAAGTCTCCCTGGCGTCAGTGGTTTACCTGCCAGCATTTCCTCCCTCTCCATCACTTTTCCAGCTCTGCCTTCTCTAGCTCCTCCTCCCGGAAGCCTTTGGTGCTCGTGCTTCCTGTGGACGCTTGATTCTTCTGCCTTTCTTGGATCCTTAGCTCTGTCCTGTCTCATTGTGATTATGCCTTGTCTTCCTCCGTAAGAGTGCCTGGCACTTAGAAGGCATTTGCTGCATAGTTGTTGGGTGAGGAATGCTACTTGGGTCTTATTGCCGCATAGCTTCCTTGGACTTACAGTGCGTTATTTCATTCCCATGAGTGGGCCCTTCACGGCCACTCAAGGTCTTCACCTTTCTTTTGGCGTCTTTTCTGTTATGCCTTCGAGCTCAGATTCTAGCTCACCACATCAAGCCCACCTTCAAGAAGACAGTCTGGACGAATTCTATTTATTCAAGCAACCAGCTCTACTTTGAGCCGCAGCACGCGACCCCCTGGGCATTTTTCAGCTGAACAGTTGTGTATTGGCATCAGGAGCATGGGATGAGGGAAGGGCTATGAAGTCCCCCAGTTGGGCTACACCCCTGATTCTTATCAGAATAACAAAGAGGCTTGAGGGGATGGAAAATTCCAGTGCAGGAGAGAGGTCGGATGCGACAACCGGATTAATTCCTCCTGTGGCACTTGTAGATGAGTATTTGGGTCCATCAAGCACGTCCTGATGGGGGCTACCTCTTCCAGTGACCATCCATCTGAGCTCTTTCAGGGAGAACGAGGGATTGTAATTTCAAAGTAGAACAGAAAGAAATGTAATTGGATCAATGGTCTGTTAATGATGCTATTGAACAGTTTTCTGCCTGAGCTGCCGTGGTAGATAGGGCTGGCCACGTGCACGCCTCGCCTTTGACACAAAGCCTCTGCACGTTTCCTGTGTGTGAGCTCATGCAAGTCTTTATGACCATTCCCACTCCGAGGAGGAGTTTTCATTGTGGCCCAAGCATGGAGCTATGCGTCTGGGGAGGGGGAGAAAGGTCCACACGAATGCTTGTGCTTCACTGGGCCCTTGAGAGCGTCAGCTCTTTGTCAGTGGGCTATTCCTGATGGTCAGAAATGGGAATCAATGTGAAGGCTCCTTCGTGGAGTGAAAACAGAGCTGTGGTACAGCCACCTGATAGCCCCTAAGTGCCCATTGCAGACAGGGAACTAGAGCGCCACCAGGGGGCTCGGAGGGCCTTTAACAAGACCCTCCTTGGGAATGAGAAACCCACACGGAAAGCTGTGGGGAGGGTGTGTTCAGGCAGGGACGACTTCCACTGGCGTCTGTCTGCATGTGTGCCTGGAGAATCCATGGAGAGCACAGGGTGCAGTGGTAAGGCAGGCTTTCTGTTGGGGCAGGGAGAGGTGGTAATGAGGGTAGGAATGGTAGCAAGCGGGGGAACTGAGGAACAAAGTTTGCAAAAAGACTGGGTCTTGAAAAAAAAAAAGAAGAAAAATACTGGGTCTTTTTGTCTCTTTCTGACTGAGTCTCTCTTTCTCACAATCCCTTTTCTCTACCTGAGTCCTCCTTTTCTTCCATCCTTATCCCCTTCCCTCTCCCCTACGCTTTTTCTATCCCCTCTCTTTTATGCACAAAGCATGTATTCCACCATCTTTATGTGTTCATGTAAAATTTATGTGTACATGGATATACTTGCAAGGCTAGCACTTCCATTTTATTTTTCCAGTACTGAGGTTTGAACTTAGGGTTGTCCTACCCTTGCTTAGCAAGAGTCTTACCTCGTTGCCACACCTCCAATCCTTTTTACTTTTGAGAAATGGTCTTTCTTTGAAAATTTCCCCTCCTAGGGTTGGCCCGGATTACAATCCTACTAGTTTTACCTCCAGAGTAGCTGAGATTCTAAGTATGAACTACCATGTTTGTCTTATTTGTTAAGATGGAGTCTCAGTAATGTTTTGAGCCTTGAACTGAGATCTTTATGAGTTTCACCTCTTGAGTAGCTGCTATTACAGGCCCGGGCCACTGTGTGCAGCCCAGGTCTGAGTGAAAATACAACACAAGGAGCCAAGGAATGAAGTAACATTACTTATTTTTATTACCATCCATGTACCACAGGCATGCATATCTGTGCCAGGTATTATGCCAAGCACAATACTATCCTCTAGAGATTATTGTCACCCATCAAAGAACAAAATAGACTAGGATGATTTTCAACCCTGGGTCCACATTAAAGTCACTGCCAGAGGTTGTAGCTTAAAATATCCCGATGTTTCTATGGATGGGGATGGAAGGGAAAACTAGGAGAGTGAAGGAAGGGGTGACATTGCCCCAAAGGAAACATACTCCTGACTTGACTTATGAAACTAGCTCCTTTGTGCATCACACTTAGGTAAACAATAAAAATATTTAATTAAAAGCATTCTAATCATGAGTGAGGATTCTATACCCGACCACTAAAGCAGAATCCAGAGCATGAGGGCCCAAGTTAAAGCAGAAACCACAACAAAGATGGTACATGTTTCCTAAAACGCCCCAGTGGGATGTGGCTCCGTGGTCAGGCACTGGCCTAGCACTTTTCCTTGGCCTCTCCTGGCCCTTTCCCACCATCTTCCATTTGTAGAAGGCCAGTCTCTTTCTGCTTGCTGCATTCAGATAAAAGCAGTACCCCCCTTGGCTGGCTTTCCTGCCCTAGAGCAGCATGGTGCTGAAACAAACGGGGGGTACTCCTTCCTGAGAGCTGGCACTTCGAAGGAATTGTTTCTCCGCTGAAAAGTTCACATACATGTCCTTTAGAGGAACCCAACAGGTGAAACCCAGTAATTATGGCTCTCTGTGGGAAGAGAAAGCTGCAAACAGTAGCTGGAGCTCTTCTTCTAAACAGAGTGGTTAACCAGCCCCATGGCACCAGGGAAGTGAGAGGAAAGCCCACAAGCACAGAGGACCAGGTTAGTGTCCCCCTTGGGGCTGTCCCTGACCTGAATTTCAGAGCTGTTGGGGAGGCTGCCAGGCACCTAGGATGGCAATTAAGCCTCATTCATCCATGCAGGCCTGACTATACATCCTAGACACCTCATTCTTAAGGAGGCACGCATCCTTAGTGTGGTCTGGACGCAGGGCTAGCACCTGATGGGGAGAGCACCCTTAAATTGTGGCACTCTGGGTGCCCTCCTTGCCTTCCAGCAGTCCCAGCCTTGGGAAGGTGTGTTGGTTTGGGGGGAATCTTCAAGGTTCTGCTTTCCAGATCTGTGAGAGTGGTGCTCACGCTCTTCTCTGAGCTTTAGTTTCTTCATCTGGAAGATGGAAAAATGAACGTAAAGGACCTTCCTCCATGACACCAGCATGAAGACTAGGCAGTTGGCATTGCTATATGTAATGGGATTTTTTTTTTGTTTGAAAAATTGGCTGCTGTGTGGATTGGCTGAGCTAAAAGGGTCAGAAGAAACACCTTTGTTACAACTGCATTTATTCATTTATTTTTCTAGGGGGAGGGTGGCAAACAATAACCCTAAAAGCTGTTCACTTGGTGTGGTGTGTTCATTTGAAGTGAGGCCTTCCCGAGGTGGAGTGTAGGTAGAACATTTCCTAGAGAAAAATAATAGGACTCTCAGGGGTTCTCCCAGTTCTCAGGGAGATTTTTAAGGTCTTGGGGGACTTGAGCTTGAGTTACAGGGGGAAGGACAGAAAGGCGACAGTCACTGGGCTCTGAGGACAGCCTAAGGAGCTGGGAATTTCCTGTGTGCTGTCTTGATCCTCCATTTCCTGAGAACTTCAGTAAACATGGCTCCCCAGAACCGGCGGGCTTCGCAGCGCTTTGCAGAAAGGGAGGAGTGCGCTGGTCTGTGGTGATTGCAGCGATATGGAAAGAGGCCGTCATCCAGCTCTCCCTGAACCCGGAGAGGGAACCCAGGAGTGAGAATTCATGGTGGAATCTGACTTTCAGCAGGAAGTCCTTGGAACCAGGGCCAGGGGTGGGGGTGGGGGCTTGAGGTGTTTCATTTGGCTCTTCAAGGAAGGAGTGACCTTAGAGGAATTGGGGGATATCCAATTCTGACTAACAGAAGGGTTAGTGTTGGGATGCTTCAGGCTAGGAAGTTTGGAAACCACAGGCTCTCAGCAGGCCTTCTGTCAGCTTTCTTGGAGACAGAGCACTGCAGCTGAGGCTTACGGATGGTTCACTATCAGTGTTTATGGGGTCCTGGGGATCTGGAGGGGGTCCTTCACCATTGGTGCTCACGTCTATGACATCATTCCTCACCAAGCACCAACCCTTTCACTTGACCCTCTAAGCCCCAATTTTTTTTCTGTTCATCAGCTGTCTGGCTGAAGGTAGAGTGGCTTTTCCTCTTGTCTTGGTTTATTTCTCTGCCTTCCTCTTGGGTTTCCTTCTGGATGTTGGATGGCTGTGTCTCTAGCTCCATTCTTTGTCTCACTTCCAAATGTTGTTGGCTCTTGCCTCCTGAGCAATGTTATGTTCATCCCCTGGTCGACCCATCATGGCAAGTGCTGGGGTATACCTCCTAGAATAGGTCATGTGTAGCTGGCCACTGTCTGTCCTTCCCTGTAAACAGTGCTTGATCACCTGTCCGTTTACCCCTGACATTTATCCAGTTCCCCAATCCCTACCTTTGCCAGAGCAGTAAAGATCCTGGTAGAGGAACCCAAGATAGAAAAGAGTCTTCATAAAAATCTTCCCGGGCAGAGAAATTACTGACACTTAGAATACTTGAATGCAAAATAGGTGGTCAGTAATGAAAAAGAGTAGTTGTATAGATTAAGTTTTACAAAGTAAGAGGTTTCATTGTGGCATTTCCACATATTCATACAGTGCTTTGATCTTATTCACCCTCCATCATTCGTTTTCTCTCTCTCTGTCTCTCTCTTGCCAGTCATGGGCCTTGGACTCAGGGCCTGAGCACTGTCCCTGGCTTCTTTTTGCTCAAGGCTAGCACTCTGCCACTTGAGCCACTTCTGGCTGTTTACTATACATGTGGTGCTGGGGAATCGAACCCAGGGCTTCATGTATACGAGGCAAGCATTCTTGCCACTAGGCCATATTCCCAGCCCTCATCATTTTCTCTTATTCCCCTTTTCTCTCTCCCTCCCACATCTCTAGTAGTCCCTTCTCTATTTGCATGCCTTGTATTCTGTTCCTTCTCTAACTTGTGATTGTTAGTCCCATGTGATAGGCTTGTTTTACTTAACCAGCTGGTCTCCAGTGTCATTCATTTTTGGAAAAAGACACAGTCTCATTCTACTTAATGGCTGAGGGAAAACTCTTTTAAGTATTTAGATCACATTTTCTTTAACCAGTTAGCCATCGGAACTTAGGCTGATTCTACAATGTCATTACTGTGATATCTTCTTTTTTAATTAATTGATTGATTGATTGTAAAGGTGTTGTACAGAGGGGTTACAGTCACATAGGTCAGGTAATAAGTGCATTTCTTTCTTTTTTTTAGTCAGCCCTCGGGCTTGAACTCAGAGCCTGAACACTGTCCCTGGCTTCTTTTTGCTCAAGGCTAGCGCTCTACCACTTGAGCCACAGTGCCACTTCCAGCTTTTTCTGTTTATGTGGTGCTGAGAAATCGAATCCAAGGCTTCATGTATACAAGGCAAGCACTCTACCACTAGGCCAGATTCCCAGCCCCTGCATTTCTTTTTGAACAGTGCCACCTCTTCCCTCATTTTCTCCCAGGTTTTCCCTTCCTCCCTGCCTCCCACAAGTTGTATAGTTCATTTTCAACACAGTGTCTAGTGAGTGTCACTGCTGTATTTGTTCACTTACTTGTTTTTGGTCTGTCTCTCCTCCTCTATCATGTTCACTCTATCATGTAGACACTGTTGTAGGTGAAGGTGGGGGTTATTTGTCTGTTTTAGTTCCTTCTATATCTAGAACAGTGCCTGGTCTATAGTAGATAATAAATACTTGTTGAAGAAATGGATAGATTAGCCCCCCTTCTTCCCCCTCACACCTATCTATATCTATCTACCATCCATCCATCCATCCATGCATGCATGCATCCATCCATCCATCTTCATAGGGAGCTTGCTTGTAGCAAGGCTTAAATAATAGTCAGGAGAACGGACAACTGGGATCAGATTAATTAATATCAGAGAGTTTCTGTGGCTCCGCAGGCTCCTTGCTCTTGCTGAGCCTCTGCCTTTGAGGTGAGGGAAGTCTGTGATGAGCACAAAGGCGATCCTTCAACAAAACAGTGTCCGGGTCCTGGCACATCTGAGGGCCATCATTAGGGAGCAAAAACCCTTTCATGCTTGAAACTTTAAAACACAGACACTGCGCACATGAGAAGATTTCTCCTTTTAATCTGAGATGCATTGACCCTGAGGAGGGGGAGGAAGGAGGGTTGTCACAGTGAGGATCATTCCATCTTCATTTTATCCTTGAGGAGATTTGTGAGTTGTTCTTTGCCCTTCTGTACTTTTAAACAACCACCGAGGGACTTTTGGATGTCATACATCAGGCCAAAGGTGAGGGAGAGCTATAGTTAGATTGGCTTGCTGGGCTGGTTTTGTTTTAATATGGGGAAAGAAGGGGCTGTCTGCGCTCTGTTGTTACCAGAATCTGCTTTCCAGGGCTGAGTCAGAGGTGGGAGGTGGGTTTTCCCGTGTTGTAGTCCTAATAAGAAGAGCCACCGGCAGAGCAATGGCCATGGTTCTGTCTGGGAAAACCATTGTCTCATTTTCCTCTCACAGGATCGGCTTTAGTTTACTTTTGCTGTAGGCTGCAGACTTGTGGTGGCACATAAGCACAGGTCTGCACAAGGCCCCAATGTAAGCAAAAAGGGCCACTGCAGGCATGAACATTCCATCTTGGAGGACACCTGTGTTTGGATTTGGCCTTGACTGGTAGTCTAGGAACTTGGCCCTGCGTTGTTCCCTAACAAGGATAAGCCTATCAGATCCACCTGGGGCTCTGAGTCCCTGCTTCTCTTCTAGGGGTCTGGGATATGAACAGTTGTGTCAACCCAAGCGACAAGGTCATTGAAAACCCTTAAACTTGTACTCAACATGTGGACTGGCTTGGGAAGAAACACCACAGAGGTGTTGGGCACTCTCTAGGGGGAATTAGCCTATTCCATGTGATAACGGGGGACAGGGAGAGGTGTGGAGGCTATTGGGAGCCCCAGGATGGCTCCCTCAGACTCCATCTGAAATGTTCTGTACCCCTGTGGTTTCTGTAACAAATGGTGGCATCTCAGTCCTTAGTCTTCCCTGGGGCTCATAATGTGTCTCTCATTTATTTGCCTGTAGGTTCATTTCCTCCACATTCCCTACTCCTAACAGGCCATTGTTTTCTTGCTTACTGTGTTTCTTTTCACTAGAATATGTTCTTGTCTTGTGTGAATATATGTTCATTTCTAACATAGTCATGAATTGCAGGGCGCAATTCTGAATGCCATATTTATATTTTAAATGATCACACAACTCTTCTTGGGGGCATAGTTTCATGAACCTTAAAACACATTCATGTAGGTCCCTGTAACCACTAGGCCCACCATCAGGAGTGTGAGCCTTTCATCTTCTCAAAGAAGTCCCTCTGGGCATTTGTTTCAATCACACCCCGCCTCACCCACGTCACTACTTCCACTCACGCTGACATCCTGGTCTTGAACCTCTGATCCAGAACAGTGACAAGTATATTTTGGTGGTTTGTCAACCACCTAGCTTACGGTATTATGATGATGATGATGTCAGTTATGGGCTTGAATTTGGGGCCTGGGCGCTGTCCCTGAGCTCTTTTACTCCAGGCTAGCACTCTACCACTTTGAGCCATAGCACCACTTCCAGTTTTCCTAGTGATTAATTGGAGATAAGAGTCTTATGGGCTTTCCTGCCCTGGCTGACTTTGAACTGTGATCCTTAGGTCTGGGCCTCCTGAGTAGCAAGGAATGACAGCTGTGAGCCACAGTGCCTGGCCCAGCTTATGTTGTTTTATGATAGCAGCTGCAATGGACTAAGACAGCACTGTTTTAAAATTAGCTTCTTTCACTCAGGATAATGCCTTAGAGGTCCATCAAGGTTGTTTCAGGTCAAAGTGGTTTGTTCTTTTTTCTTTTTTCTTTTTTTTTTTACTGAGTGTGTTTCTGCGGTGTGGGCTGTTCATTTATCTACTCCCTGAGTGAAGGACATTCGTTCGGCCTGCCTCCAGGTGGGGGTGGTGATGATTAGAGCTGCTGTAAACATTTGTGTATCTAGCTAGAGGTTTTTTATGCGACCACAGTGTTCATTTCTTTAGGATGCCCAAGAGCAGGATTACAGGGTCACATTGTAAGTGAGCATTTGTTTAACTTTGTACAAAACTGTTGAGCTGTTTTTCTACAGTGGCGGTGCCACTTCGAATTGCCAGGGGAAGAGTCGGCGGCTCCTAATTGCTCTGTGTGCTTGCCTCCTACTGACATGTAGATCTGTGTCTTTTGAAATTGCCTCCTCTGAAGTGTTGTTTTTAGTTTGTGTATAATTTAGAAAATAAGCACCAAGACAAATACCTCATGACTTCTCTCATGTGGAACCCTACAGTGGCTGGCCTCTTAGAAGTTACGAGTAGATCGGTGGTTCCTTGAGGCTGGGAGAGGAGAAGATAGGGAGAGATGATGGAAACTTGACTAATGGCTACTAACTTATGCTCATAACTTAGTTAACGGTTAATGACGTTACACAAGGGGAATAAATTCCATGCACTATCATAGGAAGGATTACTACAGATAATGAAAATATTCTGTACACTTAAAAAAGGTTAGGAAATACAGGCCAGTGATACATGCTAGACACTGCTGTAGGTGATGAGGGAGAGCTCATTGGATGAAGAAACAAAGCTCTGCCTTTACAGAGCACAGGTGGTGGGAAGGGAACACAGGAGGACGTGGATAAGTAAGGTGTGCTAGAGGATGTTAGATGGGCAGGAAGAGATGGCAGGAGACGGAGAATTGGTCAGTTACTTGTTGCCATAATAACACCACAGCTGGGTAATGAATCAAGAATGCAGGTTTGTTTCACATACTGTTCTGGAGACTGGAAGTCTTAAGAACATAGAGCTATGTTGGAGGCTTCTTGTTGCATTGTGCTATGGCATAGGCATCACATGACAACACATAGTCTACAAGGAAGCTAGCTGCTCTCCCATGACACAATAATCCATTGATCCATGAATCCAGGAAGAATATGTTCTCTATTGCTTCACTGTGTTGGGAATGCCATTGTATTAGGTATCAAGGCTGCAACATATGAAATGAGGGATACGTTCAAAGCACTGAGTTGTTTATGGAATTAAAGTGGTGCAAGGGGGTAACATTTGAGCCAGGCCCCAAAGGGAAGAGCAGGTGCAAATGACCTGGAAATGGAAGTCCCCCTGATTTGAGGGGGGGAGCAGCCAGGAGACTCTAGGGACTGGCATACAGGAAGCCTTGGGGGTGAGGCGTGGGGATGAGGTCAGATAGGAGGAAGCTGCCAACCCTCCCTGCATCTGGAAGGTGAGATTTCCCCAAAGTCCCTGGGATTGTAACAAGGTTGTCCAAGCCATGCACCTGTCATTGGGCACAGCCGGTGCCAACTTGCTGGTGTTAATTAAATGTCTCTAGCTCTAGTTTCGGTGCCAAGGTAGCTTAACTAAGATTAAGTCTTTGATTTAATACAAGATTTGTGTCCCATGTGCTTAAGGATATGGCTTGATTTAACTGTTGAATCTATAAATTGACCTTCCAGTTGGAGGTTTTCTTTTAATCTTTCAATTAGATCTGAAGATGCAAACTCTATTTGTGGAAGGATAGATCCCACTGTGCGTCCAGGGCTTTGGCATTTGTGTGGATGCAGTTGAGAAGGACAAGCTGAGGGGCAGCCCTAACTGGCCTAACATAACCATCCCCCTACCAGAGACCTAGAGGGGGACCCAGGAAGAGAGGACCCAAGCAAGAAATTCAAAGGAGGAGGGGCAGCAGCATGTTCTTGATGAGAACATCCTTTTGCTTTAGAAAATGAGAGGAAGAGGAGAGAGGGCATTGGGAAGAGAGACCTCCAGGTTAGGCCAGTCAGTTATTCAGAGACTCACTGAGCAACTGTGATGTGCCTGGTACCATTTTGGATGTTGGGAATACAGCAGTGAACAAAGCAGACAGAAACCCCTTGATCTTGAGGGGCTTAGCATTCCATTGGGGTGGTCAGAAGGGAGAGACAGTTTTAAAAAAATCTAACAGAAAAAGTTGTGTTTCACATGGCAGAAAATGCAATGAGAAGAAAAATCAAACAAGGCAAAAGCATGCTGGGAGAGATGGTTCCAATGAACAGTGTGGCCAGATATATATATATATATTAATGAAGGAAGTTATGGGGAAAATTGATGACCTATGAATAAGACTCGTGAGTTAGATAGTCGTTACAAGTTCGTGTGTGTTTTCCTGACTTTATACTGTAGTGACTAAGAATGTGACCTTTGTTTCAGTAAATTCATCTGAACATTACAGCTCCAACTAATTCTCAATTGACTGAGAAAACAAAGATGAATCCAGAATAGAGAGCAGATGATAAAGCAAGGATGGTAAAATATTGACTCTGGATAAAACTGAGTGAAATGAGTGTATGACAATTCTTTAGACTAGCTTTCAATTTCATTGGTAGCATGACATTATTTCAACCCTCCAAATACAAAATGAACAAGCTAGGTGGTCAAGGGATTGTCATCATCTTTCCTGCTTATCTCCCTCCACTCTGGGTCAACATCATATTCATCATCATGAATTATCAAACCGCGTATAGCCCTCTCTTCGTTCTACTCTTCACCTCTCACCAAGCAGAGGCTTCTAAAATGTTCTTTGTCTCTGCCTCTTCCAGAAATGACCTTCCTTCCTTTCCTCTCTGGCAAACTCCTAGTCTTCCTCTAAAACCCTCTCGTGGAAACATCCCATTGTTATTTCCTCCTGTCTCTTATGAAAAGGAATCAACCTTTTCCTTTGTCTTGCACGGAAGGTACAGTACGGTTTTTATTCTGGTATGAGTCTGCCTACCCTTATCTCCTAGCTCAATTTTGGGATCTTGTAAGGCTTGGATCTCACTCATCTTTTTTATCCCTGACTTAGTTTTGTGCCCTGTCCAGAGCCGAAGTGCAGTAGAACATTACTGACATGAATTGAAGCTTCTGATTGGTTGGTGCCCAGGACGTGGGGGGGGGCAGGATGGCTTGGTGCACAAAAGGATCCCATTGGAACCAGGTGGTGTCGGTCAAAGAAACCCCTGCGTGGGGATGGATGACTCCATGTTTGCGCAGAGGCCAGATTGACTTGGGAATTGCATGGGGTTTATGTGCACTCTGGAGAGGGCAGCGACTGGCCGAGAGGAGGCAAGATTGCAAGCAGAATTATGGCTTAGTTTGGACTAAAAAGAAACGGACAGTGGGATGTTGATTGGTTATCCTTGCCATTAAATTATTTGCCCAGGCAATGTCTCTTGATTTTCTGCTATGCAGAAGTTAAAAAAAAAAAATCCTACGAATTCTGAGCCAGGCAGAAGGCGCAGAGGCGAGGAGGCACGGAGCCCACGGAGGCCTCCTGCTTCTCATTACTTTGAAGCCCCAGGTTCTGAGCTGTAGAAGGAGTGTGACCTGCCATGCTAAGCTTGCACGTGGAAAGCAGAACACAAGGCTGATTGATAGGAGATCGGTTTCATCTCTCTGATGCCCTAGGACCAGGTTCTTTGTTATGTGTGACACAGTCTTTGGTCACCATGGCCATCAATATAGTTCAAATAGGGCTTTTCCCTGAAGAATGGAGACTTGGGCACAAATAGATTAAGGGGCAGAGTTGAGTTGTGTGTGAGGTCTGTGGGAACCCTTGATGAAGAAGCAAAAAAAAATCAGATATATAAAATACACCCTCCCCCCATATACACAATGGTATAACTTGGTGGTTAAATGAAAAGAAGGCGTTTTGCAGACCGATAGCTCTGGCCTTAACTCCGCAGCCTCATCCCTCCCCAGCTGTGAGACCTGGAGCAAGTCATTCACTCTGAGACCCGGTTTCTCCATCTCGAAAATGGAGAGTAAATAGGTTAATGCATGCAGTGCTAGTGGGATGCCCGGCATATAGTACATGCTAAACAATTTGGTTTATAGTAATATAATCAGGTAACTTAAATACAAACAAGGGATCTTCTTTTCTGGCCATTCTTATTTCCTCTTACATTCCGTGAGCACTTTGGAGCAGGGTGGCATACAGTTTACCTGTCTCCTGCTCCCTCTCTGGGCGGGCACGGGAAAGGCATTGGCAATTGTACTTTTGAAACAGTGACCTCATGGCCCAGTTTTTGTCTCTGGGACAAAAGCACTTGGTTCACTGGTGGAAAAATAATAACCTGCTCCATTCCCTGGGGAAAAAGCACTTGGAGCACCTGGTACATGGAGGCTGCATAGGGACTGGTGGAGGCTAGAGGCCATGATGGGAATGTGTTCCCCAGAGTTAACCCCTCAAGCAACAGCTTTGAGAGGTGTAGTGGATTCATGCTGCCATCACGGGACTGGGTTAGGAGTTGCAGGGGTGGGTTGCTATGTAAGTGGCCATCTCTTGCTCTCCTTCATGCACACTCTTGCCCCCTTCTGCCTACTCTCATGGGATGGTGTAGCAAGAAGGATCTTGCCAGATTTTGGCACCTTGATTTTAGATTTCCCAGATTCTGAACTGTAAGAAAAAACTCTCTGTCCTTTGTAGATTCCCTGGTCTCTGGTACTCTTTAATAGCAATATGAAATAGACTAAGACAAGGAAGGACTGTTTCTGAAAGGCATCTAGCCAGGCTGCCTTTGGTGCGAAGGCTCAACTGGAAGGCTGAGCTGGGAGGGAAAGGAAGTCAACATACAAGCGGGTCCCATAGCCAAGCTGTTCCCCAAGTTAAGTCAGTCTTTCATCTGGGGCTCCAAAGATTCAAGCCAGTAGATTTCCCTCTTTTCCTTTTCTTTGTTTTATTTTTTTTATGTTTAATTTTTCATATTATTTATTGTATGTTACTTAAAGTACATGTATATTTAAATACAGTTGTATAGATGAATGTACAATTTAGATATAAACATTACTTATATATGTTTGTTTTGGTTTAGTTTTTTTGGAATAATTACTTATTTATTGTCAAAGTGATGTACAGAGGGGTTATAGTTTCATACATAAGACAGTGGGTACACTTTTTGTACAATTTGTTACCTCCTCCCTCATTTCCCCCCCTCCCTTTTAATGTTTTGAACTCCTGATCCTCCTGCCTCGTCCTCCTCGTTGATTACCGGCGTGTGCCACCATGGCTGGCCTTTTAATGTTATTTAATGTTATTATAAAGGTGATTACACAGAGGAGCTAGGGTGACATAGGTCAGGTCATGAGCACATTTCTTTTTAAACAGGGTCACCACTTCTCTTGTTTTCTCCCAGTTTTCTTTCCTCTTGATCCTCCTTCCCCACAAGTTGTGTAGTTCATTTTCAACACAGTGTCTAGTGAGTGTCACTGCTGCCTTTGCTTATCCTTTGTCCCACCATTTCTGTGCTTCCCCTTCCCTCTCTAAAACAGATACACTTACATTCGAGACAAAAGGTACATGAATCAAAGACCACAAGAAACAAAATAACAAGCAAACCAAAAAAAAAAAACAAACCCCAAAACAAAACGAACAACAACAACAACAAAACACCCCACAAACCCTCTTGTTTCCATGTTTTGGAATTCATTTCTTTCTTTTCCTTATCCAGGTGTGATTTGAGGTTCTTGTTAACAACAGGGAAGCCTTCTAACTCATGCACTCAAAGAGCCCTTTTGATATTTTGCAAGATATTGTAAGCTGTATGCCTTCCGGACCATACCTTTGATATTTTCTGCCGCTTTGTATTTTCTTGATCCTAAGTCCCTTTTTGTCTGTGTTACCAGGTTCTGTGAAAGTCCCTAGCCTGAACCTATGATTTGTTTTGTAAAAAAATTATATATATATATGTTTGTTTGTTTGTTTGTTTGAGACAAGTGTTCTCTAGATGGCGCAGGCTGGTCTTAAACTCACTCTGTAGTCTGGGCTGGACTTGGAATCATGATCCTCTTGCTCTCTGGTCTCAAGCACTGGGATTACAGCGATGTGCCACCATACTTTGCAAAATGTCTTTTTTTTTTCATGTTAAAAGCATTTCATCTGCTGCATGTTGGTAGGTCAGGACATCCTAGCTACTCAGGAAGCTGAGATCTCAGGATTGAGATTCAAAGCGAGTCCGCGCAGGAAGATCGGTGAGACTCTTATCTCTAGCTAACTACCCAAAAGCCCAAAGTGGAGCTGTGACTCAATGTGGTAGAGCACTACCCTTGAGCAGAAGAGCTCAGGGACAGTGCCCAGGCTCTGAGTTCAAGTCCAACGACTGACCAAGAAAATTCATCTAAATTTCTAAACATAGAAAAAAGGAAATGTCACCCATTGGCTTGTTAACCAACTGAAACCAGTTAACATTTTTCCTGAATTATTCCCTAGGTTCTCCTGTCCCTACAAAGTTCATTGGCTTGTGTCTTATAAAGAATTTGGCATTTGCTTTAAATTGTTTTTGAAAAGTTAGGACCTGCATATGACACAAAACTCTTCCTGCACATTATATTTTCTACTGAATGTTTAATTTTGGAATTGTTCTCTATCAATGGAGACCCACTTCTTTTTTCGTTCCTTGGGTGCACAGAGATAATTTAAGTAAACCCCTCCTGTTGGACACTTGGTGTGTGTCCACGATTTGTGTCATTTTGGTGAGCCCTGCATGTCTTTGTGCATGAAGCTTTTGTAATAAATCCATACCGGACTCTCAGAAGGAAGAGCATTAAGCATACATAGGCAGGGTACTTTTTAAACTCGTTGGTATGATTACAAAATTATCTTTCCAAAGGACGGCTGCATTTTTCTTCTCCTGCCAGGAGCAAATTAAAGGACTCTGTTTGTTTGGTTATTTATGTCCAGCAATGAGATCAGTGTCTGGCACACAGTAAATGCTTAATATGTTCGATGTTATGGCTGGCATTCGTCTAGTGGTTCCCCCTCCGCCCCCTCCTTTTACTCTCCTTTACCTCATTAGTATGATTTGAGAACATTCCATCAGGATTTCAATTGTGTAAAGCTCTCTGGCAAGCTGGGGACTTGTGATCTCAGAAACATGATCTGTTCTCTGAACTTTAGGTAAGAGTTCTCTCCCCTTCCCAGGAATAATAACGCAGGGCATAGCTCTGGAGTGGAGGAAGTGCATCTAATGATGCCTCTTTTGGATACACTGGACTCTAAGATGTGGCTTTTTCCAAGTTTCTTGTTGCTCCTCATTTAAAAAAAAGTTTATGAGAATACTGGTTCCTTATGTGCCTAGCATGTAGTTGGTGCTTTATTTTTGAATGAATGGACCTATCAAGAGTTAGTGATTGATAGTTGGGGTATGGATGGAGGAAGAAATACAGAAGGGGAGTCAGGGAAGGGGTGCCTGTACTACCAGCTATTCTGGAGGCAGAAATAGGAGGATTGTGGTCTAAGGCCTGAACAAAGGCCTGAACAAAGTTAGTGCAAGACTGCATATGGAAAACAAAAGGCAGAAGTGCTTAGGGTTGTGGATCAAGTGGTAGAGCACCTGCCTAGCAAGTGCAAGGACCTGAGTTCAATCCTCAGTACCCCCCCAAAAAACCCAATAAAAACTCCAAACCAAACCATCTAGGTGATGTAGCCCACTACACAGTTAGGGAACCTGATCTAGCTTGTTGATCCAGGACCACAGTGAACAAAACAACACTGGGTGAGACCAAGCCCAAGAAAAAGTGATCCAGTCAAGGGAAGTGTACACTCAGTGTTGTTGCTAGCGTAACAGGACACACAGTTTTACAGCTACCTTTTTTTTTTAAAGTAGGTAGAAATAACAACAAAAGAGAGCTGGGATTATGACTCAAGTGGTAGAGCACCTGCTTGGCAAGCATAAAGACCTGAGTTCAAGCCCAACAGTGAAAGTATAGTATAGGGAATACACATAGAATCCCAGAGCCATTCGGCATGGTGATCAATGACAGTGTCATATGAGCTGTGCTTTTATTTGACTGGCCAGTGCAGTTTGTTTGTTTATAGCAGCATCACCTCTCACGATGCATAATGACATTATGGTAGCCCTACATTCTAGGTGGTGTTGTCTTCTGGCTCCACTGTAGTTTTTGATGGGACCACTGTCCTATGTGCCCTGATGTTGAGACAATGTGCGGTGTATGACTCCTTCTGAACTGCTGCTAAACCAGTTCTAAAATGACCCTTCTATTGCAACTCAGACTGATCAAATGAGGCTGCCTCTTCAGAGGCAGCCTGACCTGAGTGGGACTTCTGAGGAAATTGCTAACAAACCTGCAGGTACCACTTGAAACTCCCTGGGTCAGAAATGCCAGGGAATGTTTCGGTTTCTGCTTCTTAAGTACCCCTGCCCCCCTCCGCAGCTTGAGGACACTAGCTTTCCTATCCTGTATCCCATCCCAGGATCCCATTACACATTTTTATCCCTGAAGCGCCCTCTTGGCTGCTCTGTGGTTGATCTTATCTGCGAGTACACACTATTTCACACAGATAAGCCACCCAGACTCTCCAGCCGCCACCCCTGACTCTAATCCTATTAATAAACCTGTCCCCTGGCCCCTGAGGATGTGCCCTTTATCTTGCCCAAGAAGGCTGCAGCAAACAGCTTTCCCTAGCATCCTGCTACAACTCAGTTTTATTACAATGTTCTGCTCTCTTTTGGAGAAATAGATTTGATACTTGCGATTTCAATCACCAGGCCTTGGCTGGGCAAATGGCTCATCTAGTGTTTTTATGGGGCTCTAGCGACTCTGCCATATTGTGGAAGCAGCAGGCCAAGCAGGAATTAGCACTGGGGCTCTCCCCTTCTACCTGTCATGCATGTTCCAGGCATTTGAATTTTGCACGAATGAACGGGTAGTGTTATCCCCCCTTTGCAGGTACAGAAAGGACCCAGGGACAACTAGTAAGATGCTGGATGGCAGGATCTCACATTGTCATTGGAAGATGGCAGAGTCCCAGTTTAGAAGCAGGGGACCGCCTGGAAAGGGGAGGTGTTTGCTTAGGATCAGTCGTGGGGTAAGTCAGGAGCCTGACTGACCAGCAGCTGTCCACTGCAGAGAGAAAAAAGATATAGTGCTGGAGGGCAGAAGCTGTATCAAAGTCTCACGCTCCACAGGGGCTGGGGTGAGATGCTGGGGCTGCATACGAGGGCGGATAGAGAGTGAACCTTTGGTCAGGAGATGCAGAGGGCATGAGCCAGGAGCAGCTCCAAGGCTGCCTATGTGGAAATTTGTAAGAAGACTCTTGAGGCTGATGGTGGGGGGAGGGGAAGAAGGGAGTGGTGTAGAACATTGAGGCATCGGGTTCAATTTGGCTAAAGGTTCATCAGCAGGTAAGCTCGCCATCTAATTTGATCACTCAGCAGACATCACTGAATTCCTCGGAGGTGCCAGGGTTGCCAGGGTGCTGAAACACACTGCAGAAAAGGGCCCTGTAATTTTGGAGCACATGTAACAAACACTATATTAATAATCATTATAATCATAGCAACCAACACCCGCTGAGCACTTAAGTGCTAGGCACTGTTTTAATTACTTTATGTATATTAATACATTCAATCTTAACAACTACACTGTGAGGCAAGTACTATTATTATTTCTATGTTACAATAGAGGAAGCTTTTGTGGAGAGGAGTGGAGCCACATATGCTTGTGGTTTCATGGTTGCAAGAGCCTTTGCTTGGTCTATGCCCGTGGCTATTGGCTCCCATGGCCCATAATTTGGGTCCCTGGGCTCACTCGCTGGGTAGCCACTTGCCATTCTCCTTCAACTCCTTTCAGTAGCTCTTGGTAACTTGCAGTTTCATGTACTGTGTTTTGTGCTCTTAATTGTTCTCACAGGCATTTCTTAAGCAGTCTGCTTTTTAAAATGTGGAGCTCTTAATTGGCCTCACTGGTGGAGGAGAGGCAGCCACCTGCATTTCGCAGGATGTCATCTGTACGCAAATAATCAAAAAACCACGTAGTCACTCCAGTGTGTACAGCTGAGGGCTCTGGGCACCCCTAATCCTAGCTTCACTGCAAGGAGGCTTCATGCCCCTTATTCCTCTGACTCTCGTGAGACATTGATTGGGCATCCGTTGAACCACTCGAAACAGTACATCTTCCCTCCTTTCTTTTCAAGTGCACATCGCCATACAGGTAGCCAAGGCAAAGAACCTGCCCTCAAGGAGCCTGCCTTCTACCTGGAGACAGGACATGGCCAGGATCAGGTACTAAGCTACCCTCATGCATAATTAAGTGCTAAATTATGCAGTCAGGACTGCCAGATGCTGCAGGGCTTCAAGGTGGGATAAACTAGCAGCAGTGAGGCTTTGAAAGACTTGGATAGATGCAAGTGAAATGAAAGGTCACACAGGCAGGAGTCCAGCCAGGCAAGCCACAGGGTGGGGTGAGGTGGGTAGGAATGGCCTCTAAAATACCCGAGGGACACAGAGCTTGTGGAACACAGAGTTGCAGATGGCGACGAGCCTTAAGAATCTTCTGGTAGTGACAATTCTCCATGATATCTAATTGTTTGACATGCAAAGCATTTCCAAACACTCTGTCAAGCCAGGTTCAGTGGCTCCAGCCTGTAATCAGTCCTTCAGTATCCTCTCTTCAGAGATGCAAGCTTCCAGGAAGCAGCATGTCCCACACCATGCTAGCCCTACGTGGAACATGACTCCAGTGTTCGCCAGATTCCCGGACAACATTCCTGGGACTGGTCCCCTCGCCCTTCTTTCCTTGAGCTCTTAATTCTTAACCTGCTCTGAGAATGACTCAGCTTCCTGTTGCCATGACAAAACAGAAGAGGAAAAACACCCAAAGGAAGAAAGGTTTATTTGAGCTTTGTGTCAGAGGTTTTAGTCCATGGTCAGATAGTTGCACTGCAGCCAGCCTGAGGTGATTGTAAATGTCGTGACAAGGATGTATGGCAGAACAGAGATTCTCACCTTACGGTGCTCACGGAGGACAAAGGGAAGGACGGAGAGGGGGAGAGAGTAAGAGTTTGTGTGTGTGTGTGTGTGTGTGTGTGTGTGTGTGTGTGTGTGTGTGTGTGTGTAGGGTGAGAGATATCCTTACTCTCAGTATCCCAATAAACCATCAATAGATGAATCCATTGAGGTCAGAGCCCTTGGGATCTAATCAGCTCCTGAAACTCCATCTCTGGCATGGAGAGTCTAAGCACCTGGTCCTCTGAGGGACATTCTAGACCCAAACCATAAGTAGCACCGCTTTATTTAAGTCTTCCAACAGTGCTGTGAAGTATTAAGAGCCCTATTTCACAAGGGAGGAAATCAAGGCACAAGAAGTTTAAGTCATTTGTTCAAGGGTACCCAGGGATACCTCAGGCTGGCATACTTTCTATCGGGCACTTCCTGTCCTCCTGGGTCTCTGTGACACAGATGCAATGGAGGGACTGTCAGCCTAATCACAGCACAGAATGGGGCCTTGCCCACCCTGTGGGTCTAGAAGCTTCTCACAACCCACTCAGTTTCCTTTCCTTCCCGTGGATGCACCTGCTGCCCTGCTGTCCCCCCTCCAGCCGTCCTGGGGCTCTGGCCTTGTCTTTTCTCAGTCACACTGAAGGACAAGGATGACAGGAAAATTTCAAAGGTGCCTCCACGAGGCTTGCTGTCCATCAAACTTAGAGATGGACCGAGTCAGCGGCTTCACAAGCCTGACAGCAACGATGCTTCCCAGGAGAGCTGTACCGGGCAGGACCAGAGGCTCCTAATTGTCCCAATGCCCTGCTGTGTGAAACAGGGCCACTAGAGCTGCCCGCCATGGAAGGAACAGCCCTGGCTTCCGTCCTCCCCAGGGCAAGATGTGGAATCCATTTCTGCTTTCCAAGTGGAGGCAGAGGAGAAGTGGCACTGTCCACCTAGAAGTGACACTTGGGACGGAAAGGTTTTGAGGTGGCCAAGCCCCTGATCTTGACTGGATTGGGTAAATGTCTTTGAGGGTGATACTATATTAGCATTCCAGGAAAATGGGATGGAGGAGCAGGTGGCTTGGACTCAGTCAGGGCGTGGCTGCTGCCTGGCTGGGTGATCTTGGATGAGACACATAAAAGCTCTGGACTCTCAGGGAGCCGCTGGTCCCCCTTGGCTAGGCAGGTGGGCAAATACTCTTCCTTGACTGGGGGATTTTCATGCATGGATAGCACAGGTACCCTCCTCCTTAGATATTAATTGACATCTAGAGAAGGCTTCTGGAGCCTTAGCGCTCTCATTTATTTAAATTTCTATGACATGAATTGTTTGATGTAACAGCTAAGGACCCTTATGGCTGCCCACTGTCCTAGGGTGAAACTCATTGGTTACCCACTATCGTGGGGTAAAGTCTTTGGGCTACAGTCAGTCTTGGTTTGAGTTTGCTCAGAAGTAGGCCATGAGGTAATGGTTGTGAGAACAGTCTTCACTGTGAGTAATAGTTGGGGGTGAGGGAGAATATGGGCCTGAAATAGGAAAGGAAAAGAACAACCAGGGATCACTCAGTATTAAGCCTGTGCTACAGTTTGAAGATGAAATGTCCTTACAGGTTCATTGTTGAAGTCTTGGTCCTTGGCTAGCGATGTTGTTTTGGGAGGTTCTAGAAACTTCAGGAGGTGGGACCTAGCTGGAGGAAGTGGTTCATTGGGGGTAGGTCTATACAAGGGAAGCACCTCCTGTTTACTCCCTGTACATCATGAGGTGAGCAGCCTCTGGCCCAGGCTCCCACTGCCAGAATGGTTGGCCTCACTCAGGCCCCAAATCAGCAGAGTCAAACACTGTGGATGGAAACCCCTGAAGCTGTGAGCCAAAATAAGTGCACACTGTTTTTCTTGCAACAAGGGAATAGAGTGAGTAGGGAAGCAAGTGGCCACCCTGGGCAGCTGTAGCTCATCTTGCTAAGTACCCTGGAGCCATGGAACAGAATGAGTACCTTGGAGTTTTGTTCCCCTGTCAGGGAGCTGGGGTGGGGGGCATTAATCACCGGCTCGGATCCTTGGTCACCCATCGCAGTCTACAGCACACATTGGATGGCAGTCATGCTCTCTTTTACAAAGCCTTCACACACAACCCTCGGCAAACCCTAAAACACATGCTCACACACAGGCAATACACGCACACAACCTGACCCACGGTCCACACAACCTCTAACCTACCCACATAGCACAGAACTTGCACTCAAGCCCCACATAAAGCAGTCAGCAGTAACATAACCCACACTGGTTACAACGCACATAGTCACACAACAATCGACGCTCCCCACTTAACCTCAGTCTGTAGCACGCACAAACTGTAGCACTCCCACACTCACAGTGCACATATGCATGACATTTAGCTGTTTTTTTCTTTTTCAGTTCATCAAACATAAAAGGCTCCTTAACTTCCAACCTTCAGATAGATGATTTCCCCCCCCCGCCAAACCAATAATTAGACAGTCCCTACGTGTGATGGCTCAGCTTTACAGCAGTGTGAACAGGATACATATTCAGTACAAATTGTCTTTTGTGTTTTGATATTTCCCGGGCTAGGGATATGAGACAAGATGCTCTCTTGTAATGCAGGCCAGAGGAGACCCAGCCTGAGTGAGCTGTGTGGCCAGGGTCCCAAAGGAGCCGACCGCTCCTCATAATCTGGGTGTGCAGAGGGGCAATGCGGGGCTGGATGTTCAGGGCCTCAGGTTCAGTGCACTGTGGATGTCACAACACTTCCAATAGGTGTTTATCTGGATGGCATCCCTTTGTAGATTGCGGATCTCAGTATGATCAAGATTTTTCACCTAGAGAAATCACCCATAATAGAAACCACCCACCAACAGATAATTGATATGGAGAACATGTTGGAGAATGTATTCACGAAATGTATTGGACATTTTCTTTCTTTCTTTCCTTTTCTTTCCAAAATTTTATTGTAAAGATGAGGTACAGAGGGGTTACAGTTATGTAAGTCAGGCAATGAGTCCATTTCTTTTTGAGCAGTGTCCCTCCCTCCCTCATTTTCTGTCCTGAATATATATTTTTTTAAAGACTACTGGGTGAGTTTTGAAACGGGATGTTTAGTATTCTTAAACCAATTTTTGCTAGAGTAATCTTAACATTCACCTATACATTTAACATTCGTTTCTAGGAGACAAAAAGTGCTTCTAATTTCTTCCATATCAATATGTATGTGAGGACACAGAGCTCCATGGATGAATTCTGGGCCTACATTTCAACCTGCCTTAAATTTCCTGTAACAGGCATTTTTATTTTTATTTTTTTTTACACAGTAGTGCCTAAATCACACTTTTTTTTTTTTTTCCAAAAAGAAAATCATGGGGACCAGAGAGGAAGCACGATAGGTGGCCATGCTGAGTTCCCCCTGGCTTTGCACTTTCAGCACAGTGGGGTCTCAGCAGGCCTGGGACCATTTCTCACGTTATTACCAGAGAATTACTAGAATGGGTCTATCACTCTTGCAGGCTGTTGGCTTTGATGGGCCCCAAATGGACATAGTTTACACAGAGGCTCCCCTCTTACACCTAGACGCCTGCACTAGCCCCATTTTTCTCACAAAAATGTACCTGAAAGATGTATGCAGGAAGACGCTGCCATCTCTGGATGAGTTCCCTGATGCGGAGAGCTTGGCTCTAGGGCTCTCGAGGCAGTGAGGTGGGTGAAGAAATTGGCGGGCTTGGTCTTGGCTCTGACATCTCCTCCTGGAGCATGCTTGGGTTTCAGGAATTAAGGAATGTAGAGTGGGTGCCACAATCTAAGATCTGTGGCCATTGTGAGAACAAAGGGAGGCTCCCTCATTGTTCTGTGTAACAACTGTGGCGACTGTGGCAGAGGAACCACGGCATTCCAGAGTTGGCAGTGCCCACAAGGCCTGCACCCCTCCCTTCTCAGCACTCCCAGATGAGGACTGCTACAGTGTGGGTGTTGAACATCCCCTCAAGGTCCACTTGCTAAAGACTTGGCCCCCAGGGTAGTACTGTGGGAAATACCTAGGTTGTTGTGACCATGCCTGTAAGGAGGACTGGGGGACCCCTGCCCATCTCTCAATCTCTATTGCTCCCTGCCCATGAGGTGAACATTTTGATCAGGCCATCACTACCTTGCATCGTTATCTTCTCCATCAGAGGCTCAGAGAAATGAGTCTGCCTGCCCAGGACTGGAATCATCAAACATTCAGCCCAAATAAATATTTTCTTTGATGAGCTAGTTATTTTAGATCTTTTGTTATAGAAACAGGGAAGTGTGTGTGTGTGTGTGTGTGTGTGTGTGTGTGTGTGTGTGTGTGTGTGTGTGTGTGTGTAGGGGGTGAGCCTTGGCTAATATTAACACATATCCCTTCAGCCAATTCAGGGCTCTTTGAACACAGATGCTGACCGAAGCACAGCGCTGTGCAATTTGTCACTCCTCTTCTGTTCTGTTCTGTTCTGTCTATCCAATTATTTGGCAGTGCTGGGGATTGATCTCAGGGCCTCCCATTTGATAGGTGAGCATTCTACTGCTCGAATCATACTCTCAGTCCTTTAGGCTTTCGGCTTGTTTTTCAAGTAGGGCCACATACCTTTATCTAGGCACATCTTAAACTATGGTCTTCCTACCTCCCAAGTACCTGGGATTACAGGCATTTGCTATCATGCCTGGCTCTTCATTGGATATCTTAAACCATATATGGATCATTAAAGAACAAAAGGGGACTAAATGAAGCCTGTGGGCTGCCAGTTTGTAATTGAACTAATGAGGACTCATTAGTGAGGAGTATAAAATGCGACCATGGGACAGGTGGAAAGCTTTAATGGAGGCAGTGACATGAACTGGCAGTAATGTATTGGTGCCAGGTACACCTCCACAAGCATTTTCTTACAGAGCAAACTCCCTGGGCCCCGTGGTCTCCGTTGCAGCTCCTTAGGTCTCTCAGTATAGCATAGACGATATGTAAACACGTTCACATGGCTGCCTTGCAGTTGGCCTTATTTACAAACATGGTGAGCCAGAATTGGCTTGTGGGCTGTGGTTGGCTGAGTAGTTTAGAGTGCTGGGGACTCGAGCTGGGAAGGTAAATTTGCAGAAGACTCTAGAAAAGAGGTGAACTGGGGCTGCAGTTATAGGAATGGCCAGATGGGGACAGATGGAAGAACTAGTTAGCAGGTGCCATTGTCGGGACGCAGGGCGCAGATAAGAATAAGAAATAAGAAAACCATGGATAATTTCAGGGTTCTGGTTGAGTGATGGAGACAGTGAACACCCTACTGGTGCCTGTGATCTCCCAAACCAGCCTATTCCACACTGGGACAATTGTGTTGAATCCATTTCCCCCAAGGGGACACCCCCACACAAAACTCCTGCATCCCATTTGTTGCTACAACTATTCTGCCCTGACAGTGTGGCTGAAGTTAAAACCCTCATTCTACTCAGAACAAAGGTTAGGAGAAAGTTGTTTCCCCTCTGTCACCTTGAGAGTTTCTGGCCCCTGGGTCTTGGGGTGGAAACAAATGGATCTTGGAGCAATTGGAGAAACAAGGTACCACAGAGCATGTGTAAGACCTGGGGTGTCAATGACCAAATCTCTGTCGGTCCACATGTCCCAGAGCAGCAGGGATGCCATTGGCTCCATTGTACTCTTAGCAGAAGTGGTACGGTGGGGCCCGAAGGGTGAGGGTAACCTGGCTCTGGTTCGTGCCTGCGAAGGCAGGAGTCCACTTGGATGCACTCTAGGTGGCCGCCAGGGCCATGCAAGGAAGCAGGGATGCTGGACTCTCTCTTTTGTCTGCCAGAGCCCACAGATGCCTCTCAGAAGTGAGGAGCGAGAACACCAGGAGTTGCGGCAGAACTAATGAATTCTGCCTACCGGTTTGCAGTATCTGCTTCAGCCACCGCTGGGAAGTGTGTGCAAAATGGTCTCTAGGCACTTAGTGAGAGGGAAGGATCTATCCACCTGGAGTGCAGAGGGCGGGGCAGGCTCTGCCTTTGAAGACAATGGCAGGATGGGAGTTTGAGAGAGGAGACTTGGCTGTTGGGATGGAATCTAGATGGGATTCGGTCTGTGTTTATCTTGAGACCCACCAGGCCTGGTCTTTTAGCTAGAGGTAAGTGAGACATTAAAAATTCACAACTGGGCGTGGTGACTCAGACCTACAACCTCAGCTACTCAGGAGGCAGGTGTAGGAGGGTCATGGTCAGGGAAAATCTGCGTGTGGGGGCATGGTATTGTAAGCAACAGTCATCTTTGTGCCTGAGTCAGGGTTCGTTGAGAGAAAAGTTCTTTAGGGAGGAAGTCAGATATTGTGGCTTAAAGGGGGGACTGAGGCTCCTGGCCTAGGAACTTGCATTGTCTGCCCACTGGCCCCACTCAGCGGGCTTGGTCTGGACCCTGGGATGGAGGAGTGTTCTTTATACAAGCTGAGAGGGACACACAAAGTTGGAAGCACAGAGGTTCTGCAGTGGGATCACTGTGACTGAACACAGCACGCACAGAGAAGTCACACCATTAAGCCCCCCAAGGGTTTTAGTAAGTAAACAATTATGAGAGATGGTTGATGGTTCTTTTCCTTTTTAGGGAAGTCAACACCACATCCCTTTTTCAGGCAGCCTCCCCCATCCTTCATCTCTGTTGGTTGAGCTCTGCCTTTGTGGCAGAGCCTTGGGTGCTATGGGAGGCATGCAGCATGTGATCTTCTTAGAGGTGGTCAGTGGCTGGCCAGAGAGACAGGATGCTCTTTCCACAAAGAATGAAGTACACACACACACACACACACACACACACACACACACACACACACTTTCTCTCTCTCACACACTCTTCCCTGTCTTTGATCTTGGGTTTGGTCATGTGGAATCTAGCCGGTGGAATAAGGTTGGAGCTATGTGGAATCTAGGCGGTGGAAATAAGGTCAGAGCGATGGTGCTTCAGTTTTGAACCCAAGTCTTCAGAGACCTCCCACACATCTTCATCTGCCCACTTGAGGCTCTGCTTCCACTGAGAGATTATACCAGGTCTTGTCTTCCAAAGCCAGAAGAGACACTTGGGGTGGGGATGGGGTTGAGCCAACCATTTCAGCTGAGCCCAGGCAGAACCAGCCAGGCCAGCCAGGCCTGCCCACTGCCTAGGCCTGACTGACATAAATTCTCCTCATTGCACGCCATTGGGATTTTGTAGATGTTACCCAGTAGTAAGCAGGACTGTAACCTGTCAGCAGAGAACACGAAAGGAATTCTCGGGTGTCACCAGATTTCTGAAAGAATACATGTGCTTCTGAAGTCTGTGTGTGCAAGTCTGGGAATTTCTAGCCTCTTTTCTCTTTAGTCCAGAGCTTCCTCTGAGAGACTAAGTGGTTTCCAGAAGGCTGGAGGAAGCAGAGGCGACAAGGTATGGAGCCCATTGCATTTCAGGACCTTCTCATTCCAGATATCCAAATCTTCACACAGAGCATGGTCTGAAGGCCAGGGAAACTTTTCCTCCTGTGTTGGTGAGGGCTCAGGGCTCTACAGACGTGGACACTGAGCTATTATCCAGATGGATGCGGCCATTTGCCACAACATTTAGCAACCTCTCCATCAAGTAAATGGCTGCAGAGGCTGGAGTCTTCAACTTTACAAGGTCATCTGAGCAAGACCTATGAAGGGGATTGGTGTGAGTTGTGGCTGCAGTGGTGGTGTTTTTCTGTCACCTCTGGGTTTCTCCTGGGTTTGCTGTGGTTTGAGTATGATTTGTCATCCCTGAACTCAGGCTGAAGTTTAATTCCTGTTGTGAGGCATTAAGAGGGTGAGAGTTTAATCTGGCATGGTGTTCAGAGGGGGGGATTTTGGAAGTGATTAGTATTCAATAAGATAACCATAGTGAAGCCTCCCCCATGACTGCATCCTTGTGGCTTTATAAAGAGAAGGAGAGAGACCAGAGAGATACGTGTGTATCTCACTATGTCATGTCCTGTGTCACATCTTGAATCTGTCAGCAAGAAGGCTGTCACTCAGAAATACCCTAGAACTTGCTCCTTCAGAGCAGGGAGCCAAAATAAACCTCCCTTCTTTATAAAACAGACATTCTGATTAATAAATAATAATAATAGGTAGACACAGGGTGGTTTGAAGGATAAATGGCAGGAACAGCTAAATACATAGGGTCCTCAAAGTTTCTCAATCTGTCAGGTGAGAATCTGTGTCACTCTGTGATTCTATATTTGGCGGATCTTCATCCCAAACAATGGACAGAAAAGATGGGAAGAGAAGAATCTTAAGAGAAAATAACAGGCTGGGTGGCCAGAACTTCCCTTATTTCCCATCATCTTGCACTCTCTCCTAGGGTTCTCTCATTCTGGCCAGTTTTCCTCAAGGATCATACCAAATGGTCTTTATTATACTCATGGAGCATGTGCCCAAACGGATCTTCTCCTGATTTCTCCCTGCCCCAATCCCTCCTCCACGCTGATGACTTTTACTTGGTGACTCACAACCTCAGACACCCATTGGAGACTCCTGGATTATGAGTATAGGAAGAACTGGTGAGGCAGGAAGGGACACAGCCAGCAAATCATAGGCTAGTAAGAGAGCACTTCTTCAGAAAAGTCGTTTTATGCAATGTCGCTAGGTTATATCTGAGAGCAGAAAAACTCTTTAGTGAAAGATTTAACTATGTGCAAGCAAATGTCATCAGGCTCATTATCATTACTGAAGTCATTATTCAGTCGTAAATGGCTGGCATGGCTGCATTTTGCCTTATGGTACAATTGTGCTTTGGAGTTAAATATGCCTTGTAAGGATTTCAGTTTCCACTTGGCACTGGAATGACTTAATAGGAGATGTGTTCACTAACTATGTGACAAAAGGCCAGGCTGGTGCTGATAGGGGCAGGGGTGGAAACTCTGACTCCAGAGAGCTGAAGAAGGTGGAACTCATTGCCTGTCCCCATCTCACAACCTTAGAGGCCTCTTGAGCCTCCAGTGGCAAAGTGAGAAAGCTGGGAGGGCTGAAGTGCTCTCATCTGTCCCTGCCATTCAACATGTTGTCCACACACAGCAGAAGGTGCATCATGGGTATGCTGCTGAACAATGCAGAATCCCAGTCTCAATCCCAGTCCCAGTCCCAGTCACCTGCGTTGACCACCAAAGGCTGCATTCAACAAGATCCGTGGATGATGGGTGCACACGGTAAATGTCAGGAAGGTCTGTCTCCCGTGGCCACTGTGAGGTAGAAGGGTGGAAATGAGATGATTCGAATGGCATATGGTGTCAGGTCTGTCCCAGGCCATGGGTGGAGGGTGGGCTTTGAAGGAGGGGAGACTTGGACTTCAATGCTGGTTCTTCTGTTTGCCCTGTGAGAGGCCCTTGTCCTCAGCTTTTCCATATGTGCAATGTGATAATAGGACTAACAGTGATAGCTATTTTTTTTTAATTTTTGACACATAATCTCACTATGTAGTTGAGACTGTCCTCAAACTCCTCCTGATCCTCTACCACCTGAGTTCTGTGCTACCACTCAAGGCCAGCATGAAGTTTAACTGTGAAGATTAGAAATAAGAAAATAGAAGTATAGCATCTGCCAATCCTGTTGCTCTTTCCCAAGACAGTGACAATTGTCCTTTAGGAATAAGTGAGCTATTTTTAGGCAGCAACTCAATGACAAAAAAAAGTTACCAAAAGTTTCAGAGTACCTACGGTGTGCTGGACATTTTGCTAACAGTGTTGTTCTCCTTGAATGGATTCTAGTCGGGAGCGACATTGCTGGTACAAGGGTTGCTATGACCTCAGGCCATTTGTATAACCTTGTCTGTGCTTTAGTTTCCGTATCTGTGATGGGGACAGCAATACTGCCTGTTGCCCCGTGAGCATTACACGAGCAGTATATACATGCTCAGCGTGTGATGAAGTGGCTGGGACATAGTGGGTACTAAATAGGCATTAGCTTTTACTAACACACTTATTTTATCTCCCCTGTAACTCCCTGGAGGAAAAAGTCATCATTTCTATTTTGTGTTTGACAAACTAGGAGGCTGAAGAGTTGTCAGGACTTGAATCTGTCTCCTAGTCTCAGAGGCTGTATACCTCATTGGCTCATGAATGTTCAGAGGTGGGTAGAGTAACTGACCCTACAGCCAGACTAGCATTTTCCTGGAGTTGCTCTAGGTCTTTTTCCTTCTAGTATTAAGAGCTATGGGAAGACATCAGAAAGCCAGCCCCAGGAAGTGGCAAGGCAAAGTCTAAAAGCATTGTACCGTGCTATTTAATTCATCCCTTTGAAGATGCTCTGCTCATGGCCTGTCAAGGGCAGTCTGGAAACATGTGCTCAAGGAAGTGAGTGTGCATAGTTAGTTCCCTGATGCTGTTTCTTCTGTTATACGTAGAGTGGTAGCCAGACAGCCTCAACCTGGGCATGACTTATTTATGGAACAGCCTGGCCCCAGCTGAGCCTGTCCTCAGTGCATGGAATAGATTGCACTGGGAAAAAGGATTTGCAAGTTAGGAAGGTGTTTTTTTTTTTGTTGTTGTTGTTTGGTTTATTTGAGAGAAAAGTTTTCGTCTCTAATTACTGCTACAATGAAAGAAACATTGAAAATTGAATTTTCAGGTTAAGATCCATTAAGGGAACTTGTACCGCATTAGAAGTGAGGAGTCTTGAGTACAGCGAGGTTCTGTGTATCTGTCAGATTTCAAATCTGTCTCTGCATTGTACCAGCTGAGTGAAATTTCAGGTGAGTTTCTTTACCTTTCTGAATCTCACTTTCCTTACCAGAAATCTTGGTATTCTGATTGTCTAGGGGAGACTAACTGAGAAATTGCCCATAGAGAAAATAGGACAAATTTTGTCATGTAGTAGATGTTTAATGCACAAGAGCTTTTACTAATAAAGGCTGCAACACTAGCTTGGTACATTGGGGGTAAGTTAGCTCTCTGAGACTTCTAAAAATGAGAAGGTAGAGTAAGATTACTTTTCAGGTTTCTTTTAATCACAGTGCAGTTTTTTTTTTCTTAAACCCTTTGGTCTCATATGTCCTCTTGTTCAGGAGAGAGAACCCATCTGAGTTGAATCCATTTATGCATTCATCCTTACATCTGAGTCTATTTCTCTATCTCCTGTCTATTATCTACCTACCTCAATCTCTTATCTATCATCTCTTTATCTCTATATCCTGTATATTATCATTGCTATCTATCTGTCTGTCTGCCTATCTATCTCTATCCAAATATCATCTCTCTTTCCATCCTTTATCTGCCATCAGTCTATATTAGATATCTATTCTATAAGGAGCCAAGGAGTTAATAGGTTAAAAATTCCAAAACATCCCCACTTTTTGATACTGAGCAGAATGTAAAATTGTCATTTGGATGAATACTAACTTTACAGGCCAAATGTCTTATTATAGGAGACACTTACTTTGTATCCGTTGCTGGATATTTCATGGCTGTCCAACTTTCTCTCCCTGTCTTGCTGTTTGATGGCAGTTGGAACTCTTCCTTCCTATGATAGTACATCACAGAGGTCTAAAGCATATCCCATATTTCTCCCTCGACCAACATCTTGAAATAAAATAGTGATTAACAACACTTTTAAAGTAGGCAGGTTGCTTAAGGTGTTTTAATGGATCTCAATAAAAATTTATTTTGTAAAAAGAGCAAATGGAGAAACATAATTTCCATGAGTAATAGTTATCACAGATGTTATTATGCCCCCTAGGAGGGGGGAGAGACAGGAGGAGAGAAGAGTTAGAAATGAGGGTGTGCTGTTACAAATGACAGTAATTACTCCCTGCGTCTGAAAACCGCACTCTGACATCCAGAGCACACGTACACACCCATTCCAATTTCATCTTCACAGCCAGTTTGTGAAGAGAAAACCATTTTCTACTATGCAGATTGGGAAGCCGAGTTTTTGTGAAGCTTTTCCAGATGGCCGCACTACTGGTGAACGGAAGCGCCAGGTTTTAGCCCCCCAATCTCAGTATTTTTGGAACTGTATGACCTCCTGGTAATCGGCATAGCATGGTACTTTACATTCTGCTTCCAGTGCCCCATGTCTTGGAAGGGATAACAAGTGGGTTGTTTGGTGAACAGAACATCCAAGTTCACTGGAGAACACACTCTTAGAGCTAATTTTCAGAATGTTAGAACACACTTCCTTTTCAGTAACTCTGTAGGAGGAAAACACAATCTTTTGATTCAGAGAGCACTTGACGCATTCGCAAGGTCTGAGCATTTTGTGGTTAAGTGCATGGACTGCTCTCTTAACATTAAAAAAAAAACAACAACGCAAAAAACATTCTGAGTTACTTTGGGCTCCATGGTTGCTCATATTCTGCATAAACAGATGTTTGCTGAAGTTAGGCTGCTCGCAAAGTAAATACTCCTGTTACTTGTTCATTCCCCTTGTGCTTTCCCAGTCTCTTGCTGTGTTGGCATATGCATTTGTTTAGAGAAGTTTGGCTTATTAATTAATGGATTAATTAATTCAGTCAAATCTATCCACCTGGACGCCAAGTAAGAAGTTATCCATAGCCTGCCTCCTTCTTGAGCAGAAGTGGGGTTGAATAGACAGTACTCATCTCGGTTTAGGGACACCAGAATGACATATAGCTCTTTTTTTCTAAAATGGGACCTGTGGAATGGGGTCCAGATTTCTCCAGGCTATGTATTCTGGCCTCCTGCTCATATGCCTCCTCTAGAGGAGGTAGGAAGAAAGAGAAGATGAAAAGAAGGAGGAAAGAGAAAGCAGGAGAAGGAAGAGGATGTGGAGAGGAGAAGAAGGGGGTCTAGACAAAGGAGGAAAATACGAGCAGGATGAGGAACAAGTGCCTCAAGAGGGGAGCGTGGGTAGGCCGTGCTCTCAGGTTCTTCCGAAGGTATTTGTCCTCCAAACTGAGTATCCTGCTTTGCATTCACAGTAGGCCTGTTCACTGGACTTCTGTGCAGGGAAAAAGTAGTTTGCAGGCAAACGTTTATATCCTCAGGGCAAGGAGAGTCCGAGGTGGATATAAGCTTTGTAAATAAATTTGGTCATCACTTTAACTGCCAGGGAAGAATTCTGCTCTTTCTTCGCAAATCACCTCAAATTTGCACCTCTCCTTGCTTTTTGTTGATGATTTATATTTGTTTGTTTGTTTGTTTGTTTGTGCATTTGGTTACTTTGCCAAATGATTGGGCCTGGATAAAGGAAATACGTAAGAGTATGTAAGTGAAAACAGACTTTGATTTCTATGTCTTGAAAGAAGATAAAGGTTAATTTTAGATAGAATTTTGGTTAAACAGGAAGACAAATTGTGCTTAGACCATATTACAATTTCGCTGCTCAAGAAGTATCCAGCAGACCAAGAAACAAAGGAGCCCAGGGGCCTGATGAAGGCTAAACAAGGAGGAAGAGAGAATGCGAAGGTAGATTTCCCAGGAGTGTCCCAATGATGAAAGCTGAGCCTCCTCCGGCCTCTCCAGACATTACTATTCAATTCTCATCACCGGAACCTCATGGGAAGCTGGAAGGTGGTTTCTTACATTCAGCATCATCTTGAAGAACAGAGGATGCATTTTAATGGTTCCCCAATTGAATTTAAGAAACTTTCAGAGCTTGATGTTTATTTTCATGGCCATTCAGAAACAAAATAGACCTAGGACACCAGCCTCATGTTCTCGGCAGTAATAGAAAGTTTTCTTTAAATAAATCTGATAAAAATGTGGTGTCTCTTTGGAGGGAAATATTAATGCAAATGGTGTAGTGAGTGAGGCACTGATGTGGCATAAATGAAGACGATGGAATGGAGGAGGCACCATGGGAAGCATTGTCTTAAAGGCAACAAAACCCCAACAACCCCAAACCCTACCCCCGCACCCTCCCCAAACTGAAGTGATGCTTCATTTTGAGTTTTAAAAGCAACCTAGATGGAGACCCTGGTCTTTATTCATACTTAGTTACTAGAGTGTTTTGTGCCCTGAAATGCATGACAATGGATTAATGGTGATGTTTATATGGTCACTGGTAAAGGAAATAGGAAAAAGTCTTTATTATTTTTTTCTGTCTGCTCAGCATCTAACTCCTCACCGTCTTGCTGTATTTAGGTGATCACTTGTAGCCTGCCTTGGAGACACTCCTAGTTGCTGTTTTTTTTTTTGCTGTAGGTTTACTTACCAAGATCTCTGCAGGTAGAGGTTCTAGAACTGAGTTCAGTGGGTAGCAAGGCCATTCCTAGAATTTAAGAGTCTGGAGTTATGGACACCAAAATGTGGGATGTGGAGAAGGTGGTGACGTATGTAGTAGATCCTCTTTGAGAAGAAATTGTGGTCACCTCGTGTCCTTAGAATCTTCTCCATTTTCAAAGTCTACTCTTCAGTGTCCTCTTTGACATTGTTAGGTATTGGACAGTCTTCTAGGAGAAAGGATGGAGAAAAATAGACTAGTGGTACATAGATATAGTTAGGTAGGACTAACAGGTGTTGATGCTCTATAGCAGTTGTGTGACTATAGGGAATAGTAATTAATTATGTATTTCAAAGCAGCTATAAAGGAGGGTTTAAAAAATTCCCAACAGTGAGGTGATAAACATTTGAGATGATGGATATAACAATTATCTCTTTGATCTGTATACCTTATGCACATGGACTAAACTATTTTATTATATCCTTAGCATATGCATAATGATTACATACTGATTAAAATGTTTTTTTTTAATAAAGGAGTAGATGAGGAAGCATTAGTCTTATTTTGAAATATTTCTCCTTAACTCTGCTTTTGTATCCTTTGGATGAAGGAAGCTAATGTCTAGATAAAAAGGAAACTTTACCTGGGCATCAATGGCTCATACCTGTAATCCCAACTACTTAGGAGGCTGAAACCTGAGGATCACAGTTCAAAGCCAGCCCAGGCAGGAAAGTCCTGTGAGTCTCTTATCTCTAACTACTATAAAGTTTGGAGTTGAGCTTTGACCCACATGGTAGAGAGCTAGCCTTGAGAAAAAAAGCTCAGGGATATCACCCAGGCCTTGAGTTCAGGACCTAGGACTGGCACACACACACACACACACACACACACACACACACACACACACACAAAACAACAAAACAAAGCAAAACAAAAAAACAAAAACAATGGATTTCAGGTAAACTGGCTTATCTAACATAGATGTCCCTTTCCTTCTTCTCATCAGAACATCCTTCTTACAGTTCATCCATCTCCCCTTCTCCTTTCATGTTCCCAGGTAGTCAGGAGATAGTGACTATCTGAGTCTTGTCTTAGCTGAATATAGGGGAAAACCAACACGAGAAAGTTCTTATTGGTAGGGAACTGTTCTTTCCCTAAGCAGACAGCAGCTCTGCTCTCTCTTTCTCAGGCATCGGATTAATGCAAGCTAAACATTTATAATAGTTGAAATAGAAGTTCCAGCATCAGGTAAGCCTGACTAATGGTTTGCACAGTCTGCACTCGTGGGGCAACTGCTGGCAGCTCACTCTACTCTGGAAAGCCCTGGTTCTCAGGAATAACGGGGGTTCCCATCCTCCTGAGGAAATTGTGTCTACTCTGTGTCATTCTGGGTGCTCAAGGTTGGTTGGGGCACTTAGAAGAATGTATCATTATCTGTATCTTCCACTTAACCACTTTCTAAGGGCTATGGGAATGTATTTATCCTTCCAATGGCCAGCCACATCTTGGGGAGGACAACTTTTGTTCTTGTGAATCATTTCAGGAAGATAAAGAATTTTGATACCTAGACTGCCTGAGTGCCTTATTTTGTGGTTTAATCTGTGTTGCCTCTTTTTCCTGACTTTGTTCCCCTACTTTTCATATAAAGGAGCTTTCTTAGTCCATTAAAGTGTCTCTGACCTAAGGCTTTGGTGGCAGCAAAATGATATGCTTATCTCTGTTGTTGAATGAGAAGTCTCAACTTCTGAGGGCAAATCTGATCTTCTATTCTTCATGGTCAGGAGTGAGGATAAGCCATGAATGAAAACCTTTAGGCATCGCAGCAACCAGATGTAACCAACTTTCTCTTCATGAGTCCACACAAGATCCTGCGAGACCCTGCCTGTGTGCCTGGCATGAAACTCATTTTCACCCTATTCCTTTTACTGTGTTTTCCTTCTTTATCAGTCTCTCTTAGTTACATTTTTCCCCCTACTATAATTCCTACTACAGGGCACTTGCAAATACTAATATTCTATCAACTAGGCATATTTTAGAAGCACATTTCATCTCAAAACAGCAACAGAATTTTATAGCAGTATTGTTGTGGTGGTAGGTGGCTGCATGAAGGCAAAATGTTTCAGAGAGATCAACTTTCATCAGGAATTTTCATCATTGGAAGAAAACAAAGGCAAAAAGAAGTGCTTCCTGGTGGTACCTGACCCTCTACTTGGAGTAGGTCACTTGGTCTTTCAGTCCATCTCTTCCACTCCAAAAGCTTGATCAGAGTTTCCTAAAGTTTAGCATAATACATATTAAAGTACAGTATATTAGGAATACAGACTCTGGGCTGTTGCATCTCTGTGGCTCAAACTATCTGGGATGTGTAGGTAGGAGGATCACGGGCCTGGAGTGAAAGTGTAAGTCCCCATCAGAATAATAACTAAAGCAAACATGGCCTGGGGGTGTGGCTAACATGGAAGAGAATCTGCCCAGTAAAGAACAGTTTCTGAATTCAAAACACAGTTCTACTGCTCTGTGCCCCTTCCTATCACCAAGATGGGGAAAAAAGAGCTTTTATTTCTGTAGGCTTGGTGTTGGTTGGGGTCTTTTTACTTGAGAGATTCTGGTGGAGGTAGAGGTCTCTGAACCATGCGTTGAGAAACTTTGACAAATGTGATTGGCCCTGAAATTCTGTCACTTCACCTGGAGTAGACAGTGATTTGTTTTGGCTCAGAGTCTTTTGTTTTGATTGGTGCTCACAAAGGAGATTCAGCTCCACCAAAGGCTAGACTCCAGGTCTGGAGTTTTTCTAAGCTAGAATACTGCAAGTAGAACAATGGGCTTTGAGGTCCCAGGAAAATGCATGCTAGAGTCTGTATGCAACATGTTCAAGCAGTAGCTGCCTGTTTTGGTCTTTGGAAATGACAGCCATTGCTTCCCCATTCTCCCCAAAGGTTCTCTGAAGGAAAGGTTTGTGGAAGTGATGCAGAGGGCCTCTATAAAAGCCCCATCAAAAGGCCAGACTTTCTCATCTGGGGCTCTAACTGTAAGTGATAGAGGCCATAAACTTCCCAAGAAAAGATTCTCTGGCCTCAGGCAGGGAGGCATTGTAAATCTTCCTGAGAAGCTGAGATGCTGGCTAGACTCATTATTTGCTGTTCAAGACTCTTCTCTTGCAGTTTCCATCCTTTGTTAAATTTATAATCTCTAAATCCTTAGCCAAGAACCAAGCCTTTAGGGAGGTAGCAGCCAGAAGATTTAACATTATCCGGTCCCCAGGGGTGTTAATGGTGAAATAGACTTTGGTAATATGTTCTTAATTGTCATCATAAATCAACATCGTACAATATGTTAGGTTCACCCATGTAAATTGCTGATTGGAGAGGCTTTCCCATGTTTTGGAGACAGCTGTAGCTTTGATGAGACAAGTGGTTTGTCTCTGGGGATGTGGCCTGATAAACAAACTAATTCATTTTCTGAATGCCTGCCACAGTGTTTGCCCTCAGAACAGGGGCCTGATTGGTGGAGGGAAGAAGCTCTGGAGAATTCAGGGTTGAAGTTTCAACACACAGAGAAAAAGGTAGTCTTACCCTGGGCGGGCATCATTCATTGAAATCCTTTGTACCTTAGCAATGTCTCCCCCTCTAATCGCATCCCCTGGTCTCTGCTGGCCAGTTTGTGCAGGGCCTGAGGGTTTCCACAGGATCTCCCAGGAGTTTCATTGCGTGCCTCCTGTGCTTTTCCTCTGCAATCCATTTCCTTACTGAGTACTTGCTACGTGGTGACGAGGTGGGAGGCACTGTTCTTGGCACCAAGGCTCTAAGCAGAGAACAAGACAGGCAAAACAAAACCCCTGTGTGTACGAAGCTTATAAACAAAGGAGCGTTTGTCTTTATAAGTAGAAATGTCAGGCTCTTGAAGGTGTGTACGGGATGGACTTCAGTCTGGAAGAGGAGGTTACAGAAGGGACATGCCAAGGGGTCCCGCAGAAGGGGTGATTTCCATGGAAAGGAGCAACCAGCGGTGCCCTAGGGCGAGAGTAGCCGAGGCCACCCACAGATGCAGTGAGGTCAGGGACCTTAGAGCAGGAGGGAATCTAGCAAACTAGACACATAGAATAAAAAAGACAAAACTGGCCGACACAGGAGCCCGAGGACAGTGCAGAGATGACCGCCGAAAGCTTGACCTCCACAACACGCTTAATGGCCTGCCAGTGGAGCACAGGAAGCACTGCAGGGTTTTACTAGGATGCACTTTCAATGTAAAAGACCAGTTCACCCTGCAGAGAGGGACCTGCAGCAGGCCAAGTATGGAAGCTGAGACATCTGAGAGAGGGGCCTAGCAGTTTTTTAGGTGAGGGAGGGAGAATGGGAGGGAAAGAGGGGGGGGGGGGAGGGAGGGAGGAGGGGGGAGGGAGAGGAAGGGAGAGAGAGTTGCAGTGAGGGTGGAGAGAGGATGGTGGATTTGATGGGCTGGACTAGCTATGGAAGGAGTCAAGAGTGGTGTTAGGTTTGTAGCTGGAGTAACTGCGTGAATGGCGGAGACATTTGCCGAAATGGACAGAAAACTTTTTAATCTTCTTTCTCTTTCTTCTTTTGGAGATTTTTGGAAGGGACAGGAGCTCCCTGGTTGCGTTTAGCTGTGTTGAGTGTGAGGTGAGTGGCCAAGGGCAGGGAGCTGTGGAGGAGCTATGAACTTGGGGGCTCAGGGAGGGGCCAGGTGAAAGCCATTAGGAACGATTCGACAGTCTCCTGGTGGAAGTACAGAAAAATGACTGTCTCTGTCAGCAGTGGCTTGTTATTAGTGCGGGTGATTAGCCAAGCTCCCAGCTGGCTGGAGCATAGAGCGATTAAACAAATAGAGTACTGGAGGCCAAAAGGGAAGCTATTTTCCTAGGACTTTTTAGGTACTGCACTAAGCTTTTAGAAAACAAAAGATTATTAAAGATGCAAATGTATAAATGTGCATCTCATATTTATTTTATTTTTTTAATTTAGTCTCACTCTTTTTTTTCTTTATTGTCAAAGTGTGATACAGAGGGGTTACAGATTCATATGAAAGGCAGTGAGTACATTTCTTGTTCTACTTGTTACCTCCTCCCTCATTTCCCCCTCCCCCTCCCTCTTCCCCTCTCCCCTCAAGAGTTGTGCAGTTGGTTTATACCAGATGGTTTTGTAAGTGTTGCTTTTTGAATGGTTTGTCTTTTTATTCTTTGTCTCTCAATTTTGGTATACAGCCAAGATAGATATTATATTCAATATATGCATATTCAAAATATGGGTGTGTCTGTTTGCATATATTTCACACACTTATGTTTAAGAAATGCTTATACTTGTCTATGTGTATCTACAATATTCAATGTATATAGTCAAGACATGCCTATATACATATCTATACACATAACATTTTATTATATTATATGTGAATAGTATAGTATGCATGATTGGTATATATAGCAGTCTAGTACCTATATAGTATAATATATAATAGTTTCACATATATTATATATAGTAATTATACACAGACACATTTATTGGTGTGTGTGTATACATGGCAGGAATGGCAGGGATCATGATATATATATATATGTATATATATATATATGTGCCAATAGTCTGCCATCTTGAACCACTTTCTCAGATGAATTGTACTCATGTGTAGGGAGTTGTTTCATACAGTTGAAGAGATCAATCCCGATTCTCGATTTTGCTAGTTTTATATTTTCAAGTTAATTTAAAAAAATGATTACAAAGTACTACAGAATTTTGTGTGCATGGAGTTCTTTGCTTAAGCATGTATTCAGGCAATTGCCACCACAGCCAGGGCACAGAACAGCTTTCTCGCTCAGCAGACTCTCCTGCAACCCTTCTATGTCACACTCTAACTGCACCCCTGACCTGACGACTACTGTTCGATCGCCATAGTTTTGTTTTTCAAGAATGTCATAGAAATGCAAACAGTACCTTGAGACTAATTTTTCTCACGCAAAATAATGCTCTTGAATTCCAATGACATTTTTCATAGAAATAGAAAACAATACTTCTTAAATTCATATGGAAACACAAAAGACCCCCTATAGCCCCAAAATATTTATCACAAAGGGCTATGACAGAGGTATTGAAGTACTTGATTCAAATTATACTACAGAACTATACTGTTAGGTACAGACACGAAAAACAGACACATGGACCAATTGAATAGAAGACCCACGGGATATCCATATGTAAAAGACTGAAACTAGCTCTCCAGTACTGCCTTGTACAAAAGTCAACTTCAAAAGGATCAAAGTCCTCCGTGTAAGACCTAAAACTTCAAAGTTATTATAGGAGCACATAGGGGAAACACTGAAAGACCTGGGCTTAGTACAGATGGGAGAAAAAAATCTTAGCAAGCTAGTCACCTAACAGGGGATTAATAGCACAGGACACAAAGAACTCAGATATTAAATCAAAGGAATAAATAGTACAATTGGTAAATGAGCAAGCGAACCAATCAGAGAACAAGTAAAAATGGCCATTACATCCAGGGGGAAAATGGTCAATAACTTTAGCCATCAGGGAAAAGCACACCACACTGAGATTGCATCTTGACCCAGTCAGAATGGCAAGGATCAAGAAAAGAAGCAACTACAGATGTCAGCAAGGTCATGGAATTGGGACTTGGGGTGAGCAGGAGGTGGAAACGACACAGTTGATGGAAAAGTAAATTAGCTGCTATAGAAATCAGTATGGAGGTGTCTCCAAATATTAAAAGTAGGGCTAATCATATGATCTATTCATACCTCATGTGGGTATGCACCTGAACCAACTGGTAAGTCAGCCCAGGTGCATAACAATGGGTGAATGAGTAGAGAAACACAATGGAATATTATTATGTAATGTGCAGGAAAATGTACTGTTAAGGTGAAATAAATCAGACCAGTCACACCAGGACGAGTATGACATGTTTTCTCTCATATATGGAATTGTGTATGTGTGTGTGTTTGTGTGTGAAAGGCATAAAGGAAAAGGAGGACTATTAGAAAAATTGAAAGGAAAAGCAGAGGAGATTAAAAAGGGTAATAGAAGGGCTAAGTATGATCAAAGCTCACTATATGCACAGATAGTAGTGTTATAATGCACCCTCTACTTTGTACAAATTAATGTATGTCAATAATAATGTTAAAAGATAGGATACTTGTCTTTAAGCCTCCTCGTTAAACTTCCTGTAGTCCTTATGAAGAAATGGAAACAGAAAACAACAAATAGGGTTTTAGATATAAAAACTAAGCCACTGACATTCACTAAAACTGCTTTGTGTACCCTGGGTTTGCTTTTCCTTATTGCTGGCTTGCATCCATTCCACTGGATGCCTGTACTGCAGTTAATTTACCCTTGTACCCAGTGAAGGACATCTGGGTTCCTTCTGCTTGGGAACAGAAGTAAAACTGGCATAGATATTTGCAAATTGCCAATATGCAATTGTATTAGCCCAAGTTTCTATTTCTTTGTGGGAAATAAACTAAGATTACTATGATTACTACTAGGTTACACGGTTGTAACATGATAAAGAAGTGGCATTCTGTAACTTTGAGTTCGTTTCTAATTCTGTTTCATAGACTGGATGAAATAACATTTGTGAAGTGTTGGCTACATAGTTTTATGGGGCCAGCAAATGTCTCCTTATATATCTCCAATACTAAGGTATTCTGGGAGAGTAAAGCTAGTACAAATATAATACCCAGTAGAATTTTTGGAGGAGCTCATTAATACAGAGTTTTCCCTGGGAATCAGAGAATGTCCTGGTTTCAAATTACCTCATAAAAAAAGAGACTTTCATGAAGACTTTATACTCTCTGAAATCTCAGATCATCCCCAGGTTTCTTATTATTCTTCCACTATCCAAAGAAACCTTAATGGCCTACATCTCTTTTTTTTTTTTTTAATTTAATTTTATTTTTTTATTAATTGGACATAAATTTTTTTACAAGGTGTTGTGCAAAGAGGGTGCAGTTACATAGTAGGGCAGTGTGTACATTTCTTATGATATCTTACAACCTGTTTTTCTATCCCTTGTCTAGGTCAGGTTGACATATATGCAATATACAATGTATCAAGAACATATACAGTATTCACAGACTTGGTCTCTACTGTCTCTCCGTCTCCCTTTGTTAACAGTCATATATCAGGGAGATCATGCCCCTTTGTTTTCTGTGTTCTAGGCTTGTCTCACTCAACATTATTTGTTCGAGTTCCGACCATTTCCCTGCAAATAACAATATTTCACCATTCCTAATCGCTATGTAGTATTCCATTGTGTATAAGTACCATATTTTTTGGATCCATTCGTCTGTGGAGGGGCATCTGGGTTGTTTCCATATTTTAGCTATTGTGAATTGTGCCGCGATAAACATGGTAGTACAAATGCCTTTTTGATATCTTGGATTTTGCTGTTTAGGATAGATGCCTAGGAGTGGTATGGCTGGGTCATAGGGTAGGTCTATATTGAGCTTTTTGAGAAACCTCCATACTGTTCTCCAAAGTGGTTGTACTAATTTGCACTCCCACCAACAATGGAGAAGGGTTCCTCTTTCCCCACAGCCCCTCCAGCATTTGTTGTTTCCTGAGTTCAGAGTATAGGCCATTCTAACTGGGGTGAGGTGGTATCTCAGGGTTGTTTTTATTTGCATTTCCTTTACTAGCAGGGATGTTGAGCATTTCCTCATATGTTTCTTTGCCATTTTTATATCTTCTCTTGTGAAGTCTCTCTTTAGCTCTTTTGCCCATTTCCTAATAGGTTTATTGGGCTTGGAGGGGCTTAGTTTTTTGAGTTCTCTGTAGATGACCGATATCAGGCCTTTGTCTGTTGCTGTGCTGGTAAATATCCTTTCCCATATCGTTGGCTGTCTTTCTGTTTTGGTGGCTATGTCCTTAGCTGTGCAGAAACTTTTTAATTTGTAGTAGTCCCATTTGTCGAGTCTTTCTCCTATTTGTTGTGCCCCTGGGACTCTATTCAGGAAGTTCCTTCCTGTGCCTAGAAGTTCTAGTGTCTTTCCTACTCTGTCCTTCAGTAGTTTCAAGGATTCAGGTCTGATGTTGAGGTCCTTGATCCATTTTGAGTTGATCTTGGTGCATGGTGATAGGCTTGGGTCTACTTTGAGTTTTCTGCATATGGCTGCCCAGTTCTCCCAGCACCAGTAGTTGAAGAGGCTATGTTTATTCCATTGTATATCTTTAGCTCCTTTGTCGAATATCAGTTGGCTGTAAGAGTGCGGTTTTATTTCTGGGTCTTCAGTTCTAATCCATTGGTCTTCCGATCTGTTTTTATACCAATACCATGCTGTTTTTGTTATGATGGCCTTGTAGTAGATCTTGAAGTCAGGTATTGTGATACCTCCTGCATTGCTTTTTTTGCCTAGAATTGCTTTGGCTATTCTAGGTTTTTTGCTGTTCCATATGAATTTATGGATTGGTTTCTCTATTTCAGTGAAGAATGTGGCTGGGATTTTGATAGGTATTGCATTGAATTTGTATAACAATTTGGGCAATATGGCCATTTTCACTATATTGATTCTGCCTACCCATGAGCATGGGAGGTCTTTCCATCTCCTTGTGTCTTCTTTGATTTCCCTTATTAGATTTTTGTAGTTTTCATTGAATAGGTCCGTCACGTCCTTGGTTAAGTTGATCCCTAGGTACTTTATTCTTTTTTTGGCTACTGTAAATGGAATTGTTTCCATAATTTCCTTTTCTGTTTGTCTATTGCTGGTGTACAGAAAAGCTGCTGACTTTTGTGGGTTGATTTTGTATCCTGCTACTTTGCCAAATTGGTTTATTAGGTGTAGGAGTTTGGGTACTGAGGTTTTTGGGTCCTTCAGATACAAGATCATGTCGTCTGCGAATAGGGATAACTTGATTTCTTCCTTGCCGATGTGGATCCCTTTGATGTCCTCCTCTTGCCTTATTGCTATGGCTAGGGATTCCAGCACTATGTTGAACAGAAGTGGGGAGAGTGGGCATCCTTGTCTTGTTCCTGATTTTAGGGGGAATGACTTAAGTTTCTCTCCATTTAATATGATATTAGCAGTTGGTCTGTTGTATATGGCTTTTATTGTTTTGAGGAATGTTCCATCTATTCCTGTTCTCTCCAAAGCTTTTAATAGGTATGGATGTTGTATTTTGTCAAAGGCTTTTTGGGCATCGACTGAGATAACAATGTGATTCTTGATTTTAGTTCTGTTTATGTGGTGAATTACGTTGATTGATTTACGGATGTTGAACCATCCTTGTGACTGAGGGATGAAGCCTACTTGGTCATGATGTATGATATTCTTGATCACTTTCTGGATCCTATTAGCTAATATTTTATTGAGGAGCTTTGCATCTGTGTTCATTAGTGATATTGGTCTGTAGTTCTCTTTTTTTGTTGGGTCTTTGCCTGGTTTGGGAATTAGTATGATATTAGCTTCATAGAACGAGTTTGGGATTTCTCCCTCCATTTCTATTTCGCGGAAGAGTTTGAGGAGTATTGGAATTAGCTCCTCACTAAAGGTTTTGTAGAATTCGTTGGTGAATCCATCTGGGCCTGGGCTTTTCTTAGTAGGGAGGTTCTTGATTACCTCCTGTATCTCACCGTAAGTTATTGGTTTATTTAGCTGATTTATTTCTTCTTGGTTCAGTTTGGGCAGTTTGTACTTCTCTAAGAATTGATCCATTTCTGTAGAATTATTGTTTTTTGCTGAGTAGAGGTTTTGGAAATAGCTCCTTAAGATTGTTTGAATATCGTGTGTACTTGTTGTAATTTTTCCTGTGGAGTCCCTGATTTTACGAATATGAGTCTCTTCTCTTCTTTTTTTTGTAAGTCTTGCAAGGGGTCTGTCAATTTTGTTTATTTTCTCAAAGAACCAGCTTTTAGTCTTGTTTATTTGTTGAATGGTCTTTCTATTTTCAATCAGATTTATCTCTTCTTTAATCTTTGTGATCTCTCCCCTCCTAGTCGTTTTAGATTCTGTCATTTCTTGTTTCTCCAGTTGTTTTAGTTTCATCGTGAGGGTATTCACCTGCTCTGCTTCCATTCTTTTAATGTGGGTGCTGAGTGCAATGATCTTGCCCCTCAGTACTGCCTTAGCTGTGTCCCATAGGTTTCTTTGTGATGTGTTTTCTTTGTCATTGTGGCTTATGAATTCGTTGATTTCATCTTTAATTTGATCTGTGGCCCAAGTGTTGGATAGCAGCGTGGGGTTTAGCCTCCAAGAGTGTGTATAGGCTCTGTGGTATCCTTTGTTGTTGAGGGTTACCTTTAATCCACTGTGATCAGATATAATACATGGGATGACGTCAATACTTTTGTATTTGCTGAGGTTCTTTGTGTGGGCTATGACGTGGTCTATTTTGGAATATGATCCATGGGCTGCTGAAAAGAAGGTGTATTGGGTCTCTGTGGGGTGAAAGGTTCTATATAGGTCTGTTAGATCCATTTGGGAAATGGTGTTATTTAGGTCCTCAGCTCCCTTACTAATCCTCTGGGTGTTGGATCTGTCTCTTGGAGAGAGAGGAGTATTAAAGTCACCCACTATGATTGTGTTTGCGTCTATCTTGCTCTGTAATTCTTTGAGAATTTGCTTGACATATGTCGGGCCTCTTTTGTTTGGTGAGTATACATTTATCACCGTGATTTCTTGATTCTGTATTTTTCCTTGTATTAATATGTAGTGTCCTTCTTTGTCTTTTTGAGTGGACTTTAAAGAGAAGTCAAGCTTGTCTGAGATCAGGATGGCTACACCTGCCGTTTTGGTGGATGCATTTGCTTGGTAGATCTTGCTCCATCCTTTCACTCGAAGCCTGTTTTTGTCCCTTGCTGTAAGGTGGGTCTCTTGTAGACAGCAGATGTCAACTTTTTGTTTGCGAATCCATTCTGCCAGTCTGCTCCTCTTTATCGGGGAGTTTAAACCATTTATATTTAAAGAGATCAAGGATAAGGGTGTTTTTTCTCCTTCCATTTTCTTGGTGGGCTGTTTTTTCTTCTTCTTTTTTTTTTTTTTCTTCTTGTCTTTAGTGAGCTTGTGTTTCTGCTGGACTTTGGCTATTGAAGTTTCTTTCTGATTCTGTCTGTGTGTCTTTTACGATCTCTGTTGGGTGTGCTTCCCCTCTTAATATTCGCTGTAGGGCTGGTTTTTTATTCACATACTCCTTTAGCTCCTCTTTGGTGTGGAAAGATCTGGTTCTCCCTTCGAATGTGAACTCCAATTTCGCTGGATATTTGATCCGAGGTTGTAAATTGTTATTCTGGAGTACTTGGATGGTGTTCTTCCACTCGCTTCGAGCTTGGTAAGTTTGTGTGGATAAGTCGGATGTTATTCGAATCCTCTTCCCATTGAAAAAAGTTTCCTTCTTCGCTTTGGCTGAATTCAGAATTTGCTCTTTAATCTTGAGGTCTGTAGTCTTGAATATTATGTGCCTTGGGGTGGCTTTCCTGGGGTCTGGCCTGCCAGGTGTCCTATAGGCTTCGGTTACCTGGATGGGGTCCCCTGTGAGATTGGGGAAGTTTTCTGCAATAACTTTATTGAGAACATGATTAAGCCCTCTGCTCTGGTATTCGGCTCCTTCTTCTATTCCAATTATGCGCAGATTATATCTCTTGTCTTTGTCCATTAGTTCCTGGATTAGTCTTCCCTGAAGCTTCACCTTTTCTTGGAGTGTGGTCATTTTCTGGTTGTTGTCAGCTGCTTCATCGTCCAGGCGAGAGATTCTGGATTCTATATGGTCTACTCTTTGTGTCATGGTTTCAATTGCGGAGTTTATGGATGTCAGAGAGCTATTTATGGTTGTCATATCAGCTCTGATCGTGGAGATTTCTTCCTTTAAAGAGTTGTATTTTAAATCTATTTTTTCATGCATTTCAATTCTTAGGATGTGGAGATTTTCTTTAAAGGCAGCTTGCATTGTATCCATTTTTGCTTCCATTTCTTTAAAGCAGGTTTGCATTGTATCCAGTTTTGCTTCCATTTCTTTCTTGGCTTCCTGGGTGTCCTTCCAGATTTCCGCTCTAAATTCCTGGAATTGTTTTCTGATTTCATTTCTGACGCTTTCGATCATTCCTGTTAACATGGCCTCATTTGCTTTTTTAGTCTCCATCTCCTCTTCAGTCGTGCTGCTTTTTGTAGCTGGCGAGTTGGCTTGCCCTTTGATGAACTGAGTTATGTTTCTTTGTGATTTGCGCATCTGGAGATCTGGATGGCTTCTCAGGTTTGGTTTGTAGCTCCTCCCTCCCTCCTGTGTAGACGTGTCTACGGCAGCAGGTGCTGTCGCTGTGTCCCCGCCCACCAGTGCAGGGTACGCCTACCAGAGCGGGCGCTGTCGCCGGGGGCCCCGCCCTCCTGTGCGCTGTGCGTTCAGTGCAACAGGCACTTCGGCGGGATATGCCTCCCAGAGCAAGTCCTGGGTTGTTGGGTTGTGCTTGCGCCCTCCCACGAGTCCGTTGAGGGGGGTACGTGTGGGGCCCAGTGGGATCGACTGTCCGGGTGTGGCTTGGCACCTTCAGACCTCACCTCCGCTGTGAGGAGGGGGGACGTGATCAGGCTCAAGTGACCCTGCTGGGCTGGTATTGCCCACCAGCGCCTGTGGTTTTAGTTGTAAGAGTCTGCGAGGTCCAGGCGCCTCAGGTGGGGTTTGCACAACCGGCTGTCTCCTGGCCCCTGTTGGGAAGGGGGCGGGGCCGGTTCTGCCAGTTCAGGAACCTGTGGGGTGTTGGTGCTGCTGAGCCCTTCCCCTGCTAAACTGACTTCCCAGCGCCTGATGGGAGCTTCCCCGCCTGATTTGTGGGTTCTTTGTTCCCTCAGGGGTGGGGGAGGGGGGAGGGGGGCACTCACTTTTGCTGCTTTGTGTGTGTGTCCCTCGCAGCCGTTGGCCCTCCAGGGGTTGGCTAAGTGTCGTGGTGGCTTCCCTGGTTCCCGATTTCTGCCGTGCTGGGTTCCCTTGTCCAAACCCGGTGTGGACCCGAACTTCTCGTCGCTGCCGGTGTGTCTTGGTCCGCACCCTGCCTTGTGTCCGTGGGGTCTCCCCCTATATGAATTCTGCGCTCCTGGCAGCCTGTCTGCCGATCGCCGGGTTCCCCTTTCCCAGCCTGACCCTGTTTGGGCCAGGGTCGGCTGGAGGGGGGAGGGTGCCCCGGTGAATCTCCGGCTCCGTGTAGGTTTTCGGTTCTTCTTTTTTGCTCCTTTTTGTTTTCCTGCGTTTCTCCACTGCTTCTGGCTGCTGGTTTTGCTGGGTTCTTGATGGGGTGTTGGGTGTTGGGGTTCCCAGCTCACTATGCCGTTGGAGCGAGTTGGGGTGCCTCCCTATTCCATCGGCGCCATCTTTCTTCTCTGGCCTACATCTCTTGACCACAGAGTCGGGAGGGGTCCAGGCTACGGTCTCAGGAGATGCACATGCTGACTTGTGGAAGTCCATCCCATTTCTCCTCAGGGGAAACCCCTGGCTATTGTTCCCTTGTCTGGTTTTTATCCCTTTACTACAAATAAGCTCTGATTAGACTTGTCCAAACAGAAATTCCTAAATTACCTACATCTTACATGCCAAGTAGGGGAAGCAGGCTTTCTTTGTAGCATTGCCAGATTCAGCAGCGAAATAAAACAAAGCCAAATATCAACAATAACAGATGCTCAGGCAATATTTTGAAACACAGGAAAATATTTCTCTTGTTTATTTTGAAATTCACATTTAGGTCAGCTCCCAGTATTTATTTCATCTGGCAGCCCAATTCCTTCACTCTCCAACCTTCGCCTTGCGTATAAAGGTCTCTGGCTACTGTAGACCCTTAACAGACATTGTTGATTCTTTGGGCTGGGTAGAGAAAGAAAATGAAGCCCCCAGGCCTACGGTCAGGAAAAGGAGGAAGCTTTGTTATGTAACCTTCCTTCTAGATATTTCTCTCTCTTTGGATAGCACATTGACACTCAAAGTAGATTTCAACATCTTTTTTTTTGTGGATCACAGGGGCTTGAATTCTGGGCTTGGGTGCTGTTCCTGATCTCTTTGCTCAAGGCTAGTGTTCTACCACTTTGAGCCACAGCCCCCACTTCCTTTTTTTTTTTTGGTGGTTAATTGGAGAGAAGAGTCTGACCGGCATTCCTGCCCAGACTGGCTTTGAACTGTGATCCTTAGTTCTCAGCCTCTGAGTGGCAAGGATTACAGGCCTGAGCCACCAGTGCCTTGGGCTGATTTCAACTTCTTGTAGAATTTTTTTTTTCAGTTTTCTGTACCCACTTGTGGGACAGAGGGCAGGGGTTACCCCTTCTCCCTGGGTGGGGGGCACTGGGACAGGAGTTCTGCACTGTTAGATGATTGTTGTGTAATAGTGTTTTAAAGCACTGGCAATGTTAAAGCTAGATTTTGTCATAAGCACTCCTTATTTTTCCTTTGAATCGGCTAAGCTGTTTGGGGTGGGGGGATTTGACTTCCTCATGGGTGACTGTTAGGTCCTGCCTTAGTGTCCAGGCTGCCTGGGGCTGGGATGTTGGGGAAGGACTGGCAGCTACTTAGCCAGACTGCCTGCCCTCCTGCCATACATTCTCTCAGCTTTGGAGTCACTAAAGCCTTGGGAAAGCCGGTTCTGATCCCACAGCTGTTTTTTCCTACACAACTCTGGCTCCCAAGTTTCCAGTGCCATGGCTGTTTATGACTGCATTATATTAAGTATATCTTTGATTTTGCTTATGGTACAGGGGATCCAACCTAGGGCCTATGCATGTGAAGCAAATGCTCTACCATAAAGCTACATCCCCAGCCCTGGACTGTATCTTTTAAGACTCATAGCCACTGTTACTGTCCAGAGGAGAACATCGAGACAGGGAGCAGCAGCTATCTGCTCAGGGACAGTGGTTATGTTAGTTCTGCATTTCTCTGAAGAATCTAAGGATTTCTTTGGAAGAAGCTGTGTCTGGAAACAGCACCCAATCTCTACTTAGGTCAGGTGGGTCATTGTCACCAGGACTCATGGTTGACCTTAACTCTTAGGACATTTAAAACCTGTTTCTTCCTAGTGGGAAGGCACTGGTTGGCTGTTGTGATGTCCTGAGATTTAGTCCTGACTGTGGCCCTGAAGGTCAGTATCCCCCTGTCCTCTTGTAAAGGTCTTATAAAGTGATCTTTGAGTTGTCTCACATGTTCCCAACTATCTGATTTTGTTCATGTCTTGTTCATGTGGAAAAGACCACAAAAAAGGGGACACAACTGGATCCACCAGGACTGTGTGTGGTGCTGACCAGATTAAAACATTTTTTTTTTAACCAAGAACTTAAATCCCTAGAACATTTTATATTTCTCCTTCTCAGTCTCCTTTCTTTGAATCGCATGGCACATTAAACCCTTAAACAATAACAGCTTTCAACACCCAGAATGCATCATTAAATAAGTTAAAGAGCTAATTAAAGGGGGGACCCGTCTACCTGCTTTCCTTGTACTAAATCACCTGTGCCCTATCTCCGCAAGTATTTTCAAGCCAGGGATTTGCCTGTAAAACGAGCACATATTAGCACTGCATGTTGGATTTCATTTCCTCTCATACAATTATCTATCAGTAATTGGAGAAGGCATTACAGCAGAATAAATAATTGAACATAAATTAATTGACATTGGAGTCTCACTTGGGCTGAAGAGAGGTGCTCGTGTCAGGTTTTTACACTGTCCGTGAGTGCAAAGAGAACAGACAGTGCCTACAGTGGGCTGTTCTACTTTGGAGGCATAGAATTTCAGTAGTTGCACACCTACTTTTTAAACAAGGGGAAGGAAACTCTGGAGAAGTCAAGCCATCTGGTGGAAGGTTGGAGACGTGGACAGTAAAATCAGAGTGAAGCCAGACAAGGGGCCTCAGCAGGTCGCCTGTAGTTTTTGCTTGGGTTTATGGCATTCCAGGATATCAGAGGCCTAAAAGCTTTCTGCAGCAGTGCTGGAGGACAGAGTATCTTCTCTGACCCAATCAAACTTGCAAAAATAAAGGAAACACTCAAATGCAAACACATCGATTAGAAACAGGGGCCCTGGAACGCTGGCATCAGTCTCTGCATTAAGTCTTACCATTGCATAACTCCTGGGGGACTGTTCATGTTACCTTCCCACCAAGGGCACATTTTTGCTCCCTGAGTAAAGCCTTCTGTCCTAGAAGGCAAACAGCCACCTGATTTTACAGATGAAGAATTAAATGTCAGGCTCAGTTTGGTGAGACACCTGTGAAATATTCCTATCTAATGAATTTGGGCTTAAACCCAGGTCTTTTAACTCCCAGGCTTGTCTGCACTTCTCACTGAATCTGACCTTGGGCTACTAGTGTGGGTATCAGTCATTGCAAAGTGGAAAAAGATCTTATTTGTGCCTTATTGATCCATTCCGATCCCAGCAACCCACACAGTACCGTCTATTATATGTACAGTTGATTCTTGTTATTTGCAGTACTTGCCTTCTAACAAAAATAACTGTGAATTCTGCATTAGGGAATTTTGAACCCAAGGAAGGTACAGGATTAGTAATCTGTGGGTCACATCCATCAATCATTTCACCACCTTATGCTATGTGTGTTTCCGTTAAAGACACCTTAATCAATTTACACCAGTTTACACTTTAATAAATTAATCGATTCATTAATACCAAATACACAGCCAACAATGGTGTAATTCATTTCTGAACATGTTAGCAACGAAGTATTATCTCTGCAATATATGATCTCTTATGCTTTGGAACTCTAGACAACACTTCTGCCCTATACCTGGGGGATATTGTAACCAGTGAAATTCTTTTTTTTTTTTTTTTTTTTTTTTTGGCCAGTCCTGGGGCTTGGACTCAGGGCCTGAGCGCTGTCCCTGGCTTCTTTTTGCTCAAGGCTAGCACTCTGCCACTTGAGCCACAGCGCCCCTTCTGGCCATTTTCTGTATATGTGGTGCTGGAGAATCGAACCCAGGGCCTCATGTATATGAGGCAGGCACTCTTGCCACTAGGCCATACCCCCAGCCCCCAGTGAAATTCTTTGAATAAAAGGTAGAAAAATGTGAAAAACACAGCACTAGATAACAAAGAGATACACATTTTTAGTATGAGAGCTGGAACTCCAAGGCAGGGTTCAGCTGGGAATGCATGCATGTTGGATGTCTCATATTGTCTTGTATTCTGTGGAATTGAACTAAGAAATGACACAAGTATTGATCTTGAGGTCACAGATAAATTCCAGGAAATAGAAGACTTTGTGACTAGTGAAGCATTGGGCCTCCATGTCTTCATCCTTGGATTTGACTAACTGTGCATTAAGTGTGTGCACGCACACACGTGCACACCCACATGTGTGAAGGCTGAAGGGGAATGGGGAAAGACACAGCAAGAGGTGAGTAATTTGATTCAGACACACACATTTGAGATCCCATGGTAAGCCCCTTTGTCCTGTTAATATATGCTAAAAAAATGACAGGAAAGCTCAACAGGCTCTTTGGGGAGTTTGTTTTTGTGGAGGGAGGGTGAATGGAGAGGGACTGCTTGTACACAGGTGAAAATAAAAAGTGAAACCTACTGAAATAGTTTTGAGTCGTGAGGAGGGAGATGAGCAAGGGACTGGCTGAGTTTGGTGAGGCTCGTTGTATGTAGGTGTGGAAATGTCACAACGAATCCCTTTATACAATGTACAGATGCCAATAAAAATGCTTAAAAGTTGCATCTGTGCTGACCAGATATACTGTAGGATGTGGCTTGTCCTTCAGGGGTCACCTGTTGGAAGCAAAGTCCTCAGTGTGGCAGTGTTGAGGAGGTGGACCCTTTAAGAGGTAGAGTCTAGTGGGAGGGCTACACAAGGAAGGAGGAAGGAGGACATTCTGATTGCTCAGTGTCTATGGTGTCCATTGAGTGACGTTTTATTAGGTAGGTGGCATATCCTTTCCTAAAGGCAGATCCCCGGGTGAGCATCCTATTCTGGTTCTTGTTTAATGTCTGGTCCAAATATGTCTTGATTTATTTCCCCCCGTCCCCACGTCTTCTGGGAGAGTTGGTTAAGTCAGACCCGAATTGTCCCTTGAGGACTTGTTTCTCCTTTGTCTCTTTGCTCATCTTCTTCCTAGTTGATCTTAGATTTAGATTATGAAGAGAGACACGAGCCCTTTCTTAGGGAAGATGCTTAAGCTCCAAGGTCTAAATGCTTGTAGAATGCAGAGGTGTAGTTCAGGCATGCTTGGGTGCTGGTGATCCTTGTGCTATGCACAGCATCCCTTTGCCTGGTCTTTGCAGTCCACTGGTGCTGACTGGCAGGAGAGAACTCAGGCATTCCTGGGTTTCTGTGCAGAACACTAACAAACTATAGGAAGACTCTCATTCAGAAATCCAACATGGGCATCTATGGGGAGCGGGGGGTGGGGGGAGACTGTGAGTACTGATGAACATACCAAGACAGGCAGAAGGGTCAATTCCAAGCTGACTGGACTCTTCACAAGCTGGGGTCAGTGATTAATACCAGGCCAGGTCAGATGTTTCCTAAGTAGGATTTCCTCTATTTGGGATGTTTTCTGTTTCGGTATTATTGGTATGAAAATTTACCACCAAATAACACATTTGTTTTTCCGCTCAAAGTCCAAACAGTGGTTTTGATGTTGCTAAGTAAACCTATTCTCAAAATTATGCAGAGGAAAAATGAAGAGGGAGAAAGCTTTGAAGTAGAATACGGTTCTACTTTGATCAAAACTCCCCCCTCCTTATACATTTGTGTTATAGCGCACGCGCACACACACAGAGATTGGTTATATGAGAAAGAGTGTTTAAAACCAGCAGGAAAAAAATAAAGTCAGTGAAAAAAATCTATTAAATGAATAGGATTATTGATTATCAAATCAAATGTGAAAGCAAAGCTTTACAGCTTTTAGAGGGAACTAAAGTGGAAAATGTTATCGCCACTGGTAAAAACTGGCTAAAGAATATCCAGGGAAGCTCTGTATTATTTCTTATAAGTGCTGGTGAATCTAAAATTATCTCAATAAAACTTTAATTAAAAGTAGGGCTGGGCATGTGGCTCACTTGACAGAGCACCTGCATGGCAAGTGCAAGGCCCTGAGTGTAAACTTCAGTACCCTTGGGAAAAGTGCAATTAAAAATAAATGAACTAGGGTTCAGTATAACAAAATAAATAAACCACTTATGCTGTCTAATTTTCTGATATTTTAGTATGTATTGAAAAGGCTTCATAAAAACATCATAAAGATTTTATTATGGAACTTCTCAAATATAGAAAAGTAGAGCAATATAGTAGAGAGAACAGCTCTATGACTAGCACCTAGCATCCATAGTTCATCACATTTATTCAAGCATTTTAAATTGAATACAGATATCATAACTTTGTACCTCTGTGTGAGTCTTCATCTCTAAAAACATAAGATCATTTTCCTGAAGAACCACATTTCATCATCATCTTAACAAAATGAACACAACTTCTTTAAGTTCACCTGATATGTAAATTCATATTCAGATTTCCCCTATTGTCCTCAAACAGGGGTCCAGGATCCAAAGGAGGGTCATGGATTGCATTTGGCTTTTGTGTTTCTGATGTCTATCCTGGTAGGCTAGTTATCATATCCCTGCTTACCCAGGATGGTGGCCTCTGAACTGGTATGTCAGCTCAGCTGCCTTCACATGCCTTTCCTCATGTAGTTCTTACTAGCCCTACCCTACTTTGCAGGATGCTGCTATAACCAGCAAAACGTGAGAGATAGGGTGGCTGGAAAAAGAAGACACATTTTTTTTTACCCTTCTTGAGGCTGGGAAGCCCCAGATCAAGAGGCTGGAGACAACCAGATATGGTTTCTGGAGAGAATTCTCCTCCTGGCTGATAGGGGAGACAACTGGCTTAGTGTGTCCTTATGTGGCCTTTCCTGTTAGATATTGAGAGAGAGGGAGAGGGAGAAGGGGAGGGAGAAAGAGAGGGAGAAGGAAAGAGAGAAGGAAAAGGAGGGGGGCAGAGGAGAGAAAAAGATATTAAGTCCATCAAGGGGCTTCATCTTTGGAAAGATATCCATGACTTCTCTATTTGCCTCACAAAATTTGCCTTTATATGACATAAGGGACTATGTAACTTTGGCCTCAGTTCTCATTTCTTTGATCGGTTGACTCCTGGTTTCTTTTGTTTGTATTTTTCTTGGAATAGTTTTGCCCAGTCTCTTAATTTTCAACCTTTTGAAATCATTATGCCTACATCTATTTCTTGTCTAATTCTGGTGAGTGTGTGTGTGTGTGTGTGTGTGTGTGTGTAAATGTGTTGGTACTGGGTTTGAACTCAAGGTCTCATTAGAGCCAGGGAACTTTTCTTGCTTTCAGCTGGCTCTATACCACATCACCTGTACCTCCAGCACCATCTTTTTGCTGGTTAATGGGAAATGGAGTCTCCAGACATCCCTGAACCCTCAGCCTCTTGAGTAGCTAGGATGATAGGCATGAGCTACCAGAACTTAACTCTAATTTTTTAAAATTTAAATTTTATTGTATAGGTGACGTACAGAGGGGTTACAGTTACATAAGCCAGGCAATGAGCACATTCCTTTTTGAAGAGTTACTCCCTCCCTCATTTTCTCCCACTTTTCCCGCCTCCCAACCCCTCTTTTCCCCAAGTTGTAAAGTTCATTTCCAACATTGTGTCTAGTGAGTATCACTGCTGAATTGGTTCACCATGTGTCCCATCATTTTTCACTCGGATTTTTAATGCATGTTACAGATTTAACAAATTTATTAAAAATTCACAACACTACAAAGTAATATGGAGCTATAAAATAGTTGACTCCCAATTTCAGTTCATCAAAAATTCTAGTTTCTTCCTGAGCATTATTGTTTGGTGGTGTCCCAGGAGGCAGGGTAGTTTAGAATTGTAGGACTGTGACTTGTTCCTGGGCCTCTGGGGCTGTAGCCCTCCTGGTTAGTAGAAGCCAGGGCCAGTGACTCAGAGGCTCGGAAGTCTAGTTAGAGGCTCAGCATCTGTCCAGCGTGGTGCCAACGATTGTGGGAGCAGGGCCCATAGCCCTGCAGAAGAAGGGTCCCGTGGGTGGTAGGGGAAACAGGAATTGTTGGCAGACACCACTACAGTCATAGGCTCATCTGTGTTCAGGGTGGGCTGAGAGTTCCCGGGGGAAAGGACGGCACCATGGCGTGGAAGGCCTGCCTGGGTAGTCCCTGGGAGGCGTGCTGCCAGCCTGAGAAAGCATCGGATAACCCCAAAGATCAGTTCATTCTTGGGAGGAAAAAGCATCCTTGGATAATCCCAGGCAGAATTGTGTTGAGGTCTGGGGTTAAGGTCAGAGGACGGCCACATTACGGCAGTGTCATCAACACCTGTCCTCAAAGAGACAGGACCTTTTGTGGATGGCAAGTATCTCAGAACTCAGAGGTGAAACTGCCTGGTTTTTACAGACAGGAGATAGACCTCAGCAGCTTCTGCAGGAGGAGTTGGGGGGCAGGATGGTGAGGGCAGCCCTGATGCTCCAGGGCTACCATTTTGTCCATGTCCACGAGGGCCATACAGTTATCAGAATCCTTGAAGCTCCTCAGAGATTCGTCATCAGGCACAGTCACAGAGATTCAGCTTGATTCCTCCAGGGATGGTCAGCTTTCAGGCCGTGCAAAGGTTTGAAGACATGGTACAGTGCTCCAGAGAAACCCCAGCATCACGCTGTCAATAGGGCTCTCAGAGGTCCAGGCATCTATGGCTGGCTTCCTGGAGGAAGGGGCAGGGCCGGGCTCCTGGGTGTCTCTTGGCTGGTCTCAGTTGGGCGGCCTCTGGATGCTTATGTTTTCCAAGAGTATGAAGGGGCCAGAGAAGGTGGCAGGACTCCTCAGGGTGGCAGGGAGAGCCTGGAAGAGCTGGGGTGAACTTCTGGCAGCCACCTGGGCTTGTGGAGCCATTCTGCAGGCCTCAGAGGAAGGTGACCAGCACAGAGCTGCATCTTGACCAGTCCTGCTGCCCTCCGCCCGCCTAGGAGAGGAGCTCAGACTCTCTTCTGCTGTTCCATAAGCCCGCACTTCCCTTCCGGGGGTCACCTCTGGCTTGGGCGTCGGTTTCTGCCTAGATTTCGGCTTAGGCCTGGGCCTCAACTCCAGCCTGGCCATTGATTTCCTCCTAGATGTTGGCATTGGCCTGGGCACCAACCCAGGCCTAGGCGTTGGCTTGGTCCCGGGCCTGGGATCGGTCCTGGGCATCAGGGGGTCAGGCCTGGGCGGCTCGGTCTCGGGCCTGGGCTCGGTCCTGGGCATCAGGGGGTCAGGCCTGGGCGTCGGCTTCTGCCCGGATGTCGGCTGGGGCCTAGGCGTCAGCTCCAGCCTGGCGGGCTCCGGGTTCCCCGCTTGGTCCACCAGTTCCTGGTCTTGCTGGCGTTTCCACTGCTCGTACTGCTCGGGCTGCAGGATGCGCACGAAGACATCCATGGAGAAGCTGACCCTGGCCTCGCCGCAGCTGCACTGCAAGGCCGCTTTGCCATAGTCGATCCACCGCTGGGTGGCGAAGTTGATGGCCTCGGCGCAGTTGAAGCCATGGTTGAAGCCCGCGTGGTACCCGTAGGGGAAGGTGATCATGAACTCCCCGGCTTCCTGGGTCATTCGCCCGAAAGGGATGCCACTGACGTGGAGCATGTGGGGCGAGATGAGGGCCAGCTTGTGCCGCAGGAAGGCTCTGCAGCCCTGGGCGCTGCCCGGAAAGAGCTCTCGCGCCAGGCTCTCCAGGCGCGCGCCCTGCTCCGGGGGCACCGCGTACCAGGTCTTGGGGGCCCCGAAGTGCAGGTAGTTGATGCTGTACAGGTCCATGTCCTCCGTGTGCCAAGGGAAAGTGGTCTTCCACATGCCGAAGTACAGGTAGGGCCTGTTCACCCCCTCGATCACCACCCCGTCCTCCCGCTCCAGCAGGTCCTGGATGGTGCCCAGGCGGCGGAGGTTCCACGCCTCGGTGCGCGCATTGAACAGGGAGCCGCTCACGTCGGCGCCATACACCGGCGGGGAACCGTAGGTGCGGTACTTCCAGTATTTCCGCTCCAGATCTTCGAAGTCCCGGTGTGGCGGGGTGCGGTGGCTCTCGCTGTGGGCCAGGCGGCGGTACTGCGCCACCGTCATGGCTGGCTTCTGCTCGTGGTACTGGGTGAACACCCCGGTCTTGCCAGAGACCATCTGCTGCAGCGGGGTGGGGATCACCAGGCCGTCGATGCCCACGTAGGACCGCGCCGCCCGCCACCCCTTCGGGGGGATCACCTTGGCCACCCCGGCCCGGTGCGCGCCCTGGGACTCCATGTAAGCAATGTACCCGGTGAAATCGGCGAATTCTTCCGCGCTTGGACGGAATGTCATGATGGAACAGGATGGGTTCTGGGTGCCGGCCTGAGCGGACGTCATGGCTGCCATGGCCTGGGCTGCACACTGTCAGGCGCCCAGGGGTGTCCGGATTCCTGAGGACCAGGAGCTATTTCCCCCCTTAAAAAGAAAAAAAAAAAAAGCGCTTTCCCTTCTTGGGGGCAGGCTTGAGTCTTCACACCAAGGAGATGGTATCCACCAAGGCGACTTACCCGAGCACCTTCTCTTCAGCGCGCTGGGCCTGTCGCTTAGGGGATTTCTATCGTGGCCAGCAAAGCTCGACAGGGTCAGCGAGAGTGATCTTCCACCAGCGACGTCCTGCTCCGTCCTGCTCCGGATGAAGACAGCCAGGCTCCCTGGGAGGTTTCTCCTTAGCCGCTGGAGGAGGCTGGCTTTTATTCCTGAGCAGCCCTGCCCTTCTGGTCAGCACCGCCCACGTGGTCACACCACCCACCTGATAATCCCATTTCCTCTGCACCACCCTTTTTCTTAATCAAGTCCTGGGGCTTGAACTCAGGACTGGGGCACTGTCGCTGAGCTTTTCTTTCTTTCTTTCTTTCTTTCTTTCTTTCTTTCTTTCTTTCTTTCTTTCTTTCTTTCTTTCTTTCTTTGCTTAAGACTAGTGCTCAATTACTTGAGACACAGCACTACTTCTCCCTTTTTGGGTAGTTAAATGGACATAAGAGTCTCCTGGGCTTGCCTGCCTCAGCTGGCTTTGAAACCCCATCTTCAGATTTCAGCCTCCTGAATAGCTGAAAACAGGCGTGTGCAGGCTAAACCAATCAAATGTAAGAGATTGAAAAACAAAGGGTGGGAAAGGGCAAAGTTGCATCTAATATTAGCACAAAATGTTTCTATACAAAAAGAAAAAACACACTAGGAACACATACATTGCTGACCTTTATGAAACTAACCGCAACACTAAAGCACAGAATATCAAAACTTACTGTTGGAAAGTAAAACTAAGAAATTTGGAGTCATGCTAGGAGTTTGTGATTTTAACACCATTCTCTAGAAAAGTGTAGCCTTGAAGAAAAATGAACAATTCTATGTGCACCAATGGCTCATGCTTATAATCCTAGCACATAGGAGGATGGATGGACTTATTTATTTACTTATTGCCAGTCCTGGGGCTTGAACTCAGGGCCTGAGCACTGTCCCTAGCTTCTATTTGCTCAAGGCTAGCACTCTACCACTTGAGCCACAGTGCCACGTCCAGCTTTTTTTCCTGTTTATATGGTACTGAGGAATTGATCCCAGGGCTTCAAGCATGCTACGCAAGCACTCTACCACTAGGCCACATTCCCAGCCAGGAGGATGGATCTGAGGATCACTCAAAGCCAGCCTGGCCAGGAAAGTCCATGAGACTCTTATCTCCAATTAACCACCAAAAAGCCAGAAGTAGACCCTCTGGTAGAGGGTCATGCTTGGCTGAGAAAGCTAAGGGACAGTATCCCAGCCCTGAGTTCAAGCCTCAGTGCACACACACACACACACACACACACCCATACACTCTTGTAATAACCATAAAGAAAAGGGTAAAAAGGGAGAATTTTTCTATATCTCTTCCTTTCTTTTTTCCTTTCCCTTCCTTCCTTTCCATTTCCTTTCTTCCTTTACTTTCCAAGCCAGCTGGAAACATGGCTCAAATGGTAAAGTGCCAAACTGAAGCAAGAAAGCTGAGACACTGAGTTCTAGCCCAGGTTAGTGATGCACACACAAAATATCATTATAAAATGACTGTATTATACAGAAGACACTGAATTGCCAAGCTATAGAGTGATTTTCTCAAGATGAAAGAGCTAGCAAGTATTTGACACAAATATGAGAATTTCCCATAAGGCTGGGTGCCAGTGGCTCAGACTACAACCCTAACTACTGAGGAGGCTGAGATCTGAGGATTGTTGTTTGAAGCCAGTCCAGGTAGGAAAGCCAGTGAGGCATTTGTCTCCAGTTAACCATCAAAAAGCCAGAAGTGGAGGTTTGCCTTAAGTGGTAGAGTGCTAGCCTTGAGCAAAAACTGCTCAGGGACAGCACCCAGGCTCTGTCAAGCCCCATTACCAGCACCAAAAAACTACAACAAAAATCTCCAATATGAACTAGTGGCCTATGCCTGTAATATTAAGTACACAGGAAGCTGAGAGCTGGGTACTAATGTTGAAAGCTAGCCAATTCAGAATAGTTGGAGAAACCCTTATCTCCAATTAATCAGCAAAATTTGGGAAACTCTATGTAACAAAGGCGGAAAGACAAACCAATGAGAACAAAGGAAATTTTTCCCTAATACGTACTGATCTTGAAAGGTTTGTCTCTCAAATAAGAGAAATAGTCTACCTCATACCACCTACATAAATAAATTAGAGATAGATTAAAGACTTTAAAGAGAACTCCTAAAATGAGTAGATAATATAATAATGTCCTTATGAACTCAAGGTTGGAAAAAAGATGTCTTACAGAAGACAGTGAAAGCCAAGTGTGGTAGCACACATTGATAATCCCAGAAAATGAAAAAAAGATAAGAGGAACATGAATTTAAGGCCAGCCTAGGCTACATAGTGAGATAGTATTAAAAAGTAAAAAAGACTGGGGCTACAGAATTTATAAAGTTGAGAGGATCAGAGTTTAGTCACCATTACTGAAAAAAATAACAGATAAGCACACAAAAATACCTTTGGCCTGGGGGCATGGCTCAACTGAGGTGTGTTATAGACGTTTCTGCTGTGTTTCAATAATTTCAATATAATGACTTTAACTTTTTTTGAGAAATATAATTTTATATGACCAGAGGCACAGACACATTGCACCTTTGTGTTTCTCCCCTAAGAATGTCATCCTTTGGTCTCACTGTACATGAGTGCCTAGAGTCCTGTATAATTTATCACATCCTGGTATATTTTAGATCTAGCTTTTCACATATGAGATACAACATTTATCAGCATTTTTTTTTTTTTTGCCAGTCCTGGAGTTTGAACTCAAGGCCTGGGTGCTATCCCTGAGCTTCTTTCTGCTCAAAGCTAGTGCTCTAATTCTTGAGCCACAGCACCACTTCTGGCTTTTTCTGTATATGTGGTGGTGAGGAATTGAATCCAGGGCTTCATGTATGCTAGGCAAGCACTCTACCACTAGGCCACTTTCCCAGGCTCTCAGCAATGTTTTTAGAAGCAGCTTGAGAAGTGTCTTCCAGATCCTCTATTGCTTCCTCTATTGTCTGGTTATTTTCTGTGGGAATTAAACTTCATTGACTTTCCATTTTTTTCTTATATTTCTGTGGTTTGTTCTGCCCATTTGGAAACCCCTTTGCCTTTAAGTTTGTAGGGGACTATAATCTTCCTCACAGGTTGTTCTCTGTGTTCTTGGTTAGCCAGAATGGTTTCCTATTGTGCTGGGATTGGCTTATCTTGGCTCGGATTTTTTGAGACTAGTAAGTGTAAGATTAGAGTTTAGTTGTTGTAAGACGTTGATGTTAACACTTGTTTTCAGAGAGATCTATGGGTCAGAGAAATCTAATGTCATAGAGGAATTCGATGAAGAAGGAAGAAAGGGAAGTTAGGGAATGGTGGCCCAGGAGGAGACAGATGAGGGAAAGAGACCTTGTGATTTATACCACTGAAGAAAATAAGGCTGAGAGTCAATTCTTCAGACTCCCTGACACTCACATTACTAAAAAGCCTAAGTTAGCATAGGTATTTCTCTATCTAAATACACCTTTAATTTTGGGTGGAGAAGCATATTTTATGGTGGAGAAAAGGAGATTATGTATGTTTATAACTGATGAGTAATTCAGTTATCAGAGACAATATGACCCAAAACCCAATAAAACAGAAAGGAATCAAAAGCACCAAAATCACAAGACGAAATATAAAATAAAAAAGAAACACAAACTCCTAAATGGCGTAGACTTTAAACCAGAGACTTTAAACCACAGATATTTATCCCAACCCCTCCTGTCTAAAACGCCTTTACTTTTGGGTGAAGAAGGATATTATGGTGCGGAAAAGGACATTATATATATTTATACCTAGTGAGCAAATCAATTGCATGAGTCAGGACAAACGAAACCAAACTAAAATGATCCTATAAGGGGGAGAGGTAGAGGCGGGGATACTAATCCTATCAAGGGACTTCAAACTACCTTAATTACCTCCACCATAGTAATATGTGATAATAATAATGTGTCTCCATTAGTGGCACATCTGGCACCGCTAGATGAATTGCCTTTATATTCTCTCGTTCCCAAGGACCATATGGAGAGGAGGCTTGTGAGTTTTGCCCTCAGGTTCATAGAGCTGTGTCAGCCACCATGTGCATTGGAAAGCATTGCAGACATTCTTCTCTTGCTCCCAGAGGCAGCGGTGGGGCTGACCTTCGTGGATGAGGTACTGGGTGCCTTCCCTGTCCCTGCTCTGCACTGCTGTTTTGCAGGTATGGCTGGTGCTCTGCCTACCTCCCACTACCTCTACCATCGTTGGCCTCAGCATTTGGCCTGTAGTTCTGTTCTCTTTGGCCACCAGTGTCCACTGTACCTATGGACAGGGACAGAAGGCCCCAGCTACCCCCAGAAGTACCTGCCAACCTTGGGTGGTTGGAAGAAGGTGGCTCACCCCTACTCTTGGGTCTCTGATGGGTGACTTGGAGATTCAGTTTTCTACCTGAGGCCTGGAGTCTGCCAGTGAGACTTGAGCTTGTTAGCCACAGTGTAATGTAGCATGTCTGTTATATGACATCTCTTCCCTTCCCTGCCTTCCTACTTTCCCCCTAACACACACATCCCTTGATCATCTCCTCATAAATTACGTGCATACAAATACTTAGAACTGGGGTGGGGATATAGCCTAGTGGCAGGAGTGCCTGCCTCTGATACACGAGGCCCTAGGTTCGATTCCCCAGCACCACATATACAGAAAATGGCCAGAAGCGGTGCTGTGGCTCAAGTGGCAGAGTGCTAGCCTTGAGCAGGAAGAAGCCAGGGACAGTGCTCAGGCACTGAGTCCAAGGCCCAGGACTGGCCAAAAAAAAAAACACAAAAAAAAAACAAAAACAAATACTTAGAACCAAAACAGCCAGGTGCTGGTGGCTCAGGCCTGTAATCCTAGCTGTTCAGGAGGCTAAGATCTGAGGACCATGGTTTAAAGCCAGCCCCAGCAGGAAAGTCTTATCTGCAACTGAACAAAAAACAACAACAACAAGAATAACAACAAACAACCTAGAAATAGAGCTGTGGCTCAAGTGGTAGAGTGCTAGCCTTGAGCACCAAAGCTCAGGGATGGCACTCAGGCCCTGATTTCAAGCCCGAGGCCCCACAACAAAGAGCCAGAATGAACACCCTTCTTTAGCTCCTTGGCTAGAATGAGCAGGAGATGTGGGTTTTGTCTTCTTGTGTACGTAACTCATGCTGACGTACCAGGATAATGGCTTGGGGCAGAAAGAGATTGAGAATTGGGTACCGAAGTCTCCTCACAGGCATAAAAAGCTGAATGACCTGGCCACAGACAGTTATCTGGGGTCAGATCTTGCTTGGGAAGCATGGTAGTGCTTCAAGGGTAAGCCACCCTTAAGAGAAATTTTACTACATCCATTGAGAGAGGCTTGTAAATTGTGTGAGAAACACCCAAGTACAATAATCTGTCCTGCAAGTTGGTGGTAGGGGGAGGGAAAAGCATTCATACAACTGCTTTTAATTAACAACATGTAGCTAACCTGATATTGGTTCATTAGGTAGAGTGAGACTATCTACCAAGGATAGCTTTCAAAGGGGGAAGCCATCTCTGTTGACTATAAAACATCATTTTTCAAGCAGCTTAGGAAAGGCAAGATAGGGCCGATTTATTTAGATCGTTAACCTCAGAAAATAAAACTACAGAGCCGAGTGTAGGGTTTGTAAAATGACTGCCTGGCCCGCACTGGTGAGCGGGGGTGAGTTTTCCAGTAGAAAAGAGAAAGTGATGGAAAAAGCAGGATATTGGGTGCTGTATTTCTCTTACCCTTGCTTCTCCTTCCTCTTCCTAGAGCTGTCTGCGGTTGGATGGGAATCTCTCTCACCTCTCTGTCCTATTTGGAGCAGTTTATTGGCCAGTTTGTAGGAAAGGCCACACATAAGGACTCCTGGCTGTATTAACAAGGCAGCAATTTAATAACCACAAATCCCAGGCAGATCTAGACAAACAGGGATTATCTTGCCTTTCTCAGGAGATGCAGGTGCAGGAATGGAGGCGGTTTAGTGATGATGGCCAGGGCTTGCAGGGCTGTTACTTTATTGCTTTTCACAAGTGGAGAACAGTAAAGCTTACCATCTTGTCCTTTATTTTGGAATAACTTCCTGCTTGCAGAAAACTTGCCAAGACCATATAGACAATTCTGCCAACCAGTGTCTTCTGCAGTTAGCATCTTACACAGCACAGTCCATTTGTCCAATGGAGGATCCAGACTGGTGTGTTATTAATCAAATTCCAGGCTTTGTTGTGCTTTAGCCAGCTTTTGCATTCGTATTGCTTTTCAGATCCACAGGCCTCTCCGGAACACCATGTCACACTTGTTGCTGAGTCTCATTATTCTCCTCTGGTCTGTGACAGTCTTCTCTATCTGTCTTTATTTTTTATGACTTTGACGGTGAGCTGCCGGTCAGGTATTTTATTGTCTGGGCCTGTCATGATGAAGTGAGTGATACAAAGAATGTTCTGGGCTGATACGCGATCCCTCTGTGCTTCTTCAGAAGATGCATACTACTGTCACCACTGCTCATTGGCTATCGCTGACCAGATCAGCAAAGTTTGATTTTTAAATATTGAATTCCATTCTCATTGCAGCAGCATGGTGGGTAGGGATGGTTTTCTGGGGTCTAGAAGTCTTTGGTGTTTGTAACCTTTTTGTAATATTCAAAACCTAGGAAAGCCCAAATGTCATGTGGCTGAATAAATATAAATGGAGAATGTACGTTCATACAAAGAAGTGTTCTTCAACCACAACGAAGAATACACTGATGTAGGGAAAACTGTGGATGAATCTCAAAAACATTGCTCTGAACAAGAGAGGTCAGTCACAGAGGAATCCTCACCGTGTGATTCCCTTCATAGAAAATTCTAGAATAGAGCAAATTCTAGAATACCACTCCTGTCACCACCCTCTTCACTATTACTATCATCATCACCATCACCACCATCACCACCATCACTATTATGACCATTTACTCCCCTTCCCCAGGGCCCTCTGTGAAGTCTCATCTCAGTCTTTTCTTTGCATCTTTGTGTTGGATCCTGTCATCATCTTTTTGCTGTGGTCATATCATCTCTCCCTCTTTCTGGCTGCCTGCTTGGTCTGGGCATTTTCTCACTTACACCCACAATTTTCTGTGAATTCATTTGCCCTCATTTTTACAGATGACAACTGGAGTCTCAGGGAGGTGCAGTAATTTGCTGAAGGCCATGATAGTCGCAGAGATCAGTGTTGTTGCTCTCACCAAATTAATATTCACCCTCTGTATGCCAGAGGTTTATGCTGTATTTTTAGGACCTAAGGAAATTGCAAGATTGAGCTTTTGTGTTCTTCTCACTGAGGGATACCATGAATCTACTGAAAGATTTAGGGTGATTATTCTTTCCTGACAGTGGTTCCCTGATTCAGAAGAGCTGCTCTTCTTTTGGCTAATTGTTTAATTTATGTTTATGATCATTATTTCGAAGGGGGAAATTTAGGTCTGAACTGTTTGAGGTAGTAAATCAGAGCCAGATTCTTATCAGGATTTGCCTCAGGCCTACATTTTCACCATGGTTTTATCTGATTCCCCTTGGTGATCATGTCCCAGATAAGGCATGCAGGTCCCAATTCCATGGCTTTCCATGTCACCTGGCTCTCTGGAGGAGTAGCGTATTTAGTGACAACAGTTACCTCCAGGAAAACCTGCCTGAGTTGGTGACATTGCTTCCCTTCTGCCCCACTGGTGGTTTGACATGTATTAAATTCCAAGAAATGTTGACATCATCTCATCAAAACACAGCCATCTTTTTTTTTTTTTTTTTTTTGCCAGTCCTGGTCTTAGACTCAGGGCCTGAGCACTGTCCCTGGCTTCTTTTTGCTCAAGGCTAGCACTCTGCCATTTGAGCCACAGCACCACTTCTGGCCATTTTTAATATATGTGGTGCTGGGGAATCGAACCCAGGGCTTCATGTATACGAGGCAAGCACTCTTGCCTCTAGGCCATATTCCCAGCCCCCCATCCTTCTTTCTTTCCCCCAGTATCCTGCTAAGGGAATGAAGTGCTCATTCTCGGTCCAGGAAATATCATTAGGGTAGCTAGGAGCTTGTTACTCCATTCAAGATCTGGATGACAACTACTCATTTATCCTCCTCTTTGAACCCTGCCCCCACCCTACCACCTGTAAGTAAATCTCCACTCACTGGAGAGACACAATCGCTAAGGAGAATTTATTTGAGCCCTTTTATGGGGAACACAGAGTAGGTCTGCATCACGTTGCCTATAGCAACCAACCTGGGATATCTGAGATACCCCCTCCCCATCCCCCATCTTCTCGCCTGCTCAGCTCTGTCTCCTTCTTTATCTTTTGACACTCAGGGCAGTGCCATGGGTCCCCTCTTCTTATTCACACAGCATCGCCCCCCCCCACCCCCACCCCGGCCTCACCCCAAACTTAGGTATAATGCTTGTCAAGGCCAAAGAATCTAAACCAACTGTAATCAATTCTGTTTAAGATTCTTTGGTGCTCTGTTGGGACTGGTGCATGAATGTTGAGGCTTCAGGCTCTATTGAAAACAGTCAAAGGGGTCTCTTAAACAGAAATAGTCCAAGAGAAGTTTTCAGGCCATCTCTATCTCATTGCTCCATCTCATTGCATGTAAAATGAAAGTACAAATGGGTTACAGACAGCTTTGCCACTTAATTTTGCTTGTACTTTGTAGATGACAGGATTGAAGACTGAAGACGTCTTGAGGAAGAGAAATCCCATGGCAGCTTCAGTATTGGTAGTTTCGTTAGAATCAGCTCAGCATCCTGTGTGGTTTCAGAAAGGAAGTCAAGAGGATGGGGTTATTTATTATAGTATTTAATGAGGCATATGTCTTTTTTCATTAGCATACACCAATTACACAAATGAGTTTCACTGTGATATTTGTGTAGATGTGTACAATATCCTTTGATCCATTTCACCTTATTATTCTCCCTTAGCTCCTCTGCCTCCTCTCTGCTTGTCTAAGAATATACCATGGGTTTCATGATATTGTCTTCATAAATACGTGTGTATGCAGTACAATTTTTTTTTTTTTGCCCGTTCTGGGCCTTGGACTCAGGGCCTGAGTACTGTCCCTGGCTTCTTTTTGCTCAAGACTAGCACTCTGCCACTTGAGCCACAGCTCCATTTCTGGCTGTTTTCTATATATGTGGTGCTGGGGAATCAAACCCAGGGCTTCATGTATACAAGGCAAGCACTCTTTGCCACTAGGCCATATTCCCAGCCCTGCAGAACAATTTATATTAATATATACACACATGTGTATGTACACAGATCATGTTCACCCCAGTACCTTCTTTATCTTCCTCTGTGATTTTCTCTTTTTATACTTATGTCTCATTATTCTTGTTAGGATTATTATGGCAAGATTTTCATCATCATCATCATCATCTATCTTTTCTACACACAGTCCAATCTATTCTGATACCATATTGACACATGCAAACGAGCTTTGGAATTTAGCTCCACTTATGGTCTTACTTCTGGTTATTTCTCCCTGATCTATTTCATGTCTGCCTTTTAATTAATGAACTAACTTTTTCCCACCCTTTTTCCTACTTGAGTACATGCATATTCATATAGTATTGTCTATGTGCTACTTACTGGAAATATGGGAAAGGTAGATATTATCCTTTCGTTTATAGTCACGTGTATGTATATTTTCAGATTGCCCCACAAATAAAGGCCAGTACTGTTGTATGTTCAGTGAAGGAAAACAATCTGCAACAGGAAACCTATCCAGTTGGAAATATCAGGTAGGATTTTCCTTACTTCCCTCTGTTCCTTGTTTTGGACCCTGGCTACTTTTCTCTGTGCTTAGGTTCCTGTTCTGTAATGGTCAAATCAAACTCATGCCCGTAATGCCGGTGGTTTGGAGGCTATCATGCAAGAAAGTTCTATCTGGCCCAGAGGCCATGGGGAAGGCTTCCTGGAATGGTATATGACCAAGCTAAGGTTTTTAGAGAAAATTAGGCAAAATGTGGTTGGTGGGTAGGTCTAGGAAAAGACCACAAGAGCAAAGGAGGGTCTCAAAGCACAAACTTGGGGAAGAGAAATACTTGAGCATGTGTGTGACTATGGGAAGTTCCATGTAGTAGGAACATTAGATGGTAGGGCATGGGAGAATAAGGATGAGGATTAGACCTCGTTCTCAACCTCCCACCAGAGCTGTTAATCAGAGCTGTTAATCACACATGGAGAGTACTGGTAGGTTTTGACAGAGAAAGTGGGGCTGGATGCCCTGGGTACCCTGGATATGTACTTGCTTCATGCTCAACCTTCTTTACACGATGCATTCACATGTGCAAACACACACACACACACACACACACACACACAGTCAAGGATTGAGGCTTTCTTTCTTTTTCATCTTTCTAGGCACCTTTTTAAATCCCTATTTGTGGAGATCTATTTTCTCCCTGGCTTTTTGTCCAAACATCTCTGGCTGCTTAGCCAGGTAATGCGTCCCGTCTGTGACAGTAACAAGGACGTGCGCTTTGGGAGAGACTGCCTGGAGTGGCCAGAATGACTCCAGGGAGCGAGACAATGGCAGACGTGTAAATCACACAAGAAATATTGAACTTTGGGAACCAGCGAACAATAATATGCCACTTTATTCCACTCCTGCAGGAGGTTTATATATGTTACTGTCACTTTTATACTGTTCTCCACCATTGGTAATTTTCGCTCAATCTAATTTTTATTTCCCAAGGGACTAGCAAGGTTAAAAGTGCTAGAAAACCAATGACTATTTTTTTTTTGGCCAAGGAATAATAAATTAAATTAACCATTGCTGGTGGCCAGCTCTGGTCAGGGCTATTTATATGTAAATAGCTGAAAACCCCACAAGGAATGACGGCAATTATTACATGTTCATTCCAGATGTTGACCATAACAGGAGAGGTCATGAACACAAGTCTGGGAATGAGGGGTAGCATTAGTTTCTGTTCAGCCTGATCTCTGCTTGCTTGGGCTAACGCTCTGTGATCCAAGCATCAGCTAGCCTATCATGCAGTGTTTCCTGCCAGCCTAATGAACGGAGAATGAGAAGACAGTGCTATTCTCAGACTGATAGCAAAAATAGGGATGAGTTAAGCCCTATTGCATTGCCATTGGTTGTCACATTATTTTGGTTTCTACCCAGTGTCCAATCAGTACAGCCTTAGTTTACAGAGTGCATCCTGGATGGATGAAGACTCCTCCTTTATGAACACCCCTCAGGATTGGGGTGTTCCAAAAGGAAGAACAATTACAGGAAGAGCAGCCCTCCCACTAAGGGACATGTTTGTAGAAAACATAGTCCACTAATATTCCAACGTGGTACTTCCAGTTGGATTTCAATGTCAGAGATTATGAAGGATTGTATCAAAGTAGCAAGTGTTAGGGCTAGAGTCCCGTCTGCTATTCTTTTCCTTCTCCTGTACAAAAGGGATGGAACTTTTTAAATGATTACCATTTTAGGTGGGCTGTTCATGACTCTGTGCAACAAAAGCATTTCTGGGTTATCTTCAGAACTTGTAGTTTGTTTCTATGGTCTTGAGCCTACCTGAATTGACTCTTTAAACCAAGCCTCTAAAGACAGGGCACTTAATGGAAAAAGAGCAAGGAAATGTCCACTTGTCCCGGGGAATCCATATAATGGAACCAATTTCCTTTTATGTCTCGATTGCCAGGGAGCTCAGAGATCAAGGCCTTCACTGGAATAAATGTATAAGGTCTTGAGAAGTAAACCTCTGTACTATTTTTTGTCCTGACATTCACTTCTCTCTGAGTTTTAATTTCACATCTCTGAGTTGACACAGTGTATATACTTGGACAATGCATTTTAAAAAAATGATACTGTGACAAGAGTCAACCCACAGAAGGAGTGGACCATATTTTCTCTTGGCTAGAATGTTCTACAGCACACGAGAAGTGGCACTCCTGTTCTTCTCATTCATTCCCCACAACTTCAGGGATGAGATGCTTAAGACAGGAAGCAGTTCTCATTGAACCCAATGGTGTGGCCATCTAGGGGTAAACAGAGTAAAAGATAATAGACATCATAACAAATACAAGGGATAAAGATGCTGTTAAACTCACCTTCCTATTGGATTTGTTGAGGGAGAGTTACCTTCCAGAGACCCTGTGATAGGTGAAAATCCATGAAGTAGCAGCGTTATATTTATATTTATTATTTATATATGTATTTTAAGGCTTTATAAATCTCTCCCACTCTCCTAAAAACTATCCCCACTCTCTTATTAACCATTCCCACACTCTTACAAATACTTCATATGCTCTTAAAACTTTCTACACTCCTTCTTAAAAGTTTTTATTGGGTTTAAGTTACTACATAATTTCACAGTATACATTTTAACTTTCACAATGATAAAATTGTTATTCTACTCTACATAGCTTATGAAGTCTATGAACTTTAACAGTAAAATCATTTCCTCCATTTCGGATGATATGTACATTATTTCCCTTTTGTCTAGCAACATCTGTTCCCTTTTTCACTTATTCTTTCCTTTCCATTCCCACCCGTGAATTGCTTGGTTCACTTTCATCAGTGTTATGTTTGAGCTAACAGTTTTTATAGTTTAAAGTTTTTAGGCAAAAGTAATTAAAATCATAAATAGTATATAAATACCTAATACTGCAAGATCCCACAATGTAGTAAAAACTCTGCAATACAGAATTAGATATATGTTTTTAAAAACCCGTGATGCAGTAAAGCTGCAATAAGTGAACCACACCACTGTATTTCCCCTCATGACATCATGAAATGATGTCAGAAGGTGGATTCTAGCTGTGCAAGAAGCCAGTTTTGTCATCATCCAAATGAGGATGAGCTTTCTTCTTGGACCAACCTGAGGATGAGCCTTCTTTTGGGATAACCACGTCTTTTTCTTTACCCAAACAAGAAGAAAGGCACTTAAGACAACATTCCCCAAAGTAAAATTACTGCCCAAATTGCCTTAAGCACAGAGTCAGTATCACTTAATTGTATAGGCTCTGCACAAATCACACAAGCCAGCCAGGTACATATTCATACAACTTTGCTCATACAGGAAGCTATAAGAGTGTTTATCTCTATACTGGAGAAATTGGTACAAATGAACTGTAGCCACATTCTCCCTTAAATGGTGCATGCTTGTGAGGCTGCGGGGTTTATAAATTAGCTTTTCAGAGAGTTCAATCATAATCGAATACGCTTAATATTCACACATTGTAATTTGAACATTGAAGATCCTGAACAAAGATCACGATCTTGGAAGGTATTAAATTAAAAAAAAATACTCCCCCAGAATTGCATTTATTAGCTCCTGGTTTCTGATTTATGTTTCATTAGCCTGTGGCGATAAGTATGGACCTGTATAAAAGAAAGAGCACGTATCACCATTTTGGAACATTAAATTGAGATTTTTGATGATAACCTATTTTGGGGCTGCTATTAGAGGAGTGCCAGTTTGTACCCACATCCAGTGATTAATCTGTGAAATGTTGTCTCTCTGGTGTGTTATGTTCTTTTCCAAGTCTGCTGCACTTAATCGTCACCGACTAAGTGGGTTGTTAAATAGCAGCGAGAGATGAATCAGTCAAGTATATGTAAATGCTCAGTCTCCAGCATTGTTCTTTGACTTCATTATTTAGGCATTAAATTCCATGCAACACCGGATGTAATTGTCAATACCGAGGGGCTTGATTTGTGGGGGACGAGTTCTCTCTGGCAATTATGGTTTTAGGTTTACAAGCATACCAGAAATCCTTGCGACATGGTAATAGCATTCGCATGGCTTTGGAAGGACATCTTTCAGCAGTATCACAGCTGGCTGTGTTGGGAGCTGACATGCTCATTAGAGAATGGAGAATGGTCTTTGTCATCATGCCTGGAACTGCATGCCCACCCAGCCACCAGTTACACCAAGTGCTTTGGTGTAGAATGCTTATCCTCTGCACCATAAGGCAGTGAACTATTCTCCTCTGGTTACCAGAGTGGTCAGCAAGGAAAATGCATACTAAAATGCACTATGCATAATGTGAAGAGCCAGACTTCCTGGGTTTGAATCCTAACTCTACCACTTCCTAGCTGAGTGACCTTGGGCAAATCATTTATCCTTTTTTATGCCTCAGTCTTCTTATCTGCCAAGGGGGATGATGATGGTGATGGTGGTGGTGGTTTTGTCTTCAGGCTTTCTCAGAGGCAGACACTGATGCTAGGGAATGATTTGGAAGGTTCAGAGAACATGAATGGAGGAGTAGGGAAGTGAGACAGGGAGAGAAGATAGGTTCCTAAGCCAGCCATCCCGGAGGAGACACGAAGAGGAGTGACTCTAAGCGACCCTGGTATACACAGTGTGCCACAGGGTTCAGTTAATGTCACCAGCATTATCATTACTAATAATAGTAAGTGGCAGGGGTCTTAGTCCACTTTGCTTTGTAGTAACATAATACCCAAGGCTGTAAAAGAAGGCTGGAGTTTATTTTGGCTTTCGGTTTTGAACCTTCACATCTGAATGAAGACCTCGTGACATGTCATAGTAGGGTAGGTGGGGTCACATGGTGGGAGCAAGTGAGGAAGAGGCCAAACACATGAAGTGGGCGTGCTTTCTAGTAACCCATCCTCGTGATCACTAATCCAGTCCCTTGAGACCTAACCCACTTCTGAGAGAAGGACATTAATCCCTTCTGTGGGTGGTCTCCTACCATGGCTTATTATTTCCTGTTAGGGAGGTAGAAGCTCTTAAACTTGCCACCACTTCTCAGTGCTCATTGGGGACAAGCTTCTAACACCATGAAGGGCATACAATAGCCCCAGGTGTGTCCAACCAGTTTATTTGACCTGGGGCCTGAGGGAGAAGGAAGGGGGGAAGGGGGAGGGGGAGGGGGTTGAGGGGATGTTACAGGTGCAGTGGAAGCTTCTAAGCAAGCCCTCAGGGGTCCTCACATGTAGTCCTTGCCCCTTGAATGTGGGTGTGGGCTGGGTCTAGTGTCTTGTTTCTGATGAAGATAATACATCCAACGGGAAGAATATTACTTCCAAGATGGGGTTGTAAAACACCCACATCTTCCATCTTGTCATCCTTTGGGTCACTTACTTTCCTTGGTTGGAGCCAGTTGCTCTGACTAGACCAACTTTGCATGGAGAAGGGTGCATCATAAAGAACCGGGGAGTCTTTGAGTGACTGCTGGAGAGCATTTGAGGTCCTAGTACAGAACTCACAGAGAGGCTGAACTCCCCAATGATCCTGCAGCAATGTAGGAAGCAAGTCCTTTCCAACTGAGCCTGAGGTACTGCAGCCCTGGCCAGCATCTTGATATTAGCCTTTCTAGAGACCGAGTTATTTTTTGGACCCCCAATAGTCTTGTTTTTAGGCCCGTGTCTCAGGGTAATTTGTTGTGTAGCAATAGATTACCAATAGAGAAAGTATTAATTTCCTCTGAGGCATCTTCTGCTAATAATCAATAGCAATTGATGGTTTAGGCGCAGGGGATGGTCATTTTTATGCCAGTTTATATAGGCACACCATGTTTGGGCCTGGTTTCTTAATGTCCTGAAAGGAAACTCATTTTTGTGATGTTACCTTAGGAAACATTGATCATTGGCTCAAAAATATCTTAGGCTAAGAGTTTACAGACCTTTTTTGATCCATGAAATGCTTTGTTTAAATCGAATACTATAGAATCAAGTGTTGTTGAAGTCAAACTATGGAACTCAGAAAGACAAGGCGTTACCCTGTTGGGAGAAAAGCTGACTCCTGGAGCCTTTGTAGTTCCTAAAGGTTTGAAGCTACCATCGAGGTCTTATTTATTAGAGGGGAGCCATTGGTGGTGCGATGAAGTAAAGACATACCTAGACTATCCTTATGCTCCAAGGGGAAGCGGGATAGATACTGTGCGCCAGAGTGGCCCTGAAGAAGGAAATCCTACTTTGAGATGTGATACCTTTCAGGAAATGGAATCTATGTTACTTTGTGGCTTTTAGGCAAAATGCTGTCCCAGCAGGCCCTGCTTGCTCTGTCTTATGTTAGAAACCTTCAAATGTTCTTGTCTAGAGCATGAGATCAGAACTCTAAGCCTGAATTTTGAAGAGTTGAATGGCATTCAGGAAGGAATACAGAACAATTAGAAATGACAAGGGTTTGCTTCCCATTTCAAGTGTGAGAAATTTCAGTTTGCGAAGACTGGTGGGAGGGAGAGCTAGCAGAAGGACATTTCAGGTAAGGGAGCATTAAACAGATGGGTAGAACATGTGTTTCCCAAGCGTGTCTGTTGATCAGAGCTACCTGGAGCTAATGTGTAGGAATGGATTTCCAGGTTCCATCCAAGACAGGCTGAATTAGAATCTCAGCAGCAGGCAGAGAATCTTGAGATTGAATAAATGTTTCAGATGATTATCTGATGAATGCAACAGAGGCATTTAATACAGGCATACTAATTCTTGGTTTAATACCATCCTTCTGTTCATTTTGTCCCACCCATGTATCTATCTATCTATCTATCTATCTATCTATCTATCTATCTATCTATCATCCACCTGCCTACTTACCTACCCATCCATTCATCCACCCACCCACCCACCCATTCATCCATCCACCTACCTACCTACCTACCTACCCATCCATCCATCCATCCATCTACCCACCCATCTACCTGCATATCTACCTACCTACCCATCCATCCACCAATCCATCATCCATCAATCCACCTGCCTACCTACCTACCAATTCATTCATTCATCCATCCACTCACCCACCCACCCATCCACCCATCCATCAGCCCATCTATCCATCCACCTAACTACCTACCTACCCATCCATCCATCCATCCATCCATCCATCCATCCATCCATCCATCCACCCACCCACCCATCTACCTACCCATCCATCCACCAATCTATCATCTATCCAATCATCTCAGTCCACCCATCCATCCATCCTCCATTCAATCATCTACTCATCTAGGTATCTATTTAAGCATTTAATTCAGTGTCTAGGGTATATTGGGCACTTTGATGTCTTTCAGGAACTCAAACATATGATCTTCACTTTTCAGGGGACACAAATTAGTTAGGAAAAGGCAAAAAAAGAGCTCTTAACAGTGTGGCATGCATAAAAGGACTCATGATAGAGAAAGTCACAAAAGAGTCTTTTCTTTATACAGACTGTCCCCAAACTTATCTAATTCTGGTCCCCAAATCTTCTTCTTGGTTATCTAGAGTGAACGTTAATGTAATTTAAATATGTCCTTGCACATGACCAAGTCTTAGGAACAGTCCCTTTTATCTGTCTGGTGTAAAGATTTCCAAGGGACATAGCATCCTATGTCCTGGGATTCTAATTAGCGAGCTGGGTGAGACTGGCTGGATTTTATATATCCTTTCCTCACAAAGGACTTGTCTCAGTTTTCCCACTGACAGTGCACTGCTTGAGCAACCAGAAGTAGTACTACCAGCCCCAGGAAATGAGCTCCTTGAGGCCAATGACTTGGCCTCAGCTTCACACAGCTTCCAAAGGGTTTGCAAACAAAGCAAGAGGAAAGTGTGAGGACCAGGGTGGGTTTTTTTTTCTCTATCCCTCTTGAATCCCACTGTCTTCAGATGATGACTATCTCTGCTGGGCAGATTTGCTTTGTAAATTAAGGCTTCAAGTAGCTTTTCTTCCCCTTGCTCCTTCATCAAACCAGGAATTAGACATATTTGCAATCAAATAAAGTGTGAGGGCTCTTGAGGGGTTGGAATTCTGACAACTCTGGGATTTGGATGTATAGAAGTGGTAGCCTTGGCCAGATGGCTTTTCTTGCGGGACCAGGTGCTGAAGCTAGTGATGACTGATGTAGCAGTAGATAAGAGAGACAGGTCCTGGCCCTCCACACTTGAGAGTCCAGAGGCGAGAGAGATTTTAGTAAGTGCAAGGATGGAGAAGGGATACCGTGAGGAAATTTAGTGAATTATTTGCTCTATAAGAAAGGTAGGTGCAGGGGATATATTAGCGATCAATGGAGACAAAACCCACTGTCTTTGCTTTATTTCCGTTTCTGGGTTTGTATGGGAGGCATGTGCCACGGGTTTCTTTTATTTTGTGAATTAGAATGTATTAATTGTCCAGAGAGGCTTATTGTGACGTATCACAAATGATGTGCTTGGATCAAATTTCCATACTCTTTTTTTATCCTTTCCTCCATTTTTATACAATCTTTAATAATGGCTTCCTTTATTTTATTTTCATGCATGCATGTAAAATACTTTGGTCCTAGTCACCTCCCCATTACCTTCTCCCTTTGCCTTACCCACTGTTGTTTTGCCTCCCCTGTCCCCCACCCCTCTCTAAAAAAAAAGCCCAAGCTTTATGCTCACACCATTCATTTGGTTGTTTTTGGTCTAGGTTGCACATTCGAGAAAACATAGTATTTGTTTTTCTGAATCTGGCTTATTTTGCTTCACATGATAATAATGTTTACTTTCACCCATTTTCTTGCAAAAGACAAAAATCTCATTCTTTTGATGGCTGAATAATACCCCATTGTCCGATGTATTCTCGTTTTTTGTTTGGTTGGGTTTTTTTTTTGCCGGTCCTGGGGCTTGAACTCAAGGCCTGAGCACTGTCCCTGGCTTCTTTTTGCTCAAGGCTAACACTCAACCACTTGAGCTACAGCACCACTTCCTGCTGGTGCTGAGGAATTGAACCCAGGGCTTCATATATACAAGGCGAGCACTTTACCACTAGGCCATATTCCCAGGGTATTCTCCTTTTTTGGATGGCTGGTGGTTTGGGAAACTAAGGCTTGGAGAGAAGAATGCTGTGTGTATATGTGGGTGCAAAGACTGGGATGCCACCACCCAAACAGCTAGGATTATAGGTGTGAGTCACCAAGCCTGGTTTCAGTTTTTTCTTCACACACACACACACACACACACACACACACACACACACACACACACACACACACACACTCTCCATGGAAGTATAATGTACATCCTGAGAAGTATGTCGACGTCAGTGGGCAGCTTAGTACAGTTTGGCAAACTCAACACCCACAAGTCACCGTTATGCACTGGAGGAAACAGAGCACTTTAAAAGCTTTCAAACCAAATCCCAGGATTCACGATTCCTCTGGACTGTCTCACGGTCAGTACTCCAAAGTGAGCAGCCAATCCCACCTCAGTCCACCAGCCCCGGGATGCAGAGCGCTGCTTTCCTAAGGGCCCCAGTTCATTCCACACATCTCCCTGAGCTCCACAGCCTCTGTCTGGGTTCTGACCATCTGCAGCTCACCTGATACACCCAGAAACAATCACTAGAAGGAGGGGGATGTGTTTGTGGAGTTTCTTGTTTGTTTTCTTCTGGCTAAGGACAACTGCCTCTCAGAGGTTTCTTTTTAGTCAACTTCACCCAAAACCTGTAGATTACACATCATCTTTCTCTTGTTCATGGCAGGAAGAAGTGCTGTCAGTACCCGAAGTTTCTAGCACAAGCCCTGGAGCTTTGGGGCACCCAAAAGGAGCAGACAGATGACGAATGGGGTCTTTTCATGTGTTTTTGGTTTTGTTGAGGGAGTCAAAGATTCTTTGGTGGCCTAAGGACAAAGTATTGGCTTTTGTGGTTTCTTCTCTTGAGATCTGAAGATCCTTTCCTGGGATGTGGGCCCTACAGATGGTGTGTGCCATAGTCTTAATGTTTGCCTCCTGTTCCTTCATTCACAGGTTGAAACAGTCCCAGTTGGACAGCATTGAGAGGTAGGCTTGAGAGACTGATTAGGCTTGTGAACAGGGAACAGAGTTTGCACCTGTTTGCTCTTCTGACCTGTGAGAACACAGAGAGAAGGCACCATCTATGGAAGGTGAGGTGAGCCCTTGCTGTCCACCAAATCCACTGGGGCCTTGATTTTGACTCCCCAGTTGCCACACCCATGAGTGCTAAATTCCTGCTGTTTATGCACACCAGCATGTAGCGTTTTGTTTCAGCATTCTGAACGGCCTTAGTGAAGAACACAGGCCCTGTCACCAGGCAGGCCTGGGTTCCGATCTCATCTCTGACCCCTACCAGGTGTGTTCACTTGGCAAGTTTCTTCATTTCTCAGTTTTTCTCACCTGTAAAACGGGTGAGAGGTGCTATTTCAAAGGGCATCTGTGAAGATTAAGTAAAATAATCCCCCTGAAGCCTTTGGCACAGTGGTCTTACCATCACCACAATAATCATTATTATCAAGGAGAAGATGATCATTGCCACTAGAAGAATATTAAAAAATTACATTTTACTCTTATGACTGCTGTAGCCATTTGATAAAACTGAGATCCAAATTCCATGGCAGGTCCAGGGTTGGGGGTGTTAGGCCCGCCTCTGAGGCCCTTTTACCTGGTTCCTCCTCTCCCCCCTCGGGCAAACCCAGCCTCTTTCCTGGCCCGGCGGTCACAGATGGCAGCTCTGATGAACAGCACGGGCAGCTGCCAGCTTGAGAGGGCCTAGAGGGCCCTCTGTGCGGGGTGTCATTTCGTCAGGTGACCTCCAAAGCCGGCTTTTCCAGCTGACATCCGGCCTCCAGAAGAGCAGCATTAAGGAGTTAATGGACCTTGGCAGAGGCGATGGACCATCTGGTCTTAATTACCCAAAGTGCATGGGCTGCAGGTAGGTGGACGTGGGGGCAGCCGGGCAGGCCTGGAGTCCGGAGGCCCTCACCTTCCCTTCCCTCTGTGCCTCTACCTCTGGGGCTTCTGTCCTGGAGCCCCAAGGGAGCAACAGCAAAGACGGGGGCAGGGAATGAGGGTGGGGTATCTTAGGGTTGGCTCTGAAGAGATGGATTCCAGGGCAAATGACTCCTCAGGGTGTGTTCTCAGGGAAAAGGAAAAGGCGGGCAACACAATGAAACAGAGGGAGTTGAGCAGGGGTGAGGATAGTTCCTCGTGGGGCTTTGGGGCTGGAAGTGTAGCTGCATTTGTCTCTCCCAGATGCAGTTCTGGGGTAGGATTATACTTCTTAGCCAACTCTGGAAGCACCTGGGAAGACATGCATCTCAGGAAGGAAATGTGGAACTCAGAGGAGTGGGGCAGAGAGGCCAAGTGGGGAGCAGGAATCCCCCCTGGAACGAAGCCAAGCCTGTCTGCTGCTTTTGTCCTGGCAGGAAGCCGGCCACATCCCCTGGACCCAGGGCCCTGGGCCCCGTCAAGCTGTTCCTGTTTCCCTCCAATGCAGTCATCGGCTCAGGGAACAGACTCAGCCCTCGGATGTGGGTTTGAGTCATGGCTTTTCCACCTGCCTGCTAGATGACCTTGGGAAAGGTTCTTGATCTTTCTGTGTGTCGGTAACATGGAAACACTAGTGTTTTCTGTATTTTAGAGTCCTGTGAAGGTTTGAAGAGGGGTGTGTGTGTGTGTGTGTGTGTGTGTGTGTGTGTATGTGTGTGTGTGTGTGTGATACTCAGAGTACTGCCTGGCCTTTACTAGCTGCTTAATGGATGGTGTGTGAGAAGGAAGAATGGATTTCCATCCTCTTCCTCTTCTATCCCCTCCTCTTCTTCCTTCGTCTTCCCTTCTCTCTCCTTCCCCATTTCCTCTTTCTCTTTCCTCCTGCTCCTCTTCCTCCTCTACCTCTACCCTCTCCTTCTCTTCCTGTAGGTGCTCCAGCAAACTTAGGGACTTGGTTTGGAGTGAGGAGCAGTTTGGCACAGAGGAGGACCCCAAACATCATGCTCTGCTGTTTCTCAGCCAGTCACATAAGAATCCTTGTTTGTATATGTTGTGCTATATCTTCCAACTAGGCCAGCCCACCTGTACTTCATTAAACATCTTGGAAGAGCAGAAAATAGAAAATTAGGCAGCCTGAGGTTGTGTACAAGCTCTGTGGCCTTGGGGGACTCACTCACCCTCTCTGAGACTCTGTTTTCTCATCCACAAAACAGCCACCATCAGTGATATGGGAAGTTAAGTGAGATTTCATCCTAGACTCCATGCATGGTGGTTATCCAGTCTGTACCTGCCTGGTGTTCTGGCATAGCTATGGCCTGAAAATGACTTTCTTCCTTTAAATGCTGCTTGGTTTGGATCTGAAGGGGGTTCAGCCACTTCTTGACTTAGGGCATGGAATGACTTATGTATCTCTTGCCCCAGGTGGTCACAGTTTTCATGCCCTTAGATGCTAGGCCAGGAGGTCCAGGTCTTTGCTACATGATGCTTTTGTCTGAATCTTTACAGGCTTGTGCTGCTTGTGCTGAGGTATAGGAAAGACCTAGGTTCAAATCTTGCTGCTCATCTTTATTAGCTGTGTGCTTAATCCTTAGGTCCATTGATAATCTCCTGTGAGCATCATTGTGAAGATGAAATTAGATAACCCTTTTAGCCCAAGGCCTGTGCCCCAGGAGAGGAGAGCTAATGACAAACATGGCCTTTAATGAGACAGAAGGAGAAGCTCATCTTAGTGACTGTCTGCTGAAGACATCCAGACCTTTTTAGGAGTCCTAAAGAGTTAATTCGATAGGCAGAGCTACCCCTGTCACTTCCATTCTGCAGCTCCAAATCTTGACTTCGGGGTCAGCTGTCTGGCCCATGCTGGGGTGTGTGAGATGGGTCCAATTATGAAGGAGCAGGTGTGTGTCCCCTGACTGTGGCAGGGTTTGATGCCTAGGCTCCCTGTGGTCTGACAGAGATGGTATTTGGAGATGAATTTCAGCTTTGTGAGTGGAGTGCTAGGAGCCTTGGCTGATCCTGTGGCTTGATTGTAAATTCACTGTAGACTCTTTGAGCAATTCCAAACATGACGGACCTCCCCGTGACTGGCAGGGGGTGACATTGGGCTCCGCAACAGCTGTTTCCAGCGTTCTGATCTCTACTCCTCTGGTGGCATAGTGCATCCCCATCTACTTCAAAGCCAAACGTGGACATGTGGCTTTCTGTGGTCCCAGGCACCCTGTGGGTATGTGAACAGGAAGTGGTGCTTGCTGCATCCTGTCCAGAACACTGGCTTGCTTATTGCTTGAGTCTACCAGTGTTCCCTGAGAGAGAGACTTGATTCATGGGCGATGAGGCCAGAGAATCTGCCTGGTTTTGCTCACTACCTTAGTCTCAGGTGTAGTACAGCACCTGACATACTCGGATGGTTGATGTATTTCTTGGAAGAAGCAAGAGGAGGGAGCTGTGGAGACACCAGCCTCAGCCTGTTTGATCCTGGCTTTGACATTCACCACTTGTGTGGGCCTGGAGGTTAATCTAGCCCTTATGACCCTTGGTTTTGTTTTCTCATTGTTGAAATGGAAATGCCATTCCTGTAATGTTGCTGTAGGATTTATTACAAGAGTGTGAACGTTTCTGGCTTATCTTCGTCACCCAAACAGAACCCTCTCTATTTTGCCTTAAACAAGGAAGGAAGAAAGGGATGGAGAGGAGGGAGGGCACTGAGCCCATGTAAGTACTTCTTCTACAAGAAGGCTATGGTAGGAAGGAACAGATAAGTACTGGGAAAGGAACCCCTGTGAGTGGTGACATCCCCCAGAGGAAAAATGGGAATGGACAAGGCAGGTCTCTCCATTTTCTCTTCCACTTCCTCTCCCTCCCCAGTTTCTCTCTCCTCTTTCTCTCCTCTGAGAGAGCTAATTCAGATGGTATAAACATCCCCAAATATTTGAGCAGAAGCTATAACTAGTGTGCTTTTAATTACCCCGCCAATAAAGACTCCTGGGCAGAATGGTCTTCCATGCACAGTGATGTTTTGCAATGTTTTTAGTAATTGGGTTAAGATAATTTATTAGAGTACTGACTGGATGTGTTTCAATAATTGCTAAGACGAGAGTATTAGCCTTTCCTCCCTGCATGCAAATCACTCCCCAATGGGCTGAAGCTTTGGAGAATATTGTTCTGAATATGCAGATCACTTGGAGACAAATTCGGAATGCTGACCGTAGCACCTACGTGAGCATTTATTTTAAATTGCACTTGGAAGTCCCCTGAACTTTGAGGCCCGTGCTGGGGGCTTGTTTTGTTGGTGAGGTCGCAGGCTATGGTGGGTTGACCCACGAACATTTCTATTGAAATTATAGGAAACCCATGTGCAGAGGCAAGGCAAGAAGAGTGAGCGAGTGGTCACCAAGGTCATTGGAAGCATGAGAGGCATCATTAATGGCAAAAGCAGATTTCCCCACCTATCTGTTTTCTGTACTGAGCCTCATGGGTAGGAAACCATCTAGCCCTGTTCAAGAAAAATAATCAGCAGATGTATTAAATGAGGGCTGGAGAGGATGAGAGTCTTGCAACCAGCAACTAAAGGTCATAGGCTTCCTAAGGCTGATGTGGTTTACCTGGTGCTAACACAGTCATGTGGTAACAATAGGAGTGGCTGTGTGAGTGGCCACAGAGCCAGACAGGCTCCTAAGCAGGGGATCCCTGAGTCACAATGAATGTTATTCATTTACTCCTCACAGCTCCACAGTGGGGAGGGTTAGTCTTATCCCCAGGATGAATCTGGGTCTTGGAGAAATGAAACATGTTGCTTGGCTAAGATCTTCCTTCTGGGTGATGGAATTTGAGCCAAGTTCAGCAGCTAGGCTCTGTTACAGCCACCATGCCTGAAACCTTCACCGTGAGAAGAAAGCATGAGCCTTTGCATTCATGTGCTTATCAGATTGCAGACCTGCTTACTAAGGTATGGGTATGTGTGGGCACTCGGATCTGGAGATCAAGGACTTAGGAGCAGAGACTGTGGGTCTCTAACTAGTGGTGCACTTGGTGTTGCTGAGCAGCCTGAGTGACTTAGGTGGGGGTGGCTGAGAAGGTGATTCACACACACACGCACACACACACACACACATATTGCTGATCCTGGGGCTTAAACTCTGGGCCTAGGCACTGTTCTGGAGCTAGGCTAGTGCTCTACCACTTAAGACACAGCTCTCTTTCTGGCTTTTTTGATGTTTACTTGCAGATAAGAGTTTCATGGACTTTCCTGCCTGGGCTGGCTTCTAACTGTAATCCTCAAACCTCAGCCTTCTGAGTAGATAGGATTTCCGGCGTGAGCCATGGGTGCCTGGCTGTGCTGGACAGACTTTAAGTGGGAGTGGCTGAGTGATAGCTTTAAGTGGGAGCTTAAAGGCATTCTGAGTGTGAGGCAGACAGATTACAGAAGAGAGTTGCAGATCCAGAAAATACTTGTGACCTTTATGTTCCTCATTCATGACTGGCAATAACACTGTCTTCAAAGGTGCTAACTACATGCTGAATATATAATGCTTAAGTGGTCCATTAATGTTTCTCCCATGTGCCCATGGCAATTAAGTACACAAAAATTTCAAAAGAGCTATAACTTGTTACCACTACTTGGAAAATCATTCAACTCACATCTCCATGCAGCAAAGCAAGCCTTTATAACTATATTCCCAACCCAGGAAGAAAAAGTAAGGGATGGTATTTAACTATAGAGCTACAATAAAGAAACAAGAATCCCCATAATGAATTAGCTCATTAATTGCCAAGTAGACAGAATCTACCTTTCTTCTTCTCCTTTGAGATCTCTTAGAGCTGCTGAGTATAGGAATGCTCATGGAAGGCTGAGAAGGAGACAAGGATGAGTTATTATTCAGAGTCCCTATTCTCCCCATCACACTTGGCCTTATAGCTCCTCCTGCCACCTCACAATCGTGCAGAACAGGAGAAGGAGACACAATGAAGTTCATTGTGCTGGTAGATAATGGGGCTCAAAGAGGAAAGTGACAGTCTCCCACCCACAGAGTGTAGTGGTAGAGCTAAGCTGCACACCTAAGTCTTCTGACTTTGGATCCTTGGCATGTTTCCTGTTCTACCCAGGAATCTGGGTGGAAAGTAGTGGGTCCTAAGTTGATAACTGTCACAATTCCATTATCACCCCCAGTGTTGCCTCCAAGGGGTGGCTTTATGAGCTGCATGGCTTCCTTTGTGGTGTGGGCTTTCCCCGAGAGGGAGGGAACTGCATGTGGATCCCATCGGCACTTCTCAGCAAAGAGGGTTGTCTGTATAATAAGAGGCAGTTCTAGCGTCTCCCAAAGTTTCAGAATGGATAATAAATGAGGGAGAGAACATTCTTTGCTATGTAATTAATGGAGATTGACCATTTTTAAGCTTCCTCTGGGAGATTTTCCCTGTCAAATGAATGTGGATGGGCCCCGAGAGGGAGAATATCACAACGGCTCCAGTATACACTTCTTCATTAGGCAGAGGCTGGAGGTTGTATTCTCAATCACGTCTTCCGATGGCTTTGATCTCTGATGACAGTGTTAACTCTATTTGCTCCTTGGTATCACTCTGGTATTTTAAAATAGTCTTTTAAGATAGCCTTGCTAATTATTTTGCTGGAAGTTTAATTAAATCTTGTCTCAGAGGAATAGGCTGTCTTGGGGTATGACTGCTAAACATAACTCAAATTGCTGAGCAAAGAGGAGGCAGAGTAGACAGATAATGCTTAGGAAGAATGATGCAGAAGCTAGATCTCCATGCTGAAGGACACAAGGTCTCCTCAACTTCAAATCCCTTTGTTTGAACAATGTGAAAGTTCCATAATGTGTGTGTGTGTGTGTGTGTGTGTGTGTGTGTGTGTGTGTGTGTGCCTGCTTTGATTTTTACATTTAGGACCAGCTGTGTTTATTGGAAATAAAAAGAAAAGTTGATGTTTTTGGCTTGCTCTACTCTGGGGCCCTGGACATGGTTGCTGTTTCTTCATGGGGTTCATGGCACACTTGTAATCTCAGCACTTGGGAAATAGAAACAGAAGGATATTGAATGCAGGGCCAACTTCAGCATACATAGAGTTACAGGTCAAGTTGGGTTTGTGTCTGCAATCTTAGCTACTCAGGAGGCTGAGATTAGGAGGTTAGTGGTTCAAATCTAGCCCAGGCCAAACAAAAACTTGCAAGACTCTATCCCAACAAATAAAACAAGCTGGGCATGGTGGTAACATATTTGTCATCCCAGATACATGGAAAGTGTAAATAGGATCACAATGTAGGCCAGCGGGGCTAATAGTGAGACCCTACTGGACAAGTAGCAAAAGCAAAAAGGCCTTTGTAAAGGCTTGAAGGTATAGTGTCTGTGTAGTAAGTTTGAGGTTCTGAGTTCAAACACTGAGAGAGAGAGAGAGAGAGAGAGAGAGAGAGAGAGAGAGAGAGAGATAGTAGTTCAAGGTCAGCCTGGACTATATAGTGAGACTTTTGTCTCAAAAACAAATAACAACAACAATCGAAAAAGATACAAGGAAAAAAGATGTTTATGGTTATGTGTTATGTTTATGGTTATGCAGAGAGGTATGGGTATTACATACATATAGAAAGTTAGATATCTAAGAAGATTCATTATGAAGCTTGTCATAGCTAAATTTGTAAAACAACCTCTCAAAAGAATGAAGTAAGATCAAAGACGTGATATGCAATGATCTCAAACATATGTTGCAGACAGAAAGAAAATGATTGGCAAACTTCCTTAAAAGGCCAGGTAATAGCTAATTTAGACTTTTGGGTTGTGTGGTCTCTGCTTTTGCCATGGGAAAGCAGCCATAGACATAGGTAAAGGAAGGGGCATGGCTATATCCCAGTAAGACTTATACATGTTTATATATATTGTGTCATACATATTTATGTTATGTTATACATATTAAAATTTGGATTTCAAATATTTTTCATAAAATGTTTATCACAAAAAATGTATTTTTCGCAAAATACCTTTTGTTTTTCCTCTAGGAACCACTGAAAAAGATGTCACTTCCTCTTTTGGTTCATAGAAACATATGTGAAAGGGTGTTTGCATACCTACATTCATAGTAGAATTATTCACAGGAGCTAAAATGTGGAAACAATTCAGGTGTTCATTGATGGGCAAATGGATATTCCCAATGGGAATTAAAAAAAGAATTCTGGCACATGCTATAATATGAAATAAACTTGATGATGCTATGTTAAGTGAAATAAGTCAAACACAAAAAGACAACTGCTGCATGATTCTTCTTGTACAAATACTAAAAGCGGTGAAATGGCGAGAGGCAGAAGTAGCGAGGTAGTTTCTGGGGCATGGAGTATAATGATTTATTAGGTAATAGGCGGAGGCTGCCCATTGTACAATCCTCTTGAATTTACAAGCTGAGAGCTGTGGAGGTGGATGGTGGTAATAGTATTTAATATGTTCAAGTCCATCGAACTACTCAACACTTAGAAATAGTCAAGATGCTCAGCTTCCTGTTACCTATATTTTAGCACAAGTTTAAGTAGGAAAAATACAGAAAGGAAACAAAACAATAAAAACCACAAGGCAGGCTTGATTTGGGCTGTGAACCATAGTTTGCAGACCTCTTGCATTGGATGTGGCCACTTGTGTCCAAATACAAATACTCAACACACCACAAGTATGGGGTTTTAAAATACCTCTTGGCAGTTAATTGTTCCTTCAGAAGTAGTTTCTTTCTCTAGCAATAGCAGGCCCACAGTCCTGGGGGGAAGAGAGCTCCATGGAGTGAAACAGAGATCTTCATTCAATGCTGAATTTCAAAGGTGATTTAAAAAAATTCTTCAAGAAATAGAAACACGATTATCTTCAAAGCCAAACTTCATTAATAAATAGAGATGCTTTTTTTCTCATTTTAAGTTTCCAAAGAACTTTTTGCACACCAGGAAGCCAGCGTGGCTATCTTACACCATAGAGTCTCATATAAAAGCCTCAGGGCCAGGTCTTAAATGTGCTAGAGGAAGCCCCTCTGGCCCTTGGTAGATCAGTGAAGGAGGAAAGAAGGAAGGAAGGAGGAAAAAGGAAGGAAGGAAGATGTAAGAAGGAAGGGAGGAAGGAAAGAAGGCATTAGAAAGAAAGGAGAAAGGAAGGAACAAAGGAATGAAGGAAGGAAGGAAGGGAGGAGGGTGTAAGAAGAAAGGGAGGAAGGAAAGAAGGCATAAGAAGGAAGGGAGGAAGGAAGAAACAAAGGAATGAAGGAAGGAACGAAGGAAGGAATGAAGGATTGAAAGATGTGTATCATGGTTGCCTTTCCATGAAGGAACTGGAAAATGGTGCCAGGAATTGACATAGAAGTCTGGAGGCCTTTCAGAGCATGTTGAGGCACCAGCCTCATCTGCAAGGTAGAGGGAGCATTTTTACATTACTTACTTTTAGATACACCTGCAGGGCAGGTGATTCTCCACCACAGTTCTCCCAGGTGCCTAGAGTCTCCTTTGTCAGTTCAAATCCAACCTGTTTGTTCAATGTGTGTGTCCTGTTGTGTAGGAGGTAGGATGCTCTTGCTTTGTTGGTCTTTGCCTCATGTTCTGACTCCCAGTTTGGAAGGAAATGACATTGAGGCGGCCACTTGAAAGTCATTTGTTTCTGGGATGTACTACAGTGAAAGTTTCCCTCTTCTTCAGTGATCACAGGACAGTGAGGGACGGATGAGAATGTGGTAGAAGACATTGGTCATGAGGAATATGTATTAATTGCCTATTATCATGATGGTAATTGCCATTCTATTACGAAATTGCTAGTAAGGAAGGAAAATTGACTTGTCTTTGCTGAAATTAGACTCATTTATTTCCCCGGGTGGTTGCTGCTTTGGGACATTCCCAATGAAGCCACCAGCAAAAAGGAGTTCCCACTGGACATTTAGGCTTTGGGCTATCAAGGGATGCCTTCCCATACGAAAGACATATCAACAGAGCTTATGTGTGGCTTGGGAAAGATAACTGGAAAGAGTTACAGGGGAACTACAAGTACTCTCTAAGGTAACAAGCACCACTCTTTTAGTTCTAGTAATATTAGAGATGTATTCAGCTCCAAGTAACAGAAAAACTCAGTAAGATTTAATCACGCTTTTTTTTTTCATATGTCAAAAAAATCTGAAGACATTTGATAACCCAAGTTGTTCTAGTGGCTCAATAACAATGGACCAGCACTTTATTTTATTTTTGTCTGTTGTGGAGTTTGACCACAGGGACTGGGCATTGTCCCTAAACTCTTCTGCTCAAGGCTAATGCTCTACCACTTTGAACCATAGCTCTTCTTCTCCCTTTTAAGTGGTTCATTTGAGATAAGAGTCTCATGGGGACTTCCCGCCCTCCCCCCATATGACTTTGAACTGTAATCCTCAGATTGCCATCCTCAGTGGCTTGAGCCACTGGTGCCTAGTGGCACCTTATATTATTTTTGTGATTTTTTTTCTCCATAGCCACAAAATGGCTTTGGTGTTAAATTGTGGGTAACCAACAGCCATTTAAATCTCCCTTTCTTCTTGCCACATTCATTAAGCAGCTGGGAACACGTATATCCTTGTAGCAAGGTATGGGATCTTAAGTGAATAGGTGAGAGGAAGAGGTGACTCTGAGAAATATTTCTGTGCCCCTAATCAAAGGCACAGAGCAACTGGCACGGTTCCTGGTTTCTTCTTTCTGATTTATGGCATTTGGAAGTCCTAAGGGTTGCAATGGCTAATGATTCTAGCATTATTCTCCTAAGTAAAGAGTTGACTTTTTACCTCAGCTCCGAATTCTTAGTCATGTCTCAGTGTTCCTCTGTTCAGGACATGTTTGCTGAGGACTTCTTGTGTGCAAGGGAGAAGTTCTGGTCGTGAGGTGACATCATAGACATCATGGTACCTGGGTGGGTGAGGGAGGTCATACTGCCAGAGTTAAATAGAGTCACGATGGAAGTGCTTGTTGTGCCATCCTGTGTCACCTCCATCGTGGCTCTGGTTATCAACTTGATTGGATTGGAGAAGCACCTGGAAGATGAAGAAAGCAGCTTTTCTGAGTTTATGAGGCATTTCCGGAGAGGGCTCATTAAGGGGCGGGAGCATCCCATAGGCCAGGGTCAGATGGAAAATAAAGAGGGAGACAGGAAGAGGAAGTTGGCTGACAGGGACACTTTCTGTTTCCTGGCCACCATGAGGTAAGCAGCTCTGTTCTGCCACACCTTTCCTCCAGGATGCTCTGCCACGCCCCAGCCCTGAAATAACAGAGCTAAGAGATCATGAGTTGAATGCTCCGAAGCCAAGAAAATCCTCCCTCCTTTCACATGGTATGCTCTTGTCACAAAGGAAAAGGCATCTGACAAACAAAGTCACTTTTCTTCTAATTTTAGAATGTTTTATTTTAGATTTCCTATGCTACTCAAAAATAAAGCTTTCTTGAGACATATAATTTATGTATCAAAAAATCGCTCCTCTAAAATGCCTAATTCAATGAGTTTTAGTGAATTTACAGCATTTCTGTCATCACATGGTGTCCCCTTGTGCTCACCTGCCATCTATATGGTTCCTCCGCCCATCCTCCAAACCTTCCCCCTCCCCTCCAGCTGTGTCCTGTCTCTTACGAAAACATGCAGTCTCCTTGGCATTTTATGTCTCTCATGTTGCTTGTTCTGAGATTTCCCCTTGTAGTAGGTATTCCTCATTTTCTCCTTTGTTCTACTCACTGAATCACATTCTCAGTGTGACTATTGTTTATGTTTACTTATTGTTTAAAAAGTATTTTTATCTCCATTTGATGAGTGTATGGCTTATGTCCAGGTTTTGGTTATTTTGAATGACCTTGCTGTGAGTATCTACTTAAGGCTTTCTGGGAGGAGTTCTTCTCTCTCCAGGGTAGGTAGCCAGGCATGATATTGAGTCCTTTCTGTACCTGTAAATGTATTAGAAGTGGCAGAACTATTTCTTGTGGATATAAGACCTTCCTATTGCATTTCACATATAGTGATGTACAAGGGGGCCCCTTTCCCATGGTGCCTTGCTCCTGAAGATAGTTGAAAGTCCAAAGTGAAAGCCCGGCTCTGACTTTCCACAGCCTGGCCTCAGTCTCTGCCTCACTCTGAGCCGGCTTAGATGGCTTGAGAACAACTACTTCCATTTTTATCAAGTTTCCTACTTGGGAGAATGTTAAGTGACAACACTTGCTTTGTAGGGCGGTTGCGAAAAATGTCAGATTATGGGCTCAGTGTCTGTCAATTTCTGCCTTTATTCTTAATCTGATAAGTAAATCTTGTGTTTATTTTGTGACTTAGAAAGAAAATCTTGTTTTACCTGTGGTCAGATTTTAAAAGAAATAATACTTCGGTCCAGCAAGTTAGCACAATGTGCTCCATTTGAGAGACAGTGTCATGTAAACTTTTAGTTGTAAAAAACATAAAGGGTGGGACAGTTGGGAATGTGGCCTAGTGGTCGGAGTGCTTGCCTTGTGTACATGAAGCCCTGGGTTTGATTCTTCAGCACCACATGTATAGAAAAAGCCAGAAGTGGCGCTGTGGCTCAAGTGGTAGAGTGCTAGCCTTGAGCAAAAAGAAGCCAGGGACAGTGCTCAGGCCCTGAGTCCAAGCCCCAGGACTGGCAAAAAACAAAAACAAAACAAAACAAAAATAAATAAAAAGGATGAACTGGTTGGGATCTTTTTTGGAAATAAAGTCCATAGCTTTGTATTTACACCTGGCCCCAATTCCTCCATGTCTCTAGCCATATTCTTAGAGGTTTGTTTTTGTCTTCCTGCTTTTCTGTCGCTAGGGTCAGAGGACCTGGGGGCTGTGCTCTGCTTCTCAGGTTCATTATCCCAGCACAGTTTCCCCTCTGTGCCAGGTGGCAGCATGAGAGCCATCTGCCTCTTGAGGTCTCTGTGGGTCTCTGCCCCGGGCCTGACCCTGGATTACACAGGAATCCCATTGTACCTGCCTGTGAATGAGCTACGAGGCAGTTAGAAAGTGCTCACCACACAGCTCCGGAAACAGAACATCCTGCCACCTAGTCATTTGCATTAAGTGAACATCTTCAGTGAAAATAAACAACAACAAAAAGGTGAAATGCAATTTGCAAGTTGCTTAGCATTTGTGTTGACTTTCTACTTGATTTCAAATGCCACCTTGTAATGAGAGCACCATTCCCTCCTTCCCTCCCTCCCTTCCTGCCTGCCTCTTCCTCCTCCTTCTTGTCTTTCTCCTCACCTCTTTCCTTCTCTGCTTGCTGGACTTGACAATGATGATGAGATCCAAGTCAACTATTACAAGGCTGGGGGCACGCTCTCTCTTCTGTCATATAGGGTTTCTGCAACTTGACCTGTTCAAGAATCTCATCTTTGGGAAACATAAAAGTGCCAGGGCTAAGTGTCTCTGATGGGGAGAGAAGGGGGCCAAGGCGTTGGCCCCTCATGCAGGGTTTATACTGTATTAACCTCAAGTCTGTGCAGCAAATGAGATCCTTTCTTTCCATCCCATGAGCGCATTGTTCTCATACATTTCCCCAGTTAAAGAACTTTTCAGTATGCTGTGCATGCTAGGCAGGTGCTATACCACTGAGGCACATCCCCAGACCTTTATTTTTATGTGTGTGGAACTAGAGATTGAACTCAAGGCCTTGAACTTGTTAAGCAAGTGCTCTACCACTTGAGCCACACCTCCAGCCCCTTTTCTTGTTGCTTAATTTTGAGATGGGGGTCTTCTTGCTCTGTGATTGGCCTAGCCTGGACGATTGTGGCCTGGTAGCTGGGATATTAGGTGTGCATCACCGAGCCTAGGCATTGGTTGGGTGGAGTCCCAGTGAACTGCTCTGTGGTGGTTTGTCATAGCTGGCCCAAGCCCAGCTATGGCACAGTGCCATGCTGAAGTGCCATGGTAATTTGTAACAGTCGTAGCAACGTGGAGGGCGAAGATGGGCTGCTCTGGATGGAACATTCCTGATGGCAGTGTCCATCACCCATATTTTGTAGAAGAGGAGACTGTCCCTGTGAGAACACATTTGCGACAGAACCAAGATGCACACAGTTTGAGCATCCGGTTTGCTCCTCTAACCACTCATTTCTCAGGTTGTTTTTTTTTTTTCACTGTTTAAGGAATTTTATTAAAGCAAGAATTTTATAATCCAAATTACGTTTCCTCGCACAGTTATCAATTCTGTTACTTAGAACTGACATCCTGAGCTATTCCACAGTAAAGAATTACAAAATTAAAGAAAGGAATGCTTTAAATTTTTGTACTTTGCTGAAAATTCTTTTTCCCAGGGTCTATAAAACATTAATTTGTTTTTATATTTTACTATTTTTTGTAGGTTTTTTTTTTTTTTAAATCAAGTAATCTAGGACTAGCACTGTTTGCTAGACCTGGCATTTGCTCGGTACATAAGGTTCAAAGTTTCCTTTCCTTTTTTTAAAATTTATTTTATATTTTGCAATTTTTTTCATAATATTTAAGTTTTTCGATGTTTAGATATTTTTCTTTGGTGAAGCACGAGTTTCTTTTCATGGTCCCTCATTTCTCAGGTTTGTAGGGTGTTTTCCAGAACCTTCTGCTGCACTTTGGATTGCTCACACCCACTTGCGTTTTATCTCACTATGTGGCCTTGGGGGTTGATGCCCGCTAATCACAGTCTCCTGGAGAAAAGGAATTGAAGGGGGCCTAGATGGCAAAGGTAACAAACATGCAGAGTGGTAAATTAAAAGAGGGACCTGGGGGGAGGTGAGAGGGAGAGAAGAGCCTGAGCCTCTTACCTTCCTGCCACACGTGAACTCTGCCATGCCAACCTCTGTTTTATAAGCTCGGTGCGTCTTATCACTGCCTTTGACACGTGCATTGATCATTCCTTAAACTGTGCTCCAGAAGCCTTCTCTCTTCTCTCTGGGCACCAGCGCTCTGGTCCCCTCGGCTCCCTTCCCCCTTTTTTGTTGACATTGACATTCGACATGGTGAAGGCGGCTTTCAAAAAAGGCATGTTTTAAAATAACTTTTCTTCCAGGAACAGGCTGGGGAGGGGGTTGCACATCTATGCTTGGGTGGGTATCTGAGGAAAATCCTGTGCCCAGTGTCGAGCATCTCCTCTGGTGGCGGGGAGCCTTTGACAAAGAAAAATGAGTTTTGCGTTGGGTTCTCACAGCTGGCTGGAACGTGGCCGTGGTGGGAAGGTATTCACAGGCAGGCGTTCTGAGTTCTTCATAGCAACCTCGATTAGCTGCACAAAAGCCTCCATCGTGGAGGTTTTCATTTTTTTCCTTGTGGAAATTAAAAATCCTAGTCAGACACAAAGAGCTGGTGAGTTAGCAGTAGGCAGGAGGGTGACTTAACATTTGTTTGATTCTTCTTCAGCTTGTGGGACCAGTTCTGAAAGCAGCACATTATGGTTCTCTAGCAGGAAAGCGTTTACTCAGTTCAATTTTAGGCGCTTTGGGAATGGGGACCGTTAGTTCTGGGTGTATCTGATCAGTTGGGGTGGGAAGGCTTTGAGAGCTAATTATCTTCCACACTGGGGACTCGTCGTCGTCTGAATGGCCTTTTGAAAACCAGGAAGAAGTAGCCTTTTTTCGATTGTTGCTGAAAGAGTTTGGAGGTCAGAAACAGCGAGAACAGGAAACGTGGAAATGTCTTTTTATGTGGTTCCTGTGTGCCGATCACTATGCCTCCTAATAGAGAATTTTAAACACCTCTGAGATTTGTTAGCACTGGCATAGATGCCTCCGTCTTACAGGCGAAAATCAGGAGGAGGCCAGGTGACCTGTCTCAGATGACACAGCTGGCAATTGGATGAGTTGTGAATTCAATTGAAGTCTTTCAAATTGTTTTATTTGACAGCCCCAGAGGGTGTGTGTATGTGTGTGTGTGTGTGTGCGTGTGCACACGCACTTTAAGAGAGGCTGTAATTCAGCTTGTTTCAAGCAATCTTTGTGGAACAGCCATCAGGTTGAGAAGTTACTTAAGCACATGTATGACTAAGTTCCAAGTGCGGTCATGGGTGGGTGGGTAGGTTGGTTGTTGCACCATGCTGACTATGTGGTGTCATTCTGCAGCCTCACTCTGCCCAGCCTTGGGTCCCCATGTAGGACCACGTGCACCAGGAGAGAGCCCCTGATTCTTACCCTCACAGGGGTGCCAAGCACTTGTCCAGGGCAGCAGAGCCCCCACCAGAAGATGCCGTCTCCTGTCACCAAGCTATCATGGGAGCCCTCAGTAGCCTTAGACAGCACTAACGTGTGTGCAGAAACGATGGCCTTGCATGCTCAGAGAGATGGTTTATGATGGACACAGATTGTGTTCAGTAGGGTCGTGTCTTTGTGGAATTGGAGAAAATACATTTCGTGTCTAAAGCATGTATTTAGGCTGAAAAAGATTTGACATTTCCTTGCTTGTGGTCAGAGAAGAATGTCCCAAGGAGGGTGTGGGGTTACATCTGAGGCTGGAGAAAGGACTTGGAGCCTGAACTGGGCATAGCCATCCTTGGCATAGCCTCTCCAGGGTAGTAAACCACGCACACATTTACAACCGAGCTGTCAACAGCACGAATGCTTGTGTGGACCTTGGAGGGTGGAGCCTATTGTGTGGGCTTCTGAATAGAGGGTCTGTTACTATATGGTCACTTATCCTGGGATGGGAAAAAAGACAGCTTGGGGCTGGGAGAGGGAAGAATTTAAACCTCTTTTTTTTTGTAAACTTGATTAATTTTTGTTAATTTAATATTATTTTGTAAATTTAATTTTTCTTTGAATGTTGAAAGATCATACAGGGAGTTGCAATTTAATGTGTCTATCTAAGCACCCAGTACATTCTATTCTTTTTTTTTTTTTGCATCTGGAAGTGAGGGGGACTAGAGACCCCTAAAAATTTTATGTTTCCATTGGAGGAGCCATAACTCTAATGGCAGCAATGAATTTCTCACGTAAGACAAGTGCTCTGCTACTTGAGCTATACACTTTAGCCCCTTTTGCTTTCGTTATTTTTCAGGTAGGGTCATGTGCTTTTTCCCAGGCCTGGCCTTAGACCATGATTTTCTTGCCAATACCTCCAGCGTAACCTGGGTTACACAGGTGAACCCACCATTAATCGAGATGGGGTCTCACTATTTGCCTGGGCTGGGCTCTACAATGGTCCTCCTGATATCTGTCCCCCATGTAGCCGGGGTTATAGGTATGAGCTATCATGCCTACCACTGAAAAATTGGAAGTCCTGCCTCTTTTGTAAAAGTTTGTTCAGTTTTCCTCCTGATCTGTGGATCTGCCTGGACATGGGTTTTTATTAACAAGAGGGCTTAGGCTACAGTGTAGGGTCAACACAGAGAAAACCTGACAAAATATGTTCAAATGTGCCACTTGAAGACTGTTCCCAGGACCTTTTGACCCTTGACGAGGGGAATGTTGAAGCAACCTGTAGTGACAATGTTGTCTCGTGTGGATGATAGGAGGCTGGAGGTGAGTCTGCCGCTCTCCAATGGCAGCTTTCTCTTCTGGAATGACCATGCTAACCTTCCCCTTTGAGAGGACACTAAGGTTGAGGAAGGGCAATAGGAGCAGGCACACAGAGGTGGTAAAAGTTCTCCTTCTCTTGATATTAGAAGGCAGATTTCCAAATGTACCTTTGGCCACACCCAAGAGGCCAAAGTGGCACACCAAAGAGGTGTACCAAAGCCTCCATGTAGACCAGAGGTTGGCAAAGGAATGCACTGTGTTTCCTGTTTAGTGAACCACACGGTCTCTGTGACACCCACTCAGCTATGTCACGGAGATGCAAACAGCTCCAGATGATGCACAGGCCAGTGGGCGTGGCTGTCCCAACAGAACTGTATTCATATAAACAGGTGACAGCCTGGCCTTGGCCTTGGGGGTGTAGTCAGCAGACCCCAGAACTCAAGAGTGCCTATCTGTATGTGCCCTTTCCTCCCATTTTCCTTGGAATCGTGGTTAGTTTGGCTCCCTTTCTCTCTGGGACCAATGCCCAGACACTGCATTACATAAGGGGCTCAGGAGACCTCTGGTTTTCAAACCAGAGGCCACGAGGAGAGAGAGGACAAATGGCTGAACCCAAGTGCCCAGCAGAGTGGACATGAAGCCAGCCCTTCGCACTCCTGCCAGCTCCTCCCCTCTAGCAGCCATCTCTTTATTTAACTCACTGACCCATTTTGCCCTCTTGGAAATCAGCTAGATTCGAAATGGCACCTTTAGCATATTTTAAAAATCTTTTGCCCTACTTTTCCACACTCACGCATGGATGTTAGAAAGTTTTCAAATTAAGTGTCACTGCTCAAAGTCAAAAATTAATTAATTAGTTAGTGGCCAGATATGTGCAGGGTCCAGAATGCTTATCAGTCTGCCTCAAAAGCTCTGCTAATTAGACAGAAGTGAGAGTGGAACCAGGCAGATCAAAGAGCCAATCTCTCTTCTCTCTCTCTCTCTCTCAGAATGTCTCCCACATTGGCCCTGGAATTCTAATCATTTCTCCTCTTTTTAATACATTCTGTGCATTGGGGCCCGCTTTGTCCAGGGCACATGCGCCGGTCGGGGTGGGGGGCAGTTGTCCACCTTGTAAATGCCTCTACATGGGGCATGTCCTTCAGTTAAAAAGGACTTCAATACATAGCTCAAGAGGTAGACACTTTATAACTTTTGCTCTTCTTTCCCAAGCACCATGGAAAGCTGCTCCTGAAACCTGGGCCTCTCACCAAGAAACACCCCCCCCCCAAACAACAACAACAACAACAAATAATCACATAATGTCTTTATCTGGCCAGGTGCAGGGGAGAGCACAGAGCCAGGTAGGCATATTTTTAAGTCAATTAAGATTTGGTTCTATCACTCAACAATAGTGTCTCTTACAAAGCATGGGGTTTGACATAATAGGATTCACCCATTTTATGTGTAAGATTGAATGCTGTTTAGTGACTCTCCTGTTAGGCCAGTGTCACCATAATCCAGATTTAGAATATATTCACTACTTTGGTAAAATCTTGTACACCCATTGACAGCTACCCCTCATCTCACCCTTCCTGACAGCACCCATCCACTTTATGTCACTGTATAGTTCCCTCTGCAGCATCTCATAAATGGGATACATACCACAAGACATGGCTCTTCGTGTCTAGCTTAGTTTACTAGGCTTGAGGTTCGTTCCTGGGGTTTCCATGTGCCAGGATTTTCACTCCTTTTTTTTTTTTTTTTTTTTTGCCAGTCCTGGGCCTTGGACTCAGGGCCTGAGCACTGTCCCTGGCTTCTTCCCGCTCAAGGCTAGCACTCTGCCGCTTGAGCCACAGCGCCGCTTCTGGCCGTTTTCTGTATATGTGGTGCTGGGGAATCGAACCTAGGGCCTCGTGTATCCGAGGCAGGCACTCTTGCCACTAGGCCATATCCCCAGCCCCATTTTTCACTCCCTTTTTTAATGCTGCACAGTAGCTACACTGGATTTGTTTGAGACTTCATGTCCCCCCGCCCCAAAGGCTTCTGTACTGGAGGATTCATCCCCAGCCAGACACACTGTAGTTAATAAAGGTTGGAGGATGCATGCTAGCCCCAGAAAGTATTTATTGGGATGGGAGAGCTCAAGTCCTTCTTTCCAGCTCACACTTGGTACTATGTGAAGAGGGAGATGCAGACAATGTCGCAGATACAGTGAATAGTCCTGAGAGCTCATAGGCCAAGATACAGTGGGACTAATTATACTGGAGAAAAGTGAGAGGAAGGGGAAAGAGACAGGGAGAAGAAGAGGAAGAACGAGAAGAGGAAAGAGGATGTGGATAAGTATGCTAGTGCATTCTGGGATACCAGGGCAAGTCTAGAGGGAGTTGAGGGTTTCTAGTCATATTGCCTTAGGGACAGAACTGCAGTGAAGGTCATCAGAGCCAGCCCAGGACATGCACAGCCTGGGACCTCCCTATATGAGGTCTACAACCTTACAGAGACCAGGAGGTAGCACGGTGGATGGTCACAAAGGTAGGAAGACCAGGGGATCATTTTTGTCCCTCCGTAATGATATCCTGTTCTGCTTTTTAAAGGTTTTCCCAATTAAGTCTCTTAATAGTTCCTGAAACTGGTACCTAAATCTAACATGCATTTATCCTCACTCCAGCCACACATGAGCTTAGCTCATAGTACTTCAATCTCTTTCCTTCTGTAACTGTGTGGGGTGGATGTTACCAATGCCCTCCTTTCTTTTAGATGAGGAAACTGAGACGCAGAGAGAACATGTGCCCGATTCCAAGTGCTAGGGCGAATGAGCGGAGAAGGGACTCAAACTCTGGTTGGTTTGGTCGCACCATGAAGCCGTTTAGCCATCTCACCTCAGGAGACCTAGGCCTCTTGGGTCCAGTGGGAGGGGAGGAAGCTGGCTTCACTCCGGCACTGTCATTTCTTATTCCAGAGCAGTCCAGGCGGGTATCGTTTTTACAGTCATCTCGTGGAATTTCTAAGGCAACTCGGTATTGTCCATGGAGGTGGATGTTGCCGCCAGGTGATACTGCATGGTGCAATTCTGGTTGAGAAGCCATTAGTGGGGCCGAATGTCTGGTTCCGCCTCTGACCAGAGCTTAGTAGCCTTGAGAAGGGCCTGAAAGCTCTCAGCCTCAGTTTTCCAATTGGCAATGGGAAAATAATTCTGAGATACCCATCTGGCAGAGGTGCCACGAGTTAGCTATCTGCATTAAAAATTGTAATGACACAAAAGTATACAAACAGTATATGCAAAGATGGGTGTATGTAATTCTATATAATAAAAGGCTACATACTGTGCATTGTGCTTGATCCTTAGCAGACACCAGGGAGGGAGTAAAAGGTGGCTTTATTATGGTTACCATTCTTATCCTGAATTTAATGAGCCTTATGGGTTGGACATTTGTCCTTGGAAAGTTTTCTTTTTGCTAAAAGAACCCTCTCAAAGAATTTCCCCCACCTTATGTAGAGGCAAAATGAAGTCTTTTGAAGCTTACGACTTTCAAACGTGAGCATTGGGTTTTCAATCTGGCTGACCAAATTAAAAACCCTCTATAAACACTTGCAGTCACTGGATATAACCAAAGGCCCAGCAGGCTTCAAAATAGGTGGACTTTATTGATGATTTTGAAAGCATGACACAGTAGAGAAATCACCATTATGGTGGCTTTGCTTCCTTAGGCTAAAGACCCCCTGGCTACAAGTGGCTCCAGCCCATGTCTTCAGCTTCTATTTCAGGGCCCCAGTGCTGGTGATGGGAAGGGGAGGCAGGTCAACACATTGGCAAGTGTGGCAGGAATCAAGCTGTAAATAACGCTATACATGCTAGAGACGGGGCTGGGTGGCATTTGAAATAATAAGCCAGCCCTTTCTGCGCAGTCACACCTTCTAACCTTTTGGAAAATTACACTGACCTGCATCTTAGCGAAGGGCATTTATCAAAGGGGAGCCGAGTGTACTTGTACAATCCATGGTAAGCAGGGAGCTTCAGAGGGAGGCTTGATGTGCAGGAGGGTTTGGAGACCCTGGGGTGAGCCCACGTGGACTTGGAATCGCTTCCTGTGGAGAACTGCCAGTTTTGGAAAGCCCTTGAGCGGAGAGGGACAATCAGACATTTTCTCAGTCTTGTATTGTGCACTCGGCCTCTTGTTTATTTCCCACCCACCCCTGCAAAAATGACAGAGGACCAGAGGGCACATTTCTTTTTTTCAAAACTTTTCCGTAGGTTTTAAAATAAACACATGTTAGCCAACCATACGGATCTCTAATAGAAAAATGTCCCAGTGACCTTGGAGAGAATGAGCCCACTTGGTATAAATCCCAGCTGGAGATGGCTTTGTGGGCTACTGGAGTTGTAGTCTTCAAACATCACGTGACAATCCATTGGGGGATGACCACATTCATTTTGGGGGGAAAATTTACTATTGTTATTTTGTAGTAAAGTAAATGGAAAATGTCAGGATGCAGTATGTATGTTATAAATGATATAATGTAACTCAAACATATAATGTAAGTACACAGGGCCACAGTGGTAGGAGAGTGGAAAGACATCCCTGCCTACCCACCATTCTGTCATCCAGAACTGATGTATCCTTTTAGGGAAGAAACTAGCCTGGTGATGAGAATGGAAGACCACCTTGTTTAGGCCAGACATCTCTTTTTGTGTGTGGTAGTGGGGCTCAGAATCAATGCCTCACACTCACTAGGTTGGTACTCTACCACTTGATTCATGCCTCCATACCTTTTTGTGTTGTTGTTATTTTGATAGTCCTGGGGCTGAACTAAGGGCCTTGGCACTGTCCTTGAGCTCTTTTGCTAAGATAGTGTTCTACCACTTGAACCACAGCTCCACTTCTACAAAAGCTAAGAGAGGTCAAATGTCTGCAGACAGAGATTTAGTGATGTCAGGAGTCATTTCTCTCTATCTTTCTTCTTGGGCTCATGGCTGCCAATTAGCACAAAGCTTTATGTAGTGAGCTACCTCCCTGGGGTTGAAAAAGTGGATGCCAACAGAGCCTGGTTTTGTTGTTGTTGTTTTTTAATTGCATAGCTTCAAGTACTTGGATAGGTTGTTCCTTTATCCCGATTCTGAAACTTCTAGTGAAAGGAACTCAGTGGCCTGGCCTACTTCAGGAAATCACACTTGGCCTATTATCTAAGGCCCTGGCCCAGGCACTGCCAGGCCATCTGAGCAAGAGAGGGAATTGCCTAGGGGGAGTTGGGTAAGGATTGAACTAGTGGATGGTGCTAGATGGAAATCAAAACACAGATGTTTATGGGAAGAGCTGTTAACTTTTATGGCATCTTTCCTTCTTAAGACCTTCCTGTAGGATCCTGTTCATTCATCTCTCAAGATGTTTGTCTGCTTATTCTTTCAGCCGTTCTTTAATGACCACCTAGAAGGTACCTGCCATGCTGTGCATTTCTAAAAATTCCAAACCAGTGTCAAACTAGACAAAGGACAGAGAATAAAGGAGACTGTGGAGTACCTGACAGCACATAGCACATCATTGCTCTTACTAAGTGCCTGGTGTGGCGTGCTGTGGCTATCTCTGTCTCCCTTTACCAGATTGGATGGCCCACTGGTGCAGAAGGATAGTAGAGGCATTGAGGTGTCTAGCTCTGAAGTCAGACCTGCTAGGTTCGAATCTTGGCCTTACCACTTGCATTCTGAATATCTGATCTTGGAAATTTTACTTACTCTCTTTAGTGATTAAGTTTTCATACCTTTGAATTGGAGTATTCATAGTTCCTATCTTGTGGGAGTGTGAAAAATACTAAATGAGCAAAATGTCTAGAATGATGATCTTGTGGTAGTTAGTGCTCAACAAACACTGAGTTCTGATGGCATTTGATTCTGTGTGTGACACACACACACACACACACACACACACACACACACATACTATCCCTGGGGATTGAACTCAGGGCCTGGCCACTGTCCCTGAGCTATTTTGTGTAAGCCACTGATCTACTTCTGGCTTTTTAGTGGTTAGAGATAAGAATCTCATGGACTTTCTTGCCTGGTCTGGCTTTGAACTGCAATCTTCAGATCTCTGCCTCCTGAGTAGTTAGGATTACAGGGGTGAGCCTGTGATTCTTAGAGGGGGAATCCATTCTGAATGGGCGAAGTGTTGGGCTTTGGGCTCATGCGAGGACTTTGTTTCTCTTCCTGGTGCAGCAGGACATGTTTCAAGCCACATGGGGAGCCTCTGCCATCTAAGCTCATAGCATCCATCACACAGAATGAATTTTTCTTGGCTGTTCTTTCACCTGGAGGGCAAAAGATAATGAAGCGATCCAACTTGAAATAAAAGTTGCAGTAGAATGTCCATTTCTTGTTGAAGGAATCTTTCAGCTGTGGCACTGTGTACAGTTTCATAGGGGTTATTGATGAAATGCCTTGTGTCATTATATTCTGCATTCTACTTGAAGGAAGAGCGATAATGCTGTGCTCATGCCTAGGGAAGGTGGACTCCTGTCCAAATGGAGAGTATTCATGGAGATGCCATCCGTGCATAAGGCTGGGTTACACAGTCATGAAGTCTAGGCTCTACCACTTGAGCCATGCTTCTAGTTATTTTTGCTATAGTTCTTTTTTGGAGATAGGGTCTTGCTTTTTGCCTTTGCTAGCTTAGACAGAAATCCTCCAATGTATACTCTCCGTTGCACCTGGGATGACAGACATACAGCAGTGTCCTGGCTATAGGTTGAGATGGGGAATATTGCAAACCTTTTGCCATGGTTTGCCTCAAACCATGATCCTTCCTATCTTGGCCTCCCAAGGAATCATTTACCTTAAGGAGATCTTAGATTTTTCACTGGTTGGTTGGAACCTAGCATTGCCATTGGGAATGAACTTGCCAGACAGTACAGTCTAGTACAGAGTTTTCCAAACTTGAATGCACTTACACAAATCACCTGATAATCTTGTTAAAAGGCAGCTCATGGTCCAGCAGTTCTGGGATACAGTCTGGGATGCTGTCTTTCTAGTAGGTGTGGGATGATGATGAGGCTGCTCTCCAATGGCCACCCTTTGGGTAGCAAAGAAACATCGTTTCTGTCAGGTTTCTCTGGCTTGCATACAGCCTGTTTAATGAGAGAGACACTGCTCTCATATTAACTGCATTATTGAACTTGATTATTCCTTTATTTATTCATAGAGTCAATAAATATTTATTGAGCTACTCCTGAATTGTTATAACACATCAGTTCAATTCCAAATCAGTGTTTCTCAGCCTTAGCACTATTGCATTTGGGAACAGGAGAATTCTGTGTCACAGGGGGCTGGCCTTGTACATTGTAGGGTGCAGTAGCATTCCTGTCCTCTGCAATCTAGATGCCAGTAGCACTCCTTTTTCAAGTTGTGGCAATAAAAGATGTTTCCAGAAGTTGTTTAGTTTCTCCTAGGGGACAAAAATCACCCTGACAGAGAATTCAGAATCTGGTGAGTTGTGACAGCTGAATCTATCACCATATACCATGAATGCTCGTCCAAAGTACTTTGATATATAGGAGCATTCTGAACCTTGCCAGGAAAACAGTTTCCCAGAGGAAGTGGCCCAAATTTCATGGCAAAACTGAACCTAGAACCCAGGTCTTCTGAGAGGCCATGCCCTGAGATCTGCCCCGCTATGGCCCTCTCTCCACTTTCCTACTTGTCTTTGGCTTAGAGAAGTTGCTGGTTTCCTTCGGCTTACTGCTTTCTCTTTTGAGATGACAACAATAGCATGAAAAGAATGAGAACATTTCCGCTTGTATTTAGAGATGTCGTGTTGGTTCGATAGTTAAGAGTGCTCTAGTACTTGCCTGGTCCCACGGTTCACTACCTAGTTTAACTCTTGGTCTCTGGCTGGTTCACAAGTGGAATGGATTGGCAGCACTCTCTCTATACCTCATGCTGTTGTGAGGAGACAGAAAGTGCCTGTAGCTACTCACTGCCCACAGTACTCTTCAATACCTCCTTGGCATCTCCTGTTCTGGATTTCCTATTTAGACAAATCCAAGTCCCTTCTCTTTCTTTCCAGGATTTTGATAGATGAACTCTTACCCAAAGTTAAGGACATGATTCCTTTCTATTGCTAGAATCAACTTTTCGCCCCATTCCCTCCTCCGCCCCCAACATCTAACAAAAGAAGGCCTGCAGGAAGCCTTTGTGATGCTGTGATAAAGGAAGCAATCGGTGTTGGGTCTCCATCTCTAGTTCCTAGCACCGAGCTCCTAAAGCCCTGGTCATTTTTTTTTTTTTTGAGTGATGGGAACGAGAGGAGCGGTATTTTGTTATTGATAATGAGCTACTTTCAACCACACCTGACACTCATGCAGTGTCTCTGATGGGACATCATGATGGTGATTGGTACCTGGAGCAACTAAGCATGTGACTAGCCCCTCCTTGCCTTTTTGGGAGGGGCTGGGAGGGCAGTTGGGAAAGGCTGTGTTAGCCAGTTGTGCCTCCCACAGTGGACCTTCCAGGGAGTTACTGAGTTGCTGAACACAGTCACATGTCAGGAAGATGGGGTACTCCAGCTCCAGGGAGACTTGTAAGCAAGATCCTTCTGGACCTTGACCCATGAGCCTCTTCATCAGATGCTCACTTGTGCCTATTGTAATAAATTGTACCGGGGCTGTGAGCCACTCCAGAAAATTATTAGACACAGGAGGGGACACTGTAGCAACCCTGGATTTATACAGGAGACCCAGTCCTTGTGACCTGCGGTTAGAGTTGGCACAGTCTTAGAGGACCGAGCCCTTCACTGTCGGGTCCAGTGGTAATTCTGGGAAGCAAGTGTCAGTGTCTGAGGGAGCCCTGGGTTCCCAGCTGGCCTACAGAGAGATAGATAAATGATAGTAGATGGGGGAAACAAAACCAAAACACAGGCTTGACGTCAGAAGTGGTGAGAGTAGAGACAGATCTTAGCTTCCTATTCCTCCTCTGTGAATAGAAGGCAATGAACGTGTAGTCAGATCTGACCAGGAGCCACCAGCAAGCTCCAGGGATGAAGCCTGTGGTCACTGGACCTGAAGGTGAGGGGTGGCTGGGAGGTTTAGTGAGAGCAAGTGACAGTGACTTCCCAGAGTCCTGCCACTGCCCTTTAGTAAGCTATAGGTCCACAGGCACAGCTCTTGACCAATTATATCATCCCTCCACCCTTTCCTGGAGAGGACTGAGACTGAGGGATGGGACAGGAGTGGGCTACTTCCTGCTGGGTGCTGGTGGCTCACGCCTATAATCCTAGCTGCTCAGGAGGTTGAGAGCTAAGGACTGAAGTTTGAAGCCAGTCTGGGCAAGTAACTCCACAAGACTCTTATCTCCAATAAATTACTCAAAAAAGCCAGAAGTGGCGCTGTGACTCAAGTGGTAGAGCACTCACCTTGAGCACAAAGAGGCTGAGGGGCAGTTCCCAGGCCCAGAGCTCAAGCCCTAGGACCTGCAAAGAAAAACCAAAAGTGGCATCCTCCCCTCCAAGGGCATGAGGAGATGCGGGGTACCATCTTCATTTAGGGTGAAATGCGGGTGGGGCTCATGGCATGTCCATTGTCTTTGTTTGTAGTATCGTCTCATTTTTATGCCACGTTTTTGGTTTCTGGGCAGCTTGCTGTTTTCACTTAGTAGTCTCTGTATAACCCTGGCAGAGAATTATAATGGTATTCTAAGAGCCACAGGAGACTACTGGATGCTTTTGAACATGCGGGTGTGTTTTCTCTTTAAATTATTCCAGATCAAGTCTAGCAGCATGAGTGGTAAAACTTCCTAGGACTTCAGCTGCCCAACCCTTGCTTGTACCTACAGTTTCAGCCAGGAAAATATTCTAGATTTTCCAAGTGCCAGTGCCCACCTCTCCTTAATGTTCTCACACTCAGTCTGCTGCCACCCCCCCCCAGACACTCTAAGTGTCCCCATCACTCCCTGTTCTCTTTGTACTTGCTTGCAGTTGCTATATCTGAAGAACTGATTTCCTTTCAACTCTCACTTCTTTGAAGTCCTATCCCTTTGAATTATTTTCCCCTCTTTTATTCTCAGGGAAAAATTCCTAATGGTTGTTTTTATGAGCATCGGCAACAGGGTGCATGCTACTAGCAAATATACCCCGGAGCGTTCTCATAGTGAGCAAGTAAATACCAGATAATTGCAGGCAGGGAAAGCATCTATTTGTAGCACTATTTAATGATCATTAAATTAATACATTCAGGGGCTGGGGACTCATTTCCATAGGGTCAGTTATTTTGGGCATTGGGCAGACAACTATTGACTTTTTCCTTGTTTCTTTTCTCTTTCTGTGGATATCACCATTGTGGAAGTATCAAATCAAAGTATTTCCATTTTACCTTCTTAATGCCTTTCTGTAATTCCTCCAAATGGCAATTATTGTTTTCTCATAAAGTACACCCCCTGCTTAGTTTTAAAAATTTTATGCCATTATTGAAGTATAATTGAAATGCAATAAGCTGCGTGTATTTAAAGTGTGGCGTTTGATGAGTGTTCATTTGTCTGTACACCATTGAAGCCATTATCACTATTAGAAGAGTGAATATATCCATCACCTTCCCAAAGTTCTTCTGTGGCCCTTTGTAATCTTTTTTTCCTACCTCTTTCCCTTCCATTCCTGGGACCATTTGACTTGATTTCTGTCATGGTAGATTAGTTTGCATTTTCTAGAATTTTATACAGATGGACTTACACCATTTTTTTTTTTTTTTTGCCAGTCCTGGGTCTTGGACTCAGGGCCTGAGCACTATCCCTGGCTTCTTTTTGCTCAAGGCTAGCACTCTGCCTCTTGAGCCACAGTGCCACTTCTGGCCATTTTCTGTATATGTGGTGCTGGGGAATTGAACCCAGGGACTCATGTATACCAGGCAAGCACTCTTGCCACTAGGCCATATCCCCAGCCCCACCATTTTTTTTTTTTTTTTTTTTTTTTTTTTGGCCAGTCCTGGGCCTTGGACTCAGGGCCGGAGCACCGTCCCTGGCTTCTTCCCGCTCAAGGCTAGCACTCTGCCACTTGAGCCACAGCGCCGCTTCTGGCCGTTTTCTGTATATGTGGTGCTGGGGAATCGAACCTAGGGCCTCGTGTATCCGAGGCAGGCACTCTTGCCACTAGGCTATATCCCCAGCCCCATTTTTTTTTTTTTTGAGAGGTTGAGGTCTAGTTACTTTCCCTTAGCATTAGAGTGTTGAACTTCATCCTCTTGTTGCATGAATTAATCATTTATTTCTCTTCCTTTTTGTTGTGTGGATGGGTGCACTTGTAGTATAGTATCTATTTGCTACTCGTTTCCATGGAAAATTCATTTGTATGTGGACTGCAATGGGCCACCCTCAATGGAGAGGGGACGGGGCTACGGAGCCATGTGATGCATTCTCATCACGCAAGAGGATTGTTAGGGCTTGGGTATAGAGTGCAAGCATCAAGAAGCAAGTCCAGGGGCTGGGAAGTCCTAGTGGCAAGAGTGCTTGCCTCCTACACATGAAGCTCTCGGTTCGATCCCCCAGCACCACATATATGGAAAACGGCCAGAAGGGGCGCTGTGGCTCAGATGGCAGAGTGCTAGCCTTGAGCGGGAAGAAGCCAGGGACAGTGCTCAGGCCCTGAGTCCAAGGCCCAGGACTGGCCAAAAAAAAAAAAGAAGAAGAAGCAAGTCCAGACTCTGTTACAAAATAACTGTCAGATTGGCAATGGGGAGCCATGGAAGCATTTTTGATGAATTGTATTGTATAAAGTTAATTCTGACAGTACAAATGAAAAGGATTCTCTTTCTCTTGAGATGTGGGGCCTGCCCTGTCTGTCTGTCTGTCTGTCTGTCTGTCTATTGATCTATCTTCTTTAGACTCCCTTGGGGAGGCTGAGAGCTATCTTTTCTGTTGCCAACCTCACATGCATTTGGCTTTAAAAACCAAAGCGATGGAAACTGTGCTTGCTTGGGCTTCCACCTTGGTGTTCTTTGCACAGAACTGTGGGTTTCCAGGAGTCAGTACTGCAGAGAAGGTGGGTCCTTGTATAATGGTCTTTGGCTCAGGCCCCTGTGTCACTTGCCAGAGCTTTGCAGGGGTAGTCTTTCCTGGTGTGTCCATCTGGCAAGATGCTGACAGAAACCATCTGGATAATAGAGGTAAAGTGAGAGGGCAGACCTTGACTTTCCCATCATCTGTGTGTGTGCTGTCCTGTGCTGACATTTAGCTGGGACACACGAGTGTGTGTGTGTCATTGTTAAAATCCTGAAAGACTTCCATGTTGGGTGGTACATAACAATTTCTCTGTGAACCCTTATTACTGGAGGCCCTGGGTCATGCACAAAAAAATGGGTCCTAGGATCCTGCTTTAATGCAAACTATCCTTCCTGATTGGACAGTTATCCATATTACCAAGGATATTATAGTTATTGAATGTTATAAATTTATATCATCTTCAAGAAACACCAATTAGTAGCATAACAGTGATATCAGTCTGATACAGCAGACAGCCTGAACCATATAAATATATGAGGCTGTGCTGGAAGGGTACTTCTACTTTTAGAAACAAATAATGCACTAGAATTCTTTTCTAAATTGGCTTACATGGCTCACCAGTAAACCAGCAGTGTTTGAGGAGGACCCTGTCCTTGGGAGTCACCCAAGCAAATTGAAATGAACATCGAGCTGAGGTTTCTATTTTGCAGAAACTTGAGCAATTCAGTGTCAACTTCTAAGTCAACTTCTAGGTCCGTAGCTGACTTTTCTGAACAGGGACTATTGTCTTTTCTCCCTAATAACAATAGGTTTAGAGAAGCAGTCCTTTTTGTTGCTGTTAAATTCAATATGATTTTCATCATACTTGATTTTTAGACACTGAAATTGCCCATAATTGTGTCTGTCCCATCTCTATGGTAATATGGACAATTATAATGGATTATCCTTTGTTTTCCTAGTCATTTGTTGATGCCTTTTTTGTTGTAAGCATGTGAAAACATAAGGCAATTTCACCAATTACTGGTAATGTTATTCAGATATTTAATTTATTTTCTGCATGCATAATCAGCCATAAATACATTTTAGCTAATGGAGATGACAAGGGTGTAATATAATTTGAGCCCAAACAAATTCAAAATAACATTAAGAAGGAGATACAAAACCATGGGAAGGAAAGAAGTAGGGAACTTGATCTATCTTTAGTGTTTTGCATGTCAAATCTTCTAAGTGGACCAGGCCTTTTAGGTTAAAATAAAATAGAAAAGGGCCTAATACAGTACATGCTGCCAAGCTGGCACTCGATGAAGAACCCTTTCCATTTGTATCTCTAAACACTTCATTAACTATGTCCATGTCCCCCAAAAGTTTATCAGTTGAAATCTCATCTCCAGTGAAATGGTGTTTGGAAATGGGATCTTTGGGAGGTAATTAGGTCATAAAGTTGGAGTGATAGCATTTCAGCACTATAACAAAATACCTAAGATACTTAAGTAACAAGAAAAAAAGGTTGGCTTTGGTTCACCATGTTAGAAATTCCGGCCCTTGATCAATTGGTCCTGTTGCCTTGGGCCTGTGCTAAGACAGCGCATCATAGTGTGTCAGGGCACGACAGAATGAAATCACTGCAGAAGGAAGCAAGGGAGAGGAAAGGGGCCAAAGTCTCATAGTCCCCTGTAGGATCTCCCCCCACCCCCCATGACCTAAGTACCTTCTGCTAGGCTCCACCTCCTAAACACCACACAGCTCCCCATAGCACTGAACCTCGAGGAGACTGGACCTAGGGAGACACCTGAAATCCCAGCTATCGAGACCTTCAGACATTGGATGTGAGAGACGGTTCTTTTTCTCAGCCTCAGGAGGATACCATAAGAAGACAGCTCTCTACAAACCAGGAAGAAAGCCCTCACCCATCCCTGGATCTGCCAGTACCATGGCCACCACAGCTTCCACAAGCCTGAGAAAGAAATGTTTAAACCATCTATCATATGGTATTTAAAAAAATTATTATTGCAGTCTGAGCAGACTAAGATGGTGGTATTGATCCCTCTTTTCAAACTCTTCCCTCCAGCCCAACAGTCGAACCTTAGGACACATAGGAGAGTTACCATCAATTCAGAAAGCGTGACATTAAAGAGTCAGGGTTTGTATCAAGGGGAAAAGAAGAAGTAAAAATTCCTTTAACTTCCCCTCCCCATCTCTAGAAAGTACCTGTGCCACACTGCAGCTCAATTCTGCCTCCTAAGTGCCATCCTGATGCAGGTATCATTTTGGGGATACCTTTCTGTTTTGATTTCTTGAGTTTACTAAACTCTGCTAAACTAGGAATATTTCTGTTCTCTAAAAGGCTCCCAGCATCTGTCCAAGATCCCCCCCCCACAACTTTTCCTCTTCAAATATTGATCATGCCAGGGAGAAACATATTTAGTTGCTAATCTGCCTTTACCACCTGCCGGTCTCCATTTCTGTTACAGAGGCTGAGTGACTGGTCTGGTTTCTGGCTACCTTCCCATTGGATGGCATGGGAGAGCCAGGGTAACCAGCCTCAAGTCTGGATGCTCTCCTCATTTTTGTCATTCCAGGAAGGCCTGTGTTGGGTTTTGTTAAATTAATGTTGCCTCATCCAGAGGGAAAGCATGTGAATGAATGATGAGCATGCAGCTTCTCGGGGTGAAACCTCCTACTACACTGTGTTCTTCCTGGCTCACCAAGCCATCTGGGGCCCCTTGTGGTGCTCAGTGTAACTGAGTTTGGAGGTTCTTCATTGCCCTGCAGTAAGAGAAGATATTGCATTTATATCCAGGGGTGGAGAAAGATCTGAGTGTGTGGGGCTTGGCTGAGGAAGGGTGGAATGGCTTGGCTGTTATGGGAGGTTATGGAGGGTTTTGAAGTGTGGCAGCCTGTGTCCACCTGCTAACTCTCCAAGGCTGGTTTCTTTTGCTGATTTGTTCCGTCAGCCAGGCAGTCCAGCAGAAGGGAATTATGATGCTTGTTTCAGCCTCTGGGTGTAGGTTCATGTGTTAAAAGCCTGACCAACCAATTCAGGACTGCAGACTGTCACCCGAGGTCATGTATTCCCCCCCCCCCACACACACACAAAAGGAAATATTTGCCCTTTGACAGCCTTGTTCAAGGGAGGCATTTTACATGTCTGACATACTTTCCAATAGCCACGCACCTTTAGGAAACAGTTCGCTGTTTGTCAGTGAGTGGCTGAGAGTTTGAGGGATGGAATACAAGATTCACCTGTGGTCTTCATGTGGCCTGTGCCACTGGGACTGATACTAAATCCTATGACCTGTAGAAATATGCCGGGCTCGGGTCGCCTCCCCTGGCATGGGGGGTCAGGCTCTACTCTAATCGCTCCCTTTCTCACCCTCTCCCCTGGTCACCCGACCCGCAGGTAAGGCCAGAGTGGAGTGGGGGGCTCAGGAAAGACATCAGGTGCACGCGGCCGTACGAGATCACTTTACCTCCCTCCTTACCCGTGAAGAAAGCCAGGCGTACGCGGATCTCAGAGACGCTTCAAGAGCAAATCTGATTTAATAAGGGAGTGGCTAGCAGTTGATATAGTAGGGGGCGACGAGAGAAGGGGTGATCGACCAAAGAGCTGGCGATAGGCTGGCGAGCTTGTCATAGGACCCCCTCATGAGCTAATGTAACTTGCTTAGCACCACCCCAGGGGGAAAGCCCATGAGAATGGGGAGCACATGGGCTGGCGAGAAAGTTGGGGGGGCTGGCTGCAAAGCCAGTTCTTCTGGTTCTGGACCCAGAGAATTGTGGCCTGCTTCCGCATTCCCCCAGGACTGGGGGAAGGGCGGTGTCTGGGGAGTGCTCTCCATTGCCCTTCCCCCTCAAGGCCAAAGCTGAACCCCAACAGAGATAGACCTAAACTATGGAGGTCCCAAGCAAGACTGGTCAATACATGACAGAGCACGGATGGATGTTTCCACTGCTCTCCCTCTAGGCTGTGTGGCGCCATTGCAGAATGTTTTCTATGTCAGAGTCTGAATGCTGGTCTCTGCCTGACTTTGAAGCTGGTGCTATTAATCTCAATGATGCTGAGCCATAGGATGCTTAGTAGTGTGGTCACATTCTGAGCCATGCTTGGTTAGCTGGCCTGGTTATTGTATGTATGTTATAGAATTACCTAGGCAAAGGAGCATGGCTATGACATCACTACACAAGAAAGCATGATGGGAACCTTGCCACTGATGTGATCCATTGTTGATCGACTCACCACAGTGTGACCTATAGTGGCAGCTGTGGCCCCCTGGACACCAAATCATGGACATCATTGGTGTCTGATCAAGTGCTCATTAATTGTGATGGCTTCCTCTCGACTCTGTGTTGTTGGGTAGCAACCATTTTGAAGCAATGAGCTATAGATGTGCTGAATATAGAATGTGTGAGTATATGTTTTAGATGTGCTTTTATGGAGTAAAAGACCCAGATTGTTGAAAATTGCATTGATCTGATGTATGTCCTGCACTAGTTCTGCTTTCATGCTTCCAGATCTTCTCTGAAGGTAGTAAACGCACACCTTTAGCTCTACTACAGAGCTAGACAGCATCAGAGGGATGTTTTATCCTATGCATTCTCTTTTCTCCACTATTTAGGGATCCAAAGCTGGATTGTCTGGATGTTTCTGTCCTACCAATCCTACTGCCCTGACTTAGTCTTCCTTAGGTAAACGTTCAAAGTACAGCCAGGGAGCCATTGGCTCAGGCCTGTCATCCTAGCTAATCAGGAGGCTGAGATTTCAGGGTCGTGGTGCAAAACCTGTCTGGGCAGGAAAGTCCGTGAGACTCCTATCTCCAAGCAACCACCAGAAAACCGGAAGTGGTGCTGTGGCTCAAAGTGGTAGAGTGCTAGCCTTGAGTGGAAAAGCTCAGGGACAGTACTCAGGCCCCTAGTTCAAGCTCCTCCCCCCACCCAATAAAAATAATGTTCAAAGTACATCAGAGTTCTCTCACTAGGCTCTCCATTCTTTCTGGACATCAGTATGATTGGGTTGGAAAGGAGTGATCTCAGGGCAGGATGACCTTTCCTTATCCCTGAACAAATTGCGTCAGGTAAGGCTTGTGAGCCAGTGCCAGTGGACAGGCAGAGCCTTCCCTGAGGGTGAGGCCTCTTGAAATAAAATGTCTCTTGTCAACTTTCTGTGGCCATTGTGAGTATTTTAGAAATTTGATATTTTCTCTTCCTACACACTATCACCAGGAGTTAAGACAATGTTTTCCATTTGTATAACAGTTCTTTCCCCCCTGTAGTTTAGTTGTTTGAAAGTGTGCACCTAAGTGTTTTTATGAGCACTTTGATATGACATAACTTAGCAACCGTTCATCATGACCTCCTATGTGCAAAACGGAAGGGAAGCCACTGGCTTTCTTTCTTTTTTCTTCCTTTCTGCACTGAAGTTTGCAGATGAAACCAAAAGTTTGCTTTTGATGCACCCCTGTGGCTCATGGATGCTAGTAATGGTGTCAATTCTCCACCTATACCATGTCACAACTTTGCAATATGACTTCATAGGCACTGTTTCTGTGCCCTGTGCATTTGGGTTTACCTTACTTTTGTTTGCCATAGCCAACACAGAATGGGTGATTTAACAGCTGAGAATTTTCTCAGTGTTTTGGAGGCAGGGAGTCCATCACCAAGCCTTATATGTCTTATGATTGGTTGACTGTTAGCTGGGACAAAGCCTTACTTGTCTGACTGCTGCTGGGGTAATGTCTTCTGATTGGTTGGTTGGCTAATGACTCAATGAACCCTGTCATCTGTTAATATGTTTGGTTTAATAGATTTTGTTTCTCCTGAGGACTCCCTCCTTAGCTTGCAGATGGCTGCCTTCTCCTTGCCTCCTGTAGTCCTTACTTGCTTGTATTCCTTCTAGCTCTTCTCCTCATAAAGAGTTGAGTTCTGTTGGATTAAGGTCCACTCTTATGAATTCATTTTATCTTAATTATCCCTTTAAAGGCCCATCTCCAAATACAATCACATGGGTGGCTACAGCTTCATATGCATACAGAGAGCATAACACCTTGTACATTACGTAGGCCACTGGAGTGTAGTGAAAATGACCATGTCTTTTTTGAACCCAGACATCAGTAGGCCTTTTCTTTCAACATTCTCTATTGGAACTTTGCCCAGCCAGCATGAAAGAGCCTGATGAATGTAGAGAATCATAGGGTTCTGTGTGTCTTTAGCCAACCAACCAATCATAAGACATGTAAGGCTCGTAAGACATGTAAGCTAACATCCCACAAGACTGGTAAGGCTGTTTTGCTCACCTATAGATGCGTCAACCTAATTGTTTCAAGTCATTGAGTAATAAGGGGCTTTGTTATCCAATATGAGTTACTGATATGGGTGATGATAACTGATAACAATTTAAATTTTCATTTTGCTTAAGCAGAGGGTGGTCATAATCTGCGTTTGGAGGAGGTTAATATTCTGTGCTCCTGGCAAAGATTTTCTGAGGTATCCAGTCATCTACCTATGTCAGGAAGTGTGAGGCATCCGGTCACCTGCATGTAGAAGAACGAACACTGAATGGCTCCCTGCCCCCCAACAACTTGCATTACAGCTCACTTTGGGAGAAGCTGTTTTTATTTGGAAAAGTACAGTAGAGATAATTATATTCCTGATATAATCAGAACTGGTAGTTGGCTGGTTAATCTTGCAGAAGAATTAGAGCTGTCTGTTAGCTATGAGCTTCCGGCCTTGTGTGGAGAGCAATCAATCTGTTTTGCAGAGGAAACGAAGGGGGGCTGGTTTTCATGAGGTAGATCTGCTATTGGCAGTTGGAGCAATACGTCCATAGCTTGTGGTCCTCTCCATAGGCAAAGGCCAGGACCTAGATGCATCTTCTGAGAAGAGGAAGAAATCACTGTTATACAGAAAATCAAGTTCAAATCATAGGTGTGGAAATAATGTTCTTTCTTGTTTATTAATGCAGAGTACTGCACCTCTCTAAACAATTCTTTGGACCCATACTTGGGAGTTTGATGAAATTAAGAACCTTATCATATTCACCCAATTCTGTCAGTGTCTGGCAGATATTAGGTACCACCTACTGGCCAAATTGTTAAAGGAAGCTAGTACCATTTGGTTAAAAAAAAAAAAAAAAGAACCTCTTTTCAATCTGGCAGCCATTTCTTTTAGGAAGAAAACCACCATTGTTTAGGAAAACAGCTTAGTGGGATCCTCTTGGTTCTGGAGAGGGATGATGGAGTTTCAGTCAGGAAGGGAAGAGGGAATTAGAGACTGGCAAAACAGGTGGGCAGGAATAGCAGTAACTGGGGAGTTCTCACTTTTCTGGAGGAGGAAGAAAAATGATGAGGAAGAGGAGGAAGGGGGACTTGGGGGTTGAGCCCAGTGGTCTCAGAAATTCTGTTGACAGATTGCCTGGCTTGATGGGGTTTATACACCCATGAGGACTCCAGCACTAGGGGTTTGGCTGTGCTGTGGTGTGAAAATCTTTGGCAGTGTTCCACACTTTCAGTAAGAGCCGATGGCGTGTGCACACAGGGAATCAGTACAACAACTCAGGCAGTGTGAGTTGAGCGAGGCCCACACTCCGTGGTCTCCCCTGAATCGTGAGACACCGGGCTGGCAACAGTCCAGCGATGTGACAGCCGTTCCCTGAGATCTCAGGATTCTCCAGAGATGGGAATGGATGCTGAGCTTTTCCACAGCCATATGGCGGATGTCTTCACTAATGCCATCGGAATTTCGAGAGAGCAGATGAGGTAGGGAAGCCGATGTCAGGGGGGTGCAAGTGTCATTCTAGACATCAGGAAGGCAGACTTCCCAGGGGACTGAGAAGTGGGTGGACGCATGGCGCTGCAATGAGCAGGCCTTCTGGGTAAGGATGCTTCAGTGCCTCTCATGATGGAGCTCGGTAAGGGACACAGGGACGCCGTGCGGATGTTGTCTGCATCCACTTTGTGTCTTCAAGCACGTTTAAAGGAATGATGTATCTCCTTCTTCTTGGAAATGGTGATTATAGCACTCTTCACTGATGAAGCTTGTGCAAACGTGGTCCTCCCTCATCTCTTCCGTATTGTGACTTAGGTAATAGGAATTTCTAGATAACCATTTCACAGAAAAGTTCTGCCAGCCTCTGATGATTATAATAGGTTTTATGTTAGAGAATTTCTCCTTTGCCCCTTGAGGGTCTCCCAACCTCCTCTCTGTGTGCATCTTGGATCATACAGTAATTCAATCGCTTAGTCACAGAGAGAGAGAGAGAGAGAGAGAGAGAGAGAGAGAGAGAGAGAGAGAGCGCACTGAGAGGCAAAGCCTTTGATTCTCTTTGCTAAGGAGGTTTGGTCCTCAAAAGACCTCCTTGTCAAGGTCTGGGTTATGGGAATTGTATCAGGACAGGAGCCAGGGGCTTCCACATCTGTCCTACTCTTGACATGTGTTTCTTAGAGTAGGTAACACTCACGTCTAAGAGTTCTCTGCTTGAGGAAGGTGGGGCGTCTTGATGACTCCCAGGCCCCTACCTCTACCCAAACCCTTGGTTGTGGGGGCTGCACCTTTGAGATGGAATCTTGGGTAGCTGGAAGGAAACTGTAAGCTTCCTGATGATATGGCATTTAAATTCCTAGAGTTCCTCAACCCAGGCTTCAGATTCTGACTTTCCCCCACTCACCAATTGACTCTCACTTAGTTTAGTTAGTGTGTACCACTCTTTCCTGCCATAACCTCAGCATCTGAAAATTATTATCAAGCAAGTTGCTGTTTTTCTTAAAACAACAACAACAACAACAACAACAAAACCCCCCACAAAGAACACTGTTGCCTGCATTCTGCTCCGGGGATTCTGATTTAATTAGTTAGGGCTGCAACCTAAACATTGGGGAAAACATCTGATTCTAATTTCTGTGTAATGTTTCATTGTATAGTATGACTTCATCATATATTTATTTATGTTACATTGCTGGGTAATTGGATGGGTTCCAGTTAGGGGCTTTTGAGAAAAATGTAGCTATAAGCCTGACACCAGTGGCTCACACCTGTAATCCTAGCTACTCAGGAGGCTGAGATCTGAAAGATCATAGTTTGAAGCCAGCTTAACAGAAAAGTCCAGGAGACTCAGTTTCCCAAGTAACCAGGGAAAAATGCCAAGCTAGAGGTATGGCTCAGGCGGCAGAGCGTGGGCCAGAACATGAGCAAGATGAGCAAGCAAGCCAAACAAATGTGAGATTCTGAGTTCAAATTCTGATACTAGCCAAAAAAGTAGCTCTGTTCTTGACAGACCTTTATCATATTTTGCACAGGCAAGTATACATTATCTGTTGTTAGTATGACTTCATTGGTTTCTGTATATCCTTATATACATTTCACTTTGATTTTACTTTCAACTTTCTGTTTTTATGTTAAGATTCTGTAAGTCTCATAAACATCTTATCTTGTTATTTTTATCCAGGCTAAAAATATATTTAATTAGATCATTTAGTCCACTGACATTTGGTGTTAAAATGTATCTTCTAGCTTTTGTTTTCTTTTAGGACAATCAATTACATTTTGTTATTCAATTTCACCCTTTTTTTTTAGCTAATTAGTATATATTCCCTTATTTTCTGTTTGGTGGTTTCAGTAGAAATTTCAATGTGCATCATTAATTTATTAAAGTATGCTCTGTGTAACCACTTTTCCTATTTCTCAGCCAAAGCTGAACTCTTAGAATGGTTTTCTTCTATTTAACCTCTCCTACTCCTTATGCCATTATGTCCTACTCCTTATGCCATTATGTTATATGCTTTATTCCTAAAAACAGTAGAGGGTATTCTACTGATGTTTCAGCACTCTGCATTCACTTTTATTTACATATGCACTTGTTCTCCCAGCCTCCTTCCCCTGCTTTTCCCTCCCTTTTCTCCTCCTCCCCCTTCCCTCCCACCCTCCTGCCTGTTTCAAACTGGCCCAGACTTGCGAGTTGTAACCCTTGGTTCAAAGGCAAATCCACTGGCAGCTTCAACTGGAAGACTGCTTTCCCTCCCTCTAACCAGACCTATTTCCTTTTATGTTCTTGGACCCCTAAGTTTTATTTCTGCAGCCTTAGTTTTGGCTTTCTGGTGTATTTTCTGCATGTGTATGTGTGTGTGCTTGTGTATTTTTGTGTGTATGTCCATGCATGCATATGTATGTGCATCTCTGTGTGATTTTATTTGTGTCTATATGCGCACCTGTCCCTGCATGTAAATGCCTTTTCATATGTACGTGTCTCTCTGTGTATACGCAGGGGGTGTATATGTAGGTGCTCATGTATAAGTATGTGTTTTAGGCGCATGTTTCCACGCATGTATACATGAATGTTAATGCACGCTTGTGAATATATGGGAGACTGTGTATAAACATGTGTGTGCATGTGTTTATGCATACATGAGCTTTCATGTATATAAAGGTATATATGTCTGTATGTGTAGGGGCATGTGCACATAGTGCATGCATATGCATGCATGTGTTTGTGTGTATGGGGGGCTCTGTGCATCCATATGTATGCATGTATTTGTGTGTCTAGGCACATGTGCATGTGTGTTTGCATGCATGTGTATACATTATGTATGTGTGTGCATGTGTATGTATGTGTTTGCTTGTATGTGTGGGCTGTGTGTCCATACATGTGTATGTATGCAGTGTATATGCATCTGTGTGTGTGTGCATGCATGTGCATGTATGGGGACCTGTGCGTGTGTGTGTATGTGTGTGTATGCACTCATGCCTTGCCATGCTGGGAAGGGCAACAGTGTATAGGAAATCTTTAGACGTTTTCTATGTTTTCTTGGAGTGAGGAAAGATCTCGATCTTCAGGTCCTGGAGTCCTGGTGTTGAGCCTCACTGCTTCCCCCCGCAGCTTGGTGAGCAGCTGGCTCCCACAGGCAGTGGGAGATAGCAGTGCCTCAGAGGGGCCAGGGGGTGGGGAGGGGGAGCACTGCCACCTGGCCACGGCTCAGCCAGTACTGTTCTCATCTTTCCAGGACCTCACCGAACCAACCTCCGCAGCTTTGCTTGTCCTTCAGTGGTTCCAACTGCATTTACCTTTCAAAAACACACGCAGATTGTAATTAGTACTGGAGGGAGATGTGATGTGATATAAGCCACTGCGGTCTCCTTCCCTTGATTATCTAAATTAAATATCTCTGAAACCTCATCTTTGTGTGGAGTTTGCGTCTTATCCAGAGCCCTTTCTCCGGTGGCGTTGTGCGGTTTCAGGGGCCTCCATTCTTCATGGGGAGGCTGCCTGTGTTCTTTGGGAAGTGAAAACAAAAACCTTGTTGCTCTGGCTTTTGAGAGTTGTCATTTCCACATGGCCACCTCTGAAAGACCGGCTCGGTGACGATGCTAGTGTCAATCTTGGTGTCAGCCCTGGCCTAAAAGCTCTGACCTGGGACTAAAGCTCAGTGAGCTACTTTCTCTTCTCTCCTGAGTGAGCTCTTGTCCCCACACATGGTTCTAGGCTCCCCAAACTGCAGTATAAAGATCTTGTAGTTCATATGTGCACACACACTCAAGAGTGCATTCACACACCCATACACACCTCTTCCTCTTCTGAATCGTCTTTCTAACCCACATCCTAGTAGCAAGGTGCCTGTTTTATGAGTCAGCTTTTTATCGAAATACCCAAACAAATAAACTTGAAGGTTGAAAGATTTATTTTTCTTATGATTTCAGAGGCTTCAGTCCATAGTGACTTGGTTAGTACATTGCTGAGTTATTGTTCTTCCACGATCCTGTTCAATTGCTGTTCAATAGTGCCATGAGCTAGCGACCAATCTTTAACACATTAGTCTTTTGGGGGAACTTGGAATATCTAGCTTACAATGTGCTGCTGTAAGATATTCATTTTTCCTTTTTAAAAACACAGCTTAGCTATTTTATACTTTGTGTTCTCTACCTCCCCACACTTAACCATTCTCTCTGTGTGTTATACCTCACTCCGCCCAATATTTGCACACCATCTAGTAATTAGCCCGAGTTTTCAAGCAACACTATATGGAATATACATCTAAAATCAGGACAGTTCTCCAGGATCACCCACCCAATGGGTACCTATGTTTTGGATTACTGATGACCTGGTTTCAGAATCTGTCTGTGTAGTGAGGGTGATCTCGCTCCACTGCCATGGATACCAAATGCCCAGGCCTTGAACAGTCCTAGGCATGGGTAAGATAGCCATATCAGGCTTTGCCTGGGGTGAGATTCTTCCAGGAGGTATAAAATGATCCTTGTGAGGACCCTAATTCTTGGGGCTGGAAGACTTCCACTCCATCAGAGCTGTGACCCTTGAGGAATAGGTGATATTTTGTTCCCTCTGGGCCTTCATTTCTTCATCTATAAAATCGCAACCAGAGTATCTGCCACAGACACTTGTCATGAATTTCCAAATGAAGCAGAGTATGGGAGAGTGTTTGTAAACTCAAGATTACAATGTAGATGTAAGATGTCATCATGACTCTCCACTGTCTTGGCGTCTCAGGGAGAATAAGGCTCGTCTTGGTTTAGAAAGGTCTAGTGGAGGTTTCCTGGCATCGTGTTGTGATTTCCCAGGAAATCATAGTGGAATTTAAGGAAATGTGACAAAACTCTCGATGTTCAGATTTTACATTATATTAGAATTCTCATTTTGATGTTTGAGGAAATATCAAGGTTCCTTTAATGGATGTGACATTTCCCCTTGATTTGTTCTCTCACCTCAGAGATAGCTCCGGCCTGTGGGAAATGAGATTGGGGATTCAGACAGATTCCAATCAAGCTGTGTTAGCAATCTCAGGAGCACAGCATTTGGGTTTTACTGTGGGCCAGGCGTTGCTCTGAAAACATTGTAAACTTCTTGAATCCTTGAGGCTCTTTGGAAGGGTATCTGGTCCTTGTTTTACAGATGAGGAAACTGAGGCACCATAAGGTTGAGTTTCCCCAATTCTCACGAGTAGATGTTGGTAAGATAGAGCCTAAAGACTGATTTAGAATATATGCTTGGAGAAACAGGATAACTTGAGCTTACTTAAACAGAACTCTAAACGAGAATATATTGAATGGCCCATTGGAATCAAAGATGAGAGAGTAGATGGGCCTTATGAAGAGTTAGGAACTGGAAACACAGTGAGTCACAGCATTTGACTCTGTCATCTCCTCCTTCCTTCTCACTCTCTCTTCTTCCCTCACTTCATGAGATGAGATGGCATTGTGATTTAACTCTCCCCAACTCCGACCTGTCTAAAACAAGTCCCTTTGGTTGTCTGAACATTGGTAAATTCTTTCACTCAGTTGCTGTGTGTGTGTGTGTGTGTGTGTGTGTGTGTGTGTGTGTGTGTGTGTGTGTGTGTGTGTCTACATGAACTACGGGCTTACTAAGGGAGAAAATTCAGAATATAAGTTTATCTGATCTGTGGAAGGGAAAGAGAACCACAGAAACAGCAGGACAAAGGATGAACTAATCAACAATGATACTTGACACTGTGTTGGAAATGGACTATACAACTTGGAGGGGGGCAGTATAGAAGGGTAAGTGAGAGAAAATGAGAGAGGGGGGTAACAGTGGTTAAAAAGAAATATACTCATTACCTTACTTAGGTAACTGTAACCCCCCTGTTCATCACCGTTGCAATAAAGATATTAAAAAGAAATAAGACAAAAATCTTCGACCTGGAAGTTGAAGCCAGGTCTCTCCTTGGACATCTTCCTTGGCAGTTCTTGGCTTCGTCTGCATGGCTTCCAGAGCTCAGGGCAGATCTCCTTTGCTTCGCTCTGCTCTCGAGCTTATGATAAAGAACAGTTGCCCCAACGTGGATGGAGTCAGATTTTTTGATGCTGTAATTCATAGCCTCCTACTAGGAAGGAAATTACGATATGTGATAAAATGCTTAAGCAAGTTTACATTAAACTTTAGTGGAATGAAGACCTCTTCTGAATTCAGTTAAAATTTTAGACCCTGCTAACGCCCTTGGTAACATTGCCCGTTACTGTTCTGTGAGCCCTGAAATGCATGGAGGCCCAGGAAGTTCTCTTCTCCACCTGTTGACTTCCACATTTCTTTGTCCTGTGCCAGAGAAGAGTAAAACTGGAGGTTGATCTGACATCCAGCCTTTTCCGGGCTGGGCTTTCCTCCCATACTGGATTTGCTGTATCTCCTCTCCTCATGAGCTCAGTGCTCCACACTCAGCCTGGTCTCTGGGAGGAAAGCACCTTGGAATGGAATACCAAGGTGATGAGTTGGCAAATAAATTGGAGTTCCTTTGTCACAGGCAAGGGGTGGGAGCGGTGAAGTAGACATCCAGTGGGGTCCATTCTTCATCACAGCACCATGTCGTATGTAGCCAGCCTGTGTTTTTTCCACCTGAATTTATTGAGAGCCTAGGATCACCGGAGGCGATTAACATAAATTTTCAACCTCTGTTTCTGCATGTGGTTACCTTGTGAGTTGTATAGAAATGTGTTGTTCTTTAATACATACTCATATTTCTCGGTTTTGAATCTTGGCTCACTTGGGAGTCAGGTTTTTGTTTGGTTTTGTTGCTGATTTTCTTTTATGGCTGGTGTTAGAATGCAGGGTTATACTTACATGAGACAAACACTCCGCCACTGAGATTTACCCCTGGCTCTGGTGACACTTACTTTTCTTATCTGTAAAATAAATAGGATGATAAGCCTACTGGAGAAGATTGTTTATTGAAATTAGATGAAGAATAGAAATGCTTTGAATAATTGTTGGCACCTTCTAGGTATTTGAGAATGGTTAGCTATTAATCCATGTACCACCATTTTGTCATTAATCCAGCGTCCAGCCAGATCTAGGACTTTCAGAGACGGGAGGAGGACTGATAGTTGCTGAGCTGAGCACTGTGAGTCTCTTGCACACAAGGTCCCTTCCAGCTCAACTCCTCTTTGGAGAAAGGCCAGCAGGATCCACTGTGGGTTAGAACCTGTTATGGTGCAGGATGGAGTGAGGGGTAGAACTCCACGTCATATTGAAATGTCACAAGTCTACAGTTTTGCCTCTTTATACCACTCCCCCCCAAAACACAGCTCTTGGTCCCCAACCCCAGGCCTCCAGGCCTGGGCCTCCCTACTCTACCCTTCTGGGAAAAGAAACCTTGAAATAGGAGGAATCTCAATAACTTTTTATTTGAGTTGATCTCAGCCCATATTCTACTGATCTTCAGCCTCAGAGAAGCTTGAATTACAAGCATGAGCCTGACTCAGACTAAACACATTTCATTTTATTTTATTTTTTAACACATTTCATTTTAAGAACAGCATATAAGCTTGCGTTTGTTTTTCTAGCATCATTACACTGGTTCAAATAATAATAATTGTAATATCAATATAATCAGATTTCAGTGTTTATTATCTTGATTATCCCCATTTGTTATCCTAAAAGAAGCGCAGAGAAAACAGGTATGAAACAACTTTTGAAAATTCCTCAGTGCCAAAGATTTTTTTCTGAAGAAATTTTCCTCCTAGTAGGGCATTGTAGAGTAGTATTCTATCAGCTGCTATACCTGTCAGTTCTTTATCTGGTAGATATGCATTTATTTATGGCTTTTCTTCCTACATACCTCTCCTTCTTTTCTTAATACTTTTTTTTGGCCAGTTCTGGGCCTTTGAACTCAGGGCCTCAGCACTGTCCCTGAGCTTCCTTGCTCAAGGCTAGCACTCTACCACTTGAGCCACACACCATTTCTGGCTTTTTCTATATATGTGGTGCTGAGGAATTGAACCCAGGGCTACATGCGTGCTAGGCAAGCCCTCTACTGCTAAGCCACATTCCCACCCTCTAAATACTTTTTGAATCTGTATTTCTTCTTTCCTTGTCAAATTCATCTTTTATATTGACATCAGGATTATCTTTCAAAATGGTTAACTTTGGTAAACCCATTGCCAAAGCCATCCTTCCAGGCTAGAGCCAACCCTGACATGGGAAATTGGCCTACTGGCATGTTCTGACTTTACAAATGTGTTCTAGGCAAGGAGGGCCAAAGGCCTCTAACTTGTCTAGAACCTTCCTATGTCTCGCCTGTGTCCTATATCATGAAGTACTTATCATGATTTTTAAGCATCTAATTGCAAACGTGTCTTCTCCTACTAGCATGAAAACTACAAAGATAGACACTGTGTTTGTTTTACTCTCCACTAGGTATATTTTGGGTCCTTCAAGCAGAGTAGGTCCTGGATTAATATTTGTTGAGTATATACATACACAAAAGGGACAGAATGATTTTTTTCTCCACTAAATGAAGCTGTGATCTGATTGATAAGCTTTTTTCTTTGTCTTAAATCAAAACTTCTGCACGAGCAGGCATAATCCCATTTCTTGTTTATACTTTGAGGAAAATCCTACTCAGACATGCCATGCAGCTCGGTCACTAAGTGTTTCCCATCCTTATCCAGATCTGAAGAATAAACTCACATGCAATGGCCTCTTCAGCCCAATCTCTGCTGCAGGCTGACTTTCCCCTATGCAATTATTGTGGTTTAATGTGTACATGGTCTGACTCTAACAAATGGCTTTAATAATGGCCATCTCCAGAATTAGAAAAACAGAGGAGTAATTTTTCCTTGGCTGGAGTAATGGCATAGGCCAAGGCCATGATTGGAGGAGTCAGACATAGGGCTGACATCGACTTGTTTCTTCCCAGAGTTTGCCTTTGCTGAATTCTTTCTTCTTTTTAGGTGGTACAACTTACTTTTTTTCTTGCACTACATTTTTGAGCTACCTAGCAGTAGCCTTAGCCTCCATAATACACAAGCGTAAAGAATTCTCCCAACCCTCCTCTTGGCCTCCCGCCTCCATGGTCATCACACCTCGCCACTCTGACTGCCAAGAGCAGATTCATCAACGACAGTAAGTAGGGGCACTAATGTCTGCACTGCTTGCTCTGCTGTGACGGGTGGGAGACGCCTTTGGCTTGGCAGTCATCACTCTAGGTGGGTGCTTCGTAGAATCCACTCACAACTCTGTCATTTCTGGCCAGACTTCACAAGACAGGCTTTTCAGACAGAGGTGGAAAGTGCAATGGTGTCTTCCCCTTACTCTCATACAACTCAGGAAGAAGTAAAGAGAGGTGGGTGGGGTGGGGGGGGGAGGGCGGGGGAATGGCAACCTATATTTATTTGTTTATTTACTTTAAAAAATAGAATGCAAAAGAGAGCTGCTTGCTTTCAGAGCTGCAGTTCTGAGGGTGGAGGGGCTGTTCTGTGGCATGTGCTGCATCTCCGTTCTCGCATGCAGGGCCCTGGTGAGGGCAGCATGTTGCAAGCTGGCCCGTTGCTAGCCAGGTTGCTCTTCTTGGGTTTGAGAGTGGACTGTCACACTGCCTCCTAGGAGGGAAGCAGCGAGATCAGATGTCACTGAATGCTTTTCATGGCATTATCCCTTGTTGTCCTTGAGGTTTTATGATTACATCTGCAGAAGAGGAGTCTGAGGTTCAGTGTGGTCTGGTAATTTTTCCGGGAGCATCTTCCACGGACACAAATTTTAATTCATGCTTGAGGAATTCCAAATCTGTTAAATACTCTTGCATGCCTTTACCTAGGAAAGAATTATAAAGGTGCACCAAGCAATAAATCAACCCCATTTAGTCAGGGGAGAGCTGTGCTCTGACCTCCTTAATCCCCCCCTCTGTAAACAAATCTACAGCTGGGAAATAAAAGAGCAGTGTTCCCTAGAGAAACTTCCAGTTCCCTTTCAGTGAAGAGAACTGTGCTAGAGGTATACTTTTTTTTTTTTTTTTAAACGCTGGTATTGAAAACCTCTGCAGTTGCCTGTGAATGCTAACTCATATGCTGAGGGTAGCTTTCTCTCTGTGGAATTCAAGGTTGGAGTTCAGGAGCTGTAGGAAGGAAGAAAAGTAAACAGCTTCCTCTGTGGATAGTTATTTAAGGGCAGTTTTTTTCTTCCTTAATACTGCTGGAGATTATGCAGAAGTTCCTCTAAAAGAGCCTCCTGGTAAACATAAGCTGGCTCTTTCCATCTAAGGGATCAGCTTAAACATACTGTGGAGCTGAGTCTGTATGGCTGCAGACCTTCCGATAGCAAAGTCACCATTAGCAAAACCCGTGGGGGAGAGGAGGAAGCCTGGGCTGATACATACATTAAATTAGCCATTCGAGGGCTGCCTGTGAAATGATGCAAACTACAGTGCCAAGTGCAGCGCTGAATAATTCAGCTGTGTGTGCCTCTAACGAAACCCAGTTTCCTTGATTTGGTCTTCCTTCACAGAAGGGAAAAGTAAAACATGATAGCGTATTTTAAAGTGTTCACTATACCTTGATCAGTAGACTGTGTATTTAAAACCTTTAGGATGTGTAACGAGAAAACACTGGTGGTCTCTTATGGGTAGCAATCAATATCTTACACATGGTCAGAAGGAGCATCAGAGCAGGGAGCAGATAAACCATCCTCCATTAACTGACTAAGGCACAGAGAGAATTTATTGGATCACACACTTGAATAGTCAGCGGCTGTTGAGCTGGTTAAGCTTCTAGTATAATGTGATCCTAGGCTGAAGTGATGGATTCAGACTCAATCTTCTCTCTCCATCTCTCTTTTCTTAGCTTTCCTCTGTGTCAACTGTAAGTTCAGCCAAAGGGGGAAAAAGAAAGCATGTGGCCTCATGGTAAGCTTTTGAAGTCCTGAGATTCCAACTCTTTGGTTGCCATAGAGCATGAGCCTAGTCCTGAACCTGTTGTGTTGGCCAGATGGATGGCGTGGCCAAGCTTGTACCACACACCCACCTAAGGGCTGAGACCAGAAGAGAAAGGGATATGAAGTTATAATTTCCAGAAGAGAGTGAATGGATGCTAGGTGGTAAAAATATCCATGAAGCCAACATTCAAAACCAGGGCAAGTCAGAGCAGTGCTTACAAATGCTGCTGATCTAGATGTGAAGAGCTCACTTGGAGATGCAGAGCTTCATTCAGGAGTTTTGGTATACATAGTTAGGAAATACTGGAGAATTCATGTACAAAAATCTGTTAAAATTAGTGAGTTCCCCACGGTTGCAGAGATAAGAATATACAAAAATCAATTGTGTTTCTATCCACTAGCAGTTAGGAATCCAAAAGGTAGTTAAGAAAATAAAAGAAATTTACAAAATTATTAACATCATTAAATCATTAACAATAGTGAAAGTCTTATGAATAAGGTTAACAACGGAAGTGTGAGACTTTTACACACTGAAAGCTAATTGAAACGAAGGGGCTGTACATAAAAGGAAATGTATATCCTATATATGTATATGTATCTGGTTTGGGGAGGAGGATACTATTTTTAAGATGACCATATTCTACAAATTGATCTAGATAGTTCATTCAGAATCTTGGATGCTTTTTTTGTATAGTTTCAAATGATCGTAAAACTCATAGAAATGCAAAGGACTCAGAATATACCTCCAAAAAAATCTTGGAAAAAATGAGGCTTGAAAGAGTATTTCAAAATCAGCCACAAAGCTATGGTAATCTAGAAGACAGGATGTGTTCGTGGTATAAATATAGACATACAGGTCAATGGAAAAAAAATTAAAGCCCAGAAATTAGTCTTTACATTTACCACAAAGGTACCAAAGTAATTCAGTGAGGTAAAGAATATCCTTGTCACATACGATGCTGGGAGAATGATGTGCTGCTACATACTACAGTCTCAATGAAACTTGGAAGCATTCTTCTAGACACAGAATACATATTATTTGATCCCATTTTAATGAAACAGCGATAGTAGTCAGGTTTGTAGAGGCAGAAAGTAGATTTAGTGTCATCTTGGCCTGGGATAGGGGAAACGACTGATAAGGGGAATAAGATTTCTTTTGGAGATGGTGGAAATATTCTGGACTTACATATTAAGGATTATACAAGTCTATGAATATGTAGTAAAATGTACTGAACCTGTATGCTTTTAAAGGGTGAATTATATATGTGACTTATATTTCAATAAAACTATTCTTTCTTTTTTGGACAATTAACTGAGAGTTTTATAGAATGGATACCAGAAAGCTGAAACATGATTTGTCAGGGTTAAGGTCAAGGATGAATGGAGAGAAGACGGTTGTTGGAATGCAGACATAATATTCAATGTATGAAAGTGAAAATGGAACCATGTACCTTGAAGGGATGGGTAGGGTGGGAAGAGATGGGGAGAACAATGAAAAGGATGACATTGATCAAGTTATGTTGTACTCACAGTCTGACACATTGAACCAAAACCACTTGGTATAATTACTTAAAGATAGTAAAAAACAAAACAAAACACTACCCTTACCAACTTAACAAAAAGCCCATGTGGAGGAGAGTTCAAGTCTGACATTTAGTTGCCTGTTAGTATAATGGAGTTTAACCAACAGAGTACTAAGTCAAATACTGACTCTGTTTTCAAGGCTATATTCTATCATCTGCAAAATGAAGGGGTGGGGTGTCAGTAAGTACATACCAGCATGGGTAGAGCACTTGTGAGGACTGAATGCGATAGAGGCCACAAGGAGCCAGTTGATCACAAGCGACCAAACAGGAATCTGAGAGGAAAGCAAAGCAGGGTGGTGGACTTGGGTAGACAAAGGGCTCACCATTTTGAGAGGCAGAGGGATGTTCTTGGTGACACATGGCTCCTGGCCTTGGATGTGTTCCAGGTGAGAGAACCAAGGGATAGTGGCACACCCCAGCAGATCCTAGCTCCCATTTCTCTGTGCTCAAAGCCATAACAGGTCCAACAGGAGGGAGGGAAAGAGAGAGGGAGGGAGGGAGGGAAGGAGGGAGGGAAGGAGGAGGGGTTCCCAGTGCCTGTGATGCTTCTGGTCATTGACTGCAAGGCTAAAGCCAGGAACAAATGCAGACTGATGGGCTTGCTTTCGTGTCTTTCCTCCCCAGTGGGATCTTCCTCTTTGAGTCAAAGTCTGTTCATAGGGGAGAACTAAGTCCAGCAGAGTCATGCAAATATGCATTCTGTAAAGATGAGGAAGCTAGGTCAGGAAAAGACCAAAGAGAAGAACGACTGGCTGGTTCTGGATGATTCTATCCCCCAAGGTCATATCTCTCAACCAATATTTATTTGACATTAACTGAAGTAGCTCATCAATCCTAAAATTTACCTTTGTTTTTGGTAAGGGTAGGAAGTAGAAGGATAAATGAACTATTATCCTGTGCACAATGTTATCATCTGCGAAATTTGATTCCTTCCTTTTGCTGTTGAGTGAAACATGATCATTTTCCGAGCCCTAAGACATCTCTGGCTGACTGCTTCTGGGCTGCTGGGGTTCCTACCCAGTCCCCTCTATTTGTAGCTCTTTGTCAGGACTGCTGGTCCCTGACCTCTTCCATGTTCTTAGGACTGATAAGGAAACTTTGAGTCAAGCTGATGAATCCAGGGTTCTTGTCTTAGAGTAAAACTTGTAATCCTTTAATTGAATTAGATGTTGAAGAAGTTAACGGGCTTATCTGCAACCATGGTGCTAAGCTGGGTGATGAATAGATGGAGAGCCCCTGACTGGTCCTTCCTGGGACACAAATCAATTACCAGCAATCTCACCCCGTTTTGGAAACACCGTGATTTATGATGCTAAGATAGTTGGCTAAATTAGAACATGCTCAGAAACCACAATGTAAAAGCTTACTTATCTTCTTAGCAAATCTCTTTGGCTTCTCAGGTGCTCTTTTGACTTTTAACTCAAGGTGGAAATGTGCCTTCTGTTTTCAGGACGAATCTTCCTGTGCCTATCCAAAGAGAAATCCTGTCTCGAACAATGGAAGCCTCAGAGGTCAAAAACATTGCCTAAACTCCAGGCGCCTGGAATGCAAGCCCAGTTTTGAGAAGGAAGAAGCTCTTGCTGAGGACCCGGAATCTGGTTGTGCAATGGACACATCAAATGTCCAGTGGCAGCGGTGGCGCTGGTGTCCCATAGGTAGGTGGGTCATGCTGAGCACCCTCAGGGGGCCGGGGAAGACCTCAGCTGGGCCTTGGGGCTTACTGTACTCAGAGTGTGGCTTGTTTTCAACGTCTGGTTGCCTGCCCACCCTTGGTGCCAATGCTCTTCCTGCTGGTGTAGGTCGGAGGTGGTTTCTGCTTGTTTTCCTGGGCTGGTACACATGCCAACAAGGAAATGGCTTTCATGAAGGGAGGTTTTACATCCAGAAGTCAGGCTGTGTGTCTTGCAGGGCCATAGGGAGGTATGGTCAGGGTTGGGCCGGGCTTTCCTGGAGGGCAAACAGCTAGTTTGAGTAGTTGCTCTGTGGGGCAGGGGCTGTCTCTCCTGCCTGTGAGGGGATTCGAGCAGGCGTGGCATGGCTGGGGTGTGAGAGCTCAGGGGAGGGGCTGAGAGCAAGCACTCTGGACTGGATGGTCTGCATGGGAAAGGTACTTTAGCAGTCTTTTCCTGTCTCCAGAAACTGGCTAACCTGGGCAGGGATGGTCTCTCCAGGATCAGTGAGGCCCTGGGATGCTGAAATAACAACAACAACAAAAACAACAACTCAGAAACCAGACAATGTGGTCATTGAATTATCATTGATGTCTGAGAACCCTGAAGGTCTGGTCTTTGGTTTCAGAGTTCTGATTTCAGAATGTCCACCCACGAATGAAGACACCCATGAATCTTCCACCTAAGAAGATAAATTGCACACTGGGCATGGGGCACCATTCTGAATACTCAGCTCAGCTTAGGAGATCATTGTGGCAGCCTTCCGAAGCAGTTGTTGCTTTGATAATGTATCAGTGAGAAAACTGAGTCTCAGAGGTTACTGTCCACGATTGTGCACCCAGGGGTTTATTGATAGGCATGCCATAACTTAAATTGGATCAAGCTGCTCCTATGGTAAGTTCATGCACTGCCATGAGATTGACATACTTCTTAGTCTCTTTGAATTTGAGATTGATCTCCTCCCTCTTCTTTCATTTATCTATTTTGAAATTGGATTTGTCCCCTCTATGTCTTCTATTTTGAGACCCAGGCTTGGTTGATGTCCTTGGCTCCTTCTCAGGGAATTTGAAGCCAGGATAATGCCAATTTTAAGGACATGACAGGTAGCTTTTGACCCTTCATGGAAGAAAGGGTCAAGGGTGAAATGATTAAGTGAATTCAGAAGGTGCTGAATCAAGCAGCACTTTAAAGAGAAAGAAATTAGATCTGGTTAACATCCCTTTAGTTCCTTGATCAAGCTATGTCTGCAGTCCTTGGATGTTTCGGTTACGTGCCTGAATAAACTTGCCTGTGCTTCTATTGGTGTGGAGAGGGGTTTGCATGATGTCAGAGGGGTCCGTTCTGTGACATCAGAGAAGAGTCTATGGTGTATCATCCCATCTGATTTGTTTAGTTTTCAGGCTCAGCACTGGCCTTATGCGAGACTTATAGCTTCTTACCTCACCACAAATTCACAGCATCTTCCAGACTCCAGGAAAACAGGACCTAAATCTTTAGGCCTGGGAAACACACACAGGATGACTCCTGTGAAGTAAGTTTTTATCCAGTCAATTCCACTTTGAGAGGCAGCAGGTGTAGTGTTTCATTATGAACACTCCTAGCTCTGAGATCCTGTCCCTGCTCAGCCTCCAATCCAGCTCCTGCCTGCCGGCACTTGCATGCCTGTCGAGAGACTATTACTGAAATGGAATTTGTATAGATTATTTTCTTGCCAACAAAAGAATTTCTTTGTTATTTATTCGCAGAGTCTAGTGTGCAATATAAATTTAGCCAATTTGAAGAGCCTGGTTCGCTGATCTTGTTAGAGAGAGCCAAAGGCTATTGTCTGCTGCTCACACCGAGATAGAGCTCCTGCTGGCAAGTCTCATTTCTAATTGAGGGAGGGTCATTGTAGAATGCAGGGAAGCGTCTGCTTCCTGCACGTGGGGAGCAGAAGGCACCGGTGTGTTTGGAATCCCCAGAGAGCTCACTGCTTCCAGGGCACAACAAAACAGAACTCACTTGGCCAACCTCCTACAGAGAACACCCTGAAATATCTTGCCTAATGCACATGGCAGAAACAAAGCTGGAGACTGGCTTGGTAGTAAGATCCTAGGAGATGTCCTTGAAGCAGCTTGAAGTTATGTAGTAAAAAAGAATATTCATGAGGTTGGATGTGGTGGCTCACACCTGTAATCTCAGGCCCTCAAGGGGTGGATATGGAAAGGACTTTGGTTGGAGGCCAACCTGGGCAAAAGGTTAGCTGAGATCTCATCTCAGCTAAAAAGCTGGATGTGGTAGCTGCAGTGTATATGGTGCCCTAGCTAAGGAGGCATATGTAGGAGGACCACAAGTCCAGGGCAAAGGCACAAGACCCTACCTGAAAAATAACTGAAACATAAAGGGCCTGGGGTATGATTTATGTGGCAAGGCACTTGCATAGCAAGCACAAGGTGCTCAGTTTAAGTCCTGATACTGCTTAAACAACAACAACAACAACAACAACAACAACAACAACAACAACAACAACAGAATGCATGAGACCCAGGTCCTTTCCATCCAGGATGATGGTACAAGTGAATCAACAAAGTGCCTGGTGGGAACATGTGGTTGTGTATGTGACAATCTCAGAGTGGCCTCACCATCCTTTTTACCATCTTGCAAATCCCAATGTTACCCAGTTAAAAAATAATATAGAAGCTTGTGATAATGGGTTACTTTTATATTTTAATCACGTTTATTGAAAAAAATACTCAGTGATTATTAAAAGGCATGGAGTAAATGAACCATGCCACTGACTCGTCTTTGGCTATCTTGGTATTGGCACGTTGTCATATCTTATTATTATTGCTGTGCATGCTGACCGAAAGCCAGGGGAATGGGATGGTTCAACATATGGCGTGAGTTTTCTTAACACTGAATGCATTCTCATGCCGTTAAAGCTACTCTAATCCTGCAATCCCAGATGTATGGGAGGGATGTCAGGAGGATCACAGTTTGAGGTTAGGAAGGGCAAAGTCAAGCCAAACACAGTAGAGGAACATCTGTAACCTCAGCTATTGGTGGGCATAAGTATGCAGATCATAGGCCCCAGCCAGCCCAGGCAGAAACTCAAGACCTTACCTGGAAAATAAAGCAAAAAGGGCTTGGAGCATGGTTCAACTGGGAGAGTGCCTGCCTAGCAAGTGCAAGGTCCTGAGTTCAATTTGACACCAATAATATCAGGACAAAAACATGACTTCCACTGTGCTAGTTTCAGAGACGATGGACTAATCTATTATGTGAATGTACTACCATTTATTACCCTGATTTCCTGTTGTTGGTCATGTAGGTTGTTTCCCCATCTTGTTGTAGGCCATTATAGGGAGTTCTGGGTTAACCATTCTCATAGAAAACCATCAGGACACGTGTCTGCTGTAGGTTTTGAAGGGGAAATGCCATTAATCTAAATCTCTGGTCCAAGGGCACAAGTGTTTATGAGACATCTAATACCTATGACCAGGAAACCCTTCATGAAGGTTTCATATGTCCTGCTCTCACAAACAGTGAGTGAGTCTCAGCTCTTGTTTCTATATGTCATTGCCAGAATTGTGAGGTTTTTTTTTGTTTGTTTATTTTGCTTTTTGTGTGTGTGTGTGTGTGTGTGTGTGTGTGTGTGTGTGTGTGTGTGTGTGTGTGTGTTGGCTGGAAATAAGACTCTCATGGACTTTTCTACTTAGGTTGCTTTGAACCACAATTCTCAGCTCTTAGCCTCCTGAGCAGCTGGGTTTATAGGCATGAGCCACCAGCACCTGGTACTGCATGTTTGTTTGTTTGTTTTTTTAACTTGCGTTCCTTTCTTCTCTGGTCATGTGCTTTTACATGCTCTCATTCCTAGGGTTCCAGCTGTTTCCCCCTCATTGGTGTTATTCTAATTAAAAAGACAACAGGTGTTGAAATCACAAGGCCTGGAGTCATTTTGTCTTAGATGTGCAGTGTTTGGGGGCTGTCTCTTGCTTCTCCCCAATAACTGGTTCTTTGAATGGTGACTATTCCTCTCTGTCTTGTGGTTCTGTGGGTGGACTGAGCTCAGCTTGGTGGTTCTTCTGCTGCACCTGGTGCTGACTGATCCCAACAGATACTAAATACCCTGAGGGCCTTCTCTGGGCTGAATGGTCCAGTTGCCCACCCCAACCCCTCACTTGGTTGGCAATGGTTGTCACCTCAGAGCCCAGCTGGTGCCATGTATCAAAGTATCTCATTTCTTCTCCATGTGATCTCTCCGTGTCCCCTGAATTTCTTACACTGAGGCCATTTTCTCCTCGATGACCTCATCTGCATGAGGAGAATAAGCAAGGTGTCCACACCCATTGGGGAGATGGAATGAAATGGCACACACAGGCATCCTTCATGGCCTCAGATCTTATTTCTGTCTTGAGATGTGGAACCCAAGCACAAATCTTACACATTCCATCAACTGCTACTTACTGAGGACCCTTGGCTGCTAATGGCAGACCTTCGTTCTTCTGCATCACATGTTATGATTCCCTTGCCTCTTCCAGGAGGATATGTAAACAATTCCCATCCCTTCCGGCTTTGTGTTTACACTGGAGACAGATGTCACCACAGGCAGCATGATGCAGTAGACAAGGGGAATGTGCCTTGCCCTGTGGAGTTGGGTTCTCTCTAAAGAGGAATTTACTGATAATTCTGATGATTAGTGCATCTCTGCTATAGGTCAGAGGCTTTTGAAGAATTTCTTCCTTTGTGTTAGATGGGAGGGAAGACAGTGCATAGAAGTTTGAGGCCATGCTGAGTCGATATCAAGAAGCAGCCCATTCTGAGCCAAGAAACAGGTGCCCGGGAAAAGCAGAGGCTTTGAGAAGGATGGAATTGTGGAGGAAGAAGGCATGAGACTGGAGGAGATCTTGTCACCTAGTTTTTTAGGGGACAGATGATCAGAGACCCCTTCTGTTCCTCTAGGAAATGGGTCATTGTGAATTAGCATCTCAGACAGACTTTCTCAAACACACACGTTCTCTGTATTTTCCCCAGTGTCACCTCATGTAGATTCTCATAAAATAAACACCTCTTACCCACAATGGGCGCCAGTTAAACGCTGCAGGCCAAACACATGCATTTACCTCCCCCTATTCCTCCCTGGAGACTCCCCTTTCAATGGCACTGATGGGATGAAATGGTATAAATAGAATGAGAAGGCAGGAAGAGATAGGGAAACTAGAATGAGACAGGAGACACAAGATGGATAAGATATGTCAACAAGTTTTGAGCAATGGTGTGTGGATTCGTGAATAGATCTGCAGATCTGTCAGAAACAAAAGGCAAGGTGGTTTGAATCAGAGTCTTAGATGGCTTCAGTAATTGGAATCAGCACACATGCCCTCAGATAACATGAGCAACGGATTTGCTCATAACAGGAGGGTTAATTGATAGTTAGACTCCCAGACTCCTAGCTCCATCCTCCAGGCCAATCAGGAAATAGCAGGTGAGAATCTAAAGAAACTGGACCAGGATGGCTCTTTATCTGGAAGCATCAAACACAGTAAGCAATGGGTATGTGAGATGTAGGAGTTACTGAAGAGCCCAAAGCTCTGACTATCCCCCAGGTCAAAGAAAATCAGAAGACTCTTCTTGAAAGAAATAGAAAGGATGAAGAAGAAAACAAGTCATATAGATCCTTGGTATCAGAGGGCGTACATATGATTCAAAGGAGGCCTCACTTGAAGAAGTACTGCAAATGCTCAAGACACATGGAGTTCAGCACTGCATGGCAGATGCTGTAGTCCTTTTCCCAAGATGCCACAAGCCTACCTTTCCCATAATGCCACCTTCCCATGCATCTCAAATGGTCACCTTGACACTTCAGTTAAAACACATTTGCTTTTATTTTGATTATTGGTCACTGATTTGGTGGTGATGGGGCACATTTTCACAAAATGACAGGCAAGGAAACACCTGACAGGTCACACAATGATTTAAACACAACGGAGGGCAACACAGGACTGCCTAGAGCTTCCCTACGTCAGCTGAGCTGCATCGTGCCCGTGTGGACATTTAAAGTGTCTGGCTTTGAAATTTCTTTTGATTAATTTTTGTTTTGTTCTAGGTGTCACTATGCTTAGTCAAAAGCGTAATAAACCCGTGGATAAAGTAGGCTTGCTGCACAGGCAGTGACATTTGGGATTACCTCAGTAGATTGGTTTTGGTCCTTGAGGCAGCAGTTCTTGAACTGATGGATCCCAGCCACAGAGCCTCTAATCCGTGTAAGTGATGTGTGCATGTGTGTGTCAGTGTTCATGTCAGTGTGTGTGCATGCATGTGTGTGCAAGAGAGGGAGGGGACACTCAACTATTCACACATTACTCTTATCTCCAATTAGCAAGTGAAAAGCCTGAAGTGGGGTGTGGCTCAAGCGGTAGACTGCCAGCCTGAGTGAACAGCTGAAGGGACAGTGCCCAGGCTTTGAAGTCAAGCCCTGGTACTACAAAACAAACCCTGCCACAGAGGTACAGTCCTGCTGGCACCTTGCTTTTAAGACTTCTGACATCACTGGACATTTTCCAGCAGCAGTGGGAAGCCTCAGAGCTCACCATGAGAACATACTATGCATTCATCAATGAATGCAGGTGTAAGTGAGCTGTTTGCCATCAGGAGTGTGTCTCCATCTCACGCACGTCCTTCTGTAGGTCAAGGTTGATGGATGAGCTCAAACAAACAGCAGGAAAGACAACACTCTGGCCTTCTGTGGGAGAGGTTTCAGTCTTGCTGCCAACACACATGGAGGGGGGGGTATTGCTTAAGTGGGAGCAGGTCCAACATTGATTTGGTCAGTGACTTGTGGAAACTTACCTGGTCTCCTGACATCTCCGTTCCCCCATCTGTAAGAAGGGAAAAGTCCAGTTCTCTTCCTGATAGTGAGGACCATAAAGACAGATGAGGTCATTCATCCTGGACACTCCTCAGCAGACCAGGCACACTATTAATGCTGGGTAGCATTAATAATAAAGATGTAAGAGAATAAATCTGCGTTTCCACCAACGAGTAAAGGAAGACTCCCAGAGGCACCTGTCACTTAGGAAAGGCTGTGCTGTCTTCCTGAACTAAAACACTTAAGTGTTTTAAATAGCTCCCCCTTTTAATATTCTGTAACATAGGAAATGGAACACATGGCTGTAGGATTAAATATTAAAATATTAAATATTAAACTGGACAGCAGAAATTCATCACAGACATGAACCTGCTTGGTTTACTCAGGCCTCCGAGGTATACAGAGAAACCCAATCAGTTTGTATTCACTGATGTCATTGCTTGCTTTAAAAAAAAAGCCAGACACACAGGCACCGTATACATTTTTTTATTGATCAGCGTGGAAGACTTGAATGAAATAGACCGAAGACTTGCATCTGTACTTGAAGTAGCCTGTCCAGTATGATGAATGTAGAGGTTACATTTAACAGACATGGCCAATTATTCCAAATGAGAGCATGTGATGTGCTTTGTCTCTGGCACAGGCCTGTTTCTTCTTGATGCTTCATGACAGCAGCTTTACCTAGCCCCAGATGTAGCTCTGGTACTGATTTTTGGGCAAATTCAGGCTGTAACAGGGGCCTAATAATCTGCTGGATGTTATCATCATCCAAGCTGCAGTACTCAAGTAAGTCCCTAAGAACCTCTTTATTTGATGGATAAAAGCTGGGGTTTCTCTACCCAAGGAAAACAACTTTGAGTTTTATCTTCATTCCATCTGCCTTACTTGCCTGAGTGTGTCACACTTTGGCTCAGAGACTCAAGTTCTACTGACATCCAAAACCTGTTCCTGGGAAATGAACAGATGCCAGGTATTTATATTTCATTCTTTAGGCACTCATGGTTCCATGACAAGATATCTAACTTTCTCCTGCTTTGTCTCATGGTTCTAGAACCTTGCAAATCACAGTAATAACGTTAAAAATAAGCTCACAGTAATTTCTATACATTAGACTTTGGTCCCAGTCCACATCTTATTCATTCAGATATTTACTGAGCAAACACCCACTTGCCTGGTGCTGTCCTAGGTGCTGAATAAGCATGTGATTATGTCTGGTTTCCGCATTCTAGGAGCATTAAAGTCTTGAACAGTCATGAACAACTACAGCCAAGACCTGATTCTTTGTGGGCCCTGGTTAGTATTGATTTGGTTTTGCTTTTTTTTTTAACTTCCCAACTATTCTGCAAGATCTTCCATTATACTCATTTTACCAAGGAGGAAACTGAGGTCAATAGAGGTGAGCTGTCTTCTTGAAGGTGAATTAGGGTTTCCTAGGGGATTGGACAAACAGTTTCAGAGTTGGGAATTTGGATAGAATATGTTTGGTCAGTCTGGGACTGAGGTTTAGTTTTTCATTCTGGATTTGGAGGGAGGAGATCATTGTTCTGTACTTTGCTCTTCCCCGATCCAACCATGGAGCCATTGTTGCCACCATGTTGAAATGTTGCGAATCCACTCATTCGTTTGTGAACCAAGGAAATGTACCTTCAGCATAAGATGATGGGTAGAGCCACAGCCTGAGAATTATGAAGCTCAGTTTCAGCTCTCTTTGGATATCTAGAGTCCCATACATGAAATGTAGATGTTGGGTTGTTTGACTTCAGAGTAGGTCTCAGCCTAAAATTTCCCTGTGGGGGTCATTTCCTTTACTCTGACAGAAAGATCCACATTTCCCTTTCTCTGTACAGTGGCCACATCATAACTGTTAACCAATTGAATAAATATTTACCACTTGATTTGAATGTTTTATGTTGAAAGGGCAAAAAGGCCTAGCCTGCCTTTACATAGTCTTGCTTGTTCTACTTGAAGGCTGTTGGCACCATTACATGTTGTTCTAGATAGCAACTTGTGATAAGGAGGGAGAGGAGTTTAAAGCAACTAGCATAATAGATACTTTTAACCAAGACCTATATACCAATTGCCCCAATGGACACTTGTTCATATGCCACTCCAGCAACCCTTAAAACCTATCAGCACCTCTGAGGTGGACAGCAGCCCAGTCAGCAGCCTTTCTTTTCACCTCTGACCAAATTAACATTGGCTTGCTGTAGACAGTGCTTTGTGGGTTTGGAGTAGGGGAAGTGTTCACTGAGGTATTTGCCTTGTATCAGTGTGAGCCCTCCCCCATCCCAGAGAGTACATAGAGATCTTTTGCATCTCTATAGCGCTGTCTCCAAACTTGGTCCTTGTTAGCATGTCTGTGTTGTGCTTCCCTGGATCCAGTGGTTTCTGTTATGTGTTTTGAAAGTGAGGGTTTTTGCTACTCAATGTTAACAGATGATTTACACGCTCCACATATTCCTGGGAACAGTGGCTCTCTGTCTAGGTTGTATGTTAGAATCACCTAAAGAGCTTTAGAAAAATACCATGGGAGAGTCTCACTCATTAAGATGCTAATTTAATGGAGCTTGGGAAACATTTTCAAAGCTCCACAAGGTTCAGTGTAGGAACTCCATCCTAGAAAAAGGATCATGGGATCAAGGGCCTCAGCAGGCAAGACATCTAAATCAGGATTAGCTACATTTAAGATAGAACTAACTCCTATACAGTTATAGAAAATTCACATATACAACAAGTGAATATCTTTAATAGTTGACACATAAAAAATGCTAAACCTTCTTTGTGAATTCACTCCAAGAAGAAGCACAGTGTAAAACACAGTGTATGCTTTTTTTTTTTTTTTTTTTTTTGGCCAGTCCTGGGCCTTGGACTCAGGGCCTGAGCACTGTCCCTGGCTTCTTCCCGCTCAAGGCTAGCACTCTGCCACTTGAGCCACAGTGCCGCTTCTGGCCGTTTTCTGTATATGTGGTGCTGGGGAATCGAACCTAGGGCCTCGTGTATCCGAGGCAGGCACTCTTGTCACTAGGCTATATCCCCAGCCCAGTGTATGCTTTTTGATTAGTTTGTTTTCAAATATTCAGACAAGATCGAGGGTAAGTGATCATAAACAACCCCTGTCCATATTGTTTCTGAGCTAAGCAACATCCAAGGCTTTTCAAACCATATGTTGATGCAAATGTTTATTACTTTAAATGATAGGGAATTTGGCTCTCTGTTAACCTTATTGTTTTCATTTTCTGAGCTGAATTTTCACATTCATTCTCTATTTTTGTTGTTTCTGTTTTTGGTCAGTACTGGGGTTTGAACTTAGAGCCCCCTGCTTGCTTGGCTTGTTTGTGCATCTGGCACTCTACTGCTTGAGCTATACCTCTGGCTTGACTTTATTTTGGAGGTAGGCTCTCGTAGGCTTTTATACCCAGACTGACTAAAATTATGATCTTCCAGGTCTCAGCTTCTTGAGTAGCTAGGATTAGAGGAGCAAGTTACCAGCTCCTGGTGATTTTTATTTATTTTCAACAGGAGTGGGTCTTGAACTCAAGGCTTTTGTGCTTTGAAGGTAAGTGCTTTACCTCTTGAGCCGCACTCTAGTCCCTTTTTGCTTTAAAAAAAATGTTAATGTCTTGCTTTTTGCCTCACACTGGCCTTGCAATACTCCTGTTTATACTTTCTCACATAGCTGGGGGGATGGGTACAGCCACCGTGCCCAGCTTCTTTCTTTCTTTCTTTCTTTCTTTCTTTCTTTCTTTCTTTCTTTCTTTCTTTCTTTCATTCTTTCTTTCCTTCCTTCCTTTATTATTATTTTTTTTTTTGCCAGTCTTGAGGTTTGAACTCAGGGCCTGGTCACTGTCCCTGGTTTCTTTTTGCTCAAGGCCAGCGTTCTATCACTTGAGCCACAGCGCCACTTCTGCCTTTTTTCTGTCTGTGTGGTACTGAGGAATTGAACCCAGAGCTTCATGTATGCAAGGCAAGCACTCTACCACTATGCCATATTCCCAGCTCCTGTACCCAGCTTTTTATTGTTTGAGATGGAGGTCTCAAGAATGTTTTGCTTAAGCTGGCCTCCAACCACAATCCTCTCTATCTCAGCCTCCTGAGTAGCTGGGATTGTAGACATGTATCACACCATTCAGAATTCAGGTAGCTTTAAAAAAAATTTTGCTTTATGAAATTTCATCAGTGTGGTGAACTACATATTCTACAGGAGAAAAAAATCATCCCTTGCTTTTGCCACAAATAATATTTTATGTAAATGTACCACATTTTCCTGATCCATTCATCTATGGAGGGGCATCTGGGTTGGTTCCAGCTTCTCGCTATGACAAATTGTGCTGCGATGAACATTGTTGTGCTGGTGGCATTACTGTGATTTTGTTTGTGGGCTTTTGGATAGATACCCAAAAGTGGGGCTGCTGGGTCATAGGGGAGTTCTATATTGAGCCTTCTGAGGAATCTCCATACTGCTTGCCAGAGTGGCTGAACCAGTTTACATTCCCACCAACAATGAAGTAGGGTTCCCTTTTGGCCACATCCCCTCCAACAATTGTTATTATTAGTTTTCTTGATATATGACATTCTTGCTGGGGTGAGATGGAATCTCAATGTTGTTTTGATTTGCATTTCCTTTATGGCCAGTGATGTAGAGCATTTTTTCATATGACTATTGGCCATTCTCATTTCCTCATCAGAGAAGTTTCTTTGTAAGTCTTTAGCCCACTTTTGGAAAAAGTTATACTAAGTGAAGTGAGCCAGACCCAAAGAAACATGGACTCTATGGCCTCCCTTATTGGGAATAATTAGTACAGGTTTAGGCAAGCCATAGCAGAGCATCACAAGGCCCAATAGCTATACCCTTAGAAACACATAAGATGATGCTAATTGAAATGAACTCCATGTTATGGAAACAAGTGATATATCACAGTTGTAACTACTTTCAACGTCCTATGTGTATGTGTAGTTTCTATTATTGATAATGTTTTGTATCACCTTCCTATATTTGTACCTACACTATCTCTGTAATCCCATCTGAGTATATTGGAAACCGTGTTTACTGGTATTGGAAGTAGGAAATTCAAAGGGAATACCAAATTCGAGAGACACAGGGTAAAAAAAGAGAAATAACTACAAAAGCAATACTTGCAAAACTGTTTGGTGTAAGTGAACTGAACACCTGGGGGGGGGGGAGGGAAAGGGGTGGAGGGAGGGGGCCATGAGGGACAAGGCAACAAACAGTACAAGAAATGTATCCAATAACCAACGTATGATACTGTAACCTCTCTGTGCGTCAGTTTGATAATAAAAATTTGAGAAAAGAAATAAATTAAGTAAAAAAAAAAATATTTTATGTAGCAGAAAAGACACGGTTGGCAGCCTTCACTGTATGTCCTGTTTAAGTTGTTACCAGCTTTGGGTAAAGGGATTTAGAGCAGAGACAACACAATCATGATGTGGGCAAATGGACCCTGTTTTGAGGAGGTGGGTAACCAAAGTAATTTTTGAATCATCTCCAATTGTATTTACCCTTGTCATCAGAAGAGGACATAAGAAATAAATAGCCAGTGCATCCAGCCGTGATTCTGTTAGTCTGAAGTGACCAGCCCAAGGCTTACTCAGTAATGAAAAGAGACTGCAGTGCCCACCCTGCATGCAGGCCACACATGTGTGTGCACTCAGAGTCCCCCACAGAGGGAGATCTGCTTCTGCCAAGGCAGTGATCTCATTCATGGACTGGGCTTCTTTCTGTGAAAAGGGTCCCCGAAGCCGCTTGTGATTGGTGCAAGTTATAAATGCAGAGCTCTAAGCTGATTGTGGACTCCTGGTCTCCTGTGGTAAATAAGATTTAGAACAAATCAATATGTACATGATTTTGTTCTGTAGATGACATTGTTCCTAATTTGATCCAACAAACATTTATCAGGCGTTTACGATGCCCCTAGTGCCGAGTTAGGTCGAGAGACGGGGACGCAGTCACAGAGCTTGACTTCAGTTTGCTCTCAACATGGTAAGGAAGGAATCTGTAAGAGACCAATTCCAATTCCGAGTGTTGAGAGGGGTCCTGGGGCACACAGGGAAGGGTGGTTGTTTCTATGTTGATGGGAGGATGGAGGTGGGCAGGGGTCAGACACACACGCCCAAAGGACAATCGAAGGGGCCTCAGGAGCAGAGCTGTGGGAGGAATCTCATCACAGGAAGTAGCGGCAGCTTTTCCAGAACTGTGAAATCACCAGGAACTCTCCCTCCAGGTCCCCTACAACATGATCTCTGTCTTCAGCTGAGCTTCTTTTCTGTGCCTTGTCTAGGTACATAGACCTCCCAGAACCTTGTCACTGCCAAGGATAAATTCTTCTAGGGGGGGTCTCTTCACAGGGGTGCAGTAGGGCAGTACATAATGAAACGGCCCAAGTTGCTAAACTAGTCCCCACTCCAGGTGCTTAAAACATTGGAGAAGGATCAGCCAGTAGTCTAGGACAGTGGCTTTGATCTTCCAATTTTCTTTCTGAAATAATAATTAACGAGTACATCAGACAATAAAACAAAATAACCACCAGACACACAGCATAGGTCTGGGGCCATCATAGCCTCTCAGCAGGCCCAGCTCACTGTGACACAGCACAGAGGCCCTGCGCCCCGGGACTTTACCATGGGTAGTTATGGCCAAACACTGGAGCACGTAAAAATATAAGGCCCAGAACAAACCAACACGGTACCACAACTGAACTTGGGCAGAGGAAGATTCTTCCACAAACACCAACACGTTCCAAGGACAGCTGGACTCGGAGAGCCCTTGACTGCTGGATATTTCTGACAGCATCACTATTAGCTGTATTGACAACACCCAGGGAAGGTCAACCTTTGCAAAGGCTTTCTGCTCACCAAGAATAGCAAGGCATCGATTGATTCGGAGCAGAAGAACAGTGTCACGAGCAGGAGGAAGTGCAGGTCCTTTACTGAGACGTTCCCTTCCCTCAAGTAAATGCCATGGAGGCCCAAATACAACTTCCCGAAGTCACCCCAGTGGACTCTGAGTACCTTAGACCTCCAGCTTGTCAGTGACTAGGCCATTTGTACCTCCAGTCTGTGCTCAAGAGCTAATCATCAAGGAAGTCTTCACAGACCACTTATTTCCTATAAGCATCCTTTCCCATCACCATGGTGACTTCCTTCTCTCCTCCAGTCATCTTCCATATTTTTAGGTTGCCTCTTTACCTTCTAGATTCCTCTCATTCCTTGTTTTTCTTTGCCACAGTGTTGCTTTGTTGACCAGTCTGACTTCAATCTGGCAAGATTCCTACCTCAACCTCCCAAGTGTTGGGATTACAAGCATGCACTGCCATGCTCAGTTTTCCTCCTTCCTGACAAAATGTAACTGTTGTATAGGCCAAGATCCATGTGCAGCTCTGTGTGGATTCATGGACGTCACGGTGGCACAGGTTTTATGCCTGGTAGGTGGGTTTCCTTCCCCTTTCCATTCTCCCTCCCCTTCCCTTCCCCTTTTCCTTTCTTTTTCTCCCTTCCTTCCTTCCTTCCTTCCTTCCTTCCTTCCTTCCTTCCTTCCTCCTTCCCTCCCTCCCTCCTTTCCTTCCTTCCTTCCTTCTTTATTTTTGGGAAAGTTCTGGAGATTGAACTCAGGGCCTTGAGCTTGCTCTAACACTTGAGCCATGCCCTAGTCATTTTTCTTGTTTATTTTTCAGAAAGGGTACCATGGACTTTCCTAGGCCTAGATTTGGACTTCAGACCTCCTTCCTATCTGGGATCACAGACATCTGTGACCACACCCAGCCCAGTGAGTAGATTTCACCCCTCTAGCCTTTGTCCTGCATTGCAGTACAAGAATTTTATAACACACAGGACCATTCTGCTTGCTCACTGCTGTGTGGAACTGCTCCTCGCACACAGTAGGTGCTCAGTAACTCTGGTGAGTGAATAAGCACCCCAATACCTAACAAACACACCTATGTTCTACAGCAATGTGCTTATAGGGAGCACAAAGGAACCCTGGAAACCTTTCAGGAGGAACGCTCCTTCCCTTACAAACCAGCCAGAGACAACCAGAGGCTCACAGCTGGAACACAACACACCTGAATTGAGAGTAACTCTTGTGACCTTCTGATATTTCAAAAATGTGCCCACCACAGGAGCTCTTATTTAAGAATTGTCAGCTGGTTCTTGAACACTGGCTTTACAGTCAGTCCTTTGTATGTGGCTGGGGTGGCGATCGAAGCCTCCCCTGCTTGAGGTCACGCACGTACTAAACAGAGCCCATCCCCTGCCTTGTAAGAAGAGTAGACTCAAATCAAATCCTGCCAGTAGTTTTGGCCCACGCACGGCGCAGTGCCGACAATCTGCCTCCGGTAGAGATGGGAAGGAACTTTGCAAAGGAAAGAAAAACCCACGTTGTTTCCCTAAATCAAAACTTGAGATAAGAACAAGACTTTGGCAATTCATTTCTCTGCAGAAGTAACCTTTGTCTGTCTGCAGGCTGCTTCTAAGAATTTACATCCTGCCTGAAAAGAAGTGTGTGTGTGTGTGGGGGGGGGTGGGCAGGGAGCTCACGGAATAGAAATGAAAGCGAGGTTGACAGAGGATCTGCGATTCCCTCAGCTCCAGCCTCCAGACAGAAACCCTGAGCTGTCAAAGCAACCATCACAGGCACTCCTGTGAGCACTGCTCTCGGAGGCACAGGTGCTACCCCAGGCCTGCTGTTTCTGTCACGTGTACCTGGTCAAGATGACAGAAATCTGGGACTGGGAAGAGCAGCAGAGACCCTGCAATTCAGGTTCTGTCTGCCGAAGCCTTTCTCTGAGTCCCCGTGAACCCCTATGCATTCCTTTATCATGGAGTTGGTCAGGTGGCCTTAGAGTTAGCCGTTCATGTGTCAAGGGGATGGGAATTATTTGGAGGGGGGCAGTACTGAGGTTTAAACCATACCACTTCAGCTATACTCCCAGTCCTCTTTCTTTTTTTAAATTTTTAAATCTTTTTGTTCAGATAGGGCTTCCCACATTTGCCCGGGAGCTCGCTTCAGACTGTAATCTTCCTATTTACTACTCCTGAATAGCTGGGATTATAGGCATGAACCACCACATCCGGCTTGACTCTTGGAAAATCCCTGAAGTTGAATACTTAGCACATTGTCTGGGCTGAAATGACATCTCAGTGAGCCCTTAATGAATTAGTCAATGGACCGTTCTATGAACAGTTGCTTATTGAGCGCATACTATTTATTGCTGTGCCATCCCACGTGGAGACAGTACACAGAAACCCAGCACATGGCCGTCCCGGCAGGAGCCAGCCTTTCCCGTGTCCGTCATGCGCCAGGCACTCTTTTAATTGCTTTACAGAGACTGTCCTCATTAATCCCGGAAGGCCCGCGATGACCTTCATTATTCATGAGGCTGAGGCGGGGAAGATGACCTTACTCAACAGACGAGAGGAGCGAGCAGAGACCCAACCAGTCTCCAGGTCTCCTGATTGTCACTCCACTGGAGTTGGCTTCTCTGACCTTGAGAGGCACTCAACATAAGAGGTCACAGTGCACTGGAGGGTTATGTCATGGGTGACACTTTGGGGAAAAGTTGGGATCTGGGAGGTAGGCACTCTCTGTAGACTGGATTGCCCAGGGAAAGACTTAGGGAGGTTCTGGCCTCAGGCTTGAAAACAGAACGAGATTTCACTATATGGAGGAGAGATGGTAAGGGCAGGGACTTGAGTCCTAAATTCCAACTCTGCTGCACACTCTGAACCGTCGTGAGAACTGTTGGACTTTGCCCAACCTTTGAGGCCTCTTAGCCCCATCTGTAAAAGGCACACTGAGATCTCTAGTGGCGGTGAAGAGACACATGGGTGGAAAATGGCACATGGCATCACAATGCACCTCAAGGTTGGTTCAGTCATTCTTAGTGGTCAGCTTCCCATCCTTATAAGTGAGAGCCGGCAGCCACAGCACCAGTCATCCCATCCACATGCAAGGCAGGAGGAAGGGAACTGCCCCTTTCAGCAGGAAATAAAGTCTTCTCAAATACTCCTAGAGGAATTTCCCCCGTACGTCTTAGAGATCAGAATGGAGTCAGGATCCGCCCGGAATTGCTGAGAGAATGGGTGGTAAGGAGTGGAAAACAGATGGCTGCTGGTGTTTTATGCCTGCTAGCTACCAGGGAGGCTGTGATTTGAGAGGCTGTGTGGTTTGAGGCCAATGCAGGCAAAAAAGCTGATGGTATTCCAGTCCATAGGAAATTGACAGTGGCTTTGACAGAGGCTTAGAAGTGCCCCCTCCTTGCTACTCAGCTGGCTGCTCAGGCTTCACGTACAGAAGCACAGCCATGTGGGTGAGGCGATGGGCATATGGACGTGTGGCAGGAATCAGAACTTGTACCAAAGCCTGATGGTGGCAATATGGGAGTGGATGGCAGGCCTGGAGCATCAGAAGACATCACCGCTGACCCCTACTATGTCAGAAACACTGGCACTCAGTCTGAGTTACCTGAAGTAGTTGGGTGGGGACAGGCGCTGGTAGGGGGCCGCGTCTCTGAGTGTGAAGCCGGTGACTTGGTGATGGTGTTAGTTGTCAGGGTCAAGGAAAGGCAGACAAGCAAGGTGCAGCCCGGAGGAGAGTGAGCATAAGCAAGAGACTCGTGAAAACACCCACCACTGTCCCTTCTTCCCAGGGAGAACGGCCACCACCATCCCTCACTCCTCAGACTCCACGGCCTTCTGAAGGTCGTGGCTGTGGCTTCACATCTGTCTTCAAAATCCCCGGCAATTTCTCATTTTTGACAATTGCAACATAGGAACTTACAAGGAAGGGAACTGGGGAAGGCAGCTGTCAGTTGAAGTAAGATGACAATGGCAGACACAAACACATCCAGTCATAGATGTCTTCAGGGATTGAGGTCTGGATGAAATATGAATGAGCTTGATTTATGTCCAACCTGTAGGCTCAAGTCAGGACCTTGCTCCTGCTCTCAATCTTGCTTTTAAGAGGCCTCACTTGGGACAAGGGACAGGGTGGAGCCAGCTCTCCCTTCCTTGAGCCTTCCTTCTCTACAGCCTGTCACACTTGTCTTTCAGTTCTTCAAACAGTCTAAGTTTTACCTGGTGCACAGTAGGACCTCAACAAACTGTCGTGAATGGTTAGGTGAATGAGGAGATGGACAGATGATACAAAGGGGAACCTCAGTTCCTGAATGTGTGTTGGGCTTGAGTATTGAAGGGCAAGCAAGACATTCTAGCTACATCGCCCTGGAGATTAAGACTAGGGAAGTTGTGGCAGTGACTTGGGCTTCGCTGAAGGAAGGACTTCTTAAGTATGAAGCTGCCCTCAGTCAAAGAGATTTCTCTTAAGGTGTTCAAGCCAAGGCCTGGAGAATGTCTCACTCAGAGATATTGTGGAGCGGGGATTCATGCAGCATGTGCAGAGTCAATAAAGGACACTGTGTGACCCACCTCAGTGTGTGGCCTGTGGTTTCACATAGGTAACCTCGTGGTTCAATCAAGATATAGATAGGTTCAAACCCCACCAATGCACGCAACCATATGGGTGAGTTCTAACTGGTACATTTCTCTCTGGGAGCTCCGGGGTCTTCCTTGGGGCAGATTGAGATAGTAATGCTCATCTTTCGGGGCTGGCGGCAGGATTAATGTGCTCATAAGGGTTGCCACCTGCTCAGAGATTATTCTCAGTCTTAGGCGAGTGTGATCATGAGGAGCAGTGGATGGTTAATAGAGTAACCTGTTACCTACAGCTACCAGCAATAAGCACAATGCAATTAGCAGCACACACTCAAGAATATTTATGGACGAGCGATCAATTTTATTGCAGTCATTAACGGAAAACCACCTGCTATTTGGGTAGGCTTAGAGCCACACAGTGCACGTGCATTGTCATTCCATTCTCCCCAAACCCTAGAAGCTATTGTGACCTCACATTTCTGTTTCTCTTCTTTCTTTTCTCCTCTCCTCCTTTTCTCTACCTTTCTTGTCCTTTACCCTCCCTCCTCTCCTCCCTTCCCCCTTCCTTCATGCTGGTACCAGGACTTGAACTCAGGGTCTTGAGCTCTTGCGTGGCTTTTACACTCATGGCCAGTGCTCTGCCACTTGAGCCATGCCTTCAGTTCCAACTTTTTGCCTGTTAATTGGGGAAAAGTGTCTCTCAGATTTGTCTACCTGGTCTGGCTACAAACTGATACCTCAGTTCCTGATCACCTCAGGTTCCTGAGTAACTTGGGTTACAGGTGTGCGGCACCTGAGCTTGGCATGGACTCTCATTCCCACAATTTGCTAAGCCTGGGTCTTCTCTTTGGCAAGGTAGAATCAAAGCCCCCATCTCACCAGGCTTTGTGAGAACTGGATAGGACTGTCTGTGTAGAAGGTTCATGAGACTGTCTCACTTACGCTCTGAGGTAAGGGAGTAGAGTTGGCATGCCTGGGCCAGTCTAACTCTTTGTTATGCAGCTAACTCCTGGGAAAAATAGTTGATAGGAAGAAAAGTTCATTCAGGCTCAGGGATCCAGAGGTTTTAAAAACATGGCTGACACTGTTGCTTTTGGCCTGAGGTGAAGTAGCAAACATGGAGGCAGGGGTGGCAGAGGAAAGCTGTCTGCTTTGTGGAAAGCCCTCCCACTGGTTGTGGTGGGGAGGAAGGAGGAGAAGGGGCAAGGGATACAGTACACCTTTCTGAGGCCCACTCATAACAGTCCACTTCCTCCAACCAGGGCCCACCTCCTAGTTTTCCTTACCTCCCAACCATGCCATCAAGTTATGGATTCATCCGTGGGTAAATCCACTGACGAGGCCGCAGCCCTCGTGATCCAGTCGCTTCCTACAGCTAACAGTCTAGACATGGATTGGGAACCAAGCCTTCCACACCTGAGCCTCCAGATCTGACCCCCAACAAGACTCCTTTCCAGATAGGCCAGCTGAGGCTCAAGACGGTTTTCCCAGCTGCACTCCAGCAAGCAGCAGGACTGAGATTCAGATCAAGCCTGTCCTCACCACAGCTGCAGGGCCGCTCTCGGGCTGGGTCACCTCTGGACACTGGCCCCATGACCCCAATGCTTCACAGAGCACAAATGGCTGCGTTCACAGGCCAGGCTGCCGGCACATGAAGATGGAAGACCCAAGACTGCTGGGCACGGTCCTGGTGGAGCTCCTGCAGCCCGGAACAGGAGTCTTTACTGGTGATCAGTCGTGCCCTTAACTCAAACCCACATGGGTCTAGTGGGGAAGACTGACATGACCCATCACACCAAATTAGCCTAATTACCCTACTTATGTCCTCAGCACGCCCTTTGCACACCATCCCCAGCAAAATGGCACCTGGCTCCCAAATGGGACTTGCCTTCCATTCCTATCTGTTGTTAAGGCATTGTTAACAACGCCTGTTAACAGATTAGAATGAAATGCCTGGGCCAGAGACAGGCTGGTGTTTTAACACGTATTTTAATAAATAAACGAATGTTATCAGGCTCGTGGTGCAGGAATGTCTAAACAGTGTTCAGGAAACCTATCAATCAGCCTTCCTTTGTAGCTCCAGATCTTCAGAGCCCTCTCCCCCTACCCCTGTGGGCCCTCGGTTTCTATGGCAACCCCAAACCAGGAGTGGTAGCTGTAAACTTAGAAAATATGACACTGCCCGGTCAGTCATGCTTCTCTATCAATACTGGAGTCTTTGCCTGAATTCCAAGAAAGTGGGGGGGATTTGTGGGGTTTTTCTTTCTCTTTTTTTTTTTTTTTTTGCTTGTTCTCCCCAGCCATAAGTCTGACTTGGAATCTATAGCAGCCAAAATTAGACTATAAATCATTTTAATGGTCCCTTTCAGAGAATTCTTTACTGGATCAATTCAGATCATCCAATGCAGCAAGTGTCTGAGGCCAGTCACTACTAGTGGCAGTGTCAGAGATGTATGGCCAGGAAGAGTGGGATCCGAGTGGATGGCTGTTGGGGTTCATCTCTTTGAAGGTTGGCCGCCAGACACTAGCTCTGTGTGTGTGTGTGTGTGTGTGTGTGTGTGTGTGTGTGTGTGTGTGTGTGTGTGAGATGGTAGTTCAGTCTGCCTTTCAGCCATTGCTCTGTGCAGTCATTTCCTACAAGTGCCTCAGATTCCCCAGAAATAACAGAACCCCACAATTCCTGGTGTACTGGGGAATTACAAGATATTAAAAAAAACAACAACAACACTGACCAGGCAAGTAGAGTGTATTCTTTCCCATAGAGCCAATGGCCCAAAGAATGTTTGCTATTATTTAAAACACGTAAAATTATGAGACATGAAGACTTGCCGAGGCTAAGTGGCTTCTTTGTTGTGTTGACCGTTCGACTTTTCATTCAAGTTTGGAAAATTTTATAATAGGACGTGGGTGAAGAGACATGTAGAGTGAAAACAGCCATAGAGACCTTCTTTTGAAAACAATTGGTACATAAAATCATATATGTTTATAATTTGCAGTATACAACACAACGTTTTATATACATATATGCATTGAGGAATGGCTAAGTTTAGAAATAGTGTGCAGATTACCTACCTCGTGTGTGTGTGTGTGTGTGTGTGTGCGTGTGCATGTAGTGAGAACATGTAGAATCTGCTGACGTAGTGGTTTTCACCATGGTATTAACTGTAGTCACTGTGCTGCAGAATAGATTTGGGCTACATCTGATCTGCAGAAATTTGAGGTCTTTTTGTTTGGCATCACCCTTATTCCACCTCCTACATATAGCAATGACCATTCTGCACTCCGCCTCTGTGAACTGAACTTTCACATTTATTCATTGGTTTGCTTGCTTGCTTGATTAGAGACAGGCTCTTGCTATGTAGACCAAGCTGTTTTCAATCTTGAAATCCTCCTGCCTCAGCTGGCTGAGTGCTGGGATTACAGGCATGTACCACTATGTCTGTTTAAAAAAAAAAAGGCTAAACTTTTTTAGATTCTACATCTAATTAAGATGCTGTGGGCTGGGGATATAGCCTAGTGGCAAGAGTGCCTGCCTTGGATACACGAGGCCCTAGGTTCGATTCCCCAGCACCACATATACAGAAAAAAACGGCCAGAAGCGGCGCTGTGGCTCAAGTGGCAGAGTGTTAGCCTTGAGCGGGAAGAAGCCAGGGACAGTGCTCAGGCCCTGAGTCCAAGGCCCAGGACTGGCCAAAAAAAAAAAAAAAAAAAGATGCTGTGGTATTTGCCTTTCTTTTCCTGGCATGTTTTACTTCACACAGTGTTGCCCATGTTGTTGTCAGTGGTGTTATTTCTCTCTCTCTCTAAAGGCGGAATGGTGTATGGCCACTACTCCATGTGCGTGCAAGCCCCATCTTCTGTACCCATTCTTCTGTAGCTGGATGCTTGGGTTGACCACAGTGAATAAGGCTCTAGCCACCGTGCAAAGGCAGCTGTCTCTTCGACATGCTGCTGCTTCTCAGTCCCAGGACTGCTGAAATGTTGCATCTCAGGCTTGGCCTGCACATGTGTCAGATGCTGGGATCACAGAGCCAGCATTCTACTGGCAGAGGCAGGAGAAACTCAGAGCCTAATTAGTGAAGTAGGGGTAGACACAGGTACCAAATGTGTGTGTGTGTGGTGGTGGGGGGGGCAGGGGAATGAGAGTTAGTTAACTCAGGCCCAAGTCCTTCCAACCTGAGCCTTGAAGCATGAGAGAGGAATGGACGTCCAGGTAAAGTGGTGTCGGGCAGACCAGCCCATAGTGGTAGCAGCAAACCAGAAGGCCTAACAGAACAGCGTCCCCTCTTAGCTCTGTCCAGTGTGAGCTGTCTTTCAAGGTTCCAATCTCCTTCAGTAGGCAGGTACTCTCTGCTCTGTTCCAGCCCTGGTGCTGGGCGGGAGTTCTGAGTTGAATGAAAATAATTTTCAGACTCCAACTCTATATATGCATATGCTATGCATGAGGCAGGGGGATTGGCTTCTCCACCAGCCATTGACTGGGGCTACTGATGGGCAGCAAGGCAGGGAGTGTGATCTTCCCTTCAAGATGGTTGTGTCTGTTGTGTGTGTGTGTCAGTCTGTGTGTGTATGTGTGTCAGTGGGGGGGGGCGGGGTGGCAGGTGGATCTGCGAGCCAGTAGTAGCCAGTGTTCATGGCCTCTGGGCTTGAAGGAAGTGGCCAGTGATGATGTTGGGATGTGGCAGTAGCTGCAGTTACTTCTTCTGCAGTGTGCCAGGTGGGGCTTACATCAATGAACAAGACAAATGTTTGTTGACCTCATGGCCATAGCCATTCATTTATGTGTCTGTGGCTGCACTTGAGCTAAATGGTAGAGGGGAGCTGTTGCTATGGAGACCACATGCCCCTGTCCTGTCCCCTCTCCCCCACCAGACCATCAAATATTTACCATCTCACCCGTTGCATGAAGCATCTGCCATGCCATTCTGGAGACCTTCTCCTGGAGGTCAGACCAGACATAGACTATAGGCTACCTGAGCAAGACTGGAGCTGGGCTTTTTTTTTTTTTTCTCTCCTGTTAGGCTTTCCTTCTTCCCTTAGAGGATTTTCATGAAGGTTTTTCACCTAACCTCGGCTTCCAGGGAAACCATACACATGTGATAAGCCTCCAGAAAGTGATGACTCCTTTGCTAAGTGACATGGGAAAAAGTGACAGAAGATGGATCAAAACCTGAGGGCACATGATGGAGAAGGCTGGACAAAGACCTAAGGGGACCAGGATGCTTCTGTTTGTCTTGTCTGCATCTGACTGTACTCATACTTGGCCCTGAGGGCAAGAGTTGACCCTTGCATGTGCTACACTGGATAAAAGAAACAATGCATGGACGAAAGGATGTTTTCCACATCTGCCTTGGGTGCTTCCTCCCTCCTTGTGTTTGACAGTGAAGGTGGGAGCAGCCATCTCCGAGAGAGGAGGAGGGGCAGGCATGATTAGTCAGTCAGGGACTAGGACACCTTTCCTGGAAGCCAGGAACATACTTCAAGCTAGGCTCCCTCTTCTGTGCCTTGTCCGTGGATCTGAGTAGATGGGCTGAGGGTGACCAGCTGTTCCCTCTTCATACTCTGCCTGTCTTTTGTCCCCACAGACAGGAGGCTGTCTCTCTGGTGGGTGGATACCAGCCAGGGCCCTGATACCCACAGCTTCTCTCCAATAAGTTCAGTCATGTTCTGAGTTAGGTTAATACAAGGTGTGTGATGAAGTCTCTGCTTTACAATCTCTGCCTTTCCACAGTCCAGTGCCAGAACACTGGACATCAGTTGGGTCAGCCGGTAACCAACCCGGTGGCTTCCGGTTCCATTTGCATCATAGTCTTTGTTTATATCACCCATCAAAACCTCTGACAAGGAAAAAAGAAAAGGTGGGACAGAGCTGGGACATCATTGGCCCCCTTCCAGCAAGATAACATCTCAAAGCATCTTAAATCCTAGCCTCTGTTCTATGCAGCAGGAGTAGATGTGGGAGGGAAATGCTGAGAGCGCAGTGTCCCGCTGAAAATGCCACTTGGGCCCCTCCCTCCAGGAGCATCTCTTCAGTTCTTTTGTTTTCTCCGTTCACAGGACTTGGTAAGGTGATTAACTCTCCTCTCCAGAGAATGGCTGTGATTTCCCATTGAGGCTGTGGGTACCTTGCAAAATGGCTTTAAATTAGCAGCATTTCCTCATCAGATGCCTGTGTGTAGTCAGCCACCAGGGCTCTGCTTCCGCTCTTGAATCTGCCAGCACACAGACAGTTCCTTGGAGGCTAACACATTTTCCTTTTGAAAGTATTTAAAACAAGCTGTCAGAGAGACCACCCACGCCCTGGCCCGGCCTGCTGCAATGCTTTTACTTTGCTTGGTGGTACATGGTTGACCTTCTATAGACTTCATTTTTAGGACCTTTCTCCTTCTGAAGGAGAAAGATGGAAAAGTTCAGGGGTCCTTGGGGCTAGACAGCTTTCAGATATGGGGGAAAGTGCCACAGATTCATCTTTCTTCTAAGGATGCCGGTGATAGTCTTAATAAATAACTATAGCTGCTGGAGATTGGCTCTGTCTTATAGCTCCGGGGAGAGTATTGGGGTTTGGCCTGCAAAGGTCTCTGGGAGCTCAGGTGTGGAAGGCTTTGCCCCTGAGGCAGCAGGGTTCACAGGTGAGGTCTGTGGGAGGTGTCAGATCTCAAGGGCTCTGACCCCGCTGTGAACTATCACACGGATGTGCCCCGCGCAGCACAGGCTACTGGGAGGAAGTGGATCAGTAAGGCCCTGCCCTTGGTGTGTGTGTGTGTGTGTGTGTGTGTGTGTGTGTGTGTGTGTGTGTGTGTGTGCCACCTGGAGCCAGAGGGCTCAACTGCCATGTGCAGGAAAGGCACACCGTGCAGGTGAGACAGAAATGGTACCTGTGCTGTGGTCTGAGTGTTTGTGCCCTTAGAAAAACCCTCCCCATTGAATCCTCACCCCCAGCGAGGGTCAGGAGGAGGCCAGGCTTTGGGGAGGTGAGTAGCTTGTGAGGGCAGAGCATGCAAGAGTGGGATTTCCACACAGATAAAAGGACCTTCCTCAGTCCAGGTGGCAGACATCGAATCTGCCACCGCCTTGATCTTCGACCTCCCAGCAGCCAGAAATGGGAAATAAACTTCTGTTTGTTTATAAGCCACACGGTCTAGAGCAGCCTGAACAGACTTGGGACTGCCTGCTCTTAGTGAGGTAGGCCGAAGAGACATACCCTTCTTCGTCCCTTCCCCTCTCCCAGTGCTAAGTTACTGAGTTTGGGTATGGGTATTTTCAGTGTGGTAAAGTCAGGTCATGTCACTCTATGCTTCAGCCTCTCCAGGAGTCTTCTGAGGCGTGCAGAATAAAAGCCCAACTCCAGACCACAGAGTCCTGCCTGGGCCGCACCCTGTCTGTGTCTTAGATACCACCTCCTACGTGTCTTTACCTTTCTCCTATGTACTCACCTATTCATTGTTTCATGTTCTCTGCATTCGCCCAGCCTGCTTTACTGTAGGCCTTTACTTCTATGCTTGTGTACCTGGAGATATCCCACCCCCCCCCCCCACATCTCCTCCATGTCAGCATCAGTGTTGTCTGTGCTAGACAGGTCTCACTCACCTCTCACCATGAAGTCGCCCCCCTTGGATGCCCCTCGTGGGTAGACCTGTTTGCTTTTCTGCCACACATCATTGTGGACCACATCCACGGGGTTGGTGCTTTCCCGTCTGTCTGCTCACCTCCTTTGCTGCTGAAACTCAACCTTCAAGCAATCCCCTAGCTTTCACCTTTTCACCCTTGCTGCTTGTACCAGCTCTAGCTGAGTCGGAGTTCAAAATAAAAAGAGAGAGAGAGACCCAAACAAGCCTGCTGTGTCTGTTTAGCACGCCAATTTCATTAGGCAGAGGTACTGTAGGAATTCAAATTGCTATTATGGGTAAATAAAGCACACGCATACATATTTGGCTCTCCCTGTCCACTTTCTTTCCAACTCCTGAGAAGCAGTATGAATAATATATTCTGAGTTTTTTTTGATTGAACTGTCAGCATGATTTATTTCACAGCATCTTCTTCCCTCTCCCCTTTGTAAATAGCATCTGCAGAGCTCTTTGCTAACATTTGTCTGGCTAATTTGCCAAAGGGGGGGTGGGTGGGAAGATGGTGGCATTATTATTTTTTTAGCCCCCTTACAATGGGTCTGGAGGAAAAAAATATTTTTTTCTGCATGGCATTGGGACTCTAAAAAAAAAAAAGATCAAGGTTATATGGAGCGTTGACTCCTTGCTGTTTTACAAACTGGCTCAGACTCATTTCACAACTTGAGAATAATTCAAATTGGAAATCACCTCCTCTAAACCCATCAAATTAATGGTATTCCCCTTACGCTCCCTGCCCAGCCATGTGAACAATGGAGCCGGAGCTGCAGCTGCTGAAATTTTGCGTCAAAGTAAATAATGCCCTAACGAGACAGTGATTTCACTCCTCCTGCCGAAACCCCAGCCATGCCCCACGCCAAGAGTCCAGGAGGGCTTGGAGGCAGCCCTCCATGGATGGTGCTAGGAGATGGAGATGCAGGGGGACCCCTGAGTTCTGAAGACTCTCATTATTCTTGTCATCTTTTTTGGGCTCCCAGATAACCATCACAGAGGAGAGAAGTCAATGTTATCAGTATGTGCTGATGAGTTTGTTAGAATCTCTGTCACTAATAGAACATGGTGTGTGTGTGTGTGTGTGTGCGTGTGTGTGCGTGTGTGTGTAATTGTGGATAGATTAAATGTGGAATATCTTTTCCTACCCACTCACCCCTTTTCTACTGTTCTCTCAACTCCTACTTCTTGTCAATCACTATGGTCAAGTTTAGCTCCTCTAATATTTTTGTTTTGAATTGAATCCTGTCCCTTTTTGTCTTCACTTCCCTCACTTAAGCTCTCCAAGGCTCCTCCTCCTGCCTGTAGACTAATAACTCAGACCCCGAAAATACTTGAGAATTGTCTGATGTGTCTTTATATATACTAGTGCCCAGACTATGCCTCCAAAGTGTCTGATTTAATTGGTCTGGGGTGAGGGCCTGGCATTGGGTTTTCTTAAATGCTCTCTGGTGGGTCTGCCTTGTTGCCAGGGTTCCAAATTGCTGCACTGGTTCTGCCTGGATTCACACAATGAACAGAAGGGTCTGTGGTAAAGTCTATGTGACCTGGCCTTCCCTACTTAGGCCCTCCCTCCCCCAACTGCTTCCTGGTGCCTGCTGAGTGAAGTATGAGTGCCCCTGTTGGTAATATCCCAGATACAACACATAAGGATCTTGAGACACAGATAGTCTATGAGAGGCAAACTTGAATGAGTACATTGCTAGCGGTGGAAAATATGCAAGCTGGATGAGGTGGGACACATTTGTAATTCAAGCCCCACCTGGAGGCTGAGGCAGAAGGATTCAGAGTTTAAGGCCAGCTTCAGCTACATCTTGAGATCTTGTCTCAGGAAGAAGAAAAAAATGCAATTCTGGCTCTGCATCTTATGACCTACAAGCTGTATGGATATGTATTGGATAAATTACTTAATATCTCGGAGCCATGTTTCCTCATTTATACAATAGGGGATCTCATTATACCTATTCCATCGGTGGTGATAAAGAATAGAAGGGAGAATATCATACATATCATAGAACAAGCACATGTTTAGTTGTTGATAAATGGAGGCTAATTAGCCCTATTCTGCTAACCATTTTTACTACTGGAGAAAATGACTTATTAAGAACCCTTCCCTAGTTGTCAAAGCCAACATCCGCGCGCACCTGGCTCTTCCCTGGGCACCTTGTGTGGGGCGGTGTGCACAGGGAGGCAGGATTCCCAAGCTCACCTCAAGAGGAAGGTACTGCTTTGAGTCTCCTCTGCTTCCCCAGACTGAGGCTCAGAAATTCACAGAGGCACAAAGCTCACAGGTGAAGCCGGAAGCAGAGAGGCCAGGTGGCCCTTTCCCGTCTCCAGACGCCATCACATTATCCCACCAGCCACTTCTCCCTGGGGAGCCTGGCACTTCGTTTAGCTCACAGAGAATAATCATAGACGGGCCTCCTGACTGCTTGTCAATATGAAATGCATCGATTGTTCACTGTGTCCTGTCACCCCTCCCCGTGCTAAACCTTGAGAACAGAGCTGGAAACATTCCACACAGTTGGGCAAACAGGATGACACATCGACGATCCTTCTTGTTAGTAATTAGAGCATGGCAATGTGCTCTGCTGGTAATTAGGGCATTAATGTAGCATGGATTGTATTGCTGTGGAGTGATTGAAAGGTATGGCAAGCTGGGAACATTATTAGCATCTGAGCTGGGAGCTTCCGGAGGCGGTGGGTGTGGTGTGGGTGGGAGGCAGGCTGGAGGGAGTTGGGAGCTGAGCCCCTGTGTGCTCCGTGACCTTGCACAAGTCATTTCCCTTCTTTGGACTTCAATTTCTTCAGAGGTAAAAGGAAAGGATTGGATTCTGCCACGTCAAGGGAAGAGGAAAAAGGAAAGGGAAGGTGCTAATAGCTTGGCTCCAGCAAGGTGATGTTGATTCATCCCCTTCCCATCGCAAGAATGGAAAACCCGGGACTCTTAGTGGTTTGGCACGACAAAGGCTTGTGTATTACTCAGGCATATTCCACAGCTGGACAGGCAGCTCTCCAGGGTGACTCAGAAATGTAAGCTGCTCTGGCCACCTGCTTCCAGCTTGCAGAAGAGCCTGCCAGAGGGTCTTGCCTGGCTCAGAAATGCCCGGCTCAAGAAGTCCCACCTGACACTTCTATTCATGTCGGTGGACAGTGCTAGTCAGTATCAGGGATTGGGCAGTATTCATGGTGTTAATTATTTTGCATCCATGTGACAGAATATCCAGGATATACAACTTAAAAGGAAGAAAGATTTATTTCCGCTCATCATTTCAGAGCTGTCCATCCATGGTCACTTGGCCCCATTGAGTCTTGAGTCTGTGGGGAAGCAGAGAGTCGTATAGGGGGAAGTATAGTGCATGGTGGAGCAAAGCGGCTCACTGGCTCATGGTGGCCAGGAAGTAGAGAGAGTGGAAGCCAGGGGAAGGGGCTGGAGGACAGCTGCTCAGATGACCCGCCTTCCAATGAGGCCCCGCCCCCTGCTCTCCACCACCTTCCAATTGCCCATCGAGTTAGATACATGTCAGTGGGTTAACCCGTGGAAGATGACATCAGGTCCCTCCCGATCCAGCCACCTTTCAAGGTCTCACCTTTGGACCCTGCCCCACTGGACCGAGCCTTCAACACCTGAGCTTTCGGGTGGCATTTTAGATCCAGACCTGACAACAGGGAGGCTCATGGCTGAGAATCACCAGGTCCGGAGAGAGAAGATTTGCCTACCTACTGAGACCTTTAGACAGAAATGAATCCACTCGCCCTTCACTATTTGCTCTCCATTAGCCTCAGTTTTCACACAAAGACATAAGTCTCAGGTAGTTTTAAGTGTACGAGAGCAGACATTTATACTCCTAACAATTTGCCGAACTGGAATTTCACCCCATTTTTTTTTTATGGCACTAGAGCTCAGTACTGCACTACAGTGTTTAGGTGCAGTTAGAGGGGGTCTTATAGCCTTGGTGATCCTGGATAAAGATCCCCTCTTTGAAACACTGTGCCCTTCATGTTCTTAAATGAGACTCTTTGCTAGAATGAAAACAAAAGGGAACCATTTTCCTTGGTGAGATAACCACCAGCTGATACCAGATTCCGGTGTCAGAGCGCAGCAGGGATGTCTGTGTGATGGAGGTTGAGTTTATTGAGGTATTTCCACTTGACCTGAGAGCTGTACTGACTCTCCAGAATTGTTTGTGATGGTCTATGATTGGTTAGAGGTAGGGGAGAGGGAGGAAGAGAAAGCGACAGCTAGGATTAATGAGTCTCATAGCAACACACGATGGGTGAAAATGGCTCTGAGGATGGTACCCAGAATCAAATGCTGAGGATACCCCTAGAGAGAGTGGGGGAAGCCAGTGGAGTGGCAGGATAGTAGGTAGCTAGTGGTGGGTTTCGTCAGTCTCGGTGGGGTTATGGAGGTAAAGGTTCCAGGTTAAGGGGAAGCAGAGATGGCAAGTGTAGGATCCCCTGTCAAGAGGTTTGGCAGGACGTGGAGCCCAGAAATATGCTGGGAGCTTGGAGAGGAAGTCAGTGCTTAATTAAATTTGTTGATTGAGTGCTTTATTTTGGGCTTAGCCAGTTTAGTTCTTAGTTACTTCCTGCCCATTAGTTTGATTGCTACTAAGGGAACAGCAGTGGGCTCTGTCATTGGCTATTGTAAGTGGTAATTTACGAAGGTCAATCTACTGAAAAAAAACCATATGTATCTGGGCTCCCACCGGGGATTATGTTGAGTTACTCACTGTTCTGGATGATGCCGGCTACTGCTTTAAACCATTAACACACATAATTAAATACTGCCTCTTGCAGACACGTCTCCTCTTTTGTTGTTCCTTCTAGTGTTGTGGCGGAAAGCAGGGACTGTGAAACCCAAGGGTGCCACACCCTCCAGTAGAGTACCCTTGGCCACGTTCCCTGCCTCAGTTTCCTCATATATTACGCTGGAGGATAATAATGGCATGTGGTGATATATTGGATGAGTTCATACCTAGGAAAGGACTAGAATGATACCTGGCGCACCATAGGTGCTCAATGCAAGGCTAGTTTCTTCATTCACGTGGGTTGAAAGCCCAGTGTGCATCAACATTGTTGGTGCCCTGGGAATGCAAGAATGGAGGGAAGAAGTATGATCTGACCTTTCATGGCGGTGTGGCTTGGGGACGAGGCGTTCCCAGTAGAGCACTTTGCTGAGCCAAGAAATACAGAATGGGAGGCACATATGGAGGGTATACCCCCCGCGGTGCACCCAGGACATCACACATCAAAGGTGTGGGGGTGACTCAAGAGACGCAAAGAGGGGTGCGCCTCCACCCCCGCCCCTCTCCAGTTGCTTTCTGGTATCAACAAAATCTTTTCGGGGCTGGGGATATAGCCTAGTGGCAAGAATGCCTGCCTCGGATACACGAGGCCCTAGGTTCGATTCCCCAGCACCACATATACAGAAAACGGCCAGAAGCGGCGCTGTGGCTCAAGTGGCAGAGCGCTAGCCTTGAGCGGGAAGAAGCCAGGGACAGTGCTCAGGCCCTGAGTCCAAGGCCCAGGACTGGCCAAAAAAAAAAAAAAAAAAAAAAAAAATCTTTTCGGATATAACTTGACCCACTTCTGGAAAATGCAAACCATGCATACCACAGCTGGCACCCGCTTCTTCTCAGGTCCCCGTTCTCACTGGTTTGTGTGCTCGGGAAGTGCTGCCTTTGCATTACTCACTTCCTCCCCTTCTTAGCTAAGCCGATCCATGTTCATCTTCCTTACTGAAGAGTGCTAGGCCACCCCACCGGCTCTGGACCGGGAAGCTGCCTCGAGTACAACTTCCATGTATTTCTTTATTGTGGCATCACAGCTCACAGGACTGTGTGATCCACAGCATCCCTGTCTGCCTCCCCCAGGGAGGGGAGGTGTGAGCTGCAGACCCATGTGCATCTAGAACCCCATAAAATCTAGCACTGGCGCAACACCTTGCAGCCAGATGGCTTCATTAGTGTGTGCAAAAGAAAGATGTCTCCTTGAAGGTGATTGTGAAGCAACCCACAAATACACACATACACTCACACGCACACACACAGATGATGGGAGTGGACTCACAGCTTCAGTAATGGCACTGGTAAGCATAATGAGTGGTAGAAAGGCTCCGGGGTCACCAAGTGCCTGCTTTGACACACGCAGATGCTCATCAAGTGCGCCCGCTGGCGGGGACATCAGCAATGAGAAAGTGAAATGCCAGACGTTGGCTATGGTGCTTCCTATCCAGAGAGGGTATAGAATTTTCTGGAGCATTGTAAATGCCTGGGCAGGCCCTCAGAGACAAGAGTGAGAACAGGAGACTCAGAGAATAGAGTTGGTTCACACATACAGAGTAGGGCTTGGCAAATTCAGCAACTCTGTGTGCCTCTGAGTCATGTGAAATACCCAAATAGTGACATCCACTGGCAGGATCACTGCAGGGTTAGACCTGATATCTACAGGGCAGGCACCAAATCGCTCCTCAACAAACGGCGGCTGGTGATTATTACCTTGCTTTCCACATCATTCATTTACCTGGCACCAGGAACTCATCAACATAAAAATAATGGATAGTCGAGATCATACTTGGAAGAAAAACCTCAAGTTAACAGAAATTGTTGCAAAAACACCAGGTTGATTTAAAAAAAAAAAGACTAATGACTACCTGGATATGTATGAGATGGCCCATATGTTCAAACTTGGAATCACCATAGTGAATAAGATGCAGGCATTTTGACCTCATGGAACTTGGAGTTAGTGATTTACAAAGGATTTTGTTTCCAGGCAAAAGAGCAGATGGAGAAATTTATCTACAGGAATTTAGAGGGGGAAAAAGAAGAAAATTTATCATCAAGCTCAATGTAGGCACCTCATGTTTTCTGCAGTCTCTTGTCTACGCTACCTAGTTTTGCTTGAATCTGTGACAGAAGTATGTGCCTGTGTTTATGCTAATGCATCGTGGGAATCATTTTTAATGACTGCATAATGTTCCTTGTAATGAATGGATTTGCTGAACCAATCACCTATCATTATACCTTGGTGCCTATAGATTCCTCCCTCTGTGATTCTGGATAAAATCTCAATGCTCAATCATTTGAGTGGACAGATATATGTGCAATTTTAAGGCTGAGGAACCATATCACTCAACTGGTTTTGTCTTTTTTTTTTTAAAGCAAGGTTCACTGAGGCTTTAGAAACTATTTCTTACAATATCCCTTTAAGAAGAGAGAGAAGATTGAAAATTCTGTAAAGAAGATGCAAAGTTAAAGGCAAATTAATCATCCTGGCTCTGTGTGGAATGCTAAATATTAATGTCCCCCTTTAGCGTGGGTGGCATGTTGTGTACAATCCATCTGATATTAATAGTCCGGATGGCAACATTGCATTATTCACCATGAATATGGGGTCCCCTGCTCTGGACAGTGCATCGCTCCAATAAGCAGGGCTCTTATTAATTAATCCACAGGTAGAAAATGGATTGTGCGCTCCAGGAATGGGGACTTGGCATGCATGCTGTTTATTGAGCATTTATTATGTGCCAGTGGTTTTAAATAAATCATACCATTTAATGAATAGCCCTTGAGGTTGGTAATTGATGGGCTTATAGACTCTCTGTCCCCAGGACAGAGTTTTGCCCACCTCTTCTACCCCATGTACCCTGCCTGGGTGAACTCCTCATTCATGAGGTTCAGTCGGAGAGCTAGAGGGCTGCACTGTGGTAGTACAGGAAGAAGAGGAGGTGACTGTCCACTGTGCGTACAGAAGCTGAGTGGGTAACAACTGGAAAAGGAGGAGCTGGTGAAAGGAGAAACAGGTTGTGTGATTGTGGTCAAGATGGGGATTCCAGTGGCTGACTTGAGTACCCCTCTCTGTATCTCCCTGCTCCTTCCCTTTATTTCTTTTCTTCATCTGTGGCAGTGCAAACGTTTTGAGTGTGACCCGCTTGTCACTTGAACTGCACATGAGAAGGAAGGGATGTGGTGAATTCTGCACGGCCCAGTTGCTCTCTCAAAAGCTTTGATTTGAACCTGGGTATTAGAAATGCAGTGAACCTGGATGTTGAACACCGGCTTCCTGTGTCCTTCACACATTCGGTTGCTCGTAGGTAACCAGTGCTGCAGTCTTGCCTGGTCACTTGGGGACACAGGATCCTCTGTAGGATAGTGCTCCCTGTTTTGCCAGTGCTCGCAAGGCCACTATAGCTTTGTTAATTTACGGCCAGTTGAGAGACTTGTGGATCTAGGTTAGAATGTTGGGCATGGTGTCTTTTGCTGGATGGGAGGGAAAGTGGGAATAAACCAACTCCCGCCTGCTTCTGGTGAGAAACTGTTTATGGTTCATGAACTCTGAAGCCTGGCATGTACTTTCTGCCTTGTTCTGACCACCCGACAGCATTCCTTCATGTAGAAGGTGTAAGAAGAAGGTAAATAAAGAAGGGATGTTTCCCCCAATCGTTTAGAACCCCATATTCACCTATTGCATAAGGAGGGACTCAACAGATGTCAGAAGCACAGGAACCTAAAAACTCCTGATCTGGTGAAGCAGTCTACTGTGTCCCCTACCATGCTCCTCTTGGGGTGTGTTAGGAAGTCTGGGCATTCCCTGTAGCAGGTAGAGAAGTTGCTCAGTTTCACCATGTGAACCATGGTGGGAATTGCAGAACAGCAGCACAGAGGACAGGCTCCCTTTCTCTGAGGCCCCCCTGGAGAAGGGTCTATGATATGAAATAGTAATGACTTCTGTGTTTGTCCTAAAGAGATGATTGGAGGGAAGGAGAGGGAGGCAAGATGGAGGAGAGACAGAGACACAGAGAGACATAGAGAGCGATACAGACAGAAGATGGAGAGATAGAGAGACACAGAGAGATAGACACAGGGGTGGGAGTTATGGAAAGTTTTGAAACCCTGAACTTCTGTGTCACATAGGAGATGTGGTAACAGTTTAATTGATCATCTAGGTAAGAAATATTTTCAACATCTAATGGCAAAATGAGAAATGTGTGTACTATAACCCAAAACAGAGCATTTCTACCCCATGAATTTCTATTAGGGAAACCCGTCATGAATCAATTGTAGCCCGATCCCAACCAAAAGACCAGTTAACTCAGTCATTTATCTTGAGCCTCCAAGTTCTAAATCAATATTTTATGAGATTACTGTGAAACTAAGTCTGGGGACCTCGTTCTCAGCCTTGTAGCAAAGGCTTCATGAGTTTTCTCCGCAAGGTTATACACTGCCTTTACGAAGGATCTGAAAGGTTTATCCAGTGGACTGATCCCTTCTTGTCTTCCTGATTTTTTTAAAACTCACAATTACTGTCCACTGTTAACTAACATTTCTTGAATAAGGGTATGTTTGATTTTTATCAAGTTGTTCAGGGGGGAAAATTTTTATATCTGTAGATGTGTCTGTATGCTACTTTTTACCTGAAATTCAGCGTTGCAGAAGACACAAAGTTTCTTCTCCTCCATGCCTGGCTTTGGGAAACAGAAATTCCATCTCACTGAGCAGTCAGTTGGTCTTAGGAGCCTTTCCCAGATTTATCCCTCACTGACTTTGTGTTTTGGGGAACAAGGAACTATGCAACCTGCAAGAGTTGGATTAAATAGGTTGGGGGTGTTTCTGTCACTAATTTACGTTTAATTTCAGTAAGGTTTTTGTTTGTTTGTTTTGCCAGTCCTGGGCCTTGGACTCAGGGCCTGAGCACTGTCCCTGGCTTCTTTTTGCTCAAGGCTAGCACTCTACCACTTGAGCCACAGCGCCACTTCTGGCCGTTTTCTGTATAAGTGGTGCTGGGGAATTGAACCCAGGGCTTCATGTATACAAGGCAAGCACTCTTGCTACTAGGCCATATTCCCAGCCCTTCAGTAAGATTCTTAAACTCAATGACTGCATTCAACATACACAGAACAGCACAGTGTTTCCCCTCCCCCCTGCGGATGAGCGATTCTAGAATACGAGAGAACCTTAACAATCATCTTGTCTAACTCCTAGTTGCATTGTGTGCTCAATATATGCAGGATTCAACATCAGACACTCCAGGCATTGAGCCTTTGCTCTGCTCTAGGATAGCTATGAAATCTGAGGGAAATTTCCCAAACTGCTCGGATACCTGTCTTCTCTTTGGCAAAGCAGGGATAGCAACTTGTAAGTCACAAGGTGGGTTCCAATAGCATAATAGACAAGAGCACTAATGGGACGGGCACCCAGAAGTCACGCAGACACGGTGACATTAGAGGTGCTTTACTAATGTGTGGAAATCATAATTGTACTTGAATACAAAGGCTTGGTATCAGGGTCAAATGGGATAGCACCCTAGAACCCTAACAAGGTTATGTTTATGTATACACATATATGTATGTGTATGTGTCTGTGTTTAAATATATATGGTTGACAATCAAGATTAATCATCACATACTGATTCTTTAAATGGAGAGTAAATTTGGGGTAGAGGGAAGCCTGAACAGAAAGATGGGAGGTTTGGGTGACAAATTTCATCTACCATATTTACTTGATTCGGTGATGCATTTTCTAATGCTTTATGCTGACCCCTTACATCATAGAGGAAAGTTGAATTTATAGTAAAAACCCATAGACCAACAACATTGTTTCTATAATTGTAGTTTACTGAGCTCACATTATTACATATCCAACTGCCCATCCGTCTTACATTTTTTATTCTTTCCAAAATAAGATGCAGATGTCACCATATATGATAGAGTTCAGTGTTTGCTCACATTTTTTTTGTTATTTTACATACAGTGAAATGAGTGTTGACAAATGAAGATACTTGTGTAACTTAGCACGTTTCACATTGTAGGAGGTGACTGCCACCCATGAAGTTTTCCCTAAACCCTTGCACATCACTCCCCGATCCTTTAGCCTCTGGAGGCAGTGACTATTCTGTTTTCCAATACAGATTACTGTTGCCTGCTCTAGTTTGATAGAATGGAATCCTGCAATGTACACTCTTTTTAAAAAAATTAATTTATTATCAAAGTGAGCAATGAGTACATTTCTTATCAAACTTATTGCCTCCTCCATCATTTTTCTCCCACCTTCTCCCGTCCCCAATTCCCTCCCCACTAGAGCTGTATAGTTGGTTTACAGCATATTGGCTTGTAAGTATTGCTGTTTACCCTTTGTCTCTCCATTTTAATGTCCCCCTTCCCTTCCCTAGTTCCGATAAACATGTATACAATATCCAGAGTACCAAAATCAGTTACAGTGACATCAGGGGTAAAACCATGGGGAAGAAAGGCAAAAGAAAAACGCAGAATTTCACATGGTACCTTGAACATAACAACAATGAGAAACCGTTTACTTCCATAACTTGGAGTTCATTTCACTTAGCATCATCTTATGTGTTCATATATACATAGATATTGAGCCATTGTGATCTGCTAGGAATATCCTAGACGTGTACTAATTATGGTCAATGAGGGAAACCATGGAGTCTATGTTTCTTTGGGTCTGGCTCACTTCACTTAGTATGATTTTTTCCAAGTCTTTTCATTTCTTTACAAATGGAGCAGTGTTGTTTTTTCTGATAAAGGCATGGGATTCGATGTACACTCTTTTGTTCTTAACTTCTCTCACTTGGAGTGATGTCTGAGGTTCATCTATATCTGTACTTTGTTTTTTTGATCATGTTCTTTGGCACACTGGACAACACTCCCATCAAGAGAAGATATCCAAGTTTGTTGATTTGCTAGTTCATGGATAACATGCCAGTTTGGGTTGTTATGAACAGATTTCCTAGTGACATTATGGTACACTGCTTTAGCGGGCCAATGATTTAACTTTTCTCGGATAGCTAGAGTTGAAATCCTGGGCTCGAAGATAGTTGTAGCTCTCATTTTATAAGCCACTCCCAAAACTGTTTGGCCCATTTCACCCTTATTCCAACCATGCATGTGATTTAAGTTTGCTTTACATCTTTGCAAGTTGTTTGGGGTATTGGACTGTTTTCAACTTTTGCCGTTCTAGCCAGTGTATGATGGACTCTTGTTGCAGTTCAAAGATAGGCTTTTCTTCCTTTCACATCTGATATGATCTGGGAGGCATCTTATAGCTTATGTCCACATTTCGGTTGATTTGCTGCATTTAATTTGCCTTCCTCGCATGTAGAAGATCTTGTTATTAACTCCGCCATACTAATTGCAGTGGAGAGCATCTGGGATGGAAGGGGGACCAGACCCCAGAGGATGCTCTTGGCTATAGAAATCCCCTATGGGAGCTGCCTCTGCAGTGTGAGGGGTCTAAGACAGTGCCTGCAACAGAAGTGCGTGTGGATGAGTCGCAGAATGGACAAACAGATGGGTCCTTGTGTGAGGCCACGCCAGGTCGCCTGAGCCCTCAACTGACAAATACTAAAGATAGATGCATGTTTCCTAGGGTGCTCTGCAGGGCCTCTCCCCCTAATTATTCTGTGTAGCCCAGATGTCCAAGGAAGCACGTTAAAGTGGATCCCAAGTCAAGACCATTGGAAGGCCAAAGGCCTGAATGATGGGAAATCCAGCAGATTGGACGTAGACATTGTAAAGGCCTTGGGCAAGCCTTTGGGAGCCAGTCATCAGCCCCGGGAAATGCTCAGAAGAGTAGGAAACTAATCACTTCGTCTTAATCCATTACCCCAGCTGAAATGTAGCAGAGCTGATGCAGTCCTTAGCAGCAGACAGCTTCTGTGGCAGAAAAGAAAAAAAAAATAGAGAGAGAGCTCCTTTCATTTTTGCAATGAAAACCAAATGTGGAAATAATTCCCTGCTCCTTTTTGGAATATTACTGTGCTATTAACCGGGCTAAGGTCATTAAAAAGTAATGACATGAAGTTGCATGCATCATTATTTTAAGGGAGATTGAATGAAAATATACTGTCGATCTTTTCTGCTTCCTGCCTCATCCTAGCTTAATAGGAATTGGTAAGGACCACTGTGAACCTATATTTTAATATTAAAGTTACAGCGTGGCCTTGAAGAAGGAAATTTGCATCATTAGGAAATGGACTGACAGCTTTCATATCTCCCTGATTTTTTTTTAATCAAGCTACAAAATTAAAAACTGAGTGACTTAGCAAATGAATATAAAGTGTGTCCTGGGCTTACAGGAAGTAGTTACGATTCTCTGCTTGTCTTGTCAGGGCAAACATCAGGGTGAATTGAATGGATCTTGGTATAATCATGGAGACCTATTTATGTTTTTGTTTGTATATCTACCTATGTCCTTTGGAGGCCTAGGGAAATGTAAATGAAGATGGGCATTCTGTCCCATGAGACCTTAGGACCTTTTTACTGGCTACATAGCAACTCCCATGTGCAGTATGTCTCGGTGGGAAGTAGAGAGGCATTTGATCCTGTAACATGGATGGGTAAAGACAGGGTGAACTCTCCAATCCCAATAACCACCAGCACTGCCATCCCCACACCACAGTCAACACCCGTGTGGCCCCATGGGACAGTGTGGCAGGGTCAGGAGTGATGAAGGTGCTGCTCTGGCCCTCAGTGCCCCAGGGTGAGGCTGGGGAGATTAGGTACCCCTCCTCTGGTGTCTTGGTGGGTTGAGGAGCGCTGTAGTTGGCTTGCCAGGCCTCTGGCTGTGTTTGCTCATTTCGCACAGGAATTCTACCTCTGCTAGCTCCGAAAAGAAGGAACAGAGGAACTACTGTGCCAACAACAATCTGTCCAGTGGTGAGTGGACCAAATCCAAGCACTAGGTTCTCATTCCAGGTTCTCTACCAAAGTCATGGCTGAGACCTCCAGGTACAGCCATTAACGTTACCTCTAATGCCTTGCCACCTTGGAGTGTTCATGTCCCCCAGTGACAAAGGAGAACTTTTATTCTTACTGAGGAGGATTGGGAAAAAATAAGAGAGGGAACTTGGAGGGCTCCATCCTTAGCATGTCCTGGATCACACACACCAGTCAAGGATGAGTCTTGAGTGTTGGCATGCTTGTGTATGCTGGGCCACCAGGCTGCCTCTATGTTGAGATGCTCAGTTCCTTTGAGCTGTGTGGTTGCTCAAGTCTGTGTTTGGTTTTCCTTCCAGAACTCGGGCACATTCGGTGGGCGGTATGATGGTGTTTGTGTGTTTAGTTCATACATCATCCTAGACCACAGTCCTGCTGGGCACTGTGTTTAAGGCGGCAACAGGGCCCTGTGGCCTCTAACTAGGCTTTGGGTGATTTTCTGGAGTGCGATGGACATGGAAGAGGTCTCACAGCCTCTCCTCAGAGCTGTACCCGGCGTGGCCCTGTGTGGGTGGATGTAGGCCTCTATGGTGAACGTGAATTTTCCTGGGGATGGAGGAAATGGTGATTTGGCTTGCAGGATGCTCTATTTGAACTAGATATTCTCCCTGGACAAGGATCACTCCCTCTAAAAACAAAACCAGGAGAGAAAAGAAAGACTTGTTTGGAGCCAGAAAGCAATGGGTGAATAATAACATAGAATAAATATTCCGAATGAAATATTCATGAGTGCAGGAACTAGGACCTGTGCTCATTCCCGCCCTTGCCTTGCTGCAAATCATGCCTCGTCACCTTGGCCATGTGCGCATTAACATCGAGAATTAGTGCTCGTGGTTAATAATGCATTTGCAATGCCTAGCTGCAAAAATGTAACTTTTCCTTCTCTGGGAGGATCACTTATATTTTGTGTCATTAACGTTTTGTCGTAAGCAACAAGAATGATTTAAACAGACAGTAAATCGACGGGCAAGCTGCTACTTTGGGTCTGGGCCAAACTCTTTGGGGAAGGGCTTCATTTATCACCTAGGACTAAGCAGGGATTCGTGCTGATTTATATGCAGAGGAACCAGAGAGGGAGAGTCCTGCGGCAGGACTTTGGGGTCCAGGAGGATCGGGAATAATAAATAGGGTTCTTGGAGGAACAGCTGTCAGAGCCGGGGCCCCTCCAGCTAAGGGGTGGGAGGTTGGTTGGTTGTTGGTCCAGCTCTGAGAACAGCTGGCTGAGTGTTGCTCAACTCCCTGACTTCCTGCCTCACGCAACTCCACCAGACCCCCTTCTTAGGCACACACATTTTATTCACGGGGTTTCTCACGTTGGAGACACAAGGGTCATCTAGTGCTCCCTGCTGGTCTAGGAAATCCCAGCTCCCATCAAAGCCTTCCCACCTCAGCTCACCCGTCCCCACAGGAGCCTGTGAGGACAGCAGGGCAGGACCTTTTGTTTCTTCTCTGGAACTATGTTTTGGTTGATGCATACTTATACATGTTCATGAGGCGCAGCCGGATGCTTTCACTCTTACGCACACTGACGGTACACACGATCACATGTAGTATTTGTACATGGGGAAGTGCTATACAGCCCCCAAAAGGATGGAATCCAGACACAGATGTTCCTGGAGGACATTCTGGTAAGATCCATAAAGCCAAAGAAAGACCCTGCACAATCCCACTCATACGTGGAAACTAAGAGCATTGATCTCATCAGAGTTGAGAGTAGAAGTCAGCTTGTTTTGTTTTGCTTTGTTTTTGTCGGTAATAGGGCTTGAACTCAGGGTCTGAGCATTGTTCCTGAGTCTCTTTGTGCTCAAGCCTAGTGCTCTACCACTTGGGCCACAGCTCTACTTCTGGTTTTCTGGTAGTTAATTGGAGGTGAGAGTCTCCTGGGGACTTGTCTGTCTGGGTTGGCTTCAAACTGTGATCCTCAGACTCAGCCTTCTATGTAGCTAGGATTATAGGCGTGAGCCACTGGTGCCCCACTGTTAACTTGTTCTAAATTTTTTCATTTCTGGAATTTCCCTGGTTTCTAATGCACTGCTAAACAAATGTTACCTCTCTTGGCCTTTCTAGACCACCCACTTCTGCATGCACCTCAGGTTTTGTTTTCAGGTTTGTGTAGGCACAGAAAAGTGTGTGTGTGTGTGTGTGTGTGTTCTCGAATCCACCACCTTCTGTCCTTCCCTTTTTTTCTTATTTTGAATTTAAGAAACTTTAGTGTCATCCATCACCACACCAGTAAGTAGAGAATGCCAGGAGTTAGAAGTCAGGGGTGTTCAATCCACGGTTTAACAATCTACCCAGAGCAGCAAGGTTTTCCCTCCCAGTCCAAGATCAGCCCTCCCCCTCCCCTACCTCTTCCACCCTCCCTCCCTCATTCCCTCTCTCTTCATTTCTTCTCCCTCTTTCTATCAGGGCAAACACGACAGAAGTGCTTATGTTTACTTCACTACCTGGCTTGTCTATCTTGTGCCCATTCCCTCAGGTCTTTGTGAATTGCTTTATGTCATTTTATGAAGACAGTGCTTCGGTGAAAGAATTACCTTTCCCAGGTCCCGTGTTCATTGTGACTCCAGGTGTTGGGGTTTTCTCTCATTCAGGCTCAGGATGGCGTGAGTGGGGCTGGTGATGTGGGTTAGAGACCCATCACGAATATCAGCATCTTTAGCTTTGACCTGGAGAAAAAATACATATATATATATGTGTGTGTGTATATATATATGTATGTGTATATATATATATATGTATGTGTGTGTGTATATATATATATGAAATTGACATTTCAGGAGTGATGGTTAAGACTTGGTGCATGGAGGATGGTGATGGGTGAATGACGTCAGGACATTCTGTGTGCAGAGGATTTTGTTGGGCCGGTTTGTATCCTTGTGTATCATTCATTCCATTCAGGCTGTACAAAACCCTGTTTTGGGGACCCCTTTGTGGAGAGAGACACAGCTTGATTCAGAGCAGTGAAGTCATGTGTGCGATGCCCCACAGCAACTCCATAGCAGGATATGGACCCAAGTCTAGTTCTTTAGGTTCCAACACAACGTCAGGAGGAACATCGGCGTTTCCGGGCTGGACCATGGGGCTGGGGCTCCTGACGTGGATTCAGGCATTTCTGGGCTTTGTTGTTACAATGCCGCATGGGTGTCCTGTGGATCACATGGGACTACTTCCCATCTGTAAGGTGGAGATCCTAACACCAACATGGTGAAGCAATGGAAGCATCGGGAACCGTGCACAGGAGGATTCCGAAACTTTGTTTTCAAATGGAGCATCAGGAGAGGGTCTCTGACCCCTCCAGGCATCCTTCACCCTACAGCTTCTCTCCAATATAGGTGTTTCATTTTGGCTCCAGCCGAGGTCAGAAGTGGTTTGTCCATCTAGGAATAAGCATGAACCACATAATCCAACAATTCCTTTCCCTTAAGAGTTCCTTTTGGGGATAAATATCCCAAGTTGGGAGTGGACTTGCCTAAAACTCTTAAAATGAAACCTTCTATCTCCAAAATAGGTCTTTCTGGTCGCCCGCTTGTCTGATTCAAATGCCCTGGGGTGCATAGGCTCTGCAGTGAAATATCTACCTCTCCGGGCAAAGTTACCCCAGTTAGGATGGAAGGCCTTGTCTGCTGAGGACAGAGTTATTTCAGCCAAGGCTGGCCTGTGGGAGGAAGAAGCTGCTGAGTGGAAATCTCTCTCCTTCAAGACAGAGCTTATTTATGTTGAGACTTCTTTCCTTCCTTGCCACCTCCGTGGAGCACCTTCTATTTGGAGCAGAGCTCCAAGCCTCCCAGTAGTTCTGTTGTGTGGGCTCAAGTAGCTGCATCTTTGCTGATGCCTGCTCTTTAGCAAGTGTTGGCTCCAAGGCTGAAGCTATTTCCAATTGTATTTCTTTGCGGGGAAACAGGTTCTTGGATGCATATTGTCTTTGTAGAGCCAAAGATGGATTCCATCTGTGCCCAGGAACTGAGCAACACAACGTGGTGGGCCAGGACCACGGGGTTAGACACGTATGTGAGGTCTTTGTGGGGGGTCTGTGGGGATGAGCCAATACAGAGAGGTGTAATGAAAATGCTCAGTGTGGCAGGCTGTCCTTGCCATATGCACAGACTCACCCCAGATCTTTTCTCTTTGCTGATCGACGCACTAAGCCACAAACACAAGCGGACACTATAAGCCGAGGTCTTCGGTCTGTGCGCTCTGCAATTCCTTTAGAAACTTGAAGGTGTTTCCGGGGTAGGACAAAACGTGTGTTCTGGATACTTGTGTGCTCTGGTGACTTGGAGAATAGATCTCTGCTCCTCTCTACCCGGAGAACTTATTTTTAATCTGTGCTAAATCTGGAATCCCATCCCTGTTATTCTGAAAGAATCTTGAGTCGTTTTAAGCTACAGAAACAGACTAGCTTGCTTCAGCAAAGAGAGAGATAGAGAGAGAAAGTGAAGAGGTAGAAGGGGAGCTGGGCCTCCCCACTTTAGATACATAGGACTGGGACAACTCAGAGATCCAAGGACCGAGACCAGGAATGGACTGACGGGCAGGCCACCGGCATCAGAATCCAGTGTGCTAGGCCTCTTTGTGTTAGTCATTGTTGTAGGACTTAGTGTCAAAATTCTCAGGCACAAGAGGTTGGTTGGCTTCCATTAGGAGAATGACAGGGTTGGGTAGGTAGTTTCATTCGTCAAGTGAGAGCATCTTTGTAGTAAGGTACTATGTTGATGTGAGTGATGAAGTGATCTTGAAAGATGCTAAAGAAGAGCCTTGAGATCTGTGGAGAGTGATCCAACTATGGCATGTTTTTCTCTCTCTCTCTGTGTGTGTGTGTGTGTGTGTGTACTCATTTTCCAACAACCAACCACTAAGCCTCTACCATCTCACCTTGCTTCACCTCCCACCCACCGATGGCTCTCTCTATGGTTTGGGGCAGGCATCCACCCTTGGCCCAGGGCAGAGTAGCCATTGTTTGACATCCGTTCACACAGATGGGATGGGTAGGAAGGCAGTCACAGTGCCAGTGTGTACTTGGCCTCCACAGGTTGATGTGCACACAGGTGCACTCTGCTTAGAGGAGGTAGAGCCTTGAAGACCACTGGTCTGAGCACCTGTGGTAGCTATTTGGGGGAAGCCAGTGTTCAGGACTTGGGGTTCTTTAGCATGGGAACTTGTTAGAGATCCACATTCCTGGGCCCCGCCCGGACTTTTCAGTCAGAGACTTTGGGAAGGGTCCCCAGAAAGACACTGTTTTCACAGGATTCTGAGGCCCTCCGAGGTCTGAGGAGCATGGATTTGGTCCACTACTCAGCATGCGAAACACATATTCCAGGCCATCTTCCTTCTTTTCTTTCTGGCCTTTTCTTCTCCCTAGCTGGAGCTGCCTGGGAAACCATGCTGCTTCTGCATGGCCTCACACATGCTGAAATCATCTCCTGCACGTGCATCCCATGGCCCCTGCATGTCCTGGATGCTTGGGGAAACACATTGTGTCCATTGTGTCCCAGATTCCAAAGGAGCCCATTTTTCTGAGAAAGGAGACATTTCGAAGGTGTCTAAAGTAACTTTGACAGGATCACATGATGGGTCTGGCAAGTACCACCCTCCCCATCCCTATTCTGAGATTTCACTTTCCCTCATTCACCTGCACTCAACCATGCTATAATAAGGTGAAATGGAATATTCCAGAATAAATAACTCATAAGGGTTCCAAGCAGTGAGATGAAACCCTTAGCAGTCCTGCTCTGGTTTGTCCAACGTGTGAATCTTTCCTGTCTTGCAAATCCATGATGTCTACTATACTGCTAATCAGTCCCTTGGTAATGGATGCCACAGTGCCCTCAAGCAAACTTTATTTTACGAGATTTGGGACTTAATAATGACCCCAAGATGCAAGGGCAAGATGCAACGCACACGTGTTTCTAGGACTTGAACTCAGGGCCTGCACACTGTTTCTGAGCTTTTTTGCTCAACGCTAGCATTCTACCACTTGAGTCACAGCTCCACTTCTAGCTTCTGTGTGGTTAATTAGAGATGAGAGTCTCATGGGCTTTCCTGACCAGGCTGGCTTTGAATGAATGGCAATCCTCAGATCTCAGCTCCCTGAGTCGCTAGGATTACAGGCATGAGCCACCAGCACCTGGCTTATAGGCTTGACTTTAACTGCAGTTTTCAACATCCACCACAGGCCTGGAACTGTATTCCTGGTTAGGTATGGAGAAAGGATCGTACCAGCAGGCAACCAGGCCGAATGGCTTTTCAGTTGCTGTGTTCTCATTATCTTTTGGAGGTATTGGGGTTTGAACACAGGACTTCATGCTTGCTAGAGAGGTACTCTACCACTTGAGCCCTAAGGCCCTTTTTGCTTTAGTTGTTTTCTGGATAGGATCTCAGTTATTTTTCCTTTGGTCCTCAGTCTCTATCTGTGCCTCCCTCCCTCATAGCTGGGAGGATAGTTATGTTCTACCATGCCTGGTTCGTTGGTTGATTTGCAGGGGGTGGATGTGTGTGTCTTGATAACTTTTTGCCTGGTTGACCTCTAACTATGATTCTCCCAATCTCTGCTTTCAGAGTAGTTAGGATTCTAGGCATGCACCACCATGCCTGGTTATATGAAGCTCCTTTGTGCAACTAGTTATAATAGTAAAATGCGATCTAGGTTGTGACTCTGTTTCACCAATTTGTGGGGGAGGGAAGAGAGATGAGGGTGTTGGAAAAAAAATCTCAAGGGCTCTGTGCATGTCTATTTCTCTGTGAATGTTGCAGTTCTGAAAGAGACTATCATGTTTTATGGCATTTCAATTGCAGCGATTTATCTTTAATATTCAACTTCTCTTTTTATGGCTATTACTATTTGACATTTGGAGTGCTTTAGAAAATTCCTATGCAGTCTTAGCACCTTTTTTTTTTAACCTAAAAAGCAAATTTCACTGGACATCTTTAATTGCCTGTTTTTATTCGGAATAAAGTAATAAGACTAAAAACATCTCTGACCTGAAGCTCTAGGAGAAACTAAATTACCTGAGCCCTTTCTGTATAGCAAATTTCAGTAGCCCGTATGACTCCTGATTACCAACTAAGAATGGGGCTGATGAACAATTTAACCGAACGCCTAGCTGAAGTTGGATCCATACTGACCTGTGGGGCAGGCTGTGTGGGGGTACCCTGGATACTCCATTGGGGTCGTCAGGAGAGGCACGACCCTCTGCTTTAGGAAGATCTGTGGGCCGTGTGGCACGTTCACGTAGCCGAGCCATCCCGAGGAAGCATCTCTGCTTAGAAGTCACAGTGGCATCGTTTGGTTCCTACCTACTACATTCTGGCCCTGCCAAGATGAGGACGTAAGACCAGCATGCCCCTTAGGGGTAGGGAGATCCTGAGTCAAATCCTGTCTGCCATCTGTCACTTGAGGTACTGAGAACATTAAGGTCTGCAAGTGAAGATGTAAATTTAGATCCCAGGATGCATGGGATACCAGGATGCATGGTATACCAGGATACATGGCCTGGTGTTTCTGGTTTGGGTTTGGGAACCCGGAGGACCCCATGCAAGGATTCATTGGGTGCCCCACGGAAGGGCCTACGTATTCAAGGCTTGGACCTCCACTGGGGCCTTCAGGAAGTGGGGCTGTGGGAGGCCTTTGAGTTATTTGGGTTTGCCCTTGAAGGGAGCCACTATTTTTTTTATTTTTTTTTGCTAGTCCTGGGCCTTGGACTCAGGGCCTGAGCACTGTCCCTGGCTTCTTTTTGCTCAAGGCTAGCACTCTGCCACTTGAGCCACAGCGCCACCTCTGGCCGTTTTTCTATATACGTGGTGCTGAGGAACCCAGGGCTTCATGTATGCGAGGCAAGCACTCTTGCCACTAGGCCATATCCCCAGCCCCGAGCCCACTATGCTTCCTTCTTCTCTTCTTGCTTTCTGGCCATGAAGCGAGGAGCTGTGCCCCCCTCCTCCCCCACATGACTGTCATGGCGGGCTCTCTCTCCACACAGGCCCAGCACAATGGAGCCCTGATCTGTGATTGGAACCTCTTAAGACTGTGAGGCCCATAAAGCCTTTGTCCTACTGCATTGCTCACCTGAGGTCTGCCTCATGGTGGCAGAGAGCCGGCTAACAGCTGCAGAGCCCACAACCGCCATCCTTCAGGAGGAGACCCAGGCCAGCCCCAGAATGTGCAGGCTTGGGACTGACAGGGAGATGACGCCCCAAAGGCCAGCAGAAAACCCTCCCACTCATGGTGAGGTAGGAGGGTGGGAGGGAGTCAGCCATTTTGTTCTACTCAAGCCTTCAATGGATTGAATCCGCCCGTGCAGACATAGGACCACTCTGAGCCTCAGTTTCCCCAGCTGTAAGGCTTGGGTAGTTACTGTCTCCACTCCAGGGCCCATGAGAGGGAAGGATGAGACCAGGCATGTCGATGGCGTCACAGCGTGTCTGATGCATAGGAAGTATTCAGCACACATAACTGCCATCCTTACTTATGCATCTTCCTAGGAGGGCATGGACTCATCCTTCCTTCTTGGTTCTTTGTTACTGGAATAATTGTGCAAAACGATGGGTTTCATGCTGACATGACCGTGCTCGTGCACCTTACTCAGCGGACTTTGAGGACAGATGCACGTTGTCTACAGACTCTCCACGTGATAGCACGGTTTAGATACAGCTGTGCCTTTCGAGCACTCTGCGCAAATGTGTGCCAGGCTGCTGCTCTCCTGGGCTATTTGTGTCTGTGCTGGGATCACATCGTGCCCGCCCCCCAATGTCCCCTCCTGTCGCAGCTCATCCCCAGGACAGAAGCATGCCAGTCTCTGGGCCTGTGTCTGTGGGGCAGGTGGAGGTGAGGCTGTTGTCCAGATCTTGGTGGAGTCTCTGGCTGACATTTGGCGGGGCTCCTCAGGGGGTGACGCAGTATGTATTGAAATAAGCTGCGTTTGCCGTGTTCTTGTGCTCCGTCCACGCCTCCTCCTTACAGCATCCACAGCTGCTCTATCCCGGGTGTTGCTGTGGGGCCATGAACCTGAGTTCTAATCTTGGTGCGGCCACTTCACAGCGTGTCTTGGGAGAAGCTCCTTTAAATTCTCCAGACTCAGTTCCCCTATTGGCAAAGTGGGGTTTAAATGAGATAATGTAATGGAAGGATCTAGAACCTAGTACATATGCTCTCTTGGAAAGACACTCACCTGTGTAACATTTCCAGGTCATTCATTTTTCACCAGGTGTTTTTCACATGCTTATTTACTTGTAAAATCCTCTGAAGCAATCCTCCATGCTCCTTGGGGGTCCTTTTGGGGAGGGCTGGTGAAGTTCAGAGAGGTCAGATCATTTACCTAGTGTGAGAAAGCAAGTTAGCAACAAAGGGACCCAGACCCCAGGCTCATTTCCGGAATTGCTTGTGTATCTTCCTTCTCTGCTTTAGTCAAGCCTGATCCAGCATTGGGAGGATCTTGGGGCGACGGAATTCCAGCAGGTCTTTTGTGAGAGCTGAGGAAGATAAGACCCCAAAAGATACACATGAGGCAGAGCGATAAGTCTGTGAAGATGTCCTTGAGGGGGGATCTCCACCTCTGGCCTCCACCCCTGGGGTTTGGTCAGAGTCCTGGGGCAGCAGGATACACGTAGAGCCGGAGAGACGAAGAGGAAGCCAGGAGGCCTTGTCTGGGGTAGGACTGAGTTATCTAAGGATTGCTCAGCTTTCTGCGGGTTTCCTGTGGGTGGCGGTGGGTAGTTTTGCTTATTGGTTTGTTTGTTCTTGATAAGGGGTCTTGCAAAGTAGCCCAGGCTGGCCTTGAACTGAGCATCCTGTTCTTCTTCCTCTCAAGTGCTGGGATGACAGGCAGCTATCTCCACGGCAGGTCTGCCTCTTGTAAACATCTGTGGACACATTTCCTGGCTCTCTACCCTGTTGGAGCCGCAGCTTTACCGCCTTCATCTTATGGTCATCCTAGACCCATCGCCCGGAGCTGGGGCCTCTCCCCGCCCTCCCAGGAGGCACTGCGTGAGCAGGAGGTACACCATGGCCCTCTGAAATGTTTTCCCTTTGGCTGGTGAAGAACCCCCAGGGCTAGCCAGTGTTCTTCACCAGAGGGGCCAGATAGGCCATCCCGACCCCGTCCACTGCCATCTCCAGCCAACGCCTGGCATTTCCGGCTCTGGAGCTTCACTTAAGCACGTGAATTCTTTTGACTTTTGTCACTGGTCCCCTGGGAACACTAAAGAGCCAGGAGCACAGAGAGGAGGGAGGAACAGTACAGTTTTCTTAAGAGGAGATTATGCTTCCTCCTTGCCTTGGGTGGGTCAAGAATGTGGGCTCCGCAAGATATGGAGACAACTCAGATGCCCCACTACAGATGAGTGGATTAAAAAAATGTGATACCTATATATAATGGAATTTTACACTGCCATTAAAAAGGGTAAAATAATGGCCTTTGCTGGGAAATGGATGGAACTAGAACAAATCATGTTGAGTGAGACAAGCCAAGAACAGAGAGACAAACAGTGTATATCTCCCTGATATGCAGGTGTTAGAATTAAAATGCAAAGAGATAGAACAAAGTAAACATGTCTTAAGATACCAAAGTACAGTCAAAAGAAAAGAGGACACAGAATGTGTGGCAAGTGTGTGAAAATAATAATGATAATAATGTAGCAGAGGGGACCATCAGCTACATTGGACACTGATGAAAGTGAACCAAGCAATTCATAGGTGGGAATGGGAAGGAAGGACTGAGTGAAAGAGGCAACAGATGTTACTAAACAAAAGGAGAGTAATGTAGATATCATCTAAAATGGAGGAAATAATTTTATTGTTAAGGTTCATAGACTTTGTAAGCTATGTAGAGTAGAATGACAATTTTCATCATTGTGAAAGTTAAAATGTGTACTATGAAATATCTGTAGTAACTTTTTTTTGCCAGTCCTGGGACTTGGACTCAGGGCCTGAGCTCTGTCCCTGGCTTCCTTTTGGCTCAAGGCTAGCACTCTGCCACTTGAGCCACAGTACCACTTCTGACTTTTTCTGTTTATGTGGTGCTGAGGAATCGAACCCAGGGCTTCATGCATGCTAGGCAAGCACTCTACCGCTAAGCTACAGTCCCAGCCCTATATGTAGTAACTTAAACCCAATTTGGAAAGGAAAGAATGTGGGCTCCCTTCCTCTCCATGCTTTTACTTGTGTGGATTGGAGAGAGCACCCCATTTCACAGAGACTGTTCATGAAGGATGTTTCTATGTCCATTCAAGGGTTGCTTTGAAGATGAAGTCAGCTGGTATATACAGTCCTCAGGACATGGGCTACCCAATCAATCTAGCTTAACTCTTACATTATTCTTATTAAGTGTGGTCAAGGGAAGGGCAGATTTTTGCTGATTACTGCAGAAAACTTCTTTGTAAAATCGCTGGAGCTGATAGGATGGTAAAACACTCTTGTGATAGTCAGCTCACTCCCCAGATCTCAGACCTTGGCATCCAGTGCTGAGGGGCAGAGCCAAGGTGAGCTAGCTCCGTGAGGCTGGTGGTGGCGAGGCTAGACATGGCGTCTTTTTGGGTGCTCCTGAGCTGTAGGACCTTTGAGATAATGCTGCTGGTCTTGGAAGTATGCTTCCCCCCCACTACTTTCCTTTTTCTGTTAATATTTATTTCCTACTTATTGTGCTAGGCCTTGATGTCCCTCATCCTATTATTGCATCCCCTGGATTTCTAGAAGATGATGTTCTCGGAGTCTCAAAGCTCTGTTGATGCTGTGCTGCCTTCTCCATGCTCTGTCCACTCAGGTGCCATCCTATCTTTATGGGAGAACTCTAGCTCTTTGGACAGACAGGTCTGAGTATGAATCCTCTTTCAATGGCCATGTGACCTTGACTAAGTTTCTCCCCCTTCCTAAGCTCTTATGGACTAGGAAACATATCCTTCCATGAGCATGGTGGAGTAGGGGATGCTAGAGATATTATCTTTATAGTTCTTAGCACGGTATTTGGCACAAAGGACATGGGAGCTGGAAACTGTCAAAATAAACACAGTGACAGTCATTGTTATTACTGTTTATCTGATGTCCACTGTTCAGCTTTGAATAGAGCTGTCCCTTTTGAAAAAGCCACAGAGAAACACCCCAGGGAGACAAGAAACATTCCATCTGTCCAAGTTTCAGGTTGTGCATGTGTTTGTGTGTGTGTGTGTGTGTGTGTGTGTGTGTGTGTGTGTGTGTGTGTGATACAATTGGCAGCCCTAGAAAGAAGTTAGAAGAGCAGGTCTCAGGGGACAAGCTGACTGCAAAGCTGAGTCAGGGAAGCAGGATTCATGCTTCCTTCGACACTACAGGAGTTCCACCCCCTTGGAGGCTGCTTTTCATTTGTAAGCTTAGTGAGTTGGCCCAGCTGCAGGCAGAAGGTCTGGTATTGATTGGGTGGGCAGGGGGGGGGGCGGCGATGGAGAGTCTGAAGGGTCACTTAGGCAAGAGGAAACTTGCGGATGGTAGATTCACCTATTAGTTATCACTCTCTAGAATGTGTGTGTGTGTGTGTGTGTGTGTGTGTGTGTGTGTGTGCATGCACATGCACACACAGCTCATTGTGTGAGGATAATTCTAGGCCTTTGTAGGAATAGCTTCCATGGGGCAGAAAGACTGCGTTTCATCAGTGTCTGGTAAATAGCAGAAGGTCTTTCTTACCTCATAAATAAGCGACTATTCCAGACTATTGTTAAACTACATGGGTATTAAGACCAGGGACAGGAAATGGGAATAATATCTTGAAGGCTAATATGTATAATTATGCCATTAATTAAATTTTTTTAATGTTTAAGGAGATGGGAAATGTTAACTGCCCTAATTTGATCATTACATACAAGTATCAAATTATCATATAATACCCATCTGCACACCTAACTAAAGTAAGATCTTCCTAGAAATGGAAATTGTTTTACTAGGTATTATGTTAGTATATGGTTATTGGACATAGAAGGGGTTTCAATGTGAAAATTCCACACCTGCACATAACTTCCCTGCCCATATTTGCCCTCCATTACTTTTTCTCATCACCCCTTTTCCTTCCCCATTTACTTCTCCATTAGTCCCCTTTTACTTCCATGACTGAGGATCCTCAGAAATCTCTGAGTGTATATTCATTGTACAAAAAGGTTTCATTGTATAGTTTCTGTGTGTGTATGTGTATAGTTTCCTCTGGTATGTCATGTTCTCTCCTATTTGTGGAAGCTAGGGAAAACAAAGCAAAGTAATATTTACAGTGATAGTTGGAGGCTGGGAACGGTAGCTTTCACCCAGCTACTTGAAAGATCCTAGGCACGATGGTCTTGGTGGAAGGCCACTGACCCTATTTGAAAAATATCTCAAGTGTAAAAGAACTGAGGAGGTGTGGCTCGAGTGTCTTTCTGGCAAGTGTGAGGCCCTGAGTTCAAATCCCAGTATCTTAGAAAAGAAAAAAGTTAATGGAGTTAAACTACTAATGTTGAGAAGCAGAGCATTTGGGTCCCTCTGCCACGGTCTCCTGGGATTGCCTTGAGCTCTAGAAGACTCCTAAAAATTCCCATGGGCCTCCGGGTTCATGTCCTGCCCTTAGGGAGTTTCAGGGCATATCCAAGGTGATGATGGGAGTTGTGTCCCAGAAAGGAGGGCTGTTGGACATTTGAGCGGATGGCAGGTATTCAACAAGAGCCGCTCCCTCAACCAGACCATGTTCTGATGGAGTGGATAACACGGGGGAGGGGAGATAACATAGAGGCCACAAGGGTTTCTCTTTGCTCTCCTTAAACCTCATTGGAAAGGTGGAAGGAAGGAAAGGAGAGATGGGAGGAAGGAAAAGAGAGGTGGAAGGAAGGAGGGAAGGGGAAGGAGGGCAGGAGAGATGCAGGGGACCATGGAGGGAGGGAGAGAGGGATAAACAACATGGCTGAGCAGAGCCTGTCTCATTCCTGACATTCTTGGGCACAGAGAAGATGGTAGGTGCAAACAGCTCACACCGCCTGGTCCCGGGTGCCTCCCTCACCCTCTCCCCCACACAGACGGGGTCCCATGAGTAACAGGACTCCAAGTGTCATCAGGAGAGGACGGGGCTGGTCAGCATCCCTGGCCACCGGGGAGAGAGTGTCCAGAGAAAGAGAGAACGAGTGTCCGGATGCTGTGGGATGACAGCTCTGGAATGATTCGCCCGCCTTACTGCCTATGGCCCTACAAGGAGCCCCATCTTGGACAACCCTGTCCCCAGGTGTTTAGAGCTCCCTTCCCAATCCGCCTAATGCTCTACTGAGGGTCCTCCAAGGAGAGGGGTGAGGGCAGACAATCCGCAGATTTCACTCTGCCGGAAATGATGCAAATTGGCGTGAGCCTGTGGGAGCGTGGGGGAAGGACCCCAGGCAGAGGAAGGCCGGCCCCCACGCACTGGCTTTCATTTAGGGACTTGCAGCATTCGGAGACCATGTGTACACAGCACATCAGCAAATATCAGAGTGAAATGCAGGACACTCTTCCTAGGAGGAAGGAAAGCTTCCCACTGGACAGACACGTGGAGAAGGGCTGTAAGCAATCTGAAGACTTGTCCTGTCACAGACTGTGTGTCAAAGAGCTGGATTTGAACCTGCAATCGTGTATCCTAAAACCTCCAATGCCCTTACTGCTCCGGACTGCTTCCTTGCTTGTACACTAAAATCAGCTCAAGAAAACCCTCACATCACATTCCTGTCCGCTTCCTGTGTGGTCCGTTACACTGAGCCGGCTGTCAGCAGACTCTTCAGGTCCCTGGCTCAGGGACTGCAGTGTATCTGATCAATTGCTCTGATTCTCAGCGTGTTCTTTATTGTGACCAGGACTGCCAGTGCTGAAACTCGACACGGCAGCCCCCCAGGACGGACAGAGACAACAAGAAGTGGAAAACTTGCAGCTCTAAGATGCATTATTGATGTCATCTGTGGGGAACCGGGGAGTCCTGAGGAATTCTTTTAGTGATTTTTTAAAAAAGAAAACTTCATATTACATAAATAAATGAATGCACAAAAATCAGCTCCATGCTGGAAATCCACAATATCTCTGTAAGTGTTGTTATTTCAAGCATTAGTGGGGTTGCTTTTTGTTGTTATTAAGTTGGCAGTGCCAAGAAATCTTCCTCTCTTCCCTGTTGGTTGGGCCACTATTACAGGACACATTAGAGAGGCTGCTAGAAAGTTAATCTAGACATTTCCAAACAGAGACCGATAGATTAAGAATGGAATCCAGCAGGAGGTAGATAACGATAGAGGAATACCCATGTTCATCGCTGCACTATTCAGCACAGTGAATAGTGGAAACGGCCCAGATGCCCGACAAACAATGAATGGATGGAGAAAATGCCGTCTGTCTACATAGATGAATGAATGCTGAAATCAATGAAGCTGAAACATGTCTTGTCTAAAAGGGGGAGTGGAGAGATTAAGAAGGAAGGGAGTAGATGAACGGACATTGGAGCGGTGGGAAAGTACAGCCGGAATACTCAATGTACACGTGTGAAAAAGGAGCCAGGTGACGTGGGAGGATGGGGTTGAGAGAGATGGTGCGGGGAGAATGATGGAAGAAGTGACCCTGGTCATGATGCTTTGAACACATCGGCGGGCATGTTGAATGTCAGCCCCTTTGGATAACTACTTGAAGACACTAAGAATGAACAGAAACTAGGCACATGAGAAGATGAAGGAAGACACAGCATTCTACTTCTTTTGATCTCACCAGTCCAGCCCCTGAGCTGGGTCTGGAATCTTCCTGGATTCCTTTGTCGGATGCCATTTGTGCAGCCATCCACAGAGTTTTGGAGTGTAAGGATAGTCATAGAAGGTAGAGGAGGTGCACTGTACATTAGCGCCCATGTGGGCACTTAGGGTGCACTTGCGTACTCGCCAGCTCTATGCCTCAGTGCATGTGCAGACACTAAGTACACTCGCACACTCGCCACTTCTGTATCTCAGTGAGTGTGCAGACACTACACTGGCACACTCACCATAATCTATATCTCAGGGAGTGTGCACACTGAACTCCACCTGCACTCACCATTTCTATACCTCAATGAGTGTATGCAGACACGTAAGCATACTTGCACACCTGCCATTTCTATATCTCAGTGCATTACAGACGTGAACCCTTGCCCACTCAGCTTTTCTGGGATCAGGTGTGAGGTTCTTCTCTATGTCTTAGTTCACTCTAGCACTGTAGGCATGTGTGTACTCAAAGGCCTACCTTGCCTGTGAGTCTCACTGGGCTGTGATGATCCACGGGTTCCAGAAAAACAATCACTGACTGACTGTGAATGCCACAGATTCATCTTTTGGAGGAGGGGCCACTGGGTTCCTGCCATGTGTGGTTTTCCTTCCTAGTGTCTGGAAGTTTGCACCGAAGGACAGTTTCATGGCCTCCCACCCTACAACATCTTCCAAGCTTTACAAGCTGTGACTCACTCTCTTATTAGAGAAGACACGAAGGTGACTCAGTCCAATCCCTTCCTCTCACAGGTGGGGCCACAGAGGCTTGGTGGGGAGTGGTGGATTGCTAATGGCCACAAAGGAAGTTAGTGATTGGCAAGAGCAAGGCCAGAACCCACGCTTCCCAATTCCTGGTCCTCTCTGCTAGTTCTACAATTCACTTTTTGAGCTCCCTGTACACAAAAGACCCCGCCGAAGGGGAAACCATCTGGTTCACACAATGGAAGGGTTTATGAGTGGCAGATGGGAAACTGAGCCTTGATGATTTCAGGGAACACTGGTGGCCTCTGCATCCCAGTTGCTTGCACCTTTTTACTTTGGGCCATGGCGCCTTCAAAACTTGATAGCCCTGGGAAGCGCAGCATTGCAGTCACCAGGACTCGCAGCGTTCTGAGAAAACACTGACATGTGGACAGCAGAACTCACCGTGTTTGTTCTCTGTCTTCTCTTCACAGAATCCACAGGATGCCAAAAAGACAAATCCATTTTTCTCTTCCAAATTATTCCTCCTACAAATGCTAAGTGTCTCCATCTGGGAGGCATTTAACATTTCCAGCAGATATGGCTGCTGATCTGTGGGAGGGTCTGCCAAGTATCAACTGTCTCCTCAAAATAGCTCTCTCCCTGTTGCCAGAGGGCCACCAGGACCCAGCCCAGGCAAGAAGAGCAAAAGAGGATGCTTGAGGAGGCCTCAAAGTTGGTGGGAGCAGGACAAGCAGCCCATGACCTGTGTCCACTTAGCTGCACTCGGCCTGTTAGAGGTGCCTCTTGGTGAGAAACACATACTTATGTGTCACACACCCGGCTCCCAGGGAGAATGCCTTTCCATAGGCATCTATCTCATCCACAAGGTACCCCATCGCAGCCTCCTCCTTATGCTTGAAATTCTTTTAGGTACTTACACTAAGACACACACATGCCCTGCTAGGCTAAATTAGACAAAGTCTTTTTTTTTTTTTTTTAATGGCAGCCATGCATATATTGGAGCTCTGAGAAAGGCCCAAGTCTTCATCTTTAGCACAGCCTTGTTCTTATGTTCAAGTTTGCCAAAGCCAACCAAAGGGCAATAAACAGAGGGCTCCCATCTCCATGCCAGGACCCCTAAACACCTCCCCCCCACCCCATCACACGGCATGGAGTCCAAGGATGGAGGAGACAGTCTCTGCCATCAACAGGTGCATTCCTCATGGGGGACAGATATGCTCATTATATCCACACAGGACGCTAGGTCTGACTAGGGTGAGCGGAGTAGAGAATCTTGAGGTAGGGCCTACAGGAATAGGAACAGGAAGAAATCAGTACTAGATGAGTGGCCAGGGAGATTCCCCGCCCCTCCCCCCAGGTTTTTCTTGACCTTTCAAAGGGGGTTAGCATTTGAACATAAGGTTCACCATCAAAGAAGGACATCCAAGTGCCTGTTCAACCTGAGCAAAGGTGTTTCTGGGGCGTAAACATGTCTAGAAGTGAATTTCACTGGTTCTCTCCTGTGTTCGTTGGAGGGGATGTTCATGTACTGGCCATGTCCTGTGTGCTCAGTGCATAGAGCTGGCGATATTGGGGCTACATAAAGCCTCTTCCTTCTGGACGGGGAATGGAAGAGGCAGATGGGAGAGGGAGATATAAACAACTCCAGATCCACGGGAGATGTTGGGAACATAGGCCAATGACAGGAGGAGACAGGTGTTCAGGGAAGGTGCAGCTAGAGGACGGCGTGGCAGGAGAAGGAGCAAGTGCCCACAGGTCGGCCTGACTGTTTGGTGTAGGAAGCTCCTTTAGCCATTCCTGTTTCTGCTCCCGCAGGATTCCCACCCCAGAGGGAGTCCCGCCGGCAGCGTGCTGGGTGGGAAGGTGGAGCTGGGAAAGGTACAGCGCTTCCGTCTGTCACTTTGTCCTCTGGGGTCTCGACACATTTGGTGATGTTGGCTTTCTTCTCTCTGTGTGTTGGTTTGGGTCCCCAGTGACTTCGTCAAGCTGGCTGATGTGAGCAGCTGCTCAGTGTGTGTGAACAGTGTGTATGTGTGTGTGTGTGTGTGAGAGAAAGGGAGATGGATAGAGAGAGATTAAAACTGTGGGATTGAGACATGGTTTCATCCCTAGACCTGAAAGAATAAAATATTTCTCCAGATTTCATTAGCATTGTGGATACTTTAGGGAATCAGACCATTGATAATTTTTAATATATATTACTTATGTAATATTTATAGGTAATATATATGCTCATCTGTGGTCAACATCAGGATAAGTGTTTGGAGGGTGGTCTGGTCAGCCAAGCACCTGTCACTTCACGGGAGAAGAGCAGAGAGAGGAGAGGGTAGGATAGATCTCCAACATTTTTTTAAATTCAGAAAATAGGGGACAGATCACTGTGCATCATTTAAAGCATAAAACACAAGCATATAGTAAATGTGCAAAAGCCTTAGACTATCAAATGGAAATAAAAATTTTAAAAATAAAAATTGAATATTACCATATGACTACGTTGGTAAATGTCTTTATGTTCCTTTATGCCTAGATCAACATGCATTTTTTAAAAGGAGGATTTTGTGGTTGAATACTGATTTCTGCAATGCATTTACAATTATATAAATAGCACATAGACCTTATCTCTCACACGAGCATGATTTTAATGGCTGCAGAGTGTGTACTTTGAGAAGTTATGCCCCGAGGGGGAGATGGGCATTCTTGTGTTCGCATTGAAATATGGGATTGGTGCTGTGTCAAGAGCTGTGGGGAACATGCTCTGGGGAGAAGAAAGAACACACGGTGGGTATCAGGCCTGTGGGTCAGAAGCTCCAACAGCGTCCACGAGAGAGGCATGGTGGATTTGAAGTCCCATCAGTGATTACAAAGCGAAGGGGAAGGGTGTCTCTGAGATGGGATGGGCAGAGCCTGCCAGTGAAGGCAGCAGCATGTACAATGCACTTGCAATAGGTAATGGAAGCTCCATTGGGGGTCTCCTGTTTTCAAGCTGATTTCCTCTGTTTGCGTGGTTCTCTCTGCCACTGCTGTTTGACAAGATCTTGCTGCGTCGCCAGCCTCCTGAGTGACGGCACATGCACACCATGCCCATTCATTTGTGTGCATTTATGTGACCTGTGGACATCTGAGTTTGGTGGACTCATTATTTGTCAGTTGCTTCACGGGATTTCCTAGGTTTGGGCTCATATCATTTGCAATGGGTCTTTAAAGCACAGTCATGAATCAGCCTTTACCCAGGTCAGGCGCTGTACCCAGGACCCCATCAGTGCTGTCTTCTGTGCCGTGGTGTCCTGGCTCCCAACTCAGCAACACGGTCCTGGGTTTCCCATACGTGGTTGTGCTACAATCAAACCCATGACTGAGACCAACGCCTTGCTTCCAAGCTGCCGTTGAATGGAATTTCTGTGTTTCAATATCTAAAGCTGTTGGAAATCGAGGGCCTCTCTTTGCCCAGGATGTTTCTGCTATTTGGTGGTTGGGCAACATGTTGTTTGTTGACGGTAGTGATATGCTGTTTTTTCTAATGTTCTTTGTAATGATTTCTGCATTTAAGCATTGATAGGAGGTGGGTATTTGATTTTGTCAAAATCCCTTTGATACTGGAGGATGGCCTTTCTCCTTGGACCTATGGATGTGATAAAGGTGTTAGCTATTTCTGAGGAGGAAATGATTTTGAAGTCTGCCTTGGCTTCCTGGAATAAATCCATTTTCTCACAGTGAATGGTTTCTGCCAGGGAGAGTGGAATTAGGCTTGCCGGCATTTTATGTATCTACATCAGGCATTCTCTTTCTTTGGCTATTGTTACTAAGTCTTAGTAGGTAGATTCATGTCAAACTCAATAAAGAAATAAGAGCACATTAAATACATACAAATGAGAGGTGGTGGGGGTGGGGGAGAGAGACAGACAGACAAGACAGACCCAGACTCCCTCTGTCACTCAGGCTGGCCTTGAACTTGCAGTCCTTTCTCAGCCTCTCCAGTACATGGATTACAGATGTAATTCATGGCTCTTTCTGATGGGCTTGTTTTTGTACTTCACATTTATTGGCCTAGAGAGCTATCAATATCATTTTCAAATAAGATTTTCAAACATATTGGACCTATGATCACGCATTTCTCATTGCATTCTCTCTTCTTTATTCATGGGTGGCTTTTTGTCTTCTGGGTTCTCCTTCCTATGGTGGGACTATGTGTGCCACGTCGGTTTGGAGCACAGTTCTGAGAGTGTGATGGTGGTATTTTAATCTATCTGCTGATTCCCCCTGGGGAGACGTTAGGCTCTTCATTTCTCTTCTGTCTTCCTCAGTTTCATCATTTGGAAATTCCTTGTAGTACTGTTAGCAGCATACTTAGGGATTCTTAAGAGCATACTTAAGCAGTTCTGGGTTTACACCTAGTAGTCAATAAATAACTGTGTGTGTGTGTGTGTGGTGTGTGTGTGTGTGTGTGCAGGCATATGTGTAGGCGTGTGTGTATAGGCGTGTGTGTGTGTGTGTGTGTGTGTGTGTGTGTGTGTGTTCCATCCTGGGGCTTGACCGGAGGGCCTGTGCGCTCTCCCTGAGCTTTTTCTGCTCAAGGCTAGTGCTCTACTACTTGAGTCACAGCACCACTTCGGGATTTCTGGTGGTTAATTGGAGATAAGAATCTCACGGACTTTGCTGCCCATGTTGGCATTGAACTGCACGCCTCAGATCTCAACCTAATGATTAGCTAGGATTATAGGCCTGTGTCACCAGCACCTGCTATTTTGAGTGAATGACCTAATAAAGCATGAAGTTTGGGAATTATATTAACTGAACTCTTAAAAGGGATTCCAATATACTCCTTTTTAATTTTTTAATTATATTTTTATTTAAGTTGTTGTACACAGGAATTATAATCCCACGTGTCAGTTTGTGAATAGAGTGAATCTTGTCTGGTATTATCCTTTTCCTCTCGCCCTTCCCTTGCAACCCCATCTATCCCCTGAATTTTCCTAGTTTCATAGACTATGCACACATATTATTTATATAATGCTTAAAATTATTAAGCCAGTGCTTCTTATATTCTGCTGGTGTCTTAGACCCTTGTTCATTTTCCCTTCTTCATCCATTAGAAGCTCTGTGTGTTCAAATCTCACGCATCATCGTTCACCTTGATGTGTTTGTGCCCCTCGTCTCTGGCATTTCCTGTCACTTCAGCTCTAGGTATTTAATGAGTTCAGCAAGCAAACATTTAGGACTGTTTGCTTGCCTTCTGAGTTGCATATTTATTAGTATAAAATAACCCTGTTACTCCCTTTTTTGTGGTATTTTACTTGAATTGGCATTCAGCTGCAACCTCTTGTTTAATTTTTCTCTGCACTAAGCACGCACCTGTTTGCCCATTCCTTCGCGTTTAACCCAAATATGTAATTTTGTTTTGGGACTGGCTAGTGCAGACAGTGATGAGATTGGATTTTAATTTCTGACCCAATCTCATTGTCCCTGGCCCTTAATTGGAGAGCTTAAAAGATTTGCATCTGATGTAGCTCAAAGTCATCCCGGATCAACGTGCGGTTCTCTCACTAGCCAGCTGGAGCTGTTACCCAGAAACCTTAGGGGTACATTCTGAGGTAAAATGGTTATATTAAATGGAAAAGTTGCAGCCTAATTTTCTAAATGGCACTTGGGATGGAACGCAAAGCTCTGTGCTGGTTAGGCACGTGCTCTTTCCACTTGAGCTGTCCCTCCAACAGAGCTGGAGGAGAAAGACTGGGAAACGGAGTGCAGAGAGCTGAGGCCAAGAAACAATCACACGTGGACCATGACCTTACAGGACTGTGTTTCAGACTTTTAGAGGAGTATCCCCAAAACCATCTCCAATAGAGTACTCCAAATGTCGCCCCTGGCGTGGGCCAGGTAGGAAATGAGATCACGGTAGTTTGGGCGAGACCTTGACTGTGTAAGTGGCTGGAGCAAAATGGGATTTTCGCACACAGAGGCCTTTGGTGGCTCTCCCCGGCGGCACTGTTGGCTTTCCTGATAAGCAAAGTCATTATGGCTTTTTAAGACTCTCAGAGTTATCTCGAAGGTTATCTACTAGATTGTCTACTCTTGGGGTGATATTTATCAGCCCAGCTTTGAAGCCACTCAGAAATGGAAGGCTGAGTTGAGTTGACCTCTAGGGCAAGGAGCTAGGAGTCAAGCCTAAATATTTCTTCCAAGCTGAAAAAAAATGAAATTAAAAAAATGGGACTCTGAAAGTTCCCAAACATATGGGAATGGATTCCAGCAAGGAGTCAAGTCAGGTATATCCACATCCAACCCGAATCAAGCTCCGGGTTGGGTTTGTGTGGAATTCCACGGGGACTGTGTCACACTCTGAGGATCTTCCGCATGGCCCCTTCAGAGCAGCTGTTATTAAAAGCCAGAGAGGCGAGAACAGTCTCGAGTATCCATGAGAAAGTCACCTGAGCCCCCCTAGTCAGGAGGGATGGCAGGAAACCAGGGCTAACCTGGAGCCGGTCCCTGGAGGCTGCATCTCAACTCTAGCCCTGAGAGTGGGCCGGCACCTCCCCAGGTCTAACTGTAGCCATGGGCCTCATCCTTAAAGAATGATGTCTGATGGCTTTTTTTTTCTTTTTGCCAGTCCTGGTGCTTGGACTCAGGGCCTGAGCACAGTCCCTGGCTTCTTTTTGCTCAAGGCTAGCACTCTGCCACTTGAGCCACAGTGCCACTTCTGGCCATTTTCTATATATGTGGTGCTGAGGAATAGAACCCAGGGTTTCATATATATATGAGACAAGCACTCTACCACTAGGGCATGCTCCCAACTCCTCCAATGGCTTTCTGTCTGTCTGCATTTGTAACTATCGTCCCACCCAGCATGAGTGGTAAACATTAGCCATACTTCATCGTTCAGTTAGCCTGAATCAATAATGTGGGATTCTTGGCTCATTGGATTTTTAAAGTCATCCGTGAATCGATGCTGGCTGTTTGTGCAGCGCCCCTTATCCCATGCTAATTTGATATCATCAGATAGAATACCTAGTTTCAGAAGGCAGTTATTGGAAAATGCAAGGTACGCGTGAAGGCTCTCCTCTGGAAGCAGCGGAGGAGAGAGGCTGTGTGGGTTGGTGGGTTCTGGTACGTGTGGGGACTGCATTCCTGGGGGGAGGAGTAGGGAGGTTCTGAACCGAAGGATGGTCACGGGGACATGTGAACAAGAGCCTCCCCAGGAACCTTCCAGTCATCAGGGAACGATGTGCGATGCCACATTCACTCTGGAAGATGCAGCAAGGCACTGGAGGTCCAGCCTGTGCAGGAAACGAGGGCTGTGAATAGAGAGAAATCCTGCAGAAAACCCACAGCCCCGTTACATAACGGCTTGAGCTTTAATATAGCCCAACTCTTCCTTAACTTGGGGAAATGGACATAGAAATAGAATGCTGTTTTTCCTCAGGTAAAAATGACCATAAAAGCCACTCAACTTCGTGAGTTCTAAAGGCAATGGTTTTTTTTTTTGTTTTTTGTTTTTTAAGATAAGGACTGTTTTACCTATCAGATTAATGAACACTGAGAAAATGTTAGAATTGATTTAAGTATTGGTTGGTTTGCTGCTAGACGTGACATAAATGATTGCAATCTTTCTGACAAAATATTTGATCAGAGTGTTTGGCATCTTAAAATGATGTTACCCTTTTAACCTGGTAAAGCTCAGTTTAGGGACTGATGTTTATGCTTAAATATATTGATTACTGTATTCGTTCAGATAATAAAAATATGAAAACAGCCAAAGTATCTAACAAAATAAATGACTAAAATAGTTGTAATCTTCTATGGGAAATCGTCCTCAATTCATCACAAAAGGAGTTTGCAAATGGATTTTTTTTATTTCCTAGAGAAATGCTTCAACAATAATACAAGCGAATACAACCAAGATAGAAGGTTACATGTGGCTTTGCATTACGTGATGCTGGGGACTAAAGCAAGAGGACCTTGCTGACCTACATTAAGGCCATGGAAGAGGGTTGGTTGGGCACAGAGTACAGCCCTTACCTAGCATGTAGGAGACCCTGAAGGGTTCCATGATGGGCCCTGAAAAGAAACGAGGAGGCAATTTGATGAAATCAAGTAAAATGGAAGGTGAAGAAGTAGAAACAGACAGAGACTCATCTATTCCAAGCACTCTTCTTAGACAAGGAGGAGAGAATGAGGATGTGTTTCCAGGAATGTCAGGAGCAGGGAGGGGGTGTTTGTACCAGTGAGGACTAAGCAGTACAAAGACAGACACTTGTGGTTCCGGAGAGACAGTGATCATTCTAGAACCTAGTCATATCTCTGAAGTGGTTATGTGGGAAGGTTAGGTTAGCGTGGCTGATTGACAGTGCCTCTGTTTGTCCTCATCTGAATAATAGGAAAATATAGACCCTCCCTTCCCCACCCTTAGAAGATGCTCACAAATGCTAGTTATTTGTTGTTGTTCTCAGTCTATGTATTCCCCAAATATCTGATATGGAAATGTTGTTCATATTAGTGTTCTAGCCTAGGCACTCTGGTGAATAATGCAAATGATAACAGAAATGACCTGGAATCTCTTAGCAGTTTGAAACATTCTCTGGATTGAGGAGAACAAAATCATGACGATAACTAAGACACACAAGGGAAGCAGTGGAAATCAGAAACCACGAGCCACAGGCAGGAGTCGAGAACACCGTGGGGGTGGGATATGGGCCTCAGGTCTGAATGTGTTGACTCTATCGCTTAATAATACACTTCATTAGGAGTAGGGGCTATGCCTGGCAAAGATGCATCTCCAGGGGCTGCCTTTCTCCTCCGGAAGCAGACACAAGAGAAGCCACCACCTGTAACACTGGGCAAGTGGGCAGAGCCCTTGGCTGGAAACCATGAAAAGGTCATCTTCACCTAGGATCATCCATGTGCCTTCGCTTGTCCTTCTCTTATTTTCTGTGTATGTCTGTGAGGTTCAAAGCCACCCAGACAGAAAAGTCCTCAGGAGGCCATCTCTAATTACAAGACGTTGGACTGAGATATGGCTTAAATGGTAGAGTACCAGCCCACGGGTACTACAAGACCCTGAGTTTAAGGCACGGGACCAGTCTGGCAGGGGATAGGGGAGTGAAGAAGGAGAAGCAGAAGAAGAGAGACTCGCCCAAAGTCTTTCCACTTAGGCACGTTGCTTTCCGAGCCACGTTGGTTGTGGCAAGACCCTTGCCTATCCCCTTGCAGTTTTGTAGCTGTGTGTCCACAAGCCAGCTATGTGAAGATGAAGAGAGTGTTTTCTCTCTCAAAGATCAAGCATAGCAGCTACACGACACCCGAGACAACACCGGATACCAATGAGTCGAGGTCAAAATAAAATATTGCGTCAGGAAGTGGCCTGGCCACCTGCCTTTCATCTCTTTGCCTCAGAGAGAATGTTCTGGAAATTGTGCCAGGTGAAAAGCTGAGGTATACTGTGACACACCAGGCAGGAAGAAAGGACAAGTCAAACTAGGGACTCTTGTTCTTTATTAAATCCCACACCCTTCCCTCCCTGCCATAAAGTAAGAACTTTTTTTTTTTTTTAAAGCAAATCGAAGAATATCAAAAAACATCAAAACAAAAGACAGCCATCACATTGCCGTCCCCCAATGGCACACTGCCTTTCCTCTTGGGATGATTGTGTTGTTCTGGACAGGGTCGTATTGGGTAGAAAGTCGTGCATTTTGCCTTTTTAAACTCAATAACATGACAGAAGCATTTCCTCGGGATCATGGCAGTCTCTCCGCAATCATCATTAACAGCCGGGTAACGTTCCATTGTATCTATCATGATTTATTTACTCCGATCATGTCCCTGCATTTCTCACAGCTGTAACAGTGTTTAGCTGACCGCGATTTTACACATACAAAGTTTCTCAGAGTGTCTAGCCATTTCCCAGAGGCGGGGACATTTGTAAAGGTGGCCCTGATAGATGGCCACATTGCTTCCCTGCCCTGTGTAAGCAAGTGGAAGGGCCATTCCCTCCTCCGGAGAGGGACGGAGCCCTTCACCCTGGCTAATCATGAGAATCTGAGTGTGTCAGATGACTGTGAAATGATCACTATCTTATTGTCTGAACAGTTCTTTGAACCAAAACATCGTTGAGTGTTGGCTCCTGTCGACTCGTGGTTTGGATTTGCCTCGCTGTCCGTAGTTTCTGTTTTTCAAGTTGCTCGTGCTTTATCTTTTTTTTTTTTGCCAGTCCTGGGCCTTGGACTCCGGGCCTGAGCACTGTCCCTGGCTTCTTTTTGCTCAAGGCTAGCACTCTGCCACTTGAGCCACAGCGCCCCTTCTGGCCGTTTTCTGTATATGTGGTGCTGGGGAATTGAACCTAGGGCTTCATGTATGGGAGGCAAGCTCTCTTGCCACTAGGCCATATCCCCAGCCCCTGCTCGTGCTTTATAACAAAAGGATTTTCACATGTAATTTAAATACTAATACAGTAAACACCAATGTGTCCACTGCCCAGCTTATGAGATGGAACTGTTCTGCACCTTGGAAGCGTGTGTGCCTGCCTGTGACGTTTCTTCTCCCTTCTGTGGTTGCCTTGATCTGCCAGTTGGTGGTCACCATTTCCTCCATATCCTTTATTATTTTACCCAACACTCACATATTCCTAAGTAGTAGAGTTGACTTCATATTTTCAAATATTACATACATGGAATTAATACTGATGTGTGGTTTTTTCCTACTTCACTCCAGATTATTGGCATTTCTTCATGTTAATGTGTGTATTAAAATTCCTCCTTCTTCCCTACTATATGGGATCCCATTGTGTCCTCTTCTGATTACTTCTCTGACTAGTAGAACTTCTTTTCATTCCAATGTGGTAATGAAATAGCTTTCCACTATCTAGAACATTGTTGCACTTAAACCAGACTTACTTTTTCTTTTCTTTTTTTTTTTTTTTTTTTACATTTTCTTCTGTCTTATAGTCCTTTTCCTTTTTGTTGTCCTTATTGTCCTTCTCTGTCTTGAGTGTTTTTGTCTATGTTTAACCCTTTAAAGGGCTTGGAACTCACTTTGCTGTGTGTCAGACAGTGAAGACGTTTGGTTTTTCTCAGTTGATAAGTGATTGCTTCCTGTATCGTTGACAAAATAAACCCTCTTTGTCAGACACTGTCAGTACCCCTGTCCATAAGCTCTCAGCCCCTTAGCTGTCTGGTATATGAGCTCCTGTCTACTAACAGAGCTGGGAGTCTGAAAGCTACATTTCCTAGAATTCCTTACCGGCTGGGTGCTAACTTCTGCCACAGGAGGCCGTCACAAGAGAATAACCGTTGCGGGGGGGGGGGGGGGGGGGAAGCTACAGAAAGTGCTCTTCTGCCTCTGCTTGAGAAGAAATGCAGATTCCTGGGCTCTCAGCAACACTATCTTCCTTATATTAATCCTTCAGGTCTGTGGAATGACTGGCTTCCTATGGGTGTTAACCTTTGAACAGCACAGCTCTCTGCCCCTCTCTTCCTCTGGGTTTTCTTTGTACTGCAATCAATCCCCTATATTAAATTCCCCTCTGCTGAAGTTCCTATGATAGTTTCTGTTTTTTTCTAATGGCACACTCAGTCTTCCTCTCCCTATTGATTTGTGATGCTATGCAGTGTGTGTGTGTGTGTGTGCGCGCGCGTGATGCAGGTATGTGCACATGTATAGAGGACAGGGAAAGAGAGAGGGGGAGGGGAGAAGGAAGGAGGGGGAAGGATGGAGAGAAAAGGAGGGAGCAGAGCCTCTTCCTTTAGGCTGTGTTCATCCATCTTGCTCACCTTATACACACACGGTGGCTCTCATTGTAATTCCCGCAGCTTAAGCGTGCATTTCAATACTTACAGTGCAAATCTCCCCCCCTTCCTTCCTCCCTCCCTGGGGCCTCCACTGCTCATCCGCTTCTCCTACTGGGTTTACGAGGAGGATGGATTGTGCCCTGTGTCTCACGAGCTTTGCCCGTGCACCTCATTGGAGCTGAGAGCCCCATGGGGGGCACCAGCATTGCTTCACTGAGAAGTCAAGGAGACAGTCACCCACCACATCCCTCCTGGCACGGCCTGGTGGGCGGTTGAGGCTGGGAGGACAGGTGATAAACTATTGTCCCTCCAGACTAACTCTCTCTGCTCCCGTGGGCTGACCCTATTTAGAGAAGAGGCTGGGGAATTGTCATCTCACAATGAAAGGATACCTTGTTTCCTGCGAGCCAGCCTGACGAACAATGGCCAAGGTCAGAAGAGGCATTTCCTGCAATACCTTGCAATTTCCCAATAATCCTATTTGGGCTCATTGGCTGTACTGGCCTCGGGAAAATGGCCAAATCATTATTTTAAACACCCGGCAATCATGTCAGCAGACGCTTTGGGGACACATACCACCTCTGTCGCTGAGGAAGGCATCTCATGCTTCTCTCTTCTTTATTTACCTTTTTTATTTGTACTTTTGGTGATCATGAAGGAGCTGTACAAAGGTGTTTCAACCCCATCGATCAGGCAACGGGGTGCATACAGCACTGCTTAGACAACGTTACCCTTCCTTTATCTATTGGCATCCTCTTGCCCCCAAGTTCTCTGCCGCCACCAGCCACATTCTGGCCGGGCTCTGTGTGCTTTGCTGCCCGCCCAGTTTGGCTTCAGACAGAGGCTGCCTCCTCTCCCTACAATGGAAGTCCAGCCCCGAGGGCGCTCCCGGCACTTTCCCCACGCCGCCCTTGGCTTTGTCGGAGGGACGCTTGGAACATGAAAGCACTTGGTGACCTCAGGGAGCAGCGAGGCTACTGGAGAGGGAGGGAGGGGCCGAGGGGCGCGCTCCTGGCAGGGCCAGCAGTGTGAAGGGCATTGTGACTTTGCAGGAACTCAGAGCCGAGGCCCCTGGCCCACCCCCGCGCCTGGGGTGTCTAAGGAGAAGTAGGAGACCAGTGGAGTAAGGGGCGCTTGGGGCGGCCGTGGGAGGAAGGGCTAGGCTGAGTCTCGGATGCTGTGGTAAGCAGGGCTCGTGTCCTTCAGAAGGTGACGGGTGATCCTGTCAGCCACCGGGGAAGTACTCAGCACCTTCTGCACAGCACCTTCTTCCTAGTCACCCAGAATACACACCACGTTGTCTGAGTAGCAGCACTCAGGAGGCAAAGCTCCAAGTACCTGCTGCACACAAAGCTGTCCCACTGCAGGCAACGTGTGCTCGATAGCAGACTCTTTGTGTACCCCGTCCTGGGGGACCCCCGAGGTCCCACCTGGCTTGCTCCATAGCTTTGGACGCAGCCCTTGAACTTGAGTCTCAGATTCCCGGCTCGAGGAACAAGGAGATTCGGAGGTCACCGACTCGCTTCCTCCCCAGCTCCTCCGTGCCGCGGGATGGCTCACAACTGCTAGTGCTCACAAATGCTAGTGTGTGCCATCCTAACTGCATGCTGCGTGTTTTGCTCACTCACAGCCCAGCTGCACCCTGGAAGGGGGGCGGGGGGACAAACGTCATTCCCACTGCAGAGAAAAACAAACACACAAAAGCACAGAGAGGCCTGGTGACATGCCTAAAGCCACACAGCTCGGATGGAAGGCTCAGGACCAGCTGGGAAGATCTCAGCTGCAGAATTGAGGAAGGGGGTGAAGTGTGATCAAGAACTGTCCACAAGACAGCGTTGTGCCTAAATCAAGGGGTTCTTCGTGGAGCGTCACAGACCCCAGCTGGGGGTCAGGTGGCAGACTCCATGAAGACAGAAAGCACGGGCCCACGGGCGGACACGTGGGGCCTTGCTGCTCGAGTTGCCTAGCAACCCCAGTGACAAACTGCCAACATGGCGGCGATGCCATCGCAAGTGGGAGATTAGAGCACGCCAATTAAGACTTCATTGCTGTGCATTTCCCTTAATACCTCTGTCTCTCTCACTTTATTTAGTCCTGGTGGCCTTGGAGTGTACTAAAGGAGGGTAGGGTGGGAGCGTGTGGCACAGCAGTGAGAGAGCACGCTCATCACACAGACCTCGGTCATCTCATTGACTGACATGGAGGCTTGCTGGCCACCTCACTTAGTCCCGCTGTGAAATTTAAAACTTACCTGGAGGCACAGCCAGATCTGGCTCTTAGTGCTGTGTGCAGGAGCTTTTCCTCAGCCAACGCCAGCACCAAGGGCAATGCCTGGCCTACGGTAATGTGCTCAGTAATCGACTGACTGACTGGACAACTGAGTGAATAAGTGAACTGGGGAGCATTATGACAACCATATTGAATATCTCACAATAAATAAAACCTTAATTACTTTTTTCACACCGCGAGACTTTACCTCATGCTTGCTTCTTTTAAAAACAAAATTTTTTTGCTTTATGTTTTTGGCAGTAGTGGGGTTTGAACTCAGGCTCCGTACCACTTGAGCTATGCCCTCAGCCCTTTGGGGGATTAATTTTTTTTAATATAACTTTACATTTTTTGCCCAGCCAGGAATCAGATCCTTCTCCCGGTGCCTCCCATACAGCGAAGCTGACAAGGGTAAGCCACCATACCCGACCTGTTTGTTGTGTTTGGGCCTCACTATTTGCCAGGCTGGCCTTAAACTGTGATTCTCCCAATCTCCCAATCTCTCAGTTTCAGAAGCTGGGATTACAGACATGAGCTGGTGCATCCAGCCCCAAATCTGATTTTTATTACTGTACACTAGCACTTTCCATCTGCCCATGTTCTATAGATACATGATACCGGCTCTGTGTCACTGGAGAGCCTTGACTAACACAGGGAGTTTTGCAAGGGATGAGGAAAGAACACTTAGCTGGCCGGATCAAACTGGCTTTGTAGGTCACTCCTTTAGTTGACATCTATCTTGATCTTCCCAAATCCCCTCCTTCTACTGCTCTGTACATACCTTCCCCCAGTGTTGTGGGCTTTGCTGCTGGTGGCTGCCAGTTTTCCCTTCTGGGACCACCAAAGGCACTTTGCCTCCCCTGAGAATCACACGGCTTGGGTGCCCCCCCCCCCCAGCTGACTGATTGGTAACACACACACACACTTCTGGATTCTCTGTCTTCAGACAGAACAACTCAGAGGAGCAGTTCACACCTCCCCCCCCCCCCCAACCCCATTGCTTCCTGCAGGCTTGGGCTTGGCAGAGGCCATGCCTGACGTCACCCTCAGTCCTGCGTCCCGCATCTCCCCCATCTCCCTCTCCTTCTGCAGCAATGTCCATCAACCTTGTGTCTAGACTCTGTGACTCAAGATCTGCTTCTGGGTGAAGCTGATCAAAGACAGTCCTGGAAGAAACCTTGGAGTTTCTCCAACAGAGTGTAAGAAGAACATAGGTGATTTAACTGGAGGGGTGAAATAAAGGCTTGTGTGTGGGAATTCTACCTGTTATGACTAGCCTGAGCCTACTTGAATTCTTGTTCTTGGCTAAACTTGCCTCCTTCCCCTTTCGGAAGTGCTGTGGAAAGACTGCGTTTTCTCGCTTCACAGAATGCTGTATTGCCTTGCATGCTCACATGCAGGTGTGTCTCACTGTAGAACACCACCTAACTCACTGGATGGGTGTTTACTGACTTCCTGTTCTACATTAAACATGATTCCCCATCAATTGAGGCCTTTGATTTCTTGGAGTCCTAAGCTATGTACTGTCAGACTTTAGGATCTGGGCCTACTGGTACTTGCGTTTCCTGCATGATTTCCATCATCAGAACATACTAAAGCAGACTGATCACGTGTAAAACAATGTTTGGGTGCGGGGGAGTGATGGTACTAGGGTTTGAACTCAGTGCCTTGTACTTGCTAGGTATGCTCTCTGTCACTCGGGCCCCTTATACACCAGTTTAGACAGGGGCTCCCGAAAGACCCATGGTGGTCTCAGAAGTGAAGTCTCACCATCATGTGGCTGTGTTACTGGTATGTAAGGGAAGGTCCTTGATTCCTGTAACCAATTACCCAAGCACAGCTGAGCTCCAGGGCCTGCAAAAATCCCAGCTAGCAGTGACTAAAGCTGGCTTTGTACTGTCAAATACACAATACCTCCACTTAAAAGTTTTCTGAGCTTCCTGGTGTTTCTTTGGGGGTGAGGTGGGAGTGGGGGTAGAGAGGAGGGAGGGTCTTACTGATCTTCAAAGGTATTATATGAAATGAGATAGTTTATAACTGCCCTAAGACTTAGAATTCTCTGGCTATCTTTCCTGCATGAATTATAATTTTTTGATGCCATATCTTTTTTTTTTTTTTAGTGAGGTGAGTTTATTACCATCTACTTCCCTCCTTACCTCAGTATCCTAAAAAGGGACAGTGGTGACCACCATAAAGTCAGCCTTACCCAACACTACATCTTTTTTGCACCGACTGATTGCTCTGCCGACCCTCTCTCTTGTGTCAGGATGTGAGGAGGGAGCCCACGGCCAGTGGCCTCTTTTTTTTTTTTTGCCAGTCCTGGGGCTTGGACTCAGGGCCTGAGCACTGTCCCTGGCTTCTTTTTTTGCTCAAGGCTAGCACTCTGCCACTTGAGTCACAGCGCCACTTCTGGCCATTTTCTATATATGTGGTGCTGGGGAATTGAACCCAGGGCTTCATGTATGGAGGCAAGCACTCTTGCCACTAGGCCATATTCCCAACCCCTGGCCTCTTGTTTTGTTTTTTTTTTGTTGTTGTTGTTTTGTTTTGTTTTGTTTTTGCCTGTCCTGGGCCTTGGACTCAGGGCCTGAGCACTGTCTCTGGCTTCTTTTTGCTCAAGGCTAGCACTCTGCCACTTGAGTCACAGCGCCACTTCTGGCCATTTTCTGTATATGTGGTGCTGGGGAATTGAACCCAGGGCTTCCAGTATAGGAGGCAAACGCTCTTGCCACTAGGCCATATCCCAGCCCTGGCCTCTTGTTTTTTAAGAAAGAGCAAAGCATCAAGATGACAGGCCACTCCAACAGTAGTTGGTGAATATCTGTCAAGACCACAGGGACAGTGAAATCTTTTTGACAACTCCTACTGTTTTTCCTTATCTCCTAGTCATGGAGGGGGCAGCCTTTCTTTCAGGGAAATAAAACTCTCCCTCTTTCCCTTACTCCATGTAAGGGGATGGGGGAGGAAGTATATGATTTGTAAAGACCTTTCCAGATTAGCCTCTTTACACAGGTCCATGAGAGAAGCCTTCAAAGAACAAAAATGCTCCTTAGTTATGAAAAATCGTATCTAACTACCAAGCGATGCCCCACACATGGTGATACCCATTTCTCCATTGTAGGGTCTCCAGAGGGTTTTAGCCAAATGGCATTATATAAATGCTCGTGGGAGACAGATAGTATCGCCTCATATCTAGCGTTAACAGTGAACTTATTGTTTAGTTACACATATGTGTGTCAGCTTGCACATGGAGCTGTCATTTAGTCACCAGGCTCCCCGTTCACAGTGGAATGAGTGATTTACATTGCATTGTTTCCTGCGCATGCTGGCATGCGCTGTATGCATTGTGACAGGGCTCTGATGAGAGGGAACTCATGGTTCATCGTTTTGGCTTGTTTGTCTACCCAGCTTTGTCTTTTTTTTCCTAAGAGGTCTTTATATCCTAGCTTCATTTTTTTTTTTTTTTGTGCCAGTCCTAGGGCTTGAGCTCAGGGCCTGAGCACTGTCCCTGGCTTCTTTTTGCTCAAGACTAGCACTCTACCACTTGATCCACAGCGCCACTTCTGGCTTTTTCCGTGTATATTATGCCGAGGAATCAAACCCAGGGCTTCATGCATGCAAGGCAAACACTCTACCACTAGACCACATTCCTAGCCCAACTTTTTTTTTTTTTAAAGAGTTTATCTTCTATATTCAGGTCTGCTTTGTGACTTTGTTTTGTGTTATTCTAATCATCCCCCTCTGAACCAGCTCCATGTTTTTCATTCATTGATGTCTTATAGTCAGTCTCAATATCTCACAAGTATTTTATGCCTGCTTACTCTTATTTAAAATTGTTCTTGGCTCTAACATTTGAGAATTTTTAGAATCTTTCCATAGAGTCTTATAGAAAAAGTGTGGATTTGGGATGTCTTATCTTGATTATAGCACAGTTCCCTGTCCACGAACCTGGCGAACCTGGTATACCTCTCCACATGGTTTACTTTTCCACCCATCCGTGAAGCACTACATTTTGTCCCCATGAAGACTTCATGGGTCTTTCATTACTTTTATTTCATAGAACCTTATTTTTATTTTATGAACCAGATACTAAAAAAACTATGTTTTCTATGATTGTTGATGTTACTCAAATATGCTAACACTCTCACCTTTAGATCCATGATTAAAAGATTATATATAACTATTTTCCCTAGACATATCTCAATTTTCTTATGTAGACTATGGTGTCAAGTACAAATCATTTTCTAATTTTAGTATTTGTTCTATTATTCTATGGGTTATCCTTTTAAACCAAATTTCATATTTAAATTCTTAACAAGAGTTCACATTTAAGTAAATGTGAAATTCTATTTACTGAATACTATTTCTGCCTCTGTGGAGATGTTCATAATGTTTGTCCTTTAATCTGCTGTGTGATACTTTACATGGGTGGGTTATTCTAATGTTACATTATCCTTGAAATTCCTAGAAAAACACTCCATGATTATGGCTGTCAGTTCCTTTCTTTTCACTGCGCTACATTTTGTTTACTAACATTTTGTCTTAAGACTTTTACCTATAAATACACCAATTATATTGACTTATAATGTTCTTTGCTTGGTTTTGATTCCAAGTATTATTCTATCCTGGTGAAACTAGCTTTGATTTTCTTCTTCTTTTCTACTCTTAAGTATGTTGAGTAAGAAAAGAACCATTTATTTCTTGGAAATTTGTAGCTCTTTCCTAACTAACCTCTATGGGTCTGATCATCTTGTATTTGTGTTTCAGTGAGTTCTGTTGGGGTTCTGCACACCCCCTTTCTCCCCCCACGGGGAGAATGGTAACCACAAACTCTATGAAAGAGCACCCAGCCTGGCCCTCCGCCAGCGGAAGGCCAAAGACGTGCTCACATGGGCAAACGCTAAGTTGAGGACGGGTTGCTGAAGCTTCCCCTCCCCCCAGTTCCCCCCACATGTTACCGAGGGCGGAGGCGATAAGGAAGGCATCAGGGACACGCTGCGGTGGTGGAATGCGTCTCAAAGACTTTAATATGGAAGGGCACTTATATAGAAGTAATGGCGGGAAAGAAAGGGGGCTGGCCAAAGGGTCAGTCATAGGCTAGGGGTCACGTTCATCAAGTGACATCACGAAACTTCCCTTTGTGGGCGGGACAACCCCATCATGGTGGCACGCACGTGTTCACCTCCCAAGGGGTGGAGGTCAAAAGGTGGGAGGGGCTTCTATTGTCCCAGGGCTGGTGGAAGGGCAGTCTTTCCCAGGCCATAATAATCCCCAACAAGTTCTGCTCCTTAAAAAAAAACTCAATTTTCTTCAGATTTACTCTTCCCTTTCTAAATAGCTCAAGGTAACTGTGTAGCACATTGTATTTTCCTTCTTTTGTAGTATCTATACTTAAGATCAAACATTTCCCTCCAAGTTCTGCATAAATAGAGTTGCCTGAGTGATGATACTTAGTCTGCTTCTCCTCCACTAACATCTCAAGCGTATTCTGGGATGGTATTGTGAGCATAGTTCCTTTGCCCTCATAGGAGCTCATAGCCCTTGTCTTTGTATGAGGAAAGACAAAAAGAACATAAATTGTGTCAAGAAGTGTAGAAATTATTTAGAGGTATCTTTTGTAAATTGCAGATACATTGTGAAGTGTTCATGTGTCTACAAACTGGACACTATTGTAGTCTGTTTCATATTGCTACAACAGAAAACTTGAAATTGAGTGGTTTATAAATAAGCTATGTCTGTCTCACAGAGTCTGAGAAATCCAAGTTCAGGCTCCCCTGCAGCCTTGGTGTCTTGTAAGGACCTAGTCTCCATTTCCAAGATGGCATCATGGATATGCAGGAGCGAGGCCCACCCTTGTATAACAGCACTCATCCGTTTATGAGGGATCCGCTCTCATGACTTAAAATAACCCCCAGAAGTCTCTGCTCTCCAATTCTAGAGGGAACACAAATATTCATGTCATGGTACAGGTTTTACTTTCATGGCCCCATGTGGTTTTTACAATGTATTGTAAATGCAGCTCATCTTGCCTTTGTGCCTAGGGTACCGTCAATTTTCGTGAACATTTCAATGAGCTAGAAGAGAAAAGTGTGTTTTCTAAGTCTTAGATAGAGGATCGCTAACATTTTGCAATGTTCATTTCTGTTCTGCTTCTGCTCTAATGGATGTGGAACGAACTGGTGTCCTGACCCCTGAGGGTCAAGCGGTATTGCTTTCATACCGTCCCAAAGCCAGGACAAATGGCTGATGGAGCTCAGCCAGGAGAGCAAATCCGGGGTGCATGTGGCACTGTGTGCACGCCTTCCTCTGTGGTAGACATTGCTAATCAATCATGGAGCTCAGCCCAGCAGTCCTGGCAATGGTTAATCCATCAGAGTTGGCATGTGTAATAAAACCTGTTAGACAGAAATGACTGCTCTGGGGAAAGACCACTTGATATTTTGCCTTGGGAATTCTGACTTTTTTTCTTGAAACTTTTTTTGGTAAATGTGTCTGGCAGACAGATATTATATTAAAAGGGGAGGGGTGGGAAACCCTGTGTGGATTACGTCACGGCGCAGGGCACATTTTAAAAAGCGAATGGGTACTTGAGTGTCCCCGTATCAAGGCCAGTGCAACCCTAGCAGATCCCCCTCACCCTCTTACTCTCTCATCCAGGCTGAATGCTTGTCAGAACCATTCCCACTGCGCGTGCCTGGCAATACCACTGATTGATTTGCCTCGACATACGTAAAAGGTGAAACCTTTGATTATCCCTGTGCTTTTGATTTGAATAATTGGCACCCCTTCATCTGGGCAGCTTTCATCCTTAAAAATCAATGGCGACAGATTTCCTGTGAAGTAAAAAGAGGAATGTATTCTTAAGGGTATTTGAAGAAATTACTCCTTTTCTCCTTGACTCATATTCCAGAAAGGGACATTAAGTCATTTGATTTAAAAATAAAAAAAGAGGAAATCAGGCAAGGGAATCTTGGGCAGGTACTAAAAACAACCAAACAGACAACAGAGTCTAATTTCTAAGGATGAAGTTCAGGAAGAGAACAAAATGCAATCCAGCACGGAAAAAAATGCGTGCTGTCGCTTCTCAGTAGAAAGCCTGGTAATCTGAAGCAGATATTAAAGGACAGTGCACATCTGGAAGTCAGAACTGTGGAGGCAGAGTGAGGAGCACATCCATTTGGGGGACAGAGCACGAATCCTCCCACGGGGCGGGGTGTGGGGGGAGTCCAAGGGGGAACATGGAGCTCAGAGACATTGTGAAGAAGCTGTACACTGTGGTGGGGAACCGGAATCGCAGTGGCTCCAGGCTGAACCTCTCCATTTCAGACAGTGCTCATACAAACACCTCAGCTGGCTTCTAGAACTTCAGTAGGTGGTAGAAGACAGGGGGAAGCACAGAGAAAACACAGGCAGTGTCCACTCGCTTCTTAATGAAAAGCTTGTGGAAGACTAGCTCAAAAAGCCATGATCCAGTTGTAGTTCACCAAGTGGGAGCAAGCAGCAAAAATTACTGGCAACATTCCCTCAGCACAAAGGGCTCTGCCGGTAATGCAGGAGCTGGATTCAAGGGCAAAGCATCTCCACCTCTGCCCACTCAGGTCAGCAAGGCTAATAGAAGGCCACGAATACAACACCTTCTCTTGGGTCTTCCATAAAACATCCAGAATAGACAACACTCAGCAATTCAGTCCCGGAATTACATTTGAGCATGGGCTCTCTTCTTCTGTTTCTACTTTCTCCATATTTCACAATGTATTTTTGGAAGAAAAAAAAAATACCCCTCTACTTTTAATGATGCCAACTTGCCTCCTTTCAGCACATGAAAAGAAGGGCAGGATTGGCCGAGGCCGTCATGGCGATGGGAATAATTTTGTCGCTGTGCAATTTGGCTCTGGCTCCAAAGTGAAGCACACATTTTTCCTCCAGTGTATTTTAAGCCGGAGACTTCTAAGTAAATGGGAGGTGGCTGATTTTATTTCTGTCGGCAGCCAGCCTTCACTGGCACAAGCTCTGATTTGGCCCAATCAATTTTGCATTCATGCTGAGAGGCGAGTTGATCGAGTTCAAGGAACATCTGTATGCGTTTATCTGGGTTGGATGCAAACAGCCCTTTGGAACAGTTTGGAGGCTCCCAAGGTCCACGGCAAGACTACAGGACAAAGACCTGTGTGACTCCTGCCCTTCCACTCCATCCTTAAGTAACTACAAGACAACGACCCACATGACTTGGGCCATTCCACTCCATCCTTAAGTAACAGCCATGAGCCTTTAACACATCCCCACCTTTGTAATTTATAGGGTTGTTTCCAAGGGTCTGGCTCTGGGAAATTTAAGAATTTATTAAGTAAATCTTTGTTAGCCGGTTGAATAGCCTCCAGAAGGTTCCCCAATCAAGTGTCCAGGTGTCAGGATGTCAATTCGTATTTCACCACACCAATTCCACAGCTACATCTGTCTTGGTCTCTTCTTTCTTTTTATTTCCCCTTTCCTAGCAATCATAAATTCTGCGTGCCAGCAGCTCGATGGCTCAAAGAGGGTTGTAAACATCTTCTTGTTCATTACATCAGGATTTTTCCCCCTTTATGTCAGCAATTAAATTTATGAGGGAAAAAAAGTTCACTCTCTAAACCTAAAGAGACACAGTCAGGCTCCAAGTAAATTAAAAAAAAAAAAAAAACCACCACCATCAACAGCAAAAAGGAACATAATCAAACTTAGGGTTGTTAAACACAAGCAAGGCAGTGGGCCGATCCTTCCAAAAGACATGCCTGTGAGTTCTAATCTCAGCAACTGATTGGCTGAGGAAGTGGAAGGGGCGGGCCATCCTTCCCTCTTAAGCTTCCTGGTCTCTTAGCATTGGGAGAATGGTTGCAATTTCACTGTTGGGAGAGTTAAATGAGGCACTATACACCACGTGGGCACCCTGCCTTCCAAATGTTAACCCCCTTCTCCATGTTTGCCTGGGGAAAGTACACTGAGAAGAATTGTAAGTATCTGGGTTGTCAAGACCTTTGTTTTCCAAGGAGCTGTAACACAGTAGTTGCTCAGCACATACTCAATGGAAAGATGAGCAAATAGGTCAATGCGTGGATGGCTCTGGGTCCCATCTTGACTCAGGTTGGGTGCAAACATCAGAGCTGCTCCCTTGAAAGGTTCTCGGTCCTCCAGGGTCTGCTGCAATCCAGCTGGACAATGGCCTGCCATAAGTCTTGTAATTTGTTCCATCCTCAAGTAACCACAATGAGACTTTAAATGCCACCATCTTTGTGATTTATAGGGCTGTTTTTCGGAGTCTTAGCGCTAGTAGATTTAAGAGTCTATTAGGTGAATCTTGGTTCGCTGATTAAATGGCCTCTGGAAAATTGCCCAAATCAGATGGCAGTGGGTTTCAGTGGATCAAGGCTGTCCTGCTCCCAGATTGGTCCATGGTACCGCACACTAGCTATCAGCCACAGGAAGATAGTTAGCAAGCCAGGCTCTCAGTCCTGCTGAGTCAGAACCCGTCTTCAAGCAGGATCTGGAAGACATGGATGGGGAGAGCCTTGGGCTGTGAAGCCAAGGCTCAGCTTCCCACATCCGCCATTGTGATTGGCTGTGCTGACCACCACAGACTAGCCTTCACCTTGGGCTTATTATTTGAGGGAAGCCCAGTGTGAGACCTGAAAAAATCAGTACAAGAAGCCATTGTTGCTGTGCTCTGTTCCTAACAAGTGGCCAGTGCCCTAGTACCCCTGCAGGCCACTGTGGAACACACCCCTTTCATGTAGTCCTTGCAGGAGCCCCTCAGGCAGGCTGGGCTCAGGGTGGGGTGAGGGTTGATTCATTTGTTAAAGGCCGCACAGTTTAAAAGGGAGCACTGATATCAAGCTCAGAGCTCCAGCATTTGGAAGGGCTTTCTCAATGGCTCTGCTAGCCTGCCTCTAGCCAGATCTCTACCCAATTGTCAGGACCCTCTGCAGGCATAGCAGGGCAGACAGCAACAAAGGCAATAGTATTTCTCTGGTATTGGCATGGCAGACACAAACCTCCAGCAGAGCCTTTGCTGGCAGGCATGAGCCTTGTCTCTGCTCTGCCACCCCTGCTTCGGGTGCCGTATCTCCCGGTTGCCTCCTTTGCACGCTTCATGCCTTCGCTCACTCCTGACCAGCCCAGGCTGCCTTGTGCCCCTATGCATTTGAGCCAAGGTCTGTATGTGAGCCCCTCCCATGTTCACGTGGTGGCAAGTGCATGAAGCCACTCAAGGGCCTCTCTCTCCAGTGACTCCATGTACGACTGAGCTCTTTGTCCTTGGATCTCGCTATCAACATAGGTTGCACCGTGTAGAAGAGACTGCTTTGTTTCCATGTCCCTCTTTCTCCTTGGCCTGAGAGCTTGTGAGAGGCTGAGAGCTGGAAAGAGTCCAATAGAGGAGCCAAACATGCTAGGAATCAAATCCCAAAGAGTCATCATGACTTTGGGCAAGATAGCTAACCTCCCGTGGGCCTCAGTTTCCCCTTCTGCAAGATGGAGACGATAAGAGCATCTACCTTGGAGCCAGTTGTGGTTGCATACGCCTGTAATTCTAGCACTTTGAGAGATGGAAGTAGGGGGAACCCATATTTGAGGTCAGTCAAGGCTTCATAGTGAGATTCTATGTATAAAAAGAAAAAAAATTAAAAAACAGCCCACCTAAGTCAAAACAACAACAACAAAAAGGAAGGCGAAGGAGAAGGGAAAGGGAAAAGGAACATCTACCACCTTGGAATTTTGTGAACATTAGATGAGTTAATACACACAGAGCACTCTGACTAGTGTTGGGTGCACGTCAGGTTTTCTCTATGTGATTTTTAGATGAAGGAAAGAGTGCTTTGTGGTCCATTCTTTTTCCCTGTGGCCAGTAGACTTGAATGAAGACTTTCAGGATGGAAAAAGTATTTGCCAAACTAGTCCAGTCCCCAGAACCTCCATCGGTGATCTCTTCCTCAAGTAAGAGCCTCGGCCTCATCCTGGCACTCTCGCCCCACTTGCTGATGGAGGATGCTGTCCGTACCTTCTTCCCACTGTCTCTCACGTCTCCCCACTTGGTATAAAAACAGACAATTTGGAGAGCTCCTCCCTTATTTGGGTTAATGTCAGCTCTGGCTGACGCATCCAGAGTGCGTCAAGGCAAGAGCTGACTCCAGTGCGCCCAAAACAATGGGCGCTGGGCTGCGTGTGCACGGATATCTCGCTCGCTCCCCCAAGCAGCTGGCCTTTCTTCCTGTCCACGCTGCCTCTCTTTTTACTTTGAAGGGAAGACAGCCTGTCAAAGCAAACCCAGAGAGCTTGGCTGGCTGCGTGCATCTGAAAGGGCAGAGCTTTTTTTCTTTTCCTTTGCTTTCTTTTGGTTTTCTGAAGAAACACAGAACCGTCTTTGTTTGGGAACCAACCATGTTTGGGAAGAGGCTGTGTAGCATAGTGCTTAAGTATCTTGGAGTCAGTCAGACAGACAGATAGACACACACACATACACCTACACACACCTCAGTCTGAAGCCTAGATCTGTATTTGCTAGCAGGACATTCTTGGCTAACAGCCAACTGTGACCCTCGGGGTTTCTTCCCCTTTACCTAAACTATGAAATGATTCTAATAATAGCTTATAATGACTATAAAGCCTCAGCTTAGCCCTGCATCTGGCCCATAGACAGAGACAATCCTGTTACCTCTCAGTCATGTATGATAAATACATAAAATGATTTTTGCAAATAGATATAATAAATCGCATGTTCTGCTTGACATCACTTCTTTCTATCAATCCTCATTAATTTAAAGAGAAGTCGTAGGCTCATGTATATATTTGAATAGACAGATGGATAAACGGAGTAAACATATGAAAGACATCTTGATATATATGGACAAATGGTGTGTCTTCTGTATCTCTGTGTGCGTGTCTGTGTGTATGTGTGCATATGTGTGTGTGCATGAGAGAGAGAGACAGAGAGAGGGAGAGAGAGAGTCAGGATGAGCTATGCCACAACAACAGTCAGCTCCCCATCTCTGTGGCTTGAAGAAAGGCACGTCAGAGTCAGCCCGGGGAGCTGCTTGTGTCTCCAGGACTACAGTGTACAGAGAATCTGCTTGAAATGTTGCCAGCACCATGGCCAAGGAGGAAAACTCATCCTTCAGCCCTTGAAGTGTTCAGTTAGCAATGGAATGTTCCATCCCCACCCACATTCCACTGGACAGAAGGAGAGGGAATGGGACGCCCCTTGTGCCCCTGGGGGGCACCGGCCTGTTCCACTGCTGTGCCATTGAGAACAGAGGTGCATGTTTCGCACGGCTCTGATGGGACATCAATAGCGAACCTTACATTAAGTCTCCTATAAAAGTACATAGCACATAGCACTGGAAAGTGAGGGATTAAATCACCCAGGCCCGTGAATTGTGCTGTGTTTTAGGGCTGGGAGAACAGTAATGGTCTAATAGCAAGGCATAGGGAAAGGGCTGGCTTTCCCAGTGCATCAAGGAGCCTGTTTACAGTTCTCCTTTCAAAGGGTACGTAAGTCTTCTCACCCAAACACAGACACCAGCCAGCCTTCACTGAGCTCTGGAGACTGTTAATCATTCTACAGGAAAGAGTCAAAGGCTGAAGAGGACACAGATCAGCCAGAGTGCTTGGGGAGGGAGAGAGAAGAAAAGGAGAGAGAGGGAAGGAGTGAAAAGGAGGGACAGGGTAGAGACAGAGGGAGACAGAGGGAGTGAAAAAGATATAAGGAGAGAGGGAAGAGAAGGAGGGAAAACATGAGCCTAAATACGGCAGCAGAGTACAATAGAGAGACACGGCATTGTGGGTCCATTTGGGAGCAAAGATTAGAATTTCGGACTTAAAACAAGAAAGGAACATTCCAGCACAGATGCACAAGGGTCTGGGGCTTCTGGAAATCATGTAACCCAGACCAGCTACGCTACAAACAATCCTTGCCAAGCCCTTGGCCAAGAGGGGGAGGCTGAGATCCTGTTCCAGGGCGTGTGTTTAATCCACAGCTCCATCCCCGCAGGCTCTCCATCTAGTCCCCAGAGCTATCTGGACCGTGTGGGCCTCCCCGTGGCTACAGCTGATTGGACCATGTGAGTCACTGGATGAAAGAGAACCAGTCCACAGTATGGGCTGAGCCAATCAGGTTTGAGTTTCAGAAAACCAAAGCAGAAGGCCAGAAGGCGTGGAACAAAGCTGCAGGAAGTGCTGCCTGTGACCCACAGAGTTCATTCATCCCTTCAACCAGTGTGCATCAAGGCCGGCATGAGGAAACTGGACCCCAAGTCCTGACTTCAGTTTCTATTCCCACGTGGCCTGATGGTCCTTAAGGGCGTATCCCTGGTTCTCCATATGACCGGTGAAATTCTGATTCTATAGCTTGGACTTAGTTTAATTTTGCCATCTTAATAAAATTAAAATTCTTAAAAAACACATCCCCCCCCCCCAAAGTACCATCCTATAATGACATCTAATTTCAAAAGGCCTCTTCTGAGCTGAGCCTGGTGGCTTGGGCCTGGAATCTCAGCTCCTGGGGAGGAAAGGACTGGTAGGATTACAGTTGGAGGTCAACCAGGGGGAGGGAGGAGTTAATAAACCTCCCCCCGACCCCACCTCAACAAACAAATCAGGTATGGTGGGATGGACTTATCATCTTAGCTAGAGGGAGGAAAAGGTAGGAGGATTGGGCTCTGAGGCGGTTCCCGGGCAAAAACGTGAGACCCTTCCCTATCTGAAAAATATCTAAAGCAAAAAGGCTGGAGGTAGGGCTCGGGTAGCATGCATGTCTAGCAAACGCAGGGCCCCGGATTCAAAGCCCAGTACTGCACACAAAAGAAAGAAAAAGAAACGCTCTATTTTTGATTATTTCAGTCTAGGGTCCACAAGAGGGAAAAACCACCCCCCACCGCCATACACATTTCCCCCACCTCCTTATCGAATCCTGCCTTTGCTGGGTTTATTTATGGCAGGGAAATAATGAATTCTTCATACATGGAGGCTTTCCTGAGTCCGCATCCCCCCCTTTCCTGTCTATCACAAAGCACGAGCAAACACGGGGGCTGGCAGATGCCAGAGCATGTGAGAAACACACCGAGACAGACGCTAAATGTCACTTGTGCAGAATCCACTGGAGTGAACTCCCACAGCGGTGTTGCCACACGTTCCCACCTACCCCAGGTTTTCTGGGGGAGTTCCAGCTGAAAATAGCCCGTCTGGCTGTCCCCAGAGGCACTGGTATTTTGGAAGACTGCATGCCCCAAATTTTGATGTAGGAAGCACCATCACTTCACATGTACCGTACAATCAAAGTGTACTCTAGAGAGGGTCTCCATCTAGCCGGGCATGTCTATGATGAGAGATCTCTGTCTTCTGAAGTTGCATGAGGATAAATTAATGAAAGGGAGGAGGAGAAACGTTGGACCAGAGCCCTGCTCCCATCTTAATGGTTTCTAAATTCCTGGAAATAGTCCTTCAGCAGTGACGATCTGATAGGGTGGTCCTCCCGGGACCATGAAATTGCCACCTGATTAATGCCCTTAGATCTGTACCTGGAGATATGAGTGAAGAGACATGCAGCTGTCATAGCAATGAAACCATCAGGTAACACCACACCTGTGTCTGCAGAGCTTTCTAGGACGTGCCTTGTAAGTAGATGCTAATCTGGGGAATAAGTGGCTAGACTTCAAAGCAGTGAACCAAGTCTTTGAGTGGGTGCGGGCCAACCCCATGGACAGACTGCGTTGTCTCTTCCTTTCACCTGCTTAAGTGTGGACATCCTTGATTACCCTCTTTATGTGGATTCCTAAAGTGTGCATGTTTTTTTTTAAAAAAAATTTTCAAATCTCTCTAGGTGAATGAGCCAACATACTCCATTCCTTTATTCATGGCTCTTTGTGATCCTGCGTCTAAGTGACACGAAGTGAGACGTGGACGTGGCTGAGAAGGGAAGCCATACTCCACTCACAGAGACCCCACACCTTCCATCCAGGCGCCCAGTGGCTACAGGAAACCCCAGCATTGTGCTCCTCAGCCACCTCTCGGGAACAGCCCTGCTTGAGATTCCAGGTCTTCCCCCATGGGTCGTCGCTGAAGAGCATGTTGGAGGCTGTTACTAAGGTGAGTAGTTAGATCCAGTGATATCGAACCTAGAGACTGAGTTGTGATTGTTTCACACATATCTGTGCACTACCTATGATCTGTCAGCCTTGATGGTGAACATTATGGTCCGTGCATCCAGACAATGGTAAAATCATCTTAATTCTGAGGGCAAAATCATGCTAGACCACGGGCAGGGGCTTAATTACAGAGTTGCCTAGTCCTTGAACCTGTCACGTTATCATCATTACTTGCTGACGTTTCCACATCCCCTCAGCTCTCAGGGTTTAGACTTTGCTTTTAACAATTGGCTCATTTGATTTTGATAAATGACACTCATTTGAAAGGAAGCTTGTATTACATCGATGTCTCACTTCAATAAAAGCGTTCGTCTTTTAAAAAGGAAACTTTATTTCAAGACTCCAGATGTCACATCAATGTTGTCACCTGCCTTTAGAAGAGGAGCGGAAAGAAGGGAAATAAATATAATGGTGTTTTTCCTTAATGTTGCTTTTGAAAGAAAGTTTTCTCTCCCTCTCTGCAGATACCCATCGGTCTTTTCCACCCTCTCCTTCTGTCTATATAAACAATTAGTTCTCCTCTTTATCCCTGTATGTACACACATATTTAAGCAAAGATAGATAGAAAATACACAGATAGTTGATAGATAGACAGACAGACAGACACAGAAATTAATAGACTCAGATATGGAGACAAATGTGTAGATGGATTCAGCTTTGATGGATTCTCTTCTTACTCATTTTTTTGTTTTTGCCAGTCCTGGGGCTTGAACTCAGGGCCTGAGCACTGTCCCTGGCTTCGTTTTTCTCAAGGTTAGCACTCTGCCACTTGAACCACAGCGCCACTTCTGACTTTTTCTGTATATGTGGTGCTGAGGAATCGAACTCAGGGCTTCTTCATGTATACGAGGCGAGCACTTTACCACTAGCCCATATTACCAGCCCTGGATTTTCTTCTTTCAGTGTTGTCTAAGAAGCCTCGAGGCCAACTGTGTATCATATGGTGGCTATAGGTCTCCCACCCCCACCTCCGGGATCTCTGGCCCACCTGCATCACAGGTAAGGAAGCAGCTGGGATCTCTCGGTGCCTGCCACCTCCATTCTGAACTGTTCTCCCTCCCCTTCCCTGCCCCCCAAAGCACAAGATGGGCTCTGACATTCATTTGTTGATAATATGCTATAAATCTGCCTGACCTGAGCCCAGAGGCAATGCCAGATGGCAGGTGAGAGACAGCCACCATGGACTCTCAGAATTGGAAGTTAAAGCCTTGTGTCTGCAGCCCAGACGGCTATCATGAATCTTTCTATCAGAACACAGTCTCTGAGATTCGGCCCTATGCCACCGGGCATATGCCTTCTCTCCCTCCCCCAAGAGCTAGCTGTGTCAGAATTGAGCTGAGCACCTTCCAGAAGCCTCTGATGTCTGGCATTCAAAAATGTACAGCTACCTCTATCCAGGATCATGGTCACGGGTGAGCAGAGACTGAGCTGAGCCTGTCACAAAACAAGCAGCAGGCCACAGGAACCTGTCATCCCAAGAGAAGTGTTGGGCCATTTCTCCTTATTCCCTGCTAGTCTCTAAGCTTCCTTCCAAGTTACTAACGGAAGCAACCAGTCTTTTCATTCAACCACCAGGAAGTGCTGTATGAGACCTAGCCTCAGTGGGTTGCCCTGTAGCTTCAATCTCTTTCCTTGTTTTCTGTTTGTCTGGCTTTTGTTTTTTAGGGGTGAAACCATGCATTGTTAAACTTTCCATTATGGGAATTAATTCATCTTGATTTTCTTGGTCTCTCTTCTTCCTCTCTCCCCTCTCCTCCTTTTTGCTCTCCCCCTCTTTGCTCTCCTCCTCCTCTTCCTCTTCATCCTCCTTCTGCCTTCCACCTCAGTCATGATCATTTCAAACTGTTCTACCCCCCCCTCCTACCCCACCTTGGAGGTGGAGGTAGCAGGCTCAACAATAGACGTTGCTTATTTGGTGGGGGCAGTGCCACTTGGATCCCTGTCTACCTCAGTCATAGCCCCCTCCACCACCCCTGTCTAGTTCAGTCAGCCCTCACCCACTTTCTTAAAGGATCCCATTTCCCCCTGTTTGCAGAGGAAGACCAGAGTAGAAGTTGGCTGCAGAAGCTACCATGGTTCTGGAGCTGGGGGTGAGGGGTGGGGTGGGGTTTAAACTAAGACCAATGAAGATGGAGCCCAGATCCCTCTCACCCAGCCAGCTTCAGACAACAGACTCCCACTTCCCATCATTCCAAAGAGCTAGTCCACAGCCCATGACCCAAACTCAAGGCGTGGAAGGCAGAGAACCCTGTGGCTCTTCACATCCATTTCAATGCTGTGACACGGAAACCCGAGTGCCCACATTTCAGTGGCTCAGGAGCCTTGTGTGCTCAGTGGATGCCATGTTGGGTGGTGCAGGTGTGGAACGCTGCTGTTGGGGAGCATGCGCTAGATGCACATGGCTGGAGGCTTCCACATGGCCCTGTGGGAACAAAGCAGGAAGGAGAACTGAAGCGGCCCTGGGTGGCCCCTTGACTGGACTGGGAAGTCCTGGCTATGTTCCGGGCTTCCTGGGAGACCTCAGCCTCTCCACCCCCTTCCTGTCCCCAGCAGCCCACATCCCTGCCTTCAGAGCCCTGCTCAGGTCAGAAAGACCATGGAGGAATGCTGGGCTTTGATTAGGGGGAAGGAGGAGGTGGATGTGTGTATTCTTCTAAACGTCGGAAAAAGAAAAGCACAATCTTATGCCAGAAAATTGAATTTTCTTATTTCAGCTAGTGTCCAGGGCTTTGAACCCTTCCATAACACGAACAGCTTATCTTGTTCCACTCGATCAAAAACATTTCATAATGCTGGCTCCTTCCACAAGGTCACCTTGGAACCGCAGCCTCCTGAGTCTTCCTTAGCCTGATAGAAACATTCTTGAATTCTGAGTAAACTCACCTTGCTCAACCCTGTTCCCCTGTAAGAAGCCAATGGGAATAACTAATTTCTTATATGATACCAGTCTGGGTGATGATAATACCGAGGCATCCATGGCCCTCACCTGCTTTCCTTTGAGGTCTTGGCTTTATGCAAATTTCTCTGCAGGTCTCTGGTTCTTCAGTGGCCTTTCTCAGTTGCTCAAGGGCAAGTCTCTACCCTGGGCATGGCGATACATGCTTGTAATCCTAGCTACTCAAGAGGTGGAAAAAAGAAGATCTTGACTCAAAGCCAGCCTAAGCCAAGGTAGCATGAGGCCCTATCTGAAAAGCAAGCCAAAAGCAAAAGGGCTGGAGGCTGTGGCTCAAGTGTTAGAGCATTAGCCTGTCAGCCTTTGAGGCCCCGGAGTCCAAGCCAAGTACTTTTAAAATGAATGAATGCATGAATGAAGAATTCTCCCCTGATGTTTTTCATATACCCCTGCTCTGTCCTGCCAGGGGTTGATCACTTCTGCTTAGAATTCTTTCTCTTCTGGGGGCTCCGCTCCCTACCTGGGCTCCAACACCGTGTAGCATGGGTTCAACCGCAACTAATCATATCCCACCAGCACCTCTTCTCAGCCACAGAAAGTGCTAGATATTTTGTTCTACCTGCCCCCCGTGCCCTGGCTTCTAGAAGGCAGGAAGATACTTTTCCAGCCTCCTTCTAATCTTCTAGCCAGTCCTCCTTTTTTTTTTTCTTTCCTTTAGAGATTAGGAGAAGAAGACTCCTCAGAGGCATCAAGATACTTGTTTAGCAGAAAGGGTACCTAGCACCCAGCCCTGGGTCATTCTGGCATCAAAATCACCTCAGGGGGACCACCATGGGTAGCCCAACATGACGGCTCAGTTCACCTCAAGTCTCGGGGTGGAAGTGTAGAAGCACGCATGACTGCCTCTTTAGCTTCCTTTCTGCCTGTCCTCAGTCCAGCCTGGTGCCATCATAGCCTTTTTCAGCATATCGGATTCACTCTGATCGTTGGCCATTTACACTCCCTCCCTCCGCCTTCTCAGATCCCTCAACCGTAAGCCAGCTCCTCATTCTGAGACTCTTCTTCTCCCTGCCCTCCACCACTTCTTGCTCCATAGCCCTAACTACACATTCCTGTTGGTCCACCTTGGCATCTTGCTGCTGACCCAAGGTCAGCCCCCAGCCTGGCCCCAACAAGGTGGGGTAACCAGCCCCCCCCCCCGACTTCTCCAGCTTTCATGAATGGAAGAAGATGGCCTAGCCTGGAGACCGGACGTCCCCAGTAGGCCCTGCCAGTACAAAATGCGATAACTTTGTACTTCAAGGAGGCTTTAATGTGGTTTTGACTTCTAAATCCCTTTCTGGGCTGGAGGACCTCATGACTTCTTATTTAGGTTCTGTTCTCCCTCGCGGTTCATTGACTTCAGCCTTATTATCTCGCATTGGTCTGTATTACACTGCCTTCCTCCGTGACCGCCTGTCACCTGCAGTCACCCGGGAGCTACACTGTGCCAGGGGATTGCATTTCTGCCTCAGTTTGCTCATGTGTGAAATGGGAATTGTAGTTTCACCAGCAGCGTTCTGATGAGGCCCGAACGAGTATGGGCATCTCTTAGTACCCATTGGGGGCTGGTTCTTGAATCCCCACTTAGGTACCGAAACCTGAGGGGACACTGCAATTCCTGATGTAGCACAGTGTTCTATTTGCATATAACCTTAGAGCACTCTTCTGTGTACTTCACATCATCTCTGGGTGACTTATAATATCTAGTACAATGTCACTACGATGGGAGAAGCCGCGTGCTGCATTGCTTAAGGCATAATGACAAGAAAGCCTGTGCATGCTTAGGACAGATGCAATTCTTTTTCTGAATATTTTCATTCTGCAGATGGTAGAATCCATAGAAGGCTGACTATATTTGGAACAAAACATAATAAATACTGTGGAAATACAACAATGAATCCCCACCCATATCGTACAGTTATTATGTGCTAATAAAAATGTGGGGGAAAAGTAAGAGCTTTAAAAGCCAGATGAAGAGAGAGAAAATTAAAAAAAATAAAGACCAGGTAGTACCTGCTTCCATAATTACTGTTAGAGCAATGAGTCTAGAAAGCTAAAGATTGATAGCAAGATAAAGTAAAGACCACCACAAATGAGCACCCACTAAGTTGCATGGTACTGTGTGCTATGTGTTCCACTTTCAGTCAGCAAAGCTTTCTGCTTCCCTGCTCTGGTTTTAGAAAGATATATGCTAGAGTGTCTGTCACAGAGTTTCTGAGAGATGAAGAGAGTCTAAGAATTAGTCGAATCGTGGCACTGAGGAAATGATTAAATAAGACCCAGTATACCCCACTTAGAAGGCCATTCAAACACCTTGGCCTGTGCCCAGACAGACATTCTTCTATACATATGGTTATAAACTAGCTTATTATTTTACAAAAGTGTGATTCTTGATAATGATTTATGAGTCACTTTCTATTCCCACTTATTTATTTATTGTGGCTATATTTCTATGTTGATAATTATGGTAGGGAAGACTATGCCATCATCTCTACAGCCCCAGCATTGGCTCTATCTGAGAAGACCAAATGGAAAAAGGGAGTTACTGTCTGGTTAAAGTGGGAATCTAGAATTTCCATTTTAAAAAAGCAGGGGAGATCCTATAATATACCAGCGATGGCTGTGCATTTGAGTTGATCGGAGCATCCTATAGACACACACGCAATGGAAATTGACACCTTTGAACAGCTGCGCGCTGTTGTACTACAGGGATGTGCCATCTTGTGTTTATTTCCCATTTGATGGCCACTTAGGCTATTGCAAAAGTGTGCGCTTTGTTTGACAAGCCTCAAGTCACCGGTACAAAGCATGGCATGATTTTACTTCTGCAGTAAGTATTCTAGCTGTTCTTTTGAAGTCCTCCTTTCCTGTTCCCTAGTGGGTCAGTCCTCAGGCCTCCTCAGCCTGGCTCCGGCATTGAAAGTCTTCTCGGGGTCATGTGACACTGTCACTCCTATCTGTTACGCTAAGGGTCCGTCCTGCCATCTTCTACTCCATGGGGGAAGCTTGAACTTGAAAGAGTAAGGCGTCTTCATGTCTTTGTTTCCTCTTTACCTCATGATCAGCCTGCACCATGGCCATGTCCCAGTGTCTTCTTACATAGCTCAGGACGCACCAGGGCTGGTTAGGAAGTGGGGAAAGAGAATGGTTGCCTCTCTGAGCTACCCCCAATCTTGTTTCTCTAGCTCGTTCATTTGATGCGTGAGGAGTACGCTGTTTGGGAACCATGAGAAGAGGAAGGGAGGTGACTTTGTGCTCTCTTTCTCTCTTTCTCTCTCTCTCTCTCTGTTTTTAACGTATTCCCTGTGGGGTGTTTGGTGTTGGCTGTACTGATGGACTCCATGGTGTGCTGACGCTGCTCCTACTATCTCTTCCCAAACTACTTGGTGAGGTGTATGTGTTTATGCCAGGAACGTCATCCACCTCGCAGACAACTGTCCTATCCTGAGCAAGAGATGATTGCTAAACGTTTATCAACACCTCGCCCATGCCAACCTCATCTTTCAGGGAGGAAGCTCGTTCCCTAATTGGCAGCCCCTGTCTTTAAAATGTGAGGTGCTGACTTTCTTTTGTTCTCAGTCTCTAGAGACTGATTATTTTTTTAAAAGGCTACAGCAGCAGCATTTTATTTTATAAATTATGCTTTGATGAGCAGCTGTTTACATTTAACATGCCTCACTTGAGTGATTATGTTCTTCTGGCCAAACTCCTAGAAATGGAAATGCTGAATCTAGAGGTTTATCTAGTTTAAATTTTCAGGTGCTCTTTGGAAAATATGGAAAATAGGGTCTGTAACCCTAGCAACTTGGGATGCAGAGATAAGAAAATTGTGGTTTGAGGCCAGCCCAGGCATAAAAATGTTCGTAGGACTCCATTTCAACCCATGGCTGGGCACGGGTGGCCCAGGCCGGCCATTCTAATGACACAGGGAGAAGCAGGCAGGAGGATGGAGGTCCAGCCTGGCCCAGGCATGAAGCAAGATCCTACCTCAAAAATAACCAATGCAAAAGGAGGGTGGTAAGGCGGTTCCAGTGGAAGAACGCCAGTTGAACAGACACAAGATCCTGAGTTCAAACACCAGGATAGCCACAAATAAAGAAAGAATTTTAAAATTAAAATGAGAAGATATGCATCACTTTACACCCCCAGCATCAATGTGCCTGTCGCAGTATCTTTGCCACAATGAAATGGTATGATTTCAATGTGTGGTTTTGTTTTGTGTTTTTTTTTTAGTGTTGTGGTCAAAACCTATATTTTATTTTCATCTGGACTACCGATATGTTTGGATAGTTTTCTAAGCTATTCATTTACTAGTTGCATTTCCTAAATATGCTCTTTTCTCATGAATTTTCAGGCAGCAGAGGGGGCAGGGAGAAGAGGAAGGCTTCTCTCTCTGGCAGCCCCTGGGTCCCTTCCCACAGCCCTCAGCTCGGCCCTCCAGCTTTGGGTCCCCTTCTTGGAGGTGCGCTTTAATTAAAACCTTTCTCACATGATGCATTATCTATAAAAGCAATCGGGCTAGGGTATTGATTCTGCTGTGAGTCTGCCCAGCTCCCGCAGGAACTCATTCTCCATTGTCTGCAGCTTTGGCCGTTGTATTGCAAGCTGCTTTGGAAAGATTGTAAAACTCCGTCATACCCGTGCACACTATACATGCTCACACTCACCATAAATACTCACCTGTCTGCAGAGAGCTGCACACAGATACCTGTGGACCCTCACGGATGGACACACACACGCACACACTTGCCAGGCACACAGAATCACCCTCCTTCAGACACACACACACACACACACACACACACACACACACAGTCACACATATAGACTTTTCTCCCTTTTACAGCCAAAGCTTCTGACTTATCTCTAGCTCTTTAAACACGCCACAATGGGTCTAGCGTTAAGACCCCTACCTCCACTCTTTCTTCTGCCCGGGACCCTTTTCATGGTAGCTTTCTCCAGAGGCTTTCCGGCATGCTTCATGTCTTAACTAAGAGTTCCTTTCTCCTGACACTTTTCCTTTTTCCCTGGGCTGCATGGAAGCCTCACGCCATTGCTCTTACTGTATTTTTCCTTCCCTTCTGTGACACTCATCATGCATTATAGGGATTTTATTACAAAGTATGTGCTCCTTGCCACATCCCCATGGCCCACAGGGCTCCTGGCGCAGGGTGGGGGGGCAGGATGTCTCTGCTCAGTGAGTGGGGTCACACAGGCTCCTGTTGACAGTGGGCATTTGACCCATGAGCAGTCGAGGCAGGACTGGAATCCCCGGCTCTGAGTCCTGAGACTGTGTTCTTTATCTTCCAGCTATGGTCTATTTCCATCATGACACTTTTTTTTCCTATCATTCTTAGTCTATCATTCTTAGTGCACAAATACACAGCCATCTCCCCCATGATTCTCAGCGTCATGACGAAAGCACTTTGTGTGCTGTGGTAACAAGGACTACACACCACACAGGACCAGACCCATGGTGGCAGCTTGAAAACATTGGGGAAAGTGTTAATAGGGTGGCAGGGATGATGCGAACAGCCCTCGACCCTGAGGAGCTTGCTGTCCAGTTGGAGAGATTATTCAATAAACCTTTGCCGTTAGGGATTTGCCGTCTAGACCTTTCGTGACCGTTCCTCTGATGCATGCGCGGAGCAAATGAAGGCACACGCACAGACACTCGCAGAAGTGTAACTGCGACTCCCACCCACCCACCGCGATGCTCTAGGCACAGACACCTGCGCATCGAGGCTCTCCCCGGTCCGTATTAGAAATAAACAGGTTGCAGCATTTGTAGCCAGACCTGGTTTTGTTTCCCCTGAGTTCAAAAGCAGTTTATTAATTTCAGCCTCTTCATGTGGAACTCGCCAAGGCTCCTGTCGAGATATCCATAGCAACTGTGGCGAGCGGCGGGAGAGGAGGATGTTAACCTTTTGGAGTCTGCTGCCCACTTCTCGGTCCCCGTTAGCTCAGAGTCTGAAATGCCAACCAGCGGCTGCCCTGGCAGGTGGTCGGTTTGGGTGGGAGCCGCCTCTTTCCCGTGCCCGAGACGGATGCCCCGCTTTGGGGGGGGGGGTGAGACCGGTGCCAGCCGGTGTGGGAGTGGGGGGTGGAGGGAAGCAGGGCTTGCCCTCTGCACGGCCCCCGAGCTGCAGGCTGAACTTTCCAAAATTGCCGCAAGGTCTCGCGGTGAGTCTCGCTGTTTCCAACCTGACCTTTTCAGAAAGAGTGACAAATGCTCCAGTGCCTTTTCTCTTTGGATCCAGAATGGATGGTCCCTTCAAGCAGGTCAGCCCTGGCTGCCCCGCTCCTGACCTTCGGCAAGCCACCCCTCTTTCTGGGTCTCATGTGAGATGAGGAGCTCCGTCCCTTCTTTTCAGCCAGGATGGAGTCTCCAGACTGCTGTCCAGGTGGAGCGAAGAGATCTCCCGCTCGGCTTTGTGGAGAGGAGAGCCGAGGGCTGCTCAGACCTGGAGTCAGAGCACCGCTTACTGCGCACCTCTAACCCCATTCCTTCTCCCCAGGCCTCAGTTCTTTATGGACAAAATGGATGCCATGGCTCCTACACTTGCGGCTTTGCATTGGGTGGGTGGTAGTGTTGGATAATAGGCCTTTGTTTGTTGACTGTCCCCTATCCCCCTCCATCTGCTCCATCTGCTACCCTGCCCTCTGCATTCACCACATGTACAGAGAGGGATGTAACCCGCCGGTGGGGCTGAGTCCGGCAGGCCCAGAGAGATGCCTGAAGCCATAATGACAAAGCAATGTAGGGAGCCATGGGTCCTGCACATGGAAGACAGGAGATCCTCCCAGAAGAAGCGAGAGGGTGGAGACCAGTTAGAGCAGTGGTTGTCATTAGGGTCAGTGCTACCTGTATCTAATCATGATGGGATGGCTCTGATATCCCACAATGGACAGGGCAGTGCCGTATCTTCCCTCCTTCCCCCAATGAATTTACCCAGCACCAGACATCCACAGTACTAAGGTTGCTGTGCATTTCTGAGGAGTACCTGCGCTGCCGGCTGTTCATCAACTGTGGGCTGAGCAGGGCACGAGGCCTCCTGAATGCATTATCCCACTTACATCTCACCATTGGTCTATGGTATCATTCTCAGTGATTGCCTTTTCAAGCCAACCAATGACTACCGCCATCTTGGTGGTGACGGTCACTTTGCCTACCAGACACCACCAACACATCCTAGGCCTCGTGGAACAAAGTCACAGACAGAAAGCCTAGTGCACTGTGTGCCCCCTGATCCCCAGGCAGCTTCTTAGCTGAGGTCGGATGGGGAAAGGCCAGGTACAGTCCAGTTGCCTCTCCTCACCCTAGTGTATAAATTCTTTCCTCCTGCTTTAGGGCTTGGGAGTCCACCTTTCCTAAGACATACTCCTGTACATAAACCCCAGGAAGTAGCACTTTGTACAGTCCTGGGTCTGTCTGTCTGTCTGTCTCTCCTTCCTCTGGTTCTCAAATGCCAGGATTGGATCTGCCAAAATAAGTGGGTCAAACTAGCTTCAAGATTCAGAGATGAGGGTCTACTGCTGCCTTTGAAGGTACCATCTGGGGTATCTCTCTTCAGGCAAGGGGGGCAAGAACTCATGAGGTGGAGAAGAAATACAAGGGGACAACTGGGCTTCCTCCCTGTGTCACATCCTGGTGACAGGTGGGCTGCCTCCATCATGTCTACTACCAAGACAACCATTCAACTAATAACTAATCTTCAGCCCTCATATCTTTTACTATGCAAGCCTTTCAGCTGCACACTGCAATGGATGATTGTTTGTATTTCATACATGCAAAAGCAAGGCCTACAGGGAGTCGGACACAAGAGATGGGGCTAGAAATCCGATCCATATTCTTCTCAGTGGGTCTCAACTGGAAGCAATCCCCGCTGGGATAGAGTTATTATCTGTATGTCCAGATGCTGTCTTTTGTTTGTTTAATGTTATTGTAAAGATGGTGTACAGAGGAGTTACACTTATGTAAGTAAGGTAACAAGTACATTTCTTTTTAAACAATGTCTCCTCTTCCCTCATTTTCTCCAGTGTTTCCCCTTCTGACTGCTCCTCACGCCCCCAAGTTGTAGAGTTCATTTCCAACATAGTGTCTAGTGAGTATTACTGCTGCATTGGTTCGCCTTTTTGTCCCATTATTTCTGTGCCTTCCCTTCCCCTCCTCAAATCAGATAAACTTATATACAAGACAAAGGCTGGATAGCAACGCTATTGTCCTTATAAGCTGTTGTATCACTGGGGGCTGGGGTGGGTAAGTGTGTTTTCAAGTCCTTGCATGTTCTACTATGAACATGTATTGGCTAATGTCCAGCATTGCTAATAAACATCTTATAATGGGCAAGACAACTTCAGAATTTTCTGCCCCCACCCCCTCCATTGTCAGTTGTGGGGTTTAGAAGCTTAGTTTCTACCTCCAGAACCCCTTCCACTAACCTAAGGACAGAAATGCCTGGGAGTTGAGAAGAACAGCACTTAAAAGTCAAAAATGAGGTTTTTGACAATAGAATGACTTTTGTGAGAAAAGTCAGGTCCCTGAGCATTGCAAATTTACCTGCTTGTGCTAGGTGAGGAGTTTTGTTTTGTTTTTTAAAGATGGAAATTGAGCAGGCTAGAAGTGCGTCCTAGTAAAATATTCATGACCCCCATCTAATTTCTAATTCAATTAAAAGGTGCTAATGTAGTTAACTGTGACAATTATTTTTGTTAATGAATATATTTAAATGCTTATCAGCAAAGGTGATAAGGAGTGCCCACAAGACCCTGGCTGCAAACTTGAATTTCAAATTGGTTTCCGAAGTTTAAAGGTTGTTTTCACAAAGCTGTGAAGCAAATTCTGAATTTACAAAACGGATAATTTCGGGATTAGCTATTCAGTTTCTACAGCAGTCTTCCATTTTCTTGAGGATTCAAGACAGGATTGTTTAAGGGTGCACGTTCTTCAATTGCATTTGAAATAGGATTTGATTTATAAAAATTCAAATTATACTGACTTTGCAAGAACTGAAGGACAAGAAACTGGGCAAATCAGAGTGTTTGTTGCTAAGCAGGGACAGTTTTTCTGAGATGTTTCATGACAACTCCAGAAGTGTGTGTGTGTGTGTGTGTGTGTGTGTGTGTGTGTGTGTGATGTTCTAGGAGCCCCTTTTAAGTGGTACTGTACAGTATCTCTTCATAAAACTTCATTTCTTCCTTTGGGTAAACAACAGGCTCTGTGTTTGAGCTGGTAGACTAGATGTCTAGATACAGTGTTCATCCTAACACTGGCATTTAAGCTGTGTACTTGATATTACCTCCTTTTGAACATGGCCATCACAGTGTGAGATTGCCCCCTTTAGACTTTATGGTGTTCGCATGGCTTTTAAAAGATACATTTCTATCTCTGGATGAAAGATGTCTCTTTTTTTTCTGTTTTTGCATCTTTCTCTCTTCTGTTAGCAGTTAATGGCTACAATGATGGCTACCGTGCCATCTCTGTAACCTGCAAATCCGATTTTTTAATACTTGATCCCATCTCCCCCCACTCCCCAACTCTGAGATCTGTCACTCATCCGAGGTTTCATTCACCCAAACAAGTTCGTTTTTCATCTATAGAAGAGTTATGCTGTCTTGCACACTTTGCCAAGTTCTTGGAAAGATTAGAGGGGTAAGATGTACTAGATGCTCAACAGTATCTTGACATAAAAATAAAAATTAAATGGTGTTAGTGGAAATAGTTGTAGTTAATTGTTTCTGTGGTTGTTAATTCCAACATAATTTATCCTCAAAGCACCTAGAGAGGAGACACGAAGACCCTCACAGTTCCCTGTGGAGTGGGAATCAGTTAGCACTGCTTTGATTTTATTGAGAGGGAACTTGGTCACCTGCCGGACGCCAAGCATCTGGGAAGTGGTGGCATACCTGTTTGAATCAGATGGGTTTCACTCCAGAGAATGCGCACTGTTCGCATGTTATGTTTCTTGTACTATTAATTCATATTCTCCCTCCCCTAACGTAGACCCAAACCTCTTTTGACACCTCACAATGTGTGCTATTTCTTATTCACTCAGTAAGTCCTTGAGAATACCAAGGTGTCGCCAACCACTTGGACAAAACACCTTCATTTCCAGTATTTTCACAATGATTCTCGTTTCCTCCAGGGGATGCAGAAAACAGAGCAAAAAGGTCATAGGAAACCATCCAGAAATAGTCTGAGAGGCTGTTTGGAGAAAGATGGTAGTTCATGGCCACATGCATGTCGGGACTCCATTCTCACCACACAGACTGCCAGTACCATGCCTGAGGAATTGGTTTCTAGCTAACTCTTCTTCTAAGGCAAGTCAGGAAGTGGAAATGCTATGCTCTTGCAAAGTGAATGCTGAGATATGACTATTGACATCTAGTCTGTAACATAAGCCCAGTAGAAGGTTCCAGGTTTCTGTCCTGGAATCCCAAGGGGATCCAGAACTTTCCCTACTGATTCCAGGAAAAGGGAGGTTATCTACTGTTCCGGGCTCCTGTCTCGGGCTGCAGGCCTCCCTCCCACTGGGAATGCAACTGAGTGTGGCTTCCAGTGCCCAAGGAAGGCTCTGGCTCTTGACTTGAGGAAGAGTGCCCAGGCAATGCGCCGGGCGAGGGGCAGGAGAGAAGGCAGAGGTAAAAGCCATTCAGATCTTAATAGCTTATGAGCCTTGAAAATATTATGCTAAGTAGAATAAGTCAGCTTAAAAGGTCACATTTTATGATGATAATCAGATGAAAGTCCAGGCTAGGGAAATCTATACAGACAGAAAATAGATTATTGGTTGCTGAGAGATCAGGGGAAATGGGAGCATGACTGGAGGGCCCAGTACTTCTTTTCAAGGTGACAAAATGTTCTAAATTTTTCTCTGGTGACCATTTCACGTGTCTGCAAAAATCCTTAAAAATACAACAAAACCTGCTGGGCACTGGTGGCTCATGCCTGTCATCCTACTCAGGGGGCTGAGATCTGAGGATCGTGGTTCAAAGCCAGCCAGGGCAGGAAAGTCCATGAAGCTCTTATCTCCAATTACTAACCACCAGAAAACCGGAAGTGGCACTGTGGCTCAAGTGGTAGAGCACTAGCCTTGAACTGAGGAGCTCAGAGACAGTGTCCAGGCCCAGAGTTCAAGCCCCACACCCAACAAAAATAAAAATAAATGAGTAAATGAATAAAACCATTAAATGGCTTTGCCCTTTAAATGTGTAAATAGTGTGGTATGTGAGCAACATCTCAATAGAGCTGTGTCCCAAAGCCACCCACACAGAGCCGAGTGCTTACAGCCATGCCCTTGTTACCAGTGTCCACTCATGACTTCCTCCAGCTCTTCTGCACTCCATCATATCCCAGGCAGCTTGATGCTGTCCAGATGGCCCCATAGTGCATACAGCCCGATCTTGGCAGCCCGAGAGTCTTGTCCTCTCCCTTACCCCGCCCCAGCATTTACAATGTGCAGTTTTTCCTGATCACTCTGATTAGTCTATTCCAGATATACATTTGGAGGGAATTTATATACCAACCACCCAGCAACCATCTGCTCACAATACTTTCAAGCCCACTCTGGGAACTGCTGGAAATTAGGAGGGGAAATCACTCCCACTTCCTGCTGAACTTCCTGTGAAGAATAACTCGTGGACCTTGGGAGCTCATTTGCTAATGAAATTCAGGTGTTACCACCTGTGAGAGCCAAGGAAAAATGACTTGCCATTTTGGGGCCTGTTTTTACATCTATAGAAAGGGCTAATTATGCCCCCCACTGGGTTTATTGTAGAAATGAATTAAGAGAATATCTATCAATCACTTATCTTGACTCACACCGGCCCTCTGTGAACCGAAGCTATTTATTATCATTCCTGGAGTACATTACAATTGATTCATGTGAGAATACCTCCAGAAGTTCGATAGTTTTGATTTTCACAGGACTTACCCCATAGAGAATACCCTAGCCACACGCACCCTTCCCACAGGCTCCCTGTTGTTGAAGTGACAACCACATCCCAGATTGGCTTATGGACAAAGACGACTCTGCTGGGCAGCAGATGTGATCCCGGCTGGGTGGCACTGTACCCAGGCAGCTTCGTAGGTTTAGATTTGACAGCTCCCCTGGACCCCTTGGGTCACCAGAGGTTGTTACTTCTATAATCCTTTCCTCTTTGAATTTGGATAGTGGATTCTGAAAGAACCAAACCAGAGATCTCAAACCAGGGATGTAGAAAAAAAAAAAAGAAAGAAAGAAAGAAAGGAATTCATGCAGGTGTGTTGTTTTCACATCTGAAAACATCCCTCTGTTTCCTTTCTTTGTGACTTGGATTCCGGATGCCTCCAGAGAAGTCGATCAAGCACGTGTTTCTGCCTGGCTACAGGGAGGGGCCCTGCTCCAGCACCCCAGATTTTCCTCTTCTTTCTGACTCATTATGCTCCCTGTCTGGTGTCTGGGTACAGTTGGGTTTCTGATACCCACACTAAGCCCTTGTGATCCACAAGAATGAATTGCTTCTATTAGAGGGAGGATTGATAGGTCTTACTGGCATCCCTGGGGAAAAGAATCATAGTCTACCAAGCCAAGGGTAGGGATTAAAGTATTTTATCCAACAGAAGCACACAGGAAAATCCAGCTAGCAATGGAAATTCTGGCTCCCCACACCCCCCCCCCCGTCCCCATAGGGTGAGTGGGGGAGTAACTCCCCAGCCAGCTGCAGCCCTGGCCCCAGGTCGCACAGCAGGTACCTGAGATCTTCTTTGTGCCCCAGTCCAGATGCCCAACAACTCATCTTCCTGAATCTCTAATGGAAGTGCAAATGAGGTTTATGAACCATTAACCTTAGGTCAGTTTTCCAAAGTCTCCAAAAGCATTTTAAAACAATTAATTACTTTGCCTCACTGGAAACAGATTGTAGATCCATGCAATTAGGCCGCTGCTCCAGGAAACGCCTTTCCCCAGAATGGGCAGCCAGCTCCCACCCCAGAACTTTCCTGGTGGGGCTGGAGGGGCTCGCGTCTCACATCTAACTCCCTCTGGCAGCATCCTGGCCATTTCTAGACCCGGATCCTCTGCCATTTCCAGGTCCCTTTCTTTTCTCTTGTTTTGGGGAATAACTTCAGAGTAAATGAATTTGTAAGTGAAGAGGAAGGACCTCTTCATTCCCTTCAGTATTATTGAAATTTGTTTTAGAAATAAGAGTCCTCCACTATTCTGTGTGAGAGGGGGAGTAGAAGGGAGCTGCAGCTATGGTTTGCCTATGACGTGAGCACCTCCCCCTTACCCCACGGTTCATGTGGTGAAATCTTGGTCCTCAAGGAGTGGTACCGGGAGGTGGAGGGACCTTTAAGAACAGAGCCCAGTGGGAAGTGTTGAGTGGGTGTCATACCCGTGGAACCTTGGTGAGCTCTTGGAGAGGGCTGTTACAAAAGAGCCTTCCTGCCTGGACACGTGACTTTTCCTGTCACATGACCTGTGCCCTCTTCCCAATGCACAGTCCTACCAGAATAGCACCCACTGTGGTGCGACGTAGCCAGGAGGTCCCTCAACAGGACCACGCCCCTGATGCTTATTTTCAGCCCCCCCGAAAGAGGCGACTCAACGTCTTTTTTAAAATTTCCCTCATAGAGGATTTTATAAAGTAAGTTCTTCTGGTGCATTAACATTTGACCGTGGCATGGTGAGGATGCACACATTGGGGAGCAGTAAAGATCTGCCTCTACATGTCTGGGTCCTTACCTGGGCTTTATGTGGAGTATGAGGTGGCTGAAGCCCAAGTCAAAAGCGAGGAGGTAGGAGTCCCAAAGGTGCTGGGAAAAGCATTAGGAGACAGTGATGAGATGGTTGCGCCCAAATATCAGGAGTTGGCCAATAAGAAATGCTTGAACAGAGAGTGACAAGTAACAAACCATCTCACTCCACTTCTAGAAAGAATCAAGTCACTGGAATTGTACTTCCATGCTGTTACCATTTGCTTGGAAGATATCTTGAAAGCTTTCCTTTTAAAAAAAATGTATTCTCTATCCATTTTATGAACACATGGACTAGAAATCTGTGCTAAGTGTTTAGTAAAGGCTTTCCCCTCCTGTCCCTCATCATGCCACTGCAGAAACACTTGCAGCAGCTTCCTGTGCAAAGTGTTTGACATCCATGTCTTCATCCTGTAATTTCTCGTCTTCCCTCAGCTAAGCAGGGTGAGCTGTGGTCACGTTGAAATGGGTATATGCCACCTCAGACCTCTTTTCTTTGTAGAGTAGCCAGGCTCGGGAAAATGAACTCACACAGCTGAGTAACAAGGTACCCACGGTGGCTAGGCGTGGGGGTAACTTGGGTGGGATACTGATCTTTCTAAGGGACCAAAGGGCAGATTGGGAGTTGTGAACTTGCCTCTCCACCTCAGTGTTGCTAATCCCGTGCTGTGAAAGGTCGGGCAAGCCACTTCCCTCCCATGAAACTTACATGGTTCATTCTGAACAGTAGAGATTGCATTGGGCCTCAGATTTCCTCTCCAGCCCCAACACACTATTAGCGAACAGATTACCATAGCCAAGAAAGCTTCAGACACACGGCTACTACTGCCTTCTGTTCAAGATGGCTGACAGGCACATCATGACAGGTGGAATATATGAGGGCAGGAGTAAATCATCGGCGGTGCTGCACAAAGGGAAGTGCTGCCATCAGCAAACGAGAAATTTGGAGCCATTTGTGTGGAAGGGGTGAAATATGTGGCATCAGATCAATGGCAACTCCTGAACCACCTCCGGGATAGACAGAGCCACCAGGAGCACCAGTGGGGCCTGCTCATGATGCTGGTACCTGTGGTGCACCTGTAACCACTCAAGGCAGCCGCCTTCACCCCCTGCTGGCTGGTGACTGCCACCAGTATAAAGGAAAACCATTTCAGGTGCCAACCTGAATTCAAGTAGGCGAATGCCGCAGATGAGAACCGTCCATACGCAGTGGGAATTCTCTCTCACCGCATCAGACAGTGCCAGAGTTTCTGGTCATCGTGACTCCTGAGCACTTGAAATGTGCTCACAGCAATGAGGGGGCAGAATTCTAACTGCATTTAATGTATTCTTTGGAATGGAAATGGAAATAGCCAGATGTGGCGAGTGGCTACTGTATGCTCACAATTAAATACCTCCCCAATCAGATTGCACAGGCCTGCAATCTCCTTTATAAACTATAAACAATCCCATCACTAAATAATATGAGAGCCACAAAGCCAAACATATTGCACTCCTAAACCCTGACCAGATTTAGTGCAGGAAACAGAAGATGACTTCAAGGAATATTAATTAGCACCTTCAGACCTAGGAGGATGCACCGAGGGCATGAAAACCTGGAAGAGTTCAAAGAAATACTTTAATAATACAGAAGGAACTCCGGAAGTTAAAATGTGATTGCCAATATTGAAAACTTAAAGTGGAAGGGTTGACTGGCAGAATTAAAGATTAATTGGAAGAATTGACTTGGTGAGCTGAACTAGTTTGCCAAAGCGTTCTCCCAATGCACAGAGCAAGAGCGTAAGAATTACAGCAGGGAAGTTGACACCTGAAGGATAAATCCAAGGAACCTGTCACCCACTAAAGAGAGGTTCTAGACAGAACCGATGTAATGGAACTAAGGAAGATCAAAGACATGAGAGAGAAATCCAAATAACAACTCAGAGTGGGACTAGGCATTCAGTGCAGCTCTTGGTGAGGGTTCATAATATAGAGAAAAAGCTTGGCAGAGCAGATATATAAATCCACACATACAACCCCAATTCTACTGAAAGAAAACCAGGGATGTGGGGAGAGGGTAGAAGGAATTAACCTATGTTATAAGGATTACTTTTGTAGAGAGGAGGCCCTAGAATACTGATTAATTTTCTACACTGCTGGGAAAATAGGGTGTTTCTACTTCACTAGAGACATGAAAGAAAAAAAAGAGTACTTGAACAATTAGCTAAAATCTAGAAAGGTAGAAAGGGGAACACTGGGAAGATATGAAAAGCAGACAGCACATGAAAATGTCAGAAGTAAAATGAACATAGAAGGGTTAGAATAGTAAGCGTAACTTAATTTCTCCTATTGAAATCACTTTTAAAGGTAAATTTAATATCCGTTGCTTAGAAGATTATAGAAATAAGGTCAGACGGAGAGATATAAATGTGGAATTAGGTTGGCAACTATCTTTTTCTAAGGAAGGATTTTCTATGCTTAAAGATTACATGTCCCATTATATTTTATTCTTGCCCTATTAAAATACCCTTGTTTTATGAAATGTTAACCTTAGGTCAGTTGCTAAATTATTTTGAAAATTTCACTCTTGTAAAAAAAAAAAAGTCTTGGAAGTCTAGCCTCAGGACATCTGAGCTACAATGATGAGATAACAAGCTCATGTCAGGAATTTGAAAAATGATAAAAAAAAAAATCTACTAGTTCCAGATTATGTTCAAGGACCACATAATTGCCTTTATCCCAAGTTTTCATATTATTGTATTTTTCTTTTTTGTATTATAAAATTGAACTTGTTTGCTGGAAAGAATCACACAATTGAAAGTTACATGAAAAAAAACCCAAAACAAAAGTTACATGAAACACATAACTACACACATATACATATCACACACACACACACACACACACACACCAGCTCTTCTTCCTGTGTGTGTGTGTGTATGTCTGTCTCTGTCCCTGTCTCTCTCTCTCAAGCAAGCATTTCTTGATATATCTATGATCCATCTGTTTTTCTCTTGAGAGCCTAAATTCATGATGTCCTGCCAGCTTCCTCCTACAAATATCTCTGCTTAAGACAATAATTCAGCAAATTATCCTTGAATGCCCAAACTCTGGGGTAAGGAAGCATCACTTTGGAGAGATAGAGAGGCTTTCCCCAGGTTACCCCACTACTTTGGCAGCTTTAGCCCTAAAACCAAAGTGTAGAGCATGTACTTTGTTTCAAGTGTTAGAAAACCAAATGCACACTGGCCTTCATTTCTGCAGATGAGAGGTGGAGAGCCAGCAGTAGGTTCAGCAGTCATCACACTGAAGTCTTTATGTGTCAGAATACTTTCCTCTAAGTTGACTGTCTTCTCGGACTCCAGGTGATAAGGCGGGGGGGGGGGGGGGGGGGGGGGGGAGGGGGTGCTCCCGACATCACCACAGTAAACTCTAATTCAAATCTAGCTATGAAGAAGAGGAGCCTCTAATCTTTTACCAGAAGGGTCTTTGCCTCTCATTGGTTCAACAAGAATCAGCTGACCACTCCCAAGCCAATCATAAGCAGCATGGAAATGCATGCTCTCGTGGGCCTGGTGGTGTCCCTGGGGCCAATCCCTAGGACCAACATGGGTTCAACTCAATGCAAAGCACATGGAGGAAAAGAAATCAGGGTTTTCTAGCTAGAAGAATGAACGTCATTCTTGTCTTGATAATTTCACAATGCACAGACACTGAAATGCCTTACTTCTAGCTCCTCTCAGAAGGTAAGGGGGTCTACACCTAGGAATCGTTTCAAAGGCCAGAGCAATTAGGCAGGAGTACTTGGACTTCCTTTTTCATTTTATTTTATTATTTGGAGTGCCGCCTGAAGAGCAGCCGTAAAGAAAGAATGACAACTGCGAAGCCATTGTTCATTGTCCTGTCATCGTCTCCTGCAAATTCCAAGTCAGCAAAAGCAGCGGCTGTCTCGAGTGACAATTCTCTGATAAATTGAAGCCTTCCAGGTTTCTAAGCACTGACCCGGTTCCAATCATTGATTGTGGAAAATCAATGGAGACTGTGGAACCGGAGATAATATTCTCTACTCTGCACTTACAAACTAGGCTAGCCAGAGTCTTAAATTCAGGCTGTTGTTCATGTAGCCGCTGTTGTTGCTTATGGCTGATCTTGTGGTTGAGTGAGATATAAGAAGCATAGACAGGGAAAAAGGGTGCCCAGCCTCCCTTGAACCTGGGGCCTCGGGAGAGAAGATTGAGGTAACCGCCTCAGCTCTACAGGCTTTCAAAGTTGGCTAGCCAGGGCATCGAGTCCGGACACCTGCCAGCACAGCAGATACTGTATAGGAAATAGGCCAGTGCTGCTGGCGGTGTGCCTTAGGAAGCTGCACCTCAGGGCTAAGCAGGGCGTATTCCATGGATGGGGCGTATGCTCTTCCCATCCCCACTTTTCTCTTCCAGGTTTTTTTTGAGATCCGATTTACTTATCCAAAGGTTACTTGTTCCAGGTGAACGGATGCATGAGTTGACAGGCCTTTGGGGCTGTCTGTTCTCAGTACACACACACACACACACACACACACACACACACACACCACATGGACAGAGCATGAGGCAACTTCAGAGTACTTCAGAGTGCTCCGCTTAGTGTTCTCAGCCGACATGGGTTCTGTTGTCCACCTGGCTTTGTAGTTAGCTGCCGTTGCCACCAAAGGCCATATAGTTATTTCAGCCATCTGGAGCTGATTCTCTCAAAGGCTTCATGGGAACAAGATCGCTTGAGTTTTTGGGCCTTGATAAATCTGTGCCCTTTGTCCTCAGAAACCAATTTTATTTTAATTTTTTGTTTGGCTGGATATAAAGTCCTTGGGGTTGTCTTTCCTGGTGTATCTTAAATGTAGGACCCATCCTCTTTTGGCATAAAACATGGCCTCCAATGCCTGCTGACAATCTGGCTCTCATTCTTGTAAAGTCTTGAGGTCTCTTCCTCAGATTCTGAAGGACGAAACAGTTCCATGCTTGCAAAAGCCACCATGGAGGCCACCCCAGGGCAATAATCTTCTGTATAGTGCTCCTTCAGATACCGTTTCAGTAGTACTTCTTTGATTGCTTTACTTGTATTCTGTTCATGTTTTAATTCATTTTGCCTGACGCCCACAGAAGTATTTCTGCTGTCTCCTTGCTTCGAGCTTTATCTCAAGACTCCCGCTATCCATCTGTCCATCTTGTTTGCTTATTTTCAACACAAGGCATGCTTTTGGTCTTCTTTCTTTCATTCATTTCTTTTCTTAAAATTGTGCTTGAGTATACATAATATATAATTTACCAGTCTGACCCTATTTTTTTTTTTTTTTTGGCCAGTCCTGGGCCTTGGACTCAGGGCCTGAGCACTGTCCCTGGCTCCTTCCCGCTCAAGGCTAGCACTCTGCCACTTGAGCCACAGCGCCGCTTCTGGCCGTTTTCTGTATATGTGGTGTTGGGGAATCGAACCTAGGGCCTCGTGTATCCGAGGCAGGCACTCTTGCCACTAGGCTATATCCCCAGCCCTGACCCTATTTTTTAGTGTAAGCATAGTGCAATCAAACACATTCATAATGCTGTTCAATCATCACCAGAACTTTTTTTTTAATCTTTTAGAACTGGTTAAGTACCAGTCCCCAGTTCCCTTGCACCTTAGTTGCATTTTCTCTGAATTGGAGCATTCTAGGTAGTCTGTGTAAGTGGAATCATCTACAGTGTTTGTCCTTTAGTGACCACCTTATTTCACTTGGCATAATGCATCCATCTTGTAGCGTGGATCATAACTTCCTCCCTTTTCAGGGCCAAGTAATATTTCGTTGCATGCATAGAGGACATTTTGTTACCCATTCAACTGTTGGCAGTCACCTGGGTGGCTTGCATCTTTTGGCTAGTGTGAATAATGCTACAAGTCAATACGGGCTGTCTTCCTCATTTTTTTTTTACTTTTGGGGGGTTTCCTCCTTTGTCTTTAAGGAATTGTTTCTTTTGTTCTCTCTAACTTGAGGTTGAGTCAGTAGATCCGGGAAATATTTTAATCTCATTTTATGAGCATGTGTCAATTGTGCAAAGTGAGGGTATTTCTACACAGGCTCAGTGTACTTTGATATTTCACTCCCTCTATTGCTCCTCATCCTGCCTCCCTCTGTCCTTCGATCGGTTTTCTGTGCTCAGACCTCCCTGTCACCTCCCACCTCCCACTGGGTCTCCTCTCAGAATGGTCCCTCCCCGACTTTGCACTCACATCCTAGTTTTGAAGATCTAGATTCTTCTTGTGAGAGATCATGTGAGGTATTACTTTCTGGTTCCAACTTATTTCATGTCAGATCCACTCCTCCCACTTTCAAAGAGGGTAAGAGTACATACCCTACTGGGATGTTCTAGAAGCAATCTGGAATAAATCCTCCCAGGACTTGATACTAATTCCCGTGTTTGGATACCTGTTGCCTTTCCCATGCTTAGAACATCCTGTGGTGTTTTATTACACCGTGTGCCTTTCATCCTCTTGGAGAGCTGTTGTGGAGCAGTTACTCGCATCTCTGATGCGAATGCTTGACCCAGGTTTCAGGTGTGGAACTGGGGAAGCGATGTGGGGTCTCCTGGGTCAGTGAAAATGCGGAGCTCAATGAAGAGGGGTGGACGGGAGACATGTGTGCAGTGTCCTGAGCACTTGGGGCACCGAGTGGCTAGCTGATTGATGGAGAAATAGATGGATAATGCATTTTCATATTTACTGTGCTATGGATGGCAAGAATTCTGCAAACAGGAGAAATGTAGGCTGCAGGGAGCCAATTCCTGAGTGTATCTGGATTTTTCAGAGTTCCTGAGGTTTGCTTTTGGCTTCTTTCTGTTCCTTTTACCTTACCGGTCAGCCCCAGAGGTCTCTGGGTAGCGCCGTGCAATGAGATGCCATTTCCTGACCTGGTCCTTCCAACGCTGTCCGAATCTGTCCTGTGAGTTGTTCTTTCTGAACTGTCTCTGCTTTGCTTATGTAACAAATATACCCATTCTAGAATGGGGCAAACTGATGGACTCATTTCTTCTCCATCTAGGAACATTCTAATGAGAACTTTCTAGAAAGTCAAGTGACTCAGCTACAGGATGTAGGTTGGTTCTCCCCAGTATGTCATGTTGGGTTTCCCAAAAGGACACAGAAGCCCCAGACTCCAGTTCTTCTCAGGACCTAGCTTTTGGGAAGGAAAGCTCTTCCCCGGTCTTCTCTGGAAGGATCTCCACAGAGCCTGAGGTCTCGCTGGCTTTCCCCCCAAACCCAAATGACAGAGTTAGATTTATGAGAGGAGGAAAACGAAGTCTCACTGAGATTGGGATACTCCTCCACCTCACCCCCACCATAGTTTCTCCGTCACAAGTAGTTCCTGTTTCAATAGTCTCTCCTCCCTCTTTCTCCAGAATGCTACTGTGAGGCCTTGTGCCCCAAACCCTTCCTGGTGGCCCTCTGGTCCCCTTGAGCAGCACAGTTACCATCCCCAGCGATGGATGGGGCGAGCTACTTGGCGATAAGCATCCTCGTGGTGGTGAGGTCCTTAGGCACGGGCCGTATGTACTGTGTGCTCTCCATGGAAACGAAGGCGATCCCTCTCTCCTCTCCAGATACCAGCCCACAGCAGTGGAGCTTTCCCGCTGGCTAAGGGGATGTTGTCTCCTTTCCAGATTTTCACTCGAGTCTGCTTCTCACATCCCCTAAACTTGTGGCAGGACCCCTCTGCTGTCGGCTCTCCCTCCCACTCCCACCCACCCCTTCCTTAGGAACCACGCTGAATCCAGCTTCTTGCTCAGTTTAGCCTGGCCCGGCTCCAGAATTCACATCATTTTATTCTGGAACATGGAAAATTGCCCAAGCGTGTGGGTTTCCAACCCTTCACTTTCTTCCACATTTATCCCTGAGAATTTGCTGAACTTCTGCTAAGCCGGTTGGAAAGGAGAGTTTGAACTGTTAGAATTCAACCCCTAGCACACGCTGAGAGTAGGTGTGTGGGCTCCCGTGTCCGCCCTGTCACTGCCGTGGCGTGAACATGGACGTGTGGGTGGCTGACCTTTTTCAACATGAAGGCACGCTGTCTGGCATACAGATACAAATTGCTTCCTTGACTAAGTTCATTCTGAAATTTGAGACCCTGTGTGTACATAGCCCTTGGTGTGTGTCGGGCACTCAGCAGCTATGAACTGTAATTGCTTGTATAGCTCAGAGGAGAACAGGTGACAGGAAGCCCATGGTCCTCGAGGACTCACACAGCTTCACATCCGCTGGGGGACGAGGAGTCCTCTGAAATTCCAACAAGAGCAGCTCTCCTCTCACCCTGCGGAGGATCGGAGAGCAGGAGCCCTTCCCATCTCCCTAGACTCTCAGAGGGATGGCACAGAGCAGTCTTTAGGGTGCTCTGGTACACCCCGTATATGTGCCTTTCCTGGCATGGGGTTACATCAGACGTGTGTATGTGTGTGTGCGTGCGTGCGTGCACGCATGCATGTGCGTGTGTGTATGGGGGGGTGGATCCTGCAAGCACCAGCCAGGAAAGGAGAACTTGATCCTTCCATGTGCCCGACTTCTCCTGAGACTAGATTATACTTATCAACTTGTTCCTAAAATATTTAAGTACCAAAGCACATGTGGGTGGCAACCCCCAAGCCCAGGAATGCTCTTAAAAGCCGCCATCTGACCACCTGGGCCTGTTGTATGTTTCTGCGCGGCAGCTCTCCTGCTACCCCACCACCCACCATGCTCCCTTCACCCTCTCATCTTAGTTCCCCTCATCCTCCTTCTTCTTCCTCCCGTCCAATCCTGTAACCCAACCAGAGGACAGAATAGAGTCACAACCAACGGAAGACGATAGATCAGCGCCTCTGCTGATGGAGTTTCCCTTCCAGGGCCACTGTTCCACAGCTTCCCCAGCTGGAGGCCTTTTCCTAGTGAGTGGAATTCTTACCCTAAGAAGTTCTCTGATGGCCAAGTCAGAAGCTCTGGGCCAAGGCTGCCACGTCCTATTTTTTCTGCAGGCCGTGTGCTGCACAAAGCTCTCCAAGAAACTGAGAGCGAAATGTAGCTAGTTCTCTGGTGTCTACGCTATGTATCTCTTGGCCCTGGGTCCACTCAGGAGGCTTCCTGACCCGCAGTTAGCCGCTGGAGCTGGAGTGGCTTTTGCTCATTTTCTCCTGGGACGGGAAGTGGGGGAGCTGGGCGTGTGGGAGCCGCACTGTGTCAAGGCTGAGTGGGGACAGCAAGGGGAGGGGGCTGTGTTGTTGTGCAGAACCGCATCTGTGGCTCTCCCTAAGCTGTCGCCGAGAGCCATCATTTGCATATTAAACAAATATTTAAAATTAGTCATGCGGCAAGCAATCAGAAGCTGGCATCACAAACATCACTCCTTCAAAGCCACAGCAGGGTCTGAGCTGCACCTCTAGGGGGGTGCATCTGGATTGGAGCAACCATTAGTTCCTAGGACACGTGAACACTTCAGGTAAGAAATGGATACGGGAGAGCAGGAAGAAGAGAGTAACAGAATGGAGATGGTGCTTGTATCCACAATCACAGAGGCGTTTTTGAGGGCGTGCCTGGCCCCCAGAAGAGCTTACTATTGTGATCCACATCTGCAGCTATTCCTGGGGTAGCAGCCAAACTATTTACAGAATGGCCCATCAAGATGACCGTACCTCCACCCAATCAGCATGGCCATTTTCACCTCTGATTTTCCTCTCTGGTTCCAAATGTATTATTATTCAAGTAATAGCCTATTTATTTATTCAAGAAGGCTGAGAGCATTCCACGTTTATTTAAGCCTTCTGACATCCTCGTCTAGTAGGAAATAGTGTTAGCCTTGGGTTACATATGGGGAAACAGGCAATAAGCCCCAAATCTCACTCACAAGTTGTGGAAACCAACCTAGAACTTGTGTCTCTCTGAGCTCTCAGCAGTGTTGTTTCTCATCTCCAAGGCTGCACCTGGCTCTGAACAAAGAGATACATACTTCCTTTCATTTCAATTCGTGGCAACCTAGGCATGTAGGAAAGACACTAGTTTCTCAGGAAGGATCCATAAAGCTGAATCACCATCTGGGTAGCCAAATATTACCATCTCCCAGACTTTGGTAATACCATAGTTATTTCCTTAATGGAGAAAGCCTGGAAGTGAGTTTCACAGCCTTACGACATTTGAGATAAAGCAAACTTCTGACACCCCATTCCAATAAGAGATAATGCGGTATCATCTACACTGTAGGTAAATAGTCACTGTGGAACAATTTGCTTCATCACAGAAAGGCGATCTCCCCCCACCACCTCTTTCTGTAACGTCTCTATCCCTTTCCATTCTGCCTCAGGTGCTACTGCAAAGAAGGAAGGAACTGGGGATGGCTTGCTATCAACATGTCCATGGCCCAGGGCCGCGTCTACATGTTCTAAGCAGGTCCACCTGCCTCCTCGGCACAAGATCAAGTTCACCAATTGTGGGCCTGCTGTGGAATCTAAGGACATCAAGCTAATTAACCCCTGATTACAGCCAAGTAAGGTCTGTAATAGAGGAGAATTGCCATGGCTGCACTGGGAAGGCAAAGGGGAAACATTTGGAAGGAGGACTGTAGCAAAGCCAGATCAGATCACGAGAAAGAAAGAAACCAGGGCAGAATGCAAACGAAGGCACAAACAGCTCCCCGTGGCTGCCCAGGGACAGACTTCCAAGTTGAGGTCAACCTTGAAAAGAAGTCTGCCAAGCTGGCCGTCCAGGGTAAATTCCCAGCCAGACGACAGCTTCCTGGCAGAAAATGAAGGGGATGCCGTTCTTTTCTGTATGGGAGGGGTGTTTTCCAAGGTGGCTTTGAGGGTGACAGCCCCCGACCCCGCCCCCCCAGGTAAAGCAGTTCTGGCAGTTCTGCTTCCTTTGGTTTGATTTTTACTCGGTTGGAAAAAAAAAAATAAGAATGCCAGCCTCCTTGGCAAGGAAGTTTCTTTCCATTCCTCGGTGCAGAAATGAGCTCAGTACTCTCTTCTCTTTCCACAGCCGTGGCTTGTTAGCAGAGAATGAAGTCACAGGGCTTGCGGGTGCTTAGAAGTAGCCTGAAAAGATTTTTCCACAAGGAACCATCTCAAAGCGTCCAGAGAAACTGCTGTCAGACTAACATGAACTAAGCATTTTTTTTTCAAAGAAAAGAACCACTGTTTCTTATTTTAGAATCAGCAAAGCATTCTCTGATTGAAGATCTGAGTTCAAATCCCAGCTCCGTCCGTCCATGGTGGCTGAGTGAGGCTAGGCAATTCTTCACAGGGGCCTCAGTGATATCAGACGTGAAGAGAGAAGCCCGTTGCTGATCAAGGACGCTCCAGTCCCAAAATTAAGTTTTCCTGAACATGTCATCTGCTCCTGAAATGACTCTGAAGATAATCCAGTCCACAAAGTTCCTAAAGGACAAGGCAGTGTGCAAACCTCCAGCAAAATGGAGACAACAACGATGTAGCAAGCAGGCTGAGAAAGAGGTAGACATCATACAGTCCTATCCACATTGTGAGTCTTTCCTTCTCTACTAGCATTTGAGACAACCACCTACCTGCCCTCAGTTCTTCTGTGACTTTTTTGTGTGTGTGTGTCTGTTGTGGGGCTTGAACTCAGGGCCTGGGTGCTATCCCTGAGCCCTTTCTCTCAAAGCAAGTAGTCTACCCCTTGAGCCACAGTTCTACTTCCAGTTTTCTGGTGGTTAGATTAGAGATAAGAGTCCTATAGACTTACCTGCCTGGGTAGGCTTTGAACCATGATCCTTGGATCTCAGCCTCCTGAGTAACTAGGATTATAGGCATGAGCCACCAGTGCTTTGCTCTTCTGTGATTCTAAAACCAAAGCCCGCACATGCGGGAAAAGATGCCTCTGGGTTCCAGAGAAGAAGGCAGCATTGTTGGCCAGCATGTCCCTGTCCCTCTGTCTCCGCCATTGTCATGGTCATCACTAACAGTGTGATCAAAATAGGATTCCAGGAAATAGACTTCCTCTGCATATTTCAAGATGATGACCTGGGGGGCAGGGGAGCAACCAACAGGAATGCCTCCGAAAAGCTTTCTTTTGGGGAGGGCATGTGCACCTGGCTCTGAAATAAACAGCAGATACTCAGGGACGGTCACGGGATGCTGCTTGTGTTTCTATCGGTTGTCACCTTTGAGACCTTGCCTGTACAAAAGACAGCCTGCATTCGCTGTACGTTTTCCTCCCAGCCTTGTTCCCATCCCAACTATCACTGCTCTCCCAACAGCTTCGGGACCCCTCCGCCCGCCCCCCCCCACCTTTTCTTCCTGTAGCTCAAATTGCTGTTGAAACCTCAGCCATCTGGCTGTTTCTTTGAGTCTCATACTCTGTGTGTGGCTCCCACGTCTCTGAGCATTAATAAACGTGTGTGCCTTCCCTCTCCTGCTAATCTGTCTGTTGTCACTCTACTTCATAAACTAAAGTGATTGAAACTTGCCGAGGGGGTGTTTGGGCCTCTTTGTCATTGAGAAGCCAAGCTTCCACCTGGCTTTCAGCTAGCAACTTCAGAGCTGTCAGAGAAGAGAACACGGAAGCTCAGATCCGCAAAACAAGTGACTTCCTTCAAAACCCAGCACAGAATGGGCATGGATGCATTGGATATGTCACCCGGGCAACACCATGCTGATCACACAGGAGAGCCTGACTACTCCTGCCTGGTTTTTTGTTTGTTTGTTTGTTTTACTCTGGCTACATGCTAGAAATATACCCAGGATCTTTTAAATGTCCAGGCCTCCTCTCCCCCTTGGGATCTGGATTCAAGTGGCAGGGGAAGAGGCCCAAGTATCTGGGTCAGTACAGCTTCTAAATGAGTCCAGCATGCAGATTGGGTTTTGAGCCACTGCTCTGCTGTCATCTCTTTTATATTTAGTTTGCTTTTGAAAGTGCAAAATATTGACACTTATATATTGCTTCCCGACTCTGATGACCAGGGACCACCATCTAGATTGTTTACTGTGTATTATTCAAGAGTTTTCAGTGAGTTTCACTTGGCCATCTTCACTTACAGGTGCACCATATTTCTGTATTATTTGACCCTAGACATTGTCCCCACTTCATTCTCCCAAATGGTCACATAATAAAAACACTTAGCACATATATGCTGGTATGCATATATGTGTGAATATGCAATGTATCCACAATCCATGTGTGTTTATCGGTTAGATCTAGTAACCACTTTTTTTCATTTTGATAAATATTATTTTATATGATCTAATGCACATAAGCATTTCCCCTCTATGTTCCTCCCCTGAGGATATCCTCCTTTGCTCTCACTGTGTGTGCATGTCTAGAGTCCTGCATAGTTTATCATGTTCTGGGGTATTTTATATGACAGATGCCATGCACTGTTTGTCTCTCTGATCTTGGCTTACTCACTTAACATGATTTGCTCTAGTTCCATCCATTTCCCTGCAAATGACATCACAGCATTCTTTCTCATGACTGTGTAAAGTTCCATCGTGTACCCGAGTTTTGGATCCACTCATCTATTGTGGGGCATCTGGGCTGTTTCTATAACTTGGCTATTGTGACCAGTGCAGCAGTGAACGTGGGTGCACACGTGTCTTTATGGTATCCTGGCTTGTCATGGTCTGGGTAGATGCCCAAGAGTGACATGGCTGGATCATAGAGAAGATTAATTCTTTGAAGGAGTAACCACTTTTGAGAGAAAACATGAGACCTGTGTCCTTCTGGACTTGACTTCTACTCTACTTGACATGATGATCTCCATCCCACCCATTCTCCTGCAAGCAACATTCCATTCTTCCTCCTCGTGGCTGAATGGTACTCTGCTTTGTATAGGTAGTGTGTTTTCTTGACTGTGCATCAGTTGCAGGCCATCTGGGAAGTTTCTGGAGCTGGCTGAGTGTGACTGGTGCTGCAATGAGCTGGTGCCTCTAGTGTGTCTCGCCCTCCGCTTCTCCAGTCTACGTGGCTACACTTCCAGTCTTTCAAGCTCTACACTCGAAGGTGGGGATGTGTACCACCGGGGTGGGGGCCTCTCCCCTTGTCTTGCTGGGAAGGGCCTCCTGGGCAGCTCAGCTGGATTCCTTCTAACAAGGAGAAAAAAAGATCTAACTCCTTTTGTGCAGTGAGGTGTCCTGATTGGAATAAACTCTTAATGTTTCTCTCTCTAACAAGGAAAACTTGGGCTTCTCTCTAATTTGCCTAGACCAGAGGGGCTTTTGGTAGTCAGACTTCATTTCAGATAGGAAAAAAAGAAACAAGTTAAAAAATGATTACAAACCTGCCTCACGGGGTGCGCCATGCTTTTCGTGTTTGCAAGAGGGAGTAAGGGGCGCTCCAAGTGTCCAATTTAACACCTGAAAGTTCCCAGGGGGTGATGATGCCACAGAAGGAAGACATAGTGAGGATTGTAAGGAAAGATTTAATAATAAAAAATGTAAATGAAAAGGCTATAAAATTCAAATGAGTCTCATTCCCCAGGTTTTAACAAGTTCTTTGCTCAGACCTTGTTAATAGCTTTAAAAAACTACTTTTATTGTAGCTTCTATTTTTTTTCTGTTGATATAATTAGAGCTTAATTAATTCCTCCCTAAAGGAGAAGAAGAGGACAAAATGGCACTTGATCTGAGACGCATACAGCGGGCGCAGTAATTAGGATCAGAAGTTCCCTGTGCCTTACCTCCTTTTCTCATGCGGCTTCTAGAAGGCAGACAGTTCTTCACAGGGATTCTCTGCCTTTCGTTTTGCCCTGGATTACAGAATTGGAAGGACTGGGACATACACCAGAGCCAAGGAACTTTATTAAGGCAGAGATCGCACAATTGGGGGAAAAAAAATAAGGGAAAAGAAAGAAACCCTATCTGCAAGAACTTACACGGTAATTCTCTGGTGGTAATAAGAGTTAGTTAAAATTTGAGGTTTAGAATATCCTTCAAAGTATCAGAAGCACAGCTCCTATAGGCTACCAGGAGTAGCTTAATAACTTTGACAGGGGTAGACTCAGCTTAATAACCTAGCCAATCAGTCTCAGTGGGAGCACAGGAGCTGTGTGTCTTAAAAGCTCTCTGGGCCTTAGTTTCTTCATGTCAAATGAGAACGCCAATGGAGCCTTTTTAAAAAAAAAATGCTGGTTGTCAGGAGTCATGGTGACACATAACCAACAATGTAAAGTGCAGTCCATTGCGGATTGCTAGTATGATTTCATGTATGTCTGGTTTCAAGATGTAGTTCAGTGGAATTGCTTGTGAGCAGTTCCCAAAGTTGAGATTAATTACTACAGCAGAACATAACTGAAGAGTGGGGCTTAAGTGGCAGGCTGCATGCTTTCAATCACAAGGTCTATGGAGTTCAAACCCCAATACCATTAACACACACACACACACACATGCGCATGCACACAAAACATTAAATCTTAGAATCATACAGAAAAATAAATCACTTTACCTAGTGACTAACAAAGATAAGCAGACAGGAAAGAGTCAGTGAGCTTGAATGTAGGTTAAGTGAGATTATTTAATCTGAGGAATGGAAAGAGGAAAAGGGCATTTAAAAGGAAAGAGAGTGCAGGATTTTGTCAACTGTAACAATATACACATAACAGTAGTCCTATAAGTAGAGGAGAAGAGAAGAGAGGAGAAGGAGAGACATCAGGAATGGGAAAAGTAGAAGCAGAAGGCATGTTGAAAGAAATAATGTCTTTGGCTTACTAGATTTGATGCAAAATACCCATTTAGGAAGTTTAAGGAACTCCAAGAAGGTTAAATCTGAAGGAATATGTGGATAAAATATCACCAAACTCTAGGACAAAGCCCATCTCAACAGAGCAAGTAAACAGTAGCATATCACAAACAAGGGATGCTCACTAAGCCTGAGTTTCCTTCCCACCAAATCCATATAGTCCAGTATGCAGTGGGATGGCATAACTAAATATGTAAGAACAAAAATACTGTGAGCCAAGAAATGTACATCCTGAAAAACAGTCCTCCAGAATGACCACATCCTCAGAGCAATGAAGGCAGAGTTCCCAGTCACAGACCTGCTCTGCAAGAGCTGCTAAGGGGGAGTCCTTCCAGCTGAGGCAAAACAGCTGGTCGAGCAATAACTCAAATCCACATGAAGAAATAAGGAATACAGTGACTGTATTGGAAAATTAAAAAAGATACCATAATTTTGGTTCTTATCCATCCTTCCTTTCTCCTTCTCTTTCCCTTTTTCCCTCCCTCCCTCCCTCCCTTCCTCCCTGCCTCCCTTCCTCCCTTCCTCCTTTCCTCCTTTCCTCCCTTCCCCCCTTCCTCCCTTCCTCTCTTCCTCCCTTCCTTCCTGCAATCAAACCCTGAGTCTTGTGTCAATCTAGAACCATGTTTCTACCTACTGATATTAATTTTAACATCTTCTGGAACATCATTAATTACTACCTCCTCAACATGATTTAAGGATTTAATTCAATCCTTACTTCAATCACAGCAGGAGTTTTTCAGAAATTCTAAAATCAAGCTGATTTTAGAACAACATCTCAATGAGAACAAAGTTGGACTCATACTTCTTGGCTTTAAAATTGACTTCAAAGCTATACTAAGCAAGATAGGGTAATAGCAGCATAACACAAGAAAACACATTCATTCAGGCACACACACACACACACACACACACACACACACACACAAAACAGAACTGAAAGTTCTAAACCTTAAATTTATGTTCAGGGGCTGGGAATATGGCCTAGTGGCAAGAGTGCTTGCTTGCCTCGTATACATGAGGCCCTGGGTTCGATTCCTCAGCACCACATATAGAGAAAATGGCCAGAAGTGGCGCTGTGGCTCAAGTTGCAGAGTGCTAGCCTTGAGCAAAAAAGAAGCCAGGGACAGTGCTCAGGCCCTGAGTTCACGGCCTAGAACTGGCAAAAAAAAAAAAAAATTATGTTCAATTAATTTTTATAAAGGTGCGAGGATAATTTAAAACAGAAAAATATTTTTTTCTCAATCAGCAATGATACAATTTGATATTCAAAGGTGAAAGAATGAAACTGAACTCCAGTCTCACACTAAATATAAAGATTAACTATAAATATTATCACCTCTATAGATTTAAGAGTTAAAACTATAAGACTCCTAGAAAAAATAATAGGACTATACGTTAGAATCTTGTGCTAGGAAAAATATTTTTAGGTATGACACTAAAATAAAGTGAAAAAAGAAAAGTGGACAAATTGAATTCCTTCAAAATTAAAAACATTTATGCTTTGAAGAGCATCATCACAAAAGTTAAAAGACAACTCACTGAATTGGAGATGATGTTTGCAAATCATTCATAATACAGTGAGCTTGTCTCCAGAACAAAGAACTCTTATAACTTAACAATAATTTTTAAAGCCCTTCAATTTAAAAACAGGGAAAGGAACAAACTGGAAAAAAGTATTTGAATAAGCATTTCTCCAAGGAAATAATTATAGCCAATAGCATATTAAAAGATCCTAAGTATCGTTTGTCATCAAGGAAATGGAAATAAACACCATAATGAGAGGCCACTTTATATCTGTTATGATGACAATGACCAAGAAGATAGATAATAACGAATGTTGTAAAGGATGTGGAGAAATTAGAACTTTAGTGAATTCCTGACGGGACTGTAAACTGTGTGGCCATTTTGGGAAAGACTTGGAAATATGAGACATAGCTGACATGGGATTGCAGTTCTACTCCTACGTATCTATCCAAGAGATTTTCTATTAGCTGAGATGTGACAGGCACCTGGGTGGCTATTATCTGTTGAATGGGAAAGTAAAGTGTGATGTTTTTGTACAACAGCATATTATTTAGCTGTAGACAGGCATGAAGCTCATCAAGATAAGGTGGACAGCAGATGAGCCGTGAGAACATTACAGTTGTCAGAGACACCAGTCACCACTTGCAGGGAGGGTCTAGGATAAGCAAATCCATAGGGCCAGGGGATGGAGAGGTGGTGGAGTCTGCTCTGGAGGAGGAAAAGAGGAGGCTGTGAAGGCATAAGATGAAATTTCTTTTTGTGATCATGAAAACGTTCTGGAATTAGAAAGCAATGATGGTTGAGCAACTCCAAATTGCCTCAAACTTGCTGATTGTACTCTTCTAGAGGCAGAATTTAATGGTTTGTGAGTTATATCTCAATAAATCTGTGGCTTTTAATAAAAATGAAATCATAAACAATACTAGGTTCGTTAACAAAAGGAAGAAACAGAAGAAAAAAGAAACAAAGAAAAACGTGGCTAATAAAAACAAATAAAAGGTGATAGGAATCTATGTTGACAATCACATTAAATTTAAATGATCTAAACATCCCTCTGAAAGCCTACATTGTCAGTTTCGATTTTTAAAGGAGCAAGATCTAGCTATGTGTTGTCTTCAGGAATTGTACTCCCCCCTTCCCCGTTTTTGCTATGTTGAGTTTCCAGGATGTCCTGCAGGTTAGAAAAGTACAAAAGCACTCTACCCTGAAACCAGGACCCTCCGTGCAGTAACCTCTTCAAATAGAAGTGCAGAATTGCACTAAACACAAAAGGAGAGAAGGTAGGATAGCATGTTGTTACTATTTCTTTACAAAAAGGTGGAATGGAAATGTTAATATCCAAGGAAGTAGATTTCAGGGCCCAGGATGAAGATTACTTTGTAACAAAAAGAGCTAGTTGCTCCTGAGGTCTTACAGGCACAGGGAGGGGCACAGGGAGGGGCTGTGAAAATGTATGTAGCAAACCAGACATCCCTGGCTCACGCCTGTCATCCTAGCTAGTCTGGAGGCTGAGGTCTGAATATCATGGTTTGAAGTCAGCCTGGGTAGAAAAGTCCTTGAGACTCTTACCTCCAGTTAAGCAGCAAAATGCCACAAGGGGAGGGGGGGCTTCAGCAGTAGAGTGCCAGCCTTGAGTGACAAAGTTAGAATGCAAGGCCCTGAGTTCAGGCCCCAGTACTGGCACACACAAAAAAAAACCAAACTAATGTATCAACAATAACAATTACAATAATGAAAATATGAAGCAAAGATTAACAGAAATGCAAAGAGAAACAAGGAATTCTATGGTGATAGACATATCAAATTCCTCTCTCAGCAACTAATAGGAATAGAAAAGCAAGGATTAGAAGACTCAACATTGCAAAGCAGTATCGCGGAATTACCATTTCTAGTACATTCTACTGAACATCCCGCAGCACACATTCTCCTCAGTGGGTTTTGAATTTATACACAGAATATTTACCAAAAAGCATTCTGATTCAAAAATACAGGTCCAATACAGGTAAAAGGATTCTAGCCATATAATGATGCTAAATTAGAACTTAATAACAGAAAACTCCAAATATCTTGGAGTGAGGGGTTCCATAAAACTCCTGAAACATGAAATTATATTTCTAAATAAAGGGAGCTAAAGCAGTCCAGAGGGAAATAGAAGGCATTTTAAATTTTTTCTCCTGAATAAAAATAAAAGTCCATCCTAGTAGTAGTAGCTGGGAATGCTACTGAAACAGTACACAGGGAGAAATATGTAGTATAAACACGAACACAAGGAAACTATAAAGCCTCAAATCTATGACCACAGGTTCCACATTAGGAAAATAGAAAATGAAGAGCAAATTGAACTCAAAAGTAAGCCAAGGAATGCTTACACCAGATGGCAGAGTAAAAGCAAATGAAATAGAAAACAGAACGAATCGATAGAATGAAAAGCTTGTTCTTTAAGAAGATTAATACAATTGATAAACATCTAGCCAGAATGATTAGGACCAAGAAAATACCAGTATTGGCCATGAGAAAGGTGACGTCATTACGAACTCTGCAGATGTTTAAACAAACAGCAGGGTGGATATGAAGAGCCACTTTCATGTCTATGAATTTGGTGGCAACTGAAATTCACAAATGCTTTGAGAGGTTCAGTGTGGAAGCTCACTCTGACTCAATGAGATCGCCTACATCGTGCCTCCGTGAAAGGAAAGGAAGTTCTGCCTTGAAAATTTACAACAAAGAACACTTTCGCTGGTGAATTCAACACCTCTCAGAAATAATAGCAGCTCTGCGCTCGCAGACTCTTCTAGAACATTGAAGAGGAAGAAACAGTTGGCTATTCACAGTATGCGTGTCATCTGATACCACAATTGCTGGTGGACATGCTAAGACAGAGAAACAGTGGAGAACTCCAAGACCCATGCGCCCAAATGGTGGATCCAATCTAAAAAACGCCCTACAGGACAATGTGTGCTCACCAGCCTTCTGTGACACAATACCAGCGGAAACCAAAGAGGAAAGGTTCATCTTGGCTCAGAGACTTGGAGGTCATTGCTTCTAATCACATTTCTGGTGTGAGGTGAGGCAGAGCAAACATGGCAGAAGGGTATAGCAGAGGAAAGTTGCTTGCCTTGTGGCAGCCAGAGAACAGGGAAGGTAAGGGAGAAATTGAGAAAGATAAGGACAGAAAGAAGAGAGAAGAGAGACACGACAGACCCTCCAAAGACCCTCAGTGACTGGACTGGACCTCTCAAAGCCTGTGGAGCTATGAGTTCAATGAAGTTATCATCCCTAGATGGAATGATTTCCACCATGGTCCAATCATGTCTATGTGTCAGCACCACTTGAGGCCAACCCTTCAACACAAGAAGAGTCTTGGGAACATTTGATATCCAAACTGTAACACCAAGGAATCATTTAGCCAGCCAACAACTCTCAACTCTCCACTTTGTTGGCTGTGTGATCTGGGGCTGGTAACTTTGTCTCTCTAATCCTCTGTTTCCTCCTCTATGCAAACAAGGCAAAAAACTGCAGCTAAGAGGTTGGGTTTGGAGTGGAGATTATATTAGATGATATATTCATGGCTTCCTTAAACAGTGCCTGGAAGTAATAGGCAGTTCAATAACTATTAACTGTAACACGATAATATTCCTGTTAAGATAAAGAAGCCGTATGCTTTTTGTGGTGTGGATAAATGTCTGCAGCCTGTAGTTGTTTTTTGATCAATGAAGCAATTGAAAAATTATTTTTTTCCTCCCATGTTAAGGAAGAATTAGCATTCTCTTTGAGTATGTATATGACTTAAACAGAAAGCAATAATCTTTTCTTTTTCCTTTTTTAAAATTTTTTGTCTTCTATCTTGGGAAGAAGTGAGATTTTTTTTTCTCTCATGCTTCATACACGATCCTTTGGTCATTTATTTCTTTTCTGGACAAGGCCTGATTTCCCCAGACAGCAGTCACTCAGTCTAAGCTGAGACAGCGTCTGAAGAAATCTCCCTCACTGAGTCCACAGTTTTACCCTGGCCCTTATGGATTGGCAGTGTTACTGAGCAAATAAATCTCTTTGGAGTCTCTTGGAATGTTCCCACAGCTTCAACAAAAGCCTTGCCTCTCCTAGCACCCAGAAGATAAGAAAAAGCAATGGCTCCCCAGTGCTTATCTATGTTGATTATGCTTCATGCTCACATTAACTAAGGCCCTGAAGAGCAAAATATAGCAAAGCAGGTGTAGTGTCCACCATTCTGGGAAGCCAGGATCAGATTTCAGAGGTCAGTGAGAGGCAGCTCCTCCCTCCCCTCCAGTCCATAGAAAGGCTGTCCTGCTTATTTTATTTTATTTTGCTGGCCCTGGGGCTTGAACTCTAGGCTTGGGCGCTGTCCCTGAGCCTCTTTGTGCTCAAGGCTAGTGCTCTACCACTTGAGCCGCAGCACCACTTCTGGCTTTTTCTGAGTAGTTTATTGGAAATAAGAGTCTCACAGACTTTCCTGCCTGGGCTGGCTATGAATCACGATCCTCAGATCTCAGCCTCCAGAGTACCTAGGATAACAGGTACAAGCCACCAATACCCAGCTGTCCTGCTTATTCTCACAGTGTAGATTGGCAGCAGGACTGAGGAAGAAGATGTGTTTGGAGGACAGCTGAGGCCGGAGCAAGCAGGCAGCCTGCGTTCCCTGTGTGAAAGCACAGAAGGCCAGCAGGCTCAGTGATTAACGAGTTGGACGTCCAGCTTCAGGCTTAGCTTGATCATGTGGCCGGTGATTCAATCATGCCTATTAATGAAAGTTCAACAACGCTCTGGGCAGCGAGGCTCAGAGAACGTCCTTCTGGCTGAGTATTTGACCCCATAGGGAGGGCATAAACACTCACAGGAGGAGGGGGGTGCTCACAAGTCTTTCTCTCTATAGTTCGATTCATCTTGGCCTATTTGTTCCCTCTTTAATAAAGCAGTAGTCATCTGCCATTGGCTTTCCCTATCTGGGGTTCTGATCTATGGATTTAACTAACTGCAGGTTAAAGGTGTTTTGTATTTGTTTTTTTAAATCAAATCTATACTGAAGACATGGGGGCTCTCTCCTTGTCACCAGTCTCTGGATAATGACGCGTCCCCCCCCCCACTTCCATAGCATTTACATGACGTTCCGTGTGGCAGGTGACCTGGGGATGGCATGAGAGGTGTGGAGGAGAGTGTGTGAGGGTTCCACGGCAGACACCTCACCGCTTGACACTTGAACATCCTGGGATTTGGGTATCTAGTGGGGGATCTGGGAATGAATCCCACACAAACACTACAGGATGGATTCAGCTGTGTCCTGAGTTCCAGAGGTCATCCTAGAAAATTCCTGAACCTTCAGGGGCTTATAGGAAAACCCAGATGTATAGCTAAGTTGTCTAGGCAGCCACGGGAGGCAGGGGAGGGGAGAGACACTGCAGCCAGAATCAGAAGGACACAGGGTGGGGGAGGGGGCAAACAGTCTTGTGCCCACGACCCTTGTGCAGCCAGTCAGCTTTGGAGCTGCGTGCCATGGCTGGGTGTCACCTGGGTGTCAGGAGAAGGAGTTGCCAGGCTAGTCCTGGTTGTGTGGCCTTGGGGGAGATATACCGAGTTCTTGGAGAATGACTTCCGTGGTTGAGTGGGGTTGTAACTTTGAGGAACAAAAGTCACCCCAACACATGCATGTGCACACACACACACACACACACACACACACACACACACACGTGAAGCCCTGGGTCTCTTTCAGGCCTGTCTTCTCCTTATGCTTGAAAATACTTTGTGAGACCCAGGCCTCTCTCAGTGCCCAGAAAGCCACAGGCCCAGGTCACTTATGACCCTGACTGCTCTCCAGGAGATCTGAATTCCCCATGCTTCTTCAGGACCCCTTCTTTCCCTCATCACCTGCAGATGACAAAGCTGGGTTGAACGCGTGCCCTCTGTCCTACCCACCTCTGGAACCCAGAACCCCCAGGTCAAATGTGTGCAGCGACAGAGCCCAGCCCTCCATGATCAGACATCCAGCAAGCTGGGGCTCCTCCCCTCCCCCACACGAGGCAGCAGGAGGCGGCGTCCCTATCTCTGGTAATATCAGGTTTATAAGCACAGTTTCTCACTTTTATTCATTTGAGAATTGAATTAGCCTTCCCATTTGCCTCCACAGCTTCAAAGAACCTCTCCCAGCCATCATTTACCACGCTATTACAGCGAGGAGCATCTTGTCGGTACATCTGATAATTTGATTCTGAGTGATGTTTGTGTTGTTGCTAAGCATTCCAGCCAGCCACAATAACATTCCGAATGTGTGGCGGGGCCTCTCACTCCCCCCTCCAAGCGGATCTCCACAAAGGGATGGAGCACTGGTAATGAAGAGACTAGATTACTTTTGCAGTTATTATGTTTCAATAGGGAGAACCGGATTCAATTTAGAGATACTCGCCATTCCGGCCAAAGTCACAGCTTCCATTTCTCACATGAAACTAGGTGAGATCTGATGTTGAAGCAAAGCAGGAAACTCCCAAACCCCAGAATGGAGACTGAGTCCGAGCTGTGATCCTGCTGTTGCACTCTGTGGACACGAGGGTAAAAACACAGAGGTCAGATTCCCCCCGAAGATGGGCACGCCTAACGGGGCTACTGGGGCAAGTTACATATGCTTTCGTTTCTTATGGAAAATGGAGATGGTGATGATGGTGGTAGTGGTGTCTGCAGGAAGGAATGACTCACTTAGATAGGGATTATTGATTGCCATTGGCACTAATGAAGTTAGAAAATGGGTCTTTCTTGGTTTGGGGTGCAGTCTTGTGATTTTAGGGTACTCAGCAGACTCTCTGGCTCTGTCCATTAGAAGCCAACAGCAGATCCTCTCTAATTTTGGTCCCAACATTATCAGATATAACCTGGAGGGAAATGCTAGCTCTGAGTCACAGCCACTGTTTAAGGCAATATTGTCAAAGTTTTTTTTTTTTATTATTATTAGTGCTGGGAATTTGAGCTCAGGGCCCATGATGGCTATGCTGGCGCAGTACTGCAGAGCCATGCCCGTAGCCCTGGGTTTCACGGGTTACTTTGTGAATAGGGTCTTGCTTCCCCAGTGGACCTCCATCTGTCTACTTTGGGGCTTCTGTTATTTACTGGGGAGTGTAGGCACAAATGCCACAGTGTCCCTTTCCAGGAGAAAGAATCTCAAGGATTTTCTAACCCAGTAATCCTGACCTTGTGAGCCTCTGGCCTCAGCCTCCCTCATAGCTGGGGCTGGCAGGGGCACGCCGACGTGCCCAGCTATGAAGACAGGAGTCTCGTGAACGTTTGCGCCCTGATTGGCCTGGAACTGCACTCCTCCTGGATTCTCAGCCTCCCAGTGTGTGCGAGCCACTGGTGCCCGGCCACATTTTCAAAACTGGTGTCTGATTCACCGTAAGGGCCCTGTCACTGGTGACTGTTAGGAAAGGAAAACAATAGAAATGTCCGAGCTGCCCGAGCCTCTTTCAGTGACTTTGGGGACCACTGAGATGTGGTGGGTTCTGGTGGTTTGCACACGAACTGACAGTGGCGTGAGGGTTCTGTTCTTTGGAGTCCCAATGCGGAAGCCAGTGCGGCCACTATTTGTCAGCGAGCGGAACAGGATATTTCCGTGGGTGATGATGGTTGAGTGATGCGACACCTTTGATCCATACATCCATTTGTTCGTAAGTAGTTTCTATCTGCACATCAGATCCTAGGCATTGGAACGTAAGTTAGTTCAGAGGGAACAAAGGGGAAAAGGTTATTAGAACACAGAACCGTGACAGCCAAGAGTTGGCTTGATCCAACAGAACCTGGGACATCAAGGCAAGAATCCTTGATACAGTCTCGTTTTGGAGAATTTAGGAAGTTAGGATTTTAGGATTTCCCTCCCAAAACTTGTTGCCCCCCCCCCCCCACAAAAGTGGTGTTTTTTTTCTTTTAAACTTTTTATTCTTGCTTCATTTTTTTCAGAGGAGAAAGCTCAAGGACAAAGAGAGAGGTGGGCATAGGGCTTGGTGTGGTGGCCCATGCTTGCAATCCCAGACACTCAGGAGCCCGAGGTAAGAGGATCAAGGTCCAACACCAGCCTGGGCAAAGTGACATGAGCCCCTATCTGAAGAACAAGCTAAATGCAAAAGAACTGAGGGTGACATTCAAGTGATAGAGTGACTACCTAGTTAGTGAGAGACCCTGAGTTCAAATCTAGGGAGAGAGAGAGAGAGAGAGAGAGAGAGAGAGAGAGAGAGAGAGAGAGGAAGAAAGAGAAAGAGATACCTTTGTTCAACAAGGAAAATCAAGTGGTTTCTCAATGCCTAGCATACCTTCTTACCCTACAGGGAGTGTGTGTGTGTGTGTGTGTGTGTGTGTGTATGTGTGTGTGTGTGTGTGTGTGTGTGTGTGTGTTGTCCACAGCTGGGTGTTTCACAGAAAGCCTCCTTTCCGCAGGGGCAGTCGCAGCATGAATGGGTCTGGCCACCAGGGGCTGTCGAAGAGACTGAGAACCTCTCCAGCTCGGACAGTGATGGAAGAGGACGAGCAAGCGCCCCGTGCTCTGGATAGTGTACACCAGTGGGGAGGGGAGCATCCCTCTACACAGAACCCAGCAAATGATGGGTGCCCTTCAGGTTGTGTTTGAATGAATGAATCAGTGAGGAGGAAATGGAGAGAGACAGAAGAGAGGTAGCCTGAGGTTTGGAAATTACTCCCCCATCTATAACTTGTTCAGCTTCCTTTTGACAGACCATTTGAGAGGCCCCCACATCTCTAGTCAGAGCTAATTGGCCCATGATTGGCCATCTGATCCAGGGTGGATCATGATGCCCCACGTAGTGCTGGATGGAAGCAGCTGATTGGCCCAGGGATGGACATGTGACCTGAGCTAAGCCACTGAGTCCCTTTGGTGGGAACTTTGAACTCATTACTGTGACCGTGAACTCATTATCCCTCTGAGCTCTGGCTTTATAGCTAGAAAACACAGGAGATACTGGGGTCAGGTGTTTGCTGTGTAGCCCAAAAGCCAAAGCCCGTGTTAATGAAAGAATAGAATAAGAAAACAAGCAGATAATTGCTGCAGAAATAGGAAAAGAATCCCAATTCTAGGTTTCATAGTTCCTAAGGCCCAGCTGTATTCCTGCATTCTTTTCTTTCCTTTTTCTTTCTGGTGTGTGTGTGAGTATGTATGTGCGCTTGCATGTGCCTGTCCTAAGGCTTGAACTCAGGGCCTGGGCATTGTTCTTGAGTTTTTGTGCTCTACCACTTTAGCTACAGCTCCACTTCTGGCTTTTTGGTGGTTAAGTGGAGATAAGAGTTTCGTAAACCTTCCTACCCAGGCTGGCTTAAAAACCACAATCCTTAGATCTCAGCCTCCTGAGTAGCTAGGATCAGAGGTGTGAGCCACCAGTGCCCAGCTTTGTACCTCTCATTTCCATTTTCCCTAAAGCTATTTTGAGTTGCATCTCTGTCACTTTTATCTGAAGAGTTCTGGATAGACACACAGGCCAGGTATCAAGATAAGTTGAATTCCTTGCTGCGATTTGTCACTTATATGAATGGTATCGGGCGGGCACGTGTCATCATAGTGTAAATCATAAGCACAAAACTGCGCTTTGTAATTCAGTAACGCTCTGCTTTGAACGTGTTCGATGTACCATCATAAGAGTAATAGATCAGAGGTGACTGCGTAACAAAGATGCCAATATCACAGAGCCGAAGATGGAGAACGCCCTGGGACAAGGAGAGTGCAGTATTGACCTGCTTTAACTGTTCCGGCTCTGCTGTTATTCAAATACTTCTATTGCCTGGAGCTTGGATCTTTTTTTTTCTTCTTCTATCCCCTGAACATTGGTCTGAAGCTCTTAAGAAAATAGAAGAGCCTTTTAACAAAGCCTTCCCTTTGTGTGCCATTTAAACTCCACATCACATGGTAGAATTGCCTGTTTATGACACAGTCGTTTGTAGTAGCAAATAGCTTCAGAGGGCGAGTCATCTACAGAGATTAGATGCCTGCTAGGAAGAGGAAAAGAGCAGCATTCCTTGTTTTCTGCCAACCAGTTTTCTAGGTAGCATCAGATGATAGCTATCATTTGATTCTTAGAAATGCATTGATTAAGGCTGGCACCAGTGGCTCAAGCTTGTAATCCTTGCTACTCGGGAGGCTGAGATCTGAGGATTGTGGTTCAAAGCCAGCCCTGGCAATAAAGTCCCCACGAGACTCTTATCTCCAATGAACCACTCAAAAGCCAGAAGTGGTTTTGTGGCTCAAAGTAGTAGAGTGCTAGCCTTGCGCAGAATTGCTCAGGGACAGGACAGCACCCAGGCGTTGAGTTCAAGACCCACGATGGACAAAAAACAACAACAACAAAGTGCATTGATTGGTACCCACAGTTTGTAAATGTCAAGGGTACCCCCCTCCCCAGCTGGTCAGATATAGGGAAGGGACTGGAGGCCAGATTGTTCTGACTCTACAATTCACTTTCTTCGATGCATTTCCTGAGGCATGCTTGGGACAATTTCTGGACTTCCTAAAGTTAAAGAGAGTTCTGTTTCATCTAGATAAGCTTTTTTGTTTTTTAAACAGCAATAGTATTTTGACATCAGGGCCCTGAACTTGCTAGGCAGGTTCTATACTACTTGTACCACACCTTATTATTATTATTTATTATTGTTATTATAAAGGTGATGTATAGAGGGGTTAGAGTTACATAAGTCAGGTAACGAGTACATTTCTTTTTGGACAGTGTACCCCTTCCCTTACTCTCTTCCAGTTTTTTCCTCCCATCCCCACCCTCAAGTTGTGCCGTTCCTTTTCAGCATCGTGTCCAGTGAGCGCCACTGCTGCATTTGCTCACCCTTCGTCCCTCCATTTCTGTGTCACCTCCCCCCTCACCCCATCCTCCCAAAGACAGATAAACAAACAAGAAAACAAAAGCAACAGCAAAGAAAAAAATCTCTCGTTTCCATTCCCTGGAGTTCACGTTGCACCTTTGTGTTACCATCTTTTCTTTATCCGTAGTTATTATTCAGCTAGGGTCTCGTGCTTCTGCTCGGGGCTGACTGCAGACTGTGCTCTTCCTAGCCACGCCTCCCTTGCAGTTGGGACTATAGATACTTACTGCTACACCCAGCTTGTTGATCGGGGTCTGCTTTTGCCCAGGGTGGTCTCAAGTTTTGATCCTCCCAATCTCTGTCTCTTAGATAGCTGGAGATGTAACATCTTGTCCAGACCAGCGTAAACACCTGCATAAACACCTGCAGGCAAGGCGTGATCCAGGCACTGTGCTCAGGACCCACAATGCCGTAGAGACCCTTCACCCTCGTTCCATTGTGCAGATATTTTCCTAAGCAGGGGAAAATGCTTAAATATTTTTGGTCCCACAACTTCAGTCCTCAGCTTCTCCTCCTTGTTATAACCAACATCTCATTTCTCTCCCTCTCTAGGGGGCTCAGAGCCTGGGAAGGTTTTTGCAAATGCCTCTCTTTACCCATGTTTCTGTTTTGCACCCCTTAAGGGGAGAAAACAAACAAAAGGAGACATATTCAGAAGGCACGGCTACTTTGATTAAAACCTTAACGTTCTATATCTGGTTCTGAACAGAGTTTACAGAGCCCTCCAGGGCCATCGGGGCCTTGTCCTGCCTCATCCCATCCACCTTCGTTCTGCTCAACTGTCATCCTGCCCCAATCCAGTTGCCTCTCCCTCCTCTCCAGCTCCCTCTCCCCCGCCCCCATGTGTTTTCAGGCAACTCCTTCTTCCCTGAGGCCCTAGCTGCAAAGTGTTTTCTGTACCACCATCCCAGGTGAGGCACCTGTAGGAACCCTGGACCTGCTGCGACACCATGCAACCAACAGTTTCTAGATGCCCATCTTCCTCCCGGAACTGCTGAGCCATGAGAGGGAAGCTGTCATCTTTCCCAAAGGCAGGCCCCGCCACCTGCACTCCACCTGGCTGCTCTCCCTGGGTGGGGGTGGGGGGAGGTTGTCTTTGATGTCTAGCTGCTCCATTTCTCATCCCTCCATCCTCTACGTTCTGCAATGCCACCTGTCCTCAGGGCTCTCCGCCTCTCTGTTTCTTCCCTGCTGGATGGTTAGCGCACTCAGCCGCTGAAAGCACTGCTTTGAACTTGAAGCACCCTGGTTCTGCAGCGTCACGGACTTGGTGAGGCCCCTCCGGCCCCAGCAGAGCCACATCTAGACCTCTTCTATTGTGGTTCCAGCGCCGGCTCCCGGCTCCTGGCTCACTCTGCCACCCCTCCTTCTCCATCCTTCCGTGACTCCCAGGAGGCAGCGAGGGGACCAATTTGATGAGTCAACTCTTCGCCTCTGACTGCTTGAGAACACTGTGCATCCAGTAGCAATCCTCTTGCTGTCATCTGAAGCCTTAACACCTAGAAACCCTGATGGGAACATTTTTCTACTGGAAAGCCTCATCTTTTTAATTTTTTTTCCGAAGCCCCAAGCCAAATAAATGCCATTTCCCTCGGCCGGCGTTGTCCCCTTGCTTGGCACCTGTGGAGCCAGCTCTTACCTAGGATGTTCGGTGTGTACACGTTGGGTTTTTCTTCCTTGCAAAATGCAAAGGTGCTGGCCAGGCGAAATCTGTCGTTCTCAATTTCATTTTCCCCACAGCACTTGAGATCCATTTCTCCAGATATTTAGTCAAGGGCTGTTGAGGGACCAAAATCAAACAAACAAAATAGCAAAAAACTGAGACTGGCTCAGACAACGTTAAGACAAGAGAGTCTTCGGAGGGGCTTGGGAATGATAGATGGTTCCTCTTGGGGCATGCATGGCTGGCGTCATTTCCTAGTAGGAGCATCCTACTGTTCTTCTGGGACACGACTGATTGCTCACTCTTTATCTGTGGTTGTGGGTGGAGCTGAACCTACCTCCAGGAGCTCTGGGCCAGGCTGGGCAGGGCTAATGAGCCTGCGTTGTGCCAGGGGATGTGGTGTTGGGAGTTCATAAGTGTGTGTCCTAAGCTGTCCGAGGAGACCCAGCTGGCTCCCCTTCACCTACCTTTTCTAAACTTCATGGCAGTTGCTAAGCCAGAGCTCCTGGAAGCTTTGGGTGAGGCTCACCTGTGAATGAAATAATCCAGAGGACTTCACGCAGGGGAAATGGAGAAGAGCCGGGCAACACTGGCTGAGCCCATGGGTTCTCCTGCCATTTATAACCAAAGGAACCTGAACTAGCTTGATGGGTCTCCTTCTCAACCCTGTGGTAGGAAAGTCAGCCATAGTTTCTGTGAACCGCAATTGTGTATTCTTAGTCAAATTCAAGTCTGTCACCTGTTCACCTTTTCTGAGATAGGAAGAACAAAGCTCCCTCCCCATCCTTCTAGGGAGACTTGGGTCACTAGAAACGCAATGATGCAGGATTTGAATTGTGTGCTGTGAGGGGGTCATATTCCTGTGTCACCCATCATTCCCATCCAGCAGGTATGCAGAGACCTCACCATGTTCTGTGTAAGAGCATTTCCCACCGTCCACTGGTCTCATCTCTTTCCTTATGAGGGAAAATAAACACAGATTTATTATGACGGTGCTCCTTATCACAGGTTTCATAGAGAGTTCTCCGTAATAATTCTTCAGAGCCCAAAGCCTCTTGAACAATGGCTCCTGGGATTCCCATGGATTTTTTTTTTTTTTTTTTTTTTTTTTTTTGGCCAGTCCTGGGCCTTGGACTCAGGGCCTGAGCACTGTCCCTGGCTTCTTCCCGCTCAAGGCTAGCACTCTGCCTCTTGAGCCACAGCGCCGCTTCTGGCCGTTTTCTGTATATGTGGTGCTGGGGAATCGAACCTAGGGCCTCATGTATCCGAGGCAGGCACTCTTGCCACTAGGCTATATCCCCAGCCCGATTCCCATGGATTTTAGGAATATTGAACTCCCAAAGCACCAAGATAGGCCGAGTGGAGCTTCAATTACCAGCTCTGATTGCTATTATTTTGTGGATTAGGGTTTGCTATGGCTGGGATTTGATTTGAAGTGTCCCCCCCCCTCCCCCTCTAAAGATTCCTGTATTGGAAGCTTGATCCCCAGTGTCGTGGTTTTGAGAGGGGATGGGACTTTTAAGAGGTATAGGGGGTGCGAATAGGAGGTGGCTATTTCATTGAGGGGGTCACCCTTGGAAAGGATTCATGTGGTCTCAAGGAGTCTATCTTCACCAGGAGGAGCTGTTATAAAGAGCAAGCCTGCCAGGCCCTGGCTCCCTGACTCTCCATGTACTTGCTCCTTCTTGCCATGTTCCAATTACATTCCTACCCACCATTCTGTAGAGTAGGCAAGGGAGATGAGCAGATGTATCCCCCACCCCCAATCTTGGAGTTTCAGCCCCTTAGCTATATGCTAAGTAAATCTCTTTCCTTGATGAATTATCCATCCTTGGGTATTATTTTGTGATAGTATCTGAAGAAGATTCTTATAGGGGTCCTGCTGCTTTCCAAAACAATTCCCAGCATCGCCAGCAGATTGAGGATGCCTCTGTTTTGCACGTCCAGGGTTTCCATTGGGGGTTGGTGAGAACGTCTTGAGACTAGACAGAGAAGATGGCCGTGCAGCTCTGCGAGGGTCCAGAATGCTACCGAGTTACACACTTCGCTTGCGGTCTGTGAATTTGACCTCAGTGGGGGGAAGAAGAAAACTGTAGGAAAAGCCAGTTTAAATAGTCCACACTGCAGTCATTCTCTGGCTTGTGTGGATCTCTGCCCTCCTGCCTCAGTCTTGTCACCTGAAAAGAGGGCTGACACTTATACCTATAGCTCATGATTGACAGCGGTTTTGAAGTCCCAGGGGCTGAGCAGCCCCTCAATAAACATAAAAACACCCGTCCTTCCACTGCCTGGCTTCTAGAATGGACACCTCGTGACCATGCCTGGATTAGAACAGAGCGAATACCCTGGGGTCCTAGCAAGGAATGCCTGTGAGGCAGGTGTTTTATTCTCTTGACACTGAACATCTGACTGGTACCTTTTATTTATTTATTTTATTTTCCCCAGACTCTCTGGGAGTCCATCATGAACAGGGCCAAAATTCTCTCCCAGCCGGCTTCAAAGCCTGCCAAGGCATCTTGATGATGGTGGGGGGGGGGGGGGAGAAGATACAGAGCCCAGGATGAGTCTACAGTCTCTAAAGTCCATACATGTTCTGAGGCTGCCCTGAAAGTGAGTGATTACAGGTGGGGATGGCTTGCCAAAGTGGGCTGATGAATCGGAGCCCATTCCATCACAACAAAGATCAGGATGCTGTTAGGAGACCAGATTAGATTCTTCTGGACTGCAATAGCCCACAATCATCTTGTTATGTCGGCTTGTTTATTGTTTTGAGTCCCGACTTCCTTTCTCTGTGCAAAGTGCATATGAAATAACTACTGTGCACACAGAAATAATTTGGGTAGCAGATATTTAATCCCACCAGTGTCCCCCGTTAATTAGTAGAATGGTTGCCCCTGGTGGTGGTTGAGGTGTGCGGGGGGGGGGCGCTCCTAGTACTATTCAGGAATGCTTTATCATGGTAGAAATTTCACACCCAGTAAATTGCTAATGAAAATGTCATTTTCCTGCTGAGTTTACCTGACATACTATTTATCTTGCTGCTGCCATTAGAGATAGAATTACTGTCAGATTTACTACCGAAAAAAAACAGAATTGATTTTTAATTAGGGTTCCTAGCACTAAAGGTTAAAGAATGGTTTAAAGAAATGGAGCTGTGGCTTTGCTCCTTAAATATCTCCAGGCTCGCAGGCTGTTGCTTGGTATGGCTGGAGATTAGATATGTCGCTTGCATCTTTGCAGTTAACCCTTCACATTTTGCTTTGGGACCAGGAAGTGGACAAATGCCATTCCATTTCTGCCTCCATCTCTCACTCCTCTCTCTCTGTGCAAGCCAAGAGTGTCAGAGTGTCAAAGTGAAACAGATTGCTTTGGTTTGTGTAACAAGGGGTCCCTGGAATTGCAATCTTCCCTTTGCAGACGACTCGGGAAGCCCTCACGCAGGCATTTCATATACAGGCAATTACGGGGAGATAGATTAGAGTGTCCCAAAGAATCATAACTTCACTCGTCCTGACTTAAAAGCTGTATCCTTCCTTTTTTTGTCATGATACCATTTATAATATCAACACCATCTCGACAGCTGTCTATGGGAGTTGCTGTCTCCAAAAGCTTAGGTGGACACCTTGGCTGGCACGGAAGACATGGTGTGGAGGCAAACTCTGGAGGAGGCCAGGAGCTGTGTGGCATTGGGTTCTGGAGTCAGTTCTAGGTCTAGGTTCTGTCTTTGGGAGCTGTGTGGTGGAAGGTGGCGTGATCTCTCTGAGCTTCGGTTTCTTCATGTGTGAATGCGTGGTAACAATCTTGTCAATGGACTCAGTAAAGAATACTCATCATTCAAGGGGCTGGCAATGAGGGAACTATAGTCATGACTCATTCTCCTAAAATGTCTGACCGTTTGCATGATGACCCTAAACACTCCGTCCTGATGCTACCTTCTGATACAGACTCCATTTGCTCTGCCATGGGGGGAAAATGGCTTCCACTGGTTCTCTTCCCCCTGTCCCTCCTATGCTCCTCTTTGGAAGAGAAGAGCAAAAATGCTCTTTGGTCCTTCTTCAGCCTCACCTCCCTCCTCTCGGGCTCTGCCTGGGGCTCTCTGCTGTCTCTTTCCTTAGTCCTCCATCCAGCATAATGACTGGGGTAGACTGAGGATAGCCAAAAAATACACCTCCTCAGCATTGGAGGTTCGAAGCCCGGCTACTCTGAACCAGCAGAAAGGCCAGAAGGAGCCCCATCCTTCCCCTTGGCTGGCTTCCCGCAGGAAGCCACAGCTTTCCCCCTCCTGATAAGTTCTTTCTGACTTAAACAAAAGAGATTATTGGAAGGAAGGACACGAGTGTCTCAGAGTGGTATTTTGGTACTGAAGGATGTCTTAAAATAGCATTGCTACACTTTCCCCAGGGCAGGAAGGACCTGAGGAGAGAGAGAGAGAACATTAAGTCTAGAAAAGCCAAAATGATTGCTGAGCATTATCTTCCCCTGATGGGTAAGAGGGCTCTCAGCAAGAAGAAGCTGCGTGCTCCGGCTGATGAGCTGCTGGGAGAAGAGAGAAGCTGGAGATTAAGTAAAGGTGGGACACACCCCTCAATGGACAGTGCTGGTGAGAGCCAGCGAGTGAGAGATGTGCACATGGGCAACAGGAAAGAGAGGGCACTGAGTGTGTTATTCCTTCCAAGCCAGTCTGAGACGCCCGAAGACAATACACAGGAAGACTGTGAGTGACCAGGTGACAGCTGCTCTCTTGGCCACAGCCTCTGCTTCGCCATCCATGTGTTAGATGCATATGCCAAATTTCATCAAATAACTCAGGACCCCCAGCCCTGGTGGCCAATGTGGATGGGGAGTTCAGGGGAGGTGGGCAGAGCCTTGGAGCCCCATTGTCCACAACTTAAAAACCCATGGACACGTGCATTCTCCAAAGTTCACCCCAGAGGAGCTCTTTCTCTTTCCTCCTACATCAGGGGTCAGCAAAGCTTTTCTTAAGTGGCCACATAAAGTATTTTTTTAAAGAGTTTACAAGCCAAGACACAAACATGAAGATATTTTATAGGTAATGACATAGCCATCTAGAAATCCAGTGATTCAAAAAAATGTAAAAATCTACGAGCATCGATGGCTCATGCCTGTAATCCTAGCTACTGGGAAGGCTGAGGTTCATGGTTTGAAGCCAGCCCAGGCGGGAAAGTCCATGAGACTCTTGGCCCTTAATTGGGGCAAAAAAGCCAGAAGTGGAGCTACAGCTCAAATGGTAGAGAACTAGCCTTGAGCATGAAAGCTCAAAGATAGTGCCCAGAACTAGAGTTCAAGCCCCAGAAACACACACACACACACACACACACACACACACACACACACACATACACACACACACACACAGAGAGAGAGAGAGAGAGAGAGAGAGAGAGAGAGAGACATTTGTAGCTCAGCAGCTATCCTAAAACCAGCAGCAACAACAAAGGGAAAAGTGTTGGACAAAATAAAAAGCCAGTGGAGTGTGGTTTGTCATAGTCCTATGTTTTTGTCATCTGTCCTACATAATTCTCGAATTTCTGCCTCATTTCTTCCCAGTATTTCTGAACCAGCTTCCTATCTCTGCCTAGATTATATCACAAAACCAATCGAGACCCAGAAAAAGAGATTCCCACAGCCAATCGTTCAGAGGCTCCAAACAGCTCACAGGAATGAACATGTGTGAAATGGCCAGGGCTATGGATAGCTATTTTTTGCTATTATATGAGAAAATATTGGGGGGCAGTGGTAGAAAGGGACCAACCTCTCAGGGTTTCTGCCCATGACACAGTGAAATTGGGCCATGTTTCAATGGGAGGGCAATGTCTCTTGGTCCACTCTGAGCAGGACTGGCCTGGTGATTTGTGAGCAAGAACAAGGCCAGCTCTTGCTGTACCCGTGTTTATGTCCAGTTCAGCCACAAGGTATATACATCCATTGGGTAAGATAAGGCATCTTAATGCTGGGACTTACTTTTTTCTTTAGGAACCTTCCAGGATGAATCACCCAACTTACCAGACAACACAGAATTCTAGATTTCTTCAGACAGAACAATCAGTAACAATTCAGTAATCATTCACTTAATCACCTGCTCGACAAACATTGATTACACACCTCTCATCTTTGGAGATAATAGATGCAGCCAATAACTTTGGGGATGTAGACAGAAGAGTTGCAACCATGGAAAAATGCAGAGTAGAAGAGTGAGTGTGGGAATAAGGAGATACATAAACTAGGAATGGACAGAAGGTGTTTTTCTCCAGGCTAAAGGGGGTGAAGGGCTCCCCAAAAGGGGATTCTAAAAGGCAGAGCAGAGAGAAATATCCAGAGCATGAATATGTGTATAAAAGCAGAAAACCTAACATGGAAAGCAAGGAAGACACAGCCAGGCAAGGAATGACTTAAATCGTAGCAGCGCCTGAGTCTTGGTGTCATTGATCACGCATAGATTATCGCTTCATTTGCCTGAGGAAAGTGAATAGAAATTGGTTCTCTCCTTGTGTCTGGCTTACTTCAGTGCCTAGCAACAATGCCTGGTTCTGACATGCTATTCAATCAATGCTTATTGAGTTGAATTCCACCTGTTCACTTCTTAAAACAAGTACTTTTATGGGATATCAAGGTCTTTGAGATTCTAAAATGCACAATCTATTTAATAACAGCTTTCAGTTTTGGTAGAAAAACTTGGGGGTGGGTGGGGAGAATTCATTCTATTATCTATATTCCCCAGTTGTAAGATGCATCCTGATTTGAGAAATGCTAAAATTTGAAAAACAATTGTTCATTGCAGAATTGAGGCACACTGGTGATGTCATTCATTTGCATCCTACTCCACTAGTTTTAAGTACAAGAAGCCAGTGTGCCAGTTCCTCAATTTTTTTTCCCCCTACCAAGAGTTCTAGTGTCAATGAATTAGTCTTTGGTTGCTCCGCTATCAAATCACCTCCAATCTAAGTGGCTTAACTCAAACTTATGATGTAGATGATGATGTAAACCAGACATTCAAAAGAAATCTCACCAGGCTAAAATCCAGGTATTGATGGGGTTGCTTTTCTTCTTGGGGTTTTAGGAGAGAATCTCCTGTGGCTTTTCCACTTTTTATGGACACCAGCTCATGGCCCCTTCTTCCATCTGTGTTCAGCTCCACCATGGAAGTTTGAACCATCATGTTTTATCACTCCATCTATCTTCAGTGGGTATATCTCCATCTAACTCTCCTCCTGCCTTCTCCCTCCTCACTTAAGGACTCCTAGGATTATATTGGGTCCATCCAGGTTAATCTCTCTGTTTTAGGGACAACTGCCTAGCAACTGAATTTCATCCCAAACCCAGCCCATCCCCCCCTTCCTAGCCCACATCACCTGACATGGGCAAAGGCTCTGGGGATTCAGTGTGGATATCAGGCACTGTTTTTCTACTACAGTCAGGAACCGTAAAGGAACCACAGAAGCCCCTCGACTTTCATCACACCAGGCTGGATGGAAGAATTCCAGTCACTTCTCTCCACTCTCAGGAGCCAGAGAAATCATGCATTTCCATGCTGCTTGTCTTGGGGTGAAATGAGACTCCATTTTTTCCCTCCATAAGCAAATGGAGCCTATAAGCCTCACTGTGGCCAGTCCACAATTCTAGCATACTGTTGCTCTGATTTGTGAAACGTGACTCTTCAAAAATCTATTAGGTGACAAGCCTGGTGGTTTATGACACAAATATTGTATTTTGCACACTTCATTTGCAGTTAAATTATTGAACATCTGACAACACAGCCATGTTCTGTTTTGTAGTACAGATCCATTAGTGAAAGCTTTTTTTTTTGTTACTGTGAAATTAGGGCTTTAACATGTCCAGACATGAAGAGTAGATTTGTTTTACAGTGATCCACAAAGCATTTAGTAATTAAGTTTGAATGAGTAGAGTTAGTGGGAGAGCAGGGCGTTGTGCTCAGTTTCCGAATGGGTACCTGTTGGGAATTTACTGATGTGTCACTTTGTGATTTCATAGAACAACAACAACAAAAAAAAATTAAGGCCAAAGGAGGCTTACCAATGAGAGGTGACTCCAGGAAGATATATGTCCAGAAAAAAATTGAATTTTTGGTTCGCAGTTTAGGGTAGTTCAAGCTTTGGATTTTTCAAACCTTGGATCATCCATCTTCTGCGTGATCACACTGTGGATTGCCTACAACATGGACAAGTTATAAAAAAAAAATCAAGTAGGGCTAAATGAGATAAATGAGTCTGGTGTATTCAGGAGTGGTGGGGACTGTGGGTAATGGGGAAGCATAAGGCTTGGCTTAATGGAGAGCTGCTCCTCGGCTACAACTGACTTTTCTCCCAGAAAGCAATGGAACAGACCAGTCTGGCTATAATTTCCAACTCCCCACAAGAAATGAAAACTCTAGGCTGGTTGCAGTGGCTCGAGCCTATAATCTTAGCCACTTGGGAAGTGGAGGTCAGGAAGATCATATAGTTTGAAACCAGCCTGGTGAAAAAGTTAGTGATACCCCCACCCCACCCCTTCTCAACACACAGGCTGAACACGGTCATTCAGCCTGAGCAGGAAGCGCGGCAGCTTCCAGCTAAGCAGGAAGCATAGATGGGAGCCTGGGGCTGAACATGGTACCCTGCACAAAAGCCTGGTTGCATACAGGGCTGAGGGTATGGCTCCCCTGGCCTTGAGTTCAAATCCTAGGACCGCCACCCCCAACTCTGAACTTTTATGAGCAGTGTTCAGGTTTTCAAAACCATCTGTTAACACCAACTTTAAAACACTGTCCGGGCCAAGTGGAGCCCATGTGGTCTCAGTGTGGGCCAAGGACCATTCATGTTGGATGTCTGGGCTCTGGTGCGCCAAGCATGTAGCCTGCCCAATGCCATACCCTTTGGAGGTAGAGGTAGTGGTTCCCGGTGTGTGTAGTGCAGGAGTGTGCCGGGCGGTGAGGGCACAGAGTGGACCTTAAACCACCTAGAAACAGAACTGCCCACTGCACCCTCAGCCCTGGCGTCCGTTATCTTCAAGTGACCTCAGGTCCTTAAATGGCTTTGCTTGGCATCTCCATTTGGGCTCCATCTTCATGGTGCATGTGAATAATGTCAACCTCATGAAGTGACTGTGAAGATAGAGAGTTAATCTCTGTGGTGTTCCAATGGTGATGGGCACAGGAAGTGCCCGTGGCTAGCTCCTGATGAAGGCAGGAAGACAGCTCGTGGTCACAGCACAGGTGACTCAGCTTTGGTGAGTGCGACTCTGTCTCTGTGGCTTCTGGATTGCTATTGATGGACATGTGGGTGACTGTCTTAAAAGTGGTTTAAAAATGGGGAACAACTGGGTCCTTATTTGGGTGCCAAGATGCCTCAAGCCTGTTTCATTAACACCATACATCTGACGTACCAAGACCAATGGAGTGCTCTGAGCTGTGAGTCAGAGGAGGGCTGACTTTCACACTGGAGTTAAGAGCGAGACTTAGAAACACAGCCATGATGCCTACAATGTTCCTGTGGCTCCCCAGTGCCCTTGGAATAAATCTCAATTATTTAATATGGTTTGGAGGGCCCTCCACAATCCGGTTTCTTCTTGCCACTCTCTGCCTCCCATCCTCTGTGTCAGTTCTACTGACTTCTGCCTGTTCCGGAATGCATTTCTGGGAGTCCTGTGTGGTCTTCCTTTTCCCTTTCCTGCATTGATTATTTGTGTATGGAATCTCAGAGCACAGAGAAGTTAATTTGATCTTCACACCCCTGGCAGCAAATCAGACATGTTCAACTATTCTCTCCTTTAGCTAGTCATTTATTTTTCTCCCTCATATTCCTTGTCCCTGGCATATCATTTTCCTTCTCCAAGGGACTCCTGTCTTGGTGTTGCTAAATATTATTTTTTTTAAAAAAAGACCATTCAGCATTTCTCCTTGAATGTTTGTAGCTCACAAATAGCATGGTGTCGGGGCTGGGAATATGGCCTAGTGGCAAGAGCGCTTGCCTCCTACACATGAAGCTCTCGGTTTGATTCCCCAGCACCACATATATGGAAAACGGCCAGAAGGGGCGCTGTGGCTCAGGTGGCAGAGTGCTAGCCTTGAGCGGGAAGAAGCCAGGGACAGTGCTCAGGCCCTGAGTCCAAGGCCCAGGACTGGCCAAAAAAACAACAACCAACAAATAGCATGGTGTCGTAAAGGCACTCCGAGTCTGTCCTCGTTGTTATGTGATCTACCGATGCTGCCTTCTCTCTGTGCACGCGGCTCATGAGTCCCTCAAGCTGTTTGAGTTTCTTTAGCGTGCACCTATTTTACTTTGTTGATTCAATCCTGCAGTGGTGGACACCCAAGTTGCCTCCATTTTATTTTTTACTGTTGAGAAACATTTTTAAATGATCTTCAGTTGTACAAAGGAGTTGTTATTTCACAAAGCACAGTGTATCTTGATCAGTGTTACCTCCAACTTGCCCAAGACTCAGGGATAACTCCAAATCCGATGCTATGACAAACACACCGCTTTTCGAACATGTGAGGAAGAATGGCCCAGGGAGCCTGTCCCAGGAAAATGGAGTTATAAACATAATGCTCCCATCCCCGTTAGGCAAGGACTTACAGGCCCTGAGTAAAAGTAATGGTGATGCACCTCTTCCCACCAGCATGGCACTCATTAGGTGTCCCCTCCCCCACCTGTCAGTCTAACCCTGGAGATGAGCGGGGACTCTCCCTGTGGAGTCCCAAGCCACCTTGCATCTAATTCACGGGCAGAAGAAGGCAGCCCAAACAAGACAGGGGTGCATGCCTTGGCAGAGAGCGATTAAGGTTTGCAAAACTAACAAGCAAACCAGGCGTTCAGCCCTGAATTAATTGAGACAGGTGAGCTAGGACATTTTTTTTTTCCCTACAAATAGGCTGTACTTTTTGGTGCAGGAGGCCTGAAATGAACCCACCTCCAAGACATGTCGGGGACCTGTGTCTCTTGCCTTCGGGGTGTATACACAAAATGTCTTTCTGGGCTGGGGAGGTAGCTTTGTGGTAGAGTGCTTGCCTTGCATGCATGAAGCCCTGGGGTCGATTCCTCAGTACCACATACACAGAAAAGGCTGGAAGTGGTGCTGTGGCCTAAGTGATGGACTGCTAGCCTTGAGCACAGAGAAGCTCAGAGACAGTGCCCAGGCCCTAAGTTCAAGCCCCAGGACCAGCAAAAAAAAAAGCTCCTTTTTGTGGACTGGAGTAATGGAGGCGCCTGCCTTCACCTGCTGCCCACTGAACGTCATTGCTTCCAAGGCTGTCCAGGCCCATAGTCAGGTCAACCAAAACCTGTGTACAGCCTCCATACAGGCCAAGAGCCATTCATTTGGGATGTGGTCCGGCCAGGCTCAGGTCACGGAGCTTCGTTTCCGGCAGCTCGGCCTCCTCCTCTGTGAAGGGGGTGCACCCTCTCAGAGCAGCCTCCGTGCATGTTTTGGGTTCAGAATGGAGGCCTCCTGTGTTCAGTGTTCTTGCTTTTATCTAAACTGTACACGGCCTGCCTCTCCCTGCCCCACCAGTGAAGGAGCCAGCTTAAGGAAGCTTCATTTACCTTTTTAAGCCTATTATCTAATCTCTCTGCCCGCTTCTTTCCTCCCAGGCTTCTGGGGATGTAGTACATTAAAATCTGTTATTGGCATTGCTATTTATTTGGAGCCGAGGACATTTTATTCTTTTCTAACTTGTACAAACCTGGGCTTGGCTGGCATCCACAGGCAGACCTGGAAATTATAATGCATTACCAGGTGAGTATTCACTGCCTAGCATGACTCTGAAAGGCTGCTGAGGCTCAAGAGATTTTGAGCAGCGACTTTGAGGAAGACACCCCGTGGATTGCAGTAAAAGCCTGTGTAGGTAATAGTGAAGGTCTTTCTTTCTTTTTTTTCAAAGTCTTTAATATTCTCTTAGAGGCTCAATTCTTTACCATGGCAGCTTCAGGTAGAGAGTGATTTGAATATCACTCGGGGGGAGGGGAGGCAAAGAGGGGGATGGTGGGGGCTTGGGGATCACAGGAGCCCACCTTGGGCTAGCGGCAGGGATGTGTGTGGGCTTGCCTTACATCCCATGTTCCAGTCAGTTTATCGATTCACTTTATTTTAAAGTGTTACACAGGTAATACATTGTTGTTGTTACAGGAAATGCTCAGAATCCATAGTGGGAAGTTCAAAACGCCAAAACGTTGTAGCTGAAACAAAACAACATTGAATGCCTGTTGACAGTCTTGTGTAAGGGGGGGAGGGCAAAGGCCTTCTCCTGCCCCCACCTCATCCCCCATAGAGTTTGCCTCTAATTTGCCTGCCTTGTTAGCAGCTAACATACTGTGGGTAAGGTAAACGGGGTCTGTAGTGCTGTACTGTTTGGGGAAGCGTGGTGTTTTTAATGGGCCATTGCAATCCCTCCATGTTACATGTGTGGTTCTGATTCCTGCCTCGAAGTGCCTCGGTGGTGAACTCCAGGCCTCACTCTTGCTGGCATTCTACCACGCGAGCCACACCGCCAAGCCTGCTTCTTGCTGGTTATTTTGGAAATGGATTCTCAGGACTGTTTCTGCCTGGGCTGGCTTTGGGCTTCAATCCTCCAGATCTCAGCCTCACTGAGTAGCTCGGGTTCCAGGCATGACCTACCAGCCCCCAGCAGTCCCAATGTCTTCTGTACATTTACAGATCCCATCTGTTCAGTCTTGATTTCTGCATCGAATGGATGTGGGGACCTGTTTTCCTCCAAGTGAGAAGCATGTGAGCAGTTCTGTGGATTAAATGAACAATCCTGGTGTCTTCCCCTGCCCACCCCTCACTCCGAGATGCTACAGCCAGCTGAGAGGGCAGAACTCCAGGAGTGGCTGGGCCTCATCTGGCCGCTTCTTGGGACAGTGTTTTCTCCCACCACCACCACCACCATCATCACAAAAACAGGCAGTCCCCAGAGTGAGAACCAAGGAAAGGAGGCCGCTGAGACTGGATGGAGGATTTTCTGTCCCCAATTCCTGAAAGTCGGGGCTGCTCTCTCCAGCCGAAGGCCACCAGCAGTCCTGCATAACTGAGCAGTGCAGTCCGCTCCCACCTGCTGTGGAAATGTGCAGGTCAGCTGAAAGCTGGCAGAGTCTCTGGCTCTACCTGGGAGCCAGTGCAAGCAACAACCTATGGCGTAGGCCACTCAGGTCTCAGCCTGTAGACCTCTGGGGGAGCATTGAGCCAAAGGCTGGGAGCATGCATATTTGCCAGGAAACTGGGGTGCTGGGAAACTGGTTTGACCACTTTTCCTCTTTCTTCTTTTCTCTCTCCTCACCTTCTCTTCCTTACTTTCTTCTTCCCTCTCTGATCCTCCCCTTCCTCTCCCCTCTTTTCCCTTCCCTTCACTTCCTTTTCCCTTCCTTCCCCTTCACTTTTCTTTCCCTTTCCTTCCCCTTCTTTCCCTTCACTTTTCTTTCCTTCTCTCATTCCCTCCCTCCCTTATTCCTTTCCCTTTCCTTCCCTTTGCTCTCTCTCTCTCTCTCTCCACTTTCCTCTCCCTTCTTCTCTTCCCTCCATTTTCCTCTCTTTGGAGAGCCCCTGATCCGAGCTGTCTCCCTGCAGCCCAGCCACCGCCCACCCTGTGTTTGAATAACCCTTGAAGTGGCTGCAAACCCTCTCCCTCCACATTTAAATGTGTATTGATCTCCCAAAGGGGCAACCAAAATAAATGATATAAATAGAGTGAATCCGGATGGAGCCTGTGCCCAGAAGGATCGGGGACTGGCGCCATGGATGTTTGTTTGCTGCTGGGATGAAATATGTATGCTTCGGAGAGAGGCAAGTAAACAACAGCCCGTCCCTGAGAAGTCAGAATCACTGAGGAGTGAACCTGCGTCTCCTTGAGCTGAATGGTGGGAGGGGCAAGTCCGGGAGGGGCAGATGTGGATCATTATCAGCTGCCCACCATTCTCTGTGGCAAGAAGCCGAGGGTGCCCTGGAGGAGGAGTGAGGGGAGTCTGTGCCTGAGCACAGACATCTTCCCATCTGTCCCATTCCCCAGTGGACTTAGTCCATCCCCACAGACATGGGGTGCAGATGCAGCCTCCATCCTCACTTCCTGGCCAGGGGATGGCCCCAGGGGTGCGTGGGAGCTACCCAGCATCGCTGGCTTCTCTCACCAGTGCTGTCACTGTTTTCTTCAATAATTTAGTTGCCAGCATTTAATCCGTGTGGATCTATGACATAAAATCATGGATTTATGGCTTCTCTTCAATTTAAAAAATATCAGTTGGTCAGGTAACTCTGGGCTGGCCTTGCCGCGTGGCTAGAACCGGCTGGAGCCGGCCAGTGAGCTCTGCGGTTTGCTGGGCCCCAAATTAAAAGATGGGAGACTTGAAAATAAAAACCCGGATTCGCAACTTCCCTTGACAAATTGTAGCTCTGAAGACACTGAGTCCACATGGACTGGAAGGGATCGTGAAGCATTGGGGGGGGGGGCAGTGAGGCGCCTCTCTTAAAGGCCGCATGTCTAGTCCAAGTTGCGCCATTCCCTGTCACACCATTTGTGACTGTGACCATAGAGTGGGAAGCCACTCGCATCCTGTGGGTCCTTGACCAGCCATTTTCTCATTGAACATTTCAAAGAAGGCAGGATGATACCAGGGGCAGCGGTGGAGGGGTAGGCAGAATGGACCGTATTCAGGAGATGGCTGGTGGCCTCCTGTGGCAGGCAGATGGTGACGAGGTAGGACAGAGGGTGGACAGGAACATGAGTCACAGGAGGCAAGGGCAAGATGGTGCACAGGGGGCCCCCTGAGTCATGAAAAGGGCTTTGTACTGAGTTCCCAGGCACTGGGGAGCTGGGGGCCTCTTAGCTGGGGAGGGTTGTGATCGTTTTGTGACCACCATGGAGAGAACAGTCTGCGGACAAAGTCCAAGGAGGCTGGGACACCAGGCAGATGGGTATCATACAAGTCCGTGACCAAGCTGAGAAGCCAGGTGCTCCTTGTTCAGAGCTAAATGGGGCCCCTTTTCATCCCTGAAATGCTTTCAGGGCACGGTACTCAGGACTTCTGACTCTCTCCCTGTAATTACATTGGAATGCCCCAGATACCCGGGGGTACACTCAGAGAGTTAATGGGCCTCCCAGTCTCATTTACTTCTTAGGGCCCAGGGTCTCTTTCCAGAAAGGAGCAAACTCCTTTCAGTGCCCTGAACCAGGCCCTGGAGGTCTGCCAGGAGGACCGCTGTTCTCGACGGTGAGCCTGAGGCCCACTCCAGCGCCAGGAGGGGGTCTCGGGCCCACGGGAGCACCCGTCCACTGACTGGGGAGGACCATGGAGTCCGAGGCAGGAGATGCACTACAGGCCCGGGAGGAGGGGTGAATCTTCCACACGGACAACGGAACCCTGCAATTATCTCCACTCAAAAGGTGGAGGTGAGCAGCATGCTATTTACTCATTCACTCAACAAAGGAAAACTCATGAACCACAGGGACACAGTTAGCCATTCTTTTAATGGCTGCTCCTCCTCTCCCTCCTCTTTTTCTCTGTCAGTGGTAAGGCTTGAACTCAGGACCTGGGCGCTGTCCCTGAGCTCTTTTGTTCAAGGCTAGCTCTCTCCTGCTTTGAGCTACTGTTCCACTTCTGGTTTTCTGGTGGTTCATTGGAGACTCAATCCTCCAATCTCAGTCTCCTTAGTATTTAGGATTACAGATGTGAGCCACAAGTGCCCAGCTCCAGGGCCCCCTTCTTGAATGAAATGTGGACCCAACAAATGAAATGCTGAACAGGGAGAGTATGTGACCAACTCATGAAGCCATCCTTCTGGTCTGAAAGAAAACTGATATCTTCCATTTGTAATGGGTGAGGGTAAAAATCAGATGGAGTTCCTCCGTTTATTATCAAATGCCTACTACGTGCTGCATGGGTACTGTTCCAAGGGTGTAAAATGCTAAGCAATAGCAAGCATTGTCTCAGTTCTGCTGCTCTTCAATTGCAGTAGAAATGTTTATCAAATAGATAATCACACACACACACACACACACACACACACACACACACACACGTAATTATACATTGTGGGAAGAACTCAGAGTAGAAAACACAAGGTCCCCCTACAAATGGAGCGAGATGCTCGGAGCTAGTCAGGGAGATCAAGGTAGATGTCCCTCAGGCCGGAAGCTCAGTGGATGGGGACAAGGAGGAGGAAAAGGTGGAACTGTCCCAGTGGTGAATCTCCATGTGCTAACATCCAGAAATGGAGGAAAACACTGGAGCCAGAGACAAATGAAACCACCCAGCTTTGTGCTCTTGCTTTTTCCCTATCTCCTGTGTGAGACAGCACTCTACCACTGGAGTCTCGTTTGGTTTATGTCCAAATGACTCTTCCTTGTTACATACATGGGAGAAGGGGAGGGAAGAGGAGGGGAGGTGGAAGGAGGGGAGGGAAGGAAGAAGGAGAGGGAAAGGGAGGAGGGGGTAAGACCTTGCATTTCTTCTCTTTTTCCTAAGGGCACTAATCTCTTCTTAAGGGCCCCACCCTCATAATTTCACCGCCTAATCACCTCCCACCCCCAAACACTGTCACCCTGAATATATGAGATCCCACATATGAATCTGGGGGAGGTGGAGGCTGACTTTCCATCTATCACACCCATGATGGATGGAGCTCTGTCCACTGAGACAGGACAACCCAAACTTTCATGCACTGACTGGAAGGGTTTCAGGACCCTGATGTGGAATAGCAGAAGACAGGCTGTGTGATTCCCCAAAGCAAGCCAGGTCTGCAGTTAGAAGTTGGGCTGGGGGGATATTCCTAGGGACAGTGACTGGAGGAGAGCCCCCAGGGGCTTCTGGGGTGATGACAATGTTCTGTATTTTGATTGGGGTGTCCCATTTGCAGGTGATTCCGAGTTTGTAAACATTCATCTAAGTGTGGATGCTCTTGTGTATTAGTATGTTCCTATGAAAATGGACAGGGAAAAAGAGCCATGCACTCATTCTATTCCATAGTCAGCATGTAGTAGATTCCTATTCAGTTCCAGAAACCCTACTAGGGTCTAGAGAGATAGGCAGAGATGAGCGAGAGCCCACCCTTGGAACCTACAGTCGGTGGAGAAACCATTTATATCTCTCTCTCTCTCTCTCTCTCTCTCTCTCTCTCTCTCTCTCTCTCTCTCCCCTGCAGTGTTCCAAGTGGCAGATAAGATCAGGAGAAACTTTTCTGTTAGTGGTGATGGTGGTTTTAATTAGTTATCGAACTAACTGAGCTTGCTTCAGAGAAACTTTTGCCTGTCTTTACAGCAGAGGGAGAGCCAGAGATTTCTTTCGTTCTATTTTTAAATACCAAATGAAGCCTTGAGCCTCAGCAGCCTTCAGATGACTCCTTTTAAGATCTCCTCAAACTTGTTTTCAAACAAGAGGGGGAAAAATGTCCTGTGTCATTGCTGTAAAAGGGGGGAGAATCCCCTCCTTAGGAATGTGAAAATGAAAGCGTTCAAGTGCAGGAGAATTTTCTAGGCATCCCGTGGAATGATCTGGTCCAGGAGGAAATTCTCCATCTGTGTTTGTGGGCTTCGGACTGGAGGAGAGGGGACCCCCAGGACAGATGACTCATGGCCATTTCAATAAAGGACAGTTCATGGTTTCCCCGTGATTCGGTTAAAAAAAAAAAACAACCCACAGTGGGTCTCATCATTTCGGCCATTATAGTCCTGTAATTTGCAAAACACAGGAGGCATTAAAGCATGGCTGATAGCCACTTCCCGTGCCAGGGATGGAAAGGAGAATTAATGAGATCGATAAAGAAACACAGATGGAGAAGGTTGGCAGAGCCAGCGGCCTGCCAGAGTAGGGAGCTGTGGGCAGCCCCGTCGCCAAGCCAGACCGTGACAGGGCGCCCATCTGCCCGCCTCCCTTCCCCCTCACCCCCCCCCCCCGAGCCACCTTGGCCATACTGAGCCCCAGCTGGCACGGGAAGTAGATCAGTAGGTGAGTGGGCACTGGCACCACGCCGTCGGTGCTTGGTACCAGGCCGAAATCGTGTGGATACAGTGAACAGCACAACATTGCCTGTCTGTCAGCGAGACTGTGGTCTGCTTTGAAAGGTCAGGCATCCTGAGAAACAAAGCCACAGCGTGTCCCTCTTCGTAATGACCTACTCTCTAGAGAACGAACCAGGTCTTGTGAGAGCAACGCAAGTCCCCTTTGAAAGTCCCCCAAGTAGCTATTAAGTGTGCGGATGGAGAAATTGAGGCTCCCCCAGCAGGAGTGAGGCCTGATGGCGTCATTCCAGCACAGCCGGCAGCCATGCTGCTTGCCCTACCCACAAGGTCACCAGCCAGAGCCCCGGGACATCTCCAGTGGCAAGGTTATGAATGCGTATGAGTGCTCATAAGGGAAGAGGAGTATAACTGGTGTGGTCAAGCCAGGGTTTCATGCTGTAGATGAGGCTGACGTCTTCAAAATAATGCAGTGTTCTAGAGATTGGTATTAAGTAAATAGTCATGACGTGGTGTTTGGTGAAAGCATCAGCACATCTTCCAAGGACTAGAACAGTCATTGCTGCCTAGGACTTGGGGGTGCTGGGTCACAGGGAGGGGCATTACTGGGGTACACACGTGGGCTATGGGGCGGGCGGGAGGGAGAACTCCTGAGGAGCTGACACCGGGTCTCATTTTGGGGGACTTCCAACAAGGAGACACTAGGGGGCACTGGTTCAGAGGTGCGTTGTCACCTGAAACAGCCCCAGGCAGCTGATCTTGACCAGTGGCAAAGGACAAAGACAGGGCAGACATGTCTCCCTGGCAGGATCAGTTCCCAGTTCGGGGATGGCTTGGGTGCCTTTGTCCCTGAGGAATGAGCACTTGAAGATTCACAGGAGAGACGAGAGGAATGGGGTGGGGGGAGGGGGAGACAGCCGAGCCACAGAGAAAGGAAGGCCAAAAAGATGAAGGATGGTGGGAGGGAGGGTGGGAGTGGAGAAGAAAGAAGGGAGGCAGGGAATTGAGAAGAAAGGGAGAAAAAAGTGGAGGAAGGAAGAGAGGGAGGGAGGGAAGGAGGGAGGGAGGAAGGAAGAAAGAAGGAAAGAGAGGGAGGAAGAGAGGGAGGAAGGAAGCAAAAAGAACGAGGGAATGAGGAGGGAGGGAGGTGGAAGGGAGGGGAGGAGCCCTAAGAGCAGCCTGCTGCCTCCTGCCAATAGATTCTGTCTCTCCTCAACTCTGGTCCCCAGCAGCACCTCTGAGACTAGCTTGATGGCCCTCACATCTTCTATTCGCTCTGATTTTCTTTTTGATATTTTAATTTATGGCATTTTCATCAGGACCTTGTTCCCTTTAAGGCATTGTAATTAATGGACCCATCTAATTTCCTATGAGACAACGTTCTTAATTGCCATAATTCTCACTTATGTCTTTTAGGCCTCCCTGCTGGCTTTGATTCATTTGCATTTGCATTCCGTTGCTCTTCAATTATGAATTCCCTGTCAATAGGGGAAGGCAGTTTTCTGTCCATCCACTACAGCACTGCGTGCCGCGTGAGCTTAGGGGCTCTATCCTTTAACGTCTCATTTATTATTGAAAATCCTCTCTCTCTGTCTTGATGAATTATGGGATTTTTATGAACTTTCGCTAGAAGGATGAGTTTCTTTTTTTTTTTTTTCCTGCTGCTTCTTCTTTTCTGAGAGTAAACAACGTGAGGCTGGGTTCGGTGGCCTCTAAGCCTGTAATCCTAGCTATTTGGGAGATAGAGATTGGGAGGGTCACAGTTCAAGGTCAGCTGGAGCTAATGAGACCTCCATCTCAAAGAAGCTAGCCATGGTGGAACATTCTGTAGTCCTAGCCATGTAGGTAGCATAGGTATGAGAATCAAATTCTGAGACCAGACCTGGAAAAAACTCAAAGACTATCTGAAAAAATAGCTAAAAATGCAACCAAAAAAAAAAAAGGTGGGTGAGCTGGTTCAAGTGATAGAGCTCTTGCCTAGCAAGTGCAAGTCTCTGGATTCAAATCCCTTGTGTTTTAATGATTATTTTTATGGGTAGATTTCTATTTTTTGTTGTCCTATTTTGAAACAGTGAGGGTTTATAGAATGAGAGCTGGGCCACACATAAGTACAATGGCACTTCCTCTTTTACGTAGGAAGCTCCCGGGACACGGGGTGCCCTTGGTGGAGACACCCTTCCCCAATCTGTGACCCCACTAACCACCGACCTCACAATTTTCCCCTTTTGCTGTTATTTTCACACTTTGAGAATATGATGTCAGTGGCGGATTCAGTTCTTTTTTTTTTTTTTTTTGTCCAGTCCTGGGGCTTGGACTCATGGCCTGAGCACTGTCCCTGGCTTCTTTTTGCTCAAGGCTAGCACTCTGCCACTTGAGCCACAGCGCCACTTCTGGCCATTTTCTGTATATGTGGTGCTGGGGAATCGAACCCAGGGCCTCATGTATATGAGGCAGGCACTCTTGCCACTAGGCCATATCCCCAGCCCCAGGATTCAGTTCTTGGTCATGTACGTTTTCCCAATAGATTGGTCCACGTACTTCAAATATGCTTAAGCCTTTTATATCTCATATCACAAAGTTAGTGAGACTCTGTATCAAGGAACAGGCTGGGCCTGGTAGTAGTTTCAGCCTATAATCTCAGCCACTTAGGGAGCCTAGGTAGGAGGCTAACATGATCCAAGCAAGCTGAGCAAACCTATAGCCCTTTTATGAAAAGTCAGTAGGGCTGTGGGCGGGGTGGTGCAAGTGGTAGAGCGTCTGCCTACCTGAGCGTCTGCTCCTGAGTTCAAACCCCACCCAGACACAATGCGGACCCACCCCTTCTGACGGCCTCCACTCACCTCACCCTGCCTGCCAGGGTTCAAGCCCGTCTGTGAAGCCGCCCCTGCTGAGGTGCTGGGATGCAATCCAGGGCCCTCTGCATGCTGGACCAGAGAGAGCTGCCCTGCAGAGCCGCAGTCCCCACTTCCGTTCCCACTCTGCCCCTTCCCAGTAGGAAGCGCTTTGGGTTTTTCCCCCCTACCACCTAGCCTTGCTATTATTCATCTCACAGACTTCCATATCTTCTTTTTCATTGTTTTCGTTTCTTTCCCCACCTCCCCAACCTTCACAACAAAGGTACTAATGTTTTCACCAAACCAACACCCATTTTCCTCCTGGGCGCATGGGCTGACCAGCTCTCCCCACCTCCTCTGCAGTCCATCATGGCCGCGGCCTTTCCCTCCTGCTCTGTCCCCAGCTCACTGCGGAGGTTGGTGAGGTCTTAGCCCAGGACGGAGCCGCAAATGGAAAGAGCTCAGGTTCTGGAGAGACCGCCAGGATTTCAGCGCATCTCACTGCACACGTGGTGCTTAGCCACTGTGATGGGCAGGTCTGTTGGTCTCATCTGCTCACGTGGCTTGCTGGGGACAAGCGCCTGGCTCGGATGAATCCGCTTCAGCTCAGACACTGCTTGCTCCTTGGGCGTGTGCCTGCCTGGCCCCGTGACTCAGGGCAGCGGCTGGCAGAGTTGCCAGAATCCATGTTGCAATCTCACATCCCGGAGCCTTCCATCCGGGGCTTTGCTGCCCTGGCTCCCCTGGCGCTCCGTGATTCTCATCTCTCCTAGCCCTTGCCACACTTTTCCATCCTCACGCCTCTACCTGCTCATCCATGGCTGTGTGAGCTGCTCAAGAGCGGGTTTCATGGATTACTCTTGTAGACATAGACTCTGTGTCATATTCCATTATATGACTACCACAGTTTATCCATTCTAATGTTGATGGAAATTTGGATTGTTTCTAGTTTGTGGTCATTATTAATAAAGTTACTATTTTTAAATGAAAGAGTGGGTTTCATGTCTTAGCTGTTTTTCTAGACCCATGGTGCCAGAGACACAGGAAATGTTAGTGACCATGGAATGTTCTGGCATTGAAGCCCCTCAGCCTTGCATAGTGGGGAGCTCCCACACACTCCTTCTGTGTGATGCAGCTTCTTGGTTCTTGTCAGGGTCACATGGTGTTCTTTATACAATCTGGCCGGGTTCCCTGGCCCCAGAGAGGATGTTTAGGCCTCAGCCAGCGGCTGCCGCTGCAGTAAGAAAGTGAGGTAGGGAACCACAGTCTCCATATCTTCTCACCTTGACTGGGCCGGGCTTCGTGGGGTCTCTCCTGCTCAGAAACGACTCATGCATGCCCTCCACACCAGCACTTATCTGCAAACAAGCTTAAAGAGAACAGAATCAGACAGGCCCAAGCCAGGCTCAGCTTGGAAAAAAAACACATTTCTCAAAGTCCCAAGCAAAAGGAATTTATCCAATTTAATTTTCAGGTAGGTCTATAAAATTAATAAGTATTCTGACCAAAACACATAATTAAAGCAACAGTGAATGCAAATGAGGAAGAAAGGTACTGGGCTAAGACTATGAGATTGGTTTTGTGTTTTTTTTTCCCCCTTGCAACCAAATGGCCCATACCAAGAAAACAAATTATTAATGCAGTCTTACTTTGTGAGACTATTTTGAGGAGAAAATCTGAGGCTGCATAATCATCTTTCTTGGGAATGGAGGAGAAGGAAGCAGACTCAGATGAAGCAAGAAGACCTCTCCTCTGCCCTGGAACAAGTAGCCGGCTGTCATTCTCCCAGGTGGGAAGGAGCTTGGGGATAAAACCCACCTGTGGCTGGGCCCCAGTGTCTCACACCTGTCATCCTAGCTACTCAGGAGGATGAGATCTGAGGACCACAATTCAAAGCCAACCAGGGCAGAAAAGTCTGTGAGAGTCTTATCTCCAATTAATCACAGAAAAAGCTGGAAATGGAGCTGTGGCTCAAGTGGTAGAGTGCCAGCCTTGAGCAAAAGAAGCTCAGGGACAGCGCCCAGGCCCTGAGTTCAAGCCCCAGGATCAGCAAACACACACACACACACACACACACACACACACACACACACACACACACCAATCCCCCTTTTGCCCTAGGCATACATTGACTGTTGAGATAATTTGCCAGAAACTAGTACTTGTGCCTCATGCTATCTCCCCCACCCCCCAATCCAGGGTCTTGAACTCAGGGCCTAGATGCTGTCCCTGAGCCTCTTTTTTTTTTTATTAATTAAATTGTATTGACAAGGTGTTGTGTAAAGGTGGTACAGTTACATAATAAGATAGCGAGTGCATTTCTTGTGATATCCGTTACACCCTCATTTTTCTTTCCCTTCCCTAGTTTAGGTAGGCATATATACAATATCCAGTGCACCAAAATTATATACAGTAACTATGTAGGGTACGCCAAAGGAAACTCACCTAGAACATTAAACCTAACGTCAACAATAGAATCCTCCAGTGTCCCTGAGCCTCTTTGTGCTCAAGGCTACGCTCTACCACTTGAGCACCACTTCTGTCTTTTTCTGAGTCATTTATAAGCGATAGGAGTCTTAAAGACTTTCCTGCTGGGGCTAGCTTGGAACCGCCATCCTTCAGCCTCCTGAGTAGCTAGGTTGAGAGGTGTGAGCCACCAGCGCCTGGCCATCTTGGTTTTGTTTAGGGGGGAAATCTATACCTTATCTCTCCAAATTGTTGTTGTGCCCATATATGTGTAGCTGTGCGGTGGTTAGACCTTGTGTCTCATTCTCGTTGTGTTTTCTGCCTCCTCGGTAGGGGCTACATGCAATTTGTCCAATCTGTAAGGACAGGACGTAGCATAAAGAGCCAGACAGCAGGGTCTCTTCCCCACACCCCAGCCCCCCACCAGCTTGGAACCCATGCAGACCCAGGTCACAGATAGAAACTCAGGCAAGGTGGGGACCGCTCCTTGAAGAACAGGAAGGAGCTAGGCGGAGCACAGCTTGTGGGTAGGATCTAGACCCCGGGGTGGAGGGTCCACCATACACCCTTGAGGGTGCTGAAAAACACACACAGTGGGGATGGAGCAGAATTCTTTTTTTAAAAAACATATTTTTATTTTGGTTGTGATACCGTGTATTTAGTTATTTATTTTTATTGTTATTATAAATGTGATGTACAAAGGGGTTACAATGACTTAAGTCGGGTAACGAGGACGTTTCTTTTTGGACCATGTCACCCCTTCCCTCCCTCTCCCCCAGTTTTTCCCTCCCGTCAGTCACCCACAGGTTGTGTAATTCACTTTCAACATCATGTCCTGTGAGCACCACGGCTGCCTTTGTTCACCTTGGGTCCCTCCACTTCTGTGCCTCCCCTTACCCTCCCAAGGACAGGCAAACGAACAAACAGAACAAAAAGGAAAGAAAACAAAAACAGTAAAAGAGAAGAAACCTCTTACTTCTATTTCCTGGAGTTCATTTCGATAAACATTATTTTGTATGATCAGATGCACAGAGGCATGGCACCTTTGTGTTCCTCTCCTACAAGTAGTCCCCTTTGGTGTCACTGTGTGTAAATGCCTAGATGGAAAGGAATTCTGACTTTCCAAAGAGCTGGGGGGGAGAGAGAGAGAGAGAGAGAGAGAGAGAGAGAGAGAGAGAGAGAGAGAGAGAGAGAGAGAGAGAGAGAGAGAGAGAGAACAGCATGGGGGGAGGAGGGGATGGAGCAAGGAAGGAAAGCAGGGCAAGCCAGGCAGGGCTCAGAGAGCATGCATGGGCCTTCTCCACATTCTAAGTTTTATTTTTTCATGTTAACATTGCCAACTGCGCCACAAATGGTGTGCGTTTTAATTAAATGTGGTCAAATGCCTCTGGTATGCAGGAAATATTGATTGTCAACGTGACAAGTCAATAATACTTCCCAGCGCTTATTAATAATGTACATGGAGCTTATCTGGTTGCTGGAATGAATTAGCAAGAGCCTATATTCCTAGATAAACTTAAGGCACACCACGTTTTATTTATGTATCAGATTTCAGTGTTAAAAGAATGACAAGTCACCTCGATAGCGCTAGCTTTGTTCTTGCTCTCATATTACAGTGGGAAGAACAACCAGCAGGAAATGTACCCGCTTCACCCGCTGATTCCAGGTGCAGCATGGGAAGGCTGATCTCCGAATCCATTCATCTTGTAAAACTGAGGTGCTGTGATGGTGGAAGAGCAGCATCCCATGTCTTCCTTCCCGTAGCCACCAGCATCCTACCAGCTAAGTCTGTAGTTGAACGGTTCTAGATAAGTGTATGGGCAGCACTGCTCATAGAGTTGTCACAGTATCCTCAGGGGGCACTCATGTTGGGTCTGGGGTGTCACTGTGGCCCACAGCTTGCTTACTATTCATAGGCTCTGTCTTCATTTCCCAGTGCCACCAAAGTTGGTGGGCAGGTAGGTTGGTTGGTAGTGATAGATAGTAGATAGTCACATTATGGATAATCAGAGCTTAAACGTTACTAAGTGTGGCAAGATCTTCTCTCTCTCTCTCCCCAGTCCTGGGGCTTGATGAACTCTGGGCCTGGGTACTGGTCCCTGAACAACTTTTGCTTAAGGCTAGCACTCTACCACTTGAGCCACCGCGCCACTTCTGGTTTCTTGGTGCTTTATTGGAGATAAGAGTCTCATGGACTTTCCTTCCTGTGCTGTCTTCAAACTGTGATCCTCTTATCTCAGCCTCCTGAGTCGCTAGGATTACAGGTGTGAGCCACCAGCACCTGTCTAAGGATCTTCTCATTTTTAAGGCTGCATAGTATTCCATTCTGTGCATACATCTACCTATGCATCCTAAGACTTTCAGATGGTTTCCCTTTGAAAAGGATCGTTTGATATATGTCATCCCATGGCTCATGAGAAGCAATGAAAAGTCTCAGGAAGGTGGAGGGTGGGGACGATGATGTTTAACTTGACAGCGTTGTTGCTCGGACAAGATTGGAGGCAAACGGGAGCAAGAGGAGGGTGAGCTGGGACCCCACAGTTCCCTTTCAGGACAAGATGGCAGCTCAGGTTTCAGAGAGTCTGGAGGATCAGGAAGATAGGAGGAAGCTTAGGAGTGGACAGGACTTGGTGACAGGTTGGGATGAGGGCTGTGTGAGTCATAGTTTCACGCACAAAGGGCCTGTCCAGCTGCCCTTGGTACGTCAAACAGGGGTCACCATCTGCAAATAGCTGCCAGATTCCTTGTCCCAGGCAGACCTGCCGTGGGAATGAGGTCAAAGAGAGCCTTTGCCTTCTTCCCGGGGAAATCGATGGGACGCATGAACTAGAAGAAATGGCATTAACCCTGCCTGCTTTCCTTCCTACACACTGTCCCTGTAGAAAAGCGTGCGTGGCCTTTCCCAGTAACTAAAATCACACGGATGGGAGGAAATGCACAGTGTTGCTTAGTTCCCCTAAAGTCTGTTTGGCCTGCAGACGCATTGCCTTCTTCCTGGAACCTGCCAGAGCCTTGTTTGTGCAAAGCAAGGCCTTGGGGACCTCATTGTCCCGGACCCCTGCAGGAATTCCCATTGGGGCTCTGCATAGGAGTAAATAACCAACCCTGTCAGCAGTTCAATGTCACCCAAGGATGGAAGGGCAAGGCTGCGTTTATTCAGTCTGCTTTGATTGCGGATTTGTTTGCCAGCACTAAATGAATTCTCTTTCTACAGCTGACTGGTCCTGAGCTCTGACCAGCCCTAGCTTCACCCCAAGGGTTTGCCAAATGCATCCCAGACTGCAGGTGGCGTCTCTTCTCTCTAGCTCAGAGCAAGTGGCCACCATCTCAAGTCTCAGCGCCGGTACTCATGGGACTCTGATTCAGTCACCTGACCTCTCCACAGTTTCCTTTCCTCTTCCCTACAAAGAACGTCATCTGTCACAATCTAGCCGTTCTAACTCCAAACCAGACTGGCTGGGGTTCAAATCCCAGCTCTGCCATTTGTTTGCCTTGTGCCTTTGGCCATGTTACTTAACCTTTCTGAGTCTGTGCTCACTGCTCTAAACTGAGAGTCATCTCATCTCATGTGTGGTTGCTGTGAAAATTAAATGAAGGCATTTTTTGGCTTTGGTTATATTGTCCTTTTTAATTTTTTAAATTGTTATTATGAAGGTGATGTAGAGGGGTTACAGTTCATAAGTCGGGTAAAGAGTACATTTCTTTTTTCTTCTTTTTTTTTTTCTTGCCAGTCCTGGGGCTTGAACTCAGGGACTGAGCACTGTCCCTGTCTTCTTTTGCTCAAGGCTAGCACTCTACCACTTGAGCCACAGCGCCACTTCCAGCTTTTTCTGTTTACGTGGTGCTGAGGAATTGAACCCAGGACTTCGTGCATGCTAGGCTGTGGGCTCTCTCTCTCGACTTCCCCTCGCTTGGGGGGGAAGGGGCTTGTCCGCCCCTTCCTGGGTGGTCCTTTATCGCTCTCACGTGGGAGCGATGGCCACACGTAGCCTCGTCTATCTCTCTCTACTTCCCCTCGCTTGGGGGGGGTGGAAGGGGCTTGTCCACCCCTTCCTGGGTGGTCCATTATCGCTCATGCGGGAGCGATGGCCACGGGTAGCCTTGGTGGCGCGTGGTTGCAGAGTGCCCCAAAACCGCCAAGAACGACACGGATGTGCGGGCCCCTGGAGAAAACCTCTAGGGCTTCTGTTTATTCAAATGAGGAGCCTCCCAGATATACCCCAAAGGCAGGCACAAGAGAGGGGCCCCTGATTGGTCCCAAGGGGCTGTCCCTCAAGTGATGTCAGACTTCCTTCTCTTCCTGTTAAAGACAGGAAGGGGAGGGACAAGCTGAGGTCACCTGTGGCCCCTTAAAGGTGCAGCTGACCCCAACACTAGGCAAACACTCTACCCCTAAACCACATTCCCAGCCCAAGAGTACATTTCTTTTTGTACAATGTCACCCCTACCCTGGCTCTCTCCCAGTTTTTCCCTCCCATCCTCACCCACAAGTTGTATAGTTCATTTTCAGCATAGTGTCCAGTGAGTCCCAAGGTTGCCTTAGTTCACCTTTTGTCCCTTCGTTTCTGTGGCCCTCCCTTTCCCTCCCAAAGACAGATAAACTAACAAGTCAGAAAGAAAAGAAAACAAAAACAACAGAGGATTAAGAAAAACCCCATTGTTTCCATTTCCTGGAGTTCATTTTGATAAATACTCTATCATATGATGAGAGGGCACCTAGGCCTTGAGCCTTTCTGTTCCTCTCCTAAGAGAATCCTCCTTTGGTATGTTGAATGCCTGGAGTCTTGTATCATTTATCATGATCCAACATATTTTAGATCTAGCTTCCAGATTAATGAATTTTTTAAAAACAGCTCCAAAGTGGGCATTTGATTAGCTTCCTGAAAGCCGTTAAGAGTTATCCTGATCCGGGCTGGTTCACCAGCCCACAGAACTGTGGCCAGGAAAGGAGTTTTATGCATTAAATAGATGTTTGTGGAACACCACCATTGAGAAATGATTGGGACCAAGGGTGACACGTGCTGACAGCTGTCTGTGAACCAGGTACATACTTTGAAGTTTGCTCACCTTGAGAGGTGCAGGGACTCATGTCCCATTTTAATACAAGGGAGCCAGAATAACTCTATAAACATTAGACTTCAACACTGGCATAGCACCTCCGATATGCATTTGCTATCTGCCAGGTGCGACGCACACGGCCCTGCAGATGCAAACAGCCTTTCCTTCTAGAAATTCACAGAAGAGCAAGATAAACACATAACTGCAAAGTGCTATGCTCCCAGTATGAGTAAAATCTTGTGCAAATATTGAGTTAATAAGCAGCTTTTGCTGAAGCAGGACAGAGCAAGGATTAAACCCAACGTGTAGGAAGAAGCTGTGTCGGCTTTAAAGTGCGCACACCAAAGGGAAATGTGAACCATAGCGATCCGGGCTTCTCCCTTCCCTACCTGCCCCGGTGAAAAGGGACATACACAGGTATGAAGGGGGTCAGAGCTGGCTGCGGCCTTCCCTCCTCCTCTTCATCCTCTTCCCCTTCCTCCTCCCCGTCCCCGCCAATGCTCCTCAAGTTCTGCTGAAATGCGCCATGTCCTTCAGTTCTGGACGAGGGAGTAGCCCAGGGTGGGAACAGCTGGGACAGCGTCGCCATTGGCGACCACAGACAAGGATCACGTTGCAGGTGTCCAGGGGTCTCCGCCCATCTCATCCCTGCAAAATGAGGAACCAGCCAGACCCGCCCCGGCTCCCTTCCTCCCACGTGTGAACACCACGGCCCGTCCGTCCATTTTATCATTGCATACGCTCACCTCTCAGTGCAATGAGTTTCTTTCAAATGCAGGGTATTCTGTGCCACTCTTTCAAAAATCATTATTCTGAGAAGGTAAGCAGAAGTTCCTCTGCCTGCCACGCCACAGGGAGTCATGCCCCTATCTCTCACACACATGGCTATACACCTATGCACATAAGTGCACACACAGACGTGCACACATAGAGGCATAGTACCCACACAGTGGCCATAAAAACACAATGGCTATGTGATGCATGCACACATGAGTGTACAGAATGAAGATGCACATGTCTGTTCCCTCGGTGTGTTCCACACATACACACATACACCATTCACAGACAGCCCATGCATGCAGCCTTACCAGTAAGCCTGTATAGATGCATTACATATGCATGTGTGCCTTCACACACACTTGTGTACCTACCTACACACATATACTACACATGCACACATGTGTGCTTGTGCGCTCTTAGGTTATTTAAAGGCTGAAGTCACAGGGAGAAAGCTGAGTCAGGATGCACTCTGGTTCTACAACCCTGGCCTCTCCCTGCCTTCCCTCCCTCTCTATCTGAACACTATTTGTTTTTTGTTTTGTTTTTGCTTTTATTATTACTCATATTAATTAAGAGGCTTTGTTGTGATGTCTCTCTGTGCATATATATATATATATAAAATGTCCTTTGATCACGTTCACCTCTGCGACTCCTTACCCCCTACTTTTCTAAACAATCTTGGTAGGTTTCCTTATTGTACACATACATACATACACACAAAGTGCTTTATTCACCCACTACCACCCCGTCCTTTGCCCGCCAGTTCCCATCTCCACATAGCCCCCACTTCATGCTGTGTCATTTATTCCTTTGGGTCTAGAATGCCCTGGTCACTTGGCTCCTGGCTCCTGCAGCCTGGGTTCTAGAATGGGCAACCAGGAGACCCTTTCCCCAAGTCCCTGAGACCCAGGAGGGAGCAAGGCCCACACAGGGATGCGGAGCACATCCCAGACCCTTAGCCACCCAGCCATGCCAGGCAAATCCCAGGGGCTTTCCTCACAGGGCACTCAAGCCTGGCTTTTCACAGCTGGGGAGTTCATTGGATTCTTTGTGGCTTCCTCTCTAAGACAAGTGTGGGCCGGGAAGAAAGGTCTGTTTACAGAGTGTGCGCTCCACTTGCCTTGATTCCATCAGAAGGGAAATGCGTCCTTCAAAACATATTACACCTCACCAGGCTGCACTCTCCTCTGGGTGACACCTCCGATTTAGTCCTTCCACTTATGTCCTTCCCATTCTTGGGGACCAGAGAGGGGCTGGGCTAAGTGGGGGGGGGGGGGTGTCATCAACAGCAAGAGCTATTTTGATTGTTCCTCTGCAGTTTCCATCAGAACTTCCGGGAAACTTGTTTGCCTCTGCCCCTATAGACATGGAAGCAGCCAAGTGCTGAGTCAGTGGGTGGGAGGGGGGGCCAGGAGATCGAGGCCTTCTGTCTCCCTGAGACTGTGCTGGATGGAGCAAGTGGTCAGGTAGACTTTCTGGGCTCACCTCCACTTGTCTTGAAGGAATAGTCAGGTGGGGAAGAGAATCCCAGAGCCTCAGTCACAACCCCAAGGGAACCAAACAAGTCAGAATTGCTGAGGAAGGTCAGCCGGAATGGCTGCAGAAGGCCTTTCACTCCCATTCCTACAGTTTGTGATAGAAATCTTGGAAAGAGCTGGGTGGTTCACGCCTATCATCCTAACTACCCCGGAGTCTGAGATCTGCAGTGTCACAGTTCAAAGCCAGCTGGGCACAGAAAAATCTACAAGGCTCTATCTCCAAAACAACATCAAATGCAGCACTGGAGGATGGAGGTCCGGAGATGCCCACGGAGGACAGAAACTCCTAGCTATGAGAGGAAGGAGTTCCAGGGGGATCTGGGCCCCAACATGGTGACCTGACTGTCAGTCAGGATTCTGTGGTGCTGGTGCTGGGGTTGGTGCAGTTGGGCTTCCTTCCCTCCCCCAGGTTTGGAAACAGCAACACAGATAGAGAGTTCCAGGGGAGGCCCAGGCTGCCACGTCCCAAGCCTCTACCCCAAGCCTCCACCCCGGCAGTCCTTATCAAACATGATCCCTGATATTTGTGTGATCTTGAGAGATCTGCTTTCCCTCTCTGGTCATGAGACAAAGCAGAAGCACTGAGTCAGGTCAGAGAGCTGAGATTGGATCAATGGTGTCAAAGGGGTGCACCTCACACACCATAGGGCACTCACAACCTCCCTGGTCTGTCCCGAGATGACCATCGGCATACCAACCAGCTGTGATAAACATTTCCAAATGCCCATGGTGGGGGCAAAATCTCCCCATGCTCAGAATCCCCGAGAGAAACGACTAGCCAAACCTAGCATTCCAGAATTGTTCCCACTCTTTCCTTCTGCTTGAAGTTTTCAGCTCTGGAGGCAGGCAAAGGCTCGCGTGCAACGTGTGAGTCTTCTAAATTAGCGCGAGCATATGTCGGCGGTAATTAATTACACCCCGCATTGCACTACTAATAAATAGCAAGGCTGAGTGGCACAGTATTCCCATGCACGGGGCGCCGCCACCCAAGTCCCAGCTCTGCCTCGCTCGAGGTAGGAGAGTAAACAATTTGTCTCGAGGTTTAAACAAAAGCTGTTGCTCTTCCTCTTTGAAGGAGAGGTGACTCCTATCAAAAATAGAAACCGAGTCCCTTCCTACCCTCTGCCAGATCTCCCCAGGGAGCGATTTCCACACAACAGACACAAGGACCCATCCTCCTGGCAATCTTTTCTTGTCCCCTGTCTGCCTGGCCCCAGCACTGTGTGTGCCTCTAAGCTCACAGCTCCCCATCTGATTTGCTATAGGAGCTCCTGGGGCCTGCACTTGCCTGTAGAATAGAGAGGCCATTTCCCACTTCTTTGACATTCTCTTCCTCTTCATTCAGGTTCGGGTTGGAGCGGCACTGGCTGCAGTCAGGAGAAAGCAGCCAAGGTCTTATTCTGTATTCTTGATGTCGCTGCTGTGGGGTCCTGGGAATGTGGGTTCATATCTCTGAGCCTCTGTTTCAGTGTCTGGAAAACGGTGTTCACGGGGGACAGGGAGATGACATTTGGTCTGGATCAGGCCTGGTTGCGTACCTGTGCTTGCCTGTGCCAAGGCAGTTGGATGTGGCTTTGGGCTGTCTCTGAATCTGTTGCTGTTGGCGTTGTAGAGGAATTCACATTCCCAAGAGACAAGGATGAATTAAATCCATTTCAAGAGAAGCAAAGAGGTATGAAAATGAGGCCATCGCCGTGAACTTCTCACTTCACGTCATTGCAATATGAAACGAGTTCTGCAAGGCCGAGCCTGGGCTGGCTTTAAACAAAGTATGTGTCCTGTAGGAAAGACCTGTGTCTTTAACACACACACACGCACACACACACGCACACACACACACTCATACTCTGTCTTATACACACACACATATACACATTTCACACGTATAGATGGCAAAGATCAGATTTGCTGAGCCATCAGACACTCTAATCAATGAAGAGAACAGGGCAAGGTTGTCCAGAACTAAGTGTGAAAAGTTTAGTATTCACAACCATCTCTACTTACTGTTCAATTGTATTTTTTTAATGATCATCTATGTAGTCAACCACCCCCTCATGCTCTGTATCAGTCAGTACTCACTAGCTTATATATATTTACTAGGTTATATTGACAACTGCTTAAGTGTGCTGCTTTTAATGCTAGTATTCAGAGTGCACTACAAGTCCACCCCACACGTCTTCACATTTCAGGGCCCAGGTGGAAGAAGACTTTCCCGAAGAGAATGCACCACCCATGACAGAGGGACGAGAGAAAAGAGAGGGTACAAAACCCATGATTGAAAATGCCTGCCTGAGTTGTTGGCATCATATCATTTGCTGTGCCATTGGCCAGAGCAAGTCACATGGTCAAACCCAACACTGATGAGCACAATGGTGCCCCTCTCCTCAGGAGGATGTGCAAGCCCCCGTACAACAGGGCAGAACGTAGGAACTCGAGGGAACTGGTGGACTCTTGGGATCCTATCATCCACAGGAATGGGGGGGGGGGGGGTGGCAGTGGCGGGGTGGGGGTGGCAGGGAGGGGGGATGGCGTAGATCACAGTACAGGCTACCACTGTTAAGTCCCTCTCCTCGACATCTGTGTGGCTTTCAGAGAGTCTCATTCTTTAACCTAAATGCACAATTCCCATCTCACATGGCCCTGGCTGCAGTAGAACTCCTCTAGGTAAAAGCTGAGAAACACAGAGTGAGGGGTGGGCCAGCCTCCTGTAGGGGGCACTGTAGGGACTGGAGAAACACCGTGGCAAGATGAGGACCAACATGGCGGACAAACTGACAAGAGCTCGAAAGGAAATCTGCTCTCCCTATCGGGAGTTTGAAATCACCACCCCCATCTGCATTGCACTATAAGTTCAGAAACTGGGGTCCCCACACTTCCAACCAAGCCCAAGTTCATTTTCCAAGGATGACAGACAATTCCTCTAAACCACTCGGCCTCTGTCTTGGAAGGAAGCTTCCCATATGTCCCTGTCTAACTATTCTATTTGAGCCTGAGGCCCTTGTATCCTAGTCACTGGCACCCCCAGACACCACCCCCATCTTCCTACCACTCTGAATACCTCCTTCTCAGTGGCTTTGTGTTGACTTTCGCCGTGGGCACCTATGCTTCCTGTAACATCCTTGCAGTGGCAATAGGGAGGCCTTAGAACGCCTTGTTGCATTTACGCATGGAAGGACAAACCTACCGACCTGCTTTGTAGTCACCAGTGGCAGTGACGTTGACTACCTTCTGAACCCCCCTTCGGTGATGTTGGCACTGTGCTCTGTCATTGTTATTTATGGGATCCAGTGATAAGTGCAACCCAGGGAATCTCAGAACTAAGAAGCGTCTTGGGCAAGGTCACAGACACCAAGAACTGTAGAGCAAACGTGTTGATACTCACTGTTCCTGACCCCTTTGTCCAGGTCCTCCCGCCTCCTTGTGACTCCTCCCACCTCATGTGACTCGATGACACTCAGCCACGTGTGGCCTGAACAATGCTGGCTAGGCTGAGCTCACGCCCGCCACGCTCTTTCCCCACATACTCCGATTCACTCCACAGACGGAAGAATGGAGTGGGAGATACTTATTCCTCCCCAGACAATAAATCACTGGCTTTCTATCTGTCACTGGCTCGATTTTCCGAAGATTTGTTTTCGTCAGTTTAATGAATTATCGGATCACCTGGAAATTGCTCAGAATTAACCTGTGGCTGGCGTTAATGGATGTGCAACAGAAGTGTCGAGATCTCTCTAACCAGCCCGATCCGTCCTCCTGCGACGCGGCCAGCTGCCTGGCGCCGGGTGACTCATCCGCGGCAATGCTGAGTCCGCCGGGCTGTGCCGTGGTGGCTGTCGGCATGGCAGGGCCTGCTGGGAAGGAGATGGCAGCCATCTGGCCATGGGGCCGGGGGGAGCTGCTCCAGCCCCATGGTGTGGGAGGAAGGCCCTCCACACCGCAGAGGAGCTCTGCTCTGCTCTGCTTCTCTGTGTCCATTAGGCAAGCCCACCTAGCTCCATATCCAGCTTCTTTTTCTCCCTGTGCCCTCGGTTGCCCTCCCATCACCCGTTCTCCATGGAGCAGTGGGCCGTCGGCTTCCATCACATGGTACCAACTTTCCACCTGCTTAAAAGCCCTCACGGTCAAGTCCCCGAGTTCCTGCCTGCCCGCCCTCTTGCTCCCTCTCTGCCGTCTCTGCTCCTGAGCCCCGGGCCCTCTGCTCACACTGGCTATGGTGGACTTCTTTTGCTCTGCCTCACACTCATGCCATTTTCCCCTGGATGGGGGTCTAGTTCACAGCGGCACCCCGTGAGGACTGAAGAAACACGTCACCCAGTTATTTTCGGGGTTCTCATAACGGTGTGGGGAATGGCTTTAGAACACAGCCTCACTGCTGGAGATTACACAGCTCACTGGGCCCATCCACTCACACCCTAGCGCTCTGGTTTTCAATTTTATGATTTATCTATCAGTCTACTCTCTAGAACAGGGGTTTGCACATTAAAAAATAAAGGCCCAAGTAGTAAACAGTATAGATTTAGAGGACCATCCAGTTTCTGTCCCGAGGTATTAGACTGTGCCATTGAAATGGACCAGTAGTCCTAAAGGAATAGTCCTAGGGCTGCTAATAAAACTTTATTCACACAGAGATAGTCTGCTCACCTGCTTTAGAAGGTAAGCTTCTTGGGTAGCCTGAGTCCATGGTTGGCCATCATTCACTTATAGCCTGTCAGGGAAGTTCGACATGGTGGAGACTAGAATTCATCCACAGCTGTGGAAGTGAGAAAGGCCTCCATCCTGCATTTCAGCGACCATGTTTGGCATCATGCCCCCTGAACTCGGGCCTCTGGTCCATTGTGCCTTTCCCCACTGGCAATCTGCAATCTCGGACCATCTACCAAATCACTTCATATCTGCTCTTCTCTCCTGTCGGATAAGACCACAGGCAAACACAAAATCATGTCTTGGAGCCGTTTTAAAGGGGAAAGGTGATCACACAAGTGATTCCAGCTGAAGTGAGAAGAAAAGAGCATCTCTGCCGCTGTTTCTGTCTCTCTCTTCAAGAATAGTTTTTGTCTCTTTTCAATTAACAGCCTGATTTCCTTTCCTTTCTATAGAGTGATGTTTGCAATCTAAAGACAACCTTGATTTGCCAAAGACAGTGGAAGACCTTTCTTTTAAGAGGCCTTTGGTGGGGGCACTGAATAGGAGAGAGAAAGATAAACCACCGGTGGGGAGAATGAGATTTAGGGGGAACCATTTCTGAAGGGGGCTGTTGTGAGGGGTGCTGTGTCATTCACTCCCTGATTATCCTCCCCCCCCCCCCCCCGCCGCCTCTAGCAGACAAACCATTGTTTACCTTGTGCATTACACGGAGCAGGCAAAGCTACTTATTTTCAGGATGATAGAGTTGAATCCTACTCTAGGTTAGGCATGACCTGAGAACATAGGCATTGTCTTCCAGTTACATAGAAGTGTTCAACTAGTACTGCCTGGTTCTGTTCACATTCTACCTTAATAATTCCCTTGTTACAAAAAAAGAAGTCTTCATCATTCAGACCCAGTGTCTTCTCCCATCCCCCCAAAAATCAGCACTCCATGTTTGTTAAAGAAGAAAGAGGTAATTCAGTGAGTTTTGCCACAGAGATTCCTCAAGGATACACAAGAATGACTTGCAATCAGCACACTCATGCTTAATATATAAATGGATTCTCCCTGAAATGCCGAAGTGTGCTTAGCGGCAATTTGATTATACACGGTTTAAGCATTCTCTTTAGTGCCCTTTCCCCACGATGCTTGTGCTATCGATGGGGGAAGTTTTCTCAAGAGCGGGGAGCAGCTTCAGGCCAACTATCACTTGAATGATCACAGATGACAGCAGAACCATCCTCCTAGCACCTCCCAGGGAGAAGAATCCAGCTCTGCAGTCTGGACCCCTGGCTCCAACAGGCAGTTCCTCGCTGGACTGTATGATCACAATAAATCAATCCTTCCTTCGGTTTCAGTACCCTAAAGAAATGGGGAACCCTCCTGTGTGCGGAGGGGAGGTGGTGATGGAAGCGTTCATCCTGGGGAGATGTGGAGGCAGGCTGTGGCTCTCACTGGTTGTTTTACGTCTGAGCTGCCTTCAAGATGCCGGGTGAAGATGCCCTGGAAAGTCATTGGAAGTCATTGTTCTGGGCTAGTCCTTTCCCTGGCGGGTATCTTGGCTGAGTGGTTCCCCTAACAAGGTCAGATATTTGAGCCTCACCTACATCAGGGATGGTTTGGGATCTCCTTTCCTCCCTCCCTCCCTCCCTCCCTCCCCCTTTCCTCTCTCTCTCCCTGTCTCTCTGTCTCTCTCTCCCTTTCACCTGGAGACCCTTGAATTTGCACAGCGGTGACAGCCCCCAGCCTGAGCACAAGGATGAGTATTTTTGGCTGAGCATCTGAGGAGCCTTGGGAAGGAAGGCGTCTCCCTGAGGTGAGTTCCAGATTCCGTGGCTCCACCCGCTGAGCCCAGTTCTGCCCTTCAGCTTCCTCCGGGTCTGCGGAAGCCGCCATGGGAACGTTTCCGCTTCCCTTCCCCTTCCCCTGTGGGCACCTTCACCTCTGCATGAATCCTGAGAGACCCTGGTCATCACAGGGTATTGAAATGCACCAAGCAAACTAGCACCGTCAAAGAAAGTCTAGATATAAACCATCTATGTCTGTTATGGCCTGAAAGTCACGTTCATTACCACTTTTTTTTTTTTAACCTCTGTGTGTATTTACCAGTAACTGAAATGTGAAGTTGTAGTGGGGGAGTTGGTTATTTCCTCATCTGCGTTAACTTCCCCTGCATTCTATTCATTGGTCTTCTGGGAAGGATGGGGCCCCCTCAGGGCCCAGCCATGTCATGCACCCCTTGCCCAGGAAGCCACATAGCCCCACAGGCCATGTTGTTTATATTTCAGGAGCTTCAGACAGACACCGCCTCGTGCTCGCCAAGGTCTGAGTTGAATCAGAACACTGAGCTTAGCACCTTGCATGAATTATGAGATAGAGAAGACTTCGGGAACACCTTTACATTGGGGGGATCTATCTCACTGTTACAGAATGGGACTGACTGCTCATTTTCCCCCCACTTAATATGGCAAACCTGCATGGAGTACTTTGGTTCGGATGAAGCATGGGAAAGAATGCTGCTTTAGGATTAAATAAGAACAATTCTTCCTTTCCCTCCAGAGTTCTTGCATCACCACAGAATGGGGAGGCCTCTTGGAAAAAGCTTGGGGAGGAGTATCCTTTCCCCAACTCTTTCAGTCTCAGGTGTGTGGGTATGCATGTGCATGTGTACCTGCAGGTGTATGTGTACATGCGTGTATCCCAGAGTTACAGGGCCAAGATGAAGTACCCCATACCTAGCAGGAAAAGCCCTTTTTAGGCTGTCTCTGGGAAAGGTGGCAGAAGAGGTAAAACAGATTCTAGAGGTATTTGGCCGGTGGGGGGGTGGGGAACTCCCCGGAGACAAATGATTTCCTTAACTTTCTTTGTCACTTCAGTTATGGGGACTTTCTGCTGGCAGGATTGTTCCTAGAACAGTAGCAATGGTCAGGAAATACAAAATAAGTGTAAAGCGGTCTTTGATCCTCTCCTACTCCTGTTGATGATTGCTTAAGATTTCTCCAAGCAGAACCCCAAACACAAACACACTCCATTCCCACTGTGTTGGCAGCCATACCAGTTCCCCTACCAGAATCCCTCCAATTAATCCTCCAGAGCTGACAGTTGGGCTACACAAGGGCCTATCAGAGATGCCGGTGGAAGGTTTGAGCCATGCATATTTCCCTTGAAAAGCAAGCCAAAAGTAGGAGTTGGTCCAGACAGCATATTGCAAGTGAAAGAGATGAAGGGGCCCAGAACCTTCCCTTCTTCCCTTAGTAAGATGGTGGTATCGTTCCCTGCAAAGAACGCTGGGAGCTTCAGTTGGCTTTCGACCCAGAAATTGAGGGTGTTGATGGCTGTTTGCTCCCCATGTGTCTACACAACATACGTCTGTGTTTGCATGTTGATGTCTCGTGTGTGTGTGTGTGTGTGTGTGATTCCACATGTCTGTGTGTTTGTGTTAATGTGTTTGGGTGGTGGGTCTGCCAGGGTGTGTTGTGGGTTAAAGGATGTGGTAGACACAGCTTCTGCCCGGCTCCAGGATTTCGCTTTCTGTGACATTTTCACAAACCCCACCAAAGGAAACGCAGTCATTCTTAATTGCCTCTGGGACCCTTGTCTTCCCAAACAGGACAGACAGGAAGGGCCGAGTCTGGTGGATAAACCTTCCTGGCACCCCACCTCACTGAGGACAAAGTGAGGAATCTGAGCCTGAAGGCAGACATCTAAGACAGCGTGCCGTGTTAGTCGCCTAGCCAGCAAGACTAGATGGGAGAGCTGCATGTGCCCCGGGAATCCATCACACTGGAACCATTTTGTTGGAGGAATAGACGTGCGACTGGAATGGGGCTGGAGATGACCATCTAAAGTTTGGGTGGTGCCAGGCTGTGGAGAGCCCTGGATGTCAGTGGGCTTGAGGCAAGTCATCTTGGGGGAGCTGTCAGTGGCTAGGTGTCTCCGTGATGCACATCGGGAGGCAGGCAGGTGTCTCCAGGGAGGCCCTGGCCTCTGCTGCCAGCCCCTGGGATCCCTGGGAACCAGGCTTATGGGGGCGGGGAGGGACAGCACTTGTGGTGGGGGGTGGGTGGGAAACTAAGCCCAGGGTAGCCCAGCTCTCCCCTGACTGCCCTTCATGAGTTTGCTGAGGGCCTCCCATGTTCCAGGCCCTGTGCTATGCTGTGCTGGAGCTTGATGGAGAGTTGGAGACACCACATTTTTTTTTTTTGCCTTTGTATTTCATCCTGGTATCTGGTAGGTAGATATTCTACCAATGCAGTAAATTAATCCGATCAAATTAGTTAAGTGCAAAGTTCAGTGATAGGATTTGTCCTCCATATTTTTTTTATTTGGCTTATTAGACAGGCACAAGTGCTTAGGAGAATAGCATGAAACTGGCCGTGGGTGTTAGGAAGCCGTGGGTGGTGTCAAGTCCTGTGGGGGGGTGGGGCGGTTCAGGAAGGGAATGGTCAAGGTGAGCCTTGAGGGTAGAGTGAATTGTGCCTCCGGAGGAGGACTTCAGACCGTGGCATCTGAGGCTCATTCTGGAATGCAGGCACATGGCAGATGCCCAAACAGCTGGGCTTAAGGACCTCCTAAGAAGTGGTACTAGTTGGTTGCAACCTCTGAAGTCTGCATTCCAGTGTCTGCAAACCCTTTCTCTCCAAAGAATGGGCTTACATCCCCCATCAAGTGAGAGCCCTGGGTGGGGGGTGGGACACGGGGGCAACCACAAATACCCAACGCCCCGTGCAGAGAAAAACAATAGAACCCCATCTTAAAAAATGACCAGGATGCACCCCATCCCGCCCTGCCTTCCCAGACATATCTGGATCCCAAAGGAAACCGAAGTCACGCGGCACATCGTTGCCTTCAAACCCCCAAATTCTCATTGACAAAGCGTGGTGCGCACTCCAGCTTCGGCCTGCTGTAGATCCTCACCGGGTCCGTCCCCTCTCTCCCAGGAGGCCGACGTGCCCTTGAGTCTTTAGCCAGAGTCCCCATGGGGGCGAGGCTGCGTGGGACGGTAGAGAACCCTCCAGGAGTCAGAACTCAGCACGCAGGAGTTTCATCTCTGTATTCTGCAAACTGCCTGCACAGGAATGCTGTTTCACAAAGCCCCAGCCTGGAAGAGGGTAATTCTAGTCAAGACTTGCCAGCCATGCTGTTGCTTTTGGAGCAAGAAACACTTCTTAGCCTGGAGGTGTATTTTGGCATGGTGTATGGCCGGCAACATCCCGACACCCAGTGCGGGAGTACTTGTGATATAAACCTGGCTTGAAACGGTCGGTTGCAGAGCAATCATGCGTGTTTGGCCCAGTCCAACTTGACATGGGGGTGGGGAATTGGGGAGCCATGGTATGTGAGGGACAATAGAAAGTTGTTTTCACTGAAACTCCTTCTTGGCCGACTCAGAGCCCCGGGGCCCACACTGCCAATGAACACGCTGCCATTACTTCCTGAGGCCACACGGTGTCGCTGTTGAAGACTGGTTCTGCATAGTTCATTGCCCCGTGCCTTAGGAGAAGCCTTGGTCCTTCTTCGAGGGAGATGCATTGCACTTCCCTTTTGTGTTTGACGGTGCAATAGGACAATTCTGTGCTCCTCCTGGAGTCAGCCATTATTCCTCTTGTCTCCCCGCCCCACTTCCTACCCATTTCTGATGTTTCATAGAATTACCTTATTCATGATTCAGTGATGTTGTCAGCCCTGGTCCCAGTGCTCCCAAAGCCTCTGGATTCTGGATTCACATGCAGCTGCTGACTCTGTGGTACCAAGCACAATTCTGATGATATGTGGACACAAAGATATCTGACTTGGTTAAAGAGAAGAAAGAGGAGCGAGAAGGTGGCCAGCAAGGGGAGGCCAGGGAATAATGTCCTCCTTTACAGCAGCCAACGACGGACCATGGCTGCTCTGCACAAGGCTTTTGGTTTGGGCAAAACAAACTCATCTGTCCTATTCAATTAAAACACCACAGGTTTGAATTTTTATCACTTAGATGTGTGAACCCGGCTTTCCTGTGGTAGAACAGCTCTCTGCACACTGAATGTGCTGGGCTCTGTCTCAGTGCAGGTCAATGGGGGAGGGAGTGAGAAAGGCCTGGGACTGATCTGGCAGAGGGAGCTTGACCACTCAAGCCATGCCCTCAGGTTTGTTTTTTGCTTTTAGTTTGTTTTTCAGGTAGCCTCTTGAGCATCTCCACAGTCTGTTTTGTGAACAGGGTCCTCCCACCTCTGTCTCCTGATCAGCTGACACTGCAGGTGTGAGGCACCCCGCCTGGCCCTCCCTGTCCGTACAGATTCGAGCGATGGTGTCGAAGCAGTTCCTTTAAGTCAGTGTGAGAGTTTGCCAGGTTTGCACCATGTGACCAATCATGTTTAAGAATATTCTAGACAGCCAAGAGAGCCAGGTACCTTCCCCCAGGGAGAGGTATGACGTGTGTATGGTGGGGAAGATGGGCCAAAGGTGTGGGGGGCATGGGCTTGGTTTCTGGGGTATGTGTTGCCCTAAGAATTTCATCCACTTTGTGGAGCTAGCTGTGCCTTCTCCCCTGATCCCTGCATTAGATGTCAGGTGACCAGCCATGGCGGCTGGGGCCCGGATGGAGCCCCTGCAATGACACAGCTCCACAAGGCGCCACACGCGTTCTCATTCGAGTCTCAGTAGCCGTCCCCTTTTAAACAAAGGGACGGCAGTCTCACTGAGCGCTGGACACAGCAGTTATGTCTGCCAGTCCTTTCGGTTGAGGGTGGACATCGGGCTGGGAGTTTACCAAGTCCAGGAGGTGTTTTCACCTCTGAGCCATGCCTCTGGTTCTGTTTTCTTGTTATTGTTTAAGCCCAGTTCTCACACCTGGTCACCATGCCCCTGTGTTAGCTGGGATCAAGGCACACACCATTGAACCCAGCTGTTGGCTGAGGAGAAGCTTGTTGATCTTTTCTGCCAGGGTTAGCCTCCAGTCCTGATCCTCTAATGGCAGCTTCTCCCATGGTTAGGGTGACAGGCATAAGCCACCCGCTCGGGCAGCTCTCAGCCTCTTACCTATGCATTTGTCCTTCAGGACTGCCCGTCCCCTCTTTCCCACAACGATCACCCTGTCCCTTCTGAGTGCTGTAAACGGCCCCCTGGTGGACTCAGAGGGTGAGCATCATCTCCCAGAAGCACCATGGTGCCACTCACCTCCCCACCACGCACAAGAGGGCCCCGACCACTGACAGTGATTCCTGCCACTGGGCTTGAGAATCCCTGGTGCTCTCAAGCAGATAGGCACCCACACCCACAGGGAGATGCACAGAGACGAGGGCCCGCAGCATGGCTCCTGAGATGGGCTCCTCATCCTGCAGCTCTGGGAAGGATTTGAGGATGTGCTGGAAGTTTTGGGGGATATGGGGCTGGAGGCAGCACTCAGGGGTCTCTGCTCTGTGGGGTCACAAATGCCTACGGGTGCAGCTCTCCTACAAGACCAACACCCCTCTGTCCACGTGTCCTGAGTGTGGCAACACTGACTGGCCCATGGCTATGCCTGGTGGCAAACAGTGAGGCTGAAATTTGAGCCCAGCACCTCTACCTAGATGCTGCTGCAAGTGCCCCCAGTAGAGGCAAAAAGGGAAAGGCTGAATGGCAGGAAGTGGGGGCCCAGGTCAGACCCATGGGGCCAGTCACCAGAGGCAAATGGCGGCAGACTTAGCTGAGGAAGGGACCTAACTCAGACAGAGGCCAGGCAGAGCAATGGGCCCAGAGAAACCTTTGATCCCTGAGGCCCCCCCCCATTTTTGTTCCATGGGGGAGGTGCAACTTGGGGCTGCTTGGGAAGTCTCACTCGAGGCAGGTGCTAGAGGATTGCGCCAGTCATCCCAGCTACTCAGAAAAGCCAAGAGGATCCAGGTTCAAAGCCAGCCCAGGCAGAGAAGTCTGTGGGACTCTTACTGTCCAGTTCACCCTCAAAAAGCCAGACATGGAGCTATGGCTGGAGTAGTAGAGCACTGGCCTTGAGAAGCGAGAAAGCTAAGCAAGGGCAACAGGTCCCGAGTTCGAGCCCCAGAACAGCCCACCCCCACCCCAAACCCCAGAGGTCTCACCGGATACAGGGATAAAATTAGAACAAAGTGGGGGAGGGATGGGGTGTGTCCTTGCATTGGAGAGAAAAGCCTTGCCTATGGCCAGCCCCTGGGCATCATTTAGCTGCCTCTATAGTTAGCTTTAAAATAACAGAATTGTTTAGTAGTAGAAAAATACAGTTATTAGCTATGATTACAGGGGAATCCGATTGAGCCGTGAACGCGATCTGCCTGTCTTGTCCTAACTGGCAATTTCAAATCGCCTCCTTCCCCCCAAACCCCAGCGAAGGAGGAACCAAAGCCTCTAGAATAGCTCCACTTTCTTTATTTGTTATTTCTAAACAAATCAAACGGAAATTGATCAGCCTTCCTGGGAGCGCAGGCACTGCCAAATGTCCTGGCTGGCCTGCCGGCTGTGTGTGTGTGTGTGTGCGCGCGCGCATGTGTGGAAATGGTGTCTGTGAGCCAGGATGGCTTCAATTGTGGATAATCAGAGAACTAATTACCGGCCTGGTGACATGGCCCTCGCCAGCAGGTAATATAATTCACTGCTAAGTGGCCGGAAGCGAGCTTTCCTCGCTCCGGAGGAGGTGTGCGGCACCTGCAGGCCTGCCGTGGGCATGGACACACACCCAGCCAGCCCTGCCCTCCTGCCCCTCCTTCCCTTCCCTCCCTCCCTCCCTCCCTCCCTCCCTCCCTCCCTCCCTCCCTTTCTCCCTCCCTTCCTCCCTTCTTTCCTTCCTTCCTTCCTTCCTTCCTTCCCAGACAATGTTTCAGGGGGACCTGCGCCTCACATCCGAATGCCACAGGTGATCACGGCCCCACTGGCCGTGGCCTGGGATCTCAGAAGACTGCTGGAGGAAGTGGCACCTCAAAGAGCTGTGTACACAAGGAGAGGAGAGCCAGAGGGCCGAGGGGCCTGAGAAAGAAGCATGCGCGCTGTGTGAGCACAGAAGCCGGCACCGCCAGGAGGAGGAAGCCCGGGTGCATGGGAGGCCAGCTGGCCCCCTTGCATTTAGGAGCCGGAGCCATGAGCTTATATCCTGTAGGCTGCATAGAAACCCAAAGGCCCCGGGAAAGGGTCATAGGGGACCAGACAGATAGATTGGGGGGGGAGTGTAAGGTAAAGGAAAGGAAGGACCCAGCACAGGGCAGGGCGGGGGGTGGGGCAGAGGGCAGGTGTGTCTGCAGGAAGAGCGAGGGGCCCTAGACGTGAAGGTGGAGCCCGCGGGCACTGGGTGTTTGGATGGTGAGTCCCCAGTCTGCACATCCTTTCCCCACCCATAGCCGCCTTTCATCCTCCAGTGCTTGCCGCACCTACTGTGCGCATGAGCACAAGAGGCCTTCGTAAGGCTTCCATCTGTAAAGACGGTGGTGTCCGCTGGGAAACTTGCCGCGTGTGCGCGAGGAGGGGAGGTGTTTTCGGGTTCAGTAGCTTAGATGACAGGTGTAAGCTGCCTTGCCTACTGACTTGGTCAAATTCACACCCATGTCATAGCAGCTGTGGAGTCCTTGACTGGACAGGATGGTATTTGGGACGCCTCTGGCACCAATCCAGGGGTGGTACCTGGAAAGCCTCAAGCAGTGGATTCTGGTTTCATCTCCCTGTATCCTCGGGTCCTGGCTCCTCACCCCTGACCCTGGGATTATTTATGCTCATGGGTACAGGCTGTCCTCAAAGGACAGAACGGGCCCTGGAGGAGCATAACACAGAGACAAGGACTGCCAGAGACAGATAGACATCGAAGGAGAAACGCAAAGTACGTCAGTGCAGGGTCCATTTACAAAAAAGGCAGCGTGCAGGTCAGGTGTTGTATTGCTTAAGACTCCATTTGCTTTTCTGTTGTTTTTTTCTCTTTCAGTCATGGGGCTTGGACTCAGGGCCTGGGCACTGTCCCTGAGTGCTTTTGGTCAAGGCTGGTGCTCTACCACTTTGAGCCACAGTGCCATTTCTGGTTTTCTGGTGGTTCATGAAAGTCTCACAGACTTTTCTGCCTGAGCTGGTTCAACTGCCTGAGTCACTGGGATTCCAGGTGTGAGCCGCCAGCGTCTGGCAAAGGGTAGATTTGTAACTGGATACAGTTCTTGGGTGAAAGGACAGAAATCACTCTGCCGTGGACCCTTGACCCTTCTCAAGCTCTGTGCCTGCTCTTTTCTCTGCTTGGGCGAGCCGGAACAGGGGAGGCCCCATGGGAGAGGTTGGGACTATTCCTTAGAGCAGGGCTGGGCAACCAGCATCTGCTCCCCTCAAACATCCTCCTCAGTGCAGTTGTTGATAAGAGGTTTACAAATTCACTGCAAGAAAAATGTGGTTCTTTGTACCGTCGTGTCAGTTGTAAAGCTTAACATTAGTGGAGAAACTTGATACCTTGAATTACAGGAGGTAGGTAGGGGGCTCAAGGATGCACACGGATACAAATGTCCATTGATGGTGAAAAGGTTCAATAAATTGCATATCATTCATATCATTCATATCATATAACGATGGGAAACCATTACGAAAATGAGATAGCCCTCTACCAAGTACCATGAAAAGATCTCCAAGAAATTCAACATTAAAATGTTTTTTTAAAGAAGCAAATTGTAGAACAATGCCTATACTCTGAATCTTCTTATTTGTGATAGGAATAAAAGGTCTATGAGCTGGGTACTGGAGGCTCACTCCTGTGATCCTACTTACTCAGGAGGCTGAGATCTGAGGGTTATGGTTCGAAGCCTGGGCAGGAAAGTCTGTGAGACTCTTATCTCCAATTAACCACCAGAAAACCAAAAGTGAACCTGTGGCTCAAAGTGGTAGAGCGCTAGCCTTGAGTACAGAAGCCCAGGGACAGTGCCCAGGCCCTGAGTTCAAGCCCTAGGACTGAAGGAAAAAAGAAAAGGTCTATGAATGCTAGATAAAGGATCCATGACAAACTGTGCATGGTTATTGCCAGGGAGGGCAGGAGCCTAACAGGCCTGAGATTCCCCTGTTTGCTTTATGTATTCATACACGTTCTGTATTTCCGGTTCGGGGGGGGTCTTTGTTCATGGAAAAATATGTGTTCTGTCTCCAATGTGAAAAATCCACAATTCGTGTTAGTGATTTGAGGAAATTTTAGGGTCTGAGGAGAAGTGCTTAATTTATATACCACTGGCCTCATCCCTCACTGCTTCTGGAACCCCACACCATTCTTCTGTTCCCTCTGACCCTCAGGCACATGCATCTGTTACAATAAACACACATACACAGAAGCCAGAGACAACACTCTTCCCACAGCCCCACAGTGCAGTGTACCAGTCAGCAGGGCGGTCCGTGGATATGCTGTCGTAACAAATGACCCCGGTCCTCACCATGCCTCCCTGGGAAAGCCCAGGTCGCTTTCCTGTTCCTGCTTCATCTGTGTCGGTGGCAGGTTGAACGCGTCTCTACGGCATCCTATTTTCCAGCCTGGGACCCCGTCATTATTCTGTATCTATCTGGGAGGATGCCCGTGTCATTTCCCTAGATGAGGATCCTAGAAGCAGAGTGATCAGCAGGGATAGGACTGGATATATTTTGTGGTGTAGTAATTCCCTTCTCAGTCCTATGTCCCTATCCTCAGCTGGCCCACAGTGAGCCACATGTCCCAGATCCTGGCATGGGTCCTTGCCTGGTGTTGCCCTCTGTCCGATGGTCTTTGAGAGCAGTGTGTCTGGCCCACACCCAGCGAGCTGATATCCCTCTGGCCCTCAGTGGCCACCTCCTGCAGCCCGGTCAGTGATAGGTGACTCGTTCTTGTGGCACCAGTGACTGGTTAACAGGGCACAGGGTGAGCCAGTTGGTGCCCCTGGGTACTTGGAGTTCGACTTGGTTGTCCCGGCCAGTTCCTTCCAGGCACAGAACATGAGGAGAAATGGGGTGAGCACCTGAGGGCCACATGCACCCTAGCTATGCCTCGCTGTTCTAGAAACACTCTTAAACACGATCCATAGACACGAGAGGGATTTGAGCCAGGTTCTCTGCCTCATAGCCCAACGCCCCCACCCCCACCAAGAACCCATTTCCTTGGCCGCTCCAGGAAATGCCCATTCAGGGTGATGCCATGGTTGGACTTCCAAGGTCTGACTGGTGGGCATGTCTGCAGAATGTTCTGCTTCTCTCGGCTCTTCCTGGAGAAATCTCCACGTGGACATCTCCAGAACAAAGCCCCAGGTCGAGTGCCAGCCCTTGTCTTGTGTGCTTATCCACAGAAAGCAGCTCTCCATGTTCTGCCCTTGAATCTCCTCATCTCTGGGCCTCGGGGGAGGTGGTGTTGGGCTATCCACCCGAGGGGGTGCAGGTCACGTGAACAGCATGAGGGCAGAGGAGGGCTCCCTTTTAGAATGCATGTTCTTGATGGATTTCTTGTGGCGCTAGTCATAAGTATCTAGTATTGATTTGTGGGTGCCAGGTGCTGTTTTCAGTGTCACATATGAGTTCTATGACCCAGTTCTCCTGAACAGCCCGGAATGTCTATCATCTTCATTTTCAGAAGGAAAAATGGAGGCCCAGAAGGACCAAACGCCTGTTCCCCACAACTACCTCATAGTGCTTGATGCACCTGGGCTTCTAGAACCTGGCTTCTCCAGAGCACACCACGCTTGTTCCTGTGCTCTAGACTTCCCGGTACCCACTGCTCACTCTGTAACTATGTTCCAGAGTCGTCTTCTGCTTCTGACTCTTGAGGTGTTAGAAAGGCTCTGAGATGTTCTTTCTGCCGCCACCTAGCCCTGTCTCTACCTCCACATATTTTCTGGATGTAGCAAAATGCCTGTTTGGCATGTGGGATATTTGGACCAGGAGGAAAATCACTCACCCAAGCAAATAGGAGCAGTAGCATTCATTTTCCACTGAATGTGTGCCAGGCTGTTTACTTTACATCCATTTTGCCTTAATCCCTAGGAATCAGGTAGAATTCTTTTCCCCTTTTGCTGAGGAAAAGAGGAGTAGAGTCAGCCAGGGATAAATAAAAAAAAAGTACATGGTCCAGTTAACACTAGGGGTCAAAACTAAGAGTATTTCCCTACAATTTAACAGGCTCAATAGTTCTTGGTGGGAGGACTGAGCTCGTCCCAGTAGAGCTCTTGGAATGCCATGGTTGTTTGGCATCTTCTAATATGATGAGGGGTATTCTCACCCACAGTGGGAAGTTGCAGAACAGAAAGAAAATGGTGGCCTGCCCATCACAGCTAGGCAGAGGATGCTTGGGGGAGCAGGGGGAGCATCCCCAGGTGAGACATCCCCCAAAACAGCACCGGAGAGCTTTGGGTGAAAGCAGGAAGTGCTGCCATTGTACGTAGGAAGGGTCCAGAGAAACAAGGCGCCATGCCTGGGGGAACTATTCAATTTTGTCCTTGTGGCTCCACTGAACACAGAATACACACCCACTGAGACATGGCACCAATATTCACCAAAATAGTCACCAAAAATTCATAGCCCACGCATCACAGATGGAGGACAGCAAAAGCCATGGGGAGACACTGAACGCCTGAAGACTGGTGCCATTCGGAGAAGTGGACAATTGAGGCCAAGGCTCTCTCCACATAATGACAGACCGAATGTTCATGAGATAAGCCAACACAAACAAGCACTCCTGTCTTTGAAAGAGCAGAAAACTGAGCTTAGAGAGGTTAGTAAGGCCTTCAAGGTCACACAGCTAGTTAGGAATTGCACCAGCCATGAAGCTTCTGTCCAGAGCTTGCTTTCTTTCTTTGACTGTCTTGCAAACAGTGCGTATCTACCGTGCTCCCTTGCTTCTCATGTTTGCAGGATGGCTGTCTTGTCCGTGTGTGCGTGGAGAGTGTTGCCCAGGGAAGCTGCATCCCCTCGGTGCCTGGACTGGCTGAAGGGACAGGGCAGGGACACAGGGGTCAGGAGACAGAAGCATTCTCAAGGCATGAGCTTGTTCCCTAGGTTTCTGTGGCTGAGTCTGAGCTGGATTTTTATATTTTAGCAAAGTCATAAATAGTTGATGTGTGGACGCTGACCGCCTTGCTCTGTGGTGGGGTCTATGTGGCAACCTCTAGGGCGAGGAGACATGCTTTAAGCTTAAAGAAAATGTCTCCACCACAGAGCTGCTGACACGAGTGGTGCATTCCTCCACAGAGCGCGGGAGTCTGCGTGCCAGGAGACAGGGAGTCCTGTGTGCCTACAGAAGACGTCTCCAGGTTGAGACTGGAAGCAGGGCTGCATTCCAGACCTCTGGTCCTCTTTGGGGACCAGGAATAGATACGAGGAAAGTGCTGTCAATGGCGGGCTCACAGAATGCCACCCTCCACCACAAGCTGGAGGGAGCAGAGAACATATTCTCCCACAAGCCCCCAGAGGGAATGCGGTCCTACCGATGCCCTGACCTTGATGGTCAGACTCCAGAAGGTGAGACAGCCACTGTCTGCTATTTCCAGCCACTGCTGGTGGGGAGGAGAGCCAGGCCTTGGGGCCACACCACAGACAATCCCTAAACTTACCACTCAGCACAACAATGGCCGTCCCCACAGTGGCTTCTTGGAAGGCTCAGACATAGCCCTGGGAAATCAGCTCCTCTGCTGCTGCCGCTGGAAGACAGTTAAGAATCACCACCCTGGCCCAGGACACCAGCTCCCAGCCTCAAGCTTCAAGCAAGCAATCTGATTGGTGAAAACAAGGCCATGTATTTCCTCTCTAGCTGCAAGGGAGGCTGGGAAACGCAGAGCCTGGCTTCTATAGTGAAAGACATATATAAGAATATAGAAAAGACACATAAGAGGTTAGGAGACATGGCTGCCTTAGTAGAATTATTCTATGGGTCTTGGGTTTGTCTGTGGGTGTCGGTGGCTGAGTTAGACCTTGTTTTTCATTCTTCAACAAAGGCATAAATAGTTGATGGGCCAAGGCTGACCTCCTGGCTGGCTTTCCCACCTTCTCCCCGGTGTTGCTTTTCCCCATTAGGGAGGAGCTGGGCAGTCGGGAAGAGGGAGGTGGTCCTCTACGACAGCAGCAGAGGACAGCTCCCCGCTGCTCCTTGGCTTCTCCTGCTGTGGGAAGTAAGAGGGAAGCTCATCTTCTCCAAGGACAAAGGCACTCTGCATCAGGTGTCTGGTCCACACATCTTACACTGTAAGTCTTGCTTGTCCAGTTCCATTATTGTAACAGCTGTGTTTAGTTTCAGGGTTTTTTTTTTTTTAATCTCCAGTGTCACCTTTCCTGTATTGATGGAATGGCTTCCCCCGGGGAGGCTGCCTGGAGACAAGACACAGGCCGTATTCTGTGCCTCGCTCTGTCTACACCCTCTGGACTCCTGGTATACCTCTGTATTTCTAGAAAACTCTGAGCATCTCCTCTGTTCTTGTCTTCCTGGACTACACTTTCCTTGAACCTCGCTCGAGGTAGCTCTCTTTGCTCAAACATTATCTTTTCCAAAGTCTTTCCTCCACCCCTTGCTCTACCACCACAGCCCCTTCCTGTCGCCCACTGAATCGTCGCTGAACTCACAGGTGGTGAGACTCCAGAGTCATCGGCTGATATAAATCACCCACCTTTGGATTTTCTGCCATGGCTCCTCCTCACTGCGACACTAGCTGCGTCTTTGTTTTGTCTGCTGCCGCCTCCCTAGCTCCTAGAATAACTCTCAGCAGGTAGGAGGTGCTCAGCAAATATTAGTCGCATGCACAGACCATGTGGTCACCAGCGGTTTAAATGCTTTCCCCACTAAGGTGCAGGAAACAGCTCTGTCTGGGATTCTATCTCTCCCTCAGAACACTGAGCCCACAGAGGGCCCCCTGGGAGCAGCATTTGGGGGATGGGGGCAGGGGGTGGGGAAAGGATCAGGAACGTGTTTAGATTATTTTCTAAGCTGAATGTTTGGGTGGGAAACACAGGCATCTCATGGCGGTGGGGGCTTCCATGTGTGGTGGGAGCTGTCCACGTGGAGAGACAGCTTGTGTGGCACTGTGCACACAGAATCGTTCCAGAGAAATAAACAGCCACCTAATGGCCATTAGCAGAAGAGCTCTCTCATGCACACAAACTGAGATGGACGCGGGTCTGTCAGACAGATACCCTGGGAGTAGCTTTGGCTGGGGACCCAGCCCCGTCCTCGTCTGTTGCTTGTGGCACCGTGGCTGTGAACTCTGGGTCTCTTGAATAGCTTGGGAAATGCCATATGGACCAGAGAACACAGGGTGCCCCCATTTCCTTTTAGGATTGCACACAAATATCCCCGATTCTCTTCCTTTTGGTGGCGATGGAAACTGTTGTGGGGGATTGTCTAGCTTGGAAGGACGGCATCATAGAAGCTAGCCAGCCTGGACAAGAGACCAAGCATGCCTCAGAGGGAGACATCTTGTCTTCATTGTCTGACTCCATGTATTTCCTTTTGACTTAATATTTACATTCATATATATATATATATATATATAATTAACTTGATGTCATGTGCTGTACTAGAGCATTTCCTGACTTGCCCCCTTACATTATGTCGTAGGAGTCACAGCCACTGTGCCCATTTTCAAGATGAACGAAGCAAGACCCCATGTACTTCAGGGCACAGGGAACCCCAGGAACCAGGCTGGACTTTCAACCCCTGCCTATGGAAGAATGGAGGAGGGAAGATGTATCTCATCATCTGTCTGTGTTTCCTGCCAATGATTCTGAGAATCCCCAGACAGCCAGCCACAGGTCTTTCTAGGCTCCCAGGTAGAGTCTATCAGGCCTCTGGGGAGCGGTGTTGCAGCCTCCTGATTTATTAAGATCACAGCATTGGTCGATGGCTGGCCGGTGTGAGCCGCATGCTGATGCGGCCTGGCCCTGAGAGGCGGCTTCGTCTGGGAAGCGGCTTTGCTTTCCTGTCTCAGTGATGGACAGGGCTGGGGCCCAGCCAGACAGTGCCAATCAATCCTCGATTCCCAGGAGCTTGCCCTGAGCTAGGCATGGTGCTAGGTGCTGGACACAGAGTAATAAGTGTGAGATCTGTTTGATGGCAGACCACTGGAGGAAGGGCTCCCCATAGCCAGACACCGTGGGGGCAAGTGTGGATGGATTCAGCATCCTGGAGCTGCCTGATGAAAGGCAGAGGAAGATTCATGCCTACTGAACACACCATTGATCTGAGTGTGGCACAGGAGTCATGAGGATGTTGGGCAAAGGAAACGAAGCCAGGAAGGGCTTGCTTGAAGAACTCATCGATACAAATTTTGGATCAAATTTCCCATAATCCTTCATGAGCTGTCTATTTCTAGAACCCCAGGAGCTGTTATGTACACACACACACACACATACACACACACACACACGTTGTATGTTAGTGATTGACTACAGATGGAAGCAGGAGAGGAGGGTTTCTGCATGGTCCCTTTCTCTTTTGTTTTAATGACATCTGCTTATCTTGAAAAACCAGTTAGACATCCATTGCTCTTTAGGGAACAATCTCCTAAGAACCCTTAGGAGTCACGTGACTTGGCTCCTTGTTCTTGGGTACCACTGGGATCCCTCCCACTTTGTGCACCAGAACCACCTCCTGGTTGCCACGTGCCCCCTAAGGGAGCAACTGCCGTGCTGTAGTTCCCTTCTTGTCCCCGTTCCTTCTCGCCATGCGGTACCATCGCAGGAGTCTCTGTTTCCATGGGTATTGATGTTTAGGCCTCTAGTTAAGCTCTTGTGTATTTTGTTCTTTTTTTATTAATTTTTTAAATGTATTTATTAATTGAATACAAGTTTTTTGACAAGGTGTTGTGCAAAAAGGGTACAGTTACATAGTAGGGCATTGTGTACATTTCTTGTGTATTTTGTTCTTCCACCACCAAGATTCACCAGCTTATGGGCATCATGGAGGATGTGGCAATGCAAGGGCTTGGGTCCAGAGGGCATTGATACCCAGGGCCTAAGAAACCTATTTTGCTGAGTTTGAGACATAAGGATTACTGATTGTCCCTCCTTCTCCTTCTCTCCCTCCCTTCCTCCCTCCCTCCCTGCCTTCCTCCCTCCCTCCCTCCCTCTCTCCTTCTCTACTGTCTCTTTAGAAGAAGAGCAGGAGGCCCAATGGCCACGGAGTACCTAGGAGGGAACCTGTTGGAGTTAGGTTCATTGGAACAGAAATGACAGAATGTCAATTTCCCTCCTAACTGCGTGTCACCGTCAGGAATCAAATAAGCAATTACAGCAAGCTAAATTGAATTCATTTCAGATCCACAAGGGTGGAGAGCACCCAGGCTTTTCCCTGGAGGGGAAGCAGCCTTTCGGATGACAGACACATAGCAAGTCCACAGGGCGCTGCTGCGGCCTCCACACTGCACTTCCTCCCATGGGCCCAGCCTGCCTGGCAAGGTCACTGGCAGTGCCCCACCTGCTTCTCCATGTCCACCTCTCAGACTCACATCGGAGCTGGGTAGCAGGAGGAAGTGGCAGGAACATGTCTCCCATGGTGGGGTCTTGGACATCAAGGTGTGAGGACAGGTCCACTGACCCTCAGTCCCTTTCTTCAGGGCATGTTTTAGTAGTTTAGATGATAACTTATGGATCAAGGCTCAGCCTGATAAGAATGTATGTAGTTTTGACATTAAAATTGCTATTTGTATTTTTTTCCCTGATATGTGGCATTATAATGAAGGTAAACTTCTCTTTGGAAAAGATAGATATGATACTGAGATGAAAATGAGCACAGGTTAATAATAAAACTAGAGATAAATACACCCTTGCATGCTGCTGTTTGTGGAGGCAATAATTCCACGATGCCTGCCTTGTCAGAAACCTCCTACAAATCAGCAGAGGAGACTGCATGTTCCAGAGAAAAATATTCTTTAAAGGAGAGAATATTCTCAAGGAGACTGGGTATAGATTCCAGGTCTAACATTGACTGCTATGATCAGTCACTACTCACCTGTGAATGGATGGGTGGTGGATAGGTGGATGGATGGATGAGTGGGTAGATGGGCATGTGGATGGGTGGATGGATGGACGGGTGGATGGATGGATGGATGGAAGAGTTGATGGATGATAGATGGGTAGATGGATGGATGATGGATGGGTGGATGCATGCATGGGTGGATGGATAGATAGGTGGATGGATGGGTAGATGGATGATGGGTAGATGGATGGATGGATAGATGGATGGATGAGTGGGTGGATGGGTGGATGGATGATGGGTGGATGGATGGATATGAAGATGGATTGATTGTCAGATAGATGGCAATGATATGTAAGCATTTATTTGCATTTCCATGTCATCCACCCCATCAATTTAATAACTTTTATTCTCTGTCCATATCTTTACATGAATCTAACCCCTTCCCTGACCAGTGGTCCAGTCTGGCTAACAATACTGATTTCAAGATCAGCAGAGCCCAGGGCCACCAATTCTAAAGCCGGAGCAGACATTACCTTGAGAAGCAACTTTCTTTTGCTTTGCTTCCATTTGGGAGGATGAGCCTTGGCTCTGTTCTGCCGTGAGTGGTAGCACCCGGGGAGACTCCGCACTCGGGGTAGGGAGGAACTCCACACATGAGGGGACTCAGGACCCTGAGGGGGGAGGGAAACGGGACTCCACACCTGGGGAGACTCCACCCCAGGAGCAAAGCCACCAGAAAGGAAGACAGATTGAGGGAAGGAAAAAGTAAGAGTCCAAACGAAACAGCGTGAACATCTGAATTCTGCCAGCTTACTTTAGGCTTCCCATTGTTGCTGGGATCATTGGCATGCTCCCCCATATCCAGTCTCCCTCCTTTGAGATGGTGTCTCATGCTCTCTCCTGTTTAGGTTAGCCCAGAACCACAAACCTCCTGATCTCAGCCTTCCCCCCACACCATACCTGCTCACATAGGGGGTCCTGGGTAGAGAGCAACCTTAAGAGGCAATTACATTCTGAAGCCAGCAGAGAACAACCACACAGCATCAACATGTCCCCTTGGAATCTCTCCTGGATTTCTCATGCGGTGAGGGGGCAAACAGATTCTCATTGTGTTCATCACAGACCGTTTCCTCTGCACTGTGTGTTGGGCTGAGCACCGGGCGCGGACCGGGTAGGGCAGAGTAGAAGCAGCAGTGTGGCGCGTGGCCTGCCTGGGAGACTCTCAGGGCTCATTGGGAACAGGGGGTCTGTGGGATCAGACCTCCCACCCCTGCTTCCTGTGCTCTGACCGGGGCAGAGGCTGGAAAAATCTATAGGACTCTGGAGTTTCTCTTTCCCTTCCCTAGCCTGGTCCTCCCATCTTCCCTTTCTCCTTCCCTCCCTCCCTTCTCCTGTTCTTCCTCACCCACTTCTTCGAGTATGATTTAGATAACTGGAATATGCTTCTGGTACAACTGTATGATATTCCTAAACCCTAAGGGCTTAATAAGTATGCCCTAGTAAAAGACCCACAACAGAGCTATCCCTCTGTCCTCTGAGGTCAGGCCATCCCACGGCTGAGGGGATGTCCTTCTTAGCTATCTTCTCTCCATATTCAGATGGTCCGGAGAAAGCAGAAAAACCAAAGAGTTCTTCAAGAGAACCTTCCCATTCGATTCTAAAACCACAGTGATTTGTTCTTTGTTCATCCTGATTAAAATCCCTGCCATTACTGTGGGGTATGATGGCTGGAAATTCCTATACACCTCAAGGGTTTCCCACCACCCCCTTCCTCCTCTCCTCTCCCTCATCTTCTTTTCATTTTGCAGCGCAACAAAGTTTCACAAGGAAGTATTTTATAGGCAAATCCCTGTCTGGGGATTTATTCCAGCCTTTTGTCATAAATTATGGCCACGGAGAATCAGTCTCTTGCTTGACAATTCCAAATATTTCAACAAGGTGATTACAAGGAAGTCGGGCAAACTGCCTTGTGGGATTTGTGAACCTGCACGCGCCGGCCCAGGTAAGGAGGAGACTGGCTGATAAAGGCTGCTTTTGATCAGAGAGCTGAGCTGCAGTCTGGAAGGGAAAGCAGGCTCTTTATTCTCCCTGCGAATACATGCGCAGGGCACTATCGGGGTGTGAGGGGGCCCTGAGAACCGACAGTGCTCCATACCAGTTTCACAAATGAAAAATGACCTCACCTCCCCCCACCCCCGAGCCATCTCTGCAGTTCATAGAATGACCTTTAAAATCGAGTTGCTGCAAATTGGATAAAGTTTAAAAAAATCAAATAAGAAAGCCTCAACATGATAATAAGGGGTTGTCTAAATGCCTGGCAACCGGGTACTGGCTGCCTCTGGCCTGCAATGCACAACAAAGGAGAAGCCAAGAAGGATGGACCTTGGCTGCCCAGAAGGAAGAATCACTCTGAGGATCCATTTGTATCCTGGATGAATCTCTGTGGCCCGTCCAGCCTCAGAGTTGGGCTCCACGGAGGTGAGCCAGAGCCCCACGACCCACCCACTGCAGCATCTCAGGAATGTTCTTCAGTCACCTTTCAGATCTGCCAGGTACTCAATGCCTCTCTTCTCCTCATACCAGTGCTCAGTCCATGTGGGGGGTTCCTGTGCTGAACCTTGGTTTCTACAGTTGGCGTGGAGCCGAATGCCTTGCTGCTTGCTTCCAGTGAGTCAGCAGGCCATGATCTTGGTCTGTGTGTTGAAGGCTTGCTTCCCATAGGTGGCACCGTTGGGTGACACTGTGAACTTTGGGGAGGCGGGGCCTGATGAGAGGCCCATAGGTCATGGGGGGCGGGGGGCGGGGGAACGTCTTAAAGTCTCTTCCTCTTGATGCTTCATGCATCGTGATGTGGTTTGCTCTTTCACAAGTCCCTGTGCTGATGTGATAGGCTTCTCAGAGTCCCAGAGCAATGGGGGAAACACTTTCATCTTGGACGAGAACCTCCTGAAGCCGGAAGCAAACCAACTTTTCTCCGTCTATGCTGACAACCTCAGACAGATAAGCTAGGTCTCCATAGTAATGTGAGGCTGGCTCCTCTGGAGGATTATCAGAAATACAGGATCCTGTGCTCTACCTTACGCTGACTCAGAATACTGGGCATTTAATGAGACTTACTGAGGTCAGAATCTGCATCCCTTTCGGAGGTACTGGGGTTTGAACTCCACACGTCATTCAAGCCATCTGCCCTGCCTTCCCACCTTAGCTTTTTCTTTTCTCTTTAGTTATTTCTTTCACATGGGGTTCTTCTTGGGGGCTGTTTCCGAGTGCAGGCCTCTTGCCCCCTCCCCCCACACAGCTGGGATGGCAGGCTCACACCACGAGGCCCAGCTTATTATATTATGATGGGGGGTGGGGGTGTTCACTAATTGCCTACCTGAGTTGCCCTTGACCCGTGATCCTCCCAAATAGTTGGGATTACAAGTATGCATTGCTACATCAGTCATTTTTCACTCAAAGGTTTCTGGATGGTTGCTGTGCACATTCAAGGATGAGAAGTGCCCGTCTAATGGAGGCCTGTTTGGGCTCTGGATTGGACAGAGCTGTGTCTTTAATCATGGGACGGTCACGCCTCTTCTCGAGGTCCTCATTGCTCTACTTCCTAAATGGGGGTCATTTCGGCTTCCCTTGCCAAACACGGATGGACCCAAGGACATGCCACTACCTGGAGAGGCATGCATAGCATGTGGAGGTGGCCCTCACAAAGCCCACTTGCCTCCTGACAGAGGAGAAGAAGATGGAAGCCAACCTTTGCAACCTGTCTGCCACTGTGTTCTTGTTTATAAGAGGGAGACTGTAATGGAATGACTCCATCTGGATTTTATCCGCATCAACTTTTCCTTTTTTGGTGTGCTAGTATTTGAACTTGGGGCCTCGAGCTTGCTAGGCTGGGACTCCATTATTTCAGCTGCACTGCCCTCCTGCTTTTGCTGGTTATTTTGGAGGTGGAATCTCTCAAACTTTTGTTGTTGTTGTTTTGGCAGGAGTTGGCTTTGCTGCTCCTCCAGCTCTTGGCCTCCTGAGTAGCTATGATGATAGAGATAAGCCACAGGTTGAGGCTAAGCATTGCCTTTTTACTAACCTGTGTCTAAAGAAACCACACAGAGCTTGCATGTAATGACTAATCAGTGAGTTTGCATTTATTAGCCATTGTCTCTCAGGTGTCATGACTGAGGTGTGTGATTCTATTGGTTTACATTTCCCTGACCAGGCCTGAGTCTAAGATGTGGGTCAGTACCACCACTGCCCCCACCCCTTCACAGGTGGAGAGAGGCTGGACCATCCTGTCCCGGGAACAGTACAGGCCTTGGCTTGGGGTGGCTCCACTGCAGATGGCTTGCCTGTCATGCCTAAGGCCTGGGTTCCAACACCACAGAGGAAGGAGGTAAGAGCAGAGAGCAATTGTCTCTTCTCTCAGGGGAAGAGAAGCACCGGGAGAAGAAACGTGACCCACCCTTGAACCGTGGAGACTCTGTCAGGCAAGCAGAGCTGTGGGGACAGCAGGCACTACTGAAGGACCTGCAGCCACAAGGAAGAGTGGCTAGGATGAGAGGTGTGGGTGGGAAGTCATGGTGACTATGCAAATGCCCTGCTCCCTCCACCTACCCCCAGAGCCAGCCTCAGGCCTGCCCAATGGCTTCTGCTGCCAGAATGAGTCTCAAAAGTGATCTCTCCCAAAAGCGGTCCCTGACTCCGGCGGGCAGGTCACGTAAGAGATTGTGGCTCCCTGTCTGGAAAATAAGAGGAAAATAAGAGGAAATAGAGACAAGGGCTAATGCTTTACCATGTCCCCTCTGAGGCCTCCCTGACATAAATGGTGTCACTCAGACACTCAGACAGCCACTCTGGAGTCTCTGTGATTGCCAGCTCTGTGCCTCTGTGCCACCAGACACCTGCAGCAGACTCCAACATGGCGGCCAGCACTCAAAGGTCTGGACCATTCAGGCCTCCTCCACCCATTAGAGGGGGCTGTGGGTGAAACCCCACTGCCAGTCAGCAGAGCCAGTACATCCTTCAAATCCCACAGCTAAAGTTTTACCTGTGAGAGTTTGGATGCCCTTTTAATAAAAATGTTTTTATTATACTTGTTGGTCATGGAGCTTGAACTCTGGCCTGGGCACTGTCCCTGAGCTCCTTTGCTCAAAGCAATCACTCTACCACTTTGAGCACCACTTCTGTTTATTTTTATATTTTTGGTGATTAATTGGAGGTAGGAGTCTCACAGGGGCTTTTCAGCTCAGGCTGGCTCTGAACCCTCAAATCTCAGCCTCCTGAGTGGTTAGGATTACAGGTGTGAGCCACCGGCACCCGGTGGATGACCTTTTCTTTTTTTTTTTTTTTGGCCAGTCCTGGGCCTTGGACTCAGGGCCCTAGCACCGTCCCTGGCTTCTTCCCGCTCAAGGCTAGCACTCTGCCACTTGAGCCACAGTGCCGCTTCTGGCCGTTTTCTGTATATGTGGTGCTGGGGAATCGAACCTAGGGCCTCGTGTATCCGAGGCAGGCACTCTTGCCACTAGGCTATATCCCCAGCCCCGGATGACCTTTTCTTAATCTTCTAGATCTCATCATGGGCGGTTGGTGGGAGTTCCTGGGGATGCGTATTCACATTCTGTACCTCGAGCAGACACCAACCCCCCCCCCCATCACTCCTCCTCTTCCCACAGCAATGTCAGCAAGCCTCTCCGTTCCACGTCCACACTCATGCACAGGGCACACGCACGCACAGGGCACACGGACCCTGCTCACCCTCCGTCACCCTCTCCCTTCGCCATTCTCCGGCCATGTATTCCTGTCGCTCGTTTTCCTTGATGCGCAGGTCAGGTGTTCATTGGTGTTTCACAGTGTTTCATACACACACAGTGCTGCCATCCCACAGACCCCTCGCTTCCTCTCGTTCCTCCATCCCCGACCCCCACCCTCCAGCGGCCTCCCCTGAGCTCAGCCTTCTCTTTTCCTCGCTCACACACGCAGTGCGTGCCGGTGCTGTTCCCCCTCTAACGCGTTTTCACGTTCTGAACTCCAGTTTTCAGCCCAATGTCACCTCTTCCAGAGCTTCCTGAGCCATTCGATCAAAACAATCATTATTTCCCCACCTCCTTCCTTCCTCCCCATTACTCCTCACAGGGGTGAGCATCTGCATTGCTTCGCGGGCCTGTCTGTGTGTGGCGGGCCATCTGTCCATCTCCCTCGCCGCTCTGCTCACTCCCACTCAGGGCGTCGCTGTGGCTTGGGTGTGGTTTGAGCTTCTTCTACAGTCACCCGAGTTGGAAGTTAATCCTCTGTGTATGGTGTTAAGACTCACACTAAGGTGGGGCCCTTGGGAGATGAATAATGGAGACACAGAGAGAACCAAAACACATACACTCCTCATCTCCTGTCACGTGATGCCATGCCCTGGTATTTGCAGTGCTTGGAACAGCACCTGGCCAGTGTGGCAAAAGAAAAACCATGAGGGAAGGAGAGGCTGTCCTTTCAAACTGTAATTTCCATGCATTTTCTCATGTTGGAGGAGCCAAATCAATGAGAATTTGGTTTCTGTTCTTAAGTAATTGAGGAGATTTTTTTTTTCCACTTGAAAATCCACAAAAGCTCCTCCAGCTGGCTCCACAAAGCTGTGTGTTTTGCCTCTTTCAGGAGGCACAACCTGCAAAGAGAAGCAGGAGCCGGAGCCGGGTACCGGGGTCTGAGGGGTTAAGTCTGGAGAGGAAGTCAAGCGCTGGTGGCTCGGGCCTGTCACCCTAGCTACTCAGGAGGCTAAGATCTGAGGATCCTGGTTCAAAGCCAGCCAGGCAGGAAAGTTCATGAGACTCTTCAATAAACTACTCAGAAAAAAGCCAGAACTGGCACTGTGGCTCAAGTGGTAGAGTGCTAGCCTTGAACACAAAGAGGCTCAGAGACAGAGCCCAGGCCCTGAGTTCAAACCCCAGGACCCTCATAATGGGGCCAGGAGCTCGGAACAATTCTGAGTCACAGCCTCAAACAGAGCCCAAATGTCAGGCCCTCCGTCGCAACGTTGGGTGGCTCGGCCGTGGGTCGGGTGTGAGCAGGGCACAGGCTGTCTGAAGCTGAGGCAGATGCTAGGGCCCCTGCCAGCCAAGGATCATCTGCAGACCACACTTCCGAGGGCCGCAGCGGGCAGGACTGGCCCCAGCCCTTCAGCCTGCCCCCAGGGTCTCCAGAGTTGGGCCCGGTGCGTGCCCACTGAGTTCCTACATTCTGTTTTCAAGATGAACCACAAAGAGTCCCATCCCCAATTTAGAAGTCGCATCCTGTAAGTGCTTGCTGACTTGGCAGGATCCGAGCTGACACAACTTCACAAATGATGAGGTTATCCGGGCAAAACTTGTGCTCAATCAATTACCACTCTGTATGGGGGCCATCTGAGTGGCTCTCGGTGCTTTTTGCAGTTCGCCTATTTTTAAACCAAAGCTCTCAGGCCTCTGAACCACAGCCCTGAACCTGCCCTCCTGCTTCGCGTCTGGCTAATTCTGAACTAAAACAAATGAGAGCTGAGCAGAGGCCAGCAAGGCTCTCCCAGCCCCCCTCTCAGTTCCCTTATTTTGATTAATTTGCAGGGGGGGGCAGTGGGGAGCATTTATGTTCATGTAAGTGGAGTGTCCAGAACTTGAGGTTCCGTCAAGAAAGGGGAGCCTGCCTTTTTGTTGTGGCAGAGCGAATGGCGGGTTTCCACGGTGGCCGGATGTTTGGGTTAGACCTTGTGGCAAAGGATGTTAAGGGGTGACAGGTGGAGCCCAGGCTGTCAGGAAGCCATCAAACCAGAGATGCAAAACCTTTGTGGCTGGCATCAGGGACTAAATGGGGGCCCTCCACTTCCTCTGCTGAAGTTCTAGACCCTTTGTGTCTCGGAACATGACTTTACTGGGTCACCCAGCACCGGGGGAGGAGGGGGTGTAACTAAAATCTAGTCACTTGAGAAAATCACTGCCCGGCCCGCTCATCCCATCCGCCTTGCTCAGGCTGGTGGGTTGCAGCGGTGGAGGGTGATGATGATGCCCACTATATCTGTGTCCCCTGGCAGGCACAGTGTGACACATGCACAACCCCTCCAGAGTGAGTTGCACAATTCTAGGTGTGGGACACCTCCCAGGGACATTTGCTGCAGACTTCTGGATTCTGGCACTTAGAAGAATGCAAGTGGGATATGTGTTATTGGAAAAGATGAAAACGTTCTAAAAATAAGTGATGTCGGATGGTCATGGCATGCAGGAAATTGGCTCAAAAAGATGTTAAATTGTACAATTTTAAAACGGCAAATACTCTCCTCTGTGAGTTGTAACTCGAGACAGCGGTGAGTTTAGGGAAGAGGAGGAAAGGGGGCAGACAGTGGGCAACCTGCGAGCCTTTGGGTTTCACACAGACTCCCTGGCTGTCACCTCCTGCCCTGCCATGCTTCACAGAGGGGCCTGGTCTGACCACCGGCGTTCTCCCTGTAGGGCAGTCATGAACTGGCTCAGCACCCTTCAAAGTAGCCCCCAGCCAATCCACAGCAACTGGGAATTGATGTATACGTTCCTGGGCTGGGCAATTCAGTGGACAAGGCCATTTATCAGCATCCTCCAGGAAACGCTGAGTCCTTGCTTCTACCATGGTAGTTTGCTTGATGAGATAAACTCCCTCCCTCCTTGCCTCAGTGTCCCTCCTCCCATTTCTTGGGATCTCCCCTCAGGTGTGTTGTCTCTTGGCGCTTGAACTTCCACCTCAGAGTCTGCTCCCCCCCCCCCAGGGAGCATGCGGGCTAGACACTGGTGAGAAATGGAGTCTGGCAGTCTTGGTTGGAGTCTCAGCTCTATCTTACTAGTCCCGTGACTTGGACTGGGTTGCTTGCCCCCAAGTCTGGTATTTCTGATAGGGATCATTCTGTATTGGTGACAGCACAAACAAACAAGGCAATCCTGTACAGCTCGGGCCCTCAGCAGAGAGTGAACGTAGAGCCCATCTGCAATCTCATGGAACTTGACAGGATGGCGGCGGGTCTGGCCATTAATCAGGACCATTTGAACCAGCCTGAATCAAAGGGGGTCACTGGAGTTTGTTGAGAGCGTCTTCAGAGAGTGTGCATTGGTAGCCAGGATAGGAAAAGCTTGCTATTTGGGATAGGGGTCCTACCCTTACCAAATGACACACGTCTCACTGTGTGGGAGTCAAGGGGAGTGGAGCAGACAACAGACTCTACCTCATCCAGTGAACTGGATCCAATACTTCTCCAAAGGGACCCATTACACTAATGTGACCATCAGTAATTACTGGGGTCAGTTTGTGGCCTTCTGGAGAGAAGAGGACATTGTCCCATTTCATTTGGTTCTATACTAAGCCTGGGTCACTAGTTGGATGGAAAAAAAAATCCTCATACTGAGAAATAATTGAGAAGACTATTACTGTTTGAAAAGATATTTAAACTACTTTTATTCCAGATCCTTATGTGTAAGGAGGAAATGGAAATGGATATCTTGCAAAAGAAAAGGTGTCTCTCCCCAACGGGGATATCTTCATATCACCTGGCTTGGTGTTTTTAAAGGGAGGCTGTGTAAGCCTACGTCCCACAAACATTTACTCTTCTTTTTTCTGTGAGCATTTCCTTGTGATGGGGACATGGATTGAAACTTGGGTCCTTCAAGGCTCAAATGGCCACCATTATCCTGGCACCAACCATGCAGTGGGCATGGCGGATGGATGGCACACCCCTGCCGCCATTTCACCTTCTGCAATGGTGGCAGACATTAGTAGTCGATCATGGCTCTTTTCCTCTGAGTTTGGATCCAGTCCCAGAATCTTTCCTAGCAGAGCACCCAAGGCTGCCACCACCAATTGATCTGAGTTGGCAGGCAGAATGAAAGTAATTCGCCAGCCCTGGTGAAGTAGGCTTGAAAACAATGGAGGTCAACCCAAGGTTTGGTGCTCAATCCGTACTTAACAAGTTGACAAGGAAGGGAGGAAAGCAATAATGTTATTTAACGTTGCATCACCTACCTCTCCATTAGATGGTCTTGTCTGAAGATCGGGCCCATGTGCCAACCTCCCAAAATGTAGACCCACTGTTGTGGTGGAAGTTTTCGGAGCACACCAGAGAAGCTCATCCAGTTAGTCCCCAAAGGAGTCTTTTCTGAATTACGAATTTTGATAGGATCTCATCTTTTGGGATGTGAAAAGTCCCTACTTGTAAAATTTCTGTCTAGTATGGGCTGCGCAGAGCTAGCTGGAAGCGTAAGCTACCTGAAGAGTTCATCCTGGCAGCGAAGGAGAAATCCTTAATTGGTGAGGACTCAGCTGACTATTTTCTGGCCAGGAGGCACATCTTAAAACCATGAGGGAAGAGACTGCAACTGAGCTATAATGCCAAGCCTGATGGCCCTCTCCTTAGGAAATTGGTTCTAGCTAGAGGAATGACTGCCCTTTTTAAGGCAAAAAGACCGGCATCAGACATCAAGTCTGCAAGTTGCACACATCTTGTGCTATTAAACACAGCAAGATTGATTCCTGCCCCCCCCCCCCCCAATGTAGGCCTTGTTCTAAGACAAATCTTAAAGGATTTATCACGTTTACCCAATAACCACCATCAAACACATTCCTTACAAATGCAGAAAATGTACAAGAAGGGAGCAAAATCACTCACACATTTCCCCACCCAAAGATAGCATTTACTTCTGGGTTATCTCCCCCTGTCACGTCATCTATGCAGCTTTTGTACAATTATGTTTCTGTATTATACATATATATATATTTATATATGCAAACATTTTTACCTCCTGATTTTTTCTTTTATTTTGTAACCTCATGGCTTTTTTCCCATGCAAACTCTCCACATTTGGATTGTTGCATCAATATCCTAATTAATGGTTGTACTGTCATGTGGTGATGTGCCTAAGTCGCGTAGGCACATTTCTTTCCTTCATCCTTGTAGTACCATGCAGGCAAGGACAGCACAGCCACAGGCCGCACAGGAGGTACCAGGGCTGAGAGCTTCGGCCCAGTGCGGGCTACCTGCAGAGCTGGCACTCTGGCATCAGGCCAGCCCTTCACTGGTGGCCACAGAGACCCTAAAGCTGTCCAAATGATGGTTGGCTGCTCTCCCATTTAGAGTTCCAACAACTGACCTACACGGAACAGTGTGTGCCGATTCTAGAAAGAAGAAGTCTCCTTTTTTTTTTTTTTGTCCTTGGTGGAGTGGGATAGTGTGTATTTTGCATCGAGAAGCAAATGTGGGTTTTGTGGCATTCATATCCCGATGGCATGATTGAGATGGTAATTAGCATATGAAAAGTTCACCTGCACTGGTGTGTTTTCAAAGTTAAATCACTAGCACTACAATTTACTTCCAGAATGTTCTTGTTATGCTCCCCAAAGTACCACGTGTCCACTGTCAGTCACCTCCCACACTGGCCTCTCCCAGCCCCTCACAATCTACTTTGGGTCCCCAATCCAGTTACCTATTCTAGGCAGGGCAGATAAATGAAGTCAAACCATGCATGGCTTGTGTGCCTAGGCATTGTTCCTGAGCCTCACAATATTCTGGAGTCTCATCACATGGTGACAGGAATACAGACTGCCAAGAAGCTGCTGGGTGATATTTCCACCATACTAGGCATCCTCTCATTCCTTCCCAAGTCTGTAAGGCTCAGTTTGCGCCAATGTCCCATACCCCTACCACCTCTGCATCACTTGCTTTTCTGTTTCTGTGGCCAAAATACCTGGGAGAACCACTTAAAGGAGAAAGGGTTCTTTTGGCTCATGGCTCTCTGGAGATGCCAGCACATGATCCTTGTCTGGGTTGACTCTGGGCCCCTGGGAAGTCAGGACATCATCCCTGATGGAGCTGATCAAAGAGGAGGCTGTTCACATCATGGTGGACAGGAAGCAGCATGGGCAGAAACAGGAAGGAGAGGGCAAAATACGACTCCAGGGGAATCCCCATACAATGACCCACCTCCTCCACTCAGGCCCCACCTCCCAATAGTCCACCCACCAGCCATCTAATCCTCTGATTCAGGCAGAGCCATCTTAATTTAGAAATCTCGAGGTGGGCCCAGAGTTGTGTCTCAATCCAGTTAGATGGACACTGTGTTGTGGCATCTTCCTAAAAAGCTGCCTTCTCTTTTCTTTTCTCCTTTGTCACTTCTCTATCTCCTTTGCTTCATTTTTGTTTCCTGTATATATTTATTTTGGGTTATTCTGGGTCCTTTTCTCTTTTATTTGTTTAATCAATCACCCTCTTCACACCACGGAAAGTAAATTGTTGATGCTTTTGATAACATTCTGATTTTAAGTCACTGTAACAGGTTTTTATTTCGTGTCTCATCTTTCCAAACAAGACCCTAGTACTTATTTCCATTTACTTGAATATTGCTTTATGCAATGTTATGGGATTTTGAAGATTATTATTTTTTAAATAGTTTTCTTCATATAGCTCCTGGGTCTTTCTTCTTAAGTATCTTACCAAGTTGTTGTATTCTTTCTAAAGATTCTTTTTTCATCTTTAGAAAGCTTAAAGTAACCATGTAACTGTTTTACTTGTTGTTATGATTAGAATATGTTTCCAGTGTCATTTCAAGGACTTAACTCTTAGTATATAGAGAGGCTAGAATAGTTGTATACTTGTGTTGTTTCCAGTTACTTTTAAAATCACTCTTCTTGATTCTAGTAGGGCTGTTTCTTTTCTTTTTAAATGAGAGAATCTACTAGGTTTCCTCATTATGCAAGTAAACCACCTGCAAAAAGAAAAAGCTTAGTTGGAGTGTAATTTAGTTTAGCTGTGAAAAGACTGCCTACGAAATGGGAGGAAAAAAAATCTTTGCTGGCTATTCATGTGGCAAGGGACTAATATCAAAACATATCTTTAAAAAAAAAAACAGCTAAGCACTCAGAGAGCAAATGTTCTATCTAATAAGTTGGCCAAATAATTGAGCAGTTCCCAGGAAAAATACAAATGGCCAGTAAGTGCAACAGGAAATGTTCAACATCTTCAGCTGTAATGAAAACCCATATCACTGGGACACTGAGATTCAGAATGCCCCCCCCCCCATCCTGCCCATTCACAATGGCCATGATGGAGAACACCAAACAACAACATGGATGGGCCAGGATGGAGGGCAAAAGGGACCCGCATACCCTGCTGATGGGAATGTAAATGAGTGCAGCCACTGTGGAAGTCAGCGTGGAGGGTTCTCAAAAAGCTAAACGCGGGCTTCTATGAATGATTTAAGTCAGCAAAGCACAGAGGTCCCAGGCTTCCAGCAGCACCGCGTGCCACAGCTGTAAGATCAGCCCATGTGTCCATCAGTCCTTGAAAGAGAAGTATCTGTTCCTTCAGTAGACACATGGAATATTACTCAGCCGTAAAGAACAGAATTGTGACATTTGCAGGAAGAACGGATGGAACTAGAGATCATGTTGAGAGAAAGGAGCCAGACTCCAATAAGCACACGCTCTCTTTTGTGTGCAGAAGCTGAAACATGTAAGAGAAGTGCATAAACAGAAATGGGGGCTGTTTGGTGTGGAGGGGGGGAATAACCAGTGAGAGACAGGAGAGTGTAAGGAGAGGATGTGAGAGGCGATGATTGGAGCACAGTATCTGTACATATTAAAATGTCACAATGAGCTGGGCGCTGGTGGCCCTGTAATCTTAGCTACTCAGGAGGCTGAGATATGAGGATTATGATCCAAAACTGGCATAGATCAGGAAAGTCCATGAGACTCTTATCTCCAATAAATTACAAAAAAAAAAAAAAGAGCAAGGGGGAAGATGGAGGGTGTCGAGAACAATAGGGCTGGATATGAGCAATGTACAATTCAATGTACATTGGAAAATCACAGCAGCCCCCTCCCCCATACAGAATACATACCAATCGAAGAATAAATAAATAAAAACAAGCTTTTGGAGAGCTGGGGAATGTGGCTGGCAGAACACTTGCCTGGCACACGCAGGCACTTAGTTCAGAACCCAGCACCGCACACCCACACAAAAAGCTTTTAAATTTATTTTTCCCTTTCTGCTGCTATTTGTGATTCCCATCCCATTAAATCCAGCTTCCGTCACTATGAATCTTCATCCCAGAATTTCTCTTAATTTACTTTGTTCTTTGTTTTAACCTTGTGGGTTTGGAGTAAATTCTCTTATTGTTTGGTTAGTAACTCTTTATTATGAAGGCATCTCAGTTTATTAATTTCCCCTTTGACTATAACATTTGTTTGTATTCTTAGGTTTTGCTATAAAGTGTTCTTATTTGTTGCTTGAGAAAGATTGAACTTTATTGTCTCAGATTGCTTGCCAATTTTCAGCGATTGCAAATAAACCAAGTAATAAAGTGTCTCTAAAATTATTGGATTATGATCATAGAGAATTTGGCTGGAGGAAAAAAAAGAATCTCTTTTTATTTCATTCATGGAGGTTTTCTTTATGTCCAGGCATATAATAGATGTCATGATTACGAGAAAATATTATTTATTTTCTGTTAAGGCAAGTATATGTTACTCTAGGAATCCATTAAACTGAGTTTGTAGGGTGCACTATGCAATTTCTTTGTGTCCATTCTTGTTTTGGTTTCTATTTATCTGCCTTCTATGGAGAAGAAGTATTGATTTCTTCAAATATAGATGTATTTATTTGGCCAAGTTCTCATTGGTTGTTTAAATTCCTTTGGGTCCTGGCCTTGAAGTTTCTGTTCTTTCATTTTTGGAGCTCGTCCTGGGGCTTGAACTCAGGGCTTGGGCTCTGTCCCTGAGCTTTATAGCTCAAGGCTAGGGCTCTATCACTTGAACTAAAGCTCTGCTTTTGGCTTTTGGGTGGTTACTTGAAGACACCAATCTCATGGACTTTTGTGCCTGGGATGGCTCAGATGGGGGTCCTCAGAACTCACCTCTTGAATAGCTGGGGTTACAGGTGTGAGCCACTGGTGCCCGCACCTGTACTTCTGTAAAGCCATGGATTCCATCCCCAGATGATCTAACTAGGAGGAGAAGGTCCAATGCTCTCAGGGAAACACAAACTCCAGGGCACTGGCCCACTGGCCCCACGCAAGCTGATGCGCCGTTCAGGGCTGCAATTTGGGCCTCAATCTGACCTTTGCTGACACCCATGCAGGGCCTGGACAAGCCAGGACTCAGGTGAGCACCATTGCCCCCCTGTGCTTAAAGGCCCAGTTTCACAGAGCAGCTGGCCATCTCCCAAGGGCAGCCGGTGCCTCCCGTACTACTTTTCCTTTGACTCCCATCCCTTCCAGCACACCCTCCAGCAACCTGAGGCCTGCAAAGGGGCCCTTTCCTTGGGAACAGATGGAAGGACCCCAGCCCACCTAGGCCCTGCTATTCCTCTGGTCTCCAAATCTCCGCAGGAAAACTGCGGCTACAGCAGAGTTATTTGTTACCTGGAGCTCCCTCTGCTGTTCACAGCTTCACCTGGACGCTGGGCAGGCGGCTTGGGGAAGCACCACTGGTGTCCAGGCTGAGGTCTCCTCCCTCTCTGGGAGAGGGTGGGAGGGACCAGTGGGGTCTGTGTGTTTGGCCTGCAGTCAGGGGCATGGGGACCTGAAGCTTCCTGCCTTTGGCGAGCCCACGGCCCCAGGGGTAGAAGCACTGGTAGAAGACAGGCAGGGCTTCCCCCGGGGTCACTGATGCCCCAGACACGGGCGGGACACCTGCCACCGTGTCTCTTCTTGCAGAAGTGAAACTTAAGACGTTTCAAAAATTCTTTTCTGAGGAAAGCCAAGTCCATTGTGTAAAAAACAAAAAACAACCCAAAACACCACCACAAAAAGCAACAGGCACATGGCTGAGAGGAGAAAGGTTGGACTCTTGGTCTGAAATTTATTTAAATGGAGAGGGGGGCAAGTAGGGCCTTTTCCTGCAAACCCCAACCCCTCCCCTCCTCCCCCCACATGCACGACCTGAGACCAGACTGAGCCCAGCCCAACAGCAGCTGGGGCCACCTTTATATATAAAATAAATGTCCCCCTCCCCAGCTGGGCACCAGTGGCTCCACCCCCACCCCCCTACCCCCCGCTGCCTGTCATCCTAGCTACTCAGGAGGCTGAGATCTGAAGATCACAGTTCAAGGCCAGCCAGAAGTCTGTGAAACGCTTATCTCCAATGAGTCACCCCAAGAGCTGGAAGTGGAGCTGTGGCTTAGTTGGCAGAGGCCTAGCCTTGAGTGAAAAGCTCAGGGACAGCGCCCAGGCTCTGAGTTCAAGCCCTAGGACTAGAACATATAAAAACGCGGGGGGAAGAGGAGGAGGAAAGAAAGGACGGGTAAAACAGAAGCCCCGTGAGTTGATCACTTACTAGGTGCCAGTCTTGATGGGTTATCTCATTTAATGCTTACAGGATCCCTATGGTAAGGGCTCTACTATGAGTCATATTCTGTGGCTGGGTAAACTGAGGCACAGAGCAAGTTCATGATGTTGCTAAAGGCCCCGGAAGCAGCAGGGTGGGGAATGGAGCCTGGGAAGCCTCGCTCTCTCTGCTCCCCAGCCAGCTGTGACCCTGCTGGAGCAGCCCCGTCTCCTCCCTCCCCGCCCCTCCCCAGCCCCTTGCTGCCCTGCTGGCCAGCTCTTTGTGGGCTGAAGGCCCGTCTTGTCCAGCACATAAGCAGGGGCCATGCATGTTTGCTGATTGACTGAACGAGCTTTTTCAAACATCTGAGGTCCCGGCTGCTGCTGAGTCTCAGGCAGTGCTTTCCCCTTCATCTTGTCCCCTAGCTTTGGTTTCCTCCAAGCACAGAGTGGCTGCTGCCACCCCGCGTGCCTTAGAGAGCTCAGGGCCCCCATCTGCTTCTCCCAGGGCCCTGGATCCCACAGACAGTCCCCCTGGAACAGGCTTAAGCTCTCCACCTCCGCACTCCAGCTTCTGCCCTGACTCACAGACACACGAAATGCTTTTGTACTAGGGCAGAGAGACAGTAGAGAAGATTCTGGAAGAGCTTCTTCCTGCTCTTCTATCTTGAGCAATGTTCCCCCCCCCCCACGGGAGGGTGGAGGGGTGGGAATCACATAAACTGTTTAGGATCTCAGTCACCTGCCTGGAGCTTTGAAAACCCTGGGCCTTGTGTGGCTTTTATGAGTTGAACTAAACAAACAGCTTTCTCTGGGGATGGAGGGCTGAACTCTCTACCCCGGCTGCTGCCCTTGGGGAGTCCTGAGGGAGCTGACTCAGAGGGGCCCAGGGGACCGATCAGCTCACCATGTCACCTGGAGAAAGGCAGCTCGCAGCCTGAGGGCCTTTGCACAAAGCGGAGCAGAGCAGGGCCCAACCCGCAGTGCCTGCAGCACCCCCTCCCTCCGCATCGGTGGGGGTGGGGAGGGGAGAGGGTGATAGCAGACATCCCAGGGACCCAAAACCAGGGTCCTGAGAGCGGATGGGGACTTGGCCATGGCTGTGGGATTCCCAGAGAATGCACCGAAGGAGGGATTTGAACTCAGGGCCAGGCAGGCGCTGTGTCACTCCAGCCCCACCTCCAACCTTTTCTCTGCCTTGGTAATTTTTGTTTCGTTTTGTTTTTTAGATAGTCTCATGTTTTCACCCAGTCCGGCCTGGGCCAGGGTGGACCCCCCTTGCCACATTTTTTGAGTATTTGGGGTGAGCCATGTGCATCACCATGCATCCACATCATCCCTTTTGCCTGAGGTCGTCTTGATTTGTGATCCTCCCAATCTCCCCTCCCGAGTAGCTGGGATTAGAGGCATGAGCTGCTGCATGGGGTTCATTGTTGTATCTTTGAGGGGAAACCTGAGAAATATCAGACACCCTTTCCCCTGAGCTAGAAGCTAACAAAGGATACCAGAAGACTCAGCAATGCTGGCCAGAAAGCTTGCCATAACCTCCCCCGCCCCATCCCCCAATGAACAAGAGCCTGGGGAAGGCAGGGAGATGGGGGAAGAAGAGAGCTCCCAGGTGATGGTTCTAAGCTGCTGAATCAAGCCTGACCTGAAGTGTTTGCTCTGAAATGCTGTGGTTTCACATTTTATTACACAAAGATTCCCAGGTGATTAAGAGTGATAGCCCTACCTCTGTTCTTCTCCCCGGCTCCATGTTAGAAGTGCTGTGCCTCCAAGAGAGGCCTCTGGAGCTGCCCAGTGGCCTGGCCAGGCTGTGGGTTGAATCTCCACTTCTAGCTCAGGGCGGCTGGGTGATTCCTGGACTAAAAAAGCCCTTTTTGTTCCTGCAGCTGCACCCTGTGCCCATGTCGGTACCGAATGCTGACCACATTGCTTCTTCATGACTGGGGCCTGTTGGGTGTCTCCCTCCAGGGTCACCTTTGGGTGGCTTGGGTACAGCCCGGGAGCAGACATGGGTGGGTGCCCGCCAGCCCTTCTCAGTGGCGGGGATGGAAAGTTCCAGCTCTGCCTGCCACTCCCACGGATTCTCTTTAAAGGCCGCTTTCTTCCATTTAGAAGTGAGAGTGAAGCGAGTGTGAAGTCACGCCCCCCACATCCCCCAACTCACAGAGGATCTGAGCCCCCCCTGTGGTGACCCCCCCCACGGATGCCCGATCCCTGCCCTCCAGGCTGCCACCCCACCCCAGCGCAAGGGAGGGGAAGATGGGGAGAGCTGAGTCAGGAGGCTGAGGACCATTTTCTCCACATCCCTGGGGACAGAGGAGGGGGCTGGGAGGGAGGGAGGGGAAGGGGAGGGGAGGAAGCTCAGGCCCTGGGATGGTCGGCCAGGCCCCACCCAGGGGTCAGCCCCAAGCCTTGCGCAGGGAAGATCTGGGAAACTTCTTGAGCCAGGAAGCCGGGCGCACTGCCTGGGCTGCGGGTCCAGAGGGACGGGAGACGTGACTCAGTGGGCCCAGTGCGTGGCTTCTGGGGGGGGGGGGTTGGTGACTCAGGAGTTCCTCGCAGCCCAGGGCCAGTGAACCCCGGAGGACGAGGCTTCAGCAAACTCCCTTCCAGACCTTAGGGCTGGGGGTCCCGGGATGGGAAGGCGGGGGTCCAGGACCCCAGATCCCCTACTAGCCCAGCGCCCCAGTGCCAAACCCAGGACCACAGAGGCCGGGCACAGGGACGCAGGGTCCCGGGGCCGCCCCCGCCCCTTTCCATCCGAGCGGATCCGCCCCGGCCCCGGCGTCCCCCGAGCCCTCCCCTCCGCCGCCGCAGGACTCGGCCCCTGGCGCCTCCCCGCTCCCACTGCGGCCGCGGGGTGTCCGCCCGTCTGTCCGCCGGTCGGTCCCTCAGTCCGTCCGCGCGGATCACCCTTCCCCGGCCCCGCCCCCGGCCCCGCCTTCCCGCCGCCCCCCTCTCCCGGCGCCCCCGGGCCCGGGCACGGGGTGCGCCCGGCCCCCCTCGGCCGCCCCGGGCCCCTCGGTCCCGCCGTCCGCGCGCGCGCCGCGCCCCCGGCGGCCTCCGCGCCGCCCCCCGCTCCCCTCCTCCCGGTGACGTCCGGGTCCCTGCCCGTCTGAAAACTCCGCGGCGCGGCGGCGGCGGCGGCGGCGGGGGAGGCGGAGGCGGAGGCGGAGGCGGAGCCCGAGCCGCGCGGAGCCGAGGCGGCGGCGGCGGGGCCCGAGCGGGAGCCGCGGCCGCGGGAGGTGCGGGCAGCGCGGGGCGGCCCGGAGCGCGCCGGGGTCCCCGCCCGCCCGCCCGCCCGCCAGCCGAGCCCGCCGCGCCGCGCCGCGCCGAGCGGAAGATGGTGGCGGCGCCGTGCGCCCGGAGCCTGGCCCGGCGCTCGCGCTCGGCGCTGCTGGCGGCGCTCACGGTGCTGCTGCTGCAGACGCTGCTCGCCTGGAATTTCAGCAGCCTGGACTCGGGGCCCGGGGCCGGGGCCGCGGCCGGGGGGCGCCGCGGGGGCGCCGCGGGGGCCGGCGGGGCGGCGGAGCGCCCCAACCCGGCCCCGGCCCCGGGCCCGCGCCGCGAGCGCCGGGACCTGCCCGCGGCGGCCCGCGGAGCCGGCGGCCCCGGAGGAGCTGGGGGAGCCGGCGGAGGACGCGGGGCCCCGGCGGCGCGGGCGCGGGGAGCCGGCCCCGGAGAAGCCCGCGCGCAGCAGCCGGCCGGCCGCGGGGCGCTGCCCGGCCGATCGCGGGTAAGATGCCCTTCGGCGCGGAGGGGAGGGCGGGGAGGGCACGGCGGGACCCCGCGCGCCCCGGGGTCCGGGAAGTTCGCCCCGGGGAGGGGGCGGCGCGGGGGTGCGGGTGCCCCGGCCCCCGCCGTGCGCGACTCCAGCCCCCGGGTCGCGCCCGGTCCCCAGCCGCGGGTCCTGGTGGAGTTGGTGCCCGTCCCGGCTGCACCCGGGGAAGGGGTCTGGGGTAGGGGCCCCCACTCCTCCCTCGACCTAGTCCGCCTCCTCGCGGGGTCCGGTCCCGCCGACTTCTGGTCCCGTTTCCCGCCCCGGGTCTTTCCGAGGGAGCCCCGGGTTTCTGTCCCCCGGCTGGCTCTCACCTTGCCGCCTCCTCTGCCGCCCTCTGGTTTCTCCTCGGGCAGCCCCGGGTCCCGGCTGCGCCCCGCGCCACGGGGACGCCCCCGGCCGCCACCCCGGCTGCCCCGGTTCGCCCTCCCCCCGGGGTCGCCGCTCTCCCGGGTGGTCAGCAATTAGGACTGGGGACACCACCGTCTCCAGCAGATCCGAGCCGGGTGGACCCACTCCTCCTCTCCCCCTCTCCCCAAACTTCTCCAGCGCCCTCTGTCCCTACCTTGAGAGCCCACCGGGCTCAGAGCCCCGGGCCAGAGCCCCGAGTCCCTGGGCCCGGGGTCTCCGCTCAGCCCGGCGCCAGAGCTCCTGCCCTGGGGGGCGGCGGGTGTGATGTGGCGGGGACTGGGGCTCCGCCAGGCTGGATCCGAGGGGTGTTCATGAGACCCTAGGGGCAGTTTTCAGGGTGCCCAGCCGAAGAATGTCTGCGGACAGAGGACGGGGGTCCCGGAGTGCCGGGGACCCCGGCTGGAGGCGGCGCTCGGGGCTGCGCTCCTCATTTGGAGTTGAGGAGGCCCCTCGCTGCCCGTGGGCCCAGCCTGTCTGTCCCATGGCGACGCGATGGCCTTGCAGGTCCCTGGCGTGGATGTGGGGGGAAGAAGTCTACTCTGTGTGGGGGGGACAGAGAAGAAGATGGCAGCTGGGGAGGGGGGGCGGAATGGGCACTCAGTCTCCCTGCGCGGGCACGTGGAGGCCCTGCCTTCCTTCCAACTCCCTGGGTGATAATGATGTGTTCAGGCAGAAATGGCAACTGGAAGTTCTTTCCAGATCCAGAGCCCTGTTTGGAGGTGGACAGAGGGGCCGAGATCGCCTAGGAAGGCCTTGGTGGGGGGGCAGGCTCCAGGTCTTTTTAGGGTGTACAGGCCACCTGTTGAGGCAAATGGAAAAGAAGCAGGGAGACAGCCAGCTGGCTGCTTCCTACCTCCCCATTGCACAGCTGGCCTTGCGTGTTCCGTGCCCCCACCTGTATCCTCAGCCCAGCCATCCACGGCTTGGCTTGCAAGTGGGGAGGCCCGTGGGAGTAGGCCATCCCTTTTCAGATTCCTTCCGGAATTCCAGCTGTTGTTGCTTGGCTTTTCTGGGGCTCCATCTTTATCTGTAAGTTTTAGCCCGGAATGCTCCAACCTGTATTTCCCAGCGTCTCTCTTCCTCCTCCACTCCCTGGCGTAGACAGCTGTGTGTCCGTTTTCTTCTTTGCACTGTCTCTTTCCTGGCAGTGATCCTCCCCCACCGAGGGCACTGCTTTTGCGCCTGGAGGTGTATTTTCTTTTATCTGCCTCTCTGCCTGTCTCTCTCTTCCCCCTACCCACTGCAATCACAGTGTGAACTTACTGCTTGGCGCTGGGGGGGCGTGGGGGGTCTGTGCTGAGCCCTGCCCACCCCTCCACCACGCTCAGGGAGACCAGAAGGGGGCAGGCTGTTCCTGAAGTCCAGCCTCGCTGGAGGGAAGGATGTGGGTGGGGAGGGGACCCACATCCTAGTCTACACAACCTGTGTGTGGTGGTGGAGCCGTTGGCAGGATCCTCTGGAGTGGTAACTGGGAAGTGGGACATTAACAGAACAATCCCTGTGATTTTCCAAAGGGCTTTTACTGTGTGCTTGGGTGATGATGCTCAGGTGTGCTCTCTGGCCACTCCGGGCAGGCTACGTGGACAGCTGTGGTTCTGGCATGGGTGGGGAGGGGCGTGTCACAGTGCCAAGTGGGCACTGCTTGCAAGTGTCGTCTAAACCACTCCCGGCAATGTGCTTCCTTCTGCCTGCCCTTCTGCAGCCCTTATGCTTGGGGAACTGCATTTCTATAGAAAGCACTGATTCGATATACATACATACAAATATATTGTGGAGCATTTAAGAAGCCAGAATAGAGCACCCCAGTTTGCAAGCCAAGCCGTGGTGAGCTGGAAGCCTCAGGTTTGCAAGCGGTCCCATTTCCTTCCAGGCCTCTCCAGGCTGAGTTGGGTAGTGAGTCTCTGGGTCGGGGAGGGGAATGGGCTTTACTGTCCCCTCAGAATTTAGAGATGCGAGGGCAGCAGGCTGGGAGGTGGAGAGAATTTTCCAGGGAAGGGTGTGAAGCTGTCATGGGGAAGATCCACAAAATGCCTTGGGGGAAAATGAAAGAGTGGAGTGTTAAACGTTGATTTCCCTTCTTTTGAGGACTCCCCGAGAGTTCCCACACTTAGGGCCTTCAGAGAAACTGTCACTTAGTAAGTTTCATTTAAGACAAGTAATGTTGTGTTGTTCTTCCTTCACACACCAAGTAGAATGGGCTTTTTGTCTTATCTGACCCCTTTGAAATGTTGATTTGGGGCAGAAATTCCTCATAGTACACATTTCTCCTGGGGGGGGGGGGAGGCCCTCGGGTTCTCACAGCCTGGGGGCGTAGCTTTCCTTCCTATCCAAATGTTTTCAGACCCGAGACAACACAGGGTAGTTCATTGATAGTTCAGGAGTTTCTTTCTTTCTTTTTCCTCCTCTCAGTGAAGTTTTGTTTTGTTTGAGCAAAGGCATTACACTTTGTATACAGGAATGCACATCACTGGACAACATTTGTCATTCTGTGAATGTGTCTATCTGCTTCATCATATACCAGAAATCATTAAATAAAACACATAAGTAGAAAATGGTAACTACTATATACATCATGTAGTGTATTCACAAATACTTCGGGATGTTTGAGAGAAGGTGAGAACCTCTTATCTGAAATGCTTGGGACCAGAGTTGCTGCACAGTTGGGATCTCTTAAATGTCTTGCAATGTTATCACAGACATAAGGAGCTCTCTTGGGGATGGGACTGAAAACTAAGCACCGTCCGCGTTCATTCATTTGTCATATATAACCTTATACACATGGCCTGAAGGTAATTTTATCTGATACTTTTAGTGTAACATGTGTTGGTGCCGAAAAAATTTTGGAGCATTTAAAAAGATTCTGGGTATGAGGATTAAGGACATTCATCTGTTTGTCTGTCTGTCTGTATAGATAGATAGATGGATGGATATTTAGACCTATATATGTTATATTACATATATGTGATACATATTGGATATAGATTCATTTTCCTTGCATTGTGTATCAGTTCTTGTGTGTGTGTGTGTGTGTGTGTGTGTGTGTTTTCCCAAAGGTGGGATGCTACAGTGCTTGCTAGTTTTGAGCTAGGAAAGCAAGTAAGACATACGTTCTTATTTTCTGGAGACTGCTCAACTCTTTCATCTGTAGTCTTCGTGGAAGGGGAAATCCAGTGCAAATGAATGACTTTGTGTGCATGTGTGTGAGCACACACCCGTGTGTGTACATGCACGTGTTCTGTGAGTGTGCCTTTTACACACATGTGTAGGCGTTTGTCAGTGTGTGAGCGCCTGTTCATGTATACGTATCCAGAAAACAACCTCCTGGCTCACTCTGGAGAGCACTTGCCTCGCACCCACTGATACTTCCCACTAGGGGGGCTGTACATCTACATTCAGAAAAAGGCAAGTCCTCCCGCAGGATGGCAGGAGCGGGCCGTGTGGGGCGAGGGCTGACCTCACCTCTGGCCTGCAGTTATCACCATGACCCCTCTCCTCTCCTCCCAAAAGTCTCCCAGAACTCCACCTGTGAGAGGATGAAATGGATGCAAAAGAAGTCTGTGGGGAAAATGAGATAAGTGCATGATCACCCCACCCCACAACACCCATATCCGCAAAGCTGGGCTGTGGGAGCAGGCCTGCACAGACGTGCGGTTGATGCCCTCTGCCCCCCTGGTGCAGGTGCCGCCCGCCCCCCGCGGCCCCCTCCGTCTCGCTGGGCATGGCCGGTCACCCTGTCCTTGCTCCCCCTCGGGTGGCTGCCGCCTGGGCAGGCTGCGCACCAGTGAAATGGAGTGATGTGTGCCAATCATTCTGCGCCGCTCCAGCGTGAGCTGTCACTCTCTTAAAAGGAATTCTTGGTATGTTTGGAAGGAAGCATTTTTTTGGTGGTTACACATTATCCCACACAGAGTAAGGTCTGAGTGAAACTCAAGGCAGTCAGCATCCTTTTAGGCCCTTCTGGGTGACCCAGGCCTGGAGCAGAGCGGACTGTGGTAGAGAGAAGGTTGCAACACTTATTACACGCTGGCTGTATGCCAGGCACATTTTGATGCTTTGCACAAATTATGTTAGTAAATTCTCAAAAACAAAAAAAACCCTCCATCTATCCATCATCTGTCTGTCCGTCCGTCCATCCATCCACCCATCCATCTTCCTTCCTATATCATCTTTGTATTTACCTATGTATATTTTATCAATAGTCTATCCATTGATCTATGCCTTATCTATGTGCTGATCCATTCATCCTCTGTTTTCCCGGAAGGAAGCAGCTGTTTCTAAGCCAGGCACAGTTAAGGCTAGGCCGCCTGGCTGGAGATCGGGGTCTGGTGATTGCTGGGTATGAGGTATGAGCCGGCAGGCTTTGCAGCCCTGCCTCATCATTTCACTGAACCACCCCCCAACTCTGTGGGGGTAGGACTGCCACTGCCCCCCACCTCCCCAGCTTTCACACTCGAAGAAACGGAGGTCCAGAGAGGCCCACTTGTTCATTGAAGTGAAGAGAATCACAGAGCAGGAATGCCAACCCTGGTCTGCCTCTGTCCCATGTCGTCTGGACTTCTGAGCTCCCTGTCTGGAAAGTTCCATGGGAAGCCCTTGGTGCAGGCATGTCATGTTGTTCCTAATCTGCTCTGTGACACTTGCGCTGCCAGGTGGGTGTGGTGGCACCCGCCTGTCACCCCAGCACTTGGGGTGGAGGCAGAGGGGCCACAAGTTCTGGGCCAGCCTGGGCTGCAGGCAGAGTGATGGACCTGCTCTAGGGAAGGAGCAAACTTAGCACTTTCCACCCAATCAGGGCCAAGCCGTGATGCAGGTAGGCCTGTAATAAGAATGTTAATGTCCATACAACTGAGGAAGTACCGGATGCTGTTCAAAACCTGCCATCTGTATGGCCTCCTTGGGTCACTGTTTTGAATGGCCGTTGATGCAACTCATCCTTCCTCCGCAAACACATTTAAAAAAAACAATCTTCATGCTGTAGAGGTGAAACCAAGTCAGGGAGCATGGCGACTCCAACCTACCCCCCACCCTGGGTTTTTCACCTGTGCCCTCTTCTAGGGTCTCGACAGATGAGGGTTTTCCTCTGACTTTGAAACTCCTAGGATGAGACACACGGTCTCTCTGTTTCATCGAAATGTCCAGCCCCCAGGGACAGAGTCTTGCTTCTGAAATTTGCCTTGCATGTATTTGAAGTGTGCAACACATGTTGATATACAGATTAATTTTTTTAAAGGTTACTGTGGTTGAGCAAATCAGCGCATGCATTTTCTGTCACAGAGCTCTTTTTTGGGGGGAGGGCTGGGGGTTGTGAAACTATTCTTTGCCCAAGAATGTTTGGATACAATGTGTCAGAATGCGAGGGATTCTGAGGCAGACTTGGATGTGTGTCTGTAAGCCTCTTTCATCTCGCAAATCTGCTCCTGTGTTTCCTTTGGTGTGGATCTCATTTGGATTTCATGGTCCTAGACAGAAAATATCACCCTGTCATAGCACACCAAGCTGGCCCAGTCTCTGACTTTGAACTTGGCCGGAAGAAGGCTTTTGTATGCAACTAAGGGCTCGCTCTCTTCCCCCCCTGCCCCCCTCCCAGGGGTTAGGGTGTCCGGAGAAAAGTGACTTGTCTACTCCCTTGGCCACAGGAAAGGGTCTTTGGTGCTCTTCCGGTTTCCTCCCTCTTTCAGCCTGGCAGCCCGGCCTGTGGTCACCTGTGGAGGCCCCAGAGCTAGTCCTTCCTCAGAGCCAGAGGTGTTGCAAGCAAGAGCTCCCTCGGTGGAGTCATGTGCTCACTTCCTGGGGCCTGCAACAGGAACCTCCCGGGGCCAGCAGATAGTCATCTGGGTGGAGCCCTGAGATCCCTGCTGTCCACAGCCCCTCCTCCACGGGAAACCAGAATCTGGGGCGGGAGGGGGGAGGGAGATGTCACCCCGGAGCAGGGGGCCGGGGGCTGCCACTATTACTGTCAGAGACTTGGAGCCCCAGGACTCCCCCCCACCCCACAACCTACCCAGACCAGGGGTAGGGGGTAAAGGTAGGGCCCATTCACAGCCTTATTTGGGGGGATTCCCCCTTCAATACTCCTTGAGGGCCGCAAAAAGGATCCTTTCCTCTGAGGCCCGGTGACACTGGCTTATCTGGCCCCCTAATCCAGGCTCACGTGCTGTGTGGATGCTAAGGCCTAGGGCCTCCGCTGTAATCCCCTGGCTGTGAGGAGGGGGCCTTGCTTTAGTCTAAAGCCAGAGGAGCAGGGAGTGTGTGGGGCCCAGAGGGCATGGCAGAGGCTTCCTCCCCGCCTGAGGGCCTGCGGGGTGGGGTGCCCTGCCCGTGAGAAGCTGGGGACCCACACGTGTGCCTCTGCTTCCTGGTGGATATGGGGTGGGGAACCAAGCACGGCCATTCCCATGCTCAGATCCATACAGGTGCAGGTGAAACGACGTAAAGCCCTGGGTTCGATTCTTCTGCACCACATACACAGAAAAAGTCCGAAGCGGTGCTGTGGCTCAAGTGGTAGAGTGCTAGCCTTGAGCAAAAAGAAGCCAGGGACAGTGCCCAGGCCCCGAGTTCAAGCCCCAAGACTGACAAAAAGCAAGCAAGCAAGCGAGCAAGTGAGGGAGTGAGGTCTACCAGTGAAGCTGGCTTTGGCATAGGGTGGAGTTCTTGGGGTTGGTCCAGGTGCGTTGGTATGACCCAGGGAGGTGAGGGTTCGTTTTGGACGGATGATTCTTGGGCCAGTGACTTTCGTTCCAAACTGGCTCCCGAATGCCAGCCCTCAACACAGCAGCGATCTGCAGGTATGGCGCTGTTCTATCCTCAGCCTTTGCGGGGAGCGGACACGCAGGTCCGTACTGACTCTGGTTCTTCAATTCTGTATATGTCGTCCTAGCCGCCTTTTTTTTTTTTCAAGGTTCCCCCTTCCCCCAAAGAAGTGAAGCTTGGTACATTTTCACAAGTTTCACCCAAGTAGCCCACCACAGGGCGAAAGGCCAGAAAGGCCAGTGTCCTTGCCTCCTGCTCCTTTAGGGAGGCATCCAACAAACAGATGCTTTGGGAAGCTAATGCACGCGTTATTTAAGGGTGGCATGAAAACCAGATGAGTGAGACAGATGAGGGGTGGGTGCCGTGCGGGCCTCATCAAGCATCTTTCCTTTGGGGACGGGAGAAATGGACTCTTCCTCCTCCTCTCCTTGTGAAACAGGCCGGGGAAGGTTGGGGGGGGGGTTAGTAATTAGAGAGCTGATGGGAAGAGAGCTGATGGGAAAACGGCTTCTTTTTATCTGCCCCCCCCCGACCCCCCCGACTAGTGGCTGTTTTCTGTTTATTTTTTAATGGAGGGCCACGCTTTGCAGGTGTTCTTTTGGAAATAAAAGCCTATTCATTGCCTCTCTCTCTCTCTCTCTCTCTCTCTCTCTCTCTCTCTCTCTCTCTCTCCCCACACACACACACACACACACACACTAGCTCAGAGAGGGCCCCTGATCCTTGTCATTCTGTGTTGGGGTGACTGGGTGCTGAGGCGAGTGCTTTCGCACATCATCTTCTCGAGGGTGGGCCCAGGGCCCAGGGACGTGGGGAACCAGGAGGGAACCTGGAATTCTGTGCCTCAGGTCTGGGCAGCACACAGAACCGGGGAGGGAGCTCCTCCTCTCTCCTCCTCTTCCTCCTCCTCCTAATGAGAGACAATGGAGATGCCTTCCATCAGAATTCAAGCCAGCAGCCACAATCAGTGATTTCAAAGCAAATGTAATTTGGGCTACTTGTTGAAAACATTGGAATTCTAGCCTTCATTCCCAAAGAGGCAGCAGTCTGAGATGAAGGGGCGTGGACGCCTGTGCTGGCACCGCCACCCTGCACCGTGTGTGCCCTGGGCCCAACCAGTCTAATGATGGTGATGAAGATGGTTGGCAGTCCTGGGGTTTGAACTCAGGACTTGGTGTTTCTAGGCAGGTGCTCTGTCACTTGAGCCTCACCTCTAGCGCTTTTTTTGCTTTAGTTATTTGGGGGATCAGTTCTTTTTTTTTTTTTTTAACCTGGCTAGTCTGGGCTGTGATCCTCCTATTGGTGCTTCCTCTCATAGCTGTGCCACCGTGCCCAGCTCTTTCGATTGAGATGGGGTCTTTCTGTGCTTTTTCTTCGCTCTGGCTGGCCTTGACCGGTGATTCTCTTAACCTCTGCCGCTGGGATGACAGGTGTGAGCCACTGCACATGGCTACTTTGCTTATGTTTCTGTTAGGTGGATGGCCACTGTTGGCTTTGTGAGAGTCAGTTTTTCGTCACTGTGACAAATGCTTTGAGAGGAAAGCATTTGAGAGGGGAAAGCTTGATTTAGGCTCATGGTTCATGGGTTTGAGACTATGGTTACTAGGCCTTGTTGCTTTGGGCGCACAATTGGGAGCACATGGTGGAGGACCCCCCCCCCCACCACCACCACCACACAAGCAAATAAAATGGAGTTAGGGGAGGGAGGTGGTTGGGGGCATGGCCAAGCCACTTCCTCTGCGCCCCCCCCCCCCACCAGCAGTGCCATTACCTGAGAGCCAGGTGTTTGTAAGGGCTGGCGCCCTGTGTGTTAGGCAGTACATCGCAGACCATGGCACCGAACCATTCACAGCTGTGCCCGAGTTGTTCCTGATTACAGATGAAGCAACTGAGGCACAGAGATAGAGAGAGAGAGAGAGAGCAAGTGAGAGAGAGAAAGGACTTTGCCCAGAGTCATGGACTATTAAGGTTGGAATTTCCACAACAAAATTCCAAGAGCCTGTACGTCAAACTCCTGTGCCAGGCGGGAAGTTTCCGCGCAGGGCTTCCTCTGAGCAGCCCGGCGGCCTGCCTCTCCTAGCTGAGCCAGGAAGCAGGGGGGCCCAGTGTGTGGATGGAGCCACTGAGGCCAACGTCCAGAATCTAGCCCGACATCAGGTGCCGGTGGACTGGGCGGAGTGTGAAGCCAGCGGGCCAGCGGTGGAGGGTTCCCTGCCTGAGGGTCCCCAGCACCCTGTACCCCAAGTAGCCACAAGTCAGGGGAGGATTGTATGTGGCAGCTACCTTTCACCCCGGGCCTCGTGGTGAAGAGGTAGCATCCAGCGTGCTAATATTTTGATAAGTTGCTGATTTGTATTAAAATAATAATTACAGCTCGTAATTACAAGGACGGATTTCAGGGAGACTCAACTGCTGATGGAGAGAGAAATAATTAGCCGTGCATTCTCTGGAAATCTCGTGGAAAGCGGGCCAGGCCTTTTCCTTCCTGACAGTCTAGCAGGTTGGGAGCCGCCTGTTTTGGCAGCTGCTGGTTCCGTGTCCCTTGTTGGTGGCCCCTGCCCACGGAGGAGTGGCACCAGGTGCCCACCCCCACCCTTAGGAGCAAACACGATAGTTGGAAGGAATGAACAGAAATCTGCCTTTTCCCTTTCTTTTCCAGCAGTACTAGGGTTTGAACGCTGGTCTGATACTCTCTAGGCAGGTGCTCTACCATTTGAGCCATGCCCCCGGCCCTGATACATGTCCTTCCGAAGTAGAACTTACAGATGGGAAAGGGTAGAAATTGTGCCCAGGCCTGACAAATCAGAGAGAGAGCCAGAGCCCAGAGCCTCAGTGTCCCGTCCCCCCCCCCAACCACCACCGTGTGTGTGTGTGTGTGTGTGTGTGTGTGTGTGTGTGTGTGTGTGTCTGTCTGTCTGTCTGTATGTATGTATGTATGTCTCAGTCCCTCTGCCCTGGGACTCCAGGGGCCTCTACCTGAATTCTGGCACCAGAGCTTCCCTTGGCCTAGTTTAGAAGCCAAGTCATGTGGTCTGAGGTCTGAATTCACCTTTGCTTCACAGCTTGAGGGCCAACTGTAGCCTAAGGACTGCCTGTCTTCACCTGGCCTGTGCACTAAAGACAGCCAAGGGGCTTCACATAGGTAAATGGTTGGGGAAAAAAGAAAAGGAAAGGAAAAGAAGAAAAATTCAAATCTGGAGCACCTGTAATCCTAGCTACTCAGGAAGCTGAGATCTGAGAGGATTTGTGGTTCAAAGCCAGCCAGGGCAAGAGAGTCCATGAAACTTTTTTTTTTAAAACCAGTCCTGGGGCTTGAACTCAGGGGCTGAGCACTGTCCCTGGCTTCTTTTGCTCAAGGCTAACACTCTACCTCTTGAGCCACAGCGTCACTTATGGCTTTTTCTGCATATGTGGTACTGAGGAATCGAACCCAGGGCTTCATGCATGCTAGGCAAACACTCTACCACTAGGCCACATTCCCAGCCCTCCATGAATCTCTTATTTCCAATAAACTACCAAAATCGGGGAGTGGTGCTGTGGCTCAAGTAGTAGAGCGCTAGCCTGGAGGAAAAGAAACTCAGAGACAGTGCCCAGGCTCTGAGTTCAAGTCCCTGGACCAGGGCAGGGGGGGAAAGCAATTTGAAAGAAGAACCCTATTTCATGATGTGTGAAAATTATATGGGCTACCAATATGTGTCTACAAATAAAGTTTTATTGGCACACAGTACCATCTACTGGACACTGGGTGTTGACTCTTTGCAAGTTGACACACAAGAGTGATTCATGAAGCCACCAATATTTACTCTGTGGCATGTTCTAAAGAAGATGGCTGCTCCAGTAGGCCTCCTGTTTTGTGGCGTTGTCCTGCTGTTCATCCCCTCTGCTGTGTGCTGCTTCCTGACCTCGGGTGCACCGGCTTGCCTGGGAAGGGCTCTACCGCTTGGACCACACCCCCAGCCCTTCACTAGCCTTCTTGTATTTGCTTTGGAACTATGGTCTGACTTGAACTGGGAAGTGGGGTTCTGATTCTCCCTAGTAGGAGACCCTGGCAGCGGGGCCGGCCCGGGGCTGGGGTGTAGTGATGGGCTGGACCTCCCGTCCCTGCTAGGGTGTTGGGGAGCTGCTTTAGCTACTTTGGAATCAGCTCCATTTCTCACTGCAGAGATGGTTTCCAGAGGGCTCTTTGCATTGGCCAGCGGAACAGCTCTGGTTTTTTTTTCCCCTTGGTTCATGCTGCTTTCCGCTCTGATTGACTTCTGCCTGTCTCTATCTGGCCTTCCCCGCGTTCTTGCTGGAAGGCAGATGGACACAGGCCCGGGGCCCGCTGGGAGATGGCTGGCTCACGGTGGGCACGTGTCATGGTCTATGGAACTGCCCTCTGACGCGTCCCCTGAGGGATGGCCACACGCGCGTGGCCGCCGTCACAGCCTCTCCCTGGGGACCATGTCTCTCTGTCGGCAGCTTCGGGGCCACCTGGGTTTTTGAACCCTGGTCATTGGTGGCTTGCTGGCCTGCTTCTGCGGGCACAGCTGCCCAGGGGCTGGGAGAAGGGCATCAGAATTCCCGAGGGCACCCCCCCCCCCGCCCCTCTCGGCCTGCTCTTTCAGGTCTGCTGATCTCTACCTGCAGAAAGGACCTAGTGTTCTTTTGAGTCACCACAGCCCTGCCTCCTCTCCAGACGGTCCTGTGGGGCTCAGGTCAGGTCCTGGCTGTCTCAGGAGGAATCCTGTCGTCCTGCCCCCTCCCCCCCCCCCCCCCCCCCGCCCTCCCCAAGGGAAGGCTCGCTATTCTCCCGGTGTTTCTTTGTGATGAAAGTTAGACTTCCGGCTTGGAGGACTGGGAGGGGTGGGGGGGAGGGAGGGCGCAGACACCCTGTTATCCGACATTAGTTCTGTGGGACTTGGTCTCTGAGCAGCGGCAGGTCTAGTTCTTAAAGGAGGGAGGGCACCAGAGCTGCCGCTTGTAGTTAAGGGTCCTGGGCTGGGGTGCCCGTGGGTGAAGACCTACCGGTCCTGCAGCTTCTGTTTTGGTTTTTGTGAAACAGACAGGGCGGCAAGTGACTCATGTGGTAGAGTGTCCACTCGTTGGCTTGGGTTCTGAGTTCGAACCCCAGCAGCACCTCCACAAAAGTTAAGACTTATAGCCACGTGGAAATGTTAACATAAAACTTTTGTGAAATAAGTCTTACGTCAAAGAGGAAATCAGATTTGGCATTTTATGTTATATATACAGTGATTAACGAAGGGAAGAAATCCACATAGGGAACCATGAGAGACAAGGGTGAAACAGTGCCCGGAGGCAAACTGGTAGCCCATTTGAAAAGTACCTCAGCCTCTAAAACAAAACAAGAAGGATTAGATCCAGACGCCTGTGGCTCTCGCCTGTCACCTTAGCTACTCAGGAGGCTGAGATCTGAGGATCACAGTTCAAAGCCAGCCCAAGCAGGAAAAGTCCATGAGACTCATCTGTAATGAGCCACCAGAAAACTGGAAGTAGAGCTGTGGCTTAAGTGGTAGAACCCTAGTGTTGAACAAGAAAGCCCAAGGACAGTACCCGGGCCCTGAGTTCAAGTCCCAGACTGACACAAACACATACACATACATCCCAAGAAAGAAAAATAACCAAAGGCGCTGTAAGTGAGGAGAGCTATCTGATTAACATGCTGTTCATGCACATGTGGAATGTCGCTGTGACAAGAAGCCTCTTTGAACAATAACACTAAAGAACGCGAATGACAGGCTGTAAAGCGGGCCTTGTGGTTGGGCAGAGTGGGAAGGAGGGGCTGTGTGAACATTGAACCTATGGTTTGGGAGGGAGGAGGGAGAGGGAGGAGAGCAATGGAGAGGATGGTCTGATCAAGGTCCTCTCTGTGAGTAGACAGCCATGCCAACATGAAGCCCCTTCCTACAACTCACTGTAGAAATTTGAGGGAAAAGAACTAAGACAGAAAAGGGCTGGAGGCGTGGCTCAAGTGGTGGAGCTTCTGTCTAGAAAGTAAGTAGGTGGCCCCAAGTTCAAAAAGCTAACACTGTAGAACATGGCCACTCGTCTGTCCCCCAACATTCATCACAAGGCTGTTTTTGAACTCTTGGTGCCTGGTACTCACTCAGAGGCGGGGTACTGGTGCAGACGGTAAACAGTAGTAACAGCAGCAGGTGCCATAGTTACCCTGACCGCAGCCAAGGGTTTGGTACTCAGCGTGCCATGACGTGAGCGTTGTGGGAGCTAGTCTCCCGAGTAGAGGAAGTGGGGCTCAGAGAGGGGAAGTAGCCCCACCCAGGGTCACACAGCTGGCAAGGGGGCAGCTCTGCCTTCTCACCCCACCCAGCCTGGGGCACAGGCCCTCGGAGCTACATCACATCACATCCAGCCATGCTAAGTCCTCGGGTGGGAGTCAGGACTGGCTGGCTCTAGGTGAGCCACGTCCAGGTGAACGGGGCCTCCAGTTGGGTGTGTGTGGAGTGAGACACAGTCTCCAGGCTCCAGCAGCGGGCTGAGGGGAGCCACACCCAGCACTGTGGTGGGGATCTTCAGCCTGCAAGGGGGGGGGGGTGCTGCAGGCTCACCTAGGGGAGGAAGCTGTGCTCTGAGTTCAGTTCCTGGCCCTGTCACTTACAGCTGTGTGACACTAGGCAAGTTAGGTGCATTCTCTATGCCTCAGCTTCTCTGTCTGTAACCAGGAGGATTGGGGTGCCCACTTTATGGGGTGCTGGGAGGATGACTTGATAGGGGAGCACCGTAGGGGACTACAGGTGGGAGGGGCTGCCTGGCTGACTCCGCCTCTTCCTCCCCTCCTGCCTCTGAGCCGCCCTGGGGTAGGGGTGGGGGGGTCCCATCCTGTTCCCAGCTCTTCCCAGCCCGGCCTCACTACTGCTAACACAGTAAGAGGGATCATTAGCCTCTTTTGTTTTTTCTCCTTTGTGATACCGGGGTTTGAACTCAGGGCCTTGTTCTTGCCTGGCTGGAGCTCGACCTCGAAGCCACATGCCAGGTCAGTTTCTCAGGGGTTATTCCTAAGGATAGGGTCTTGCTTCCCACCTAACGTACTTGGGTAACAACCCGCTTCCTTTAGGCTCCACAGCATGGCTGGGGTTGCAGGCCCGAATCGCTGCACCCAGCTTCCCCCTGTGGAGACAGACTTCTCCCCGCGCTGGCCTGGAACTGCGCCTCTCACACACACAGCCTCCCACGTAGCAGGGGTGGCAGGCGGCCCCGGTGCCAGAGCCCAACGGTCTCCCCCTGAGGGCATGGGGGGAGAGAGGGGAGCACGTCTGCCCTCTCTCCCCCGGGATGTGGGAACCCGTTTTCGTTCTCCGGTTCCCGGCACAGCCTCGGGTGTTTCCAAGGAAAATACTGCTGGCCGTGGTCTTACACGGCAGAGCCTCTCTGCCAGTTTCCAGCCCGCCTTTGACCATGAACTCGGCAGGATGACAGCATGTCTGGGAGCCTCCCAAGCCGTGATTTTCATAGAGTCCCGTGTCTTCAGAACCGGGGTCCGCCCGAGCCTGGCACAGGGGCCGGATTGCTGATGCTTATTTTCCAGTTGGATTGCACCGGAGTGGGACAGACACTCGGCCCAGTGAATCATGGGCCCGCTCCATTCCTGCCCAGGGGGCCACGCCCCTGGGCCTGTCTCCCCAGGGCTGAGCTAGCCAGTGCTCAGTGGGCTTGGGGAGTTTTGGAGAGGGCGGAAGTGAACCGTGGGCCGCTGGGCAGCATAGAGCAGGCTGTTGGGTGGCATCCAGACATCATTTTGCTCACAGGGACGGTCTGGTCTGCGTTTGTGGGGAGGCGAGGTCGTGAATAATTGAGTGCAGTGCTGCTCACGGAGGTGTGAGAGCCATTTCCAGAGTCCTGGCTGCAGCTCCCAGGGGCCGGCCTGCTCTCCTCCAGGGCCTCTGCTTGGCTGTGGGCTCTGGCCTCTAGCCTGGTTTTGGGCTGTCCAGGCTGCAAGGAATGGGGAGGGGGAGTGGGTGGGAGGGTGGCTCTGCCCCGACTGGGTTGGGCTGTTCCCCATCCAGAAGTGAGGAGTCTCTGTGCTGAGTAGGGGTGCTCAGGGCTGTGATGTTCTAAGCTCTCCCCCCACCCCCACTGTGCCTTTCAAAGACGGGCTCTACTGCACCTGCTTCTTGCCCGAGCAGCGGCAGGATGAAGGAAAAGCATTAGAGACTTCTGCGATTTCTGATCACTGGGCCTGCCATTTCCCGAGCTCACTGCCCTTCTAGAACGGTCCTTGGCTGGGCAGTGGGAATGGCAGCGGGTGTCAGTCCTGCATGGGGGGGGGGGCATGTGCTTCTGGACCAGTGAGATGGTGGTCCCTGCTGGGCGTGGTCCCTGCTGGGTGGGGCTGCAAGGACGGGATGCCAGTTGGTGTTTAAACACACCTCTCCCTAGGCCTGTCCACGCGGGAGGTGAAGCTGCAGTTGGCACTGCGTCCTATCTCTCCACAGCCTGGTGAGGAAGGCAGGCTGACAGGCTAGGCACACAAGAGCAGGGGCAGAAGAATCAGGGGCTTAGAGATGGCTTGCCCGGAGGAGTCCACTCATTGGTGGAAAGATCTGGGTTCTAGTCTCAGGACCACTGCTGAACCACTGGGAACTCTGTTTTGGGAGTTCATGTCTCCTGGCCAAATGAGCTCATGACAAATCGTGACAGTCACTCATTCATTCTTCCACCCTTTGCCTGTAGTAGGGCTTGCTTGCCCTGACTCTGTGCAAAAAAACAGATTCCCGAAGCAAGCATACCTACACACACCCCTGCCTTGTGCACGTGGGCGGTGTTCCAATAAAGTTTCATTGGCAGACACAGGCAGAGATGTAGAAAAGAGGATTGGAAGGTGGGAGGGCTCTAAGATGCAAATGAAGATCTGATGATTGGTCTGTTGAGGAGGAGGGGGTGGAGCCGGGCCAGGCACTGGGCTCCACCCGGTGTGGAGAGCACTCTGGGTAGGGAATGGGCTGGAAGTTGCTCAGAAGGATGGCCTGCACTTCCCTTTACCTGCGGCCACAGCAGGGAGACAGGTGGAAGCCAGGCCTGGAGGGAAACCCTCAGCCTGTCTCTGGAAGACGCTGGGGCTCACGGAACTGACAGACACTCGAGGTGCCCTGGCCCCACGGAGAAGAGGATGAAGATGGGAGAGTCAGGGCCCAGCAGGCTCCCCAGCAACAGCTAAAAACACCGAGGTTCAGGCAGGGGCTTGGGAGTCCTGTTGGAGCATCATCATAGGGAAATATAAATACTAGGTGTTCAAAAGAGGGGAGTGGTCAGCTCGGTTTCATGCACAAAATAATTTTAAACATCGTACAACATGATCTTCGGGCTGTGGGTATAAAGCTGTGTGACCCATCAGGGAATTTTGCTTGAGACTTGTGGAGTTCATTGTGTCTATTCAACTATTTCAAATTCGGGGCGGGGGGGAGGGGCATCGGCGGGGAAATCCCAAATCTGAAATATTTCTAGTAAATAAGTAAATATATATACACATAAATATGTAATACATAAATATTTTAGATAAAGAGTAAAGTCCTTCAAGCATCCAGAACAAGCAGACTCAACAAGTAGTAAAAAAAAAAAAAAATACCATAAAATAGGCTTAGGCAACAAGTACTGCACCAGGCAACAAGTACTGTACCAGTACAGTGCAGTGATGGACATCATTAAACAGAAATAGTAATAGTGTCAGCAAGCTCATCTTGGGCTTTTCCGATCGTCCTAATCATTGAACAAGCATCAGCTGTTTAATCTCCGCAACCCGATCAAGCCAGGGTCTTGTTTTGTAAGAACGTAGGACCCCCCTCCCCCACACACACCCTCGAGGTCACGTATGAGCTGCTGCAAGGCCCCCAGAGCTGGTCCTTCTGCGGGATGACCACAGAATAGGGCCCTGACTGTGTTATCTCCACTGATAAAGGCACACATGATCACCAGGAAACATCTGGAAGAGAAGCACAGGAAGCAGCAGCTTAGAAGTCTTCCATCTTGCTGATGTCAGTGTAGGTGAGGTGAACCCACAGGGCTACCAGTTTACATGGGTACCAGGCCCTGCGGGGGTCGGGGGAGGAGGAGAGTAGAAGCTGCAGAGCTGGGTTGGGCAGGAGATGGGGAGGCCTGCGCAGGGGCTTCTGGGAGGATGCCGTGTGATGCTCCCAGCATCCTCCGGGGCAGCACCTGCCTCCTATCTCAGAGCCTCTTGAGGAACCAGGGTTGGGGCTCCAGGCTGGTCAGCCAGGCACAGCCGGTGAGCGACAGGTGGTTGTGTCTCCTTTATCTGGAGTGGGGGTTCATGGGGAGTGAGGGGCCACGTGTACTCCTGCAACTCAGGCCTGATGTCTGTGGGGAGCAACATGGAGACCAAAGAGAGCAGCTGTGTAGCTCCAGTCTGAAACCAGCATCCTGGAGATCCAGGCAGAGCCAGTATGTCAGTCTGCTGCATCCCAAAGACAGGAAAAGGAAGGCCACTGTCCTGTGCGGGCTCCAGTATCTAGGGAGCATGTGCTGCCTCAACAGGAGAGAGGGAGAGGAGGGAAGGAGGGAGGGAGGGAGGCAAGGAAAGAAAGAAGGAGCAAAGGGAGAGAGGGAGGGCAGCCTTGCTCTTGTAGGACCTCCACTGATGAGAGGGAGCTTACCCATATTAGCTGGGCCATAGTAATAGTTACTCACACTTGGTGTTAATCTCAGTGAGTAAGGCCTCCCAGATACACCCATGTGTTTGTCCTGAGTGAGCAAACAGCCTCTGGTGACCAGCAATGTAGAATTAACCAGCGAAAGTGGGGGGGGGGGGCCCAGGGACTAACTTTAACACTTTTGACTGAGCCTCTCAGCTCCTGTTTGGATTGGGTGGAGGGTTGTTGCTGAATGCTGGCTCTTTATCCGCCTTTGGCTGTGATCCTATCTGTATCCCCAGCCATTATCTGGCACTTCTGGAGGCTGAGTATTTCCTGAGGGAAGTCTTAATCTTATTCATTATCTATTCTTGCCTTAGCTACTTAGAGAGCTTGATAATTTAAAAAAAGAAAAGTCTAAGAAAAAAGAAGCAACTAAATTTTAAATGAAAGTCAGGCTTGAAGGACTTGAAGACCAGGTGGAAAATGCAAAGGGCCTGGGGCTAAGGTAGGTCAGTTTAAACTACTGCCTGAGCTTCCAGGAATAGGGTGTGGATTCTGAAGGAAAGACAGGAGCTGCCTGGAATGCCCAGCAGCCCAGGATGGTCTGACAAGTCTTTCAGGTTTCAAAGAAACAAATATTTGATTTTTTCCCTACCATCTTGGATATGTTCAGCACCATCTCTGAATCTGCTAATTCAAGGGATTGGGTTTTTTTTTGGGGGGGGGGGTGGTAATCAGAATTTGAACTCAGGACCTCGTACCTGTTTGGCTTGCTTGCTCATGGTTGGGGCTCTGTTACCTGAGCAATGCCTCCAGCTTGCCTTTTGCTGGTTACCTTGGAGCTGGACTCTCGTGAACGTTTTCTGTCGGGGCTGGCTTCAAACTTTGATCCCCTGGGTCTCAGCCTCCTAAGTAGCTAGGATTATAGGCCTGCATCACGGGCACCCAGCTGGGTTATTTTATTTGTTTATTTATTTGTTTGTGTTTATTTATATAAAAGCTTGCTTGAACTAAAGGGAACGAATCTCCCGTTTGAAACTTTATGTAACTCCTTAGGATAAGAGCAACAGTTACTAATAATGTCAGGAAAAGTAGCTAGCATCTGTTCATTTCACTCTGCGTCTGGTGCCCCTGTAAGTCTTTGCTTCAGAGAACTGAAGCCGGGGCTGGGCAGGGCAGCACACATCTTTAATCCCACCTAGGAGGGAAGAGGAAGTAGGAAGATCGTGGCCTCTGGCCCTGTCACTCAGTGTAGACTCTCTGGGCTGTTATACTGGGAGGAGTCAGTGTGTGACTCAGCAGGTGCACACCTACCCACTTGGAAATGCAAACAAGTCTGACCTTGAGTGGACCATTGGAGGTGCTTGTACTTTAGCGTCCCTCAGTGCCCTGGGGCAGGGGTGGGATTGGAACTCAGGGTAGGGTAGTCTGGGTATGTGGATGGAAGCTTGGGAAGAGTAGGGCTTTGCTCCCCTAGCAAGCTGACTGGACACGTGTGCAGAAGTCCTCACCCACGCATACGTGTGTGTATGTGTGTGTGTGTGTGCATGCGCACATGTGTGCAGGCAGGTGCTCCTGTGAACTTTACCTTATCATGTTTGTCTTCCCTGAGCACCTGTTACTTGAATTAGAAAAGATAAGAAAGCAACACCTCTGTCCCACATTCCAGCCGGTGGCCAGCGCTGTGGGCTCACCTGCAAGGCCACATCAGGAGGGGCCACGGCACTGGGCCCTGCGGGGCTTTCCATAGGCCAAGAGGCTCAGGGGCCTCAGTGCCAGGTGGGCTGTTTTCCTTCTTCCGTCCGTCCGTCCCTCCCTCCCTCCCTCCCTCCTCTCCCTCCCTCCCCCGCAGGGCTCTGTCTCTTGTCTTCACAATGACCCTACTGGGTGAAGAGACGCACCTGGAAATGTCCCGGGCGATGTCAACGCCCAGGCCAGAGTTAGAGACGACGCAGGCGACCTCCTTAGCCCAGCGTCTCCATCCCTCTCATTGCTCCACAGTCTCATTTCCTGGCAGACCGGTGATGCACAGAGCGGTTGGGGTGTTCTGTATCTTTGACCATTGGAGCCAGGATGGCTTTGGTAATCCACCGATCACATTTGCCTTCACCCTTTTTCCAGAAGTTTCATTGGGGCGCGTGCTGTGAAGGCTCGCCCTCCTCTGAGTGTTTGGCATTTTGCTTCCTCCGCCGACCTCCACACTGTGTTGCTAAGCATGGATTTACCCCGGCCACGACCGTATGGACGGCCTGCGGCCCTGAGTCTGTCCGGCCCCACTGGATCTGAGGACATGACATCAGAGCCTGGGGAAGTGGATTTTGCTGTTTTATTAGTTTTTGTTTTTGTTTTTAACTTGCCGGCTTGATGCTTCAGCAGCCCCTCCCCCCCCCCCCCCCCCCCAGCAATTTCCTAGACATGGCGGTAAGAGAAGGGACTTGGAAGGATGATGGGTGCGTCTCCCCTGCTTGCCTTCCCTCTGCCTCCATTTTGCTGGGCCGCCGGGCAGGGCCTGTTGGCCTTTGGGTGGGGAGGCGTGGAGCCAGCGGATGTGGGTGACACTGTCGGAACAAGGAAGAAGTTCCTGGAGCGGCTCCAATAACGCTCCGTGCGGATACCGATTGCGCGTCCCCAGATGCCTCCTTGGTTTCTGTGGAGTCAGATGTGATTGGAGGTGGAGGACGCTGGGTGTGCAAGGCTGTCTGTGTGGCCACCTGTGGGAGCACCTCCCGGGGGAGGGAGGGCCACATGGGGTGGGCCATCCAAGTGGGAATCGGCAGCCTGGGATCCACATAGGCCCAGATGGCTCCAGACTTTCAAGTCCGAGATTTGGGCAAGTATGGGTTTTTCTTGGCAACATCTTCAGTGTTCTGTTACTGTGATTAATTATTAGGGTGTTTCTAATTTCGTATATTAGTTGTACAGTGGGCGGGTGGGGGGGGGGAATCACCGTGACATTTCTGTAAGGCACCCCGATCTGAAATAAGGATACTGGCTTCAACTGGCGCCATCTTGGCCATGTGGTGAATGATAAGAAAATGGGTTTAACTGGTGCCATCTTGTCTTCTAGGAAGAGGCAGGAAAGGCCTACCTCCCAGGTCACCTGCTTGCCTGAATTCCTAGAGGCAGAGGTAGGGACTTGGACAATAGGTTAATGGATCTGCCAGTCTTGAGTCGTGAACTCTCAAGCGCCCTGTGACGCTGTCCCCTGGCCAGGACCCTACTTAGGCCTGGACCAGCTCAGTGGCCACGCCACATCCCCTGCTTCTCTACCGGTCACCATGGCGTCCCACCTCAGCTCTCCATTGGAGCTGATCTGGTTTGCTGGTGTTGTTTTTCTGCTCTTTCTGTTCTCTACTGTTCTCGTGGCTCAGTTTCCTAACAGCGTTAAGTGTCTTTCGAGGGGCTGCAGGTTTTTGGGACAGGAGTCTACTTGCAGTCACCGGCTCTCCAATAAAGACTCCCGATGCAACTTCTTAAAATGTGGTTTCTCTGTATCTGGAGACCGGAGTCCCACAGAACAGCTCCATCTCCCCCTATCTGTCTCTCCACCTCTCTCCCCATCCAACCCCTGCTTCTGAGGACAGTTTCAGCACGCTTCTGTGTGGTGGTAAGGTCACATGCATACAGAGCACATCCGTCATTTTCACCCTCCTCTTCCTCCCCCTCCTACTGCCAGCTGGCCCCCCTGACACCTCTGTGTGCGATGTCCCAAGCATAAGAACCGAGAGCTCCCTGAAAGGAGGCCCATGTTCAGAGCTGGCCCCCTCTCCGTCCTCCTGTCTGTGAAATGGGAGCCGGGTTATTCACCCAGCGCTGGAGGCATTTGCAAGGGTCAGCCAAGATGGTGTGGTAGGTCATTTAGATGGATGGGGTGCATGTGGGCTGCGGGGCCGTTGGTATTGCTGCTTCATTGGCACGTGGCACACACATGTCCTCCTGGACCATACTTCGTGAAGTGAGTGGATAAAGCTTTCTTTTTTTCCTGCTGCAGGAGGGACCCCTGGCCCAGCTCCTGCTCTCCTCCTCAATCCTGATCTTAGCAGAAGGGCTCCTTCTCCCAAAAGGGAAGCAAGGAGATCTCAGTCAGATCTCTGAGCCATCTCCTGGTTCTTGGGCGTGTGCCTGTCAGTGAATTAAGGCCGCATCGTAGCGCTCTGGACATCCACAGTACTTTCCTCTATTTCAGGTCATCTGTCCCTCATGCCAGGAAATCCTCCCGGGTCAGGCTTCACTTTCTGTTTGTGTAGAATGACCCGATTCCTCACCTACAGCTCAGGCGCAAGGGTGAATGCGGACGCTTTGGACCCAGTGATCAGGTCTCACTTAGCGACAGACGGACCGGGCGTGTAGCCCGGCCCCTGGAGATGCTGAGCACTGGCATTTGTGTCTTAGGAGCCCAGGACCCAAGCTATAGAAACAACATGAAACCCAGGAGCCTCCCAAGGTCACGGTGGTGTGGTGCAGTGGTGGTGAGGTTCTGCAATCCCCCAGCCCAGCTCAGGTTCCCCCACCTCTATCGGTGTGACCCTCGCCGGTCACCCTCCCTCTCTGAGTCTCTCCCCTCTACTGCAAGTCAGTGGAGCCTGCTGTCTGGCTGTCTGTCCCGCTATTCCCTGGCGAGGAGCCAGGGAGAACCGAGTCAGGGAGAGAGAGAAGGCCTCCTGCCGGCCCAGCCCTAGGGAGAGGGGGTGGGCTTTCAGTCCATGGCACCTCTCCCCTCCTCTGGACCCTGCCCCTCGTGGGATCCCTGCAAAGGCTAGCTGAGATGTTCCTGAGATTTCTTCTCTTCTAGCACCATTCAGATCCCCGAGCTCGGAGGCCAAACTTAGATGTAACCAAAGCCGCAGCCGCCTGCAGACGGGGGACGGAGCCTGAAATAGCCGGACGGGCCTCATAGTTGCTTCTTGGTTTACAGCAGCTGCTGTTGCTGTTTTAAAAAAAAAACACAAACTTGCTGTGGAGTAGAAGAAAGTTTCTAGGCACTGGAGTGCTAGATGGTAAAAGGGGAGAGGTGGGTTTGGAAGAAGGAAGATTCTAGAAGGCTGGGGGGGGGGGCTACCCTCTTTGGTGGTACCTGGAGCTGGCAGTCTGGCTCGTGGACAGTCCCTTTCCCTGCAGTTTGCTGTGAATCTGTTTTTGTGACAAGCCAGTGATTGTGAAGCTTTGAGGTGTCTCTGGGACAGGTCCCAGGAGACTGGAGAGTACGTGTGTGGTGTCTGGTGTATATATGTGTGTCTGTGTGTGTGGTTACCTAGTGTGGGCCTGGCAGAGCCTGGCAGAGGCGCGGTGTCTGCCTGCTCTGGAAGGCAGAGGCTCCTCCAGCCCCGCCAGGAGCCAGCAGGGAGGAAGGACAGAGCCCTTGCTTCAAATGCAGGCCGGCATCACTGAGCACCCACTGTGTGCAGGGTGGGAAGGCAGGACCGACAGCACTGAGCACCTACTGTGTGCAGGTCAAGGTCACTTCTATTTGCATAAAAACGCCGGCACGTGAGAAGCTGGTGGCCGATGCTGCTTTGTGAAAACGATACCCTGGGAGTTAATTGGGGTGGATGATGATGAGTGAGGGTGCTCACCTGGGCCTTGATTTTCGCTATGTCCCAGTGGTTTTCCTTTGTGAGTTTTATATTTTCTGAAATGACAAGGAACTCAGCTTCCCCTGTGCAGACATCTAAGGAGAATGACATCTCCCACCCCTGCAGGTGACAGACACGGCGACTCCGAGTCCAGGCAGGGTCATCCCAGGGCTGCCCACTTAGACAAAGTCCTGGCTTCAATACCCCCAAATACGCTAAAGTGGGTGCTGTAATGGGATTTAAGCCACGTGTGTTAAGGGCAAAGGCGGCCCCATAAATACGGGTCCGAAATTCAATCGGCCGAAGGAAATGTTACACGCGCCAAATGGATTTCTCCAGAGGATCAGAGCTAAGATGTCCTTTGCCGGGGCGTGATAAGCTTATCCAGCCTGGGAGAGACAGAAAAAGGAGTTATGCGGTTTCACTCCATCCCAGGGTAACTTAGACATTTTATTTTATTTTATTTATTTTTGCCATGAAAGGAGAGGCCGAGGTGATCAGGGCTCTGGGCTTGTGGGGTTGCTCTGACATCCTTGAAGCCACAGAACTGGCCTCTCTCTCCCATCGATGCTCCACCTGCCCCTCCCCCCCCCCCCCCCCAGCCAGCACCACCTTCACATGGGTTCACCGGGAGATGCATGGTGGCACATGGAACATTCTAGAACGCCTTCCCTGCACAGCACCTCCTGGCTCTTCATGCTTTCTCCTTTGGCGGGAAATGTCGCTTTCTGAAGAGAGGAGCCCCAGCTTCAGCCCACTTGGGCTTTAGTTATTTTTCAGGTCCCCCACCTCACCCCCCACCCCCAGTCTGTCCTCAGACCACAAGTCTCTTACTTCCTGTGTAGCTGGGATCACAGTGGTGTGTCACCGCAGAACCTTGCTTGTTTGTTAAGATGGGGCCTTGTTAATTTTTTTGTTTTTGTCCAGGTTGGCCTCATCTTCATCTTCCCTATCTTTGCTTCTCTAGTGGCTGGGATTGCAGGCGTGAGCCACCAGGCCAAGCTTGAAGCACCTATGTACATGTATTTAGAAAAAAATCTGATTCTACAGTGGAAGGTGAAGTGATTTGTTAGAGACTACTCTGTGTGAAGTCCAGTGGTGCCCCCCCCCCCCCGCCCAGGCCCCTGTTGTCCCTCATGGAGAGAGTGTGTGTGTGTGTGTGTGTGTGTGTTGGGGACTTGTCACAGCCTAGGCAGTGCTCAGGGCCAGATCTTCAGTGCCCAGAGCCTGCTTCTTTCCAAAGAGAATTCACTTTTATCTTATTAATTAATTCATTTTTGCCAGTCCTGGGGCTTGAACTCAGGGCCTAAGCACTGTCCCTGAGCTTCTTTTGCTCAAGGCTAGCACTCTTACCACTTGAGCCACAGCGCCACTTTTGGCTTTTTCTGTTTATGTGGTGCTGAGGGATCCAACTCAGGGCTTTGTGCATGCTAGGCAAGCGCACTACCACTAAGCCACATTCCCAGCCCCAAGGATTCACTTTTAGAATAACAACAACAATGATAATAAAGGAGCTCTGTAGCATACTGTTGCTAATTTAGCAAGTTTAGTGGACAGCGAGACTTACCGTCCTTGGCTGGCTTTGAATGCACTCATTTACCTGCATCGAGGGCTCACCCTGTGATCGGCCACTGGTGGTGCTGCACAATGTGCTTGGAGCCCCGCTACACCGGCTCTGGTGATGGAGGCTGCCTGCTGCCCGGTCCCCATGACTCAGGTTCCCCTCCACAGATGAACTGGACATCAGTCGCATAGCTCTTCTCCTCGGTGATGAGAAAATAAATTATTATTTTTATTTTGGTCTGTTGTGGGGCTTGAACTCAGGGCCTGGACACTGTCCCTGAGCTCTTTAACTCAAGGCTGGCACTCTACCACTTGAACCACAGCGCCACTTCGGTTTTCCTGGTGGTTAATTGGAGGTGACAGTCTTAGGAACTTTTTCCTTCAAGGCTGGTTTTGAACTGGCAATCCTCAGATCTCTGCCTTCCTGAATAGCAGGATTACAAGCCAGAGCCACTGGCACCCAGCAATAAATTACTTTCCTGAGCGGCATTCTGCTGAGTATATCTTAAATTTGCATTTTAGGAAGTTTAGTATCTATAGGCTTCCCTTCTCTTCTGCTGCTTGTATGTCTTCTTAGAGCTTTATCTTCCTCGCTCTCTCTCTCTTTCTCTGTCTCATCTCTCTATCTCCCTGCCTCTAGCTGTCTCTGTCTCTGTCTCTAGCACACACACTCTCTCTCTCTCTCTCTCTGCCCTCTTTTCCCTCTCAGTGTTACTAGAGTTTGCACTTGGGGTCTTGCCCTTGCTGCATGGGCGCGTTACCACTTGAGCCATGTTCCCCTCCTTTGTGGTTCTAGTCATTTTTCATGTAGGATCTTCCACTTGTTTCTCAGGACTGCCGTCCTCCTGTGTAGCTGAGGTGACAGGTGTGCTCCACCATGCCCACTACTCAGTGTGGGGCTTTAGCACCTGTGTCATCAGGGTGGAGATGGGAGGGACGGCCAGCCCCTCAGGTCCCACCCAGGACTCTTGCACACCTGACTCCAGCTGTGCAACGTCCCTGGGGGCTGTGTGTGACGGTGGGAGTTTCCCGGGCACCGCTGTACACTTAACAGCCATCAACGCAGTGCAGTTCCCGGGGGCCGAGTGGAGATGGCCGTGTGGCTTATAAATGAAGTTGTATTGGCCTAGGGCACGCCCATTCGCTTATGCATTTCCTGTGGCTGCTTGGTGTTCTGGCTGAAGAGCCAGCTGTGTAGCTGACCTTGTGGTCAGTGACTCTCGCCGGATCAGTACAGGAAAATGCATGCCAGCTCGCTACCTGTGATTGTTTTCTTTAAAATTACTTATTTGTAGTTTTATTTGTTCTTTTTTTTTCATTTTATTTTTTTATGTCGATCGTGGGGCTTGAATTTGGGGCCTCGACGCTGGTTCCTGAGCTCTTTTGCTCAAAGCCAGGCAGCCTTCTACCACATTGAGCCACAGCTCAAGGTTCATTGGAGATCAGAATCTCATGGGGAACTTTCCTGCCCTGGCTGGCTTTGAACCGTGATCCTCAAGAGCTCAGCCTCCTGAGTAGCTAGGATTATAGGCAGGACCCACGGACGCCCAGCTTTTATTTGTTCTTTCCTTAAACGTTTGCCACCCAGCAAACTAGAGATCATGGAAAATTGCTTTTGAAATTCAGTCTCTGTCGCAGGGCCTGAGAAGAGCGAATTCTTCTTCCCTCCTCCTTCCGCTATGCTTCTACCATCTTGGCCCTGACCGCCACTCCTCGTGTTGGGGGGAGGTGGCGGGGCTTGTGCTTCCCTGGGTCCCCAGTTTCCATGCTTACCTCACCCAGAACCTCGCCCTCATGGATGCACCCAGAAATGACACTTGAGGGCCCCATGTGGCCTTGCAGGCCTAGAATCCCAGCCTGTCGGAAAGCATAAACCAACAGGAGCGTCGCTGCCTGAAAGCCATCCTGAACGCCCGAGGCGTTATTTCAAACATAACCAAAGCAGAAAGGGCTGAGGGCATGCCTCAGCGGCAGATGCCCGCCCAGCCTTGCTGTCCTTGGGCCCTCGGGTGCGGGTGGGGCCGAGGGGTGGGGGGGACTCCCTTTTGTGATCTCCGGGAGGAGAAGACCAGGGAGAGACTTGAGTCTGCCTGGGCAGAGGACCTCACAGCAAATTCCAGCCTGTCTCCAGTGGGGGACCAGCATGTCGGAGGCCATTCCCCCGTGGGGCTGTGCGGTGTCTGCGTCTCCTTCCCGTGCACGTGTGCACAGATACTCCGAAAACTACCAGACTTCAGCCTGGGTTGCAGTTTGGGGGGGTTCGGTCTCTTAAGGGAGCTTCCTAAGGGTGCCAGTCCCCCTTCCCCTGACCCCCATGGGAGAGACCTCAAACAATGCCCCTAATGGAGTCTTCACACTCCTCCCTACCTAGCAAGAACCCAGGCCAGGAGCTCTTCCCCGCCAGCCTCCCCTCCTCCCCCTGGACAACAGTTTCATCAGAGGCCTCTCGGAAATTAAATTAAAAAAAAAAAAAAGAAAGAAGTCAAAGGAAAGTAAGAAAGAGGAAGATTAGTGTGCTGAAACCAATGGAAAATTACCACCATGGCAAGAGGTCCGGGAAGGCCTAGGGTGCCCGGGCCGGCAGCCAGGGACTGGGCTTGGGTGTGCGAACGGCTCAGATGCTCAGGTGCGTGAGGACAAGAGCGGCTTTTAGCTCTTTTTCCAGAGAGCAAAGGGCCTTTTGTGCATGCAGTGAAGATCCTGGTCCCCTGCGTGTGGTTGAGAGCCCCCGCTTGCTGGAGGGGCAGCGAGCAGCCAGGGCCTGGCTCAATCCCGGCCCTCTCCAAGCCCCTGGCTGCCTCTGTCTCCCAGGTGTGGGGGGGGGGGGGTGTTACCTTCCAGACCGCAGAGCTGGTCAGGGACAGGGTCACACGGGAGCTCTGACTCTGAGCTGGGGCCTCCCATCTTTGCTCACCCCCTTCCCATGAAAATGACTGCTAATATTAGGGTGTCAGGCGTTGGTGGTTGGAATGAACATGGCTTGGCTCCCAGCAGGCTCGAACATGAAGCGGTTGTTTTCCCCAGCCAAGCTGAGATGATGTTAGGTGGCCTGCAAGTGACCATTTTGGGGTTTTTTTTTTGGTTTTTTTAAAATGTATTTACGGTCATTTAAGGAAATCTATCTAGCTGGCATACCGAACGTGTGATTTTAAAACACAGGAACCGCTCCTTTCGGAACACGAGTGGAAGAAAAGAAACAGCGAGTCCTTTTAAATGAAAATAGTAGGGTAGGAGAGATGTAGGGCATAGCCTGCTGGTTCTGTCATTCTAGAAGGTTCCTGTGGGAGCAAGTGGACCCGCCCAGACTGTCGATATAGGGATGAGGCCTGGGGGTGTGGAGCCGGACCCACTGGCGGGGGTGGGGGGGGCAGTGTTCTGGGTCTTCCATGACCCCCTCTCATGCAGACATGGTCTGTGGTGTTGTATGGGCCTTTCATGGCTGGTAAAATTATTGGTAATGATTAAGAAGCCCCTAGGCCTCTGCGGGCCCGAGGTTTCACCTGTGCCTGCTCCATCTGCCCTGGAACCTCGCTTTGTACCTTTCTCCACTTACTTAGGCCCAAGCTGCACTTCTGTCTCCCTGTCTTCTGCGATCTCTTCCTACCTCCTTCCTCACGACCCTCCCTTGTCCCTCTACCCTGGCCCATCGCCACGCACGTCCTTGTCCCATCCATTCCCACGCTCACACATGAAGTATTTTCACCATCTTCCCCTGCTCCCCAGTGCCCACACTAGGACAGGATGTGTTTCATCTTCATTGGGTTAATTTTTGTTCCAGCACAGGGTAATTGGGCCAAGGGTCTTCTCCCTGCCCATTTGCTTTAAGAGAAGAAAAAAAAAAAAAGGCTGATGAGTTCTGAAGTTCTTTCTCTATTGAGCCAGTCATTTCTGCTAATAATCATTAGCATAGCAAATTTCTGTGGCCAAAGATTTGCTATTTGGAGGGCTGGCAGTGTAGAAGGCTTGTCCACCATACGTGAGGCCCGGAGTTCAAGTACAATGCTCAGCAACAGTAGGGGATAGAGAGAGAGAGAGAGAGAGAGAGAGAGAGAGAGAGAGAGAGAGAGAGAGAGAGAGAACAAGAATGCATATTGTCTGTACTTCCCCAGCTAATTTAAAAATTAAATGTGTACGGTCTATGGCTATTTGAAAATTCAGTTATAAAATTAACTCTGCAAGGCCTCTGGCATGGGCTAGAGTTTGGGTGGAAGCCATCATTTGGGCCACTGTGTCAATTGTTTTGCCACTTTGGGCCAACCTAGCCCTTCCTAAAGTTGCAAGTTTGCTCCTACAAAAAAAAAAAAGACAAATCATTAGATAATTGGGCAGGGTAGTGGGGAGCACTAGGTTAATGATTAAGGGGATAAAAAAACAACACAGGGAGGTGGGACTTGTAGCTCCGCCCCCTCCTGTCAATCAAGCCCTTAGGCTGCACTAGGTCTTGGCCACGTCCTGGTCCAGCACCACAGCCCTCCTGGGCCCCGCGGGCCCTGCTGGTCTGCCGCTGGGGAGAAAGTGGCCCCCTTCACTCTTGCCCTTCAGTTCTGCGGGTTTTGTAGCCCTGCTGGCCTTGGCTGCCCAGGTTCCCTCATGCTTTCATGCCTGTGACTGCCACACCAGAGCCAGCTCTATCACAGGGAGGTTTGGTCCACTTAGCCTCGGCACCTGCTGGTTGGTGCTGGAGCGGTGACATGGCGCCTGGCCTCCCCTGCATGGCCCGACCCCAGCACCCTCCTGGTTTTAAGTCTCTGGAGTGCTGGCATGGATCCCGGGGTGTGCAGGTGGCTGTGCCGAGTGGGGAGCTGCTCTATCCCGGGCCAGGGGCCGTAGGGAGGTGAGGGCAGAGGTGGCCTTCAGATGGAAGCGAGCCACCCTGCTCCAGAGCCTCAGCTCGTCCCCGACTCACTCTCATGTCCACTGTCGAAGCTTCCTCAGCAGTGGAAGCAGCAGGGGGTTCAGGAGGACCCGCACGCCATCTTCCCAGGCCCGCCTGGGCCCCCCGGTGCTGAGTGAGAACCCAGGGCAGTTGACATTGCAAGAGAAGCTGAGCGGCACCGCCAGTGTCCTGCAGATGTGAGGCCCAGCACCCTACCCAGGGACCCCCAGGGGAAGCACTGGGGCTCCACGGTGATGGCAGAAACATCTGGAAAGGGATTGAAGGGTGCAGCTGCACCCCCTGCAATGCAGAGCCTAGTTAGATCTCCAGTCAGTAGACCCACCTTCCAACATGGCGCCCCGTGCTTCACCGGCAGAACAAAAGCATGAGTTTCCAGCAAGGCCAGCGAAGACACTTTGATGTCTTAAATTCTTAGGCAGCCCTAAGGGCTTGGGCTCCCCTCTGCCTCCCTGTCCCCGCAGTGCTAATCTCCAAGGGAGACATTTTCCTCACCAGTCCTGGGTGGGTGTCCGGATGGAATTCGGTTGTCATGGTGTTTAATCTGTTTACATGGCCCTCATTCCCCCTGGTAACTATAGACTGGGAATGTGATGGAGTCCAGCAGGGTTAAGACAAGCCTGTAGAATTCTAGGTATGCAGCATGTGTGTCTATGAGTGTGTGTGTGTGTGTGTGTGCATGCATGTGTGCGTGGGCACCAAGGCCACCCCATGTGGACCAGCGAGTGTGTTCGGCACCCCTCTGTGCCCTCAGGGGAGTTGTTCTCATGGTCTCCCTCATGACTTCCATTAGCCTTCGGCACCGAGAATGGACACTCTACCTCATTACTACCTTCAATTCCAGGAGCCCTGTGGGGCGACCATGGGGGAGGTTGTACTTGGGGGCTGAACTGAGGGGAGAACTTTTGATACACACGGTGCCATTCAGGACAAGCTGGTGGCAGACAGCCCTCGGGATGCCTACTGATTACACACATGGCTCCTTGTGGCAGAGGAGCTCTTGATCCTCTTTTCATGACCTCTGCCCCAAGGATTTTTGATGAATTGAATGGTATGTTTGTGTGTGTGTGTGCCGGTACTCGGCCTTGAACTCAGGGCCTAGGCACTGAACCTTTTGTGCATCAGGCCAGCGCTCTACTCCTTGAGCCACAGCTCTTCTTCCAGTGTTTTGGTGGCTCATTGGTGATAAGAGTCTCATAGACCTTTCCTGCCCAGTCTGGCTTTAAGCAAACCCTCAGACCTCATGAGCCTCCCGAGTCACTAGGATCACAGGAGGAACCACTGGCACATGGCTTATGGGTAGACTTGTGAGAAGTAAATGTACAGGTAGGAAGGAAGACCCTCTCCCTCGGGCCTCCTTCCACCTGCTGAGTGAACACTGGCCGCGCCTGCCCAGGCTCTGTCCATCAAGCTAGGAAGAGGAGCCTCGCTCCCAGGGGCTTGAGGAACTGGAGATGGTTTCTAGGCCGCTGGCTCCCTTACAAGGCCAGGAGGACTCAGAACCAGGGTCTACCACAGCAGTGACCCACTGACCCAGAAATTGTACAGATCTGGTATCGTCCCCTAAAAAGCTGGACCGTGACTCCAAACCCGGAGCTATCGGGACATGTTTCCCTGTGCTATTCTCCTTCTGGTGTCACCAAGCAGCATGATCATGGCCAGAAAACTTCTTCGAGAAATCACCCACCTCCGGTTTAGCCGGGAGAATGACAGCGGTGCCTTGTTGGCAGTGCCTGGTGTCTTCCGCAGTCCAAGGTGGCCCCGCCAGTGTTCCTCGGTGACTGGGACAATGTCATTCAATTTATATCTAGCACAATTAATTAAGTAGTGAGCAAATTACATTCAATGCACAGCTCTTGGCTTGGGCGCTGGATCAGAAGACTAGCACAGCCAAGGGTTATCACGTTATCATCTTAATTTCTATTTATCAACATAATGATGCCAACGGATGTGTTTGCTGGAATAGATGCCCCGGGCTGTGCTGGGAGCTTGTGGAAGCCATGGGGCCTGAGTGCGGCCCCTTCTGTCTCTTGGCTCCCCGGGGCTGGGAGCAGGGTTTGGACATGGGCACATAGGGCCAGGGCCCAGGGTCATCACTGCTGAGAAGGGCGTGGTTCTTTAGTAGACTATGGACCCGAGTCTCTATAGATGCAGGAAGCCTAGAGCCTGGCTGTGCTGCTGATCGGTGGGAGAGAACAAGAGCTCCGTGGCCCTGCCTGCTTTCCTATGCACTTCTGGCTCCAGCATCCCCTTTTTTAAAATTTTTATTCATTCCTTTGTTTGCCAGTATTATTAGAGCTTGAACTCAGAACCCCAAGTGTGCTTTGCTGGCTTGTGCCCTCTCTGCTGGTGCTCTACCAATTGGGCCACACATCCAACCTGGTTCTTTGCTGTTCATTAGGAAGAGAGTCTTACTGGACTTTTTCTGCCCAGGCTGGTTTTGAACTAGGATCCTCCAGATCTTATCCTACTGAGTAGCTAGGATTATCGGCATGAACCACATGTGCCTGACCCAGGCAGTATAGACACAGGCTATGGGGCTGGTCCTGGCCAAGGTTCCAGTCTGGGCCAGATATCCCTTGACAGTGTGAACTTAGGAATAGCCACATAGGTCCTGGGGTGACCGGCTTACGATTCCTTCCCTCCCACAGTCCCTCAGGCCCCGGGGCCCTGCAGGTCACCAAACAATGTTAGGACATTTCCTTTGGTGTCTGACCCCAGGTAGCACAAAGTCCTGAAACTCTGTCTTCCACAAACACTTCATCAGTTCTTCAAAACCCAGTGAATAAGCAGGGAGCGGTGGGGGGGGGCAGGTGTCCCCATCTTTCTCTAGCCCATGCCCCACCCAGCCTGCCTCCTAGCGGAGAGAGCTGGGACCGTGACTGAGGTTCAAAGGCAGTATGAAGCCCACCGATACCCTTGCGAGAGAGGCTGTCCATCGGAGCCACTGGGGTTTTCTGTCTCCTTCCTGCCTCCTCCAGCTGTTGCCCTCGCTCTAACGCCCTTCTCCCATTCTGCTTTCCAGTAAACTTCAAAATAGAATTAAATTGCAAGTTGGGCCAGGACCTGTTATTCTTTCTAGCCCCGAGGAGGAATTTCTGGCCCTGTGAGGCGGCTTCCTGCGCCTCCCGCTTGCTTTTAGAAGGTGGTTTCTAAGGCCTTTGTAATTTGCATCTCGTTTTCTCCCGTGGTGCTGTGTGTCGTGATGGCCAGATTCTTTGGCCTCACTTCTAGGGCCCAGTTTGGCTTTGAGTGTTGTCTAAATCTGGCACCCGAAACTGGCCAAGGATGTCACTGAGAGACCCCTCCCCTGCCTGGGTGCTTTTACTTCAGTTATTTTATTTATTTATTTTTTTTAGATAAGGTCTCACGCTTTCTCCCTCGGACCCATAATTCTTCTCCCCATGTCTCATGTCGCTCGGATTATTACATTTGCATGCCACCACATCTGGCCACTTCTTATTCTTCTAGCAGCTAAAAATATCCCCCAGCGAGGATCTCATGGTTCTACCCAGTGGGTCTGGAATATGCTGGAGGAATTTGTCCCCAAATTAGGTAACCAGTGAGGAAACACATGTGAGCTGTGGGGAGCAGCGCAGCCACTGTTGAAACGTGAGGCAGCTCATGGAGGGGCACTGCGCCTGGGCCTGGGCTCTGGGGGTCTGGGGGACACCCAGAAGAGCACCCCACCAGGTGGGAGGTGCTTTATCAAACAGGGGCCCACGTGGGGGCTCTTTACAAAGCGGATCTGAGATGCCGCCGGCTTGCTCAGGGTGCACAGCTAAGGAGGTCACGAAGCGGAGAGGACACAGCCTGGATCCCAGAGCCCCACACGCCCGGGCTTGGGTTAGCAGGAGTTCACAGGCGGCCAGTGAACAGGTAAAGAAATAGACTAATGGAAATAACCACACGGGTGGGTGGGAGGGGAGACAGGGTAGAAGGGAAGGGCGAGGGGGGAGAGATGGAAAGGAGGAGAAGAGGGAAGGAAGAGAGGGAGGAAGACAAGAAGGGAGGAAGAAGGAAGAGCCGGGAGGAGAGAGGGAAGAGGAGGGGAGAGAAGGGAGGGAAGGAGAGGAAGCAAAGAGAGTAAACAGAACAGAACTGGGAGAGAGCAAGGGGGGCAGGGAGTGGGAGGGGGGCCCCTGTTCACAAAGAAATGTACTCATTACCTGACTTAGCCATGGTAACCCCTCTGCATATCACCTTTATAATAGTTTTTAAAAGGGGGAAAAATAGAGCACTGTGGCCCCCTGCCCTCCCCTCTGGGGAGACTGTGCTCAGGACCCCCGGAGCACCTGCCCCCTCCCTGCCACATACCCACCGCTGTGCCCAGGACGTCCTGAACGCACGGAACACCCCATTGGGTCAGCCTTGCACTGCTGAGAAGACAAGGCCTGCCCCCCCTTCTCTCCCCTCCCCCCCCATGCACAGTGGCCTGTGGGCACGCTGGGAAGGGCACGCCCGGACCGCTTCTCTTCCTCCTGGCTCCCTGGCTCACGCGCGTCCTGTCTGCTTTGCACACTCTCCTTGATCCTCTTCCCACGCTCTGGCCTGAGTCCTTAGGCCCAGCTCTTGGGGCTCACAAGTGACGGAGGCCAAGCCGGTCTCATTCCCCGCTTGATAGTGGCAGGTGGATTGCACAACTCTGGGAGGTGCACAGAGACAGAAGGTGCTGGCCACACAGCTGCTCCTGATGGGAAGGGCTGGCGAGAATGGGAGGATTTTGAGAATACACTGCACGGGGGGGGGTGGGGGGGCTTTATTCCCATTGGCTAATGCAAACCCCCTGCCCCACTCCTTGCCCACAGTAGGTGCTCAGTAAACGTCCTCACCATCTTTACAGTGCACAGACCGCAGGGGGAGAGGAAGTCTCTGTCCGCATGCTCGGGAGGAGAAAGGTACCAGCAGTTCCATCACCCACTGCTCCTCATTCCCCTCACACCCCGGTCCCAGTGGCCGCGTGGCCTGGCCTCAGGACTGTCCCGGCTGCAGGGGACCCAGCATCTGCCCGGCCTCACCCCTCAGGGCACCTCCTTGCTCCGTCCACCATGGTGAATGGTGCCTTTCAGAGCTGGGCTGACCACAGAGGAAGCTGCCAGGTGCCGTTGTGGCTGCCAAGGGCCCTGTGGTGCTGTCAGTGTGAACGCTGAGCCCCCCCGGGGGAGAACAAGGGCGGCTGTGACCCGGCCCCCTGCTCCAGGGTGGGGTGTGTGGAGAGGGGAAGGTCGGCGTCACCGGGGTCTCGCCGCCTGGCCTCCCCCAGCGGGAAGTCCTTCTCCCTCCTCCGGGGCCTTGGCTCAGCCCGGCTCCCAGCACTGAGCCGGCCTTGTGTGCGCCCAAGCCAGACGTGGAAATGAGGGTTGGCGCGGACTCCGAGCCGGGGGAACAGGCTCCGCGTTGTAGGGTGGCTGGCGGGACCCGGCAGACAAGGCCGCATTCATGGGGAGCCACCGATCCCCGGGGTCCGATTCTCCACCCCCCCGTCCGCCTCCGGCCTGGGACATGGCTTGGCCGTGTCCACTGCTGGGAGAGGTGGCCAGGCTGTGGGCTCGGCCAGGGAAACCCTCTGTTCTCTCAGCCCTGAAGAAGGCCGCGAGCTGTGCACGCGACACTCTAAGCTTCTTCCAGGGCAGCCTCGTGGGGGAGAGTCACAGCTGTCTGTGCGCACACCTCGTTACCGCTCGCTGCTGGGATCACGGGTGTGCGTGTGACCACACCCCTGTGTGAGTGTGTCTATGTGAGTGGGTGCTCGCTCGCTGTGTTCCCAGAGGGACTGGCTGGCCCCGGTCAGGTGGGGACCTGGCTTCCGACTCCTAGCCCTGGCAGCCGGAGAGAAACACGCAACCACTCAGGCAGCTCCAAGCCTGAGTAAGGGGCCGGTCCATTCCATTTGTAGGATGGTTACCGTTTTGTGTGTGTGTGTGTGTGTGTGCCCACCAGGTGTGCAGGTGAGAGGTGGGGGCTCCTTGCATGTCTTCAGAGATGGAGGGGTGTTCTGCTTTCTGAACAAAAGGCCCAGCACGTTGAGTCCTAAGGTTAAGAAACTGAGATTGCTTGGCTGTCATCCATGTGTGCGCACCCCCTCTGCCCTGCCTGGGTGGGGCTGTTCTGGCTGAGCCCCCTCGGGGCTCTGGTGGTCACCTTCCCACCAACCCCACCTCTCCCACAGAAGCCTTCTGGCTGCTCTGTGGTTGCTGGCCGGCTCTGAATGGAGGGCTGTGTCTGAGGTAGAGACCTAGCATTGCATGGTGTGTGTGTGTGTGTGTGTGTGTGTGAGAGAGAGAGAGAGAGAGAGAGAGAGAGAGAGAAGTCCTCAGGCTCATGGTTCAAATCCTGCATCTGCCACTTAGCTGGCTGGGTGACCTTGGACAGAACCCCCTCCCTGAGATTGCTCGTCTCTCATAAACTCCTGTGAGGTAGTGCCCGGCCCCTGGCCAGCATGCCACCGACTCTCCCTGGTCCGGGCTGTAAATGTGAGCCCTGCGCCCATGGGAGAGGTTTGTGTGTCGACATGGTGAGTGTGTGTCCATCTGCCCACAGACACGGGATGGGGGCGTTGGCCCCGGATGAGAATCCACAGAACATCTTTTCTCCAGACCCCGTCTGCGGCTTAAAGTGAAGCAAGGTGCCGAGGCGGGCGGGCGGGCCGGTGGGCGGCGATCAGGCCCCAGGCCCTGGGCTGCAGGAGCACGGCTCTCCGCTCCGAAGCAGGCTGGGAGGACGGAGCTCTGCACTGGCATATCTATCAAGGAGTTATTACCTCAGCTGTGAGATAATTTGTGGAGAAAATGCCATTATTTTCTCTATATAGGCTCCTGGGCGCGCAGGGCCGGGCCCAGCCTGGTGTCTGCTGTCGCATATCAATGCTAAGAACTCGCCAAGTGGGAGAGAGAACTTCAGGCTGTGGCCTGTCTGGTCCTAAATAAGTGGAGTTTTCTTTTTTTCCATGGAATGGCAGCGGAGAGGAAGGGCACCCCACACCCTCCGCCCTCCACGGAGGCCATGTCTGGGGCATGGGGGGAGATCCCCGTCCCCATCCTTCCCAGGCTGGGCCTCAGGCCTTGCCCTCACCCCCTCCTATGGCCCCCAGGTGGGCTGACTTGGGTCCCCGGCCCCACCTCCCTTGTGGGAGGCCTGCCCTAGAACCATGGGTTTTTTGTCCCACTGAGAGTTGTCGCAGATGCACTTCGTGAAGCTCAGTCCCTCCCAAGGAGGTGGCCACGTCCGCAGCCCGCCAGACAGTTGCCAGAGGGGACGTTGGCCAGGCGCTGGAGGCTCACACCAGTCATCCTAGCTACTCGGGAGGCTGAGATCTGAGGATTGCAGTTCACAGCCAGCCCAGGGCAGGAAAGGGCACAAGACTCTTATCTCCAAAGAACCCGCAGAAAACCGGAAGTGGAGGTGGAGCTGTGGCTCCAAGTGGTAGAGCGCTAGCCTTGAGCGTAAGGAGCTCATGGACAGCAGCCCAGGCCCTGAGTTCAAGCCCCACAATGGACAAAACAATAACCACAACAATAATAGTAATAATAATAATAAAAATATAAATAAATAAATAAACGGGGACATTTGTACACAGACAGGCACGCAGCTGAGGAGAACCAAGGGTGGGTGATGTGGCTACAGGCCAAGGACCTTTGGCCACTGGGAGCCGGGGAGCAGCGCGGAGCAGGTGTGCCATCCCGTGCGTGCTCCTTGACTCCCGGGAGGAGGAGGCGCTGCAGGCCCATCCTGAGGGCTCCCCATTCCAGGTGCTCTGTTCTGAGGAGCAAACGCGTCACTCCAGGGCCCCGGTTTACCCTGCAGCTCCTCTTCCCTGGGGTAAACGGTTCAGGACCCCTCGAATCCACAGCCCCCCTGTGCCCGGGACACCCCTGAGTTCTCCCCCGGCCGCCCAAAGCAACCTCAGCCACATTTCTGTCTTGTCAGCAGCACGATGGGCCTTGTGCTCAGGGGAGACCCCATGACACCGCCCCCCGGGTCCTGCACCCAGCAGGTGCCTAACCAGTGCCTGTTGGAATGAAGGGATTTTCTGACCGGCCACAGAGGCCTGTCCCACTCCCGGTCCTCATTTTCCTGGAGTTACCGCCCCTTGCCTTGAATGATTATGCCCAGCCTTAGACCTCCGTCCTTCCCTCTTGCATGGCTGGCGGGACACGTGTGCACAACCACTCCCAGCTTGTTTGTTGCAATGGAGTCCTAATAACTTATTCCCTAGGCCGGCCTAGCGCATAATCCTCCAGAGCTCCACCTCCTGAGTAGCTGGGGTTATAGGCAGGAGCTGTGGCGCCCCCACTGACCACAGGCCCTTTATACCACCCACTTGGATTCAAACCCGTCTACCGTCTCAGGAACACCTCTCCTAGTGTGTGTTGTGGTTTGGCAAAGGACTAAGAATAGGCGTGAGAGGCTTTGACGGCTGGAGTGGGGGGAGGGAGGAGGCACAGACACGGGCACGAGGAGCATCTGGGCCCGGCACTGTCTGACTGTCTGACTGTCTGAGTGTTATTAGGGACAGGCAGGCGGTCAGAGTCCTCAGCTTTTGCCATGTCTGAAGTATTCTTCGAGTAGCACAAGGTTCGTCGAACGTAAGACTCGCAGGCTGTTTCTGGCCCCTCGTCGTTGTCGTCAACCTTTCGTGGACTCTGCTCAGTTCAGACAAGGCTGGTGGCAGGGCCAGCTCCTGTACACTGTGAGCATCCCTGTGAAAAGCGAGAACTAATGGTAGCTCCCCACCCTGCCTCGCCCCAAAGAAAGTCAGCCTGCCCACCTCCTCTAGCAGCCTTCCCGGATTTCACCCCTGCTGGTCTGAATCGGCTCAGGGAGGGAGACTTTGGGCTCTGAGGACCCGCCTGAACATAAGCACTTCAAATGTCAAATGCCTTTGGTCTCCCGGGCAACTGTTCAACATCCACTGGTGCGGAGGGGAAAGCAGGCAGGGAGGGTGTGTTCACAAGTGGCCGCGTGGCCGTGTGACAATAAAACTTTATTCATAAAGACAGGCCTCCAGCTGGATCTGGCACCTAGACGGCTGGTCTTATAGCTAGATAACGCTCTGTCTCTGTGTCTCCCCCTCCCCTCCCACCCCCCTCCCTTCCTCCCACCCTCTCTCTTGTACTGGGGTTTGGAGGCAAAGCCTTGTATTCTCACTCAGCTTTCTTGCAATGGCGGGAGCCCTGCCACTTGAGGCCCTACCCCAGCTTGGCTTTTTGCTGGGTAACTGGGGCTACCATCTCTCAGACCCTCCCACCTCCTCCACTGGTTGAGAAACGCAATCCTCCCCATCTCTGCCTCCTGTGTATCTAGAATTGTGAGCTGGAGTCGCGGGCGCCCGGCTCAGGCCTCTCCTCCGCACTTGGTCCAGGACAGGCTCCTGTGCGCAGCTAAGATGGGCACAGCTGGCGGGGGCCCCTTGGGTGTCCAGAGAGGTCCTGGGCCCTTCCGGTCATGTCACCCCATTCTCACGGTGAGTTCAGGTGGAAATCTGGCTGCCACCCCATTTTTCCAATAAGGAGCTGAGTCTCAGAGGTGCTAAGTCACTAGGTGCCCCCGGGCTGCCCAGCTCAGCTTCGGAGTGGCTTAGTACACTGCTTATCTGGCTGGTTTCCTTTTCCTCTTCCCCTTCTGTGCCCAGCCCTGAGCTCCCGGGAAGATCCTCTGAGGCACTGTGACAAAACACTGCTTGTGACCATTTCAGTCTTGGCCTGTCTTACACCGAGTTTGCCCCACCGCCCCGGAGGGCTTGGCAAGCCCTGGGCTGGGCTGATTTCAGCCCCAAACTCTGAATGGCTCTGATCCCTGCGAAGGCATCTTGTGAGCAGAAGCAGAGCCAGTCACACACATCAGGACTCCTGCAGACCAGCCTGTCAATGTGGGGAATTGATTGCTGTTTTAAAAGCCCATTGGAGGCAGCCGGGTGTTGGACGGGGTCTGGGGGGTGGGGTGGGCTGGGGTGCTCTAAATCGTCTCCTGGTAATTCATCTGTTAGATGTTTGGCTTCGGCAGGTTTGGGGCCCCTGCCCTTCTCTGTATCTTCTGTAGCCGCGGACTCCACAACACCAGAAGGATTAACAAGGACGACTGTAACTAAATCTCCTCTAGTCGTGGCTATGGGTGTGGACCTCTGTGGGGCTAGATGCTGACCTTTTACTTGTAGGTAAACTGAGGCATCTAGAGGGAGGGTGACAGCCCGAGGGCACACAGCTGGTGGGCAGTGAATGGGCTGACAACTGTGGCTGCCAGGCTGGAGCTCTTCCCCTGCCAGCTCCCGCCCGTGTGGCCCAACTTCCCCTCAGGGACCAGGCCGTCTCTTGCTCAGACACAGAGGCTCGGGGGCCACGCCCGCTGGCCCCCTCCCGTCTCAGGCCTACTATAATCACGTGTCTCCAGAAGGGAGAGAAAGGAGGTGTGGACATCAGAGAGCTACAGAAGGTTCTAGAAACAAGACCGTCTGTGTGTCTGATCACAGAGGCCATTCCCACTTGAGCACACGTCCAGCTTGGATTTCTAGCTTGAGCCTGCCCAGGGTGTGCTGCCCGGGCCTGGGATTTTGTTGGGGCTCCTCCAGCTGCAGGGTAGAGATGTTGATGGTGGTGATGTGGTGTCTGTCGGTGACAGTCGTCCTGGACACCTTGGGAGGGGGGTTGGTGGGACTCAGCGGTGACCTGGAGATGAGCAGACCACACAGGGGCCCTGGAGCACAGAGAGCCTGCATGTGGCCCCATGGGTTCTCTGTGCATGGCATGGGCACAGGGTGGGGGGGGGGGGGTGTGGAGGGCGCATCTTCTGGGACTTAGACACGTTCCAGTAGCTTCTTTCCTGGACGCCTGGTTGTCCGGCCTGTGCCTTGTCTGCCTGGCTCCTTTCAGTGGCTGGGGAATGTCCCCTTGGCCACGCCGTCTCCAATCACCTTGCCTGCAATGGGGAGAAAGGAGCGTGTTCTTATTTCCCTGAGGATGGGGTCCCCACCACCTCCCTTGCCCTCGCGCCTCCTGTGCCCACGATGGAGAGAGGCTTCGTTAAGAACAGTTCTCGCACACCAGAGCCCTGACTTGCCGGAGTTTTCCTCCGCCGCCGTGGCGAGGTGCTGCAGGATGCTGAGGCCTGGGGGGGAGGGGGCTGCTGAAGTGATTATTTAATTGTATGCAAATGAGCCTCCGTGAGGTACCTGACATGGGCCTGTGCATCCCGGGAGGGCGCCCCCCCCCACACTGCCTCCTCCTCCTGGCTCTCGCCCTGCGTGGATGTCTCCTCGTCTAAAAATACCTCAAGAGCCAGTGGCAGCTTGAAGAGCTGTCGGTAAATTTAAAACAGCTTTCCGTGCCACCCATTATGGCAGGGGAGAAAAAGTGAGAGGTTCTCCCCCACACCCCCCAGCAACGTTTTGTTTAACTCCTGGCGTGCCATCCCGTCTCGGATTCTGTCTTCTTTCCTCTCCTGGAGGAACTAGGATTGGGGATGGGGGCGGTGCGCGGGAGATGGCACTGTTTTCCTCCTTGAAATGAACCGCAGGCGGGATGCATGTCGACTATCCTTCAGGCCTGAGATGCTGGCGCCTGACAGGAGATCAAGGATGTGAAAATGTCCTGGGGCTGAGCGGGGGGGGGGGGGGGGGGGGGGAGGAGGTTCTGAGGGATGGGGCATCCCACTGCTTACCTGGCCCCTCGCACGTCCACATGGAGCGTGTTTATCTCCAAGATGACACCGCCGTTCCCTCTGCTGCCTCCACTGTCTGTCCTGCGTCAAAGTCTCAGATGCAGAGAGTAATTAACCAGCGGCAGCAGCAGGGAGTGTCTGCCGAGGTGACCTTATTAAATAAGCATTCGCTGTACACAACCGCCCTCCTGCTCACAGGCTTGATGAGGTCGGGTTTCCATCCTGGCCCTGGACTCCCAGCAAAGACCACAGGCTAGCCTGGCGAGGTAGCACCCACCTGTAACCCCAGCCTGCTGCGGGCAGAGGCAGAAGGGTCACTAGTTCCAGGCCAGCCTGGGCTACACCATCAAGATCCTGTCTCAAAATAAATAAATAATAAATAAAAACAAAGAGCAGAGGTTAAGGGACTCCCTTCCACTTTGCTCTTGTGTTTTGGAGCATGGCTTACCGGCAGACCCTTGGGAAGCCATGTGGACGTGTACAACATTGTTCTCAGGCCACACAGTGTGATGGATACAAGGCAGAGGCCTCGGGCAGCTGGCCGTGTGTACCCACCCATGTCACGGCCTCACAGGCCCTGGGGCCTCGACCCACCCACCCACAGAGCTCAGCAACATGGGGGGCTCCCCACCTGCCAGCTCCCCTTTCTCTCCCCGGCCAGACCCTGACCCTGGTCATCCCTGCGGAGCAATCGGGACAAAGGCCAGGGCTGAGATGACAGGTGTGTACCACCACACCTGGCTCAGCACCACCCCTGTGCATGCCCCTTCCTACCTGGATTAACAAAGCCCCCAGGAGAAGAAAGACAGTGACACCCCCCCCCCCACCTGCCCACAGCTGCCAGGTCTCCAGCCCAGATGTTGAGGAAGGGGCAGGGACCCGGAAACTCCCTGGATAAGGGTGTGTGGTGTGGTATGGGGGTGCAGGCCCCTGGCAGGGGATCGCTGGCCCGAGGGTGTGTGAGGGAGAGATGGCAACGGTCCTCCTGCTTGTTCCCCCTGGCCCCCTGCCCCTTCTTTCCCGGGCAGCAGGGAGCCGTGGTGGGCCTCAGACTGGAGACGTCATGAAACTGATGATAATGATGATGGTGGTGATGATGGCTGCTGTTACAGCTCCTCTCCAAGGTGCCCTTCCCCAGGAAGCTGGGGCTGCCTCGCAGATGTTACCTAATTAATCACCCTGCACTCCAGAGGGGGAGCTGGTGGCTAATAGCCCCATTCTTCAAGGGAGGAGAACCGGGCAAGGAGGAGGAGGAGCCAGCAGGTGGCCAGTGGAGGGGGCGCTGGCTCAGCCTGCAGACCCCAGAGCTGGGGCTGGTTTATGTTCAAGGAGGTTCTGACCCAGTTGTGCCAGTCCATCAGGGACAGAGGGAAGGAACGGAGACATGGATCACAGACGCAGGGCCCGGCCCAGCAGGTTGGCAGGGTGTGTGTGTTTGTGTCACACCTGGCTCCGAGGGCGCCCAGACCCCCTGTGTTTTTTTCTTTGTTCCCAGAGAGGGGTCTCCCGAGGCATCTGCCATGCTTGCTGGTACTGCTGACCCCTCAGGCTGATCCTCTGCTCCTTCCTTGACGTGAAGATCCCACCTTTCGTAACCCAGCCCCCTTGCTCTGTGTGTACACTCCGGCTTGAACGGGGGCTCCACTAGGCCCTCTCCATGCCAGCCTCAGTGTCCCCATCTGTAAACTCGCTGAGTAGAGTTCCTGTGAGGAACAGAGGGAGTGGCTTGCCTGGTGACCAGCGGTGCTGGTGGGGTTTAATACACAGTCAGCACTGTTGGAGGATAGGTTTAAGTGTGTGTGTGTGTGTGTGTGTGTGTGTGTGTGTGTGTCCACTCTAATCTGGTTCACAGACCCAGCTGAACCCTCTTTAACTGAGATGCTGCATGGGGATTCGGACTAATGAACCAGAACCCTTTCCCCTGCTGCTATCTGCTAGCATCATGGAGCGTGCGGCCCCCTCCATTGGTGGGGAGCAGTTGCAGCCTTTGTTCCAGATCCCTGGGCTCCTCCCAGCAACCCCACAAGTACTTTGTAATCCAGTAATCCATAAACAAGGGTAAAGCTGCTATTTAAAGCAACTCTGCTGCTAATCCTTCCAGGGGAGCAAATCCTGGTGGAATGTGAGCGCCCCCTTCTCCCCCCTCCCTCTTGACCTCGCTGTGGAGATTCCTGGTTTTCAGACCTCTTTCTTTTAGGGTAGAATCACTAGTGGGCTGGGGTTCTGGGACTCTGAACTGGAAGTGGGGGGCTGGGATTTTCTTAGCTAAGTAGCGGCACCATGCAAGGAGTCTCCTCTGTGCCTGTGTCAGCACACACGGTACTTGTAGTCAGACAGGGTGAGTCACACCTGCAATCACAGCATGCGGGAGGACGAGGCTGAGGCCAGAGGACCCCATTTTGAGGCCCGCTGAACTACATTGTGAGGCCGTTTCAAAAAGATAAAAGAGAATGAAATGCGCTTTAAAAAAAAAAAAATACCGTGACTTCAAGTAGTCACACACGTCAAGGGGGCCTGGGTCGTTCTAGAAATAACACTATTCTCGGTACTAATCACACTGCGCCCGGCACTCACCACCAATAGACCTTAGGTGCTTTAACCCACCTTCGGCTGGGAAGGCAGGTTCTAGGGTGTCTCCTTCCCAGGCACATGGCTGGGGTTATTCCCTGTGTCCCAGCCAAGGGCTTGCCCCAGGGACTTACTGCCCCAACAGCCAGGCGATTCAGCCCCCAGGGAGACCCTCATGGGACCCCCCCAACGCACGGACAGAAGCCATAGGAGTAAGGGCAGGAGGGGGCCTTGCTTCAGGGTGCCTGCAGAGCAGAGCTGTGTTGTCATGAACCCCGCTCACCCTCTGCCTTGCCCCTCAGCAGGCCAGGAACTCAGCTCCTAGAAGGAAAGAAAGCCCCGCCAGCCATCACGGTGTGTGAATCCTGGTCAGGTCCCTGTGTGCCCTGAAAAGCCAGCCAGCTAGCCAGGGGATTCCTGAAAGCTGAGTGAGGAAGAAGAAAAGGAAGAGGAAGGACAACCACCTCGTGTCCATGAGTCACCATGGTGTGCTAGGGTTTCTGGGAAGTGGCCCCCACCTGGCCACGGTGTCCCCCCCCCCCACCGCCCCCAGGGCCTGTCCTCAGAGCAGACTCCATAGCTATCAGTGGGCCACTGGGCAAGCTGTTTAAGAAGAGCTGTATTTGAAGAAGGCTTCTGACGGCGCAGTGGGACAGCTGTGTCCATGTGCTAAGGGCACGCATGTGTGCCTGGTGCCCACGTGCTGGGGACCACATGGGGGGCGCCACCCACTCCCTGCCCCTCTCCCCCTCTCACACACAGCAGAGAGGGACATTCTGACCTGGCACAGCGCAGGGGCAAGCACCAGTGTGCGCCCGTGGACACGCGTTCATGTGTGCCTATGTGTGGTCATGCATATGCACATACTAGAACGTGTGTAGATGTGAGCAAGCATGGGCCTTTGACCAAGGGATACAAATGCCAGCCGGCCTCATCTTCCTCAGTCCTGGGCCTCGGAGCTGCAAATTGACCTTTATCCAGCTTTATCCAGCCTGGATTGATCCCCCCACCCCCAGTCTTACATTTGTAGACAGAAGATACTTTATCAGAGGTTAAGACGCTGCAGTGTAGTGTCTCTAGCTCCCCCTGCCCCCTGAGATCTGACAGTATGAGGACTGAATGATTGGATGTGGTGCCTCCTCCTCCTCATCCTCCTCTTCCTCCTCTTCACATAGGAAGGAGACCCTGTGTAGTAGGTTTCAGAAGCCGCTGCTCCAGTTGCAGTAGATTCCCAGGGGAAGGAGATCACTGAAGGCCCAGCAACTCCCCCCCCCCGCCCCCACACACAGACCACAGGCTGCCTTCCATATAGAAACCTCTAGTATCACCAGTTGTGGAACTTCTCTACAGAATTCTAGAAATTCTCTGCTCCCGGTTCCCCATCCCCCACAGCTGCAGCTTTCCCGTCTGCATGTCCAGCCCGTCCAACCCATGGTGGCTCACAAAGCACTCGGGGATATGTAATGACCACCTCAGCTTTTCCTTGTCATCTCTGATCCATCCTAATTACGGCTTGCTTAGCATTTACAGCGATCTGTAGTGTGGTACGTGATGGAAGGGATGGGCGCTGGGTGCTGATTGTGCACCACATTTATACCAGGCCTGGGAGTAGCCAAGGGTGAGGGACCCACTGTTCTCGCCCCTGATAGACAGTTCCCAAATTCCTCCCCTCTGCCTTTGGCCCCCTTCACCTCCCCCACACCCTGGTCCCCCAAACTGTGTTTCCCCTCGAAGTATTCTACCTGCCAAACGCCGGGGTCTTAATTAGCCTTAATTTCTGAAGTTCTGCAGCTGTAAACTGTGTTGAAAAGATGGAAAGATAAGTGCGCTGGTAATAAGATAATTGTCCCCGGGAAACGCTGTTAGCATGTAAACACAGTTAGCGCGTGAAATCAGAACAACCGCATGCACCCCCCCACCCCCCCACCCTGTACACACACACACTTTGGTGTTTAAAGATGCTCCTGCATGAATAATGATAATGTATGCAGTGCGGAGGAGCGGGCACTGGGCCTTCCTGCTTCCTACCCAGTGTGGAATCCCAAGCCCGCCCCAGTGGCTCAAGCTTCGTCCCCCACCCCCACCCCACCCCACCCCTTGCCCCGGCACAGCCTTGATCCCGCCCCCCCCCCACACTGTTAGGATTCCGTATGTGACAGATCCCACTCACCCATGCCCGTCCGTTCACATGAACATGCACAAGTGTCTGTGTGCTGTGTGTGTGTGTGTGTGTGTGTGTGTGTGTGTGTGTACTTGGACAATCACACCTGCGCACAGAGCCAACACCACACCACCAGACGCCAAAGCCTGCCCCCGGGTGCAGAACTCGCCTGGCAAGTGCAAGGCCCTGAGTTCAAGCCCCGGCACTGCCAGAGGAAACAAACAGATAAAGGAGGGAAACATTAAAAAAAGAAAGAAGACTGCTTCCGCTTCCGCTACCACCCTGGGGGCCCTGCCCTTGCTTTTGTGGCTTTTTTGTATTCTGGGATAGGTTGCAAATCTTCGTTATTAAGTTGTTGTTGTTGTTGTTGTTGTTTTTAATTACTGTTATTATCATCATTGTTACCGTGGTTGTGACTTGCTGCACTGTGGGTTTGCCAGCCTTGTCCTGCCGAGCCGGCCATCCCGTGTCAGGCCTGCCACGCATGCTCAGGCCACGTTTTCCCTGCCTAGCCCAAGCCTCCACTACGTGTAGATCCCACAAAGAACATGAACATTTTTTTTAGCAGTAAATTTTTTAAAAATTTATTTGTTTATTAATTGAATACAAATTTTTTGACAAGGTGTTGTGCACAAAGGGTACAGTTACATAGTAGGGCAGTGTGTACATTTCTTGTGATATCTTATGTCCTGTTTTTCTATCTCTTCTCTAGGAGTAAATTGTTTTTTAACTAACTTAGGTGCATTGCTTTTTAGACACAGTGCTGTGGCAGGCTTGATCCAGTAGAGTGTGAATGTAACTCGTCTCCTTGCGGTCCTGGGGCTTGAACTCGGGGCCTTGCTCTCGCTGGACAGATAGATGCTCTACACTTCCCTCTGGGTTTGTTTACCAGATGGAGCCTGGTACTGTTGCCCTGGCTTCTCTCAGACCCACCGTCTTCCCACTCCTGCTTCCTGAGCAGCTGGGATTACAGGTGTGCACCATGATGGTTGACCTTTAAACAGAGCTCAGCTCATGTGCGCTGAGCACCCAGAAAGCATGGGACTCGTTTCCTTGTTGTATTGGAAGCCAGACCAATGAGGCCACAGAACCACCCTTCCTCAGTTTCCCCAACATGATGGGGAGGGGCTCCAGCCCACCCCCCCTCAGCCTTGTAGGCAAGTTTGCTTTAGTCTCTTCCCCCCACCATTCCTGCCCTCCCCCCAGCCCAGCTGCTGAGCTGAGCTTGGGATCTGTTAAACCAGAGATTGCAAACTCCAGCATCCTCAGCGGTTCAGGTGTGGGGAAGGCATGGGAGTGGGGGGGCTGGGGGTGGAGGGTGGGGTCCCTTCTGGGAGCAATAGCTGCTGTGAGCCTAGCAGGGCAGCAGCTTAGTGGGGAGACCTACTGGATTTGTCTTCTCCTGTCTTGACAAATGCCAGGGTCTTGCAGGTCTGTGTGCAATCTCCAAAACTTCAAGTGCTGGAATCCAGTGTTGCCCCCTCCCCTTTGACATCATTACCCAGGCCAGGTGTAGAGGTGAGTGCCTGCATTCCCATCACCCGGAGGCTGAGCCAAAGAGGAGCACGCGTCACAGTCCAGTCTGGCTTCCTGAAGGACGGACGCCCTGTGTCCACAGACACAACAAATCACAAAGCCGTCCACTTGCATGGGGAGGAATTGGACACAAGGCATCCGAGCAGAATGCTGACCCGGAAGGTCGCGCCGGCTGGGCCCGCACCCCATTCCCACGCATCCTGAATGCCTTCGGCTGGGCCGTGCACACGCACTTGAACCCGGGCCCTGTTTCCTACTTCTTTCTCATGTCGCCCGCCCTCCATGAGGAAGTGGGGTTCCTGGGAAGGAAGCCTGCGGTCCGGCCAAGCCTGGCACTCACTCATGTGAGCCAGCCCCCCTCCCCGGCCCGAGAAAGGCTTAGAAATAAAGGGGGTCATTATAGACTTGGGGCCAGGGCGTTGATTCTGTGGCAGGCTCTCACTTGTCCTTGGCTTGAAGTCTGGCAAATTTGTCTTTCTGGGTGGAGAACTCAAGAAACCACGCCATTGGGGCCGCGGTGAGCTGCGCCGTCTGTGGCCTATTCCCTGTTGAAAGGAGCTCATTGTGCTCCACTCCCCGTCCCGGACCCCCTTCCCTTCCTCCAGCCTTGTCCTGTCCCCCCGGCCCAAGTGGGGGCTTTGTGAGCTGTTGGCATGTGGCTTTCTTCCCATCTTCCTGCCCTGTGCACACACAGCGCCAAAGCCGTTGTCCTGGGTGATGAGAGCCAGTGCTTCCTCCCCAGCCGGCCCAGAGAAGAACAGCCCTGCACTGTGCAGGCAGCAGCTGCAGGGAGCTACAGGAAGCGAGAAAAAGTGGGTGCCTGTTGCCTCTTCCTGTTCTCTGTTCCGCAGGGCCCCTCCTTCCTGCCTGTGTCCACTGCCCCCCAAAAGCTGAGAACTAGCCATAGAGGCTTACCTTTAATCCGATGCCATGCATAGTATGAGCTGAGCGTTTCTTCTGTCAGGCCGTGGGGTGCAACGCTAGACTCCTCGTTCTTGGATCCGGGGACTGGGTGGGGCCATCGCGGAGTTTGGTGGCTGACAGGCAGGTGGGTGGTAGGAGCCATCGCTCCCTCCAATGCTCCCAAGGCCCAGTAGAGGGGACCCGCTGGTGCGTGCTGCAAAATCATCCAGTTTGCAAATGTTGACAACTTAGTTTTAAACAACGAATCATTTTGTGCCACGAGAAATTGAGACCACACCACCAGCCAGCATGTGGGTTCTTGTTTTGCTCTCTGGTGCCATGGTGACACACATTTCAACGAGCCTGGTCTTGTCCGTTTGGAGCAAATCTTTGCACCTCCATCTCTGCCCTGGTAAAGGACAGAGCCCTGTTCCTGGGCATGTGTGTCGGTCGTGTGGAGGTCAGAAATGGATGCGAGCTGGTCACGATGGCGGCTCACGCCTGTAATCCTAGCTGCTTCCTCGGAGGCAGGAATGGTGAGAAGATCTGGGTTTGGGCCAGCAGGGCCAGAAGTTGGTGAGACTCCATCCCAAACCCAGTGCAGTAACGTGTGCCTGGTGCCTCGGCTCTACAGGAAGTGTGATCAGCAGCCTGGCAGTCCGCGCCAGCCCTGGCTGAAGAAAACACCCATGAGACGCCCCTATTCGTCCCCACTGCTAAAACTAACCAAGGCAAAAAAAAACCCCAAAAGGGCCGAGGGCATGGCTCGGGTGGGAGAGCTCCTGCCTTGCAAGCACAGAGCCCTGTGTTGAAATCCCAGCCCTGCCCAGAGCCTCACCCCGGGGGTGAGCACAGAATGAGAGCGTCCACTCCTAGGTGCCACAGCCATCATGGGAGAACAGCCGCTTCTGGGGGTGGGAGGAAGGTGGGGCGGGGGGGGGTCCCGGTGCCACGTAAGGACTTAGCACATGGTCACAGTTAAGATGGCTTTCAGGGCTGGGGATATGGCCTAGTGACAAGAATGCTTGCCTCGTGTACATGAAGCCCTGGGTTCGATTCCCCAGCACCACACATATAGAAAATGGCCAGAAGTGGTGCTGTGGCTCAAGTGGCAGAGTGCTAGCCTTGAGCAAAAAGAAGCCAGGGACAGTGCTCAGGCCCTGAGTCCAAGGCCCAGGACTGGCCAAAAAAAAAAAAAGATGGCTTTCATTGCCGGGGTGGCCATCTTCATCATCATCATTATCATGAAGACATAGAAATGGGAGAGGCAGAGACCTTCTCACCCACCGTTTGCTGACTTTCAGTGGACTCTTCAGTGTAAGGAGACATCTCTGCCTGTGGCCCAGGGGCTATGAAAGTTGTCGGCCTCCCTGTTGGTCCTCCCCTCTCCCCCTCAGCCTGGGACATGTTTCCCCACCCCCAGACATGGCCTGGAGCCCAGAGTCTCTGTACCCATCCCCAACACTGGGTTTCCCTGTGGCGTGAGCAAGTCTTGTTCTCTGTGTGTGACCTGTTGGAAATGTTCCATACATGTGGGACACCTCTCCCCCAGGTCCCAAGCCGGGGGGAGGGGGGACACAGGATCGTGTGAGCATAAGACTTCCTGCTAATAGATAAGTACACTGTCAAAGAGGTAGAGAAGGGAGTGGCGGAGGGAGAGGAGCCTTTCTTCCAGCAGAATGGGAAGGACCCACTAGGACGTGGTTGCACATGGAGTGTCAAAGTGCCTGGAAGGCGGCCCGTAGGAAAGGTGGTCCCTCCCCGTCCCAGATCTCATGACCTGCCTGGAAACATCAGGTTCCATTCAGGTCAGGGGTGGAGACAGGCTTCATCTAGAATTCTGGGCCATACACAGGGAGTGGAGTGGTATGGGCACCAAAGGGGCTCCCGCCATCTTGTCGCTGGCCTGGACCCAGGCTGAGCTGGAGATGCGGCTGTGTTCCCAGTTCCCAGGCTGACACGGGTCCAGGCTGAGCCAGGTGGCACTGTTGGAACTTCTGGAGGTCCTGGAGACAGGCGGCCAGCGTCTGCCATCCGGGCTTCAAGGGTGGAGGTGGCACCACATAGCTCGTTCTAGCCCGGCACATGGCAGGTCTTGCGGTGGTCTGAAATCAGATGCCTGTGGCTCGTCACCCTGTGCCAATTAGAGCCAGGCCAGGGGTGCCACATCTTCAGTCTTCACAGCGGAAGGTGGCTGCAGTGATGATTGCTAATTATTATTAACATTATTATTCCTGATTACCCAGGGCAATGGGTGCAGCAGTTGACAGGAAAGCCTAGCAAGGAAATGGAAGATAGGTTTAGGCACATCCGATCTAAGTCTCTGGACCTTAGGGGGCCAGCGGCTAGCTGGGCTGGGAAGGGGGTTTGTTGATGGCCTTCTGTGGTGTGGTTGAGCCACTGAGAACCACAATTACCTTAGTGCTGTGGTCCCGGCTTTCCGTCTCTGCTCCCTTACGTGCCCTGCAGAGCATGTGACCTCCTCTGAGCCTCCAGCACCGTTGTGGGCTAGTACACATCATTATGATAGTACCTATAACCTGCTTGCAACATCTCGTTTTTGTTTTTGGCAGTACTGGGGTTTGAACTTGTGGCCTCGGGCTTGCTGGTAGGCTGGTGCTGTCCAGCTGAGCTGCACCCCAGTTCTGCACTCAAGGCTGGCACTCGGGAGGAGGCTCCCAGGGCCAGCTCGGGCTGTGGTTTGTGTTCTGGATTGGCCACCTGTCCTCGGGCATGTGGCATGGACTAGCATTAGCAGGTGCCCGCATCACTTCATGTTTTCACAAAGAGAAGAGACACCGGGACTCCCGTATGCAGCATCCAGGGTTTAGAAACTCCGGGAGGATTTCAGATCCATCCCCAGTGCCACAGGCCAGCAGGAAAGCAGCTTGAGGTCTCCGCAGGCCCCTCCCTCCCCTCCGCCCCCAATCCAGCCACCGCTTCGTCCTCGATGCTGCCTCTCCCCCTTCAGGTAGCTGTGTCCAGAACCTCGCAGTTCCGGGCACTGCCTCTCCCTGTGCTTGGTGAAGAGTTTTAGGGCCCCTTGAGATGCACACGGGACCTCTCGCGACCGATGCCTGCGAGTTGGGGCAGTGTGCGTGCTCACAGTTGCACGCAGCAGGCTGTGGAGACGATCAAACAAGGCTACGGGTGAGCCGGCTGAGGCTCCCAAGCATCCAGACGACCTCTGCCCTCCTTGCGGGGGGGGTCTCTGGTTTCTCCCCCCCCCCCGCTCTCCGGGGGGGGGCTCTCCTTTAATGGTGAGCCCGCACTTTCTTTCCCTTCAGGTGCGGGCTGTGTGATGCGTGCCCGTGTCCTCCTTCTCAATGCAGCCTTTCTTGGGCAACAAGGAAGGCTTTGTGCTGCTGCAGGCCAAGGGTCCGTGCCAGCCCAGGCCCGCCTCCCGTGCATGTGTGACCCCCACCTCGTGCCACCGGGTCACCAGTGCCCACTGCACCCCTCCACCCCGGGCATCAAGGAAGAAAGGGACACAGAGCCTGGAGCTAGGCCTGGACAAGGCCCCAAGAGACGCTGGCAGACAGTGGGGAGAAAGGGATGCCAGAAGTATCCCAGGAACTGGCTGGTGCGCCCCTGGGAGAGGCCAGCCTGGTGTCCCCTGCACCATGGCCGGCCAGGCTCTGGGCTCAGCGTACCTGCGCCCACCCCAGAGAACCGGGGCAACCATGCCCGGTGGGTTGTCTGGACCCTGCTTCGTTCAGCAACTCTGGACTTGAAGAGGCTTGGGGATGGTGGCGATTGGACCCGTTTCTGGCAGCTTACAGCCCGGTCCCCCGCCCCCCACTTCCACCCTCCCGGAAGCCCGACTGCCCCTCCGGAGCGTCGACCATCTGAGGGGGGCACAGGGAGGCCCGCACCTCCCTTGGCGGGGCTGCAGCGCCTGCGTGCACTTGGCTTGGCATGGAGCGAGCTTTGGGAGTGAAGTAGCAGCATTTGCCCCTTTCCCTGCCCACTGGGCATAAGCTCTAGTACCTCACACTTGGAGAGGGGGTCTCTAAAGGAGCAGTTCAGTTCTGTGCTGCCTTGGGACGTCCTGATGTGGAGAGCAGGTCTGGACAAGGAGTCACCACGGGGGTGTGGGGGGGAAGGGAGGGGCGGGCATGGAGGCCTCAGGCCCAGAGGATGCAGGGGTAAGGAGTCATCTGCAAACCAGGGGCAGGTGCCTCGGGAAGAGGCAGACCCATAGGCCTTCCAGCCTCAAGAACCAGGGGGAAATGAACTGCTCTTGTTACAATATTCTGCAGCCCTGGCCTGGCATGCAAACACAGCTTAGGCACGGTTCAAACCCAGGACTGACCCCTTGCTTGGTGCCAGGCTGGTCTAGTGACAGCCTGTATCCCCTGGTAGAGGGGGGCGGGGCTAGGGTGCTGATGGTGAGGTTTTCTCCCATCCGGTGTGTGAGCCTTTCCCTAACCAGGCCCCCGGTGTTTGATGGTGACTACGTACGGTGCAGAGTTGCTGCTGGAAGTTTCCTAGGCCTGTCTCCAGTACTAGAGTTGGCAGAGAGCTAACCCCCCCCACCCCCATCTCACAGGAGTGCGCCGCCCGGTGTGCGGTGGAAGTCTCCCCTGATTCTGTGGGCCCCCTTCGGCCTGAGCCCTAAGGTCATCATCTCCACCCCAAAGCCACTTGCTCAACCCTCAGGAGCAAAGGCCACATTTGGCATCCCCAAGAGAGAAAAGAGCCAGACCGGCCTGCTCCACGCAGGGCAGTGTCCCAGCCAGAGCCCTCCACCCTGCACTCTTTATGAAAGCATAATTGCTTGTTAAAACCAGGCCTTTGGCCTCATGGGCTGGAAAATATTTGAGCCCTGCTTTCTGATCTTCTAAGCCAAGCTTGCGTTGGGCCGTGATCTGTAATGAGACAGTGCCCGCCCCCCCCCCTTCTACAGTCAGCGCCAGGGACAGAAGTGTACACAGAGTGGCTTCAAACTCACCCCTGCCTCTCTCGAGGTTGGTTGGTTAACACTGCAGCTTCCCTACTGTGTTAAAATGGCTCTGTTGTTTTTAATCCAGACACAGGTTCTCATTTCCATCCCTCATGTCCACAACCTTAAAAAAGGAATAAAAAGCTACATAGATGCTAAAAGAAAAGAAAAAAAAAGGATTCTGGTATTTGCCAAGGTTTCTGTTTATTGCTTCAAGTCATCTCCCTTTCTGAAGGCATAATCTAAGTGACAAGCTTGCTCTGTCTCATCTGGGTACTGGTGGCTCAGGCCTGTCATCCTAGCTACTCCGGAGGCTGAGATCTGAGCGTCATAGATCAAAGCCAGCCCCGGGAGGAAAGTCCATGTGATTCTTATCTCCAATGAGTTATCGAAAAAAAGAAATAAAAATTAAAAGAAGAAAAGCAAGAAGTGGAGCTGTGGCTCAAGTGATAGAGCATTAGTCTTGAGCACAAAAGCCCAGGGACAGCACCCAAGCCCTGAGTTCAAGCCCCAGGACTGGCGCGCACATGCACACACACACACACACACACACACACACACACACACACACACACACAATTGCTCTAAGCTCTAGTAGAGCTTCTGGGAGACAAGAGACTCACATTCCTTCAGTGCAGGGGTCCCATCCAGCCTTTCAACCCCGCGTGACCATGGGCAGGCCACCCGATCCTCCCCTGGAAGGCAAGCTGGGGCCTGGACTATGGTCAGGTGGTCACAAATACCATCTGCCATCGCCATTTGAACATCTATAATCCAGAGATCTGAACATTTTGTGTGTGTGTGTGTGTGTGTGTCTGTGTGTCTGTGTGTCTGTGTGTCTTGTCCATCCATTGCAAATATTCCAAAATCCAAACAACTCCAACATGTGAGACACTTTCGGCCCCAATTATTTCGGAGGAACAAATACTAATAGTATTTATTCTTTCTAAGTGCCAATCAGGTATTAGGAAGGCTGTGTGTCTCGGGGCAGAAGGGCCCCGGGTGGCTCATGTGCTTTAAGGTGATGATGGCCTCCATGGGACAAGTTCAGAAGAACTGTGTGTGGCAGAGAGATGGAAGTCCAGCTCAGGGTCAGGTGTAGAGGTCAAGGTACAGCAGCCTTCCCTCAGTAAGCCCTCAGGAGCAGCTCCTCCTAAGTAACCATGTTTCCACATCCCAAGATCTATTTGCAGACTTAGGGGAAGAGGAGTTGGGGTTCCGAGGCTGCGTGTGCCTATGCTGATCCTTTCTAGTCCTTTCAAAGCCATTGGGGTGGGGTGGGGTAAGCGTATCAGTTAGCTCTTGCCACAGTACTAGTACTGCGTAACAAATTACCCCTTATTGTTAAAACAACCAGCTTGTCTTGTGCTGAGGGCTGGCTGGGGGCGGGGAGGGGGGATGTTGTCAGCTGATCCACGCAGGGTTTGGCTGCACACTACAGATAGGTCCCAGGTCTGCTGCACTCCGTAGGTCTTGGGGCTCATGTGCTGATCTCCATGCAGATCCCCACAAGGCTGTACACAAGCTGACTTTGAGCTTCTGCCAAGATCCCGTTGGCTGCAGCAGGTGGGACAGCCGAGCGGGCGGAGGTCTGGGGAAGGCACTGCCTAGGCCCCGGGAGCCACAAGCCCAGGGGCTGGGGGCTGAGGCTCTGCGAAGAGCCAGGGCCACTGAGCGAGGCCTCTCATTCCCTGTTTGACATTCCCCACACCTTGGGCCTGGCAGGGCTTTCCTTAGTGATGGGTGCCTCTGTGGTTCTGGGTGGCATTAGGATTCCATGGGAGTGGGCTAGCGCCCGGCTGATCCCCCCACCCCCCCCACCCCTGCCCGGCAGGTCTGCAGAAGTGGTCTCCCTGACAGACAGGAATTTACTGTAAACCAGAGGGCCCCAAGTTGGACAGAGGCAGTGGACGAGGCGGGCAACGCCGCTGACCCGGCTTCGTTTCGTTAGCTTCTCCAATTACGGAGGACGTTGCTGTGAACGAGACCTACAGACCCACGTGTGCATGCGTGCGGGCACACGGGCCTGCCTGGAATCCTGCCGACTCGGCCTTGTTAGGGAGAGTCTCACTTTTCCACCCAGCACCACACTGGATTGGCAGCGGCGGAATCCCCAGCGTTAATGGCATGGCCCCTTGTGAGCACTGTGTCCTCTTCCTGGCTAGTTCATTAAGATACTAAGTAGGTAGCGTTTGCACGTTGGCCTTCCAGAAGCTTTTAATAAACCTTGGACCCTGACCCAGTGCCAGCAGGGTGTCTGATCTCAGAACACAGATGAAGAGTGGGGGCTTCTCTGATGGACAGAATTAGCCAGGTTTACACCCCACAGAGATTTGCAGGACCTTCCAAGAAGTGTTCCCCTCACCCCCCCCCCACACACACAGGTGAAGTTGTTTTTAAGGGTTCAGGATGGGTCCTTCCCCCCGCCTTCCTTGGCCTTGGGATTCTGAGCAGTGAGGCATAAGCCCCACACAATAGCCAAATGGGCTGTGAAGTATGGCTTAATTAATCTGGGCACACACCCAAGCCCGGTGCAACGCTTCGCCAGGATCTGGCTGCCTCTGCGGCAGGGCTGGAGCCTCTTGTTTTCTAGTCGGAACCTAGGTAGCAAAATAGAGCGGGCAGACTCACAGGCACAGGTCGGCCTACACATCAACAGTCTGGGGGAGGCAGGCGCCCGGCGCTTTCACGGGGACTGGGGATCGCTGGGTGGATGCTTCCTGCCTGGGAAGGGGAGATGGGGTCGTTAGAGGGAGCTCCGTAAAGGATGGATAAAGTAGTGCGCTCCAGCATGTGTCTCGATAGAGGCTGGGTTCTAGCTGGGCATGGTGGCGCACACCTGTCATCCCAGCTACCCAGGAGTCAGAGTTCTGGAGGGTCAGATTCCAAGGGCAGCTGGGAACAAAAATAGTTCCCAGGACACCCGATTCCGGGGTGGCTTGCCTGTCACCTCAGCGATGAAAGACATGTGAATAAAGGGGGTCTCAGCCCAGGACCGCCCTGTCTTCACAAACCATCCTGGAGAATAAAAGTAAAGTCCCAAAGAATGAAAATCAAGAGAGTAAAAAGTCAAGCTTAAGGCTGTACCCAGAATCCCCGGCCGCCGCCCATGATTCCATTCCCACCAATCACGGTTCACACACAAGTGGGTTTCCTCTTTCCCTTGGAAACCACTCTGAGAGCACCCTCCCCTTCCCGGCTCCCTCTTCCCTCCCCTCCCTCCCTCCCCAGCCCCTTCCTCCATCTGAAGACTGACCTGCTTCCTCGTGGAGAGTGAATGAGCAGCTCATTCGCTCTCCTGAAGGATCGCGCTGCTCACAGGGGGGGTAGGGGGTGGGGGAGGGGAGGGCACCGAGCTCATTTTCCCCCTGGCTTGTGTGGCTTCCTCCATTCTTTGCAATCTGGGCTCCGACGGCACCGCTCCGTGTTCTGGCCTGTGTCCTTGTGCTCCCTCTCCAGCCCCCGAGCTCCTTGCAGATGTACTTGGCGGCGCTTCTCCACTGTTCTTCGTCGTTTTGTGGGTTGTCCCTTGAGGATAACACTTGGGCCTTCTTCATCACGTGGGGAGGAGGGGGGAAGGGAGGGAGGGATGGGGCGGGGGTGGGGGTGGGGGGCATCCTAACATCCCTGACGAATGGGGGAGATGAGAGTTGGTTGCCCCCCTCCCCAAGTATCCTTAACCAGAGAAGAAACACAACTTGGAAAATGCCGCCACCTCAACGGCCGTCTCTCTTCTTCCCGCAGGACCCGCACCCGAGTCCGCTGATCGCGCTGGGGACCCCGGTGAGTATTGCCACCATCTTTGTCATTCTCTCCACCTTGATGATGCCCGGAGCCAGTATTGGGGGGGGGCCGCTTGTGCCCCCCGTGTGCCTCGGGGCCCAACCACACCCACTCCTGCACACACTTGGGACGTTGTGTGTGCTCAGGGTTCTCTGTGTGCCCCTCCCTGGGACAAGAGCCATAGACTCCTCTTTCCTGTTCTCCTCTATTGCTTCTTTCTACCCAGCAATGGGGAGGTGCTCACCGCAAAGGGAGACAGGAGACAGGGGAGGGAAAAGTGGGAGCTGCTTTTCTGGGGCGTTTGTTTCTTGGTGGGAAGGGCAAAGACCCAGTCACCAGGGTAGGAGATAGCAGCCTTACCTGTGCCGGCATTGCGGCCCTTCAGAGGAGCTTCTGTGGGGATCTCCGGAGCCATCAGCAAAGATGGCGTTCCTTGCTCGCTCTCCCTTCTCTTCCTCCTAGAATATCAACAACGCCCCAAAACCAGGGCGCTAGGGGCTGCGGATCCTCAGGGTGCGCTGCACACCCATCCATCTTCCTGTTCCCCAGGGTGTACACAGGCACCAGGGCTCCGGGGAGGAGCAGGTCCCAGGTGGCGGGGCGTTTCAGAGGGGGTAACACCGATGGGGGAGTGGCCCTGTGCCCTCTGCCCGCCCGGCTGTCCTCTGGCCTGCTCTGCCCCCCTTCCCTGGCTCCCACATCCTGACTGCCCTCAGATCTCCATCAATTCCATGAACTCACCCCCCCCCCCACACACACACCTTTATTTTTTGCCAGTCCTGGGCCTTGGACTCAGGGCCTGAGCACTGTCCCTGGCTTCTTTTTGCTCAAGGCTAGCACTCTACCACTTGAGCCACAGCGCCACTTCTGGCTGTTTTCTATATATGTGGTGCTGGGGAATTGAACCCAGGGCTTCATGTATACGAGGCGAGCACTCTTGCCACTAGGCCATATTCCCAGCCCAAACTCATCCTTTAAGACATGTTCTCCTTAATGGAATTCACTAGAACGTCTAGACTACCCTAGCCTGTGGTCCTCAGCCAACCGAGGGGTGATTTTGATGCCTGGAGGCCATTCAGCAACATCGGAAAGACATCTGGGGTCATTTGGTCTAGTCAGGGGAGGCAGTTATTCCTAGAGATGGAGGGGTGGTGCAATGTCGGGAGATGTGTGGGGAGTCTCCCCTCCACCCACTGGCCACAGGAATTAATTAGCCTGGAGTGGTGGTGGAGGCCAAGTTGAAAATATTGTCTCAAGCAATCCTGCTGGTGAAATGTTGTTGGTTGGGTGGGTGGGTGGGTTGATGGATGTATGGATGGGTGGACATACAGTTGAAAACACTGTCTCAAGCAATCCTATCTGTAAAATATGGTTGGGTGGGTAGATGGATGGATGGACAGATGGATAGATAGATGGACAGAAGGACAGCTAGATGTGTATACACACAGTCATGTATTGGTACTGCATTCTAATACTAATCTGTGAAAACAAACTAAGCTTTTCCATTGGGCGCCCATTAGAATTCTCTACATGTATCCCCGACAGTTCCTGTGCCCCACTTCAGGGCAGACGTCTTGGCTGCCTCTACCCAGGGGAAGGTGAGGGGGAGGTCACAGGGTGGGTCTGAAGGATGACAGCCCTTCTCTTGCTCCGCCTGACCCCGGTTTAGGAAGGGCTCTGTGGGGCTCAGGAAAACCATGAACATGTAGAGTGTGCACACAGCTCTGGGGAGTGGAGCAGCTGCCCCAGGCATGAGAGTGTCCTTCACTCTTTCTCCAGGGGAGAGAACCACGTGTCATGTCCATTGCTTGTGGCTGACAGCTCCTCCTGCCTGGTGGCCTTGGGACCATCGAGGGAGACCAGCATCCTTTGTGGGTTGATGCCCCATCTTTGAGCAGATGACCTGGTCTGTCTCCAAGCACGCCCCGTGAGAGTTACCAGCAGGATGGTCCTCTTCCCCTGGGCTCTGGCTCCCCAGTTAAGGAGATGGTGGAAGCCAACCAGAGGCAAATGTCTTTTATACAGATTGGCACGACCCTGTAGTCCCGTCTGACTTGGTGCCAGGCCTTGGCCCACCTGGGGGCAGGCACAGAAATCTGCTCACCTGTCTGCAGGCAGGTCAGACAAAGGGACAGGAAAGGGTTCCTAGCAGGTAGAAGGTGCCCTGATTGTCACCTGTATGCTGTGGCAGACATGGCCATTCCACAATCACAGCTCACGCATGTGCCATCTCAGAGCTGGGTCCCTTCCCATCGTCTCCCCCGGGGACCTGACTTCCTGCCCTGCCCTGGTTTCCAGGGCCACAGGTGCCTGTTGAGTGTTAGTGTATTCGAATTATGCACCAGTAGCCTTGCAGAACCCAGGCCACACACACACGCGCACGCAGGACCTTCTTTATGTGAAATGGAGAAGAAAACAAGCCAGTCCAGTCCTAGTTTGGATTTGGTTCAAGGCCTGGTGTCACCGCCATGTTTCTTCCCCACTCACAAGCTCCATTTGGTGGCAGCTGGCTTTCCCCATCAAGTCCCCAAATGCCACAGGTTCAGAGGTGTCTTGGGGTGCTCAGTGTCCAGGAAGCGGAGGGTCAGAGAGGTTGGAGAACCTGCCCAAGGTCAGGCAGGAGTCCAGGTTCAGACGCCACAGGGCCATGCCACATGAGAATCTCTCTGTTCTCCACCTCTTTCATGTTTTTCCAGGAAGTAAAATTACCTCAATGTATAGAAAGCTTCACTCATGTCCAGGCCAGGTTCGAGGGGCTGGTTTAACATTTGCCAGGCACCGAAGAGCCGTAGAGAACCAAGCAGCCAGAGAAAGCTCTACACACAAATCCATCCACAGACATACCTAGGTAATTAAGTAGAGCTCAGACAGTGGGATGGATGGATGAATGACAAGATGGATGAGAAGGGAGGGAGGGAGGAATTTCAATGGGTGGACAGACAGATGGACAGATAGATGAATGGACGATTTCAGAATAGCAACAAAAATTTAAGGGGAAAAAGTGAGAAATGTTGTCTTTGAAATATCTCCCCGTTGCACCCGAGGTGTCTAGAGACATTTGGGCATGCCTTTGAGCCTCGCCTTCCTGATCCTCTCAGGAGCTGTCCAGATCCGACTCTGCCTTGATGGGCTTGTCCCTCGTCCTTGAACTGTGGCTTTCCCGCTTTAGTTCATGGCTGCCACCGTGTGTGACGCCGGGGGAGCCGGGATGCAGGAGCTCTTTTGTAGACAGATTTGTCAATCTGGGTCTTTGTGGACGGGGCTCCCTGGGAAGGCGCGACCCTGTCATGACGCAGAGATCAAGGGCACTGGGAGGAAGCTGCTGCCTGCTCATTTTTCCAAACCTACCAGGTTGCCTGACTTTCTTTGATCAACTAACTGGGGGCAGAAGGAGGGGGGCAGGTAGTGCGAATGCCATTCAGATATTAAAGGCCTTGCAGGAGCCATGACGATTGCGAGCGAGGCCTGCGTGGAAAATGAACAGTGGGTGTGGGAGGAGGTGAAGGCTTTCAAACTTGTGTCGCTAAATCTACTCGTCTCGGCCCATTGGACATGGAGGGAGGCCCGGCCTGGGCTGGATGGGGAGGCCACAGAGATGGGAAGGGAGGAGGCTCCTGCTGGAGTCATCAGAGATGTGGGTGACCCAGTAACTTCCAGCCCTCTGCCTCTCTCGGCAGTGACATCTGACCTCAGTGCGTGATTGTGAGCTTCCAGCTCACAGTGTGCGGTAAAGGGCCAAGCCTTTAGACATGGACGTCTTGAGATTTCCCCCTACTCTGTCTGGGTTCCTATCAAAACAATGGCAGTTTTTCTTACAATAGAAGAAGAAGCCTTCTTCAAGCTCCTTCAGTGCCTCAGACATCAAGGTGAATCAGAAATTAGTTCATCTGCCAAGGGTGAAGGAAGGTGTCTGAGGTAGCCTAGAGAGGGATTCACGTTCATGGCCGTCACTGGGGCCATTTCACCAGGCCAAGGGCCTTCCAGGTCTCCGCAGTGTCAGAACCCTGGTGGACGGTTGTCGTTAGGCAATGAGCGAGCTGCTGATTAGCCGAACTTAAACTTCCGTGTAAACCGTCCGGGGCCATTTCTCGGCTGGTGGTGAACATTTGGCTTCCAGTAGAGATGGTGTGGTGGGTCACGACCTGGGGGCGAGGGGCATCTAGTGGGTGGAGGTCAGGGTACCGGCCCCTCCCCTGAGATAGAAGTAATCCCAATGGAGCCCTGCTGGTCCCTGGGCCAGAGAGACTGGAAGCTCAGTGGGAACTTTCTTGGGATGGGTTCTCTTGTTTCTGTTTCAAGGTCGGCCCCCATGGCGAAGGCCCGGCCTCACTTGGTCTGCAGGCTCTGGGCCAGGCCAGGCCATCAAAGGAGGCTGGGAGTGTGTGGCTTGGTGGTGGGGCCCTCCTTGCCCAGCACATGCGAGGCCCCAGATTCCATCTCGGGAGCTGCAAAAAGCAAATCAAGTGCATCTACGTGGCTGGGGGTTCACAGAGGCCTTGTCGGGGTCTTCTGGTGTTTAGGCCCAGGCCCTTTCCAGAAGCCATCTTCCTGCTCCCAGCCCCAAGCCTTGGCGACCTCCTCACCTCCTCCGCCGGCTTGAAGCCTCCATGAACCCGTTCCTCCCTAGCCGGCGGGTTTGGAGTAAGCAGGAGTCTGAATGGCTCCTACCTGAGTCTCTGGCCCATTAATTCTCACAGTACCCAGCATCCAGTGAGAGACGCGGGCACCGGTGAATAGCCCAGTGGCCTGGCGGCCTGCTTGGGGAAGCAGACCGGGCCAGTGCCAGGACCTGGGGCCAGTCCCCTTGTGGCATCCTTCCCACCGGCTGTGATTTGTTGGGTGTGTAATTAGCCCCAGCGGAGGTGGCAGTGGCCAGGGCAGGGTTGACACTGTCTGGGGGTGGATGTGTGAACACCGTGACTCAGGGGCGCGTGTGGTGTGACGTGACACCCCACAAATAGCCAGCAAGCTCCCCAAGGGCGAGCCGTGTGCATTGCAGTAGAACACAGACAGCCCTGAGGTCTTCACGCTGCTATTGTTTTTTTCTTCTTCGGTCCATTGTGGGGCTTGAACTCAGGGCCTGGGCACTGTCCCTGAATCTCTTTGTGCTCAAGGCTAGTGCTCTACCACTTGAGCCACAGCGTCACTTCCAGCTTTTTTCTGTGATTAATTGGGGATGAGATTCTGAGTAGCTAGGATGATAGGCCTGAGCCACTGGCACCTGGCTCAAGTCTTTACCCTCTGTAAACGAAATGGTAAAAAAGGAAACCAGCACTCTTGTGCTCTGGTTGAGGTTTGGGGAGGGAGTGGGTTTGAGGCATCTTAGAAGCCTTTTTTCTTTCTTTTCTGGCTTCTCTGTGTCTGTGGAAGGCATACCGGTACATGGCAGGAGCTGGCCACTGCACTAAGCTCCGTCCTGGCAGAAGCTCTGTCCCACCCTCCGTGGTGGAAGGCAGGTTTTCATCTCATATGCAGGTTGTAAGTGAGAGGCCCTGGGCAGAGCACGCATGCGTCATCCAGGGTCACACACAGGGAGAGAGCAGTGCTGGACCTGAGGGAATTCAGCCATGGCGACCCAGCGGGGGGGATCTGGTGGTCGCTGTGATTCGGCAGCTGAGGCTCCAACATGTCATGATACTTTGGAAGTGAGACTCAGTGGCTGGACCTAGGCAGGGAGCTGTGTCTGGGCTGGGGGCCCGGTCCATGCTGTCTGTGGCAGCTGGAGACAGCTCTGCGCTGGACCTCTGGGGGAAAGCGAATCGCAGACACGTTCAGTGACAGGCCCAGGGTCACGTGTGTTACGGGGAACCGGGCCACTTGTTCCCATTCCCCATCACTTTTCCTCCTATGTGATCTCAGGCTGAGATGTGTCACCTGTTAGACCTGCCTGTGAGCCGGGTCAGATGGAAGGTGGTGGATGATGAATGGATGAGTGAGGGGTGGATGGATGGTGGACGGATGATGAGTGGATGATGGGTGGATGGATGGATGGATGATGGATGATGGACTGCTGAATGGATGAATGGGTGATGGATGGGTGAGTAGATAATAATAATAATAATAATAATAATAATAATAATAATAATGGTTAGATGGGTGCATCGATGAATGGACTGAAAGATGGATAGATGAGTAATGGTCAGGTCGAGGGCTGCCTGCTGAATGGATGGAGAGATAGAAGGAAGGATAAACTCTGGTCACTTGGATAGATACACAGACAGATGTAATATGTCAGCTCCTAACCACTGCTTTGGGAGCCAGAACCGGAGGTGCAGGCCCCAGTGCCTCGTCTCCATGAGCTCACCATCTGGAGAAACACACTATCACTTTTCCTGTGTCCTAGAACCCTTGCCATGTGATAAAACCAGGACTTCTTTTTTTTTTTTTTTTTTTTTGGCCAGTCCTGGGCCTTGGACTCAGGGCCTGAGCACTGTCCCTGGCTTCTTCCCGCTCAAGGCTAGCACTCTGCCACTTGAGCCACAGCGCCGCTTCTGGCCGTTTTCTGTATATGTGGTGCTGGGGAATCGAACCTAGGGCCTCGTGTATCCGAGGCAGGCACTCTTGCCACTAGGCTATATCCCCAGCCCCTAAAACCAGGACTTCTAATCTCTAAATAATATTTTGAAACGCAAAGAGATGACAGAGGGTGACGGTTATGCCAAAGTGGAACTATCCAAATACGTAACACATAACAGGTCTGTGGAGCGACAGACCTTGGGATCCCTATTAATACATTAATTAGCCAGGCTTGGCAGGGGGTCTGATAGCTGCTGTACTTTGGGAGGAGTGACAAGTATAAGTAATACTTTGAGAACTTGCCACTCATGCGACGTGATGTGAAAATCTCTGGCAGTTTCTCTCGGTGTCAGTGTTCCAGGCCTGGCTAAGATGCTCGCTCTTCCATCAGCAAAGGGCTTGCAGAATCCCACTTTGGCATTTGTTGTCGTGCTTGTGAACCTAAGTGCGCCTACATTCAGAGAGCCTGGGATTCTTTCCTCTGGGATCTGTGAGTTCCTGGGCCCGGTCAGTGTCCTGGGACAGCTTGGCCAGGACGGAGTGTAACCGCTGGCGGGCAGGGCCCAGAGCAGGTGAAGTGACTTTCCTCACGCCTTCCTCTGCCTCCCTCCGACCCCTGAGGGTTCACAGTCGGCTGTGGTAGGATCAGGGGACTGTCTTTGGCTGTGTTGGGGTGGCCCCCAGGGCCGTGGATGGCATGGCTGTGCTTCCACTGAGCTGTGCTCATGGGGGGGCCTTCTGATGGCTGCTCCCCAAGGACCCAGTTAGCAGGCCTGAGAGGATATCCGAGTAGCCCAAACCAGAGCTGTCTCAAAAGGCTTCCTGGAATTGCTGCTGCCCTCCAAGGTGAAGGAGGAGGGGAGGAGGAGGAGGGGCAGGGGGGAAAGAGGAGGAGGGGGAAGAGAAGGAGGAAGGAAGGGGGAGGGGAGAGGGGAAGAGGGGGATTCTGTGACTCCTGGGAGAGGTATAGATCAGAGTGATCATGAGGGATCCCCACATTGGGTCTGATTGATTCCACTGGTTGGCAGAAAGCTACCCTGAGCCTCTCAGCGAGCCACGCTGGTCCACAGCCCAGCTTTAGGGGAGGCAGAGGTGGGAGGATTGTGGTCTGAGGCTGACCTTGCAAAAGGGGGACTCTGTAAAAAAGAAAAAAAAATCCCCAGCCCCAAACGATGGCTCTGGCTGTGCCGTGGCTGGCATGGTAGAGCGCCTGTCCAGCAAGCCGGGGCCCTGAGATCTCCTCACAGCACACACACAAAACCTGTGGGTCTGCTGCTAGCTCCTGTGTCTGTGGGGATGTTAGCTATGGTGCATGTGCCTGAGTGTGCATCCACCTGCCTGTGCACTTGAGTTTTCCCTCATCGAAACAGTGCCTTCCTGCCCCACCTCTTAGCAGCAACACAGCCACAACTCGTCTGGAGCCGGTGGGGCCTGGGAAGCAGATGTCCTGGCTGAGGGGCTGGGGTTCAAGAGCGGAGCCCCGCGACTGTCCTACCCACCCCCAGCCTGGCCCCCTTCCCCCCCAGCAGCTGGTGGACTAGATTTGCATGGACAGAGCCCCCCCCACCCCCACGCTGTTCCTGGCCTAGGAGCCTTGGAGCCTTGGAGCCTGGCCGTTCACTTAGGGCATGCTGGGGAGACACGGCCTCTGACCTTGTGTCCAGGTCGCACGGCCCTAGCATGCGGGGAAGGAGATCCAGCTGCTCTGAGGACGGCATGTTGGCTGCCGGCTGACGCCCCGAGGGCCGCCCGTGGTCTCCTTCCTTCTATCTTTATTCTAAGACAACACGCCATCTGAGAAAACAGCTGTGGAGATTCCTCAAGGGCTCGCAAGCCGCCTTCAGTGTATTAGAGGGGTGCCCTCTACCCCACAATCACCCCCTGCCGTGGAAGCCCAGCTGGGACCCCTTCAGCCCCCACCCAGGGGCCGCAGCTGGCCGGAAGTGACCCTGGGGGCCCCAGGCTGGCTGGGGTAGCTGGGAAGTCAGAGGGAGCCAGCAGGCCTGTTGTATAACCTCGGGCCTGGGCCAGCGCATGGCTCTGTTTGTCCCCCCCCACCCCCGGGCCTGGCTGCACACGGTTCTCTCTCTGTCTGCCCCCCCCCCCCAAGGCAGAAGCACACAGCCCTCATGGCTGGAGGCTCAAGCCCAGCACGTCAGCCATGTGTTACACACTCCTCAGTGAACAAAGAGCTCTTGAGTGAGCAGACACGCTGTCCACACGGAGCTGAGCACGGGGGGGCGGTTACGTAGACATAAAATCTTCTAGAACTTACCATGATTAACTCCGTTTCAGAGATGAGGAGTGCCAGGGAGAGTGATTGTGCACCTTAAGGTGGCTCTCATATATGATACACACACACACACACACACACACGCACGCGCGCTGTGGGTGCGTGTCTTCTGGTTAGAGAAGGAGAGAGAGGCTGAGTCTTGAGACAGATTCATGGTGTGGATCTTGAGCCAGCCCTGCGCAGAGCCCACGCTCTTCGTTCTAGACTCAGGGTTGGCAGAGCGAGGTCAGAGAGCCAGGTGCCGCCCAGCTGTCTGGCTCTGCGGGCTGCCTCCCCACCTCTGCCGCCTTCCCCCCCTGCCGCCCTCCCCCTTGCCACCCCCACCCCCCACCCCCTGCACATCCGTCAGCAGCTCTGGCTGCGATGAAGCTGCGTCCTGGTGGCGGAACCCATGGGGCCTATGCAGCTGGAACTTCTCAGCAGATGGCTCTGTACTGAGTGAAGTATTGCGCACACGCGTGCACACACGTGTTCTAGACTCTTCCCAGGATATCTAACTGGGATGGCTGTTAGAACTGAGTAGGAGGAGCTGAGCATGCGGCCTGTGAACCACAGGCTGGGGTGCTTTCTCCCTACGCCGTCTTTCCACCTTACACCCAGCCCCAGCCTAAGCTGCAGGCCCGGCAGGCCTTCGCCTTCCCTCCGCGAATCCAACCCTCCTGTGAAGCGCTGGAGTTTGGATTCTGCTAAAAGGCTCTGATCACACTCCAAACAGTTGTTGCTGCCTTGAGACTCAGACCTGCAGTCCTTTCTCGTCCGTCCGTCTGTCTGTGATGGTTTTTCCCGTGCTTCCGTCCTGCTGTGGTCACTGGGAGGAGGGGGAGGGAGGGGAGCCCCTGTGCAGTAACCAGTTCATCAGGAGCATCTAGAAAAGGTACAGGCCCTGGACCACGCTGCTGTCCTAGGCTGGCTCTGTGACAAGTTCTCTTTGTGGCCTTCTGCACCCTGGAGCTGGCGTGCAGCCCCAAGTGCACACCCCACAGCCCAACCTCACCCGGGGACCACGTGAGGAATCCCCGGTCACAGACATCTGCAGGAAAGGCGGAGGGAGCTTGGCGTGCCACGGGAGAGCTCCAGACTCCGCAAAAGCCGAAAGTGGAGCCGTGGCTCAGGCGGTAGAGCCCCAGCCTTGGTCACAGAGAGGCGCAGGGACAGCGAGCGCCCAGGCCCTGTGTGCCACCCCGAAGCGCCCTTGGCCTCCCCTCTCTCCTGGGGTCTGCTTCCTAATTCCTTTTTAATTTCTTATCCCCTTCCCCACGTCTCGTGGGGGAGGAAGGCGAGCCAGCCACCCGCGTGACCCTGGGGTACCGGCAAGCTGGGGCTCTCGGTGAACCTGAGCCATGGGAGCGAAGCAGCTCTCCATTTTCGTACCCAGCTGTGCTGACCGGCCCATCCATCTCTTCCCGCCCTCCGTCCAGCACGAAGCGAAGGGTGCTTTAACCACCAGCTGTCACCTTCCCTCCATCCCTCCCTCCACCCATCCGAGAGCCGTCCTGGGTGGATGGGGGGGGTGGGGGAATCCAAGTCTGTTCTTCAGTGGGCTCCATGTCCCCGCGGTCCATGGCCATCCATCCCATCCTGGGCTCATGAAGCCCAGGAGCTGCGCCTACTGCCATCTTCCCCCGCCCCCCCGCCCCGTCCCCCGGGCCACGTGGACGTGTCCAACCTCGGGGATCCCCGAGCCCCCAATGACGGAATCACTGGCTCCGGTTAAATAATGCGCTGTTTATGGCTCCTCTGTTTATGAATCGGTTAAAAGCCCTTTTAAGTGAAATTGGATAGACGACAGAGTGTCGGTTCCGTGTGTTTTATTTGCAGTTTAATCAGCGGGACCCAGCTGCCGGCACGGGGCGCGCCGAGCTGGGGGTTTTTAATTATCCCTGCTTTGCCCGAGTTAGGAATTCCCAGCGGCCCCATCTCCGCGAAGATGCCAGAAACCGCATTGTTCTTTAATTAGCTGTTGTAATTGTTTCAGTCTAATCTCCGTGATTAGCAGCAACATTAAATACAGCAGGAAGGAGCGGCCTGCCCTCCGTGCTGCCCTCCTGCCAGGGGTCTGTCCCAGAAGCCGGCAAGATTTCAGCAGCACCGATGGAAAAGGACGGCACCCAGCCCCCAGGAAGCCCATGGCTTCGGGGCTTGGCGGACAGCCACCTTCCGCTGTCACAGGGGCGTTGGTGTGGCTTGGTGGATGGCCCTGTCCCTGTCTGAGATAGGATTGGCCGTGATCCCTTGGCTGAAAGAGAGTGTAAGGAAGCGTGCGGGGGGTGAGGGGTGTGCAAAGGTCCTGAGGCAACCGATCCCCAGGTCGCAAGGGGAAATGGCCATGATAGGAGTCATGGGGTGATAGTGAGGATTCCTTCTATTCCTCCACAGTGGGCATCCCAAGTCCAGCCTGACCCATGGAAAGGTCTGGAAGCCGAAAGGTCTGGAAGCCGGGGCACTGTTAACCCTTTGAGCACTGGCTTGTGTCCATGTGAACTTGGGACCTGGGCTCAGTGTCTCCCATTGGGTCAGTATCGACACATCCCCAGTACTTGGGGTGCTCTGTGCTCCGTGCTGGGGTGCTTGGGCTCCGTGCCGGGGGACCAGGGTGAGTCACCGCGCAGGCACTTGTGGGCTGTTTTGTCCCCTGGCCCCTTCCTTGATCCGATCTGGGGCTTGGGGGATGGAATTAAGGCAGAACCCTCCCGCCCTGCTCCTGGAGAAGCCTGACAGGCCTCAGCCACCAGCAGACTTGTCCCTGTCCACACACGCTGCCATGCCCGGAAATCAGGGAGCTTAGCCACCGGAGACAGACAGGAATAATCACCACCGTTGGGGGGGGGGGGGGGTGTAAGACCTGGGCCCAGCTGTGACCCGCGCATCACGAGCATCGAGTCAGACATGTTAGGCTGTGGGGAAAGGCATACCAGGCAGAGGAGCAGCACATGCAAATGCCCTGTGGCAGGAGCAAGACTGGCTGCTGCTGCTGGTGTGTGTGTATGTGTGTGTGTATGTGTCTGTCTCCTTGGCGGGTGGGGGGGGGGGCGGGTGCAGGAGGGACATGGCTCAGTCCTGCACACTTTCCCAGGCTGCAGTTCGCAGCCCTGATTTTCAAGCTCGTGGACTTGGGGAGCAGGGCAGGGCGGCCCTGTCGCCCAGCCAGGTGGATCTTGCCTGCTGCGCTCCATCAGTTTGCGCCCCGCTGTCTGGGTCTGGGAGGAAATCTGAAGGTCAGGGTCACAGTCTCAGGAAGACAGACGGCCAAGGGAGCCGGAAGCCTCGCCTGCCGAGCCCCTCGTAGGCCCAGCCGGTGCCATCTTCCCATCTGAGTGCAGAGCGCTGGGGGCCGGGTACCCGCGGTGGGGGGAGCGGTCCCAGAACATGCCGGAAGCTTTGTGCACGTAAGAACATTCCAGACTCAGAGGCCCAGCATAACCACAGAGATGGATGGGTAAGGACGGGCCCCGCGTGTGCCAGTGTAGCAAAGGCGCAGCGGGTCTGCTCACGGCGACGCCTTCACACCGGCGAGGGGCCGGGCGCGTCCATGCAAGGGGCTCCTGAAGCCGGTGCTGCTTGTTCCGCAGCATCCGCTGCTGGCCGCGCGCTGCGTTGCACCTGATGCGTTTGCTCGCGCGCCAGGGAGGAGCGCAGGCCGATGGTCTCGGAGCCCCCCGAGGTTCCCCCCTGGCCAGGGGCTCTAAAGGGTCTCGACACTCCAGGATCTGGAAAGTTCTACAGACTTGCACATCAAAGGCACCCGACACAGCAGCTTAAACAGCAGCCGGTGAACTGGCACACACAAGTGTGAATGAATGAATGAATGAATGAATCCTGGCGCGGGGGCTGGGGCCTGGGGTGGATGCTCATGGTAAGAGCCCCCTCCCCCCGACTGACTGAGTGCCGCGCCCCTGCAGCCCCGTCCCCGGCCCCCCTGCCCCCGTCGGTCACTGCGAGCTTGCTGTCTCCCTCATCTGCCCCGGGCTCCAGGCCGTCCCCGGGGAACGGGGTGACGCAGCCCCACTAGGTCGTCTGCCAGGGGGTGGTTTTGTTTTGTTTTGCTTTTGTTTTTCTGGAACCTTCTAGAGTTGCGTGTGTGTGTGTGTGTGTGTGTGTGTGTGTGTGTGTGTGTGTGTGTTGATTCATCACCCCTCCCTCTTTCCGGGAAGGGACAGAGAGTGAGATTGTGCAAACACAGATTGAGTCGAGGGAGGCTGCGGCTGCAGTGGGAGAAGTTAGGGCAGAGCAGGGAGAACGTCGAGATTGGGGTGACTCCCACACCTCGCTGTGGGGGAAAGCAGAGATCTGTCCGCCTCGACAGCTCCCTGGCAGCCAGAGGGAAAGTCTCTGTGTCATGGTTGAAAGGCTCAGCGTCCGCCGTTGTCCAGGTGCTGGACACCATTCCGCAGGCCTTAGGTTACCATCAGGGACCCATTTTTATTTCCCCTCATCCCCGCTAAGAAGAAGATTTTTAGGGGCTGGGGATATGGCCTAGTGGCAAGAGAGCTTGCCTCGTATATATGAGGCCCTGGGTTCAATTCCCCAGCACCACATATACAGAAAACGGCCAGAAGTGGCGCTGTGGCTCAAGTGGCAGAGTGCTAGCCTTGAGCAAAAAGAAGCCAGGGACAGTGCTCAGGCCCTGAGTCCAAGGCCCAGGACTGGCCAAAAAAAAAAAAAAAAGAAACGTGACAAAAAAAAAAAAAGAAGAAGAAGATTTTTAGCTTAACGTTCCTCCTTGTGAGAGCATGAAATAGGAAGGCAGATTTTTATCAGAGGAAGTTGAGCTTTGGGGTTCACAAATCCAAGGGCAGAGCCCTCCCCCCCTCCCCCCCGCCCTCACCGACTGTAAAATGGATGGATGGTGTCCAGAGAGACAGAGTCACTCGTGCAAAGGCACAGGGCTCTGGAGGAGGCCCAGGGGAGGGTGTTCCAATAGAGCAAAGAGAGCAGCACATGCAAGGGCCCTGCAGCAGTATCACAGTCTGACCACAGGAGGTCAGAGCTGAAAACCCCGCCTTGTTGTGCCCAAACTCAAGCTTCCCGGAGACTTAGGGTCTCGGAGCCTCTGGAGACGCTGGCAGGATACCAGGGTCCCGGGCCTCACGCCTCATGACAGCTTAGGGGTTGTCACCTTACTGTCTGCACCGGATGTCAAGCCACCTGCCAGTCCACCCACCAGCCCCGAGAGCCCTCGTTTTTGCCGTGTTTTCATTTCTGGGTCAAGGTTCCCAGGGTGGGAGAGAGCATGCCTGACTTGTCCTTTAGGTGTGACTTATTTCACGGCACACGGTTGTCTCTGCTTCCTTCCGTTTTCATCCTTCTTTGCAGCTGAGTAGTACTCCACCGAATGCCTTGTCTTCTGCTCACGGTTGGTGGGCACCGGGCTGCCTCCACCACGCGGCGTTTGCCTCCAGTGCTGTCTATAATGGGGACTCGGGGTTCCTCCTTCAGATATACGCCAGCAGTCACGTGACAGTACAGTGGGGAGACATGATAGCTCTGTTTCTCACTGTTTTGTTTGTCAGTCCTAAGGCTTGAACTCGGGACCTGGGCGCTGTCCCTGAGCTTCTTTTGCTGAAGGCTAGTGCTCTACCCCTTGGGCTGTGGTGCCCTTTCCGGCTTTTCTGAGTAGATCCCAGCCCCGTGGGTAGCTAGGATGACAGGCGTGAGCCACCAGTGCCCGTCGCCTGCATTGGTTCTCTTGCCGTGCTGCCTGGGGTGAGACTCGATCCCAGTGCTTTGGGGGCAGCTGTTGCTAAGCTGGAGCCGGTGGGCTGAGGCTGTGTGGATCTGCGTCCGTCTGTCTGTCAGTCTTGCTTTGCACTTGGAAGGTGGCCACCCCTCGTGGAAGCCCGGGCGCCACTTCGTGCAGTCAATGGCGTGGCTCCTCGTGTTCCAGTGCTGCCGCCGGCTTTTCTATTTTCACTGCCGGGTGCTGGCGCTGCTCAGATGCCCTGGGATTGCTGGCCCGCCAGACTCCGATCCGGCAGGAGAGAACTAGAAAAAACAAAATCCTTCACACTTTGCTTTCTGGATGAGAGTCACGTGCTTAACGCAGGAAATCGCCTATCTTCCAGAATTCATCCTACAGCCAGGCGCCGGTGGCTCACGCCTGTCATCCTAGCTACCCAGGAGGCTGAGATCTGAGGATCACGGTTCAAAGCCAGCCCGGGCGGCAAAGTCCCTGTGAGACTCATATCTCCCACGAACCCCCAGAATACCAGAAGTGGAGCTGTGGCTCCAGGTAGTGGAGCACTAGCCTGGAGTACAAGACTCAAAGACAGTGCCCAGGCCCCGAGCTGAAGTCCCAGGACCCGCATCAAAAACACAAACCATTAGCCGTATGCTTGCTTCCTAGAGAGTAGCCCACAGCCTGCCATCTGGGGGGTAAGGCAGGGCTTGCCCCTCATTCTGCTTCGCTTTGGGGGTCCTGTTGGGACAGGAGCTAAACTTGCTGCAAGTGGTTTGGGTAGAGGAAGGGAGGAGGGAGAACGGCAGAGGAGGGGGAGGATGGTCACGGAGATGCAACTGGGTAAATTCACGGGCTTGTTAAGATGGGCTTGTCCCCCTCGTGCCATTAATTGGTGTGGATAAATAGAAGTCATTGGTGTTCTCCAGTCCCGGCCTTGGGCTGGGCCTTGCTTACAGGACACAATTGTGACTTCAGTCTTCCCAGGCCTGGGGGATCTGGAGAGCAAGAAGTCAGAGGTTTCCGGAAAGACTTAACCGAGTGAAGTTTAGACAAAAAGGGCTGGCACACCTGGCCCTCCACTTGCTCTTTGTAGATCAAGTTTTATTGACACGAGCACCCCTCACTGGTTTATGGGAGGCTCCTGATGGCATTGGCTCTAAGACAAGTTGTGTGATTGCAAGAGAGATGGAACAGCCTGCAAAGCCCAAGATGATTCCTAGCCGGCCCGTTTCAGTTAGGAACCACCCTGGATTAAAAAGTCCTGCTGTGGGGGCTGCGGCTGCTGAGCCTGGGCTCTGTTTGTTTTCGGGGGCCTTTCTCTTTCCAATCTGGTCATGGCGGGGGGGAGGGAGAGGGGAAGATCACCTGCAGACCCGCGCCGCTGTCCTGAGCCGATGGGTGGACGCGACGGTCACTCTCATTAATTCCCCCACCTGTCAGGAAGAGCGGCCTCAGTTTCCCTTCTTTATGAGCTCGGGGTCTGCCTGGCTGCCTGCCTCCCCCTCACGTGGCCACTCTCGGGGACGTTCAGTGGAGATCCCCCGTTTCCGCCCTCCCGGAGCCCCGCGTGGGCTCTTAATGCACAGTGGCAGGCCGGCTGAGTGGAGCCCAAAGTCACCCCCCACCCAGAGCCAGTCAGCGGGGCGTCCCCTCACTGAGGGCTGCCATTCTCCTGTGAGTCCACAGCAGCCCTGGGTGGGTGGATGGATCTAAACTCTGCACCTCAGTTTCCCCTCATCTGGAAAGTGACGGAACCAGATGCTGAGAGAAGGATCTGTGAAAATGCCCAATAAAAGATGGCGCTCCTCGTGGTTCAGGTAGCCAGCGGCCCGGGTACAGAGCCCCACCCTTCTTGCTAGCTTGGCGCCCGTGGGGGCTTAGCCTCTCTCTGCCTCTATGTAGGTATCTTTAAAATGGAGGCGATGGGGGTGGGCAAGGGCATTCTTTCTCATTGTGAAGATGGGGTCCACCCGGTCACCCCCTGCCCCGCCAGCGAGTGTGTTCAGGCCTCTCACTGCTGGTGAGGCCTCGGGAAGAAAGTGTCACAGGAGGTGAAGAGTGTGTGTACATGAGAGGGCACGTGTGTGTGTGCGCGCGCGCGCACGCGTGCACGCAGGTCCTGGCCAGGCTGTCCCGCGCATCCTTCTGTGTCGTGCCTGCCCCCTCTGTGTGTTCCGTGGTGACAGTGGCTGCCGTCGGCCCTCAGAGTTGAAGCTCCTGACAGATATTAAAGGACAATTCACTTATTACAGCTAAACAGCAAAGCATACGGAGAAAGCAAACTGCATTAACATCTGCTCTCTGGGCCCCATCTGCTCGCTTGGCTGGGCCTGGCGGCCAGCCGTGCCAGCCTGTCGCTCTCCAGGGCAGCTCCTGCCCCTGCCACGGCTCGCCACGCCGGGTGGGTGGGAGCCCAGACCCCGTCGGGTGCTGGGGACATACAGGGGAACCATGGATGACAGCAGTGTAGAGGTGGGAGTCCAGGAATGGACATGGGACCTGCTGCTGGCTACCTGTGTGGTTCGGGGAGACCAATGGCATGCCTCGGCCTCAGTTTCCCTGTCTGTGAAACGGGCAAGCAGGAGCAAGGCCTTTGCAGGAATGGAATGGTGTGTTGGGTGTAGAGGGTGGGATGTGTATGGCATAGGAGTGCTCACCCTCGGAGGCAGTGTCTGATTCCTTTCTCCTCTTTCTAGTATCTTCTGTCTTCTTCCTCTTTCTCCCTCTCCCTCTCTCTCTCTTCCCGGGTAAGGGATGGAACCAGGACCTGGCGCATGGTGTGCAAGTGCTCTGCCCCTGGGCGACATCCACAGCCCGCTTCCTTTTTGACTTTGATTTCAATGTGTGGCCCAAGCTGACCTCCAATAGGGAGCCTCCTACCTCAGCCTCCGGAATAGCTGGGCTTATGGGCATGCATCACTGTGCCCAGACTTGTTGTCTAGGCTGGCCTTGAACTGTTGCAGGTCTTCTTTTCTGAACTCTCACTCACTCTCCCAGTCTCTCTGGCGGTAGTGGGGTTGACGCTCTACCACTGGAGCCACGCACCCCAGATCTTTGTCCTGAGCATGTCTGCTTGGCTTTCCTTGAGCAGCGTGTCCCCCTGGCTCCCTCCCCCGCCCCCCGCCCCGCCTCACTGAGACCCAGCTGGAGCCGCTGTGCACCGTTCAGTGGAGGATCCTACCCGCTGGTGTCCCTGGCAGAACAGCAGGGCGAAGTGACCTTGTCTGAGCCGAGGGCTACCTCCAGCCAGCAAGACAAACCACAGGTTGTGATTTCAGTGTCTGGTCGCCTGTCAGAAACCATTGCTAGAAACATCTTTCTGTTCCTCACCTGGCTCCTGGCTCCCCAGTGCAGCCTGGGGAGCTATGGATACCACATGGCTGTCAGCTCCTGGCCACACGGGGGGCGGGGGAGGGGAGGAGAGGAGTGGGGGGGTGGGATAAGGGTCCTTTGTCCCCCCCATGCCTCAGTTTCCTTACCCATAAATGGGGGTGCGAGCAGCACCGGCATCCTGGACTCCATGTTGAATGAGTTATTTCACACCGGGGACCTGGCTGGCTGCCGTCATTCCGGAAAGCTGGAGTGGCAGGAGCCAGGAAGAAGCGTCTAGCCGGGAATCGAGTCTGACTGGGGAGAGAAGGGCCTAGGATGGGCAGCCAGCCCCATGCTGTGAAGGGGGGACATCACCCCCTTTCTTGTTCTTCATCCGGGACAGCGGCAGGATAAAGGGGTGCTGATGGGTCTGTGTCTCCCTGAGAGTGGCGTGAAGTGAATGGAGGGGAAGATCAAGAAGGGCCGGGGACGGGCTGGGTACTGGCCATGTCCGTTCTCGAGGCCAAATGCCTGAGAGTCTGTTTGCAAAGGAGGAAGGTGGATCGTGCTCCCCACATGGAGGCAGCAGCCAGGGGGATTTGTGTTTGGCTTGTGGACCTGGGCCTGTGGCTCAGCAAAATCCCTCCACATGGCCAAGAGGGCAAAGAAGGCCTGGAGCCTGCGGTCCCCTCTGGAGCTCGTCCCCATGGAACTCGCAACATCCTGCCTTAAAGGTTCTGCCTCTTAAAGGTTCCCATTCTCCCTCACCCTGAGAATGAAGCCACACACGGAGCTTTGGGAACGTATGTAACATCTGCAACCTAAAATCCCAGATATGGACCATGGAGGGTAGAGACCCAAGCTGCTTCAGTTGTCTTTGGTTTCTTTACAGGATGCATCGTTAGTAGAAGTGTGCCATCCATTCCTTCACAACTTAAGTTATATTGTATTAGAAATAATTATTCTCCTCCTCTTCCTCCTCCTTTCTTCTTTTTTTTGCCATCCCTGGGCCTTGAACTCAGGGCCTGAGCACTGTCCCTGTCTTCTTTTTGCTCAAGGCTAGCACTCTACCACTTGAGCCACAGCGCCACTTCTGGCCTTTTCTGTTTATGTGGTGCTGAGGAATCGAACTTGGGGCTTTGTACATGCTAGACAAGCACTCTGACATTAAGCCACATTCCCAGCCCCTAGAAATTTTTATACTTAAAAAGAAACCATTTAAATCCATTTGAGAAAGCAGAATTTACACCATGACCCGTGACCATCCCATCCCTTTAAAAGGCTGTCTGGGAGTGGGGTCAGCCCTGGGTACAACCTGAGCGCATGCCCCTGCTGCTCACACTTCTGTCACGTGAACAACGCCCTCACTCCTTGCCGCTCTGGTTATTTTGAGGCTGGGCCTCCCTCCCCCCACCCCCAGGCTAGTGTGGATGGAGATTCTCCTATTTTAAGCTTCCCACCATAGTTTGGGTGGCAGGCATGTGTCACCCTACCCAGCTTTTGGTTGACATTGGGTCTTGCTAAGTTCTGGCTTAGGCTGGCCTCGATCTGCCGCCTTTCAGATCCTGAGGATCTGGGATGACAGACCTGAGCCTCCGGCAGCAGGCTACCTCCGTCTTCCTCACGAGTCCCCAATGGAGACACGACCTTCAGAGAAAACAGGAGCCTGGCTGGGCACTGGTGGCTCACGCCTGCAATCCTGGCTCCTCAGGAGGCTAAGATCTGAGGATCATGCGTGGTTCAAAGCCAGCCTGGGCAGGAAAGTCCGTGAGACTCTTTATCTCCAGTTAACCAGTTGTTTGTTTGTTTGTTTTAAAGCTAGCACTGGAGATGTGGCTCAAGTGGTAGAGTGCCAGCCTCCAGTGAAACTAAAGAGTACAAGGCCCTGTCAAGCCCTAGCACTGGTACACACACACACACACACACACACACACACACACACCCCTCTCCTGGGGACACAGAAGGCAGCCACCGCTTCCTGTGGGCATGTCCTGTCGGGAGGGCGTGGCTCAGCCTCCGCGTCAGCTGGGGGTGCTCACAGGTCAGGTAAGGAGAGAGCGATCCGGGCTCGGCGATCCACATCTCCAGATGTCCGGAGTCCGGTCATGGCTGGCCAAGGCAGGACAAGCTTGCTGCTCAAGAACTCCTCCCACAGCAATCCCCCCAGCCAGGATGGCGCATGCATGGCCCTCCTGGAATCCCTGCGTGTGAATTTGTGCGAGCTCGCCGTGCAGGGTGGATGGGGCAAGTGTGCTTGGTGCGCGCCGCCCCCTCCTCCCCTGGGCTTCCGCTGCTCCTCTTCCCCCCCCCCAGGAGGTTTAGCTATGAGGTGGGCCTATGTCTCCACAGGAGGAAAGTAAGGCTCAGAGAGGCTAACTAACCGGCCCAGGCCACACAGCTGGGAGAGGCAAAGGCAGATTTCGGGTCGAGTAGTGACTGGGGGTGGGGGGAGGCGTGTGCCGTGGTCGCTCACTGTATTGGGCAGTGGCCAGCGAGTGCCAGCACCATGGTGGGGTTGCCCTGGCCCCCGGCTGGGAAGGGAGGTGGCAGGGCCTCTGCCTCTGAGCGATGGGAAGTGACTGTCACCGGGCCGTGCTCCTGCACCCTGACGCGTACTAGAAAATGGCACTGTCTTCTCCTACAACGGCTTGGGCCTGCTGTCCTCTTAATTCCTCCACTCTCCGGTAGACAGACAGCTCCCCCACCAGCCCCGCCCAACCTGTGTCCACCGGAGATGCCCACGGCACACAGGGAGCCGGGGATGGCAGGCAGCCCTTGGCAGGAACTGGGCCAACGAAGGAAAACCAGCAGGGGAGCCCCCCGTCCTGGCCGGGTGGGCCAAGGCAAACACAGGCTCGTAAAGGAGATTTAGGGGAGGCAGCACCATAGTCATTCGTCCTTCCACGTAGTAAAAAGTAATTTATTAGCAGCTGCCGGCAAGGCTCCATTCTGCCCTGGCGTGACTGGCGATTTGAGGAGCTCTCTTCTCCCTTCTCTCTCTCTCTCCCTCCCCACCCCACACATCTCAGGCCCAGAGATGATATACATTAATTGGGTTTGTGTGTGCATCGTTGTGTGTCTCTATTTACTTATTTACGGCGGCACTCCTCGTTTCTGGCATGGGCTCTGTGAGCACTCCTGGCTCTCCGGCTCACAGACGCCGCCACCCCGCACCGGCTCCCCAGTGTGTGTGGCTCCTTATGTGCCTGTCCATCCCCCAGATGTGGATAAGGGGGTACAGAGGATGATGGTGGGGCCGGGATTGCAGTGGGTGGAGGGAAAGAGAGAGAGAGAGAGAGAGAGAGAGCATACCTCAGTCTGAGTGGGGCTGGGGGTAAGCTCAGAGATCTGGCCTTCAGTGTCTGATTCTTCGCAGGGTCTCTGGTGGAGGAGGTGTCGCCCCCTGGGGGTCACTGTGGAAACATGCGAACTCGCTAATGGAGGCTCCTTGTTAATAGCTGTGTCTTGGAACACCCTTCCTTGGTTAACTGGAGCCCTTTTCCTCTAGCCATCCTGTGCCCTATGGCTGGTAACCGGGAAAAGGTGTAGACAGACACTAGGCCCTCAGAGGTGGGCTGGAACGGGGTGCCTATGGGCTGGGCCAAGGGGAGCCAGACCTCAGCCACCGCTGCAAAGCAATCTCACCCCCTCTTCTCCCGCCCCCTTGCTGATCTCTCACCTCCTTGCTGGGTCAGAGACTCCATGGATGAATCCGACCCCGCCCCTTCCCCACGCCGGCCCTGCCAGCCGGCTCCCCCCTGGAAGTGATGCTCACTCTGTCTACACAAGGCTAGCGTGTGGCTTCCAGGCCATATGGTCTCCGAGGTCACCGCCCCTCAGCCTACGAGGCATTGCCTGCAAGGTGTGAACAAGTCAGCCTGGGCCTCGTCTCAGGAGAACGTCACAGACAGAGCCAGGAGGCTGTTCAGTGGGGTGAACCCTGGCCTGTTTCTTAGGACCGTTTCGTTTACTCGTCTGTTTAGTTACTAGTTTGTTGTTCTTTTTTCTGGCTAACTTCATGTAAGGTTTCTGGCAGGGTGTCGGGGACCCCAACCCCTGCAGAGAAGGACATAGATGTTTCTGTTATCTCCATTACCTGTTTGTGACCAGAGCAGCTAAAATCTACTGATTTAACAAAAATCCTACCACAGTGCAGTTTCCTTAGCTCTGGTCCCGCGCTGAACGTCAGTGCCGCTCAGCTGCACATCTGCCGTTTTGTATTCTTTCACCTCCAGCCCCCTGCACTCACTGATTCTCTACGAGTACTTGAGCTTAGAAGACAAGATTCCAGAAGTCAGGAATCCCAGCATTCTAGAAGCTGAGCCTGGAGGCACCTGAGGTTGAGGCTAGTCTGGACTATGTGCTGAGACTGCCTTAAAAAATAAAGGAAGAAGAGGGGAGGGGAGGGGAGGAGAGGGGAGGGGAAGGGAGGGGAAGGGAGGGGAGGGGAGGGGCCCACACACAAGTGGGGATCCCACAGTATTTGTCTTTCAGAGCCTGGCTTAGTTCATGCAGATGATGCCCCAGATCTACTGATGCTGCGCCTATGGTCCAGGCGCCTTCTCTAGGACAGAATGGGCCTGTGCTTTCCCTATCTCCACACCATACTACGGGCTGCCTAGGAGATGGGCATGGAAAGACCCAGAAGGCTCAGAGCTACATGGTCCCCAGCCCTGGGTGGGTGTGGGCACAACAGGCCCTGGGCTCCCGGCTAGTTGGCACTGGGACTCGGGCCCAGGCTGCGTGGCCTATCCAAGGACAGTGTCGCTCATAAATAGGCCCGACGCTGGCCAGAGTGGTGGGCACAAGTTTCATTAGGAAGTGGCCGTTACGAGGGGGAAGCATAGGGAGAGGAACACAACAGGAATTGCACTCTGGGTTTGCCCAGAGCAGCTGGGCCTTTCCACGGGAAACACCCAGGGGCTCAGAAGAGTCAGGAAGCAGAACACCCTATGCAGCAGGCAGGCGGAAGGTGTCATTCCGCAGCAAGTCTTCCTAGGTTTGCTCACTGGTGCTCAGGGACGCTGGGTTTCTACGCTGGCACAGGGCGATGTACCTGCCTTCGGTGTTGGCTGGAAAAGCCCTTTTGAGGGGGCAGCCTTGAGTTTTTCTCAGGCAGGTAGGTGCTTCAAGGAGTCACAGACACAAGGCCTTGAGCAATTAGAAATGGTGTTGCTGTCCTATTTGAGTCTGGAAAGACCAAGGTTGAGCTGGTGGAGAGGCTCTGGGGCCTGCCGGAGCTCATGGAGGAGGCAGCTCTGGGGCCTGCCCAGTCCTCATAAGCATGGCCTGTTGACCTCAGCCAACTTCACTCTCCTCCAGAATCCAGTTCAGGATTCTGGTTCCTGATGCCGTTTCCTGTCCACATTCATATGAGCACCCCAGTTCCAGCCTTCTCCAGGTTTTCTTTTCTTTTTGTCAGTCATGGGGCTTGAACTCAGGGGCTGGGCGCTGTCCCTGAGCTCTTTTGCTCAAGGCTAGTGCTCTACCACTGCAAGCCACCACGCCACTTCCAGTTTTCTGGTGGTTCATTGGAGATGAGCGTCGCATGGACTTTCCTACCCGGGGTTAGCTTTGAACCAGGATCCTCAGATCTCCTGAGTAGCTAGGATTACAAACGTGAGCTACCAGCACCTGGCTCTATGTGAGTTCTTAGGGTAAATACAAATGACATCTACGTCCAGAGGCTGGACACAGAGAAAATGCCATATCAGCTTCAACTCCCCAGAGGAGGAGCGGCTTGGGCCCTGCCTATGAGGCGTGGCCATCTCACCCTTGACCTCTGGGACCCACTGTGCCCTTGAACGGCACCAAGGGGCCTCTAGGAGCCTGGGCTTGACTGGGTGTAGCCTGTCCATCACTAACCATACATCAATGTGTAAACACAGGCAGTCTCCAAATGCTTACCTATTGACGCTCTTTAAGCAACCATAACAACCCAGGCAATGTCTATCTAAATAAAAGTTTGAATGAAATGATTACCATTTTCCTCAACAACACCAAAATAAATTTTAGTGAGAGGAGAGACCTCGCTGGGTATTTTTGCCCATGCCTGCCATGTTTGGCTTAGAGACAACTGCATTCTCCTATCTCTGACTGCGCTTTCAGACTGCCGAGACACCCCATTCACTGCATGGCCAAACTCCCCGGGGCCCGTGTAAGAAAACCACAGCTCTCTAGTCTGATGGACACAGCATACCCACTGCCAAGTTCTCAGATCCCCCAAAAGAGCCACAGCATCCTTTGAAAGCCATGGTTGTAAGTTGTCATTGCAAGCATGAATCCTAGCAAGTTACAGCTGATGTGTGCGAGGTTCTAGGCATGCAGCCGGGTGCTTGGCATGTATTAGCATTTTTAGTTTTCCATTCCCATCTGTCAGAGAAGGGAAGCGAGGCAGAAGACATCAGGTACTGTGGCCCGAGTCACACACTGAGTAAATGACTGAGTCTGGATCCCAAACCCGCTATGTCTCTCGGCCCTGCCTTTGCAGAATTGGGCCTTCTGTACAGACAGCATCGTGGCAGCACCATTGGCTTCCTATAGATCAAACATTGCGCTCACCCTTCTTCTGCTAAACGGAATTAATAATATGTGTGTTGTCCGTGCTCACCCCTGCGTCATCCTGGACATGAGAGGCTAGTGGTTCAGTTTCTTCCTTTCCATCTCAGCTTGGGGTTGACACTGAGTTCTCACCCAGTTCCTTTAAACCAGCTCCCTGCATCCTCGCCCTGAGCCAGGCTGTGCTTCCATGATCACCATACTAAATGGCAACGGTGTTATTGTTTTGGGTCCCATTAACGCAGGGCCTGGCCCTGTCTAGCAGGGCCCTGGGGCCCATGCTAATGCCTGCAAATGAGCTGGCCAAGGGCCTGTGGGAGGACTGTTGGCATTGGCAGGCTGTGAAACTGCATGTCCTGATTGGGTGCCCCTCCCCCCGAGCACTCTACCTCCACTGCCCATCCACCCAGGCATCGAGGTCCTCTCGGAAGCAGGTGTGAGCTTCTTCCCCGTGCCCACCTCCCAATTGCTCTGATGATTGGAAGCACGCCTCAGACTCTTGAGTGCAACAGGAAGTGCCTGCCCAGATCCCTGGGCATCTGTGTAGCAGGAACGGAGGCTGCGGCTGGTACAGGCTGGCAGGTGGGAGACCAGCATCTCTGTCTGAGCAGTGGCCCCGGCTAGGGTTTCCCTTGGGCACTTCCCTGATTCCCAACACTGGCTAGAGGTGACACGGTGTTGTCCCCACAAGACCTCAGGACCTGGGTTCAAGTCCGGCCCTTTCACTTCCTAGATGTGCAGCCTTTGTTCCTCAGAGCTCCCATCTGGAGGGTTGTTCAGGACTCCAGCATCCCCTGCTCCGTGTCATGGCGGAGATAAACTGAGTTGGTACGTGCCAGGGCTTGCAGAGGGTGCAGCCTGGGCACACACTTCCAGCAGATCCAGAGGAGGGATGTGAGGCGCCCCAGAAATCAAGGCAGAGGATCTGAAACGGTGTGACCTGGCTGGAAGAGCTGGTGTGGGGGGCAGGGCAGAAGGAAGCCATCTCCACCGGACTCCAGACCTCTGAATCTTAGCAGTCCATGCCAGGGACAAGGATTCAAGAATGGCAGGGGTCGGGGTGGCCACCTCCCATCTCTCAACATCCACCAGATGGTTTTTTTTCAATGAGCCGCAATAGCGGGACTCTTGTACTTGATCCTATCAATCAACAGCTACTTCAGAGAACATACAGGGGCCACTCGTTCAGGACCCTCCCTTCCAGATTAGAAAATCAGGCTGTAGCTGAAGCAAGGTTCCCACCCCCCGCTGGGTGGTCTTTACACTAACAATAAGGACAGAGATTCATCTCTCAGTGTTGAGCTTAAAAATCACAGCAAGCCTTCCCCTGCTTCTCAGAAATGGGATGCAGAGGCTGGGATTCGATTGTGTCCGGGTAGAAATCCATCCCGAGACCCAGGAGGGAAGGGTAGGCACAGACCCAGGCACAGACAGAGGGGCAGTGGGATCACAACCCCCCCTCACACTCGGAACCACGCCACACACCTAGCATCTTTCCACCTGATGGAAATTGACTAGGGATGGGCGCAAGGTTGAATGGAGATGGAGGGCATTATTGTATTTAATTATTCCTCTGGAATAAAAATGGATTGTAGGACAGCTTTGAGGGAAGGCAGCAGCCGAGCAATTAGAGTTTTGGAGCTTGCACGCAAAACATTTGAATGCGCAATTATTGTAATAGGTCCATTAAAATAAAATAAGTCCAAGGGTGGCGTGTGCACAAATAACCCAAGGTGAGAGTTGGATTGGGTAAGAATAAAGGGAGCATGGCTAGTTCATCAAAATACAGAATCCATGAGCCCTGCCATCTTCCACACAGAAACCATTGAATGAGTTGGGTTGTCATTTTTCCTCTTGTGTTGGGTGGCAGGCACGTTCCAGAAGTTTCAGATACATTCATCATCCCCAGAGCACTTGTGAGGCGACCATTCCACACCATTAATTACTATCCTCGTGTTCCTGATGAAGACTTCCCTCCTATCAGCTCTCCTTGGTCATCTTCATGCCCTTTCCTTTTCTGAGACTCACATTGCTTTGCTGATTCCCAAAACACCGGGCCCACCCAAACCTGGGGTACAGGATGCTTGTGGGGAGGGGGCGTGGGCTCATGTGTTCAGGTGCACTGATGCCTGCGGAGGGTCTTGTGCTAGGCCTGGAAACCTCCCATGCTTGGCTTTTGTGCAGGGACAGGAATATGGGGTGTGGGTAGATGGCAGGTACCTGAGGAGAGGAAAGCTCTTTGCTTCTTGGGGTTCAGATGGAGAATTGGGGAGGCAGCAAGGTGGTTTGTTGGTGGATGGGCCCGTGCATCAAGTATAAACAGCTGATAGTAGTTCGGTTCTTAAATCTTACAATAGCAACCACATGGAGGACTCTTAGGGGGAGGTTTTGCTAGGTGAAATGAGCAGGGGGATATTCATGGCTTTTATGAAGCATCAAGAGTGGCAGAAGTCATAAGACACAGAGTTGAAAAGTGGCAGCTGTGGGGAGGGAGGAAGGAGGAAGGAGCAAGAGGAGGGGGTCTTGGAGAGTTGCTAATCAAAGGGCATAGTTTCCATTATACAGCCACCCTCACAGTTCACAGCACTGTAGTCTATACTGACAAAACGAGTTGACAGGGTAAATCTCATACATAAAAATATTTTATTTGGAATGATTTTCTTTTGAAGAGGGGTTGGGTGGGAAAAAGAGGGGAGGATCCCATGAGTAGGAACCTGCATTGACCTGGAAGTGACAGGAATTCTCAGGCCTCCTGAAGTTGCCTGATGCTGAGACTTTTCTAGAAGCTATTAGATATCTGTGAGCCCTTCATTCCAGAAGACAAGATGTTTTCCTTCCCTCTGACACCGGCATCTTTCAATTTCCTTCAGCAGCTGAGGGGCACGGGTGGCAGGTGGGAGGCCGCGGGCTGTGCTGAGCCCCTCCGCCCTCGGTGCTGGCTTTCCCCGTGGTGGCCTCCCTCCCCGAGTAGACGGTGGCCATTCATTGCACGGCGCGTTGAGATGGATGATGGTGCCATCCCAATATTACACATTTGCCATGGGCCATTCTGGGATTGTCAGATTAGCTTCATTGGGCCATGGCGGATGGAGAGAAACGATTGCAGGGTTTCCTGTGTCTCCTTTTGCCAGGTGAAGTTTCGTCAAAAAGTGGTACAGAACGCCCTGCCTTTGGCACAGGGGACTCCGGGAGGATTTCTGCTGAGGGGCCCACCTTGGGGGGTGACAAAAGGGAGGAATGAAATCCGCGCTGTGTCAGGGCCTCGCTGCTCCTCCCTGAAGGCCGTGCCATAGCGTCAGCCTCTGTGCCGGGCACCACGAGTCCCCACACACACAGTTCAGAGGGTGCGGGACAACATGCCTGCTTGGGTGAACGCCCCTCGTGCTGTTTTCTAGAAGGATCTGCCGCCATCTGTGGCTCTTGATGTCCTCAATTGTCCAATAGCCAACCTCCCAGGGCCACCCAGGGAGGAGCCCGGCTGCACGCCCGTGTGCCATGGTGGCCGGCGCCCTCTGAGGCCCTGCAGGGGCTTGGCTCGCCCTCCCTCCCCGTGGCTTGCTGTTCTCTGTGGTCCCTCCTCCCTGCCCTCTCCCCCTGGGCTGTGACCCAAGAGGCCACCGCCCCAGCCTTGAGATGGAGTTGGAGCCATCTGCCTGTGGAAGACCATTGGCTGTAGATAAGCTCAGGGCACAAAGCAGGCTGTACGATGGAAGGGAACCGAGTGGGGGTGGTGCAAGGCGTGTGCTCTGGCTCCTTCCGTTGTACTAGGAGAAGATGGAGAAGCCACGTTTTGAGAGGTCGAATCGGAGATCTTTATTAAAAGGCCGGTGGCTACATGGTGGATTCCTGTCTCAAAACTCAGCAGCCAGCAAATACACTTTAACACTGTTAGGAAACTGAGTCATGAAGGTCAGAGAGGAAAGAACACAAACAATACAAGCAAACCAAATAGGCTCCAATGGAGAGCTCAAGTGGGGCGCTCTGGTGACACACTAAGAGACAGGAGACAGGGCATGGAGGCTCATGGCATGGCATAATGGCACCTGAGCTGGTTGGGAGTAAATAAGGTCAGTTCAGGGTTAGGGTCTGCCTCACAAATGCAAGGTCATGAGTTCAAACCCTAGTACTGGCAAATTAATGAATTAATTCATTAAAACAAGAAGTAACTTCACAGGGATGCGACCCCTGACCAGCATGCTCTGTGGTTTCCAGGGTTCCCTCTGGGAATCTACATTGCCCATTCTTTCAGACTAAAGCTTTGGGGTTGAGTGCCAAGCAGAAAGAAGCAGCTGGTTCCAGAAGCCATTCAAGGCATCGGACCCAGACTCTACATGACTCTCCATCCTGGGTCGCAGTTGAAGATGGGGTGCCGTGGGGTTCAGTCCTCTTCCCTAACTGTTCTGAAAAGCTAAAACTCCAGCCCAAGAGTGAGGGACATCCGGGGTTTTCCTTCCTCCCGAGATGTGCAATCAGGTTCCTTCTGCACAGGCTGCACAGGTTCCCTTCAGGGAAAAAGAAAAAAAAACCAAAGCATCTTTGATTTCTGCAGAATCAACAGTGGTTCAGTGCGATTTCTCTCACGGCACAGATAGATGAGCATGTCCTAAAAGCAATGGGATGTATATGATATCCTACCAATATTTTCTCCCTTTATAACTTTATTATGCCATTTCCCGCCCTCCCATAAACCATCCTTGCTCTGTGCTGGGATGTCAGTGGGAGGCTGGAGGAACGTGCCAGCTAGCCAGTGGCAGAGACATAGTCGAGAGGCCTGAAGAATCGTAGCTGTCTGATCCTTGGGGGTTTGTGAAAGCCTTAGTTTCTGGTGGAAACTTCTTGTATCTCCTGGTGGGAGAAGGAAGGTCCAAAGAGAAAAGATGTAAGCCACTTAGCAAAGTGAAACTTGGGCTCAGACTCCTCAACCCATGGGTCTGGTCTTTCTGTTCTTGGTGGTGATGATGGTACCAAGATTTTCAACTCAGTGTCTTGAACTTGCCACCCTCATTCCCTTTGCTTTTAGTTTCATCTTTCAGTTCAAGTCTCGCTGACTTGCCCAGGGTCCCCCCCACCCCTTTCAGGCCATGATTCTCCTACCTCTGCCTCCCAAGTAGCTGGGATTACAGAGTTGCACCACCAGACCCAGTCACCCTACTTAGCATGATGGCTCAGTGATGTTTCTTCTCTGTACTTCTTTCCTGTCTTCTGCAGGATGGATACTTGTCTCACCGGCCCAAGGAGAAAGTACGAACAGACAGCAACAATGAAAACTCGGTCCCTAAGGACTTCGAGAATGTAGACAATAGCAACTTCGCACCCAGGACTCAAAAGCAGAAGCACCAGCCAGAGTCTGCGAAGAGACCCCCGGGTCGGCAGAAGGAGCGGCTGCAGAGGAAACCAGAGCCTCAGGACAAAGGACATTTGGTCCCAGGGAAAGGCTTCAAGGAGGCGCTACCTCTGGGCCGGAGAGCCGCAGCCAACAGCAGCCAGGCAAAGGATGTGCCCGGACAGCCCCATGCCAGGAAAAGCGGCGGTGCCTCCCCAGAGGCCAAATACGAGCAGCCACCCAAGTGCGACATCTCAGGCAAAGAGGCCATCTCCGCCCTGTCCCGCGCCAAGTCCAAGCACTGCCGCCAAGAGATCGCCGAGACCTACTGCCGCCACAAGCTGGGGCGGCTGATGCCAGAGAAGGTGACCCGCTTCTGTCCTCTGGAGGGTGAGTGCCGGCCCCTGCCCGGGCCCCCCACCCTTCCCACCTCCTCCCCTGCCCCCATTTGTGTCCCTGCTCCGAGAATTCCCGAGGTGGCCTGCCAGGAAGGCTTTACAGAGTGAAATGCCCCTCGGTAACGCATTGGCTTTATGGCTGAGCACAACACGGCGATGGTTGGGCTGCAGGTGGTGAGGGGCCGGGCAGCGAGGGCCCGAGGCTGACAAACAATGCCAATCTGTACTCGCCTGGGGTCCGGAGCCACGTGGACTCCTGAGGCTCTGTGGGAGCAACTCTCCCCCTTTTCCATGTTCCCTTCCTCTCTCCCTTCCTTCCTCCTTCCCTCCCTTCCTTCCTTCCTTTCTTCTTTCTTCCCTTCCATCTTTCCTTCCCTCACTCCCTGCTTTTCTTCCTTTATATTTCCCTTCTTTTCCCTCCCTCCCTCTTTCTCCTATTTGCGTCCCCCCGTCCCCCGCCCTTCCTCCCTGCCTGTGCCAGACACGTGCAGCCTCGAGCATGCCGGGCAGGTGTCCTGCCGCTTGACCTTTATGGCTTTGCGTTCCTTTGCTTGTTCACCTGAGGTCTTCCGTGTGTGCCCAGGCGGGCCTCAGACCACCACCCAGCTATCTCTGGCCCCACTGTTGCTGAGAGGACTGCTGTGCCCCACCAGGCCCAACTAACTGATTGAGATGAGCTGTTGCCTCCTTTCCGCCGAGCTGGCCTCCCACCACGTGACACGAAGGGGCGCGATCGTGGCTATCGGGGAGGAGCCTGACCAGGAAGCGGGGCTGCCTGGGTTCTGATCTCCCCTGTGTGTGTGTGTGTGTGTGTGTGCTGTGGGACTTTGGGCAACGTGACTCCACTGCTCTGTGGCTTTGGTGTCTCCACGTGTGCGGGGGAGGTGAACACGACCACGGGTACCTCAGAGGCTGTGTGAGGACCAAGCACCCCCCCACATCCCCGTGTCTGCTCTCCTGGGCAGACATCTCAGAGATACATGCCGGGCCCTCCAAAATAAGTAAGTCACAGAAGTATCGCTCAGAAGCCAGACGTTCCCACGGTTCTCCAACCTGGCCTGGCGTGCGAGTTTGCCAGTGGCCGCCTGGAGATGTGGCTCACTGGCCCTGGCGACACCACCCTCCCGGGACCTCTGTGCCGGTTAATCCGATCGGCGTTCGAGTCGTGGCACACTCGGCCCCAGCACCACGTTAATTTCCTGCACCACAGCCTCCTCCTTTTGCAGTAAATTTACTGTGAATAGACTAATTGCAAAATAACCCTAATTGGGTGGTTATCAATGAGCAACTTCCCGCGGAACAAAACGGCTTACAATTAATAGCATTTAAGCCATAAAGTATTCTTCTAACCGAAAGCTAAGATGTAATTACACCCCATAGGGAGAATCTGCTCCTTTCTGGGAACTGTGACACCCACCGGGGATTCCCTCTGCTGAGGAGGGATTTGAGCTTCCGCCCAGCGGGCCTTCCATTTGCCTGGAAGAGAGGAGAGGGAGACGGTCCAGAGGGCAGTGTCGGGGGGCGAGGACGTGGACGCCCGCCCCGCGCCGCTCCTGTCACCTCACGCAGCTCCAGAAATGCAGTGCTTTTAAGGAGACAGCCCCTCGGGGCTGTAGACCCGGCAGATTCAGACGAAGGGAAATGGATTGTTCGCATTGGCTCTTATGAAGAGCTCAACACCTGCCGTCCCGGATTCCCCCGTCCGTCCTCTCTGGGAGCCTGCGCTCCTACAGCGCAAGACCAAGGATGTCCAGAAGCAGGGGTGATTTCTGCCCATAGATCTCGGGCCTCTGCAGATGGAATCCTGGTTCTGCCTCTCCTGGCTTGGAGACCCCCAAGCTCCCACCTCCTCTGACCGCTCTCCCTGTGTAGCTGCCAGCTGGACTGCGGTGTGCTGGGGCAGCAGGGGCAGGGCTGGCCTTGGGAGTCCAACAAAGGCGCGCGGGGGGCGTAGGTGAGGGGGCAGCACAGAGGGAAGAGGGCCTGCTGGGCCAGGGTGGCCCTGTGCCCAGGGGTCCCACTGCACGTGCAGGGCATGCCTTTCATAGGTAGCCTCGCAGGCAGCCAGCACCTCCCTCCACAGGCCTTCCTTGATGCCCCTCACCCCTTCAGCACCTGCCCTGGCTGGGCCTCCGACCAGAGCTCAGCATACATTGCAATGCCTCGGGGAAGCCTTCCAGGACCACCTCCACCCCGTCCCCCACCCTGGGGCAACACTGACGGGCGTGAGGGGCACAGTATCCCTCCTCAGCCTTGTCCCGTGCAGCACCTCTGAGCGCTAGAAAACTCCTCCATGCCCCCTGTGTCCAGCAGCCTCCCAGCAGTGTACATCTGTACTCTACCACAGCGCTGAGTACTCAACTACTGAACTAAGTACTCAACCACACAGCTAGGTGCTCCATCACTAAGCTAGGTGCTCAACCACAGAGCTAGGTGCTCAAACACAGAGCTAGATGCTCAAACACAGAGCTAAGTGTGCAACCACAGTGCTAGGTGCTCCATCACTAAGGTCGGTGCTCAACCACAGAGCTAGGTGCTCAAACACAGAGCTAGATGCTCTACCACTGAGCTAGATACTCAACCACAGAGCTAGGTGCTCAACCATAAAGCTAGGTGCTCAACCACAGAGTTAGATGGTCTACCACAGAGCTAGATACTCGACCACAGAGCTAGGTGCTCTACCACTGAGCTGGATACTCAGCCACAGAGCTAGGTGATCCACCATTGAGCTAGGTGCTTCACCACTGCCACTGAACTAGGTACTCAACCACAGAGCTAGGTACTCAACCACAGAGCTAGGTGCTTCATCACAGAGCTAGGTACTCAACTACTGAGCTAGGTGCTCTACCTCTAAGCTAGGTGCTTCACCATTGAGCTAGGTGCTCCGCCACAGAGCTAGGTGCTCATCCATGAGCTCTGCAGCCAAGAGGGGCCACAGAATTTTGCTACAGGACCCCTGTGTGGCTTCATCCCCCATGTTCAGGAGAGACCCGGGCAGCCAGGCAGAGCACATGGTGTTGTAAGGGGACCGGTCCACCCACTGCCTGGGGTGGAAAGGCCAGTGGTACTTTCTCCCTGTTTCCCTGCCTGTTTCTTGTCACCATGGGATATTTGTGCTCATGTAAAAATGATAAAGCAATAATTTTTCATTGTATCCTTCAGTCACCCATGAGAGATTGGATTTAGGTCACAATTTATTACTCTGTGGAATTGAATCCAATTTTTAACACCATGTCAGCCACTCTGGTATTAGAGCCTTTTAATGGCTGTGAAATTTATACAATGATAAAGTAATTTAAAACATATGTAGGAAGAGCGTCAAGCAAATTGATGTGTATAGAAACCCAGGGTAAAAAAAAAAATTGAATGGGAGATAAACACAGAAAATGGGGATTGATTAGAGGAGGGTTGAAACAGTGCTCCCGTTGATAAACTCTTAATGGCAAAATTAGTAAACTAATTTATGCCTTGCAACTTTGAGAAGGGTTTATGTAGCCCTAAATCAGGATTGAGGCTCAGCCACAAAGCACAAATTAATGGCTCACTTCAGAGTGTGGCTGCGCCGGCCGAATAACGGAGAGGCGGAGAGCCTGAGGCCACCAGAGAGAAGAGATGCGAGAAAGAAGAGGAGTGGGGGAGACAGCAGACCCTTCTCGTGCAGTTCTTAAAACATTCTCAAATACCACAGAAGGCATGCATGTCTGCTCTAGTTTTCTTTCAGTGTAGTGGTATGACCGACCGCACAGGGTTAGCCAGGCACCGTGGTGCCCATCTGTGATCTCAGCTACTCAGGAAGGAGATATCAGGAGGATCAACATCCCTGTAAGGGAGACCCCCATCTCAGTGGACAAGCCAGGAACAGTAGTGTACACCTGTGGTCCCTTTTACACGGTCAGCAGTAATAAGAGGATCATGGTCCGAAGCCAACCCCAGGCAAAAGCGTGAGCCCCCTACTTGAAAAAAGCAGTCAAGTGACAAGAGCTAGGAGTGTGGACCAAGTGGCAGAGTCCCAAGCAAGCACAAGGCCCTGAGTTCACTCCCTCATGCGGGCAAAAAAATAAAAACAAAATTGTATTGCACCCTATAGGTGTGAACAGTTAGGATTGGTTAATCAAAAATTAAAAGACACGGGCTGGGGATATGGCCTAGTGGCAAGAGTGCCTGCCTCATATACATGAGGCCCTGGGTTCGATTCCCCAGCACCACATATACAGAAAATGGCCAGAAGTGGCGCTGTGGCTCAAGTGGCAGAGTGCTAGCCTTGAGCAAAAAGAAGCCAGGGACAGTGCTCAGGCCCTGAGTCCAAGCCCCAGGACTGGCCAAAAAAAAAAAAAAAATTAAAAGACTAAAATGCTCTCCTCCACCCATCGGCCCACTCTGAGATGGGACCACTGAGCATGTGGCTTTTGTTGTTCTCCGGTCCCTCGACCCAGCGTGCAGCAAAGCAGGTTGGCTTGGTGGTAGTTGTCATAAATCTTATGAAACTGGCAAAGGAAGGGAGGGAAAGAGGGAGGGAGGGAGGGAGGGAGGACGACAGCATCTGGTATAGGGTAAGGACTCAAATGCTACGTGAAGCTGTTTTCCTTCTATGACACTGGTCTGTGGGGCTGGCCTGGCAGTGCCGTCTTGTTTGGGGACTTTATGAGCATCGCAGCAGGGACCAGACACGTTAGAGGCAAGGTTGCCATTGCTTTCAGAGCCTGGACCTCCAAGGGCAGTTCACCGGGTCATCTTCCCCGGCCCTCACGTTCAGTGCTGTGGACACAGGCTCGCGTTCTGCGGCACATGGAGGGCTGTCAAGGAGTTGTACTGTGATGTAGAAGACTCTATGGGGAGGACCGGTGGCTGTTTCACAACGTATTTGTACAGCTATTAAAACCTCAGATGGATCCATGCAACTCCAGACTTTATCTGTGCATCTGGAATCCTCTGAGGTTCCCGGGGTTGGGGTGGGGTTTCCACCCTGGGGTTCTCTGGCCTCTAGTACCTTGGGCAAGAGCCCCCTGCACTGTGAAGTGGGGAAGCATCCTGCCTCGTCTAACCCTCAGTGTCCCTCAGGGCCTGCCTGCAGCACCGGGCCTGGGCCCGTGCTCCTGGTACTTCACTTTTGTCATCTGCAAAATGGGCTGAGGGTAGCACTTATTAGTACCAACCATCCTATCACAGTCCTTCACCCTCTATCAACCATCCTATCACCATCGTTCTACCTCTGCCAACTGTCCTATCACAGTCCTTCTCCCTCTGCCAACCGTCCTATCATGGTCCTCCTCCCTCTACCAGCTGTCGTATCATGGTCCTCCTCCCTCTAACAACCATCCTATCACGGTCCTCCTCCCTCTAACAACTGTCCTATCATGGTCCTCCTCCCTGGTCCTTCCCTGTCCTCCTGGGAGCTCAGGTTAAAATGTCAGTTCTTGGTTCTCATGTCTTATCCAGCATGGAGACACAGCCCTGATTCAAACTATCCTTCACTGGTGCCCTCCCATGCACATGTGTGTGCACACATACACACAGTGTAGTACTTGCTCTCCTAGCTCAGTTTCTCACACCTGCCTTTACCTTGGTAATGTTCTTATGATCATCAGTGAACTCTGGCTGGCTGGCTGACCACCCACCTAAGGCTGCCCTTGGTACTACAGTGGGTTCTTCGGGGTTCATTGTGGTCTGTTCCTCCTCCAGGTCCACCTTCTGCTGCCCCCTCCCTGCCCCAGGGCTCACTGAGCCAGCCCCGACCCCCCCCCCCACCTCGTGCAGCCCCTGTCTCCTATCAGAGAAAGCAAGCTGCAGCAAAGCATTTCCCCCACGCACCATTGTCCTGTCCAGGCTGCGGTCTCATACCTGTCCCGCCAAGCTCCTGTTGTTTCTCTGATCTGGGCTCAAATTTAGGATGCCTCTGCTTTTCTTCTGCAGTGTTGGTCTCACTTAGTAATAATCAGTTCACCATCTTATATCCAAGCTAGACTCAGCCAATCAGGAGGGCAGATCTTGCCTTTTTGTTTAAAGACTTAGTAGATACTCTGGTGGGTGGGTGGGTTGATATATGGATGCATGATTGGATGCATGGATGAATGCATGCATGGATGGATGGATGGGTGGGTGGGTGGGAGGATGGATGGATGGTGATGAGTAGATGATTGGATGAGTGGATGGATGCAAAGATTGGAGCAAGATGCTTTGAGTGCAGTTCATTATATGAAACCTCCAGCCAGTATAGTAGAGCATACTTGTAATCCCAGCTAGTCATAAAGCCTATGTAGGAGAGTCCAGTTTGAGGCTATCCTGGGCAACATTAGTGAGGCCCTATCTCACAACCAGACTAAAGCAAAAAGGGCTGGGGAAGGGGGTAGAGCGTTTTCCTAGCAAGCCTAAAGCCCTGAGTTCAGTCCCCAGTACTGCTGAGAAAACTTCAGCCTGCACCCAGATACAGCCTGCCAACTGACAGGTGAAACAGCCCTACGCCCGCTGGATACGCGTGGACAATGGGACACTTGGCCTCTGACCCGGAGCATTCTGGGGCTGATGTGGGAAGAAGGGCCAGGAGCCCATCCACTGCTGTTTTTGCCTGGCTGGGGACCCAGCAGTGACAGCCGAGAGGCACAGGGGAGCCCTGGGTGGGGGCGGGGGGGGGGGAGGCATCACCTGCACAGTCGCGGTCTTGAAAGACACAGGATTGGACCCCACAGGTAGCAGATCTTCCTCTCCCGGCACTGGTGAGAAGTGCAGACCACAGCCATCTCCGGCTTCTAATCACCGCTCTGCGTCTGGCAGGAAGGAGGAGACCTTTGGCTTCGCAGCCCATCTGCAACCCAGTGCGGCCAGCTGTAATCACACGTGTGCTTCCTGGAGCCATGAGGAAGGCTCTGGAAAACTGATCCACTGCCTGTCAGGACAAAGGATGGTGATCTTCTGCCTCAGATGCCGCTGGTGTCTTCAACCTCGACCTCTGGCTGCTGGTGGGAGGGTCGGGGGGGGCAGGAATTTCTGCAAAGGGGACCATGGGGAGAGGTGAGAAAGGTCCATTTGGAAAAAAGAAAAGAGAAATAGCAATAGTTCTGCTAAGTCTTTGAAAATCTTCCCAGTCTGCCCATGGAGGGCTAACACTGAGAAGCACAGATCTGGCTCCTGATGACAATGACAATGACGGCGACGACAATGATGATGACGTCATCCACGGGGATTGTGTGCGTCCCATTATTTCCACCGTATAAACTTTTATGCTTCAGATGCTCGTCGTTTATGGTTGGACCACATCATTGCACATCCTTGGATTCTGAGCCTTCTGCATTCCAAACAACAGTCACCTGGCATCCCTTATTCTCCACCTTATTTTTGCATGGCATAGCCATTTAAATGCTGCTGATTCACAAGCCCGGTGGCTCAGGGCCCGTAATCATAGCTACTTGGGAGGCTAAGGAAGGGAGGCCTGTGGTTTGAGGCCAGCCCGTGGCAAAAAGTTCACAAGATCTTCTCTAACCCGTATCTGGGCGTGGGGGTCCGTGCTTCTCATTCTGGTTTCCTGGGAGGCAGACCGTGAGATTGCATCCACACAGGGGAGACATCCGCACGGCGGAGACCCCGGCAAGGATGAGAAGTCTGCAGGCGGCAGAGCGTGGCTCAGGCGCACGCCTAGCACACCTGGATGAGAACGGAGACACGGGCTCCAACACAGACCAGCAAAACACGGGAACGGAGGCGTGGGTCAGCAGCATAGCAGCCGCCTAGCACGTGTCAGACTTGGAGCTCAAGCCCTAAATACTATTGAAAATACTTTTAAACGCTGCCGATTCCCACATCTGATCTCTTTCAATAGCTTCAGAATCCTGCAGGCCATTGTTTGGTAGATATTATGGGTTACATTTGTTCCCCCCACTCCAAAGATGTTGGAAGGCCTATCCCCCACTCCGTGTGAATGTGGCCCCATTTAGGAGGAACGTTTTGGTGGAGGATCGCGCTAACACGAGGCCCTGAGACAAAATATTCATACGGTGTGAGCATGGCCTTTCGGGAAAAGCGAAATTTGGATGGAGAGGCGTTGCCTACAGGGAAGAAGCCACGGGACGTTGAAGGCAGGCCCTGGGACGGGCAGCTCCAGTCACTTCTTGCAAGGAGAAAAGGAGCAAGCTGTCTGCTTCCTTTCTGGATGGGCCAGGCTGTGCCCCGCTGCCCCCCCACCTTCGCGTGGGCCCTCAGGCTCCAGGCCCGCACATTGGCAGGTGCGGGCCGGATGTTGCTGGATGGCAAGATGCTGGAGATGCTCGTTGACATGTCCAGATTTCCATCCTCCCTGGCCCACTGAGGTGCAGGTAGCCAGGGGAGTCAGCTTTGTGGGGTGAGGGGTCGATCGCCTCAGTCCCGGTCCCCGGCCCCCAGCACTGGGCTCCCATCAGACCTTCCTCACTGGGTCCCTGCCGGACTCTAACCATGGTTGGCAGGGTGTGGGGAGACCCAGCACCCCGGGTGCGGGAGGAGACAAAATTCAGGGTTGCCAGCAGGAGGAAAACCGCAGCCATCCCACCAGCTCGCTCTTCCAATCACCAGCGCTTTATGGCGCCAGCGTATCGAGTCCAACCTTCAGTGAAGATGAGGGAGGCTGGCATGTCCCGTCTGGGCTGGGATGGAAGCTGGGTGCAGAGGCAGCACTGTGTCGCGCCTTGGGAGTTGCAGCACAAAGCGAACCGTGCAAGCCTGGAAGCTGCGATGGAGAGCTGCACACTCCTGAGAGGAACTGCTAAGAAAGCATCTGCCATAACTCCCCACTCAGCCTCCCGCATGCGTAATGTCTACCATGACTCAGCACGTCCTTGGGTGCCGGGCTCGGGTCGCCTCCCCTGGCATGGGGGGTCAGGCTCTACTCTACTGTAATCGCTCCCTTTCTCACCCTCTCCCCTGGTCACCCGACCCGCAGGTAAAGCCAGAGTGGAGTGGGGGGCTCAGGAAAGACCTCAGGTGCACGCGGCCGTACGAGATCGCTTTACCTCCCTCCTTACCCTTGAAGAAAGCCAGGCGTACGCGGGTCTCGGAGACGCTTCAGGAGCAAATCTGATTTAATAAGGGAGTGGCTAGCAGTTGATATAGCAGGGGGTGACGAGAAAAGGGGGTGATCGGCCAAGAGCTGGCGATAGGCTGGCGAGCTTGTCATAGGACCCCCTCATGAGCTAACGTCACTTGCTTAGCACCACCCCAGGGGGAAAGCCCGCGAGAATGGGGGGCACATGGGCTGGCGAGAAAGTTGGGGGGCTGGTCGCAAAGCCAGTTCTTCTGGTTCCGGACCCAGAGAATTGTGGCCTGCTTCCGCATTCCCCCAGGGCTGGGGGAAGGGCGGCGTCTCGGGAGCACTCTCCTCGGCCCTTCCCCCTCAAGGCCAAAGCTGAACCCCAACACTTGGGGCCCCAACACCAACGTCCTCCTCACACTCAGAGGAATAGTGCAAGGCCGGGAGCAGCGGCCCTCCAAGGGCAGAACTGACCAATGCAGAGGTCACCTGTGTGACCTTGGGCAGGTTCCCCGGCTTCTGAGGACGCTATTTGTAAATGGGGGCTGTGGTCCCTGTCTTTGCAAGTGGGGTGGAAGAATTGGAGGGGAAAAGACCTCCCTCAGCACTGTGCTTAGCACATAGTAGGTCTAAAAATAAAAAGTGAGCTTCATCTGTCTTGCCTGAGATCAAGGGCTTTCTTATCTCACCTTGAGAGCCACATTTAATTCTAGACCTCTTCTCCCAAGCTACTTGGAAAAAGCATTGGTTAAAATAGCAAGAGGGCTCTCCCACCCCCTCCCCCCCACCCCAGGAAGTTCCCCGATTTCCTCATAATGAGAGATCATTACAATAGCCAGAAGACAGATGGCACCAGGTTAATAAAAATGTGGATCCAGTGATCCTCTGTTACCTACTTTTGCTTGATTGCAATTGAGGGATACATTGATTAATCTGCCAGCAAAGCATTATGGTCATATCCATTACTACAGCGTACTCTATAGTTTATTGCTGTAGAACAGGGTGAACACCGCCTTGGATATGGACATGTTCTCTGTGGGCTAGGTAATGGCAAGCCGCCGATTCGCAGGGAAGCCGCTGGGCTCAAGATGCGGGCAGTGGGATGGAGCCCTGGCTTAGGGGAGGAGGGGAGGTGGCAGTTACTATCTTCTTCACCTGTGGCTCTGCTGTTCACCGGATCCCCGCGTGGAGGAGCCAGGAGCACCCAGGAGACATCAGGAAAATAACAAGCAAGCTGCTTGCTGGTTTGGTTCAAATGGTTTTTGTTTCTATCAACTCTGCCCCCAGGTCCCATATTTGATGGATTCCTCTTGTGCTTATTCACCCATCGGGCTCATTAATTCGTGAGGCACTTATTCGTTATTTATGGGCAGGCAGGGTACGGCCATGCGGAGGTCGGCATCCAGGGACTTGGAGGCCTACAGGTAGGCAGAGCCAAAGGCAGCATAGAGCAGCAGGAGACAGGTGTGTGTGGAGAGTCTGTGCACACATGCCTGGATGGAGGATTCTGCCACGGGCCCAGCTGGCACAGGCATGGAAGCAGCGGATCTGAAGTGGGAACAGGGGTCAGGCGCTGTGTATTTTGATCGAGACGCCAACTCACAAGCTAGAGTTGATTTCCTTGGAGCATGTGTGTGTGTGTGTGTGTGTGTGTGCTGGTCCTGAGACTTGAACTCAGGACCTAGATAGTGTCCTTGAGCTTCTTTTGTGCAAGGCCAGCACTCTACCATTTGAGCCACAGCTCCACTTCTGTGTGTGTGTGTGAGAGAGAGAGAGAGAGAGACAGAGAGACAGAGACAGAGACAGAGAGAGAGAGAGATTCATCGCAGATGAGGTTCACAGGTTTTCCTACCTGGACTGACTTCACGCCGCAATCCTCAGATCTCACCTTCCTGTGTAGCTAGGATGAAAGGCATGGGCCACGGGCACCAGGCTGTTTCCAAGATTTTTGAAGTCAGAAATCTGAATTTCTATCCAAAATCTCTTGATCGCGCTGACAACTATTTTAATGGAAAACAAATAAGAAGAACAGAGCAAATTTGAAACGCTTATCTGCTGCCCGGGCAGGCCTGGGGGAGGGGGAGGGGGGAGTCGGCCTTGAGCTCTGCTTTGAAGCAAGGTCCGTCTGTGCGCTGGCCTTGATGCGTGGCCTGCGTGTGTCCGTCTGTGGGACCGACTTCTCCACGTCCTGCTGAGTCCCCGGCCCCTGCTCCTTCTCTCCCAGGCCCTCCCCACTGCACCTTGCGCCGTCACCCGCTGTCCCCTTAACGAAGGGTCAGGCCCTCTCCTTGATGGTCACCTGTCTCCAGGGCCACATTCTGAGCCAGTGGACCTGGGGCCACGTGGCCATGGGGCTTCCGTGAACTGGACAGAGATGCAAGGTCCCAGATAAGCGGCTTGTCCATTTTTTTCCCTTGCAGTTGGGAGAAGCAGTGGGAAAGTTCTAGTGCCTCATTCAGCGTCAACTTGCATGTATTCAGGGGTCATCCTTTGCATGCCGAGCGAGGGGAGGGAGTCCGTGGTGGGGGGGGGGGGTAGCAGCGGAAGCATGGGGACATGGTTGTCCTGACAGGGTAGATGGTGGTGTGGGAGAGGACTAGGAGAACATGCGGCAGCATGCCGAGGACCGAGCAGGAACCCGAAGGAAGCCATCGGCGCAAGGGGCACGGGCTGCATCCGTGCTGTTTGTGAGCCCCCAGCCTGAGCCCGCCCCGTGTGGTCTTAAGCCCCTGGAGCAGAGCCCACCCACACTGCAGATTCCTGGTGGTCAACAGAGGCCAGCAATGTCAATGTTCTTCCTGATCTGTGGCATAACCAAGGCCGCCGGCAGTCCCCTGGGCAGGCCCACAGCTGGGGATTGCACAAGCAAGCTGTGCGTGAAGGTAGGACTAGCAGATCCACTGCTGCTTCCCCTGTGGGCCCCACATTGGCGCATGGGTTATTCCCATGGCGCCAGGGGTGCCCTGTGCCAGCCTTCTCAGCCAAACATGGCGACCCTCAACCCCAGCCCCAGCCCTGGCTGGCTGTGTGGCCTTTACCAACTTTCATTCACCGTCTCTGAATCATGATTTTCTTGACCCCACAACAAATCCTATCCAGCCCAGAGATATTGGGGAGGGGGTGAGCAAATGGTCACATAATGCCGCAGACTATGCCAGGAGGGAGGGGGCACGGACTCAGTAAATGTCAGTCATCTAAAAGTGATGGACATCTTTACTGTCCCAGAAGTCCCTGGCATCACACAGGTGCCACATTCCTCACCCCCGCCCCCCACCCCCAGGTCAGGAGGAGCAGAGTGGATGGAAAGGAGGGAAGAGATAGTCTCGTCCAATCAGAAGCCTCGGTAGTGAGGACATGGGGTTCTGAGTCCCCCATTGGCTGTTGGAGACAGGAAGTTTTCTAAGCCCTGGTGAGCCCCTCCCCCTCGTCTCCAGGCCTGATCACTGTCATACCGCCCTCATTGTGTATGCACCAGCCAGTGTTGGAGGTGACACCTTATTAAAACAAGGTTTGTCTGCTACCAGGCAAGCCACAATGAAGTTAGGAATTAAGATATAGCTTCTCCCGCATCGTCTAATTGGATTACAGGGATCGTCAGAAGGCTGGCTTGACTGTGAAATGTGGGGAAGATTATTCAGTGCTGACTTTCTTCTGTCCTCCTTCTCTGGGCCTGTCAATCAGGAGCAGCTTCAGATTAGGAGCACCCCAGTGGATCAGGGGTGCCCTTCCTCACCTACAGTTGAATTTGTGGGGAGCCTGGGGGAGTTGTAGACAGTTCAGTGTCCAGTTGTGACCACAACCACGTCAACATGCATGTCACCAGGCTGGGGTCCTGATCCAAAGGCAAAACACCCAGCTTGGGGTTCCACAGTCATCTGCTCAGGGTCCCCCAAGGAACCCACCACTTCTCCGCCTCTAAATTCCCCTGGGCTTTCTCTTTTGATGAACAACATCCCCACCCTCCGCACAGCTCAAGCCAGATCCTCGGAGTCTCTGTCATTTCTGCTCTCCGTTCCCACCCGACCTTCCCCTGTACCCAGCACCTACCCAGCCACCCTCCCTCCCCACTAGGCCTCTCTCTTCTCTCTTTCAGTAATCCCATCCCTTTCTCCTCCTGCCTCGATTTCTGCCGCTCTTCAAAACAAAAGTGGCTTCCAGAAGGAGCTTCAACAAAAGAAAACCTTTTTCTATTTACATCTCTCTCCTCCTGTAAAGACTCCCCAGCCTGCCTCTCATCTACCTGCCTGGGCCCATGCAGACAGTGCTAATCAATCCCTGCATTGCTTCCTGCTGAGCACAAGTGTGGGCTGAGCCTTGCCGAGCTCATGGATTGGCCAGTCATTGAACCTCTCAGGATTCTGGGTTCGATATCCTCTCCCTACCTCCCTCTGCCGTAGAATTCACATCCCAACAAGTCCCAAACTTGGGGCATTTTTTTCCCTTAACCCCCCCCCCATCACCCTGCCACCATTTTACCAAGTGTGGTTTCTCTCTGACACTGTTCGTGTACGTATCTCCACGCATGGGTGTTTCTAACCCCTTTGATAGGGATGAGGAGGAAAAGGCTTGGGCTTGCTCTTTCCTCAGCACCCCTCACAGGTGTAGCTCTGCTGGGAGGAGGAGCTGTCTCCCTCCGGTGCGTGCGGGCCACATGGCCTCTGAGTGGCTGGGAATGCTTGTCTGCACCGGCACTGGCCAGGCACTTTCCCCTGTGCATCTCGTCCATCCACGCTACACCTCCATGGGGTGGACCTGGCTCCTTCCCACTCCCCGATCCGATGTCCTTCGCTGGGCCACCTCCAAACCCACTACCCAAGGCCAGGCAGGGGTGGGGGTGGGGGTGGGTGTGGGGCGAGGTTGTTATCTATTTATTTTGCGGCCAGGTTCTCAGGAGCAAGGTAAATAAGTGATTTAGATAAATCCAGAAAGCTTAGGATCTGCCTCCGCTCACGCCAAGTGGCGGTGACAGAGGGTTAACGAAGCACCCAATCCATTTTCATCAAGAAAGTTTGAACCTTGGTCCTCGCGTGCAACTTAGCCGCGATATTCCATTATTTATTATTCATGGGGCATTGTAACTTAGCACAGTCTCTGAGTAATCTTTTTAAGCCTGCCAAAAGAACCGGTGTTAATTGCTTACAGTGGAACATATTTGCTGTTGGAAATGTCACACCATAATTATATCCCATTTCGCTGTCTGACAAGTAATATACTAAAAGAAAATTGGGTTTCTTATTTTCTTCTGCCGCTTCTTGCGATGTGTAAAAAACCATTCTCAGAACCCTTCAGGCGGCATGCAGGTGGCATGTGTTCCGGACTTGTCACAAAGTTTGTCACAAAACTTTCTGAGCTGGCTGGCTGATGAGTGACATGGCTAGTGGGGGAAGGTGGGGTCGTGAGGGGTGTTAGAGGACGGGGGACCCCGGGAAGCTTCAGGGCTTTCACTTGGAGGGCCCCCATGTTGGGTTTAGGACTGTCTTGAAATCCTTAATACATTTCTAGCAAGAACCTGGGATAATTTAGTAGTGGGAGCTGCAACTTATAGCTCTGGTCCTGCAAAACACCAGCAAGAATGGGGGAATGACACAGCTCACAGAGCCCAAGGTTAAAGGGCAGGAAGCTGTTGATATTTAAGAAAATGGGGAGAATTTAAAGGACACAGAGAAATGATAACCATAGTAAAGTACATTATCTATATAATACATTTATAAATGTTTTGTATGTAAATGTACGATACACAGTGCATTATAATGTATTTGTGAATGCACAGTGTACTTACAAATATATTTTACATATATGTAATGCATATGATATAGGTTAATGAACATACATGTATCTGTATACGGCAACATACACTCACATATATATACAGACATATATATTGCATGTGTATACGCATACCTCTGTCTATAGCAATTCCTTCACATGCTGGGAGACAGGGATACTCGAGGCCCTTATATAAAATGGTACAGTATTTGCCCATAGAGGATGAAATTACAGGATACCTAAAGCATCCCAGTATCTAACAACACAATGAAATTCAATGCAAGCAGTCATTATCCTGCATTGTTTAGGTGTGATTTGTTTTCCACGTCCTTCCGATGTGTGGCTGGTTGAATGTGGAGGAGAGGGCCCGCCCTACGTGGGCATACACACGCACATGCACTGTGTCGCGTTTCCCGCACCACCTACGAGTGCTGAGGACCGGTGGCTTGTGAGGCCAGGCAGGGCAAAACCAGGTGGCTCTTTCTGGGCCGGTGCTCTATGTGGTCAGCTGAGCTTCTCTTCACCCAGAGGTTGATCAACCCCGGGCACGGGAGCCAGACACAGCAGCAGCACCACCTATCTGGAAAGTCAGCACCCACTCATGACTGCTTCCTCCCCACTCCCAGCGGAGAAGGAAGATGACAGGGAAGTGCAGGAGAGGCGCTCCTTGTGACACCCCCATTGTCTCGGCCACGGAGCGGCCGGGAAGTAGATTCTGATGCATGCCAAGGGAAATGGCAGACATGGGTTGGAGGGAGCAGGAGCCCCCCCCCCCACCCTGCCTGCTCTGCTGCCCTGGCTAGGCTTGGCTCTCCCTCATCCCCCTGGCCCCTCTGACCGTGTGGCTCTGTCTAGGTGGCCGGGAGCCTGTCCTTTGTGAACGTGGCTGTGTGTGTGTGTGTGACAGGGACAGGGGGCACAGGGGAGGCAGGGTGAGTAATTTAGTTGTCAGCGGCTGACAGGTTAGTCTTAGAATATGTTCTCTGCAATTCAGAGCTCGCAGGAGAGTGAGTGAGCGGGAGAGACAGAGAGAGGCACTTAACAAATGCCAGCCTTTTCTTCCCACTGGCACCGCTGCCTCGCGCCGACCCCGAGGGCTTTTGAGAAGTTGTCACCACGGGCGTCCGTCCGTCAGCGCCTGTCGCTCTGCAGTGGCCGTCCTGGGAGGCGGCCCTGGGTGTGGGCCACATGAACAGCCATCACTGCCACCGGTGGACTTGGTCTCCACGGAGGAGCCTGGGACTCTGAATTCATTGTCAGCGGCCCTGTGACTCCACTAGAGCCTTGTGGGGTTTGTATCCCAGCTTGTCAGCCGTGGAAGCTACCGGCCCCGAGTGTGAGGGGGGGCTCCAACACCAAGGCAGGGGGAGGGGCTGAAGTGGAGGCCTGGCCTGGGTCCCCAGGGGGCCTCCCTCCTGAGGGGCAGCCTCCCAGGAGAGCAGGAGCGAGGAGCGAGGAACGGGTGGGTGGGCGAGGAATGAGTGTGCATTGTTTCAAGCACCGCCATTTCAAGAGCCGTGTGTTACCGCAGCAGAGCCTGGCCTAGCCCTGACCAACACGGGATTGTCTCATCATCACCTTCCTTTCCTCGGCAGCCGTTTGAGCCATGCTCCTCACCCACTGAGGACGAATGGAGGGGCGACTCGCCAACCCAGCTTCACCTGGGTTCGAAACCTCCGGTGGCACCATTAAGCTCTGTGATCCTGGTTGTGCTACTCAACCCCTCTGGCTCCATCTTTCCTCCTGTGTAAAATTGGGATAAGAGAGAGGTATCCAGGTTGATGTTTGCCGGAGAATTAAGTAGAACAACAACAACCAAAAAAACTATAACCAATCGACCACACCTGCTGTAGCGTGAGTGTCTAAAAGACCAGCTTTTATCCATCCCACAGGGGAGGGGACCCACATGTCGGGGGAGTGGCGTGGACTCGGGGTGCCGCTTGGCACCCCCACGGCAGGCGGTGACTAATGCTCCACAAAGATGCGCTGGTGACAGACACGGACTGTCTGCATTATCCAGTCTGCGGAAAACATATTCCATGATTATTCCACACGCTGCGCACCAGGAGACAGAAAGACAAAGGTGCGCCCATCTTGTCACATCTTTCCGTAGGCCTCCACGTCTTGTGTGGCCTTTTGAAGACCAGGAAATCAACCAGCGCGGACACACCGCCACATCTCCAGGCCTGCCACCCGGGACTCTCCGAGAGCTGGCTGAGTCTGCGGGCTTGGGCCCGAGTCCACCGGCTTGCTCAGATCATCTCCAGTCCCCGGCCGCCCACAACTGCTTTCGAGCTGTGTCTTATCAACAGCACTGAGGTGGCCCGGCCTGGGTGACAGCTTGCTCAACTTTCGATTGTGCTTGTAATTTTTTTTTCAAATGGCAGTTTCAACAAATTCTACCCACTGATGCATTGTTTAACCAAATGTCATTTCCCTGCCTTTCTCATTTGAGTATCATCTGCTAGTTTTACACATTGGTACACCCATGAAATTAACATTACACGTGTTTCCTTTTGGAGCTGACTAAAATTTAATTTCATTGAGGTGGTTCTCGCTGACAATGGCCTTCGGCAGCTGCGGGAATATGGGCCCTGCCCCGTGGACAGCTCATCTTAACCCTATTCTGTCTGGGAAAAAAAAAAATAATAAGTAGTCCCCCTCCCCCTTTTCCTGATGCTCTCTCCAGGATGATGTCATCCAGTTCATTTAATTCGAAAAGGGTATCCTCAAAAATACCATAGGGTAGATGCAGCTCCAAGCCATGGGAGAGAAGGCAGGGTCTCTCGGGCTGGGTGTGGTCATGCTTTAATCAGGAGGTAGAGGCAGGAAATCCGTGGTCCAAGACGCCAACTTGATCAAAAAGAGGAGACTCTTATCTGAAAAATCAAACTGAAAGCTGAAGGGACGGAGGCATGGCTCGGATAGGAAAGCACCTGCTTAGCAAGCCTGAAGCCCGGAGTTAGACGTCTAATGCTGACCCCCTGAAAGAAGCCAGGGTGTCTTTGGCCAGCCAGACTATGTAGGGTTGTGAATGCAAGACACAGGAACTCCCAAACTAGTATCCGGCAGGGGTGGATCGTCAGAACAAACCCCATACAGGGTGTCGTCTGTCCCCCAACACCCTGTGAAGGTGAAAACCAGGCACAGCCTTCATTCGTTTATCTCCCATCCATCCCAACACCAGCTGGCCCAACAGTGGGCCTGGCCAAGGGGGGCAGCGGGCCCTGGACACCCACCTGGTGTGCCTAGCTCAGGAGGTAGTAGAATGGATGAACATTCTGGAACCATGCTGACTTGACTCGTGTCTAGCTCTGTCCCTTCCCAAATGTTTAACCTGGAGCAAACCAGCACGCGGCCCCACCACCGCTCCGTGACCCGACTTCCCCGTGTGTAAAAGGACACTCAGGCGGCCCGTACAGGTTTGCTGCGAGGATGGGATGAGTAAACCCTGTGCTTTAGAACAAGCAGTGTCCAGACCCCACGGCATGGCGGCACGAACGCCCCCGACAAGCGCCAGGGTTGGAATGCCCCCTTTTCCAAAGCCGGCACCTGCAGAACGTATTTATGGCTGGTGATCAGGAAGGCAGCGTTAATGGCCCATAATGTGATTACTAGAAGGGTTTTTATTAGGAAAATTCCAACCGCTTTGGCATTAATTAATGTACTGTTAACATTCGAGTGTTACTCGCTACGTCCTTGGAGAGTTGGAGGAAATAAACCTGTTGTCGGAATCCTTACCCTGAGAAGTAAATAAGACTTGTTTCCTCCTTGCGAGGCCCCGTTTGTAATAAAAACAGACGAGTCGCCGTGCGCGTCAGTGACAGTATTTATTGAGCCTTCGAGTCTCTTCAAGAGAGGAGAGAGGGGGGACAGCGGAGATGAACATGTCAAGTGATCGGAAGGCTTGAAGGCTGGCAACAGTGACCACCGCTGGGTCAGGGAGGCAGAGAGCACAGAGAGGCCCTGCTTCCCGCCTGACCCCCCACCTGGCATCATGCAGGGACACCAGACACGCCAGCCCCCCTGGGGGTTGTAAACTATGTCCTGCACAATGCACTCCTCTCCTGTGGATATAAGCCTGCTCATAGGCTTGTGCCTTGCAACCCACCGAGGCCCTCAAGACGGGGCCTGCGCCTCTCTGTGCCCACCACACCAGCCTTCTTCCCAGCCTTGGTGCTCTGGTCCATCGCAGGGCCTTTGCACATGCCATTCTGTGGTAACTGCCTTGCCTTTAGTTGACCTGACATGGCGACTGTCAACCTGTAGGTCATAGATGGAAGGGTGCATCCTGCCATTTTGAATGCTGTGTGTTTCTTTGCTGCAACAAAACGATCCAATCTGTGCCCCACCACTGAGAAAGCTGCAGCCTCGGGGGGTCGTGGTGGTCTAGGTTCCCATGAGCACCTTTTCCTGGCTTTTACAGATGGCTGCCTTCTTGTTATCTCTTTTTTTTTTTTTTTTTGCCAGTCCTGGGCCTTGGACTCAGGGCCTGAGCACTGTCCCTGGCTTCTTCCCGCTCAAGGCTAGCACTCTGCCACTTGAGCCACAGCGCCGCTTCTGGCCGTTTTCTGTATATGCGGTGCTGGGGAATCGAACCTAGGGCCTCGTGTATCCGAGGCAGGCACTCTTGCCGCTAGGCTATATCCCCAGCCCCTTCTTGTTATCTCTTCACGTGGTGTCTTAAGACACCGTGCACTCTCAGACACTAACCCCAATTGGACCTGCACTCCGCCCGCATGGCCCCATTAGACCTTACCATCCATCTGCTCGGCTAAGGAGACTCCTCCGGGATAGCCGGGTGAGGGCTCAGAGCTCTTAACCTGCCAGCAGGTGCTATCCTGGGTGTCGGGGAGACAGAGCGTGGGTCTGCAGGTGCCATGTGACATGGCAGGAGGTGGCGTGAGGAGCGGAGCGTGGCGGTATGAGGTTGGGGAGGCTGAGGAGGGAACATGATGGCGGCCATGATGGCTACCATGTCCTTCTCTCGTGTCACGACCTGGTCCTGCAGGTGCTTTCCGCCTCACTGTCTCCTTCCCTGCCCAGCAGAGGACCTCACGGACAGAATCACTGACTCACCCACTTCCACGTAGGCCCTGGGGGCCAGGGACTGCGGAGGACACAAAGAAACACTGCTTGAGAAAGGGAGGAACTGTATAAAATGGCAATGTGTGCTTGGAGCTTCCGGCGGGGGGGGGGGCCCTCAAATACTGGGGAGTCGCTTGTCTCCTTGCACAGTTAGTGTCAGTGGCTGACATAAGGAGTGTCAATCCTCCACTCCACAACTTAGGAGCTCCAAGTCAGCTGGCCATCCCGAGCCTCGGTTTCCCTGCATTACACCCCCGCCCCAGGTCTTCCATGAAATGTAAATGAGAGCGACTGCCCAAATGCCCGCCTGGTGCGTACGTAGCGTGGCCTCTGCTGCGGTGGCAGTGGCACCTTCACTGCCATGGTGCGTGGGTGGTCACGTGGCCACCGTCCTGATGGCAGACAAGGTCACAGCAGCAAGGTGGACAGGGCTGCCGAGCCCCGGCCTGTGTCTTCCGAGGACGGGGTAAACTGCGTGGGAACAGGCTGTGAGCCATTTCCACTCCCAAGCTCTGGACCACGAAATCATAAGGAAGCCACGCTTTGGTCTTTGCACGCTGTGTGTGTGCAGCCCAAAGGAGATGGCCACCAGGCACGGATGAACAGCCTGGCCTGTCCAGACAAGGGAGTATTAGTCGGCACTTAAAAGGAAGCTGTAAAACACTGGACCTTGCGGATGTCATGGTGCAGATTTCACTTAGATGAGCCCCCCGGAGTGGTCAGAGAGAGAAAGAGGCAGGATTGAGGCCGCCAGGAGCTGGGAGGAAGGGGAGGCTCTGGTGCGGGGGTGGGAGGGGGCAAGCACCACCACCACTGTGTCCACCGGCGGGACAGTCCCGGTTCCCGGCCAGTGCACACTCACCCGAGGGGGAGCCTGCAGCTCTCACCTGAGGGTAGTGGCTTTCACACGGGGCGTCCCTTACCACTTTAACACAGAAGAATTTTCAGGGGTTGGGGGTGCGGTGGCAGGGAAGGTGGAGTGGGGACGAGGGAAGAAGGGCTTTCCCAGGAAGGAATCTCTCCTGAGGCAGCAGCGTCTCCCCAATGCGCGCTAAGCTGAGCTGGAGAAGGCATGGCCGCCCGGGCTCCGGCTGCCTTGCACACCACAGCGTCCTGGATGCTCACAGGCTCCTCGGTCCCTCCAGGGCCTGGAGCTCCTGCACAATGGGGTGTCAGGACACCCCGGAGCTGAGAGGAGAGGGAGGGCCCAGCCCCCAGCCCCCCATGCGGAAAGCTGTCCGCTGTGATCCATCAGTCAGAAACCACTCACAGAGCTTTCCTGCCTGTCTGTGCTTAGCTCTGTGGGGGCCCTGGGGCCGGCAGAGAGCCCATGGACGCAGCTCCCAGGAAAGCCACCCCAACTCTCCTTTGGAAGAACAGCTTCTTAGGCGGCCATGGTAACGGCATGAATGCGGTTAGCTGGAAATTTCTAGAAGTTTCTGGAAACTTTCCATCTCCTTTATTCTAGTCAAGACGTCGCCTCTCACTCTCCTCTCCATCCCTTGGCTGCTTGGGTAAATTGCTCACCATCTCTGAGCCCAGAACCCTTAGAGGCCAGCGAGGATCATTTCCACACGAGGCCTTCCCATGGGCGTGCGGGCCACCTCCTCTCCTCCTCGGGGAGGGCGGCTCTCTGGCTCCTGTCCCCTGTGGGAAGATGGAGGCTCCTCCTGAGACCCGGGATGATGAAATAGGAACTCTCACGTGAGCAATGGCCAGGGCCCAGCAGGCACCCGCCCCAGCACTGGCTGGGGAGTCTGAGCTCCAGGCAGGCAAATGGCTGATGCCTGGCAGACACAGCAGGTGGCTCTCCACCCACCCAGTGCCCGCCACGCTGCCTTCCCAAACCCACCCAGATCACAGGCTGCTTCCTGGAGGCCGGGGAGCCCCCGAGTCGCTCATCCCCCCCCGCCTCCCTTTCTGCATGAAGCACTGACAGAGCGGGCCTGGACCTGAACCCCAACATCGCACCTCCCAGGGAGGCAGCCTGAAGCTGCTGGTGCCCCAGCTCAGAGCGGTCAGACGCCAGACCCGAGCCCCATTTGCATGCAGCCTCTTCCCCAGGCCCAGGCTACGCCCGGATCTGGAAGCAAGTCAGAGAGCAGAAGCAGCACATTCAGAGCATGAATAGAAGCGAGGCCTTTGTTGAAGGAATAACTGTTCTGTTGGAGCCCAGCAGCTCCTGGTTGTTGGTTCTTGGGGTCTGGGGCAGGTGCTGGGGAGATGGGGGGGTGTACTTGTAAGCAGAGGGCTCCAGCGGATGCTTCAGGCTGGGAGCCGGTGCAGCATTGGGGTGCAGTTCTTCATCTGAGCCAGATGTTGAGTCAAACCGGGTCCTTCCCAGCAAACAGCTAAATAGAAAGGGTCCAGCCACCAGGCACCAGGGGCTCACGCCTGCAATCCCAGCGCCTCACAAGGCTGAGATCCTGATGACCACAGTTTGAAGCCAGCCTGGACAGAAAAGTCTGGGTCTCTAAAGGTCTCTGAAATAACCAGCAGCCGGACACCGGTGGCTCACACCTGTAATCCTAGCAACCCAGGAGGCTGAGATCTGAGGATAGAGGTTCAAAGCCAGCCTAGGCAGGAAAGCCCAGGAGACTCTTATCTTCAACTAAACACCATAAAACGGGAAGTAGTGCCGTGGCTCAAGTGGTAGAGTGCGCGCCTTGAGCTGAAAAGCTCAGGGACAGAGCCCAGGCCATGAGTTCAAGCTCCACGACTAACTGAAGGAAAAAAACAGAAAAAAAAAAAAAAGCAAGGTGGGGGAGGGGGCTACAGATTTGACTCAAGTGGTAGATCACCAGCTTAGGAAGAAAGCAAGCATGAGGCCCTGAGTTCAAACCTCAGTACTGACAAAAATAAATATAAAAAAAAAAAGAAGATTCCGCGATAGTGCTGTTTACCTGGTGCTTCCTGCACGCCCTGTGCTGGGTTCAGTTCTAGCCAGGAGCGCATGGGTGACGCAAGATTCTGCTCGTGTCTGCCCTCTTCATGGAGGGTGCGGCGTTTGCTCTGCTGGCCTAAGGCCACAAGAGCCACCTGTCCAGAAGCTGTACCCCAACTCAGCCTCGGAGCCTTGTGTCTCCTTTCGCCTCTTCCCACAGGCAGCCTGCTGTGAATACCCCCACACCGCCGCCTTTGTGCAGCAATCCCTCCCTCCCTCGCCCCCCCCTAGGGGCCCCATCCTCGTGCACCCCACCCCACGGATGCCGGAGCCCACACTCCGCCTTCAGAGCCATCCTCCACGTCCACCGCATCTGCCCATGTTGTCTGGGATATTTTAAATCACCTCTGGATTATCTATAAGACCCAGAGGCTCCATAGCCAGCAGTGATGGTCTATACTCCAGCGAATCCTGACGAGAAGGGAGTCTGCGTGATCTGCTAGATGCATGGCTTAAAATACTTCTTCCAAGCATAGCTGGTTGGGCCCCCGGAAGCAGAATGTACCCACATGGCTGGCTGACTGTCGTACATCTTCCTCCTGTACACGTATACCTGTGATGGTGTTCCATTTACAACTCAACGCCCTCCTCCAGCCATAGATGGACAGAAATGATTAATAGTAAAAATAGAACGCTGAGGACAATATACTGTAATCGAGATAATTCAAAGCTGTCTATTTCTGGAATGTTCCGTGTGATATTTTCAGACAGAGGCTGACTGTTAGGAAAGTGAAGTCTGAGAAACGGAAAGTACACACACACACACACACACACACACACACACACACACACACACACACACAGAGACCCTGCAAAACACCCGCATCTTCACCATCTCTGCAGCCCAGGGATTACAGCACTCTCATTTGACCCGAGGGGAGCTTGAGGGGTGCAGAGCTGGTGTAAGAGGCTTAGCGCCGCCTGGCCGGTGACGTGGGGAGCCGGCGCTGGCTCGAGGGGTTCAGCCCTGGCACCTGCCGCGGCAGCGTATTGCTATTCTCTGGGCCTACCTGGCTTGTTAGCATTCGCCTGCAGTCGGCTTCTCTCCTGCCTCTAATCACTCTGATTCCTCCACTTATTTGCTATTTTGTGCCATGGGTATCTGATTACCGTGTTCAGTTCAGACTTCTTTTTTTAGGAGCCAGGCAGTGTTTGAAAGAGTCCCCTGTCTTCAAGACCCACCTCGCGCAGAGCCGCCTGGCCTCGATGCCCAACTACAGCCCAGAGCTCCCTGACAAGTGGTCTGGGAACAGAGTTTCTTCTTTATAGAATGGCGATGGTGACAGTCACTGAGCTCCGCCATCACAGACACACTCCATTCTTGGGGCCCCGGCTGGGTGTTTTTCTCTTTAGTCTGTTCTTGCCGCTGTTTGTTTGCTTGTTTCCTCTCCAGTACTGAGGAGGGAATGCAGGGCCTTGCACACACTGAGCGACAACCCCAATCCCTTGATTGTGTGAGAAAGGGTCTCACCATGGCTGGCCTCAAACGTAGGATCGGCTTGACCTCCACCTCCCCAGGGCTGGGATGACAAGTGTGCACTATGGTGCTCAGCAGCTCAGCTTGGCCTCTAAGGCCCGGCCTCCTGGCCATCTTTCTTCTCATAGAGTTTTGGATGGCTTTAAGACCACGCCCAGCCATGGCTCTGCACTCCGGGGCACTGTGAACAGTGGATGGGCCTTTTCTCCTCCTGCCTCACTCTACCTCATCCTTTCATCCCCACCGGCCACTCTGTGCATGTCTCTCCTTGCTGTAGTTGTGTCCATTCTCTCCCCCCACCCCCCGCTGGCCCCTCCCTGCAGAATGCTGGTGTTTTTGTTCCCTGTGTTCTGTGCAGCTGTCCGGACCCCCTGTCGGAGCCAAGGACGCCTTTATTTAAGCCGAGGAAGCAGTGTGTTAATGCGGCTGCCTCCCATTTCCCAGTGCTCTCCCCCAGCCCTTCCCCCAGAGGCAAAGCACCTGGCTGTGGGTCTGCCTGTGACCCTACATCGCTTTCCAGAACCAGGCACCAGTGGCTCACGTCTGTCATCCTCGCTACACAGGAGGCTGAGATCTTGAGGATCGCAGTTCAAAGCCAGTGTGGGCAGACAAGTTTGTGAGCCCACCAAAAGAAACCATAAGTGGAGCTGTGGCTCAAGTGTTAGAGCGTTAGCCTTGAGCAAAAGAAGCTCAGGGACCCAGGCCCTGAGTTTGAGCCCCAGGACTGGCGCACGAGGGCACACTCAGACATATGCGTGCACACACACACAAATATACACAGGCTTTCTTTATTATCAATGTCCAAGTCCCTTCAAAGGCCAGCCAGGAGAGGGCCTCACACCAGACTTCTCCCACCCCCACCCACCGTGTGAGCCGGGGGGACACGAGGCTCTCCCCAAGCTCCAAGGATGGTAGTGCTGTGTCCTGCCCTGTGGCAAGAGGCCTGAAGGGCATATCTAGGATTGGTGTGTGATTTGATCGGCTGTTAGGTATTTTGTTGGATGTGCATTTTGTAGTTTGCTGTGCTTGAGTGGATAGGTAGTTGGATATGGATAGATGGATAAGTGAGTGGATAGATAGGTGGGTAGATGGGTAGACAGATAGATAGATGAATGGATCGAGAGGTGTGTGGATATGAGGATGGATGGATGGATGGATGGATGGATGGATGGGTGGATGGGTGGGTGGATAAATGGATAGATGAGTAGATGGGTGGGTGAGTAGAGAGATGGATGAATATATAGGCAAACAGATGGAAAGATGGGTAGATGAATAGATGGATAGGTATATGGGAGAATGTATAGATGGAGTGGTGGCTGGATGTGTATATGGGAGAATAGATGGGTGGATGGATGGGATGGGTGGATGAACAAAAGAACAGATGGGTGGATGAATGGATAGATGGTTGTATGTATGGATGAAAAGATTCATCACTGTTGGCCACCTAGAGTCATCTCCCATCTAATACAGAAATCCTGAGATGGTTGTGACCATTCTGAAATGCATGACCCATAACTAACTTGTAAGATACTTCATTAACAAGCACCATTGTTACCCCCTTTCCCTTCTAAGCTGATGTGGTCTGTGTGGGTGGTCTCAGTGTGATAATGTGGTCTGTGTGGGTGGTCTCAGTGTGATGATGTGGTCTGTGTCTGGCTAAGGACACTGTCTTTGGAATAAGACCTGGCTTGAATCTCAGCTTAACTAGTTGAAGTTGTGTAACCTTGAACCTTGTCCTCTCTACGTTATGGTTTCTCAGTGCAGAACAGGGATAATGGCATCCTTGTGGTCTTGTGTGGAGGACTCACGCGAGCTAGTGACTTGTCAAGAGCTGGCCAGTGCTCAAAGCAGCCCTGGTGAGATGTGGGGAGAGGGTCCTCTCGTGGGAATAGCCTGTGAAAAGCTCCTGAGGCAGAGGGAGCGTGTTGAAGGGAAAGCAAGACGGCAGGGAGTGTGAAGGTAGGCGAGTTAGGCAGAGATCTGAGGATCTTCTCCTCACTCAGGCCACAGAGACTGGAGGCAGTCACAGTGAGTTGGGCGGACATCACGACCCACGTTAATGCTGCCTGTTCTAGAAAGCGCCGTCTCTGCCTGGCAGCTCTTCACTTTCTGATGACCACTGACAGACTGCTGTGCTCCTGGCCTCCAGGCAAAGAGGTCGACATGCTGAGGTTCCCATTAGACACCGGGGATGCAGGGCGGTACTGTCCTGACAACACTCAGTCCCATCAACACAGAACCGAAGAGGGAGGCAGCTGGGCCAGCCCAGAGGAGCCCAGGTGGAGGTCACCAGCAGAGGTCTGGCGAGTCAGCCTGCTACCTCACCTGGCTAGGAAGCCGGGCTTCTTGGAGCTCATCCTCTGGAGCATTTATTTCCAAAGGGAAGGAGGAGAGAGACAGAGACAAAGGGAGGCGACTCCTGGAGCCATTTACTGGGCGGGATCTGGTATTGGATCTGGCTTTACAAAAACAGTAACGTATGAGGAGCTGCGGCCTGGGATGCACCGGGCTGGACACTGGCGGGTCCCGGGGCTCAAGCCGATTGTCAGGACATGGGCCACTGTTCTCCGATCGGTTTTCTTCTGGCAACTTCTGTCCTGGAATGAACTCAGAGTCCCTTATCACCTTCCAAAGTGATGTTCAACAGAGAGGAAACTCTTTTATCTAATAAATAGTTCAGCAACATCAATGAGTTAGCTTGCTGGGGTCACCCACCCAGTCCCAAGGCCAGGGACATGCTGTGCTGTGATTGGCCGCGGGGCGGGCCCTGGGTTGGTGATGGAACCAATCCCCTGCATCCGTGAGCTTGGGCCGGGAGAAGGGGCCCCAAAAAGTGTCAGCTGATAAGACTGCAAGATGTCCACCTCCAGTTATGCCTGTGACTAACAATACCAGACTGGACATTTGAAAATGTGTGCAGAGTTTAGATCCGCTCCGTACCCATTCCTTCCACAATGGAAGGCAATTGCGAGCAAGCAAACGCCCTGGCTGCTGTTAAGGAAGAGAAGAATGGATCCAGTGTGTTAGCTTAGCCTCGTGGTAGCTTAGCTGGCCTAACTCGGAATTCCCTTGACACCGCCCCCCCACTTCCTGTCTGCACCAGCCAGTGAATGCTGGTCTGTGTGTCCCCATCCATCAGCCATCTGGGGCTCCCTTTGTGCCTGGACAGCACCCTGGCTTCGATGTGCTTATCAGTTAAGTTGAACCAAGTCTCAGCCCCCACCCCCACCCCCGCAAAAAAAAAATAATAATAAATTCTGGGCCTCTTAAAGAAAGAGTCCAGAAAAAAGAGTAGTAATAATAAAAGCATCAGCAGACGTTGCCACTCCTCACAGTGCGGCCGCGCCTCGCGCTCACCTCCGCCGTCTTGGCTTCTCTCATGTTTTCCCAGGCAAGGCCAACAGGAACGTCCAGTGGGACGAGGACTCAGTGGAGTTCATGCCGTCCAACCCCGTCAGAATCGCCTTCGTCCTGGTCATCCACGGCCGCGCCTCCCGCCAGCTGCAGCGCATGTTCAAGGCCATCTACCACCGGGACCACTTCTACTACATCCACGTGGACAAGGTGAGGGCGGGGCTCCCTCCGCCTTCCGCGGTCCCCCTCTGTTCCCCCTCTTTCCCCCCACCACCACCCCAGGATGCCACAGCAAGGCTGCCCAAGAGCGCATATCCCTGAGGTGCCGTGCAGGCATGAATGAGTGTGCGTGTGCGTGGGGGTGGGTGTGTTTAGGTGCGTGTGCACACACACTCCAATGCTGGCTTCAGAATCCCCAGCAGTGACTTTCAACTTTCTCCACAAACAGCGCTTTCCTCTTTTCTTTCTCGTTCTCATGTGACACGCAGCAATTAGACATCTTTCTGGGTGTCATATGCGGTTTTGGTATCCGTATACACGGTGAGCCAATCAGCTCCGGGTAATTAGCATCTCCATTGCCTTCCGTGTTGTGTTCACCACTTCTTTCTGGGAGATCATCTAGAATCTGCTTTTGTGACTTCTTTTTTCTGGAAGGGGTGGGGGACTCACCACACTGTGGTTGCTTCCGTCACCTCACGGACAGTGAGATCCAACAACGCTTTTTTTTCTCTTCCCTCTTCCTCCCCATATGGTGCTCCCCACCTGCCCCTCACAATCTTCAATCTTCGATAGAGCAGCCCTCCCCAGGCCCCAGATCCCCCCTCCCCGTTTCTCTATTAAAGTCACTAAGTGTAGGACCATGGAGCGACCACTACTCAATAATACTATCCTTGTAGTAGTGTAGAGCCAACTACAGAAAATGTCAACAAAGGGCGTCACTGGGTGCCAGTAAAACCTTATTAACAGAAGCCCACAGCCGACACAAGTATGTCTTTAAGCGAGGTTGCAAAGGTGGGGGTGGAGGGGTGAGCAGGGGAGCCCACACCTGTCACCCCAGCACTCGGGATAGAGACAGGAGGAAGATCGAAAGCGCAAGGCCAGTCTAGAACTACAATAAGCAAAGCTCTGTCTCCTGAAAAGGGTCAGGGGTACAACTCAGAGGTAGTCTAGATCACCCGGGCTCTGGATTTCATTGCCAGCACCACAGAGAAGGGAAAGTAGGCCCAGGATTTTTCTTCTAGACCCTGGGAGGGGGTGAGGGTGAGGAGGCGGGCAGGAAGGACCACATGAGGAAACTGTGCTCCTTAGATTCTTAGCAGATAACCCCAGCCTTCTTATTTTCTGTAAGAGCTTTTTTTTTTGGCCTGTCCTGATCCTTGAACTCGGGGCCTGGGCACTGTTCTCGAGCCTTTCTGTGCTCAAGGCTAGCACTCTACACTTGAGCCACAGCACCACTTCTGGCTTTTTCTGAGTAGTTTATTGGAAGATCAGAGTTTCATGGACTTTCCTGCCCTTGGCTGGCTTTAAACCGTGATCCTCAGATCTCAGCCTCTTGAGTAGCTAGGATGACAGGTATGAGCCATTGGCACCCGGCGGTTTTCTTAGCTTTTGTCCTCAGATGACACAGTTCCTGGCTTTATTGACCTAAGCCTGGAGACTGAGGAAAGCTACATTTCTGCTCTGCATTGGAAAGTTTCCTGAGTTCGAATGGTGGGGCAAGAATGGAGCCCCCTCCTCCCTCCCCTCTTCCCCAGGGCCAGGGTCAGGGACTCGGACGGGCAAGCAAGTACTGTTCACCCAGAGCCTCAGGCAGGGGAGGGGCCGCCAGAAGGTCAGGCACCTGAGGTTTTCTGGGCTGCTGAATGTCACCCTTTCTCTCCCGGGGAAAGCGCTCTAATTACCTGCACCGCCAAGTGCTCCAGTTTGCCGCGCAGTACAGCAACGTGCGGGTCACCCCCTGGAGGATGGCCACCATCTGGGGCGGAGCCAGCCTCCTGTCCACCTACCTGCAGAGCATGCGCGACCTCCTGCAGATGCCCGACTGGCCCTGGGACTTCTTCATCAACCTCAGCGCCGCCGACTACCCCATCAGGTGAGGCCACCAGGGCTGGGGCCCTGTCAGCCCAGGCAGGCGGAGGGCCTGCTGCCCCTCGTTCCTCCTGTGATGGGAGCGAGGTGATGGGCACTCACGGGCCTCCCTGAGATGCTGCAGGGAGGCCTGGACGCTGTCCTCGTAGTCCTGACACTGACCCGCCCCTCCATTCATTCCTTCACTCGCTCTACCCGTATTTAGGGTGTCTCCCCCCTCCACTCAGTTCAAGTAGGGAAGACCCCAGGAAACAAAAACCAACAAATGGCGTGCAGAGGGCCCACACGGGGAGAGGCGAGGCGGGCAATGGCTGGAGACTGAGGTGGGCTTGTACCCCTTCCCCCCGCCCCGTGTGTGCAAAAGCAAAGGCAGCAACAGGGCTCAAGGGCAGCTGTAACAGAGTGAGGGGTGGAGTGACCAGAGGTGAAAGGTTCGAGGAAACCGGGGCCAATTCAGGAAATTCGCTGTCACTCCAGGTGAGATGGAAGCTCCAAGCATGATGGGAATAGAGGAAGGGCAAAGGGGGCAGCATGGAAGGAGGGGGCTGCATGCCTCAGCCCAGGTGGGGCACCAGGAGGCAGCGTGAACGCTGGGGGTACGTGGGCCGGAGCCTCTGCCCACTTGTGCCAACCACACATCTCCAGAGCTGTCCCCTCCACCCAGGTCACCTACAGCGGGGAGCCACCATTTCTTTCTTTTTCTTTTCTTTTCTTCTTTTTTGGCTGGTCCTGGGGCTTGAACTCAAGGCCTGCGCACTGTCCCTGAGTCTCTTTGTGCTCAAGGCTAGCGCTCTACCACTTGAGCCACAGTGCTGCTTCTGGCTTTTGTGGAGTAGTTTACTGGAGGTAAAAGTCTCATGGACTTTTCTGCCTGGGCTGGCTTTGAACCGTGGTCCTCGGATCTCAGCCTCCTGAGTAGGTATGGTTACAAGCGAGAGAGCCACCATTTCTAAAGTGCACAGTGTGTATCTGAGACATTTTTTTTAATGGACCCCAAAAAGTGGGTTTAGACCAGTACTGGGCAGAGAGACTGGGGGCAGCCCCTTCCCCATCCCAGCAACTGAGCTGCCGGGGGTTCAGGTTACCACTCTTCCCGAGCCCAAACATGAGGCTTTAGGGGTCAGGTCAGTCTGTGGGGCGAGGCGGAGTCAAACAGTGTCACTCAGCCGGGGACAGCTGGAGGCCAGGCGCTTGCGTGCCCGCTGCTGCCCCCTAGAGGCAATGTGCAACGCTGACAGTAGGCCTTAACTGGGCAAGTCCCCTCCCCTGGGGAACCTCCCCCTCCCCCGCTCGGCTCTGCCTCCCAGAGCTCCATGGGGAGGGGTGGGGGGGTGGGGGAGTTCACATCTGAGTCCCTCCCTCCCACTAACCCACAGTGAGCCCACTGGCATGCAAATACAGTGCCTGGAATATGGAGGGTTACTAACAAAACCTAACGGAGCCAGGCACTTAGAAAACGTCCAATGTCCAGCGATTTCCTCTCAGCTGCGCTCAGATTGCATCCTGTGTCTCTCCCCGGGTCCCATTTTGCGGTCCTCGGGAAGACCAGTGGCCTTTTCACAGCTCTGATCCTGTCTGGGCTGCAGGTCATGCTGCATCTCTGTTGGTCTGGCTCGCTCTTCCTCTCCCTTTCTCACATCATGGCGGCGCGCACACGCGTGCACGCACACACACACACACACACACACACAGTTCTGCTGCCCACTCTGCTCTGCCAGCCTCCCGGCCGGAGGCGCTTCATGCATCAGGCACCGGCGGCTCCTCTTGCTGTGGCTGCTACAAAGGGGTCCCACACAGAAGCATATGAATTTTGCAGATGAATGGTTCCATCCCGGGCAACTCTGATAGGTTTTCATTCCCCATCTGCCACTCCATCTGTAGCTTCCAAAAAACCACAACTTTCCCATCCCAAGAAATTGAGCAAACTCAGGAGCTTCCTCCCCGGGGAGGCAGGAGCCCCAAGGACACACTTTCAACCGTGCTCTCGAAACTTAGGAGACTCCACGATGCCCACTGCATCTCCCAGGGGGCCCCGCCCTAACCAGGGACAGATTCCCCCCACCTTTGGGTCTGAAGACTCGCTGTCTTCCTGCTCACCAGCCCAGTTTACACCTAGGTCACAGACGGCCTGGATTAGGCTCTGCCTAGGCCTCTCTGGCCAGGTGAATCGGCGTTAAATTTTCTCCATTTTGTACCTCTCCGTTGTTTTTCCTCCCTAAAATGAGCTGCAGGGAGAGGCGAGTGGAACCCAGCCCCTGGAGTGGAACATGGTGCGCGACCGACAGCCAGGGCTAGGTGGGAAGGAGGATGCCAAGGGCGTTGGATGGGGGTGCTTGCCCCTCACCGTGCCCAGCCTGGGCCCATGCTCTGTGCGTGGGGTCGGCACGCACACAGGGCAGGGAGCATGAGCAGGAGCCCAGGCTGTGATCCTTCCCCCTCTCGGGGTCCCATGTTCACAAAGGCTGGCCCAATGGGAGGGCCCATGGAGACATGGAAGTTGCCATAGCTGCCTTGGGGTACCAGCAGGGCCAGGTGGGAACACAGAGCTGGAGAGGTCAGCTTACCATGGATCTTCTGCCATCCAAGCTCTCGGGCTTGGAGCTGCTTGGGGAGGAGAGTACTCGGGCTAGCTGGAACGGGAACATGTGAATGGAGATGGTTCTCTCGCATGGAGAGCATCGTCGCTCAGCCTGTATTTCCTGTGGAGCAGCTCCGGGTCCACCTGCTCTAGCCACCAGCTCTCCAGCAACAGGGAAAAACAGATCACAGTACTTAAGGTTCAACCCCCTGGGGCTCAGACCCAGCTCTTTTGTTCATGAGTTGTGTGAACGTGAACTTGAGCAAATTACTTCATCCCCTTGTGCCTCAGGTTCCTCATCTGTTTAAAAAAAAAAAAGGAGGTAATAGCAATGCTTCGTGTGGGTGCTTGGAGTTTTTCATAAGTTGTCTAGCAGGGGTTGATGAACACATGGTAAGGACTGTGTATGATGACTGTGGTGATTAATAAGAAGAGGAATAGTTAAGCACAGGTGCATGCCTGTAATCCCGGCCAAGGCAGGAAGATCACAAGTTAGAGGCCAGCCTGGGGCTGCATTATATGATACAAGCTCAAAAAGGAGGGCATAGGGAGACACTAATTGCCGGGCTAGATTTACCTCCCCTGGTGCGGGGATGCTAAGCTTACTCCTTTATCAGTGCTCCCCTTTTCACCCTCTCCCCTGGGCGCCTGACCCGTGAGCGGCCAAGGTGGAGCGAAGGGACACGGGCAAGCCTAAAGTGCACGCAGCCGAACGAGATCCCCTTTTCCTCCCTCCTTACCCACCAAGGAAGCCAGGTGCAGACGGATCTCGGAGACACTTCGGAGAGCAATCCAATTTAATCGGGAGGGGCTCACATTAATATAGTAGTGACGACAAGGATTGAGCATGAGCTGGCGATAGGCCGGCGAGCTTGTCCATCCAAGAGCAGCTCCCAAGGACCTCCCTCATGGGCTAACATCACTTCCCATAGTACCGCCCTCTGGGCAAAGCCCGAGAAGGGAGCACACATGCTCGCTGGCACAAGGTGGGGGATGGTCTCAAAGCCATCCCTTCTGGTTCCGGACCCAGAAGGAGATAGGTGTGGCTCATTTCCACACTGCCCCAGGGCTGGGGGAAGGGCGGCGTCTCGGGAGCGCTCTCCTCGCCCTTCCCCCCTTAAGGCCAAGATGAATCCCCAACAACTAATAAAAATGGCCACATCATTCCTGAGGAAAAGATGAGGGGGTCTGTGAATCTCACAGCCTTGATTGAGGTGGGGATGGGGAGGATTGTGAGTTACCACCAGGATGCAGCAGGGGCCCTGAGATGCAGACCATAGCATCTCATGGCAGAGTTCCTAGCAGTTGTGCCGGAGGGTCTCAGGAAGGAGATTCAGGGATGGTCCCCAGCAGGTCTGAAGAGCTAGAAGGCAAACAGCAAGGAGCCCGCAGGGAGCAGAGCAGGTAGGCGGGCCCAGTACCACCGCATTGTCCATCACCTTAGGGGTGTGGCTTGGTCCGTGAGCAGGAGAATTTAGGGGAAGCCATTCATGGAGGTAGTGCAGGCCCAGCGGCCTCTGCCCAGCCCAGAGCCGAGCTCACAGGACCATGGTCCTCCAAACCTCCTGGCAGCACAGATACACTGGCAGCAGTAATGAGCTCCCAGAATCCAAGCAGCCACTTAGTTCTCCAGTCACATGGAGCCAGGCAGCACCTTCTGTTTGGGGACCAGGAACCTCACACCTGGACAGACCGCCTTTTCGGAGATCCACAGAGCGTTTCAGCTAAGACAAAGCAGGGAGCACAGCCACCTGGTGGCCTGCAGCAAGAGCTATAGGAGAAGAGCACTCATCATAAGACATCCTGAGGATTAGAAAGGGAAATGAGGCAAACGAATGTGCCAGAGAATATTTGAGAGACCTTGTCTATTTCCTGCCCTTGATTTTTAATTATGGTCAAACTCCTGTGGCACAAACTGTATACCATCATCACCATTTTTTTTCTGCCAGTCCTGGGGCTGGGGTCTCAAGAACTGAGCACTGTCCCTGGCTTCTTTTTGCTCAAGGCTAGCGCTCTACCTCTTGAGCCACAGTGCCACTTCTGGCTTTTTCTGTTTACGTGGTGCTGAGGAATCAAACCCAGGGCTTCATGCACTTGAGGTGAGCACTCTACCACTAGGGGCCACATTCCCAGCCCCCATCACCACCATTTTTAGGTGTGCACTGTCGTGGTATTGAGTATTTTCACACTTGTGTGCAGGTGTCGCGTCCCCCACTCCAGAAGTCTTTTCACCTTGCAACACTGAAGTTTTTCACTGACTACCTCACCACCACCCCCCTTCCTCCTTCCATTCCTGATGGCCGCCATCATTCTGTCTCTGTGAACTGGGTTCTTTTACATGATTTACATGAGCAAAGTCATCTCGTACTTCTCTTCGTGTACTCAGCAGAGAGTCCTCAAGGGTCACCCGTGGGGTAGCATGTATTAGAATGCAATTCCTTCTTAAAGCATAAGGACCACATTTTGTGTATTCATCCATCAGTGGACTGGTGGCTACTACCTTTTGGGCGTTATGCGTAACACTGTCAAGAATAAAGCTGTGCAGAGATCTCTTCAAGACCCTGCCTGTAGTCCTTGAGATAAATGCCCCAAAGTAGAATTTCTGTATGCTAATTCTATTTCAGTTTTTGTTTGTCTGGAGGAACCCCTGTTCAGTTTTTCACAGCGGTCGCACCATTTTACACCCCCCCCCCCCAGCAGTTGGCAAGAGTTCAGATTCCTCCGTGTCCTCACTGATACTTCATTTGTCATCACCATCCTAGTGGGTGTGTGATGTCTCTTGCTCTTTCTGAAGATGTAAACTCCTCAAAGGGCCTAAGCACCCTTGGAAAGTTCAGACAACTGGTATACCTGTTGGTAGACACAATAGCTTTTGGAGCTGTGTCCCCACCAGAGTCTCAATTTCTCTGGATAGGACCCTCCTCACCGGCAGAAGCCTGTGCATGCTCTATCTTTGCCTCACAGCTCCACCCAGGCCCTGCACATCCTAACTGTACCCCAACATCTCTTCCCTGCATATCTCTCTCTCCATCCTCCATCACACCCAGGTGAGACCATCATGATTCTGAGCGATTCTCAGAAACTCAGGGCTCCACCCTGTGCTCAGAGAAAATAAATTCACACACAAGTGTGTTTGTGACGCAAGGTGAAAGGCTGAAAAATACGGGTGCTGGGTGAAGCCAGGGGGCAAAGTGAAGGGGAGGGAATCTCACACCCATGACAGAAATAAATAACAAAGTAAATAAAGTAAAGGCAAGATGAGAAGACCCTTAGCCTTGGTGCCTCCCGGGAAGTTGCATTTGGTGTCTGGTGAGCATCTCTACCCTCTCAGCCGCCAACCACTATTGTCTCCAGATGTGTCTTTTCCTAAGACCTCAAGGCCCCTGAGATGAAAGCATCCACCGAAAGCTCCACCCAGATAATGGGCAGTCGGGAAGGGTCACCTGCTCAGGCCGTGGCCCCACAAGAGGACTGGAAAAAGCACGCCCGTAATTATGCTGTTAACAGTGTTGTTTGCATCTAGTAACAAAATCAACATATCCCCAGCCCTGTTATTTTTCAAGCTGACAGAGCACAGGCTGGCTTTTGCAGAAATGCACTTTGCTTTCTTCTCGCCAGCTGCTCTGGTCTTCAGAGCTCTATTTTAGGCGGCACGGCTCTCGGGCTTCCTGGAGGCCAAGAGCAGCCCCACCCATCCACCGGCCAAGCAGAGGGAGGCCGAGTCCTCCCAGTTCTCTGAAGACTTGGTGGAGAGAACTTGGGAACACAGGGGTGGTCACGTGGGTTTAAGACACCGCCCTGACCCTCGCAGATAAGGATGTGGGTTTCAAGAAGGCTGAATTCTGGAAGGGAAATTCACCAAAATCATTGTTAAAAACTCCAAATGAAAGGCAAGAGTTGAGGCACTCCGTCTTGCTTGAACACATTCCCACTCTATTGTCCAGGGCTTTCTATTTGAGCACCACAGAGATTCAGTGTCCGGGACAGAAAGAATATGATGGTGCTGTCTTGAGTCTTGATTCTGCTTTGGCCAAAAGAGTACTTTGTTTATTCACGCATTTATTAAAGAGATGCTTCTTGAGATTCTATTAGAAACCAGGCTCTCTCTCTCTCTCTTTCTCTCTCTTTCTCTCCCTCTCATTTACTTACCTGTGTAATATATATTATATATGTGTATGTAAGTTAAACGTCTCCTCAGCTTCTGAGATCAAGAGCAGCAGACTTGGAAACGTGTCAGTGGAGAACATTCTGGCACGGTCTCACCAGTCCTCTGGGATATCTGTGTGTGGGGCCCGGAGTCTGAGTGTGCCGGCAGTATGTGCTGGCAGTGTGTGTGCCGGTGGTCGGCCAAGGCGGTGTGGGTGTTCATTCTCTGCTGGGGTGCATGTGCATCTGCCTGGTTGCACGTTCTGACCGCCTCCTGTGCGGACAGGAGTGTGGACTGGGCAGGCTGCCCACACAGGCGAGGGGACCCCATCTGGGCAATCTGGCCATGGTCATCTGCCCTTTGAGCTCAGGCCCCACCCCAGGCTGACACCCAGCCCACCCCAGCCCACCTTTCCTCACTGCACACCCGCCCAGATCCCTAGGAAACCCTGCCCCACTCATCCAGCAGTCCCTGCTGACCTCCTAGCCTCCCGCGGGCCCCGCTGCCCACCCTGCAGATCTTTGCGGTGCCCCATTGCCTGGCCTTCGGAGCCCCACGTCCACAACCAGCTCCTCTGCAAGCTCAGATGTTCACGGCAGCCATATCCTGGCTTTCCTCCCACGATCACTTCTACAATTCAATCTTTTAATGGCCTCCAAAGTGGACCTCCTCCTAGTCCCCCTCAAAGACCAAATCAGATAACAGGCTGTGATCAGTTGTCTCCCGTAGCTCAGAGTTTGGCTGGCCACGTGTTTCACCCATTTACATGTCTCCTGGCATGCGATTACAATCAGATCTCAGAGACTTGAAACGCGATCAAGTAGACCGTGCACACCCATGTGCACCTATGCACGCTGTAGATTGATATGGGGGGCGGTGTGTGGCACAGTCTCACTATGAAGTCCAAGGGGGCCTCAGACTCGCTCTGTAACCCAGACTGGCCTATGACTCCTGTTGCTCCTACCTTAGCCCACCCCACCCCACCCCACCCCGGCCCCAAGTGCCGGGATTACAGGCATGCCCCACCATGCTGCTTGCAACGTTTAGTGCTTCATTTATGACTTCCAGCCTGGCCTGGGTGTGCTGATTCTTGCCCGCGGCCTCTCCGTTCCGGGGGTCTGTCCTGGGGAGGGATGACGTGTTCAGAGTCTCCCTTGATGGACAATGGGGTTTTTAGTAAGGCATAGCAGCCCCTTGCCCGCGTGAAGGGATGGCTGTCCCCAGGCCCCCGCAGGCTTTGCAAAGACCTGCCCGTCTCCCCTGTCTCCGCGTCGCGGGCTCTGGCCATGTATTGCGAGGGCCTAACACTTTCTGTCTCTCCCACTGCCCGTGTGCCTCGGGAGCCTGCGGCTGCCACCAACCTATCCGCCGCCTTTCCCCATGTGCCCCAAGGCCGCTCCCGTCAGAGGAGCGGGGACTCACAGTGCCCGCCAAGCGACGACCCGCGTGAGCCCAGAACTCTCAGAGAACTTAAAGTTGTTCCAAAGATGGAGTCGGTGGGGTGAGTCCACGCAGGGCCTGTGGGTCCGGCAGAAGAGAGAGGGCATTGCCCTGCCACCCACGGGAGCCACGGAAGGAGGTCCAGAGGGAGGGAGACCCTTGCTGTGGAGCAAACAAAAAACCCAGCACCAAGCCCGCAGGTTTTGACTCGAACCTAGGACTTGCCTGACTTCCAGATCCTTGGGCTTGACCTTTCTTCACTCTTGTCCCCAGATCCTCGACATCTCCAGCCCGCCCCCCCCGCCCCCCGCCACACACACACATGCCCTGTATTCTGCTAGCCATCAGTGGGAATCCGCCATGCGGTGCTCACCGTCAGCGCTGCTTGCACCGCGGGGCGAGCAGCCCGGGCCACCCCGTTCCCGCTGCCGTGATTAAGCTTCATTCTCACGCCTTCCTGCACCCCATTTCTGCACCCTGAGGTTCCCCATCTCCCAGTTCACCGGCAAAGACCTAGAGGGGAGAGCAGGGCAGAAGAGAGGGGCGCCTGCCGCTCCCCCCTCCCTCAAGCCCTCCTCCTTCCTTTACTTAAAATAATGAATGGAGTCATTTTACAACGAGGAAACGAGGATGGGTACTTCCACAGCTGTAGCGTGTTCTGTCTGTCTGTCTGTCTGTCTCTCTCTCTTCCGGGCACTTAACATAGCAGTTTCTGAACGCACCTGTGCAGCCCGGGCTGAGCTCGCGGCGTGACGCTCCGCCTCCGTGCTTGTCCGCCGCACCCACGCTCACGCACGGCGCTCCCACTGCACGTCAGCTCCCGGCCCCCGGAGGAAGGGGAGGCAGTGAAGCCCAATGGCTGCTCTTCCCCTAACCCGAGGAGCCCTGCCGGTCCAGATGGAAAATCCTGAGCTGTGAACGGACAGATGGGCGCCAGCTGGAGCAGCTGCCCCAGGCCCGAGGACAGAGCTGGCCCCGCCCCAGCCCACCCCCCCCCCCATACACACACACTCGACAGGAGATCCCTGCTCCTCCCCTGTGTGCCTCACTGGCTGATAGAACTCTGGGGCAGGCAGAGGAAGCCCTTGGGCCAGCTTGTCGGATGACCAGGAGATCTCGGACACCTCTCGGTCAGCTTTGCAGCCTCCTCTTCTCTCTGCACATCAAAGATGGCTCCTTGTGCCTAATGCTACACCTCTCTCGCAGTCCCTGCTGTGAGAAGTACAGTGTGCTTTCACGCGCCTTTTGGAAGAATTGACACGCCTGGGTGTGCAAAGACAGCTACGGAAGGTCAGGCGTGCAGTGGAGTCTGAGAGGGAGGAAGTCCCCCCCCCACTGCTATGCCCACCCCCAGCGCTCTGGGGGCAGGTGGGCAGATCAGGCGTAGCAGTGGCCTGCGTCCTGTGTCCCACGAAGAAGCTGTGTCACTCACACCTGTCATCCTGGCCACTCAGGATGCCAGGATCTGAGGAGCTCTTATCGCCAACTAACTACCAAAAAGCAAGGCTGGAGGAGTAGCCTGAGTGACAGGGGCTAGCCAAGCTAAGATTGAGGCCCTGAGTTCAAACCTCGGTCCTGGCAAAAACCAAAGTAAGCCTATGTCTCCGTGTTCCTATTCATGTCATAAACAGCTGCTTGGCAGACCAGTGTGGCACCCTGTGGAGTTGTCCTGATTCAGGGTGACTAGAACCATGCCTGGCTCATGTAGTCGGCCCTCAATGTCCTGTTTGCCACCGTTGGTGTTTGGTGCTTTGCCTTACTGCAGCCTGAGCTTGCATAGTGAGAACTTTATGTGGGTGGGGCGCCCCCCCTCCTTCCCCTCCCCAGCCGCTGCTGCTGCCCATGGCTTGCTGTACACTTGGGCTGTTCATGAAGGAGGCGTGTTCTGTTCCACAACTTACCTGGGTTGGCGAAGGACCATCCAGTCTTAAACCCGAAAGTCTGCATCCCATGGTCGCCCTGTAGACCTTGATGGCTTAGTCGGTTTCAGAAGTTGTACAGAAGAGTCGTGGTTGCAGGACAGGACAAAAAGATGAACGTGGTAGATGAAGTTGGAGTATTAATCAGCCTTGAAAAGAAGAGGGATTCCTGCCTGCATTCCCAACGTGGACAAAGCTTGAGGACGCTTCTCTAAGTGAAGGAAGCCAGTCACAGATAAAGAAAATTCTCTACAGTTGCCCTTCTGTGGAGCCCCCAGGGCAAAATGGGGTGGTAGGTGGCTGTCAGGGGCTGAGGGAGATAGATGGAGGGTTACTGCTGGGTGGGGGTGGAGAGCTTGTCTGGCTAGACGGAGAGACATTCTGGAGATGGAGGGGGTGATGGCCGCACCACCACGGGAATGTCCCCCATTTTCCTCATCCACCCACCCAAAATGGTGCACTTGGTGGAATTCATGTGGCTCTGCCACAACTGGAGAACTGGAATGAGGAGGGAGTCTCAGATGTGGTGGATCTGATAACGTGCTGTTCAGGGACAGCGGGAGGAAGACAGGGTCCAGGGACCCTGGAGGAAGACATGGGGGTGTCCTGCCGCAAGCTACCCTCAGCTCAGACTAGACGAGGTCCCCACCCCCCGCAGCCATCCTCCACCTCTCACTGCCTTGTTGACCGCCCCCCCCCATCTCCCAGCCTCTGTGAGCATCTCTACCCCACAGTGGCTCATCCACTGGGAGCAGGCCAGCTAACTCCAGCGCCTGCCGGGGTCGGCTCAGCCCTGGCTGGGTCTGAGGCTCCATTTCCTCAAACACCCTGGGCATCACTTTGGTTTTAGCTTGTCAGCCTCGCCATTGGCTTTGGGAGCTTCTGAAGTGTTCTGCCCAGGTCTTGCATTGTAGAAAGTTCTGGATCTTAGCAGGAAGGCCTGAGAAGTGCAGCCGGCTCTGTGGGAAGGCTGAGCAGGCCCCATCCGCTCCTCCCTGGATTCTGCCCACAGGCAGGCCTTGCATGGCCATTTCCTCATACCCGGTTCTTGGGTGCTGAGGGTGGCTCCCCTCTTCCCGTGTATTTTCATGCCGGGAACAGTCTTGTGTATTCTATTCATGCAGGAGAGTGAGGGTGCCCCTTCTCTGTACGGAACATTCCACGGGTCTGGGCTCCTTACATCGATCACTCTCCCCACTCACACCACAGTAAGCTTCCGGTAGCCAAGGTGGCAGTGACGTGGAGATGAGAGAAACTCGCTCTACGTCAAGGATCTTCAGTGGAGCCCGGGGGAGCAGAGGAGAATGGAAAGAAGAGAATATGTACTGGACTTGCCCTGGCTGTATCACCCGGCTTCTGAGATGGCAAAGGCCCAGGCATCACCTGAATTTAGCCCAGTCGGTTTGGGGTGAGGCTGCTGGGTTGCGGACCAGGCTGTGAGTAGGGACGCGTCAGTGCACCTGCCGTCTCCCCCAGGATGGAAGGCGTCCACTCCTCGCCTCCCTCGCTCTCTGCCCCGTGGGGGAATCACACAGGGCCCGGGCCTAGGACACAAGGAGCTGGGTCCTGAGCCCCGGTTGGTGGTGGCGGCGGCGGCATGTCCTCTTGGGGCTGGCTTTGCGTCTCTGCCCCTCCGTTTGTCACACACGAAGGGAATGGGGGTCTCGTAGCATCTATGCAGATGACAAACACGGGAAAGCCCAGCCAGAATCTCCTAGCAAGCAGAGGCCTCCGCTTCCAGAGCTGTGTTCATTGCTCATTTATTTAGACACTTTTAACCCTGAGTCCCCCATACGTTAACCAGCCGCCCTCGTTTTTGCGTTCGTGCAGTACTACTTTATTTCAGGAAGGTTTCTGCATGGCTCCAGTTACTAATGAGAGACAGAGGGTGTGGTCCCAATCAAAACACGGATGTGTAATCATGGACACAGAAGGAAGAGGGAAATGGGTGAATTGACAGAGAAGAGAGACGGGAGACACTTGGCAAAAGGCTCCACCAGAGTGAGAAGTGAGTGTGTGTGTGTGTGTGTGTGTGCGTGTGTGTGTGTGTGTGTGCAAGCAGAAATAAGCAAGGCCAGAATGGGGAAAAGATGTCAACAGATTGCAAGCCGTGCGATCTCTGGACAGAACTGAATACTGCGTGGGCAATTATTGACAGCCAGCCCTCTAGCCACCCCAAGAGGAATTCCATCTCCTCTGGGAGACGGGCCGTTAGCATTCAGAGCAGGCACTTTACACACAGGGGGAGCGAGGGGGGCCCCTTTCCCACCCCCAGAGCTCCCAGGAAGCAGGGAAGGTAGGGGCCCCTTATCCCACCCGCCCAGCCAATCCAGCAAGAGCCCTGGGCCAGCACACAGCACCGTGCTGTGAAAAGGGGCTTTATCCACAAGCTCCCACCCCCCCACTCCCTCCCCGCCCTTTCTCCCCCCACCTCAAGATGTCATCTTTTGAAACGATTTCATGTGGAATCATTGCTAAGTAAATTCGCTAAATGCCTATTCATCCCCGTCGGATAAGGGCCCGGCCAAGCGGTTAATGTGAAAATGGTCCCCGCTCCCAGCCCTGAAAGACGATGTCCGGGGTTGCGGAGCAGAGTCTCTGTGGTGGCTGACCCTGGGGGCCCCCGCAGCGGCGTGGAGGGGGCCCGGGAGCCCCCCGAGGCCGCCCACCCGGGCCCTGGGGGCCTTTGTGTATTATCCCTGCCGCCCGGAGCCCATTCAGTGGCTAACTTGTCCTGTATTCATCCGGACGACAATAATGAACTGCCAGCCAGGAGAGGGGCCAGGGGGACCCAGAGATGGAGCAGCCTCTCTGCACTGGGGAAGGGACGCAGCCCCCAACCCCTCCCACGGAGCACCCAGGCGGCCAGGTGGGCCGGGGCCGGGTAAACCCATGGGTTTGTCTCCAGTCGGACGCACAGGCTCCGAGAGCTCCGAGCTCCGAGAGCTGTATTTCTGTGGCGAGCTGAGATGCAGGCCGTGCTCATCGGCAGGGCAGTACCCCTTGACTGCTCTGCGCCCCACTTCTGGAACCAGGAAGTCCTCAAGGGAGAACAAGGGCTGAGCATGGCGAGACCACCGCCAAGGTGAGGGTGGGCGGCTCAGGGCAGAGTGGGGGTCACAGGAGGACACGAACTCGCACAAATTGTGCACCTACTGTGTGCCCTTAAAATGCACCCCATGCCAGGTGCTGGCAGCTCACACCTGTCAACTAGTACTGAGGAAGCTGAGATCTCAGGGTCGTGGTTGGAAGCCAGCTTGGGCAGGAGAGTGTGAGACTCTTATCTCCAATGAACCAACAAAATGCCAGAAGTGGAGCTGTGGCTCAAGTGGTAGAGCACCAGTCTTGAGTGAACAAGCTCAGGGATAGCACCCAGGCCCTGAATTCAAGCCCTAGGACCAATACAAACACACACACACACACACACACACACACACACACACACGCACCCTTCACCCCATTATCCACTCAGTAGCCATCACAACAGACCCGCTATGCGCTGGGCATGCTTCCACTGTTAACAAATTCAATGGAGGCTGCCTTGGCCTCCATTCCCTGCCAGGCCCCGCCGGCCCCTACTTCCACCTGCCCGTAACCTCTACCTGCAATGAGAAGCCGGGGGACTCAGCCCAGCAGCAGCCAGGAAGGCTCCGTCCTGCCCACTCCCTTCACCTGTGTGGGTTTATTCAGCAAAGAGAAAAGGCCACCGCGTCGCTGGCAGACAGAGGCCCGGGGGACGTGCTTTTAAAATACGGTCACCACCCACCGTATGCGCCCACTGATTAGCAGTGACCGTGTGGCGATCGCCAAAATCGGGGATGATAAATTTGGGGTAACAACACACTGGAGCAGCATCACTCTTTTATCCAGTGCCTTGACAAGAGCACGTGCTCCGGAGCCCCGGGGGTCACTGCTCAGAATGCCATGCACGAGTTCAGTTCACGCGTGTGTGTTTGCTCACTCGTTCATTCATTCACACACACATTTGCTCTGCAAACCTGAATGCTGCTCTTTCTGGGCTCCTGGGATGAGTGAACCCCACAGGGTCTCATGCTCAGGGCTGCTACTACGTGGTAGTATAAGCAAGTTCAGGGACTTCAGACATGATAAAATGGTGAAGTAAGTGGGGTGGGGTGACAGAAGGTGGGAGAGGGGCGGGCAGGTGCTCCTGGAGGTGGAGCCCTTAGGAAAGCCCCCCCACACACACACACCCAAGAAGGTAACATTGGAAAGGAGACCTGGATGGCAAGGGCAGGCTCAGCGATGGGAAGATACAGGACAGCCTTTCCCTGGCCCGGCATGTCCAAAGGCACTGAGGTTGCTCCGTATTTGGCAGTGGGCTGCACCCTGAGGAGTGACTGCTTGTCAACAGAGGCAGGGCATGAGAATGGAATACGTTAAGACGCCCGCTTGTCCCCCGAGAATTCCTGATTCAGGGCAGGTTAAGGGAGGAGGAGGCAAACAGTGCATCTTAACAGAGTGAAGTGGGGCCCGCAGTGGGGACCCTTAGCAGGCCATGTGGGGAGATCAGGAGAGACCAAGGAAACAGAAAGACCGAGCTGCGGTGCCACATCTCCGGGGCCCTGCAGGGCTCTGCTGACCTTTCTTCGGGTTTGTTCCCACAGGACGAATGACCAGCTGGTGGCATTTCTCTCCCGGTACCGAGATATGAATTTCCTGAAGTCACACGGCCGGGACAACGCAAGGTAACACAGAGCCCCCTTCCCGCCTGGGTGGGGATGGGGTGGGTGGGTGGGAAGGGAGGCTTCCTTCTGGGCTAGTCGGATGAGCTCAGAGGTGAATCACCAGGGTTACATCCTCTTTCTCGTTGGTGGGAAGACGGAGGCCTGCCATCTAAGTAATATCCCTGGATCGTTTAGTCAGTCAACACTCACCAAGGGCCCGCCGTGGGTGGAGCCTTGTTCTTTCGGTGACCAGCAGCCAGTTCAGGCTTCTCATGGAGTTTACTTCTTAGTGGAAAAAGAGTCTTCTGCTGGCACAAAATCATCCTGATGCCCCACGCCCCACCCCCAAGGTGTCAGAGGCACCCTGTGCTCTAAGCTGGGGCCACGGTGGGGGGGCCACGGAGGGAAGCCTCAGGGATGGGCAGCGGTGGTGTTGTCTCCATCACCCCTTGCAGACAGTGTCTGGAAGTGCTCACCCACCCTGGTGGCCCAGACTGCCTCTGGCCCTCTACTGGTTCATTCTGTTGTAATTCAGGTGCTGCATATGAAAAGTAGCAGCCCCATGTGCCCGTCCCTGTGCCACCCCCCACCTTCTTCCCAAAGGGACCCCCCCCCATCATTCAGAGCAGAAACCGGCCTTGCTCACCTCACTCTCAGGAAAGGAAGGGTGGCTTCAGGACTCGAACCACCATTCGCGAACATTGCACAGCTGGTTGGCTAAATGCTTACCCTAGGTCTTTCTGCCTCAAAACCAACGACTGGGAGAAGGTGGGCATGATTCCACGCAGGGGGCCGGGGTGGGGGAGAAATGCAAGGAATGACCCCAGTATCCATCTTGCCCTCCGCTAGATAGGGAACGAGCACTCATCTTCCCCTCTGGGCAGCCTGGAGTGCGATTGGCGCAGACAAGTTGCATCCTGGGAAAAGAGCTCGCTCAGTCCGTGAGCTTGAGCAAGAAAAGCGCGCTGACTCGCCCCAGCAGGGTGGTTTCGGTGGCAGCAGAATGCGCCGCCTTGCTGTGGCATCGCCAAGCGCTCTGCTAGGACCTAGCTAGCCTGAGGGCGAATTCTGGCCCCGTGTGTCCTGGCTGTGTTGCTCTAGGCTAGTGACTCAGCCTCTCTGAGGCTGCTCCCTTCCCCGAAGCATGGAAATATCTATGGAGCCACAGTCGTGGGGCCTGCAGCAGGATGCCATGACAGGCCACCTCAAAAGCATCGAGCATGGTAACCAAATGCCATTGCCATGGTCAGCACACAGAATACTCTGAGAGAGTTAGAAATAGACGGCATACAGGCCAGAATTGTGCCTGTGCCTGTGGTTCTTTCTTTCTTCCTCTCTCTTTCTCTCTCTTTCTCTTTTTCTCTTTCTCTTTCTTTCTGTTTTGTCAGTCACGAGGCTTGAACTTGGGGCCTGGGCACTGTCCCTGAGCTCTTTAGCTCAAGGCTAGCCTCTGCCACTTTAAGCTAAAGATTCACTTCCCTCTTTGGAAAGTCAAGGGAGTTAGGTCTGTGTGGGACAAGGCACGCCAGCAATCTCAGCCTCTTGGGAAGTGGAGGGGTGGGGAGGACCCACCCAGGGGAAAGCACAACCCTGTCCCCAAAACCAGCAAGGGGAAAAGGGAGGGCTAGGGCCCTAGCTCAAGTAGTAGAATTCTTAGCTAGCAAGTGGGAGGCCTTGAGTTCAAACCCCAGTACCACTGAAAAGAAAGAACCCGGAAGAGAAAGGCACGGGGTTTCGGGGGTGGGGAGGAGATGCTCTCCAAGGTCCCTCTGTGTCTGACCTCCCCTGCTTCTGCCCTCGTTAGAGGAGGCGACGAAGATGGAGAGCTCAAAAGACGCAAAGTGGGGGGTGGGAGGCAGTCGGGCCGCGGGAGCCTCCGTGGGTTTTCTTCATGGCGCCTCTGACCTCCGGTCTTGCCTCCAGCTTTCAGCAGCCAGTCTGGACTTCCAGCTCCTGCTGCGGGAAATGGCAGAGGCAGCTCCTATCTTCATAGCTGCCAAACTGGTCCTGGCTGTTCCTGTAATTAAACAAGGGTGGGGGGGGGCAATGGGGTTCACTGTCCCCCCTGCTCTCTTGCAAAAAACAAAGTCACTGGTAGATAGCATGCGACAGCAGAGCCCGGCTGTCATTGTCCCAGGCAGTTCGGGCAAGGGCAGGCCAGAGCAGCTGCCCTGGAGAAGAGTCCAGTGTATTTTGGAAGAGGCCCTGGGGCCTCCGGGCCTCCACTCAGGAGCCTCCGAGAAATCTTCCAGAGCTGTGGGCTGCTCAGCTCTCCTGGGTAGGGGAGGCCTTTCCTGCCCTGCTCCATCTGAAGCTTCCATTCCTGAAGGGGTCTGAGGATTCTGGTATGTAGCACTGTGCCACTGTGCAGTGTAGTCCTATTAGCAGAGGGGTCGGGGTCCGGCCACTGATGTCAGAATGGCTGCCCTGTACCCCACAGCTGTGAGAATTTGAGGGTTGCATTTTTGACTGCCCTGCCATATTTTAGGGAGGAATGAGTGAGCTGGGGTCATGAACTCAGAGTCTCTACCACATGGGCTACACCTCCTCCACCACCATGCCCCCACCCCAGCTTTTTCTTTTTGTTCTTGTCTTTGCCAGTCCTGGGGCTTGAACTCAGGGCCTGAGCACTGTCCCTGGTTTCTTTTTGCTCAAGGCCAGCACTCTACCTTGAGCCACAGTGCCACTTCTGGCTTTTTCTGCTTATGTGGTGCTGAGGAATCAAACCCAAGGCTTCATGCATACGAGGCTTGCACTCTACCACTAAGCCACATTCCCAGCCACACCCCAGCTTTTTTTAACTTTGCAGAGGCTGGCCTCAGACCAGGGCCCTCCTATCTCTACCTCCCGAGGAGCTGAGATTATAGGCACCGCTACCACTGCTCATAGCCTGCATTTTTTATCTTCAGAAGATCCAGATGGGGCTACAGGACTGGAGGACTCAGTATTATAATGTTATGAGGTCAAAGGACCGAGTCATTTTCACTGACCACAGGAAGGCATCAAATTTGGGCACCTTCTAGCATGTTCTCCCATTCTGGAGTCACCTGACAGGTGCCAGTGTGTGAGGGAGATGTGCATGGGGCTGAGATTTGCAGCTGGTTTACCTGGGTGGTTCAAGGCGAGTCTGACCCTACGGCTCGGAAGTGTTCAGTTCCTGGCCTGTACCAATGAAAGAGCCGAGTCCTACCAGCCTGAACCGGAGAGGTGCCATGTACAGGCCAAGGCAGGGCCTCCCTCCCCTGCTCTCAGAAATAACACCTCCCGAGGGGAACGCAGGGCCAGCAAGCGCTCTGTGAGATTCTTGAGGGGTCACAGATCAGTGGTATAACGTGGAAGTTGGGTATGGCTCTTACATAGACCAACCCAAATATGACCAGGACAACCAGCCACTGCAATTCTAGATGTTCTGCTTAGATCAGAGTGAGGGACACCCCCCCCCCCACTGTGGCTACACAAAGCACAGAGTACAGATGTTAAGGAGCCAGGCACCAGTGGCTCATGCCTGTCATCCTAGCTACTCGGGAGGCTGAGCTCTGAGTATCAAAGTTCAAAGCCAGCCCAGGAAGGAAAGTCATCAGACTCTTATCTCTAATCACCCTCCAGAAAAGCCGAAGTGGCACTGTGGCTCAAAGTGGTAGAGCACTAACCTTGAGCAAAAGAGCTCAGGGACAGTGCACAGAGCCTGAGTTCAAGCCCCATGACTCCCCACCCCCTCCAACACACACAGAAAGGAAGCCAGATGGTCAAGATTCACATAGTAGCTCAATGCACTCGCTTGTGTGTGCTCCCTTGTGTTCCTTACATCAGTTATCCATGTATCAGTCTCCTCACCTGTAGAAAGGAGATGATTATGACAGTGCCAACCCCGTAGGCTTGTTGCAGGGATGAGCTGAGTGGAACCGCCTGTAATCCCAGCTACTTGGAAGGTAGAATCAGGAAGACTTTCTAGGCCAGCTGGGCAAAGTCAGTGAGAGCCCTATCTTAAAAACAAGCTAAAAACAGAAAGGCTGGGGTTATGGATCAAGGGGTTGAGTGCTTGCCTAGTATGGCACTGGGTTCAATCCCCACTACCAGCACAAATAAAAAGGACTTAAAATGTGGGAGACTGGGGCTGGGAATGTGGCCTAGTGGTAAAAGTGCTCCCCTCGTATACATGAAGCCCTGGGTTCGATTCCTCAGAACCACATATATAGAAAAAGCCAGAAGTGGCACTGTGGCTCAAGTGGCAGAGTGCTAGCCTTGAGCAAAAAGAAGCCAGGGACAGTGCTCAGGCCCTGAGTTCAAGCCCCAGGACTGGCAAAATATATATATGGGAGACCACACAGACTGTAGACTCCGGGAGGTGCCTGCAGGTAGGGAAGGGACTCAAGCACTGTGAGGAGCCGGACCATGCCGGCTTGAAGAATGGCCAGCAGGGAGCTTTTAAGGAGTGGAGGCCCAGCTTGGAACCAGGGCATCAAATCCACAACCCCTCCTGGCTTGGGAGACAGGAAGGAGGCTGTTATACTTGTGGTACTCGGACAGAACTGCTCAGAGCCCAACAGGTGTTGTTTCAATAATAAAAGTGACAGGCGAGGATCTCCCCCGGGCCCTGGGCGCTGTCCGCAGTGCTGAAGTTGCTCTGCAGGTGTGTAGGGGATTTCTCCAACCCAGACTAACCCCACCCCCCACCCCCATCATCCACCAAGCCTCAACAGGGAGAAGAGGAGAACTTTAAATTCATCTTGGATGTTTGTGAGGCACTTCCTGCAAGCTGAGTGCTAGGCTCAGTCCTCTCCCTATCCAACATCAGTGAAACCTTCACACCATCTCATTGGAGGCAGGCATGACTGATCACTGCCTGCACCGGAGGTGCAGAAACACACCGCATGATTAGAAGCACCTCCGGCTAATAGCCAATTCAGCACCTGGCCCCTGGGGCGTCCCACTGTGTCCTGAGGGGGGCTGATTTCACACGTAGCGTGTCTGAAGACCTGATTCCCGCGCTTGGCTTTTTAACAAAAATGCTCCCTTTGTAAAGGATGTTGGGGAGGAGGGTGTTGATAAGGACCACGGGCAGGAAGACATACCAACAGGAGAGGTTTCTTCCAGGTGGTAGGACTTGGAGATGTACCATCTATCCTCTCTGTGTCATGTTGTTGTTTTTCTCTCTTCTGGAGATTTAGTTGTATTAGTTCATTGCTATGTGCAGACATATTATAAAAATCGAAGGGGCAGATATTTCCTTTTTTGAGCTCAAAAAAAGGGGGAAGAGTGTTCTAGAAGAACCCCACGCTTAGGAGTGTGCCAAGATTGTAGGCAAGGGACTGGTGAGATGAAGAGGGTCTGTATTGAGAGACCCCTGCTCCTGTGGGAGAGCCGGAACCCTCTCCCCCGGCATCATTGGGCCTTCCTTGTCATAGATTACATCCATGCTTGGCTGGCAGATAGGTCCCCGTGGCTTTCAGTAGAACTCCTCCTAGCTGGAACCTGGTCCTTTGTGGCAGTGGAAACTCTCAGGAAAGTAAGCCATTCATTTTTGTGAACCCAGGAAGTAAAGTGGGGTGACCCCAGGCAGCTCGTTCAGGAGACATGTCCCCAAATGTCACCAGGACACCCCTTCCAACACCAATAAGAAGACCCTTCCTCTCGCTTCTCTCTCTCTCTCTCTCTTCTCTGGCCATTGGGTTTTTGAGGTGGTTAGAGCTCTCTGACCTTCCTCTCCCTTTTTGGGGGGAACTCTGGTGAGCTGACTCAGTGATGAATGATGGAGACACTAAGGGCTGGCATTGGATCCAGGCAGACCCAGATTCCACCAAGCCTTCTAGCTATGTGACTCTGGAGGAAATTCCCTAACCTTTCTTTTTTTTTTTTTTTTTTTTTTTTTGGCCAGTCCTGGGGCGTGGACTCAGGGCCTGAGCACTGTCCCTGGCTTCCTGTTTGCTCAAGGCTAGCACTCTGCCACTTGAGCCACAGCGCCCCTTCTGGCCGTTTTCTGTATATGTGGTGCTGGGGAATCGAACCCAGGGCCTCATGTATACGAGGCAGGCACTCTTGCCACTAGGCCATATCCCCAGCCCCTCCCTAACCTTTCTGAGACTCAGTTACTGTGCAAGCATGTTGTTAGAAGAACTAGTTCATTGGTTACAGATCTCCGTGGCATCCTGAGCAGCAGGAGCTGCGGTGCTTCCTGTGTTCATTTGCTCGGTGAATGGTTATTGAGCACCTGCTTGGGTACTAAGCAGTGTTCTAGGGAGATTGCCATGAGCACAAGTGGGAGGAAGTCTCTGTTATCTTGGGCCGGTATGTAGCAGGTTGTATTAAACATGTGGAGCGTGTGGTGGGTAAGAGTAAAGTTTGTAAGGAGGGTCCGGGATGTTTGGGGTGCCTGGGGCTGGCCCCCATGAAGTAAGAAGGGACCAGAGGTTGGGTCAGCTCATGGGTTGGGCGACCAGCACTTACTCCTTGTCTTGCAAAGCCCCCAGGGAGTGGTCAGCATCATACTTGGATCTGTCAGGATGGGGTCCGGGCTGCTTGTGTGGCATGCAGAAGTAGGATTCATACCGGCTCTGCCCAGTGTCTCTTCTGCTGTGGGGCCACCTGTTGCCAGGATGCACACGGTCACCATGGCAACCAGAAGCGGGAACTGGTCCCCTCTGTGCACTGGAGCACTGCTGCAAAGCTGTGTTCACCCCTTAGGGCAGAGAACTGGGCACTCTCTGCTGGAGAGCCAATGTCAATGACAGAGCGGGAGAGCCAGAGAGAGAGAGAGAGAGAGAGAGAGAGAGAGAGGAGAGACATCCAGTGTGGCTTCACTGACTCAACTTGTCCACCTACTTTACCTTCCAAGTCACAATGAGTGCCCAAATCCACTCATCCTCTCCTCCAGCTGTTAGCCAGATTCTGGGCCTCTGCCACTTTCTCCCAAGGGAGCACAAAGTCCTCTGAGGGCCCCGTGACCCCAGAAATTTCTGAAACCTGGGAAATCGCTTGTCTATTTACTCATAATTAACCAGAGCATATATTTGCAGCGTATCCAAGTTTGGAACGCAGTAAATATAGAGCCAATCTCCCAATGCCATGAATATTTCATTTTGGAGATGGCTGCATAAATATTGCATCTGAATATTATGGCCTGGGACAGCACATTAAAATTGCAAGACGATGCTATTATCCCATATAATAGAACATGAAATATAAGAGCCAGTCCAAGGAAAGACCTGCAAGCCCCCTTACCTCTGTTCTCCTCTCTGTCTCTCTGTCTCTCTCTCTCTCTCTTTGACTTCCGCCTTCCTTCTACACAAGCTGTCTGAAATGTAAAGTTGTCAGTGTCTTGATGCACACATTTATCCAGAGCTGAAGTAGGATTTTATTCTGAGAGAGAAATCCCCACTACTCAGTGACACTCAGTTTGTGAGGGTCTTTCAGCCAGGTACTGAAGCCTGGACCTCCACAGGGGGCTGTGCAGACTGAACCCCCACAGGAGGCAGTGTAGACCAGCGGGGGTGTGGATTAGCCATGTAGGTGATAAGGCAGCAGCTCACATTCACTCATATTGTTTATGAGCTAGAAGAACACAGATTCCTGCACATGTATGAGGCTCAGCGGCTGGAGGAAAGAAAGAGCTCTGGGTTGGAGGCCTCTGGGCTGTAAACTCCCCCACTGAGAGCCAAGGGTCACCTTCCCCTGTCCTTGACCCTTGCCAGCAGCACACAGTGGGTACACAGTGGATGCTCACTATGAATGAAAGAACAGTCTGTGAAGAAAGCTTGGTTCCTGCTTGGCCCACAGTCCTAACCACCCTGTGTCAGTGGTTCTGAGCTGAGAAGCTTGGATTTCTGCTAGTGTGGGAATGAAACATGGTGCCGTCTGCTTTGCAGAATCCTAGATGCAGCGATGTGATTTGTGTAGACTTACCAGGGTACGAGTTACTAATCTAGAAGCTCCCAGGAGAAACTCGGGTCTGTGATCTTGATTAGGAACCCAACAATATCTCTCTTTCCACCAAATTCTAACTGAAATGTAACAATGTAGGTACTAAACACCAGCCAGAAGTACTTGCATTGCGTACATGTACAACACAGGTGCGGTCTCTCTGAGGTGTGTATTTTGTGACGAGCACTGGAGACCACAGTGGGAGAGGTCAAAACAGACTGCAGACCACAAGAAAATGAGGGCTGGGAAGTGCTGAGGACGCGGCCTACAATTGTGGCTCTCTGAGCTACAATGGCTCCTGGTGTGAAGGGTAACTGTCCCCAAAGAAGGCACAGAAGTGTGCCCCGAATGCCCCCAGTGCCCGTTGGGCTCTGGGTGGAGCTCTCACTCTCAGGAGCCCCCCCAGGCTCAGGGCTGCCGCCTCTCCCCAGGTTCATCCGGAAGCAAGGCCTGGACCGGCTCTTCCTGGAGTGCGACGCCCACATGTGGCGCCTGGGGGACCGGCGCATCCCCGAGGGCATCTCCGTGGACGGGGGCTCCGACTGGTTCCTGCTGAACCGCAAGTTCGTGGAGTATGTGACGTTCTCCACGGACGACCTGGTGACCAAGATGAAGGAGTTCTACTCTTACACGCTGCTGCCGGCCGAGGTGAGTCCCGGGGAGGGGCCTGAGAGAGGCCGGATGCTCATTCCACAGGGCAGGGTCCTCCAGAAACATCCAGATGAGGATGCAGTGGCCTTGCACTGGCCTCGTGGGCACCTGGCTGTCATGGCCAGGCCTCCGGGTCCCCCCCATAGGAGCTGAGTGGCCCCCATAAGCCAAGTCACCACCAGTTTCCTGCACGACGCATTCGCGTAAACAGAGAAGGCAGCGCTTGCTCCGGACATTTGGGCCCTATTGGCTATTTATTTATTTATTTTTAATATGGGCTGTAGATATGGCCTAGAGGCAAGAGTGCTCGCCTCATATACGTGAAGCCCTGGGTTCAATTCCTCAGAACCACATATATAGAAAAATCCAGAAGTGGCTCTGTGGCTCAAGTGGCAGAGTGCTAGCCTTGAGCAAAAAGAAGCCAGGAACAGTGCTCAGGCCCTGAGTCCAAGGCCCAGGACTGGCAAAAAAAAAGTAATATACTGATTTTTTAGAGCAAGACACTTTGGTTCCATATTCCAGGGGAAAACATTGCTATTCAAAAAATGACAGGATTATACACCTGTCATCCTAGCTACTCAGGTGAGGGCAGGAAGATTGTGGTTTGAGACAAGCCTAGACAAAATGTTTACGAGACACCTCCACCCCCATCTCAACCAGAAAGGCTGTACGTGGTGATTCCTATCCATCATCCCAACTGTACCAAAATGTATAAACATGAGGATCGCAGGCCAATCTGGGAGGAAAAACGCAGACTGTATCTCAAGCAAATCACCAAAGCTAAAAGTGCTAGAGGTATGACTCAAGTGGTAGAGCACCCGCCGAGCCAGCACAAAGCCTCAAATCCAGAGCCCAGTACTGCAAATGTAAAACATGCAGGCCTCTCATACCCGCAATGGTTACGATGCCTCCTGGGAACCCCACAGTGGAGAGCCTGCACAGCCATACTTGCCGACCCCACAGATAGATAGATCCACCTGACCTCCCCGCGGACCCTCCGCAGTCACCAGCTGTGTAATGACCGCCTGTCAGCACCAGCAATCCCTTTTCTTACTGGAGTTCCGCGTTGTCAGTCTTGGATGGGAGGAACGTTGTCTGCACTGGTCACACCCAGAAACCCGAGCTATCCCAGAGCCAGTCAGCCATGGGTCCTGCCCAGCGCTCTTGCCCAGGTCTCAGCACTTCCCATTTGGGGGGGCGGGGGGGACTTGTGCTGAAAAGCTTCAGGGAGCCCTTGGAGTGGGAATTCCCATTGCCTAAGATGGCAGCCCATCCTAAAACAACCCAGACCATTCTAGAAATGATGTACCTGGCTCTGCAGAGCCAGCACAGCCAGTTCCATTGCTGCTAAGCCAGTGATATTCTTCATGGCGGAGCCCCCATTTCACCCTGGTGGGGCCCCCAGCTGTAAACCATGTGGTGTGTGTGTGTGTGTGTGTGTGTGTGTGTGTGTGTGTGTGTGTGTGGTGTGTGTGTGTGTGGTATGTGTGTGTGTGTGGTGTGTGTGTGTGTGTACATGTGTATACACACTAGTTTTGGAGCTTGAACTCAGAGCCTGGGTGCTGTCCCTGAGCTTTTGTGCTCGAGGCTAGCACTCTACCACTTGAGCCACCGCACCACCTCTGGCATTTTAGTAATTGGAGATAAGAGTCTCACAGGCTTTTCTGCCTGGGCTGGCTTTGAACCATGATCCTCAGACCTCAGCCCTCTAAGTAGCTGGGATTACAGGCAGGAGCCACCAGCATGCAGCCAGCCTGAGCAGTCACTAGAGCAGGCCTCTCCCATGGCAGCTTTCACCAGGGAAACCTAAGCAGCAGCTTTTAATCCTGCGTCAGCAGAATTTGCCTTTTGGCTCAGTTCTGATGCCCCATCACCTGCGATCCCCGGGGGCAGATTCTGTATCCTATGACAGGAGGGGCATGGTTGGTAACCGGTTTCTCTTCCGGCCGCTTGGGGTGGGAGGAGGCATGTCTCTGTGGGCCGGGACAGGAGCCAAGCCAGCCGGCCTCTCATCTTGCATCATGGTGACCCATAGGGGAGCTGCCATGGTCTCATCTTGCCCACCCACTCATTCAGAGGAGACTCTTTGAGGGTCTGGTTGTTTGTGTCAAGATGCCAACCGCACTGCTGGTGCCCAGTGCTCTGTGTGCCCTGGCTTTCCTCCTCTGTCGCCCGCCCGGCCCTCCCTTCTCCTACACACCTCTGGGGACTGGCTGAGGAGATACCAGAGCCTGCACCCACAAACACGTCCCCAACAGCCTCCCTCAGGGAGCCAGGAGCAGGGGGGCGGTCTGCTCCTGGAGACTGGCATGTTCTAAAAACAGCACTGAAACAGACCCTCCATCTTTCTCCTTGCCACTCTGTCTCAGAAACTCTCAGCAGCTCCAACCATTGTCTCCTCTCCCTTGTCTTTTCACTCTGGTCATTGCCTCTTTCTCGAAGGTTGGCCTCACATCTTAGACGATAGCAGGAAATGTGGCTCCTGGCCCAGCACCCTGGACAGCAGTCAGCCTGCCCTTCCCTTGTGGTCACACTGTGTGACTGGGTTCAGCACCATGAACAGCGAGCCACTTTGCTCTCCCCTGGTGGTGGCCACATGTGGTGTTCATGCCAGGGATCCAAGGATGGGGGAGCCTCTCTAGCCCAGGATTGTGCACCCCCATGTACCTGGCCTCCCCGGTGATGGAGTTCAGAACCTTAGTGGTTGTGCTCAAGCTCCCTCAGAGCCAGAGGTCTGAGCCTCAGTGGCCTAAGGTGTCCTGGGAGATGTCCCCATGTTTGCCTCCTGTCCCCACGTGTGCACTCATCCTGAGAGACCCTAGCCGTCAGCTGAGCAGGCAGCAGACGCCCTGGGCCGTAAGAGACACCTCAATGTCAGCTTCTAGACATGGGTTAGAGATGGCGCTCCAGGGAGAAGCCAATGCTGAAGTTGAACCAGCCGCTCAGGACAGAGGCCAGCTGTCCCGGAACTGTGGAACTGAACCCCCCCCCCTCCACTGAGAGGACAGGCATGTCCCCAGGAGGGGCCCTACCCAACACAATCGGGGGAGGTCTCAGGCAGGCCCCTCTCCCCCGGCAGTCCTTCTTCCACACGGTGCTGGAGAACGGCCCCCACTGCGACACCATGGTGGACAACAACCTGCGCATCACCAACTGGAACCGCAAGCTGGGCTGCAAGTGCCAGTACAAGCACATCGTGGACTGGTGTGGCTGCTCCCCCAACGACTTCAAGCCGCAGGACTTCCTCCGCTTCCAGGTGAGCCCACTGCCCGCCCGCGGCCCCTCAAGCCCGGCCTGCCATAGCGTGTCCCCCCACCCCCCGCCATGCCCCACTGCCTGGCCCGCGCCAGTCTATATCCCTGGGCCAGAGCTGTTCAGACCAAGTTGCCTGTGGCAACTCATCAACCCCACAACAACCTTATATGATGTTAATACTAATATTCCATCTTAGACAAAGGGAAACCAAGGCACAGAGAGGCCAAAAGCCTTATTCAAGGTCCTGTAATCCAAGAGATCTATTTTCAAGGTCATATTACTCCTCTGTACTCCCTTCCAAATCATGACGCTCTCAAATATTTGCCAGTCACTCTCAGTAATATATGTATTTCAATTCTGTCCCTGGGAAAGGACTAATACCAGCTGTCCCCAACGGGTAGAGGTCTGAGCAGTAGCAGCATGATTTGTTTGAACACCGCTTGTGGTCTGGCTTCCTGGTTGAGATGGGGTCTTGATTTTATAGAGACATAGTTATATTTGGGCTGGGACTGGCTAACCTTGAACCACGATCCTCCCAATCTTTGCCTCCCACCTAGTTGGATTACAATCAGGCACCACCATGCATGGACCCAAAGATGTCTCTCTTAACAACTATTCCACTAGACTTAGCTATGACAGGAAGCCCCAAATAGGTAGATTGCTGCTCAGACACACTCCCAGGCCAGAAGTGAGATCCCGTCTCAAAAATAACCAGTAAAAAGCAGGGCTGGAGGCATGACTTGGTAGAGGGCCAAGCTAGGGAGCACAAGGCCCTGATTTCCAGCTCCCCTTCCCCAACACACACACACACACACAAAACCCCTAATAAATAAATAAATAATAAACATGAGGGCAAGAATGACCAGAGGGGAGAGAGAGAGAGAGAGAGAGAGAGAGAGAGAGAGAGAGAGAGAGAGAGGAAGCTTGGTCAGGGTCAGACCCCCTGCTTGGTCACTGGGAAAGCAGAACTTGTTTCAGGAATCTTTCTCCCTTTTAAAGTGTTACCAGAGAATTCTGTTTCCAAACACCCTCCTGGCCTCCTAAAGCCACCTCCACAGGCTGTCTTTGCCCCCAGATCATTCGTGAACAATTCCCGGAGCATTTCCTCCCTGTTCCTGGCTGAGGTGGGGACTCCGTGTAGACAGCCGTGGTTTGATGATGTAGAGTGCCCCACGTCTGATGTTCTTCCGGCATCGACTCCTGGGGTCCTCGAATCTCATCCCCACACATTTCCTGAGAGCAGAGAGGTCAACAGGGTCAGCGCAGGGCTTTGAAGCCAGGCAGGCTGGCCGCATCCCGTGCCCCGCACTGCAAGGTACAGGGAAGGGGGTCTCCCCGGCACCTGCTGACGCCCCTCTCCCTTTTCAACCCCTGAGCGCAGCAGACGGCCCGGCCCACCTTCTTCGCCCGCAAGTTCGAGGCCGTGGTGAACCAGGAGATCATCGGTCAGCTGGACTACTACCTGTACGGGAACTACCCAGCGGGCACGCCGGGCCTGCGCTCCTACTGGGAGAACGTCTACGACGAGCCCGAGGGCGTGCACAGCCTCAATGACGTGATGCTCAGCCTGCTGCACTCGTTCACACGCCTGGGCCTGCGGCGGGCCGCCGCCTCCCTGCGCCCCAGCTCCGACGCCACCGAGGATAGCTGCAGGTGAGCCCCAGGGGCCCTGGGCCCTCTGCCCCACAGTCCTGTCTGCGGAGCCTGGAGGCTGACCTGCCCCCTGCTGGCCCTGCTACTTGCCCCGGCGTTTCCTTCCGGTGACATCTGATCCTCCAATCAGATGCCTGCCCCTGCTTTAAGAGCGAGACCCGTACTGCCCTGCTATGCACTTGCTGTGGTCTTAAATGGCAGGTAGCCCTGGAAAGAAAAACACAAACGGTATTTTTCAGCCTTTCAAAATAAGTACCAGGTAGAGAAACTAGCAGAACCCTCTGCTCCTGTCACCCCAACCCTGAAGCCATCGACTGTCAGTATTGCCCACCTCCTCGCCCACCTCCTGCGGTTGGAAGGTAACCCAGACACGGGTGTCAGTTCCAGCCACACATCTTCTAATAGGTATCTCTGAAAAATAAGGAGTCCTTTAAAATATATCTACCTGTACACGTATATAATTATCATGTCGTTCTCCCACCTAAAAATGTAACTCAATAAATCATTAAAAGGCAGAGCTCTGACTTGAAGATGTTCAACCAGCCCTTTGAATCAGCTCACCTCCCACGAGTGGGCGATACCTTTAAAAAGAAAAAAAAAAAAAAAGAATGTTCTAGAGTTTGAGTGAGGGGATAAGGGGAGAGGGAGGTGGGGAGCAAGACCCCCCACAGCCAACACCCCCCCCCCCGCTTCACCCTGTTTCCTGGGATTCTGGGCCCACCCTCCACCATCCCACAGACAGGCATGTGAACATACTGTATATAAAGTAAGGAATACAGAGTGATCAGAAAAGGAAAAAACAAATTGTGAGTCCTTTGTTTCCCTCTCTTTGAAGTTCCTCTCAGTATGTGTGTTATTTTATGTGCATCTGAAGAGGCACTTGAGTATTGCACCTTTGTGATTGTCTCCTAAGACTCTCTATCCTCTTTTGGTCTCGCTGCATGTGAGTATCTAGAACCCCATGTGATTTGTCACATCCCAATGCCTTTTAGATCTAACTTCCGTATATCAGGGAGAACATGGGTTTGCCTCGCTTAACATGATTTGTTCTGGTTCCATCCATTTCCCTGCAAATGACATTATTTTATTCTTCTGATGAATCCTATATTTGCACAAACTAGGCTTTTTGAAAAAAATCTCTTTTCTGATTATTGCCTTTAGGAGAGATTCCCAGAAGCGCCTCTGGCCCCTCTCCTTGCTACCTCTCGCTCCACCCCGTCTCCTCTTCCCACTTCCTTTTAACCCCACAGTGAACAAAGGAATGAGCTCTGAGCCACAGTCTCCTGTCACCATGCCTGCTTTCCTGTGCCCCTTTTGCTCCCCTCTCTGCTCTACCTAAGGAGGAGAGGTAGAGGAGGCACCTTCCCCACAACTCTCTGAGACACAGGCAGGCTTCCTGTCTGTCCCTTGTCTGTCCCCAGCAGCCACTCTGCTGGACAGCAGCCACCAAGTTTACCACTCCCTCACCTAGCAGCACTTCTCCCGCCTCACAGGTCTACTTAGGTAAGAGGGGGACAGGAGGAGGCTTGGAACCTGGGACCTGTTCTGTGAACTCACCTCTGCTTTCTAGCGGTTGCTCTGGAGCTAATCATGAGCCTCTCCGAGCCTCAGTTTCTCCGTATGTGAAACGGGTGTATTATTTGCCACTCTCCCTGTACAAGATAACTGTGAAGCTTAGCAGTGAAAAGACTCATAAAAGACCTAATGAGTTTTAAGCTGGTTTTCCTGATGTCTTACTTGCTCAAGGGCCTGGTCTTGTCCAAGTCGCCAGCCATGAGTGGATGAGAGAGTCCCCAGCCCCATCTTTATTCATAGCCTTCTCCTCCTGCCACTACCCAGGCTATCTTGCCCTCCCATTCTAAGGACCATCCAAACACCACCTACCCTCTAGTGCTGTTTCAGGGCTCCCCTCTGGCAGCCCCCCAGCCTCCCTGCAGCCAAATGTAGCCCAGGGATGTGGCTGTGGTCCCCGCAGGTCATTTTCCCTGCCCTCTGCAGTGGGATGGACAGCCCGGGCGTACAGGTGTGCCTCCCACCCCCCATCCCGTCCACAGCCCATGGCTCAGAAGATGAATGATACAGTAGGAAATTCCAAAAGACACCCCCAATTTATTTAGGGTTGTTGGAATTTTCCCCTGGTACTTGTTATGGAATAGAGCAAACCACTGTGTCCCCTCCGGCCTGTAATCCTTTGGCTTGGGCCTCTTTGTTTTATTTTTTCCCCACTCTGATGGGACCACATGCTTTGCTGTGGGCAAAGCCATACATTTATGAATCAGAGCCACACATCAATCAAGACCCTCCTCCCCAGAGGCAGGAGAAGGAATCGCTCCCCCTGAGGTGACAGCGAGCGGGAGCTGAGCCTGGCTTTTCTCTGGACATTTTATGCCTGCATGTAGTTCCAGTCCGCCGCGCTAACCTTTTATTAAAAATAATGTGTATCGATTCGTGTTGTCCTTATCAAGTAACTCATGTGCATTGCAGAAATGCCTGGGATGGCGGCTGTGTGCGTAAGGAAGCTGGAAGCTGGCGCCATGCCGCGTGCCGCCTGCAGGGGGCGCCGGCCACACCGGCCTCCGGTCCTGTAGGTTGGGAGTCCGTTGACTTGCAAGTCTGCAACCAGACCTGCTGATGCTAGGGAGCAGAGGGAGCCCAGGGAGGCTTCTAGAAGCCTCGTGCAGAACTGGCAGTCAATCCCACCGCCCTGCCAGCCGCAGGGGATTCAGAGGACAGAGGAATCGCCCCTTCCTCCTGGCTGCCAAGCCCTCTTTGTGACGAGGACTGGGGTCCTGGGGACGCCCATGCGGGCAGCCACGGACACTCCAGTGACCATGACCATGAGCCACAAGTGCCTGTGTAAAGGCTGTTATTAAGGAACCAGGGGAAGCCTCTCCACACCAAGCAGTTTACACCTGGCCCAAGCAGCCGCTTTTTAATTTTACAAGCAGGAAGGATAAGGAGCCTTCTCCTCTCCTCTCTCCCCAATCTCTGCTCCCGACTCCCCTCTCAGCCTTGCTTCCTCATCTCCTTCCAGCCAGAAAATGGTGTGGACCAAGCCAGCCCCAAGCAAAAATACAGCAGGGCCGGAGGCATGGCTCAATGGGTAGAGCAGCTGCCCAGCATAACACAAGGCCCTGAGTTCAAATCCCAGAATTTCCCATAGAGAAATACACACATACACAGAGAAAGAAATATCCTCCCAATTAATTTTGCTTGAGGATGTTTAACAGTGTTGTTTTAGAGTACAAACAATTACGAACAGTTGACAGAGGCATACATAAAAGCATACATAGACCTTGTTTTTGAAGTCTTTGCAAAGATACATACATATATATATATATATATATATATATATATTCTTTAAAGGCTTGAGGCCTATGGAGGAAAGGCAAAATGCAGCTATGTAATTTATGCAAATGTATGCATAGAAAATGAGCCTGCAAGGAGAGTCATCGGTAGGCAGTGTTCACACACCGTCACTGCTCCCCCATACCGAGTACCAGAGGAATCAACGCGCGTCTGTGAATCGACGTTATTTATGGGAACAGGCATGGAAAGGAGTCATTTTATTTTCTTTATTGTACTTCCCTGCAGTCAGCATGTTTTATGCTTATAACTCAGCGAAAAGTTCTTCGTGGTGATTGAAATCGGCCATACAATGGCAGTAGCTTTCAGACTGAGGCTGCAGAAGAATGTGGGGCGAGGCTGGGCCTAGTTGTGCACACCTGGCATCCCCGCTGCTTGGGAGTTGGAGGGAGGGGCCTCATAGCCCAAGGCTGCCCAGGTTCAAAGCTCTAAACCTTGTCTGGAGACAAACTAAAAGCTAGAGAGCCAGGGGCATGGCCCGAGTGGGAAAATACTTGCCTCCCAAGTGCAAGGCCCTGAGATCTGCCATCCTGGTCCTTCCCTTGCACAAGCCCATGGTGAGCACTACACAGCTAGGGGTCGTGTGAGGACCAGGGCTCGCCCCGGGCCCTCACCCTCGGACTCCTGTGTTTTCAGGTACTACCCCATGGGCCACCCAGCCTCCGTCCACCTCTACTTCCTCGCGGACCGCTTCCAGGGCTTTCTGATCAAGCACCACGCCACCAACCTGGGTGTGAGCAAGCTCGAGACTCTGGAGACGTGGGTGATGCCGAAGAAAGTCTTCAAGGTCGCCAGTCCCCCGAGTGACTTCGGGAGGCTCCAGTTCTCTGAGGTGAGAGGCCGGGCACTGCGACACTTGCCGTCTCCCCCTGTCCCACACACAGACCCTGTGTGGCCGGCGGGGGGAGGCAGCTCTGAACACCAGAACCAACATCGTGAAGGTCGCAGGGGTCACAGGGGTTGGCATGAGTGGACAGAACAACCTGGAAGCTTGGCCTACTTCTTTTTTTTTTTTTTTTTAGTTGTGGGGCTTGAACTCTGGGCCTGAGCGCTATCCCTGAGCTCTTCAGGTCAAGGCTAGTGCTCTACCACTTGAGCCACAGTGCTACTTCCAGTTTTTCTGGTGGTTCATTGGAAATGAGAGTCTCTTGGACTTTTCCTCCTCGGGCTGGCTTTGAGCCTTGATCCTCAGATCTCAGCCTCCTGAGTAGCTAGGGTGACAGGCGTGAGCCACTGGTGCCTCGCCTCAGCTTACTTTTTAGAATAGAATTTCTTCTCTTACTTTTTTCTTATTTTTGGTCCTAACCATTGTTTCTTCTAAACCTGTGTTAGTAACTGGCCAGTCGCAAACCAGTTTGCTAATGAAAAGATGGCATTGTTATCACTTTTACAGACTGGGAATGGAAACCTAATGAGATGTTGAGGTGTGTTGTGGAAGCGAGTCCAGGTTTCCTTGGCCACAAATGCTTCGTATATTTTTGTTACCGCACTTCCTGTTATCATGGCTGGCTCGGCGTGAGCAGTCATTGGCTGTGGGAAGGGAGGTGTGGTAAGTGGGTGGGTAGGAGGGATGAGAGGATGGGTGGATGGACAGGTGGGCTGAATGGGACCAGGAGGGTTCTAGATTTAATGGGGTCCCGTGGCTGAATGGAGGCGTCCAGCCCGGGCAGTCCCCAGCCCCAGGCCACTGCTGGGCAGCTGTCCAGCGGAGCCTTAACCATGATCCCCTCAGTCTCCTCATCTGTGAAATGAGAGTCCGCAGCCCACCAAGCGGGGACCCAAGGCCTTCCTAGGCCCAAGCCCGTGCCAGAGGCTTCAGCGCTGACCGAGTTTCCTGTTTCAGGTGGGCACTGACTGGGACGCCAAGGAGAGGCTTTTCCGCAACTTTGGGGGGCTCCTGGGGCCGATGGACGAGCCGGTGGGCATGCAGAAGTGGGGGAAGGGGCCCAATGTGACGGTGACCGTGGTCTGGGTGGACCCCATCAACGTCATCGCCGCCACCTACGACATCCTGATCGAGTCCACGGCAGAGTTCACGCACTATAAGCCCCCCCTGAACTTGCCCCTGAGGCCCGGGGTGTGGACAGTGAAGATCCTCCACCACTGGGTGCCGGTGGCCGAGACCAAGTTTCTCGTGGCCCCTCTGACCTTCTCCAACAGGCAACCCATCAAGCCCGGTGAGTGCCTTCGAGTTCCTGTGGGGTGGGGGGTGGGGCCTCGGGGACTTTTCTCCTTGGCAGACAGGGTGCTCGCACACAGGCCACCATCAGCAGCCGCTGTGTTGAGCCTCTTTCCCTGGCTCGTGCCCTGGAGAGCCTGCAGGCTCCTCCCTGCACAGGTGGGGTTGTGTCCGGTGTGAGGTGTTAGAGAGCCACCCACCGACCGGCCTCAGAGCTTGGATGGAATTTAAGACAAGACAGGAAATAATCCCAGGCAGATGTGGAATCTCAGCAGGTGCCATTTACTGTTTAGAAAATCATAGTGAACGAGGGAATTGTGTTCTTTGAGTACATGATTAGCCTAAGCCGATCGGTGTGTATAAAAAGCACACAGCTCCAGAAGAGAGCACGGGGCGGGAGAGACACAGCCAGTGCAGTTCTTCCTGGCATCGTCTATCATGAGTGTGGATGGACAGACAGCCCTAAGACAGATCCCTGAAACAGGATGCTTCAAAATGCCGCTCCTTGGCTTTGTACCCCACAGTGGGCAGTCTGTGGGAAATGACCCCGGGAGCCTTTCTGGACTGAGACCAAGCAGCCAAGCGTTTACCTATAACCTGGGACGTCTTCCGTATGTAAATCACCTCTGCTTGCTCCAGGCTGCATGCTAATGGTGTGCAAATAGCAGTTATGCGGTGTTGCCCAGGGAGTGAGGCCGAGAATGAAAGCGGCCCCTTCGTGTTCAGTGCAGACATAAATTTTTCCCGCAGATCTGTTAGGTCTAAGAAAGCAGCTGGCAGCTCTAAGGGCTGGCTGGGTCTGGACTTGTTCCCCTCCCAACGTGGCAAACCCAGGAGCACTTCCTGTCAGCCAGGAGGAGAATGACGTCAGCCAGGCGAGGAGACGGCTGGGTGCCCAGAGTCCTGGGCCTGGCAGGACAGACCGTGCCTGTGACCCCAGCTACTCAAGAAGTAGAGACCAGGAGGGTGGTGGTTCAAGGACAGCCTAGGCAAAAGAAAAGTTAGCAAAGCCCCTTTTCTTTTTTTTTTTAAATTAAATTTTATTGACAAGGTGATGTACAGAGGGGGTACAGTTACATAATAAGGTAGTAAGTACATTTCTTGTCTTATTTGTTACACCCTCCCTCATTTTTCTTTCCCTCCCCTAGTTCAGATAAGCATCTATACAATATCCGGTGTGCCAAAATCATATACAGTGACCACAGAGCAAAGCCCCTTCTCAACAAATGAGTCAGATGTAGTGGGGCAGGCCTGCCGTCCCAGCTCCACGAGAGGGAAACAGGATCACTGCCCAAGGCCAGTCCTGGAATAAAAGTGGGAGACTTTATGTGTGCATTAACTCCAGCAAAAAAGGCTAGGGACACAATTCAAGTACTGGGGGATTGCCTAGCGAGCTTAAGGCTCTGAGTCCAAACCCCAGGACCACTATATATAGAATTATCATAGATATATCACATAATGTGCATATGTACCTATCGTGTATCTTGCGTGTGTGATATGTTTTATGTAATATGTGTGTGTTGGATGAGGTGATACCCAGCGGGGTGGCGTCCAGCCGGCTGCCCGTCTAACCCAGCCCCTGTCCCCTTGGCTTCCAGAGGAGGCGCTGAAGCTGCACAGTGGGCCCCCTCGCAACGCCTACATGGAGCAGAGCTTCCAGAGCCTGAACCCGGTGCTCAGCCTGCCCATCAGCCCGGCCCAGGTGGAGCAGGCGCGGAGGAACGCGGCCTCCACGGGCGCGGCCCTGGAGGGCTGGCTGGACGCACTGGTGGGCACCATGTGGACGGCCATGGACGTGTGCGCCACCGGCCCCAGCGCCTGCCCCGCCATGCAGGCCTGCAGCCAGACGGCCTGGAGTTCCTTCAGCCCCGACCCCAAGTCGGAGCTGGGCGCCGTCAAACCCGACGGCCGGCTCAGGTAGCACCGGCGCAGGCCAGCAACGGGAGCCACAGCCTGAGCCTAGTCGAGGAGCCGCCCGAGGGGGGGGCGGGGCTGGTGGGGCCTGAACCCTCCAGCCTTGCCCACCCCGGGAGGTGAGGGGGCTGGTGTCCTGGGCAGGGCACCCCCCCACCCGAGGCCGTGGGGTGATGGAGGTTAGGAGGCCACTGCTGAATCGGCCCACTTTGGGCCTCTGGCCTCTAGAGAGGTGGGGGGCTCAGTCGTGGCCCCACTCGGGTCTCCCCTCACCGGTTGACCCTCACTCCCCTCCCGTAGGTCCCCATCTCCCCACACCCATGATCTGCCCTTGTCCCCCATACCCTCCCCCCCCCACACACACACTGTCCCCACAAGTGAGTTTCCACCTTTGATGGTGAATAGCGGGGCTCTGTGTCCTCGCACCGGCGTGGACGCTTACGGTGGCCTGAGCCCCTGGGCGGCCGGTGAGGGCTGTGGAGTGAGGGTCCCCTCTGTGGCCCAGCCCGGCGGTCAGCCCCTCCGTACCGCTTCCCGCCCAGGGGATCCGCGCTACCCAGTTTGACAAGCACTGCCTGGACCCACGGGGGCTCCAGCACCAGCCCCGCCCCACCTCACGCTGCTCTCTGGCCGGGAAGCCATTGAGGCACAGCCTGGGGTCCTGGCCAGGGACAGAGGCAGGCCTGGAGCCTCTGGTCCCCCAGAAGCTGACTGCCCCCTGTCCCGTCTCCCCCGTAGCTGTCACACACAGGGCAGAGCAGGGAGGTGCATCTGAGCTTGGGTCCCAGGGAGACCAGCGCCTCCAGTCCTGGCCTGAAACTCCCCAGCATGTTGCTTGGAGCAGCTCCTGAGCTGGGGAGATTGGGGGGGGGGGGTGGCAGCAAAACCTATTACCTGCCACAGCCCCCCCGCCCCACCCTGGGGCCAGGAGCCCTCTGAGTGTTTGTGACTCGGTGCTGTTGGCAATGACCAAGCTGCATGGGCCCATCATGCCCCACCCAAAGGAAGGCATTTCAGATTCGGTTCTTAATGTCATACCTTCCCCATCCCAGGGCGCCCCCCCCCCCAGATCTGCCCCAGGGGACCCAGAAGATGAGTGCCAAGGGGGAGAGGCTCGTTAACGTGAAGAAGGATCAGCTGTCACTCGAGTTTCTTGCCATGGGCATTCGGGGGGGGGGGGAGGTGTCACTGCCCTCTCACCTGAGGAGCCTCCCCCAGGGGACTCCCCCTTTCTCCTCAAGCCCCTACCCCGAATGAGAGGGCTCCCTGGCAAACACGAGCCCTGCGCTTCCCAAGGCGAGCCAGTGGGTCCTCGAGTCCCTCCCGGGCAGGCCCGTGGGCGGCCTGACCACCGCGCTGCCCTCACCCGCGAGCGATGGAGGACACGGAGAAGGGACTCTAGATATTTATTATTTATATGTTTTAGTCAATGACTAATTAGTAGGTGCTGTTTTGACAGCTTGTCAATTATGTTATCTTACTAACTGAAGCTGCCTTTATTCACAAAAGGCTCCCATTCTTTCTCCCATTCCCATCCCCATTCTCTCTCTCTCTCTCTCTCTCTCTCTCTCTCTCTCTCTCTCTCTCTCTGTCTTTCTGCCCCTGCCCTCCATCCTCCTGTCCTCAGAGTAGAGTAGGGATACTGGGCACCATGTGCCCCCCAGTGTGGAGTGGAGTGGGCTCCTCCCGGGTCCTCAGAGCCTCACTCTTCCTCACGCTGGCTCTGGCCCCACGAACCCAAGACAGAGGGAACTCCCAAGCCATCCCCAACACGGGGATGCAACAGGGTGAAGGCTTGGGGAACAAAGGAGTGCGCTGGCTGCAGAGAGCCTGGGCCGACCCCACTTGTGCCACGGAGGGCTTTCCAGACCCACTTCAACCACAGGCCTCTGGGTGAAGTCACAGAGGGAAACGGACGCCCGCCAAGGGCCACCCATCCTGAGATGGGGAGGGGAGTGGTCAGGCCCAGCCAGGATCCTGAGGAAGTTCTCAGGGCCTCGTGGCTTCGTCCGGAGGCCTGTAGGGTCTCCACATGGGTTTACGAGCCCACAGGTCCAGCACGCAGCCTCTCTTGGCCCTGGGCCATCCCGGGCACCAGCTTTCTCTGTCCCCGTGCTTCCGGCAGTATCATCTCCGGTGGCTTTAGGAACTCAGCCCTAGAAGGTACTAGAAGGTCCCTGCCCACCCAGAGCTGACTTTCCTTACTAGGGACCGTCACCCCTCTCCCCCAGGGACTCTGCTCACCACCCCACCATTGATTGGGGGAAAGGGGCTATTTGACTCCTCTGCTGTTAAAACAGAACATTTCTGTAGTCTTACATTAGGTTAAAAAAAGGGGGGCGGGATTCCCAACAAAGCCCAGCATGGTGAGAGAGCACCTGGTTTCCTGGGGAAATGGGGTACATTCTGGGGTCTGGGTGTTTAACACCTGTGAATCGTTTGTTGGCAGGCAGCCCTGAGCCCTGCTCACTGGTGATTTCAAAAGCATGAGAGCCAGGGGCTGGTGGTTCACGCCTGTCATCCTAGCTCCTCAGGAGGCTGAGATCTGTGGTTCAAAGCCAGCCCAGGCAGGAAAGGCTGTGAGACTCTTATCTCCAATTACCCACCTAAAAGCCAGAAGTGGAGTGGTGGCTCAAGTGGTACAGCACCAGCCTTGAGCAAAAAGAGGCTCGGGAACAGCACCGAGGCCCAGAGCTCAAGCCTCACAACCAACCAAAACAAGAGAGAATGCTAGCTCAGAGCAGTGGAATCTTCCAGTTTGGTAAGAGAAGTCAGAAGTCCAGATTTGAACAGGAGACTTGAGTTTTTGATGTCATCTATTTTCTTTTTCCTAGCAGAGTTGGGGCAAAGGGGGGAAATATATTCATAATTCTACGCTTGTGTTGCCAACAGGCTCTGACAAGGTGACGTAGAGAGAAAGAAACTGCATTAGGGAGGAGCAGAGGAGCACATCACGTTGGCATGTCCCCTGACTGCTTGTCTCCATTGTCTCACTGCCGGCTGGTTAGCACCCTGGTGTTTCAGAGGCCTAGACTGCAGCACCCCCTGCATTCCCACGCAGAGGCCCCTCCACCCCGGCCTGCACCCCCCCCCCCAACTTCTGGGACCCCACCAAACCGAGCTGCAATGGCAGGGCCAGAGTCCAAGAAAAGGGGTGTTGGGGAAAAACATCTGGGCTTTCCCCAGATCCCAAAGTCCTGACAGTCACATCGCCATGTCTAGAAGCTTCTTTAGGAAGGCATGAGGAGCCATGCTTGCTCCAGGGGAGTCCTCTTGCTTCTGCCTCAGTTTCCCTTACTTTGCCCCATGGGGTCAACCACAGGTGCTACCTCATTGTGTCGGCTGAGAAGTTTACCTGGGGAGGGGGCAGGGAGGGGCACTAAGGTGTCCAGATGTTTGGGGACTGACTACAATCTATGCAAATATTCTCTCTCTCATTCTCTCTCTCTCTCTCTCTCTCTCTTTTTCTGTCTAACCTTGAAGTATTATTAGTAGTGGTAGTATTACCTTGCAAACAGGATACTGTATGGGATCCTCTGGAGACCGAGGAGGGCTGTCACGTGCCGCCTGTGAGCCCCTGGCGTTGTCTTCGGTTCTGTCCTTGCCCCATGCAGGGAGGGGGGGGGCCTCTCCCCGTTCCTCCCCTGCCGGAAGCACGCCTGCGCCTTGGCCTCCCATCCCCAAGGGGTCTTCTCTTTCTGTTTCCCTCCCATGAGAGTCTCCTCCCTCCCCTGCCCTGCCTCTCTCCCTCACATCCCTAACAAAGCCTTAGGATTTTCCTTTTTTGAAATGTGGCCTTAAAATTATTTTTGGGGAAAGCTGCCGTCCTCCCCCACCTCATCCCACCCCTGGAAGCAGTCCGGCCTCCGGGAGCTTCCGTGGAAGCCTCAGGAGCAGGGAGGGGGCTGCCGGTGTGTGGTTGGCAGGTGGGATGCAAGTGGCTTGCACAGAGGCAGGTATTTGCCCTCTGGGTAAGATGGAGGCACGGGCAGGTCTTCCTTAGCCAGCTCAGCTCCTGGGTATCACGATGGATCTGAGCAGCTTTCCAGTCCTCGAAGGGGTCAGCTCCCCCCTGCCTTCAGACGCCATCCTTGACCCCCCCTCATCACCCTCATGCTGGTGGGAGCCAAAGACAACCCCGGGGTTCTCACAGGAAGCTTCACTGGACCCCAGCGCAGTGGCCCATGTGGTCCGTCCCTTTGTGTTCAGTTGGTGTCGCCAATGGCATTGCTTCGGGTATTTGTTTTATAAGGGGAAGGGGGGGGGTGTCCCACGATAAGTTATTACTGTCGCCTTCATTGTTTTCAAAGACGTGGTGATATAGTTTTAAAAAAAAAAAGAATAACTATTTTGTTATAGATCATGATATGCATAAAACTGTACAGAACTATTTTGTAATGTATTGATTTTAAAAACAAAAGAGAAATCTGTAAATAAAGTTTTAAATTAAAAAAAGAAAGAGAGAATTCACATGGCACACACTGAAAGATGTAGATATTTTGCTATTTATTTAAAGGAGTATTTTAAGAGATACCGAACTATCTGGAATTGACAAAGTTCTAGACATCCGAACGCTTCTCCTCAGAGGTGGAATGTGATTCTCAGAAGCGATTGCATTACCTGCCCACTTTTCCCACCTTTTCTGTCTTTTCATCAATCAGAAAAACAACGACGACGACAACAACAACAGAATTGTGCCTTAGCTGTATTTTCTTTTTTGGTCTAGGGGAGTATGTTTCTGTCCGACAAAGCAACATTTTTGCAGAAAACAGTGGGTGAATTAAATACTGTATCATACCAAAAACACCGCAGGTGTATATAGAGGCTTTCTGTCATACTGTGTTTTCAGATGCAGAATTTTAAAATAAAACTTTAAAGAAAAAGACACTGCCTTTCTGGATCCGTGTTGTTGGCTTCCTTTCCTGCCGTTCTGTCTGTCTTCACTCAACCTTGCATTCTCTTTCATCTCTGCACCAAGATGGCTGGGATGATCATTTAACTTCTTTCCCCCAGCTGGGGTGCACATGTAGGATGCACTTCCTTTTATAAAGGCTGCAGCCATCTCCCCACCTAGAGGCCATTTCCCAGGCTGGGCGAGAACTGACTTCTGCACACTTTCATAGATCCAACTAGCTGGTCACCTAGCAAGCCTGCTTTCCTCCCTTCTTTCCCACACAATTGGACTACATCTACCAGACTGCCTTGCCCTTGGATGTGACCATGTAACTGACTTCTGACCAATGAGATATAGGTAGAACGCCTTTGGAACCCGCCCATCAAACCCCTCACCTTCCTCAGAAGGTGAGGTCTCGAATCTCGGATCTGTGGATGATTTCGTTATGCAGAATGCAGGAACTAAGACAGCCTAAGGGCCACTCAAGAGCAGGAACAGAGCCTCAATATTCCCTGGCCCCCATTTTATATTTGTGCTGGATCCAGTTTGAGTATTTTTTAAAGACTTTTATTAGCATATATTAGTTACAAGGGTTCATTGTGACACATACATACATACATTGTGGAACTGGGTATTGAACTCAAGGCTTCAAGCTTGCTAGGCAAGTATTCTACCACTTGAACCATTCCCTCAACCTGCATCTAGTGTCCTTTATAGACTGCTAAGCGCATGATAGCTCCTCCCCCAAACTTCATGATTTAATAAGCATCATTGTCCTTTGTCCTTACTGCCAAAGAGAGGGCTCTTCACTCTGGATGTGTCACAGAGGCCAGGCAAGTGAGGTGCTGTAATTGGCTGAATCTGAGCCATGTGCCCACCCTGTGGCCATGGCACTGGTGGGAACTTTTGATTGGCAGGCCCATTCATAACATAGGAGAGGGAGAAGGAGAGGAAGTTTGGGATGGCAAGAACAACAGATGCCCATCCACGGCCAAAGCCAATACAAGGCCCAGGTGGCTTCTCAACCAGCCAGTCCAATCCATTTCTGTTCCTCAAGTGCTCACACTGTCTCTGTCTAGCTTGTGTCCCTGTCTTAAATCATTTTAAGGAAATAAACTGCCCTTTGCTAGTTGGAGTGGAGAATTCAAAGTCACACCATAAACCAGGGCCTGTGCCCCTGTGCTGAAGAGGAACACCCCTCTCCATGATGTTTCTTTTAGGGTATTATCATTTTTTAGCAAGGGTGGGGGTGGGCAGCCTCCCTGCCAAGCCTCCGGCTTACTGCCTGCTCAGCAGGCACCAGAACTCTCCCGATAGCACGCTCATGCATGTTGCAGGCTGTGGCTTGCTGACTTGGTGTGTGAAGCTCCTCAAAGTGGAGCAGGTGAGGGAGGCAGGAGAAAGCACTAGAAGGGGGTGGGCTGCGTGGCCCAAAAAACCCAGAAGTAGAACCGTGGCTCAAGTGGTAGAGCACTAACCTTGAGCAATAAAGCTCAGGGACAGCGCCCAGACCCTGAGCTCAAGCCCCAGGACTGACCAAAAAAAAATAAAAGGTGGGAATAATGCACCATACATTTCCAGAAGATGGGATTTTTAAAACTTTCACCACCAAGAGTCAATAAATGTTTCATCTACATTAAATATTATGCAGTGTACCATATATCAGATATCACATGGCACCCCATTATAGGTGCAGCTTTTTTTTAACCTATCCTGTGTTTGTGTTATTATAGAACACATTAATTGTGCGATGTGGAGATTTTATTGTGTTATTTCCATATATGCATATTATATACTTGGATCATATTCAATTTTATCTTCCTTGAAATTTTCAAATAGGTTTCACTATGATCTTTCTTTTCTCTCTTTCTCTCTTTCTTTCTTTCTTTTTTTGTTTTGTCTGTCATGGGACTTGAACTCTGGGCCTGGGCGCTGTCCCTGAACTCTTCAGCTCTGGCTGGTGGTCTATCACTTCAGCCACAGCACCACTTCTAGTTTTCTGGTGGTTCATTGGAGATAACAGTCTCACAGACTTTACTGCCTGGGTTGGCTTTGAACCTTGATCCTCAGATCTCAGCCTCCTGAGTAGCTGGGATTACAGGCATGAGCCATCCATGCTTGGCTCCTTTCTTTTCTTTTTTTTCATAGCTCTATTGGGATTTAAACCACAGGACCTTATGTTTGATGGGTGGGAGCTGTACCCCTTGAGCCACAAGCCTTCAGCTTGTTTTACTTTCATTATTTTTTCAGATACATACTTAGATGTTTTCCCTAAGTCAGCCTCAGGCCGCAATCCTCTTCATTCTGCCTGTAAGGGGCTGGGGCAACTGGCCTCAGCCACCCTGCTTTCTGACCTTGTCACTACGGACAACTCTTACGTTTTATGCATCACTTAAAGATAACAATCTTTAAAGGGGAAAAAAGTGAACTTTTTCTCAGACTTAATGGGAAAAACACTGCCTGGTAGACTGTCACCCCAACGAGGTGTGCGCTGTAAGGACAGCGCCCTGCCTGCTTTATCTGCCATTTGTCCTTCAGAGCCCAAAACAGATCACGTCACATGGTAGGCCTTCGAAAGTGGATGCATGAGTTAAATGAACCAGGGGTGAATAAGTAAATAACTGAGCGACTGAGTACATGTATGTGTGAGTGGGTGAATGAATGAGGGCGTGAGTGATAAAATGAAGGAATGAATGAGGCGGTGAATGGGTGCATAAGTGAGTGGATGAGCAAATGAATGAAATAGGGCATATGAGTGTGTGATGAGATGAGGGAATGGAGGGACGTACGAGGGAATGAATGAGCGCGTGACCCCGGCCTTCACAGTGTCTCTTGTCTACTCCCAGGTCTGTGGGGGCGGCACTGTCCCATGAGTGGGCTGGGCGGAGGTACCACAAGCCACCTGTGCTTCGGGCTCCCACGGGGGAACCCAGCTCCCCACAGCTTTGCCATCCGACCCTCCGGCCCGCCGCCTCCTGTTCCATTTGACACTCACCGAGCCACTGCCAATTAACACTCATTAATCTAATTTTCATGAAATTGGACGAGCAGACAGAGAAGCTCGTGGAGCAAAACAAATGGCTGGAAAGCAGACTGTAATGTTTTCTTCGGTATTTTCACCTCTTGCAGGGTGCGGGGCCCATCATGGGAACGGGTGAGCAGGTAGAAGTTCACGGCCATCTTGAGTGCAGGCAGCTGTGTTGTCATCAGAGGCCTGAGGATGGTATTTGCCACGTCACAGGCCCCCAAGGAGATATCTGAGGACAGCGTGGAGGAATAGCAGGCCCGCTTCTGGCTTGAATCATGTTCTCCCCACCACCACCACCATGGCTGCATGCTTTGCTGCTGACTGATCCACGGCCGTCTCCTTTAGCCTGGAGATTGAGTAGGGCTGGGATCTTCCATCTGGCAAGTGAGAACGGGGAAGGTTTAAGTGTTAACTGTCAGGCTTTGGAGCCCAGAGCTAGTGAAGGAATCTGAAGTCAGACCCAAGCCTAAATACTAATCTTGCCTCATTCTCCAATGTGAGGCTGGTTAGTTACTGTTTCCATGTCTCCACTTCCGCATCTACAGACTAGATATCCAGAAGTCAAGTCTCCTTCTATGATATATTGCATTATATGTATGTGTTGCCAAAAAAAATCATGCTCTACTAATTAATAACCATCCTAAGCATTCTCTTTCCTTCCCTAATCGCTCCTGAATAGATCTCAGCCCAGTTAATAAAACCTGAATGAAATCCATAAGCTGTCCATCTCGCCACTAAGTAGAGCTTTACTAAGTACCTACTGTTGCCAGAACTTGAGACAAGTGCTATCTATATGCTATTTTAGAAATAAAAGGCTTTATGCAAAAAAGTCTATTAGGATAACAGGCAATAAAGGTAAAACAAGAAGTGGTAATAGAGAGTCATGTAGTGTGAGTTCCTAATTCTCTAATGTACCCTAAGACCTTAAGACCTCTTAGTCTGTCTTATCTCGAGGCTGTCCCTTAGCACTCCCTGAAAAAAAACCACAACAGGTGTTATGTTACTATTCTTTCTGGAACACAAGAATCTAGCATAGAAAACAGCTGTTGCTAGAATGTACACACAAGCCAATGCAACATTGCAGTAGAAAGCAGGAAATGAGAAGCAACAAGGAAGGTCATGTGGCCCATGGTAGACTATAGGATAGACTATAGGAGATGAGGGCACAGCACTGAGTGAAATCACACAGCAAAGGACAAGGAGATCACCTTAGCATTCTTGTCCTCAGAACTCTGAGCTATCAGAGGTTTGTAAGGACCAGAGGACCTGGCCAGGATTGAGACAGATTCATGTCCTGAGTTATGATGAACTACGAATACCTTCAGGGCAAGAGCAGAAAGGGCACCAAAGAATCTGGTGAGTGTTGGAGAGAAGAGTGGATGATGCCCAACCCAAGGGCAAGACCTTGAATTTCAGTCTAAGCATTGTGGCAAGACTTTGGCCTCATCCATGCACAGAATGAAAGGAAGAAAGCAAGAGTAGATGTGCATCGGAAAGTTAAGATCTTGTGTAAGTCCTGAGATGGGTCTTGATAGCCTGACCAAGATGGAAGTAGGAACAGGAGAATCAGTGGGGATGGGAGGATGAATGGATGGATGGATGGATGGATGAGTGGTTGGATGGGTGAATGGATGGTCGATGAGTGGATGGATGACTGAATGGATGAATGAGTGTATGAATGAATGGGTAAATAGATGGGTGGATGGAGGGATGGATGGATGGATGAATGGGTAGATAGATGAATGGGTGGGTGGATGGATGGTAGGTGGGTGGATGGGTGAGTAAAGGGTTAGATAATGGATCAATGATTTAATGGATGGGTGGATGGGTGAATGGGTGGATGGATGGATGGTAGGTGGGTGGATGGGTGAGTAAAGGGTTAGATAATGGATCAATGATTTAATGGATGGGTGGATGGATGGATGGTAGGTGGGTGGATGGGTGAGTAAAGGATTAGATAATAGATCAATGATTTAATGGATGGGTGGATGGGTGAATGGATGAATAGGTTAGGTCTAGATGAAAAAATGAATGGGGATAGATGGATATTGTAGATAGATGGATGAATAGATGGGTATATAAGTGATCAAGAATATGTCATTGAATTGCTAAATGATTGGGTAAATGAATGGGTGAGTGACTTATACTAATGAATAAATAAAGGAAAGCTAACACATTCTTAGTATTTTCAAACACTGTTCACCACATGAACACCTTTCTGTGGGATGGTTTTGGACGTTTCTCAGCAGTGGAATTCCCAAGGAGATCTTCCAGGGTGTTCAACTTACCTTGGGCCTCTCTGTCTCCACAGGGGAATTTTGTCTATTGACTTGGGAGTCTTCAGCACCACAGACAGTACCCAACACAAAGTGATGATGCTACCACCATTTTTGTTCTAGTGTGCCGAAACACAAAGAAACTGAAGCTCGTAGATGTAATGTCATTTGCCTGTGGACATTCAAGGTAGTAAGTGACAGAGTCAAGATTTCTGTCCCCAAATCGCACACTTGTCTGTTGTGCAGAGCCCCCTCTGAAGACTTTATGTGGCTTCCATTGACGTCCTAAAGACAGAGCAGTTCTGATCTCTCACCAATCTCCCCACCTTCTTCCCAGGTGAAAAAAAAAATGCTGGGATAAGATGGCTGAGTTTTGGCAAGAAAGAAGAGGCATACATTCCCCCAGGCTGGCTCTCTTAGAAGCAGGCCAGACTCCCAGAAATGTGCCAGTGGAGTGACCCCAACCCACGCTTCATGTGATAAGGGGATTTCCATTTGGGCCCCCAAGATATCCTGTCTCATAGGGGGATGGGCTGTGTCAGCATCACTGCCAAAGGTGTTAAATATTCATGAGCCAGCAGTCCAATCCCCAGCCAGGGCAGGCAGGATTTACACAATGGGTGCCCTCACTCAACGAATTCCAGGATGCTGTTTTGCTGTTTCCAATGTTGCTTTGCTGGCCAATCAGCAAGCAGGGAAGCACATGGACTTGGTGGCACCACACGTGGTGGAATCATGGCATCAGCAGAGCAGCTTCTTCTCCCTGGATTTAGCTCCTCACCTGCACTCATCAAACCTAACTCAAACTAAGGGGGGAACTGAGCCACGCCTGGGAAGTTCTGTGTGCCTGCAGACCTGGCTGGAATCTACTGATTTCTTAAAGAACTTGATTCCTGACCCAGCCCCAAAGGGAAGATTTTTTTCGCCCCCTAATTCAAAACAACAAAAAGATGTACAGTGGACATAACTCATAGCACTCCAAGTATCTTACATGCAAGATACATAGTTTTGCTTTGGGCCAGTACTGGAGTTTGAACTCAGTGCCTCCTGCATGCCAGGCTCTCTTGCTCACAGTTGGTTCTCTGCCACTCAAGCCATGCCTCCAGCCCTCTTTTTCTTCTGATTATTTAGAGATGATATCTCTTACACTTTTCTTCCAGGCCTGGCTTCCATCTCTGATCCTCCAGATCTCAACCTCCTGAGTAGCTAGGATCACAGGGGTGAGCCACTGACATTTAACTTAAGATATTTTATTTCACAGGTATTTCATAGAGCACGTACTACGTGGTGGACTAAATGGTCATCAGAAAGATGCTATAGCCGTTCTCATCAACTAGACATTAAGCTGAGACCATAAATATGTAAATAAATAAGAATGTCCAGTAAAAACAAGGGCTATAAAGACTACAAAGCATGGTGACACCATAAACACTGAATAATAGGAGTTTATCTGGGAATCCCTTGCTTTAAACCTACTGTTTTGGCTTGTTGTGTAGTCACCTTTCACTCTATAAAGGTTCTGGATTGAGTAGTCGATTACAAACGACCATGGAGTGATGGAGGGGCCAGGGAAGGCCTCTTTTCAAGAACTGAATATCCTGTGATGGCTAAAATGAAAAGAAATCAACATACAAAGGTCCAGAAGGAGGCTGAGATCAGAGGATTGCGGTTCAAAGCCAGCCCAAGCAGGAAAGTCCACGAGACCCTTTATCTCCAATTAACCACCAGAAAAATCCAGAAGTAAGCTATGGCTCAAGTGGTAGAGCACCAACCTTGGGCAAAAAAAAAAAAAAAAAAAAAAACTCAAGGACAGCGCCCAGGCCCTGGAAAAAGGAAAAGAAAAACCATGCTTGTGAAACTTACATTTAATTCTAAGAGACATCAGAGACCATGGAAATTTTAAGCCAAGAGGTGGACATGATTGAACGTGTTACAAAATGACTCTGAAATTGGTGGGTGTTTCTCTAGCAATAGAGCACCTGCCTAGCAAGTTGAGAGGCCCTGAGTTCAAACCCCAGCACCACCACAAAATAAAAATCTTAAAAAGAAACTAAATAAATAACAATAATAAAAAAGATGGCAGACCTAAACACTCCTGGGCATGCCCAGGGCAGTGCTTATAAAGAGCCAAGGTTAGCTTGGGTTACCTAAATTAAAGCCATGGCTTGTTCCTCCTAAGTCTCTTCAAAGAATTTTAGCTGAGATAGAAGAACAACTTCGAAAGTGAGTTATCCTATTGTTCTGGGTTGGAGGTGGTTCTGGGGATTGAACTCGGGGGCTTTTGCACTTTCACTTGGTTCTTTCACTGAAAGCTGGCGCTCTGCCTCTTGTACCACAGTGACGGTGGCTTATCCCTTGACGGGGCAGCACCTTTCTCCCCTCATGGTAGGAATGTGGGCCTTTGTCCCTTCAGGATTCAGTGAGGGTAGATGGCTGATGAAGATCTTGCCCAGGGCCAGCCACTCCCATGGCTCGGCACATGGCCACCCCCTGACTTCTCACAATCAACCTTGCTCACCGAAGAGGCACGGCTTCTGTCTGTATTTAACACCTACAGGAAATGAGCAGAGACGGCGTGGTGCACTGTTTGTGAACACATGATTAACGTGTAGTTCAAGCAGGCAAACGAAGCTAAACGCCACATTAGGTCCTTCAGGCAACAGAGCAGATTTCATGAGAGCCGAGAGCCAGCCCCCCCATTCCCCTCAGCCCTCGGACTTTTTCCTTTTTTTTTTTTTTTTTTTTTGCTTAGAAATGACTGATTACCTGTAATAAATATTGAAGTGGCTAGCCTGTATCCCAGGGAGCTGCAGAGACATACTATTTCAGAGACAGAAAAAGAAGGAAATATCTAGAACCCGACCTTCCTGTCATGCTAAAGGACAGGAAGCTTGGACCAGTGCCTTGAAAGGAGGAATTAGAACAACCCCATGTGGGATGGGGTGGCCTGGGAATTCCACCCCTTTGGGGGTGGAGCTGGGAATCTCAGGATGAGAGGAGATGTTGTGGTCGTTCTCCCCACCCCCCACCCCCAAATCTGGCCAAGAACTTGTTCATTTAGCTGGGCTGAAGGGAGACTTGGGAAACACAGGGAGGGCTTGCATAGAGCCGGAGAGAAATCTGGTCAGTGTTTAACACAGACGGAGGCAAAGACTCTGCTAAGCCCCTCGAAGGACAGACGGTTGTGGGGGAAGGGGGGCTGGCAAGTCAGGTGATAGTGATAGTTCCCTTTCTATCTTCTAGATGTGGGATTAGGACCAGCATCATCTCAGAGAGAGAGAGAGACAGAGAGAGAGAGACAGAAATGGCCACATTCCCAAGCCATGGATGGATGGTTTCCTCTTCGTGTGTTTTATTATTATGATGTTGACTGTGTGTGTGTGTGTGTGTGTGTGTGTGCTGGTTCTGGAGCTTGAACTCAAGGCTTTGTTTGCATTCTTGCTTGGCTTTTTCACTCAAAGGTTGGTGCTCTATTGCTTGAGCCACACTTCCACTTCTAGCCTTTCGGTGGTTCATTGCAGATAAGAGTCTCTTGGATTGTTTTCTACCTGGGCTGGCTTTCAAGCGTGATCTCCAGATTTCAGCCTCCTGGGTAGCCATGGTTCCAGGCAACTGCCAACCAGTGCAGAAGAGAGATGAGAATTCTAGAAAGGTCTGCTCTACCAAGGGGAAGGGGCCTTTCCTAGCTTGCTTCTGGAGGTCATAGCGCAGGGCCACTGAGCACCAGGAGCCTGAGGTGTGTCCCAGGGGCCTGTGTCTGCACCACAGGTTCCAGAGGAAGTAGCTGGTGCCCACTCACCGCCCCACCACCCGTACGCCTTGACTTCCCCCAGAATTACTTTCCTCCCTGTGCTTGAGACAGCCAAGGCCCCATGAGAGAGGCATTTGTCATCGGGGGCCATTGGATTTTATTAGCAATTTTCTCCTTTGTTAGCAATTTCCCCGTGTATATCAGCATTTGTTTTTATATCATATTAGCATTCATTGCAAAAGGCTAATCCCATTAGCACTTCTCACATTGTATTAGACAAAACAAATGAGCACATGGCGCCCGTGTGGCTGGCTGCCTCCAGAGAGGTCTTCTTATCGGCTGGCTTCCTGAGAATTCCCAGGCTGCCGGCAAAGAAGGCAAAGCTTATCCGTTCCAGCTCTGCAGCCACAGGCTCTCCCAGAACCAGGATCCGCCCTACCACAAACAGCCACCTCTTCACGCAGTTGATATTTAGGGGCCGGATATGGTGGCTCACGCCTCTCATCCCAGCTACTCAGGAAGGGATGATCAGAAGGATCAGAGTCCAGACTAACCCTCAGGCAAAAATATAAGATTCTACCTGAAAAATAATGAAAGCACAAAAAGTAAGGACTGGGGGTGTGTCTTAAGTGACCAAATACTTGCCTAGGAAGTGTGAGGCCCCAAGTCCTATCATCTATCATCCACCCATCCATCCATCCATCATCCATCCATCCATCCATCTACCATCTATCTATCCATCCATCCATCCATCCATCTACCATCTATCTATCTATCCACCCATCTATCCACCCATCCATCCACCCATCTATCATTCACCCATCCATCCATCCATCTACCATCTATCTACCCATCCATCCATCCATCTATCATCTATCAATTGATTGATTGATCAATCTACCCATCCATCCATCATCTATCATCTACCTCTATATAGCTCCACTACACATCCACATCTATCTACCTTCATCTATCATCTTTATATCTACATGTATAGATAGGTAGGTAGATAGATAGATAGATAGATAGATAGATAGATGATAGACCTGTCTGTCTGGATTATGAATAGATATGGATAATATATAATCCAAGATTATATAGATGATAGCTATAGATTATCTATTAAATAAATAATAATATATGTATCTATTATATAGGTTTATCATTCACTATAGATAATCTATAAATGACAGTTATAGATTATATACATCATCTATCATCAAGATAGATGTTTGATAGATGATAGATTGACAAACAGATGATAGGTAGCTAGCTAGATGATAGGTAGGTAGATAAATTGACAAGTAGATTGACAGAGAGATAGATGATGGGTAGATAGATCTTATTTATTTATATATATGCTAAATACCAGGGATATAATATCGAACAAGATTCTGAATAAAGAGCAAGTAAATGTGTTCCTCATTTCAGGCACACGTAAACAAATTTCAGAAGAGCACTTCAGCTCTTAAAACACTTTCTAGCTGTTGATTGGCAAGAACATTTCTATGCCAGCCCTGGTGCTCTCTGTCTTGATGGGCTTCGTTTCTGACTGTCTCTAACGAGCCATCTTCTATTAGCTTAGTTACTCTGCCTGGGGAACCCAATGGAAATCAACCTGCATCGTCAATGTCTCATAATTCAAGTTTTTCCTCAGTCCTAGTTGGTTTCCAAATGAATGTTTGTGACATTTTTACAGTTTACAAAGGTAAATACTTAGAGCATGTCGAATAGAAAGACAGTCTCTCTCTCTCTCCCTCTCTCTCTTCCTCCCTCCCTCTCTCCTTTTCTTTCTTTCTTTTTATACAGGCTTGAAGTCAGGGCCTGGGTGCTATCCCTGAGCTTGTGCTCAAGGCTAGCGCTCTACCACGTGAGCCACAGCTCCATTTTGGTTTTGGGGGATAATTAATTGGAGATGAAAACCTCCCAGACTTTCCTGCCAGCCGGGGCTGGGCTTGAACTGCGATTCTCAGATGTCAGCCTTCTGAGCTGTGAGAACAATCCTGGCTCAACCTGGCTGTGCAACTAAGGGCCTCGGGCCTCTCTTATACAAACTAGAAGTGATATTTGTCATTAAAGTAGGCCATGAAGATGGAGACTACATTAAATGATACCTATCAGGTTCAGGGAAACAGAGTCTGCATTTAACCAGTAGAAAGGGAAGGAAGAAAGGATCTTCGTGGTGTCAATGGAAAGTTCTAGAATGGAGGCAAAGTTACCCAGCTCACATTTCACCTGCCTCGCTGACCTCTGCTTAACTCAGCCCAGACTCTAAGACAAATGCAGTGCTGGTTGCTCTCTGGACCCCCTCCCATCCCCCCCCTCCCGGGCCCTCCTCATCTCTAAGGCGCCATGCCAGGCCTTGGGCTCTTTCCTAAACCTGTTGCCACAGGAATAAGCTGTCCTGGCAAATGATGGGGAGAAGGCACAAGGAAGGGGGTGGGGTGGGGAGTGCCGCTGTCCTGTATTCTTGCTGGGAAATTACCCTCTGCCTTTGATATATTAAAATGGAAGCCTTGTAACTGCCCGTTGCCGTGGTGACGCTTTGCATGCCACCCGGCGATTGGCCGGTTGTGAGTTCACTTTCCTTCGGGTATTGCAGCCTAATTAACTGTTATTTTTGTCAGTCTGGAGGAAGAGTCCACACTTGGGGCCTTTTTTTTTCTTCTTTTTTTGCCAGTGATTGCAACCCCATGCGGACGGAGTTAATTTTCAGAGACTACAGAAGAGAGAAATGTCTGGGCTCCAATTGTAGGTCTCGTCTCATAAAAGTCGTCAACGGTTAAGGGAAGAGTCAGAGAAAACCGGACCGGACCGGATTCCCCAACTTGCCTTTACAAAGTTCAGGGTCTCAAGCAATCGGATGACATATGGGGAATAGGAGACAGTAGTTCGTTCCTAAACTAAAGAATAGGATTAAAGCAGGGCCTCCAGGGGCTCAGGCCTGTCATCCTGGCTACTCAGGAGGTCCAGATCCTGAGGATCACAGTTCAAAGCCAGCCCAGTCCTTTAAGACCTCCCAGAAAGGACTCACCAGGGGCCACAAGCTCCCGAACACCATGAAGCCATCTCAATAGAACTCAGACCCATGGGTGTTCGACAAGGAACCTTACACGCGTGTTCACATACAAGTTGCTCTGCTCACACTCTTTCACTAGTTTTTAAAGACATTGCTTCTTGTCATGCACCACCTTCTTCTCCTTCTTCTTCTTCTTCTTCTTCTTCTTCTTCTTCTTCTCCTTCTTCTTCTTCTTCTTCTTCTTCTTCTTCTTCTTCTTCTTCTTCTTCTTCTTCTTCATTGAAGGATGGTTCTCTCTAGGAAAGAGGGAAAGATGTGTTGTTCTGGTGATACTTGGGGTATCCAGTGATAGCCTGGGGAAGGAAGGGAGGGAGGGACGGAGGGAGGGAGAAAGGAAGGGAGGGAGAGGGAGGGGGGAGGGAAGAAGGCCAGGAGTCCCAGGCCCTTGAGGAGGACTGGGCTGGCAAAATGGCTTAAAACCAGTCCCCCAAGAACTGCCTTCCAGCCATCATCTTGTGCCTGACGGTCAGCTCTGACAGGTGGAAGGGACAAATCCTTACACACAGGAACCGCGTCCACACGGACACTAACTCAGAGGTGCAGCTCACTCAACGCCATCTCCTTCTCCCCCTCTGGTCCTGCTTCATTCTGCCCTCTGATTCTCAGCATACAGCCGATGATCCAACGGGCTCCATCCTGGTGGGAGGCAGCCCCTTCCGCCCCCCATGTTCCCCGCCACGTGAAGATGAGCAGCCGCGGCTCCGGAGGAAGCTGTGACTTCAAAGCTCTTGTCACACCTGTGTGCAACCACACACACATGAAATTCCAGAGTTCATTTGTCACTCCCAGATAAACGCGTGCGCCTGAATCATGATCTCCAGCCTGGAGTCGCTGTGGTCATAAATGCGCACGGGCGCAGAGGTGAGAGGAGAGATCTGGAGGGGCCTCGGGCACAGGTGGGGCCACATGCAGGTCATGTGGGAGGTCACGTGTGGGGTCACGCACGGGGCCACGCGTGGGGTCGCCTGGATTGTGGAGCCCTGTGGTGGAGTTTCCAGTTCACACCCACCCGTCTCCACAGCTCTCCTCTTGGGAAACCCTTTAACCTGTGAAACACAAGCTCCCCATGTGTCTCTCTTTCCCAAGCCCTTCCATTTTCTTTCTGCATTTACGACCGTGACCATTCTCATACCTCCCCCCCCCCCCACCCCGACCGTTCTTATACCCACCCCCTACCGGCCTCCAGTTTCAGGAATATCCTACAGTACTTGTCCTTTTGTGCCTGGCTGATTTCACCTTGCACAAATGTCCTCAAGGCTCACCCAAGGTTGTGGCAAGTGTCAGAACTGACTTCCTCTTCAAGGTGTAGTAATTCCATAGTAATATTCCATGGGTATTAGTTTGTCAGCTAGTCTGTCAGTGGTTGCTTGCAAGTTGGAGCACCACCGGTCTGTAAGGATGAGCCAGGCCATGTGAGCTCGGGGAAGGGCACAGTTACTCTGCGGGGCACGGCCCTGCAGAGTTCTGGTTTGCCTTTTTCATTCTTTGAGGGCCAACTCCACTGAAAGGTCGAGGGACAGGCACGGAAGGTCCGTGGGAGGCAGACGCCCACTAGAAACACAGCAGGTGCAGTGTGGGTTTAATGGGGCCAGGGCTAGGAAGAAACGAGGGGCTCGAGGCAGAGGGATCTTCTCATCGCAACCGACACCACCTGCTACCCAAACTGCTGCCCAGGAACCCCAAAGCTGGCCCTCTCCCCTTTGGGGCAGGATATCCTGAAAGGCAAAGAAATACATGGAGCTGACAGTGGCCCCTGAGCGCTGCCTCTTGACTGTCACCTCCCAACTGCCTGCCCCCCAGCAAGCCCCAGGTCCCCCCAGGACACCCTCACACCATGGCCCCGCCAGGGTGACCTGCACCCTCAGCTCTGCCCGGGGGGGGGGGGGAGGGGGCTTCTGGGAAATGTAGACTATCTGCTCCCACTGCAGCCCTGCTGCCTTAGTTTACCTGGAGCACTGAGTGAGGTCCGCACCCGTGAGATCCCAGCCCTATCAGCTCTCTGAGCCCCACAAAAATAAGGCTGGAAGTCCACGGTCCACGCTGTCCACGCCAGAGGTTCCAGGGGACTCCACCATGTCCCAACCTGCCCAAGGCGCAGCCCGACCCAGCGTCCCCCGAGGCTGCCGAGCCCGACTGTGGAAATGGGATTTTCCTGCAAATCAACGCTTACGAAGTGTTTAAAATACATTCACAGAGGCCAGGGAGCCTCGCCCGCTGAAGGAGATTGTGCAAGCTGAGGGGAGGGGAGGGAAGGGGAGGCTATGGAAGGATCCTAACTAGAGGGGGGCGGGGGGAAGGAGGGAGGGGAGGAGGGGAGATGGATGGGAGGAGAGAAACTGAGGCGAAGGGGTGGGGCAGAGGGGAGGGATAGAGACAGGGATCTAGGAGAGGAGAGGTGGGAGGATGAGGGCCGGGGATGAAGAGGGATGGAGGAAATGGAGGGATGGGAGTAGCAGGAGAAAGAGCAATGGCTAGGGAGAAAAAAACGGGAAGAGAGGGAGACATGGAAGGCAGCTGGGTCCTCTCAGAACGTCGGAGCGGCAGCCATGGGAGAGACGGAGATGGCAGAGAAGAAGCCTTCCTCAGGGGAGCCCATGTGTGTCTTGGATGGATGAGTGGGTGAAGGAAGTGTGATACACCTGCCCGCACACATCGGCGCGCGTGTGCGCGCGCACACACACACACACACACACACACACACACACACACACACACACCCCTAATGGAATAGCACTCAGCCGGTAAAAAAGAAACCCTGTCCTTCGTGAACCCGTGGATGGGTTGGGGCACTTCCAGGGAAGGAACAATTAATAAATTCCACAGCCTCCCGGTCAGATTTAGGTTCAATGTTATTACTGCGCCGTTACAGGTCTTCACTTTGGCATTCGGTCTCTTTGTTTATTCCCTTGTTTTGGCTGCCAGTCCAGAGGCTTGAACTCAGGGCCTGGGTGCCATCCTTGAGCTATTTTTGTTGCCCAAGGCTGGCTCTCTACCACTTCTGGCTTTTTTTTTTTTTTTTTTTTTGGCTGTTAATTGGAGATCAGAGTCTCACTGGCTTTCCTGCCTGGACTGGCTTAGAACCATGATCTTCAGACCTTGGCCTCCTGAGTAGCTAGGCTGACAGGTGTGAGCCACGGGTGCCCGGCCTTGTCCTTGGTTTTGAGAAGGCACACCAGAGAGGCGCTCGGCCATCTTTGGCAGGACGGATTTCAGCCGTTTTAGAAGTAGCTGTCATTTACCCGGGAGCTTCCTGTGTGTTACATAGACACAGCTTCATTCTTCCTGCAATCCCATGGGGAAACAAAGGCTAGCTGTTCGCATAACAAATGCAGAAACTGAGGCTTTGTGCGCATTCAAAAGTCAGTCTGAGGCTGCACAGCCCAGCAGCTGGGATTTGAACTCAGCCCCCTGGGTATTGGCATTGCCTCTCCCCCTCATGTCTCCACAGACTGCAGAAGGAAAGATAAAGACGCATCTCACACACAGGTACACGCACGTGCATGCACGCACGCACACACACACACACCCCATTTTATTTTTACTTCCTGGTGAAATTGTTCCTCGGTACTGACTTACTTAGCAAAATGTTAGGCTTTTTTTGTTAAGCCCATCTTTTCCTGCTTTAGTTAAACTAATTACCGTTCTCTGCCTATAATTTTCAAATTCCCATTTTCCACTTCAAATCTACCGTGGCAGTCCACGTGGCGGAGGAGAAGCAGAGCCCCCCGTGGCTGCCGTCAGCCAGCCCTCTCTGCTCTCTCTACCTGGGGTTCCCTCTGCACTTACCTGGCGGGGACTGGAGAGAGAACCCCCACCGCCCCTGGTTGTTCCGATCTTCCCCAGGGAGGTTCGCCCTATTGTGGGAAGAAACTGGAGGCCCGGAGGTGTGTGAGCAGAGGCTGGGGTGGAGGGCACTCTCACCTTGAGTGGGAATTTGTAGAGGAATTCGGGGCCTCTGGGGCTTCTCCTTGCTTTATTTATTCTTGCATGATTTATTAGCTTGCTGTATAAGGACGTTAAGGTGCCTCGTTTTCCTTGTTTTCCCCAGGTCTGCTAGAATAGCAGCCAAATTCCCAACGGAGGAGAACCGCATGTGCGGCTGGGCTCGGCATCCAGAGCCCCAAACCCAGCTTGGCCATCCCGAGCACCTCAGCAGCTTTAATAGGAAGAGGAGTCGTCTTAGCACAGCCAGACGGAGGCATGTGTCTGGAGGCTAGTCGCATTGGGACTAACTGACGTGAGCTTCAAGAAATAGGGACTTGCTAGGCACCGGTGGCTCACTCCTGTGATCCTACTACTCAGGAGGCTGAGATCTGAGGATTGTGGTTCAAAGCCAGCAGGGGCAGAAAAGTCCCTGTGAGACTCTTTATCTCTGATTAACCACCAGAAAACGGGAGGTGGTGCTGCAACTCAAGTGGTAGAGCGCTAGCCTTGAGTAAAAAAAAGCTTAGGGACAGCACCCAGGACCTGAGTTCAAACCTCTCTCTCTCTCTCTCTCTCTCTCTCTCTCTCTCTCTCTCTCTCTCTCTCTCTCACACACACACACACACACACACACACACACACACACACACACACACACGGGAATCTCTGCCGTGACAGTTTAGGGAGACTCTGGGGGCCCCCCAACTTCCTCCTCTTCCAGGACACCCCTCCTCCCCGCCCTACACTGCCCATGTGGCTCCCCTAGAATGACGAAGGCTCAGGATACATTCAGGCCCATTGCACGTTAGAGACGTGGCAAACAGATGGGTTCTATTTGGGGAAGAGGGCCTGGGAGCCAGGAGGGGGAAAGGAGAGAGTCCAGACCAAACAAGGGAAGAGAAGGGCAGCAGGCATGTATGGTGGCCAACTGGGGTACGATCCTGTGATGACCTGTGTCCTCTCAATTGACCCCAGCCAGGGGCGGGACCAGAGGGATTGATCTAGGGTCTCTTACGGGTTTTAGAGGGGTGGAAATAGAGAACAGAGAGAAATGCACACTGTGCCTGTGTTGGCACCTGGAGTGGGGAGGGGAGGGCAGGGGAGGGGAGGAAAGGGGAGGGGAGGACAGGGGAAGGGAGGGAAGGGGAGGGGAGGGGAAGCAGTCCAGGGCGGCCACTGAAAAGTCCCCACTCTGCAGGTAAGTATGGGTTTCTCAGAGCATTTTCCTTCTCTTGCTGAGACTGCAGGACACTTAATTAAATGCGAGACTCCAGTCAGACAGGGCTGTGGCCCTGGAAATACCTCCATGCTGGGCTTCGGGCAGTGGCCAAGCAAACGCCTCCCAGAGCCGCCGGCCGGACGTGCACACACATGCAAAGACACGGCCGGGGGGAAGGGATTTTACTACGAAACACGTTCTGCCCTAGAGCCCCACCACCGCCAGCTCCCACCGCTCCAGCCTCAGCTCCCCGGCGATCAGTGCACACCCCCATGCCTTCCACAGACCTCATTCCCCATCCGCCACCCCAGGGCGTGAGGAGTTCAAGTGCCGACCGCTCCCCATCTAAGATAGATCTCCTCTGTGTCCCCTTCTCTCCACATTCCCCAAGACCCCACCGCCCGGGTCCCCATCTCCTGCAGGGGTTACAGCTGCGACCTCTTGGGGCTCCCCTCACCCCTCACCACTGCGGGGCGCTGCTTCTTCTCCTGCAGGTCTCGGCTCAAATGAATCCTCCTTTGAAGGAGTTCATGGGTGACTCTTTCTCAAGGCCTCTGTGGCGCCATTGGCTTTGGGCTCTGTGGGGGGCTGTGGGGGGCTGTGGGGGGTTGTGGGGGCTGTGGGGGCTGTGGGGGGCTGTGGGTGTTGTGGGGAGCTTGGGGGGCTGTGGGGGGCTGTAGGGGATGTGGGGGGTTGTGGGGCCTGTGGGGGGCTGTGGGGGCTGTGGAGGGCTGTGGGGGCTGTGGAGGATGTGGTGGGTTGTGGGGCCTGTGGGGGGCTGTGGGGGGCTGTGGGGGGTTGTGGGAACTGTGGGGGGCTATGGGGCTGTGGGGGCTGTGGAGGGCTGTGGGGGGCTGTGGGAGCTGTGGGGGGCTGTGGGGGGCTGTGGGGCCTGTGGGGGGGCTGTGGGGGCTGTGGAGGGCTGTGGGGGCTATGAGGGGCTGTGGGGGCTGTGGGGGGCTTGGGGGGCTGTGTGGGGCTGTGGAGGGCTGTGGGGGATGTGGCGGGTTGTGGGGCTGTGGGGGGCTGTGGGGGGCTGTGGGGGTTGTGGGGGCTGTGGGGACTGTGGTGGGCTTGGGGGCAATGGGGGGCTGTGGGGGATGTGGGGGGCTGGGGGCAGTGGGGGGCTTGGGGGCAGTGGGGGCTTTCCAGGCTGGGATGAGCAAGAACATCTCCTGCTGGGCAGCTGGGCCTCATGCCTGCCCTCCCAGCTTCTCAGGACGCTGAAATCTGAGGATCCTGATTCAAAGTCAGTGAAATTGCTATCTCCAATGAACTACCAAAACACCAGACACGCAGCTACGTCTCAAAGCTTGGAGACAGCTCCCACCCTGAGTTCAAGTGTGCGTGCGCGTGCACACACCACACACACACACACACACACACACACAGAGTCTCTGGACATTGCCCTGGGGTGAGGGTGGACAGCTGGGAGAGCCGCCCCTCACTGGCGTGTCCCCTCCAGAGCTGCCCTTCATCGTGTAACCCCGTGGCTTCCTTTTGTTATGCCAAGTCACGAAACCACCACCAAGAAGACCACTGAGACTCAGACATTCCGAAATGCAATAGCAAGGCAAGGCAAGACTTTATTCAAGCGGGGCTGCGGCCCGGGCCTTGTCCTACCCACCGACACAGCGGAGGTTAGGAGGCAGCCCCGAGCTGCGATTACACAGAGCTTATAAAGGCCAAAAACCAAAGTTACAGCAATCAGGTGTTCAAGCAAGCAAGATTACGGGTACAAATCTGATTGGCTCAGGGTTCGAGGCATTCTAGGGGCTGTTAGAGTTAAGCATTCCCAGGCGGTTAGAGTTCTTGACCGGCTGGGCCCTAATAAGCTTGCCCTGGGTTTGCTCAGACAACAAAACAGGGGCTGCCTGAAAATGGGGTTTACTTTAACTCTTCATTCCCCCCTTCATTTCCCCCTTCTGATAGGTAACTCGAGAACCAATCGTGGTTCTCCTTGCTTATTAGTTTGATTCTGACTGAGAATCGGTGGGGATAGATTGGTATTGTGCCCGCAATACCATAAGTTGTCAGTGGCGCTTTACTCAGTTGGTAGCGGGTGTGGCTCAGGAGGAGGTCCAGTCTCATAAAGGGCCTTTAGCTTGAGCCAGATCTCTTGGTGGACTTGCTATAGGGCTCTGAGGGGGCGATAAAAGCTCATAACAAATGCGATTACAAGTTAGGAATAACATTTAGATGACCTCACACAAGTCCCTTAGCCCTGTAGATACAGGTACAGATAAACATAGTTTTACACCAAAGCCCCAATTCTGACCCTATTTATATTAATCTAAAGGAAACATTTTTGTTTTCTCTCTCTAAAATCTTTCCTTATACAGTTTTATAATCTGTGTCTTATAAAATTTAACATATCCCCACTCACACCATCTTCTACTTCCTCACACCATCAGTGACTTACTGGAACATTCTGTGACAATTTACTTTCTAAATCCCTTTCTTATCCAGAGGAAACCATTTCTCTATCCCTTTCTCCAAGGCTTTCTATACTAACCTTCCTCTTTACATTTCCTGGGGCTTCTTTGCTGCTAGAGTTTTAAACTGTCTACATTTTCCGGTTTATCTCAACTACATCAAAGCAATTTACTGTGACTCCACCCACAGGCTGTTGGGGAAGACAAAGAGGGGGCAACAGTCAGTCCAATGGGACTGCTACTTCTAAGAAGCCAGACCAGAGCCAACTATCATAAGCCAACTATTCTATATCTATATTCTATATCTATATTCTATATCATGAGCCAACTATTCTAGAGTGTATTTCTCCAGTTTCCAGTTCCTCTAAGTGCCTAAGGTTGGCCAGTGGCATCTGCAAGATTCACCCCCAGGAGGGCTCCATGAAGATGCCCCCGGCAGTTTAAATCTGTCCAGTTACCTTGGTACCTGGCACACCTGATGGCAGTTACCTCCCTCTCTTCTGAGGTCACAACCTAATCCATCTAGATACATTTTAATACTTTTGGACATACCTCCCACTCCAGACATTGCCTGGAAGTGACTCTCCAGCCTGTCATACATGCTTTGAATTTAGCAGCAGGCCAGTCTGCTTGAAAATTTCTTACAATATCCAATTTTCTTAATAGAGCTAGTTAACTCCAGTCAACTCAAGAATGTCCCCCCAAAAATTTGTTGTAGCAGATCCAAAGCACTTTCCAGCAGAAATCAGAAATCAGCTGTGTGTGATAAGAGTCCCATCTGAAGATGTAGATTCTTCCAGATCACTGTTAGACTCTCCTTGATCCTCACTCAAATGCAATGGGCAGGGGCCCTGGTGTCAGGCAGCAGTGGCTCCCAGTGGTTCCAGTAGAATGTCACACCTTCTGGGTTACCTGCAACTTTCTCCATAGACTGGTTAGAGAAGCTTAACCTAAGTTAACCTAGAGCCTAACTTTAGTCAAATTTCCTAGTATTTTCCTGATTCCTTCTTAAGCACACTAGCTTTTGCAGCACATTACTGAAAGTCAAGAAAGCTTAGGCAATCAATGGCCCTTGGGTCATCAATAAGTTTGAATCAGATATTAAGACTAGGATTTTTTTTAAGCCAACATAGAAGGCTTGGCCTGTAACCATTTCTCACAAGTGCAGTCTCTGTATACTGTTACCTCTGTTTTCCATGCCTCTAGTTTATCCTGCCTCATCTTCCCAAAAACAACTCTGGTCCCTTGGTCCTAAAAGGTGGGCTGATGGGCGAAGATCATCCATCTTCTATAACTTCTTCAGGCTGACTTAGGGACGTTGACCTTACCTAGCCAGGAACCTATAACCTTAGTCTACTTTACCAAGGGGCTGCAGGATCAGATGTCCATTAGGAGCTTTACTCCAAACTGGAAATTACATTCAACACTTTAACTTTCAACTATACAGACTTCTTTTTGGGCTATCGCAGTGTAGCCTTTTAACATTCTAGTTTGTAAAAGCTTTTTCCTGACTGGCTAGGGAACTGATCTCTGATGACCTAAAAAATGCCTACATTACTTTTGCAGGCCTTTAACAGATCTCAGTAAGGACACAATCTCAGGTCTACAAGCTTTCTTTCCTGAACAGATGTATCAGCTTAAAATTCTCCCTGCCAGTCAGGGCTTTGAGTAGATGCGGGGGTTGGGATTTTAAACTATCCTCTCATTTGACACTTACCCTTACTACCCACTATCACAGATGACTGGCAAGGTCCTGCCCAGTAGACAGACATGGGTATTAGAAAGGCATGCTTACGAACTATTCTTCTAGGACTTCCCGGCTTTGATTAACTTTTAAAAGGCCAAACAGGAGTGACTCTAGGATCTGACACCATCTCTGCCATCCAAGCAGTGGCTTACTGCCTCTGGATGCTCCACCACTTTCATCCCAGGAGGAGTGACTTTTCACTGGACTTGGACTCTGGGCCTGAGTGCTGTCCCTCAGCTCTCCAGCTCAAGACTAGCACCCTACCACTTTTGAGCTCCACACAACTCCGTTCCCAGCACTCTGCTGGCTGATTAGAGACAAGTCTCTCACAGGGACCTTTCTTTGCCCGGCCTGGCTTCGAACCGCAGATTTCAGATCAATGAGTCTTACAAGAGGCCACTTTACTCCAATTAAAAGCAACGAGGTGGTCCACACAGAAGTAGTTTTTAAGCATGCTCTTACCTGGAACTTACTAAGGGCCAGTATTAGATCTTGACAAACTTGTAGGAATCACTTGTGCTTCTCTGTAGGCCTGCTGGAAACTGTTACAAAAAACCTACAAAGAAACTGGAATGGCAATTAAACATTTTGGTAGCCATAATTCTCCAAATGTATTCTTGATTTCCATAGTCTTTTTACTAAACTCTGCTTTAACACTAACACAACACTTTAGCTTTTATCTCATTGGAAAAACTCTGAAGCTTACAGGCATTCTGAAACTAGGTGCCACCCTTTGCCTCCAGGCTGCTTGTTTTTTTAAAAAAAAACTTTTTTTTTTCTTCAGTCCCAGTTACGGCATGGCATGAAGACCTTTGAACTCAAATGACAACTTTTTCTTAATGCAGGAATTACAATTACCGAATTAGAAATACTTATCCATTCAGCTTTCCAATAAATTAGTGAGAAACGTTGGCCCATTTTGCCATTTCTTCCTACATACATAGAGTTAATGAGAGTTTACTTTTATTCCCATTAGTTTAATATATATCCTTTAAAATCCAAATTACAAAAATAGCATAAGAATCGAAACACATCAGATAAATAAACTTTTAACCATTTAGTCCAGTTAAATCATTCATTTTTACCACCAGGTTTCCAAAGTTCACCTGAAACAAAAGAAAGCCCTCTATTGGCTTCATCCTGACTCCATAGGGCTTAATGAGTTCACACCAGCTTGCCCTTTGTTAAATCAAGTCTTAATTTATTAAGATACCCACTTTTTTTTACTGCTAATTAAAGAACCCTGAGAAATCCTTTTTTTACTCTAGTTTGTTTTTAAAACAATGAAATAATCCTTTAAAGCATTTGGTAGTGCCCAAACTTGATGACCATTTGAATTTAAACTTAAACTTAGTTTTGCATCATACTGCAGTCTTGAACATGTTCACATTCACACATGCACACATACACATACATATTCAAAAGATCTTAAAGCGTGCAAAATAAGCATCGGCCGTACATTTTCCAGTGGCAAGAGGTATTCAATCTTACTCCTGCAACACCCAAATTTTAAGACAAACCTTTAACAAATGATTTTAGCATTATCCAGCCTCATTTTCCAGGGCTTGATAGTCTTAGTAAACATTTTAGCACACCAAAAAATTTTCTGCTTAAGAAGGCTGGGTGGGGGTCCCCCAGAGTCACAGGGTGATCCACTTTTCCTTCTTAAGGGCCACACTCTGGTTCTGAGCTATCTCTTTAACCTCCCTCCAGTGAGGTAGGATCGAGTCTAGGGGGCTAGATGGAGGTTCCCATGATAGAACGTTACCTATAGCTCTGATCAGATGTTCAGTCCAAAAGGCTACAAAAACACAAAACAACTATAACAATACAAAAGGAGAAAAACACACAGGCAAGAACAAGAACAAGAACAAGAAAAGCTACGAGTTGGAGATGTTGAAGGCGGGGCTCCAGGGGTCCCCCTTCAAGGGTGGAGAGTCTGGGGCATCCCCCAGTCTCCCCAGGATTGCTGAGTAAGCGCGTCCGCTTCAACAACCCCTTCAAGAAATAAGCAAAAGCAAAACAGACAAACAGACACATTACAAGACAAGACAAATGAACAGGGCTGTTTTCTTACCTTCAGAGTCTGGGGTCTCGGGGATCTCTGGGGCTATCCTGGACGAGCCCCCAAATGGTATGCCAAGTTGCGAAACCACCACCAACAAGACCACCGAGACTCAGACATTCCGAAATGCAATAGCAAGGCAAGGCAAGACTTTATTCAAGCGGGGCCGTGGCCCGGGCCTTGTCCTACCCACCGACACAGCGGAGGTTAGGAGGCAGCCCCAAGCTGCAATTACACAGAGCTTATAAAGGCCAAAAACCAAAGTTACAGCAATCAGGTGTTCAAGCAAGCAAGATTACGGGTACAAATCTGATTGGCTCAGGGTCGAGGCATTCTAGGGGCTGTTAGAGTTAAGCATTCCCAGGCGGTTAGAGTTCTTGACCGGCTGGGCCCTAATAAGCTTGCCCTGGGTTTGCTCAGACAACAAAACGGGGGCTGCCTGAAAATGGGGTTTACTTTTAACTCTTCATTCCCCCCCTTCACTTTACACCCTTGGCCTTAACTGCAACCTGCTCTGTATCTGTGGTGTGCTGTAGCACAAGTCCACCTCCCTTCCCCATGCAGTAGCTTGGGCTCTTATCCCAGAGCAACTCGAGTCCAGCGGCAGGCATGGACGGGTGGAAGGCGTCCAGTTGACGTCCACTGGGTGAATGACCAAGAGTGGACCCTGTGCTCAGCCCTTCTCTCTCTCTCTCTCTCACTCTCTCTCTCTCTCCTCTGATGGTCTCACTTTTTGTTGTTGTTGTTGTGCTGTCATCAGCTTGGCTCCATGCCCCCCACCCCCGCTGGCCCCAGCAGAGGGCAGTGTGCTGATCTCCCCTGTGGATCTAAGGGCCTTGCTTCCTCACCATGATCAAGCGTTAATGAAGGGGTGGGGGGCAAGGAGAAGGAAAGTCTTTCTTACCGCAAGCTGGCTATGGAAGGGGGAACAAGTCAGACAACGGATCTATGCTTTCCCTTTCTGTGTGGAAGCTGGGTTTAGCATATAAACTCGTAAGTAAACGCATTGGGTGGTATGCAAGTGTATACAAATGTACTAATGGAGATGCAGTAGGTTCAAGGGAGAACTCAGCGTAATTCCAGAGATAGGCAAAATCAGAGGTCAGTAAAAATAAAACACTAGGAAATGGGTACAGGAAACGGATGGGATGGAGCCAAGGGGAAAGGAGTGGATGAGTGAAGGGGAGAAGAGGAGGAGAACGCAGGCAAGAGGCCCAGGTACATCCTGCAGAATTAACAAGAATAAAGGAAGGGGTAAGGAGGGGAGGGACGGGTGAGACTGTTGAAAGGGGTGACGTGGATCAAGATATACTGTATTCATAGACTGCTTGGTTAAATGATAACTACTTTGTACAGCTACTTAAAAATAGTTAATTTAGCCAGGCACTGGTGGCTCACGCCTGTAATCTTAGCTATTCAAGAGGCTGAGTTCTGAGGATTGTGGTTCAAAACCAGCCCAGTCAGGAAAGTCTGTGAGACTCTTATCTCCAATAAACTACTCAGAAAAAGCTGGAAGTGGTGCTGTGGTTCAAGTGGTAGAGAGCTAGCCTTGAGTTAAAAAAAAATGCTCAGAGTCAGCGCCAGGCCCAGCGTTCAAGCCACAGGACCAGCATAATAATAATCATTTAGAAAAGAAAATGATGATGGCTGTGATAAGAGACTGGGACAGAATCACCACATGTCACTCACACGAGTCTGATGTAATACAGGCAGCTTACAGAGCCTTGGAGTAAAACCCCTTACTCGTGTGGTGAGGAGGCCTGGAGCCCCTTGCTCTTCAATCACGTGACCATCCAAATTTGGGTGCCAAGGGGCTGAGCCACACCCAGAGGCGCATCCTATCTGTGTGGTAGTTGAGCACTAATGTGCTCCCCATTAGGGCACAGCTGACCAGCCAATGCCCCCTGTGTTCTCTCCCTCTTCAAGTCGTGTCACACCGTGGAAGATGAAGAACAGAGCACACGCTGAGGATCAGGGGACATCGGCCGTAGAGGGGAACGACATGGAAACACATGATCCTGGACTGAATCTTGCAGCTGGGGTGAGGGCGGGAAACATGACAGGAACATGTGGCAAAATTTTAATGAAGTCCATAGATCCCATAATTGCATTTTTGCAAACCTTGGGTTTGCTGATGTCAACTGTTCTCCTGCATTTATTTCAAAAATGGCTCTTGGCAAACACAGGGACATGTTGAGTGGTAAATGGGTGGTGGTTTCTGAGATGTCTCAGAAATGATAATGATAAAGAAATGATAATGACAATATGCATGCATATGCATACAGGGAGAAAATAATTTAGAAATTGTGAGCAATCATTTGCAGTTAGCAAATGTGGGAGAAGAACATGCAGTTTTGCAATGGCCTTGTAACTACTTTCCAAGTTTGAAATGACTCAAAAAAAAAACAACAACCCTCGAACAAATAATGTTGAGCGAGACAAGCCTAGAACACAGAAAACAAAGGGGCATGATCTTCCTGATATATGACTGTTAAGAAAGGGAGACGGAGAGACAGTAGAGACCAGGTCTGTAAAACCAAAAACTGCTTGTCAAATGGTATTTCCCACAGGATTGGGGCAGCGACCCAACAGTATGTAACTAAAACCAAACAACTACTCAACATATAAAGGTCAAAAATCGACCTCTCTGTGGAATATAATAGCTCAAAAGCTATGTATGTACGTTCATATAAGACTAATATCGACATATTGTCTAATATCGACATTACATTTAAAGCCCTAGGCGAATTTTCTTGAGCTTGGCCACATGGCTACTGTATATGTTCTTGATACATTGTATATTGTATATATGTCTACCTGACCTAGAGAAGGGAAAGAAAAACAGGGCATAAGATATCACAAGAATGTACACACTGCCCTACTATGTAACTGTACCCTTTTTGCACAACACCTTGTCAAAAAAATTTGTGTTCAATTAATAAATAAATTAAATTAAAAAAAAAACCCTCCAGGCACCAGTAGTTCACATCTGTAATCTGAGCTTCTCAGGAGGCTGAGATCTGAGGAATACAGCTCCAAGCCAGTCCAAGCAGGAAAATCTGTGAGAATCATACTTCCGATGAACCACCAAAAAGCCAGAAGTAGAACTGTAGCTCAGGTAATAGATTACCAGAGATAGTGTCCAGGGCCTGAGTTCATGCCCCTGAACACACACACACACACACACACACACACACACACACACACACACACACACACACACGCACGCATGCGCGCGCGCGCCGGGAACCAGTAGCTCATGCCTACAATCCTAGCTACTCATGAGACTGAGATGAGACTGAGATCTAAGGATGCCAGCCTGGGCAGGAAAATCCAAGAGACTCTTAGCTCTGATTAATCATAGAAAAAGCAGCAAGTGGCGCTATGGCTCAAGTGGTAGAATGCTCACCTTCAGCAAAAGAAGCTCAGGGACAGTGACCAGGCCCAGAGTTCAAGCCCCAGGACCAGCAAAAAAACAAACAAACAAAACCACACAAATGTACCCCATATCCCAAATCTCCAGAAGAATATGATACCAACCTCTCCTTTCCATGCTGAAATGTCCATCAACATTATGATGCATAAACAAGTTAGAATCACATCTGCACTATACAGCAGTGAACAATGACCCAAATGGGGATTGCTTCTCCCACATAGTAAGCACCGGGAGTCAGGCAGAGTGACTCGTTCTGACTCCATTTCTCTAAAGTTCAGAAACAGATCCAGCTTGGCAGCTGGGTGTCAGAAGTGTAGCCACCCCTGGGTTGAGGGCTTGGGACAGGAAAGGGTGGGGGGTGTCATCAGAATTGCTCCGGTGCATTCTTTGTTGGTTTGCGGCTCTGCTTCTCAGCTGTGTTTCTTTCTGGAAACTCCTGCAGCTCCCTTATGATCAGGGAGGGCACTTTTCTGGGTCATTTTTCACAAATAGACCAAAGGGCACTGATCACGATGTCTAATTATACATCCAGGGTGCAATGGTGAGTGATTTCCCACAAAGGGAGGACAGTGGTACCCTGTGCTTGCTATGGACACAGCCCCTCTCCAACTTGACCAGTTTGCCAGAAGGAGAGAGGCGGAGCAGAACTCACAACTCCAGGCCCATTGCATCTGCTCCCTGGTGTGGTCTCAAGGGGCCCTCATGAAGGGCCCTTTGGTATAAAGTAGACCCCCTTCAGTCCGGCATCCAAGAACCTCCCCAACAAGCCCAGGATGTTAGGAATTATGCAAATGAGCTCAAGAATCAGAGGCTCTTTGCTAATAAAGATAGAGAGAGGATCAGGGCGCCAAACTGCAATGTGATAATGAGGCTGATCTTAATGGCACTTCGCAGCCCTTATTTGCAAAATTAAGATCTAAGAGGGGGAGGGAGGGGAAGATTGGGGGAACTCATCCCAACCATAAAAGGTAGAGCATATACCCATGAGAAAAGATGGTGGAAAAAGCACTAATGATCCAATTAAAAGAAAGAAAAAAAAGAGAAAGAAAAGAAAGGAAATGGAAGGCAGCTCTGAGAACCTGGTACCAATTACTGCAGAATCTGAGGCCTGTCTATTCCCCTGGCTCTAGCTAAAAGCAGAGATGGAGAATTAATGGTTTGATTTTATTTTCTTCTACCTGTGGCAGATAACTTTTTGAATTATTTATCTGTTTTCTTTGCCGGGTGTTTGGTCTTCCATCCTAAAGATGTTTTGAGTTGGTTTTTTTTTTTTTTTTTTTTTTTTACTTAGAGGGGAAGGGCCTGGGGCAGGCTGCAGAGTAAAGGAAAGATGAGGTGTATTTAACAGACAGGGGAAGGGAAGCAGGACAAAAAAAGGGGCTCCTTCCCCCAGTGTCTTCCCTTTCTCTGGGGTGGGGGCAGGGTACAGAGTAAGAAAGCCAAGGAAAATAGAAGCATTGGTTTTATAAAGAAGCCGCACTTGGGCAAATCAGACCAGAGAAGGCTAAGCTATAAGGAACTCCTCTTAAAGCTGGAACCTGCCAGCACTGGTGGCTCATGCCTGTCATCCTAACTACTCAAGAAGCTGAGACCTGAGGCAACCTTAGTTGTTTGGGAGCTTGGAGTACAGTTGTGTTGAAATAAGAAAGAAAGAAAGAAAGAAAGAAAGAAAGAAAGAAAGAAAGAAAGAAAGAAAGAAAGAAAGAAAGAAAGAAAGAAGAAAGAAAGAAAGAAAGAAAGAAACAGTAGTCTGGGTACCTACCTAAGTCCTGAGGACTTTCATTCATATCTCCTACATACAAAGTGGGTGGAAATTACTCTGTCATTGACTCAAGAAAAAAATTGCTTTCATGGTGGGAGAGGGGTTGTCATCTCCTTTGCTTCTCTGGATGGACTGGGATGGATATAATGACACATCCCTTTCATCTTGACCTTGGCTCTTGTTGCTCATGAATTCCGCTGCTGGTATTTGCATCAGGGAAGGCTGAATTGAAATGACTCAAGGTGAGCCAACCAGAAGTAAATATTCAACCAGGAGTGAGTGTCTCCTGTGAGCGAAGTTGGGATGAAACCTTACATGTGATTTGCCAGCCTCTTCTTGTTTATAAGCCCAGGGTCTCAAACTGGGATGTTACCATTTTACCTAGAAGCTCATGGTTATGCTACCAGGGGAAGGAGGGATGCGTTCACAAGCACAGGATTGTGGGAAATCAGAGGACCAGCACAAGAGCTGGGGTCATCCACCTGGGGTGGGGAGGGCTGGGGGGACAGGGTGGCTGCTCAGGAAGACACAGAAGTGATGGCAAGGCTCAGAAGGACAAGATACCCTCGTGGTCAGGAGCTGAGGTTACATACTGGAACCATCTAGGAGGCAAAGGCTACTGGGGAGCCATGGTCAGCAGCAGGAACAAACAGGTGATCGCCCGGTCCCCACAGCCTGCTACAGACTGGGGCCCACAGCTGTCCTTCACAGCAGGAGCTTTAAAGGAGAAAAGGACAGCAGGAAATACTCAGCAAGCACTAAGGGATGTGGGTCAATGAAGTAGAGATTGACAAGACTGTGCCTCGAGGTGGTAGTGACCACTGCATTTCTTCTTGTTCCAGTGTCAGGACACAAGGGGGTTCTTTTCTTTAAAAAAAAAAAAAAAATATATATATATATATATATACAGCCTGTCCTGGCATTTGAACTCTGGGCCCCTGAGCTCCTTTTGCTCAAGGCTAGCGCTCTACCACTTTAAGACAGCACCATTTCTGGCTTTTTTTCTATGATTCACTGGAGATAAGAGTCTCACAAACTTTCCTGTATGGGATGGCTTTGAACCACAATCCTCAGATCACAGCCTCCTGAGTAGCTAGGGTGACCAGCATGAGCCACCAGCGCCCTGCAACACGATGAATTATTGAGGGTAGGCAGTTTCTCTGCTTAAAGCACAGGCCTCTCGTCTAGAAAATAAAGTGGGTAGGGTTTTGTGTTTTCCAACTCTCTCCTGCCGGATCTGAGCCTCAGATCTCCGCCTCTAGAGGAGCTTGGATCACAGGCGTGAGCCACCAGCAGCCAGCTGATACTTATCTCTTAATTACACTTTTTTTTTAAACCTGGCACATCCTAGGAGGTAGCGACCTCATTTATACTGCTGCCCACTTTTCCAAGCAGTTCTTTAAATAAATAAGGTTTGGGGTGGGACACAAGGAGGGGTAAATGGAAGAGATAGAGAGTGAAAATGAAAAATAAAAAACAAAAAACAAAAAACGTGTCTTTAAAATTTTGAGCATGAAGGCTGGGATGTAGCTCAGTGGCAAAGTGCTTGCCTAGCAAGTGCAACGTCCTGGGTTCGACCCCCAATACCAAAAAAGAAAAAAAAAAAAAAACAGTTAAAATTTTGAGTATGAGTGGTCAAAAGAAAAAGGCCATACTCTGCTTCCACAACCCACAGGGACAGGGGACAAGACAATGACAGATACCAGACTGTGAACTTGAGGTTTGGGCCCCAGGGGCCTGAAGTCTTCCGCCAGCTTTCTGGAGTCCATTTTACAAGGTATTTATTGAGTAGGGCACAGGGGCACACAGAGAGTGAAGTCACAATTTCCTTGAGGTCACAAGCACATGGTATAATTTGACTCAAGTGATAAATAACTTTTTTTATCTTAAGAAGCAGGTGTACAGAGTAAATGACTGACAGTTGGCATAGATTTTTGTCTATCCCCAAGTATCCAAAGTTTGGTATGGCAAATAGCCAATGCCCAGGATAGAGATCTGAATTCCCTACAAGCCGAGACTGATGGTTGACCTTTTCAGGAGACTCTGAGGATGCTTGGAGAAGGCGTCTCATCCTCCCAACCCCTTCCAGGTCTCATAGGTGGGCATTGGTGGGGGGCGGGGGCTCTTGTGCTCTGCGGAGGCGTCCTGTTTTCCTGGGGGCCAGAACAGGCTGCAAAGAGAAGGAGCAACAGGAATGAACACACACTGCCAGAGTGTGTGTTGTTGTTCCGTTACTCTGCGAAGCAATCTAGAAGGTTCTGATGAAATTAAATAGACCCAGTGACACCATGGTTTCAATCCTGGGACTATACCCAACAGAATGAATATCTGCAACCACAAGAAGACTTGATATTGTTATTATTATTAATTTTAGCCTATCAGTTATAATGTTTGCATTTCGAATTGTCCCTTCCTTCTACATTAATTCAAAAGTGTATCTTTATATTAAAGATATTGACATTCTAAGTCCATTGAGCATATTGCCTTTTCCCAGTTGCTCGTTCATGATGTAGTTTATTTTATTTTTCTCTCTCTTTTCCTTCCTCTTTTTTGCCTTCGCTTTTCTTTTCTTCCTTTTTTTGTCTATCTTGGTGGTACTGGGATTTGAACTTGCTAGGTAGTGACTCTATCCCTTAAGCCACACCTCTCTGGATCCTGATTTATGTAGGAATTTCTTTAACTTTTCTTACACAACACTTGGTCTGTTTTGGTTTTGTTGTTGTTTTCTTGGGGGGGGGTACGTTTCTGCTTTTAATTCTTCAGAAGAATAATCCTTCCATTATAGTTTTAATATTATTTAATATTTCTATATTTGTTATGTGCTTAATAATTATACTATTTTATATTATTTTATGTACTTATGCTATTTGTATGTGTGTTTATTATATATTTAATACACAATTAAATATTACATTTAATATATTATTACATAATTTTTATCTTCATATACATATCCCACATACATGCTACTCCAGTAGTACCTAAAACTTCTAGCTACCCAAGTTCTAAGGCCTGCTCCTGTTTCTTTCTTTTTTGCCAGTCCTGGGGCTTGGACTCAGGGCCTGAGCACTGTCCCTGGCTTCCTTTTGCTCAAGGCTAGCACTCTGCCACTTGAGCCACAGCGCCACTTCTGGCCGTTTTCTATATATGTGGTGCTGAGGAATCGAACCTAGGGCTTCATGTGTACAAGGCAAGCACTCTTGCCACTAGGCCATATTCCCAGCCCACCTGCTCCCGTTTCTGCAAGCTTTTTCTACCTCTTTGAGCTCTGATTCCACATGGGAACAATGGACAGAATCACTCCTCCATGCCATAGAAAAGCCCTGAAGAGCAGCGCCCGCGGCGGGGCCCGGCATGGGGGCTGGTCCCGGGTGCAGTTTGTACACACGGAGGCCGGCAGTCCATGGGTGCAGTGTTGTTGCCTGGTTCTCGCTTTGCAGATTTCGCTGTGCTTCTTCCACTGGAGACACACAGGGCCTGTGGCCTCCACCAGCCCAGCCGGGACACACACACCCCCATGTCTGTGGAAGCGACACGGGCCATGGATGGCTGTGAATGAGCTTTTCTCTTGCAGACGTGCGTGGTGTTCTGCAGACACGCCTGGAACGGCTGTAACACACTTATCAGGACACGGCAGGAGGGCAGCCGCGGCCAGCTGTCACAGCCGACAGGTGACACGCCAAACACGGGGAGATTAACAGCCATGACTCGTGTGACAGGGGCCCACGTGACACTTAGCTATGTCAGGACACGGAACGCCACCCGCATGGGGCGGGAAGCCATCGCGCGGGGTGTGATTTCTCACAAAGGGAATCCTAGTCGTCTTGTCTCGAGGGTGTTAAAGGAAAATAAAGAGGAAAGAAGTCAAGCAAGCTGCAGGAAGGGGCTCTGCCGACGCCTGGCCTTCCAGAATGGCGTGTGCAGCACTGGGAAGGTGGGGGGAGCCCACCACGCACCTCCCTCAGCCCCCCCACCGATGCCACCCGCCTCCACACAGCGTGTGGGCCACACACACCCTCCTGCACCCTCTGTCCACCCCCCACCAGCGTCCACGGGCCGGGCAGGATCTCTTTTGCCTTCCTGACATTCTTATCTTTGTGCCAGGCCTGGGGCTTGAACTCAGAGGCTGGGCGCTGTTCCCTGAGCCTTTTTCACTCCAGGCTAGGCGCTCTACCACGTGAGCCACAGCTCCACTTCTGGCTTTTTGGTGGTTCGTTGGAGATGAGAGCCTCATGGACTTTCCTGCCCGGGCTGGCTTCGAACATCAAACCTCAATCTCAGATCTCAGCCTCCTGAGTCGCTAGGATGATAGGCGTGGTGGCGCCCGATTGAGGGTTTTTAAAAATGGGCGTCAAAGTCAGGTTACAGCCATTGGGAGTGGGGGTGAGGGTGGGGGATGGAGGATGGGCCAAGCCAAGAGTACAGAGTGACTAAAATAGTCCTGAATGAGTTGGACCCAGAGGTAAGTTGAGGTCTCCTTTATTTTGAGGTTCAGATGAATGTGGCCTGAGGCCCCGGCCTACACCCCCTGGACTCTGACATCCGCACAAGACCTGTGAGTCCTCCGCCTTCACCCAACACCAGGGCTGTCTGCCTCAGGGCTCTTCCTGCTGCCATTGCCCCACACATCATCTCTCAAGGTTGTTCTCCCCTTTCTCTGCCTTGCACAGGGAAGATTGGCCTCTCTTTCTGACATTCCTCCACACTTCCTGCCCCATATACCTGTCATTGCTGACATTTGGGGGTGACCGTGACACCCCCAACGGGCTCGATCACAGCAAGAAGGACTCTCTGGCAGGAAGAAGAGATCTTTCCCAGCCATGCCAGTCCCTTAGAGCTGCCTACTCAAGACATCTCTGGTCTTTCCGACTCTTCAGGGTCAACTCTTGCTACCTCATGAGCAAGACAAAGAGGTCCTGCCCCGGCTACTGTGCTTCCTCCATGGTGGCTTCACACAAGCTCATTCCTACCCCCAGGTCCTTTGCACTTGCTAGATGAGCCTCCTCACCCGCAGCTCAGCATCTGGAGCATGGAGTGATGGAGTGACTGTTGTTGGTGAGGGAGTCAACCATTTATTTCCTCAATGCACATTTTCATTCCAGCAACACGTCAACATGATGACAACTTCAAAGCAGAATGAAGCCGGGGTCCGAGGTAGGGCCACAGAAATGAGACCTAGGGTGGAAGAGCTTCCGCCCCGGAGAAAGAAAGGCCTTTCTCCCACCTGAGAAGAGGTCACCGCAGGGCTCCTGGGTTCAACCACGGCACAAAGGGGGACATTGGGAAATGGAGACCGAGAACAGGAGAAACACGTGGTAATCACGCCAGCCAGTCAGAGTACCCACAGTCGGAGCCAGGCACCCGAGGCTCACTCCTAGCAAGCACTCGCTCTGGAGGCTGAGAAGGGAGGATGGCGGCAAGAGGCCAAGAGCCCCTTTTCTGGAAGGTTCCACGAGCACAGTGCCTGGATTTCAGCGCATCCCCAGGGAATGTGCTTGAGATCATTTCTGAGATCTTATTTGGACACGCTCCTCGGGCCCGACACACGTAGAGGTTCCCGGGTCTTTGTCAAACTTGTCCCTCACTACAGGACTCAGGTCTCTCTCTCTCTCTCTCTCTCTCTCTCTCTCTCTCTCTCTCTCTCTCTCTCTCTCTCCTATTTGCTAAAATAAATTGAAATGGGTAAAGAATATGAGTGCAATTTTCCGTAAATCTATCTGCAATTACTTGCTCTGAATTAAACATATCCCCTTCATGAATAATGAAGCAGAAATAGGCCGAAGGAAAAAAAAAAAACGAGATAAGATCTTAAATCCATGTATTTTTAATTGCTTCATTATCTCAAATTTTTGGCTATGAATAGCAGTGGATACAGTTTGCTGTTTAAAGCACAAAAGGAAATAAGAATTTTTAGCCAAATCACAAAAGGCTATCAAAAATTAATTTTGTGTGCTGTGATCACTGGAAATGTAAGTGATTCGGGGGGCAGAGTGACATTTAAAAAATGCCATTTATATGCTAATAATAAATGAGTCCTATTTTTTCATTTTGATGCAAAATAAATTTTATTTTCATTTTAATGAACTGTAATGAATTGCAAGCATTTCCTTTTTATCTTTGGGTACAAGTTGGGGACGGAAGAGCAAAGGGTTGGCAGGACAGGCAAGGGGTCTGAGAGGAATGGAGAACTTTGGGGTTGGCTAGTGCCAACAGAACCCTCTGGAGTTGAGGGGATCACCTCTGGGGTTCTAGAAGTTCACGAAGGCTGGGTTTACCCAAAAGGGGGCAGCACTGTCAGCGCCATATTCAAAGAAGCATGTGGCTAAGCGTGGCCGTTCACTCCTGTAATCCCAGCTACTCAGGAGGCAGAGGCCGGCGGATCGCAGTCTGGGACCAGCCCCAGGGAAATCCCAAGACTTTATCTGAACTAAATAAATACACAAAGTCACTAACTAGCTAAAAGCAAAAGACTGTGGTCACGGTTCGATTGCCTGCCAACAAATAAATAAATAAATAAATTAGTATCTAAATAAATGGGGGGAGGCATGTGTGAATCATATTGAATTAATCATCCTCTTTCTCTTTCTTGGAACAACATCCGCGCTCTAGAATCCAAAAGAAGAACGCAGGCCATTTATGCAATTCTTGGCACGCACATGGCTGGCTCTCTGAAGGATATTTTAAAGAATAATAATGTTTATTATTCCTCGCTGACGTCTTCTTTGGTGTCAGGCATTGTGTGCGGCTCCCTATCTGTTCTTTCCTCTTGTCTCCAGGACGGCCCTGCAAAGCTGGTATCAGAACAACCCCCACTTCCGTGCAGACAAAGCTCAAACCCAGAGCGGGAGGGCTTAACAGCTGGGCTCAGCTCCCAGGCCAATGGCATTTTATTGGTTTGTCGGTACTGGGATTTGAACTCGGGACCTTGCGATTGCTAGGCAGATGCTCTACTGCCGAACCACACCTGTAGCCCATTTTGCACGGCTCATTTGTAAGCCAGGGTCTTGGTTCCCACGTAGAACACGTGTCTGGACCACCATCTGCCTGAGCTGTATGGCAGGCACCCACAGTTCCAGCCTCACAGTTTATTTTCCCCAGGCTGGCTTGGAATCATACTCCTCCCCCTTCCGGCCTCCTCTCGTGTAGTTTAGGATTACAGGCTTGTGTTGCTGTATCCGATAGTTAGGGTGAGATGGGGTAGGGAGGGTTCTTGACAATTTTTCTATCCAGGCTGGCCTCGGACCACAATCCTCTCATTCTCAGCCTCCCAAGTAACTAGGATTACGGTGCAAGCCTCGAAGGATGTCAGCATTTAACCCAAATAAACAAATCACATTTCAAGTTTAATCCGATATTTTGTCAGCTCTAAAAGGAATGCTGTGTGCTGTGTGCATATGCGTGTGCATGCTGAGAGAGAGAGAGAGAGAGAGAGAGAGAGAAAGAGAGAGAGAGAATGCTTCCATGGAAAACGGGAGTGTTCATCTTCACTGAGAGTCAGACATGTTTCTCCAGATCACTTGCCTGACTGGGTCCTGGGGCTCGAACCCAGGACCTGAGCTCTATCCCTGAGCCTCTTTGTGCTCAAGCTAGCGCTCTGCCACTTGAGCCACAGCACCACTTCCAGTTTTGGGGTGGTTGATTGGAGATAAGAGTCTCATGGACTTCCTTGCCTGGGCTGGCTTTGAACCATGGTCCTCAGCTCTCAGTCTCCTGAGTAGCTAGGATGACAGGCATGAGCCACTGGTGCCTGGCTTGCATGTCGATTTTAATTCTCTTTAACCAGGGTCTCTTTCCTTGAGACCTTGTGAAGCATGGAGCCGTAATTCACCCCTTAGATCTATGGGCCCCAAGGCCACAGGCTAGCTCCTATTAAACAGAAAGGCCTGACTTATGAGCCTATAATTCACCCCCTGGATGTGTCTTAATTCAATTACACTGGGCCCCTGAATTACTACTAGAAGAAATGGAAGCAAGCTCCTGAATCTTTTCTTTTTTTGTTACAATCCAAAGTAATTTCCAGCGCCAAAAGAGTTCTCCCTTTAAAGTCATTAGGAAGAAAATTAAATAGTAAGATGAAAGAAAGGCCCTTTATCGCTGGTGGAGCCCAGCTCCCGAGAAAGTCGCAGGATGTGACTAGTGCAAAACTGCCAGGGGTCCCCCTTGACCAAATTCTTGGGATTCAGGTCTTGTTTCACCTCCTGTTTCTGTGTTGCCCTAGGCATGATTTCTGGTTAAGACTCATTGGCACTAGCACTAAATCGGATGCCAGATTACAGGCTTGAGCTACTTAGGAGGCAGAGATGTGAGGATCAAGTTTCAAAGCTAGCCTGGGGCAGGAAAGTCTGTGAGGCTCTTAGCTCCAATGAACTGACAAAAAGCTGGAAGTGGAGGTGTGGAAAGTCAAGTGAAAGTACAAGGTCCTGAGTTCAAGCCCCATCGCTGACACACACACACACACACACACACACACACACACACACACACACACACACACCCCTCGTGCTAAATTCCGTTACAGTCTGCCCAGTGACCGTGTGAGATTTTGTATAATTGGGGCACATGGCTACCGCTTGGTGACGTGGCCTGTCTAGTCCACACAGAAGTGCAAAACCCAAATAACTTTAGGCTTCAGGGGGGCCTTTGGAGAGGGCCTCTTCCGGAACAGGTCAGGAGAGGAGAACTTGAGGCTTTGTGTGGTGAGTATCGTGGAACAGTAAGGGAGGGAAGTGGGTCCCCCATATCCTAGGGCTCTTAAATCTCCCCACAGCCGCGCTCTGAAGGCTAGGTGGGCAGATGGCGGTGCCTGCGGAACGCTGAGCGGCTGGAGCCATCGGAGGAAGATGAACCCACACAAACATGTGCCATGAGTCCAGTCCACACCCAAGTCCAGGAATGCAGCCAGAAAATGCAGTGCTGCCCAGCAGGGGCTCCTGCGAGCCCCATGGACAGGTGGAAGCACAGATGCTGCCAGAAGCTGGGCTGGGAAAGGAGCTGCTGATGTCCATGCTGGGCATTGCCCAGCCCCTCTGCCCCTGTGCTCAGGGCTTGCTCCCCCCTGGGGGGGTGGGGGGGCTCTGGGAGTGGGTGGGGACTGGGGACCCAGTGGGGGGTGGTCAGCAGAAGGGGACATTGGGACTCTGGCCCCCAAATCTCTATCCTCTGCTTCCTGGCCTCCAGGAGGTGAGTAGTGTTCTTCTCTACGTCTTCCCACCATGAGGCCCTGTCTCAGGCCCAAGAGCAACTGGGGCCATTTCACCACCAGCCAAGGCCTCCCAACCCATGTGCACAGACCAGCATCTCCTGTGAGTCCTTCCTCCCTCCTTCCCTCCTTTCCTCCTCCCCTCCTCCCCTCCCTCCCTCTCTTCTTCCTTCCTCCCTTCCTTTCTCCCTTCTCCTTCTTTCTTTGTCTTTCCTTCTTTCTGCATGCCTGACTTGCCCTGCTTTTCCCTCTTTTCTCTCTTTCTCTTTCTCTCTTCCTTCCTTCCTTCTTTCTTTCTTTTCTTTTTTGCTGGTCCTGGGCCTTGAATTCAGGGCCTGGGTGCTGTCCCTAACCTTTTGGCTCAAGGCTACCACTCTACCACTTGAGTTATAGCACTGCTACAGCTCCATTTCAGGTTTTTTCTGTGATTAATTGGAGATAAGAGTCTCATGTGAGCTGGGAATGTGGCTTAGTGGTAGAGTGCTTGCCTTGCATGCATGAAGCCCTGGGTTCTATTCCTCAGCACCACATAACCAGAAAAGGCCAGACGTGGCGCTGTGGCTCAAGCAGTAGAGTGCTAGCCTTGAGCAAAAGAAGCTTGGGGACAGTGCCCAGGTCCTGAGTTCAAGCCCCAGGACTGGCAGAGAGAGAGAGAGAGAGAGAGAGTCACAGACTTTCCTGCCTGGGCTGGCTTCAAACCATGATCTTCAGATCTCACCCTCCTGAGTAGCTAGGATTACAGATGTCAGCCACCAGTGCCTACCTAGCTGGCTTGCTGCTTGCTTACTTTCTTGCTTATTTCCTTTCTTTCTTTTTTGTTACATAGCTCAGGCTGGGCTCAAGCTCACAATCCTCTCATCTCAGCCTTTCCAGGTGCTGGGATTACAGGCATGTGCCACCACACCCAACTCTACTTTCCTTTTCTGATCTTTTCTTTTTCCTTCCTTCCTTCCTTCCTTCCTTCCTTCCTTCCTTCCTTCCTTCCTTCCTTCCTTCCTTTCTTCTTTTGCAGTACTAGGGGTTGAACCTGGAGCCTTGTACATATTAGAATTACAATCCCTTTTTCAAAAAAGCTTTTTTTTTTTTTTTAATTCGGAGATAGAGTCTCACCAGCCTCCAGCTCTTGATCCTCCTCCTCAGCCTCCTGAGCAGCGGTGGGATTGCAGGTGTCCTGGCTCACTTTGCCTCCTATGGGGTGCTGACCCCAGGTGTTTCGCTGCCATCACAGAAAGCTGACTGACACAAAGAACCACGCCCTGTGCTCACTCGCACGCCTCTCTGTGCTCAAAATTCCTTTTTTTTTTTTTAATGTTTTAAAGCTTTTATCTTAACACACACGCAGAGGAAATTGCGCAGGTTTTTAACTTTGTCTTTAATCAAGTGAAATTGCACCCTCATTTCTCTTTAGTCATTAAAATAGCACAGCTAGTCAGCGTCAGCAAGAGGCCTTTGAAGGGTGATCATCAGCCTGCAGGAGACGGAGGAGGATTTACATCAAGACAAACAGGACGTGTGAAGAGGCCCAGGACAGACAGCCTAGCGCCCAATTCCACTCCAGCCCTCTCCTTCCCTCACCCCAGTGACTTTCCATATCACTCACCATGGCACACTAGGCTCACCAAAACAAAACTACTGGCGGAGGGGGGGGGTGAGTGTGTGCATTGGGGCACAGAGGGGGAGGGAGGCTGGGTTCCATGGATGGATGGGTGGAGGGTGAGATCCTCCAGGACGAGAAGGAACTTTCCAGGTCCTATGATGGATCTTACGATGTAATCCAGGCTGGCATCAGCCTTTCCTCCCTCCTGCCTTTCCCTCCCAGCCTGCCGTGATCCCCATCCACTAGGATTCTAGGCATGCGCTTCCACACCCAGACTTGGGCTCAATTGTAAAGGACAATGTTGTATCGCGAAAGAGGCTTCATACACCACACACATCCTTGAGGGCTTACGAACGGACTCCGGAGCCGAGGGAGAGCCCAGAGCCTGTGGCATTAGATGTAAGGAGCGGGCGTCACCAAGCCCCTCCTCCCTCCTGGAGTTTACCTCTCCAGGCGTCCATTCCCAGCTGTGTCAGCTGCCAGCACGGGGCACGAGTGACCCACGTCCAGAAAATCCAGCTACTTGGGAAGCTGATATCAGGAGAATGGTGGTTCGAGGCTAGCCTAGGTAGGAAAGTCTGCTCTTATCTCCATGGAGGGAAGGTGAACCCCATGCCACATGTCAGGGATTCCCATGGTTATGGGAAGCATAAAAAGTTGGGTGGATCCAGGCCCAGAGGAGAAAGCAAGACCCTGTTCTACAAATATCAGCAAAAAACAGGGCCAGAGGCGTGGCTCAGCAGTATCTCACCAGCCTAGCAAACACAAGAACTGGAATTCAAACCCTAGTACCACAGGAGAGAGGGAGAAGAGAGAGAGACTGAAAACTTCCCAGGTGGAGTTACCTCAACATTTCTGGGGCATCAAATAGTCAGACCCACCGTTCCAGCTGCCTCCTGTAAACCCAACTGGATGTGTCAGCTTTGGAAGCTGGCTGTAGGAAGTAGAAGGGAAACCAGAACGAGGAAGAGAGACTTTTAGGGGCTGGATATGAATTTTTTGTGGGTAGGGGTAATGGAACTTGATCTCAGGGCCTGGGTGCTGTCCCTGAGCTTTTTGTTCAAGGCTAGTGCTCCATCACTTTGAGCTACAGCTCCACTTTAGGTTTTCTTATAGTTCATTGGAGATGAATTTCATGGACTTCCCTGTCTAGAGCTGGCTCTGAACCATGATCCTCAGATCTCAGCCTCCTGAGTAGCTAGGATGACAGGCATGAGGCAACAGAGCCCCCCTGGGTGTGAACTTTTAATGAGCGTTCCTTGTTGGGGTCCATCTTTCTCGCCTTGATGGAAGGGGCTTGATGCCCCTCCCCCAGCCCTGGGGAATGTGGCCCTGCTACCTTCTCTGGATTGGAATCCAGAGACACCGGTTGGACCAACCCCATGCCAGCCAGCCCGGCGCCTACCAACCCCGCCCTGGCTCGGCGCGCTCAGAGTAACGTTAGCCCTTGGGGGTCAGGTGACAGCTCTTAGCCTATCGGAATCCTGGCCAACCCCCTTCCCTCGAAATCATCTCCCCTTGTCCTTCTCTCAATAAAGTCAGTTCGCTCTAAGAAGCTAGCCCCGTAGCATATGTACGCCAGTGTCCAGGGAAAGGAGGTGGACACATAACTACGGCAGGTCACGTGCTCGTCAGGTCGGAGCGACCCCCACGTCCCACTCTAACTTACCTGCAGGCCGAGGGTTAGGGGAGAGGACGATAAGGACGGTGGAAAGAAAGAAGAAAGAGTCCAAACCGGGAGGGGCAGAGAAAAAACCCCAACAGTGCCTGCTACTGATAAATAGTGACCCCAATTAGCCATGTCTTAGTCTTTAAGAACAGTGAAGCAAGGGGCAATTGAGAGGCTAGCAGAGGACAGGCAGGTGTAAGGGAGGGGAGGGGAAGGTGCGTCCCTACCTCCTCTACCTGAAGGAAGTAAGGAGAATTAGATGGTTTCCCGAAGGCTGGGCTGTTAGAAACTTGGACCCTCAGGGCGTGGCTATGGAGAAGCAATGGAACTTAGAGGTGGGGCCTCCTGGGAGGAAGTGAAGTCATTGGGGCCCTGAGCCCTCCAGGGGCATTGTGGGATACCTGGAAGCTCATCTTGCCAGAGGCTGAATGGGTCACACCATCATCCGTGAGCCAAACTGAACCTTTTCTCTTTTCAAGTTGGTCGTGGGGGGTGGGTGGGTATTCTCCAGTAGTGGCAGAGAGATGTCCTAACCCGTACGCTGGCTCCTCAGACCTGCTTAGTCTCCCTTTTGTCAGACTCCCCAGCCCTCCCTCATCCCTGGGTCCAGCTTTTATTTCACCATTGTTAGCCACATTCTGAGCATCTCTGGACAAAGAGGTGAGTCGGCGCTGTGACTCAAGTGGTAGAGTGCTAGCCTTGAGCTGAAGAGCTCAGGGACAGCGCCCAGGCCCAGAGTTCAAACCCCTCAAGAGTTGAGTCTTCCCTCCCATGCACATACAACGCCACGTCTTCCAAACTATTCTGACCAATTTGCACATTGCCATGAAGTTGACTCTGGGGAGCGACCTTGGGCCAGGTCCAGTCAATCAACCCGAGCCCCTCGTCATGTGGCCTGCATCTCAGGGCCGGGGGGGGGGGGGGGGGGCGGGGCAGGATGAAATGCATTGTGGGTGTAAAAAGCCTAGCTGAGGGTAACCGTGAGGAAAAAGTGTTAGCTGCTTTTACTAGATGCTCATCCAGTGTGTTTATCAAACCGAATAATTAACAGGCATCACTTTATGGGCACTGTTTGGCAGTAAATGGATTCTGTGTCAATGCTGAGAGGAGACTGGGAATGGGGAAGGGGAAGGGGGAAGGGAAGGGAGCGGCAGATGGGAGCCTGAGCGTTCCCTTCACCCAAGCCTATTAAGAAGAAAAGTTGTCAACTTGAGTTTGGGTTTTAGAATAAGAAGAGGGAGCCCAAAGATAAAGGGGATGTGTCAGTCTTCTATGAAATCTAGGGCATTGGCTCATTTCTCCTTTAAAATAAAATAGGTCAGCTAAATGAAATTGTGTGCTTAATCAAAGATATCCTAGGGTATATCTAAGAAGGAAAAGGAGGGAGGGAGAGGGAGGGAGAGTCAGAGAGAGAGGGAGAAAGAGAAGGAGATGGAGGGAGGAAGAGGGAAAGGGAGGGAAAGAGAGAGAGATGGAAAGGGAGAAGAGAGAGGGAGAGAGAGAAATGGAAGAAGACAGAGGGAGGAAGGAAGAGGGAAAGGGGGAAGCAATAGAGAGAGGGGAAGGGAGAAGAGATAGAGAAGGAAAGAGAGAGGAGAGAGAAATAGAGGGAGACAAAGGAAGGGAGGAGGAAGGGAATAGAGGGGAGGAGAGGAGAAGGGAAAGAGAGCCAGAGTATCTTTTCATGTCTTTCCTTTTAGTTCAACTATGGAGCCAGGCTCCTCTGGCCTCCCTCATTACTGTCCTGCATGCAAATAGGTTAGCCTATTCAGCACATAACTTATGAAAAAGCAAAAACAAACAGGATATCAGGAGATGGGAAGTTGTAGAAGTTCCTTAGGGATCATGACATATTCAACCAAAACACCCATCAAATGAAAGTCTACAAAAAAGACCTTTTAAGATATGAAATGGCCCAAAATATTTCTCAATGATGCTGCCTTTCTTTGGTAACTAATGGGTGGATGGATTGCACTAAAAAAGAAATAGGATAAATAAGGGCTGAGAAATCCAATATGGTGGACAAGAGAGTAAATCCAATATGGCCAACAAGAAACAATAAGTCCCAGGGCTGGGAGTGTGGCTTAATGGTAGAGTGCTTGCTTAGCATGCATGAAGCCCTGGGTTTGATTCCTCAGCACCATATGAACAAAAAAATAAATGAAAGAAATAAAATTTAGGGAGAAGAAAATTACTTAAAAGAAAGGAAATGTTAAGTCTCAGAACAATACTTAGCTATACGCATAGAAAGTAGTGAACTATCCCGTAGGAGAGGTCAAGGAGATGGTATTATGGAAGAAGGAAGGGGTCTATACAATGCTGGGGACTATGTCTATAGATTTGTAAAAATGTTCACTGCTATCTGACAGGGTAGTCAGGAAATGCAGAATTTTAAAAAAATGCATAAGCAGGTCACCAGTGGCTCTCACCTGTAGTCCTAGCTACTCAGGAGGCTGCGATGTGAGGAGGGGAGTTTGAGGCAAACCCTAACAGTAAAGTATTGAGACTTTTATTTCCAATTAGCCACCAAAAGAACAGAAGTGGAACTGTGGCTCAAGTAGTAAAGTGCTAGCTTTGAACACAGAAGCTCGGAGACAGCACCCAGGCCCAGAGTTCAAGCCCCAGGACCAGCATAATCAATCAATCAATCAATCACTAAAATGCACAGAGAAGGAACTCCACATAACTTCAGCCATAAGTAATAATAACAGTTATACTAATGTGAACCTTGCCATTGATTTAACCAAGAATTTTGATATGACTAAATTGAGATGTACTGAAGTGAGACCATAAAAGGAAGGAAGGAAAGTTAGAGAAGTTGATTAAAAAGAGCTAAATCGTTAGCAATCACAATCAAAAGCTGCTAGCTAACTTCTAGAGTTCACAATTCTAGAAACAAGATCAGATTAGGCATAGAGCCATGAGAAGATGGCCAAAGAGACACTTGAAAGAGTACGAATGGTTCTTTCAGGGAATTAAGACAGAGATGCCTGTGGCCAACCCTGATTGGATCAATCATCTCCCCTCCATCGATCCACTCACTTACTTATTTTTAGCACTAATAGAGTTTGAACTCAGGACCTCATGTTTGCTAGGCAGATGGCCCTACTTTTTTATTTTAAACTACATACATGTACTACTTTGACATAATGGGGGAAAAAAGCAGAAGTAAAATACAATATTTCTTGTCAAAACAGAAAATGTGAAGAAGGGTAGACGAAGGAATTAAGAGCTCTGAGTCTGAGAATGGTGTCCCAGAGTTCAGGTTTCTCTGAATTTTATTACAAATCCTTTTATTACATTTTTAAAGAGTTGATGATTATAAAATATTATGGTTTCTTGTTTTACATATTTCATCGAATATTATACCATGAGAGTGTTCTCAAGTCATTAAATTTGTTCAAAGCACCATTTGAACATCTCCATTAGGCGACAGTAAGATTTACAATCATTTCCCCAATTGGTCCAGTATTATTGGGCATTTAAGTTCTGTCAATTTTTCAAAATGTGTTGTTTTTTTTTTCAGCAGTGCCACCATGAACGATCTTGTAGATGAACTTATTTGCTCATCTATCATTATTCTTTTTTTCTTGGAAGTGAAATTATTCAGTCAACAACAAGGAAGGCAAAATGTTTAAGGAGCAAAAGGCATCAGAATCAATAATATGAACTTGACAGCCCCCCTGCATAATTGCTTTGGATGTTTTAAGCACTACATTTAAAGTATTTTTTTAAGTTGCTCTTCACCCTGGGGCTGCTCACATCTGCTAACTTTGGGGTGAAATGGCTAGACTGCAGTTGGAAAAGAATGTTTATTTAGACAATTTCTGCACTGAGAGAATATGAGAATCGTTTGCATTGTTTAGAAACTCCCCCCCCCCAGCTATGGAAATCGTGGGTTTCTTCTGCATGCACACTCTAATATCACTTGGCTTGACAGATAAGTAATATGTAATTCTTTCCCTATTTTGACTTGTCATTCATGTTTAAAGATGAGTTAATAAAATTCACAGGTCATAGGCAAACAAAGAGTTCCTGGACACCTTGAATAATAACAACATGACTTGGTTAAAAATAATCATAAGTCATTGATAGCATCAGAAGCTAGAGTATTTATCAAATCCAAAAGGAAAGGAAGAAGTTAATTCTTATGTGGATGGTAAGATGGAAGATCAACTCCAATCACTGGAGGTTTGAATAGAAATGAGAATTGACCTAGATGTTGGTGGCCCTTGCCTTGTAATCAATCCTAGCTACTCAGAAGGCTGAGATCTGAGGACTGCAGTTCAAAGCCAGCCTAGGCCAGGAAAGTCCATGAGACTCTTACCTCCAATTAACCAGCAAAAAGCTGGAAGTGGAGGTGTGGCTCACGTGGTAGAGCACCAGCCTTGAGTCAGCCCAGGCCTTGAGTTCAAACCCTTGTTACTGGCACAATTAATTTACAGGAATTATGCATTTTCTAGGCACCCTTTGTTTGTATAGCAATTTGGGGTGCTCTACTTATTTATATAAGTACTTGGTGGTGGATGACATTATTTTTCTCCATGTCTCTCTTCTCTATGGAATATACTTCTCAATCCCGCTGGTGGTGAGTTTGGTAGTGCAAGTGGCTTTGGACATTGGAATCTGAGCAAATGCGACCATGTGTGGATTAGAGCTAGAATACAAGAGGTGGCTTGCATTTCTGGTCACTTTTCTTGAACTACTGTCATCATGTACAAAAGGACACTGTCCCAGAGATGTGATCCATCTAAATCCAACCCACAGGTCCGTGACTAAAAACATACACATGGAAGCCAACTCCTACTAGCATGGAGCTGATGGTGGTAGTTATTAAGCTGTGAGATAGGCTGGGGTTGTTCATCACACAGGACAGATGCAACAATAACTAATATCTAATGAACAACATTATGGGATTGATTGGCCCACCCACCCCATGCATAAGCTTCATCCTTCAAGAGATTCTTAATGCCACATAAGAAGTAAAAATGAAGGCCAGGCACCAGTGGCTCACACCTGTCATCCTAGCTACTCAGGAAGCTGAGATCTGAGGATCACAGTTCAAAGCCAGCCTGGGCAGGAAAGTCCATGAGACTCTTTATCTCCAATGAGTCATCAGAAAACCATAAGTGGTGCTATGGCTCAAAATGGTAGAATGCTAGCTTTGAGCAAATAAGATCAGGGACAGTGCCCAAGCCCTGAGTTCAAATCCCATGACCAACAACAGCAACAAAAATGTTAAAAATTTTAAACCAGGGGCTGCGGATATGGCCTAGTGGCAAGAGTGCTTGCCTCCTATACATGAGGCCCTGGGTTCAGTTTCCCAGCACCACATATACAGAAAACAGCCAGAAGTGGTGCTGTGGCTCAAGTGGCAGAGTACTATCCTTGAGCGGGAAGAAGCCAGGGACAGTGCTCAGGCCCTGAGTCCAAGGCCCAGGACTGGCCAAAAAAAAAAAAAAAAATTTAAACCACATGATCTTTCACTCCTTCACAGGGTGTCTTGTAGCCTGCCATTTCACATGATCCTCATAATTGCAAATGAGGTCCCTAAGCTTGCGAGACTTGTGTAAGATCACACATTGACTACAAAGTAAGACCAGGACTCGTAGTTGAGTCAGATCATTTAATGCAGCACCTCCCACCCATACAGAGTCCCTAAGGACAGTGGCACAAACCACAGAGTGGAATTAAGCCTCTAAGACATTGCCAGCCAACATCCCTAGGAGATTTTTGCCAGTGTAGTGAGAAGTTGGTTGGATTTTCATCTTTGTCTTTTCCACCACTCTTTGGTACACAGGGAGGGATCTGACTTGTGGATGAGACTTGAAAAAGGCAAACTTGGTGTTTCTTGGGCAAATTCTTCCCCTGGTGACATCTGCCCGGCACAGACCTGTGGTTGCATAAAATGTGGCAATAAACAACTCTGAGGCATGTATTTCAAGCAGTCATTGCCTTCCCTGGACCTTGGAATTTCTCACTGAGCTCACAGGTTTTATGGAGGGCGTAGAATTTATGGTGTTGACCTCCGTTTCTGGTGCTGGAGGTACCAAGGCCACAAGCTGAGGTGACCTGACAGCAAAGAGAATCTGATTTTTTTTTTAATTTGATGTTTAGTTTTCCTTTCTCTGTGATGTCAGATTAAGACACTGGGAGGGGGGAATACAACAGCAATATTTTGAAAAGAAAGTATGATCATCATTTTCCAGGCACAGTCAAGTCAATTTGAAATGAAGCCACTTTGTCTATGCTAAAGAAGTGGGGGCTTCGGCAAGCAGACAGAGCCACGTGAGTCTGTGTTTGAAATGTGCCTTCCTGGCCACCCCAAAGAGAGGCCCCCGGAGGTTTTCATATAAAATGATGAGCTTCAAGATCTCACTCTGGGGATTTCTGATTTGTTTAAAGGGAAAGGGCTTGTGTCGTGATCCTTGTGATGATTGTCCCAAACTTTACCTGCAAGAAAACTTGGTTTGTAATTCACAGATTGACATGCCGGCTGAATATTTTGGGTGATATGCAAGTGCTACACATGTATTCCCTGAAATATGGTAGATTCAAGGGAGATCTGAAATAGTGTCATTCATTAGGAAGGCAAAGGAGTCAAACACAGCAATAGAGACATAGACAAAGAAGCAGAGAGAGGGATAAGGACCAGGGAAGAGAGAGAAGGAGAGAGCAAGAGAAACCACCCCAGAGTGCTAGCCTTGAGCAAGAAGAAGCCAGGGACGGTGCTCAGGCCCTGAGTCCAAGCCCCAGGACTGGCAAAAAAAAAAAAAAAAAAAAAAAAAAGAAGAAGTAATCTGATTATAGGGGCTAGGAATATGGCCTAGTGGCAAGAGTGCTTGCCTCATATACATGAAGCCCTGGGTTCAATTCCTCAGCACCACATATATACAAAAAGGCCAGAAGTGGCACTGAGGCTCAAGTGGCAGAGTGCTAGCCTTGAGCAAAAATAAACCAGGGGACAGTGCTTAGGCCCTGAGTCCAAGGCTCAGGACTGGAAAAAAAAATAACAAATAAAAAAAATAAAGTAATCTGATTGTAGAGAGAGACTATCCACTCCAGGTTCTCAGTTTCTGTAGTCAAACTTCATGATTTCTTTGAGTTTTTTGAGGGAGGCTGATGAAAATTGATAGGTAGGGAATACTACGATTCCATCAAACCATTCCTAGGATTATATTGGCCATATGGACTATGTGTTTTTTTTTCTCCAAGGTTCTAAAAGCTAGATGGTTTATTTTCAAACACTTCAAAATGGGTCCAATCCCATTTAAATAAAAATAATTAGCAAAAAAAAGTGTAAACAGGCTTTCATCATACTCAAATTTTCCCATTAAACTTTCCTAAAACTGATAGTTAAGCATCAGTAAATTAGTTCTAAATGAAGTCAGCAATCCATATACGATATTAAGGTTCTCCTACTGCATCCAGTTTCTGAATACTGCTCAGTGCTGTAGCTTTCCCTTTATCCTTCTCACTGTGTATTCAATAAATTACAGTAGAAAAAAAAAAGAGAGAGAAACCACCCAAGATCAATAACCTGGAATCATTGATTTAACACAAAGATTGTTAAGAACTCTGGATCCCAGGTTCAAGCCCTACCACCTCCATCTCTATGCTCAAATGGGTGACATGACTAATTCTTTTCAGTCTTAGTTTTGCCTATGAGATGGCGACAGAACAATAGTTTCCCATCAGCTGCTAAAAAGGTAAAGGGAGCCCGGGGCTTGATAGGGCAAAGAGATGAGCTCAGAGCCGAGTAGAAGTTGCTTTGAAAGAGGAGGATTCCCCTCTGAGAGCCCAGAACGCTGGCAGGGCTGAGAGCCAATCCCAGTCCACGCCCAATGGTCAGTTGCTACCCTGAATGCTGGTTCCTGGGCTGCAGCCAAATGACTGAACTAAGATACTGATGTTGCCAGAATTTTCTAAAACATCTGCAAACAAAAAGCACTGCATTGCTTAAAAAAACTAGATAGCGTATGTGTCCTTTCAAAAGAATTTGCTAGCCAGGCACCGGTGGCTCACACCTGTCATCAATTGAGCTACTCAGGAGGCTGAGGTGTGAGGTTCATGCTTTCAAGTCAGCCCAGGCAGGACAATTTGTGAGACTCTTCTTTCCATTAAACTACTCAGGAAAAAAACAAACCCAAAGTGGAGCTGTGGCTCAAGTGGTAGGGTGCTAGCTGTGAGCACAAAGAGGCTCAGGGATAGTGCCCAGGCCCTGCGTTCAAGTCCTGGGACCAGCAAAAAGATGAATGAATGAATGCATTTACTGCCAGCCGGACCCCTTAGCATGAGTGAGCCCCCTTACAGATAACCCAGTTTCCCTTGCTCAGGCATATTGCCCAGCCAGTATCATGTTGAGGTGTGATTTGACAGCCCATAGATTTCTACAATGACCTAGCTAGGATCCAGTAACACTAGCCCCCTTTGCCAGGGGGGTGGCAGGCTCTCTGATGAGCCAAGGCCAGGACATATGACTGACCTGTCCCCTTGGAGAGTGATCATTCAGAGTCACAACAAAGCCACATCATCTAGACGGAGAAGCAAGATGGCGCCCCAAGTTAAAATCGATGTGTCTTTGCCTGAAGAAGTTGAAGCATCCTGGGACAACACAATACAGATCTTCACTGTATGCAGGGTTTCTGAGCATGGTTTTGTCAGTGGCTCGGTCCTTATAACACACACACACACACACACACACACACACACACACACACACACACACACACACAGAGGAGGACTGAATAGAAGCCCTGAGTTTGTTGGAACTTAACACCAGGGAGAGATCTCCATGCCCGGCCAGCATATTTCCAGGAAGAAAAGTGAATGATGTCATTTCTCCTACGTCTCCAGAGCGGGATCAGGGCCACAGTAGATGTTCGTTGGAAATGCCAGAAATCCAATAGAGAATGGGAATGAAGATAGGGGGAGATTCTTCCAGATTTTTTAAGCAGAGATTTAAGAATATTTGTATACAGATGTACGTGTGTTCACTTTCCTCTTGGGTAGGTAACTATAAATAGGCTGGCAGGGTTTAGACACAGGAAGACACGTTCGCTTGCTTTTGTGGCCGAGCACTGTGGTTTCCTATAATGCCAATTTCTTATCTCAGAGTTTGGAGGTGGTGAGTTGGAGACGGCTTTCTGTGTCATTTCATGCCACCACCATTCCATGTGGGGGTCAGCTGTCCCTCAGCCTGGTCAGTGTTTGGCAAGGCCAAAGCTTCTGATTTTACTATTCTAATAAGTGCACCCTGATGTCTGCTTCCTGGGCTCTCTTATTTCTTTTTTAAAACTTTTTATTGTTATTATAGAAGTGATATACAGAGGGGTTGCAGTTACATAAGTCAGGTAATGAGTACATTTCTTTTTGGGCAATGTCATCCCTTCCCTCTCTCTCTCTCCCAGTTTTCCCCTCCCATCCCTCAGCCACAAGTGTGCAGTTCATTTTCCACATGGTGTCTAGCAAGGACCACTGTGGGTTCTCTTCTTTCCCAATAAAGATGCTGACTGTCTCTTCGTGTGTTGATTTCCCAACTGCCTATCTCCTTTGGTGAAGAAGCAATTTAAATATATGTCCCACTTTTAATCAGGTTGTTTGTTTCCTTATCATTGAATTGTGAAGGTAATAGAGATTTGTCTCTTGTTGGGTCTATGCCTCATAAATATTTTCTCCTAAGTGTAGAGATTACCCTTCCATTGTTGTAACAGATTTCCTTATTATAGCCCCAAATTGGGATGAATTCAAATGTTCACTAATAAGTGGCTAGACACATGTGGCCCACCTTTCTAATCAAGCACGCTGCTCGAAGAAGAAGCTATTTATATGGCCAACAACATGGATTAATCTCAACCTAATTATGAAGATGAAAGGAACCCAGGCCAACAATCAGTGCAGCTGTGTGATTCCATTTATGTCAAACTGGAGCAAAGACAAAGAGATCTGGACTGTCAGAAAGCAATTAGTGATTGTTGGGGGGGGTGGAGGGGCGGGGGGAGCAAAGTTGAGGCGGGGCAGGTGGGAGTGATCAAGAACATGATGAATACTGCTCATCTTGACTGTGGCGATGGCTTCAAGGTTACGTGCTTACGTCAGAGCTAGTAAAACTGTGCAGTTTCCACGTGCGCCATTCAGCTTGTGCTAATTATACTTCAACAGACCTGTGATTTTAAAGGAAGGTTTAAGAGCATTACTGACTAAATACGATTTAGGGAATCTCATTGGAGCTAGATTTAGGGAAATGGATCACAGAAGGAAAAAAATAAATGAGTCCAGGGAAATTGGACACTAGATATGAAAGGGAATTGCTGGCAATTGTTTAATCCTGGCCCCGGGTGGAATTGTGCGAAATTTCTCAGAGGTGCGCGCTGGAGGATTGGCGGATGGAGTGTTAGGAAGGGCATTGGAGTTCTGTTGCATGAAAGTAGCCTTGCTGGGTAGAGGGTGGAGGAGAGGGGAGGAGTCCCTAGTCGGTAAGCGCACCGCCATACCAGCCCCCTCGCTTTCATGTCCATCCAAACCTTCTTGGCATGAAGTTCCAATGTAAAGATGCATCACTTGCTCCATTTTCCCATCTCCAGGGAGAGGATGAAAATGTACCTGCGTCTTAGGCTCGTGGCCCAATCCGTGGGAGATGTGCAAAGGTGACTGGGCACATAGCAGATGGCCACAGTAGATGCTCAATAAAGGACAGCAGGGGTCAGTATTGGCTGTGGCTCTCACCAAAGGCAAGCGAGGAGGCTAAGCAGCACCTTAAAGCATTACCAGAGGTGCAGTAAGTGCCTGACAGATTGGCATTGAATAAATGTTTGTTGCATGCAGTCTCTCCATGTTGCTCCGTGCCCCCGGTTCTCAGATCTTCACCCTTTGTGTGGGCAGTGGAAGAGGTTCAGAGAAATAGAGGCTTGCCTGGGCCCCTGTGATCTAGCAAGTAGCTGGTGCAGAGTTTGGAATGCATTTTCTTAAGCATTAAGTACTGTATATACACACACACACACACACATTCTTTATCCACTCAGAACTTCAGTACACTTGTCTGAAAAATAAATAACAACAAAGCCATCAGAAAGAGAACTCCAGGTTCGGCTCATTGGTCTCAGAAATATCGCCCCCCCCCGCACCCCCCAAGGGGTTGCCATTCTGGGAGAACAGTGGGTGAAAGGCTCCCGAATCCATTTGCCAGGAGTGCACACAGTGGGGAGGAAGTGTTTGCATTTTAAGAGCTCATTTTCCCGGCGTGACAATGTAGCTGTGCTCTGCCAGGGCCTCCTCCAGGCTTCAGGACCCGATCCCTGCCCGTGGGCTGGAGGAAGAGGAAGAAAAGAAGTCTGATGGGCTCCCTCGTAATGTCCAGAGGCAGCCAGCTAGCTCTTGATTTGAGACAAAATGCAATAGTTCTCCCAGTCTATTTTCTCTAGCAGCTTAACAGCTCTTAGAGCGTTAATACCCCACCCTACACACACACACACACACACACACACACACACACACTCACACATCTCTTTAAGAGTGAGGCTTTCCCTGCCCAGATGTTAGAACTGTGTTCTGCCTCTGTCAAGCAGGCACAATTCTCCCATGATTCCCTGGGGTCTCTGAGTTTCATTGATGCATCTTTCTTAGCCTATGTCTGGAGTCAAGGCACTTTCGAAAAATGGGATCCATGCCACCCACTTCCTGAGTTCCCAGAGTCTGTGTCTGTTTCTAGTTGTGACTGACAGTCATGGGCTGTCAATTAAATCAGTGACCACAGGCCAAGCAGAAAGTGTTCAACAAACCCCAAGACCACATGGAATGGGAGTTTGTTTGTTTTTGTTTTTCCATGAGGGATGTCTGAATCATTTAACTAATCACTAGCTTCATTCAGCCTAGCCAAGCCTTGTTTTATTTTTCATTCTTCCTTTTGATTTCTCAGACATAAGCAAGTAGAAATCCGCCACTCTAAGTGTGTTGCAAGCCATGTTCATCTTTGGGATAGGAATTTGACCCAGGGAAGTCAACTAAATCCTGCACATGTGTTCTCCACGGAATGTCTGTGGTTTTTGCTCTGGAACCAGGTGGTGCTGTGTTGAGGGGGAGGTTGAGAAGTGGAACCGCAGTGCCTATAAAGGCGGAAGCCACGCACTTATTCTAGAAAAAAAAAAAAAAAGTGATTGCCCTCATGGTCCCATCCTACCCAGGGCCTTTTCCCATCACAACAGGCCTCTCGGCTGCTGCACATGTTTACAGTATAGATTTTCAGCAGACAGGGAGAGCAGGTTTCCTCGTAGAGCAGAGTTTGAATGTTGTCATATCCTCCACCCAGCATGCATCGGGGCAGGGGATTCTCCAGGGACAGCCATGGGTTTTTGTTTGGGGTTTGTTTGTTTGTTGCCCCATGACTTCACAAATACATCAGCCTTTCCCCACAAGAGATTATAAACAGGGAGACGCTGAGATGGTTTTTCCAAAAAGATCGGGAAAGCCAGCAGAGAAATTGTCTGGGGAACCCCCCCCCCCCCCCCACACACACACAAGCACACAGGAAGGTGCAGAAGGTTCCAGCAAATGTGGGCCGTGATCTGAGTGGAAGAGTTATGCTCCTCAGGATAAAAGAGCAAAAGCACAGGGATGGAGATGATTTTCCATGTTCACATCTTTTGAGCACTGTGTGCCCATCTGAGAAATGGGCTGAGCAGCTGGCCCTAACTCGGAGCCTTGTGTGAGGATTTTATGGGATAGTGCACGTGGTTATATTTTACCCCAGACCTGGCCCACATAGGGAGCTCATCCCCCAGGCCGCTGCTTCCTCTGCATCTAGCTTGTGTGTGGCTCACCTGGCCTCTGGAATGAGGGCCTGGAGGGACCATTGCTTTGTGGACAATCAGTAAAGGTGTGGCCACCAGATAGTCTTTTGGTCACAAAATAGTATGCATAATTCTGGGATGTGGATTTGAGATCTCAGAGGACTTTGAAAGATACCATTAGTTTGCATACATAATTTTGAATGCTATTGCAATAATTTAAAAAAGAATGTTTTCTACGTCAAGAAAAAAAATTCAAGGAATACTGAATGGGGCCTAACACCCAGATACTTTGGGGTGCCTTTTACAATCTGGGAGCCTCTTGTGGCTCTCAAGCTACTGGAGTTGCTTTATCCAGAGGGTCTGTGGGGAGGTGGGGGTATTACCCTGCAGTGTGGCCTGAACCAATGGAGGGAAAGACCATGACAGGGCCCAGTTTCCTTGCCTGGGGTGAGACCAAACCTGAGGTGCAGTTTGGAGCCCAGAACTTTCCCTATGGGATCAGACTGGAGCCATCCTCTATGAGACATGAGCTCAAGTTCCAGCCTTGTTTTCCCCCCTTCCTCTTGTGCCTCCCCCCATTCCCCAGAATTGCTTCTAGAAGCATCTTTTTTAATAAAGGCACATCTGCACATCTGTTCTGGTCTCAAGTTCTACTGGAGATCAAACCTGGTATGATCATTACAAATAGCAGTGTCTATACTTTCAGAGTGTGTGTGTGTGTGTGTGTGTGTGTGTGTGTTTTAGATATTTTGTGATGTCCAAATCTGACAATTACGAAATTGCATAGTACATATCAAAGGTTTTTTTTTTCAAATCTAAATACTTATCATTATCATCTTTTCATGTCTACAAATACCCTCCAACAACACACTGCAAACAGCCACCTGGGATCCCATTGTGTGGTGGCACTCTAATTTAACCAATGGCATCCAAACGCATGTGTTGTTTATTGCTATGGTAACAGTGTTGGGTTGAACATCTTTGTCAGAAAACTTCTATAAGTCCGTTTGTTTCTGCTCCGCTGAAAAATACTGGTCCTGGTTCAAATTTTCCAGTTATGGCTCTGTGTCTGTATCTGTGTGTGCGAACGTGCGCGTACTCAAGTGCTAGTCCTGGGACTTGAACTCAGGGCATGAGCACTGTTCCAGTTTGTTTTTTGTTTTGCTTAAGACTAGTGCTCTACCACATGTGCCACAGCTCCACTTGTGGCTTTTTGATGGTTAGAATCTCCTGGACTTCCCTGCCCAGGCTGGCTTCGAGTGCCATCCTCTGATCTCTACCTCTTGAGTAGCTAGGATTACAGGAGTGAGCCACTGGCGCCTGATTGGCTGTTAGTCCCAAATGTGTTCCAAGAACATCAGGACAGCTCACAGCTCTTGGGTACTGTCCTTGCCCTCTACCTCCACCCATCCACCATCTATAGGATTAAGAGGGGAGGTCAAGCCCCCAAGAAACTTGCGGCCTGCATGATCCTAACCAAAACTATGGCTTTTCAGAATGACTCGTTGTTCCCTCCATTGTGCTTACTGATTGACCTCTCAAAATGTGGCTTCTCTGTTTTCTCATGACTGAGTTCCGGCACGGCAGTTTGTTTGTTTGTTTGTTTGTTTTTAAATGCTGGGAGGGAAAAACAGCACAAACTTACAGAGTGACCCGAAAGCCTTAGCTTAAGAGAACATATTCCAAGGCGTCTCACTGGTAAGATCCTTGTCCATAGTGACATCTTAGAATGGCGTGTCCCTCCTGAACAGCTGTAGAATCTCCTGGCTGCCATTTTGGAAATTTTCCCAGGATCCTCAGTGCTCAGACATTTATTTCCTTCTCGGTTCATAGTCAGCATCGCAGTCATAAAATAGAATAAATGGGTTGAGCATTTTCTCCTTAATAAGTAATGCCATGGAAAATGTCTCAGCCATTTGTCTTTCCATGAGGGTTAAAAAAACAAAATAGCCCCAAACAATGTGTGGCATTTGGGTTAACATTATCATTTAAATTGCATCTCCCATGTTACCAGATTAAGGAGGAGGGCTGTTGGAAAAGGCTGCACTTTTTGTTTTGTTTTGTTTTCTTTCAAGAAACTGTTTAGAGTCTCAAGTCCATTCCGACTGACTTTATACAAATGTGTTGGCGGGCTGGGGGGGAAGAAAAATACATGGTGATAAATAACTGCCATGGTACATGGAAATACAAAGAAGAAAGAGATGGCGACTCGCAGCTTCCACAAGAAAGCATGCATGCAATTCGTGGGGTGTCCCTGTGGCTCAAGTTTTCCTTCTCAGAGGAGGAATTTTAACCACTTTACTGGTCATTAACATTTCCAATGGGGGGTGGCTCGTGGAGGATGCTGTATCTCAAAGACTTGCTATTTTTGTCAAGATAAAATAAATGCCTGTCTAGACCAGCCCTGGCGTTCAGTTCCTTGTCCCAGCCTCTGTCCACCACCAGGAGCCTCTGCTGAGCAGGGATGTCTTCTGGTATCCAACTGCTTGACTTGGGGCCAACTATTAATGCCTCTCTGCGTGTCTCCTCTCCACTGTGAAAAGTCAGGCAATAGTGAGACTTAACTGCACAGGGCTGTGAATAGCAGTGTTTTAAAAACTCTTGTGACCGTCATTCACAGGGAGATTGCATTTGACATCCAAATCCAAGTGCACACATATGCATGTGCATACATACACACACGTGTGCACACACGCTCACATACATAGGCATACTTGAATGGGGGCACGGAGGTCTGAAATTAAATTTTCACATGTGCACCTCATTTTGATTCTACTTTGCTTTATTTTGTGTCTTTATAAAATGATTGTGTGTGTGTGTGTGTGTATGTATGTGTGTGTGCCAGGTGAGAGTGGCATATGCCAGTAGTCCTAGGTACTGGGGAGGTTGAGATCTGAGGACTGTGGTTTGAAGCCAACCAGGGCAGAAAAGTCCATGAGACTCTTTTCTCCAATTAACCACCAGAAAACCTACAAATGACAAAAAAATAAAAGTAAATTTAAAAAGATTTTTGTGCTAGGTGCTAGTGGCACTTGCCTATAATCCTTGTTAGTCAAGAGGCTGAGATCTGAGGATCATCGTTTGAAAGTCTGGGAGATTTTTATCTGCCCCAAAGCCCAGAAATAGAGTGGCAGACTACTAGCTTTGAGCACAAAATCTCAGGGACAGTGTGTAGGCCCGAAGCGCAAGCCCTAGGACTTGTACCAAAAAAACAAAACAGACTTTTGCAACCCAATCCACTATATTGATTCTCTGACAAATGGATCACATTCTGGCCCTGAGAAACACAGAATGAGAGAAGGTCTTGGTGCCATCTTGTCTGTGTGATGGTTTTTGTAAATAAAGTTTATTGGAATCCAGTCCTCCCCACTTGTTTACATATATTCTATGATTGCTCTCTTGATTCAATAGCCAAATTGGGCATCCACAACAGAGACAGCCTTACCCTCTAAGTTCAAAGCCTTCCTATATAGCCCTTTAAGGAAAAGTTGTTCAGGCCCTGGTTGAGAGAATTAACTATAATATATGCTTTGTAAAGGCTTGCACCCAGTGCCTGGAGTATCAGAAGTAATAATAATAAGATGATGAGGAAGATGGTGAGTGGCATTGTTGGCAGGTGGAGCTGACTACTCAGAGGAAGTGTTTTCTCATCAAATAAACATGATGAACAGACTTAGCTCACCAAGTAAGAGGCAGCTGGGAGGTTTAAACAACAGAGATGCTGATTCTCTCAGGCTTAGGATTCATACAGCAGCCCAGACAAGCCACCTAAATCGGCATCCTCACCCTCTGCCTTATCATCCACCGCCTCCGCGGCCCGAAAAGCCGCCCACAGGGATGCTAGACGACCACGTTTCAGTTTTTCAACCCCTTCAGGTCCTTCCTCTGAAGGTGCCCAGCTCTTTTTTCCTGTAGTCATTAGAGACTAAATCTCTGATAAGCAAAGTAAATTAGATGCAGTGACATTCTGCTAATTGAGTCATCTCCTCTGCTTGGCTGGGCTGGGCTGTTAATTACTCAACTAATCTTATCAATATGACTGCTGACTGGCAGACAGTAGCTCTTGGAGAGAAGGGGAAAGACCCTCAGCTCGCCCCGAAAGCCTCTCCTTGGTCAAAGTGGATATCAAACAACTTAGTCTTACTTGAAATTGTCAGAGGCAATATGGGTTAGAAGAATGGCAAGACTCTCATTCACCAGCCTTGTAAGGGAAGAGATTTTTTTTTTCCCCCCAAGGGCTGGGATTAGCGATCAGATGTCATTAAAGCTGCATTCTCCTCTTCCACCTTCATCAAATTTCATTTCAGTGAAGCACAAGGGCTTAAGGAGAGATTAAAAGACTTTAAGACATAAATTAAGTGCTATTTATTTCACTACCCTGAGCCAAACGCACAGGGCTCTGTACTCCGTGTGTTGCCAAGAAAGACTGAATGAGATGCTTGTTCCTGGATGAATGTCTGTGATTTGCTGACATGTGGCAGAGGGGGCCCTGTGGCCAACCAAAGCAAAGCCCCTCCCCAAGCCTTTAGGTTCCCTGTGAGGCTCTGCAGCCTCTCCTCTTCTCAGAATTACCCTAATGACTATTTGTGAATCTTCCAGAGATCCTAAAGGTCTACCTAGCAAATTAGAGGCAAGCTTGAGCTTGCTGGTTGTATAACAGAACCCAACTCCCCCTTGTAAGAATTTCATTTGGAAACAAAGATAAACCCATTAGGTGGGCAAAATCAAGTTGAGAGATAATATCCAGCCCTGATGAGGATGTGGGTAGACAGGCAATCCCCAGGTCCATTAGTGGAAATGGGTAGAGCCTCTATTCTGGAGGATTCTGAGGGGCACTATGAGGGGTTTGTGATGAAGACACTAAATAGTAAATGTACACACCTTTTAATTCAGTGATTATCCCTAAGATATGAGTGATAAGAGTATTTTTTTACGATATCCAACAGGTTTTTAAAAATCAATTTTATTCTTGGTAGACATTAGAGTTATTGCCAGCTGTCATCACCTTCTGCAATGTGATGTGCTGAGATTCTCACTCTAATGAAGAAGTTGGTTAAGAGGAACACAGGAAGTCAGTCTCTCCCTCGGTTCTTCTCTATGCTTTCTGTCCCTCAGTTAATGCCACGTACAGCATCGTGCCCAGTAGAAAACAGAAAGAGCCCAGGTGCAGCCTAGACTCCTGCCCCAGACACCTCCTGAACCCAGGGTTGGTTGAGTTTCTTTTTACTTGCAGGCCAGGTGCCTCCCAACTAGTGCAAATTCCAAAGCCTTGGGGGTATTTCAGCTAAAAATGCATAACTTTAATCAGGCAAACCCAAACTGAGAACGAACCATCCAACAAAGTAGCCAGATTGGCCAGGCACTGGTGGCTTACACCTGTAATCCTAGCTACTCAGGAGGCTGAGATCTGAGGATCAGATCTGAGGTCAGCCAGCTTGAGGCAGGAAAGTCCAGGAGACTCTTATCTCCAATTAAACACCAAAAGGACAGAAGTGGAGTGGTGAGTGGCTCACGTGGTAGGGCGATAGCCTTGGGCATAAAAGCTCAGTGACAGAGTGGGACCCTGAGTTCAAGCCCCAGGACTGGCACAGAAATAAACAAATAAATGACCAGACTGTACTCCTCAAAACTATCCAGATGCTGAAACACAACAAGTGGTCCAGATTAATAGAGATTAAAGAGACAAAAGGCAAATGTGCATTAGGAACTTAAATTCGTTCCTGGATTCTGTAAAGGAAGAGCTTGACATTTAATGAAACTCAAATCTAGACTGAAGGATAGATTCCAGCATTGTGTTAATTAACGTAGAACTTCCTGACTGATAGCTTTGCATTGGTGATAGGAAAGAGTAGCTTTGCACTTAGGAAATATACCCTGAAACACTTTGGGGTACAAATATAAAGGCACTCCTTAATGTTACACACACACACACACACACACACACACACACACACACACACACACACGTATATGGAGAATGTGTTTCTATGAACAAGTCTGTTCTCTGCTGCTACCCTGGAGCTTTATAAGGAAAAGATGCTTTGTAAAGAAAAAATGGTTCCTGGGCTGGGGATATAACCTAGTGGCAAGAGTGCCTGCCTCGGATACACGAGGCCCTAGGTTCGATTCCCCAGCACCACATATACAGAAAACGGCCAGAAGCGGCGCTGTGGCTCAAGTGGCAGAGTGCTAGCCTTGAGCGGGAAGAAGCCAGGGACAGTGCTCAGGCCCTGAGTCCAAGGCCCAGGACTGGCCAAAAAAAAAAAAAAAAAAAAGAAAAGAAAAAATGGTTCCTGATGTCTAGACAGCAAAATCCTGACGGCCAGAGTCACAGCAGGGCCCTCCAGCTCCAAGGCACCATGGCAGGATAATGCAAAGGGAACTGGCCGTGCAGGCCAGGCTGCCAACTTGCTGGACTTGCTCTGCAACAGCCCAATCCCTAATGGAGGAGCAAGGAGCACAGGGATTGGAGTCCTTTCCCAGCAAAGCACCCTGAGAAGACCCCACCACCACCTCCCAAGAGACTCCACCTCTTAAAGGGCCCCCCACCTCCACACCGCTCTCTGAGGACCAAGCTCCCAGCACATCAGCCTTTGGGGGGCAAACAAACAGCAGCCCTGAGGAAAGTGTGCACAGAGGGCCTGGTGGCATAAACAGCGGGTGAGCATGGATAAAGGCTGTCGTCAGAAGTGTTCTGTGATTCTTACACCTGTTCTTTGGATTTGACGTCATGTAAATGTTGAACATTACCTCCAAACTCAGGTATGATAAGCACTTGTACCGTTGGGTGAGGTCTCCCAAGCGGTGCTACTGCCTTTTCTCCCCCTCTTGAACTTACCAGCAGGCAAAGAACACAAGCGAGAACTCGGATCGAAGGTTAGAGGGAGGGTGGAGAGGTAACAGGGTTGAAATGATCAAGGCACAGGGATGGCAGCTAGCACTTGTAACCCCAAGTACTCAGGAGGCTGAGACCCAGAGGAGTGAGATTCAAGGCCAGCCCAGGGGAAAGTCTGTGAGATTCCACCTCCTAAATAAGCAGCAAAAGGCCAGACCATGGTCAGGCCATGACTCAAGCGATGGAGCAACAAGCTGAGTTTGTTCAGCTGACTTTAAACCCTATTACTTCCAAGGAAGAGGATGAGAGAATGAGAGAAACTAAATTTTCTCTTCTTTGGTCTGATGACGTCAGTGAAGATCGTGCAAGTGCTTTCAAGTTTAAATAACTAGTTAGATATACTGGAATCCTAGCTCTTGGGAGTCTGAGGCAAAAGTTCTAGGTCAGACTGGAGTATACCGCAAGACCCTGCCTTGGTGATAATTATTACAATGAATTTTATGTATTAAGTGGTTTACATTATAGTCTTATTTATTATTCATTATTATTATAACTCAGTGGTTACTATGCCAATGTTCTATGCATTTTATTTTATTTTAACTCTCATTTGTTTTAACCCATTGACTCACTTAGTATGTAATTCTGAGTCTTTACAGTTATATTTATAATGTGATTAATCCAATCACTTAAGATACATGAATGAATATTAACATATTAATATTTAGTCATTTGCGATAAATTAATTAGAGCTAATGTCTCCTACTCCTCAGTATTTCATCATTTAATTGATAAAAGTGAAGTCTCAGATCTGAGAGTTTTTTGGTAAGTTTCATTAAAGCCCAAAGTTAATGGCACTCAAAGCTAAGATTTCCTCAGGGCTTAGCACATGTGACTGGATCCACACTTCCGGCATCCCAGGAGCCGGTGCCATCATGCCTCCTACTTCACACTCGAGAGGCCCAGAGGCTTTCTCAAGTTCACAGGAAACTGCAGTGGTACTCAATATAAACTGGGGTGGTAGGACTGAAGAGCCGTAAAGGGTTGACTGTGAAAACACCTTTTCTTTTTTGGAGAATCAATTAGTTGTACTGGGCTTCACGTCACCATGTCCGTCTTTGAATACAGCGCATCTGGATCAGAATGGCAGGTGGTTCTCCCTGCTTCTCCTGTCTGCCCAGATCAGCCCCAGAGAGTTTCCTCGCTCCATTTTCATAAAGCATTTGGCCCAGATTACCGCTCCTTCACCTTCTCCGTCCGTTTGTCCCCTCCATTAACACCAAGACCTCAGGCCAGGCATATTTCAACATTTTTTTCTTTACTGGTCCTGAGGCTTGCACTCAGGGCCTGGACGCTGTCCCTGAGCCTCCTTGGGCTCCTGGCTAGCACTCTACCCCTTGAGCCACAGAGCCACTTCTGGCTATTTCTGAGAAATGTATTGGAATGAGGAGTTTCAAGGACTTTTCTTCCCCGGGCTGGCTTCAAACCGTGATCCTCAGATATCAGCCTTCTGAGTAGCTAGGATGACAGGTGAGAGCCACCAACACCCAGCTTTTTTCAATATCTTAACATTCTTTTGTTGTTGTTGTTAAAGTACATGTCAGTTGTTTCAAAGACGATTCATTGTGTTCTCTCAGACATGTGTATACTGCCCTATAATCACTTCGCTACACATGCATGTATGTATGATCCTATGTATGTTTATCTTTTAGCTCTAATATCCACATATGAGGGGGGGAAAGGGGACCTTTGTACATCACTTTGTACTTCATGACGGTGCCCAGATCCATTCATTTTTGTGCAAGTGACATACTTTCATTATCTTTTATGATCAAACAATGCCCCACTGGTTGACAAATGAGATCCCATCCATCTAGAAACCTATGCACAGCACAAGGCACTTTTCCAGCTATGCGTCTGACAAGGGACTAATAACAAAAAAAGCAGCAAGTTCAAAAAATTTAACTGCCAAACAATCAACAGCCCAGTTAACCAATGGGTGAATGAACCAAACAGACATTTCTCAAAAGAACAAGTAGAGATTGCCAGTAAATAAAGAAATGTCCATTACTGGCCACTAAGAAAACGCAAATCAAAATGGCATTGTGATGCTATCTCAACCCAGTCAGAATGCCCATCATCAGGGACACAAACAACAAATTTTGAGAAGAGGGGGGAGGGACAGCCCTAAATACACTGTTGGTGAGGATGTAAATTGGTTGCAACCACTACGGAAATCAGTATGGAGTTTCCTGGAGAAATGACAAGTCGAATGACCCAATGACCCAGCTGTACCAGTCTTGGGCATTCATCCTAAGGAATGTGAGTCAGGAGTGTAGAGGAATGTGAGCAGGACTGTGCAGGAATGTGAGCAGGACTGTAGAGGAATGTGAGCAGGACTGGAGAAGAATTGAATAGGAACTATAAGCGCTTCTACACATCCATGTTTAAGGCTGCCTCTCCACCACAGCCAAGCTAGTGACCCAGCTCAGGTGCCTCCCACCCCATGGCTGGGTCAAGAAGATGGATGGGAGGTCAGCTGCAGGCTGCAATCCTTGGAGAGAGAAAGTACAGGAGGACACAGAAACAGGAGATCCCCTTTTCCCTGCTGAAACCTCGAATCTGGAAGTCTGCCCAGTTCCGAAGCCCCTGATAGCAGGCGCTCACACTTCAGTCGGCTGCTCCAAAGAGCAGCTGATTTCACTGCTGCTGTGCTCGGCTCCTTGGCCTGGTGTCATGCTTGCAGCTTCTTTGGTGTTTAGGAACTTGACGGGGCTGATAGCTCATGGTGACCCCATCTTTTCTTTTGAAAGTTCAGGCAGGCTGGCAGAGGAGGCTCAGCAAACCCCACGGGCTCCAACGCTGGAGATCAAAGCACAGTCGGGGATGGTGCTTCACAGGGAAAGTCCTCAAAACCCGAGGTGACACCCGGAAGGTGGCTGCCATACATACGTTCACTGTGGATCCTGGCTCTGTAGGTAGCAGCTGGCTTTGTTTCCACGCTGCTGCAATTTGCTTGTCTTCCTTGCAAAGCTGTCTCCATCATGGTTCGCCCTCTCCTCAGCAGTTGTTTCCAACCTCTCCCTTCCCCACTCCACCACCCATTAAAAAGCAAACAAAACAAAGGACCAACCAAGCCAGGTGTACCCACCTGTAATCCCAGACACTCAGGAGGTGGAGACAGGGGGCTCTCCAGTTTTGAGGCTCTGACCTGAAACACAAAGTGGAAAGCAAAGGGTCACTTAGCCTGCATGAGGCTCTGGGTCTGACCCCCTAACACTTCCCACCCCTTCTGAGCTTGAATAAAGTAAGTTGGTGGTAAGTACCAACAACCCAGAGGGACAGCACCACCCCAGAGCTGAAGTGTTGTCTCTCTCTGTGTGTGTGTGTGTGTGTGTGTGTGTGTGTGTGTGTGTGTGTGTGTGTGTACATATACGTGTGGATGTACGCCTGAGTTTCTGCCATGGATGCCCAATGTCAGCAACCTCGGCCTTGATTCTTGCTAACTGCTGCTCAAATGGCACATCGAGGATTAAAGAAGGGAAACTAAGCTGTTCTCCTCTGTCCCCCTGAGGCTTCTGAACACCTCCTTACTCCTGGAACTGATATACTGCCCAGTCTCTCTCTCTCTCTCTCTCTCTCTCTCTCTCTCTCTCTCTCTCTCTCTCTCTCTCTCTCTCTCTCTCTCTTTCTCTCTCTCTCTCTCTCTCTCTCTCTCTCTCTCTCTCTCCCCTATCCCAGGATCACATGTTTTATCACTTGAGTCATGTCCTGCCCGCCCCTTGTCACCCTTCTGTCTTTGTATTTTTGTTTCTGAGACAGTATCTCGAGAATCTCTTGCTTCTCTAGTAACTGGGATTACAGGCATGACCCACCACACTGGCCTGTGTCAGATGTGTCAGTTCTACCATAGAATTCTCCCTGAGCTCCTCCCCCCACCCCTGGGCTGCGTGAGAAGTCCCTCAGGGACACTTGTGTGACACTTGTGTGTCATTCTGTCCTCATGTTGCTGTCAGGAGTTTTTTCTGTCCGTTTCCCCTCTTGTGCTGTAACCCTAGACCAGACCCTGGGTTTGTCTGTCAGCTCGGCTCCCATGTCCTGTCTAGCAGTGTTTTGCTGAGGGCAGTATTATTGAGTCCTCGTTAGTGCTCAATAAACACGGCGCTAGCACGTGCCAGGAATGCAAGCCACGCAGCCTCCCAGGATCCACCGCAGAACTGGATGAGTCTCACCAGCTACCAACTAGTAACCCGATGGATGACCTCCAAGTCTGGGCCAGGCCTGCCTGCCACAGAACGGGGGCAATGAAAACGAATCCGCCCAAGCTATAGGGAGCATGTTTAAAACCAAGTCCCTGTCTTCTCCGGCTGGGAGAAAACAAAACAAACCCACGGCTGGCCTCACACGCATGGTTTCCATAGTAAAAAATGTCTCAACTCAAGATATCCAGGCTCAAATCCCACTGCCTCAGGACTCGCCAGCTGTGTGGCACCCTGTTTGTTGCTGAACCTCTCCTCTCTGAGCCCCAGAGCTGGCGGGAAAAAGCAGAGACCAATGGCCACTGCATTTGGGGGGTGAGGGTGCAGAGGAAAGAAGACAGTGCAGTGGAATCGCCTTAGTATGTGGCTAGAAAACATGACAACGTCCATCATGGTTCCTGCCGTCCTCAGCTATTCTTTGGACTAATTCCAATTCCCTTAGTATTTTCCCAACACCCACTTGAGACTCAAGGTTATTTGGAAGTATGAGGCAGGGCTCATTTCTTTCTTTTTTTGGTAATGAGAAGAGCGAGGGAACACTTTTATTTCAACCTCACTGCTGGTGTGGAGCAGCAGGCCCAGGGCTCCGCGACTCCTCTTCAGCAGATGGGCGCCCTGACCGGTGGCTAGCGGCCCTGCTGTTATCTCCTTGGTCTTTCGTGCTGGGTTTTGAAGACAGTTAATGATGGCTGTCTTCAGGCCTCACAAAGTTCTTCCTTCTGAGTGGGTATCGTTGCTTACCCCAGGCACGAAAGAAGGCACAAGAAAGAGAATAATAAATAAGTCTCACCTCCTGTGCCCACCTCGCATTGATCAGCTGGTGGGTGCCCCTAGCATTGTCTTTAGCAGGATTGCGCTGGCTTTAGGGGTTCCATGGGAAAGAGCACAGACATTGATTAGTAATGTCTGCCCTGGGCAAGCACCGGTAGTGGTTGGGCCAGGGGGGTGGGGGGGAGGAAGGTACTAGAACAAAAACCTTCTTAGATTAAAGGACTTTTTCCCCTAGAGGTCTAGAAAGTTCTATGCCCTCTTTGTATTCCTTATGCTACTTGTTTCTCCATGTTTTATTTCACCATTGGATTCCACCACCGTATAGTAGTTCAAAAGTAAAGTTTTTATTAGTCAAAATTGATTTTTTTTCTATTTGAATGGGAGAATTATTTCAAGGAAAGGGGGTCACAAAAGAAACCTTCATAGGGGCCACCACTCTTCAACAGACAATTTTGCAACTTAGAGCTTCCCTTTCTGGAACTCAGCTGCTTAACGGGTCTGGGGAAGGTCACCCCATTGTGCCTTGAGGGTTGGTAGTGGCCGCCTCTGACAGAGCCCCTTGCAAAGCCCCGTCCCGCAGCCCCCTTTGTGTCCCCAACAACTGGACTCCAGCAAACCCCAAAGGTGAGTTACAAGGTAGGAGCTGTGAGAAGGGGAGCTACACTCCAACGCAGCTGTGTTGTAACCTCTCCAGATGTGGGCTGGTGGCGTGAAGCTGGAGGAATAAATGGTCAGGGTGTGGGATGTTGGTGGGAGGAACGTAAAATGGGATTGGACGGTTTGATGGGCGTGGGTTCACCATGTAGGGATTCTGGGTGCAATGATACATCTGAGGGTGAGGAGGAGCTCTGGTGCTGGGTTACTGGCTGGAGGAGACATGGAGTAAGAGGCAGCCTGTGCCTCTGGAAGCCAGAATGCCAGCCCTGCGGGGCCCTGGGTAGAGGAAGGGAAGAAAGACAGAGAGTTAGTGTGACGGCAGTGCCAAGGGTGCAAAAAAAACATCCGTCCACTCTCATAGAAACAGCGCCCCTGGGCTGGGAATGTGGCTTAGTGGCAGAGTGCTTGCCTAGCATGCATAAAGCCCTAGGTTCGATTCCCCAGTACCACATACACAGAAAAAGCCAGAAGTGGCGCTGTGGCTTAAGTGGCAGAGTGCTAGCCTTGAGCAAAAGAAACTCAGGCCCTGAGTTCAAGTCCAAGGACAGGCAAAAAGAAGAAAGAGGGAGGGAGGGAGGGAGGGAGGGCAGGCAATGTGAGAAATAACCATGGCAGGAAAGCTTAGGCCTCTATTGTCTCCTCAGCATCTTAGAAATCACAGGAAGAGCTCAGATCCCTAAATCCAATGGAGATGACTGGATCTTTGCGATGGCAGGGACCAAGTGAGAGACCCATCACCAGAGACAAAGCAATAGCACCTATATCAACAGAGACCAAGCAACAGCACTCATGTCACCAGAGACCAGGTGAGCGTGATTCCTGACGTGAGTGTGGGGGTTGAGCATGGGCGAGCATGGGGCTCCCCTGAGCAGAGCAGCCTGCGGATTGGCTAGCTGACCACTGTGTACCTGGATGACAATGAGATGAGCAGTCCAATAGATTCTCCCTTAATGTGTGGGAACTCAGGTTATCTGCCTGAGGGCAGAGAGGGAAGAAAAAAATGCATAATTGTTAGTATGGAAATATGTATATGGGTTTGGAATTTGCAAAGGCTCCTAGTCTCTCTCTCTCTCTCTCTCTCTCTCTCTCTCTCTCTCTCTCTCTCTCTCTCTCTCTTTCTCTCTCTCTCTGAAAGGTCACTGAGTGGCCTGGAGCTACTATGCTCAATTCAGGGCAATTAAAATCACCTGGGTCCCCTAATGACCCACCAAGACTCTAACCTAAGTGGATTAGGCAGTATCCAAACAGATTAAAGTTTCTTGTGATGGTCCTGTACTGTTAGGGCCAAGGCCCATCTCTTGACGGCACCTAAATATATCCAGGTGCGGAAATGGCCTGGCTAGGCAGCACCTCACGGGAGCCCCCTCTCTGGAGTCTGTCACTCAGGCTCTGGTGTTTGCAGAAGGTGGATGGCCAATGGGGTTTGAACCAGCCCTGTCCAAGAGCCCAGTGCACATTGGAGACCCTGGAAGCTGGGAGAATGGGACGGGGTGGGAGAGCTTCCCCCAATCTTCTTTTATTCGCAGCAGGAGGGGAAAACTATGAGCTGCAGGGATTCCCCCTCCCCCCTCCCCCTACCCCCCCACTTCCCCACAAGTGGCAACGAGTTCAAGAATCGCTCATCACCCTGCAGTGGAGCGGGCAAAGCATGGTGCTGGATATCAAGCGGCCTAAACAAGAAAAGCGAGAGCTTTCATGACTGGGAACTGAGCTGGCTGTGCCTTGAGACGCTTTGTCCTTGCTGCTGTCTTTCCAATGGAGTCATCCAGGGTCGCTCAGCCAGAGGGCAGGGCTAGCTGGCGCACCCCCCCCACCAACAAGGCTCTGGGTGTGGGGGGGGACAGCTGGAGCAGGACAACTGGGGCAAGCGTTGCTAGTGGTCAGCCGCACTGGAGGCGGGGGGGGGGGCGGCTGGCTGGGGCGCTAACGAGCCTGTAAATTGGAAAGGAATCAGATCTTCAGACGGCAGAAGCAGGGTGCCACGCAGCCACCCACTGGACTCCCTGCCATAACTCAGGGACTGCCGGGCGCTGTGCCCCCGAAGAGGTCGTGTGAAGAGCAAGCCAAAGCCCGGAGCCCATTTATAGGGGGGTTTATGCGCCTTTATAGGGAGATTTATGGCTCTATTAGCAGAGGGAGCAGGGAACTGGGGGGACGAGGTCACAACATCTGTCTTTCAGCCGACAGAGAGAGTCCTGGCTCTCGCTGAAAAGAAGCTCTGCCTGCATTCAATGTGGAGGCTGTAAAGTGTCCGGGGGGCTACCTATGGGCACCCCAAGTCCAGTATGACTCCACAAGAGACCTTCTCATCCTGTGAGGGCATTCAAGCAGACTGCCCCAATCCCAGCTCTACCTGGGTATACCCAGAGAAGTAGATTGGTTTAAACTGTTTCATTTAGGAAAAGGAATTCTGCTATTAAAAAAAAAAAAAAAGCTGGGAGCGGGTACTGAGTGACAAGATTCATCCAGCAATGATGAACAATAAACATGCACTATAAACAATAAGCCATGCACGATAAACATGATAAATTATGGCCACGCACCACCACGTGTAGAGTAGCTGGCCCAGGTAGGGACAATAACAGTGTGTGCAACACAGGCTAGATGTTCAACTTCTTGAATTTCACTGTCACAGACAGACCTGCGAAAGGACAGATTCACAGCATGGTATTGGGGCCTGGAAACCCTCCCTGCCATTCGTTACTGACGAGTACCTCCGCCTCTCTGTGCATCCCTTTTCCTCCTTTCTAACATGGAACTTGGCAGGGCTGTTGGGAGGCTTGGATTGTTCTCAGCAAGGTCGCATACACAGAAAAGGCGTCAGAACTATTTGATAAGTAAATCGCAGCCAGAGGGAAAGAATTTCTTTTCACTCTGGAAGCATTGCTGAGGTGTAGAAGGCATAAAGAGTGCCTATTGCACGGTAGGGTGGCGATGGAAGACAATGAAACGCTCTGTGCTTCCCAAAAGAGCTGGAAGAAAAGATGGCGAATGTTTTCACCACAGAGAAATGGTAAGTGTATGAGGAAAGAGACACGCTCGCCCTGCTCTGAGTGTTACAAAATGGATAAATGTATAGAAACAGTATGAAGTGTTCCATAAATATGCATGGTTTTATGTCTTTTTTGAAAGCATAAGCAACTATTAATAGACAGGTATTCAGCAAAGTTGAGAAGAATTAAACTTTGTCAGGTTTATTTGTGTGTGGGGGGAAGAGTTGAGAATTAACCTTTTGCCAGGTTTGTGTGTGTTGTGTGCTGTGTGTGTAGGGTTGTTGTGAGAACTGAGTGGGTGTAGGCCACTAAGAGAGTTTCCTGGGAAGGGGAGACTATCTGCTGCCTCTTAAGGGATTAAAGGTGTGCTCGACCGTGCCTGGCAGACCTGTTCTTAAGGATGCATGCAGCTCCTACATCTCTTACTTTATGTTACCCAGAGGTTACGAAACCCCTCAGCCACCTTCTAAGCTCCCACAGGGGACACACACCCGGTCTCGGGTCCTGAGAGACAGGACCTTTCTGTGGTCCAGCTGCCCAGTTTCCGGCTTAGTTGCGGCAGCCCTAGCTGACTGAAATGGTGGCGACAAATGGTGTTGCTCTATTTGCACCATCTGGGACTCTGTCACCAGAGAAATCGGGGATATTTTCATATCACATTCCAGGTGTTACAGACATTTCAAAATATTATTTCTGTTCCTCAGCACTTCAGAGTCACAGTTGTTATAACCCCACTGCTAAGTCACACGCCATTTCGCATGTGCATCTGGGGGCACAGGTTAGCTTTTACCGTGTTTGGAGAGCCATGTGCAGCAATGAGTTTAGGAGCCTTGTTCCGAGAAATGGGGGGGGGGGGCAATAGGAGCCCCAGGAGGGGCCTGGCACAAGACAGTCGCAGAAGCCCTTCTTGCTGGATAGCAAGGGTGTATAGGAATGTCTGGCCCCACACCTCCCTTCCCTCCCTGCATCGGGGCAGCGATTTAGCATGGGGAGTGGGGAGGATGTGGGGTGGACTGTTATTCTAGTTCAAAACAGTTTTGGGACTGCACGAATGTATCCTGACAACACAAGAGATCGGGGCAGAGGCCCAACTCCCTCCTCCCTCCCTCGGGCCCCGCCTGGACAAGTCAGTCCAAGCTGTTGACGCTCAGTATTTGTGCCATGAATGAGGGAGTGAATGGAGAAACAGCTCCTCTGAAGGGGAAGTAGAGACACAGCTGGGGTTTGGAGGATCTGTATGGCAGGGGCTTTCCTAGGATGAGGGCGGCGAAGAGCCAGACCTGGACCCCCATAGCACTGGGCCCCCAGCTCCTCTGACGGGGCGCTGGGCAGCCGCAGGGACTGCCCTAGGCTCGTTCCTCAGTCAGCGAGTTTATCCACTACGTGAAGAAGCTGGCCATCTGTGTGTCCTGGGGCAGAGCAGGCCCATGCAGGGCTTCATCCGCCCCCCCCCCACCTTCCCCCGGACCCTGCGGCTCACAGATGCAAACTCTCAGGGCCCTGGGGGACCCTGCCCAGGAAGCACGGGTAGCTCTGACTCACCCACCCTCCAGCCGGAGTCCTTGCACACTGTGACTCCCTACTGCTCCGGACACAGGGGTGGCGGGTCCTCCAGAGGGGCCAGACGCCGCCCCCCCACCCAGGGGCACAGGAGGCGACACAGCCTTCAAAGGGTGAGAGGACAGCCAGGGAGAAGGCCCGGCTGCTGACCGTTGTTTCCAGCCATGGGGAAGGCAGGAAGAGCTGGAAGCCGGGGTGACCAGAGTGTGAGCGCGACCTGAGAGGGACAGCACGCGTCCTCGGCGGATGAAGGGGGGCTTCTTTCTTGGGGAGATCTTATTTTCCAATTGAGCGCTTCTCCGCTGGTGTCACTTTGATGCACGCACTCGTGCTCACACACTCGCATTAAACTCCACTCTGGACACACAGAGAGGCCACCCAAGAAGCTAGGAGAGGAGAAGGCGGCCTGATGGGCCACACTCCCTGGCCGGTGGCTGCTGTAGCCAAGCCTGTCTGCAAGGTCCTGAAGAGAGGGAGAAGCCATGCGATGGGCAGGCCCTCTCCTAGAGCCTCAGCTCAGAGCTGAGATAAAGAATAGCTAGCTGGGTGCTGTTGCCCACGTCTGTGCTCAAGAAGCACAGATCGGCAGGGTCACAGTTCCAGCCCGCCACCCCAGATCCTATCTCAACCAGTGCGGGGCGGGGGGGGGGCATAGATGGGTATAGAGAGAGGTGTGTAGGTAGGTAGGTACACAGAGATTACAGATCATGAGGAGCTTCCTGCTCCTTTGAAGACTGGGGTCTATTCACCTTAACTCAGAGTGCAAACCCCTCCCATGACCTGGCCCTTTCCATCTCTCTGGCCCTCACTTTCCTCATCGCCCTCAACCTCAACATTACCCAAGTCAACTCTCAGATTCCTGGGATGAATGAGAAGCAAAACAATGCCAATTTGGGCTGTTGGGGGGCGGTGCTGTGTCTTTATCAGAGCCATCAGTGTTCCTGGGACCCCAGCAGTAAGCGGGGATACCCACCATTTATGATGCCCAATGCTGGACTCTGCGGTGTGCTGACCCCAGGCGGTGACTCTTGCTTGATTCCTTAAGCCATCAGAACCTTTCCTTCCACAAGAAGAGGAGAAAAGAAACTCTCATCCATGGATTTGCTGTCTGCTTTTCCCCCTAGCTGCGCCCTGTGTAAGTTATTTCCAACTAGAGATGATATTGAGTTTTTGGGACTGAAAACTGGGGGCCAGGGGGTGGGGAGGGCACCTCAGACGCAGGTGAGAGAAAAAGCGAACCTTAAAAGAGCGAGAATGACTCGCCTGGCCTTTCTCCATTCACCCTGGCACTCCTCAGATCTAAACGTAATTGCCAATTGTTGCCATGTTAAAAGAGAGGCAACCTCGGAGGGAGCGCCAGCCTTCTGATTTCTTATTCAGGGAAATTTTCCATTACCCAAACTCTCCTCTAGAAAACCTACATCAAAAAAAAAAAAAAAAAGTCTGAACTCAGGAAACAAATGATTTTCTTCACCGCCTCCTTTGTGTATCAGAAAGCCAGCGACTCCATCGGACTAATTATTTCCCAACAAAAAAGATGAAATGTCCCGTTTAGCATCTGCTTGCTGGTTGTTATAGAGGGAGCCTTCTTTTTTTTTCTTCTTGTCTAACAAATGTATCCTGAATGAAGATGATCAAAGAGAGAGGCATGCATGTGTCCGGGGCGAATAATATTTTCTCACATTATTTCTGGTTGAATTTGCTTAAATCTCTCCTCTTTTACTGCTTGTCACTCCTGAGAGTCTTCCTGTTGAGTTATGGCTGGTGAGGGATCGTGGGCAGCCGCGGGTGGAGACCAGTGCTGACGGATGAGCGGAGAGGACAGGGAGGAGATGACTGTCTTATCTCAATTCTCCCGCATCTGGAGCAGAGGTGGGGAGGAGCAGGTGTCTCTTCTCTCTGGCCTTAGGAATTCCCTAAGCTTGTGGTGAGCGCCACCCTTTTCCCAGCGTGCCTGGGCATGGAGGGCCGGCCAGGGGAAAGGGACAGGTGCCCTCCTGGACAAAGCCAATGGAAATGGCCGTGAGGGTTGGGCTCTGGGTGGCGGAGGCTCCGTGAGCATTCATGGGCATTGTCACACTGCTCATTCTGCAGGTGGGGAGCCTGAGGCACCCTTGTGACCTGGACCTAGTTGGCTTTCTGAACCTCCTTAGCAAATGAATACGAACTTGTGGGATGGTGGTGATGAGGGCCTGGTGACTGGTGAAATGGCCAAACGTTGTTTTGGGAATCAGATGAACTCATCCAAAGAAATGCCTCCCTTCACCCCGCACCCCCACCCCAGGGGGTTGAGCAATGACTCTTAAATGTCAACGCCATTTACAACTCACATCTTGAAGACAATCGGCTCACTACTTAGACCCAGTGTGCCTCCAGGAATGCCTTTCTGTGTGAGTAGATTTGAACCCCAGGTCAGCTCCTCGTAGTCCTTGTGAGGCTCTCACCCTCCCTCAGCCTGTGCACGATTCTCATCTACCCATCCCTGAGCTTCTGGCATGGCCCATGAAGCTCCACACTTTACATCACCATGTCACCTAGCCTCTTGGGACTTCCTCTGGGCTTGCTGTGTATCACAATGACCATGCGGAAATTTCCAGTGACAGCCCATTGTTCAGGGTGTGAAGATGAGTGGGTCTGGCGTGTGGGGGGGGCACCTCAGGTGTGTGTCCCCCCCCCAGATGTGTTCAACCCATACAAACCCCCCTCCAATCTGTGGGCTCCTCTGGTTCTTCACAGCTGCCCGGGGAAACCTTGTACCCTTAAAGACTCTTTGGGTTGCCAGGGACAGACAGAAACCCAGCTCAATATTATTTAAACAGAATAAAAGGAGAGGAAACAATTGGCCACTGGCAGATCCAGGTCCTGCATCTGCCAATTCAGCCTCCCAGAAGGAAGAAGCCCTACCCCTCTGTCAATGGTTCTATCAAAGTCCAACTGTGATCTCACTGGCTCTTCAGGTCACATGGCCATCGCTTGCCCAATCATTGTGGCCAGGGAGATACTATGCACTGATTGGTCAGACCTGACCCTGTATTTTCCCCCTCTTCCCCCTACCCCCCTTACCCCCTACAAAATGTCTGGGCTGGGTATGGAATTGGGGGTGGGGGAGGGTGTCATGGACCATGGAAGGAGAGCCACGAATCAGGTGAGGTGAAATGTAAGAGACTCCCTAGGGTCAGCTCTGCTTGCACAATGCTCCCTCCTTGAGTCCATCTCAGATGGACTGGCATTGTCCCTGCCGCCCCCAGCAGAGTCCCCTTACATTACCATGTCACCTAGCCTCTTGGGACTTCCTCTGGGCTTGCTGTGTATCACAATAACCATGCGGAACTTTCCGGTGACAGCCCATTGTTCAAGGTGTGAAGATGAGTGGGTCTGGCATGGGGGGGGGCACCTCAGGTGTATCCCCCCCTTCTTTCAGCTGTCAATCTTCTAGCCCCCACCCACCAAGGACTCCGCATTCCCACAAGAATGGGTTCTGCATTTAAGAGCACGCCTGGTTATCACGGAAATAACAGGAGGCCACAAACCTATACAAACTGGTATGCCAGACAAGAGGGAGGTAAAAATGAATGCTAAGTTCCCTCCCCTAATACACTGTAGGATGTGTTTTCCCTCCCTAAGAATATTTTAGCATTAATTAAGATAAACAATGATATATGCTGCAAGACAATTGAATCTGCTCTTGGTTAAAAATGGCCTCGTTGGGTAAAAATAGGACCCAGATGACAGCATCTCAGGATGCAGAGGGAGACTACTGTAAACCTGTAACGCGATTACCACAAGAATGCAAGGCGACAGTGACGAGCGGGGATGAGGCTTTGAACAAAACAGAGGAGATGAGAAGGATGGGGAAGAGTAGACATGTGTCTGCCTGCTTCGTCCTGTCACCTGCCCCTACTTGTCCTGGCTTGGTTAATGTTTTGGGGGACATTGGTGTTGCTAACGTCCTTCATAGTGCCATGTTGGTGGGGGAACCCGAGATTTAGAGTTGAGGTGGAGATCCCGCCAGTTGAACCAGGCTGTAAGCACACTAACTGAAGCCCTCTGCCCGGTGTTCCTTGGTCCAGGCTCTGAGGACAAGGATAAAGTCAGGGAGCTAGCTACCTGCCTGGCTCTTTAGATGGGACAGCATTGTTCTCCAATTTCCCTGTGTATTCATTCATTTCCTTCCCACGGCAAGATCATCCCTACAGTTATCTCCACTTCACAGCCTGGGAGAGCAAAATGCTTTACCCAAAGTCAGACAGCTGGTGGGAGCGAGGGTGATAGGCAAGCGGCGCATCTGTCCTCATCCAAGTTTATGCCCCTGAGCACTTTGCTCTTCTCTATTTTCTTCTTGGAGGACTATTGTTGGCCTCTAATAGCGATCCTCTAACCCCATTTCCCCCAGATCTGCTGCAGATGGAACTCCCCTTGAAGAGGAGATCAGTTGAGCTAGATGCTGGTGTCTCACACCTGTCATCCTAGCTACTCAGGAGGCTGAGATCTGAGGATTATGACTTGAGGCCATGAGATTCTTATCTCTAATAAGCTACCAAAAAGCCAGAAGTAGAGCTGTGGCTCAAGAGGAAGGGTGCGAGTCTCTCTCTCTCTCTCTCTCTCTCTCTCACACACACACACACACACACACACACACACACGTTACATGCAAGATCCTGAAGACTTTTTGGCCTTCCTGGGACTCGAACCCAGATCCTGCAGTAATGCTAGGTAAGGGATCTACCACTAAGCTACACAGCCGCCCTAAGTGTGGGTATTTTTCTCTCCATAATGACAAGTGCTTGGCTGGTTTGAGCCTTTTATTGCTTCTCTTTAAACTATTTGTTAGGCATCTCCTGTGTGTCTGAGTTTACACGTGTTCTCGTTAATGTGGGTCTGCTATCATCTGCTTGAATGTGGGGAAGTCTGTACCTTGGGGAAAGGATCTGAATAAATAAGTATAAGGAAACTCAATGGCCTAGTTTCACTGTTATCCCGGGTTTCCTTATAGGCACAGGTGTTGGGATCCATCTTTCCCCTTGATGGAAGGGGCTTGATGCCCCTCCCCCAGCCCTGGGGAATGCGGCCCTGCTACCCTCTTTGGATCGGAATCCAGAGAAACTGGTTGGGCAAACAGCCCCCAACCCATTCTAGCCAGCCCGGCGCCTACCAACCCCTCCCTGGCTTGGCGCGCTCGAGTGACGTTAGCCCTTGGGGGTCAGGTGATACCTTTCAGCCTATCGACATCCTGGCCAAACCCCTCCCCTCGGAATCATCTCCCCTTGTCCTTGTCTCAATAAAGTTAGTTCGCTCTAAGAAGCTAGCCCCGTTGCATGTGTACGTCAGACTTCTAGCGGTAAGGAGACGGGCACACATCTGCGGCCAGGCCACGTGCACGCCAGGTCGGCGCTGACTCCCCCGTTCCACTCTAGCTTATCTGCTGGTCGGATGACTAGGGGAGAGGGCAAGAAAGGGAGGGTGGAAAGAAAGAAGTAAGTACCCGAGCCGGGAGAGGCTAACAAGCCCAACACACAGGTATGTTGTAAGTTAGGCATATAAGGCATATCTGTGGTGTTATCATCTAGGTGTAACCTGCACACACAGACATAATGTCACACACATGCAATGATCAGATATGCTTTTTTATTCTTGCCCCTTTTTTTGGCGGGGGGGGGGGAAGTCCTGGTGCTTAAACTCAGGGCTTGTACCCCTTGAGCCACAGCACCACTTCTGACCTTTTCTGCATTGTTTATTGGAGACGAGAGTCTCACGGATTTTCCTGCCCAGGCTGACTTCAAACCACGATGCTCAGATCTCAGCTTCCTGAGTAGCTAGGATGACAGGCCTGAGCCACCAGCACCCAGCCATGCTTGTCTTTCTTTCCCCAGATAAACAGCACAAGGAGGCAAAGTATCTGTACTTTTTCCCATGCTTCTATGACTATATGCAGGCAAGTGGAGAAGTATGTTCATAGAGATCATCGTTTGTTCAATGGAAAGAGAGTCTGTGACATTATGTTTCTCTAATCCTACCAATGCTGTGAACCAGAAAGCGACGTGTGGGACCCTTCTGACCGGAGTGCGGCTGATGTGATGTGTTCATCGTAATGCCGCGGGATGGGCCCTCGTGATGAAGTACCTCCATTGTTCCCTGGGGAAGATCTTTTTGTTACCGACAATCACTCCTGGCTCCCATTTCTGCCAACCTGGGAATCTCTTGACTCCTGGGGGCTTAGAGGGTGCAGGTGGGGAACTATTTTCTGTTTTCCTCAGGCCTCCGCTTTTTTTTTTCTTTTTTGTTGATCACGGGGCTTGAACTCAGGACCTGGGTGCTGTCCCTGAGCTCTTCAGCTCAAGGCTAGCGCTCTACCACGTGAGCCACAGCGCCACTCCTGGTTTTCTAGTGGTTAATTGGAGATAAGAGTTTCACAGGCTTTCCTGCCCAGGGTTGGCTTTGATCCTTAGATCATGATCCTTAGATCTCAGCTTCCTGAGATTGCAGGTGTGAGCCACCAGCTCCCAGCACTCAGCCTTGGCTTTTAAGATTCGGAAGCCAAGAGAAAGATGTGTTGTCCCATCAGCTGTCACTCATCTCTCACCTCAGCAGAGGTGAGCCATGCCTCCAGCCCCTTTCGTTCTGATTGTATTGAGACAGGGTCTCACTTCCTGCCTGGCCCGTCTCTTACCGTGGCTGGGATAACAGGCATTAGCAGCACACACAGCCTCTTCTGTTGAGATGAACTTTTCTGCCGAGGGTGGCCTGGAACCGAGATCCTTCCATCTCCACCTTCCATGTCGCTTGGATGTCCGGCACAGGCCATCAGTACCCAGCTCCTTTATATATTACTTGAAGTTGCTGCATGTTGGTGTTCATTTCTGGAGTCCAATGTACCACTCTGATGATGCACGTTACGTTACACAGTGATGGAAACAGGGTCATCTCAAATACCCACCATTCGTGGGTGGTGAGATCATTGGAAACCTCATCTTTCGGCAGTGAGTGAGAAATGCACGCTTCAGTGCCCTTCTAATGGCGGCATTGAGGGCGGGCGGGACCACACCTTTAATTCCCCCAGCTCAGAGGAGGTGAAGGCAGAACCAGACCCTAAATCTCCCTGGCTGCCTCTCCCCCTCCCTTCCTCCCTCCCCTCCCCCCCCCCCGTGCTTCTTCCAGCCTGACTGGGCCGTAGCAGGTGCCAGGTCAGCCAGCAGGGCTGGGGCTGGGGCCAGGGACTGACTGACCCGCAGAGGGAGTACATGAGGGGCTGCTGGGCCCAGGCTGAGCTCCTCTGGATTGCGGAGTGCAGGCTGCTCTTCCAGGGCTTGGAGAGCCCCTGCTGCTCCCGCCACCAGAGGTGGTCTGGCTCTGGTGCTAGGTATGCAGTGTAGCTCTCCCCAGGGGCCATCCATCCTGGTTTTCCACACTCCCACAGCACCGGATCTGCCCACTGAGTGCTTTGGGCTTTATATATCATCACGGCGTGCGTGTTCCTATCTCACACAGTTTAGCCCTTAATGCTTTAATTTCTCTCCCGGTGTGCCTGCTAGGAGACACCAAGAGAAATAAAGCACCCACTGGAATAAATAGAGAGGGTTGTGGGAGTCCTGCCCTGAAAAAGAGGAGATCAGGGACAGGGGGCGTCTGTTTTCCCTCCCCTCCTGGCGAGGAGAAGGAGCAAGGCTTCCTTCACTGATCTATTTCCCCGATGGCCGCTTCCAGTGACAACAGGAATATTAATAAACTAAAAGCCCGGTGGACACCAGTGGCTCACGCCTATCATCCTAGCTACTCAGAAGACTGAGAGCTGAGGATTGCGCTTCAAAGACAGCCAGAGCAAGAAAGTCTATGAGACTCTTATTTCCAGGTAATCTCCAAAAAGCCAGAAGTGGTGCTGTGGCTCAAGTGGTAGAGTGCTAGCCTTGAGCAAAAGAAGCTCGGGGACAGTGCCCAGGCCCAGAGTTCAAAGCCTCAGGACTGGCAGCAAAAAATAAAAGGCAAACTGAGAGCTGACCCACCTCTAACAACACTCTGCACCAGGCACCTCATGCTCCCATCACACCCCAGTTCTGTTGACACCTCTCGGAAGTGGGCGCTCCTGTGTCCACTCGACTGACGAGGAAACTGAAGCTCTGAGGAAACGCCACTGCTACGACAGGGCTAAAGTGGGGAGACTTGAACCTAAGCAGGCTCTTGGCCGTGGTGGAGGTGCTGAATTATCTCCATGTCCGCCTCCTTGCACATGTCTCCCGTCCCTGGCCTGGATGAAAACCCGCCCCTCAGATCTGGTGTGTGGAGCCTGGAAAAGATCGGGGTGGCGGGGTGGGAGGGGGTGTCTCTGCGTACCATCTCCTCTCCTCCCTGCCCCCCCCCCGTTCCCCTGCCTCAAATAGTCAACTGCTTCTACACAAAACGTCTCTTGAGTTATCTCTTGTATGTGGTGAGCCTCAGTCTGGGATTTTAATTGAAGGGCTGGAGAAGATTAAAAGAAAGAGGGAAAGGTGGTTTTGCTCAGCCTCCTGACTCCTGGATGGGAAAGAGGCAGCAGGAACTGCGGGCCTGGTAGCAGAGCCACAAGTCTGGGCAGCCTGGGCCTGAGGGGATGGGAGGGGGAAGCCCCAGCTGGAGAAGGCGCAGAGGGCCCATCACCCCACACAGGACGCAGCTGGGTACCGCTGACCTTCAGGAACCCTGCCTCCAGCGAGAGCTTGCCCGGCTCGGTGACCCACGCAAGCCAAGGCAGCCATGCCCACCTCGCCCTTGGCCTTCACAGAACACCAGCCTCTGAGCAAGGAAGCCAATCCTTTTCCTTCACAAGTTCTTATTCCAGTAATCTTTGCATGGATATATGAGCATATAAATGTATGTAATACACTTTGATCATAGATTACTTTATATTCTATTACTCAATCCTTTGTTTCTCTTTTTTCAAAGAGTTTTTAGTTGATTTCCTTATGCATTATTTATTTTACTTATTTATTTTTACTTTTTGGCTGTCCTGGGCCTTGGACCCAGGGCCTGGGTGCTGTCCCTGAGCCTCTTTGTGCTTGAGGCTACCACTTGAGCCACAGCACCACTTCTGGCTTTTTCTGAGTAGTTTGTTGGAGATGAGAGTCTCACAGACTTTCTTGCCTGGGCTGGCTTCAAATCTCAACCCTCAGATCTCAGCCTTCTGAGTAGCTAGAATGACAGGCGTGAGCCACCAGCTCCCAGCTTCATTATGCAATTTTCACACACACACACACACACATACACACACACACATAATGTACTATTACTCTATTATATTCACCCCTGCCAACCTCTCCTTCCCCTCTCCCTCTACTTACTGACCCAACAATCCTTTGTTACAATCATATATATTATATACAATCATATATTATATATGATTATATAATATACATACACTTTGTATGTATCATATCAATGTATATATGTAGACATACATGTGTATTATATATAATTTATATTAAAATCACATATATTATGTATGATATATTTTGTCATATATATTACATTTTATATAATTATATATTACATATAATCATATATATTCTATATATGTATATATACTGTGTATTATATATTTGTGGGATACATATGTACCTATATATAAATACTGTCCCTCTCTACAATCATATACAGTCAGGCATTCTGCATATGAGAGAGAACATGTGACATTTGTCTTTCCAAGTCTGGCTTATGTCACTGAAAGATGTTTTCTGGTTCTGTCACATCTTCCTGCAAATGTCATCATTTCTTTCTTCTTTAATCTGCCATTGTGTGAATGTGTCGCATGCGTCGCACTTGTTTTATCTGCCCTTGGTTGGTGGGCCCCGAGGCTGATCCCATATCTTGGCTACTGTAATCAGTGCTGCTGTAATGCTTGTGTGCCGGTCTCTCAGTTCCTCTGGATGCCCCAGTGCGGTACAGCAGAATGGTGCAGCACTTCTATTTTTACTTTCTTGAGGAACCTCGGGGCCGACTTCCATAGTGGCTGCACTCATCAACATTCCCACCAATCATAGCTCCCAGGCTTCCCTTCCCAAAGCCTCCTTGCCAGAAATTCTGGCATTCTTCATGATGGCCATTCTGACTGGGATAAGATGGAATCTCAGTGTTGCTTTGATTTGCACTTTCTTTTGGCCAAGGAAATGATGAGGTTTGCAGGAAAGCATAATGGAACTGGAGAACATCATATTCGTGAGATGTCAGATGAGAAAGATGACTATCACATGTTTTCTCTCATATGCAGAATATACACACTAATGTATATGATATATTATGTGTATTTGTAATGACATATTCATAATGATATATTTGTGTGTATGATTGTATATGATTGTAGAGAGGGGCTGTATTTATCTATTTTTGAGTATATATTCTACAATTAGTGGCACAGCTAACCAAAGAATGACAGGTTTGGAGATTTCTCTTTGGAGATTCCTCCAGAAATCTTCAGGAGCTTGGCTCCTCTACCAGGGCCGCAGACATTTTACAGAGTGGTCTGTGGAGGGGGAGGGGGGGGACAGACACTTGTATACCACAGGACATTTAACCTTGATACTGACCTCTGCCCACTAGCTGCCACCATGCAGACGGCCCAACCCATTATGACAGCAGACGACCTCAGGGCATGGGTCACCGTGAGGGAGGGGGGACTGGTCATTTGGGGGGGGAGGGGAACTGGTTACTGTGGGGGAGGACTGGTCATTGGGGGAGGGAAACTGGTCACTGGGGGGAGGTGGGCTGGCCATTGTGGGGGATGGGGACTGGTCACTGTGGCCTGGGCTGTGGTCCAGGCCACCCATCCCTCACTCTCAGTCCATAGAGATCCAGAACTTGGGGTAGGAGGACACAGGGGGGCCCCCTCCCCGTGTCCCCACCACACTGCCAATCAGACCCCATGGCAGGGCTCCCTGTGAGATACCCTGAAGACTCCCACTGAGCCCTTTCCACCTCCACTGCTTTCACAGGGCCCATGGTATCATCGCCCGTGGTATTGTCCCTGGCCCTCGGGCTGCAGGTCCGCCCTTCCCTCCCATCCAGTGGCTCCATGAAGGGGGTCCAGCAGCGATGGACGGAACACAGGTGCAGCCCCTGAGAGGCCTTGGGGTCCAGGCCTCCCTGTCTGCCTTCATCCACTGCCTGTACCCCAAAAAGGCCAAGGCTAGAGGAAGCCAGAGACTGCTCACCCACAAGGCCTCTGGACCCCGGAGAGGTCAAATGTCTTGTGCAAGGTCAGAGCACCGTTACTAAATCCAATCATAAAATTTGAATTTTCTGAATCCCAACCTAAGAGGCTTTTTTATACTTTAGATATATATAAATTTTAAGAATAAACAAATAAGTCACCTGGGCCGTGGGGGCTCACACCTGTAATCCTGGCTGCTCAGGGGAATGAGCTCTGAAGATCGTGGTTCAAAGCCAGTCCAGGGAAGGAAAGCACGTGAGACCCTAATCTCCAATTAGCCACCAGAAAACCAGAAGTGGCCTGTGGCTCAAGTGGTAGAGTGCTAGCCTTGAGTGTAAAAGCTCAGGGATAGCGCCCAGGATGGGAGTTCAAGCCCCAGGACCTGTGCAAGAATAGAGGACACAACTCTCCATCTCCCCTAGGGTGTCACTTTTGTCCCCTGCAGGCCTCACTAAGGTGGTCACAGGCCACCCTCCTGGTCCCTCCCTGGGCCTGGACGCCGGGCAGGCCTGCACAGCACAGGCCTCTTGCTCCAGGGACCTTGAGCCAATAGATTCGGAGGCAGCGCCATCTGGTGTTCAGAGTGGGGTCGGCGCCTCCACACCTGCAGCCCCGGGCTCTTGGGGTGCTGGGTTCTGACAAGGGGTGCGGCTTTAGAGTGGGGGTGGTGAGGGGAACAAAAAGGAAAAGGAAACCTTCAGAGACGTTCCCTCCGAAACATTAGCGAGATGTCTGGGGTTTGTTCCAGCAGATACAGATCTGGCTCTTCCGGCTTCTAGCATTTGATTTTTTTTTAAGTGATAAACACAGATGTTTTTAATCGATAAGAATTATTTTAACTTTAAAGGGGAAATTGATGGGAGATGATGAGGGTGTCTTGACACAGAAGAAGGCCTGAGCAACTCCTTTGGGCTTTTTAATAGGTAAAAACGGGAACAAGTGAAACTTAAGGAAAGCATGGGGTGGGAAAGGCAGGCGGGAGGCGTTGCTGTGAGCCAGCACCAAGGCTGCTCCACGCTGTCTCCCAGCCCCGCCCCCGACCACTCACCCCCCCAATCCCCCCACCACCACCCACCCACCCTACCACCACCACCCACCCACCCACCCCCAGCAGCCCCGGCCCAGGGCTCTGTCCCCTCCTGTCCCCTCCTCTGTCCTTGCCCACCTCTCTCTCCTCCACCCATCTGGCTGCCGCCTCCCCTCCCTCCCTTCTCCTCTCCCCTTTCCTCCACTTTACAATTGTCCTCTCTGTGCTCTGCTAGCCAGGGTCAACTTGGGACTTAAAATATGAAATGGGAAATTCCAGACATTAAAGAGGAAACCCTGTAGGTATGAAATCGCCTGTCCCACCTTGTCTGGGATTCAAACTCGGATCCACTCAGTCTGTGGTAGCATCAAGGCCCTACCCACCGCTTATAGTGAATTGCTGTCGCGTGCTATGTTTTTAAATCTGGGAGAACTTTGGGGGGGGGTGTTAAAGGACCCCTGAGAACAATCAAGATCATGGACGAGAACCCTCCCCGCTTTGCACAAACTTCCCTGTACCTCAGATTTCACTGTCTAAGATTCATTCATTCGGCTTCAGGCTTTAATCCCCAATTACCCGTAAATCTCCCAGGCTGGCTGGCAGTGTCTAGGGGCTGGGGTCATCCATTAGGGCCTTATCTCCCTCCGACACCTCGAGGGAACGGCTGACAGCCTTTCCCAGAGCTAGCCTTAATAGGGGAGAGGGAGATAAATGTGGGGCTCCCTGGGAACCCGGCAGCCAAGGGAAGATACTCCAGGAGATAGCGTGGCAACTAACATTTATTGAGGCATTATGCTAATAAGAAAAAGAAAAATAGCTACCTCTTAACTGACTGCTTCAACCTGTCAGGTTCCATGCTGTGCTTTTTACTTATGGGGGGATAATTTATGGAGGCACCTGTGTGCGCCTCCCTCCTGGTTCTAAAGGTCTCAGGAGATCAAGGGGGATTTCAAAGCGTGAAGCCCAGCCCCAGACGGGCCTCCTTCCGTCTGCCTGTAACCAAGGACCCAGGCCCCTCCCAGCTCCTGCACCCACGTTTTTTTTAGGGTGCGCCCATCATTATGCTCTGGGTCCAAGATGGCAGCAGCATCTGCATTCCAGGCCATGAAATGGAAGCCAAGAAGGGTGAGAACAGCGGCGGGTGACCGGTGCCTGGAAGCAGCTTCTAGAAGAGCCCAGCCACGTGTCCTCCCTCGATGGCTTTGGGCAGAACTACACGGCCCCGCCCCGCCGTGAGTGAGCTGCTGAATGTCAGCGCTCTTCCTGCCAGGTCCCCCAAAGCAGTCATCCCGCTGACCTGAGAGGTGGAGGTTTGTCATGGGTGTTTCTTTTCAAATAGGGGAGGTATCGGGGCTCCATGGCAAGGTCAGGAAGATAAGTCAGGGTCAGTCCAGACGCAACAGCAACCCCACGTGTGTTCTGTTCAGGAGGCCGAGGAGACCCCGGCTGGAGGAGCCAAGGAGGGAGCACCAGCACTCAGCACAGGGACTCGAGCCAGAAGGAAACACAGCAGCCACAGAGACTGGAAAACAAATCTGGAGAGATGCAGTCCCTCCCTCACCCTGCTCCCCGGGAAACAGGCGCAGGGCCCCCCTTCATTTATAAACGGCAGCTTCCATTTTCTCTCCATTGCATCTTTGGGGATTGGCAGGGAACGGCCTAAACGCATCTGTGATAGTTTTCTCCACCCTCCAGCTAACAAGAGCCTAGAGCCAGATCTAATTTGATTGAAACACTAGTGGGTTCCTTGGGCATTTCTTGCACTGAGGGTGGCGGGGCAGGGGACAGTGCTGGGAGGTGACAGGCCACTGTCCTCCTGTCTCAGGAGCTGAGCATAATCACAGGTTTTGATCACCCACCCGGAACCAAATGGCACAGATGGGCTTAGACTGGCACCCAGCTCTCTCTTTCCCCAGAGTTAATGTCTTTGCCCGAGGACAAGCTGAATGAAAAGGAAGAGAAGTTTATTTAACTCTGGGTTCCTGAGCTGTGGGGGCCCAGCGGGGAGGGGGGGGGTCTGCACAGCTCTGGCATTGCACAGCAATGGCAGGAGTGCCAGTGGGGTAGGCCACGGGGCCGGACAGGAAGCCAGAGAGCAAGACAGGCAGACGGGTAGACAGACAAACCGACACAGAAAAGAGGGAGCGGAGACAGCAAAAAAAAAAAAAAAAAAAAAAACAGTGGGGCGGGGAGCACACATGTCCCTCCGGGAAGAACAGACGAATCTGAGTGGCTGCGGCAACAGATATTCACTGAAGACAGAGTCCAAATGTGCACATGCACATACATGCACATGCACATGCACATGGGTTTTGAGTGTGAGCACACAGGTGCATGCAGGCTTGTTCAACAAGGAAGGTGCTGCCAGGCTGTCGACGCTTTTCCCTCTTCCACCAAACACTTGACAATAGGCTGGCTCCCAGGAAGCAGAGCTTGGGGACAGCCCTTCCCACCGCCAGGCCCCACCAAGGCCTCCAAACAGGCACTGGGGCTTGTGGTCACGCCCATCATCCCAACCGTTCAGGAGGCTGAGATCCAAGGATGGCCTGTCAAAGCCAGCCCAGGCAGGGAAGCCCATGAAACTCTTATCTCCAATTAACCACCAAAAAGCCAGAAGTGGAACTGTGGCTCAAGTAGTAGAGTGCTGGTTTTGAGCACAAAAGCTCAGGGACAGCACCCAGGCCCCGAGTTCAAGCCCCTGGATGCCCCCACACACACACACACACAAACCCACCAAAGGTGCCTGGATGGCATAGGTTCGCCATGGATTTTGAGGCAGGAAAGGCACCTTCATGGGGACCCTCTGCTGTCTTGGGGATGACAGTAGACAAGACTCAGGTTGCCAGGCTGTTTTCATGACCTGTGCATTCGCACAGCATAAAGCCATGCAAATCTGATGAGCGGCAGGGAGAAGACATGCAGCAGGCCCGCGTCACTTTCCCACATCAACAGATGTTTTCCCTGATGCCTCAAAGCACAAACACCCTGTCCAGAAGGCCAGCTTCCCCTCTGCCCACTGGCCCTCCCCAGACACCAGCCATGGGTGACAGCCCTGCCCTCCCGAGAGCCCCCGACCTGTAGGCCCAAGGCCGTGTCTTCACTCCATAGAACCTTCTGGCTCCAGCTCCTTGGAAGAGGTAGACAGCAGTGACTGGTAGGATGGGTAGGAATCATGTCACTGGTTGGTGGTCCGGAGCTTAGTCTCTGCAATTCAGGGCCTGCGCACTTGCTGAGGTCGGCGCCATAATACCCAGGTGCTCATGCTAGAGAGGTGGTAGCTGGCGTCTTCCACTTCCTCCCCACGCCTAGATCTCTCCCACGCGCCTCCCCAACACTCGGCCCCAACTGCTGTGGCTGCTGCATTGGAGAAGCCTTCCTAAGGGGCCTCTGTTTCCAGACTGATCCTCTTTGGTTCATCTTCCATACTGAGGGTGCAGAGGCCCACCCCCAGAACTCCAGCTCCAGCATGGTCCTCTCCCACAACCCCACACCCCACATCAGGTCTCCACTTCAGTCCACTGGGCGGCAAAGGGCATCGCGACAGGAGGATTACAGCTTGAGGCCAGCCTGGGCACAAAAGTTCATGGCTTCTTTTCAGCCACTAGCTGGGCAAGCAGACCACTCCTTTTATTCTGGCAACGCAGAAGGCTGATTGTGGTTCCGGGCCAGCCGAGGCCAAAACAAAACAAGTTCATAAGATTTCTGTTGAGACAGAAGTTTGGCATGGTGGTGCGTGCCTGTTATTCTAGCCACCGCAATAAGTCTAAAATAGGAGGACTGCAGCCCAGGCAGGGGCCTAGGTAAAAAGCAAGACTCTATCTCAAAATAACCAGTGCAAAATTAGGTGCTGAAGGCCTGTGTCAGTAGGAGAACACCTACACAGCAACCTAAGGCCTGAGTTCAAACCCCACAACCGCCAGGCTGTGCTAGACATAAAGAATCTACAATGATAGTAATCATAAATCAATGGAGTCTTGGAAAATAAGATTGCTTTATGTATGCCGTTGCCTTGGATTATGGGCTTTGTGTCTACTTTATTTTTGAGAAACATAAGTAGTTTTGCTTCCCATTTGGGCATTACGTTAAAAACAAAAAGGCGACTAAAAGTATCTACTTAGAATAAATCTTGGCCAGGTGTTGTGGCTCACACCTGTAATCCCTAGCTACTGAGGAGGCTGAGCTCTCTTAGAATAGAGGTTCAAAGCCAGCTCTGGCAGAAAAGTCTGTGAGACTCTTATCTCCATCTGACCAGTACAAAGCCAGAAGTGGAGGGCTGGCTTCAGTGACAGAGTGCCAGCCACCTGCAAAAAGCAAGAAAATCAAACAAAAACTGACAAACAAGAGCAGGCACGTGTGCAAGGCCTGGACTTCAAGCCGTAGTACTGGCACAAATAAAATGAATTCCTTCAGGTGTCCAACAATACACTGTACGGGGGCTCACGTAAGCCCCGCCTGTAATAACCTGTGGTGGGGGGCACAAGAAGGCCCACCCCGTGTTGTCATCACTGGGATCCTGCCCTACCCCCAGCCTGCAGGCAGCCAGGGGAGATAAGAGGGCAGGATTTCTAGGAGAAGAAAAAGAGAGCCAAGAAAGCAAGGCTCCAGGAGGTGCTCCGTGGAGCCGAGCAGTGCCCGGGTTCCCCTCAGGCCTGAGGGGAGCCTGGGCCTGCGGACAGGAAAGGCTCAGCCTGAGCCTGTGGTGCAGAAAAACCTGACCCAGGCCTGTGGATGGAGGAGGCTCGAGTCTGGGCCTACAGAGAATGGAGGCTGGAGCGGCCTAGCTCTGGGCCGGAAGGGAGGAGAGGCCTGCAGATCGAGGCCTGCTGAGAGCCAGAGGGCGGAGGACACCGGACAGAGAGGAGCCGAGCGGAGCAGAGCAGAGAAGAGCCTGAGGCCTGCTGAGGGGCCCCGAGACTGAGGCCTGTGGGAAAGTCCGAAGCCTGGTGCCTATTGAAGCCAGAGCAGACACAGAGAGCAGAGCGGAGGCCCATGGAGAACCGAGGCCCGTGGAAAGCGGAGGCCCGTGGAGAGCAGACTCCCGTGTAGAGCCACGTAGAAAGTGGAGTCCCTCAGAGAGGGGAGAGGCATATGAAGAACAGAGGCCTGTGGAGAACAGGAGGCCTGCAGAGGCTGTGGACAGGAAGAAAGGAAAGAAACTCGTCTACTGGAGGCTGCAACTGCTCCTAGCTCTGGGGTAGCTAGGAGCAAGGCAGTTGCAAACTGAATAATAAAACTCATTTGTCACCTTTAACAGTGCTCGGCGGATTTTCTTGTTCCCCAGAATAAAACACCGCCCACCATCAATACACTGCATGGGGCTCGGGTAAGCCCCGCCCCCATCAATACATTGTACGGGGTTCACATAAGCCCCGCCCCATCAGTACACTGTATGGGGCTTCACATAAGCCCCGCCCCCATCAATACACTGTATGGGGGGTCACTTAAGCCCCGCCCCCATCAATACACTGTATGGGGGTTCACATAAGCCCCGCCCCATCAATACACTGTATGGGGGTTCACATAAGCCCCGCCCCCATCAATACACTGTATGGGGCTCGCCTAAGCCCCGCCCAGCCAGCCCTGCTCCCTGGCGTCAGCATGGCACCGGCCGGAGCCTTGGTGACACTCTCTGCTCAGCACCGGGCTTGTCTAGCTTCGGACACTAGAAGTCCTCCAGGCTGAGGTGACACCTGGGACATGTTGGCTATCCACGAAGGGCCAGGAGCTCAGTGCTTTGAGCTCAAGTCGTCTCTTGTGAGAGGGCCGGGAGCAGGAACAGAGGGGAGACCCCCGGAGCAGGGATTGTGGGGCCCCTGCCCCGTGCACGCCCCATCTCTTAGTATTTTGACATGTTCTTCAGTCAGCACAAGAACTGACTGGTGTTACAGCAGAACGCTCGGCAGTGCTTGCTCTGCTGGGAGGCCTGTCTGCTCAGGGGCTGGATTGCTTCAACTGGGATCTGGGAGGCTGAGGCAGCGGGATCATGAGTTCCATGATGGCGGGGGCTCCAGGGATCCTGTCCCAGCACAGGAAAGCAACAACAAAAAGTTTGCCTTTGGGATAAAAGGGCATGTTCTTTCAGAAAACAGACAGGTCTCAGTCACACACTGTCAGCAACAGGCATGGGGTTGGAGTGGGGTCCCGGGGCTTGAACTCAGGACCTGGGCACCATTCTTGAGTTCTATTTTGCTCAAGACAGGCACTCTACCACCACTTGAGCTACAGCTCTACTTCTGGCTAGTTAATTGGAGATGAGTCTCACAGCTTTTTCTGCCTGGGATTAACTTTGAACCGCAATCCTCAGGTCTCAGCCTCCTGTGCAGTTCGGTGGCTAGTGAGGAGCAGCCATGCCACTTCGCCGTACCTAAAAACAATGCTAAGAAAACCAGGAAGGGAGGGATGGCTAGAGGGAGGGCTGACAGCACCCACCCAAGGGCTTGCGCATGACTTTGGAAACTGGAAGACAAGGCCAGAGCCAGTGCGTCTATTAAAATGCTTTAAGTGATGCCCTTTCGAAATCTGTAAAGCAATTTTTTTCCAAGGGGGGAAAAGAAAAGCAATACGAAGGATTCCTGCGTGCAACAAACTCTGTGGAGAAACAGCACTTAAGACTACAATGGGATGTTATTTTCACCTTAGCAGAGTGTCAAGGATTATAAAGTTTGATCATATCCTGTGTTGGGGGAAAAGATACCATACATTATTCATGGTAGAATAAATTGCTCTCATCTCTATGATGAGAAATATGTCAATACCAATCAGAATGACAAAATCCCATGGCTTGTGACCCAACAAGTTTGCTTCTAGGAATTTACCCCACACATAAACCCACGGTGACCACACTGGCGGGGGGGGGGGGGGGGAGGAGAACGATGACAACAATATGCACAGAGATTGGTGAAGGAATGCAGGGGGTGAGAAGTCCCCTCCCCACCCCAGCCCTGCTCACTGAGGAGTGGCAAACCGGGAAGCCTGCAGCGTAACTGGAGCGGAATTCCCAGAGTGTGGAGGGAGCAGGGACCAGGAGACCCAGTGTTCAAGGCCAGGAGAAGATACATATCCCAGCCCAAGAAGAAATTCGCCCTGCTGTTGTCACTGTGTTCTGTCTGGGCCCTCCACACACACTGGTATGGTCCCCATCCACCCCACCCATCCATTGACTCAGCCACCAATATTTTCCCAAAGCTCCCTCACAGGTAAGACCCAGAAAATGTTTCACCATCTATGTGGGCAACCCCTAGCCCAGTCAACACACAAAACCAACTCTCCGTGTGTATGGCATTGTTTATGTAAAGACAGAATGTGGGGGGGGGAGTGGGGAACAAATAATCATCGAAGGGGTCTTTGTCAAATAATTTATAGTGGACTATTAGGTACTGTAGGGGATGGCTATGCCTTTAAGACCTGGGACGGCTGGCTGCTAGCCTGTCCCACTTCCTTCCAGGTTCTACTGGAAGAGATAGCAAACCAGCCCGCGCCTCTCGGCTGTGAGCACGTGTGTCACCATGGCGCTGGGCCTTGGGGCTGTGGTCTCCGCCTCTGCGGGAAGTTCCGTGACATCACCGTGATGGACATGCTCATTAGCATTAGTACCTGGTCAGTCCCTCCCCTTCCCTCATCATTATTGCTGTAAGTCTGTTAGCCCCTCCCTTAAATAAACAGAATGCTCATTGAAGCTTCTTGGAGAGCCCATGCACCCGTCTTCCTTGGCGAGTATAGGGAGGGGGGTGGGCATTCTCGCAACCACACGCTGACCGAGGCTAGGCTGCACGTGGACCTCGCTCCCGCAGTAATTCCTACTGGCCAGAGGATATGCGTTGAGAGCGATAGGGGACCACACAGAGAGGGCTCCTCAGGACAAGAGGTAGGACTTGCACAAGGCTGGAGCTCAGAGCTCTTCCCTCCTGTATGGCTGTCCCTGCTCAACATGAAGGTCAGAAATGGTCTCTTGGCAAATATTCCTGTTCCTGAATCAGTCCTTAGAAGCATCAAGCCCCACTAGCCACCTAACGCTACATATGGGTAAACTGAGGCTTGGGCTGTTCAGGACCACAATTCTAGAGAAACCCAGTTCTTTTCTGAACAAAAACCAAAAAGTCTCTAGGCTTTAACATGCAACCTTGGTTGTGGTTTTTTTGTTTTTTTGTTTTTTTTGTAGTTCTGGGGTTGGAACTCAAGGCTGTGTTGTTTGCTAGGTGGGTGCCCCACCACTCTTGCCCTTCTGTGTTCATTTTTGAGATAGGAATCTCAGCTGTCACCAGGGCCAGCCCAGGACCGCCATCCTACTTGAGGTGACAGGTATGTGCCAACACACTCAGCTTTTCTTGTTGAGGCTGAATTGGGGGGGGGAGGGGAGGCTGGGTACCCCAGAACTGTGATCATCTTCCTGACCTCAGCCTCCTGTTCAGATAGGCTGGGCCTAGAACTGGAACTTCTATGCCTGGGCTGGCCTAGAAGGAACTTCCTAATCTCAGCCCCCTAAGTGGCTGGAATGATGGAGCATGACTGGTTGAGATGGGGTCTCAAACTTTTTGCCCCAATTGGCCTCAAACTGTGATCTTCCTCCTGTACAGCTGGAAATGACAAGTGTGTACCACCATGCTGGGCTGAAACCACATTTTCCTTAAGCACTTTTCCGCCCAATTCAACCCCAGCCCTGCCTCCGGGAAACCTTTTCCTGTGCTAGACACATGTGAGAGGAGGCAGCTGGAGAAACACTATGGTCTTTCTAACAGGGGAGGACAACACACCATCAGTTTAATTTCTATTCATTCGTGGTGCTTATCAGAGTGAAAATATAAGCTAATTGGAGCATTAGAATTGATTAATTGAAGTAGGCTTTCGGTGTAAATACACCTGGAGACAACATTGTAAGGTAGCATTGAATTCTCTGCTAAGGTTTGGAGAAAAGCAGACCTCTGAACACAGCAATAAGGGTGGTGGGGTGTCTCCAAAACGTGGCTGCTCGTCTCCTGACACTCCAGATTCTCATGAAGAGCTGAGAGCCCGGTTACAGGATCCTCGGCCCCTAAGGAGGCTGCCCTCCTGCCCATGGGTCTTCAAGACCTCACTGCCGATTGGCTGGTCCCTGTGCTGATGGGTCCTTTAAGACCTCAGGGGTAGTCATCCGCCATGCCTCTATCCATTGCTTTCAGAAAGCAGAGATGGGAGCTCCCCCAACCACTTGTGATTCAGGATTATTTGGCTGCCTATGAGAATTGATTTGTGAATATAAATTTTAATTAAAAGCAGTAGCCCTGGGGCAGCAGGGTGGCAGGCGGGGGGCGGGGGGGGGAGAGAACCTTTTGGAGTTGAAGCTTGAAAAGGGCATCTACCGCTGGGAGGGGCGGAGAGAGCTCAAGGGCGAGCATGGCACACACACACACACACCCAGCAGCCGTGACAAGTTCGAGTTTGGGGTCCCTCATGTGCACTCTGTCAGAGGTCAGGGCCAGACAACTTAGTGGACCACTGTTCACTCTGATATGCTAGGTTTAGACATAATTGAGACGGAAAGCATCTGGATTTCCCACCTCTTTGAAAATCGCCCCACCCATGAATGAATCCCTGGGGCTTAGTCGCCTTGTCCTCAAGGGACCCCCGGGCCACCTCACACACTTCACAGAACACCTCCAGTTTCCATTATGCCACTCCCCGTTCCCAGGAGGCCACTTGAGCCTCCCTGCCAGGGGAGAGAGGGGCACTAGGGGCAAGCCTGAATCTCCCCCGAGGTCTCCTGAGAGGCATCGCCCTGGTAAACATCCTCCCCACAACTGGGGGATCCGCCTGGCCAGAAACCACAGGCTGGCTGTGTGTCCGGGCCCTGCCTGTCTCCCAGACAGCTCAAACCCTCTGGATCCTGGCGAGGTGGCTCGGGAATTAAACCTGCCGCAGATCATTGTTCTTGGTGGCAGATGCCACAAAGCACAGTGGTTAGTCCTCACTACTGTGTGTGTGCCAATTCTGGTGCTTGAACTCAGGACTTGGGTGCTGTCCCTGAGATTTTTCTTTGCTCAAGGAAAAAAGGCTACTACTTGGACCACAGCTCCACTTCTAGCTTTTTTTTTTTTTTTTTTTTTTTTTGGTGGTTCATTGGAGATAAAAAGTCTCGCAGACTTTTCTACTTAGGCTGGCTTTGAACTGTGATCCTCAGATCTCAGCCTTCTGAGTAGCTAGGATTATAGGTGTAAGCCGTCAGCACCTAGTCCACAGATCATTTTCTTGGTGGCAAGTGCCACTAACATGAAGGTTACCGTCTTTTAAGTATACATTGCCAAGTAGATTGTAACTAGATATTACAGTGTTTGGCATCTGGCAAAACTCTCTACCCATCAAACATGAATCTCCCTCTTCTCCCTCCCCCCCACCTCTAAGCCCTTAGCAGCCAACTGCCTTTTTGTGTCAAAGATTTAAACCATTTTAGATATGCGGTACCACGGGATGAACTTGTTTTTTTTTTTTCCAGAGCTGGGGACCGAACTTGGGGCCTTGCACTCGCCAGGCAGGCGCTCTTCCGCTGAGTCAGATCCCCAGCCCCTAGATCTGCGTACCACGGAAATCAGACCTTTGTCCTTTTGTGACTGGCTTGTTTCACTTAGCATGTTCTTGAGCTTCAGTCATGCAATGGAGTGACAAAATTATCTTCATTTTTTCAGGACTATTCCATTGTACCGATGCATGATGTTTATTCACTCATCCCTTGCCTGAACATCCTCAAAGAATAGAAGGTTTTGAGGGAAAGGTGTTATGAGTTGGTAGTGGTAGCCCAGCTAGTGTTTGATAAGAGATACCCCAGAAGAAGAGAAGTGGAGCGGAGCCGAACTGGGCCAGCTGGAGGAGACAGACGGAGCCAACTGGAGCCTGAGGGGGAGTCCGAAGCCTGAGGCCTGAGGGAGGGAGAGTCCGAAGCCTGAGGGGGAGTCCAGAGCTTGAGGCCTGAGGAGGAGTCGGGAGCCTGAGGCCGGCCGAGAAGCCTAAAGTCGGTGGGGAGGATTGAGGCTCAAAGCTTGAGGAGAGGCAAGGCCTACAGAAAGGAAGTTTGCTCCTCTGAAGGTCTGGAGGCTGAGGTGGTTGGAGATTAAGGTGTGGAGGTTCGGACTTCGGGTCAGGACAGGTCTCAGGTCTGGGTTCTGGGTAACTAACCGAGGACAAGGTAGTTGCAGGCTAGCATTTGGAGGTGGAGGGCTGCTCTGGTTCCAGGTTTTAGGTTGTAAATAAAATCCCTTTGTAAATAAAACCCCTTCCCACCTTAAGTTGTGCCTCGGATTATTCTTGCTCTCGGAATACAACAATGAACACTCCTTCAGTGTGTATTGGAGGGCTAATATTTCCTTGAGATGCAGTTTTGAGTATTTTGGGATAGCTACCCATCAGTAGTTGCTGGGGATGCCACTCCTAGTTAACCCATAAAGCCATCTGGAGTCTTCATTGTAAGGGGGATGAAAGCAACCCCAATCAGCAACGGCTAGCAAGTCACCCCACGAGCCCAGTTAACCCTGAGAGCTGAAAGGACAAAAAAGGGCAAAAAGGACATTCCTCCCTTTTCCTTGTCCAGAAAATACCCCTAACCTGAGATAGGAATAGATAAACAACTCTCAGGCAGCCAAGACTCCACAGGAATTCTAGTATTTTTGAAGAAAGGCTACAACTACTTCTCATGTGGAAGTTGTACCATCTCACGTTTCCAGCAACTTCTCTGCCTCCTCACAAACACTTGCTCTTTTCTGTTCTTTGGGTGACCAGTACCCATCTCTAGGGTGGGAACAAGGCAAAACAACCGAGTTGATTCAGAAGATATTTCCTATCATTCCCAGGATACTAAAGGAATTCAGCAAGACAGTCCTTAGTGTAGACATAAAGTCATGAGGTGAACATTTAAGTCTCTTGTCAAAGGAGTCTTTTCTTTTTCCCTGTTCAAGCAAAGATTGTGGAAATGACAAGGTCAGATTCTTCTAGATTCAATAATGCTTCAATCTACACCCAGAAACTATGATATGGGCGATATCACCTGTTAAGATGGGGGAGAGAATTGCCAGCCACCGCCACTCCCCCCCCCCCAGATGGATGGCTATAAAGGAAATCCCATTAAATCACAAACCTGAAGCAACAGGGAGTGTGTTGTTCCTTGTTAAGACAGACAGACAGAGAGGGAGAGGCAGAGAGAAAGGAGAGAGCAAGCTCCAATACAATTTGTTAACAGAAAGCATGAAGAACCACCTTCCAGGAGGTAACTAAATTTCCCAGCTAGTCACAAAGAAAGTTGAATAACCTGCTTATATAGCCAGAGTGGGTGGGGGCAAGGATGTCTGCACCAATCATGATAGTCTCCTTAGACTTACACCAATCATGGTATAGACCATTATGCTAAGCTTGTGTTTGAACCAATCATGGGTCTTCTGTTGGGCTGAAGTACCCTCCCCTGCCCCACCTTCCCCTCAAGTGGCAGTTATGGCAGTTGGTCTTCCGTTGAACCAGAGTCCTGGGGAAGGAGGCTTACTGCGAAGGCTTATCACTCAACAGTACTTGCGATAATATTTAACTTTCAAAAGCGTGCTTGATGACAAGTCGGGGAAAAAGCATGTAGGGCTTCTCCAACGAAGGCCAGCTACTCACGACAGGAGACGGTCAGATTTTGTGACTCAACAACCCTACGTGTGTTTGAATCTCCACTCAGCATTGGGATTTTTAACAAGTTCTTTAGTCCATGAGGTTAGCTCCATCTGTTCAGCTGGAAGGATGGTTGTTGTTTTTTTCAGTGTTTTCCAGGATTTTTCTCTTGTATATATGCATCCTGAGGCCACCAGGTAGATGTGCAGCAAGTGGAAACTTACTTCTTATGGCCTGAAGCAGGAGGAAGAGGAAGAGGTGGGAGAAAACAGAGACAAGACTGGGCTTCATAGTCACAAATACTCTCTTCCCAGAAACAAGTCATTTATCAAAGTACTGGAGTCTCATTGACTGTCAAAATACAAGGGCTAATTACAGTGAAGAACAATGGCCTACATGGGCCAAGAAGACAGGGCCTGTTCAATTAATAGGGAGGGAAGGGGGGGTCACTAGCATACAATATTTGAGACATCCGATTGGGGTGGTTTAATTAGCCATTGGTGAGGACTCTGGGTAGTCTGCTGTTCCAGGAGCCATTAGTCATCCTCAGCTTTGAAACACATTGTTCAGTTCCTCCGCTCAGCAAAGGCTTTCTGGGGCCTGCTGTGTGTCAAGCAGTTATGTCCAGTATTCTGGACACAGCACAGTCTAGTAGAAATGGATACCTTGGCCCTCCATATTAGTCAGGGATAGCCAGAAAAACACTAAAGAAAATTAGAAAAAGGGTGGGTGGGATAGAGAGGTGGATGGGTAGATTAGATATGTAGGTAGGTAGATGATATGTGGATTGCAGATAGAATATTAATAGCTTGGTAGATGGTAAGAAAGTAGATAAATAGAAGATAGATTGGTAAGTACATGATAGACTGATAGATCAGTAGATGATAGATATCAGTAGATAATAGATAATAGTAGAGTGCATAATAGATGATAGAAGTGTAGGTAAATAGAAGATATAGATGGTAGTGGACAGAGTGGACTAGATAGATAGAGAGAGAGAGAGATAGATAGATAGATAGATAGATAGATAGATAGATAGATAGATAGATAGATAGATAGATAGATAGATAGATAGATAGACAGGATAGGTAGGTAGGAAGGTAGAGAAGAGATTTATGGGGCCAGGGCGGGGGGGCTGGGAATATGGCCTAGTGGCGAGTGCTTGCCTCATACACATGAAGCCCTAGGTTCAATTCCTCAGCACCGCATATATATTTGGTTTTGGGTTTGTTTTTTGTTTTTGGTTTTTTTTTGCAAATTATTTTTTTTCTCTTACTGTCAAAGTGATGTAAGCACCACATATATAGATATAGAAAAAGCCAGAAGTGGCACTGTGGCTCAACTTGGCAGAGTGCTAGCCTTGAACAATATGAAGCCAGGGACAGTGCTCAGGCCCTGAGTTCAAGCCCCAGGACTGGCAAAAAATAAATAAAAATGAATAAGAAAGTAATTGGAGAAGAGATTTACGATGATGGATTGGCCATCAGCCACCTCTCAGCTGGAGTCTGCAAGTTTCCAAGTGCTCTCCAAGGATATTGCTGATCTCTTGGGGAAACTGAGGCAGGTCCAGCCCTTGGTCACCTCTGAGCATATTGCCGTGACCTTTGCACTTGCTCTGTCCCAGAGCCTCATGTGTCGAGTGCTTTCTCGTCTCCCAGAGCTGGACTCAAGCACCACTTCCTCGGGGCACTGGTCCCAGCTCCACGTAGCCTAGCTACGTCCCCACACCGTCCCAGCCATCATCTGTCCTCCACAGCGCTCACCCCACAGACAACCCTCTGACTCACGTGTCATTGTGCTGGGGGTCGGAGTCCCCCTTGCCAGTAAGGGGGGGGGGGACTTTGGCATTCCTGGTCATAGCTGCAGTCCTAACGCCTAGGACAGCTCTTGGCACACAGCCAACTGCCCATCATTAGTAACAGACCGAATGCAGGTGACAGTGATCAGGACAACGTGTAAGTGCTCAAGGGAGCTGAGGGGAAGCTCTCAGACAGGGGAAGCTATGAGATTTTGGGTTGACAAGGGGAGAAAGGCAAGAAGTGGGGGTGGGGGACTGCCTCCTTGGAGGGAGAAATTCGTTACAGCCACAAAGATCTGCTCGGCATGCACAGCTGATGGAAGACAGGCAGAACTCACTTCCACATGGCCATTGTCCTATTAACGGGATGAAAGAGAGCCAGGATGACCCCAAATCACCATGAGCACAAGAACACCATCAACCCTCCAACCTCTGAGACTGGGTAGAGTCCAGTCTGACAGGTGGGGTGACATAGCAGGAGAGAATGAGCCATGTTGCTGGTCCCGCTGAAAGGAGCCATCATGGGGATCAGCCTTTGCAAAAGACAAGATCTTAAGCTATATCAAAGACATTTGGTGCAATCAACCTATAGGTCCCAGCACCGATGTGGATAAGAATAAGTGGATTTAGAAGCTTCCAAGGTTTCTTCAGGTCTCACATTTTGCCATTTTTGCAAGGCTTTTCCCAGGCTGCTCATGGTGACTTGTCTGCCAACCCTCACCTGGCTGGATGGTAGACAGGGTGTAAAGCCTACCCTGTGGCCACCCAGCTGGACAGCCTTGGGAGGCCATTGTGGCTGATGGAATGTGAAACAACATCCCAGGCAGCATGTCCAGGCAGGACATTCTCTCTGGTTTGGCTCTTTCCCCTGTATTGAGCGTCCGTCATGGATTATGAGAGAAATAAAACCCACGAGCGCATGCTCCGTGAAATCTGGTTATTCCCTTGCCTCTGGTATTGGAGCTGTTGGATGCTGCAGCAAAAGCGGACTATGACTCTTCCAAAATCTCAGTGACTTCTGGCGAACGACTTCATCCTGTGGCTCCTCGCTCTCTCATTGGAGAACCTGAACTAAATGGCCCCAAACTTCTCCCTGGCTTGACGGGGTTCCTTTAAAGACTCTACACCACGGTTTGTGGAGTCAAGTATTGTTGTTTCTATCCTTTCCAAAGAGGGAAGCCAATTATGTAGCTTCCACATAATCAAAGAACAGTCTGGCAGTAATAATGGGGCTAAACTAGGACAAGGGGAGAGTGGGGTGTGAGCTACTGGGGTAAAAAAAAAAAAAAAAACAAACTTCCATTCCAAAGACCCTGAGATTAAAAAAAAAATTTTTTTTTCCTATAAAGCACAAACCTGCTGCCTTCAGCTGCTTCGGTTATTTATATGAGTATTTCCTGATTCAAATTGCATGCTCAAATCACATTTCCCTGGTTTATGCTTCCTTCAGCAATTACTTAAAGGTGGTTCTCCGGAGGGACACGGCGGAAAGGAAAGGCCGATAGACAAAATCTCCTTGACTCAGGGCCCAGTGTTGCGAGTCAGGGCCCCTGGCTGCTTTCCAGACTCACCAAGGACGGAAAACCTTCGCTAGAGAAAGGTGAGCCTGCAGAAAAAGGGGGAAGGGGGGGGGAGGAAGGAGGGAAGTGGGGAGGCCAGGAGGAAGTGGAGAGAGGCCAACTCCTTTTGGGATTCCTTTGCAGGTGTAAGCAAGCCAGTAGCTGAAGGCCACTGCCACTCCAGAGGGACTGAGAGAGACCAAAGGAGCGCCCGGAGATCATGATGATCAGTCTGTACCCCCAACTGCCTCTGGACCCTTGAAGACTCCCTTTAACCCAGGTGAGCCCCACTGCCAAGACTCCGCCTAAGCCAAATGTATCCTTAGGGAATAATCACCTATTACCTCTTCTCCCCCTCCCATACTCCCTCCCCCCTGCCCCTCCCTCTCCCCTTTTCCCCTCTCCCTTTCCCTCCCCTTCTCCATCTCCCCCTCTCCTCTGCTCCCCTCCCCTCCCTCCCCCTCCAGCTCCCCTCCCCTTCTCCCTCCCCCTTTCTCCCTTTCCCCCCTCCATTCCCCCTTCCTCCTGGCTCCCCTCTCCCTCTCCCCCTCCCCCTCCCCCTCCATCTCCCCCTCTCCTCTGCTCCCCCCTCCCTCCCCCTCCAGCTCCCCTCCCCTTCTCCCTCTCCCTTTCTCCCTTTCCCTCCTCCATCCTCCCTCCCTCCTGGCTCCCTTCTTCCCCTCCCCCTCCCCCTCCCCCTCCATCTCCCCCACCCCTCTTGCCTGCTTCCCTCCCCCTCCCTCCCCTTTTCCTCTCCCTCTCCTTCCCCCAATCCTTCCCCCTTTCCTTCCCCTTTGTGTCCTACATGTGTGATGATGTCAGTTACGGCAGCATGGTGACGGTTTCTGTGGGCTCCAAGGGCTTGGCAGCCGGGGCTGTGGGCGGGTTCTTAGCCGGGCATGTCAGTGGCTGAGATCCGGAGCATGGATGTTCAACGCCCAGAAGGGAAAGTCCACAAGACTCCATCTCCAAGAATGACCAGCACAAAGCTGGGCTGGGGGCCTGACTCAAGTGTCTAGTAGAGTGCCAGCTACCACAGTGCTGAGACCAGCATTCAAACGTACTGCCCCAAGGGCCTACTAACAGCAATGGGAGAGGAGGCACTGCCTGCCCTGGGTCAGGAATGGAGGGTGAAAGACAGGGACAGAAACAATGCAGATTCTTTTCTTGCATATTTGCCAGTACTGGGGCTTGAACTCAAGGCCTCCTGCTCTTGCTGGGTTGTTTCCCCTCAAGGCTGGCATTCTACTGCTTGAGCCACAGCTCCACTTTGGGCTTCTTTGGGGTGAGTAATTGGAAATGAGAGTCTCATGGGACTAATAAACCAGGAAAGAAAAATGACAGCGTTCCTGGCTGCACAAACTTCTGTTACACCCCACACGAACCTGCCTTGTGATCAAAACGTTCAGGAAGAGAACCGACCTAGACTAAGCCACCGCCACCAGAATTCTGTACAGATGAATTCTTTATATAGGAAGACAGCACAAAGAAACACATCAAGCACTGTTTGTGAAAGGAGGGGAAGGAGGGGGACACAAAATGGAGGGTGAACTCATTCCAAAATTATCACAACAAAACCTCTTGTATTATCAATGCATGATAATTTAAAAATAAAATTAATCCTTTGGGCTCAAATGCCAGTCCCCACTCAGCTACTTGTGTCCAGGTGGGGTTCAAAAAACTTCACAGGGGGCTGGGAATATGGCCTAGTGGTAGAGTGCTTGCCTTCCATACATGAAGCCCTAGGTTTGATTCCTCAGCACCACATATATAGAAAATGCCACAAGTGGTGCTGTGGCTCAAGTGGCAGAGTGCTAGCCTTGAGCAAAAAGAAGCCAGGGCTCAGGCCCTGAGTTCAAGCCCAGAACTGGAAAAGAAGAAGAAGGAGAAGGAGAACTACTTTACGTATCTTACCTAAACAAGAAGATCCAAAGAAAGGTCTATGAAGGAAGAAACACCCCTTCTCCCCCTTCCTGTCCCCACAAATCTCAGGGACACCTCTCGTAAAAAAGTGCAGCATTAAACTTCAGTCTCCGGGACTCCCATCCCTACAGGAACTATCTGACAGGTGCTCAAGGAGAAGCATTCAATTTGAGGGGAGATAGACAGGCAAAGAAACATATAGTTAGATAGAATCGCAACAACCAAGCCCACAATTAGATGCAATTCCTACCCATTGAAGACAAGGCTGGGCTTGCACCATTTACACCAGAAGCCATCCGGCCCCCTCCCAAGCTGTCAGTACCAGCTGCTCACTTTGTGTAGAGTTCCTGTGATTTGGGACAAGTTAAAAAAGGGTGGGGGGGGGGGAGGTACAAACAAATCTCTAAAAGATGCCATTAATAAAGGCAACCAAAGAGCAAAAGAAAACTCCAGCTGATTTTCTGCTTCTGATTTCCTGGGCATCCGGGGAGCAAAACAAAAGGCTGATGACAGGGCAGAGGGTGGCGCCCGGAACCGAGGGCAGGCTGGAGCACGTGGCTAAGGGACAGCACTCTTGTGGCTTTTGGGCTCCTGGCATCGAGTTTGGTTTTACTAGTACAGACCCCAGTTTATCTCACTAACTCCCCAGCAGGACTGTGGAATACCCCCTCCCTCCTTTTGCCAACTGATTTTTGTTTTTTATCATTGTCCATAATGGCTTTACTTTGGCTGCTGTCCATTCTCGCTGTGGATTAAGTACACTCTGTCCGCTATGCATGGCTCACACGCCATCCCGGAAGCACAGTTCAGAGACCTGGAGGGAGGAGGGCAGTGAGAGTCTCCAAATTTGCTGTTCCACACCTATTCTATGGGGCAAACTCCCTGCCCTGCCCCACCCTGCCCCTCTCTGACCCTCCCCTTCCATCTGCTTCACCCTGTAGAACTACAACAGCCTTAAACACAGGGAGAAAAATCCACAGGTCCAAACAGCCTTTTTTTGTAAGTTCTCGAGATGAAATGCTAGACTTGCTCTATGTCTCTGTGGCTTGAGCCTGGGTGAGAAGAGAGAAACTGGTGCTTGGACATAAGAATGGCTTTGAGCAGGACGCAGGTCTCTCACGCCTGTAATCCTTCGCTATTCGGGAGACTACGATCTGAGGACTGAGGTTCAAAGCCAGCCCAGACAGGAAAATCCATGAGACTTATCGCCAATGAGCCACCAAAAAAACAAAAAACGTAGAGCCGCTGTGGTTCAAGTGGTAGAGTACTAACCTTGAGCAAAAAGCCCCAGGACTGGCACATGCATCACACACACACACACACACACACAATGGTTTTAAGGTCTCAGTGTTGTAATTTGTTGCCAGGCTGGGCAGGGGGTTGCCTCAGTGAATCTGAGGAGAGCTGGGCCCTCAATGGTTTTTTCATAAGTCATATTTCATACTAAAAGACTTGAACTGACAACATCTGCCCAGCAAGTTGGAAGCCCTGAGTTCAACCCCCAGTACTGCCAAAATACAGTACTGCTGTGATGAGCAAGCCTGACTGGGAGAGCCTGTAACACAGATGAGACTCCCGGGAGGAACTCTTAGGTTCACATGTGGTCCAACTGGAAAAGCACGAGGCCTTGAGCCTGTCCTCGCCAGGCCTAGATCGGTCACACCGGCTCCATCATTATCAAGCTGATGAAGCTGGGAGGCCTGGCTGACCTGAAGTGATCTGAGTTGTTCATAGCGAATCACCAATGTTGGCCAAGAAGAATTAAGTTGTGGAAATAAGATACCAAAGGTGTGCTCCACCATGCCACTGTCCTGCCAAGAACTAACCCTGTGAGGGGCCTTGGGTTAGGATAGCCCTGAAATCCTGTCTTATTTACAAGAAAACCATGTCTGAAGTCCAGAAAGAATTGTGAGAAATCGATCGTCTGCATTTGCCAACGCAACACAGAAAGGTTATGTATGTGCTCCAAGAATAGATGCTGGCTCAGCTCTGGAAGGAGAAAGCGAACAGGTTCTTCCTCCCAGACCTGAGAACAAGCTCCCTGGGCAAAGCTTAAACAGACTCCAACTCACCCAGCCTGCTTTCAGCCCTTTGAATTTCAGCTCTTTGGACTTCATAGACTTTCATGGCACGGCAACAGCTGGGGCCCCTAAATACCCACGTTGCCCTATCCTCCGTGAAAGACTCCATCTGAAGGATGTGCATTCTTCTTGACAACCCACGTGCAACGTACAGAGGTTCCACATGGATGAAAACGTATCTCCTGGGGGCCAGCTAGTAGGTGGCAAACCTAAGTGCCCACCACCCTGGAAGCCTTAAATTAAAGTTGAGCGGCTGAACTTGGAAAGCCAGGAGGCTGAATTGGAAAATCAATCGAAGAGAGAGGAGGGCCTGGTTAATGAGCTATATCAGGACCATGTAGCCCGGGTATGTTGCCCTCTCTCCTGCACATCATGGAAAATGATGGGTAGAAAAAGAGACCTGGCCTCAAGCAGACAAAAAATAATCATAAATTGTGGTTTCTAAGAACTGAGGAGGCAGGGAGACTCCTTGGCAGCCCGATGAAGGCTGAAATGGGGACACGTGCTCCAGTTTGTGGGGGACAGAATGAGAAGGACGCGAAGAAGGAATAGTCATGGGATCGATTGGGGCCAGCATCTTCTGAGATCTGGGCTCCACACAGTGGGGGCCAGCACAGTCTGAATAAGAAGAGCTGCTTGGAGCACAGACCTTTCTAGAAGCTGAGGCTGGTTCTGCATGTGGCTACTGCATCCAAAGGCATAGGACCATGGCGGGAGCAGGAATTCAATGGAGTCCTCCTTTTGTAGGACAGAAGAGAGGAGAGAAAGAGCCGGTCTGGCCCATGGGCCTCAAATTGGGAATATCCATCCCATAAAAGCGTGGACCAGGGTAGAGGCTGGCACAGATCTCAGCAGCTCTTGCTGCTGGATAATGGGCCTCAGCGGACCGGCTGTCTGGAAATTGCCCTTGATGAAAATCAAGGATGATGACCTTGCCCAAGGTCATGCCCCTGCACCATGGTAGCACACACCCAGTGACAGGTTTGTATCAGGATATATAAAGATGTGAGTTGCTGAGGTGGGAGGTGCCTGCCACATCCAGACTTGCCTCTCTCTCTCTCTCTCCTGGGTGCCAAGCCAGTGAGAAGGACCAGGGCCAGATGGGTGGAAAGGTGCTGGCCCCATGGAAAAGGAATGGAACAAAACAGCTAGACACAAAACAGCTAGGTTCACTGGTGGCTCACGCTGGTCATCCTAGCAACTCAGGAGGCTGAGATCTGAGGATCGCCGTTCAAATCCAGCCCTGGCAGGAAAGTCTGTGAGACTCTTATCTCCAATGAGCCACCAGAAAACCAGAAGAGGTGTTGTGACTTTTTAGGTGATAGAGCACTAGTCTTAAACAAAAGAGCTCAAGAGGGGCTGGGAATATGGCCTAGTGGCAAGAGTGCTTGCCTTGTAATACATGAAGCCCTGGGTTCAATTCCCCAACACCACATATATAGAAAACGGCCAGAAGTGGCGCTGTGGCTCAAGTGGCAGAGTGCTAGCCTTGAGCAAAAAGAGGCCAGAGACAGTGCTGAGTCCAAGGCCCAGGACTGGCAAAAAACAAACAAACAAACAAAAGAGCTCAAGAATAGCACCCTGGCCCCAAATTCAAGCCCCATGACCAAAAACAGCTAGAGAATTAAAGCAGTACCCAACACAAACAACTATGATGCCTCCCCAACACTGTATCCAGGCCATGTCTGAGCACACCTGCGATTCTAAGACAGATGTGGGTCTCAGGAGACATGAGACATGGAATCTTGTGGTTAATATGTATGTGGAGGTGGGGACAAAGGGCCATCACGTGAGTGCAATCTTATCTAACGTAATCTACACTGACAGGCACTCGCACAAAAATAACAGGAGCCCAAACCACAAGAGTGGAAACACATAAAAGACACTCTTAAGGCTACTCTTTATGGATAGTAGCTAGAACTGCAAACAAGTCAAATATTCATCAGTGGATACATAACTTAAAGATTGAAATATTATACACACAAAAAAAAGAATGGTGCTATGCACACTAAAATGGGCAAGCCTGGCAAATCAAGTGCTGAGTTTAAAAAAGGAAAAGGAAAAGAGACAAAAAGCTAGACCCAAAGGGAGTATATTCTCTGAGCTCATTCATGTTAACTCTAAAGTCACTGCATCTTTTTTGGGCAAAGCCGGAATCACAGTACCTTGGGAACAAGAAATCAGGGGGGTGAGTACTCACTACGAAAGATACAAAGACAGCTGGGTCCTGGTGGCTCTCGCCTCTAACCTAAACCACTCAGGAGGCCAAGATTCAGGAAATCTCCATTCTAAGCCAGCTTGAGCAGAAAAGTCCATGAGACTCCATCTCCGAAATAACCAGCAAGCAGTCAACTGGAGGCATGGTTCAAGGGGTAGAGTGCCAGCCAGGAACAAATAAGCTATACAAACATGAGACCCTGAGTTCAAACCCCAATACCACCAAAAAGAAGATGCAGGGCTGGGGATATAGCCTAGTGGCAAGAGTGCCTGCCTCGGATACACGAGGCCCTAGGTTCGATTCCCCAGCACCACATATACAGAAAACGGCCAGAAGCGGCGCTGTGGCTCAAGTGGCAGAGTGCTAGCCTTGAGCGGGAAGAAGCCAGGGACAGTGCTCAGGCCCTGAGTCCCAAGGCCCAGGACTGGCCAAAAAAAAAAAAAGAAAGAAAGAAGATGCAAAGGCAGGGCTTACAATCATCTTTTTTTCTTCTTTCTTCATTATTTGTGTTTTATCTATTTAAGCAGTGCTAGGATAGAAGCATAGACCCACAGCTCTCAATCTCGATTTAGGTAGTGGCCACACTCAGAGGCATAAACAAGAACTCAATCTTTAAACGTGGACACTTAACATTTGTGCATTTTATCACACGCTTGTGATACATTGGCAGGAAGTTTCCAAATTCACTTTTTTAAAAAAAGGAAAAGAACAAAGAAAATTCACCAGAATGTTAACTGGCTACCTCTGGTTTAATGCAATTAAGGAGATGGGGGGTGGGGGCGGGTAATTCACTCTTGCCTTTTCCACATTTCTCCCAGAAACAACCAAACCATGGTTTAGAGAGAGGGAAGACACCCCAGGGCAACAGGAAAACTTCCTGCTGGTGCCAGACACCAGACACCGGGCATGCCAAAACTGGCACCAACTGTAGCCCCTTGTCTTGGTTTTGCCTGCCGTATCCTGATCCTGTAGCCGCGCCAGCGTTGGCTCGGCCCACAGAAATGTGCTCTAGCAACGAAAACACGAGCCTGTAATTTGGAAGCCAAAAGCTGTGTAACTTTGGGTTAGTTACCCCGCTGGATATTGTTTCTTCAAAACTGCCAACAAGGCCTCCAAGCAAACCACAGTCACTGGGACGTGCAAATGCCCAGCCTTGGAGAGAGAGCCGGCCTGCCTTCCACTTGTTTTAATAGTTGTTTTCTCAGGCTGAAGTTATGGAAGCTTTGCCTTGCCCCTTAATAACTACCCTTAGCAAACGAAACCAGGGCCTTACAATTAGCTGTGTGCCTCCTAATGATGGCTTTGTTCGAATTTTTACAGGAGACACGACAAAAAATTCATGTTTTGCCCAAGCACTAGCTTATTCGTTAATGAAAATTGTTCTAATAGCTGCCTTTTAGATACCCTGTCAAAAATAAAAAAGCCACATTCAGAGGAAGAGAAAGGTTGCTTTCATATTAACACTGGAAAATTAATTTCTGCGTAGGGTCTGGGAATGAGACGTGGGAGGGAAAAATTATTCACCCAAAGATTTCCCAGGCCAGGGGTTCTCTGTCTGTTTTCTTCCCAGTTGTCCTAAGCACACGGCATATACTAACAGGAACTCACTAAGTGACATGGCTCTGAGCCTTGCTCTACTTTTCCTCTTTCTTCAGAGAGAATTCTGCAAGGAAATAAAGCAAGCAAACAAAAACAAAACAAGTTTCTCCTTTGCTGTCTGTTTTCTGCAAGCCCTGAGTTCAATTCCTCAGCACCACATAAATGGAAAAAGCCAAAAGTGGCGCTGTGGCTCAAGTGGTAGAGTGCTAGCCTTGAGCAAAAAAGGAGCCAGGAACAATGCTCAGGATTTGAGTTCAAGCCCCAAGACTGGCAAAAAAAAAAAAAAAAAAAAAAATCATCTACCTCTATGGGCAAAATCAGGCTTTCAAGTAGATTTTTTTTTTAATGGAGGAAGAAATAACATTGAACAGCAAGGAAGAAGCCAAGTCACTTTCACTGAGAAGGATTTTTCAAAGCCAGCGGGGAAAGCCAGTCAGCTTGCCTTGAATCACACAACTTGTTACAACAAGGAAAAGAGTCCGGGTCTCCTATAGAACAGTCTGGAAAAATAAGCAGGTCCATGGTCTCAGAACGAACACCCCCCCCAGGAGGAGACCCCATCCAGCTCTCTGCATGTTCAAAGCCTGCGGGCCACACGGAACCTCACCTCCTCCGCAGGGGTATTTCAAGTCAGGCCCTGCTTTGTATTTCTCAGCCTTTCATTTGCACCCTGGTGCCTGTCTCACCTTGGAGTTGCTCACGGCTTGAGAACAAACCTTTCCTGCCACCAGCGACCCCCAGGTTCATGGAGGGCAAGTGTCACCTAACGCTGGGCCTCTTTATCCTCATGGCCTCATCTAGTTCGCGTCTCCTGGGCTGACCTCTCTACTCCGCAGTGGAACAAGGGCTCAATGCTTGATATGGTGGAAAAGAAGGCAAGCAGGGATGGGAGAGCCCATCTCCTTTTCTCTTCTTTTAGACCTTCAGCGAGCCAGCAACATCTCTGGACCCTTGGTTCATGGAGCACTTATCACAGGGCAGACAGGAGAAGTAAGCTGAGAGGAAGAGCCGGAGTAGCCTCCTCGGAGTCTGCAAGCTCAGGCTTCCCCTTGAACTATTTCTACAGCCTGATGCTTCCTTCTCTCTCTTAAACTGTGAGTTTCTCTTTTCTCACCCAAGGGAACTTTTAAGTTATGTGGACAGATTTGACCAAACATCACACGTTTTCTGAAATGATGACAACGGCAACTGGACATCTGGCTTCTCATGAACAAACTAAAAACAAAAAAAGTCAAGTGTAAGCGTTAAGGTTGAGTCTTTCAATTTACACAAATGGAAGCAGGTCCAAGAAGAGGTTATGTCTGGGGAAGAATGAGATGATACAGATGCCGGAGAACAACCCAAGCATTGCTCAGAATAGCCTGGAAGAATGAGATGGAGCCGGGCACTGGTGCCTCCCACATGTGATCCTAGCTACTCAGGAAGCCAGCCGGGGCAGGAAATTCCATGAGACTCTCATCTCCATTGAACCACCACAGAAAAAAACAGAAGTGGAGCTGTGGCTCAAGTGGGCACAAAAGCTCAGGGACAGCATCCAGGCCCTGAATTCAAACTTCGGTACTGGAACAAGAGAGAGCAAGAACGAGAGTACGAGCGGGGGGGTGGGGGGGGAACCACAAAGGGTGGAGAATATGGAGCGTAAAACGTTCTCCTCTCCTTACAATTTGCTATTCTCTGGCTTAATTAGAATCAGATCGTGTGCAATAAAATCATCACCTGATAACATAATTCCATCAAACACGGAAGAGTAATATTCAAGTGACTGAGGCATGAACACGATTCACCTCCAGCAAGAGAGAGAAATTGTATTAGCAAAATGCCTCCAGACCCACTAATTAATTTGCTATATTATGCATGACAGGAAACAGCATAGAACAGAGAGGGGGAAAAGAAAGAAAAGCTTGGTATTTTTTTTTCTTCTGAATTAGGGGAGAGGCAACGGATGTGCTTTCTCTCATTTATTTCCATGCGGGCTCGTGGTTGGATCCGGGATTGGCCAAGAGGGGCCGGGGCGCAGCGGAGCGCGGAGCAGAGGGCTGGCAGCAGAGGTGTACTCAGCCAATTAGCAGGTGTCAGAATCACTCTGCATCACCCCTGGCTGTCTTCATTTAGAGAGAGCCTTGCTCCTCTGCAGGAGGACTCATCAGGACGCAGCCTTCCTGCACACCCAAGGAAGTGGCACATCAGCAGAGAGGGCCCTTAGCCAATTCATCAGTACAAGCTCATCCAGCCTCCCATCCATTATCTCTCCTGTCTTACAGAACTTACCAGACTGCTGTTGAAATGATACCAGGATCTTTCTTAACTGAATTATCCTTTCATTGACCAAAAAAAAAAAAAAAAACTATTAACTTGGCATGATGTGATGTTTTGAAATATATAGACGTAGTGGAATGACTGAGTTCAAGCTACTTAATGAAGACATTGCCTTGTATAACTAGCTTGAGGGAGGGGCGGGTAAAGAAACTTTCAAATATACTCTCCTTAGCCTGTGGCAATGTCTCACACTTAGAAACCTGGTTATTCTTTGGGAGGCTGAGATGAAGAGGACGGAGGCTGAAGGGCCAGCCCAGGCAAAAAGTTTGAAAGATCCACCTCAACAAGTAATGCAGAGCGTGGGACTGCACTTCGGTCATCCCAGTGATATGGGAAGTATAAATGGGAGGGTTTGGGCCCAGCCTGGCCTTGGCATAAAGCAAAACCTTATCTGAAAAATAAAAAAAGCAAAACAGGCTGGGGTGTAACTCAAGGAGCAGAGTACCTGCCTAACAGACAGGAGGCCCTGAGTTTAAACGTGAGTCTCTCTCTCTCTCTCTCTCTCTCTCTCTCTCTCTCTCTCTCAAACACACACACACACACACACACACACTCTCTCTCTCTCTCTCTCTCTCCTTGCCACCATGTCTCACACTAGGCCCCAAATTCACTCCCCCATGTCCCCTGCAGTTCTGTGTCTGGTCAGCCACATCTCCCTGGTCCCTGCTCACCATCTTTCTGCTCTCAGAAGTGAGCTCCACATTTCAGATCCCACAGAGAAGCAGGGCCGTATGGCATTTGTCTCTCTGTGCTTGGCTTTTCTTTCACCTGAAATAATGTCTTTCAGCATTCATGACAGGCTTTCCTGCTTGCTTAGAGCAGAGTACTATTCCGTTGAGTGTCTATGCTGCATTTTCTGTATCCACTCATCCACTGGGAGGAGCGTAGGTCGGTCTCTCATCTTGGCTATTGTGAACGTTGCTGCGTGTGAGAGCTCTGTGCCTCATAAATACATGGACTCTGTTGCTTTGTCTAGGCACCCAGAGCCAGGATTACTTGATCACAATAGTTCCATGTGTAATTTAGAGGGGGAATGAAGGAACCTGATTACAGATTCCTCTACATGATTAAATTCTTACCATAGAAAACGGGACACTTTTGACATCATGGTGTTAGCTTCTTCCTTCCAAAAACAGTCAGGAAAAAGAAAAATGAAACAAAAACAAATCTGACTCAAGGCAAGTAGAAAGGTAATAATAAAGATAAGAGTGGATCAATGAACTCGAACATAGGAAAAACAGTAGAAAAAAAGAAAAAAACAATGAAACTCAAAGTTGCTTCTTTAGAAAGATCAATGAACTTAATAAGCCTTTAGCAGACCTGATCAGGAGAACAGGAGGGAAGATATAAACCATCAATAAGCAAGGATTAAAAGGTGACCCTGATACAGATACAGCGCTCATTATGATGATAACAACGGAATATTACCTACAACATTGTGCCAATAAATGCAACCACTTAGATGGACTAGACAAGTCACTGGGGAAACACACACACTCACGCACACACACACACTTCTAAAAACTCATTCAAGTATAAATAGAAGCTCAATATACAAAAAAATCCATTGTATTTCACATTCCAGCAGTGAAAAACCCCAAAATAAAGAAGACAATTCCATTCACAATAGCATCAGGAAGAGTAAAATAGGAATCAATGTAGCAGGGGGATAAAAAAAAAGCTACAAAAATTTCTGAGAAAAAATGTACAAGGAGCTAAATGAATGGATAGCCAATCCATGGTTCAAGGATTGAAAGACGCAGTATCATTGCATCAGGAGGCTAAGATGTGAGGATCTCAAAGCCAGCCTGGGCAGAAAAGTCCCCACGAGACTATCTCCAATTAACCACTCAAAAACCAGAAGTAACACTGTGGCTCAAGTGGTAGAGCACTAGCCTTGAGCAAAGGAGCTCAGAGACAGCGCCCAGGCCCTGAGTTCAAGCCCTACAACTAACAAAAAAAAAGTAATAACTCGAGTAGAACAGGAGGTGTGGTTCAAGTGGTAGAGCACCAGCTGAGCAAGCATGCCAAGCAATATCCCTGGGGGCCTGACTTTGAAGGTATCTGGTCCTTGGCCTCCTTCCTCCCTTATCTCTACTTCCTGGCCACCATGAGACCAGCACTTCTCCACCATGTCTCCTCCTCCCATGATGCTCTGCCTCACCACAGGCCCAGAAATAATAAAGCGGGGCAGCCACGGACCGCAACCTCTGAGACCGTGAACCACCCTAAAGCACTGTCCCTGGGAGTTGTCTTATCAACAGCAATAACAGCAATGACAAAAGCTGGATGAACACACCTATGCAACCAACTAGCATCCAGGAACAAAAAAGGAGCAAACGAGATGCAAGCAACAACACAGATGAGTCTCACACGAGAAGCAAGAGCCACAGGCAGTGGGATGAAGCCAGAGGCTCGGAGTACGGAGAGGTCGACTATGATAATACACGAGACAGCACTGCGGGGGGTGGGGGGGAACCCAATATTTCCTGCACCTTGGTGGCAGTTGAACATCACTGTTTTTGTCTGTCAAAATCCACCAAGGAACACAGCGGGAGGCCTAGCCCTACCCCGCTGCAAAATGTACTATTCTTTACAATCGCATCCCCAGGCGGGAAATACCCCAGGTAGAGCGTACAAAAGGGCGGCCCTAACTGGGTGTGGATGACGCATCCTCATAAGAGGGAGGGTTTTCCTGTGGGAAAATAGAGCTGGGTGTTTTCAAAGACACCATGTCCTTTTCTCATGTTGTAGAGCAGCATTTAGAACAGTGTCTGGCCCATAATTGACTCTGAAGATCTGTTTGCTGGGTGGATACAGCCATTACAGCTGTCACTCACAGGGCTGTGATTTCTGTCTTTTCAGAACATCACTCTCCCCATTCCTACAAGTCACCCCCACCCCCAGGTTCCTGGGCATGGAGCTCAGATGCCGGCGAGTGTGGGGTAGGAGCCTTGCTGTGCAGAATCTCCCCCATTCCTTTGCCCCTTGTGGATGGAGGGCCAGCCTTGTCAGGTTGAAGCTAACCTCTTTGTCCGAAGGCAGGAGAGATGACCTGAAGCTGGAATGGGAGAGAAGCAGAAGCAAAAGCAATCAGGAAGGACGGGTGACACTTGGGGTTTTTCTGGTCCTAGGCCTTGAACTCAGGGCCTGGGCACTGTCCCTGATCCTTCTCACTCAAGGCCAGTGCTCTACTTCTTTGAACCACAGTGCTACTTCTCCCCTTTGTAAACAAAACTGGATTTTAACATCATTCAAAACCAGTCCTAACAACAACAATCATAGTCATGCCCAATGTTTCCTAAGCATTTCTCGCCCAAATGATATTGACAAATGTTGAGGAAACGCAGGGGATACAGCTTCAATATCTAGCCCTGGTGTTTATTTTCTATGCATTAGACTAAGAGTGTGCTATTTCTTACCAGAAATAAGCCGAGGAAGGACCACTTGTGAAGAAAAGAGGTGTGTTTAGTGGCCTGTTTGGGAGGTTTCAAGTCTAAGATCCAGTGGCCCCATTTGGCCAGGTGTTTAGGGGAGAGTCCTTCTTGGCTAGGTCACAGATGGCAGATGGCATCCTGGCAGGAACCGATGTCAGAGGGGGAGATCACGAAGCAGGCAGGGCCAGCGTGAGAGGGGAGACAGCGCTGGCCTTCTGTAACAGCCCTCTGGGAGAAACTAACCCAGAGCCCGCAAGAACCCCCTCAACTCCTCCCAAAAGCCATGTCCCAGTGACCTTGTCACCTCAAGGATATACCTCCTCTCAGCCCCTGTGCTGGGGGACTTACCCACCACAGCAAACCACAGCGAAGGGTAACCTGCTCCATGCCAGCACCACCTTAAAGCAGCATCTCCAACAGTGGCACTGATTAAGGACATTTGGAAAACCAATTCCATGGCCAGGCCCTGGTGCTTACACCTGTAGTCCTCTGTTGGGGAGACTGAGAATAGGAGGATCTCAGTTTGAGGCCAGCCTGGGCAGCAAAACCCATTGGATTCCATTGTTTCAGTGAGAAGCTGTGTGACGTGGAGCACACTGTGATCCCGGCTGTGACAGGCACCGGTGGCTCGCACCTGTCATCCCAGAGACTCAGGAGGCTGAGATCTGAGGATCACAGTTCAAAACCAGCCCAGGCAGAAAAATCCATGAGACTCTTATCTTCAAGGAACCACCAAAAAGCTGAAAGTGGAGCTGTGGCTCAAGTGGTAGAGCACTAGCCTTAAGCAAAAGAGCTGAGGGGACAGAGCCCAGGCCAAGTTTAAGCCCCATGACCAAAAAATAATAATAATAAAAATCACCAGTGAAAAACAGGGCCGGGGCATAGCTCAAGTGGCAGAATACCAGCCCAGCAAGCTGAGTTCAAAGTTCAGTGGGGGGGGGAGGGGGGAGGGGGAGGTGGGAGGAGAGGAAAGGGAGGAGAGGGAGGAGAGGGAGGGGAGGGAGCCCCATTAATCAGCTCACATCCTAGAGACAACCAAATCAAAAGTCTTGGGTGCAGGCCCAAGCATCACCCCTCCCCCCCCACCCCCACCCCACGCCAGTAAGCCCCCAGAACCTGCCTGACATTCTCTCTCTCCACATGGAATTTTCAGGATTCAATTGGGATCTCAACGAAAACACTTTCCTGGAAGGGAGGTGAGAGGGAAACAAGGTTTCCATGTAGTAGTTTCTCGGGGGGGGGGGGGGGGGGGGGGTGGGGGGGTGGGAAATAGAGGCTTTTTTTCCTTACATTGATTTTTATAGTGTTGTTTATTTGAGCCACAAAGGGAGCCAAGGGAAACAGAGAAGCCCTAAACCCCATCATTAAGCTCTGGCTGCACGGAGGCCTCTCGCTTGCACATCCAGCTATCAAAACAAGACAGAGGCAGGCAGGCCACGAGGCCTTTACACCTGCATCCTGGCTCGTACATAACAGCAGGCAGAGCAGGTGCCGCACAGACCAGGGGGCTCCCCGCCATGTTTTCATTCCCCTCTCAGGAAGCGTCCACAGGGATAAAGACTGCAGACGCGCGGGGGGGGGGGGGGGGGGAATAAATGAAATTAAACAAAATGGGTTGGGGGGGGGATAGCAGCATCTGTCACCATCCTTATCTGTCAATCTGTTGTGGGGTTGCGAAGAACTGAGGCACTATTTCGGTCTTCTCCCCCTTTCTCAGAAAGGAGTTGCTCCTGAGGTTCTCAGCCTGGCCTCTCAGGCAGGCAGAAAGCCCTCTTCTAACCCAGGGAAAGGTCAGGCTGAAAACCTGTAGTGGTTACCCGGAGGAAGGGTTTTGCTTCATCCTGCCAAGTCAAACATGACCTTGTCTTCCAGTTTCTTACTTTATTTTATCTTTTTGTTTGTTTATCAATTTATTGTCGGTCATGGGGCTTGAACACAGAACCTGGGTGCTGTCCCTGAGCTCCTTCTCTCAAGGATACCATTCTACCACTTGAGCCACAGCGTCACTTCCAGTTTTCTGGTAGTTCGTTGTAGATAAGAGTCTCACGGGCTTTCCTGCCCAGGCTGGCTTTGAACCTTGATCCTCAGATCTCAGCCTCCTGAGTAGCTAGGATGACAGGCCTGAGCCACCTGCGCCTGGCTCAGTTTCTTACTTTAGAACTAACTCAAGTCTTAATGACAGAAAGGGCCTCCCTCCCTCCCTGGCCCCCAAACACTTCCTGTCCAAGTCTTGTTTTCCTGTTAAAGTCTTGTTAGCCCTGAAGAGAGGATAAGAAGATGCTACTGGGAACTGGCTGGGCTTGGGGCTCCGCTACTCCAACTGCCGCAAGAAAATTCCACAACCTGAGTGGTTTACAAAACAGAAATCACATGCCTTTGTTGTTCCAGAGGCAAAATAAAGTCAAGTCCCCATCCTAGCAAGGGAAGGAAAAATCAACAGGAGTTCGTGGTCCAGGCCAACCAGGGTCAAGCAAAAGACCATGAGACCCTCTCCCCAAAATAACGACAGCAAAACAGGACCAAGGATGTAACACTTGGCAAAAAGAAACAACCAAGGCAAGCACTGCCCACGGCACAGGGCGGGGGGGGGGGGCCTCCAGGAAGGGGTTCAGGGTCTGAAGGCAGGGAGTCCCAGGAGTGGGGAAGAGCTTCCAGCCAGACACAGACATCAGAAAGCCCAGACACAGCGCGGCACTCACTCAAGAGTGTCAAGTGCCTCCAGTCAATGCTGGGATTCAAGGCCAGAGCCGAGCAAAGCATCACCCAGAAAACAGGCTCGCTGGATTTGTGGGGCACCCCAAGGATAAACTCACCAAGCATGTGTCAGAATTCAGTATGCCGGCAGAGAGGAAAAGAACATGGAAGGGCTCGAACATGCCGGCTGGACCCTGGCCCTGGTTGACCTGTAGCTTACACTCGCTCCCACGGGCCCCGGGGAGGACAGTTCAGAGCCACCTCCCCTGAATTTCCTCCGCAGCTCCTCCCTTGATGTGTGGGAAAGCATTCGCCGCATGCCACAACCTCTTCCATGCTGTTGTCGCTGCCATCTCTGTGCTAAAAGGCTGGACATGGAGCAGACCAAGGACAGAGGCACATGCAGAAAACAAGGGCCATGAGCAGGGGACAGTTTGTGTGTTGAACATTGCTGGACACTGTGGGAGGAAAATCATGTCCACTGAGTGAAACAAGGGGTCTGTCTGCAGTGGGGTCCGCAGAACAAGAAAAGGAGGGGATGTGGAGCATCAAAGGGCACTATCACCTATCTGTACACACATGTGTATATATGGTGTATATATAAAATAGGATAATGCCTCTGTGTGTGTGTGTGTGTGTGTGTGTGTGTGTGTGTGTGTGTGTGGTGGGGCTTGAACTCAGGGCCTCGGCACTGTCCCTGAGTTCTTCAGCTCAAGGTCAGTGCTCTACCACTTCTGGTTTTCTGGTGGTTCATTGGAGATAGAAACCTCATGGACTTTTCCTGTCCAGGCTGGCTTCCAACTGCGGTTCTCAGACCCCAGCCTCCTGAGCAGCTAGGATTGCAGGCAACCAAGCCACCAGCGCCTGGCTTCATATATATTATAGAACCTATGTAAGACATATAGCTACAGCAAAACAAAATCCACCAAAACGCTGTTAGGAAACAGGGGCAATGTAAAAGAAATGGCTAAAATTATATGAAGGGTTCCTCAAACTCAGAAGTAATCAGAGAAAAAGCGGATTAAAGCAACAACAGTATACCACTTTACAGCCATCAGATTAGCAGCAAAAAAAAAAAAAAATTACTAAGTCTGAAGCATTATCTACCCCACGGCCCCACGCGGGGATAGGAGCCCGGCAGTGATGAACTTGTGGGCAAGGACGCCCACCACAGTTTGGTTAGTGACTGCCGCCATCCTGAGGAGCCCCGGGCGGGGTCCGTGGCCTGGGCCAGCCAGCATCAGAATTGAGGACTTTTGATGTCCGTGGAGCCAGGCGAAAGAACTTCCAAACCGGAATGTGCACTGGGGAAGGGGAGGGGCTCGAGGGTCTGAAGCCATTTGTGTAAATGATGAAAAAAAAAAAAAGCCCACATGAAGACAGCTGTACACATTTTATCAGTTATTTACATAGATGAAAATAAACCTGCCAAAGGAAAGATGGGTGGGGGGGAATGTGCATTCGTAGATTAGGAAGCCTTCACAGGGAGAAATAAGGGTGGACATGGAAAGATAAGAAGAAGGAATAAGAGGTGAAGTCTCTACAATGGCCAAGGAACCAGGGGAGACAAATGAACCTTTCCCGCACCCCTGATGTGCAAGGCTGCCCCCCACAAAAAAAGAGCAGGACAATCACTCTGTGCCCTTTCTATTGCGTTCCATTCATCCAGCAGTCGGGCACAGTCCAGCTCAGAGAGGAAAGCGACTCTCCCAAGAAAAATCCTGCTGACGTCTGCACAGCGAAGAGAGGGTACATTCAATTATGTCATTTGTGTTGAGTTTTCTTAAAAATCCAAGATGGCCCCTGATAGAGACTTGTTTTTTCCTTAAAATCTAAGGCATTCCCTGACAGCAACTTATTTTTCATTGACAAGCAACACCTGACCAGGCAAAAACAACAGCTTTGAGCTCAACAATTTCACGGCTTCTAATGAAAAACAAAGCCTAAACAAAAGCTGTTTCTCTCAGCCCATCTTTTAAGTATTTTTTTTGCTAGATACAGCAACTTGTACCTTAGACCATCTTTCCCTAAATAAGTCACATACAATTTTCAGTGCCAAGTGTACAGTTATATAAGTCAAAAATCTATGTAAACTCAATACTACATTTTGCTTTACCTTAACAACAACAACAAAAAGAAAACCCACTCAAAAGTAAATGAACCTTTCAAAATCCTATTATAGCAAAATGAAATGCTGTCCTGGAATTTCCTGAGAACCAAATATTGATAGTGGCTGGTACATTGCATATTCTTGATAAAGGTTGAGTGGGTTGGTGGGAGGGATGGAAAGATGGATGGATGGATGGATGGATGGATGGATGGATGGATGGATGGATTAATGAATGGATGGATGGATGAATGGATGGATAAATGGATGACTAAAAGGATGAATGAATAGGTCAGTAAATGGGTAAGCAGATGACAGATAGACGAGTATATAGATAGAAGGATGGATACATCCATAGACAGACAGGCAGACAGATGGACGGATGAATGGACTGACAGATGGACGGATGGGTGGATGAATTACTAAAAGGATCAATGAATAGGTTAGTAAGTGGGTAGGTGAATGACTGACAGAGAAGTAGAAGGATGGATGAATAGATGGACAGGTAGATGGGTGGGTGGATGGATGGATGGGTAGATGGATGACAGAAAGGATTAATGAATAGGTTGGTAAGTGGGTGGTAGATGACGGATAGATGAGTAGATAGAAGAATGGATGGGTGGCTAGATGGACAGGTAGGAGGAGGGAGGGAGGGACGGAGGGAGGGAGGGAGGGAGGGAGGGAGGGGTAAGTGAGCAGGTAATGTTGTGTACTCTTGGCCTCATGACAGGGAATGTTAACTAACTCCATCACATAGATGCTTCATGCCTACATCTGAGTGATTATTGTATTTCCCTTTTGGAAAATGCTCTTGAACAACTCCATGCTCTTCTACCTTGGCATTTCCCTCAACTCCCTGTAAATTTATGAATCTGCCAATGACTGCTCTAAAAGAGGCAAGCAGCCCCGAGGATGAGAGCAGCCGGAGGATGAGAGCAGCCGGAGGATGAGCACAACCCCGAGCATGAGCGCAGTAGAGACTTGGGACCTTGCTCCTTCTTGCTTCCTTTGCATTTTGGTCTGGCCCTGGTGTGAGAACAGTGGTGAGCAAACCCCCTCGTGATCGCAGCAGAAGGCAAGTGCTCTCAACTGGAGAGCCACATGAGGCCCACGGCTGCCCTGTTCTGAAGTGCCCCGGGGTTTTCTAACTGCGGGTGTAACTTGCTGTGCGTCACATCCACACAGAGCCTCGCTCCTCTGCCTCCTTTTCATAACTGCTCCTGCTGGGCCCAGTCAGCAGATCCCGAGCCCATAATATCAACCAGGACTCAAGAGACCCAAAGCTAAGCCCAGAACAAGGACAGCCCCGATTTCGGAAGCAATCGCTTCAGTTCCCACAAAAGGTCTCACCACCAGAGCCATCTTTACTTGGGCTTTATCCCACTCCTGGGAGCAACGCTCTGCCTGCCAGTTCAAAGGAGCTCAAACACAGACACTGGAACATAAAACTCTGCACTGTTTTCTGCACGGTGAGCCTGTGTACATTAAGAAATGTGGTAAATCATGTCTGTGTTTCCATGTCATCTACTGCTATGTCTCAGAGGTTGGGTGTTCCCAAAGGACAATGTGTTCAAGGCTTGAGTTACACAAACCTTTATTTTCTTCATAGTTAGTGGCCTCCAGCCTTCTGTCATAGTAACATGAAGCTGGTTAATTCAACCTTCCTATATTGAAATGGATGTAAGTACTAGACTTCTCATTGGAATATTCTTCTCATTCTCATGGAATATCTTCTTTATAGATTTATAGATTTTTATTCATATATAGTAATTGTATGGAATAATGAACTTCATTATATTTTATATGAGTATGTATAAGTAATGTACTTTGATCGTGTTTACACTTCATTAACCTCCTGTCTCCCCCCACCTCCAATTTCTTGCTTTCTCTGGTCCTCTTCCTCTTCTCAAATGGTTCTATTCTACCCTCATGTCTTTTTTTTTAAATCTAGATTGTGCATGTGAGAGAAAATACAGTATCTGTCTTTCTGGATCTAGTTTATTTTCAACTAGAGAAAAGTACATCAGACCGGGGACTCCATCTATTTGTTTTTTGTTTTTTTTTCATGTAAATCACATGATTCCATTCTTCTTTATGGCTGAGCAGTACTCCATTGGGTATATGTTCCACATTCCCCTTAGCCATTCTGGGCCCTTCAGGCAGAGCCTATCACTTCACTACCGTGAATTGTCCCACAGTAAATGTGGGTGTGCAGGCATCTCAATTACATGCTGCCTTTAAAGACTTCGAGCATATGACATACAGGATCATGACGTGGCTCTATTTTCAGTTTTCCCAAGGAGCCTCCATACTGATTTCCACAGTGGTTGCACTGGTTTACATCTGAACCCACAGTGTATTATTATGTATGCCCACGTCCTCACCAGCACTTGTTGTTTGCGTTCTGACTGGGGTGAGACAGGATCTTGGTGTCATTTTTAACTTGCATTTCCAATCAATTGGTTTTTGGTGTTGGTTCCCGCCTCCCCGCCCCCCCACCCCACCTTTTGAGTGGTAGTGGCTGTGCGGCTTGAACTCTGGGCCTGGTACTTGCTAGGCAGGCCTCAAACTCTTTTGGCTTTTAGACTTTTTTTTTTTGTCCATTTTTCTCCAGATATGACCCCGCCTTTTGCCTTAGGACCACAACCCTCTTCCTACACCTCTCTCAGAGCTGGGGTGACAGGCAGGTGCCACCGCGCCTGCCTTGTTCTGCTGGGGTATCACTAAATGTTTTTCCTAGTCTGGCCTCAAGCCATAATCCTCCCCATCTCCATCTCCCCAGTAGCTGGGGTGACAGGCAGGACTCGCTATGCCCAGTTCTGGGTCATCTAATCTATTCCATTGGTCTCAATGTCTGTTTTTCCGCCAGGACCTTGCTGCTTTCGTTACTTTAGCTTGAGGGTATAATTTGAAGTATAATTGTGATGGCTCCAGCGTGGCTTTTTTTTTTTTTTTTGCTCAGGATTGCTTTGGCTATTTGGGATCTTTCATGCATCTCTGAATTTAGAGAACTTTTTTTTTTCCTTTTACTGTTTCTGTGAAGACAGTTATTGAAATATTTCTGTCGGGATTGCCCTAACTCTGTGGGTTGCTTTTGGCAATCTGGCTATTTTCACAATAGCAATTCTGCTGATCGATGAGCACGGGAGGCCTTTCCATCTTCTAGAGGCTTCTTCAGTTTCTTCGGTGGCTTCATTATGGAGGTCGCTCACCTCCCAGGTGAGGCCTGCCCCTGGGGCGTTCTTTTGAGGTGATTGTGAATGGGATTGTTTTCTTGATTTCTTTCTCAGCACGTCTGTTATTGGCGTATAGAAAAACCACTGATTTGACTTTCTCTTTTCCATGTTGATTTCCTTTCCTGCAAACACCACTGAATGTGTTTATCCGATCTACAAGGGCTGGGGGAGCTGTTGGGGTCTTTGAAACATAAGATTATATCATCCGCACATAGGGAGGGCTCTGTGCCTGCTTTCCCGGTCTGGGGAGGTGAGTGCTCCCTAGGTAGCCCTGTCCCCTCCTCCCGCCCCTGTGTCAGAACATGGAGAAGCAAACAGCCCTGAGCTCTGCATTGGAGTAGGCAAAACTGAGGGAGCCCCCATCCCCTGCCCTCACTTCGGCCCACTGGCCTCAGCACTGACAGGCCCTGTCCAGCAGCAAGGCCATCTCACAGCAGGGAGGAGGCCGGGGAAACTGAGGGACCTGCAGAGCCTCTGCCTCCACAGTAACACCCAGGCAGTGGGTAAGCCATCAACACCCTCCACCCTTCACTGGCCAGCTCACTGCCACCATCTGTGTCTAACCCTCCCCTCCCCTGGGTCTCCCCCTCCCAGTCCCCCGGGGAAGGGTGCCCCCAGGACACAGGACTGGAGGTCCTTGCTTATTGTCCAGTCCTCACAGCTCAGCCTCAAACAATAGGCCTCACTCTCAAGATGGTGGCAGTTCTCTGAGGCATGGAGAGCCATTGAGTGGATTTCTTCTCCTGGTCTGGCCCACCACACTGGAAGGAGTCACGACGGTCCCACATCTCCACCTCGAATTTAAGATTTCCAAGGACTATGGGCTCTTTTCTCCACATCTTTTCTTATTTTTCTTGGTCAGTCATGAGGCTTGAACTCTGGGCCTAGGCACTGCCCCCTGGGCTCTTTTGCTCAAGACTAGTGCTGTACCACTTGGAGCCACAGTGCCACTTCTGGTTTTCTAGTGGTTAATTGGAGATAAGAGTCCTACAGACTTTCCTGCCCAGGCTGGCTTTGAACAGCAATCCTCAGATCTCAGCCTCCTCAGAAGCTAGGATTACAGGCATGAGTTAACAATGCCCAGCTTTCTCTGCATTGTTTTTCTGTTTCTCAGTGTTTTATAGCTATCCTTGTCCTTTTCCTGATGCCTAAAGCTCTTCTCTCCTCTCCATGGAAGACTGTCTCCTATTTACTACCCTGACTCTTCTCACTCATGTGGTCACACTGGGAGCTTCTAGCCCACCATCAACCCCAGGATGGCCTGGAATAACTTTCTCTCCTTCTCTTCCTCCTCCTCCTCCTCCTCCTCCTCCTCCTCCTCCTCCTCCTCCTCCTCCTCCTCCTCCTCCTCCTCCTCCTCCTCCTCCTCCTCCTCCTCCTCCTCCTCCTCCTCCTCCTTCTCCTCCTCTTCCTCTTGCTCCGCCTCTGCCTCTTCCTTCTCTTCCTCCTCTTCCTCCTCCTCCTGTCTCTCTCTCTCTCTCTCTCTCTCTCTCTCTCTCTCTCTCTCTCTCTCTCTCTCTCTCTCTCTCTCTCTCTCTCTCTCATTTGTTATACTGGAATTTGAACTGAGGACACTGAACTTACACAAATGGTGCCCCAATAGTTGAGTCATGCCTTTAACTAGCATTTTTGTTGGTGATAGAATCTTGTTATATTTTCTTCCAGGGTGGCTCCAATACTCCTCAGATCTCACCTCCTGAGTAGCTAGAATTCCAGATGTGCAGCACTACACCTGGCTGGCATATCTTTCCTAATTCTCAACTGAAGGGGAAAACGTCAGGATTTTTAGGGTAACATTTCATGAATTCTGACCTGAAGTGATTTGCTTACATCTAAACTTGCTGGCATGTAAATTTGCTACATTGTTGTAAAGATTCTTTTAGCGAGGAGCTAATCCCAGCTACTTCATCTGGAGGCTGAGATCTGAGGATCACAGTTCAAGTCAAGCCTGAGCAGACAAATCTGAGAGGCTCTTAATCTCTGATTAACCAGCAAAAAGCTAGAAGTAGAAATGTGCATCAAGTGGTAGGAGCACCAGCCTTGAGCAAGAAAGCTAATCTATAGCACAACCTTCTGAGTTCAAGCCTCACCACACACACACACACACACACACACACACACACACACACACACACACACACACTAACACCACCACTACCAACAACAACAACAAATGATTTATTTTATTCAGTGAATAGTTTTTTGAGAATCTACTTTATGCCAGGTAACAGAGTAGGGGAGAGGTATCCAGACAGAACATATAATACAGTAGATAAGCAGATATGGGAGATGAGAAAACGCATGACAATACTGTAGATACTGATGTTGGAGATGAGAAATTGGGCTCCAAGTCCCTGGGTGGGGCATGCGCTGGAGCCGACTTCTCACACTGCCTGGGTGTGTTTTGGTGGAAGTTACTCAAGTGTAGAGGCTGTGATGGCTTCCTCTATCTAAATAAGACACTGCGGGGTCCGATGCAGCTCAGTGTTGAGCCCATCAAGGAAAGCACTGTGCAGTACTCGGGAGGTGGCCTGAGAGCTATCAACACCAGCCTGGGTCTCCAACCCTGCAGTCACTCCCGGCACAAATGAGCTCATGACCCGGTTCCTGCCGAGCATGGAAAGAGCTAGAGGCAGACCTGAGTCCAGGAGATGGAGATCTGAGAGAAAGCAGCAGTAGCTGGCTGCCTGGGCCCCTCAAACTGAACTGTCCATGCAGAGAGGACCATGGAGAGTGGACCGCAGTGCTGCTGGGGGAGGAAGGTGAAGAGGGGCAATGGGAGGGCAGAAAGCACCCAGATTGGCTCTGATTGGTCAATGTGAGTGATGATTGACAGGGTCTGGGTCCTGTGAGCTCTCCTATGGAGTAGTAGATCAGATCCCACTGGGCCATCTGTCCACTGAGAAGGTAAGCTCAGGTCCTCAAAGGAGAAGAGGGAAGTTAGTAGCCAAGGAATGAGCCAAGTGCAGTAGCATGGGCTTGTAACCCCAGCTACTTGGAAGACTGTGAGTTTGGGGATAGACTGGTGACATAGTGAGACTCTTGTCTCAGGGGGAAAAAAACAAACAATACAGTTATTCAAAGAAATGTCATTATTGCAAAGATTCAGAGGGACTTTCACACCCCAATGGGTCCATGCAGCTCTGCCACACACCAAGCCTGCTAGTTTTGATTTCTTGTTTGTCTGTGGTTTTGTCTGGTTTTGCACAAATGTGAGACACGGTTTACAAACCCAGCCCATAGACCTGTGACTTACAAGATGAGAAGAAACGTAAACAAGAAGAACAATGCACAATGATTTAATAAAAGATCTATTTCCACCTCTTCTCTGGGGGGAGCCCCCGTCTATGTTCCTTCTCCTAACAGTTATTTTCTCTAAGCTTTATTGAACACAGGCACGCAGAGCACAACTGCTAAGAAAAAATCATTCTTTTATTAATAAGGTTTTTATTAACAGGGCCAAAAAAAAAAAATCTGAGGGGAGGGGACAGTGCAGTGAACTTAGAAGCCATTCAGGAGAAATATAGTAACTTGTGCTAACATTGTGTCAAGCAATTTTGTGATCAAATGTCCTATTAGGTAGTTTAAATTTTTTAGAGATTATAAATCTGAGCCATTTTCTCTTTGCCCTAACTATTGAGGTGCTACAAGAAAAGCAGATCAAATTAAAGAGTATTGTGCACATTTTTTTTTCTTTTTATTCAGATCTCCTGGGGTGATAAATCCTCCCCCTGACAGCACAGAATCCTTCAGTCAACATTGGGTAAAAACAACCTTCTCCTCTCCTCCAGCACGCTCATGAAAGCTCCCATTTGGGGCTGCACATGCTGTACCTTGGAAGTCCTTCTGTGTTAGAGTTGGGCAATGTCGGCCAACATGCTAAAGATCCCCTCAATTCCAAGTAATCCTCGGATTCCATAGGAATAACCCCTTTTTGTTTTTTCTAGCTGTTCCTGTGGCTCAAACCCAGGGCCTGGGCACTGTCCCTGAGCTTCTTTTCGCTCAAGGCTAGTGCTCTACCACTTGAGCCACAGCATCACTTCCATTTGTTGAGTAGTTAATTGGAGATAAGAGTCTCATGGGGACTTTCCTGCTCAGTCTGGCTTTGAGCCATGATTCTCAGATCTCAGCCTCCTGAGTAGCTAGGATTACAAGTATGAGCCACAGGCACCTGGCAGGAATAACTCTCAACAGGTCTTTGAGCCCCAAATAACACTATAGAAAAAGAGTCGAGGAAAATAAATGTCTCCAGGTGTGTTAGAAGGAATTCTTTCTCTCCTTCTTGCATTTCTTCACAGCAGAAGTGAATGTGGGATTTTGAAGTGTCTGTCCCTGGATGCAGGTAATTTCTGCTGTACAGATTTAACCTCCTGATAAACTCATACATGTGCATACCCATAGATGTGCCTGGGTATTTAATACAGCCTTGATTATTGTAACAACAACAACAAAAATAAAACACCTCAGATCTCTTTCAATGCACTACTGATTAAATAAATTACAGCGCAGCCTCTGGATGAAAAACAATGGAGCCATTAAATAAGATGGCGTGGCCTCACTGAGACGAAGAGGAACTACTCCTGAGGTAGGTTGCTGCTAAATAGAAAAAAAAAAATTTAAGGAACAAATGTGAGACAACCTGTAAGTTGTATAATGCAGTGGTAAATTGTAGCTATTCTCGAATGTAGTCACTTAAACTCCTGGGCTCTGAATTTCTAATTCTTTCTTTTCTCCTTCGACATTCCTGGGCACCCTGCCTGGCCCCCACAATGTAGGTCACTGAGCAGAGCTTGTCCACCATGCCGGGGTGTGACACTGTGTCTGTGTCAGTCCTGGGGCTTGAACTCAGGGTCTGAGCACTACCTTTGAGCTCTTTTGCTCAAGGCTAGTCCTCTACCACTTCAATCTGGTTTTCTGGTGGTTAACTGGAGATAAAAGTCTCACAGACTTTCCTCCACAGACTGGCTGTGAACTGTGATCCTTGGATCTCAGTCTCCTGAGTAGCTAGAATGACAGGCCTGAGCGACCAATGCCTGTCTGAGTAAGAATTCTTGATCCACGACTCTGGCAGAGGATCCATGTGGAAAAGGAAAACCCCCAGGGAGGAAAGAGGAGGAAAAGGAAGAAGAAGAGGAGGGGGAAAGGAATAAGAGGAGGAGGAAGAAAAAGAAGAGGAAGAGGAAGAGGAGGAGGAGGACAAGGAAGAAGCAGGGAAGGAAGAAATTGAAAAGGAAGAGGAGCAGGAAGACAGCCATCCTCTGATCGGACTGGGCCTCCCAGGCTCTACCCAAGGCAGGAGGTCACAGGCCGCAGCACTTCTGAATGCTGAAGGCTTTGTGCCTGAGTAGAGGCTGGAGACAGGCAGCCTCCCCGCCCTGGCCCGCCCCTCCTGGAATTACACTGGGTACCAATCAGAGCCTTGATGGGCACAGCTCATGCACCCATTATCTCTAGTCCCTTCACCCCAGTGCTGCCAGACTGGGGCCACCATGACCCCCATTTTAACAACGCGCCTGATAATGCACGCCGTTCTCCCAAAGTCACTCGGTTAGTTGGTAGGAAAATCAAGAGTGTCTCTGGCTGCGGAGTCCCTGGTCTTGGACCCTCTGTGTAATTCTGGCCTTTTCCATCATGGTGAGGAAACCAGGGGATATCTCTGATCCTATTGTAGAATTATTGATCTCTGGATTACTGCAGAGGCAAGACAGTGGATGGACAGTCTCTCCCACTGAAGAGCTCCCCACCTTTGGGGCAGAATCAGCTGCAAGCTTACAAATGCGAATGCAGAGGGCCAGCTACCGATCCACAACAGTCATCCTCCAAGCTACTCAGGAGGTTTGCGGTCAAGAGGATTGTGGTTCAAGCCCAGGGGCATGCCTTCCATTCCAGTGACTCAGGAGGACACACACAAAGTGACTAGGACCGGAAGCACAGCTCCTGGTAGAGCCATGGCGTTGATGGACAAGCTCCTGCCTGAGGGTCTCAGCTGCTCAGCCCAGAGGCCCACACTAGGATGAGAGAATCCTGGAGAACCTGAGACATGTGGAAGGCAGAGCCCACGGAAGGGAGCCCACAGGTCCCCACTGCGGCTGAGCCCCTCAGAGCCAGAGCCGCGCTTTCCCTCTGGAAGCAAACCCTTCCCTCGTTCTGCAAGAGGCCGGCCATCTCGAAGTCCATTTCCTTCCCTGACCTGAGTGTGGGAAGCAGAGATGGCGCTATGGCGGTTCAGAAGGGATGAAGTTCTTCCTGCGGGGGGTGTCCACTGACTGGGCAGCCTGGCAGAGGCGTCGGCGCCCTGGGGAGGCAGCCTCGGTGTGAGCTACGCGGCAGGGCCGCCCCCCCCCTTGCGGGACGAGCTGTCACTTGTGATAAGATTCCTCAGTCAGCCCAGCCAAACACAGAGCAGCCAGGCATGCAGCCCCGCAGGGTGGGGACGAACAACAAGGCAACAGCGACCCTCAGGGGCTCCATGTGGCCCCAGCTGCCCATACCAGGCTGTCCCTGCACCCACCCAAAGCCCTGCAGGCCCCGCACAGGGCTGATCACTTTCACCTGTGACTTTTTTTGCCTTTCTGATGAAAACCCTGGAGATCTTCCTTGGGGAAGGGGGGCGGATAGGAGGGAGGGAGGCCGGGTGGAGGGGATGTTGGACAATGTCTGCTGACATTTGGAGGGTATCATAGCTTGGGGTTAGGGTAAAGCTGGCATCCAGTGAGTCAAAGACCAGAAGTACTCATTTGCCATGGTTGCTATGGCAACCTACCACAAACTGAGTCCTTTTGAAACAGGGCTCTAAAGGGCAGAGGGGAGGGAGGCAGCAGAGTGGTAGAGTGTTTGCCTGGTGTCCCTGAGCTATCATTACACACACACACACACACACACACACACACTATTATCTCAAGCCAGGCTCCAGTGGTTTACACCTGTAATCCTAACTGCTCAGAAGGCTGAGATCTGAGGATCATGATTCAAAGCCAACCTGGGAAGTAAAGTCCGTGAGACTCTGATTTAACAATGAATCACCAAAAAAAGTGGGAAGTGGAGCTCTGACTCAAGTGGTAGAGCTGTAGCCTTGAGCAGTAAAGCTCAGAGACAGTGCCCAGGCCCTGAGTTCAAGTCCCATGACCAAAAAAATAAATAAATAAAAGGGGTGAAGAAAGAAAACCACAAATACAAAGTAAATGACTTCTACCCTGAAACAACAATGATAAAGTCTTAGATCCTAAAATTGGGGCAGTCTGATGGACATACATTTATGTAAGTACACACTCCTCCTGCTGAAGTTCCATCCACATTTAATGATCAAACGACTGACCACCTGTTGATATTATCCCCACACAATAGTACGGACCCACAGAAGAAGGCTTTTCTGTCCTGGAGCCTCTTGTGTTTCCTTCTTCCTACCCTGTGGGAAATCTGCTGTGTTGGGTTTTAAGACTTTAAAACACAACATCAAGAGTTTTGAAAATAGGGGTAATGGGTGAGTGTTGGTAGCTCACTCCTGTAATCTAGCTTCTTAGGAGGCTGAGAGCTGAGGATCACAATTCGAAGCCAGCCTGAGCAGGAAAGTCTATGAGACTTGTATTTCCAATTAACCACTTCAAAAATAGGCAGCAGTAGAGCTGTGGCTCAAGTGGTTAAAGTACTATTATTGAGTAAAAAAAAACTCAGGAACATCACCCAGGCCCTGAGTTCAAGCCCCAGAACTGGCACCAAACACACACACACACACACACGTACACACACACACGTACACACACACACACACACACACACACATATGTCCCACCTAAAAGGTTTAGAATAATGCCTGGCACATAGCATTCCCTCAGTGAAAAACAGATTATAACAATATTATTATTATTGCTATTACTTTTTTCTCATTTCTTCCAATTAATTCCCCTTTCTGTTTAAGTTTGCCAAATTAAGTTTTGGCTGTGTACAGCCAAAAATTTCCTCCTGCTCACCTGTCTTTATACTCTGGACAGAAGATAATGATATTGAGGCAGCTAGGAAGGTACGGAGAGAAACAGAGGGTTGTGTGGGATAGGAGGGAGGCCCAGGGTGGCGTGGTCCCTCCTGCCCCTCCAGGAATGGAAAGCCGCCACCTAGAGCCCTCCTAGCTCCACAGGCGATGCTGAAGGCCTGCAGAGCCTGCAGCCCGCCGCCCCCGGGCACTACTATGCAGCTGAGGAGCCAATGCCTTGCGTCCAGCCCCAGAAAGCCTGGCTCCGGAGATCTGCCAGGGCGGCAGGGTGGAAGATTCCTCAAGCTTCCCACATGCCCTCTCCACGTGGCCCTGAGGAGGGGGAGTTGCTGAGCCCACTTTCCACACACCTAGGAGTCATTTGCATACCTTCTTTTTTATGATTTTTTTAATATTTTTATGATCTCTAAGTAGTTGTAGAGAGGAGTTGCCACCCACAAAAGTAGTTTATGAATAACCATGCATCCTGATCAAGGTCATGCCCTTCAGCATTCTGACCCACCCTTCCCAATCCCATCTTTTCCCTTACTTAATTTTAGATCACATTGAATTTTTTGCAATTTAACAAAACAGGATGTGTGTACAATGCATCTTTTTTTTTTTTTTTTGCCAGTCCTGGGCCTTGGACTCAGGGCCTGAGCACTGTCCCTGGCTTCTTTTTGCTCAAGGCTAGCACTCTGCCACTTGAGCCACAGTGCCACATCTGACCATTTTCTATATGTAGTGCTGGGGAATTGAACCCAGGGTTTCATGTATATGAGGCAAGCACTCTTGCCACTAGGCCATATTCCCAGCCCCTGTACAATGCATCTTGATCTGTCACTATTTCAACATCTTCACTCCCTTCGACTCATTCCTTCCCTTATATTGCTCCAATTCTGTGGTATCAAAAAAAAAGGGGGGGGTCTGGGGATATGGCCTAGTGACAAGAGTGCTTGTCTCGAATACATGAAACCCTGGGTTCGATTCCCCAGCACCACATATACAGAAAATGGCCAGAAGTGGCGCTGTGGCTCAAGTGGCGAAGTGTTAGACTTGAGCAATAAAAAAAAAAGCCAGGGACAGTGCTCAGGCCCTCAATCCAAGCCCCAGGACTGGCCAAAAAAAAATTTTTTTTTAAAGAAAAAAGAAACTGAACATAGAGCTACCCCTGTGACCTAGCAATTCCAGTCCTGGGAATTTATCCAATAGAGCACAAACAAGATCACATTAAAGCTACCAGCACAACCATGTTCATTGCAACATTGTTTACCATAGCCAAGATATGGAATCAGCCCAGATGCCCCTCAATAGATGAATGGATCAAGAAAATGTGTGTGTGTGTGTGTGTGTGTGTGTGTGTGTGTGTGGATACATATACACACTCACACAATGGAATTCTATCCTCCATCAGAAAGAATAATATTGTACCATTTGTAAGGAAATGGAAAGACCTGGAATAGTTTGTATTAAGTCAGATAACCCAGAGAAACATAGGCTGCATGGTTTGCCTTGTTTGTGGCAGCTAGAATATGCCTATAAATCTACAAGTTAACCCACTGGGTAGAAAACAAAGGGTTACAAATAAATTAGCTGAAGAGTGTTAGACTCTATGAAGAGCACAGATAGTACAATTCTTTTAAAAGAGTAAATGAAAATCCAACAAGGGGAGATGAGTAGGACAATGAAGGGGGTGGGGGAGGGGGGAAGAAGGCATGCATTACTTCTTTTAAGACATGGCTATTCAGCCAGGCGCCAGTGGCTCATGTCTGTAACCCCAGCTATTTATGAGGCTGAGATCTGAAGACTGTGATTCAAAGCCAACCCAGGTAGGAAAGTTTGTGAGACTCTTAAGTACAATTAACCATCAAAAAGCTGGAAATGGCACTGTGGTTCAAAGTGGTAGAGTGCTAGCCTTGAGCAAAACAGAAGCTGAGGCATAGTGCCCAGGCCCTGAGTTCAAGCCCCATGACTGGCAAACAAAAGAACTTGGGAGAGGCCAAGATTTTCCCCTTGAGCATGCAGAGTGAACACAGCCCCGAGGCACCCCCATAGTCACCGTAGGGGACCCATTGGGCCCCCAGAGCTATCACATAATAAATCTACACTGGGGAATTTGTGGCCAATAGCTGCAGAAGCAATAGGAAACTAAACACTGTTTTTAGAGGATTTTGAGAGGATTCATACATGAGTCCACTTATGTAAATCCCTTAGAATGGTACCTAGAATGGAACAGATGTTCTGGGCCATTAATGTTCTATAAATATCAGACATGAGGTAGGGGCTCAAGAAGCTCTTTGGACACAAGCCCGGCCACAGCAGCCTTGAGAGAGGGCCAGACAAGGAGCGCCCCCTAGTGGAGGGGCAAATTCCCAACCCTAATGGACCATCTGGATCCCACTCTGGAGAGTGGCGGTGAGGGGGGCGGGGGGCGGGGGAATGGGAGCCAAGCACACGTGGGCCCACAGCTACTCCGGGTGGGAACTCTGAGTGGAGAGGATTTTTCTGAGCACAGCAGACATCTGGAGAGCTTGCAGACTCCCCCAGCAGGGCTGGGCTGGGGCTGGAGACCCCACATTCCAGCTAGCCACAGGGTGACGATGGTGCTGGGGACCCATGTCTCTACAAGAGAGATCAACCAAGCTGGCCTCAGGAGGGGGAAGGGGAGGGAAGGAGGGAGGGAGGGAGGGAGGGAGGGAGGGAGGGAGGGAGGGAGGAAGGAAGGAAGGAAGGAAGGAAGGAAGGAAGGAAGGAAGGAAGGAAGGAAGGAAGGAAGGAAGGAGTGATTTTATTCAGGGTTTGGATGGCTCACTCTTTTCAAGAGAAGTTTAGGTCCCTGGTAATTTCAGTTGAATACTCGAGCTCTTGGCTCACAGTGCTCATTCCAGGGAGATCTCAGGGTAACTGTGAAGACACATAATGCCTTGGTCACACATCTGGACACACACACACAGCATTTATCTAGGACACCCTCAGTGCCCTCCTAACCACCCTATGCCAGGAATCACCACGGTGCTCGACCTGCCATTGCATTCTCCTATTAAGAGAAAGACATCAGCAGACTCCCATTGTTACCACAAGGGGCTGAGAAGATGGAAACGTGACCCCCAGCCCCTCACTTAGCACCTGCCTGCCTTAGCTTGTCTTCTGTGCCATCTACAAAATGGGAATCACAATACTGAAGAGCTCAGGGACAGATCCCAGGCCCTGAGTTCAAGCCCCACAACTGACAAAAACATGATGGATGGATGGATGGATGGATGGATGGATGGATGGATGGATAATAGATGGATATCTACTTGTTTATTTATCATAAAGATAAAATAAGAGGATAAACCAGCACTTCATAAAATCCACTTTACCCATTGTACTGCTGCTGCTGCCTGCAGGCCTCAGGCGTCATCCCGCCCCCAGCAGCTCTCCCCTGGGAGGGACCAGCCGTGTCCTACACCTGGTGCCCTCCTGGTTTCCTATAGTTCTTGGCTCAGGTGTCTCTGTCCCAGAGAAACCTGTCCTGTGCAGCCCACACGAGACACTTCACACTCCTGTCCCACGCTCTGCTTGGTGTGTCCTCACACAATGCCTTTCCACCTGATTCCAACTCCTGTGTTTAGTCGCTGGCTTCCTAGACAGAGGTTGGTGCTAAGAGATCAGAGACTTTTTCCAGTATGTTCTTTACCTGTTCCCAGGGTATAAAATAAAGGATCTCCATGGCTATCCCCTGAAAAATGACCAAGTGAATGCATAGATGAAAGAATGAGTAAATGAATGTATGAATGAATGAATGAGTTGGTGAGTGAATGAGTAAATGATTGTTTGAATGAGTGAGCACATAAGTGATGAATGAGTGAATGAATGAATGAATGAAGTTACATAACTTGTGACAGTAAGTAGCCAGCCCCTGAATTGCGATTCAACAGATCTTCCCCCTCTCTTCCTTCACCAGAAAAAAATGAGTGAGGAGTGTGAAGCAGAGCCCCCACCTTTCTGCTCATCCCCAGATAACAAGCCTTCTGGGATGCCCCCACCCCTCCTAAATCCTGGGTTCTAAAATATTACCAGTCCCAAGCTGCCACCGCCCCCCCCCCCGGGGTTCATTTTGTGAGAAGAACCCAGGGGCAGCTTCGAGACAGCCACTCCTTTGCCGGTGACCCCAATAAACAGCAACCAGCCAACCTTATGTGGGAGCCACTGAGGGCTACGGGTCTCAGAAATAGGAAGTCAATGCATTTGATGGATGGCCCCATTTGGGGGCACCTGCCACAGAACATCCATTACCGCGCTGAAGGCTGTCAAGTCTTCCTTCCATAACAAGAGTCTGGAAACCCCTTTCCAGAGTCCCTGGTCAAAGGACACTGGCCTCTCTCCCCAGCTCCAAACCCCACCTGCTTCCAGCCAGTCTCCCCCCCAGGACCTGGGGCCCAGCTGCCCCAGCGCTGCCCCACCAGCCCCTCGATCACCTGTCGGTGGCCAGCCCCAGTGCTGGTTTCTGTGCCAGCTTCCTTTCCCCTCCGGCCACCCTGGCCCTGGGTGCCGGGTGGAAGGCCCGTACCCTGCTCGCAGGTGTGTTCCCAGACATGCCCTCTGCCCAGGGATGGCCCAATAAACTTTGCTTAAAGGAAACTTGGTTAAACTGCTGAGGCGGCACCCAGGACCAGGAAGGAGCCCGTAGGTGGATTTGCAGCAATCCAGAGAATCAACACTGTGACTCTTGATCACAGCCACAGTTTTGCCCCCTGTAGCTCAAAGTCAGCCAAGAGACAAGGGTGTAAGTAAACGAGCACAATGGGGGTTTTCTCTGTTTGTTGTTGCTGCTGTTGTTATTGTTGTTTGTGGGTCTTAGGGCTTGAACTCAAGGCCTGGGCGCTGTCCCTAAGCTTTTGTGCTGAAGACTAGCGCTCCACCACTTTGAGCCACAGTGCCACTTCCAGTTTTCTGGTGGTTCATTGGAGATAAGAGTCTCATGGACTTTCCTGCCTGGGCTGGCTTTGAACCTCAATCTTCAGGTCTCAGTCTCCTGAGTAGCTAGGATTACCCTTTTTATCTGACACTACTGAGGTTTGAACTCAGAGCCTCCTGCTAGGCAGGCACTCCACCACTTGAACCATGCCCTCTGCCATTTTCTGCTTCCACTTTTTGCAATCATGTCCCCCATCTCTTGTCTGAGGTTCAGGCTAGCCTGAGATCTTCCTCTTTACTCCTTCTGCAGAGGTGGGACACCACAGTGCCCAAACAGGCTCAACTTGATTGAGATGAGGAATCTCAATTCGTTTTTGTTGTTGTTGTTGCTTTGTTTCGTTTTGCCTGTGTTGGCCTTATATTGCAAGCTCTGTTTCCCAAGTAGCTGGGACTACAGGTGTGAGCCACTGTGCCTCAAAATCATAGCTCCCTAGCCTTGAGCCAAAGAGTCTCCAAGTTCAAGCCCTATCACGGAATAAAATAAAATAAAATAAAATATATATATGTTGTGTGTGTGTGTGTGTGTGTGTGTGTGTAACATGTCTGCAAACACATTTCTCTAAAGACAAAAACAATCAAGCTTTAGGGCATCTTCTCTTGGAAAAGGAAAATGGCCAGTGTTCAACCACTGGCCGCCTCCTCTAGAAGAGGAACAAGAAGCTTGTACTTTTTAAAAAAAAAAAAAAAAGTACATTGAGTCATCAAGGGCTGGGAATGTGGTTTAGTGGTAGAGTGCTTGCCTAGCATGCATGAAGCCCTGGGTTTGATTCCTCAGCACCACACATAAAAAAAAAAAAGCCAGAAGTGGCGCTGTGGCTCAAGTGGTAGAGTGCTAACCTTGAACAAAAAGAAGCCAGGGACAGTGCTCAGGCCTTGAGTTCAAGCCCCAGGACTGGCAAAATAAAAATAAAAATCATCAGGATCTGCTGCCTGCTCAGAAGGATTTCTACAACACAAAACTGAGCGGGAGACAAAATATAAAAGGAGAATCTATTTCCCCACTTTTCACTGAGACCAATAGATAGAAAAGATCCTACCAGAAAAAAAATAGCAACTGACACAGGGAGCCAGGATAATTATTATTATTAGTGGTGTTAATAATTATATTCTATCAGACTTCTTAAATAGAGGATGCCTTGGGGAGGGGGAGGCAAAGACAGCCTGAGGAATCCCATTATCCAGTTTCATTTGTAGCTCATCCTCTCCTTGGCATCACTAATTAATATTCTCTCCATAAACAAACAAGTATAGAGGAGGCTGGCAGACTCGAGAAACACCAGAGATCCTAGGAAATGGCGGAGAATCAACAAGGTACCAATACTGTTATCGTCACAGTAAAGATACCTCTGTGGAAGAATATGGGAACAGGCACCCCTACCCTAACAGGTGCCCAGAGGATTCAGAGTCTTAAGACAATTGCAAAATCAGAGCCTATCTGAGCCGCAGCTGCTGCATTGAAGCAGGAGAGCGAGGACGCCCATTGCACTCCAGCGAGCAGATCCCAGCAGATTTTTGTTTCAGGATTTATGTGGATTTTGTTGTTGTTTCTTTTTGGTTTTATGTGCAGGCATTTGATTTTTTTTTTTGTCAAGTCTACGGCTTGAACTTGGGGCCTGGGTACTCTCCTTGAGCTCTCTTTGCTCAAGGCTAGCGCTCTACCACTTTGAGCCACAGTGCCACTTCTGGTTTTCCGGTGATTCATTGGAGATGAGAGTCTCACAGACTTTCCTTCCCAGACTGACTTCAAACCTCAGATTTGAGATCCTCAGATCTTAGAGCCTCCTGAATAGCTAGGATGTCAGGCCTGGTTTTCTCTGCATTCATAATCTGTTTCAAATCTACACTGGAGGGTGCTGGAGTCCTGGCATGCAGAGGAATGGCTCACAAGAGAGGATAGACTTTGGAGACAGGGGTAGGGGATGAGGGGGAGGGACATGACTTCAAGTTCTGACTTGGAACTGGAAGAGAGTGAGGGAAATAGTGACATTGTCCAAAAAGAAATGCACCATTACCCAGCTTGTATAACTGTAACCCCTCTGTACATCACCTTTATGAGGACAATAAAAAAAATTCAGACCCTGCCATCAATTAGCAAATCACTTAATCTTAGTTTCCTCATCTGCAAAATGGGTGTGAAATATTACATAACCTTGAAGAATCTTATGTTGTTCCGGGACAACTTTAGTGCCCGCTTGTGGATATCCACTTCACTTCAATAAATGCTCTGGAGATATTGAGGAACAACCCACCCCACACTAGATCCTGCGCCTCACTCCCAGGCTTTCAATAAACACAGGAGGTGATGTTCCAAGATGAACGAACACATCACCCAGTTAGCTCATTCTCCATCAGGGGGCAGGAAAGGAGCAGCGTCTTGACACGCTCACAAACGTTGCGAGGTGCAACTCTTCATTCTTTATCCTCCATCAGCATGGGGAATTGAGAAAAAAAAAAAGGTGACAGTGAAAACAGGTGTCAAACCAGAGATAACTGCTTCCTTGGGAGGTGACAACTTCAAGAGATTTGCAGCGGGAAGTTACTGAAAAATGGACACCTAGGAACAAAGGTTGAGTTCTGTGAAAATCATTGATAACTCCCAAAGCAACACTCAGCTTCCCCACCGACACCCCGTGATTATAAATGCAGGGGGGAGGGGAGGAAAAGGAACTTGTGTCGTGTGGCTCTCAAAACCCACAGTGGCCGGGGAGGAGTGAATAATTTCTGAGGCAAAGCACTTTCCCTCCAACCCAGGGGAAACTGAAGCAGGCAGGTTTTTTTTCTAAAAAAAAAAAATGGTAATGCAAGAGGCAGATTTATGAGCAACTTGAAATCTGAACATTGCTTTTTTTATATATCCCACAAGATGGACCAGTCAGTCCTATAGCCCATGTGAGAATATGAGTCTTAAGATGAAACACCGAAAATAAAGTCTCTCAGCATTGTTCCAAACTTAGGAAATTCCACCCAAGCCCCTCCCCCAACAAATAATAGGCATAATGTGAAAGGCAAATTTCTTTCTCCAGCAACACACAGCAATAAACCACAGGAGAGGGGCGTTTGTTCATCCTTTCAAGGATTGCTTTCTGAGTAGCCGCCATAAGCTTGGTGCTGTCCTTGGTGCTGAAAATAAATGGGGTTGTGGAGGGAGGGTTGTAGATTAGGTGGATCCCAAACTCTGAGTAATTTAATCACAAATCTGTGCCAGAATTCAAGCTGCCATTTGGGCAGGAAGAAATATAGTAAAGGAGCCAGAGAAAGGCACATATATTTCTTTTCTGTCATGTGACATCTAATGAATTCTTCCCAGCAGCCCTCTGGGATGGAGTCTTTCTGCGAGAATGAGTCATTTCATTCCAAAACACTTCACGAGAGACCACAGGACTGATTCCCTTTCCTTTTTGGCACCAGGTAGTTTGTGTGTTTACCACAGCAGATCATTGTTTTGCTTTTGAGTTTCTCCTATCCGGTGGAAGCCAAAGTTATTCAAAGAGGAAGATAGCTCCTGGCGTTGAAGTGATTAAAGATGTGGACATGTGTTGGTTATCAAAGAATAGCTTATTAGTACAGGTGTCAAAATCTGGAATGCCCTGTAGGTCAGCTTGTATTGGGTCTATGCATTCCCCACACACACCTGACATTTGACTTCTGATTGGAAAAAAATCCAAAGAAAGGTTCAAATAATATCACCATCACTAGCCATGTACCACAAACTCATGCACACACTCTTTCTGAACTATTTAAAAGTGAGTTGCTCCAGGCACCAGTGGCTCACGTCTGTAATCCTAACTACTCAGGAGGCTGAGATCTGAGAACAGCCATTCAAAGTCAGCCTGAGCAGGAAAGTCCATGAGACTCTTATCTCCAGTTGAACACCAGAAAACTAGAAGTGGTGCTGTGGCTCAAAGTGGTGGAATGGTGGTCTTGAGCAGAAAAAGCCCTAAGTTCAAGCCCCATGACAGCCAAAAAAGACAAAGAAGTGAGTTGCAAAGAATTGGAATTATGTCACGGGGGCATTGTTGGGCTGGAGGGGTAGAACTCATGCTTTTCGTGGCCATCCATACTTGTAGTCTCAGCACTTGTGAGGTAGAGGCAGGGGGCTCAGGAGGTTAAGAGCAGCCTGGGCTAAATAGCCAAATTATGCTTTAGAAACAGAGAGACACAGATAGGTATAGATAGTTTATGTACAGATGATAGATGAATAGCTAGATAGATGATAGATGGGCAGATAGATAAAGAGAGAGAAAGAAAGAAAGAGGGAGTTGTAAATTGTGTGGTTTCATGGATATGAATGGCCCATTCAGACAGGGCCAGACAGGAAACAGATGTTTAGTTGGTACTTATTTTGGGGGGGGGGAAGGGGAGGCATACTGGGGTTTGAACTCAGGGCCAGGGTGCTAGCCCTTAGCTTTTATGCTCAAGCCTGGTGCTCAACCACTTGAGCTACAGCTCTGCTTCTGGCTTTTCTTTTGCTCGCAGACTTTCCTACCTACCCAGGCTGCCTGGGTAGGCAGAGATCCTCAAATCTCAGCCTCCTGAGTATCTTAGAATTACAGACATGAGCCACCAGCCCCTGGATGGTACCTGTTTTATTGGGCATTGTGTGTGTACAAAATACTGATAATATATTTGCTCTAAAACAATTAACTTCTTAATGTGATGTTAACCTCTTCCAAAAACAAAAGAACACCAGCACCTCAGAAAATGGACCCTCAATAATAAACATTTGTTGAATAAATGATCAACACAAGTCACTGTATCTGGCGGGGTGGGGGGTGGTCGCCGAGGGAACCAGCTCACATGGAGAGGTCGCCACTGGGACCACATCCTGTTGGGAAATCTGTGCCCTTCACTAACCACATTTCATTGCACTGGAGGTTGCTTTGGCCTACAAAGCAGGGGCGCCGGGGGGGGGGGGGGGGGAGGGAACAGGGCTTCTTGGCACTGCTTGGTGCTCTTGACTGATTCTTGATTATTCTGACAGCAAACAGGAGACAAAGCCTCAGGTTCTCGCAGGGATTATTTTTTTTCAAAATCTTTCTGGCTTGGAATTTCCAGAACCTACTGCTTCACTAACATCACAAGAGACATTTCTGACTGCCAGGAGGGAAGAAAGCCAGCGAGAGTTAGTTCCCCTCCGCCTGCAATGAAGCAAGGACACGCACTGTCTCAATACTTCTTCATCAGAAAGTCAGAATCCTGTGGTATTGAGGGCCACCCGGCCCTAGGACCCCATTAAAAATATTCCCATGCGGAGGAGGGGGGAGGGCAGGAGGAGGCAGCTGACTTGCCAGACTGAAACTAAATTAAAAATAAAGCTCCCCTTATTAAATTCATAATTATTGTGAAGCTGTAGGATCTTATTTTAAACCTTCCAGCTCCTTCCTTTTGTCTGGGGTACAGGCTGCCTGTTCCCAAATCTCTTTCTTTCTTTCTTCTTTATTTTTGCTTTATGGACAATTTCTTTTTAGCATTCTGAGCATTTAACCTTGAAAAATAGCGTTGTTTTGCTTCTGCGTTTCCTGATTGCTAGTCTCCAGGCAGCTCCGTGGCATCTTTATAAATCTGCGGGAACGGGTAAATAGTTCTTGCCGGCCAGCAGTTGAAATCTGAAAATACCAGCTCACGTTCTAGCTGTCAGGCAATTAATGGAATTCAAGGGAAATGAAAGGTATGGGCCACGGGGACTGCTTTTAATAACGGGAGGGTTCCTGGCTCTGACTTGGAAAGACTGGAGAGAAGAATCAATAAAAGGCGAGCGGGAAGGGTAGAAGGCAGCGTGGAGTTCTACAGATCCTGCTCAGCATCCTGCCCAACATGTGCCCAAGGAAGCCGAGAAACGCAGGCGCTGAAGGCCAGCTGAATGGGTCAGACTTCAAGGCCTACACCTGGGTGGGGAGCAAACGCCTTTCTATAAAACAGAAAAACCTGTCCCATCTGGGCACGTGCCCACCTCAGGGCTGGGCACAGCCCCATGCTGTGGTGCACAGGTGGGAGGCCCGGGCCTTTGCGCAGTGCACAAACTGTGAAACCACTTGGGGCCCGCCTGCCCAGAGCACTCCTCATGCCAGTCCCCTTCACAGCACTATCTTGCTCAATTAGCATGGTACCGTGGGACCCCCAACGGTAAGAGAAGAGCAACCCGATATAAAAATGAATATGGTGGCACTATGGGTGGTGGGTGTTTGTTTTGTTTCTCAAACCTATTGGGCTAGAGAAAGGAGTTGTTTTCCTTCTTCTGAAAAATGGGCCATTAATCAGAGGATTTTCCAGCCAGATACCAGTAGCTCATGCCTGTCATCCTAGCTACTCAGAAGGCTGAGTTATGAGGATCACGGTTCAAAGCCAGCTCCGGCAAGAAACTCCATGAGACTCTTATCTCCAATTAACCACTAAAAAGCCACAAGTGGAGCTGTAGCTCAGCAAATGCCGAGGTGTTTGGGTTCAGAAGAAAAAAAAAAAGCAGGCAACAACAAACTCCTCAGCCTCACTTGATCAATTTTATGCAGGCTATTAGCAGAGAATATTTTGCACCAGAGACTTCTTATATCAAGCCATAACTGAGTGTTAAGCAAACAGATCATCAATTATTCAAATGCAGCTGCTATGAATGTAACCCTTTATAGTTCAGGACCCCAGAACTTGTGTTGCTGAAGCTGGTTAACAGAAGCTGATCTGGAAAACAGGAAACTTGGCTGTGTTCCTTCCTTTTACCAGCAATTTCTGGAGAATCTCACTACCTCTGCCTTTGGTGAAGAGAGATTCTGATTGAGAGAGAAGTGGGAAATCTGACACAGAAATTCCTAATACAATCTGAGCACCAGTGGCTCATGCCTGTCATTCTAGCTACTCAGGAGGCCCAGATCTGAAGACACAGTTCAAAGCCAGCCAGGGCAGGAAAGTCTGTGAGACTCTTGTCTCCAATTAACCAGCAAAAAGCCAGAAGTAGAGCTGTGGCTCAAGTGGTAGAGCACTAACCTGGAGGGAAAAAAATGCTCAGGGTCAGTGCCCAGGCCCTGAGTTCAAGCATAAGATTAGCACAAAGAAAGGAAGAGAGAGAAGGGGAGGGAGGAAGGGAGGGGAGGGAAAATACAACCCCTCCGCTTGAGGGACACAGAGCAAGTAAATAAACCCCTGCAGACTGTGGCAGGCAGCGTGGATGAAGGGGCTGAGGTGTGGCAGGGCAAAGTGTGTGTCCCTAGAGAAACACAGCCCCTCCACAGAGAAGCAGCCCAGGGCCTAGGGAGGGAGCCCCACCCCTGAGGGAGAGGAATGTGGTCCTTCTGTTCCCTGGGGGAGGCCTGGGTGCCTGCACTCAGGAAGTGGAGCGTCTGGCCTCTCTGGCTCTCTGCCGCCTCGGGCCTGGCCAGCTCTGCTTGAGCTCAGTCATATTCGAAAGTAGTTCTCATAGGTGATTATTCATCCGGATGCGAGGAGCTTACGCGTCCCGGTGGCCTCTGCAATCACATCGCCGCACATGCTCCCATTTGTGAGCAGCCACCCAGCCACCCAGTGACAAGGAGCTGGGTCCCCTATTCCCCAGGAGTGGGGAGGTGGCAGAGAGTTAGCAGTGAGCAGCTTTGGGAGAGCAACAAATGCCACGGCCACGAATCCATAGGCAGCGGATGCCCAGGCCCAGCCTCAGTCTGCCCTGCTTTCATAAGACCGTGTTTATGAAGGTGACACATTGGAGCATCTAGTGGGCAGTAGGTCGCACACCCCCTTGGTCCTCAGCCGAAAGAAGGGCCGGGGAATGTACTGAGAGAACCAGGAGGAATGTTCTGAACTCAAATCCAGAGTTAAAGGACCAGTGCTAGAGACTTCTGGGCAGGAATGTGTCCTGACAATCATTACGCATTGGATGGGGACTAGGAAAGGTGGAGATGACTAGGTCTCCAGTAACCACCCAAAGGGCAGAGTCATCCACCCTGGACCCCTGCATATGCAAATTCAAGGAATTCCAGTCCTCTAGCCCTTCACTCGAGGTCACAATGCTAGTGGGTTCTGCTTCCTGTGGGGTTCTCCTTTCTCTCCCCTTCACCATAGTCTGGAACCCTCAAAACACTACTTTTGCAATTCCTTTTTCCTTCCTTCCTTTCTTCCTTCTTTCCTTCCATCCTTTCTTTCGTGCCTGTACTGGGGCTTGAACTCAGGGCCTGAGCAATGTCCCTGAGCTTTTCTCACTTAAGGCTGGCACTCTACCACTTGAGCCACACTTCAGATGAGGAGTCTGAGGCAAGACTTGTACTTGGATGATAGTGAATGCATTCTCCAGGAGAAGTGGAGGTGTCAGGTCTCTGGCTGGGGCTCTGTTCCTGCCTCCGCTGTGTGATCACAGCAAGTGCACATGTGCGTGTGTGCGTGTGCACACGGACACACACACACACCATGCCACTTTATTACTGGAGTGAAAGATCATTCTAGAAGTTGTAAGTAAAAGTTCACATAGATGGATTGTTACAGGATGGGATGGCGGAAAATTCTCTGGGAATCTCTGCATAAAGATATCTTCAGGTCAAAACAAAATGCTTTAGACAGGAAAGAAAGAAGGAAGGGAGGAAGGAAGAAAGGAAGGAAGGAAGGAAGGAAGAAAGAAAGAAAGAAAGAAAGAAAGAAAGAAAGAAAGAAAGAAAGAAAGAAAGAAAGAAAGAAAGAAAGAAAGGAAGAAAGGAAAGAAGGAAGGAAGGAGGCAAGCTTGATTGCTCATGTCTGCAATCCTAGCTATTTGGGAGGCAGAGACTGGAGGATCACAGTTCAAGGACAGCCTGGACATAAAAGTCCAGGAATTGAGACTCCATCTCAACTAGTAGCTGGATGTGGTGGTGGGCACCTCAGGCCTGTCATTTCCAGTGGCTCACACCTATAACTCTAGGAGGCTGAGATGTGAGGACTGTGGTTCAAAACCAGCCAGGTAGGAAAGTCCATGGAACTCTGATCACCAATGAATCACCAAAAAGCCAGAAGTAGAGCTATGGCTCAAGCAGTAGAATGTTAGCCTTGAGCTAAAAAACAAAACAAGACAAAACTCAGGGATGATGCCCAGGCGCTGAGTTCAAGCCCTAAGATAGATAGATAGATAGATAGAGAGAGAGAGAGAGAGAGAGAGAGAGAGAGAGAGAGAGAGAGAGAGAGAGAGAGAGAGAGAGAGAGAGAGAGAAATAAGAGGTTCATGATCTAGCCTGGCCCAGGAATAAAGTGAGACTATCTTGAAAAGAATCAATACAGAAAAAGGGGGCTTGGGGCTGGGAATGTGGCTTAGTCGTAGAGTGCTTTCCTAGCATGCATGAAGCCCTGGGTTCCATTCCTCAATACCACATACACAGAAAAAGCCAGAAGGGGCACTGTGGCTCAAGTGGTAGTGCGCTATCCTTGAGCACAAAGAGCCTAGGCCCTGAATTCAAACCCCAGGACTGGCAAAGGCGGGGGGGGGGGGGGGTGTGCTGGCAGAGTTGACTCAAATGGTAAAGCCTCTGTGTTGGGGATTATTATGGCCTGGGAAAGACTGCCCTTCCACCAGCCTTGGGACAATAGAAGCCCCTCCTACCTTTTGACCTCCACCCCTTGGGAGGTGAACACGTGCGTGCCACCATGATGGGGTTGTCCCGCCCACAAAGGGAAGTTTCGTGATGTCACTTGATGAACGTGACCCCTAGCCTATGACTGACCCTTTGGCCAGCCCCCTTTCCTTCCCGCCATTACTTCTATATAAGTGCCCTTCCATATTAAAGTCTTTGAGACGCATTCCACCACCGCAGCGTGTCCCTGATGCCTTCCTTTCGCCTCCGCCCTCGGTAACATGTGGGGGGAACTGGGGGGAGGGGAAGCTTCAGCAACCCGTCCTCAACTTAGCGTTTGCCCATGTGAGCACGCCTTTGGCCTTCCGCTGGCGGAGGGCCAGGCTGGGTGCTCTTTTATAGAGTTTGTAGTTACCATTCTCCCCGTGGGGGGAGAAAGGGGGTGTCCAGAACCCCAACATAAATGGCGCCCGAACGGGGACCGAATTGTACGGCCGAGAAGCTCGGGGTACAGTATCCCCACAGATTTTGCTAAGTAGGGTTTTAGAGGAGGGTCCTGCCCATCCAGATGGGGCAGAAGCATGGAGACATGGGCTCGCGGGACGCGCGCCAGAGAGTTGCCCCGCCGTGGCGATTTGGCGCCGGGCGGCGGAGGGAGCGGGGCGCGCTTCCCGCGGAAGCATGTCAGTGGAGCAGTGGGGCCGGAGCAAGAGGAATGCGACCCCGGGCTGGGGTCGGTTAGTTCTGCTCTGTGCGCCCCGGGCCAGACGGCGGTCCCGGCACCCGCAGCGGCGCTTGAGAAGCAGTGGGTGGCCGAGCGCCGGAGCGGTTTGGCTTGCGCGGGCTGAGCGTGAGTACACTGTGCTCCGCGCCACCCCGGGTTTGCGAGGTGCGTGGGCTGGGGCTCGTGTGGCCCCGGGCGGCACCAGGCGTCTTTTGCGGTAGCATTGCACGGTGTGGCGGAAGCGCGGTTCCGCCATGTGGGAAGCTGTGGCATGGCGGCGGCAGAGCGTTGGGGATGGCTGCTGCTTTGGCAAGGCTTGTATTTACAATGGCTGGGCTGGAGCCAGTGCGGCCCCAGCCCGCGGATGGGAAAAAAAAAAAAAAAAAAAAAGGCGTGGCGTGCAGTTTAGACCATGGGACGGTGTCCCGCTGGGGTGCGCGGGCGGCAGCGGCGGCTGCAGCCCGGCAAACTGCTTTATGCCCGCCGATGGTCGTTAAGCTCAGAAATTCGGATGAGTTGGTTGAATCCTGATTTCTCTGACTTAACACACACGTGGAGCACAATGGGGCGCGCCATATTGGAGGCGGGGCCCCACCCATTCCCCCCAGGTGAGGGGCGTGCCCAGGCTCGCCTGGGCTGGCCGATTGCACTGCAGGTGAGAGAGGCAAGCACCCCGCTGTGCTTGCCTGCACGTTCTCTCTGTGTCAGACTCACAGCTGCAGACGGGGTTAAGTCTGAAGTTATGAACTAAAATGGAATATTGAAAGGAAAACAAAGAGTTTTGATACAGCAATAGGTAATTTGATTAAACTTCCATGTTTACCAGTTCAAAGATATAAAATCAACTGGAGTTTTTCTAGATGGATAAAAGTGTTTGCTTGTCCACTGATTTAAAAATTGTCATGTTGGGAGTGTGTAATTAACAGGTTTCCCTTTTGTTTTTTATTCAACCACGTGGTTCTATTATGGGCAAATTAATATCATTTGCCGCTGGAATTCCAGAAAATTTAAATGGCCAATCAAAGCAATTTTAAAGAGCGCTCAGGTATTTTTGTGTGTGTGTGTGTGTGTGCGCGCACGTGTGGTTGTTGGTAAGATTTAAAAGCATAACAATAGGTTTCCATCCCGGTGTTCGATGGAGATAAAGGTGCCTATAAAAATTTCCATAAGGTTCAAATATGCAACATGTGGTAAAAGTTCACCAGTATGTTATTTTATATTCAGTGTGTTTCCATAAGGTTCAAATATGCAGCATGTAGTAAAAGCACAATGGTATAAAATCAGCATGTTATTTTATACTCAGTGTGTTAAAAGTTAAGTGTGCATGTAGCCTTAACAACTCTTTGGCATAAATTAAGATTTTACCTTCCCATTTTCTCTCCTGTGTTCTCATAAACTCTCAAGATCAAGAAATTGAGATTGCTTCATACAAATGTGACTATTAACCTCAACTTTCCTGACCCAGGATTAATATACTGCTTTATAGGATACAGGTGGACAGATGCTAGCCGCATGAACGGTGGCAGCTCCTGGATATAGGAAGATGCCACCACAGTCTGTTCCCGAACTGCCTTGTTTCACTACTAATGATTCTTTGCTCTCTCTCCCATTGGAAGCTGCTCGAATGATTTATGAGCCTTGAGTAGGATGTGAATAGTTCCATCTTAACAGTTACTCCAGGTTAAATCACCATAGTTATGTTAGTGGTCACAGCTAGCCAGGTAAAATTTTGGGATTAAGAAAGTCTTAAAATTTTGTGATTAAGAAAGTCTTTGAATTTTGTGATTAAGAAAGTCTTTTCACCCTGCTTAAACCAGAAGGGCTTCGATATACCAGAGCCAGAAGTGCTGAAAAATTTTGAACACCCTAACCAATCTATATAGAAATTTTGCAGGCAACCCAGAGCAAGATGTGAGCAAGAGATACCACTACAGCTTTGCCTCGAGTTCCCCATCGCATGGCATGGAACTTGCCAAATGGGGATGAGGGACGCAGCCACTTCCGAGACTGAGGATTCCACAATGCTTTAACCCTTTGCCCTTGGTTGTCATTTATCTGTGTTCTCTTTCACTTGCCAGTGGGATTCAATGGCGTGATTCAAGTTGATGGCATGTAAATCTCATGTTTTCTAAGTGTTATAGCCAAACCTTCACAAGCAGTTTTTGGTCAGTTCTCAATGGGTTACAAATGGATTATCTCTGTGTTTTTTCCTTGTTGCTCAATTGGGAATAAAAAGGGCTTGTAGGACTATGACTCCCTGGATAGTTCAAAGCCAGCCCGGGCAAAAGGAAAAAATTTCTCCAAAATCCCACCTCCCAGTTAAACAGCAAAGAGCCAGATTGAGAGCTCAACCACAGAGAGCGAGCAAAAGGCTGAAGCAGCACCGTGACTCAAGTGGTAGAGCACTAGCCTTGAGCAAAAGTGCTCATGGACAGTGCTCAGGCCCCGAGTTCAAACGCGGATGGAAAAATGCAATTCCAGCCACAAACGTTGAAATTCCTGGGACTTAGCCAGTCCAGGAGACGGAAAGGTGGAGTGGAGTGAGAGGAGAATGGTGCCATATTATCCTAAAGGGAGCTGCCTTGTTTCACCCTTTCAAAATGGATCAGAGCCGGGAAATCGAGAGAGATAATTCCTGTCCATTTTCTTCTTCTTTGCCAGTTGTATATAGGTGTATATATATATTTATTTATTTTGCCTCTGACTGGCTATGCCAAACCAGTTTTCTATCATTAACCACTTCTTTCAGTCGTTTCTCCTTACTCGTTCACTTTACAATTGGGTTTATGCTCCAAAAGGGAACTGTTCCTGGCTTATGCCCAGGGTGTGTTCTATGCCATTCATGCCAACCAGCTCTGAGAACTTGTCGATACTTTGCCTGACCTTTTCAAAAGTGTCTTTTGACAGAATAACATCTCTTGCTGAGATCACCAATGGGGAATTTGCCGTTCACAGTCGTCACCCTAACACAGGCCTGAACCCTGGAGGCACCAGCCTTGGAAACTTCTGGGTATGCCCAAAGACTCAGGGGGGGCTGGAGAAAACCATAGCGCTCTCTGGCCCTAGTGACCATACTCATGGTAATGATGGGGACTTTTTGCCAGCCACACCGGACTGCCAGGCTGACCAGGGGCCCTTGATTTACGTCGCCCCCTTGACAGCAGGAAGTAGCTACAGAAGACGAGACCTCCATCCATACTCCCTGCCTGGTGGCCGCCGGTGTCATAATTTAAAAAAAAAAAAAAACAAAAGGGGGAGGTATTCCCCAGGATTAATTAAGGATTCCCTAGGATTAATTAAGGATTAGTTATGCTTATGTTAATTATCCAGAAATTTTAAATCATCCCGAATCAGTGTGGGATGGAGTACAGTATATGTGTTTTTCCAGATTGGAAAATTAAACCCAGAGCACCCACTCTGGAGAAATGTTTTCTTGTTTTCTCCAGGAAAAGGAGGACCGTGTTGGACTTCTGCTCTCCCATGAAAATATGGAAAGTAGGACTGCCTACGGTAGGAGGCAACCAAGCTTCCTTTCCTTGTCTGCTTTCTAGATTCCTTCTTGAGCATCTCATGGCTCATGGAAAGTAGGACTGCCTACGGTAGGAAGCAACCAAGCTTCCTTTCCTTGTTTGCTTTCTAGATTCCTTCTTGAGCATCTCATGGCTCAATGTTTTGCTGTGGCAATACTGCCTACAGCGTCACAAAAAGAAACCAAAGGAATTTTGCACCATGCTTCTTCCTTTCCTCTCCCCCTGCTGCTAGACTTGGGGAGTCCCGTTGGAAAGAAAATAGGAGCTGAGGGTATTGACACTCAACCCCAATGTTTTATGATAGAAATGTTTAAAAGGGTAAATGCAAAGGTTTAACACCTTGGCTTCAATGTTTATATAAAAGAATGTTTTACTAATCACTTATGTTTGAGTTATCAGCTACTGTGAACTGCCGGGAATGCCAGAGTTTCAGCTTCTACCTCACCAACAAAAGAGGGCTGCTGTCTGCACCTTCCTGCACTTGGCAGAAACCAGCTGAGGATTCTGACTTCTGGACATAGCCAGATGGATGGACCCTTACCTACCCCTCACCCCAGTTTTGTGGAAGGGGCCCCACAGATCTTATGTCAGCATTTGCCTTATGCCCACACATGCCATGTGTTTACAGCATCCCCTGCTTATTGAAAAAAAACAAAAAGGGGGAGATGTTGGGGATTATTATGGCCTGGGAAAGACTGCCCTTCCACCAGCCTTGGGACAATAGAAGCCCCTCCTACCTTTTGACCTCCACCCCTTGGGAGGTGAACACGTGCGTGCCACCATGATGGGGTTGTCCCGCCCACAAAGGGAAGTTTCGTGATGTCACTTGATGAACGTGACCCCTAGCCTATGACTGACCCTTTGGCCAGCCCCCTTTCCTTCCCGCCATTACTTCTATATAAGTGCCCTTCCATATTAAAGTCTTTGAGACGCATTCCACCACCGCAGCGTGTCCCTGATGCCTTCCTTTCGCCTCCGCCCTCGGTAACATGTGGGGGGAACTGGGGGGAGGGGAAGCTTCAGCAACCCGTCCTCAACTTAGCGTTTGCCCATGTGAGCACGCCTTTGGCCTTCCGCTGGCGGAGGGCCAGGCTGGGTGCTCTTTTATAGAGTTTGTAGTTACCATTCTCCCCGTGGGGGGAGAAAGGGGGTGTCCAGAACCCCAACACCTCTGCTTAGCAAATGCCAGGCCATGAGTTCAAAAGGTTTGTGAGATCCCATGTCTGCTTGTTCCGTCAGGAAATGGCAGGTATGTGGTGTGAAGACAGGGCCACGAAGCCACCCTGGGAACTGTTACTACAGTCTCCACGGCTCCTGAGGTCAGAGGCTGGCAGGGAAATGGAGACAGCTAAGGAAGCGCTCAGCCCGGTGGGCTTCCTTTTCCTCCTGGTCTTCACCTCAGGGCTCAGAGCCCAGCTAGCCCCCAACCTCCAATTCTTGGAAATTTAGCTTCCTCCTCCATGTGCTTTACTAAATGCAACTTTTGAAGCGGGTTTTGTTGTTGTTTTATTTTGGGGTGGGGGAGTTTATAACAGCTGTCAAGATTCCTATGAACCAGCCTTTATCAGGGAGATAAAGACCAGCTGTTTCACTAATTGCCCTAAACTACTTGGCCTGATTATTAATGGATGCCCTTGCCTTGAGTTCAAACAGCTTAATTAGCTCAAGTTAAGTGTTCCCAATAAATTTACTAACCTATGATAAGCTCTTCTTTAATAGGAAACGCGCGGTTCTTAATTAAACAGAATAATTTACAACGCTGCGTGGGTTATAAGTAATGATCGCCCAGTGTCTGTGTGATCTCCTGAGGCGGTGCCCAGGGTTCCTCTGCATGGGGGCCCATGGGACATGCCCTCGACCAACCCACCTGTGAGCAGCCCCAGGGTGGGCCTCAAACAGCACCCACGCTGACGTCTGGGCTGGAATCTAAGCGCTGCCCCTGGATCCTAAGGAACTTACTGCCCCCAACCCTGAATGATGGAGACCTGACTTCCGGCAAAGCCCCTGGGGAGCATCTGTCTTCACTTAAAGACAGAAAAGATAAATGTCCCCTGGGGCTGGGAATATGGCCTAGTGGCAAGAGTGCTTGCCTCCATACATGAAGCCCTGGGTTCGATTCCTTAGCACCACACATATAGAAAATGGTTGGAAGTGGCGCTATGGCTCAAGTAGAGTGCTAGCCTTGAGCAAAAAAAAAAGCCATGGACAGTGCTCAGGCCCTGAGTCCAAGGTTAAAAAAAAAAAAGATAAATGTCCCTTCAAATGCGTTTTTTTTTCCAGAAGAAAAAAAATTACACATATATGTATGTGTGTCTGTGTGTGCATATATGTGTGCATATACATATACATAACGACTTATTTGTTTATAATTTGTTTTTCAGATAGGGCCTCATGCTTTCACACAGCCTGGCTTCATAATCCTCTTCCCTCTCCACCAGGTGCCACCACTCCCAGACTACTTATTGGGACAGAGTCTCCCTAACTTTTAGTCCAAGGCTGACTTCAACCCACAATTCCTCCCTCTCTGCCTCCCCAGTAGCTGGGATGACAGGAATATAATTTTACAGATGTATAATAAGTGTGCATGTTGATGGGTAGACAATTCCATGCAAGTGTGGATGATGATGATCACTTAGCATCTTGTGCAAATTTTTACAGTTCTAGAAGGGAGTGGGGTGCAACCGCACACTGTAGCCAGTGGGTGGGTTCTGGCTACTTCCATTCCATGGTAATGTGGCCCTTAGAAAGGACACATAGACACAGACACAGACACAGACACACACACACACACACACACACACACACACACACACACACACACACACACACAATCTTCAGACCCAACAAGCCCATTTCCAAGCTGGCATGAGTGATATTTGCAAGATGAGGATGCTTTGGTCATCAACCCAGCCAAGAAGACCTTGACTGCTACCCTTGTTAGAGTCCCAACAAATGGACTTCAAAGCTTCAGTCATCTGTTAAGTGGGTCAGTGATCAGTATCCCTGCCAAAGAGTGAAACCCCGTCAGGCCTACCACAATAACATAATTTGTCCAAAATCATGCATCCTAATAAATGCCACAAGCACACTGAGCCTTAGATGTGTCAAAAAATAACAAAAGCTTTCATGTCATCTTGTGATATCCTTACACAAACAGAGAGACAAAGATAACATAGAAATTTTGGCTGGGTGCTGGTAGCTCACACCTATAATCCTAGTAGTTACTCAAGAGGCTGAGACCTGAGGATCATGGCTCAAAATCCAGCCAAGGCAGGAAAGTCCCTGAGATTCTTATCTCCAATGAACCACCAAAAAGGCAGAAGTGGAGCTGTGGCTCAAGTGGTTAAGGTCTAATCCCCAGTACCAACAAGGAGAGGAGGCAAGGGGAAGGGAAGAGGAGAGGAGAGGACAGGTGAGGAGATGTTTGTCATTGGCCAGTGGCTTCAACAGTATTGATCATGATGATGTTCTTGGACTGGAATTGGGCTCACTTCATTATTTTTCTTTACACTTAGAACTTCACAACTCTGGAACAATTGAGTTTTTGTTATTTCCAGGAAGCCGAACCTGCTTGTGGACCCTGTCTGAGATTGACACACACTGAGGCAGCATGAGGTAGCTACAGAGGAGTATAATTAGTAAGATGTAGACACTTGTAACTATAAACCTGGCTCTTGGGACTCAGCCCTGGCCAGATCTGGATTTTAGACAAGAAGCTACAATGGCAGCCACAGGACTGGGCTGTGGAGTAAACCTTCAAGATGCTGGTCCGTTTCTGACCTATGAGATGGTGGAATGAAAAGAAATAGAGGAGGAGGGAAGTAAAAGCAATCGTGTATCTTTCTACTACATGGTGATTCATGGTAAGAAATACTTTGGTGTTTATCCCCAGTTCTTAGCAGCAAACCGCTAAACCCTTGTAATTTCCTGAGCTCAGAGCATGCCAGGAAAATATTCTGATCAAGAATTTAATCTGAGAATCTGGCTACAGCCACAAAGCTTGCAATCCCTCAGAACCCCGAGAGAGAGGTGACTCTTGGCCCCACGTTCAAGCCCCAGGACTAACACACGGTGGGGGGGGGGGGGGGCGGAGGAGGGAGGGAGAGAGAGAGAGAGAGAGAGAGAGAGAGAGAGAGGAACTAATCCAGCCTGGAGTCCTGATCTACTCCTGGAGGCCATTCATGGGAGTGGAGCTCCAGGAACTAACTGCCTTCCACTAAGCTCCACCTCTTAAAGGTCCTGTCCCCTCCACAGCACCTCCCTGGGCTCCCCCTTCCATCACCACAAAGGCTCTTGTAGGGCTGATCCTCCATCTTGGGGACAAAGACCAATAGATGTAGCATGAGAACGGCCCATGCTGGGAGGAAAGCAAGACTTTGCTAGTGGGGAGTGAGGAAAGCAGAGAGACTCTGCAGCCCTGCAGACTTCTGGTTTCAGATGCTGGGCATCTAGCTCCATGGCATGCTTCTTGCCTTCCTAGGGACCCAGGCATGAATGATGCCAACAGCAATCCCTCTGAGACCTAGGAGAAAACCTCCCAGGACAACAAGCATCCCTCAAATCTAGGACAGATGCCTCCTTTGGGCACTAATGGCCTAGTTTCCTCCTCAGTGGGGTGACTCAGCCATTTTTCCTTCATCTCCAAGTGAGGCTGCATAAAACCAGAGATGGGCTTCTTGCTGGGATAAAGCAACTTGGCTGGAAAACCCATTGCTGAGCTTTGTTTCCTCGGCCACCTGCTAACCTGACTGCATCACACAGAGAGGAGCTCCCCACAGAGACTGAAAGCCTTGCTTAAAGTCATCGGCAGAGACCTGGAACTGTGGTCGACCTCCAAAGACTCCTTAATATCTGTGCCCGGTGCCTTCTCCTCCAGTCCTAACCACCCTCCTCGTGGTATTTTCAAATACTCCGGCACCCGTGGTGTTCACCTGGGCTCATTCTGGAGCAAAACAAACAGAATGGAAGGCACAGAGCAGGAAGATCATTTTATGGTCAGTATCACTTAGCACCTCCTGGCCTGTCCTCAAGGACCACTAACCACCTACGCCAAATCTATCAGTGCTTCATGTCAACCAATCTGTCAGGACAAACTCAAAAAGCAGATGTCCCACGGGATGTCTTAGCATCGATGACCAGACATCCATGCATTGACTAGACTATGTGCAACACATCGTGACACCATTAATGATAATTTAATAAATACAATTTGAAGACCCTCCTGACCCAACAGTTATGAGGTTGGCCAATGTCTTTCTCCCACACAGAAGCAGACAACTCATCAATCTCATCCTCTCCTTCACCCGAAGGCCCAGGAATATACCAAGTTCGTGTTTTAGAAGCAAGGGTACCTGCAGAGCACAAACCGCTCTAGGTCTATCAGGCAAAGGAACTGGTTAGAAGGGTTTGGAGGTGGGTGGGAAAGGAGAAGGAATGAAAACAGAGTTTCTGATGACCCTAGAATGGAGCCCACATGGCCCTCGTACCGTACTGTTGGAAAGGCAGCCACAGTCCAGACTAGGTTTACCTTCAACAAGCCAGGATTGCACAAAGGAATCCAGACTCATCTCAACCTTGCTCTACGTAACAGCTACAGAAGCCTCCCTCTTTTCCCACTTCCTGATCTCCAAATGACCTCCCCCCACCAAAAAAAAGAAAGAAAAAAAAAAACAGAACCCAGCTGGAAGAGCAGCAGAAAAATACATCATTTGCCCAAAACTCCCAGCTTGCAGTACAGAGATGTCAGCAACCAAGCTGCCCCAGGTTGACTGGTCGACAGCACCACCTGGTGCCCATTGCTGGAAACATGACCTACCATCTTTTATCCTTATAACCACAGTTTAAATATTTGGATTTTGGTTCTTGTCATTTACCAACTTCCTAACCTTAAATAAGGTGTCCAATTACTCTGAACCTCAGTTTTCCTCAGTAATGTGAAGCTGATGATGGTCTTGTTCTCTCCAAAGATGGTTATGAAGATCATAGAAGGATACCCTCCTTTGGTCTCACTTTGTGAATGTTTAGAGTCCTGCTTATTTTGCCCAAGTGTAAGTTGTTTGTTTGTTTTTTTACTACCCACTGGGTTTACTTGTAGATTGATAGGCACATTCTAATTATTACAGATGAGGGAAACAATATAACCTAAGTTTCTTTTTCTTTTTGCCAGTCCTGGGGCTTGAACTCTGGGCCAGGGCACTGTCCCTGGGCTTCTTTTGCTCAAGACTAGCACTCCACCACTTGAGCCACAGCGCCACTTCTGGCTGTTTTTGTTTATGTGGTACTGAGGAAGCAAACCCAGAGCCTCATGCATACTAGGCAGGCGATCTACCACTAAGCCACATTCCCAGCCCTACAACCTGTGTTTCTTTGGGTCTGGCTTCCATCACTTAGGAGAGGATCACAAGGGCTCAATAGCTATGTGCACACAATCATATAAAATGATGCTTATTGAGATGAGCTCCAAGAAACAGAAACAAGAGATTTTTTTACTTTATTGTTTTGTGGGTTTTATTTCCTGCTTTTCCTCTTTTGTTGCTATTTTCAGTTTCTGTACCTTTTGTCTTGTATGTACGTTTATCTGATTGTGCAGGGGACAGGGATAGGAAGCACAGAAATGCTGGGACAAATGCCAGTGATACTCACTAGACACTATGTTGAGAATAAACTATATACAGTGTGAGGGGGGAGATGACGAGGGGAAAAAAACTGGGAGAAAAGGAGGGAAGAAAAAGAAATGTACCCAGTACCTGACTTATGTGACTGAAACTCCTCTGTATATCACCTTTACAATTAAAAAAAAAAAAAAAGGAAATATCATTGAAGGCAATTCAGCGGAAGAGTTTGGCCAACTCCCAGCACACAGTGACCAGAGGCAGTAGCAGCACCCCTCTCATTTCCCGCCATGACTCTGTCCCCTACAGAACGGAGGCTCCCAAGCCAGGGACCCCAATCATCACCCGATGTCGCCAACACCTGGCAGTCCCTGGCACCCAACAGATGGCAGGATGGCGTGTCTATCTCATTTCTTCTTTTTGTTTTCCCACTCATACTCTAGGTGCCTAAGCTGAGAGCTCACACATTCACCCTCTCCATTCCCCCTCCACCCTCTTCCACTTCTTGTCTTCCCACCCCTGCCATGAGACACGGGGCCCCATATCTAGCAGACACCTGGGACGCTGTCCTCTAAGGTGTGGGCTGAGCCTGGGCGACCTAGAGGAGAGAGGGATGTGGCTGACCTCCGCCACCCTGGGGGCTTCCAACCCGACTCCGGGCTCCCATCCTGCAGACCTCGCCCCGCCAATCAAGAGCCCTCCCAAGCCTACTTTTTCCTGCTCACCTATGGGTCTCTGCTTTAAAGTAATAATTAATCTAACGTGGGGCGTCTTTTTCCCTCTGGAAGAAAAATTCTTTACCAGCATGAAATGGAGCAGAGTGTGGGTGGATTTAACAAGGACGTAGGAAGCTTATGTAAGTGGCATTATTATATGTGATTATATCACCGGGGCAAGAGAAACTTGATTTCTGTTTGGGTGTTATACCGATCATTAAGTTGCAAGCTTACAGGAAATAAAATGAGGAAGGAAAGCCAGAAGGACCTTTGCTGGCCGAGACCCATTCTCTCCCTTACCCACAATAATGCCCACACTTGGCCTCCTATAGTCCAGGCGTGGTTTGGTGTAGCCCACAGATAGCGACACACACACACACACCCCAAAAAGGTAACAATCACCATTCACTAATGGAGAAACTGAGTCAGAGAGAGCTCTTTTCTTGTGCATTTCTTGCCAAGACCCCATGGCTGGCAACTGGGAGAGCCAGGAATCAAACCCAAGTCCTGCCACCCCGGTTACACTCTGTAATGTAACAGAGCACCACAGCTGCCCAAAGAACCCAGAGCCTGCCGGTCAGAGCTGCTTTTGGACTAAATCTACCACAAATGAACTATAGGAAGAAGATACGCCAGCCCAATTGTTTTTGTTGGGTTTCTGTTTTCCTTTCCATTAAGTTGACTTTCTGACTTGCGGGCAGCATGAGCATCAGCAGTTGAGACACGTCAGAAGTTTGTATGTGTGAGAAATTGCTATACATTAAAACTTTGTACATATAAGGCTAGAAAATCAAGTAGTGGGGGAGGGGCAGACTAACCCAGCACACAGATGTGCTTTGCCTTGACTGGTTTAGATACTTTGTTTTGTGCTAGTACTGGGGCTTGCACGCAGGACCTCTTGCTCCTGCTTGCCTTTTCCAATCATGGCTGTGGCTTCACCAGCCATGCCTCCAGTTCCAGAGTTTTGCTGGTTACTTGAAGATGAGAGTTGCCCCTGCGGGCTTCACACCTCAATCCTCAAGTTTCTGCCTTCTGAGTGGCTAGGATGCAGCGCGAGCAGCCAGCACCTGGTCTTAGATTGGGTAATCTGCCTGATTCACAGCTCCTCAGGACACTGCTATTTGTGCTATGTCTACTTTTCGCCTGGCTATTGTTCACCCTCCAGACCTTTCAGAAAGCAACTCAAAAAGCAACAAAAATTAAATGCATTCATTGATAATAGAAGCCTCATAACACTTTAGCAAATGGAAAACCAATATTGTGTTATAAACTACAGGCAACTATAAAACAACATATAATGAAGACTTCCTTAAAAATTAAATCTTGGCCAGCGTTCCCTTCTGCACGTGCCAGGTCTCCAGGTCTGTGGGAGGCGTGCCGGTGCCCAGAGCCTCCCAGTGGGATTGTGTTCCTCACACAGCGGAATGGAATCAGCAGGGTCAACTCAACAAGAACGTTGCTTCACAGTGCCAGTGATGGAACCCAGGACCTCGAATGTGCTTGGAAGTCACTACCATGGGGCTACCAGCTCAAGGCGGGGAGGGAGGAAGAAAAACAAGGGAGGAAGCAGAGGTGGGAAGGAGGGCAAAGGGGAAGGAGGGAAGGTGGGAGGGAGGGAGGAGATGAAGGAGGAAAAAGTGGAAGGAGGGAGGGAAGGAGGGAAAAGATGGAGGAAGGGAGGAAAGAAAGAAAGGAAGGGAGGGAAAGAAAGCAAGGAGGAAGGGAGGGAGAAAGGGAGGGAGGGAGAAAGGGAGGGAGGGAGGGAGGGAGGGAGGGAGGGAGGGAGGGAGGGAGGGAGGGAGGGAGAGAGGGAGGGAGGGAGGGACCTGGCACCCTGCCTTGCTCGGCACCATTCCGTGTCTTCGTGCTTTCCTGCCCACCAGGCCAGGGACGAGTGCTCTGTTGGGGATTTTTCCTGGCAGCTAGCACAGCGCCTGGCATGGGAGCCCCAGCTCCTTCACCTTGTTGGAGAGGCCTCCCCCATGGCCCTGCCGGCCTCTGCTCCAGCTCCCTCTCTCCTGCCCACTGTCTTGTGAACAGCCAGTTCCAGACAAGCTTCTTCTCTGGGCTCTACTGCCAGGAATGGATGTCTTGGGCCAAGGAGAATGCCTGTGATTGAGGCCTGGAAATTCACTGCCAGGTTATCTCCCAGGGTCCCCACGCTGGGGCTCCTGCGCCCACCTTGCTGGGCCCCGGCCGCAGCCAGGCTTCTTCTTCCGGAAACCTTGTCGGTGAGACTGCGGAGGTGTGTTGTTGGAATGTGCGTTCCTCTGATTCCTGTTTCCGGCTAAACCTTTCCCTGTGGGCTCAGCTCATTGCGTTGCTTCCAAGGGGAGCTGCCTGGCCTTGCTATCCAGATGGGAAGCTGCTGGATTTTCAGGAGTTCTTGAAAAATAAATAGGGTTATGCCATGCTCCAGTGGCTCACCGGTATCCTAGCCACTCAGGGGGCTGAGATCTAAGGATCAAGGTTCTAAGCCAGCCCAGGCAGGAAAGTCAGAGTCACTTATCTCCAATTAGCCACCAAAACAAACCAATTTTTTTAAAAAGAAAGAAATGGAGGTGTGGCTCAAGTGCTAGAGCATCATCCTTGAGCACAAAAGCTCAAGGTCAGGGCCCAGGCCCTGAGTTCAAGCCCCAAGACTGTCCTCCCTTCAAGAGTGGGAAGCTTGGGGGCAGTGCGGTGATGTGGTAGACGGGGACACTCAGCAAGGTGGAGGCTGGATGGAAACTGGAGTCTGGGTTGTTCACTGGTGGCTGGAATCACACTGCCACCTAAGGACTCTGGGGTTCTGACTGTCTCCTGCCATGGGCTACTTGGAGACGGTTGATGCAGTGACTAGAGATGGTGTCCACCAGCCTTGGTCCCACAGAGCACTCTGCCAAGGGGGTGGCCAGGTGAGTCAGCCACCCAGGAAACTAGGCCAGGCCTAGTGAAAACAAGGTGTGTCGTCCTAGTCCAGAAATGTATGCACCACAGAACCCCAGGACGGTCAGCCCTGCAGGCCTGCTTTGAAACACTCTGAATCTTTCTGTGTGTGTATGTGGTTGTTAGTGCTGTTAAACAATAATAATAATAAGCTGGGTTCAAGTGGCTCATGCCTATAATTCTAGCTACTCAAGAGGCTGAGATCTGAGAATTGTGGTCCAAAGCCTGGGCAGAGGTCCGTAAGACGCTTCTCTCCAATGAACCACCAAAAAGTTAAAAGTAGCAATGTGGCTCAAGTGGTAGAGTGCTAGCCTTGAGCAAAAGAGCTCAGGGTCAGCGCCCAGGCCCTGAGCTCAAGTCCCAGGACTAGAAAAAAAAACTACTAATAATAATTTAGGGCTGGGGACCTGGCTCAGGTGACAATGCTTGCCCAGGAAGCTTGATGTCCTGAATTCAAAACCCAGTACTTCCAACAAGATTAAAAATAAATTATCAAGGGGGGGGGGCAGGAGGAAAGACTATGTTTTGATTACTTCACAGACACTTAAGATACTAGAATAAAACCCACTAAAATTGTTTTAACAGGGAGGAGAGATACAGAAGAGTAATAAAAGGGTGACTCTGATCAAATCAGATTTGCTTTGGAAATATCACAGTGAAAGCCCTTTGTACAATGAATATATAAGCTAACAAAAAAATGAAAAAATTTAATTAGCTTGCCTCATCACTGCAAAAAATTTAAAAAAATTTAACGTCAAAAACCAGAGAATGTGATTCACTGCAGGTCACAAGCGCGGCACTGAGGTAACAGGGCCCCAGACACAGAAGAGCCAGAAGCAGCAAGAAATCCGAGAGCAACTTAGTTCTCTCTCAGGACAGAAGGGGCTGAGGAGGGAAAAGCAGCCAGAACACCCAGACGACTATCAGGTTCATGTTAGCAAGAAGCAGAGAACAGTCAGACCAGAAGCCAGCTCGTAGCAATGCACTCCACACACAGGCCCAGCAGTCAGAGGGAGAAAAGCAACCTCAGTAAAAGGCAGAGTCAAGGCTGGGAATGGTAAGTACATGCTGTCATCCCAGCACCTGGGAGACTGAAGTGGGAGGATCATGTGTTTGAAGTTGGCCTGAGCTATGTATACAAACTCTGTGTTTAAGAAGTATGTTATTACGTATATAGATGATCTTTGTGATCTGTATCAGCATTGCTTACATGGGTGCACTTGTGCATGCGTGCGTGTATCAACATGGGTAGAACGGTGCTCGAAAATTTTGGTGGTAGATGAGTGGATACATGAATGGATGAATAGATGGGTAGAAGGGCAGGTGGATGGATGGATGGTGATGGGTGATGAGTAGATGCACAGACAAGTGATGGATGGATGGGAAAGTGGGTGAATGGTGAGATGAGTGGATCGATGTGTGGATGATGGATGGATGGATGGGCAAGTGGATGCATGATGGATTGATGGATGGATGGACGGGTGGATGGGAGAGATGAGTGGAAAGATGGGTGGACGATGGATGGATGGGCAGATGGGCAAGTGGATGCATGATGGATGAATAGGCAAGTGGATGATGATGGATGAACAGATGAATGGATGGATGCATGGGCAGGTGGATGGATGATAGATGGGAAGGCGGGTGGGTGACTGAGCAGGTGTCTGGCTGGGTTGACATGTGGGTAGATGGGTATAGATGGACTGAATATACAACTATTCCTGTCCTCTAGCCCTTGAGGCTAGTGACATGCCTGCCTCTCTATATGTTCCCACTTCCCCACAGTAACTGCTTCTCACACATGGCTGGTAAATGCTCTAGATCAGAGTCTCCCAAGCCCTCTTAAGTCCAATCTTGAGCCCTGGGTGAGCACTGGTCCCAAACATTTGCTGTCCTGTGCTGCCATCTAGAGGACATGTCCTAGTACTGCAGTGAGGAACTAATTTCTACAACAGGTTGAGAGCTGGTTTGAAGCCTTTCAAAAGAAGAAAACATTGGGCCAATGAAGGCGCACAGAGCCAGGAGATATTAAGTAGGTACAGCGTGGTCATGCAGCAGAGCCAGGAAGAGCAGGGAGTCACCAAGAAGCAGGAGTCTGGTCCCCTCTCCTTCTCAGTAATTCAACTGACACTGCTCAAAACCCTACCTGAAAGACAGTGTGGCTCAGGTGTTGCATGCCTGCCTAGAAAGCAATCTCCCCCCCCCCCCCCCCTACACACACACACCCCGTTCAATCTCCAGATCCAAGATCAGCCCTGATGCTAGGAAGTAGATTTGGGGGGGATGGGTATATAAGCAGTTGTGGGGGGGTCCCACACTGATGGGTTCCTTCTTATAGCTGGGTACTGCATGGTGCCCATCTGCCCCTGAGGCCTATGGATCTCAAAGTTTTTCTGGCTGTAGTTGCTGGTGACTGGCTTACACCTTACACTGGGGACAGCCAGACCCCGTGGGGCTGCTCCCAAATCCAGGAGTGGATGAAAACAGCCTTCCAGCTGGGCTTCATCACACGGGCCAGAACTGCCCCAGGCGCGCTAGTCCTCTGATGGCCACCAGGGCCCACCCAAGGTCTCTCCAGGAGGAAGACTCAGCAACCTGCCAGCTCCACCCAGCTCTGACTTCTGCTGAGTCACAACTCCTATCACTCAAGTTCCTGCTGACTCTATCACTTCAGTTGCTGCTGACTTACAGCTCCTCTCAAGTTTGACTCCAGGTTCCTGTCACTCAAGTTTCTACTGACTCAGGGCTCCTGACACTCAAGTTGTCCCAACTTGGCTCCTGCCTGTCCTGTCTGTCCATGGTTCTCCCTTCACCAAAGCCTCTGCTAACTCAGGACTTGTACTTACCGCTTTCGCTCTGGGTCTCTCTGCTCCAGCCTCCATGTCTTGGGTCCTACCAGGCAAAGTGGGGTGATGGTATGTCAGGGAGGGGAAGGCAGCAGGCTCCCCCCACACACAAGCTAGCCTGTGGCTAGACCAGGCTAAGTCAAAGCTTTCTGGCTCCAAGTCCAAAGATGAATAACAAGCTCACAGTAGTGAACACACACTGAGGATAAGAAATCTAAATCTAAGGTGATCTCAGTTAATCCCCACCACTCCTAGGGCCTGACCTCCTCCACAAGCCCATTTCACAGGAACAAAAGTTCATCTGGAAAGTGCTAATAGGCTCACAATTCTACTTCTAGGAGCAGGGTGTTTCTTTCTGTGCCTGGGTTGTTTCACCCCCAGGTTCTCCCACGCTTTTTTTGTGTGCTGGTCTTGGGGCTTAAACTCAGGTCCTAAGTGCCATCTCTTGAGCTTTTGTGCTTAGGGCCGCCACTCTACTTGAGCGACACCTCTACCTCCAGCTCTTTGCTATTTAACTGGACCTAAGAGTCAGACTGGGCTGGCTTCAAATCATGATCCTCAAAGCTCAGCCTTCTGAGTAGTTAGGATTACAGGTGTGAGCCACCAGCACCCAACTAGGATTTCCTTTCCTTTTGAGCCTAAATAGTAGTCCATTGTATAAGCATATCCATTATTTTTTTGTCCATTCAGCTGATGGACCTTCCAGATCCACTACATTAATCAGCCCTTCAAAGTTGTGCTGCAGTGAATACAAGGGTCTGATCCTGTTGCCTTCCGTGCATTCCCCAGCAGTGGGATTGCTGGGTTATACACACAGAATTATCAAAATGAGGACCTCCCTGCTTTCCATAATGCTGCACTATTTACATCCCTGCCTGGGACCCGCAGGGTTGCAGTTAATGCCCAGCCTCTCCACACTTGCTATCTTTTATGGAAGAGCCATTCGAACTACAGGGGTTATAGTTTGGATTTGCATTTCACTGGTGACAGATGGAGCCCTAGCTTCACTGGCAACCTGGACAAAGTGGACTTACTATATATTCCTGGGTGTTGGAAGAAGGAATTAACTGAGGAGACCTGCCTTGGATATGGAGGGGCATCATCCAAAGGCTGGAACCCCGTGTGAAAAAAAAAGGGAAGGAAAAAAATAAACACTAGCATAAGCACACCCTCCTATCTCTGCTCTTTTCTTTTCCTCCTTGGCCACCATATATAATTGCTGGTTTGCCACACCCTACCCATGGCAAACTGAAACCTCTAACACCAGTGCTTCTGATCTTAAATACCTCTTCCTAGACAGGTGGCCTGATAACTGACCAGAGGGTGTCAGTCCTGTCTAATGGACAGGTTCTAGTGACCTACCCTAACACTGATCAGTTAACTGTGCTCACAGCAGGACTCAGTAGTTCAACACCTGTGATGTTGAAACTACTGTGTTCACTTACAATTTCAGGAAGGCAGATCTCCTTTACCGTTGTTGCTACAATGAAAAATGGTATTAAAACAAAACCAGGGGCTGGGGATATAGCCTAGTGGCAAGAGTGCCTGCCTCGGATACACAAGGCCCTAGGTTTGATTCCCCAGCACCACATATACAGAAAACGGCCAGAAGCGGCGCTGTGGCTCAAGTGGCAGAGTGCTAGCCTTGAGCGGGAAGAAGCCAGGGACAGTGCTCGGGCCCTGAGTCCAAGGCCCAGGACTGGCCAAAATAAATAAATAAATAAATAAAAATAAAAAAAATAAAACAAAACCAGTAATTCCTCTCTAAAAACCAGGTAGAGCCCCATGCCATGCAGATATCCTGTACAGCTGTACAATTCATTCAACCCAACTAAACCAAGTAACACAGCTACAACTGATTTCACAGCACTTCACTCCCAAAAGGAACTCCAGCCAGGCTCCAGTGAGCACACTTGTAGCCTCAGCTACTCAGGAAGTGCAAATCAGAAGGGTCTTGGTTCAAAGCCCATCAGGCAAAACATTCTCAAGACTCCCTATCAACCAACAGCCAGACTCCATGGGTTCATGCCTGTAGTCCTAGCTACTTTGGAATTTTTTTTTTTTTTTTTTTTTTTTGCCAGTCCTGGGGCTTGGACTCAGGACCTGAGCACTGTCCCTGGTTTTTGGGGTTTTTTTGCTCAAGGCTAGCACTCTGCCACTTGAGCCACAGCGCCACTTCTGGCCATTTTCTGTATATGTGGTGCTGGGGAACTGAACCCAGGGCCTCATGTATACAAGGCAAGCACTCTTGCCACTAGGCCATATCCCCAGCCCCTACTTTGGAAATTTAAATAAGACTATGGTCTCTGCCAACCTAACCAAAAAAAAAGGGGGTGGGTGAATATGGCCTAGTGGTAGAGTGCTTGCCTCATATACATGAAGCCCTGGGTTCAACTCCCCAGCACCACATATATAGAAAAGAGCCATAAGTAGGGCTGTGACTCAGGTGGCAGAGTGCTACCCTTGAGCAAAAAGAAGCCAGGGACAGTGCTCAGACCCCAAGTTCAAGGGCCAGGACTTGCAAAAATTTAAATTTAAAAAAAAAAAGGGCAAAAGGTGCTGGTGGTGTGCTTTGAGCAGTAGTACAGTTGCCTAGCAGCTTGAGTCCAAACTCCAGTATCACAAAAAACAAAACAGTAACACCTCCAAACTGCCAGCAGAGATATGAACCATGAATGGATAATACTGCATGTGGCCCCTGGGAAATGGTCAAGTTCATCTATGTTGGCTTGTATCACTTTCATTATTCTTGTTGCTATTGAGACTAGTCTATGTAGCCCACTGGCCCTGAACTAGACTCCTGAATTACAGGAATGTACCACCATTCCTGGCTTCATCTCTTTTCACCACTGTAGAAGGAAATAAAGAATGGACTAATCCAGTGACATAGGTCATGGAAAGCAATCTGTGGCTCAGAGACCTTGGTCCACTCAGCCCCAGGGCTGCCAAACCTGGGGCATCCCACATCCAACAGTGAGGAATGAACTCTGCACAACTGGAGGTTAAACTTTGACCTGACCTCTTGCACAAAAGATAAAAGGGAATCCTGGTGCTGGTGAGCCCCCAAAGAAGGTAACCTGAATTCAGCCCTGCACCACTGCTGGCTTCTACTGGTTCTTCAATGCCAGAACTGCTCACCTCACTTCCTGTGTACACCTCTCCTCTCCCAGGGGTGCGGCCATTGTCCTAGGGTGAAGGGGGGATGGGCATGCAGCCAGTGCTTAACTAATTTTGTACAGGTGGTCACATGCACACAGAAGGGAAAAAGAAAAATGGCTGGACATGTGGCTCAAGTGGTAAAGCATGTCTAGCAAACACAAGACCATGAGTTCAAATCCCAGTACTGCCCAAAGGAATCAGAATTCACCAGTGACCTACAAAGCCAGCTTTCCAAACTGCCACTTGGATGCAAGCACGAACCCAACCTCCACCAGGAAAATCCCACTTTTGTAAAGATAAGAGGATTATTTGGCTATGGAATTTGCTTTAATAACTGAGACTTACTTTTTCAAGGAGAAAGCCAAGTATTAATGAAAATTCCCATTTAGCCAGAAGCTAAGTAGAAAATGCAAATGAGCACATTCTCCCTGCAGGAGACCCATTCTCACACCAGCAAACTGGCAGAAAGGATGGGAACTGCTCCATATTGTGCGTCCACCAAAAATGAACCCCCAGATCCTTGGAGCACTGGCCGCACACTGAAGGTGACAGCACTAGGGAAGCGCCATGGGGCGGTGGGATACACAGGGAGTGGAGCCTGGGCAACATCCCCCTTCCAATAGCACCAGTGAATAGTCACTGAAACCGCACCTCTTCAGTGACTGGCTTACTGGCCTGATCATCACAGATGAGATCAGTTTTTTGTGCCAGTCCAGGGGCTGGAACTCACAGCTGAATATTAAGCTTCTCTGCTCAAGGGTACTGGTTTTCCACTTGAATTACAGTTCCACTTGCAGTTGTTTTCCGCCTGAGATGGCTTCAAACTGTCACCCACACTCAAATCTCAGCTTCCCGAGCAGCCAGGATTACAGGCGTGAGCACCAGTGACCAGCCACTTCCAGGTTCTGTGGTGGTGAACTGGAGGTTTGTCAGATTTGTAGGCCCAGTTTGACTACAAACCACTTAAAACGCAGATCTCAGCCTCTGGGATTAACAGGAGTGAACCACTCACTGGTGCCTGGATATCACATTTGTGTATTCTCAGAACACAGGAGGTTGACAACTAAGCATTCCGGACCACGTAATGAAACCCTATTGCAAACAAATGGCCATGTTTATCCACAACGGTTAAATTGCAAGCAGGTTTTGGTGTAAAGCAGTAGGAACTTGAAATTCAGCTTTAAGAATTATTTTTGAGCAGGTAGCCCAGGGTGGCCCCCTGCTTCATTCAGCACTGCTGAGATTAGTGGTGTGCCACCATGTCTGGTTATGAGCTAATCCTCCTGGGACTCTTGTAACTAGCCACCACAGTGATTCCCCAAACCTGTCACCAAGACTGACAAGCTTAGCAAATTCCTATCACTTTCCCATTACTTGTGTTTACTGAGCACTGTGATATCCACCTGCAATTGCAGGACTGGTTCCCATGGCAGCTGAGACTCGGAAGAGGGCGGTGTGAGGCCTAGTATCTCATTACCACAGTTCTGTCCACTGGAGGCTCAGATGAGTCCCACCAAACCTGGCACTGAGTCCAGGCAAACTAGCCAGGGTGCTGGAAAGGTTGCAATGGAAATAAAGGCACCAGCAGGAGAAACTTTGCCCTAACATATCCCTGAACCTCACTCACACAAACAGGTTCCTCAGACCTAGCAATCAGCCAACTTCCCCAGAAATCTTTCTGGCCCTGCAAACATCCATCCTGGTACAGGGTGGGTACTGACCGACAGGCACACAAGTCTAGTCTGTAATGCGTCAAGCAGTGCAGACACACAATTTCAAACCCTAAAATTTCTTTTTCTATCTCATGCTAAATTCCTACATTTGTGACACAATAAAATGCCTTTTACCCAGAGATCCTCTAACTCCTCAAAGTACAAAGAAAACTGAGGCTGAGTCAGCCCTGCCCTGGAGCTGCACAGAAGCAGGTATGGAGTGCCATCTTGTCCTGTAGCAGGTGACCGGACCCATTCACAGCATCTAGTGCTGAGTGGTGTAGCCACCTGCTTCAAGGTAGGACATGCACTTACAGAGTTATCTCCAACACGGCTCCACCAGTCCTTCCAGGGAAGGAGGGTAACTCAAATTGGACCCCAACCCACACTCAATCATTCTGGGCCAGACACCACCCCAGGCCTGCTCAATGACTCTTACTTCACTCAGGGAACAGTGCCAAGCAACACATCGGCTGTACTCCTGCAAGAGCTCAAAACCACGAGCAGAAGCACCAGAGTCCACTGAGGCATTTTATTTATATGCATGTGTTAATCCCTAGAAAAAGAATCCCAGGATTTTCCCTCCTGTGTGTTTCCGTCTTGCTTCTTCATGGTCCATGATGCCAGCTGAGGTGGTCAGTACAATGAAGCTGGAGAGGAAGAGAAAGGCTGTGAGTTCAACACTGACCACCCTCAGGGTTGCAGCTCACTCCCCTCCTCCCAGGAGGCCCAGGCTGGCTCTGGGCTGCCTATGCTAACAGTACCGGGACCAATGGAGCTTACAGGAAGACCAAAGGTAAAACTCGCTCTGGCTATTCAGGCAGGAGACACGGAGTTTTCAAGCAGCAGTAGCTCCAGGGAAGGAGTATGAAATGACTGTGCCACTTGCTGTAGACTTGACAAGTGATGCAGCAGTGATGTTCTAAGAGGAAAACTACCCTTACCACAGTGAGAGTGAATTCCTTCTCCAGGAAGTCACAGCTAGAACACTAAATTCTTAGCAACAGAGAAACCTTTGCTGTTTTAGATCCTAAAAGGCTTGAGAATTACGTGAGATGATATGATATTAAATTATCTCCTGTGAAAACTAAAACTTTAAAGCAACTTAGTCCTCAAAACTAGTTCTGGATCACAGGGTATCTTCATTTTCACCCTACCAGGCCATTTTTGTTCAGTCCTGGGGCTTCAACTCAGGGCCTCAGCATGAGCTTTGTGCTCAAAGCTAGCACTCCACCACTTAAAGCCACAGCTCCAGTTCTGGCTTTTTTTTTTTTTGGTGGTTTATAGGAGGTAAGTCTCCTGGGCTTTCCTGCCCAGGTTGGCTTCAAAATTCAATCCTCAGATTTCAATTTATAGGCACCAGACACCAGTGCCCAGCTTACCTAACCATCTTTAAAGGGAAGAAATCAAGTCTACGACTTGTCCTTCATCTCCCAACTCTGAAGTACAGAAATAAGGATTTGAACTCATGAGACTTCCAGCCCTTAAATTTCCCAAAGCCTGGGACCAGACTTGAACCTGCCATCAAGGTGCACACACAGTATGACCTGGGCAGCAGACAGTGTGACAGTCTGCTAGGCAGAGCAGGCATGCAAATGGGTAGTTCTACTACTTTATACAGAACCAAGAGGAGCCATAGCCCCCGTCTCAGCTCTCCGGCCTCTTAGAACCTGAAGCTACATGAAATGTGCCTGCCATTGACCTGATTTTTAAGGTAATCCTGGCTACTCAGGAGGCTGAACTAGATTATACCTCAAAGTCAGCCCAGAGAGAAGTCTATAAAATTCTATCTCCAGTTAGCTAGCAAAAAAGCAGAGCTGGAGTTGTGGCTCAAGTGGTAAAGCACCTGCCTAGCAAATGGAGGCCCTGCCTTAGTTCAAACCCCTGTACTACCGAAATTGAAAAACAAAAGGAAACAAAATATTTCAGCTACAAATTATATCTTACTTGTTCATCGGATTAAGCTTTCTTGATTGATAAAAGCCAACTCACCCAAACTGACGGGACGGGAGCAGATTATTCTGCCATTTTTCAAGGTCTTTGAGCTGCACATCAAATCGGGGGCTAATTACCCCACACTGTAAAAGGAAGCAAAAATAAATAAGCAAGTCTTTGATATAAACCAAACTTCTGAGATGGCAGAATTAGGGCTGGGGATATAGCCTAGTGGCAAGAGTGCCTGCCTCATATACACGAGGCCCTAGGTTCGATTCCCCAGCACCACATATACAGAAAACGGCCAGAAGCGGCGCTGTTGCTCAAGTGGCAGAGTGCTAGCCTTGAGCGGGAAGAAGCCAGGGACAGTTCTCAGGCCCTGAGTCCAAGGCCCAGGACTGGCCAAAAAAAAAAAAAAAATACAACATGAGATGGCAGAATTAGGAAGACAGGCCAAGCTGAAGCCAAATGGGGCAACCAAAGCAAGACAACCTCAAGGGAGAAAGGAAGGCTGCAACAGAGCTCAGTGTTAGTGCTTACGACAAATTGAAGGCCAGGGTTCACCCGCTACAACAGTACCTATGTATGAGCAAAAACAAGGAGCAGAGTGAAAAACAGGTGGACATTGATAGCTGTGACACATCCCTGGCTGACGTGCCTGTGGGCTGGAAAGTGGTCCCAGGACAAGACAAAGAACCAGACTGCACAGGCCAGAGATTGAGCTAGACCTGAGCCAAACCCCCATTTCCAAAGAACAAGGACCACAGGTATGCACGATAGGAGGGTGGTATACACCAACAGCACAGGCTCCACAGGACTCAACTGCTATTGCCACTCTACACTTCTGTGGCAGTGTCCTACCACCCAGGCCAATGCCTGCAAACTAACCTGGCAGAACTCAGGCAGCAACAGCTGCTCCTTATTGGAAAGGGCAAGCGCTGTCCAGGAACACCACACCTCTAGTCCCCCTCCCCCATCCCCCCGTCTGTGAGTTCTAAAGCCAATATCTAAAGTCCAAATATCCACAAAATCTCTACAAACCACCAGTGCACCATGCACTAAGGAAAGGCTCTCACTGTGGCAGCAAGAAACAAGTGTCAGAACACTAACTACTACTGCCCTGAGAGGGCTCAGATGGAAAGCAGACAGCTAGCTGTGAGCATACCTATATAGATCCCAAGATGCATGCACTCCAGTCTCAGAACAGCTCTAAGACAGGTAGTTCCCTAAAGCCCATCTGACCATGAACCCAACTGTCTCATTAGGCTGCTCAGGTTCTATGTTCTGCTGTGCTGTCCACAACCCCCACCCCAGCCCCATGGCAGGACTAGGGGGAAATCAAAGCTCTTCCAAGCAAGTCACCAGGACCTACTTCCCACACTGTTCAATCTAGCACTGAAACCACTCACCCACCAGGAGAGCTCACTCAGCATACCTTCTCCAGACCTAACAAAATCTCCTCTAAGTACTACCTCATACCCAAGGCAGTGGAACTATCCCTTGAGGGACATCAAGAAATTCCCTTCTTTATCACAGGATTTGAAAGAAGTTGGGAGAACCTGGAAACACTGTTTTATCCTAAGGCAACTCACCCAAATTACTAGCCAGGAGACCATAAACATGATTAGCTCCTAGGAACACAGCAATCCTGAAAGGAACCCCCTTCTTCTTAAAAAAAAAAAATAAAATAAACAGCCAAACCAAGCCTATTCTCTCATTAGTGGTTACAACAGTAACAAAACCACTGCAAACAAGCCTGGCAACTTCTCCAAGTCCTTCAGATTTACTATCTCAGTAGTTTTTACTTAACATGAAACAAGCTTGCTATATATATACAGGGAAGCAACATGGAAACTGTTGCACCAGGAACTTAACAATCAAGCCTTGGCACTTAGCCTGTGTTTAGCAATTTGGGGTGTGTTTTTTTTTTGCCAGTCCTGAGACTTGGGACTCTGCTTGAGCACAGTCCCTGGCTTATTTTGCTCAGGGTTAGCACTCTAGCTCTTATTCCCTTACTAGCCCTTATTCCACAGAGCCACTTCTGGCCTTTTCTAAACATGGGATGCTGGGGAATCGAACCCAGGGCTTCATGTATGCAAGGTAAGCACTCTACCACTATGCCATTATTCCCAGCCCCAGCAATTTTTTTTGTTCCCTGTGTTAGACTAGTAATCTCAGTGACGTTAATAAAGTGCCCTGTGCATACTGACATCCTACCCCCAGAAGAAGGGTCAGTTAAACTGCAAGTGGAAAGGATTAGAATGACTATTTGGTTATGATGATAAATACAACTCACTTGTAATCTCCAGATACTGAGACAGGAGAATCACTAATTCACAGCCAGCCTGGGCTGGAAACTGTCTCCTACACCTCAAGGACACAAGTAAAGCCTATGCAACAAAACAGAGTATCAATACTGGTATTTAGAGAACCCAAAGACTGATGAAAAAAAACCAAGGCAACAGCCACCAGAAAAACAAGGCCACATTGCACATTGAGCCAGCCAAGTTCCAGCCAGGAGTGGGTATACAGCATCCAAGATTCAAGTACCAAGACAAGACCATCAAGGCTTGCTTCTCTCCCACCACCTATCACACAAAGTTGACCAAAGTGTCCAGCAGACAACCCTATAGAATAAATGAAACACAGTAGGGCTACTTCTCGATATTTGCAAGACAAGTACAACATTAAAGAATCCTTACCTTGTTTAACCTGCCTGTGAGGTTCACAACAATTTTTCCAGCTCTGTGATCATCAATGATTTCAAACTCGCCAATGTAGCCTAAGGAACAAACACAATACTTCTAAGTTGAGACTTGAATCTTCCTACCACCCCAGTATTCCTGTTTTGCCTGCTCAATTTTTATCTCCCTATCTTTTCCTTTGAGCAGTTTAGGGAGAGTGGAGCTGCCTAGTTCCAAAAAACTACTACATGAAACTCTAAAGGTGACAACACCCCCAAGAATCCAGCCTACAATTTAAGAGATTCTCTACCCCTTGTCACCTTCCCATTCCCAGGGTGCTCTCTCCTGGAGAGCTCAGGAATGCTGCCTGGCATTTACATCTCACTAAATGACTCTTCAGCAGTTCCATTTGTAACAGAGGATCCCTTCCTCCATAAAACCACAAATTCAGTGTCAGATCCCAGGCCTGACACTCCATGTGCCCTGACAGTCTGACATGGAAACTGGAGTTCGCAACCTACTTACCATGCTTCATCATCACAGTGAGAAACCGGACAATGACTTTGGAGCACGGCCTGATGAGGACCTGGCGTTTGCCTCTCTTCTCAGCATTGTTGATGCTCTTGAGGGCATCAGCCAGGACGTTCATGCGCACCATGATGGCTGCTCGGGAAGACAGGGGTATCCTCAGGGTCAACCAAGCCAACCAATCACTGCCCTGCCAAAACCTAATCACTACATCTAAGCGAGAATCCCAGCTCCCAGAAGACAGTCCGGATTACATGTTTGCTGAAGCCAGGCAACTCTCACTCATCGACAGCTCCTATGAGGCCCTGAAGCACACGAATGATTGGGAGGACAAAACCCATTTTCCACTAAGACGACCTGAGGACTGGCGGGAACTGTCCAGGGAAACAGCCGGGTGTACTTCTGAGCTACTCAGAACGGCTAGCTGGGGCTTGCCAGCAATGTGTTCCAGTCGGCAGGGGCACTGCTCTAACCAGTCAATTCCATCTCCCGACTTAGATTCTTTCACCGAATGACTTGGTGTCATCCGATAGCGTCCAACAACCAAAATCAGACTACACACATTTACTTTCCAGGTCAGCAGACCCATTACAAGTGACCATTTTCCCGATGGCCACACACTGCAAGAGACGCTAAACTTTTTCCAAGTCCAAGGAGCCAAGACTATTTGTCACCCTGCACAAGTGCCTGTGACTCCCTCCCCCTCCCCGCCCAGGGTCCGGAAGTCTCCCCGTCCTCAGCCAGCCGCCGAACCCGACGGCCTGAGGCCCTCCCCAGCGCGGGACGGCCCACCCCGGCCACCGTCGGCGGCGCTTCCCGAAGACCGGGAAAGTCCCAGGCGCCGCAGGCCCAGCCGGAGCGGCCGCCCGGAGTGCCGGCCACTCCCGGAAGCCGAAAGCCCCGTCCCCGCCAGATCCGCGCACCCGTCGGTCCCGGCTCCCCGGTGGTGGGGCGTGCGGCGGCCCGAGCAGGGCGCCTCGTCCGAGAGTGCCCAGGTCCCCGAGAGTCCCGGGTCTCCTGCTCAGGAAGGCCCCGGCGTCCGCTTAGGACACCGAATCCGAATCCCAAGCCGAAGGATGGCGCCGATAGCCGACGGATGGTGTCGGAGCTTCCCCGAGAGCTACTCACCGGCACAGAAAGATGGCGGAAAGAGAGCGGGAGGGGCGAACGCACTGGGTTATGGGAACTGGGAGGGCTATCGCGAGACTCCCCACGTGACTCAGAAGAAACAGTGCCTCGTAGAAGGGGTAGGGCCTGCTCAGGGACTGGCAGTGGAAAGTCGATAGAATCGACCTCCCCAGGTGAGTCGGGGCGGGGTGGGGGGTGGAGCGGGTCCTGGCGAGGCTGTAATGGCAAGTTCGACCCTTTAGCTTGTAGGATGTGAAACGAAGGGGGAGGAAAAGCTTTGCTATCTTTCCCAGTGACCACAATTCACTATTTAGAACTGATGTTGGTACCTGCGCGTTTGCAGTGATACTGGAAGGTTCCCTGGAAAGGGATCCCTGCTCCTGGGATGCGTGTTAGGGGATGGGGCGGTGGAAAGTTTGCTTCTTCCATATACAATTTTGCTCTATTTGTTGGTTTATATACCTTTTTCAAAGCAAAAATGTGTTTTTATTTATTTAGCCAATCCTGGGCCTTGGACTCAGGGGCTGAGTACTGTCCCTGGCTTTTTTTTTTTTTTTTTTTTTGCTCAAGGATAGCCACTCTACCACTGGAGCCACAGCGCCACTTCTGGCTTTTTCTATATATGTGGGACTGAGGAATCGAACCCAGGGCTTCATGTATGTTAGACGAGCACTCTACCACTATGTAGACATATTCCCAGTCCTCTTTTTATTTTTATTTATTTTTTCTTGCCAGTCCTGGGGCTTGAACTCAAGGCCTGGGCACTGTTCCTGCCTTCTTTTTGCTCCAGGCTAGCACTCTACCACCTGAGCCACAGCGCCACTTCTGGCTTTTTCTGTTTATGTGGTGCTGAGGAATCGAACCCAGGGCTTCATATATACGAAGCAAGCACTCTACCACTAGGCCATATCCCCAGCCCCCTCTTTTTATTTTTAAATGGAGATCTGGTGGCATGACTTGTGGTAGAGTGCCCCAAGCTCTTGCATTCACACCCAGTACAAGAAGAAAAAAGGAAGTGATTTTTGACTCTTTCCAAATCTTAGATTTATTGGGGCCCTGGTTTTTGTTTTTGTTTTTGTTTTTTTGGGGGGGGAGGTGAAGCCACCATGTTTCAAAGTGGACAATCAGGTGTCTGAGCCTGATGCATTGTTCTCCAGTAGGACCCAAACCAATCTGGGCTAGTGTCTTCTTTGGACCTTCCCAAGGTGTAGACTAGGGGTAATACATTTTTTAAAATAGCGATCATTAGAACACCTGCCCCCGATAGGAAGGTTGTGGCAAGTCAGACAAGGTACAGTGCTCCTGGTCCCAAGGTGTCTGGCATGTACACTGTGGACTAAGTAGATTCTCCTGTGGGAAGTGCATGGAAAGACGGGGTTTGTGGCTCACCTCTGTAATCCTATTCTGGAGATCAGAGGATTGAAGTTGGAACCTAGCCCAGGCAGGGAAAATCCCGAGACTCTAATTACAAAAGGCTAGAAGTGGATCTGTAACTCAAGATAAAGCACTGGCTTTGAGCACAAAAGCTCAGGGATAGCAGCACCCAGGCCCTGAGTTAAACTCCAAAATAGGCCCAAACAAAAACAGTATTCCTTCCCTGGTTTATGTCAGGTACAACAAACACTTGAGTAATAAAACCATATAAAAGTAATATAAAAAGGTTGAGTGACTTAAGTAGCAGCATGCAGCCTAGAAAGTCTGGGGTCCTGAGTTCAAACCCAGGACCAGCCCTGAGCATCTGGGCTGAGGCTTCCTGGGCTGGCTGTTACTTCCCACCCCCAGGAGGCTGCAAATTCCAGTCCTTCCAGTAGAGCAGCTCAGAACTTAACCTGCTGTGCATTGTTCCCTCTGAGACTCAAAGATAAAAGCATTTGATTGTGAGCTCTATAGGTCACCTGACCATGATCTACCCAGAACCAGTGTGTAGAGCACGCAGCCAGGTCTGGGGCACAGATGCTGGAAGGCTGGCAGGCCAAGACCCTGTTAGCTCCTGCCCACTGCCCCCCACCCCCATCCCCCGGCTGCCCTCATCCATCACACTGCTTCCTCCTCCCATGGGAACGGGTGCCAGATGTTCCAGTGAAAACACAAGAACTTAATACTTCACGGTCTTACAGAGTACTTTGGAAAGGTGTTGTGACCATTCACTACATGGGTTCATAAATCCAATCCCATAAACCATAGCGAGGCTAAGTGACCAAGGAAGGGACACACTAGGAATTGTTCCAGCTGTTTTAATTTTCCCCCTTGTACACAAAACAAAATAGAAGAAATGCAGGATTAAAACTGCCAAAGTAGATAATTTGGTAGAATATGTATCCACTCATTCACTCTCTCTCTCACACACACACACACTCACACGCAAATCCAGATAGGAAGACAGGCTTATTTACAGTAAGAAAACACATAAAATTAAGGTAGTTATCATGGACACATTAAAAAAAAAAAAAAAAAAAACAGAGGGCACGGCACAGAAGCCAGTATGGGTGGCAAATTTACAGCAGGTGGAAGGGGAGGAGGTGGCCCTTCGGCAGGGGCGAGTGAACAGCAAGCATCAGTGCAATTTGTCCACAGAACTAGTCACTGAGAATCAGCAGGCTACCAAGTGTTTCCAGCTATGTCACAGTTTGGCTCTCCGGTTCACATCTACAAATTTCAACTACTCTATAAAGTCCTAGGGGCTAAGAAGAAAAGAGTGCTGCTGAGCTTTTTGCAAGTCACAAAATCCATACAGACCGAAGTCTGCTCTCTGCAGTGGCCAAGGGGGTTTTCCCAGATGTGGAGAAGGAAGACACCAGTGCTACCCCAATGCAAACCTGTGGCCGCTGGAACACAGCTCTGATGCTTTTGAAGGCTTTTTGTGGTCTTAAGATTTGTAGATTGTTTTATTGTCTACTGCAGTGAGTCTAAACTAAACACAGGAAGACTTGGGCCCTGACTGGCTGGTCTTGGAGTAAAAGTCACAGACATGTGTCTTAACCTACAGCAGACTTAAGTCTCGGCTGCAACTCTGCCATGACAGGCCTGCTACAAATTGAACTTTAATCTCAAAAGTATGCCATCCTGAGCAACTGGAGGCAGAGCCAGGGAAGAAGCGCTCTAGGCCTGGGAAGGATCCTCACAGGGACACCACCAGTGTTTCCTACTCATGGCTATGCTGGACAGGCACGGGAGGAAGGTGCGGAATGCACTTCATTTGTTCCCTGGGCATTTCTCCCATGCTCGAGAGACAGATGAGGAATGACTGTTGATTGGTCTTTTCACAAGTAGTAAATGTGTTCTCTATATTCATGAAGCCAGGCAGTATGGGAGCAGATTGTGGAAGTAGCTTCCTGTAGCCAAGGACCACCATGGTCCACGTAGATAGCCCATACACCAACCTGCATCCTGAGTCACTACTAACTGTATTCTACTATTCTAAAGCAAAATGCCAATCCTGGGGGAGGAAAATCAAGGTCACACTCACTAGCAAGTTGTCCATTTAAGGCCAACTGACAAGAACGCACCCGGCTACACTCGACTTAAAGACACTATGCACAAGGCCTGACTGGGCAAGTGTGAATTCCTATGAACTAAGGGCAGAGAGGAGGAGAGCAAGGCGCTACTGTGTAACATTGTACAATCCAGATAGCGTGGAAGAAAGTGTTTGGGGCTGGCCAGACTTGGAGAGCCACAGCGCACTACTCGTTTTTCTTTTCCTTTTGCTTGAGAAGCTTGTTTATCTCCCTCTTGGCCATCCCAATGTACTTCGAGATGACTCCGTGTTGATTCAGTCCAGGAAGCAGTAGCAAGGAAGTCACTTAAAAGCAACCAACAAAGTTAGAAGGCCACCATGCACATCGGACAGAAGATAGACCAGGCTCTCTAGAAGCACTATGAAACCCATCACTGCAATAAGGACTGGCCCAGAAACTTCTCCTGTGACCCCCCTCCCCCTAGACCAGCACTGTCTCTGTCCCTCTGGCACACCACTTCCAACCTTGGTTAGGGCGCTGCTTTCCCTTCTTCCCTCAGTCCTCAGTCACTCTCCAACCCACCTCCCCAAGTCCCCTGGCCAGTGCCTTCAACCTGGCAAGTTTTCATGTTACCAGGCTACAGTCAGACCCCACTAGCCACCATGTGCCTGCAGTTTATCCACACAGACTTACCAATCAGGTAGGTGAGGAGGAGGTTGTGGACCTGCTGTCCCACCCAAGCCACCACACCAAGAGAGATGATCATGGTCAGGAAGTACTAGCAAAGGAAACAAGAAGGGATCATCCCCGAGAACAGACCTGAACGGTGTCACCGTTTCCCAGTGTGTACATACGTCAAAGCATCATGGCACAGAAATGTCTCCATGAGGGCTGGGAATGTGGCTTAGTGGTAGAGTACTTGCCTAGCATGCATGAAACCCTGGGTTCTATTCCTCAGCACCACATACACAAAAAAAGCCAGAAGTAGTGCTATGGCTCAAGTGGTAGAGTGCTAGCCTTGAGCAAAAAGAACCTCAGGGACAGTGCCCAGGCCCAGAGTTCAAGCCCCAGGACTGGCCGAAAAAAAAATAGTAACAAAGAAAAATGTCTCCACAAACACCTCTCTTTCATGTAGCTAGTAACAAAAATCATGTAGAACACAACACATACAACCTTAGCTGTTCAAAGACTAGAAAAATAATTTGGTGTTTATTACTTTTAAAACATTTAGGTTTAACAAATCTATGCAATCTACAAAACCTATCTATAGAAATCTCAGATCTACCTTCTAAAACTTGGTTATATTTCCTCTTAGAATGACTGAGTATATACAGATGAAATGTGTCACAATGTAAATTATGCTACTTTTCCAATCAATAACTGATTCATGTGAAGCTGAGAGTATATGAGTGTTGTTACAGTCGTCTTTCTTCAGTAACAAAAAGAAAGTGTTTTACACTTAAGTGAAAGAATAAAACTAAAAAGTACCACTTTAGGCTTCTCTTCCTTTAGTGTAAAGAGGCGTCTCCACCAGCCTGTAGCTCTGCGTCGGGTTTTTACTAGATTGCTGCAAATTTCATGGAATCTCTGCTGTTGTTCAGTGGTCCTAAAACACAGTTTTCCTCTTTGTTAGAAGCAGATTATCTGCAGTACACAGAAACATACCACCCTTGCCAATTTAAAGAGGTAACTCCTGCTCAGTCCTTGGGATTGTAAGTGGGTTATGCTAGGCAAGTGACCTACCACTGAGCTACATGACCAGCCCTGCCTATCTTCTAAAGAGATTCAAAATAGAAATATTGGTACACCACTGCCTCTATGTAGGTTGTGCTGCACCTTTAAGATACTTTATAAATCCGATGGTTATTACCATACATCTTTCAGAGTCTATTAAACCCTGCATTGTGTCTGAGTCCCACTGAAAACCAGAATTTAAAAACTCTGCAGCAGGTTATCACTACTAGTGTTCAAAGCCTAACATCAACTACGCTGCACACACTTGATACCAGGGCCACAACTAGCTCAAACACAAATTCTTTAGCGAGCGAAACTAAAGAGCAGTAAAAACCCAACAAGACCCTCTGAGAGAGCCATATTTCTCCCAGGTGCTGATTTTAAAAGCAAACAAACAAGCCTGTGTTCTCTGCTGCACAGTTACAGGGCTGCTGATAGGACCTGTGCCGAGCTAGGGCGCCTTCCCTCCTCCAGGCCTCCAGGGAAACTGCAGCTGAACCCTGAGGAGGATGCTACAAAGCCCAGGAGCTGCTTGCAACTGATTAGCCCTTCCATGTTGCCCATGGTAAAGGCTAAATGGTGTCAATGTGCTTCTTTCCCATAACATCATTCCCCTAAGATGAAGTAACACAATTTGCCCACTAGGGCTGGGGTGGGGCTTAATGCCAGAGGGCTTAGGCTTATGCAGCATGAGCAGGCCCAGGCTCTGTCCCCAGCACTGATCACAGGGCAGAGACCTTGTTCCATCACCATTCCATCCGGAGAGGGAAATAGCCTTTGAAGAAACATGCTTACTGAGCCCACAACTAATGTAAATGCTTCCAAAACAGGAATGTGTGCTTAAAAAGCCACATTTAAAATTAATTTTCCTCCCAAATTTTATTATTTGCTGTCACCTGGGGGGGGGGGGCGGGGAAACTAAAGGCACAAATAAAAATCTCATGTAAAATAAATAACCAAGAAAGAATGGCAGCTGAGAGAAAAAAATCCATCCCAACATATAGTGTGGCTCATTATTTGCAGGCATACTTGTGCACTGTATACTGTGAACCAAAGTGTGTGTGTATGTGTGTTACGTGTGTTCATGCATGCTAGGCAAGCACTCTATAGCAGGAAGTGAGACTGCTAGCCTCTGAGCTATTTGGATGAAAGGAGAAAAATTCAACATTGTAGAGAGAAGTTAAAATCATTTTCATATGAACCTGGCCTTGTAACAATTATCTTAGGAACACAAAACAAGCACGCAGAGAATGGTATGAACCAGAGCAATCACCATCTGTATACAATGTGAATCTCCTGAGCTACTTGCTATGTATTTGGCTAACTACATCAATGTACCAGCAACTCCATCTTAAACCCACCCACAATCTGAAAATGAAAAGGTCAAAGTATGTCATAATACCTAGGACTGTCTAAAAGGGTAGCTGTTTAATAAAGACTTAATAAAGTGTTTAATAAAGTGAGGGCTGGGATGAAGCTAAAGGTACAGTGTTTCTGTAGCAGGCATGAGGCCCTCAGCTCCACCCTCAGCACCACAAAACAATAAACAATGTAAAGTGAATGTGGACCAAAATTACTAGCTAGCTTTCACATTCATTCCTTTGTAAAGTTATTATTCCACTACCTTAAATATTAATGTAAATAAATATAAATGTGCACTGAGTTCCATCATCCTTACCAAACATTACCTTTAGAAACATGACTTTGAAAAAAACTCACAAGAAAACATGAGCTCCATTAAGCCTATGGTTGATCATAAACTATAGAGATGTAAGCACTGGAAATCCATGATTTCTAGCTGAAATCAGCTAAGAAATTGCTCACATAAAAGTAATAAATGTGGGGCTGGGAATGTGGCTTAGTAGTAGAGTGCTTGCCTAGAATGCATGAGACCCTGGGTTCAAGTCCTCACTTTCACATTAAAAATGCTAATAATAAATATAACTGATGGCTACAGAATTGTCTACATTTGACTACAGCATACAAGTCCATCCACCAAAATCAGTAACTTTTCCAAAATGAGTGCCATGTCACTTTGCCACTTACCATGTATTGGAGCCAAAAATTTTGGGTGCCAGAATGGGAACAAGGTAGTCAGCCAAGCATAAAGACATAACAAAACAGGAAACCCCAGAGAGCACAGATGGATCTAGATAATAGATAATCCTGTTTTTAAAAAAGAAAAAACATCAGCTGAGGTTGGAAAAGCACAGTCATTCTTCCTAACCAAAGACTTTATTCCCTCAGTCCAAAGTTCTGAGAACCAGCACCTGCTGTTATTTGCACATTTTCACTGAGTGGTTTTTCCAGAGGCTTCATGACATCATGATATCATATTAGAATTATTAAAAAGATCAATAATCAGAAGCTCTTTGGGGTCCACAATGCTTTTTAAGAATAATAAGGGCCATGGGCTGGGGATATGGCCTAATGGCAAGAGTGCTCGCCTGGTATACATAAGGCCCTGGGTTCAATTCCCCAGCACCACATATACAGAAAACGGCCCGAAGTGGCCCTGTGACTCAAGTGGCAGAGTGCTAGCCTTGAGCAAAAAGGAAGCCAGGGACAGTGCTCAGGCCCTGAGTCAAGCCCCAGGACTGGCCAGAAAAATAAGTAAATAAATACATACATACATACATACATACATACATACATAAATAATAAAAAGGGCCAGGCAATGGCAGCTCATGCCAATAATCATAGCTACTCAGGAGGCCGAGATCTAAGGATCACAGATTTGAAGCCACCTCAGGCAGGAACTCTATGAGACTCTCTATTAATCAACCACTAAACAGCCCTAAGTGAAGCTATGGCTCAAGTGGTAGAGCCCCAGCCTTGAGCACAAAAGCTCAGGGACAGTTCCCAGGTCTTGGATTCAAGCCCAGGACTAGCAAAAAAGAAAAAGAAAAAGAAAAACAAACAAACAAGGAAGGGGGGCTGAGGCAAAGTTAAGAGTCATGATTTATTGAATTGGAATAGGTTGCATTTACATACATACTAGGTGAATGAAGAGACTTTTCAGATTATATATTACAAAAGCTTCCATAGCACACACCTTTATCAGCAAGCCCAAGCCTCAGTAATGTAATAGCTGACTTACAGAAACACCAGGGAGACTACACCCATGATGGCCGGTGGGAAGCAGGCTCTCTCCCATCGAAGGACTTTATCAGCCACCAGCATCACTTCTCCCCATCCTTGCAGCTGCTCCTCCAGAGTCGAAATTTCTGTAGCCTACAGAGGACCAACATTTAATGTGACAATACCCTTTGTGGCTCCTACAGAGTAAGATTCTTCTGAGGCACCGAATACAGAAAACACCTCTTAAGCATAAGCAATTCAGTCTCTTTTTTTTTTTTTTGCCAGTCTTGGGGCTTGGACTCAGGGCCTGAGCACTGTTCCTGGCTTCTTTTTGCTCAAGGCTAGCACTCTACCACTTGAGCCAGAGTGCCTCTTCTGGCCTTTTCTTTTTTTTTTTTCTTTTTTTTTTTTTTTTGGCCAGTCCTGGGCCTTGGACTCAGGGCCTGAGCACTGTCCCTGGCTTCTTCCTGCTCAAGGCTAGCACTCTGCCACCTGAGCCACAGCGCCCCTTCTGGCCATTTTCCATATATGTGGTGCTGGGGAATCGAACCAAGAGCTTCATGTGTAGGAGGCAAGCACTCTTGCCACTAGGCCATATTCCCAGCCCCTCTTCTGGCCTTTTCTATATATGTGGTGCTGGGGAATTGAACCCAGGGCTTCATGTATACAAAGCAAGCACTCTTGCCACTAGGCCATATTCCCAGCCAGCAATTCAGTCTTAAACCACCTAAATAAACACCCTAAGCTTCAATGGCCCAAACCCTAACTTTTAAAGAATTTGGCAACTCTCTGAAACAAAAAAGATCCCAATATGGTTGACTAATTTCCCCAAATTCAAATACAAAGAGTCACAAGGCAGCACCCAGGGTTAAAGTTTATTTCAGGTGGTTAGAATTGATCTGTTTTTGTCCTTTCATTGATTTAAACCCTTCTAAATCCATTAGGAAAGCTTTCCCTGGACAGCACATTCAATCTCTAAAATAGTTCTGTGTGTTGGAGAATCGCTTAGACATTGGCAGTCACTGCAGAATTAAGGAAATCCACTTTCCCTAATTACACAAAACACTTTGAACTCAGTGGGATCTCCTCAACACTGTGTTTCTTGTCACTTATGAAGCAATTCCACTAGACCTCCAATTGCCCTGCAAACATGACAGGCCAAGGCACACCTCCAGAATGAGCTAACATCTCAAAAACCCTAGAGCTGATCTGTGGGAGCAAAACAAATGGGTTCAGTGGGTATCTAGGTACATTGGTCACTGGGAAATATATAAATAGGATAACTCACACTGACTTTAAAAAAGATACTGTACTATAAACCAGGTCACCAGGGTAGCCTCAAAATTCCTGACTTCATGCCCCAGGCTTGGTACTAGTTAAATAAGAGATTACTAAGTGCTGCAATCTGTTTTCTCTGTTTATACTTCAACTAATTGGCCCCCAATGTCCCCCAAAAGGTATTGCTTCCATTTCTGTTTTACAGATGAAGAAACTGAGATGCTCTGAGGTTAGCAGACTGGAATGCAGAACTCCAAGACCAGAGGCTAGCTTTCCTTAACGTTATAATGATTGCTTTGCAGGAAGGACTGGTTGGGCTTGGGGGATCATGACCTCTATGCCAGGATCTACCATTTCAACAGAACCTGGGCAACTACTCTGTGTCTACGCTAATCCTCTTAAATAAAGGGGGAAAAAATTTTAAAGGAACGAGGCTGGGGTGTGTGTTAGAGAGACTGTGTAAAAGAGGCCATGAGCTTATAAAAAGCAACATAAAAGTGAAAATCAGGCACAGCCCAAACTGTCCGGTTCGAAGTCACTTATCTATGTGGGCTCTGAGAGGTGCAAAAGCCCGAAGCAAAGTTTGGCTTTCTGGTTTTCTCTTGTGTGTGTGGGCGGCGGGGGGGGGGGGGGGAGAGGGAGGAGAAGGAAAAGCGTGATGTTGAGATACAAAACTACCTGGCCTAGACAGTGCGGTCAGTTCTGTAATGTATTCAATCTGTCGGCCCCGGACACTGCCTCACGCACTTTGCCCGGGGCCCCCCGATTGCTCCAGTGGCCCGATGGCCGCCTCCCAGGCAGGACAAACGCCAGGACCCCTCCCCCGGCCCCTCGCGGCCCGGGACGGCTGGACCCCACCCGCGGGTCCTCCCATTCACCGCGGCAACCTTTGACCTTCCACTCCAGCGCAGGTTTCAGGGGAGAAAAAGAATCAGGGCAACTTCAGGTTAAGATCACCGAGGGAGAGAAGAGGGGCGGGGAGCCGGACGTGAGCCCCGGGATGCCGAGAGCGACCGACGAGGCCTCCGCTCCGTCTGCACCCCGGGTTTTCTCCCCGCCCGCCCCAACCCCCCCCCGCTTCTCTCACATTCTACATGTGTAATTAAACACGAGCGCCCCTAGGGGACGTTCGGGGAGGCGGGGGTCTACAGGACCAAGTGACGGACACACACACACACACACACCCCGGGAGGCGCCTGGAGCCCCGGGGCCGGGCGTCTGGGCCGGAGCCGGGAGCCCCGAGAACGCAGGGCCCAGTCCCGCCAAGCCTACTCCAGTCTGGTGACCGACGGGCCTCCGGGACTCACCAGCTGGTTGGTGCTTCGGTTATCTCCCTCCGCCATCGTTCCTGAGCGAGCGAGAGAGCGTGAGCAGCGGCGACCCGACCGTCAGAGTCTACAGCCCACCAGACACCCGCACGCCAACACCAACGCGGGGGAACGCCCCGTAAGCCGCTTATATAGGCTGGCCGTCATTCCCGACAGCCTTTGCGAAGCTCGCTTCTCATTGGACCATTCGAGCTCAGCCTTCAGGGAAGTTAAACCAACCGCCGCCCGGCGCATGGCTTGAAATCCAGGTCAAAGAAGAGGGAGGAGAGGCCGCTTCTCCCTCCCGACGGAGGGACGCTAGCCAATCAGCGTTCAGAAAACTGCCCCGCCCACAGCTCCCGGAAGCCGTTCAACCGCCGCTGCCGGGGGGCGCGGCCGGCGGTCTTGACCTTCCTCTCCCTGGTGGCTCTGCTTCTCCCACCTGGGTTGCGTCTGGAACCGGCAGTTTGTGGAGCTCCTCTGGGAAAACCCGAATGGAAGATGTCTGCAACGCTGCGGGGCGTCGCGGCGGGGGGGAGGTGGTGATCATGGCCACGGGACCGCTGAGTGCGTGTGGCTGCCCACCTCGGGGGCCTAGGATCCTGCAGACTGCACCACACCCTCACCCCCAACCCCGCGTTAGCTCCGGGGCTGGGGCTGAGGGTCGAGGGCGGTGCCACCCCCACCAGCCGGGCTTTAGAGGAGATGTACTGACATGGAGGTGTGAGGGAACCCCTGCCCACCCAGGGGCTGGTTGTTGACAGTTTTCGTCGAGGCCCAGCCCAAGATGAAGATGTGAACCGTGGAACCGCCTAAGCCGTCCTGGAGCTGGATGAAGTCGGCTGAGATTACATCTCAGCCCGGGGTTTCACCATACAAGAGCCAGCTACCTGGGAGTTTCGGATCGGATTAGCTTTTATACTCCTCGAGTGCCTTGCCAGGTTTTTGAAAGTTGAGGCCAAGTCGTGAAACGTTCTAGAGATTACCAAACAGGTCACAAACTGTCCTTAAATAAAGGAGCAAAGGCAGAAGGACTGAATGTCCTGGAACGGTGTATTATTTTGCCATGGATCTTATTATTTTGCCATGGATCTTTTTTTTTTTTTTTTGAGAGTGGGGTCAAAAAGGGCAACATCCCCACCAGTGCCAGCACTTGGGGTGAAGCCTTTTGAACAAGGAAGTGTTGGGGTCGAAGACAGGCTGTCTAGTTATGATTGAGTCAGCCGTTGACACCCCCACTAGGAGGATCTATGAAAGCTATGAAATTTGTTCTGGAGGAGCCAGCTCTCTTCAAACAGCACACTTAAAGGACCCAAGCAATCACTGCTGGGCAGTTGAGGTGCCAGTCCTGGTGGAGACACAGTAATACCCACTCATGTACTACTTGGGGGAACTCAGCTCATTGCTACAGAATACTTGCGTTTTTACTCCAGTTGCTGGTGTACAGCCTAAGAAGGAAGCATGTGGAAGGAAGGTGGGTAAGAGCAGCAGTTTCTCCAGAGCATAAGCCCCCAAGACCCGTTTCCAAGGGCACAGCCTGGGACTTCTAGGTGGCCCAGTTATTAAAACCACCTACCCTTGGGCCACAGCAACACGTCCAGCTTTTTGGTGGTTAAAGACTCTCTACCCTCCCACCACCCCACTCCCCAGCCTCAAACCTCAATCCTCACATCTCTGCCTCCTAAGCAGCCAGTAGTATAGGAGTGAGCCACTGGCACATGGCCAGGAGCTGTCTTTGGAGCTGTGTTTTTGTACTACCAAGAAAGGAAGTGATCTTTCAAAGTATGCTGAATGATTAAGCCATTATTAAATCCTTCTAACAGAATCTGGCAGCAAGAAATGCAATCTTCAAAACATTTCCTGTTTTCCTTCAGAGTTCTGAATATACATCTGTCAGTAAGAATCTGGAGTTTTTTATTCATTTCCAAAATTAAGCTTTGCCACTGAAGTGCTGCTCAAAAATAAAATACCAAGAGCATTTCTTTGAAAATTAAGGTTGCAGTGGTTTTTCCATTATTAGAGGTAAACAATGGTTTCAATCGGGAAGAGGGGGCGGGAAGACACTATGATCCAAGTCTTAAGTTTTTTCTGGAACCTACGTCAATGAACTCAGACTTTAAATGTAAAATCTTTTAAGACCGAACCTTTATTTTCTGAAAAACAAGTATTTCATACAATCTTCGCCATGTTAATGCAAATATGCACAGTAGGCATGTATTTTTGTTTCCAAAAGATGCATTATCAACTTTGTTTTCAGGAAGCTGGTGTGATTTATTAATCTTAAATACAATCACAAAATTATGTCCATGAGGAGGTATTCCCACTTTTTACACAGAGATGCCACTATGTATACAGTGTTTTGTAGGACAAGAAGATTAAGTTCAACTCAACTTGCTCTTATAAGGGAGAAAACAAGTGAGGTGCGAGGTCACTGCCACTGACATTACAGGTGGAAAAACATAGGAGAAATTTAAACCAGAAAAACAAAGTGACATAAGACATAGGAGCTGAAATTTCAACTGTCCAGTAAAAGGAAAAAATATATATGTACGTATGTATATATAATCAGCCTGTTTTGAAAGAAAAGCATTCCAAATGTCTACATTTCAGAACATGCGATTTTTAAGAAGTTACCATATTCTTCCAAAATCAGCTAATTCTGACAGTTTCTACATTAGCGCAACAGTTTTTCCTAGTAAGCCTGGACAAATTCCTATGGAATACAAAGGACCCGGCCTAAGGCGTTGCTTTACAAGCTAACCCTTGAACCCAAAAAGCTTCTCTCAATGAGTTTACCCTTTTAATAAAGATAGTGACACTGCTATCCAAGCCAAAAAGCAGGGGAAAAAAGCACAGCAAACTTTGTAATGTAATTTACCCCTCCCCAACATTTGCAAAATTTCATAATGCTTTATTTTCCCCACGGGAGAAACCTACCACCCTAATTATTGAAAACAATTCACCTCCTTTAAGAGACCCTTGTTTTAAGAGGGAGAAGTTCTAGTCCTAAATCTACTGGCATTTTATAAGCTCAACAAGATACAAAATGGGACACTGGTTTAATACTAATCTAAACATATATTTTAAAAAACGCTTAAATGTGCTAATAAATGCATTCACTGGTATTTGCTCTGTGTAAATAGTAACAGGCTAACTGTAGGTGCTTTCATTACTATGAAAAGAATTCAGAGAAAAGAAGAACCAGCTCCTTTGATTTTTAGTACTACCAAACAAGCAAGCCCCCAGAGTAATACAAAAAAATGGAGGAAAGAAAAGTAGGCCAGGAAGACTTTTTTTGATTCAAAGTACTGCCTATAGTACCCCAAATTAAAAAGGACCCAAGATTGCACATCAACTCTAATATTTGGCTGTACTTGCATTGCCCTGCTCAGTGTTTTTTTTTTTAAATGGCTCTTTCCTTAAATTTCACACATTCAGAACAATCACAAAAAAAAAAAAAAAAAACCCACAATGCTGGTAACAAATACCCAACACTGGACAATACTAAGAAATCTACTTCCTAAGCTGTTAAGGGCAGAAGTGATGGAGATTTTTCTTTGTATTCCAAGTTCACCAGCTGAACCTGGAGTTTAGCTCTTTAAAAAAAAAGAAAAGAAAAAAAGCAACTCAGGAAAGCACATCAAGAGCCTACCAGTTCTCACACAGAAATCTCACTTAGTTTAAGAAAAAACAAAAATGACAACTCACAAAAGCACCCTCACTCAGCAAACTATGTTACAAACTCATGACCAGAGACAGAAATTAAAAGAGCTCCACTAAACTAAAACCCACAGCTTTGTAGGGAAATCCACTGAAAAGTCAGACAAGTCTAGCCAGTGAAAGACAACATTTAAGAGAAAACTCCAATTTCCAAGGGTACTTTGAATAGAAGAGGTTGTAAGTTTTTCAGTACCCCCTGAGTCTTAGAGTGGAAGAGTAGAGAAAGAGTAAAGGGAGTGAAAGGGAAAAGGAGGGGGAGTAGACAGAGACATATCCCTGCTTCATCACGGTATTCTGTCAACAAGTGTATGACTTCAAAACTATAGCACTCTAACGTTGCACTATTTCACAAAATAATCCCCCAAACATGGCCCTATCTTCTCTGACAAGGCTTCTTACCAAAGTTCACACTGGGATGGCTCTTTGCAGGACAGTGCAGAAGCCAAACCCGGCCAAGGGAGAAGTGTCTTACCCAGAGCACCCTTGAAGTCCTCTGTGAATTTGGCCCTATAACTATACACACATTGCTTGTGCCAGTGTTTTCTGAGGAACTAATTTAAAATACAAGTGATGGATAGTTTTCCAGAGGCACATATTTCCTGAAATAAAGCTATCTTGTTTACACTTGGGCAAGATGCCAGGTACCTCTGATGTCTAAAACAGGCAGTAAAATTCACCTATTTCACTCATCATCCCTCCCCATGTAGGAAGAAGCCATTTCTGAACATAACCTCTAGGGACAAACAAACATGCATGGGCTTTCTCCTGGTGACAAAGAATTTGCTCAGAAGACCAATCTTTAGAGCAGAGGTAATCAAGTGGTGAGTGCAATAACCCCCAAGAGCCAATAGGAAGTCAAGCAGCCTACAAAATACAATATGGCGTCATTATTCCAGCAAAGTTGTTTTGACAGTGAAAATAAAAGTTCAAAAATGAAGAAAATAAATTTTGGTGCCTTGGATTCTGTAACCTGCCATTGGGACAAATGGGAATTGAAGAATACACCACCTATCCTGCAAGACTTGGAAGTACTTAGAAGGTACTGCTAACTGAAGTTCACTTCTGGTGGGTAAAGACGACAGGCTAATGTGGCCCCCAGAACACAAGGGAATGCCAAGCTCATGGAGGTTTTCCTTAGTACCTTCCCAGCTTGCCTCCTGTGAAGTGTAGAAAGCAGAACATAACTACTGTCCTAAACTCTACAGCACAAGGGAGATGTGCCCAAACAATTGTGTTGCTGTGTGATTTTAACACCAAAAGTGTCGGTTTTTTATTTTGATAAAGGGTTTATGTCAACCACTACTGAGATCTGATGCTACATGGAAAGAAACCTTGGTCATGAATTCTCTATTACTGAACAGCAAGCTAGGAGGATGTTAGGTAAAGCAACTTCAGACTAGTAATACAACTTAAAAGATGGTGGTTCTCACTTCTGGTGGCAATTCGTGCACATGTCCAAAATGCTAGGTAAACTAAAGCACTTTTAATTTACACATCAAAGTGCAAGACTTTACACTTTGTAAATTAAAAGTATCAAATGAGAAAACTGAATTAAAAAACATTTCACTCTATCTCCACCAGAACATCACTTTATTGTTAATCTGTCATCAACAATGTATAACTCTAATATGTGTTCTATTCTGGCTTTTTTTTTAAGGTATAAGATTACATCAGATTAGCTACTATCTATAAAAGAAACTACAGCAATCACAGAAGAGGAAAAATTTTAATGACCTCCAAAAAATGCACACCATAAGGAAAGGGGAGTGCACATTAAATCAAATTCGGGGAGATTCATCACTTTTGAATGCACAGTGACAATTCTGGAAACTGCACATGATAGAATCACAGAAATGACTTAAATAACCAGAATTACATTTTGTATGTGATCATCGCGCCTTTAAACAATCCTTGAATTTTCCACGTTATCAGTGGTTTGGGAAAAATTTGTTCTCTCTCCAAATGTAAGTTAACAGCATTGAGACTGAAGTATATGAAGTAGAAGGATTGAAATAAAAGTGATCTGGAAGATGTCTAATCTAGATTAGGTAAACGGGGAGCAAGAAAGGGGTGGGAAGGAGTGGGTTATCGATGGGGTGGATTTTTTTCCCTTCATTTCAGAAGTCAGTTCTTCCAATGTAGTGTATCTGTTACACAGCTCTCCATTTTCAGTCCATTTCTGAAATTCATGTCGCATAGCCTCTTTGTACTTACTGGTCAACCCAACCAGTACTGTTGCCAAGCAACAAGTGTTACTCCAGAATCTGGATGCATCAAATCTTCCTTGGCTGTGATTTCTTCGCGGCCCCAGTTTTCTCTGTTTCTGTACGGGGTTTGTTTTCCTGGGTTGCACACACAGGGTCAGGTGGAGTGGAGTTCCAAATCACTCTGTGCTCCGCGGCATCCCGCTTTCTCTCTCAGCTAACCTCCCAACACGTTTGCAGCTGCGGTGGTGGCAGAAAGACAATCTCCGTGTTCAGGCGGTGAGCTTGCTTTCTTCACCCTTGACCCTGGGGTTGCAGGCCACGGTGTTGGGCGTATCCCTGAGTGCAGCTGTCCTGCAGGACTCACTTCCTAGTGCACCGAGATTTCCTAGGTTTCCTCAGAGTAAGCCCCCAGTCGCATCACCACCGACTGTCGTGTGGCTTTGGATGCCTGAGGCTGAGTTGATTCTGGTGGATGTCTGACCTCGCTTAACCAGACTCATCTACTGTCTTGCCATTCACACCCAGGCTGTCCAACCTTCATACAGCTGAGCCAAGTTATCTAGATTAGTTGCTTCCTTAATGACATAGTCAACCTGTAAAAAGAGGCAAGACAAGATTTAAAGGGACAGAGAACTTGAAAGGACGTGTTTGTGCACAAGTTCTTGGAGTTATCTAAAAGAGTTTCTAATGACCCAAGTCACCCAAAGGACATGTGGCTTCTATGGAGGGAAGAGAAGCTACATTCTCCCAGAACCTGAGATGGATCACAAGACGCACATCTCAGGAAAGTGTCTTGATAAAGAGGTAAAGAGGGCTCTCCTCAGCCCACACCGGCACTTGAGTGTTACCACACAGAATGATGAAGCACATGTGGGCAGAGGTTAAGAACTACCATGTCTACAGCATACTTTTCTTAAGATATTATATGATACATATATATAATACACACACACACACATATACACACACACACTAATACTGAAGAGAAAATGTCAGAGTATTAGCTAAAACAAACCCACATTTTCTAGGGAGGCTCTGAAGACATTCCTGGAGGAATGAAGATGGCATCCTCTCCAGGTTTCAAACTCGCAAAACTGGCAGTGAGTCTTACAGAAGACTTTTAAATTTTGGTTCAACAAGAACTGAGGAAGAAGAAAAGTGCTACCAGGAAAGTCAGAGTATAATGAGGACACCATTGAGTTACTTGTGGATCCAAAAAGCACGTGTCTACATTCCTCCTGTCTGTCTGTCATCTCTCTCTATCTTTGGTATAGGTATCAGGGCTTGAACTTCTCTGGCTTACTTGTTCAGAGAGCTCTCCCACTCGAGTCACACCCCCAGTCTTGCTTTTTGCTGGTTAACTGGACACGGAGTCTCATACTTTTCTGCTCTGGCTGGCCTGAATCTACATTTCCCAGGTCTCAGCCTCCTCAAAAAGTGGGATTACACCAGCACCTGGAACTTCCCTTGATGAACAACCAAGGAAATGTGTAAGGAGGATCCTTAAATCTACACTTTCCCCATGGCAATGAAATGTGTCACTCAGGTTTAGAGAGTGAAGTCACCTGCTCAGCAACCGACATCCTCCTGTTTGGGTCGACATCTCGGCCTTCTAACTTGGCTTTCACTCTCTTCCACACACTCACTGCATAGGAGTTCCTCTCCTGGACAGCTATGAAGCAACAAAAACACATGTAAGTGCAATCACAGTCCTGTGGGAAATGTTACGGCATCCTCATCCACATTGATTACCTTTCCCAGTTTTAGGGTCTCTGACGGCCTTCTTGGGGCTGCAGGCAACACTCTTGCCAGTTCCTGGGACAGTGCTTGGTGGAGTATCTGCTGATGTGGCAAGATTTTTCTGAATCTGCTTTTTAGCATTCTGTGACATGACGTCAGGCTGAGTCTTCTGGCCAGTGTTGCTCCGGACTGCTATAGAAAAAGTGTTGGTGGCTCAATTTACATGTGAACAGGAAATGGAGGACAAAGAGGAAAGCAGGACAGCTATAGTAAATACTCAAAATTGGATCAAAGTAAATAACTCAAATTTTACAACCTTAAAAGCCCTTATCTCTTGACACAGTAATTGGCTTCCTGAAAACAGCCTAAACTGTGATCTGTTCAAATAAGATCTGTCAATGACTATGCATTAGCTGTGGCAGCATCAAAAAAAAAAAAAAATCAACATCTTAACTGCAATAATGAAAAACCAAGGAGGTAGAGACACAGAATAGCTTATTAAGCCTACTATTAAATCTTTAAAAGATTTAGTGAGAGGAAAACTATCCATTCAATATTAAATAGGAGCAGGCAACTGCAATTGCATGTGTGAAATGATCCTGTGTACACCCACACAGATGCATCCAGAAGTAAGGAAACACATACGTGGTCATTTTTACCCTAGATGAGATAACCTACACCATTTTTCCTCTTTTTTCTATAACAGGCTTTGCAATCAAGGCCTTGTACTTATTGGGCAGGCACGCTGACACTGGACCAACACTCCAACCCCTAAGCTTTTCTAGTTAGTATCTCTCCAAATTTCCTGTAAGTATGTATCTAAAAATTTATCTAAGAAAGAAAAAAGCATTTTGAGACATGGTATCCCTGTGTAGCACAGACTGAGCTAATCTCATGATCCTCCCGTCTCATCTCCAGGCTGGGACTACAAGCATGCACTCACATACTTAGTTCCTACATTTTTTTTCAAAAAGCACCTCAAGAATAATTTTAAAGTAAGCCAAAAATTCTGTTGAGTTTAATGTATATCAGGATGAAAGGAAATGCTTTGAAAATGACTTTACTAAGACTTCCATGTATAATTGAACATATCAGCATCTACATATTCACCAACAAATTGCAATCTTCTCCTACCTGCAGCGAAGGATGGCTGACAAGTGGCAGATGCTGTTGGACTCGAACATTCATTTGTTGCATCGGTGACTAAGGGTGATGCAAAACTCACTAAATTATTATAGATACTGAAATACAAAATTTATGAAATTTATTAAATGTTTTAGTAATAGCTGCATACAAAAATGAGCAATAATAGTAAAAAAATCAAGAGAGACAAATTAGTATCCCAGATGTTTTATTTACACTTTATAAATAGTTGTGGCCAACAGGTGTTCTTACCTCTGACTCTGTGTTTTCAGTTCTTTCAAGGTGGGAGTGATTTCCTGGAGCATTTCCACATGTTCCTGACTTCGAACCTGACCCATAGCCTGGACTAAGGTAAATAGAACCGTCTGAATGTTGTCTTGCCATGATTTATATTCACCCAGGAACTGCCTGACACTGTTCTCATAGGGTACATCTTCACCATCTGCCAGAGCAGCTTCTTCATCCTGTAAGTGTCACAGTAGTCATTAGGAAATATGCTGGCATCGCAATTATTCTTAAGGCAGACACCTATTGACTGAAGGGGGGAAGGAAGATGTTTCAAACCAGTGAGTTGAATTTACTTTGTATAGGATGTTAGTTCTAGTGCCAATAAAAATTCAAGCCAGGTGCTGGTGGCTCATGCCTATAATTCTAACTACTCATGAGGTTGAGGTCTGAGAATCGTAGTTCAAAGCCAGCCCAGGCAGGAAAGTTTGTAAGATTCTTATCTACAACCATCAAAAAGCTGCATGTGGGGCAGAGGCAAGTGGTAGAGCATTGTCCTTGAGCAAAAATAGTCAGGGACAGTGTCCAGGTCCAAAGTTCAAGCCCCAGTTATCTCCTCCACCCCCCAAAAAGGAAAAACCCCAAAATTACTGTTTTGTAATGATTTGCTAATTTAGCCTTTTTCAGAAGCTTAATTTCCTTACTAACTAGACTATGTAGATGTTGGAGAAAGAGACAGTATTTCATTTGTTTTAGGATCAATCTACTTTTAAACAAGACTACTAGAAACAAATTAACCCAGTTGCAAACAAGCTGGAAGGTGTGACATGATAATCAAAATGCCACTTTTTCCATGAGCAAAAATAAGGTGTGATCCCAAGTAAAAGAGCTGAGTGTGTCATGGTGCTAGTCTCACCTTAGCCATTGCTTTCAGGAGATGTTTGACATCTCCCAGCTGCCGGTTATGACCAGTGAGCACAGTCTTGATATTATCAACCAGATTCTGGATTGTTTCACAGACTGTTTCTATGTGTTGCTCCTTCTCTGTCTGAACTGCCCTCTGGTTAGACATGTCCTGGGTCAACTGCTTGTGTGCAGACAGGAGCCATTCAGAGCTGCCAATGGGATGATCTAGGCTTGTATCCTATATAAAACAAACGTGAGTAAGCACTCAGCTCAACAGTGAGTGAGTCCTGTCACCACCATCACCAAAAGACAGGAATATTAAGTTCCTCCGTTTCCAGGTATTAAATTAATTACCTACAAAACAGAACCTAACAATTTCAACAGTCTTCTCACATTCTATAAGATCCTATAGGGTATATATTACTTAAAAGGCTAAGATCTGAGAAATACATTTGGAATGACAAAAATACTCCATATCCAGGTCCCCAAACTCTTAAGTCAGAGCTTCCTAATGCAAAGACCCCAAGCTACGAACAGATCTACTGTTTCTGGGCAGAAACTGCCTTTGTGGCATGCATCTTCCACGAGCCCCCAACCCCTGGTCCGCAGTGCCATCTCAATCACTGTTCGAGCTCCTCCCTTCAAAACTTTGCAGTACTCTGTTGCAGCTCTGAGACTGTTTTTCACCTTTTTATTCACTACAGAATGAAATAGGTGCATTCCTAAAGGCTAAAAGCAAGCTTTTATCATAGTTAAAAAATGTAAACGCAGTATCAGACTGAGTTTCATACTGACCCTATAGTTTTAAGTACCTAGATTTCTTCTCACAAAGACTTACCACTCTCTGTAATAAACGAAGCTCTAACTCAGAGACTGAACTGTTAAACTGTGATGCAAATGAGCACATTTGCTGGCACCGCTTGATTAGTTCGAATAATGCAGCATCCAGGTTTAAGGCTTCCGCAGTTCTCGTTCGTAAACTTTCAAAGTGAATGATGTTGCTACAGAGAAAAGTAACCTGTGGGGAGAGAGGCAAAACCATTCAAGGGATGAGAGGAGAATGCAGTTAATGACACAAAAACACTGTATGCAGAATTCAGACAAGAACTGGTCCTGAAAATGTTGCACATCTTTTGGCTACTAGACCATAACCTTACAGAGGCCATCAAATTAGGGCATGGTTTGACAGTACTATTAGTTCTGAGATTGCCAAAGGCAACTCCGAACTAGATAAATGCATCTCCTACATGATTTGATTTTACACAGAAAACTACTCCATTTCGCTAAATTTGTGTTAGATCCGAATTTCAGGAAGGCCATGTGCCAGAATGTTCCTCTTTTGTTTCTACTCTTGTATAACTTCAAAGTAATAACTGGATATTTGGCAATATCAAGCCCATTTTTAAGTAACATTAGTAATAGTACTGTGCCAAGTTCTATAATGGTGTTAACAGGTACAAACAAATGTATGACAGACACTACACTTAATCTTAGCCAAAAGGCTGAGAAGCAATAATATTACAGATTTTGTATTTATACTAAACATGGGGTGGGGAGAAGTAGGCAGTATAGATAAAATAAGAAGTTGGGAATTATTCAATTTTTGTGATGGGTACATGAGGTATATTTTATTACTCTAATTCTGTACCTGATTAAAAATTTCCGTAATACATTTTTGAGATGTCATTCCTTTTCCACTCCCTACCCCCAAATCACCACAAAGTTAATTCACAACTTTTAGCAGAGCACAAAGTTCCAGTGCATAAAACACTTTACTGCCAGGTTAAAAATTTTCCAATCTCTGGATCACTCCAGCTGCATTATAGGAAGACCTTAGACAAACAGGAAATTAAAACTGTGTTTATTTTTCAACAGAGGATGAATCACGTAATACCTCAATGGGAAAGAGTAAATGGCTAGGAAAATGACAGGCTTGGAGCTCCACCCAGAGCCAGGGAAAGTGTATCATCTAGCTTGTGGATTAAAGGCTCCACCCTAGGCTGACTTCCATCAGTTCTGCAAACTTGAACCTGAGCACAGTGATGGTGCATATGCCACAGTACCTGATTTGCTCTCTGGCTCTCTTTGAGGACCAGATTTCTTCTTTCAGCTATTGTTGCTTCAAAATCCTGCAGTACAGGTGCCAGTGCTGGGTTGGCACCACCTGCCCACTTGAGTCGCTGCTCAATACTTGCTTCAAGGGCTGCTAGTTTCTCCTGTAAAAGCCAATAGAACCTCTGAATACTGACAACATTCTCCACTTCCTATTTGTCAAAAATTTCATGTATTTCCATACCACACATTTCAGGTTAACCTTGAATTTGTGGTCTTCCTGCTGGGATTACAGGCTCATGCCACCTTATCTGACTAGCTTTCTGATTACTGTTTTAAAATGTACAGAGGAGAATCTACCTTCTTTTTTCTCTTTGAAGTGCTGGGGCTGTCACTTTTCATTTTAAAATAAAAATCTTTGAGAAATCAGGACAAGTCTAGGGATGTAGCTCAGTAGTAGAATACTTGCTCGCATGTATGAGACCTTGTTCAACCACTAGCACCACAATGTACCACTGACTCACATCTGTAATCCTGGCGACCTGAGGGACAGGGATCCAGAGAAACATGGTTCCAGGTCAACCCATCAAAAACTCAATGAGATATCTGTCTCAAAACAATAACTCAGGGGCTGGGAATGTGGCCTAGTGGTGGAGTGCTTTCCTTGCATGCATGAAGCCCTGGGTTCTATTCCTCAGCACCACATAAGCAGAAAAGGCTGGAAGTGGCCTTGTGGCTCAAGTGGTAGAGTGCTAAGAGTGCTAGCCTTGAGCAAAAAGAAGCTCAGGGACAGTGCTAAGGCCCTGAGTCCAAGCCCCAGGACTGGCAACACACACACACGCACATGTGCGCACACACACACACACACACACACACACACACACACACACACACACACACACACACACACACACACACACACACACACACACACACACACACACACACACACCCAGCAGCAGCACACGCCTGCCATTCCAACTATTGAGGAGGCTAATATGGGGAAGATCACAGCTCAAGACCAGCCTTTAAAGTCCTCTATGCCAACAGAGAAAGCTGGGTAGTTTGTGCCTGACACCAAACAATGGCAGGAAACAAAGAACTGTGATACCGGCCAGTTCAGACATAAAGTGGGACCTATCTCAAAAATAACCCTACTTCCTGGTAATAAAGAACTAAACAAACATATTTTTAAAAGTCAGAGAGGGGGGCTGGAATGTAGCTCAGTGGAAAAGCACTTGCCTAGCAAGTGCAACGTCCTGGGTTCAATCCCCAGTACCAAAAAAGAAAAGACAAAAATCAGAAATGGATAGGAGGCTCAAATGGTAGAGTATCTGCCTAGCAAGCATTCAGCCCTCAGTTCAAACCTCAGTACTGCCAAAAACAAAATACTTCAAAACAGGGGAGGGCTGGGGATATAGCCTAGTGGCAAGAGTGCCTGCCTCGGATACACGAGGCCCTAGGTTCGATTCCCCAGCACCACATATACAGAAAACGGCCAGAAGCGGCGCTGTGGCTCAAGTGGCAGAGTGCTAGCCTTGAGCGGGAAGAAGCCAGGGACAGTGCTCAGGCCCTGAGTCCTAAGGCCCAGGACTGGCCAAAAAAAAAAAAAAACAGGGGCTACAGTATATACAGCTCAGTGGTAGAATGAGGGTGTGCTTAGCCCATGGTAGGCCTTGGATTTAAAAACATTTTTCAGGGGTGGGAATATGGCCTAGTGGCATGAGTGCTTGCCTTGTATACATGAAGTTCTGGGTTTGATTCCTCAGCACCACATATATAGAAAAGGCCAGAAGAGGTGCTATGGCTCAAGTGGCATTGAGCAAAAAGAAACCAAGGACAGTGCTCAGGTCCTGAGTCCAAGTGCCAGGACTGGCAAAAAATAATAATTAAATAAAATAATAAAAACACTTTTTAAAAAGTCTGCTACATCAAATTCCTACCAAGCTAAATGTGCCATCCTTTTAAAAATCCATTTATACTTGGTGAAAGATAAAAACAGACTGCCACAAATTATTCAATTACAAATAATGGTTTTTAAAAATCCAGATTAAGTTTTACATAGCAAAGTTACTTCATTATTTACTATTTTGAGTGAAAACATTTAGTGGAGATGGGAAGACTGGGGTACAAAACCCAAAACAAACAATGCCCTCAAGGCAACTCTATCTCAAAAACCAAATTAGCTATGATAACACAGTCTATAATCCCAGGTACATGAGAAGCATAGTTAATGATCCAACACTGGCCACCAGCAAAAAGACTCCAACTAAAAACAAAGCAAAAGGGGATGGGAACTTGATATAACCCATACAGCGCCCCACCCCCCCACCCGGCAGTGAGTTGCAGTGGTAGGGTTCAGGGGAAGTCTTTTGAGAACCTGTCTTTTGTGTCTGACTAATATGCTTATCAAAGTTACTTCAAACTTTAAAGAAGCTACAAAAAAGCTTCATTTCAAAATTTAAATGATACCTAGGTAATTATACTCTAAAAAGAGGGAACAATGTCATTTACTACTGAATATATTAAGTGTACATAATCCTCAAGACTACTTATTTTATAAAATGAAATATGTTCATTTGTTTAGTTGAAGGCATATAGTCAATAATCGCTAAGAAACAAAACCACCATTATCTACGAAACAGATGTCAAAGCTTCCCAATAAGGCAGATGTAATTATTTACATTGTTTATACACATTTTAGCAAAGAAGTGCTTGAAGTGCTTCAATCACCAAGGTTCCCTTAAGGTAGAGGCACAGTTAGCAAATTTATTAAAAGCATGAATATTATCTAGCCTACTTCTACACCTACTTCACAGACTTAATTTTTAGTGTGTAAGGGGCTCATGGAGAGCAAAAGTAACAAAGTCAAATGAATCCCAACAATGCAAAGAGACTGTGTTCATGTGGCTTGTACACCAGGGACAACAAGCACAGACACCCTGCACACCCACGACAACAACTACAGACGCACTGTATAACTGGGACAAGCACAGACACCCTGCACACTAAGACAACAAGCACAGACACACTGTATAACTGGGACAAGCACAGACACCCTGCACACTGGGGACAACGAGCACAGACATACTTCATGACCCAGGGCATGTACAGACACATGGCAACACCACTCATTAGTGCTGGTGTGCTATGAGGAAGTCGCAATATAACACACCTGAACAGTGGCAATGGAAGTTTCGATCTGACTCAAAGTATGCAACTTCTTCTTCATGCTGGTGAGGATTGCAGACCGAGGGGGTGGGGTGACTGACAGGGCTTGAGGTCTGTTGATAAGCAGATCTTCATGTTGCCACTGTCCAAAGGGGGAAAAATGTGTAAGAATTTCAGAAGGAAAACCAGAGGTAGCAAGGGATTGGGGCCCTGGTAGTATTCAACAGTAACATCAAAAGAATTACATCCAGCCCTGGGTTCAATTCCTCAGTACCACATAAACAAACAAACCAAAAAAAAAAAAAAAAAAAAAAAGAATTACATCCAGGAGAAAACTTCCCTGAAGTGAACAGCTGATTTTTTTTAAATCACTTATATGCCAACATTAAACCAGTCATTCTGAGTGTGTTCACTAGTCTATATAAAAAGTCCAGTCAATACATGATTCTACACGCCCCAACCTTCAGATTCTTGATCCTGTGGGTATATGGCTGCCCATAACTGCAAGCCTGGCACCAAGGAGGCCCAGGTAGGAGTCATATGCAATGCTCTGCCTCAAAAGACAGCCCCTCCCCACCCCCCAATAGTTAGGAGAAACACACTAGGCAGGACATGAAATGTGAAAGAAGGGAGAAAGGGAATGCTGATGGGTGAGGCATCATGGATGTCTGCAGCTCATTCCAGAACTTCCAGGGAACATTTGGGTTCTAATAGATGCAGGTCTGAGGATGAAGTTATGTGACTGTGTGTGCACTTAGCACACAGACACACAGCACTTGTTCAGTCCCAGCACCACTAAATACCAAAAGAGGGAGGAAAAAAACAGGTTAAAAAAACCCAAAACATATAAACGAATCATTGTACTTAGAGGTTAAAAGAATGTGTTCCAATTTTAAAGCTGAAAAGATTTCTATCATGTTTTCCATTACCCTGTCTTTTTTTTTTTTTTGGGGGGGGGGGGGGAGAGTGCGTCCTGGGGCTTGACCTCAAGGCCTGGGCTCTGGCCCTGAGCTTATTTTGTTCAGCACTACTACTAACTTAAGCCACAGCACCACTTCTGCTTTTTCTGTGTATGTGGTACTTCACGCATGCCAGGCAAGAAGCACTCTACCACTAGGCCACATTCCCAGCCCCAACCCCATCAATTAAAAAAAAAAAAAAAAAAACTAATTCACAAAGGTATAAAACTTGAAAGCATTAAGTATTTTTCGACCTAGGAAAATATATCCCAAAACCCAATCAATGTGTTCTAAGTAAAAGAATCAATATATAATAAATGAAATCAAGTGGAATAAATGGTTTAACTTACGAAGGAAGAAAATGGCTATGATAAGCCTGCCAAGAAAAATAAACACACTCGCTTCACTGAGCAGAAGCCACCAAGTCCACTAACAGGAGCAACTTTAATATAAAAGATACAAAGCAACCACTGGGTGTGCCAAACATATCTAGATATTGTAGTCCCCAGATAGTAACACTTTGAAGTACAGGCTAACAATTTCCAAACTTGTATTTCTATTTCAAAAGAAACAAGGAAAGTAGCCATTATCATCTGCTTATTAGCAGCTTAAAAAGTCCATGGTCATCTGATGAAAGAGTTGTTGTTCTCATTCTACAGATAAGAAAGCCAGAACTTAGGGAATTCAGATACAAGTTTATAAACCGAAGTTTGATTTGGATCCAAATTCATCTTACCCCAAAGCCTGTCATAGTGCCTCTAAATAAACAAGAACAAAAGCAACTTTTAAAATGTGTTCCAAAACGAAGATTATTTACCCAAAATTTAACTATGGAGTTCACCTTAGTTATGGAAGCACGTCTACACAGTGAGTAGGTTCGACCTACAATTATAGTCATAGCTGGGCGCCAGTGGCTCATGTCTGTCATTCTAGCTACTAAACACAGGTTGAGAATGGAAGGATCACAGTTAGGGACCAACCTGAGAGACCAAGCCATCTCAGGTGGTACATGCCTGACATCCTAGCTAAAATGTGTATTCCCAAGCCAGAAGTGAGACCTTGTCTTAAAAATGCCCTGCAAAAAGCAAACAAAAGAAAAACAAAAGCTGAGCATTGGTGGCTCATGCCTGTAATCCTAGCTACTTGGGAAGCTGAGATCTGAAGGTCACTGTTCAAACCCAACAGGGTAGGAAAGTCAGTGACATTCTTATCTCCAGCTAACCACTAAAAAGCTAGATGAAAAGCTGTGGCTTTACAAGTGTCAGAGTGTTAGCCTCCTGAGGGACAGCACCTAGACTCTGAGTTCAAGCTCCAAGACCAACACCAGAAAGTAAACAAAGAAGAAAAACAACAACCCACAGAACTAGAGGTGTGGCTCAGAATAAGACTGCCTGCCTTGGAGACCGGGGTTGTCAGTGGTTTGTGCCTGTAATCCTAAAAACTCAAAAGGCTGGGAATCCAGGGGATCATGATTGGAAGCCAGCTCAGAAAGAAAAGCCTCAAGACCATCTCCAAAAATAACTAGCAAGAACCAGTGCTCTACCACCGAGAATGGTATAACACCAGCCAAGTAAGCATGAGTCCCTTGAATTCAAACCCCAGTACTGGGGAAAAATAAAATGAAATCCAAACTGAACCAAAAATCCAGTACTGCCCCTATGACATCTATCACAAATACTCACTGGCACAGTAACGGTTCATGATGCAGCCCTGATGGGAATAAATTCAAAGAGCACAAACTGTACAAGTGAAAAGATCTCAGCTTCAAAGATAACCAAGGAGCCCCTGAACCCTAAAAGTGGGTTTGCTACAGGTTAGCATGCTGAGGAAGTGAAACTTCTTCCTCTTGTCTTGGTAAGTTATACAGATGCCTCCACTTTTCAAGCTTACCTGGAACATGGCAATCTGGAGCTGGACCCGCTGCAGGCTCGTCTTACAGGAGGCAATGCTAGTTTCCAGCCTGCGCACCAGGTCGTGCTTCTTCCATGCTGTGTCATAGGAGCTGGCCAGCACAGTTGCCCTGTTCATCACCAGCTGGGAGAACTTCCCCACCTGGATGTTGTGCTCCACCGCTTTCTTGCACAGGTCGTCCACAGAAACTTTGCTTTCAGCACCAAAATCCTTGGCCTCCACCTGGGCAATGATGTCCACGCCCAGGGCACTGATAAAGCTGCACAGAGTGAGGCCCAGGGCTTGGTTCGGGAGCCCTATCAAGAGCTGCCTCACAAAATCAGCTGTGAAGGCCTTGATGGGCTTGGCCATTTGGTCCTCACTGAAACAAGAGTTTCTAAAAAGTGTTTTCACATTGACAATCTGCACAGGTCCATTCACAGTATTCTGATCTTCAAGTGAACTTGATCCTAAGAAAAGGAAAATTTTCTTGAAGTGTCTCATGCAGAAATAAGATTAGTTTTTGTTTTGTTTTTGTTTTTTTTTAAAAAGGGAGGGGAGGAGAAAGGTGAGCTGGGGGGTGGGGGTAGTAGAGGAGCAGAATGATGAGGGATATGGATCGAGATGCATTATATTCAGAAACTGACATGCTGAATTGGAAACTCCTTCATACAACTACATAAAGATAATAAAAATATAACCTTTCCAAAGCAGGGAGAAATGCTACATATTCCAAGCACTTCAGATTTTATGAATATACAATTATATGAAGCCTACTTCACAATGCCCCCTTCCAAAAAGTTACACCTAGATGTTTAAAGGTAAAATATTACCTGACAATGTTTTAGAAAAAGTACCACAGAGCCTGAAGAACTCCTTAATTGTCTGTAGTCTTTTTAGAAAGAAAATTTCTTCTAGCACCTGCCGGTGATTGTCATCATCAAAAAAATTAACTTGGGTACTTCTGGCTTCCCGTATGATATCAATCTTCCGCCAAGCAACAGGAATTTCCATCTTATTTAACTTTGTAAATGAAAAAAAAAAATCATTTCTTCTGTTCTCACACTCAATATACTGCATTGCACTTATATAATTCATAAAGCCAACCTCATATTTACCTTTTCAACTAATAAACCAAAAGCTGTTTCAACCTGAGCAAACATGCCATCAAATGCTACCAAGAGCATCTGGCCAGCTGACATTTTGGGTGTTTCATCAACAGAACCATTTCTTGGTTGGATTAATTCACCATATTGGGCATGCAGTACTCTAGAGAAAAAGGAAGCAGAGTTAAGACCCGCCCTGAAGAGAAATGCAAGAGGAGGGAACACAAGCCAGCTATCTCAGGGATAGTATGCACTGTCAGCAAATCTGGCTTGAAGAAGGAATGCCATGAGTAAATGGCATTTCCTGCCAACTACATAAAACCAACAAAGCTAATCCAGTACCATTAAACTTTACACAAACTTGAATTATGACATTTTAAAAATCATTACATAAAATATTAGTATCACTTTATGCTCAAAATGTGAAATAATCTTAACTCCATCCCAGACCAATGTCATGGATAATTCTAAAGCTTGTATTTCAAGCAAAGTTTTCTTTTTTTTGTTGGCCAGTCCTGGGCCTTGGACTCAGGGCCTGACCACTGTCCCTGGCCTCTTTTTGCTCAAGGCTAGCACTCTGCCACTTGAGCCACAGCGCCACTTCTGGCCGGTTTCTATATATGTGGTGCTGGGGAATCGAACCCAGGGCTTCATGTATACGAGGCAAGCACTCTTGCCACTAGGCCGTATCCCCAGCCCCCAAGCAAAGTTTTCTAATCACATGATAGAAACAACAAACGGGGCTGGGATGTAGCTCAGTGGCAAAGCACTTTCCTATCAAGTGCAACAGGTCCTGGGTTCAATCCCCAGTACCAAAAAAGAAAAGACACACAGATAGAGAGAGAGAGAACAAACCAAAGCATTTTGGGTAAATGTTTTTAGTTTAGAATTATGTACCCTGTGTTTTGTTTTCTTTTTGGCAATCCAAGCCCTAAACTGAGGACATTACACTTGCTAGGGGTAGGTGCTCTAACACTTGGGCCACAACTCTATTTCTGGAATTATGTACATTTTGAATGCAGTCTTTGTGAGTTTAATGTCATCTATCCTTACCATTAAGAGATATATAATGCTAATATATCCTGAAATGCTAAACATTTTATATAAAAAGCAAAATATAATTGCAAGTATTTACAATTACTATCAGTAAAACAGTTAACTAGTTTCATCTTTATCTGTGACACAGAGAAATCATTCCTAATAAATGGAACCATGAAAAGGTTTTAGCATAATTTAAAATGTTAGCCAGAATAATTTCTATTGGAAAAGATCTGCAAGACAAGGTTCTAATTTTCTTTGAGACTCACACAAGGTACACATAGGCTACCACAGAAGTGAGTATGCAGCTTGTCATCCTAAGCACACACTCAATGTGAGGGGCGGGAGAGCCTTGGGAAAGACAGCAGATAAACTCGTGTGAAAGGGACACAGAAACTCATGTTTATTTGGTCGGCGTTCTACTACTTAAGCTACACCTCGAGCCCTAACTTTCTTGTATTGCTAGAAATTAAGACAAACTATTACACGAATAATTGAAACTAGTATTTAAGCTGACTTTTAAAATCAGTTATACTTTTTTATCTTATTGTATGACTCAAACAACCAAAAATATATTTTATAAATGTATGCTAACTGAAAGATAAAAATAAAGTAAAATTTTTAAAAACTGAAGCAATATAAGAAATAAGATTGAAAACGGCAGATGATTACCAGGGGGAAAAGAAGGAATTCATTATACTACTTTTTTTCCTCTTCAATTGGTACCCGGGCATGAACTCAGTGCCTTCACTCTCTTTCCATTTGCTTGTTCGGTGGGGGCTCTACCATGTGAGTCATACCTCCAGCCCAGCTTTTGCTGGTTATTTTGGAGGTAAAGTCTCCAGACACTGGAAGAGGGTGAATGAGGAGGCATCCAGTGAAACTGGAATCATTATAGAATATTTTTTAAAGGTACCTGAGCTGGGTGCAGTAGCTAACACCTATAATTCCAGCTACTCTATAGGTAGAGACAAGGAGGGAGGGTTGCAATACAAAGAAACATCTGGGCAAAAAAATTAGCAAAGCCCCATCTCAACCAGTAAGATAGGCATGGTGATGCTAGCTAATGGTCCTAGCTATACAGGAGGACTAAAATAGAAAGACCGGGGCTGGGAATGTGGCTTAGTGGTAGAGTACTTGCCAAGCATGCATGAAGCCCTGGGTTCCATTCTTCAGTACAACATAAACAGAAAAGGCCAGAAATGGTGCTGTGGCTCGAGTGGTAGAGTTCTAGCTTTGAGCAAAAAGAAGCCAGGGACAGTGCCCAGGCCCTGAGTCCAAGCCCCAGAACTGGCAAAAAGCAAGAAGGGAGACAGGGAGACAGGGAGACAGGGAGACAGGAAGGGAGGGAGGGAGGGACAGACCAACCGACCGATCATGGTCCACAAGCAGCCTAAAGAAAAATGTGTCTATCTGAAAAATGACTAAGAAAAAGAAAGACAGAAGCATGGCTCAAGTGATAAAGCGCCTGCCTAGCAAGTATGAGTCCTGCATTTAAACCTCTTCACTAGTCCCTCCCCCTACTAAAGGCACAACTATAAGCATTTATAATTATACTTGCTCTGAAAATTAAACTTACAGTAGTTTGAGCTTGGAATCCCTTTGCCTAGCTGCCCCCTATCTTTCATGGAGCGACAATACATAGCTAGCATTCACTTGCCTGGCAACATCGATGTAATGGGCATGTGTTTCTTCTTCGAGTCCCATAGCTGCATTTCTTAAGTAGGCTTGAAGAGATTCAACTATAGTCTGCAGAGGAGCGCCATCAGCTGTCTGCTCAATGAGACTGTCCAGTTCATGAAGCATGTTTTCTAAGGTGGACTCCCCTTTCATTAAACATCTAAGCGCTTCTGGGAATATGATTTGTCGAAAATTTGAATTCAATTCCTATGAACACACAAGAAGCATGTATTTTGGGCTTAAGGGTAAAGGAAGATTTAATGCCATAAAAGTGGGAAACAAAGTATGCAATTATAACCAAGTAATGACTAGAAAAAGTAAAAAAAAAAGAAATAAATGTAGCCAAGGCTGATGTCCAATTTATGATTCTCCTAGTTTCCAAAAACTCTACCACACTCAGTTTTGATCTTTACTTAAAAGACTGTTTAAACCACCAAGAGAAAGTCCAAGTTTTCTTTTAATGAGAAAGACAATGCTCAGTATCCTAAATAAACTTAGAAAACTTAGGTATGTTTACCTGCAGTGAGGTATACACGCCATTGGCTAAGTGAACAGCCTCGGAGGCCTCTAGTGGGTTTGGGATGTCCAAGTCCTGCGGCACCAGGTGGCACTGCTTCAGTAACTGAACCAAGCAGGTGACATTCCCACTCATGCTGCACAGCTCCTCCAAGAACCAGGCTCCATCCCGGGAGGTCAGGTCAACCAGCTGTTCCCCAGCACTTGAGGCTGCCCCTTCCATCATTAGGTTGCGCCTAAGTGGGGTGGGTAATAAACATGAGCACAATGAAGTGACTCAGTTAAGCATACATACATTAGTGGAGACTTCAAAATCTGAAAAGAAAGCAACTCTAAAGAGACTAAGGAAAATTACAAAAGCACTTGTATGGGATTAAAAAGAAAACATGAAATCTTAATAAGGCATCCGATTTTAGACAATGAAATGGCTAACTCACCTCGTGAGTGTACAAAGGGCAGAAATAATGACACTTGCTAGACTCAAAGATCCCTCTTCTCCATTCTCATGAAGGAAAACTTTAATGCAACGTTCAATTTCTTTCAACTGGTCCTCACAAACTGGCACGGTGACAGCTTCTTGTTTTAAACGTTCCACCTGTCTGATAAGCCTACTGTTTATGTCCGCTGCATAACGCTGCAGGGTCATTTCAGTGGCGGTGATGAACTGACACACAGCTGGGGGTGGCTGGGGAGCATACTGCAGCTCATATCTATAAAAACAAAAAAGTGTTAACATTCATGCTTTACAAATTATGTAAGCTAACTTTGTCTCTACGTCAATTGAAGAGCAGTAAGCAAGCTGAGTGCCGATGGGTCACAACTGTAACCCTAATTACTCAGGAGGCTGAGATCTGAGGATAGAGATTTGAAGCCAGCCTGGACAGGACAGTCCATGAAATTCCTAGCTCCAATTAACCACCAAGATGGTACTGGAGGTGTGACTCAAATGACAAGATGCTAGCCCTGAGCAAAGAAAAGCTCAGGGACAGCACCCAGGCCCTGCAAACCCAAGGACTGACACAGACAGACACACAGATACACAAGCAGGACTCATAATGTCCATTTCTCAGATAAGTCTAAATAGCTTAAGCAAATTCCTAAAATTATTTATTGACCAATACAGTCAAGTTTTGAGACTAGCTTTCCATAAACTAATCCTACCAGTGGGATATACCTTAACTAATTAAAAGAAAGAAAAATACTGCCTATTAAGAGAAAAAATGGTTCACATCCTTTTAAAGCCAAAACAGCCAGGAGTGGTGGCAAATATCTAAAACCTGCTACTTGGGAGGCTGAGGCAGAAGGACAGACCCTGTCTCCACTGGGGATTGGGGGGGAGGGGGGGATTATGACTCCATTCCGATTTCACCTTTCCAGAGAAAATAATACTAATGTGATTCAAAAACTGAACACTACTGGGAAATGAAGGAAAACTGGCTACTTTCAACTTACTTCCTGTAGAGTTCTTGACAGCGCTCTACTGTGGTATTGCAGATAAGCTCTTCCATCCAGGTCTTCCACTGTTCAATTCGGTGTTTCTGAAATATGGCTTTTGGATACTGTAGAGCGACGGTTGCATAGTGGTGTAGCTGTTCCAGACAGCCACGAAGCACCGAGCGTCTCTGCTGCAGAAGAGCGCCAACCTCACCCTCCAGCTGCTCACACTGGCTGATCAGGTGGGCCTGGCCAGCATTCTGTAGAAAGGCTGTTGCTGGCACATAGCTCGGGGGACCTTTCAGTAAAAGACAATCACATTTCAATTAGAGTACAAACCAGAAGTTCACACAGAGAACCCATGCCCAGGTAATATGCAAAAGAAGCCAACTCATACCTAGGTCCATTTGTGTGCTGATCTCCTGAAGTAAACTTGCAAGCTGTGTTGCTTCTAAATTAGTGAACGCAGCCTGATAATGTGTTATCCACTGTTCAAATTCATTCAGCTTGACCTGGATTGCTTCCTGAACTGCTCTTTGCTGAGTCTGCAGTTGAGTATGTTCAGAATACCTGCCAGGAGAAACAAACCAACCAACCACAGATCATCGGATGCTCATTCTTCTACCTATTTAACAACCTGGACCATGCTCAGTCAGACTTAGAAAATCTATCTGGTTAGCAGCTCTTCAATTGAGGGCCTTGCTCAAATGTTTCTTACTCCTTTCAGTTTTCCTAGTCCTGTAATTACCACGGCTATGCAACACTGTAAGTAAGTCTACCACTTCTGCCAGGTTTTGAGACTCCTGAAGGTAGAAAACCGAAGCTTGACAGATGTGTGGGCCTGCGGGCCTCCTGCTATGCCTGGCACTTGAACATTCAACTCCACACTACTGAGCAGTAGCACTGAGCATGTGTGGTGGAAGTCCAGTCGCTCAGATCCCTCCATTTAACTGAATAGGTGAAAAACAACACAGCAGATGAAAACAGTGCCTCTGTACAAATAAGGAAGGACTGAGAAGACAGCTAGAGAAACCCAAGCCTCATTTTTTTTAATGAATCCAAGTATGTTCAAATCACTAAGACTACTTAACTCCTGTAACCGCTTACACATTTAAGTAAATTGCTTATTAACACTTTAAAACTAAGGTCCTTAAGAGAACTTTTCCTGGCTTTATGAGCTGCTACTGATTAATCATAATTCAAGTTGACATACTTTTACAAACACAAAATCAACACTGTTTCAAACCTGCATTGCAGGGGCGGGGATGTAGCTCAGTGGCAAAGCACTTGCCTAGCGAGTACAGTGTACTGGGTTCAATCCCCAGTACCAGAAAAGTAAAAACAACAACAACAACAAACAAACAAACAAACCTGTGTTGCAGTGTGTGTGAAGGATGATCCACTCCTTCAGCTCCTTCTAGAAACTCTATTTCTTCCAGCAGCTTGCCCTGTAGTTTTTCCACATCTGTCAGCTGCTCTTGTAGGCTGAGATACTCCTCTAAGCTACTGTCCAGCTTGGGAAGCACAACCAGCATCTCATCCCTGTTCTTAAACCAGTTCACCTAAAGAAAGGGATTGTGGTTAGGGAGAATACAGGTCAGCAGTGACTCAAGGATGTCTGCACAAGAAGGACATGAATGTATTGCCCTACCTAAACTTCAACAGAAGCATGAAGGGAAGATGGAACCACCTGCCTTTCCACACAAAGATCACCGACACATTAGAATGTATACAATCACTGCTTCCTAACAGCACATTACACAGAACAAACTGGCATCACCAGCTACAGAGAGGGAGGTAAGGCTACTCAACTAGGAAGCACTTAAACTGGTTACATGTTTCCCAAATCATTAACCTACCTCTTAGGAGTGGTTAAGTAACTGTGAGTGTCTGGATGGGAGCACTGCCTAATAAAGAGATAGCATCAAATTCTCACATTTCACTTTCATTCCATTATAAACTACAGTCTTGGAGGAAAAAAATACACACACACACACAGAGAGATAGAGAGAGAGAGAGAGAGAGAGAGAGAGAGAGAGAGAGAGAGAGAGAGAGAGAGAGAGAGAGAGAGAGACTGGGGGGCTGGGAATATGGCCTAGTGGTAAAGTGCTTGCCTTGTACAGATAAAGCTCTGGGTTCAATGCCTCAGCACCACATATATAGAAAAGGCCAGAAGTGGAACTGTGGCTCAACTGATAGAGCACTAGCCTTGAGCAAAAAGAAGCCAGGGACAGTGCTCAGGCCCTAAGTTCAAGCCCAGGGACTGGCAAAAAACAAAACAAAACAAAAAAACACCACTACAGAAGCTTTTTCAAATTGTTTTCTGGTATCAGTACTTAAACTTAAGTGTGAACTCAGGATCCTCCCACCTGACTTTTTCATTCAAAGCTGGCCCTCTACCACTTGAGCCCTTAGCCTCCAGAGCAGCTAGGATTATAGGAATCCACCAGGGCTTTATTATGGACATATTTATTTGTTCAATAGAAAGATGTCAGTAACTTATTACACTACTCATCTTCACCTTTATTTCAGCTACTCTGGAAGAAAAGAGGCTGCGGGTGATCTCTCGTTCCATCTCTCGCTTGCTCTGCTTGCTCTCGGCCTGCTGGCCACCTCCACCGTAGACAGCGCCAGCAAACCCAGCCTCACCTCCCGCCGTCCAGTCCACCAAGGGGTCGTACACAAAGGCCTCCAACAGCGTCAGCAGAGTCTCACGGCCACGCCGCATAATGTGTAGCACCTATTTCAGAAGAGTCTCAAGTAAGTTTCCTCAATGAAATTCTAAATATTTTTCTTTTTCTTCTTTGTATTAGTCATGTGGCTTCAACTCAGGGCCTAGGTGCTGTCTCTCAGCTTTTTGCTCAGAGCAAGCACTCTACCACGTGAGCCATACAAAGCTCCACTGCTGGCTTTTCTGGTGTTAGATTGAAGATAAGTATCTTATGGACTTTCCTGCCCAGGCTGGCTTCAAACCATGATCTCAGATGTAAGCCTCCTGAGGAGCTAAGGTTATAAAGATGAACCACCCAGATCCTCACATTTTTAAAAATTTTTCATTCCACAGGTCTCATCCATTCAATAGGTACAGTAGTACTACAGGGTAAGAGAGAAAACTACATACCTGTTCACAGGAAAGCCTAAAAACACCTTCTACTCCAGTTACACCAAGGGCAGTTTCAATGTTTTGTGTCATTCGAAAAGGTACTTTCTCAGGAACTCTAAGACTTTTACCTTGAAAAGACAAATAGTTATACTTTATCTCTTACAAAGAAATCACCTAACCCTCCTATAGAAAGAAGTGCAAGTCCACTTTTCACCTTACCTTTTTCGAAGCACACATTGTAATCTATGTGGACCACTTCCCCGGTCGTCATATCTATGAGGACATTGTCCAGGTGTCTATCTCCAAGGCCAATAATGTAGCCAACCATAGACATGACAGCAGTGGATCTCGCATAAGACTAGAGGCAGGAAGTAAGGCAAGCATCATTAGCACGAAGCCTTCCCCATGCTCTACCACTGACAAGAAGCCCACCCCTGATCTTAAAACAGACAACACGAAATGCTCCTCAAGCCTGCTGCGCGGGATTAATGTGCTCATACAGCTCTGTGAGCTCAGCGCCCTGCCTGCAGCTCACCTGCAATGGGTGATCTTCTAGGTGCTGTGTAAGCATCAGAATGCTGGGTTTTCAACAATTTCCCTCCAGACTCCTTTGATTTTCCCCTCCTAAGATTTTATTCTTTTCCACTTCATCCATCAACCTGCTCCTTCCTGCCTTTAGACACAGACATGGCTACAACTTTTTAACTGTAAAGTAAGATTCATATACAGGTCTCAAACTACCAAGTCTTTAGGGACAGAGGGAGGAAGAGGACAAAGACAAACCAGACAGACACACAGACAGAGAAGAAGAAAGTGGTTATAGCTGAAACCCAAACACCTTATACCTGTGTGACTCTCCACCATTCATCAGGGGTGGTGCAAGACGACCAGAGCTCTTTGGCCAGGAGATTTGGGGGAGTGGCCTCCATTAACTCCTCTAACACTGCCTTCATCACATGTAGGGGCCAGTCTCGACGGGACACATCCAAGCTAAGGCCAACTGTTTTCAGAGCAGGGCCAATTTTACTATAGTAAAGTTCACTAGGACGGGGTACAATGCCAGGATTCTGTGGTGTTTGGTAGGAATCTTGAGCCTAAAAAACACATACACACACACACATTAGAAAAAACAATGACACAAATTATTCAGAATGTGAAGTAGTATTTTATCTGTTTCTCTTTGTATTTCAAGGGAACATTTCACTCTACAGCTCAGCTTGGCCTGAACTTCAGATCCTTCTGCATTAGTCTCCTGAGTGCTTGGATCACAAGTGCACCAGCACACAAGCATAGTATAGCTCCTATACAGAACAAAGAGCCACAGAACAATTAACAATGTGACTCTGGTGCCAGAGGGACAGGTCTTGCCTTGCTTGAGCATGTTTTGCGTGTGTTAAGACCCCAGACTTGAGCTATAAGCACCATGAAAACATTAAAGAAAATAGTCTTGTTAAAATCTAAAGTCTCACTCCTTCCTATACCTACCCTGAACTGTAAGCATTTTCTTGAGGTAAGGCTGAGACTATATATAAACTTAAGAGCTTGAGCATTTACTTCTAGCTCCTGCCATGTACTATTCCCCCAGGCAGCTGCTAAAAGAAACCTTAACTCCTAGTCTAAATCAAATTATAAAATCCACATGATATAGTAAGCCATAAGACTAATTCTATCTTTAAAGTTTTGGTTTCGTTCCTTTTGCCAGTCCTGGGGCTTCAACTTAGGGCCTGAGCAATGTTCCTGGTTTCCTTTTTGCTCAAGGCTAGCACTCTACCTCTTGAGCACCACTTCTGGGTTTTTCTGTTTATGTGGTACTGAGGAATCAAACCAAGGCCTCATGCGTGCTACGCAAGCACTCTACCACTAAGCCACATTTCCAGCCCTGTCCTCAAAGTTTTACATTTATCAAATTTAAAAGAATCTGGGTCTCAAAGCTTTCTAGTTACCTGCAAATCTAAAGACCTTCATAAAATCAATGAAAGCACTGAGATGTAAAATACTAATTACTGAGCAGTTAATAACCATAAGTAATCCAATGGCATTTCTACATCTTAAAATGTTATTTTTCTTTTTTTTTGGCCAGTCCTGGGCCTTGAACTCAGGGCCTGAGCACTATCACTGGCTTCCTTTTGCTTAAGGCTAGCACTCTGCCACTTGAGCCACACTGCCATTTCTGGCCCTTTTCTATATATGTGGTGCTGGGGAATCGAACCCAGGGCTTCATGTATACAAGGCAAGAGAGCTTGCCACTAGGCCATATTCCCAGCCCTTAAAATGTTATTTTTATAAACATTCTTTCAGAAAATGGGTTTGGTTAAAAGAATCTTCCACGACTCTATTTTTGGTTTTTGAAAGAACAAACCCTACACCCTACAAAGAAACAGCTTGTATTATCTGAGAACCAGAGAATCACACCTACGGGGCTGGGAATATGGCCTAGTGGCAGAATGCTCCCCTCGTATACATTAAGCCCTGGGTTCGATTCCTCAGCACCACATATATATAGAGAAAGCCAGAAGCAGTGCTGTGGCTCAAGTGGTAGAGTGCTAGCCTTGAGCAAAAAAGAAGCCAGGGACAGTGCTTGGACCCTGAGTTCAAGCCCCAGGACTGGCAAAATAAAAAAATAAAAATCCTATCTACTCAGAAAGCTGAGATCTGAAGCACACAGTTCAAAACCAGCCTAAGACAGTGAACTCTTTTCTCCAATTAAACACCAAAACCTGAATGTGGAGCTATGTATCAAGTAAGTAGTAGAGTGTAGCCTTGAGTGAAAAAGCTAAGGACCAGTACCCAGGCCCTGATATGGACATCAAAAATAGACCAAAAGGGTTTGAACTAAACTTTTACATTTGAATTAAGAACTTTAAAAAATGACAAAAATCTCCACACACACACATATACCACCCTGCGCCACCAATCACTTTCCACGAAACAAGCGTTTCCTACTTTAATACTTAATATGCAAATACTTTCAAATGTAGTCTAGAAATAGTCCACATGACTAGAGAATGTTATAATTGCATAAAATCATTCAAGTGAAACAATATGTATTTCAATTTTTGCCAACCTTTTGTGCTTGTAAGGCAGCTTCCCTCTGTTGCCATCGCTTGTAAAGACCAAATAAGGGCGTGGCTCCATCCACCCACTGGATCAGGCCTGACCGAGTACCCAGTGGTGTTACAGAATAGTGTCGGGCATGGAAACGGGGTGTTTCCTGGCGATTGATCGTAGCAAACATGGTGTTCACAATAGATAAGAACTGCATTATTCTCTCATCTAGATGTAAATCCTCCAGTCCTACGAAATTAAAAAAAAAAGTTTCCAGAGTAGGTAACCAAATGAAGTCGAAGTCTACCACTTCCTGTGCTTTCAACTAGAAACAGAACAATAAGACACTCTTGAGAAAGTTAGAGGACTCTATTCGGGAATTAGCATTATGCATGGTGCCTCAGTTCTGCTTCTAATGGTTTACATGCAAGGGGTCAGGGTAGGAATGTTGCTGCACACATTCAACTACAGCTGTTCAAACACTAGCATTTCAAACTATCCATGTAGTTAAAGGACATACAGCAACTCACCAGGAATAAACCTCTCAAAACACACCTCTCTCTCTCTCATAATACACACACACACACACACACACACTTTTTGTAAAACTGAAGCTATGTCCTACCTTTGAAAAGATAAGGATAGTTCTTCCCATCTGATCCTAGAAAGAGAAGTTTCTTGGGTTTGGTTTTAGTTGGCAAAATGGTAATGGTTCCACCCACGCTGTGGATTGTGACAGTGTCTCTGGCTGAGATTTCCCCGGGAAGAGCAATTTCAGTGTTAGTCATGGCAGCCAACCATGGGCTGATTTCTTCAAGGCGTAATATGTAGCTTGCACGTTTCTGGGCTCTCTGCTGCAAACTCAGCATTATCTATACTCATAAGATGGGAAAATAAGTCTATGTTAGGATTATAACACATTTCCTTCCACACTGATTTTACAGCCCTACACATAACTGCTGCTGGGAATATGAACCACTTGGAAGGTGAAACAATGGTATTGGTATAGTCTGCTTGATTCCCATTTGATAAGATCATTCCACTTCCTCCTTTGTCCAAATAACCAATGTAATATAGGAGACAAAGAAATTACTATAGTCACAAATTCCAGCTTTTAGTACTCACTTCCCCATTATGCCTGAACAATGTCAAAACAAATCAATGTGGTCCTCCCAATGGAGCAAAAGATTTATGTAGTAGATGGCTACTGGGCATGCTTACTCTTAGGAAGCCCCTTTAAAAGATATTCACATTAAATTTTAAGGAAAAAAAATCAAGCCTCATCTACTCTTATTGCATTGCAGAAGAGAAAAACGAAGCATATTTCTAAGAGACTTGAGAAAACTTTCAAAGAAAGCACAACAGGAAAGAGTTTGTTTCTGAAACAGTCTCATCACATATAGCCCTGGGTGGGCTTGAATTCAAGATCCTCCAGCCCCGACCCCTCAAGTGCTGAGATTACTGGTATGTACCACCACACATGGCTTTAGGTAAGAATGCTTTTACTAGAAAAGTAAACACAGCTCTGGCTACTTAACGCTAAAAACTACAAGCCCTTCTAATAATTACAGGAAACAATACAGCAGAGTTCCAATTAATGTACCTACTTGTAGGTAACTCAACCAAATGCACCAGAACTAACAAACAGTACATTCTGTCTCTGTGAAAACTTTCAAATTGATCTTTAGCAAACTTGTTTATAAAAAACAAGTAATTGGCAATCATACAAATATCAACTGGCAGAATAAACTGTGATACTTTCACATGAACACTCTTTAGTTACATACAGCACATGGATGAGGAGCTGGGGATATGGTTCAGTGGTAAAGGACTTCACCAGCATGCCCAAGTCCCTTCAGGTTCAATCCAAAACAACACACACTCGTGTGCATGGCATGCGCACATATTCACTCACATAGACACACTCCAGTAGCCTTTCTTCTGACTATCTTATACCTCTTTAAATGGAATCCAGCTGCTTCCAGGCTTTGCAGGGTTTGAGGGGGTCTTCAGCTTTTCTAGGGCATTTTCGATGGCTTCACCATAGTTATCCTGAAACCACTTTTCATGGGGCGTTTCTGCAGGTGCTGCTGTGATACTCCTCACATGCTCCAGTGCAAACACGATAGGCTTCATCAGAGCTGTGTGCTTTTCCCGCATGATGGCAATTTTCTCTTCTCTGTTCAACAAGACATGGTTATCCAAAAAGTTAATGTATTTAAGTTTTACACTGACTGGAATATACTGCAAATACGTGTGGAAATTTAACACTAAAATCCCCCCCCCATATGATACACTTCAAATGTATGAAATATGAGTAAACATTACCAAAGAATAAATACAAACAGAGCAATAAAACATTGGCAAAGTAACCTACTAACACAGCAGTGTGAAAAATAACTCTGCCTGTAAGAAGCAACATCTCTTTTCAATGTTGTTGGGCAAATAGGCTATTTGCATGGGAAAACCTGAAATTGGATCTTATAGCATAATTATTATATATATATATAAAATATACACAAAGGAAAAGGCTCTGTGACACTAGATTTAGCAGTGACTCCTTTGATATGGCACCAAGAGGAAAAATAGATTAAGCTGAAATTTAAAACGTTTTGTGAGGGCTGCGAATATGGCCTAGTGGTAGAGTGCTTGCCTCATATACATGAAGCCCTGGGTTCGGTTCCTCAGCACTACATATATAGAAAAAGCCAAAAGAGGCACCGTGGCTCAAGAGCTAGAGTGCTATTCTTGAGCAAAAAGAAGCCAGGGACAATGCTCAGGCCCTGAGTCCAAGCCCCAGGAATGGCAAAAAATAAAAAAATTGTAAAAAAGTAAAAGACAACCCAGAGAGATAGGAAAGTATTTTCAAATCTTTTATCTAAAAAGAATTCTGGTAACTCAACAACAAAATCACAATGCAACTCAAAACCAGCAACAATGGGCTGAGAATCTCCAGAGAAGTTTCACCAACAATGAGTTAGCACTTGAAAAGATGCTCTGTATCTTAGTCACTGGGAAATGCAAATTCAAACCACCAGAGGTATCCCATCACCCACTAGTGGAGTACTAACAAAAATGCCCAGAAAATTAACGTGTAGAAAGGGGTAACCAGGGGCCACATTAGCCTTGAATGGAAAAAAATCAGTACTTAATGATTACTGTGCTTACTTAGGATAAGGAGTAAATTATACAAGTCCTAACGGTTGCATAGTATTGTGAACGTAGGTTTAGTTAAAAGTGGCTATGATGGCTAGGCACTGGTGGCTCAGGTCTATAATCCTAGCTACTCAGGAGGCAGAGATCCAAGGATCATGGTTCAAAGCCAGAAAAGTTTGTGAGACTCTTATTTCCAATTAACAACTCAGAAAAAAGCCCAAATTAGAGCACTAGCCTTGAGCATAAAGAGGCTTGGGGACAATGCCCAGGCACTAAATAAGTTCAAGCTCCAGGACCAGTTCTCCTGCCCCAAAGTAGCTATAAATATAGACTACACCTAAAAAAGAAGAAGAAGACGAAGAAGAAGACGAAGAAGAAGACGAAGACGAAGACGAAGACGAAGACGAAGACGAAGACGAAGACGAAGACGAAGACGAAGAAGAAGAAGAAGAAGAAGAAGAAGAAGAAGAAGAAGAAGAAGAAGAAGAAGAAGAAGAAGAAAGAAGAAAGAAGAAAGAAGAAAGAAGAAGAGGAGCAGCTTCATATTCTGGGCAAAAGTGAACAAAAACAGGGCTGGGAATGTGGCTTAGTGGTAGAATGCTTGCCTACCATGCAGGAAATCCTAGGTTCGATTCCTCAGCACCTCATACACAAAAAAAACTAAAAGCGGTGCTGTGGCTCAAGTGGTAGAATCAAGCCGAAGAAGCCAGAGACAATGCTCAGGCCCTGAGTTCAAGCCCCGGGACTGGCAAAAAAGAAGTGAACAAAAGCATACTTGCGTAAAGTGTTATTGTTCTGGACTCTCTTCACCTCATCTTCTAGCTGCTGAATCCTTCTCAGGACATACATGTGCTGCTGCAACAAAACTCCCAGCCAGAGCTCATCCCAGAGCACAGTGACCCTGCGCAGCTCCGCCACCAGCATCTGGACCTGCATACACAGGACACCCATTCAGTGTGGCTCAGCTCAGCTCACATGCAGCATTCCAAACATTAGCACTACAAGTTAAGTTCTCACTACACAACTACAGAACCCCCAACTAGATCCACAAAGATCAACAAAAGTATTATTGATTGTCCTAGAAGCTTTGCTTCTTAAACATTATTTACAAGACAGGATTTCAGGGGTGGGGTATATCAAACTGTTTAAAACATGCACGTTTGTTTTCTTTGTACCTGTAACACCATAGTAGGGTTTGCAGAGGACAGCTTATCTACAATTTTGCTGTAGCAATCCTGCATCATAGCTTGGTCTTCATTTAATCCACTCTTAGGTTCATCCTTGTTGCTATCCTGAGAAGTGGGAGGACTTCCTCCCTCACATTCGGGAACCAGTAATTCTTCTCCTTGAATATTTCCAAGTAAGGTTGGAATGGCAGACGAAAACTTGTTTCCTGTCGTGGAATGGGCAAAGGGGATAATATGAGGGTCTGCTCCATGGGCACATGCTATTACAGAAAACATCCGTCCTCTACTGGACTTCACACACCTCATTTAGCTTAGTTTCCTTCTATGCATTAAGACGACTAAGAAAGAGTAAGGACAGTCTGCCATTTCACAAGCTGACCATTTAAATTTATAAACATTTCAAGCTTAAAAAAAAAACCTCCATGAAGATGGTGAGTTCCTAACAAATCAGGTTTTCTCCCAGTCTAGAATTTGGCCTAATCCTTAGCTGTCAATATCAGGTCCATGAGCCTGAACTGATGGGAGGAAGTCCAGTTCTCCCTGGGCTTGTGGGTCACAGTAAGGACTGAAGGTAACACTCAAAACACAGATCGTGCAGGCACATATACCATAGCTTAGCCCTTTGATAAATAGTTCTTACTACCAGAACAACCTCCCCACCCCCCCCAAAAAAAAATACAAGCTATCAACTCTAGTACACAAATATCAAAAAAAACGGTAATGCATACAAAAAGTAATCTATTTCCACATTGCCTACCTGAAGCCTGGGACTCACTGCTGAGTGATATGGTCCCCACTATTGCAGGATACAGTATGAGGTGAGGAGAATCTTGAGCTACACGGCATAGAAGGTTGCAAATGCTCTGACGCACATATACTTCAGGGTGATTTAAGCGTGAGAAAAGTTGAGGAATAATTCCTTCAGGATAAGAAAAAAAGCCATTAAAACCTGTCAATATATTGGAGGCCAAAGGTTAAAAATCTGATGTTTGTCAGTATCTGAACAAATTTAAAGGACTCAAAGTTTCCCCTATAATAATAACAACAAACTACATATTGATTTCTACGCTCTTGATTTCTAAGTTTGGTAGGGCATAAACCTTTAATCAGAAAGTGTTCTAGATAAATGGATTTTCAACAAATGCTTATTACAAAGAAGGTAGAGACAGGGCTGGGAATATGGCTTAATGTTAAGAGTGCTTGCCTTGCATGCATGAAGCCCTGGGTTTGATTCCTCAGCACCACATAAAAAGAAAAAGCCAGAAGTGGCTCTGTGACTCAAGTGGTAGAGTGTTAGCCTTGAGCAAAAAGAAACCACGAACAGTGCTCAGACCGAGTCCAAGCCCTAGGACTGGCCAAAGGAAAAAAAAGAAGGTAGAGACAAGTAACTTTTACTAAGGCCAGGTTTAAAAAAAACCTTTTCCAATTTATTTTCACCACCATCTCACTTTTTGGAAAAGTCTTAGTGCATAACAAGCAGTCCAAGATAGAATGCCCTGTAAACATGGCTATCCTGCAACACATTCAGTAAAGTATAAAGAAGCTACTCTCTCTTTTCCTGACTTATATATCCATACATTCTCTGATGCATTTTACTTAGGCTTCACCTCTCCATGGAGCGGTAGGTGTTGTTTCCAAGCCATGCTCCAGGTACTGTCGGAGCTCACCAGCATGTTTTACAAGCAACCTGAGCAGTCGCAAGGTGGCCATCACAATCACATCATCGGTGCTCTGCTCCGCTCGGTGACTCAAATGTAGCCTGGGGTCATCCTCATCCAAAGGAATCTGACAGTGAACAATAAAGGGAAGAAAGTTCTTTTTCTTACCCTTGCTTTTGTACTAAAGAGAATGTCTAGTACAAATGATTTCTCTTAGAGCATAATGACACCTACCTGACCAGCATTGAGCTTAAGGAAGGTAAAATATGCGCTGCAAGACAATTTGTACAGGCTGAAGATTCTATCCACAACTTTCCTCCACACTTTAATAACGCCTTCAGTTGCACTTTCATCAAGTTCAGAAAGCCATGGGCAACTTGACAATAACTGCCGCCAGATGACATCGACCATGTCATCTTCCTCATTATCTTCATTCTCTGTTATCTGAAGTGTTATATCCTCATCCTGGGGGAAAATTGGGCATAAAATGGCAATTTTTAAACAAAGTGAGAAAGGCACAGTCATAAGAGAGTTATTCCACACTGTTACTGCTATGCTCACTCAGTCAATGTCAACAGGCTTTTACTAATGAATCCAATGAAGAAGGATTGAAGCAAAGGTTGAAGACTGAGTTGTTTGCACTTTAATAGCTTCTCAATTACAAGCTTCTGCCTAGATAGTTCAAACCTGGAGAGTGAAGATGAGCAACAGAGGATCCTTTCTCTATAATACTGCATAGATACCTACACTACCTGCTTTACCTGCTTTTGCAGAGACTTATAAATACCACTGTTTAGTGAAGAACTCATCAGAGTTTAGCCTGGCAAATGAAATCCAGGTGTTCTGAAGACTGCAAATGAACACTCAACAGAATTCAAGAATTGATAGTCCCTTGGGTCAAAGAGGGAGGGCACACTACTCCTAACTTAGTCCACTGGTCTTCACCCTGGCAACTATGAAAATCACCTGGTAAGCTTAAACACACACCATAGGCACCAACTGGAACCTGTAGGGGTAAGCTCATGCATTGGTATGTTTAATAGTTCCCAAATTAGAGTACAGAACCTAATCCAACATCCCCGCTTTCCAGTGCTGGGGATTGAAACCACATCTTCACACATGATAAGTATACCCTCTACCACTGAGCTGCAGCACCAACCCTACAATCTAATTTCTGATCACAAGAGTAATTAAAAGAAATTTAATTTATATACACTGAACTTCACCTAGTTTTAAAAGGCCCCTAAGGAGGTAACAGCCTCTCAAGAAGTTCTGAGGAAAAAAATAAAACTAATTTTTCACCTTAAAACTCTAAAGTTTGTATTTGCAGTAGTAACTGCCTCATTCAATAGTTAAAAGAAGTACACACAACCAATGAGTAGAGCTGCAACCTAGCCACTACCAAACACCAACATGGGAACGTGTTTTCCTTGCCTGAATTCCTGCTGGCCGACACACAGCCTGTCCAAGAATACCATATATTCTCTCTCTCTCTTCTTCAGTTACAGTATCTGGAAGCAGATTTTGAACTTCAGATTTTTCTCTAGGCAACAGACGAACACCTTCTCCCTGACTATAAAAATAAACAAGTCATCAAGTATTTCAGCTACTTCAACATCATCAAATTATTAGACCTTTTACTAAACGCATTAAATTCCACAATGAACTCTACCGTACCTGGCATTGTCAACCACCTTCCTGCCCCACCGATAGGCCCAACTAGCCAATGCTGCCCAGGATTTAGCAACTTCAGGTGCCTGTACCGATGACAGATGATATAACTGTCCCAAAATGAAGTCAGGTTCTCCAACTCCAATATGCACTGCCATGATGGAGGGGAATAAAAGAATTCAGTGTTACATCTAGAAATTTCTGGCATTCTCATTAAAATTTTAGGTCTTTGTTATCAGCAAGCAATCAGTAATTTCCATAATACATAATCCAATTAAGTCCCAAATTTAGATTGTGCTTTTCTAAAATGTTAGGTTAAAATCACTAATTTGGCATTTCAAGTAAAGCCTGGTTCAGCAGCTGTAGAACATTTCATATACAGTAAACATTAGAGACAGATCACTTTTTAAACTGCCTAAGTACATGTAACATTGTGCATTTGAGTAGCTATTTCTTCATGACTAGATTATTTTTAAAATTTGGGGCAAAAATAATGCCCAAGTGCTGAAGAAGAAATCTTCATTGCCAAAGGAAGAAACTGCCTACTATACAATGCATTTGCCAAGATTTATAATGAATGTAAAACATGTCCTTTTATGAATGTCAAGACCTGAGAGCACATGTTAGAATTATAAGACCAATGTAAGTCATTCAAATCCTATGCTTTTGAACAACAAAATAATGGTATAGTCTTCCCATGCTTAAGGAAGTATACAAATAAGAAATCCAAACATGGGGCTGGGAATATGGCCTAGTGGCAAGAGTACTTGCCTCGTATACGTGAAGCCATAGGTTCGATTCCTCAGCACCACATATATAGAAACGGCCAGAAGAGGCACTGTGGCTTACGTGGTAGAGTGGTAGCCTTGAGCAAAAAGAAGCCAGGGACAGTGCTCAGGCCCTGAGGTTCAAGCCCCAGGACTGGCAAAAAGAAAAAAAAGAAAAAGAAATCCTGTGGATTTCTGTGGATACAACTCAGTAGCCGCTTCCTTAATATGAGGTGGTGCTGGGTCATTTACTAGCACTGCCAGGAGGATGATGAAGAGGAGAAGGAGGAAGAAGACAGAGAGGAGGAAGAGAAGGAAGAAGAGAAAGGAGAAAGAGAAGGAGAAGGAAAAGGGGGACAAGGAAGAAAGATGAGGGGAAAAAAGAAGAGGAAAAAGAATTTTGACTGAACTACCTATAAATTCATTATTGTTCAGTAGTACTGTACTAGTGTTAGAAGTCAGATGCTGGTCACTCATACTATACTACTAGCTGCTCAGGAGGCTGAGACCTGAGAACTGGAGGATCATGGTTTTAAAAAGCTAGCCTGGACAAAAAAGCCCATAAAATTCCATCTCCAAATAATTAGCCAAAAGTTAGGCTGACAGCATGGCTCAAATGTAAGAGTCCCAGTTGAGATCAAGAAATTGGGGGAAGGGGGGAGAGCAGTGTGAGTGCCTATACACACACAAGCATGCACACATCAAGAAAGAGGCTTGCGCTGAGGAATAAGAAACCTGTGCTTCATCATTCAAGGCCAACACAGGCTGCGTTCTCTATCTTTATTGCTCCTTATGGGTGTGAGATGAACTTTGAGATATCAGGAGAAGGACCTTAGTTCCAACAGAAACCTCTCTAAGTCATAAAAGCAGCTCGAATCTGGAAAGTTACATGTATGATATTGGGTCCTAAAGAAATGTATATTACTTCCAGGCAACACAGAACATATTTCAGTCATATTTTTCTCCATAGCAAGCATTACAGTATAAATTGTAACCTTCCAAAATTAGAATTTTTCAAGAAAAGAAAACAAATCCTACCTGTCGACTCACTCTCAATCCGAGGGTACTCTTCCTCCATGGTATTGGCAGTGGGCAGCTCTATTAAAGTGAGGATGTTTTTTGACAGAGTAGAAAGGCCTGAGGTGCTTTGCTGCTGTTGTGCTCTGTACACCTGCTTCAGCTGTCCGGAGATTTCTTTCCATTCTGCTTGGATCCACTTAGCCAATGTCAGAATTGACTTAGCAACTGCATATTCTGCTTTGGCAGACTTGCAGAAGGACAAAGCACAAGAGCTCAACATTTCCATTGCATGTGTTGACTGACCTGAACCAAGCAAACACAAAAGACAATTTAAACTTACCCTTAAAAGCAAGTCAAATTATTTCAGAGTAACACAATGTTTTGCTTTTTAAAAAATGTAAATGTTAATTAAAATTAGCATGCATTAGAGATTCACTTCCTTTTAAAAGCACCGGATTACATGTCAGTAACAAAACTCAGGAATTAAACCTTCTTCAGCAACAAAAAATTCTCACTTTTTCTACTACTGTCTAAAACTATACACAATATAGATCATACACACGAATTTTTCTTATACTATATAGTAAGTATAATTCATTGTACTAACCTGCTGTATACAACAGTTTGGTTTTTTCAATATCAAGTTCAGGCCCCCATTTTTCATCTACTTGGCCTTGAGTTGAGAGTTTTTTAAAATGCTGGACTAAATCCTGGGCAGTGGTTGTCTTTCCCAGCTGAACCTTACTGCACTGTGCCAGCAGTCTTGTTGCAAGCGACACATTCCCCCGTTTTCTAGCAAACTTGGCTGCTGTCAGGCCTAACTCCATGAGATGGCTTCTAATTGGGACTGTTTGCTCTGGAGAAAAGAAAATGTTTCATTAGTCCCCAATTCGACTTCATCTAACTCACTGCAAAGAAACATAAGATATACAACTACATTCACTTTCTGTGATTAAAACTTAATAAAAGGGCTGGGGATATAGCCTAGTGGCAAGAGTGCCTGCCTCGGATACACGAGGCCCTAGGTTCGATTCCCCAGCACCACATATACAGAAAACGGCCAGAAGCGGCGCTGTGGCTCAAGTGGCAGAGTGCTAGCCTTGAGCGGGAAGAAGCCAGGGACAGTGCTCAGGCCCTGAGTTCAAGGCCCAGGACTGGCCAAAAAAAAAAAAAAAAAAACTTAATAAAAGACTAAAATTACTAAGACAGACAATAGCAAAGGCTAAAAAAACTGAAACCATCATAAGATGCCAAACAAATATAAATGTAACACCATTGTATTCAGGCTTTTGTTTTGCAGTACTGAAGTTTGAACTCAGACCCTGTTGGCTAGACAAGTATTCCACCAGCTAGCTTTGCTTTATCTACTTTTCAGATGGGGTCCTGTCATTTTTGTCAGAAGTTAGCTTCAGACAATCCTATACTTGGGATTACAAGTTTGAACCTCCATACCCAACCTGTTTGTTAAGATGGTAACTCTTTGCCTGGCTTGGCTCTGAACCTTGGTCTTTCTGATTTGCACCTCCCAAGTACCTGGTATACAGACATAAGCTTCTAGAAATAACCACTTTAAAGGAAAGTAACAAATGTTTAGGTTACCAAGGTACCCTAACAATATCTCTCCTAGGATTTATTTCAAAGAATAAACCAAAGACTTGTACATCAACATTTACTGCAGCTTCATACTTAACTGCCCAATGAGAAAAAACAAAAACACTCACTAGAGAATGAAGAGATGAATGGTGATATACTCAACAATAAAAAGGCCAGCCTTGCCAATAGTCTTAATGTAAGTGAACCTGAAAACTGTGCTGTATGATCCCGCTACACTCAATACCAGCAAAGATTAAGCCATTCACAGTGACAGAAAGCAAATCAGTAAATGCCAGGCTGGAGGAGGAAGATGACTGGAGAGACAGGAGGGGCTTTCTGGGTCAAAGTACACTCTCTATTTGTAGTAGTGGCTGCACAGTTGGGAGATGGGCCAAAAGGCCTCTAACGACACACTTTAAGCTTGTGTCAATACAGCTAATTTGAAGAACAAGAAGATGTTTTACCTTTAATTTTCTCCAACAACTGATTCTGGTACATGGTATACCTCAATGCCTGCATCCAGGGCCTCACATCATGCTGCTTGCAGGAGCGCAAAGCCTCACTGTACAGTGGAATAAGACAGTCCTGCCAAAGGAAACAGAGCCTGTGAAACACACCCCTGTTGGTTCATAGACACACAACTAGGATGAGAAGACCCAAGTATAGTTAGGCAGCTTCAGACTGAGTTATCTCCTATTCCCTTTCACCTCATCATTACAAGAGACAAATTCACTCCAAAAGACAGCCTGTTTTGCAAAATAAATTTGGAATATTAAATCTAACTTACCAAGACACTTACCAAGAAAGCAAATATATTTTTATTTTAAAATGCATTTTACTAAAAAAATGTACAGTGCATTTATTGTATAAATTTAAATATTATTGCCTAAATAAAATCTTTGCATACGCTAGTTCTTTTACATAAAAAAGAAAGACCTTAATGAGACAATTAATCATCCTTGAAATACTGTTCTTAGATTCTTCCATCTTCCCCACACACATCTCAAATGGAAATCTGTCTACAGATGGGTTATTCAATAGCTTGCTCAACTGTAAGTACTATTTTTAAAACTGAAAGAACAAGGTCTTTGGTTCTATAGTTAGGCTGATCACTTACCATCCCGCAGATATGCTTACAAAACATATTTGTACACACCTCTGTTGAAAGTCTATTAGCAACTGTGTTCTCCAAAGCAGAGGAGCAATACAGCTGTAAGGTACTCAGGACAGGCAAGGACTGGGAAACTGTTAGTGTAGACAATCTCAGGGGTCCAATAGCTATTCGAGAGGTTTGCTTCAAGTACTTTACCACATTTCTGAAAGAAAATATTTACCCCAATTAATTAATGAGATCATTCAACTAGAAAGTCCTGAAGCAGTACTAAGATACTACATTTCATATCCAAAATCAAGAAAAGTGACAAGCCTGCTCCATAGTAAAAGGATCGAGTCAGACATTTGCTTTGAAGGATTTTTATACTGTTTCGTTTTATCTTAATATGTTTTGACAAGTAGCAATCATAATGACTTCTACAACTACAACTATTAGTACTGATTCAGCAACTATCTCCTCCGAGTGCTCCTACCCATTTGTGCGCACGTGTGCGTGCGTGTATAAAGTTACTATACATAATGCAGATTTTACTTCCTGAACATATTAACAAGATGCCAGTGACTCACATCTGTAATCCTAGCTACTTAGAAATCTGATATGAGGGCTGAGGTTCGAAGCCAGCTTGGGGGGAGGGGGGCAGAAAAGTCTGTGAGACTCAAAACATCCAACTAACCACCAAAAAGAAATGGAGCCATGGCTCAAGTAGTTGAGCAGAGACTTGAATGAAAAAGCCAAGAAGAGAGTAGGAGGCCCTAAGGTTCAAACCCCAGTACCGGCACCAAAAAATAAATAAAATTGAACTTACTCAGTTATAGACTGCCACTTCTGATCCTGTTCTACGTGGTTTAAAGCAGTTGCCAAACAGACAGAACTTCTTAACAACTGAACTTCAATGGATTTCTGAAGTTCCCTTGGATCCGGACTTAACATGTTAGGAAGTAGTTTTTTCATATCTGAAGAAGTTAGATAAATTTCATTACATAATTTTCTTTTGACGTTCAAAAATGAGAATTTATCTTCGCAATATTTAAACAATGATTAATAGATATCTTCTTTCATTTGTAAATTCAGATCACTAAACACTGTAATTTAACATATTTGGTAGATAGCTAACCACGACCTCATATAAAATTTCTCCTTTTGGGTTGAAAATGTGGCTTAGTGAGTGCTTGCCTAGCATTCTAGAAGCCCTGAGTTCCATTCCTCAGTACCACATACACAGGAAGTGGCACTGAGGCCCATGTGGTAGAGTGCTAGCCCTGAGCAAAAGCAGCTTGGGAACAGTGCCAAGGCCCTGAGTTCAAGCCCTAAGACAAGAAAAAAGAACTAGAAGAAGGAGGAGGAGGAAGGAGGAAGAAGGAAAAAGGGGAAAAAGGATGAAGGAGGAGGAAAGAAAAGAAGAAACAACCAAAAGTGGAGCTGTGGCTCAAATTGGTAGAGTGCTAGGCATCTGCAAAGGAGCTCAGCCCCACAACCAGCAATCAATCAATCAATAAGCAAGCAAGCAAGCAAACATTCTCCTTTTGTTCTTAAAATCATTTGGGACTCTAAAAGGCTCAAAAATCAATAAGCAGGCCAGGAGTTTGGCCTGGTGGTAGAGTGCTTGCCTTGCACGCACAAAGCCCTAGGTTTGATTCCTCATTACCACATACACAGAAAAAGCCACAAGTGGCACTGTGGCTCAAGTGGTAGAGTGCTAGCCTTGAGCAAAAGAAGCTCAGGCACAGGGCCCAGGCCCTGAGTTCAAGCCCCAGAAATGTCAAAAAAATAGTAATAATAATAAGCTACCTACAATTTAAAAAGACAAATCTTAACCAACGTTGGCAAAATTTACATCTTCAAAAGCAAGGCAAACAAACAGAATATTCATATTCACTACATATTGTAACATTTTACCAAATGTGTGATCAAGATCATAATTAGTGAGACACATCAGAATGAAAAATATTTAACTGAAATGATGATTTGTACTTCTCCAAACAAAATGTCTACGAAATCTCAACATGTTAATGCAGCCTTTTCCTAGTTTACTTAATTTTAAGCAAATTGTTTTTTATTTCCCAAATCGTATGTAAAAAGAACGACCTAAATTTATGGCTTCCCCTGGGAGTGCATACTTCCCTCAAAGCAATGTACAGGAACCTCCATATTTCTTAGCAAAATATATGCAACATCATTTCAGAAACTTGTCCACTAAACAAACTGACTTTGAAGTCATTTGTGGTGGTGCAAATCTGTAATGTCAGCACTCAGGTTTACAGTAAGGAAAGAAAAAGTCAAGAGTTCAGGGCTAGCCTAGGTTAAAGGAAGTCTGAGGTCAGTTTGGGCAACACAGACTATGTCTCAAACACAAAACAACACCCACACACACACAGATTATTTACAATTATTTTCGCAAATACCTATTTTTTCTTTCGATCCTCCAGCAAGAAGATTAATGTTTTCTCCAGGTAACAATTCTAGTTGTTCAGTGCATTCAACAAATTCTCCAGACTCAAAACTACTTAGTGACCTGTAATTAAAATATTGGTCAGTTTGTGTTCTACCCTCTCCAGCCTATGGAACCATTCAATGAAAGAACAAGTTCTAGACAAGCAGTACACTATGCCACAATGACAAATGACTTTTAGATCTGCCACCACTTTTATTTTGAAGGCACGACTAGCAATTAGCACTAAAACTGGACCAGGAAACAGGAATGTCACAGCTATTAGATATCTATCTGAGCTTGCTCACCTCTCTCCCCACCCCCAATCTCCCTCATCCTCCATGCTGCAGCCTGTTAGCCATAGGGCCCCCTCAGCACATGGGTACAATAGGAGACCTCCATAACAACATCAACCTTCCACCCTTCCTCATCACCCCACCTGAGTGTAAACCCCTCTTTCACTGCTCCCATGCCTCCTCCTCCTCGTGGAAGCCATTTCTTCCTCTAGAGAGGTAGTCTTTCTACTGTCTTGATTTATTTACCCAAAGAGGAATGAACCCCTGAAATACCCCATGGAATACTTTCTAAAACAGAGATAATTTTCTTCAATCTTTTATTCCCTAGTGTATGAATCTATCTTCTCATCTCTAGTGTGTCCTCTCTAGTCACTTTTATAGTAGTGTTATTAAAATACAATCCTTCTGTATTGACAAATAAAATGTCTCCTCCATGGAGGAAGACATTACAGTTAGAGGAAATCCGTTTTGCTGGAGTACTAATTACTTGATGTAGTTGAAATCGGCCTTCAGGTTGAGGGAAGTACTGCTAGTGCTCTTCTTCAGGTCATGCACGGCACTCTGCCACTCTTGCACAGCAGCCCAATCAGCAATGGACACGTAGCACTCACACGCCTTGTTTCCTAAGTAATTAATGACCTCAGGGGAAGACTCTGTTGGTTTGGACAACACAGTTTTTCTGGATTCACCTAAATGAAAATATTTTGTAAAATGAGAACACATTGGCCCAAAGTGATCCACTACTATACGTATTTCAAAGAGCTAAGAAACCCGAAACTATACAATAAGGTCATTGACACAAAACATTTGAAATAACCCTTGCGCAGTCTTCTATACATACTGACGACTCACCGTTCAGAGAATGCTTGGGGCTGGCACTGTTGCGCCCCGCATTGGCCAGAGTGAGAATAGATTTGTCGAAGCTGGAGATGCAGCAATCAACGCCCGTCATGGCACACAGGTGCTCCTGGTACTCCACAGAAGCTTTTTCAAACCTTAAGTGTAAATGGAAGACATTTTATTTTAAATATGAATATCTCCTTCCCAACAATGCAATGGTAAAACAAATAGATTATTCACTGGACATAAACAAGGGTAAATTATGTGTGGGGTGAGGACATGGGAACTGAACAGTTAGATCATTCCCTTACAAATAAAAATTAATTCAAGGATACTTAAATATAACTGGACATGGGTGGTATGTCCCTGTAATCCCAGGCCACCTGGTCAAAAGATAGCAAGACTCTAGCTCAACCAAAAGTTAGTGAGACCATATCTCAAAAACAAGGCAAACTAGAAAATAAACCTGTAATACTAGATACTCAAGAGACAGAGGGAGGAGGATTAGAGTAAAAGATCAGCAGGGCTAAGCGTGAGATCCTATCTGAAAAACTGAAGAAGAAAAAAAAAAAAGACAGGACATAGAGCATTCTTTACCTAAGTGTGAAGCCCTGTACCCTTTACTAGTCCCCCTAAAATTTAAAACAATAGAAAACTAGTCAATCTGTAAACAGAACAAAGGTAAAGACACAGAAATAATAAAAAGACATAGCTGGCACCAAGGGGGGAAAAAAAGCACCTTGAAGGTTGTGTTTTAGGTAGACCTCACCTAAACCATCTTTCTCACCTAAACCACTGTCTAAGGATTAGGAAGAAGCTTGCCAATTCAAAAAGTTTAAAATCAATTGAAGAAAACAAACACTTTGAGTCCTTAACACCTTTTGTGCATGGGGAACAGAAAAAAAATTTTTTCTGATATTTTTATCAGAAAGGAGAAGAAAACTATCAAAGAAAAAAGAACTAAAAAAGCCTACCACTAATGCTTACCAATAGGAGATGAAAGTACAAGCAGTTATTTCTACCGTATATGCTCTGAATGACATTGCATGGAAAGATCATTAAGACTACGAGCAAACACACTAACAATATGGAGTAAAAGTTGTGTTAGGATGTGATATGGAGGCATCTCAACTAAGGATCAAGCTCATTCTCATTTGGGGGGCTTGGGTTTAAACTCAAGGCCTCTTGGCTTACTAGACTAAGTACACTATTGCTGAGCCATGACTCCAGCCCTTTCTTATACTGGTAATTTTGCCAAAGGGTGTTGTTTTAGTTATGCTCTTGGGCCTCAACCTCAATGTGTCTATTTTATGTTCCTCATTGTAGCTAGAATAACAAGTACACACCGCTATGCCAAGCTTCTTCACTGAGATGGAACCTTTCAAAATTTTTTGCCTGGACAGGCTTAGGGCTGCAATCCTCTCAATCTCAGCCTGCCCTGCAGTTAGGATTTCAGGCAGAGCCACTATACCTGGCTCAAAAGTATTTATAGAGTCATTTTCCAATATAACTTTTGATTAATTCCTAAGTAAAAAGACATTGAGGTATCAATCCTAATTAAACAAAATGCTAAACATGCCTAATGATGTACACCAAACTTCGCTGAACTCAAATGAAGCTGTTTTAAAACTGAACTGTACACTTTAGCCAGCAATACAAAGGGCCTATCACACACTTCTCTTCTAACTTACCTCCCTTCAGCTTGCTGGGCCACTGAGTTAATCCAGAGAAGGTTTTTACCAACAACAGAAGACGACCACACAGCAATTCCCTGTATAGCCTCAGGACAATGAAGCTCACACAGTGCCTCTACCACCATCATGATGGTTACTTCCAATTCATTCCCCTGAAAATAGCAGTTGAAGAAGTTAGTCACAGACCTCAACATCACAAAAATGTACAAATACAACAACAATCTGTGGCTATTTAACATCAAATTGTTATTTTTACATTAACTTAGAAATCTTTGTAAGGTTGGTGCATGCATATGGAAATATGCATAGATGGAAATATGAATTTTAAAATCATTGTTTATTTAGTATGATTAACTTCATGCTTTGATATTGGCTTGAACATTTTGTATATTTTAAATAATTTTACTTATTATTATGAACCTACTTTAAAGCTAGGAGTTATTTTAGGACTTTTCCAGATATTATAAAACAATTCTTTCACAGACCAAATTTTTAACCATCACCCAGAAAGTTCCAACCCGGAAACATAAGTAGATACACATATAGAAAACAAGTAGGTGGTTTTGAGTTATGACTGGTCTCACAAAATATTTGATCAGAAGCTTTGAAGGTGAACTGATTTTAATTTATTTTATCACATAACATCATAGAACTTAAACCCAAGCTTCTCTTACAGATTTAAAAATAATTCATTTGGCTAGGTGTGTACTCAGTGGTGCAGCATGTGTTAAATCCTGGGTTCAAGCTCCAGCACCACAAATAAAATGAACTAATTCCAAATGCATCACCCTTACCTGAGATGGATTATTTGTCTTCACTTCTGTAAGCAAGTCAAAGCCATGTCTTACAGTCACAGCAGGCTGGCCTGCCAATAACCCAACTCTCATGATAGATAGGCGGATCCGAGTTAGCCAGTCCTGACAAGTTTGGCGATTGGTGTAGAAGAAAGTCCTAATGACCTTTAGAAAAAGGGAAAAGACAAGCTCAGGACTGGTTCAAATTTTAAGTGTAACATGTCAAACACGTAAGTTGCCCCAATGATTTCAGCTCTACATATACTGCCAGGATTAACAGAGGTCCTTACTATGCACCACTACCCCACTGAAACCAACCTTGGGAGGCGACGTCAATGCATTGGCACACCCCTCATATGCATTATACATTAATTTCTCCAGGTTCTCCAGATACTGCAGAAGAAGAACAAGTCGAAGCTGGTTGCTACCATGGCCTTCATCATTGTCTGCAGTTGTCCACTGACTCACATCTTGATCAGGGTTTAATGTGTGAGCTGCCAGACTTCTAATGATCCCTAGAAGCAGAGACAACATTCCAAATTAAAGGAAAAAAATGGAAAGATTCTATAAAGTGTATAGTTATTTCACAAATAAACATTTACCAAGTATCTTGTTTCTCTATCAATTATTTAAAAACAAAACTATTCTAACATGAAAGATCTTTCATTTTATAAGAAAAAGACTGTGTGTGTATACTGGTAGTAGTGCTTGAACCTAAAATCTTGGAGTTGTCCCTTAGCTTTTTCATTCAAAGCTGGCACTTTACCACTTGAGCCACAATTTCTACTTTTGGCTTTTTGCTGGCTAACTAGAGATAAGAATCTCGTGGACTTTCCTACCCAGGCTACCATCAAACTGCAATTTTCAGATCTCATCCTCCTGAGTATCACTAAGTATCTAGGAGAACAGATATAACCCACAGGCAGCTAGCAAGAAAAAGATGTTTTCTCCACAAAAATTTCCTAAGTAGCTGGGAGCTGGTTGCTCATGCCTGCAATCCTAGCTACTTAAGAGAGGCTGAGATCTGATAATCCTGGTTCAAAGCCACCTAGTGCATGAAAGTCTGTGAAATTCTTATCTCTAATGAACCACCAGAAAACCAGAAATGGTGCTGTGGCTCAAAGTGGTAGAGCACTAGCCTTGAGCAAAAGAACTCAGGGACAGTGCCAATGCCCAGGCCCTGAGTTCAAGCCCCACAACCGATACCCCCACCCCCCAAAAAAATCCTAAATTCTAACCAAAAGCTGATAACCATGTGGCTAATGTAATTATTCTATGAAACCTTATTCTACCAAATGTATCTGAAAATTATTTACAAAAAATCACAGAAAAAACATACTTCCACTCCACGTTATGGAAACGATTGTTATATCACTGTTGTAACTACTTTCAATGTGCTATGTGTAACTGTAGCTTCTATTATTGATGATCTTCTTTTATCTTCTTCCTGTGGCGTACCTGCACTATCTCTATATCTTATCTGAGTATAATGGAAACCACGTATACTGGTATTAGAACTAGGAAACTGAAAGGGAATACCAAAATCGAGAGACATGGGGTAAAAAAGACAAACGACCACAAAAGCAATACTTGCAAAACTGGTGTAAATGAACTGAACAACTCATGGGGGAGGGGGAGGAGGAGGAGGAGGGGGAATGAGGAGGAGGTAACAAACAGTACAAGAAATGTATCCAATACCTAACGTATGAAACTGTAACCTCTCTGTACATCAGTTTGACAATAAAATTTTTTTAAATGGAAAAATAAAGAACAAACAAAAAAAAACATGCTTCCAAATCTTTGTTTTAACAAAAGAAATTTATTATTTCTGAGTGAAAAACTGTGACCATTGTATGCATGATTTAGTTTGAAGAAAGGTCAGGAGAGGGGTTTACCTTCAATTGTCTGGAAGGTATCTTGAGCTCTGCCCAGTGGGGTTCTCAACTTAGAAAGGACCGTGAACTGAGCTGCTTCCCAAATAGCCCACTGCCAAAGGACAGCATCTGTCTTGAGGAGATTGCGGGGAATTGTTGATTGCTCACGCTTATCCAGTCTCTGGCAGCTATAGAACAATCTCTCTAACCAATTGTCCTTCCTGGGAAAAGTAGTTTACATTTAACAGACAATGACAACTCCATTTCAATGATGTAAAACAACTGCAGGGAGAACAGGAGTAAGAACTACAATATTTCTTCCTCAAAGATAACACCTATAAAATTAAGAAACAGTTTCTCCACTCTGTATTGTGAGAACATTTTATAGTTAGGACATGTTACAGAATGATACAGATGGATAAGAGGGTAAATGGCTAATTAACCTCCATTCACTCTAAGCATCTCCACAATACTTTTCTCCCCATCCTCCCCCCAAAGCAATGCTGCTGATAAATCAGTTCATTGCCTGTCAAGGAAGTACACAGCCCATTTCTGTTTCTACCAATGCTAGCCTCAAAATAAGGTTCCTATTTAAGACCTAAAATGACCCAGCATTACATTCTATTCCACCCTTCTGAGAACACTTGCCCCCAAACCAGATGTATTGTCAAGACATTCTTCAAATTCCTTTTCCCCAATGCAACAACCAAAGAAACCTCTTACCCTGTTCTATGTGAGTTCCCATATAAGATGAAACTGATGACATCAGAGAAATCCTGGGGGTGGAAGGTGTTACTAGGAGCTTTACTCATGTGGCTTCGGAGTGCTAAAGAAATTTCTTGTATTTCTGTGTGATTGTTATTACTGTAGACAGAAAACAATAATTGTTTTACAAATATTAAATGTAGTCTTAAAACGCTAGCCCATATTAAATGTAGTTAAAAGTTATTTGGTTTTGTTTTTGTTGCCAATTCTGGGGCTTGAACTCAGGGCTTGAGCACCATCCCTGACTTTTGCTCAAGGCTAGCACTTTGCCACTTGAACCACAGCACCACTTCCGGCTTTTTCTATATATGTGGTGCTGAGGAATCGAACCCAGGGCTTCATGTATATGAGGTGAGCACTTTACCACTAGGCCATATTCCCAGCCCCAAAGTAAAAGTTAATTTATTAACTAAATCAGAAGTAAAAACATAAAACTGGGGCTTCAAAAAAAAAACAGCCTGGGCTGGGGATATGGCTTAGTGGCAAGAGTGCTTGCCTCGTATACATGAGGCCCTGGGTTCAATTCCCCAGCACCACATATACAGAAAATGGCCAGAAGTGGCGCTGTGGCTCAGGTGGCAGAGTGCTAGCCTTGAGCAAAAAGAAGCCAGGCCCTGGCTCAGTGCTCAGGCCCTGAGTCCAAGGCCCAGGACTAGCCCCCCCCCCAAAAAAAAAAACCAGCCTATTATGCAATTCCATTCATTTCAGGCTCTTTAGAGCTCCCAAATCAACTTAATTAGAAATAATGAAAGATTATAGTTTAAGTAAATGAACTGCCAAGAAATATATTTTGGTACTATATAAATTAGTTTATACTGATTATTGTAAGCTTATGAAGTTCATAAAAATCTTGTTACATTTTTCTAGATCTACTATAAAATTTGATCCCTTCACACCCCTTCAATCTCTGAGATAGACACACTACATATAACATTAATGCACCAATATGATCATTTGTCTTATGCTAACCTCCCCAGGTAGTTAAAGTGCCCCCAGCAGGCATAATGGTACACTTCTGTAATCCCTATACTTGGGAGGTAGAGGCTAGAGGATGGAAAGTTCCAGGCTACCTGGGATGCATAGTGAGATTATCTTTAAAAAAAAAAAAAAAAAAAAAAAACAAGTAACAATGTACACAGAAAAACACATGCACACACAAACAGTATCTTTATACCTTAAGACCACATCTAAGGGAATTGACTTCAACAGCTTTCCAAAGGCTTGTCGGATTCGGGTTCCACTATGAACCAGTTGAACACGGCAAACGTCAACACACCTATGAAAAATGAAGTGAAAAACTTAGGTGTGGTAGCATCCCCATGTCATTAGAGCCAGAGTGAACAGTCTCTAGTCCATACCTCTGCAGCAGATCGTCCGGCAAGGAAGAGGACAGAGCGTGTAGGCTGCTGCAGGCTTGCAGACAGATACTCACATCTTCAACAAGAGCTATTAAAAATTAAAAGTCACTTTCAGCTGTGGCAGTTTGTCACGGTGTTATGAACCCACAATTCCTCTTAACTATGCACTGGACCCTGTTTCCTGCCTATGACCCAAGCTGCCAGGAACACGTGGAAAACACTAACTCGGTGGAGCTCAGTGAGGTAAGCCAGCTTTCACATAAACTTGTTTTCAGGGAAAAGTGTAACATGTAGACTGCATTCTCCTTCAGACAAGTTTAAATACAGGATAGTTACTAAGAAAAACTTAAATAAAATTCAACACTGACTGCATTGGTGACTAAAATGGGGTTATACATCTTCAGATCACAAAAGGAGTTGAAGTAACTGTCTTCTATTATTACCAAATACTCCTTTCTAAGGGCTGATGAACAAAAAAGAGAGTATCAGGTCTTACTGTTGGCTAAAAGGCCTTTGGAAAATTTATGGAAAGATGGAAGAGAGAATAAAGGTGCATATGTTTCGGATTTCTTCATTAAAACAGCCACTTCCAAAGCCCAAGTCATCAACAGTTTCCTGAAACACAAAATGAACAGCTGACTCTACAATAAAAAACAAAACTTCAAAATTATTTTCTTCTTACATCAATTTTCTTGTGATTTTGTTCAAGCATCTCAAGTAATGAAACAGGAATTGGCAACTACTTTGTCAAACAAACTGGCATCATGCCTTTTTAAGAAAAGCTCCATGATTACAGCAAAGAATATAAAGTTTAGGTAACAACCAAATAGAAGAAACTGCTCTATCCCACTCCTGTAATCCACATTGTGTATTCTCAAACTATAAAGGGGAATTAACGAAATGAGAAAGAGTTTGTATTATTAAACACTATTCGGGTACCTTGTGTCCTGATTAAGGTTATCCTTTTTCAGAAGTATTCCCAGAAGATTTAATATAATTGAGAAATGTTTCTTTGTAGCTGTAGTCACAGTACTAATCACAGCGCCATCGAACAAAGATGGGGATGAAGAACTAAGACTACTAGATATAAAGTGATCATGCCTGGAAGACAAGAGCAGGAATTATCTTTTCATTGTTAGTCTAAGAGTATCAAGTTCAAGGAAAATAATGTCTTTGTTTTTCCTTTCTACCAGAGGGCTGGTAAGCACAGTACCTGGTACAATGAGAATACAAGGTGTAGAGCACTGCATACTGAATGGCCGGGAAGTGAACAGCCAGGTCACCATGCACAATCATCAGATTCTTACTCAGAAGTGCAAAGACGGTTGGGGAAAGAGCCCACATCTGACAAAATACGAAAGAAAACATATTTATGACTCGTCCAAAAGACCCACAAGCATACAAAGAGTTTATCATTCAAAAGAAGTTGTGTTTTTTGGTGACACTAGAGCACAGCATTTGCTAGGCAAATGGTCTAACACTCGAGACATGTCCTAAGAGGTCTTTTGCTTTATTTTAGGGATAGAATATCTCATATTTTTGTCCAGGTTGGTTTGGATCTTAAACTTCCTATTTTCCCTTCCCTTACTGGGATATGGAGTGTCATAAACTGTTGATGCTAACTGGCTTAAAATCATAATCCTCCCAAGTAGCTAGGACCTGTCTGAATGTTTTAATATGACAGAACAAATTTGGAAATAACCTGCGGTCTTCAGTAAACGCTTTATTTTGGAGGACAGTAAGCCTTAGGCATTATTGGCTATATTTAACACATCTGGGGTAATGTGGCAGTTCCTCAACAATGCCACTGAAGTGGGAAAAGAGGTATAGCCAAAACAGGAAAGAGAATAGCTGTCCACCAATATAACTTTCTTTAAAGTAACAGGATCAAGTGCTGATGATCACACTTCTAAAGGTATCCAAAAGGATTAAATTGTACATTATATGTAGATATAGTACAGCATGTGAATTATACCCCAAGAGAGCTACTGAAAACACTAACAATCAAAAAACAGGTGGTCAGTGGGCCATAGCTGATCTCCAATCTCAGCAAAGTCCTTTGTAACCTTTGGTATAGTATCCTGCATTCTCTCAATTTCTAATATACTACGAATGGCGAGGGGCCTTGTCCAATAAGAAAAATAAGTGTATTATATCACTCCCTCTTTTCACTGTACTTTTCCTACAATTTTCTTTTCCTTTTAAAAGTACTGAGTATTGAATACAGGGCCTCAAACTTGCCAGGCAAATACTCTTTATCACTTCAGTCACCCCTCCAGTTCTTTTGCTTTTAGCCTACTTTCTGAATAGGGTCTTACGCTTTGTCCAAAATACTGACACTATAATCCTCCTACCTTTGCCTTCTGAGTAACCATGACTACAGGTATGAGCCACCAGCCTTTCCCCTTCCTTTCTACTGCAAAGACACACTATTCCAACTAACCGCTTATCCCACCCTCTTCCCCAAAGTGCAGGACATTAACCTTCTCCATTTTATGTATACAATGTGAATTCCTTGAAAATTTTGAGTAGATAAATAAAACAAGACGCTACTGGAGCCTTTAAATGTAAGGTTAAACTAGCAAATATTTTATATTACTTATGGGGGAAAAAGGGCTTTTTCTTTTTTCACTAATACTGAAGCTTGAACTATGGGCCTCACACTCTTGCTTGGCTCAGAGAGGGGGGAAGAGTGATCTTTATTCCTTTTCTAAAATACAGAATAGTTGGGCTGGGGATATAGCCTAGTGGCAAGAGTGCCTGCCTCGGATACACGAGGCCCTAGGTTCGCTTCCCCAGCACCACATATACAGAAAACGGCCAGAAGCGGCGCTGTGGCTCAAGTGGCAGAGTGCTAGCCTTGAGCGGGAAGAAGCCAGGGACAGTGCTCAGGCCCTGAGTCCAAGGCCCAGGACTGGCCAAAAAAAAAAAAAAATACAGAATAGTTGAACCGGGTGTGATGGTGCACGCCCGTAATCCCAGCACTCAGAGATGAGTCAGGAGCATTATAAGTTCCACACCAGCCACCTGGGCTACTTAGTAAGGCCCTGTCTAGGGAGGAAAAATGTAAGGGGAGGAAATGTAAATATACATTCTAGAGTAGGCAATCAAAAGGTAAGACCTTATCTGAGGTTGATTGTATCAGAGAGGAAAAAAAACTGTATCAGAGGAAGAAAGAGACCGTATTAAGAGAACTCTACATATCTGAAATATGAAAACTATTAAAATTATGCAAGCTGCTATATTTAACAGGAATAATTCCTGAAAGGTATTTTCTAGGAAATAAATGTAAGATACTTTATATTAAGGAAAAAAGCTAAATTGGCACAAAAATATTCCTACCAATTTTATTTACACATACATGTCCTAAACACATCCACTGCTAATTCTGTAGACATTGACATATCACATGAAATACACAAAACAAGACAGTCATAAGTGAAGGCTCACCCCAATTAAAGAGTTCTTGGCATTTCCAATTGTTGTCAGGGCACTGAGGTCAAATATCACTATAAACTTTGCATTGTCTACATTGAATACATGATTCTTAAAAGCCTCATGTTTTATTTCAGAACAGGCCTCAGGAAGTTGTAGACTATGAAGCAGGTTGTTTAGGGCACAAGTCATTTCTCCCAAAATTAATTTATAGGCAGTCTCCAGGACAGGAATATTCTTTAAGCTGAGCACTGCTTGATAAACAGCATGGGCCACAGCAACAACCTGAAAAAGAGGAAATTACAGAAAGGGACGGTCAACAGAAAGTAAATCCCCTACATTGGCCGGAGGGGATGGGGGGGGGGGGGGGAGGACACGGGACTTAAGAATAACTAGCAATCATAATTTAAAAAAAAAAAAAAAAACACCACCTTGGGCCCAATGCATGTATATATACGTATTTTACCATGCCTTTGTAAAATGCTAAAGCTTTATTACAAATAGAATACTCTAAGCTGCCAATATAAAATCCTGTAAATGGTCTTTTATTCTTTTTTTTTTAAATAATATCAAAACATGCAAATAGCAGATTAAGATTTGTTTTTTACATCTATTTGGAAAATTCTACAGTAGGTTTGAGTAGGGGTAGGCAGAGAAACCAAATTTTTTCATTTACAGTAGACACATTGCTTCTGAACTTAAAACGTGGCAAATCATTTCCCTTCTTTTGGGGGAGGGGGAGGATGGTGGGGGCAGTAATGGGAGACTGCCAGGTAGTCTCTCTACAGCTTGAACTATGCTTTCAGCTACCTTTCCATTGCAGTACTGGGGTTTGAACTCTAGGCCTGGTACTTACTAGGTTGGTCCTCTCCATCTGAGCTATACCTCCATCCCTGCTTTTGGCTACTGATTTTGGGGAAAAAGTCCACCCAACTTTTCTGCTTAGCCTGGCCTTAAACTGTGATTCTCCAGATCTCAACCTCTAGAGTTATCCCCTCACATTTGTCTTCCAAGTAGCAAGAATCACAGACTAAATAAGCCACTGAACCTAGCTTGCCTCCTTTTATCTTTATGAAAATTTGCTAAAGCCCTATTAATAACAAAATGAATACTCTGAAAAACAGTATCAAATATTCTGAAAATATTATCTGACACATCAAATATTCAGTATGATAATCATCCAGTATTAATTTGAAGCTATCATTAGTCACTGTATTCTACAGTAAGTATTAACTGTTTCATTTATGTAGACTACTAAGCAACATAAGTCCAATTCTTCAATGATGTCTGTTATGAAAAGTAATTATTAACATACCACTTACCTCTTTTTCTTTATGGTAACGTAAAAATAATAGTTTAGATGATGGTATAAACAGCTTTTCTACAAATGATGATGGTAGTTTTGTATTTATCTGCTCGACAATCTAAAAAGAATAAAACTTTTTAAATGAGCTTCTTCAAATCGCAAAAAATACATTTAAGAACCTTAAATGCATACTGCTAAGTGAAAAAGGCCACAAACTGCATGATTCCCACTATGCTGTATTCTAAAAAAGTAATCTGTGGAGGCAACAACAGGAGAGTCGCCAAGGGATGAAGGGACAAGACAGGAGAATGAGTTGGGTAAACAGGAGGCATTCTTAGGACAGTGGGACTATCCTGTATGAGAGTCTACTAGTAAACAAGTACTTGTCACTATACATTTGTCAAAATCCAGACAATAACACCAAAGTGACTCCTAAAGCAGACTATCAGTTTCCACTAGTAATAATACATGAATAGTTGCTCAATGATTTTTACAAATGTTCCACCTAAGCAAAATGTTAGCAAGAAGGGGAAACTGTTGTTAGAGGGCCAAGTCTCTTCCTATTTATTTCTTCTATGAACCTAAAAAACTACATTAAAAATAAAGGCTAGGGCTGGGAAGGTGGCTTAGTGGTAGAGTGTTTGCCTAGCATGCATGAAATTCTGGGTTAGATTACTCAGCACTACATAAACAGAAAAGGCCACAAGTGATGCTGTGGCTCAAACAGTAGAGTGCTAGCCTTGAGCAAAAGGAAGTCAGGGACAGTGTTCAGGGCCCTGAGTTCAAGCCCTGGGACTGAGGGGGGAGGGGGATGAAATAAATCCTATTAATTTAGAAAAGAGCTATATTTTAAAGCCCTCACACTGCAATATTAAACAGTTTTAAAACCTAAATACATACATTTTATACTTACATCCTAGCACTTGTCTTACACTGGCAAAATGAGTTGTGTAAGCTTAGCAGAAATGTTTGGCAGAATAGGAATGTTCTTTAAAACAATACAATTGGAAATGAAGGGACACAAAGGAGACAAAGTCAGCAGCCAAGATGAAACCAGATGGCCCCTGAGTTTCTAATTATAGAAGCTGGTACTTAGCATGCAGAGACTCATTACAGTGTCCTATTTTGCATGTGTTTTACAGTGTCCACAATGAGGGAGGAATTACTTACAGTTGGGAAATTTAAAGAAAAAAAAAGCCATAAGCCAAGTTTTATACAGGAAATAAAATATAAAGGTCCTTCAAAAGAGCTCTCAACACTTATCAGAGTGCTAGACAAATTTTGGGATGTTCCTTTAAAAAAAAAAAAAAGAGTGAAGCCACATACCAGTGGCTCACACTTGTCATCCTAGCTACTCAAGAAACCGAGACCTGAAGATGGCAGTCTGAAGCCATCCCAGGAAGGAAAGTCCATGAGATTCTTATCTCCAATTAACCACAAAAAAAAAGCGCTGGAAGTAGAGTGGTGGCTCAAGTGGTAGATCACTGGCCTTGAACACAAAAAGCTCAGGGACAAGACTCAAGCCCCGAGTAAGCCCCAGGATGGAGGGAGACGGACACACACGGGGACACACACGGGGACACACACGGGGACACACACACACACAAGAAATCACTGAAATCACTGAAATCAGCAGACAATAAAAAGTAAATTGCCACTAGAACAAATGCAAACTAGACAGATCATTGCACGCACAAACACAAAAAAACAACAACACCCAAACCAAGCCCCCAATTTCTTGTCTAAATAGAGGCCTAAGTAACTCCATATATTAAAAAGGAACAACAGAATAGTACACATACCAATGTGAGTAAATTCAAGACTGAGATGATATAATCGGTACCACAAGTCTGGCAATTCTCCAGTTGGTCTAATCCATATGTAATGACCATGTCACAATGTATACTCATGCTAGGATCCAAGCTGCCGAGCAAAACACCAACACACTCATTAGCAGCTGTCAACACAGCCTCAGAAAAAAATACTTGGTTTGCAGCCGTCACACATCTCATTACTCTGTACAGAACCTGCAAATGGGGAAAACAAGCAGCTTTTTAAAAAAATTCACATGATTCCACATGGCAAGAAAACAATATATTTAATGCAGCTACAACAAAAAATTAACAGCCTGCCTTGCCATAGTTGTTTTGTTTTTTGGCATTTTTGCAATGAAGTCTCACTGTGGTGCTCAGGCTGGCCTCAAATTTGCAATCCTCCAGCCTCAGGCTCTTGAGTATAGGTATATACTACCATGCCTGTGGCCTGTAACCTATTAGGTTTATTTCATAATAGCTGGACAATAAAGTTATCCTTATTACAATATGGGAAAAGAAATCAATCATGGCTAAAAACCTCCCAAGTGTGTTGGTGACAGGAAATGGAATTTGCCATCCTTTATTTCCCTGTTGCCTACTTTTTCTCCCCTCAAAGTCACTAAAGGGCTGAAAAGCTCAAAATCTCTGTAATGATGAAATAGACCAGAACTTAAAATGATTATACTGTTGGCAGAATGCGACCTGAAGATTGACTTTTGAGGTTATGATAATCAGTCTTTTAAACCTAAAATATCCAAGTCACCTTAGGCTAATATTAAGTTCATATATTAGTGAACATGCTAGACAAGCTTCAGTTCCCAACTCCTGGTAAGTTCTTGTGCAAGATAAGCATTCCTAGGCTTACTACCTAATATCTACTAAGGATTATAAAAACCAGTCTCTCTCAAATCACACGTATACACACACACACAACTGTAACAGCCAACATTTATATATAAAATTTATGTTAAGAAAAATAAATTGCTGCTGCAAAGTATTTCTGTAAGACAATAGGCCTATATTTAAGACCTTTAGAAAGTAACAGACTTAATGTAACTCTCTTGAAAAAATAATTATGTTCCTTTCCCTTAACTGCCTTTATTTCAACTCTGACAGGCTTTGCAAAGCCACATTTTAAAGTAGTAGAAAGGAAACAAAAATAATAAACCATTTTGGTCAAATTTAAAATAGTAACATGAACGTTGAATTGTCTTTTTTTTTTTTGGCCAGTCCTGGGCCTTGGACTCAGGGCCTGAGCACTGTCCCTGGCTTCTTCCCGCTCAAGGCTAGCACTCTGCCACTTGAGCCACAGCGCCGCTTCTGGCCGTTTTCTGTATATGTGGTGCTGGGGAATCGAACCTAGGGCCTCGTGTATCCGAGGCAGGCACTCTTGCCACTAGGCTATATCCCCAGCCCTTGAATTGTCTTTAGGATGTGATGTATCTGTTATCATATACAATTAACTCACCAAGGATTCCATCTATTAACAAACACCCTACTTTACCTAGCAGTGTATTCCATGGAAGCAAATGCTCCTAGAAGTTAGCATTATATTCTAAAAGTAAGACTGTAATAATCTAGATTAAACCTTCTAGGACTACACACATGCCTCTCTGTTCTTATGGAAACACAGTAGGGCCTGTGCTCATTTTTCCTATGAAAGGGAAACACACACACACACTGTGCTGGAACAGAGTGCAGCTACTGTTTAGGACCACTGAATGAAGTACAGGGCCTACTTATAATGGGCCTCAGATTAGTGTATACTCTAAACTGATGTATCTGTATGTTATTTGAAAACCCAATATCAAAAACAGCAAAGAGGCTGGACACGCTGGTGGCTCACAACTACAATCTTAGCTACTTAGGAGGCTGAGACCTAAGGATCATTGTTACAAGCCCGCTAGGGCAGAAAAAGTCCATGAGACTCTTATCTCCAATAAACTACTTAGAAAAAGCCAGAAGTAGTGCTATGATTCCAGTGGTAAAGTGCTAGCCTTGAACACAAAAAAGGCTCAGGTACAGCACCTAGACCCTGAGTTCAAGCCCCAGAACCGGCAAAAAAGAAAGAAAAAAAGGGGGACGGGGCTGGGAATGTGGCTTAGTGGTAGAGTGTTTGCCTAGCATGCATGAAGCCCTGGGTTTAATTCCTCAGTACCAGATACACAGAAAAAGCCAGAAGTGGATCTGTGGCTCAACTAGCAGAGTGCTAGCCTTAGCAAAAAACCAAGCTCAGGGACAGCGCACAGGCCCTGAGTTCAAGCCCCAGGAATGGCAGGAAAAAAAAAAAACAAAAAACCTGTAAAGGTAAGTAAGGTTAAAGAGTTCCATCTTGTGTATTAGGATGACGGGCACAGGGGATAGAACCCAGGAACTCATACATACTCAACTATAAGCCATATCCCCACACAAGAAAATAACTTCCTGAGACTACCATGTGTTATCCTTAATATGCTGAAATTTTTTTAAACAAGTATTTTAAAATTTGTATTTAAAAAGTGGATCTGTGAAGGCTCTAAAAGAAAATTCCATGGTAATTAAAAATTTCAGTAATTCAGTGGTCACTTTTTCCTAGCCGAAGAGATAGTAGGAAGAAAGTAGGGCAGAGCCAGGAGGTTTCCTTGCTTTTCTATCTAGCATAAATATATGCCACACATATGAAGGGCATAAGAAGAATCCTAGTACGTAACAATTCTGCTTCTGAGTGACACTTCAAACTCCTAAAGACACTTACATCTGTTACATATGCCTCAGTAATTGGAGGACCCCGAATTGGGCTGAAGCGTTCCCCAATGCTCCTCACCACAGTACTGAACACCCGGAGAAGCGCTGCCAGCTTTGGTAAAGACACTGATGGAGGAGGAACATCTTCATCCACTGATTCCCCAGAGGCCACATGGCTGAGGTCCTAGATGTGAATTCACAGTTCTTATTTAAGCAGTACTTTTTTTATGCATGCACACATGTCAATACCCAGTAACCTTCCCATTTTATAGTAAATTAAGTTTAGAACACAATCTTGTAAATTAAGGGAAATGACTCCAAATATCAAAATAGGTTTTATCTATTTAAAATAGCTCACATGAAACCCACAGATTTAAAAAAAATAATCTCTTGCAAAGACAGTGTTGGAGGAAGAAACTAATCTACTATGTATACTTTAAGTATATAAAGATATAAACCAGAAAATTTTCCCATCCTAAATTGGTTTTATACTAAACTCTCATTCTAGGTATCCTTTGAGCCACTAAATAAAAAGTACTGTGCCTCTATTAGGCATATAAAAGGCTAGAGTGGAGGTTTAAAAAGAAGCCAAAAGTATCTACTCTACAGACTTGTAATTTAGTGAAGACTTAAGATATATCAAAGAAAAAATTAGCAAAAATGAGACATTAGAAGCATTATAGGGATTGGGAATAGGACTAAAGTGTAGAGAACCTGACTATTAGGCAAGACCCTGAGTTCAAAACCCAATACTTTCAGAAAAAAAGATAAAAGCATTATGTGTCTGCAGAAAATAACCTACTATCAAAGTCAAAGGGAAATGTCTTTGAACAGAATGGGCAGATTCAGAAAGGCATCTGCAGATTAAAGGTAGGTGAAGAAAGACCTCCCCCTCCCCCCCAAAAAAAGGAAAAAAGAAAGGAAGTAAAATAGCCTCTTGTTTTCTCTGATGAAGCCAAACAGGCCAGTACAGTTAAATGCAGCAGGAAAATCTTGTTGGCTAACAAAGGAATGAAGAACAGAAAGCTGAATTTGGAGGGTGCTTTCAACATGACAAAGAGTCATGGTACATGTGATGAACCACAGACAGACAGACAGACAGACAGACAGACAGACAGACAGACAGACAGAGCCAAGAGATGGCTGAAGCCTTGGCAGAAGCCAAGGAAGCCCAAGGCTTCCTCAGTGCCCTGAGCACTGCCACACAGCCCAGGTACAGCTGCATACGCTGGGTCAAGCCAAGGCTTGTCCTCCAGAGCAGGATCTGAGATGCCCTCCCCTTCAGGGTTGTTTTCATCTCCACTCAACAGCAACTTACCTTACCTGAAAGATAGCTGGGAATAGAAAAAAGAATAAACTAAAGAAGATGTTTTCTGGAAAATATCAGCTACCAAGAGTATTTCAAACTTTGTAAAATATAAGACCTATAACTTTTTATAGCCTTCCAACTTAAGAACAGGTGGGAAAAAACTGTGATGGTCTTATAATTCCTACTTTAAATATCAGGGGGATATGAATTACCTTAGTATACATCTAGTACTGCTTCTTCACTGGAACTTTAAGAAGTAACATAGTTTTCCATAAACTCACCTCAGCATATGCCTCCATGTCTTCTAGAAATTGCCCAAGAAGAGTGGTAGAAAATGCAAGATCAGCTACCCAGAACGGTTCCAAACTCTGCAACCACCCTTGGAATCATTAAGAAATTTTGAAAGAATGGGGGGGGGGGGGGGGGATGCCAAAATTAAAAAAAAAAATTCAATAACTTTGATTTCTTTAAATTTACTATGTTGAATTGAAGCCCTCTGTACAACTAATGAAAATTTAAATATTATTAATATTTTATTAAAAATTAATTTTATCACACAAATCATGGGCTAGTCACAGGAACTTTGTTTTAAAGCTATCTAGCTTTCAAGTTGCCCATCTAAAAACATGCTCTATATAAAACCAGGACTACTAACTAGTAACAACATGCTGATTATGATTAACCAATCATGGGCACTGAGAGGTTTTTGTTCTTTGTTTTGTTGTTTTTGTCGGTTGTAGGCCTCATCTTTGGGCTTGAACTCAGGGCCTGGGTGCGGTCCCTGAGGTCTTTTGCTCAAAGCTGGCACTCTACCACTTGGAGCCATAGCTTCACATCCGAAATGAGAGTCTGTCTCACCAGGATTCTTCTGCCCTGGCTGGCTTCGAAGTGCAACCCTCAGGTCTCAGCCTCCTGAGTAGCTAGGATTACAGGCATGAGCCACTGGTGCCCAGCTGAGAACCTCTTTTAATGCTATAGAAATGAACATTTCTTTAAAAATACATTACACCTCATGTTCTTAGTTTTTAGAAGGTCCATACCCATCCATATCCATACAATCTCTATAACTTAAAACTAAAATGCCACCATCTACTTGGTTTGCTAACGCAAGGTCACATCTAACCATCAAAGATGCTCTCACCTCCACATTGGAAAGGAAAGGAGACCAAACTATTCTCAAACACATCTCACTTTAAGAAGTGTATGGAACCAAGTATGCAATAGAACTTACTACACCTGGAATTAGCTGGCATGTGCAAGCATTTACTCAAAGACAAAACCACTTTGTTATAATTTGTGACCATTCTTTAAATACCTACAGAGGGAAGGAGTGTTGTTGCTGTTTAAAATAATCAGAAAAACAACAAAAATTCCAAATAACCACTATCTTCCATTCTGAACTTCAGGGTATTGCAAGTACCATTATCTCCTTCTGCCAAGATGTGCTACAAATGACTTGAGGTACATCCCTTCACATTTCTCACAGGTGCAACATTCCAATCTGTACTGACACTCCCTACTACTAACCACACTATTTTCCTTTGACAACATCAATTAGCTAAGTGAAACTCACTTATAATAACCAATTTATTTCCCTGAAGCAATTAGTTGTCCTGGATCATGGAAGGAACAATTTTAGTAGATGGTCTTAGAAGACCTGCATTCCTGCTCATAATACATAAATACTGGTGTAAGCTAAAAAACAGAAGCCTTACCAGACACCTGCTGTGTGAGTGAAGGTTTCTGAGTATGGTCTATGTGCCATCCAACTAATATATCCACTGTATCCTACAGGGAGAGAAAAAGAGAGGAGCTCGGTCACTGGAAGCGCTTAACTGCCACTCTACCTGTGGACCATTTCACAGTAGAAGATGCTAAGAAAATGCCTTTCTGTTCTATGGTCTTGTCATTAAGAAATTTAGTAGGGTGGGCTGGGGATATGGCCTAGTGGCAAGAGTGCTTGCCTCATGTACATGAGGCCCTGGGTTCAATTCCCCAGCACCACATATACAGAAAACGGCCAGAAGTGGCGCTGTGGCTCAAGTGGCAGAGTGCTAGCCTTGAGCAAAAAAGAAGCCAGAGACGGTGCTCAGGCCCTGAGTCCAAGCCCCAGGACTGGCAAAAAAAAAAAAAAAAAAAAAAAGAAAAAAAAAAGAAATTTAGTAGGGTGAAGTAAGGGATGGGAAGATGAAGGAACTACATTCATGATATGGATGAAATATTTAATCTTGAAATACTGAGGTCAGAAAGAAAGCACACAGTTGTTTTTATAAAAGCAATATCACTGCATGCATTCAAACACAGACCCTCAAACACCACTGATAAACTGAAAGGAGGAAAATCAATGCATTTATTGTGTTTGATTTCCCAGTTTCTCACTCAGAATCCTCTCCTCACCCCATCATTGGAAAAAGACAGTAGGGAACTTACCCTAAAATTGGTGCTGAAAATATGAGGGTAACATCGAGCCACCAAAAGAATGCACTTAACACACTTGCAAAGTAATTCTGGTGTATCCACGTTTTCAAGGATGGACTGTAGGCTGGTCATTACAAGCTTAAAAATAAGTTACAAACAGTACTCAACAGAGTAAGGAGAAAACAAGCAAAGCAAAGCAAACTATTTTTGGTGACTATCCCTAAAACTGATCATGTTACCAAAGACAACAGTTGTTTTAGTTTAAAAACTTGAAAACACTTTAATTCTGCAAAGTTGGTAGGGTAAAAATACTGTTATCCATCTAATAGATGTGAGCATCTACTAACATTATTCCTTTAACAACTAACTACTAAGTTAACATCTTTGTCCATTATTCATAAGCATTTACCTTGCTCTGATTAAATTTCAAATACAAAGGAGTATTGGAAAACTATTTTCTTTAAAGTATCATAATTACTTTTGAATTTAAAATGTAAACAAGTTTTATGCAATTATAGTTTTAGAACAAAGTTTATACAACTTGTTTCAACTCAAAATGTCTTAGCATGAGCATCATACATCAATGACTAGCAGGCTCATGTTACCAATATATACACGCTGGTAAAATAAATATATGGCATACCACTGGGAGAATGCTCTAGAGCTGTTTAAAAACATTTTTCATAAAAGAAGCAATTGTTTACAAAAGCATGTTACACACATATAAGATATGCTAGAAGTACAAAGTCTCTACTTCACAGCAGTCAAGAGTACCATGGAGGCTACAAGCATTCCCTGAGGGAAATACTACCAAACCCACAGTATTCCCAATCATTAATCCAAAGGGGGGAAGAAGCCTTCTCAAAGGGTAAATTAGATCTGAGGGTCATCCTCTCCGCCAGGTGATCAAACTGCCTGTGAGAGTGGACGAGCTATATTACCTGCCTGCTGGTGTGGTGTAGGAGGAAGAATGAGCGCATAAAGTACTGACTGAGGTGCTGGGTATATATATGGCCTAGTGGTAGAGTGTTTGCCTCGTATACATGAAGCCCTGGGTTCAATTCCTCAGCACCACATATATAGAAAAGGCCAGAAGTGGCACTGTGGCTCAAGTGGTAGTGTGCTAGCCTTGAGCAAAAAACAAGCCAGGGACAGTGCTCAGGCCCTGAGTTCAAGCCCCAGGACTGGTTAAAAAAAAAAAAAGTAATAAAGTATTGATCGACTGAAACCAGAAAAGAACAATGTGAGAGCCCAGAAAGGAGGGCCTAACATGAAAGTTCCTTTTCTTGTGCAACTCTTGTAAGAGAGATTTTTTTAAAGGAATACTACCAAATACAGTGCTTGAATCTTAATGGAACCCTTGGTTAACAGAGACATAGCTATGAAAGACATCTTTAGGGTAACTGTACGAATTAGAATTTGCACTGTGATTATAAGAAAATTCACATACAGGTGATTATAATATTGCTGTTACATAAAATAGAATTATTCCATATACTGAATTGTCATGTGTGTCATTTACCTTCAAATGGTTCAACATTGAGAGAGAGACAGACAGACAGACAGACAGAAACAAGAGAGCTTAAGAAAGAGTGAGAACAAAACCTTACCAAAAGGTCACTAGGTAAGAGCTAAAATGCAACACCCTGGGTGCTGGGTTCAATTTTCAGCACATCTCACCCAAAAACAGTTATTAATATGATCAATCTAGACAAAGTACATGTAAGTATCTGTTGTGCCGGTTTGTATGTTTTCCTATGGACTTGTAAATTTTCATAATAATGAGGAAATGTTTGTAATATAGAAACTATATGTAAATGACACATGAGTTATAAAGAGGCAAGCAAAATTGAATTTGCCATTAGATGATATGCACACTGCATACTTGAGTCTTTCCAGCTTAGACTAGCAATTGAACCTGTAAACAGTACTAGGTGACTTCAAAACCTATGGCTGTTGTCACACCTGGAGGTATCAGTTGTTCAGCTTGGTTTCTGCGGGAGTATTTGGCACAACACTCACCTCTATGGCAGATGTAATATCAACATTATGAACTCTGTAGGTATTTAGTAAAATGCCATGGAAATAATTATTACTTTTTCATTTTAAAGGGATGGGAAAAGAACACATGAACCTGTCAACAAAGCAATATGGTACATGAAGATGGAATGCTTCATAAAGATCTAAAGAAATAAATTCTAAAACAGGAGAAAAAAAAAAAGAAACCATGCATGCCTAGCATGCATGAAGCCCTGGGTCCGATTCCTCTGTACCACATCAACAGAAAAGGTCAGCAGTGGCACTGTGGTAGAACATTCCCTTTGAGCACAGGGAGACTCAGGAACAGAACCCAGGCCCTGAGTTCAAGCCCCAGAACTGGCATGGGGGGAAAAAAGTGCTTCTTTTTAATACATTCATATTATAAACAAAAATGAAATAAAGCTGGTATTCTTTATAAATCATTGCTTTGTATTGATTTGGATTAAGAATTTCTTGCCTAGGGGTTGGGAATATGGCCTAGTGGCAAGAGTGCTTGCCTCGTATACATGAAGCCCTGGGTTCGATTCCCCAGCACCACATATATAGAAAATGGCCAGAAGTGGCGCTGTGGCTCAAGTGGTAGAGTGCTAGCCTTGAGCAAAAAGAAGCCAGGGACAGTGCTAAGGCCCTGAGTCCAAGGCCCATGTCTGGCCAAAAAAAAAAAGAATTTCTTGCCTGTCTTGTCATTGGCCTAAAAAAGTTCAGAACCAAGTGTGATGTTTAGTGTGATGCTTTCCTCAAAAGATATGAAGCCACTCTTGTCCAATGTCTCTAGAATAGTTCCTGTTTTTGAAACTGCAATCATTCCAACATTAAGCAACAAAGGGAAGCTTCAATGAAAAGTACATCCTCAAAACTTACTCATTTTAGAGGCTAAGCAAAATGAAGGTTTAGAGGCTAAGCAAAAAGATGGAAACAGGAGGATTTTATTGTTGTTGTTGTGTTTAATGTACTAGGTGAATTTCCTTTGGCATACCCCCTGTGGTCACTGTATATGATTTTGGTACACTGGATATTGTATATATATGCTTATCTGAACTAGGGAAGGGAAAGAAAAATGAGAAAGGGTGTTACAAATAAGATAAGAAATGTACTCACTACCTTATTATGTAACTGTACCCCCTCTGTATATCACCTTGTCAATAAAATTTAAAACTTACTCATTTTAAAATTTATCTACTCTGTATCCTTTACTCAAACTCCAGCAGAAGAACTGAACTTAGACCACATTTGCTGTTAATTAGACAGGCCCCTGCCTCCTGTCTCCCTTCCCCCAAGAAGGCAAGGTTAAGGACAATTCCCTTCCTAAGGCCGTGGATTCCCCTCACCTTACCTGCATTACAGATGAAAAGGCTTTCTTCTCTCCTACAGTCTCCAGTGCTTTGTAGGTGGCACATAAGTAGAGAAGTTTCACTTCATCTTTTGCAGATGAGCTAAATTTGCTGAAAATCCATTTGAAGATCTTCTCAGCCTCATAGCTCAAAGAGGCACAAAGAAGGCCAAGACAGCAAGCTCCCTCTTGTCTCAACTCCTGAAGCAACTTGCTACTGTTTATTTTAATGCAAATGAAACAAAAAAAGAACACACACAAAAGGTATTAAACTTCCAAAGACAATGAGACTGATAAATCTTACCAAAGAAAATGTCTTAGATGTTTTACAACTTTTTAAGGATTTCTTAAAAGTTCAAATTAAAGACTCAAAGTTTATCCAATACAGGCTGAATTCTCTCTATCATGCAGTACAAGAGTACCCTTCCTCAGACATTAACTTTTCTTGTATAAAACTCAGAAGTGCTAATCCTGAGGCTTTAAATTTCAAACTAGACAAATCACAGGAAAAGGTAGCCAAAAGTTATTAGCTAAAACACACTATAACAGAAATGGTGAGACAACGGGTAAACAAATGCAGCACTGGTACTCACTAGACACTATATTGGAAACGAACTATACAACTTGTAGGGGGGATGGGAAGGAAAAACTGGGAGTGAAGGTGACATTGTCCAAAAGATATGCACCGGACTTATGTACTATAACCCCTCTGTACATCACATTAATAATGATAATAATATTTAAAAACACACTATAAGCTAGTGCTGGTAGCCCACACCTGTAATACTAACTGCTCCGGAGGCTGAGATATGAGAGAAGTCAGCCCTGTAGTGAAGTCCATGAGATTCTTATCTCCAACTAAACACACACACACACACACACACAACCACCACTACCACCACCACCACCACAGGTGGAGTTGTGGCTCAAATAATAGGGCACTAGCCTTGAATAAAAAAGCTACAGGATAGCACCCAGGCTCAAATCCCAGTACCCGCACACACACACAACAACAACAACAACAACAAAACCAACATTGTAAGTATATTGTACATAAGTCAATATGTAAAGACTGTGAAGTAATAAATGGTTAGCAGTTAGCAGCATGAAATTAATTACAGAATGAACAAGGAACCAGGGAGGTCAAATGTCCTAGCACTGCTGCCTTTGGTGCTTCTGAGAGCCCCAGCATGGGCTTATTAGCTTCGTTTTCTCACTGAAGGAAACTCTTCGACCTCTACACTCCAAGTACTTTCAAACTTTGATTTTAAAAAAACTAACCACATTCATTTGTTCTACCAGTTAATACTCAATTATTCAGCTACATTGCATATTTTTTTAAAATAACCCTCTTTTAAGTAAATTCCATTTGTACTGAACAGTAATTAATGTATAAATATGAGATAAGAAACAACAAAACAGTTAAAAAATCAGCATGCTTACAAAGTCAATGAGAAATGACGTGTGTGTGTGTGTACACACACACACACACGTCATTTCACACACACACACACACACACACACACACACACACACACACACACACACACACACACACACACACACACACACACACACACACACACACACACACACACACACACACACACACACACACACACACACACACACACACACACACACACACACACACACACACACACACACACACACACACACACCCCCCAGTCCTGGGGCTTAAATCAGGACCTGGGCACTGTCCTTGAGCTTCTTTTTACTCAAGGCTAGCAGTACTACTTGAGCCACAACACTTCTTCCAGCTTTTTCTGTGTATGTGCTACTGAGGAATAGAACCCAGGGCTTCATGCATGCTAGGCAAGCACTCTACCACTAAGCCACATTCCCAGCCTACATCTTAATAATTTCCAAAACTACCATTTAAATTAAATTAAATTATTATCAGTGACTTACCTTTCATTAAGCACATCATGTACAGCAGCCAAGATATTATCCAACTGTTTAACTAGTACCTTTAAAAAAACACACACACATTTATAAAAACTTCAAAAATCCTGTATCTTTAAGAATAAAATTGTATATTCTTTACTTGTCTTGCTCTCCAAATTATAATTAAAAAGCAACTTAATTTCCTTATTAGTCCAGTCCCCAAATACATTAGAAACACCATGTTTCTCATCCAACTATGAAAGACATCCACAGGAAACAGTTGAAACCATCAATGAAAATATACAAAGAACTGCTCTGACGTCAAATACTCTGAATGCACTTAAGATGAAGGATGAGGAGGGAGAGACATACAATAAAACAATATGGGCAGATTTCAGTGACACAAAGTTTAGATGGTAGGCAAGGCAGTTCACTGCACAATTTTTTTGAGTATTTTTAAGTTTCATATAAAAATTTAAGGGGAAGAGTTTACTTTGAGCCAAAATGTTATTTGCCTCACTAGACCATCCTTAGTAGTATTCTCTTGCCCCACATCAAGCTCTTGATTTGTTATTAGAATTACCTAGCAGATGGTATTTCCATTTTCTTAGCCCCAGTCATCAAACCAAACTTGTACACCAGCAAAACATGTATACTGTATCTATATTTCATACATGAAAGAAACAAAGACATTTGTCCTAGGACACCAAGAAAAAAATTCTGAGGAAAGAACCATTCCCAGGCTAATTTTAAAAACTAAAAGTGCTTCACTGCAGAAGACACCAATGTGGATGCAACAGTGGACAAGGGTAGATGATCTCAGGAGAATGCAATTAAGATTGAACATCACCGGGCACTGGTGGCTCATGTCTAATCTTAGCTACTAAGGATGCTGAAATCTGAGGACTGCGGTTCAAAGCTAGCCCAGGCAAGAAATCTGTAAGACTCTTAACTCCAAGTAAGCACAGAAAAAGCTAGAAGTGGTGCTGTAGTTCAGCTGGCAGAGCACAAGCCTTGAGCAAAAAGAAGTTCAGGGACAGTACCCACACCCAGAGTTCAAGCCCCAGGAACAGAAAATAAATAAAGTTTAATACCATCACAATATGGACCCAATAAATGCAGAATAAGCAAACTTGTTTTTCTAGAAGCAACCTTGTTCCCTTTCTGGGACATTTTGGAGTTGGAATTGAGGCCTCACACTTGCTAAGTAAATCCTTTACCCTGGGCCATGATCCCAGACCTTTTCTGCTTTATTTTATCTTTCTGAGAAAGTCTTACACATTCTATCTACACAGGCTGGCCTTGGGCCTCGACCTTCTACCTCCCACCTCCCAGGTATTATACTCACCAGCTTATTTTCCGGTTGCTGAATAAATTCTTTCAGCTGCTTTACAGTAGCCAGCCTTCTGTCTCTGTCGTCTTCCCGGGTGATCCTCCGAAGAAGGTTCGACAGTCGAGACTCATCAGAGTAAGACATCGATCGCTCTGAGAGGATAAACACAACTGCTCTGAGTACAAATGAACACAGAAAGTTTATAGCCTAAAAGTATTGAGATGTACATCAAAAAGTCATAATCTGAGCCAGGGAATAGCAAGCTCACTCTTGAAATCCTAGCTACTCAGTAAGCCTGAGATCTGAGGATCAAGGATGGAAGACAGAATATGCCACCATGATCCAAGTGGCAAACCAGAATGTCTCTTCTATTTTCTCAATGCAAGAACAAATCCAAGGGCTGGGCCTTGTATACGTGAAGCCCTAGGTTCGATTCCTCAGCACCACATGTATGGAAAGGGCCAGACATGGCGTTGTGGCTCAAGTGGTTGAGAGTGCTAACCTAGAGCAAAAAGAAGCCAGGGATAGTGCTCAGGCCCTGAGTTCAAAGCCCAAGACTGGCAAAATTTAATTAATTAATTAATTTTAAAAGAACAAATGCAAGTTCCCAAACAGTGCTTAACACTGTTAACAAAAAATGCATGAAAAGCTCCATGACTTGCTAATACATACAATAGAGTTTTGAGTTTTATCTCTAAAACATGGAAGGAAAACTAGTAACAGAAACTATAACATCAAGGGGTAAAGAGTACTCAAGTATTTCAATAAAGACAGACTCTGAAAAATATTAGGTCACCAGTTGGGAAATTTATGTGTTTATAAATCTGCCACTAGTAAACTATATGACATAAAAAGAACTCTAAAGTCACTATCTACAGTCTAAGTCACTTCTATAGTATAAAGTTTCAAAACATTTAAGAGATAGTATGGCCTTTGGTCATTCTACATAGGAGCTCTTATACAAAGGATATTGGCCTTTTTTAATGGTTTTATCCCCTTTCCCAAAAATGTGTACACGGACATTCACTAAGATAAACAACACAGGTGGTGGTGGTCTGGAGATGAGTAGATGGTATCCTCTATGTGTTACGTGGCAGGGGGGGGGGGAGGGGGGAGGGCAGAACCTGAGTTTCCAATCTTACCCTGTGATTTCCTCATGTCTTTGGTGGCTAATGCACGACTGCCATGCTGAACACTGGTGAACTCAGGGCTGGTCACATTGTTAAATCTCAGCTCTTGCCCCAACGACTTCCGACCATAAGTATTTTCCCCAGATCCTCCATTGACACTGTAGCCACCTAAAAACAGCAGAACTTATTTTAAAAGGGCTCTTTGTTTCATTCAATCAATTCCTGACAGTACAGGATTATTATCCATCTACAACTCATCCAGCCTTTGCTTCTACTTTTTTCCTGCGCTGCTGGCCCTGAAATCATAGATTCCTTGCTTAGAGGATAAGTAAAAGAAATGAAAACTAAATTAAGTCAGATTTTGTTTAAACATACATATTTTTGTGCTGGCCCTGGGTGCTCTCTGAGCTTCTTTTGCTCAAGGCTAGCGCTCTATCACTTTAGCCACAACTTTACTTCTGGCTTTTTGGGGGTGGCAAATTGGAAATAGACTTCCCTGCCCAACCTGGCTTCTAACCACAATCCTCATCTCTCAGCCTCCTGAATACCTAGGATTACAGGTGTGAGCCACTGGCCTCCAGCCTTGTTTAAAGATAACTTCAGGGCTGGGGATATGGCTTAGTGGCAAGAGAGCTTGTCTCACGTGCATGAGGCCCTGGGTTCAATTCCCCAGCACCACATATACAGAAAATGGCCAGAAGTGGCGCTGTGGCTCAAGTGGCAGAGTGCTAGCCTTGAGCAAAAGGAAGCCAGGGACAGTGCCCAGGCCCTGAGTCCAAGGCCTAGGACTGGCCAAAAAAAAGAAAAGATAACTTCAGAATGAAGAATTAATAGTCAGTATTCTGATAGTGTATATTTTTACAACTACACAATGTACTTATATGTACTAGGAAACGTTTTCCTATAAAAAAAGGAAGAACTAACTCTTTGGAGTTAGAGGTGTGGCTCAGGTGGTAGAGCACTAGCCAATGAGTGAAAGTGTCAGATACCAAGTTTGAGTCCTGATCTCAAACAAAAAAAAAGGGAGGGGGAAGTGAGAGAAAACATTTAAGCTTAAGGTAATAAAAAGAAAAAACTTATTTTCAAAATAACAATGCATTTGTCATCTATTTTTCACGTGCCATAAACCTATGAGAAGAAAGAGGGAAACTAGATAGACAGGTTTAAAAAATATACAGCTGGGAACCTGTGACTCACATCTATAATCCTAGCTACTTAGGAGACTGAACTCTATGAGGATCATGGTTCAAAGCCAGCCTGGGCAGAAAAGTCCATAAGAGTCATCTCCAATTAATTACCAAAAAAGCCAAAAATGGAGCTGTGGCTCAAGCAGTAGTGCTCTAGCCTTGAGTAAGAATAACTCAGGGCTAGCACCCAAGCCCTGAGTTCAAGCCAAGGACCAGCTGAAATAAACAAAAACAAACAAACAAAAAAAGATATAACAAGGAAGATGAAGGAGGTTGTATACGCTCAAGAGAGAATATCTACCAACTATTACAAACAAAGCCATAGGGCTGGGAATGTAGCTCAAATGGCAAAGTGCTTGCCTAACACATATGCAAGACCCCTGGGTTCCATCCCCAGCACTGTAAGGAAAACTTAACCAAGAATAAACACCCCCAGGAAACACCCCTCCAACAGCAAAAAAACATATGCACCCTTTTCGTCATTCTGTATGTCAGCATGGACTCTGGTATCATCATGCCTTTGCCGAGACACCACAGCTGAATTGGAAGGTTGCAGTCCATAAGAGGAAGAGCCACCTCTATCTCTGGATGAGGAATATTTTAAATTATCTGGGTCGGCTGATGCACTATCAGTTCTGCAAAGAGAAATGCAGGTGATTAGAATTTTCAACATTTTAGTGGCCAAAATCACACATCTTTCTTGTATACATGCCTTTCGTTACCATCTACTTTCCATACTCAACCACTACCATCATGCATCAAGTACTCCACTAATTACAAGCCTTTCTACCAGAACCATCAACAGATTAAACTGCCAGCTACCCTGCTTTCTCTACTAAGACCCATTCAAAACCTCAACAGCCACCAGGATCAAGATGACCAACTCATGTTACTTTGCTCACAATTTTACTGGCTTTAGCGACTGTTAAGTTTCTTGTTTCAAGCAAAACTGGACTGCTGACTACCCTGGTCCAGGATACTTTCCCCATGATATGATTTTTACAAGTTATTCTTCCTAAACTCTCTTCACAGAAGAGGGTTAATGAATCAAAAATGTTAAGTCTTCCCAGCCATTGGGGGAGGGGGCGTGAATGGGGGACCAACAACCCACTGACAGCATGTCAGAGGCAATTACTCTCAATGGACTCCTTACTTGGTGGAAAAATATAGAATGATATCTGAAAGCAAGTTCAACACAATGTACAGAAAGAACATATTAGCCACAAGGTAAGACTTTATTTATGCATAGCAATGCTCAAGACCTCACTGATAATGCTTTAAGGAATATCAATTAAAATTATTTAAATAGTGAGAGACCAAGCTGGGTGTCAATGGCTCACATCTATAATCCTGGCTACTCTGGATGCTAAGATCACAGCACAAAGCCAGCCCAAGCAGGAAAATCCATTAGACTCTCACCTCCAACTAACCACCAAAAAGCCAGAAGTGGTACTATAGTAGAACACTAGCCTTAAACAGAAAAGCTGTAAGAGACAGTGCCAGGCCCTTATTTCAAGCCTCAGGACTGGCAAAAAAATAATAACAATAATTTTTAAAAGATAAGTAAGGAACTCAGTAAAGCTTAATCTAAAAGGTGTGATCAGTAAGAACTGTTCAGAATAATACTCAAACAAATGGTAACACTCAGGACAAAATTAGCATCCTCATTCAAGTATTGGCTCCTATCTGCTCTATGCTTCCATTTCCTTGTCAGTAAAGTAGATAAATGAGCTTCAAGATTTCTCATGAGTCTAACTCCATCAACCCATCAAAATGTCAACAAAGGAAATAAAATGTTCTATTACATAAGAAAAATACAAGTAGTTCCTATCCTGAGGAAAAAAAACCTTCATTAAGAAATGAAGATTGATATATAAAGTGAAAACTGTCTATAGCAATGTGCCTTAAACTCTCAACTTACTCCTTATTTATTTGATGGGAAAATATAGGATATTTGAAAGCAATTTCAATGGAATGTACAGAAAGAACATATATAGCACTTCTGTATTTTATGAAAACATCTTCTGAACCTATAATCATTTGGGAAATTTTAGGACACTGGCAAGGGCAGAAAGTAGCCAATTCCTCTGCTCTCATTCCTCCCTCTTGTGTGTAAAAATGATACAACTTAACATAACATTTCATTTAGTTTCATCACTTTCCCTTCCCCACTCACAAAAATAATCAACATGAATTATTCCATAGGCTCAACTATTTGAACATCTCTACCTATACTTACTGCATTCATTGTTAATACCCAATTGAGCTCAGATACTTAACTGACACAGACCACATTACTTTTTTTTTTGCTCTTAAACTTGTTAGCATTCCATAGCCTGGCATAGTAAAATAGCCAAGGCTCTAATAGTAGAACAGCTTCCTCAAAGATTCAGAGTCCCCTTGTTTCTAACATACAAAAAAAAAATTTTAAGTATGGAATTTCAAAAAATTATGCATGAAGATACTATATATATATTAGGTCAGCAAGCTTTAACACTATGAAGCATAAGAACTCTCTGTGTATCTAGAATTAGCATATTAAAGTGCATCTATAATACGGGCTGGGAATGTGGCTTAGGGATAGAGTGCTTGCCTTGCATGCATGAAGCCCTGGGTTCAATTCCTCAGCATCACATAAACAGAAAAAGCTGGAAGTGGCACTGCAGCTCAAGTGGTAGAGTGCTAGCCTTGAGCAAAAAGGAAGCCAGGGATAGTGCTCAGACCCTGAGTTCAAGCCCAGGACTGACATGGATAAATAAATAAATACATAAATAAAGTGCACCTATAATAGAGCATAATATATTACTACTTTCTGAAAAAAAGTTCAGAAGGCTGAACTAATGAGCTGCTGTAGTTGCCTCTGTATATGGCACCTAATATAACCTGGAAAAATAAGATATTAGGAATGAATAAATACACAAATCTATATATACAAATATAGCTGACATCTACCAGTATTAAAGCCTGTCTTTTGTTTTTATTATGTTCATGTGTCACCTACTTTCCATACTATTGGAGATTTCTATCAGTTTCTGGTGGCAAAGTAGGAACATAAGGCAGCACAAAATACCAATCAAGAAATGATCTGGGCTCAAATTCCAGCTCCATGAGAGGTACCATCCATGTGTCTTGGACAATTTAAGTCTCCAGGACTTGATTTTCTCCTGGGCAAGATGGGGATAATAGCCATCCAGCATACATGTAAGGCTGTGAGACTTAAATAAGATTAAAAATCATTTAATAATTGGTGCCTCACACCTACAGTCCTATCTACTCAGGAGGATTAGAAAAGTCAGTGAGACTCTTAACTCCAATTAATCAGAAAAGGCTGAAATTGGAGGTATGGCTCAAGTGGTACAGTATCAGCTATGAACAAAAAAGGGGAGGGAGAGCTCCAGGTCCTCAGTTGAATGGCAAATACCAGCTCCCCAAAAATAAATAAAAGTTCTCAAATATTTAGCTGTGGAGTACATTAAGATTTATAACCATAATACAAAAAAACCCCTGCAATTTCCAATGAACAGACAATAAAAAGCAGTTCCTCAGCAAAAATGTTTTTACACTCAACATAGAGCAGCTTATTTTAAATTCTTCACTGAAAAAATTAAGCAATTTACTGCTACCAACCAATTCCTAACTAGTATGCATTTGATTCCAAGCTAAACTTACACCAAAAGTGACTTCCCAATTTGTTAGAATACAGGTTTTTAAATCATATATGAATTAGGAATCCTGAGCCAAAAAAAAAAAGTTTTCAAACATATAACAAAAAAAACACTCAGACCCACTGTCTTAGAGCTGCCTAAAAACAGCCCTAGTTGCCAAGTTATTTTAATACAAATTGATTAAAACATTTCCAAACAGAATTCTAAACCCAAAAGCACAAAGTGGCTCAATGCTTACATGAAATCTTTATCTTTATAATATTTAAACTTCCTGGGTCTTAAAAGCTGTCAATGGTTAGGCTGTTAGCTCCAAAAACCACTCCAGTCCAGCAATAAAAAAAATTGTTACAGAAGGGAAATGAGCTCTTAGCATGAGGCAATCAAAACAGATAATGCAGATCTGAACTCCAAACTGGGCATCAGTGTTAAATGGATTAGTCAGGAGGGCTGATAAAACTATCAACTCCAGAATTAGTGTATCAATTTAGTGAAAAAACAAAATGTATCTGTTTCGGCTAAAATCTAAGCATCCAAAAACACCTGCACAGCCCCTTTAATACTCTGAGAATATGATGATGAGAAAAAAAGAAGAAATGCATAATTTCCCCAAAGTGATCAAACGGAAGATAAAGCCTGATGTACATGCCACATGGGAGGTAAGTTTCTAAAGCTCATACCTCAAAAATCGCATACTGTATAATATGGAGCCTTTGTGATGTTTTGCATCAAGTCAATCTGTAAGACAGTAGTTACAATATTAGTGAAGACAGTGGGTTAAACATTTCATGTTCAAACATGAAGCAATAATCATTCATGGGTTAGGTGCTTTTAGTTAACTATGGCCCCCTTGGGTTTGTATGTCCAAGCAAAAATAAGATAAAAAGCCACTCGATGCCTTTGAAGATAAAAAGGCTTAAGGTGACAACCAAAAAATTGGGGGGCCATCTGAGAATTAACTATAACACACAAATCACATACAAATACAATTAGCACCCCGTTACCTATACTAAATAGCAAGAAAATATAATCCATCTAAAAAGTCATTCGTTTTGAATGACAAATCCTTTATCCTTATGAATACCGGAAAAAGCAAATTCCAACCTCTTCCTCCCCTAAAAATACCACCTCTAGACAGTATGAAGTCGAAGAATTCCTATCAGAAAGTATTGCCAGCCAGATGTGGTAATAGACACCTGCAATGGACTCCCAGCACTCAGAAGCCTGAAGTAGGAGGATGAGGGGTTCAAGACCAACCTGGGTTACATAGGGAGTTCAAAGACAGTTTGAGCTTTAAAGTAAAATCATATCTCAAAAAAAAAAGTCTACATAAAGCACCCAAAATGACTTGATGCAAACACACCTAGTGGTGCCCTCCAAGCATCATTGCTTGGGAGTTCTTTTTGCCTACGTTGACAAAGGGACAAAGGGATTTAGCCCGTAAGGGAAGACATAACTTGTAACAGATATAAACTAGGTAATGAAATTTGCACTAAAGCCAACGAAGTAGGAATATGTTTACTCTCTATAGTGATGGTACTCAAAGACAGAGCATCACTGTCACAGAGCAGCTGTAGGTTATGCAGAGAGGTTTTCATATTACCAATTCATACTGATTGTGGTGGAAGCAAAGCTTGGTGGTAGAGCACCTGCATAGCAAGCCCAAGCCCTGAGTTCAAACAACAATATTTTTTTCAAAAGTTCATACTGTTTGAAAAATGATTTGCCTTTAAAAAATAAATCCAATGTTATTCCTATACTATCTCTTACTCACCTGGACTCAGGCATGCTTTCATAAGGGTTAAGAGAATAGGCAAAATACGCTTGAATCTTGTGTATATCAACAGAACCGTTCTTTCATTTTTGCAGGCTCAAAGACTTCATTATAACACTTGAAAATTTAGGCTCAAAGTTAGTAAAACTTGATGTCAAGATTTTGAGACTTATCAGTTTTGTAGTATTAAAATATTAAGTTGAGGGCTGAGAATGTGGCTTAGTGGTAGAGTGCTTGCCTGGCATGCATGAAGCCCTGGGTTCGATTCCTCAGCACCACATAAAGAGAAAAAGCCAGAAGTGGTACTGTGGCTCAAGAGGTAGTGTGCTAGCCTTGAGCAAAGAAGCCAAGGACAGGGCTCAGGCCCTGAGTTCCAAGCCTTTGGAACTGGTCAAAAGCAAAACAAAATATAAGTTGATATTTCTTGGTGAAATTTCCTTAGCGGGGCTGGGAATATGGCCTAGCGGTAAAGTATTCCCCTCGTATACATGAAGCCCTGGGTTCAATTCCTCAGTACCACATATATAGAAAAAGCCAGAAGTGGCGCTGTGGCTCAAATGGTAGAGGGCTAGCATTGAGCAAAATGAAGCTCAGGGACAGTGCTCAGGCCCTGAGTTCAAGCCCCAGGACTGGCAAAAACAAAAACAAAAACAAAAAAAAACAAAGAAATTTCCTTAGCTATGTATTAAGTGAGTCTACGCAAAACCTTACTTACCCATTTATTGTTTCCTTGTTACCAATTTTTAATTCTATATCTAAATCTCAGCTAAATTAGACACTGTTGACTGGTGAAGAGAAAATTTATTGTAAAGTTATAAATAATTTTGTATTACCCAAAGAGAGTTGTGGCTTTTACCTGTGGTTTCTGAAAGGTAATCTCTAAACCCTTGGAACATCATGCCTATTTAATAAGGTTCTCCTTGTTTATCTGGGGCTTTGGGCCACATCAGAAACCCTAGCAATGCACCTTTTAGTAGGAACTTCTAGGATTGAAAACTAGGCAGTCATAATCATGTAACATCAGTAAAAAGTTGGACATAAGAGGGAAAAAAAAAAAGTTGGACAAGAGTTGAGTGCCAGTGACTCACACCTGTAATCCTAGCTACTCAAGAGGCTGAAATCTGAAGACTACAGTTCAAAGCCAACCTGGGAAAGTCAAGTCCCTTAGACTCTTATCCCCAATTAACCATTGAAAAGCTTGAGCTGTGGCTCAAGTGATAAGAGCACTAGCCTTGAGCCAAAAAAAGCTCAGAGACAGGCTCTAGGCCCCCAAGTTCAAGTACCAGGACTCCATAAGTATGTACTGTCAATGCCAACAGACAGCAGGAGCTGACCACAATCCTATGGAGAAAGAGCAATGACACTCCATACTAAAACTTCCACAGACTCTGTCTGAATCCTTGCATGGTAATAAACTGTAACCATCAGTTCTTCTGAGAAACCTGGTGAACTGGCCAACCTAAAAGCACTCTTGGGAGCCCCCAAACTTGTATGAGAAGCAACAATAAGTCTATAAACTACACTCTCGCTAACCTGTGCACCTACCCTGAAAAACTCACTGAATGCACTCTAACCCAAAATTTGAAAATTATAAATTGTTTTCAATAACCACTTCAGCAAACCTAATAAAGACTTGACTTCAATAGTTGAAGTAACCTCTAAACAGACCTTGAGTCAAACAAACCAATACTCTTGAATAGGGATGGGAAACCAAAATAATCTTTGTGGCCTCTGTCTGGATGGAGAGGCTTGCTACTTTCAGGGCTTTCCTTTCACTTTCAAATAAACTTAATTGTATTTACCATACTGTAAAATAAAAAATTTCAAAAACTCAGCTGAAGGTGTGGCTCAAATGGTACAGGCACTGGTCCACAAGCAAGCAATCTGAAGAAGCAGGAGGCCCCAAATTGAAGGCCCTGATTTCAAGACCCTCAGCTTAAGTCCCAGTATGGATGGGGGAGGAAAGGGAGACCCTTTCATGATCTCCAGTTGCCAAGTCCAAGATGGCTTTCAGGTCTTGGCCTACTCATCAACTCAGCAGCTTTCACAGGGCTGCAGAATAGGATAAGTAATTCTGCCATAAACATAGGAGACTTGCAGAGGAATAAGGTGGGCTAAATGAAATCCCCCCTTTAAAAACTTCTTGTAGGTAATGGTGGGAACTCCTCTAAGTCAAATCATCATGATAGCCCTGAAATAACTTACATAAAATATATGGAAACATATATCATTCACATCAAAAGTGCCTGGCCCAACTGTCTCAGATATGTAATCCCAGCTTGTCAGGAGGCTGAGAAACAGAAGATTATTTTTTGAAGCCAGCCCAGGCAACAAGTCTATGAGACTCTTACTGACTGCCCCAAAGTCAGCTGTGGAAACGATGGCTCAAGGGGTAGAGTGCTAGCCTTGAGCAAAGAAGCTCAGGCCCAACACACAGACCCTGAGCTCAAGCCCAAGGAATCAACAGAAGAAAAGAAACAAAATGAGAAGCTCCTTAATGAAAGAGTTTATCGATTTTATGTAAGTAGTCACTGGTGTCATATTTTCAATAATGTGAAAAAAGTATGCTTTTCAATATACCTTCTCAAATTACCTATATTCAGGTTACTGATGAGCATATCTTTACAAGTTACAGAAGGTGCTTAGAAAGTATATTAAATAGCATTACAGTTTGCTGTAAGATGTACGTATATTTTTAAAATTAGAAATAAATGGCAAAATGTCAAGATACCGAGCATTTTAAAAAACGTTTCACATGTGCTTGTGTATATAGTGTTTTTAATTTGCTTAATAGAATGTATTCATGTTTTTGTGTTTTGATAATGTAATATGAAGTAATAAATCAAAATAAATCTTTTGTCCCTTAAAAAAAAAACAAACTTCTTGTAGCCAGATTCCAGTGGCTCAGTCTATAGTCCTACTACTCAAGAGGCTGAGACCTGAGAACCATGGCTCAAAGCCAGCTGAGGTAGACAAATGTGAGATACTTATCTTCGATTAACTGGCAAGCAGCTAGATTTGAGGCATGGATCAAGTGGTAGAATGCCAGCTTTGAGCAAAAAAGCTGAGACCCTGAGTTCATACCCCAGAGTGGCTGGGAAAGTGGCTTAGCAGTAGAGTGTTTGCCTAGCATGCATGAAGCCCTGGGTTCAATTCCTCAGCACCACATAAATAGAAAAGACCAGAAGTAGCTCAAGTGGTAGAATGCTAGCCTTGAGCAAAAGGAAGCCAAGGACAGTGTTCAGGCCTTGAGTTCAAGCCCCAGGACTGGCAAAAAACAAATAATAACAACAGATGGAGGAATTTGACAAGAAATGTACTCACTACCTTACATGTGTAACTTTAACTGCTCTGTATATCACTTTAACAATGAAATTAAATTTAAAAAATTATAAAATGCAATAATAATGACAGCAATAATAATTGTAATAACCCAGATCCTGAAAACAGGAAATTTGAATCTTCCTCTCCTGCTCTCCTTTTTCAGGCCTGCCATAGGCTCCTCTACCAAACTGCTAAGCCTGGAGTTGCTCAGAGCCCTGTCTTAGTCCCTCTAGAGATCTATCATCTGTCCTCTCCTTCAATCCATGTGGACAGCACAATGTACCACCTGCATGCTCACATGTAGGCCTCTGCCACAGATGCTTACATACAATGCCAGATTTATGTGACCAGCGCTTTAAGACCGCTGGCTCCCAACTCAACTTTTTTTACTCACAACTAATACTCTACTGCTTTACCCAACGCTCCACTTTCCATTTCGTGGCCCTATTTGTCTAGCCAGGCTGGCTTTAAACCACCATTCTCAGATCTCAGCCTTCTGAGTAGCCAGGATTTTAAGTGTAAGCCACCTGCACTCAGTTTGCCCATCTGTTTACTAAATAATCTCAAGCCAAACATGGAGACACCCCTTCAATCTCAGCTACTTAGGACCCAGCTGGCACAATATGAGACCCTAACTCAAAAAAGAAAAGATATCATTGTTCTATATCCCTTAAACACAACTGGTTGCTTTGCTTCTGTATTTCCATTTTACTACATGGTACTATCTGATGTTTTCTACTAAACAGTAATCCATGGTCAAATAGTCACTCACCTCCATCCACATCTCTGACCCATCTCTACCCATACTGCAGAAAAATACTTCCATAAAACACAACTCTTAACTAAGTGTCAGTGGCTCACATCTCTAATTCTAACTACTTAGGAGGAATAACTGCTTAATGGTGCAGGGCTTTCCCTACAGCATGGGAAAAGTCCTGAAACTAGACAGTAGTGACGCCTGCACAATATCATGGATACACCTAATGCCAGTGAATTGTAAAGTGGTACATTTTTTTGTGCATTTTACCAGCAAAATCATACAGGAAAAGAAACAAACAAAAAAAAAAACCAAGAAACCACTCACACTGTGTTATTCTTGAAAAGACACAAGTACAGGGGCAGGGGAGAGAGATCAGCAGTGGGCACAAGGGCAGGGGAGAGATCAGCAGTGGGCTAGGTGTATTCTGGCTTAGTAGTGGCAGTGATAGCAGTGCTACACACACTTGTCAGCAGGTCCTGGAAAGTGCTCTAGAGACATCCCACTGCCCTGGGAAGTTGCCAAAACTGAAAGGAAACCTCTTATTCTATGACCTCCCCAAGTAGATACTGGAAAAGCAAGTCTACAAAATTCATTCACATTCACACTCACTCACACACACACACGTACGTTTATTGCCAAATAGCCCTTTGGGACACAAATTAAGAAATCACTGAATTCCACAGGACAAGAGCCTAAGAGAAACCAAACTAGACTGAGCCTCCATCATGGGAGAAAGGCCCAGTGATGTTTTATTAACATAAAAAATGTACATAATAGGAAGGGGAGGTATGGCTCAAGTGATAGAGAGCCAGACTGGGAGTGGGGTGGGAAGAGAAGCCAAGTGAAAGCATGGGAGCCTGATTTCAAGCCCCAATTTTAAAAAGGTGCAACCAACCGCCTTTTTTTAAAGTCCTGAAAATATACAAATAATAGCTATGGAGTTATTTTGATAAAGTTCTACCAATCAATAAATTTAAGCACATCCCTCGAGGGCGTGACATATTAATAAACTTCTCTAACTACATATTAAAAATCTCCCCTTTAAAATAATCCTAGGGCTGGGTATCTAGCTCAATGATAGAGCAATTGCCTAGCATACTCCAAGGTCCTGGGTTACATCCTCAGCACTGAAAAAATAACAAGAATCTTAAAATACTTTATTGCCCTTTAAAAACACATTATTGCCTTTTAAAAATAAATGTGCTAAGGCTAGGAAAATGGCCTAATGGTAGAGTGCTTGCCCCGTGTACATTAAGCCCTGGAGCCCTGGGTTCGACGATTCCTCAGCACCACATAAATAGAAAAAGCCAGAAGTGGCACTGTGACTCAACAGGTAGTGTGCTAGCCGTGAGCAAAAAGAAGTCAGGGACAGGCCCAGGGTCCCAGGCCCCAGGGCTGGCAAAAAAAAAAAAACAATTAAAACATAAATTGCTAGCCTGGCACCAATGACTCATACCTGTAGTAATTCTAGCTACTCAGGAGGCTGAGATGCTAAGTCTGCCCAGGCAGGAAAGTCTGTAAAACTCTTATTTCCAATTAACCACCCCAGAAAAGCCAGAAGTGGAACTGTGGCTCAAGTGGTACCCTAGCCTTGAGCAGGACTGGCACTCCAGGGGGGAAAAAAGTACAATGAATAAGTCAATTAGTAGAACAAAGAAGATAATCTCACTATTCTTTTAATTATGAAGACTGCATAGCTCTCCTGAAGACCAGGAAGCAACCATCAGCACCAGGGAACAGAACTCCCCTGTACAAGGCAGGAGCCACTTATCAAGGTATTTATACTAAGCCTTGAGCTTTGTTTTTGTTGTTTTGGTTTTTTGGTTGTTTTTTTTTGCAAGTCCTGGGGCTTGAAGTCAGGGCCTATGCACTGTCCCTAAGGTTCTTTTTGCTCAAGGCTAGCACTCTACCACTTGAGCCACAGCGCCACTTCCAGCCTTTTCTGTTTATGTGGTACTGAGGAATCAAACCCAGGGCTTCATGCATGCAAGGCAAGCAAGCACTCTACTGTTAAGCCACACAGCCTTAAGTTTTTAGAAACCTAGTAAGCAGTTTAGGCTCATCAGTAAGCCACTTTAACCTACAAAGTCCATATAAACTCCATCTTTTGTTACATTTTGTATTAAATACATTTTAATCAGTTTCAAGTGATTTAAGTAACTTTTACAACAAGAAAGGAAAAAACATAGTTTCTAAGTATGAAATTACTTAGGAGAGAGCACATCCTAGCTCATTTTGAGTTTATAATACAATTTAAAATAGTACAGATGTCTTACTGCTGATTATCTATACAAACGTTTTTCTTTCTTTCTTTTTTGGCAGTCATAGGGCTTGAACTGGGGGGCCTGTGTACTGTTCCTGAGATTTTTTCACTCAAGGTTAGTGCTCTACCACTTTGAGCCTCAGCACCACTTTCTGGGAGTTAAGTGAAGAGTCTATGGGCTTTCCTGCCTCGGCTGGCTTTGAACCAGGATCTTCAAATCTCGGCCTCCTTTGTAGCTAGGATTACAGGCGGGAGCCACCAGCACCTGGCTCTCTTTTTTTTCCTATAGATACTCTATTAGCAATATGACTCTTCCCAGCTTTTTTTTCAGTAGATCCATGTGGCTTTTCAAAATACTATACTGGCAAAGGACAACCTTTCCTAGAATCCAGCATCCTCTCTACTCTTGTAATCAAATTATGTGCAGTATAGACACATAACTTGGGGGGGAAGAAAATAATTCAACATTCAACTGATGTTCCTGAAAGTAATAGTTCATAAATTCTAACTATAAGCAAAGTTAAGTAATGGATATGTTGCCCTTCTAACCTACCCCTTCTCAGTTTAATTGCATTTTCATCTGCCCTCCCTTGTATCCAAAGTCATAAAGATTAGATTGTTTTTTCTGCTTAACAACTTCAAATGGTTAAGTGTGTGTGTGTGTGTATGCATGAGCTTGCACATGCATGTGTTCTTTGAGAAGACACTCAAATACAGATTGGATATATAAGTTAATATATTAGTAAGGTAGAAGTATACAGAAGTAAAACATGAATTGTATAAGATCCACATACAAAAAAGGTCATACTTTATAGGGGAAACACACATAAAATTTGTGCTTATTAATATTATTTTTAAAACCTGAGAAACAGGTATCAGTAGTTCATGCCTGTAAGCCTAGCTATTCAAGAGGCTGAGATCTGAGGACTGCCTTTCAAAGCCAGCCCAGGCAGGAAAGTCCATGAAACTCTTATCTCCAATTCACCACTAGAAAATCGCAAGTAGCTGGGTGGCCCTTGAGCAAAGAGCTCAGGAATAGCACCCAGGCCCAGATTTCAAGCCCCATGACCAACAAAGAAAAGAAAGAAAAATAAAACCTGGGGCTGGGCACTGGTGGTTCACACCTGTAATCCTAGGCACTTAGGGAGCTGAGCTCTGAGGATTATAGTTTGAATCTAGCCCAGGCAGTAAAGTATCTCCAACTAGCCACCAGAAAACTGGAAGTGGAGTTTTGGTCAAAGCACTGGCCTTTAGCAGAAAAGCTCAGGGATAATGCCCAAGGCCTTGAGTTCAAGTCCCACCACCAAAAATAAGTACATACATACATACAACCTGGCGTGAGGTATTAAGGAGACTGTTTCTCCCACAGAGGTGATAAGACAGAGCAAGACAGTATAAAAGCAGCTGAGAATGACAATCATCCTTAGTAGCAAACCAAGAGCACGCACACGCAAAGGCCCTATGGCAGCAATGAGTTTTTGGGCAGTGTGGTAGGAAAAGACACAAAAGCAAGAGAGGAAAAAAAAAGATTGTCACAACTCTCAAAACATCAAAACTAATTGGTGAGCAGAATTAACAACTAAAGTGAAAAGTGCGTGTCTAAAGTGAAAAGCGCATATTCTTTTTCATTGTAGATCCCTTGCAAATTATATAGCAGAGAGACAAATCACAGAAGGCAGGGTTAGGAGTCAAAGGAGGAACAAGTTTAGAAGCAAAAAGAGCATGAAAAACAGAGCAGAGCCACAGCAGGTACCACAAGGGTAGAAAAAGGCACACAAACCTGTGGCTCAGAAATAAACCTAGCCACGCAGAGGAACTCCTGTTATATTCCAGAACTCAAAAGCCTGAAAATGGCTTCAGATACTCTAATTAACAATGCTATAGCAAAAGAGAAATGAGAGAAATATACTGAAGATGATGAGTGTGTTAACCTTTATTAACTGTTAACTGGCAATAGACTGTTAGATATTATGCAAAAACTGCATTTCTATAACATTATGCAAAGACTGCATTTCTATAAAAGATTTCAAGGTAAAATCTACCCATACACTGCTGCTTCAGGAGTGGAAAGGTGGGGGGAGAGGAAGTCAACCTGAAGTCTCTTGACTGGATTCTTGGGTACAGATGTGTATACATTTGTCAAATTTCACTGAACTTAAGTTATATATAACTTACATCTCAAAAATTAGTACAATGGAATGCAAAAGAGAAGCAAACTTAGAAAAGTACTACACAAACTAGCGAGAAATAGTTTCGTAAAAGCAATTATTTCCATGTAAGCAAATGTTCTAAAATAAAGGGGGAAATGTTATATACACCTATGCTGGACTTTTTTTTTTTTTTTTTTTTTTTTTTTTTTTTTTTTGCTAGTCCTGGGGCTTGAACTTGGGGCCTGAGCACTGTCCCCGGCTTCTTTTTGCTCAAGGCTAGCACTCTTACCACTTGAGCCACAGCGCCACTTCTGGCTTTTTCTATATATGTGGTGCTGAGGAATTGAACCCAGGGCTTCATGTATATGAGGCAAGCACTCTACCACTAGGCCATATTCCCAGCCCTGGACTATTTTATGTAGGAATTAAAACACAATTATTTCTGAAATCTTTGCCATTATACCTCTATGTAGGTGAAGGTGCATTTTATTTTGTAGTTCCCAAAGTAAAATGGGCTCTGAGAAAACTAAAGATAGCTAAAAATAGGTAATGAAAAAAATGATAATATGAAGACATGAAACCGTTTGTGTAAATTCATAAAGGAACCCTGGGGACTTATTTTAGGTAATTAGGATAGCAAAAGTAAGTAAGTACCTACTATAAATGCCAGGTAATGAAGGCAAGAAATCCTGAAGAGTTGTGAGAATTCAATATTCCTAAAAGACACCATGAATCACACTCCATTTTCTACGTGTGACATTCCATGTAAGTTTCCTAAGGCAAACTCAAGTGTGAGCAGATAAAAAGTATCATTTAAGTGATCATCCTCAATCAACACCATATAACAAATGAAGGGCTTTTTGCATATTGGCTAGACATTTGTCTGAATTTAAACTGTGAATTATAAACAGAACACAATAGTCACTTAGGTTTTTAGTTAGCACTCTTGTCTACTAGATTGTTCCAACTGTCTACTTCTGCAGTTCCTCCCTTCCTCCTCCTCACTCCATCTCCTTCAAGAACCTAGATTTAATCTTCCTAAATTATGCCACTTGTGCTGGGTAAAATTTCAATGGCTCATTCCCTAAAGCACATTACACATAATTCAAGGCTTACAATAGAGTTCTAATCCAACTCTTCAGGCTTTACCTCTTATTTTGTATTACTCCCCTCAAGTGCCCAAGGCTCCTAATCAATTTTTATTTAAATATTTTGCCAAGGACAAATTACATTTTACCATATCCTTATTTTCTTTTTATGACTTTTCCACATATTTATGGTCAAAGCTATATACACCAATTCATTCCCCTCTTGTACACAACTATATAACTTTCTCACTTCTAACTCATTTTAAACTCTACTGATAGCATAAAAAGTATACCAAGACCTGTAACACAATACTTAGATGCCTTGGTATTTTAAAGCCCTCATTTCCCCTATGAACCTATGACCTCTATGAGAATGGTCTTAAAAGCCATGAATACTTCTAAAATACCAATAGTTCCTGATCAGAACATTCTCCTTGAATTATAGGATTGGGGGGGGGGGAACAGTCATGGGGCTTGAAATCTGGGTCTGGGCAGTGTCCCTGAGCTCCTCAGCTCAAGGCTGGCACTCTACCACTTGAGCTACAGCACCACTTCCGAATTATAGTATTTCTAATTCAATAGACTATTTCATATTCCATATTTATGAAGAATTAAAACAGAAGGGAAGAAAACTTTTAGCTTAAAGATATAATTGCTAAATGGTTCATAAGGAATGCTTTATTTTATAATGAAAATAAACTTCCTGGGCTGGGAATATGGCCTAGTGGCAAGAGAGCTTGCCTCGTATACATGAAGCCCTGGGTTCAATTTCCCAGTACCACATATATGGAAAACAGCCAAAAGTGGCGCTGTGGCTCAAGTGGCAGAGTGCTAGCCTTGAGCAAAAGGAAGCCAGGGACAGTGCTCAGGCCCTGAGTCCAAGGCCCAGGACTGGTAGAAAAAAAAGAAAGGAAAACAACTTCCTTCTAAAACATTATACACAGGCAAAACTATTTGCACTCCACTCTCTAACTTAGAAATCTCTTGTACAAACGTGGAGTGCATTCCTGCAGTTTCAGATACTTGGGAGGCTGAGGCAGGAGGGCCTAGGCAACACAGTGTGACTCAAATCTTCCCTTCTACACCCCCCCCCAAAATAATCATATTCTATTGGTGGTCCCATTTATAGCTATGATACATATGTGACTCCAAGTAATTATACCCTTTATGTAGTTCATTATAGTATGTACATCAGACATGAAAACTCATTAAGGGCTCTATTCATATAAAACTTTCAAAAACCTATCTAGAAGCGGGTGCTGGTGGTTCATACCTGTAAACCTAGCTACTAAGGAGGCTGAGGTATGAGGACCCAGGTTCAAAGCCAGCCCAAGTAGGAAAAGTTCATGAAAATTCTTACCTTCCATTAACTACCAAAAAGAACAGAAGTAGACCTATGGCTCAAGTGGCAGAGGGCCAGCCTTAGTTTAAAAAAAAAAAAAAAAAGGTCAGAGACAATGTGCCTAAGCCCTGAGTCCAAACCCCAAAACAGGCTCCAAAAAAACAAAAGAAACCGGGGCTGGGGATATAGCCTAGTGGGGCAAGAGTGCCTGCCTCGGATACACGAGGCCCTAGGTTCGATTCTCCAGCACCACATATACAGAAAACGGCCAGAAGCGGCGCTGTGGCTCAAGTGGCAGAGTGCTAGCCTTGAGCGGGAAGAAGCCAGGGACAGTGCTCAGGCCCTGAGTCCAAGGCCCAGGACTGGCCAAAAAAAAAAAACCTAGCTAAAGGTCTGGTGTAGCAGTGCACACCTCTAACCTCAGAGCTCCACTGGTTGGGACAGGAGTTCTTTAAGTTCAAGGCCAAAATTGACTATAAATTCCAGCTTCTAATATGTGACTTTCAATTTCACATTTCCATCTTTTGGTCTGTCACAGACCAAAACTCTGAGAACTCTGATCTCTACTCTACTAAACGTGGGAGCTATTTCTACTATGTGGTTACATCCATTTAGAAGTCTGGAAATAGCTAAGCGCTGTGGTACTCGCCTCTAACCCAAGCTATCTGGGAGGCTGAGGCAGTAGGATCTCAAGTTTGAGGCCAATATGAGCAACAGAGCAAGACCACTCCAGAAAGTGTAGAGTGGCTCAAGTGCTAGGGCACCTTGCCTAGCATCACAGGCCTTTAAATCCCAGTACTACCGAAAAAAAAAAAACTGTAAAACCTTGGGTACCAAAAGACTTCCAATGTATCTGCTAAACAAATCCAAGAAGTAAAATGTACTTATTTTCTGATGCTCTGAATGCTTTCTCTTTTTTGATGAATTAGCTTATTTTTATTTACTACATCAAATTAATTTATGCATTTTAGAATATTTAAATGTATAATATTACACACTTAACTTTAAATCTGGGTTTGTCTGGTACATAAATTGTTTTTCAAAATAAAATCAGGAAAGTAAAAGACTGGCTATTGGCAATGACAGGTATCTTTTAAAGGTAGAAAAGAAAGCAAATGGGGGTAGGGAAGTGGGGAGGGGGAGGCATGGGGGGAAATGAGGAGGTAAAAAAGTTGGGTAAGAAATGTACGCACTACCTTTGACAATAAAGAAATAATTTTTTTTTTAAAGAAAGCAAGCTACCTTCACAATTCAGGTTTCCTAAAGGACAAAAGCCACCACTCCTGTCTCTCCATTCAAAAACATCACAGGTGTCCACAGGAGCCTAGAACCTTCTTTAATTTTTGGATGCTAGTACTGAGAAAATTCAGGGCTTTGTGTTCTGCTAGTTTTGTTGTTTTTTTTAATCAAGACTTTTGCTGGTTAACTAGAGGAATGAGTCTCAGACTTTTTCTCTCCAGGCTGATTCATAACAGTGATCCTCCAATCTCAGCCTCCTGAAGAACTAGGATTAGTCATGAGCCTGCCTCCTAAAACATTAACTCTACGTCTGATGAACCCACAGACTGTAAGTAATAACTGAGTAACCTAATACCATTCACTTGCCTAACCATTCGTAAATGTTCAAAGTACAGTTAAAAAAAAAAAAAAAGGAAGGCTGTAAGCCAGTGCTTCTAAAGAAGATGGGCTTGCTAGGTTGTCTTCTCTAACCTAAACTACTCAGCCACCTGGAACATTTCCTGTCCTCATGGTCATGATTGACTCAACTGTCAGTTTCCTGATCAACTGGCAAAAAAAAAAAGCTAAAAGAAACTGAAAATAATTGCTTACAAAATTCCACTTTCTCAAGAAATCTCAAATCAAGGAGCACAGAATACCTTGCCCTCTGAAAAATCAGGAAATTAACAGAAATTTTTTAGGATTCAGATGAACCCTAAGGAGTCTACATGCATTCAAAAATGTTTCAAAAATAATAAGGCCCCGTTTTAAGCAAGTGGGAAGTTCAACCTCCATTCTATTAACTAGAGAACCTGTCATTTTTCTGAGTAGAGGGAACAATCCCAATTGTCACAAAAATCAAGACTTAGCAAATACCTGGGGTTATTTATTGGCCATTTTACAAAGCAACTATGGCAACCTTACAAACAAATCAAGGTTATAGAGTATGTCCATATATACTTCTTTCTCTGTTCTCTCTACAACAGGAGAAAATCAAATTATTTCCAACCTCCTGAACTCTACATACTCATAATGTACCTCACAGTACTCACCTACTTGGATGTTAGGTCAGACTATTACCGAACATAGCTCCAAAGCAAGCTCACATCCTCCTCCCCTGCCTCCCACCACCCCCAGTCATCTCTCACACAGCCAAGAAACAGAGCACCTGAAAGAAACATGAATATTTATTAATAACCTATGCACAGATTCCTAAACTTTTTAAGCCCTTCTGCTTCATACCTTTCAGCAATGAAGTCAGGTGACCCCAGCATGTGGCTGGCAATCTGCTATCACATTTATTTAGCACAGCTACACTTTCATGTCCCAAAAGCTCTAGGACTATTTGGGAAGGGTATTTTAACCCTCCAAATCATTATTAAAATTCTCTTCAATATACTGACACAAGACTAAAAACCAACAGAAAATCCATTGTTAAAGAACTCTGAAAGGTCAAATCCAAGCTCGTTTATAATCTAATGCACTAACTGCCTAAAATCAAATTCCACACATCTAAACAGAAGTGAAAACTAAGTATGTCCAATACAGATACTACTTGTATCTGACTTTTCTAAAACCCTGTACAGGCCAAACCAAAGCATGCTTTTCAAACAACAGTTCTGAACTTAACATCTCAATTCTAGACTGGGGGATTCATTTTTAAAGTCATTTAAACACATCAGCTCTCAAAAGACACAAAACTTAGGCAAGCACACTCAAACACCACCACCAGTCTTAAGGTTATTTCGACTGTGGAGGCTGGGAGAATGGCAGAACTTCCCTAGCAAGCAAGCAAGCTCCCTTCCCTTAGGTCAAATGGCAGTATGGAGGGGGGGAGGGGGGTTTACATTTTAACACCTTACAATTGAAGTTCTTCACTTCCACACACAGCTGAAATCAGGGGAAATTCATCAGAAAGCAAAGCAGCATTCCATTATGTGTGTGTTTTACGTTTATTTGGCCAGTTTCTGGTCAATTATAATCCAAGTATGCCCGCACATTTGAAAGCTTCCTGTATCTACTATCCCTAAAACGTACCCAAATACACTGAGGAAGTTCTTCTAAGCGTTGGGTTAAATTCCAAGTAGTCTCTGGTTATTACAATTACAAGCCTTTACTCAGTAAGACCAAATCCACCCTAAATTAAACACAATTAGAAATTATATTTACCTTTTCTTAAAAAGGGGAGAGGGGAAAACAGGGCATAAGATATCACAAGAAATGTACACACTGCCCTACTATGTAACTGTACCCTTTTTGCACAACACCTTGTCAAAAAAAATTGTGTTCAATTAATAAATAAATTAAATTTTTAAAAAAAAGGGGGAGAGGGGAGAGTGCTCCTAAATATATTCTAATCCAACCAGGCCCCAAAGCGGCCTGAGATCAAACCCAGCACGTCAGAGAAAAATACTCTGTAGCTGAGGGAGCGCCCAAGGAGATCTGAATGTCCAGGTGTCCGTCCACCTGCCCAGCACAGTACTGCACTTGGGGAGAGAAAACTTCCATTTCCCAGGATCAGAAAATAAGTCGACCACACACTCCATTACCATCTCTATCTACCCCGACTAGCGCCTTGCCTAAAAGCCAAAGTTCTTTAGTTGGGAGTTCGAGGTTTAAAAAAAGATTAACACGTGGGAGGGCCAGTATGGAACCGAGTTAAGGTCTCCCACGTGGGGGGCGAGGAGGGAGGGAGGAGAGGGCTGGAAGGGTGAGGGTCCCAGGAAGTTCGTGAGTAACCAAGAGGGTCTTGAACCAGAATCCCAAACTGGGGAGGGGCCTCCTTTGACCAACAGACCCCTAGAGCCAGGGCGTCGGCAGGGCGCCCTAGGGTCCGCGCGTCCGAGCCCCAGCGCTGGCGCTGACACTCGGGCCTGGTGGCCTCCCCGCGGCCGGCCGAGCCGGGGCGGGCCCGCAGAGAGACCCAAGAAGCCGCGCCCGGTTCCCCGGGTCGGCGGGGCGGCGAGGGCCTAGGCCGCGCCTCCCGTCCCCGCGGCCCGAGGCCTCGGGCGGCGCCCCGAGGGCCCGGAGGCGGCGGCGGGCCCGGCCGCCGTCACCCACCTGGGTTGCCAGTCATTCCAGCTCCGCGGGTACTTGGTGCCGCCGCCGCCGCTGCTCAGCCGAGACCCCGGGGCTCTGCGGCTCATTACCTTCCTCGACACGACATGGCCAAGCGCCGCCGCCCGGAGAAGCGCCAGTCGCCGCCCGAACCGGCCGCCGCCGACACTCCGCTCCGGCCCGGGGCTGAGGAGGAAGCCGCGGAGGAGGAGGAGGAGGAGAAGGAGGCGGCGGCGGAGGGCGGGGGAGGCCGACGGCCGTTCCGGGTTCCGCCTGAGCCCACAGCGCAGGACGAGAAGGCGGGAGCGGCGCGGCGAGGGGGAGGCGGAGGAAGGGGAGGCGACGTCTCTTTCCAGAGCCGTACGCGGCCCGCGACGCCGGGGCCCAGGAGGACGAGGACGGCGAGGAGGAGGAGGAGGCGGTGGCGGCGGCTCCTCACGCTCACACGGCCACGGCTTCCCCGCCTCCCGGCTCCGCCCGCCGCGCCGCCGCTGCCGCACGGCATGCTGGGAACGAGGGGCGGCGCCGGCGCCCGCCAGGGCCTGGAAAGGACGGGCGTGGCCTGTTCGTGGGGGGCGTGTCCGGTTCTCCGCGGGCGTGGTCTAATGGGGCGGGACCGCAATCAGACCTCCCTCGGGGCCCTGGGATTCGTCCACCGCAGGGGATCACGGGAGTGGGGGGGGCCTCTCCGCCATCGCCTGCGCGCGCGCGCACGCACGCACACACTAGCGTGCGCGCACAGTCAGGTGTAATCAGGCGTCCAATAAGGGCGCTGATGTTCTTGCATCATACATGGGTTCGCGAGCGCCCACCTGCGCACGGTCCTCCAGGAAAAGTAGAAATAGGAAGGTGGTAAGTTCGCAGCCCCCATCTGGGCTGTGTGCCTCCTCACACTCCATCCCACTCCTACTGGGCTGTGTGCATCCGGTCCTCACACTCGAGCCCATTCCCACGCGGAGGAAAAGCCACGTCCCCCCGTCCCCCCCCCCCCCCCGTCCTCTAGCCTGTGCTTGGAAATCCCCCTTACCCTAACACGTGCTTCCCTTTACTAGCAGAGACTGGCTAAAGGAGGTGGGGACAAACCTGAAACACCTTTCCCCTCCTAAAGAAATCACTGAAGCATCCAACACCTTATGTGAATGTAGGTGTGATAGATCTATATAGATACCTAGATATAGAATAAGCACACAAGAGGCTGAGGCGAAGCTGGATGATCGAGTGCTTGCCCAGAATCAGTAAAAGCTATGGGTTCAATCCCCAGCCCTGAAAAGGGGAAGGAGGTATGATGTGCAAGACAGACATCATGTAAGTGTCTGAAGATTGTCTGCATAAAGGGTCTTAACCTATTACTTTGTGTTGCAAAGAAAACTATACAATTGCTAACACAGGTACTTGATTTTGAGAAGTTGTTGCTCTCCCCTCAACCCTCTCTCCTTCATCAGTTCCACCCTTCACTTACTAAGGAGTCTAAAGCATGGAAAGTCAAACTTACAAAGGCACGTTGCTCCCTCTTCTTCCTCTCCCTGTCCTCTCTGCTTCTAAACAGATGCTGATATTTGCTTCAGCAAATCCCCGCTTGGAACTGGGCAGACTTAAAACCTGGACACACACACACACAACACACAATGAATCAATGTATCTGAGAAATGGTAGCGCATTTGCCTACTGTGGGCAAAGCCCTCAGTTTTATCCCCAGCACTACAGACTAATAAATTGATAATCCCTCTGTTCAATAAAACAGAAGGAATGCATTGAGTAAAGGGAAATAAATCCTATGTGCACACACTCTAGCTAGAAATTGCCTTGGGTACCCACCACCCTTTTGCTAAGGGGAGAGTATGAGGAAGGGTCCCACAAAAATCTTCAGAAAGAACCTGCAAGTGTTCTCTCCTACCATTTCTTCTTCCTTCCTCTCTCTCTCTACCTCCCAACCCCTTTGCTGGTATGGGAATTTGAACTCAGAGCCCAATACTTGCAAGGCTGTTGCTCTACCATTTAAGCCACACCTCCAGCCCTTCTCTAGTTTCTTATGAAAAAAAAAAAATTCTCCGTGAATCCAATCCCAGAATGAGAGTCCCTTAACTTAGTATGGTCTTCCTTGTGAGACAGTCTTTCAACAAATCATTTTTGTTTGTTTGAAATTGATTTAATTACATAATTTTTACACAATCATTAATGTACAATACATTTTATATGTATAATATCAGCATATTTGTGTTATAAATTACAATAATTATTGTTTAGGTTCTTCTTAAATTACACAATAATAAATACCTTGTTTTTGTGTAGGAAAGTGGGCTTCTGGTCCTTGGGCTTGAACTCAGGGCCTAGGCATTGAGTTAGCTTTTTTGTTCAAGATTATAACTTGAGCCACGGCTCCATTTCAGGCACTTTGCTAGTGAATTGGAGATAAGAATCTCACAGACTTTTCTGCTTAGACTGGCTTCAAACCACAATCCTCAGATTTTAGCCAGCCACCTGAGCACCAAGGATTATAGATATGAGGCACTGGTGCCTGGCTTGGTTTTGTGTATTTTTTTAATGTACTCTAATCATGATTCTTTTGTTATTGATGGGTGGCGGGGTGGGGTTTGTAATTTTTTTTAGACAGAGTCTCACTTTGTAACCCAGGCTGGCTTTGAATTTGAGAGCCTCAGCCTCCCAAATTCTTGAACAACAGGCATGTGCCAGTATATCCAAATCTCACAGAACTTCTTAATTTACACATTAAAAACCATTCAGTATTGAAAACATACCTTTGAGACCAGAGCAATCATTGTGACCCAAACTCTGACCTTGAGGAGCTCAAGGAGTTGAGATTAGGGAGCTGAGTCTATTGTAACAAATGACTGGAACTGGGACTCAAGAGGTAGAGTTGGGTTTAGCATGTTCAAGGCCCGAAATTTAAACCATACTATCACCACACACGTGAAAATACATACATAAATACTGACATGCTTATTCATTTGCTCAATCTTTCCTCTCCTCTACTGAGATTCTATCTCAATCTGACCAGAGGAGATTCCAGGCTTTTCTTTCTTTTCTTTTTCTTCCTTTTTGAGACAGAGACTGTGTAATCTAGGCTAATCTTATACTGTTGTTCCTCCTTCTTTAGTCTCTCAAACTCTGGGATTACAGTCATGTTCTATCATGCCCGGACTAGCTTCAAAACTTTTTCTTAGAGCTAGGATATAGGTCAGTGGTAAAGTACTATTCTAGAAGGGCTGGGTTTGATCCCTAGCACAGAAAAGAGAAAAGATAAAAGACAAAGACAATGAAAATAGAGGAGGAGGAGGGAGGGGGAGGAGGAGAAGGAAGAAGAGGAAGAGAAGGGAAAGAAGAGGAGAAAAGAGTCTTTTCTTTGCTCTCAGTTCTGAGCTTATTTGAATCTGTTTCCTCAAGTTCTTTATTTTTTGATGCTTCAGGTGAATTGATGAATAAATGATTGGTGTAAGAAATCAATATTTGGGGTTTTTGGTTTTTTTGTCATCCTGGGGCTTGAACTCAGGGCCTGAGCACTGTCCCTGGCTTCTTTTTGCTCAATACTAGTACTCTACCACTTGAGCCACAGCACCACATCTGGCTATTTTTTGTGTGTGTGTGTGTGGTGCTGAGGAATAGAATCCAGGGCTTCATGCATGCTAGGCAAGCACTGTACATTCCCAGCCCATCAATCAGTTTTACTTCCCTCAATCCTTGTTCAAAATGACATGGAAGCTGGACTGGGAATATGGCCTAGTGGCAAGAGTGCTTTCCTTGAATACATGAAGCCCTAGGTTCGATTCCCCAGCACCACATATGTAGAAAATGGCCAGAAGTGGCGCTGTGGCTCAAGTGGCAGAGTGCTAGCCTTGAGCAAAAAGAAGCCAGGGACAGTGCTCAGGCCCTGAGTTCAAGCCCCAGGACTGGCAAAAAAAAAAAAAATGACATGGAAGCAAGCAAATTAGGTCATTGATTCAGATTCCAGCATGATTAGCAGCATAACAAGCATCCTAGCTTCTTAGAAGAGAAATTTAATGATTCCTTTAACATTTTTCAAATTATAAACCATAGCAGAGTAATTGAAAGGGTCTAAGTTCCAATCTCCCCCATTTATATGAGAAGGAATTGGTGGGATTTTAATTTACTCTTGCAAATCAAATGGAGACATAACCATTGTTTTGACTCCTTAGGGTTGTTGAGTGAGTTAATAGAAATATTTGCATACTATCTGTCACACATAAGGAATCCACAAATTCTAGGTGAAAACTAGATCTACATTTTTTGATGAAGCATTTGCCTATTTGGAACATAAATACATGTGTATTTGGCCATAATGGGGTTTGAACTCAGAGCTTCACGCTCACTAGGCAGGCACTCTATCACTTGCACCGCACGCCCCTCCATCCCTCAGATAATATTTTAACCAATGAAAAAGGAGGTTATGTGCAGTTGCTCAATTGTGTGTGTGTGTGTGTGTGTGTGTGTGTGTGTATGTGTGTACTTTTCCCAGAGAAATAATTAAGTCAAAAACAGTGCTGGCAGAGGGGTGGTTGGCAAACAGAGTAGAATGGTATCCCCTGGCAGAAACTTCTTGGAAAGCAACTTAATAGTGCATCCAAAATCATAAATAGCCTTTTCCTCAATAATTCCACTTCTGGGAATCTGTCTGAAGGAACTCTGCCACAGAGGACCAAAATGGCCTCGTCCTCTTACTCTCCCTCCCTCCCTTCTTCCTTCTTCCTTTCCTTCTTCCCATCTTCTTTTCTTTCTCCCCTCTCTCCTCTCACTTTTCCTCTCTCCTTCCTCTTTTCCTCTATTCTTCCTTCTTTTCCTCTCTCCTTCCTTCCTTCACCTCTCTTCTTCCTTCCTCTCTTTCCTTTGATTATCTCCTTCCTTTCCTTAGACATGATCTTGCTATATACTTTTGGGTGGTACTGGGATTTGAACTCAGGGCTCCATGCTTGCTAGGCAAGAATTCTTTTACTTGAGCCACACTCTTGGAGAGACCAAGATTTCTTAAAATAAAAATCGAATTATGCCACCATCCTACATAAAGCCAGTCACGGTTTGGGTTTGGGTTTTTCTGCCAAGTCCAGGAGCTATAACCCAGAGTCTGGGTGCTGGGATTACAAGCATGGGCCATTGATATGGCCCATTGATGTTTTTTAATACTCAGAATAAAATCTAGAACCTCCAAAAGCTGGGCATGGTAGCACATGCCCATAATCCACCACTAGAGAAGCTGAGGTCAAAGTGTCTGGAGTTCCAGGCCAGCCTGGGCTGCAGAGCAAGACCCTGTCTCTAAAACAAACAGATAAAAGCAAGCAAGCAAAACACAAGTAACAAAGCAAAGCAAGTAAATTAGAAGGAGAAGGAGATGGAAAAGGAAGAAGAGGAAAAGGAGGAGAAGAAAAAAAAATGGTGAAACTAAAAGTGGCTGTAAACTCCGGCATCTGGAGCTGTCATTTAACTTGGTGGTAGAGCTCTGGTCCAGCATAGAAGACTCGATCCCCAGCACTGCAAAACTATACTTCTAGCATAAGAAAATCTAGCTTCTCGGACATTACCAACAGCCCACAGAGCAGCTCAGATCCTAACAGTAGTTCCCAAGTTTGTTTTCCTAAGGGACTCTACAAACCTAGGCTTCATCCCAAACCCATTAAAAGAGAATCCCTGGGTGTAGGGATGTTTACAGCTCCCCAGGGCATTCAAATGTGCAGCCAAAACCAAGGAGCACCGGAAGTGGAGTTTGGCCCAAGTGGAAGAATGCCAGCCTTGAGCAAAAAAAAAAAAAAAAAAGCCAAGCAAGAGCATGAGGTCCTGAGTACAACCCCCCCCCCCCCCAGGACCAGCACAGAAGAAGGGAGGGAAGGAGGAGAGAGGGAAGTTGAAAAGTAGCACTTTAGGACCCCTAAGCACTGAAACATTTTCAGAGGTCCCCTTAATCCCACCTCCAATAGTGTGGATTATAAAAACAATGCTAAACAAGTATGATAGTGCACACCTGTAATCTTAGTTCTTGGGAAGGCAGTGGCAGGAGGATCATGAGTTTAGGGCCATCATGGGCTACATAATGAGACCCTGCCTTATAATTTTTTGATTAAATAAAAAGGTGCCAGGGCTGGGAATGTGGCTTAGTGGTAGAGTGCTTGCCTAGCATGCATGAGGCCCCCCCCCCATCGGTTGCCCAGCACCACATATATAGAAAAAGCCAGAAGTGGCACTGTGGCTCAAGTGGCAGAGTGCTAACCTTGAGTATGAAGAAGCCAGGGACAGTGCTCAGGCCCTGAGTCCAAGGCCCAGGACAGGCAAAAAAAAAAAAAAAAAAGAGAGAGAGAGAGAGAGAAAGAAAAAGAAAAGATGCCAGTGGCTCATGCCTGTAATCCTAGCTACTCAAGAGGCTGAGATCTGAGGATTGTAGTTGGAAATCAGCCCAGGGAGAAAAGTCCGTGAAGCTTTCACCTCCAATTAGCTAGCAAAATGCCAGAAGAGCTGTGGCTCACGTGGTAGAGTGCCAGCCTTGAGCCATTAGAGCTTCAGAACAGCGCCTAACCCCCCGAGTATAGGCTGTAGGCCTGGCATAAATAAAATAAGATTCGATTTGTACAACAAAACTCACAAAAGCTAAAAGTGGTCATTCAGTAAGTGTGCGATGGAAGAAAGAACAAACTGAGTCAGGACAGGGCAGTCCTGTGAGTCAGCTTTGGCATTGGGTCTTGGCTCTAATCACCTGGTCTGAGTCCAACTGATATTTATTGAGCACTTACTAATGCCTTGCCCTGAACCAAATCATGACATTCTCCATAACCACACAACAAGGTAGACAGATACCAGTGAAGCATTTTAACTGGAACTTTGGTGCCAAGAGAAGCTAAGCTGCCTGCCCAAGGTCACCCAGCTGGCAGCAGGCAAGAACCAGGCTGGGAATGTCAGAGACAGGGACAGAAGAGACCTGTGGCCTCAATCTCACATTCGTCAAAGGCCTCAGATTAGATCATTGACGTGATTGCTGAGGAAGTTATACACAGGAGCCCGGAGACAGGCTGGCGGGAAAGGCAGGAAGTGTGGATCTGAGAGCTGTGCCCAGCCACCTGCCCACACCACATACCTGCAGGGACTCTGTGATACACTCCAGGACTGCTGGGGGGCAGGAGGAGGACTACAATTGATCCTAATTAGCCCCTGATTGCAAAAGGGTCCAAATATAAAACAGAAATCATAAATATAGCACAGGACCTAGGAAGGTAGCTGTGGTAATTACTATTGTATGGTTCAATCCCCAATAACCTCCTTTTACACACACACACACACACACACACACAGTATATGTGTCATACATAGCACAGATTTTATACCATTGCTCTTCCATAAAATTTTATTTAAGAAAAATTGTCAAGCCTCCAACATCTGAACATATTATCTTTCCTTTCTTTTTCCTGAATTTTACAAAACGATATGGCTTTATGTTTGTCTAGAGTTCTGACAGTGGGGAAGATTCATAGCATTTGCAGGGAATGGATGCTTCTTTTTTTCCAGTCATGGGGCTTGACCTCTGCACCTGGGCACTGTCCTTGTGCTCTTCAGCTCACGGCTAGTGCTCTACCATTTGAGCCACAGCACCACTTCTGGTCTTCTGGTGGTTAATTGGCGATGAGTCTTGTGGGTTTTCCTGCCCAAGGTTGGCTTTCATCTGTGATCCTCAGATCTCAGCCTTCTGAGTAGCCAGGATTACAGATGTGAGCCATTGGCTCTCGGCTGGGAGGCTGCTTCTTTGAGCCAACACTGGGCTTGAACTCAGGGGCTGAATGCTAGCCCTTTACTACCACTTGAGCCACAGCTCTACTTCTGGCGCGCGCGCGCGCGTGTGTGTGTGTGTGTGTGTGTGTGTGTGTGTGTGTGTGTGTGTGTTTAATTGGAGATAAGAGTCTCACAGATTTTTCTTTTCCCAGGCCAGCTTCAAACTGCAATCATCAGATATCAGCCTTTTTTTTTTTTAAAGAAAGTATTTTTTATTTTTTTTTAATTTGTTTTGTTTTTGTTGCCAGTCCTGGGGCTTGGACTCAGGGCCTGAGCACTGTCCCTGGCTTCTTTTTGCTCAAGGCTAGCACTCTACCTCTTGAGCCACAACGCCACTTCTGGCTTTTTATTTTTCTATATATGTGGTGCCGAGGAATCAAACCCAAGGCTTCAGGTATACGAAGCAAGCACTTTACCACTGGGCCATATTCCCAGCCCAGATCTCAGCCTTTTGAGCAGCTAGGGTTACAGGTGTGAGCCACTGGCACCCAGCAAGTGATCGATCCTTTTTGATACCAGAAAAACCTTGCAGTCAGGATTTGAGTTCTACCAAAGTCTGCACTCACCAGGATTGTACAAATTCCCTACTTAGATGCTCAAATTCATTCCCTAAGTAAGTTAAAACAAACAAACACACCCAAGGGTCTCTTGTTTTTTTGTGGGTTTTTTTTTTTTTGTCTTTTCTTTTTTGGCACTGGAGATCGAACCCAGGACATTGCACTTGCTAAGCAAGTGCTTTGCCACTAAGCTACATCCCAGCCCTGTTTTTGTTTAACCCTATACCTGCCCAGGATTAACCCTAACTGGGCACAGAGAACGGATGGAATTCACTCTCAGAGGAGACACAGGTCCAAGGGGAATTAAAAAAAAAAAAACACAAAACCCACAACCTCAAAAGCAAATTCACACCACAGAAACATGAAAGCAGATTTTTCCCTGAAAAAAAAGATGTTTCAAAACCCACCAGCCTTCTTGTTCCTGCTCCCACGCCAGGAGATCTCTGTTGCAGGTCAGCCTCCCTCCATAAGAGCTATTTTTATAGCGACTTTTCCAGTCGGTAACAGGAGGCATTTGGCTGGGACCTGGCGCATTGCAAGCCTCTCCCTGGTGGCCCCAGTGTGCAGCAAGGGCCAAGGCCAAACTTCAATGAATCTGGGCACAGGACGTGCTGCCCAGTGGCAGAATGATCTCCAGGCAATAAACACCACCAGAGGATGCTCAGGGTAAAAGCCATGGTATCTCACCACTCAGACACAGATCACAGGGCAACGCTTCTGCTGCCCAAGAACTACCATAGTATTCTTCCCTTCCCTTCTTCCATTCCCTTCCTCTTTCCTTCCGTAGTAGTAGTAGTAGTAGTGATGATGATGATAAATAAGTAATAACAGTAGTTAACATGTATCGGCTGTTGTTTCATGCTGGGCAGGGTGCTACTGACTTTGTAGGACATTAATTCATTGCTGGTGGACTCCTCAAATCAGTGCTCCTCTGACTCCCCTAGCCCCCGTGCCAGCCCATAAACAGTACCTACAGCTGAAGACAGCCAAGAGAGGCTTGTATGCCCTGTACGCCTGTCATTCACTTATCAAAGCAAAGTGATCCACCTCCTTCAAAGACATACACGATGTCATAGCTCAATTCTTTTCTTTTTTTTTTTTTTTTTGGCCAGTCCTGGGCCTTGGACTCAGGGCCTGAGCACTGTCCCTGGCTTCTTTTTGCTCAAGGCTAGCACTCTGCCACTTGCGCCATAGCGCCACTTCTGGCCATTTTCTGTATATGCGGTGCTGGAGAATTGAACCCAGGGCTTCATGTATTCAAGGCAAGCACTCTTGCCACTAGGCCATATCCCCAGCCCCATATAAAGTCAAGTTTTTTTTTGTTGTTTTTTTTCTTGCCAGTCCTGGGCCTTGGACTCAGCTTGAGCACTGTCTCTGGCTTCTCTTTGCTCAAGGCTAGCACTCTGCCACTTGAGCCACAGCGCCACTTCTGGCAGTTTTCTATATATGTGGTGCTGGGGAATTGAACCCAGGGCTTCATGTATACGAATCAAGCACTCTTGCCACTAGGCCATATTACCAACCCCCATAGCTCAATTCTTAACTCCATAGAGTTCAAGAACCCAGCAAGGGGAGGCAGGGTAAATATTTCTCTTCGGAGCTTCTTAATGAAATAGGACCATCCAGCCTCTCAGAGGGAAAATGCAATGCTGTCTCCCCCAATCCCTGCCCCCTTCCCCTCCCCATGCCACTGGCAGGCATATTGTGTGAAAATGATTTGAAGGTCACAGAGCTGGGCATGGAGTTTGCACAGCCCCCAGGCTGGCTGCCTCTCAGGCATGCCCCCCTGCAAGGTTCTGGAAGAGGTTTGTAGCAAAACCGTAGCTTGAGGTGGCTTTTTAGATAAGGAGGAAGCAGATGGTTCAGCATTACATCACCTCAGGGAAGGGAAGCAGGACGATGAAAAGAATCATCTAATGTCCAAATTATCTGCAAGCTTTTGGGAAGTGCCGGCTTCTGGCAAATCACTGGGGATGGAAGAATGCCAGTGAGAAACAGGCCCTGTGCTACCCAAGCCACAAAAGCAAACCCCACCTTCCTTACCATTCTATTATGATAACAATGGCCACCTACAGAGTTTTTATTGTATTTATTCCTTACCATCAGCACTTCTCAAATTCTAGGAAGTAAATGTTTATCAAATCACCGTTTTGACATAAGAAGGAATTACAAGAAGAAAAATAAAACGGGAGGAGGAGGGGAGGAGGAGGAAGAGGAAGAAGAAGAAATAATTAAAAACAGGAGGAGGAAGAGGAAGAGGGAGAAGGAGAAGAAGAGGAGGAGGAGGAGGAGGAGGAGGAGGAGGAGGAGGAGGAAATAATTACCAGGCCACACAGCTGGGAAGTGGCAATCTTATATCTGAATATTCTCTTATCTAAAAACCTCTTGGGAAGGGGCTGGGAATGTGGCCTAGTGGTAGAGCGCTTGCCTCATATACATGAAACCCTGGGTTCAATTCCTCAGCACCACATATATAGAGAAAAAACCAGCAGTGTCAATGTGGCTCAAGTGGTAGAATGCTAGCCTTGAGCAAAAAGAAGCCAGGAACAGTGCTGAGGCCGAGTTCAAGCTCCAGGACTGGCAAAAACAAAAACAAAAACAAAAGAAAACCCTCTTGGGGGCCAACATTCACGCCTGTAACCCTAGCTACTCAGAAGGCTGAGATCAGAGGTTTGAAGCTAGCTCAGGCAGTAAAGTCTGTCAAACTCTAATCTCTAATTAACCACCAAATAGCAGGAAGTAGAGTTGTGGCTCAAGTGGCAGAGTGCTAGCCTTGGGCAAAACGCCAAGCTATGGCACAAGGCCCTGAGTTCAAGCCCTAGTCTTGGCACAAAAGAAATACGTAAAATCAAAACTTCTTGGGGGACATATAAAAAGAAATATCCATCCTTTTCTATGGAGGGACAAGGATACCGGGCGGGCCCTGGGGCTTGAACTAAGCATGTAAGCTACCACTGACTATGCTCTCAACCACCTCCAATATTCTTAGATCAAAAAAGTCCATGTAATCCTGGCTACATGGGAGACTGAGGTTGGGAGGACTGTGGTTTTAGGCCAATACCTCCCCATCCCCTGCAGAAAAAATGATAAGATCCCATCCTAACAGAAAACAAAAACTGGGTATGGCCGTATATGGGGAGTATAAAACAGGAAGATCACAGTCCAGGACAGCCGGGACACACACACACACAAAAAGGAACCCTATCAGAAAAATCATAAAGCATAGTGCAAGTGGTAGAGCACCTGCCTAGTAAGCATGAAGTTCTGAGTTCGAAAGCCAGTACTGCCAAAACAACAAAAGACATGAGAAACAAAAATGAAAGGAAGGCTGGAGCATAGCTCAGTAGTAGAGACCTTGCTAAGCATGTGCAAGGCATGGATGGATATGTGTGTATAGAAAAATATATATGTATTTGTGTGTAAAAAATATATGGATATATGCGTTTTATATATATATATATATATATATATATATATATATATATCCAGAAAAAAATGAAAGAAGGAAGGGAATACCAGTGATAGTAATTGGTTTGAAGGAAAAACTTGGAGAGAAGATTTATAAATACTAGTTTGGAAAGGTGTTCCTGTTTGTAAAGGAAACTGTAATTCTGAGCACTGGTGGCTCACACCTATAATCCTAGCTACTCAGGAGCCTGAAATCTGAGCATCTTGGTTCGAAGCCAACATGGGCAGCAAAGTCGGTGAGACTCTTCTCCAACTAACCACCAGAAAACTGGAAGTGAAGCTGTTGCTCAAAGTGATAGACCATTAGCCTTGAGCAAAAGAGCCTAGGGACAGCACCCAGGTCCTGAATTCAAGCCCCAGGAATAACAACTACAACAACAACAAAAAGGCGGGAAGGATTTTCTGTATGTCTGTGCATATATTGTATGGGCATAAGAAAAGGCAGGGAGAATATTGTGATTATTCCTTTCCTGTATCAACTTGCCTGGGCCACAGGGTGCCTAGATATTTATCCAAATGTGATTCTGGGTGTGTCTCTGAGGACAGTGCAGGATGAATGGTAGGCTAAGTAAAGCAGATAGACCTCCACAACGTAGGTGGACCTCACCCCATCCCATGAGAGCCTGAATAGAACAACGAGCTTGCAGAGGGAACTGCTCCTGCCCTCAGAGCAGAACTTACACCACCGGCTCTCCTGGGTCTCCAGTTCTGCAGGTCTCAGGGCTTTTCACACTACACAAACACAGGAGCCATTTTCCTTACAAAAGTATATACATATAAGTATACATTTTAAATGTTATACTGGTTCTGTTTCTTTGGAGAACTCTTACACAAATTATCTACCATCTATCTATCTATCTATCTATCTATCTATCTATCTATCTATCTATCTATCTAATCTATCTATCTATCTAAATAGATAGATAACGCCATATATATATATATATATATAATAGATATACAGCACTTTTATATGTGCCTCCTGCCTACATAACCCTAGACATTTAGGAAGCTGAGATTTGAGAATCACAGTTCAAAGCCAGCATGAACAGGAAAGTCCACGAGACTCTTAAAAAGACAACCTAAATTAACTACCCTCCCACCCCCCACCCCCACAAAATAGCCAGAAATGGAGCTGTAGTTCAAGTGGTAGAGCATTAGCCTTGAGCAAAAAATGCTCAGGGACAGGGTGCAGGCCCTGATTTCCAGCCCCTGGACTGACACAAAAGAGATAAATCGATAGCTAGATCAGCAAATAAGTAAGGATATAGATAAATAAATAAAAATAAAGCAGAAAGGGCTGAGGATGCGGCTGAAGTGGCACAGACCTGCTTGAGCAGCCGGGGACATGGCTCAAGCATCAGAGTATCTACCCAGCAAGCAGGAGACCCTGAGCTCAAAAGCCCAGCACGGCCTTGGACAAAGTAGGTTAGAAGATGGAGAGGCAGGGAGATGGTCAGTGGGCTGATGGGAATTTAAGTGATCACCTGCAGGACAGGTGGTGAGAAAGGATGACGTCAGATATCTATCACAAAGGCATTTAAGCACAAGACCATATGCAGGCCTGGTGGAGAAGCAAGAGAAAACGAGGCCAGTTTCCCCAGCTGTGAGGTGAGCAGGCACATTTGGATCCGGAGTTTTGATCTGACCTGGTTAAATCTGAGATGAGCACGAGATACCCAGGGGAGGATGCAAACCTAGGGTTGAAGAGGGAAGAATAGGGTCCGAAGACTGACGCTGGAGAGCTATCCGGGGAAAGATGACACTTCAAGAATGAGTGTTAAAAGTAACATTAGGGGCTGGGAATATGGCCTAGTAGCAAGAGTGCTTGCCTCATATACTTGAAGCCCTGGGTTCGATTCCTCAGCACCACATATATAGAAAAGGCCAGAAGTGGCGCTGTGGCTCAAGTGGCAGAGTGCTAGCCTTGAGCGAAAAAAAAAAAGCCAGGGACAGTGCTCAGGCCCTGAGTCCAAGCCCCAGAACTGGCAAACAAACAAACAAACAAACAAACAAAAAACCCAAAACATTAGAGCTGAGCACCAGAGGCTCACGCCTGCAGTCCTTGGCTACTCAGGAGGCTGAGATCTGAGGATGAAGGTTCAAAGCCAGCATAGGCAGGAAAGTCCATGAGACACTCAGCTCTAATGAACCACCAGAAAACCAGAAGTGGTACTATGGCTCAGATATGGCTCAGAGTGGTACAGTACTGGCCTTGAATTAAAAAGCTCAGGGACAGCACCTAGGCCCTGAGTTTAAGCCCCAGGACACACACACACACACGCACACACACACAATGTTAGAAATACTGGCTCCCAAAAGAGGAACTTTATACATGCTAAAGTGTAATTAAACCAATTCCTCAAATAGAGAGCCATTCAGCTTCAAGGCTCTCCCAATGGTTCCTAAAAACCCCTTTAGCATTTTCAAGTGTGAAAGTCCCTTCTAGGCTTCTAATTAATCCTGCCTTAGAGTCTCAAGGATCATTGAAAACAAGCAGAAAGCCTTTTTAAAGGCTTTTTTTTTAAAGGGGGACCCAGAAAGAACAGTGAAGACCCAAGGCTCCTGCTCTATTTGTATTTCCCCAGCACTGTTTTTAACTGCTGGTTGTGCAATATTTAGGCTACTCTCTTGCTTAAATAGGCTTTTTTTTTTTTTTTTTCTAGATTTGCCCCAGGGAGACCTAGGCAATGCAGTCTCCAAGAACAAACAGCTCTGCAGTTGGCATCTCTGCAAACACAATCTGCAACTTACAAGTCAGGAACTGCCACCACAGGTTTCCCACCTAACTGTACCCTAAGTCTAAGAACTGTATTATACAAGCACAAAGCCCGAATGCCCGTAGATCCACCCAATATGCCCCTTCCTTATTTGTTGAAACCCTACCTTTGCAGCCGATCATAACGACTCATGCTTGTAGTCTGTGTTATTTGAGGTGAGGTGGAGGTGGGGCCAGGGTAGAGAGAATTGTGGTTCAAGACTAGACTGCCCACCCCCCAAAAAAGTTCAGGAGACACCCCCTCCATCTCAATTGAGAACATGGCTCAAATGGTAGAGCTCCTAATTATGATACGATCCTGAGTTCAGACCTATATACCAAGAAAACAAAAAGGGGTCAGGGGCTGGGAATATGGCCTAGTAGCAAGAGTGCTTGCCTCCTATACATGAAGCTCTCGGTTCGATTCCCCAGCACCACATATATGGAAAACGGCAAGAAGGGGCGCTGTGGCTCAGGTGGCAGAGTGCTAGCCTTGAGCGGGAAGAAGCCAGGGATGGTGCTCAGGCCCTGAGTCCAAGGCCCAGGACTGGCCAAAAAAAAAAAATCAAAACAAAAAGGGGTCAGGGGAGGTATCTTTGAGAGCTAACTACGAGATCATAGGAGCATCTATTTGTATGTGAGTGTGTTTCTAGCATCTGGACTGGATTAATATACAAGGATCTCGCTGGTTAGGAAAATCTTAGAGCACAAAGGTTTCTGGAGCAGTGGGTCTCCAGGTGGCCCACTGCATTCTGGGCTCTGGGTGCTTGCCTGAGTGTGCACTTGGTTTCCTCCAGTACTGGCCTGGCTTTCACTTTGTTAATGGCACAATGGGAAGATGAGAAATGAGTTGGGCAGGAGAACGGAGGGCGGGGTAAGAGGAGTACACCTGGGAGCCTGCGTGAGGCTGTAATTAATATGGCGGCCAGAGTGAGTCCCAGGGTTCATTAGAGCCTTGGCTGTGGTTCTAACTCCCTAGAGCCCCCCCCCCCCCGCCTTGGGGTGCTCCTTGAATTTAATTATTCTTCCTGGTCCCCTCCCCTATCACATCACCCATTGATGGGGGGTGGCATGCTACCCGGCCACCTGCACCAGAGAGCCAGAAGAAAAGCCACAGCCTCTGTACTAGCTAAAAGCTAAAAGCTGGGCTGGGAATGTGGCTTAGTGGTAGAGTGCTTGCCTAGCACGCATGAAGCCCTGGGTTTGCTTCCTCAACACCACATACACAGAAAAGCCAGAAGTCACGCTGTGGCTCAAGTGGTAGAGTGCTAGCCTTGAGCACAAAGAAACTCAGGGACAGTGTCCAGGCCCTGAGTTCAAGCCGCAGGACTGGCAAAATAAATAAATAAAAGCTAAAAGCTTTCTCTCTCTCTCTCTCTCTCTCTCAGACTGTGGGGTTTTTTTCCTCTTTTTTTCCCTTTTTCTTTTTGTGTCAGTCCTGAGGCTTGAATGAGCTCAGGGCTTGCGCTGTCCCTGAGCTTTTGTGTTCAATGCTAGCACTCTGCCACTTTAACCACGGTTCCCTATCTGGCTTTTTGGTGGTTAATTGGAGATAAGAGTCTTACAGATTTTCTTGCCCCAGCTGGCTTTGAACCACAATCTTCACCCTCTCAGCCTCCTAAGTAGCTAGCATTGTAGTGTGAGCCACAGCACTCAGACTGAGGTGTTTTTTTTGTTGTTTTGTTTTGTTTTTCCTGTGGTGGCCGGGAGAACTCCTCGGGTATCATTTAAAGTGTGGGGTCTACACCAGCAGTGTGGTGGGGAACACTCACAGGGGAGAGGGGTGGTATTGCTTCCCAAACTCCCCTGCCCCTGTGAGTCACCTGGGGGACAGCCCAGAATGGCTGATGGCCGGGCCTTCCTGCTTGGTTGGTGTAGGAGGACCCTGAGCTTTTGACTCTTTAAAGCTGCTGAAAAGTTCGTAGCTGGAAGTGAGGTCTGTGATCCACTTACACTTTAGCAGAGGGTGGGAGGTGGCTCTGAGCCCCCAGACTTTCTGTTCTTTAGGTTTGGATGAGGGCTAGAAATGTACATTTCTAGCTCAGCTCAGGTCAAAGTTGGGGGACTTCCAATGAATCCCCAGCACCTTGCCAAGAGCATTTTTTTTTTTTTTTGCCAGTGCTGGGGTTTGGGACTAAGGGCCTGAGCACTGTCCCAGGCTTCTTTTTGCTCAAAGCTAGCACTCTACCACTTGAGCCACAGTGCCACTTCTGGCCTTTTCTATATATGTGGTGCTGAGGAATGGAACCCAGGGCTTCATGTATATGAGATGAGCACTCTACCACTAGGCCATATCCCCAGCCCTGCCAAGAGCATTTTTAAAGTTGATCACTGGTGGCTCACATCTGTTATCCCAGCTACTCAGGAGGATGAGATCTGAGGATCACAGTTCAAAGCTAGCCCAGGAAGGAAAGTCCATGAGGCTCTTAACTCTAATAAATTACCAAAGAGCTTGAAGTGAAGCTGAGGCTCAAGGGTGCCAGCCTTGAGTGGAAAAAGCTGAGGGGCAGCACCTAGGCCCTGAGTTCAAGCCCCAGTACTGGTGTGCGCAGACATACACACACCCCATTAAGTTTCCTCTTACAGTACCTGTGTCTCCCAGTCTGAGAACATCCTTTTGAAAGCCACTTCCTGTGGGCAGGCAGAAGAGGAAGGCCCACCCAGCCCTACTGCTGCTGCGCAACCCCCGGGGGAGCCTCGAAACTCCACTTCAGCAAGGATGGTACACCAGGGTAGCCAGTGATCACCCCCTACTTAGGCCACCAAACCTTCCAGCCCCCCCCCCCCCCCCCCCCGCAGGCTGGTGGTACCTTGTCCCCTAGGGACGGTGGCAGGAGAAAATGCCAAAGGAATCTAAAAATGGAGAATGAGATTCTAAGCAGAAGGCATGGAAATTCAGCTTTTCCACCAGCTTTAGAGGGGCCCAGGGGGCTCATTGAATACCACCCCACTAGGCTTCATCCCAGCCTAGGGGATGACAACAAATGAGTCCAGAAACAGCAGAGCTGTAACTGACCCACTCAGGCCCCTTGAGGGCAAGAGGGCAAGAGGAATTCATAAATCTCTCCCATTCCCGGGCCAGAAACTGCCTGTTCTACTGGGGTTAAAGACAAACAAAACAAACAAACAAAAAAACCCAACAGCATGGCCTGCCAGGCACTGGTAGCTCACACCTGTCATCCTAGCTCCTCAGGAGGCTGGGATCTGAGGATCCTGGTTCAAAGCCAGCCTCGGAAAGTCCATGAGACGCTTATCTCCCATGAACCACCAGAAAACCTGGAGTGGAGCTGTGGCTCAAGTGGTAATGTGTTGGTCTGGCCTTGAGCTAAAGAAGAGCTCAGGGGAAAATACTCAGCTCAAGGATCAGGACCAATTAAAAGAAAATCACAGCCATTTTTTCCTTAGGTGACCCCCTGTCACTCAAAAGTGTATTCTTTTCCTAGTAAATGTGTAAAAGTATTCCTTTGCATTTTGCCTGAATTCCGCTCTTACAAATGCTCGGTGAATAGTTAGTTCACATTCTGGTATTGGTACCAAAAACAAAAAACCAAAAACCCACCAAAAAAACCCCCAAAGAATCTTGGTGGGGGGGGGTGGGGAGAAAGATGAAATTTGACATCTCAAAACTCTCCCTCATTTTCTTATATCATCCTTTATTTTTTTGTGCCGGTCCTGGGGCTTGAACTCAGGGCCAAAGAGTTGTCCCTGAGCCTCTCTGTGCTCAAGGCTAGAGCTCTACCACTTGAACCACAGCACCCCTTCCAACTTTTTCTGAGTAGTTTATTGGAGATAAAAGCCTCTTGGGGACCTTTCTGCATGGGCTGGCTTTGAACTGTGATTCTCAGATCTCAGCCTCCTGAGGAGCTAGGCTGACAGGCGTGAGCCACCAATGCCTGGCTTCCTATATCATGTTTAATGCTTTTGTCCAACTAGTAACTTCTTTCAAGTTTGTTTGTTTGTTTTTAAGAAGGAGGTATGTTCTGTTCACTTTTGGCTCTAAAGTCCATTGGGAAAACCCAGCCCCAAATCAGTTCATTGCTTTAGGAAACAATTATTGGTTCAACAAATATTTACATTTTGATATTTGCCAAGTGCCAGGCAGGGTGTTTGGTTCTAGGAAGGCAAAGGTTAAAAAAAATAGAATCCAGGCCTTTAAGGAAGGGGCAGGGGAATCTCAGCCTGGCAGAAGAAGCCAAGAGAGACAAGCTCAGGCCGGGAGCAGCAGACAGAGCAGCGCATGCAGGGAAGGGGAGGAGGGGGACCAGCTGCCTGGCAGAGGGAGTGGAGGGGAGGGGGGACAATCAGGGACTGTCTCACGTCTGGGGGCTGGAAGCCATCCTGAGTTCAGGCAGATAAACCCCAAGAGAGACTCTAATCTCCACTTAACCAGGAAAAAAGCCGAAAGCAGGGGTGTGGCTCAAGTGGTAGAGTGCCAGCCTTGAGACAAAAAGAAAAAGAGAAAAACAGTGTCCAGGCTGAGTTTAAGCCCCAGTACTGGCACAGAGAGAGAGAGAGAGACAGAGAGACAGAGAGACAGAGAGAGAGACAGAGAGAGAGAGACAGAGACAGAGAGAGACACAGAGACACAGACAGAGACAGAGACAGACAGAGACAGAGACAGAGAGATTGAAGGGGAAGGGGGCATAGATTGAGAAAAACACCTGGGACAGAAAATAAACATCCAGATGTGCTAGCGTACACCTGTAATCCCAGCGATTAGGAAACAGAGGCAGGAAGATTGCAAGCTCCAGACCAGTCCAGACTTCTAACCTGACTGGAAGAGAAGAACAGTCACATGACCGTTTGGTTTCCTGCATCTCATGGCTACAGAAGTTCCTCTCAAAATGCATCCTGCTGGCTCCTCCTTCCCTCACTTCCTCTTTGTCCTCCTCTCCTTTACTACCTCCTCCCCCTCCACCTCCTCCTTCTCCTCCTCCTAAGTAGAGTGAAAAAATGGAGCCGTTACACTGACTCAATACAACTGAAGCCTGGCACTGTAGCTCACGCCTGTCATCCTAGCTACTCTGGAGGCTGAGATCTGAGGATCAGGGTTCAAAGTCAGTCCTGGCAGGAAAGTCCATGAGACTTTAATCTCTCATTAACCACTAGAAAATGGGAAATGGCACTGTGGCTCAAAGTGGTAGAGCACTAGTTTTGAGCCAAAGAGCTCAGGGACAGCACCCAGGCCCTGAGTTAAAGCCTCATAGCCACCCCCACCCCACCCCCCAAAAAAAGAAAGGCGAAAAAGAAAAGAAACACATCTGGCTCTTTTTAGGGACAGCCCTGACACTGGCCCCTGGTCTCCTATCTGGTCCCCAAGGGAGAACCCTCACATGGAGGGTGTCTCCCAACATCCTGCGCTGTCACCCTTTCCAGGTGGGATTTTACAGAAGTAGGGGTGGTATTCCCTCATGGGCCTGACCCAGAGATGACCCCAGCTCTCCCAGGGATGGAAGCCCACCTTGTAGAACAACCCCCACCCATCACAGGAAAGTCTGTGCTGCTCACCAACCTCAGGCCTTCTTGCTCACAGCTGGTGCTCTACCACTTGAGCCACGTCCCCAGTCTAGCATTTTGCTATTCGTTCATTGGAGATGGAGTTTTGCAGACTTTTCTGCCCTGATTGGCAAGGGGAATTAGATGTTGGGAGGTTTGCAGTAAATCAAACTAGGCAGAGGAGGCACCCCCTGCCCCCAGCTCAGAGAGGTCATGGAAATCCCTGCTTCCTCAACAATGCACCATTAAATCCTCCAAAGCACTTGCAGCCCATTGTAAAAGAGAAAAAGGAGCAAGGGGGATTAATTTCTCTTTAATTGTGGGTGCAATTCGGAAGTAATTAAATTACAGTTAGCTCTTTTACTGGCAGGAGATGGAATGTGGGGGACCCCTATCCCCGCCTTGAAAACCAGGCTTTGCACTGGAGACCCGGGAACGCCCGTCCTCAGAGAGTTTGGCTGTCACTGAGCACCCTCTGGTGGCCCCCTGTGGAAACTCCAACCACAAGCTGGATTGGATCTGCCAATCAATACACTATTACAGCATTATTATTATTATTATTATTATTATTTATTCAAGACATGGTTTTGCTATTTAGACCAGGCTGGCCTAAAACCCTCAATACACCTGCTTCCGCCTCCCTATTACAGACATGCACCACCACACCCAGATTTTTTTTTAACAAGTCCTGTGGCACTGTCCCTGAGCTTCCTTTGTTCAAGGCTAGCACTCTACCACTTGAGCTACAGCACCATTTCCAGTTTTTATTTGTTTTGTTTTTGTTGCCAGTCCTGGGCCATAGACTCAGGGCCTGAGCACTGTCCCTGGCTTCTTTTTGCTCAAGGCTAGCACTCTGCCACTTGAGCCACAGTGCCACTTCTGGCTTTTATTTGTATAAGTGGTGCTGAGGAATTGAACCCAGAGCTTCATGTATATGAGGCAAACACTCTACCACTACTAGGCCATATTCCCAGCCCCCCATTTCCAGTTTTTTCTGTTTATGTAGTACTGAGGAATTGAAGTCAGGGCTTCATGCATGCTAGGCAAGCACTTTACCACTGAGTCACATTCCCAGACACACCCAGATTTTTAAGGTGTGTGTGTGGTGTGGTGTATGTGTGTGTGTGTGTGTGTGTGTGTGTGTGTGTGTGTGTGTAAGTCCTGGGGACTGAACTCAGAGCCTGGGTGCTGTCTCTGTACTTTTTTAGTCGAGGCTGGTAACCACCACTTGAGCCACGGCTCCACTTTTGGCTTTTTGCTGGTTAATTGGAGATAAGAGTCGCATGAACTTTCCTTTCCAGGTTGGCTTTGAACCATGATCCTCAGATCTCAGCCACCTGAGGATTACAGGCGAAAGCGATAGGTACCTGGCTAAGTAATGTTTCCTTGGAACACCACCTTGAAAGGGACTTTGTCTTTTCTATGACTTCATCCATTCAGAGAACAGAGCTGAGTAATAGCTACAGCCACGTTTTACTTGCAAACCTGAAAGTATTTACTATGGGGCTGTGACCTCAGGCCCTGGGCACTGTCCCTGAGCTTTTTCCACTCAAAGCTGGTACTCTACCACTTGACCAACAGCTCCCGACTTATAGTGTTTTGGTGGTTCATTGGAGATACGAGTCTCATGGACTTTCCTGCCCAGGCTGGCTTTGAACCGGGATCCTCAGATCTCAGCCTCCTGGGTAGGATTATAGGCATGAGCCACCAGCATACAGCTGGGTAGGGTTTTTAGTAAACGTTCTAAGAAAATTCTTACCAGGGGGGCTGGGGATATGGCCTAGTGGCAAGAGTGCTTGCCTCATATACATGAAGCCCTGGGTTCGATTCCCCAGCACCACATGTATGGAAAATGGCCAGAAGTGGCGCTATGGCTCAAGTGGCAGAGTACTAGCCTTGAGCAAAAAGAAACCAGGGACAGTGCTCAGGCCCTGGGTCCAAGCTCCAGGACTGGCCAAAAAAGAAAAGAAAAGAAAAGAAAATTCTTACCAGGAATCTAATGAGCAGGTAAGTGGAGGAATCACCTGTCATGGTTGAATTTGTGGTCCTTGAGGTTTTGCGTTGGTCATGTGTGGATAAATAGCTTCTCCCAGAAGGGCATGGATTCCAGACAGCTTCGTGGTGATGAGGTTCTCACAATCAACCAGCAGGTGGCACAAGAGGCTGTACCACCACTGAGCACCAGCCCCGCCCACTGCGTCTCCCTAAGCTTCAGTTATGGGTGAGTTTTAAGCACTTTGAAACATTGCTTTTAGAACACACTCTCGCGTTTATGGAATCATTTCTGGACAGCACGTTTAGAAATCCTCCTGGGAAGCCAGGCACCAGTGGCACACACCTATAATCCCAGCTAGTCAGGAGGCTAAGATCTGAGGATTAGACTCTTATCTATTAGACTTTTTTTTTCTCCAATAAACCACCAAAAAGCCAGAAGTGGAGCTGTGGTTCAAGTAGTAGAACGCTAGCCTCAAACAAAAAGGCTCAGGGACAGCGCCCAGGCCTTGAGGTTAAGCCTCAGGAATGATGGGAGCATGCCACGCATGCACACACACAATATCAAACAATTTAGTAATCAAAGTCAGGCTGAATAGAAAAACAAGCAAACATGACAGTCACTTACATTTTAAAGTCAGTAACCCTAGTGTAAAGGCTTTAGAACGATAAACCATCTTGCTTAATTGGAGATATGAGTCTCATGGACTTTCCTGTCCTGGCTGGCTTTGAACCTCAAGCTTCAGATCTCAGCCTCCTGGGTAGCTAGGATTACAGGCATAAACCACTAATGACTAGCTAAAAAATTGCTTTTAAATTAATTTCATAGAGCAAAGACCCTTAACATGAGGTCTGCCCTTGTCACTGTATGCACGTAGTAATGCATGGTGCAACCAACAGGGTTGGATACTGCTTTAGTCACAGTAAAGTCACAGCACTTCCTGGTGGATGAGGGAATATCCCCAGTTCCTTCGGGGATAGATCCCTGGGCTGATAAGTATTGGAAGGTTCGAAGCCAGCCTGGGCAGGAAAGTCCATGAGACTCTTATCTCCAATGAACCACCAGAAAACCAGAAGTGGAGCTGTGGCTCAAAGTGTTAGAGCACTAGCCTTGAGTGAAAAAGCTTAGAGACAGCACCCAGGCCCTGAGTTCAAGCTCCCTGAACAACAAAAAAGAAAACACAGCTAGACATATGGTGATGTACATCTGTAATCTCAGCTCTTGGGAGGCAGAATCAAGAGGATCTCAAGGTCCAGGCCCAGCAAGAATGTACATAGCAAGAATGTATTTCCATGTAAAACTACAATGACAAAACAGAATAAAAATGAAATTCCCAAGACAAATGTCAGATGTCTGAAGTTCAATATTGGTATATGCAAATATCAAATGCAATATTAGTATATGCAAATGCTTTCTTCCAGAAGTAGCACACAGAGGGAGAAGACATTTTATTTTCCTTTGTCTTCTCCCATTCTCAGATGAAAAAGGGTGTGTGTGTGTGTGTGTTGGTTCTGGGCTTGACAGAAACACTTTCTTATATAAAAGAGTTGGGACTGGTGCCAGACCCCTGTGTTTCATGCCACTCTTTGTCATTACATCAGGACTGAGTCACGCTGACATTTAAGTTGCTTCTGTGATGATATTTCTCCTACCTGAAGGAAGCCCAAAGGACCATCTGTATCAGTTCGGTTTAGATTCAGTTGGCTAAAACAGAAAATCCAATTAATGATGGCTTAAAAAGTTGTTTCAGCTGGGTGCCCATATGGCTCATGCCTGTAGTCTTAGCCACTCAGGAAGCTGAGACCTGAGGATCGTGGTTCAAAGCCAGCCCAGGCAGGCAAGTCTGTAAGACTCTTATGTCCAACTAACTACTCAAAAAAGCCAGACATGGAGCTATGGCTTAAGTGGTAGAACACCAGCCTTGAGCAAAAAAACAAAAACAAAAACTCAGGGACAGAGCCCAAGCCCTGAGTTCAAGCCCCAGGACCAGCACACACATATACACAAACAATTTTCTCTCACATGAGCAAACTCTGACAGCAGGGCTGGCACAGAAACCCAACAATGCCAGTAGGGATCCTGCGTTCTCTGGCTTTCTAAACCATCAGGTCAGCTGGTGCCCTTCAACTTCAAGGTTGTGGTGGACAGGTAGAAGGAAGGAATGATAAGAGTCAAGGTATCTCACTTGAGTTGGCCTCTGGCCCACAACTTCTCCTCCCTTCTCACTGGCTTTGTCTTTGAAAGGGATTTTGGGAAATGCAGTTTTATTCCTAGCCACAGTCCATCTGTACATGACCAGGGTTCTTTTGTAAGGAGTAATGGGATATATCACAGAAGTTGGTGAAAGTGTGGGCCTCACCTTCTAAGAGATAGATCCATGACTGAAGGAGAGCAAGGGAGGCAGGAGTGGGAGGGAAGGAGAGGAGAGAGGAAGGAGGTCAATTGTGAACTAAAATCAGCTGTGAATGGGGCCTTAGACCCTGGGTAGAATTTTTTTTGGGGGGGTGGTGTCTGTCATGGGACTTGAACTCTGGGCCTGGGTGCTGTCTCTGAGCTCTTCAGCTCCAGGCTAGTACTCTACTACTTGAGCCACAGTGCCACTTCCGGTTTCCTGGTGGTTCATGGATGATAAGAGTCTCATGGACCTTTTCCTCCTGTCACTGGCTCCGGCATCTGGGCAGGCTTTTGACAGGAGCATGTCAGTCAGGGTTCTTTGTGACATTTTAGCTAACTTCAGAACAGAAGGAATTTTGCCTAATTTCCCTTAGCATACTGTCTTCAAGGTTCATCCATGCTGTGGCATGGGTCAGAATTTCTTTTCTCTTTAGGGGTTGAATGACACATAAATAACATCGCTCCCGCCTCTTGGCTACTGTAATAGTGCTAACAGACATAGGCATAGAAACATCTCTTTAAAACACACACACACACACACACACACACACACACACACACACACACAGAAAAGAAATTTTGTTGGAAAAGTAAAAGAAAAAGTTCTTTGTTGTTGTTGGTCCTGGAGCTTGAACTTGGGGGTGGGTGCTGTCCCTGAGATTTTTTTACTCAAGGCTAGCCCTCTACCACTTTGAGCCACAGTGCCACTTCTAGTTTTCTGATAGTTAATTGATGATAAGAAACTTACGGGACCTTTTCCTGCCCAAGCTGGCTTCGAACCATGATCCTCAGATCTTGGCCTCTTAAGTGTGTAAACCACAGGTACATGGCTTTTTTGTTTGTTTGTTGGTTTTTAAATGTAATGCTAGGGTAATATCCAAGTAGATTTCTTTTGGTAGAACTAATCGAGGGCCTTGATAGGTTCAAGTCATTTTGGTTTTGTTGGTGGTATACCTTCTTTTTTTTTCAAAGTAATAAATATTTATTTATATAATCAGATTTACTAATGAGCTAGTGTAATTTTTTTTTTTCAGTTCTAGGGATTGAACCCAAGGCCTTGTAATTGCTCAGCAAGTTCTGTACCACTGAGCTCAAACCCCAGCCCTAATTGATCGTGTTATTACAAAGCACATATTTCAGGCAAATGGCAGTCTGATTATGGAAGTAGTAAGTGTAGTGTGCTACTCTTGTAAGACTTCCATAATGAGTTCATCAGGAATTTCGTCCCCTGTACTGTTGTAACTGAGAAGACCGTTCTCCGTAGTGTCAGCTAGTTCAGCATCCTCAGCTGCTTGTAATAAGCCAGCATCGTCACTGCCACTGCTCCAGTCAGCACCCAAAGATGCACCTGGTGATGGCTTGCAGGGGTGGTAAACCTTCTTAAGATTACAAAATCTGGCCAGGTAGGGGGATCTCATGCCTATAATCCCAGCTACTCAAGAAGCAAAGATTAGCTGGGAACCAGGAGGGGCACACACCTATAATCCTAGCTACTCAGGAGGCTGAAATCTAAAGATCCATGGTTCAAAGCCAGCCTGGGCAAGAAAAAGTTCATGAAACTCATCTCTAATGAACCTCCAGAAAACTGGAAGTAGTACTGTGGTTCAAAGTGGTAGAGTGCTAGCCTTGAGCAAAAAGAGCTCAGGGACAGTGCCCAGGCCTTGAGTTAAAGCCCCATGACCCAGAAAAGAAAAAGCAGCAGCAAAGATTGGTAGGAAGGGGGGGCTGAGAATATGGCAAGAGTGCTTGCCTGGTATACGTGAAGCCCTGTTCAATTCCCCAGCACCACATATATAGAAAATGGCCAGAGATGGCGCTGTGGCACAAGTGGCAGAGTGCTAGCCTTGAGCAAAAGGAAGCCAGGGACAGTGCTCAGGCCCTAAGTCCAAGGCCTAGGACTGGCAAAACAAACAAACAAACAAAAAGATTGGTAGGAAGGGTAACTGTTTGAGGTTGGATCTGGCCTGCGTGCTCATGTGTGCGCGCACACACACACACACACACCCCAAAGCTTGGGACCTTATCCAAAAAGTAACTTCCCACCAACAAGAGCTGTATACGTAGCTGTGTCTGCGAAGGCAGGCACTCGGGTCCGGCATTTATTGGATGGCAGGACTGACATGGTCGCTTTGGATCTTCACTTCAGTGGCCTCTGGAATTGGGGGATGCCTTGAGGTGCTGGGCGCTGGGGCTTCTGAATGACAGACGACCAGGTCAATGGAGAAGGAAGCTGGCTCTTGGTCCTGTTTGTCCTCTTCCTCCTCACTCCTCAGCTGGAATTCAACCTTTGGAGTCATGGTGGCTTTGGACAGCGGTATGGGGGAGACACTGAAGATGTCTCTCTGCCGCTTCAAGGAGCCCGGGGGCTGCAGTTGGAGCAAGGCTGAGCAGTCCCCAAAGAGGCAGACTTCCGTAGCCTCAGGGACTGGCCAGGACATCTGGGGATCTGCAGACAGCAGCTTCTCTGGTGGGAGGAAGGTGAGGTTCACGGAGTAGGATGTAGGCTCTGGAGTGTCTGCTTCAAGGTCATCTGCCATCGCCTCCTGGGGATCCAGGGCTGAGTGCTGGTTCTCCTGCTCCTCCTGGGAAGCCTTCTTGGGATTGCTGGCTTGGAATATGCTAGAATAATTGCTGAGAGAATTGGTGGTTTCTAAAGACGAGTCCGGCAGGACATAGGTGTTTGGTTTGGCAGATGGACAGCTGGAGGTGTCTGTGTGGGGTGTCATTGTCATTGTGAGGGGAGCAAGGAGGAGCAAGCGACCAGCTGGGGGGCTTTGACGCAGGGCAGGGTGGCACACAAGCAGCGCCTGGAGACAATGGACATAATGGTAGCTGGAATGGTGCCGGAGGCCCGCGGAGAAGGTGTTACCACGGTGACCTCTGAGGCCCAGCTCATGCCCACATAGGAAGGGCAAGCGGTGAGACAGGAGGTGAGAATTCTCCAGGTTGTATTGTAAAAGTGCTGGTGGCTCAGGCCCGTAATCCTATCTACTCAGGAGGCTGAGATCTGAAGATCACAGTTTGAAGCCAGCCCAAGCAGGAAAGCCCATGAGACTCTTATCTCCCCCAATGAACCACCAGAAAACGAAGTGGAGCGGTGGCTCAAAGTGGTAGAGCACTAGTCTTGAGCAAAAAGAGTCTGGGGACTGGGCCCAGGCCCTGAGCTCAAGCTCCACGAGCCACCAAAGAATATAAGAGGGAGGCTCTCATCCTCATTCAGCCACTCAGCCGTGTCTCCACTTACCCATTCACTGATTTTAGCACTTACTCCATGCTAACTCATTCATTCACTCCTTCATTATACATCACCCCCTCACTCAGAGACTCTTGTTCCTTTTTGTGTTTTTTTTTTTTTTTGCCAGTCCTGGGGCTTGAACTCAGGGCCTGGCTCTGTCCCTGAGTTTCTTTTGCTCAAGGCTAGCACTCTACTTGAGCCACAGCACCACTTCTGGCTTTTTCTGTATATGTGGTACTGAGGAATCGAACCCAGGGCTTCGTGCATGCTAGGCAAGCACTGTACCACTAGGCCACATTCCCAGCCCTGTTTTCTTTCCTTTTCTGTTCTGTTCGTTTGTTTGCCTGTCCTTGGGAAGGTAAGGAGAGGCACAGAAGTGGAGGGACCCAGGGTGAACAAAGGCAGCCATGGTGCTCACTGAACACAATGTTGAAAATGAACCATACAACTTGTGGGTGACGGATGGGAGGGAAAAACTGGGAGAGAGAGAGAGAGAGAGAGAGAGAGAGAGAGAGAGAGGATAACATTGCCCCAAAAGAAATGTGCCCTTTACCTGGCTTATGTACCTATAACCCCTCTGCACATCACCTTTATAATAACAATAAAAAAGAAGAACCTGAGCCACTATTTTCTGGGGCCTTTTTGTTATAGCAGCTTAGTATAGACGCGCACGCAAAGCATCTGGCTTTGCCTCTGCCTTGGGGTCAGTCTTCTTGCTGCCCATGTCCTTTCTCAACCCAACATGAGCACAAGTGGGGGTTTCTGCCCAGGTCACAAAGCACTTCAGCAGCCCCAGGGGCTCCTCAGGTGGGGGCTGCCAGTGTGACATCAGAAAGAGACCCGTGGCATTCCACACCATTGGACAGGAGGCCCCCACATCAGCTCCCGTGGGTGAGGAGCCCGCCTTCCCTCCCAGTCAGCTCTGAGGCTGCAGCTGTGGTGGGATGCTGCACATTGTCGTTCCCACCATACCCTCTGCCTTGTCATGTCTAGAACCCTGAAACTCCTAACATTTGTAGTCATAAGAGTAATGACAGAACTGGGTGCTGGCGGCTCACGCCTGTCATCCTAGCTACTCAAGAGGCTGAGATTGGAGGATTGCTGTTCAAAGCCAGACAGTGAAGAAAAGTCCCCAGGAGATTCTTATCGCCAATAAAAACTACTCAGAAAAAGCTGGAAGTGGCGCTGTGGCTCAAGTGGTAGAGCATTAGCCTTGAGCATCAAGAGGCTCAGGGACAGCGCCCAGGTCCTGAGTTCAAGCCCACAATGGACAAACAACAAGAAGAGTAATAACAGCTAGCAGTAATTAAAGGTCATGTACTATTTTCTTTTTTTTTTCTGTTTTGACCATCAAGGAATTGAGTTCACAACCTTCCTTTCCTTGCTTCCTGTGGTCTTTAAAAAAATTTAAATTATTATAAAGGTGATGTACAGAGTACTGTGTGTGTGTATGAGAGCAAGAGCGAGAGTGAGAGAGAGAGAATGCACACCAATATTGGGTCTTGAACTCACAGTCTTCGCACTGTCCCTTAACTCTTACACTCAAAGCTGATGATCTACCACTTCAGCCACAATTCCAGTTCTGTTTTTTGGGGGTGGTTAATTGGAGATCTGAATCTCATGGTTTTTCCTGCTTGATCTGGCTTTGAACCATGGTCCTCAGATCTCAGTCTCCTGAATCTAGCTGGTTACAGGTGTGAACCACCAGCACACAGCTGAGCACTTTCCATTAGTTCTATTTCACTTTTAGGTAGGTAATCTTCTTCCTTTCTCTTCACTCCTTCCCTCCCTTCCTTCCTTCTTTCCCTCCCCTTCTCTCTCCCTCCTTCCTTCCCACCCAACTTTCTTCCATTATCTTTCTTGGGATCACACATAGAGGCTTTTCCTATGTAGGCAAGCACTCTACCCTTTAGCTACTCTACCAGCCCTCCCCCAAACCTTCCCTTTATTTAGGAAACGGAGTCTCTCAACATCACTCAAGCAGGTCTCAAAGGCCCCATCAGCCTCCCAACGAGCTGAGACTACAGCTAAATGCTACCATGCTCAAAACCATCCTTTAAAAAAGATTATTACAATGCCACAAATGAGGATGCTGAGACTCAGAGAGACACCACAGCTTATCCAAAGCTGCACAGCTAGAAGGTTTAGAATGCAGTGTCCCACCTTTCTATAGCTATAAGTGTTTCATTATTGTGCAGATCCAGTGATCTGGTTCCTTACCCTGTGTGACATCCCTTAGGACAGGACTGCAAGGAGCTCCTGTGGAAGGAGTGGTGACATCATGGGCCTTGGTGTAAGCAGATCTGGGTTCAAACTTCTAGGCTGCCACTTGCTAGCTGGCTCACCTCCTCTCCTGAACCATGGGTGGTAATGCCGCATACCTGCCTGTTGGGAGAGGCCAAGGGGCATTGCACTAGTGCATGTAAATAAGGGGTGTTTGTAACTGATGGGGAGATACCCATCCACGTGGCCTCTGGTGTTTGTATTCGTTCACGGCTGGATGTGTTCCTCACCCCCACCTCCACCCCCCAGGACAAGCGTTAAAACTCAAGTCAAGCCAGCCACATCAATAAGCATAATGGTTTAATCCTACTGTCATCAGGATGTTCAGGAACGGTCCCCTGAAGGGACTGAATAATGAGAACCTGGTTATGAACAGATGCTGGTTGCTCTTGTCTGTTAATCCTAGCTACTCAGGAGGCTGAGGTCTGAGGGTTACGGTCCAGAGCCAGCCTGGCAAGAAAGTCCACGAGACTCTCATCTCCAAATACCCACCGAAAAGCTAGAAGGGGAGGTATGGTTCAAATGGTAGAGTGCTAGCCTTGAACAAACGAGCTAAGGGACAGCACTCAGGCCCGAGTTCAAGTCCTAAGTTCAAGCTTCTTGAACCTTTCCATCGCCACACCATCTCCTACTCTGAGTGTCTTCTCTCTGTGTCTGAAGGGTAAAGGATACACTTTCTTTCTGGTGGAGCTGCTGTATCTGACGCCAGGGAGTGTGCGCATCTTTTTGTAGGATTTCTGGCTCCGGGGAAACACTTTGGAACAGGGTGGGTGCCTCCCTCAGATGAGGACCTTCCCCCCCCCCACCAGCGCCTCAGTTCCAGTGCCTTCCCCTTAGGAAGCCAGGGCACCGGGTCTGTCTCTGCAGTCAGCACAGGTCTTGCCAAGTCATTTCCTGCGGTTGGATGCCCTCCTGCCTTGGAAATCATACAAAGCAAATGGCAAGCAGTGACTGGAATGGATATCGGAGCATTTCGGAGCCACGGCGGCTCTGATTGTGAGCGCCGTGCACCTTGCTGAGAGGCCAAGAGTCTGAGATGGGCAGATGGGCAGTCTGTGGACGGCTTGGGAGGGCTTAGAAGCCACGGAGTGAACCGTGTAAAGATGGTGGGAAGCGCCGCCGCTGGGATGTGACTGCGTGAGTCAGAGTTTTCTTGGCTGCCAAGAATTCAGAGGTTCGGGTCAATATCGGACTGCCCTGACCACCAGCCAGTGTGCGGCCGACCAAACCCATGATGACAGCTAAATGAGTCTCAAAATTACCCACAAGTCCCTCAGCCCAGTGCTGAGGCTCCATCCTCCCCCTCCCCCCAGCAACGGCTCCACCAAGTCCATTTCTGAATCTTGAAAACCATTGCTCCCACTCTCTTCATTAGGAACATGACTTTTCTTTTGTGCTGGTCCTGGGCCTTGAACTCAAGGACTGGGCACTATATCCCTTAGCTATTTCTCGCAAGGCTGGTACTCTACCACTTGAGTCACACCTCCACTTCTGGCTGTTTGCTGGTTAATTGGAGATAAGAGTCTTACGGGCTTTCCTGCCCCTTGTAGGCTTTGAACCACAATCCTCTCATCTCAGCCTCCTAAATAGCTAGGATTACAGGCGGGAGCCACTGGCCCCTGACCTGGCATGCATGTGGATTTTGAAGCCCAGTCCTGGCTTCTCTCTTGTTTTCTGAATGCTGAACACAGTGTTTAGTCCTGGGAGTCAGGATAAGGCCTGGCAGCACCTGCATCACACAGGCGGGCACCTCTCAGGCCTGGCTCCTACTCAGTAAGGCTCTGAACTGTCACATCTCCAGGTGAGGTGGTGCTTGCCTGTCATTATGGCTACTTGGAAGGCTGAGATGGAGATGATTATGATTCCAGGCCAGACCAGGCAGAAAAAAACCCTCAAATCTGCATCGTGCCAGACGCCGGTGGCTCATGCCTGTCATCCTAGCTACTCAGGAGGCTGAGATCTGAGGATCACGGTTCAAAGCCAGCCCAGGCAGGAAAGCCTGTGAGACTCTTATCTCCAATAATCTACAGCACTCTGAAAAAGCTGAAAATGGCTCTGTGGCTCAAGTGGTAGAGTGTTAGCCCTGAGCATCAAGAGGCTCAGGGACAGTGCCCAGGCCCTGAGTTCAAGCCCTAGGACCAGAAAAACAAGCAAGCAAAAGAACTGCATCTCAGTGATAGAAGCTGGTATGGTGGTGTGTGCTTATGGTCCCAGCTATAACCACAAAGCTAAAATAGGCAGATCACAGTACATATGCACACCCAAGCTCAGGAAGCAAGATCCATTTCAAATATAATCAGCACAAAGCTGAGTGCTAGTGGCTCACACCTATCTCCTTAACTATTCAGGAGGCTGAGATCTGAGGACTGTGGTTTGAAGCCAGCCCAGGCAGGAAAGCTTGTGAGACTACTATCTCTAATAAACTACAAACAAAAAGCCAGGAATGGCACTGTGGCTCAAGAGGCAGAGTGCTAGCCTTGAGCAAAAGAAGCTCAGGGACAGCACAGCACCTAGGTCCTGAGTTCAAGCCCTAGGAGACACACACACACACACACACACACACACACACACACACATACACACACACAGAGTAATCTGCACTAAAAAGGGCTGAAGGCATGGCTGAACAATACAGCACCTGCCTAGCAAATGAAAGGCCGAGAGAGAGAGAGAGAGAGAGAGAGAGAGAGAGAGAGAGAGAGAGAGAGAGAGAGGAAATGAAGAAAGAAAGAAAGAGAAGAGAAGAGAAAAAAGCTAGTATTCTTCTTTTTTTTTTTCTGGTCCCAGGGCTTGAACACATGACTGGACCCTGTCCCTCAGCCTTAAGCTTTTTCCGCCCCCTCAAGGCTAGTGCTCTACCACTGGAACCACAGCTCCACTTCTGGCTTTTTGGTGGTAATTGGAGATCAGATCCACAAATCTCAGGGTCCAGAGTAGTAGGATTAAAGGCCTGAGCTACCAATGCCCAACTGCAACTTTGTTTTGAAACGCTACATTTTGTTTTCTATCTTGTTTGAGAGATGAATGCATAAGAAAGTATCCACGTATATTTTTGGACACATACATGGAAAGATGCAGTTTCATAACATCAACATGGAAAGCAATTGTGGACAGCACTCTAGAGAAGCAGCTTGTATGTTATAAAAGTTAAAAGCATGTGCAAACTCACCAACTGTAGTGTAATAACAGTAGGATGCTAATGCAATTCCCATGGTAACCATGAAGAAAAAAATACATAGGGCTGCAGAAAATAGATGCAGAATATGTACATACACACACAAAAGGAAACAAAAGGAATTAAAACACTTCACTGTAAGAAAAAAATCACCCTACCCCTAAAGACGAATGGGAGAAATCGGAGATGGAAAGTCTGCTATACTTACAGAAAACACAGCAAGATGACAAAAGTCTCCTTATCAGTAATTAAACATAAATAGGTTAAATTCTCTAATGAGAAGGCAGAGATTAGCAGCATAAATATTTTTCTTTAAAAAAAAAGCCACAATCCAAATATATGCTATCTGCAAGAAACCAACTTTAGAATGAGATACAGATAAACTGAAAGGCAAGGAATGGAGAAAAATGGTCCACAAAAATAGAAATTAGATCAACAGCAGCTACAAATGAGCCAGTCATGAGGTTGACACCATAGGAGTCGAGGTACAGGGGTGACCTTAGAGCGGGAGATCTCTAGACACAGAAGCAGGGTGGTTGACAAGGGGTGGGGGAGAAATTCTGGGGCAGGTAAAGTTGCCCAGAGCTTTAGTTTTGCAAGATGAAAAGAGATCTGGATAGCCAGGTGCAGGTAGCTCACGCCTCTAATCCTAGCTACTCAGGAGGCTGACATCTGAGGATCACGGTTCAAAGCCAGCCCTGGTAGGAAAGTCTGTGGACTCTTATCTCCAATGAACCATTGGAAAACTCGAAGTGATGCTGTGGCTCAAGTGGTAGAGCACTCGCCTCGAGCTGAAGAGCTCAGGGACAGCACCCAGGCCCAGAGTTCAAGTCCCATGACCAACAAAACTTAAATAAGTAGAAGATATCTGGAGATGGGTGATGATGATGGTGGTGGTGGTGGTGACGGTGGTGGTGGTGGTGGTGGTGATGGCAAAACAATATGAATGCACTTAAAACATGCAAGTGTGCTGGGTGCGGTGGCTGACACTTGTAATCCCAGTCACTCAGGAGGCTGAGATCAGAGGATCTCAGTTTGAAACCAGCCTGGACAGGAAAGTCCATGAGACTCTTATCTCCAATTGACCACCTACAAACTGGAAGTGGAGCTGTGGCTCAAAATGGGTGGACTGCTAGCCTTGAGCACAAAAGATCAGGGACAGCACCCAGGCCCTGAATTCAAGACCCCCAACTGACAAAAAAAAATCTAAGTGTACAACTGAAGTGAACACAGAAAAATGATTAAGATGGTGCATTTTAGGTTCTATCTATTGTAACATATATCTAGGTGCTGGTGACTCGTGCCTGTTATCCTAGCTACTACGAAGGCTGAGCCCTAGAAGATTATGATTTGAAGACAACTTGAGCAGAAAAAAATGTGTCAGAGTTCAAGGCCATGAGAGAGAGAGAGAGAGAGAGAGAGAGAGAGAGAGAGAGAATATGGCCTAAAACTCCACAAAGTGGTAGCTCACACCTGTAATCCTAGCTATTTGGGAGTCAGATCTGAGGATCATGGCTCAAAGCTAGCCCAAGCAGGAAAGTTGATGAGATTCTTATCTCCAATTAATCATAAAAAATCTGGAAGTGGAGTTGTGGCTCAAGTAGTAGAGCACCAGTCCTGAGCAAATAAAACTACATGACAATGTCCAAGCCCTGAGTTCAAGCTCCAGGACTGGCAGAAGAGAAGAAGGAGGAGGAGGAGGAGGAGGAGGAGGAGGAGGAGGAGGAGAAGGAGAAGGAGGAGGAGGAGGAGGAGGAGGAGGAGGAGGAGGAGGAGGAGGAGGAGGAGGAGGAGGAGGAGAAGGTGGTGAGCAATAGAGTTAGTTTAAAGGGCCTGGGTGCAGTGGTGGGTGTGAAGGCATTGGGAGGGAATGGTAAGCCTTAGCTGGCTCATGTTGTCCTCTCCCGGGCTGCTTCCTTACCTCAGTTGGCTCTAGGAAAAGCGGTTATAAAGGACCAAGGGCTCGGTTTAGGACTGCAGCTACTGAGCACCTGGTGCCAGCACCCAGGCGCAGCTTCGGAAGAGGAGGGCTGTGTGCAGAGGTGCTAGTCCCCAGCTCCTGCAGGGGTTCTGGAGAGGGGACGAGGAGGCGCTGGATGTTTCAGCACCTTGGAGAGCAACCGAGCTTGCTGGGGCGGGAAGGGGGTGTGTGGGGCATGAGGGGTTCGTCTATTCCCCAGGAACACACATTTATTTATTTTCTTTCTGCCAGTACTGGGGCTTGAATTCAGGGCCTCACGCTCTTGCTTGACTTTTTTCCACTCAGGGCTGGCGCTCCACCCTTTGAACCACACCTCCACAACTGGCTTTCTGCAGGTTCATTGGTGATCAGAGTTGCAGCCTGGATGGACTTTTCAAATTATGATCTTTAGGTCTCAGCCTCCTGAGGAGCTAGGATTACCAGTGCCGGGCGAAGAGACATTTGAGGTGACGTTTAATGGTTCACCGCTGGCACAGAAACTGCTTTCGATCAGAAAACATGAGAGGTACAAGCACAGAAGGACCCCAAACCTTGCACAAATTGGGGTTGGTGTTGTTGTTTTTCTGGATCATGTGATCCAGCCAATGTCATTTGCAGCCGGCTCTCTTCTCCTAGCATGCATGGTGGCCTTCAGTGGCACTTTCTGAACCGGCACACATGTGCTGGTGGAGGGGCTTGGTGGGCTCCCCGTGTTGACCCCCCTGTGACCAGCACACCCCTATTTCTCTTTCTGCACATCCAGCAGTGGGGCCTTCCCACCCCCTTTCATCCTCAAGGATCACTGGCTTCCACTCCCAAACCCAGCATCAGCCATCCACAACTATGGCCCAGCTTTCTCTCTCTCCGCAGGAGCATCTAGAGTTTGGAGTCAGGGCAGCCACATGCCCACTGGTGATGAGACATCGGTGTTGGGATGGGGAAAGAGGGTTTTCTTCCTTTCCAACCAAACAGGGATAATGAAACATGGAGACCAGCTGTGAGCCATGCCCAAGATGTGTACTAGTATAATAATTAAGCTGCAAAGTGTGACAACACGAGTTACTCATTAAACAACAACAGCAAGATTGAGTTCAAGGTTGTTCCATGAGTTAGCCAGGTGCTGGTGGCCCACGTCTGTCATACTAGCTACTCAGGAGGCTGTGATCTGAGGATTGTGGTTTGAAGCCAGCCTCGGCAGGCAAGTTTGTGAGACTCTTATCTCCAATTAAACACCAAAAAAAAAAAAAAAAAAAAAGCCAGAAATGGAGCTGTGGCTCAAGTGGCAGAGTGCTACCCTTGAGCAAAATGAAAGCTCAGGGACAGCACCAGGTCCTGAGTTCAAGCCCCAGGAGGAAGGAAGAAGAGGAGGAGGAGAAAGAGAAAGAGGAAGAGGAGGAGAAAGAGGAGGAAGAGGAGGAGCAGGAGGAGGAAGAGGAGGAGGAAAAGAAGAAGAAGGTGGTGGTGGTATTGTGGCTCAATGTGGTAGAGGACTAGTCTTGAGTCAAAGAATTCAGGGACAGCACCCAGGCCCTGAGTTCAAGCCTAATGACCAACAAAAGAAGAAGGAGGAGGAGAAGGAGGAAAGAGGAGGAAGAGGAAGAAGAAAGAAGAATGTGAACTGTCACCCTAAAGTAAACCACCAGTTGAGAAACAAAGTGCATTCATTCTAACAAATTGTACAAGAAATGTACCCACTGCCTTATGTATGAAACTGTAACCCCTCTGTACATCAATTTGACAATAAATAAATAATTATTCAGAAAAAAACAAAGTTCATTCATTCCATGAACCCCGTGCAGTGTTTAGGTACAGATTCATGACCTATCTAAGACCTTGGGCTGAAAATCAACTTTGAAAAACAACTTATGAAGATGATCTTTCTCCACCCCGGGGGAAAGCACACGTGGGTTTTCCCACTTGCGTGGGTTTTCCCACTTGCTTTGAGGCCGGGAAATGCCCACCTCTCACAGCTTAGGGACCATTTAATTAATACTTGCCCTCCTCCCCACCAGGAACCAAACCACAACTGGGCAGCCGGCACACTTCCCTCTCTGCAGGAACCTGCTCTTTCCCTTCCGCCCACCCAAGTCACTGCCATTAGCTCTACAACAGAAAGAAAGCCCCAGCAATGGGGACCGTCAATGCCAAGCCTTCTGAAGTGCACTGGCCCGCGTTAATGATAGTGTGCACCCCCAGGGGTGAGGCCCCAGCTGGGCTGCAAGCCCAGATGCAGGGAGAAGCCCCGTGGAGACTTCAGGGAGCCATTGGCAGCTTGAGGTCCCCACTCCTCCTTGATGAGAGCCCTGCTGCTTGTCACCTACATTTGGTGTCATTAACTCATTACCTCTCTCCCATGCAGGCCAGCCCAGGGCCAGCCCAGCTCTGGAGGAAGAATGGGGGAGGGGAGAGAGGAAGGGTGATGGTGGTAGGCAGAAGAATTTCTCTTAGGTATAGATCTCTCTCTCTCTCTCTCTCTCTCTCTTTCTCACACACACACACACTGTGTGTGTGTGTGTGTGTGTGTGTGTGTGTGTACTGAGACTTGAACTCAGTTTGTCTTTCAAGGCTAGCATTCTATCACTTGAGTCACTGTTCTACTTCTATCTTTTTTTTTTTTTTTTTTTTTTGGCCAGTCCTGGGCCTTGGACTCAGGGCCTGAGCACTGTCCCTGGCTTCTTCCCGCTCAAGGCTAGCACTCTGCCACTTGAGCCACAGCGCCGCTTCTGGCCGTTTTCTGTATATGTGGTGCTGGGGAATCGAACCCAGGGCCTCGTGTATCCGAGGCAGGCACTCTTGCCACTAGGCTATATCCCCAGCCCTACTTCTATCTTTTTGCTGGTAAATTGGAGATAAGAGTCCTCAAGTGCTTTTTCTGTTCCAGCTGGCTTTGAATCTTGATCCTTAGATATTAGCTTCCTGAGTAGCTAGGATTATAGGTGTAAGCCACCGTGCTCCAAGCTATAATACTTCCTTTTTAATGGTTGGAAAAGCAAAGAAGTGCAGTACAAGTTTTGTGGCGCATACTTGGTGGTACGTGAAAATGATATGTAAGTTTCAGGTGTTGTGGTATATGAAAATGATATGAAATTTACATTTCAATGCCCATAAATAAAAGTTTGGGGATGCAGATGTTAGGTACCAAGTGTAGCAGACACCTTTAAGGCAAACTCCTCCATCAACAGGAGAGCAAGCTGCTTCCCCTTAAAATACTGTCAGTGCACCCTCAAAATTGTCCCTCCTCCTCCTTCTTTTTGCCAGTCCTGGGTCTTGAACTCAGGTCCTGAGCTCTGTCCCTGGCTTCTTTTTGCTCAAAGCTAGCGCTCTACCACTTGAGCCACAGTGCCACTTCCGGCCTTTTCTGTGTATGTGGTGCTGAGGAATCAAACCCAGGGCTTCATGCATGCTAGGCAAGCACTCTACTGTTAAGCCACATTCTCAGTCCTGTCCCTTCTTGTTCCAGTGTTTTAAAACTCTCGAGAAACACAGGAGGAACCAGCCAAGGTCTCTGAGTCACTCTGACTCAATCTTCCAGGTGAAGGAGAAAAAACAAACAAACAAACAAGTGGCTCACTACAGCACTGAGCTGGACCAGACACAGGCATGTCTGCCCTCATTCCCTTTGAGACATGACTTATGACCTTACACTGAGCATGCCTATCAATGTGCTCACTTCTATAGGGGCCTTCCTGTAGGAGAACAGAATCCCAGCAACGTTTTGGTTCCAGCGGAGCATTGCTAAGCCAGCAACCTCAGTGTCTACCTTTTACTGACTCTAATAAATCTGGGTTCATTGGCTTTGCATCATTGCTGGTGTCACACCCCTTTGGCATGGCTGCAGAAGTTTAAAAGCTGTATCATCTGGCCCCTTGACAGAAAAGTTCTAGAACAACCATTCTAACAGAGTCTACAAACATTAGGGCCATGAAATAGTTAATAGTTCTGTTAAAGCAAGCTTTGAAGGTTGAGTCTGGAGGTGTAGCTCAGTAGAACAAAGCTGGGGGATTGGTTCCACAGAACTAGAGGGGAAGAGAAAGGAGACAGTGGAAAGAGAGATGGAAAGCGAGAGGGAGAGGAGGAGGGAAAAGGAGAGAGGGGAGAGGGAGGATAGAGAGAAGGAGGGAAAAGGAAAGGGGGGAGAAGGATAGGGAGAGGGGAAAAAGATAAATATGGGAGGAGGAAGAGAGAGGGAAACCTAGCAAGGGAGAGAGAGAGAAAAAAAGAGAGAGGGAGAGAGAGCCTTATTCTCTCCCATTTCTCTGCCCCACTCAGCATGCTGAGCCACACCTGTCTCATTTAGCATCCTTGAATGTGCCACCATCTTTCCTACCTCAGGACCTTGGCCCTGACTATTCTCCTACCTGGGATGTTTTTCCTTGGTCAGGCTCCTATATATCTGTTCAACATGCACTAAAATGTCTGCTACCCAAAGTGTCAGGGCCGCTTTGGAGGTTGCAAGGGTATTTTTGTCTTTGTCTTTGTGTGTGTGTGTGTGTGTGTGTGTGTGTGTGTGTGTGTGTGTGTGTTGGGGTGGGGAGGTAGAGTATGGGATATGGAATTCAAATTCAGCTTCAGAACCCAGCCCCCAGGACTGGGAGTGTAGCTCCAGTTGAGCCACAGCTCCACATCCAGCTTTTTGGTGATTCATTGGAGATAAGATTCTCACAGATTTTCTTGCCAGGGCTGGCTTCGAACTGTGATCTTCAGATCTCAGCCACCTGAGTAGCTAGGATTACAGGCTTGAGCCACTGGCCCCTGGCTAGCACAGCATTCTTTTTTTTTTGGCCAGTCCTGGGCCTTGGACTCAGGGCCTGAGCACTGTCCCTGGCTTCTTCCCGCTCAAGGCTAGCACTCTGCCACTTGAGCCACAGCACCACTTCTGGTTGTTTTCTGTATATGTGGTGCTGGGGAATCAAACCCAGGGCCTCATGTGTATGAGGCAGGCACTCTTGCCACTAGGCCATATCCCCAGCCCCTCAAATATTGGAGTTTTTAATGAAAGCATTACCAGTCTGCAGGCAGTCAGTTGTTACAAAGGCCTACAGCCCCAAAATACCCCTAATACTGTCAGGAAACAGGCCAGAGAGGAAAAAAAAAGAACAAAAACAATACAAACAAATCAATTCAGCTCAATGGAGAGCTGACTTGAGACACCATGGTGACCAGAGACCAGCCAGGAGAGAGGACACAGGAAGTGAAGGTGGAGACACATGGCATGGCGTCCTGGAACCTGGGCTGATCTGACCCTAAATAGGGTCAGGTCTGGGGGCTGGGTCACAGGAAGCTCCCAGTCCCAAGCACTTGACTGACAGGTTCAGTAAACTATAGGCCAAATGCCAATCCCTGCCTCCAGGGATTCAGGAACACCCATTACCTGGGGGTGGGACTTCCCTTCCTCTATGAATTCAGGCACAGCCATCAAGACAAGATGTTAGATAGTGCAACTCACCATGTGGCCAATGATGGCACTGGTCACATCTGACCTCCATACAACACAAGTAGCTGTGTCATTCTGTCCCCAGAAAAACGCACAGACGCTAGTACACGTACAACCTCCCAAGAACATTTTTTTGTTTTTCACTTGATTTCAGGCAATTCAGGAGACTCTTAGAGCCCATTAATCCCAGTTATCACAGCTAATCATTAACACTTGTAATATTATGGAGCAACCAAGCATATCAGGGTGCGTCTGATTGGCCCAGAAAGCCTAAGAAGTAGATTCTAGGAAGACCAAAAGTCGTTCTCAGCTCTGTTGATTGCCCACCACACTATGAAGTGGTGGTCTTTGGAGTCAAATGTCCTGGGTTCAAATCCCTGCTCTGCCACTCCCTTGAAGGATCATCTTGGGAAAGCCCCTTAGCTTGAAGCCTCAGTTTCCCCTACATGCCCTGCTACAGCATAAGCACTCTGTGAGCATTATACACTATTTTATGACTCCATGAGCTCAGTGGCTCGGCCACTCCCTATATGGAGGAAAGGACGTCAAGGGTTTGACAGCCAGGAAGGAACATATCTGTGTGTCCTAGCACGTCAGGACAGAGCTGGGTGAGAATGCTGGGCTTCCCAGACCCAATCATGAAATGGTCACAATTCTCCTCATGTCCTGTGGACAAGGCCCCCGTCTTATATGAGGAGGGTCCCTGGCTGCCTGCCTCTCCACCAGACATGGTGAGTCATGGCTCTGAAGAAAGAAAGAAAAAAGAAAGGGCTGGGAATATGGCCTAGTGGCAAGAGTGCTTGCCTCGTATGCATGAAGCTCTAGGTTCCATTACTCAGCACCACATATATAGAAAACGGCCAGAAGTGGCGCTGTGGCTCAACTAGCAGAGAGTGCTAGCCTTGAACAAAAAGAAGCCAGGGACAGTGCTCAGGCCCTAAGTCCAAGGCCCAGGACTGGCAAAAAAAAAAAAAAAAAAAAAAAACAAAGAAAAAAAAACAACCAGCTAACCAAATCTGCTAAGAAGCTTCCAGAAGGACTGAGACTTGAGAGAACTTTATGAACTCAAATCTGCATTTTATTAATGCAGAACTGATAATAAGTCCTAAACCTAACTGGGATGATGGGTAAAAGCTTGGGTTTGTGTACCCTCTGTTGGTAGACTGGAACTTGTACATTGAAACAAGGGGCCTTTTTTCCCCTTGGCTTTTTGCCTATAAAATTTGCAGAGACTACCACCAAAGTGCTCATTCTCAGGGCTTGCAGGAATAGGGTGCACTGGGTCCCCTCACACATGACGGAGAGAATAGAAATCATGTTCAGGAGGCAATTTAGTAAATTGTATCTAAGCCCTCAAAATCTCTCTCAGAAGATCATTAGGAATAAAAAAAACAAACCCAACACTTATACATAAAGCTGTTCACCTCAGCATTATTCACAAATAGTTTTAATGCAGAGAAGCAATCAAATTATCCAAAAGTAAGGGAATGATTGAATATGCTTAAGGAGGGCCACTCGGGAATGCACTCAAGAGCTACTTAAATTACGTTTGCACAAATGTCTCCCGACGTGGGAAAATGCTTATAATGCTTCATTTTTAGAAATATGAATAGTGCTTTGTATATATAGCACAATATAACCACAATTTCATCAAAAAACTATGATTGCAAGCCAGGTACCAGTGGCTCACGCCTGTCATCCTAGCTACTCAGAAGGCTCAGATCTGAGGATCTGTAGTTCGAAGCCATCCCAAGGAAGAAAAGTCCCTGAGACTCTTATCTCTAATGAACCACCAAAAAGCTTGGAATTGGAGCTTTCTCCCAAGTGGAAGAGTGAAAAAGCTAAGCAGGGGCACAAGGCTCTGAGTTCAAGCCCTAGTACCAGCACAAAAGAAAAATAACAATGCTGTGCTAAGCAAGTAGGTCCTGGGCCATATTTCCCAGGACTCATCAGACCCACTGGGTTTCCCCATTGGACAAAAGCCCACTCCTAAAGCATGACCAATCATTTCCTCTCATGGGCTTGTTGCCCTGGAAACCAAGAGGCCAAAGTGCATGGCCTTTCACTTCCATTCAAGATTTTCCAGCTGAGGTGGGAGCCAAAGTCTTTGGGAACTCTTAAGATTGTTCTGGAAAGAAAATATGCCAGTGTATTTCAGGGCTCCCCCCCCCACTTTCTCTTTTTAAAAGAATAAATTGTCACTTTCCTACTCAATCTGGCTGCTGGCTCCCCTGGCCCCCATCCAGACACCCACGAATGCGCCACTCCGCTGCCTCCTGTCAAGATCAGCCTTGGGACCCAGCCAGGACAGGAGGGGAGGAGGGGAAGCATATTGCACAGTCCCTTAAGTAGGCTTGGCCACTCCATTCCCAGAGGGTCAGAAGCATGAGCCTCCTCGAGTCCAGGAAGGTGGCCAAGAGGTGCTAGAATACGAAGCATCTCATGTAATCAGTCTTTAATTAAGTACCTCTAATGAATACACCTGTGTAGTTGGACGTGCGTGCATGCCAACAGATACCACGTACTTGAGAGTCTAACGTCAGCCTGGAGTGAGTGTCCTGGGACCATAGAGAAGGAACAGAAGTGGGCTAGATGTGTCAGGCACACTCCAGGATCAGGTCTACTCTGAGAGGACATCCAGCTGCCCGCGTCTCTGCTCCAGCTGACGAGCTTGGACTCTGTCAAAGGATGTTGACAGCAAAGCATGGTTGCAACTCAGGACCTGTGCACAGGGCTTTGGGGCAGCATCTGTGGGGAATCAGCCAGATGCAAGAGCTTTCTCTCTTCACTAGAAACCTGCTGTTGCACGCTTGGTTCCAGAGTCTACAGTATGATACTATCTAATGTCAGCCAGAATGCCTACTGTGTGCCAGGCACTCTCCCCCCTGGGGAGCAGGCGTGGGCTTCGTGTCCTCTTCACAGACCAAGACACTAATGACCAACCATAGAGTGGTCCAGCCAGGGCCCTGAATGTCAGAGTCCTGACCTCCCTTTGCCAAGCGGATGAACTCATGCCCATTCAGTGCCTGGCATCCTCTGTGCGGGATGCTACAAGGCCCACGTCCAGGATGATGGGTTCCGATGCCTGGAATGGTTCTTAAATCCCACAGGGCTGGGTATCACAGATGCCAGGCAGCCAGGGAGGCCGATGGGGGTCCTCTGTGTCCTCGCTGCATGCCCAACCTGGGGACCCCTGGCCACAGCCAAGGTGAGGGTGGGTGCCCAGATGCCAGGTTCCTGACAAGAATGCCATTTTCAGACCTTCCTGTAACATTAGGCTGGGCCTTTTCTGTGGGATGCCCCCTCTCCCTTTGGCCAAAATCCCTTAGGATCCCCTACTTCCTAAAAAAAATTAAAAAGTGAGGGTCAGCTAGATTAAGGAATGTGCCAAGGTCTCGCAGCTTGGAAATTGTACAAACGAGGATGGTTTGTACAAACAAAGCCAAGGTTTGAAGTGCCTGGGCCTAGGATGGTGCCCTGGAGCACACAGGGAAGTATTCAGTCCCCCACACTCCCCCAGTCAACTTAGCCTGCAGCTCAGGGAGCTCCGTGGTCTCCCTGATGGACCAAGCCTCCGGGGATGTCCTCTGGAGGGAGGGGGGGCAGGGGTGTGGTGACCTCAGTTCCCACCTCTTTATCCCCAGCTCAGGGAAAGCTGCTGCCACACTGCAGTGGAACAGCAAGGTGTGTCAGCCAGAACTGAGATCCCAGATAGCCCTCCTAGGTACAAGGGGGTGGAGGGAATCCTCTGGGAGCAGAGATGACTGGGTAAACCCCAATCCCTTCCTTCTTCCTCCGTCCAGAGCCTTCCTGAGTTCCCATGCTTCTCTGAGCCACTACATGGCATGGGATATGCAATCTCTCCTCTGAGCCTCAGTTTTCTTCTCTGTAAGGTGGGCTCACAAGGAGGATGGAGTTCCAGCCCATCCCAGGCCATGCAGCCTCTCACTCCCCTCAGAGAAAGTCTGCATCCAAGGATTCTGAGTGCTGGGTGCAGGGTCCTTGTGGGCTCTCTCGACTTCCCCTCGCTTGTGGGGGGGAAGGGGCTTGTCCGCCCCTTCCTGGGTGGCCCTTTATCGCTCTCACGGGAGCGATGGCCACGGGTAGCCTCGGTGGCGTGTGGTCACAGGGTGCCCCAAAGCCACCAAGAACGACACGGACGCGTGGGCACCTGGAGAAAGCCTCTAGGGCTTCTGTTTATTCAAATGAGGAACCTCCCAGATATACCCTAAAGGCGGGCACAAGAGAGGGGCCCCTGATTGGTCCCAAGGAGCTGTCCCTTTAGTGATGTCAGACTTCCTTCTCTTCAGGTTAAAGACAGGAAGGGGAGGGACAGGCTGAGGTCAGCTGTGGCCCCTTAAAGGTGCAGCTGACCCCAACAGGTCCTAGTCATGGTGGGGCTTGTTTGGTCTGCACAGTGTTTTAATAATGCATAAAAGCTGAGCGCCAGTAGCTCACACCGGTCATCCTACTCAGCTACTCAGGAGGCTGAGAACTGAGGATCATGGTTCAAAGCTAACTGGGACAGGAAAGTCCATGAGAAACTTACCTCCAATGAACCACCAGAAAACCAGAAGTGGTGCTATGGCTCAAAGTTGTAGAGTGCTGGCCTTGAGCAAAAAAGCTCAGAAACAGCATCCAGGCCCTGAATTCAAGTCCCATGACTGACAAAAACAAACAAACAAACAAACAAGCAAACACATGAAAATTGTCTGGGAAGAAAATCAGGGGATGTTAGGCTTAAGTCCAGTTTTGGACCTTCTGTTGCAAACCTGAAGATGAGCCAAGACTGTGCCCTCATTTCCACAGTGGAAAAGTAATGTCAAAAACTCCCTCTTCCCTCATGTGTGTCCCCAGGCAAGAAACCTGGCCTCTTTGAGCCTGGGTTTATTCTTCTAGGAAACAGGGCATAGAGAGTATCCACTTCACAGGATTAAATGAAATAATTTTATTTACACTATTAAGCCGAGACTCTTGGAAGCAGTAGATGCTCAGTATACGACAGAACCTTTGCTAATCACAACGGAGAATGAGGGCAAGACTTCCTCCGGAATTGCCCCCCCCTTCCCACCCCCTCCCCTTTTCCTCCTCAAAATGCTCATCCAGGTGCCCCAGAAACTGGTATTCATGAGGAAAAGGGGAACGTGTCAATTTGGTTTGCAAGCCACTCATTTTTTTCTCTGGAACCCCCGCGGCTACATTGTGAGAAATAACTTAATCAGTGCCCACGCAGCATGCTTTGCCCTACTGGTACCAATCGGCAGAGCTGTAAATCTACTAAGGCCTAACACGGGAGCCAGGGCCCGCTCCGGCCTGCAGCATGTGTGCTGGCTCAAACCCCAATCATGCACACTTATTTATTCACAAATGGCAGGCTTCTATTTGTTGTAAGTGATAGACAGGCATTACTGATGATAGGAGTAATGTCTACTATAAATAGATCTTCTAAGACATGGTGCCAGGTTGACACAAAACATCAAGACCACAGAGGAGAAAGTTGATTATTTTTTTCTTCACTGGACAATGAACTAGGGAGAGCCCTGGGTCATGTTCCTGGGGCTGCCCGAGAATCAGACATATTCATCTTACTCCATTTTTTTTTCTGCTGCTATTACAGAATACTTGAGACTGGCTGGGTAATTTATTGTGAACAGATTCTACTGGCTCACAGCTTTGAAGGCTGGAAAGGTCAAAATCAAGGTGCCTGTGTCTTCTTGCTGTCTCATCACAGTGTGGAAAGCAAGAAGAGAGAGAGAGAGAGAGAGAGCCCAAGAGCACATGAGAGAGAAAGAAAGAGAGAGAGAACACTCCTGAGATTAGTCTATTCTAGACAGCATTAATCTATTCATTATGAAAGAGATAAATACCTCTTCAAGGTCTCATCTCCCAACACCATCACAGTGACAAATTTTGACCAGGCTTTCTGAGAGGACAAATCATTCAAATGTAGCAATGTGACCTGGGGTGTGAACAAGTGAGGTGGAAGACCGTGGCTGGTGCAAAGGAAGAGAACCCAAACAATTCTCCCCCATTGCCTGTGCCTCAGTGTGATGGCTGAAGGTGTATGTACGTCAGTTCATGTCTCCTCTCTACATGGAAGCACACCATGGATTTACTGCTCCAGTCTACGTGTCGTCTATAGAGCCGCAGATCCACAGGCCTTGAGAGCTCACTAGAAAAGCAGAGTCCTCGGCCTCGTCCAGAGGTGTTCAGGACACCTCGCACCCTCGTCGCAGACTTGGGAGCTGTGTTTTGGTTTATCCCCATTGGGTTACGTGCACGTTGAAGTTTACAAGACACTGCTGGGCACCTTCTGTGTAAAGAGCCACATAAGTGTTCCAGGCTTTGCAGGCCATGCATGGGATCTCTATCGTTTTTTGGTGCTTTTTTTTTTTTTTTGGCTTTGCCAGAGGTATGGAAATGGGCCTGTTTCAATAAAACTTTATTTATAAAAATAGGCAGTGAGCCAATTTGGCCCATAGGTTATGGTTTTCCAACTCCTGCGCTACATCTCAAGTTTACTGGCCAGACAATGCCCACTTAACAAGCATGGATATTGAGTAATACTGTAACACACACACACACACACACACACACAGAGTCAGAACTATACTTCGAAATAGTGAAAAACCTCCAAAGTGATCATTAGGGTGCTGTGGAATTTTAAAAATATTGGTTTAGCTAGGTGCCTGCTGGCACTCTACTACTTGAGTCACAGCACCATTTCTGGCTTTTGCCGAGTCTCATGGATTTTCCTACCTGGGCTGGCTTTGAACTACAGTCCTTAGATCTCAGCCTCCTGAGTAGCTAGGATGACAGACATGAGCCACCGGCACTCGGCAGCCTCCAGCCTTTTGTTACAGTGATGGAAAGCTGACTGATACACTGTGGAAAGATTCACTGCTGCCAGCCCATAGGGCATTGTTTCCCTGTCTGAGTACTTCATACCAACCATTTTGGAACTATTCCCACTGGTATTTCTGGACATGAAAAGCATGGCTATCCTATCAGCAGTGGAAGAATGGCCACCCAGAAAGAAAAGGGAAACATTCTCCCCCTGTCGATTCCTGGCTTGCCGGGAGAGAAACACCAGTGCCCCTGATAGCTGCTCTTGTGACCTGTAATGGTCCTCTCTGTAGAGGGCAGGCAAGGGCTCGTAGCTTCGGCCAAGTCCCAGGGAAGGGCTGGAACCATCAGGTACTCCAGAGGCGGCCTGAGTTCAGACCTGCAGCTGAAAAAAAATGAGGAGATGCCAAGAGACGCACAGACTGGGGAAAACAGAAGTGGCTTCACACCCCCACCCCAACACACACAGAGCACTGGTGCTCCCATACCCTTCCTCTTTGGACTCGGGTCCCCACTCCACCAAGAGGGTATTTACATGACCTGTGTTGCTCTTTCCCTCCTCCTCCTCCTCCTCCTCCTCCTCCTCTGAGGTGCTAATTATGACAAGTGGGCAGCCCACCACAGGACACCTCACACTCTGGTTTCTATAGAAACTCAGTCCTTCTCTCACCTTTCAACACATCTCTGTGTCCTGAAAAACTATTCCTGGAGACGTGGTTGACGCTGGTCTGTGCCACCGGCGCTCCCTCCGCTCAGTCAGCAAGCGCTGTCTGATGCGCGCCGGTAGGGTAATCATAGCTGGCGGGCGCTGTGTGTGCCAAGATTTGTTCCAGAGAATCTTCACATCCATCCTGTGGGGCTGTCACTGATTTTCAGAGGAGGCAGCACAGACAGCAAGCTGACCATGTCCACTCTGAATTACAGTAATCGGAGGAGAACTGTTGCCAGGTCTCACACAGATACCAACACCTGTGGATACGGAAGCCCCTTAGGGAAAAATGCCCTGACATCTGCCCATCAGTGGAACACACGCCCCAGGTGACTGACCATGCCCAATGCAGTGTCACGTACATAGCTGTTGTTCCGTATCGCTTGTAGAATACCAGGAATAAAATCTGTACGTGGCTGGGTGCTGGTGGCTCAGGCCTGTCATCCTAACTACTCAGGAGGCTGACATCTGAGGATTGAGATTCAAAGTCAGCCTGGGCAGGAAAATCTAGGAGACTATCTCCAGTGAACCAGTAAAGAGATGGAAGTGGAGGTGGGAGACAAGTGGTAGAGCACCAGCCTTGAGTGAAAAAGCTAAGGAACTGCACTCAGGCTCTAAGTTCAAGCCCCAGTACTGGCACACGCACGCGCGCTCGCACACACACACACACACAACTGTACATGTTTACTATAGATGCAACTTCTCAAAAATTTTTTTGATCAGTAGTTGGCTGAATGTAAAGTCGCCAAGGCTGACTTTAGTTTCCTTGGGCTGCTTCAACAAAGCACCAGGCTGGGCGGCTTCAATCACGGGAAGCCATTGTGACCTTGCTCTGAATGGTGTAGGATCAACATCCAGGTGTCCTGTCAGTAGCGGCGAGGCCTGCTGAATGAAGGTCGAGAACCATGCATGTCTCTCTCCTTAACCTGACAATGGATTCTCTCCCATTCCCTTCCCTTCTCTCCCTTCCCATCCCCTTCGCTTTCCTTAGTTCTTCCTCCTGTGTATGTCTGTCTCTGTGCCCACACTTCCCATGGAAAACGGGCACTGATCACCTTGGACTGGGGCCATCCTAATGACGGCACTCCCACCCAATTACCTTTGTTAAGGACCAGATCTCCAAATAAGGTCACATTCTGAGGTACTGAGTTGGAACTGTAGCCAATCTTTCTTGGCAGGGAAGAGGGACCCCATTCAGCCCATCCTCGGTGTCGTCTGACAGGCCTGGCCTGGCCTTCCAGCTCTGTGACTTACATTCAACCTCCATGTCCACATTTGCCTATTTGCCAATGTCAACCCTATAGGTTGCTGTGTGGGGCTTAAAGGAGACTTTTGACTCAACCAGCCCCTCCTTATTACTAAAGAGGGGAGCAGAGGCTGAGGGTCCGCCCAACCCCTCTGCTCCAGTCACCCAATTCATCTGAGCTCACTTCGGGCTGCCATGGGCCAGACCGTGCATGCACACAGCTCATCCTATCAAGCCCAAATGCCTCTTTCTCAGCCCAGGGACTCTGTGTTGCTTGAGGTGCTTGCTCAACCCACACCTCATCGTCCTGCAGTGCAGGACTCCGTGTCTCCAGCAACAGCCTTCCAGCCACGGAAGAAGGGGGCTGCATGATCAGAGCCTCCAGCTTCCCAAAATGCTCTTCTCCTTTCCTCGGCTTTTCCTTCTGCACCCTGGGGTCTTCCAATTAGCTATCTGTACCCAAATCCTCCTCTTTTAAGGGTCTTGTTTTGGTGGATCCAACTAAGAAACGAATGATTGGAGTTGTGTAGTTGGCACAAGGTTCGGGAGTGATGGAGCCAGGATTTCCAACTATGGTTTCTTGAGCTTAGTCACAATGGTACATCTCTCCTCGTGGTGCCTGCTGTACACTTATACTCTCGTATACTTCTTGTTCTCCCAGGTTTTATTTGTGTGTGTGTGTGTGTGTGTGTGTGTGTGTGTGTGTGTGTGCTGGTAGTGATGCTTTTGCTCAGGGCCTGGGTGCTGTCCCTGAGCTTTTTCATTCAAGGCGAGTGCTCTGCCACTTGAACCCTAACTTCACTTCCAGATTTTTTTGGTGGTTAATTGTGGATTACGACTCTCAGACTTTCTTTGCTGGCTGGCTTTGAAATGCTGGAGGTTGAGGCCGGACGACTGTAAATGCAAGGCCATCCTGGGCTTTATAGTGAGGTACAGGCCAGTCTGAGACTGATCTGTCTCAAAAAAAGACACAACAACAACAACAGAACTGGAAATTTTAAACTGGGATTTGATTTGACTTGCTGTCTGTCGAGAACAGAGCTTTCTCCACAAAAGAAAAAAAATGAGGAAAAGGAAAAAAGGAAGAGGCGGGGAGGGGAGGAAAGGGAAGGAAAGAGAAGGGAAGGGGAGAGGAGGGGGGAGGGGAGAGGAAGAAGGAGGGGGGAGATTTGGAAATACTGGGCTGCAGGTAATCATGATGCTCACTAAATAGGGACAGTCTATCCAAAAGATGGAATGTGAGATGACGCCTGGTGGTCTCATTGAATGGCTAGATTCAGCTATGCCTGAAGCCAAAACTGCAAGCTCAAACAAGTGTGCATTGATTTTCTGTTGCTTACAGCTGAAGAGACACACCCTAAACCCTCACCTTCTCTTCCTATGGCCCTTCCAGAACCACCCAGGAGTGTGACCAGCAATGGCCAGCGTGACTGGCTGCCCATTGGTACCGCTACAGCAGGTTACCCTTTCCCAAGACAGTGGTGCTATATTCTACTTGTCCCCCAAGCGCTTTTAAAACGTCAGGGTCTCTCCTCCTGGATGTTCCCCAAAACTTCAGCAGAGGGTCATGATGGCTCTGACCAAGGAGATCTGGTAGAGATGAATCTGTGTAACTTCTACAGACAAAGCATAGAAGCCATAATGGATCCCTTGCTTTGGGGTGCTTGTCCTTGAACCCTGCCACCATGTTCTGAGGAAGCCCAAACTGGTAGTCAGCTCCAACCGCTCCATGTGAGAAGGAACACTCCTTCATAGGGCCCCTTGTGCTAGCCCCCAAGGGCTCCAGGTGAGACCCTAGGTATTGTGGCGTCGAGCTGAGACACTCCAGTGTTAGAATCTGGCCTCATTATTGACTCACAAAACCCACGAGTCTGCTCTGCTGTGAGTTGCTTCTTTTGGCAGCAGTGGCAACCAGCAAAGCCCCTCTTCCCCTTGCATCTTTATGTCAGGAAGAAAAAGAAGATAACACAGATGCGTGGCACAAATAAATAATCTTTAATTTCGATAAATAGCTCCCCATCACACCAGACAATACGCTGTGGAGAAAGATACAGAATCATCCATTGGGGAACGAGAGCTCTATGCTACCTACACTAAGGTCTTGGGCACACGAGACACAAGCGGTTCACACAAACGCAGAACGAGCCTCAGTGTGATTATGGAGGAAATCACCACGGAGGGGTGCGGTCGCCATCTTAAATCTGGGTGTCAAGGTTCTTGGTGGATCACAACCACTGTGATTCAGTCACTAAATGCTACTGTTGCTCTATCGTACCCTATTTACGTGATACACACACACACACACACACATACACACACATATTATCGTTATCCAAGGTGGGGGTCTCTGACAGAGGCGAAGACACTGGGTGAACTCTCATTGAACAGGAGAGACAGAGAGAAGGGAGGGCAAGGTGGAGGTCCTGACTCCCCAAGAAAACACACGTGTTCCTCTGTGAGGGACACACACACACACATACACACACACACACACACGAGGACATAAACATACGTCCCCACAGGGAGCCCCTTGGCTGAAATAAGCTACCACAAAGACACATTCAGTTAAGCCAGGAGAAGTTTCTTACACTGGATTATTTTTTTTTGTCAGTGTTTTGTTTCTCCACATATTCTAATCTATTTAACATGGGTACTAAGGAGAAGACAAAGATACTTACACCTTTGGAGAAAGGTTTCAGGTGTGAACACCCCCTGTTCAGAAGTTGCCCAGTTGGGGGTGTGTCTGGGGGGGATGGGGTTTCAGGCCTCCCACAGACTGGCCAAACCCTTGGTGAATTTAGTCTTCCTGGAGGATGGTTCTCTTTGGGAGTTCCCTTTCTGTTGCCTGAGGGCTGAAAGTGTATTTTAGGACAAGGACAGGGGTGTAAGCATGGGCAGACACCGCAAAAACATCCCACAGCAGAGCCCACCCAGCTCCATGGCAGATGAATGGAGCTTCCAGAAAGTTCTCAGGCCTCCCTCAGCAAGGGTGGCCATTTTGTAGTCAATAGTTTCCTCAGCGAGGGCGGCCATCTTGTGGTCAATAGTTTCCTCAGCGAGGGCGGCCATCTTGTGATCAATAGCTTTCAGTTCTGAGAAGATGCAATGTGTATGTGTCTGGTGTGTGTATGTATGTACACAGGAGTATCTGTTTGTGAGTACACAGGAGTGTCTGGTATGTATGAATTTGTGTGATTCTGTATATACATAGGAGTGTCAGGTGTGTGTGTATACACAGGAGTGTCTGGTATTTGTAAGTTCATGTGGTTGTGTGTAAATCAGAGTATCTGTATGTACACAAGGGTGTCTTGTATATGAATGAGTGTGAGGGTGTGTGAACAAAGAAGTGTCTGATGTGTGTGTGCATGAGTTTGTATGTGTACACAGGAGTGTCTGGTGTGTTTTGTGTGACTGTATGTGTACACAGGGATATCTGGAGTGTGAGCGTGTAGATGAGTGTGCACACAGCAGTGTCTGTAATGGCACATCTCTGTGGACAAGGGAAGCCGCCCTCTCTGGGGCCTCAGGTCACCTCCAGGGAGGCTGGGGACACACGGTCACACTCGGCCCTGGACCGCAGGCTGTGCCACTGCTCCACGGCCGTACGATGGGTGTTCAGCATCCGCCGCCAGTGGTTGGACTCTGAGGGCCCCGAGGAGTACTGGCCAATGACGATCCTTCCAATGAAGTCGTTGCTGCTCTTCACATTGTGGCCAAACACTGGGAAGGTACGTGCAGAGGAGAGGAGGCCGGAGGAAGGAGGCCAGAGAGGGAGGCAGGGGCGAGACAGAAGCTGTTAGTGCTTCTTTATGACGAAAATAAGAACCCCCAATTCCCTCACCTTTGCCTCCTGAGTCTTTGCAACAGCTGTGTAGGACTCCTGTGCGCTCTCTCTCTCTCTCTCTCTCTCTCTCTCTCTCTCTCTCTCTCTCTCTCATGCCAGTCCTGAAACTGGGCCTGTACACTGTTCCTGAGCATTTTTGCTCAAGGCTGGCACTCTACCATGTGAGCCACAGTTCCACTTATAGATTTCTGGTGGTTCATTGGAGCTGACTTCAAATGGAGATGCTCAGATCTCAGTCCCCAGAGTAGCTAGGAGGACAGGCAGGAGCCACTGGCACCTGGCTTCCTGCCGGCATTTACCATGCCAGCCACGAGCTCTGACAGCCTCTGTACTGCCCATGGCCAGGCCACCTGACATAGGCATCTACCAACGTGGGTCTCACTGTGTCCCACACAACATACAGACAGTCCTGGTAGAACAAGGAGCTGTCACTGCAGACCACCTCAATGGGTCAGCCGGGGGCTCTTCAGAGTGGACACCATGGGCTACACAATCCTTTGCTGTGCATTGGAGGGTGTTTAGCAGCATCTCTGGGCTCTACCCACTGGATATTAATACTGGGTCTTCATTTCCTGTAGGACAGCGACAACTCAAAATGTCTCCTAACATGGTTGACTGTCTCCTGGGAGGGGGACAATGTGGCCACATGAAATCCACTAGGTTTAAGCTATGGGGATAGCTATCCTGAAGTCCACCTTGGCCTCTCAAGCAAACAAGGTAAGCTCTGAGCCTCAGTTACCTTGTTGGTTAAAGATTTTTCTTTTATTTGTCAGTCATGAGAGCCTGGGTGCTGTCCCTGAGCTTTTGTGCACAAAGCCAGTGTTTTACCACTTTGAGCCACACCAGCTTTTTGGTGGTTGACTGGAGATAAGAGTCTCACAGATTTTCCTGCCCAGGCTGGCTTCAAGCCACAGTCCTCAGATCTCAGCCTCTTGAGTAGCTAGGGTTACAGGCATTGAACCAATGGTGCCTGACTTAAAGAAGATTCTTGAAGATGGAGAGTGAATAACATGGAAATGTACTGCCTCCATGGATGCATGGATGAAGGGAGGGGAGAGTCTCTCAGAAGCCACTGATGGGCAGGGGGAGGGGCAGGGAAAGTGCAACCCAGGGGATTATTTTTAACTAGTATACAGTATATGTAACTGTCAAATACCGTGGCAAACCCCCCTTGGTATAACTCATATACACTTAAAATTTTTAAAAATAGAATGTTAGGAAAGTAAAAGGTTGGAGGGAGGGAGGAATGGAGAGGATGAATGGGATATATATATATATATATATATATATATATATATATATGGGAATAGAACAACGAAACCTGTTGAAACTGGTTTAAATAAGAAGTGAGGGACAGGGGTTGGGAATACGGCTTAGTGGTATTCACCTCGTATACACCTGGGTTTGATTCCTCAGCCCCACATATATAGAAAATGGCCAGAAGTCGCGCTGTGGCTCAAGTGGCAGAGTGCTAGCCTTGAGCAAAAAGAAGCCAGGGACAGTGCTCAGGCCCTGAGTTCAAGGCCCAGGACTGGCAAAAAAAAAAAGAAGTGAGGGATAAAGAAGGGGGTACAAGGGATGAGGATGTTAGGGTACCTTGTATGCATTATGAAGATAATGCAATGAAATCCTCGTTGTATAACTAATACATACCAATAAAAACCATGAGCAAAAGCCAAAATTGTTAGTAGTACTTATCTTATCTCATAACCAATGCAGAACTTGGACAAAAGTGTGTATGTACAGCTCTGTGCCTATTGAACAGTGACTGACCAGAAAACACTGCCATTGCAACCCTATTTTTGTTGTTGTTGTTGTTGTTGTTGCCAGTACTGGGGTTTGAACTCTAGGCCTGGACACTATCCCTGAGCTTCTTTTGCTCAAGGCTAGCACTCTACCACTTGAGCCACAGCACCACTTCCAGCCTTTTCTATGACTAATTTGAGATAAGAATCTCATGGGCTTCCTGCCTGGGCTGGCTTTGAACCACAATCGTCCAGATCTCAGCCTCCTGAGCAGTTTAGTATTAACAGGCATGAGCCACTGGTGCCTGGCCTCAATCTTAAACTTCTGTCTGTTGCCCTTTTATGAAATAAGGGACTTCATCCTTCCTCCATTCCACACAGCAGAGGCAAGCTTGCTAAGCGGATGGCTACGTGGTCTCCACTCCTGGTTGTGTGGTATGTGGTGTGTGTCTCTTCAGAAGGAGGTCTCTTCCGTTCACTCCAATGCAAGCTTCATTTCTGTCTTTCAGGCCTAATGAGATCGTTAGCTTGATTTATCCTCCTGGGCAAGTGCGACCTCATTCGTTATCTATGCGTGGGTAGTCCGGGCGTGCCATCTCCCTAATGGGGATGCAGGCTGCGTCTGTTATAAATGAAGGACTACAGAATGGGAAACATCACAGATTCGCCCAGCGTGAGCCGAGCAGAGGCAGGCCAGATCCCAGGAGGGAGGCCGATTATCAAATAAAACAGCAAAAATATGCAGCACCAAACAGAGCTTGAACGCTAACGAGACTCCACTCTCCCCGGTGGGGTTCACACCAAGAATTCCAAATGACAAAAAAGAGGGGACAGAAAGAAAAGTGAAAGAAGAAGCACAAGACACCATTCCAATGTCAAAAATCAAAATAGACCTAGAGCAAATGAAACCCGATATCATCATCTCTCTCAAGGGTGTCTGGGAATGTGTCAGCTCCATGGGGGGGGAGAGATTGGATCATGTATATTCTTTGGATGTTCTATAATGTGCTCATCAGGCGCAGGTGGATCTCGAGGAACATGAAGATCTCTTACAATAAAGGGGAATATTAGCAATGGAATCTTTGCCTAATCAAGGAAATTACTGAGATACCCTCTAGTGCATTTGAATTGTGGTTTGTGGTTTTTCTGAGTAGGTAACCCTCAAAGAGTCTGTTGAACCCTGTCTAGTGACTAGCATAAGGTTTCATCTTAATAAATGAGAACACGTTGCCCGAGTCCTATAGGCCTTAAATTTAAAACAAGAAAACAGTGTGGGACTATTTCAGGCTCCATTTGGTCTCTTTCTCTTAGGCCAAATGTGCTATTACCTCTTTCCCCCAAAAAAACATGATTTTGAGGGGCAATGAAGACCAGATGTCCTTGTATATGAACACCGAGCTTTTTTTTTTTTTTTTTGGACAGAGGAGGTTCAGAAAGGAGATCTTGTGTGTTCTTGGTGGAGGACCAAGTGGTTCAATCTCTGGGATTGAACATCTGCCCAAAATGAAATCGTTGTGACTTTGCCAGGCACTGGTGGCTCACATCTGCAATCCTAGCTCCTCAGGATACTGAGATCTGGAGGATTGAGATTTCAAAGCCAGCCTGGGCAGAATAGTCCGCTACACTCCATCTTCAAAACAGCCAGCAAAAAGCAGTGCTGGCTGGAGTGACACAAGTAGTAGAGGGCCAGCCAAGCAAGAAAGCCATGGGACCAAGCACCAGTGTCACTCAAACAACAAAACATTACAGCTTGTGACACAGCACCTCTCCTTCTAGATGCATCCCATTGAACTGTCTGAATAAAGACACACATACAAGATTATTTCATATAGCCAGAGCTGGCAAAGTAGAGTCTCTAAGCCAAATCTGGCCCACCACTCCTTTATAAATAAAGTTTTATTAGAACACAATCAAACCCACTTGTTTACCCCCATCCAGTTTTTGTGCTACAAGACAGGGCTTCTGTCTCAGACTGCTAGGTTGCTGTTAGCAAATATCAAAAGCAAAGTGACTTGTATTAAATAAAAATAGTTCTAGAGTCTTGGAATCCCAAGACCAAGGCAAATTTAGAGTCTGGCGAGGGCGCTCTTCCTCATAGATGCCATCTGCTCACTGTGTCCTCCAAGGGGGAAGAGAGAAGCTAGCTCATTATCCTGAAAGTGAGGGCTTTGGGATCACCCCACAAATCCCCCATACCCTAAAACCACCAGCTGGGGGGCCTTAGGGATCCCACATTTGAATTTGGGGAGTTCGCTAACACTTAGACCACAGGAAGAATTTCAAGAGAAACCACATGGTCCTCAAGGCCTCAAATATTTACCATCTGGCTATTTACAGAAAAGGTTGTCAGCCTGTTTTTTTTTGTTGTTGTTGTTTTGTTTTTGCCAGTCTGGGCCTTGGACTTAGGGCCTGAGCACTGTCCCTGGCTTCTTCTTGCTCAAGGCTAGCACTCTGCCACTTGAGCCACAGCGCCACTTCTGGCCATTTTCTGTATATGTGGTGCTGGGGAATCGAACCCAGGGCCTCATGTATACGAGGCGAGCTCTCTTGCCACTAGGCCATATCCCCAGCCCTGTCAGCCTGTTTTAGGGCACTGCTTTTAAGAAGGAAAACTTGAACTGACAAAATCCCCATGAGGCACTGTGGCTGGGCCAGGGGCCTTCTCCCACCCCAGAGGGTCATCACAGATCCTGTGGGTATTTCTTTACCTGCACTCTCTCTGCCTTGGCCATACCAGCTGTCTACGCATACAATGTACTTTCTGGTAAGGTGTCTTGGGCCACGCCATATTAGCTTGACCTCAGAGGGAGTTGGAGCTGTGGGGAAGCCATGTCTGGGAGGCTAACCCATTCATATCCCAGACACTAATGTTCAGGTGTCCATTTGTCAGCGGTACTCTTGAGCACTGCATCCAACAATAACGGTGAATCAGCCGGTGCCAGTGGCTCACGCCTGTCATCCTAGCTACTTAGGAGGCTGAAATCTGAGGATTGTGGTTCAAGTCCAGTCTAGGCAGGAAAGTCTGTGAAACTCTTATCTCCAATGAACCATCAGAAAACTGGAAGTGGAGCTGTGGCTCAAAGTGGTAGAGGGCTAGCCTTGAATGAAAAAGCTCAGGGACAGTGCCTGAGTTCAAGCCCCACCATGCACATACTCTCTCTCTCTTTCTCTCTCTGTAGATGATAGATAGACAGACAGACATATATAGGTAGATATAGACATAGATATAGAGAGATATAGACAGAGGGAGAGAAAGAGAGAGAGAGAGAGAGAAAGATATTTGGGCTGCTGTAACACATTACCTACCACAAACTAGGTGGAGTCTTACAGTTCTAAAGGCTGGGATGTTAAAGATCAAGTTAACTAATATTCTCATGTTTGTCTGGAGAGCGCTCTCTCTCTCTCTCTCTCTCTCTCTCTCTCTCTCTCTCTCTCTCTCTGTCTCTGTCTCTGTCTCTCTCTTTCTCCCCCACCCCCTCGGCATCCAAGATGTCACCCTCTCACTGCAAGGCAGCATTCCCAGGCCTTTTCTGTAACAACACCAGCCCCATCAAGAGAGTGGGGCTCCATGCCTGGCCAGCGCCCAGCTGTGAGCACCCTCTCCTCAGCGATTTTAGGAACAAGCCAGGATGCAGACCACAGCAGCCACCTCTTACTGGGCTGAGTTGGTACAACCAGCTGTTAGCGCCAGGACAGCAGCTCTGCTGAGGCCCTGCTGGTTCTGAACCTGAGCGGGGAGGGCAGAACCTCTCTCACTGCCGATGCCACTCCGCAAGGCCCTTGCTTGGCCTGCCTCCCTTTCTCCTCTGATTTCCAGCTCCTTCTTGCTACTTACCTCCCTAGTAGGTAGTGGGAGACACCTACATCAGGACTGGAAAGGACTAGTTACATCTTTCATATTTGGTGCTGGTGTTAGCCCTTGAACTCAGAGCCTTTTGCTCTCGTTTGTCTTTTTCCACTCAAGGCTACTGCTCTACCACTTGAGCCACAACTACCCTTCCAGCCTTTTATTGGTTATTTGGAGATAAGAGCCTCATGGACTTGCCTTTCTAGGCTGGCTTTGAACCATGATCCCCAGCTCTCAAGTCCCTGAGTAGCTAGGACTACAGGTGTGAGCCACCAGCACCCAGCTCACGACATAATTTCTGACATAATAATACCATGGGAATCCAACCTCATTGTTAGAAATGAGACAAAAGTACAAATACGAAATGAGGGGGAAAGAAATCTCTAAGACATATTGCTAGGAGACAAAAGGAACTAGTTAAAGTATCTATGTAAACATGATCTCTTTTGTCAAAAGAAATGTTAAACTATGCAAAGAAAACAATAGCTGGAGAAATGATCCATCCCCAGACTTGTAGTGTTCGCTAGTGGGAATTTTCCAGTTTCCATATGACATGAATATATGCTGTTTGAACGTCTAACAAGTACATATTATTTTGGAAAAGAAAGGAAAATGAGTTGCTATTAGAGAACTACATCTAAGTTGCCAGAAGGGAAGAAAATAAAAAGGAAGTCTAATATTCTGTGCTCCTTATCCCAATTTGCGGAGTAACTTGGCTGTCTGAATCACTGGGCCCTGAGGAGGTCAGAGCTCTTGAGTGATTCAGCCTTTCTGATGGGAAGAGAGCGAACTGGCAAGCACCAGTGCCTGCAAATCACTTGATAATGTGAACCATGTCACCTGCCATGTGGGTGATTTAAAAACTCCAAGCATTGGAAGCAAAAAAATCCACAAGAGCAGCCAATTGATATCTATTCCTGAGTTTCTTCTCTTTCTTTTTAATTTTTGCCACTCCTGAGCTGGGACTCAGGGCCTGGGCAATGTCCCTGAGCTTCTTTTGCTCAAGGCTAGCACTCTACTACTTGAGCCACAGTGCCACTTTTGGCTTTTTCTATATATTTGTGGTGCTGAGGAATGGAACCCAGGGCTTCAAGCATGCTAGGCAGGCACTCTATCACTAAGTCACTTTCCCAGCCCTTTTATCCCCTTAAACTAACTTTTGTTATCTTTAAGTCATTGTGCAAAGGAGATGCCATTGAACAGGGCAGTTTATGGATACAGTGGCATCTTGATCAATACCTCACCCTCTCAACAACCTCACCCCCCTTCAGCCCACCCCCTCCCTTATTTTTCTCAATTTTGTAGTATATACCATGAGTTCTTGACTGCATTCTCCCCCCTCCCCCACACTGTCCCCTTCATTCATCTCCCCATCTCCCCCTGGATCCACCTCCCTTCTCCTTTGAAAAATTCACAACTAAAAAGGTTTATTGTAGACATCCTTTCCTCCCCTCCCCCCAATATCCTTACTGATTGTTCAGGATGAATGCAATGCAAAGAAGACATTAATACATTATAGGATAGTATGTATATGCTTAACTATACTCCTTAGTCATCTGGAATAAACTTTCCAACAATCTGTACAAAACCTAGGTTGTGGGAAAATAGACAAATAGATGCCAGACTTCACACACACACCATATCCATGCTCGGTAAACCCATGTAGTACTCATGGGTTTAGATAGGACTGGAACACACAGCTGTGGTTTGGAAGTGGTTTGTCCTCAAAAAGCTGTGTGTTGGAGGTGTGGTAGTCTTCAGTGTGGTGGAATAAAGGGGGAGGCTCCTTTAAAAGGCAGGGCCTTGTGGGAGGTGTTTAGGTCATTGGAGGTGCTGTTCCCTGAGGGGTTTAAGGCTCTAGTTGGGTCCTGCCCGGTGGGCTGTTATAAAAGAGTACAGCTGGCCCAGTGCTGGTGACTCACCAGGAAGCTGATATCTGAGGATCGCAGTTCAAAGCCAGGCTGGACAGGAAAGTCTGTGAGACTCTTATCTCTATTTAACTACCAGAACACCAGAAGTGGTGCTGTGGTTCAAAGTGGTAGAGTGAAAAGGCTGAAGGACAGCACCCAGGCCCTGAGTTCAAGCCCCACCACCGACACCCCCCTCAAAAACAAAGAGGAAGGCTGACCCCTAAACCTCCCTGGCTTCCTGTCCTGCCAAGGAGTCCTTCCTGCAGACCTTCTGCCATGTTGACATCAACCACAAAGCTCTCACGAAGGCAGCCACTGAATCTCAGACTTCAGAACACACACATTCTGCCCATTCCACTTGCTGGAGTTTGGTTTTTGCTTTGTGTGTGTGTGTGTGTGTGTGTGTGTGTGTGTGTGTGTGTGTGTGTGTGCGTGCGCCAGTGCTGGGACTTGAACTCAGGGCCTGGGTACTGTTCTTGAGCTTTTGTGCTCCAGGCTAGCACTCTACACCACTTAAACCACAGCTCTCAGTTATAGTTATTTTTTTAGTGGTTTGTTGGAGGTAAGAATCTCCAGGACTTTCCTGCTCAGGCTGGCTTTAAACCATGATCCTCAGCTCTCAGCCTCCTGAGTAGCTAGAATTACAGGTGTGCACCATCACTTTCTGGAGTTGGCCACCCAACTTTTCTCTACAGAATTTTCAACCTGTCTGCCTGCCTCTGGAGTGCTAATGACCATGGCAAATGAGGTGAGAGCAACAAAACTGGCAAGAGAAAAGACTGATGAGGGGGGCACAGACTCCTGGCTCAGACTCTGAAGGTGCAGTGGGAAGGATCATTGCTTCACAAAGCAACTATGTGCTTTGTGCACTTATGTGTCTGGTCCAGGGCTGAGCACTCTGAGTGGTCCCATGAGCTCTCTGGAGAGGTTTCCCATGCTTAGCATTACCGGTGGTGACAACCAAATGTGTCTCCCAACATTGCTGATGGGGAGAAAATGGGGGGCTCCCAGGCAGCTGCGATGACCTGGCCCGTGTTACAGTTAGGAAGACCAAGGTCCAGCGAGGTGACGGGACATCACGCGGGCCCTGAAGGCGCTGGGGTACTGCGAAGCATTCCCATGTGGATATTCGCTGTATTTTGTTGTTGTTTTTTTTGTTTTTCGGTGGTTTATTTTATTTTTTTAAGGGATTTTGTTCTTTCCTGGAGGAGCTCAACTCTCCGGGCTGCTAATTTTGTTTGCCAAGGCAGACGGTTCTGGAAGAGAAGCTGGATGATTTTGAATGTGGGTGTAATAAACATCACAAATTAAAAAGAAAAAGAAAAAAAAAGGAGCAGACTCAACAGCTCCTTTTTTTTTTTTTTTTTTTTTTTTTTGGCGTGTTTGGTTCAGAAGATAATAATAGTCTCTGATCTGTGCTCCTGGCTTCCAGTGACCCCCACCCCCCTCCACACACAACCTTCAGCCTGACAGTAGAGCATGGAAACTTCCAGATGATGCCCAGATGCCCAGTACTTTCCCACCTGTACCCCAAGAGCCAATTGTTGGGTGCTGGGGAAAGTTATTCCTTGATTTATAGAAAAGAAATGCATGAAACCTCCACAGGCTGCTGCGGGGCTGGGAGGGGGTCCCCTGACTCCATCAGGATGTTTGTCTGAGGGGGAAACACACAGGTCTGCAAATTGTTTCCTCCCCTCCTTCTCATAGGCCAGCTCTCTACACAAGCCAGGCGTCGCCCCCTCTTCCTCCATCTATAGCTTCTTTTCCTCCTCCTCCTCCTCTTCCTCTCCTTCTTCTCTTCCTCCTTGTCTTCTCCCTTCCTCTTCCCCTGCCCCTCTTCCTACTTCTTTCTGAAGTCCAGATAAACCCCGTTCCCAGATTAGTGCCCCCTTGGTCCTCAGTTTCCCCATCTGAACAACTAGCAGGCCTCTGGGGGCTTTGCACCCCTCCCCTCGCTGCTATTCCTTTGGCTCTAGGAAGTTGCCCTCGTGACTTAAGGTGATCTTTTCCCTGATTCCCTGGCTCACTGTGTGATCCAAAGCAGATGCTGGATGGAAGTTCTTCTTCCATGATTTTCTTTCCAGCAGCCATAATGACGATTTAGGCAGCTGTATTATAATCACCCAAAAAATCAGAGACAGTGACTCCTGCATCTCCTCAGTACTGGGCACCAAGCAAAGCGCAGTGTGTGTGTGTGTGTGTGTGTGTGTGTGTGTGTGTGTGTGTGTGTGTGTGTTTTAACTCATAGCACAAGCCTGCTGTGAAAGATACTGTTTGTTTATATACTCATTTTTCCTGTGAGAAACAGGGGGTAGAGAGGTTGAGGGCCCAGCCGCTGTGTGACTCTGTGTGGTCCAACAGGAATCTAAGTTAAAAGATAAGCAACAAGCCAGGCACTGGTGACTCACATCTGTCATCCTAGCTATTCAAGAGGCTTAGATCTGAGGGTGGCAGTTCAAAGCCACCCCTGGACAGAAAAGTCCCTGTGAGACTCCAATAAACTCCTCAAAAACTCGAAATGGAACTGTGGCTCCAAGAGGTAGAGCACTAGCCTTGAGCAAAAGAGCTCAGGGACAGTACCCAGTACCCAGGCCCACAGTTCAAGCCCCATGACAACAACAAAGAAGGTAAGAATAAAGGAAGGAAGGAAGGAAGGAAGGAAAGAAGGAAGGAAGGAAGGAAGGAAAGAAGGAAGGAAGGAGCGAGCAAAGATGGGCAGGGTAACTGAGGCTGGATCTGGCACGCACACATTAAAACAACATCTCCTTTTCTAATCTCAGAAAGAAACGTGTCACCCATCACCCTTTCCCTTTACTCCTCCATGTGAGAGGGGAAAGATCAGGAGTCAAGATGCTGGTGGGCACAGCTGGCTCACGCCTGTCATCCCAGCTACTTAGAAGGCTGAGATCTGAGGACCATGGTTCAAAGCCAATCTGCGCAGGAAAGTCTATGAGACTCTTTATCTCCAGTTAACCACCCCCCCAAAAAAAAAACAACAACTGGGAGTGAGCTGTGGCTCAAGTGGTAGAGCACCAGCCTTTAATGAAAAATTGTTTGTTTGTTTTTTCAGTTGTGGGCCTTGGACTCAGGGCCTGAGCACTGTCCCTGGCTTCTATTTGCTCAAGGCTAGCACTCTGCCACTTGAGCCACAGCGCCACTTCTGGCCATTTTCTATATACGTGGTGCTGGGGAATCGAACCCAGGTCTTCATGTGTACGAGGCAAGCACTCTAGCCACTAGGCCATATTCCCAGCCCCTTGAATGAAAAATTGAAGGGACAGCACTCAGGTCCTGAGTTCAAGCCTCAGGACCAGGAGAGGGAGGGAGGGAAGGAGAGAAGGAGGGAGAGAGGGGAAGAGAAAGAGAAAGGCAAGATGAGAGAGAGAGAGAGAGAGAGAGAGAGAGAGAGACAGAGACAGAGACACAGACACAGAGACAGAGAGAGACAGAGACAGAGGAGAAAGGAGAGGGATGGAAGTGAAGATGAAAAGCTCTTGAATTCCTCTGGGGCAGTGGGACCACTTCCTCATGCCTCTGAGTGGAGCCTGAGCCATGTGGAGCCATGCTCACCCAGGCAACATATGGGTTGCAGAACTCCTTTCAGATGTAGGCATGAGTCATGCCATCTTGCCATCTCGGAGGAAGCATTTAAAGGTGTGACTGTAAAGCAATGTGCTTGTTTCCCCTTCCCCCTCCAGCCACTAAAATTTATACATTGGGATGAAGATGGTCTCTGTGCATTTGTTTTGGAGATGTTGAAATGGCTTTGGGAGAAAATGTTCACCATTAAATGTCGCCGGTGCTAGTCACAAGACACCTGTTGGAGCTAAGAGGGGACATGAGTCACATCTTCCCACTTCCCCAGCTTTCCCCCAGGGAGGCTCTGTTGGCTGCTGTTGAGGGTAGGGAGGAGGGGGATGGCATTCGCAAGTGTTTTTCAGAGGCTCCTCTGGTTGTCATGTGTCTGCTCAGGTTTGAGGCAGAATCAAAATCTCAGTTGGAGTTGGGCACTGGTGGCTCACTCCTGTCATCCTAGCTACTCAGGAAGCTGGGATCTGAGGATCACGGTTCAAAGCCAGCTCAGGCAGGAAAGTCTGTGAGACTCTTATCTCCAATGACCCACCAGAAACCCAGAAGCAGTGCTGTGGCTCAAAATGGTAGAGCACTAGGCTTGAGCTTTTTGCTCAAGGACAGTGCCCACGCCCTGAGTTCAAGCCCCACCACTGACAATTAAAAGGTGATATATTTTACATGTTAATAAGAGGAGAGAGATGCACACACACGTTCAAACACATTCAAATACTCACACACAGTATGCATTCACTCACACTTCACACACGTCTATACACACATTCATACACACACAACACATACACATTCATGTTCAAACACATGACCTCACCCCCACACACTAGTTCACACTGGATGCAGGGCCCCACACTTGTGAGGTGAGTACTTTACTGCTTCAGCCTTATCCCCAGCCCTTTTGGTTTTTGTTCTTTTTTCTTTTTTTTGTAAATGTCTCATGCTTTTGTCCAGGTGAGCCTCCTCTCTTTGCCTCCCTAGTAGCTGGAATTATAGGCATGAGGAACTATACTCAGTCCAATGGTTACATAGTATTAGGGGAAATTTGGGATTCTTAGTTTTTGATTCACATCTTCCCCTTTGTGATTGTGCATGCATATATATATATGTGTGTGTGTGTGTGTGTGTGTATGTGTGTGTATGATATTTAATGTTATATAGACATCAGTAATATACAAATATTTATGAATCACTATGTACATTTATCAGCATGTTAATAATGATGAGTAGTGCATTTGTGGAAATAGCCTAATAGTATACACATATAGAATATATAAGTTACATCTAAATAATATGTGTATATACATTACACACACATATATATATACACACACACACTTTATAATAATATTAAAAAGCCACCAGGACCCCTCATCCCACTACACTTGAGACACAATCCCTGAGCAGTGAGGTAGGGTGGAAGAGAGGGCTGAGTTTGGAAAGCCCTACTCTCCTTGGTGAGGGCCTCCCTGCTTGCCTCCCCCATCTGGGTCCCCGCCCGCCCGCCCGCTGTGTGTGGGGGGACTTGTTTGCAGAGCAGGTGTTTCTGTTTGCATATGGTGAGTCAGGAAAGGAAGTCCACGGAGATCTGCCCAGCTGAGCACTCTGCTCTGCCCCTGGCTTGCTTCCTCAGGCAGGCACTACAGAGGGACAGCTGGGCTTGGCAGGACGGGGAGGGCAGCGCCCGCCTGCCTGGCCCGGCTGGGGCTGGCTCAGGGCCCTTCTGTGCTGTGGGGCACTGTTGGGGGGGGGTCATGGCATGTCTGGGCTCTGCACACTAGACGCTTAGCAGCACTCCTGGAGTACTGACCACCCCAAAACCATCCAGACACTGCAAAGTTCCCCTGGGAGGCAATCAACCCAGCAGGGACCCGCAGGTGTAACAGAGGAGACTGGAGATGGCAGTGGCTTCCACCTCTGGCCATAGCCCTCCCAGCTGCTACGGGCTGCAGTCTGGAGTGATGCAATTCCCCTGTAGGACTTGATCTTGAACTTAGAGCAGAAGGGTGCTCAGGAGGACAGCGGGGGGGGGGGGGGGGGAGCATGGCTGGTTCTGTTCTTTCCCTGCCTGGGTACGGGTAGCGGAGGTGGCTGTGTGGAGCCCATTCTCCACTCTCCTGGGAAACACAGCTGGACTACATTTCCCAGTGTCCCCTGTGACAACACCTATTGCTTCCAGGCCTGGACCCTGAGATCCTCCCAGGGTCTGGTCTCTATCCTCTTTTCTCCCTGTCTATTGTTCTCCCCTTTTCTCCTACCCTAGAAGCAAAACCCTGCAGAGCCTGAGAAGGCGGCAGAGCCATAGGACAGAAGGTGCCTGGGTCATCCGTGGAAGGCCATGCATGAAATGACCCACAAAAGAGTATAAGCTTTTCTTGGGTGAAACCACAAAAACCTCAGCAGCCCAGCTATCACAGCGGCTAGCCTTTCCTTAACAAGCACAACAACTTTGAGCTTTGCAGAGAGTCACGTAAATTCCTCAGGCTTATTCTCTCTTCTGCACAACTGGGTGAAAACAGAACAGATTGACCACCCAAAGCCAAAATGCTCCAAAATCTGAAACATTCTGAGCATGGAGATAATGCCACAGTAGAAAATTCGTTTTATGCAAAAACAATTTAAGACTTACAATACTGCATAGAATTACCTTCAGGATCTGTGTAATGTCTACAAAAACCAGAAATGAAGCCGGTGACTCACATCTGTCATCCTAGCTACTCAGGAGACTAAAGTCTGAGGATTGTGGTTCAAAGCCAGTCCCGGCAGGAAAGTCCATGAGACTCTTACTCCCAATGAATCGCCAGAAAACCAGAAGTAGGGCTGTGGCTCAAAGTGGTAGAGCACTAGCCTTGAACAAAAGATCTCAGGGACAGCGTCCAGACCCTGAGTTCAAGCCCTATGACGGACATACACAAAAAATTGTATGTTTAGACCTTTTCCAAGATAGCTCATCATGCACATGCAAATACTTCAAAGTGTGGCAAGTCTGAAACGGGAGACAAATCTGATCCCACGGACTTTGGATAAACGATCCTCAGGCTGCTCTTGTTGGCATGGCGAAGATCAAGGTGAGACGGCGCTCACTCACCACATGTGTGTCCCCTGAAGGTCACAGCCTGTCCAGAAGGGTGACCAGGACTATGGGAGGGGCAATGAGCCAGCACTGAATCCCTGCCTCTTCCCCCTGACCTTGAGCAAGCCATGCTCAATAACCGGAACAAGTTATCACTTGCCCCTCCTCAAATGCCATAGGGATGCTCTGAGTTTCAGGCTCGCTCCTTGTAATGTGGCTGGGGGCTCTCGCTGCGCCATAATGTTATCCCACTCCATTAAGGATGGAAGAGGAGCCCACCACAAATCCACACACACCCCACCCCCACCACCAGCAGCTTCTTCTCTGGATTTCCAGCTCCAACCAATCCAGCGAGAGAGACATCCACAGCAGACACCTTAGCCTGGCCAGTGTATAGCTTTCTGCCTCCTGGGCCTGTTTATGAAACGGAGGAGGCTGAAGGCCAGAGAGGCCCCAGCATCCTCACGCCCTGGGTAGGTGCAAGGCCCTGTGGATAAAAACCTAGGGAAGCCCGGTGCTTTCGCCCACCTGTGAATAACTCCATAACGCCCATTAGTCCTTCCAAAAATGATTTTCATGAGGAGCCAACGACATTCTGTACTGTTCCCAGGCAGGGCCCGGAGAAGCAGTTTTCATGTCAACTTACAAACTGGAAAAGAGAGAAGATTCCGCCCACAGAGCATCTGCTCTGTGCTAAGTCCCTGCACGCACGTCATCTCTTCTACTCCTTCATGGCGCTAGGAGCCACGTCTGCTCCCCAAGGCCAAACAGCCTTGGGTCACCACTAGGTGTCTGACAAATGCTTATCATCTCCACTTCCAGCGTCGTTAACTTTGACCTGGACACTCTAGCCTTCTCTCCCTCTGAACCAAACAAGCTCATTCCTGCCCCTGGGCTGTTGCATCTGTCACTTCCTCTTCCCCATCCCCAGTATGAGGGCCTTGTGTTTGTTTGGTATGGCTGGTGGTCTACTACTTAGGCCATGTCTCTTGGCTTGCTTTTTCCAGTTACCTGGACATGGAGTCTCACAGACTTTATCTCAGCCTCCAAAGAAGCCAGACACGAGCCACCTGTGCCCAGCAAGATTTTCATTTGATTATCCTTTCAACAGAATAAAACTTCAGCATTAGCCAGGCGCCGGTGGCTCACGCCTGTCATCCTAGCTACTCAGGAGCCTGAGATCTGAGGACCGCAGTTCGAAGCCAGCCTGGGCAAGAAAGTCTGGGAGACTCTTATCTCCAATACACTATTCAGAAAAAGCCAGAAGTGGTGCTGTGGCTCAAGTGGTAGAACGCCAGGTTTGAGCACAAAGAGGCTCAGGGACAGCACCTAGGCTCTGAGTTCAAGCCCCAGGACCAGCAAAACAGAAACAAAAACCTTCAGCACTTTTCCCAGTGAGCCCTAGCGCCATGAAATAGAACATCCCTTCTACATTTATTTATTCAATGAAAATGCACAGGAGGTTCATTGAATAAACATGTCTCCCCTGCCACCACCACCATGCAACTTCCTGTCCTCGCTGTTTAGACAAAGGTAACTGGCTCAGAGGCTAAGCAACTTGTGTTCAGCCACACAGGAGTCAGATCTGGCTGACCAGAGCCACAGGATCCCGCAGTGTCCTCCTGAGTCACTAACGTTTTCTGGGAAGAGAGAAAGCCTGAAGGTTGGGGGCTGAGCAAGGGGCTCGGCACTCTGGAGAAGACACGGGTGTTCTGAGGCCAGCTCGCCACTCCATTCCCACATTCTCTGCTCTCTCTTCTCTCCTCTGCTGAGAGTGGATGAGACCTGCTTCACTCTAGATCTCTCCCCACCTCACTTCCCTCCACTCTGTGCTCTATTCCTTCCACGGCCACACAACTTCTCTTCTGTGATCGCTGTTCAGCTACCGAGCCCATCTGGGGAGGATCTGACTTCACTTGTTACACAGACGGTGTTGCTTCCTATGATGTCCACACTGCCTTGCCGGTCTTCTCAAGAGGACTGGCCTGTACCACTGGTGATCGTGCTCAACTGATGATCGCCTCAAACATTTGGGGAAGGGGAAGGGAGGCTTATGCTTCTCAGACACTTACTTAGTGCTGGGCCAGAACACTGGCCTCTAGTAGCTCTGGCTTGACCCATCTCTCATGCTGTCAAACCAAAGGACCGCAGGAGCCCCAAAGCTGCCTGGTTCTCCAGCTGGGTTTGCATGTGTCATGTGTCAACTCCAGCTTCCCGGGCACTGCGCCAGCTGAGAGCTCTGTGGTGATGGTGATTAGGTGAGGGAGAGAAGCTGGCAGCTGGGCTGAGCTGTGAACCTCAGCCTGCCAGCCCCCCCCCCCCCAGCCCTGGCTCAGCACCTTGATAGGAGTCAAACACACAGCTAGGATTTTCCTAGTGGTCACTTGTGGCTGGGTGGGCCCACATACTGCTGTACCTTTAATTCCCATCATGCCTGTCAATGTTGACCCAAGAGGGTACCTAGTACCAAGAGCTGGAGTCACTTGCTTAAGGTCACACAGCTGATGAATGGGGGAAGCCATGAGGCAAACCTCAGTTGATGTGATGGCAGGCTTTTGCTCCTCTGGAGATGGGGTCCATCCATCGGTATCAGCAGAACTGACCACTCGTCCTCGGAAGATGAAGGCTAAGGCTAATGATCTTCACACCTGGGATCGGAAGCTCCTAGCAGAAGAGGAACTGTTCACCCAATGCTGTGTACTTGGTAGGGGACAAGATGCCACTGGAGACATACAGTCGCCTGCTCCCAACAATCCACAGTCTGACTGACAGGAGGCAGAGCTGAGGCTGGTGTCCACTAAGCCAGGCTGGCAAGGGAGGGACAGGGGCAACTGGGTGGCCCCCAGAGAGGAGGAGTGACAGGAGCAGCAGGGCTGTGGGGAGACAGCTAGGCCACGGAACATCCCACAGTTTGCCTCTCCCCCAAGACTGGCAATGCCCCTCACACTGGCTTCCTCTCCCTTTCATCCCCTGGAAATGCTCAGCGTGCACATTTCAGGCAGCTCCTTTTGTGCCCCCAGGACAGGGGGTCTTTCCAGGAGAGCAGGTGGCTGTTTGTCTACCCTGCGGTACCGCCCCACCCATCTCAGTCAATGGACAGAGCTGATGCTCCAACTGCAGAAAGCCAAGCGATTATGGAAAACAGACCAGGTGCCTTGGCACTCGTGGCTGGGCCTGGGAGGACTCCTAAGCCACAGCGGGTGGGCAGGCAATCGCAGAGGAGTAGGCAAAGGCTGGCCAAGCCAGGCCACGCACGAGTACCTCTTTGGAGCTCTGAAAATCTGGCTGCTAGGATGCCTTCGTTCCTGGGGGCTGGGGCCTAGGTGTCAGGATATATTCGTGATCATACTGGGAAATTTAGGGACTCACAGTTGCTAAACAGGTGCTCTACCAGTTGAACCATACCTCCACCATACCTTCAGCCTCCTTTTTGGCTTTGGTTATTCTCAAACTAAGCTCTCCTATACTGAGGCAGGCCTGCTTTACAATCTTCCCAATTTGTGCCTCCTGGTGTTGCTGGCTGGGAATGATAGTCGCAGGCCACAATGCCCAGCCATTTTCATTTTTTTTTTTAATGAGAGAGAGAGAGAGAGAGAGCCTGAGGCCATGTTCCCTACTCCTTGCTGGGCACCTCTAGCACCTGGGAAAGAGCAAACTGTGCACACTTGGCTGGCTCTCCTTCTCCAGGGTTTCAGCACTGGCGATCACCAGTGGGTCCCTGGAAGCCTGTGCTGAGGGCAGCTGGGAGGGCCACTGCCGGGAGAGCAGACAGGGTGGGCAGGCAGGGGGGTGTTCCTCCCGTCTGATTCCCAGCCGCCCATCTTCTTCTGGGAAAGAAAACACTGTTGCTAACCACCATGCTGCCCTCACTTCCTCTGAGGAGGCAGCGGCCCGCCAGGGATCTTGTGCTGCTCCAATTCCTTCCTTCCTTCCTTTCTTCCTTCCTTCCTTCCTTCCTTCCTTCCTTCCTTCCTTCCTTCCTTCCTTCCTTCCTTCCTTCCTTCTTTCCTTCCTTCCTTCCTTCCTTCTTTCCTCCCTCTGTCCTTCTTCTCTCCTTCCCTTCTTCCTGTCCTCCCTCCTTCCTTCCCCTCCTCCTCTCTCTGCCTCCCTCCATCTCCTCCCTTCTCACTTCATGGCCAACTCCACTTAGGTTAATCTCCCAGGATATTCTGGAAGCCTCTGGATTGTGTGTTATGCAATGGAAAACTAACGTTCCCCACTTCCTTTTTGGAAGCTTGAATCACTGAAGCCACCTGTGGAGAGCTGCCTCCTCCTCTTCCCTTCTCTGGGGGAAAGCCCAGCCCACAGGCTCATTACAGGCTTTGCCTAGGGATTAAGCTGCCCATCAAGCTGACTTGTGTTAGGAAGTGTTTGGAAACACAGGCCTGGGCTGGGCTTCAGAGCTTTTTCTTTCCGCCACCAAATCATGTCGGTTAGAACTTCAGGGACTGAACACTCGGGAATGGGGCAGCTCCGCCTAGATGGATACCACCTAGCTTTGCCTCCCAAGTAGCTGGGGTTACAGGCATGAACCACCATGCCTGGCTCACAAGTAGTACTTTTTTTTTCTTTTTTTGGTGATGATGAGGCTTGAACTCAGGACCTGGGCACTGTCTCTGAGCTCTTTTGCTCAAGGCTAGTGTTCTACCACTTTCCGCCACAGCTCACTTCCAGGTTTTTTGGGCAGTTAATTGGACATAAGAGTCTCATGGACTTTGTTGCCCCACTGGCTTTGAACTCCCATCCTCAGGTCGCAGCCTCCTGAGTAGCTAGGATGGGAGGCATGAACCTTTGGTGCCCAGTTTCACAAATAGCTTTTGAAAAGACCAAATCTTGTCTACATGGGTAATATTTGTCTTGCCACAAAAAAAGTGCCTCTGTGTGTGTGGGGGGGGGGGAGTGATACACCCCAGAAAGTCAAAGGCAGTGACCTCTGGGCGGAAGAACCGGAAGGAGGATGAGGAAAGGAGTACGGTCTCCTGCGGTTGTTGTTACAAAGCGCCTTTTTCTGTGCCAGGCAGGATGCTCAGCCCTGCCTGGGTGTTGCTCTCATTTCATCTACTTAAGCAAGAGGCTCTTGTTTATTGTTCTCACTTCCCGGCACCCAGCTCTTGCCCAGGGTCACCAAAGCAGATGAGGCCATGTCAGGACCCAAGGCACTCACACCTCTGCTCTGCCCCACTCTCATTATAATCCACATGAGCCACGGAGGTCCTCAAGTTTGGGGGGAGACATATGCAATGGTCAGAGCTTCCCACATGGGCTCTCGGTGCCCTCCTGCCCTCAGACACAACAGGAACTCCTGTGTGCCCATCAAGACTGGGAGATAGATGGTTCACATTGTGATCTGTGTCGGTTCCATACAATCCCACTGCCTGTCCACCTGCCCGCCATTTAAGGATTCTGCACTCTCAGTCTTGTCCTGGAAGTGCAGAGCTTGGCCCTGGGCTGTGTGTAACAGGACACAGAGAGTAGCTGTCGCAGGCTGCCAGGACCCCTGTGCCCACATGAAGCAGGCATCCTTTGATGGGCTGCAGACTTTTTGGGCAACAGGCCCTGAGAGAGTCCAGAATCATCCTGAGATGGAGGGGCCGGCACAGTCCATGGAGGTGATGAGACCCTGTCGGTTCATCAGAGGACGCCTCAGCTGTGGTCCTGGCTAGTGGCAGGCCTAGAACCAGGAGTCTAGACACAGAGGACAGTTCCAGACTCCCTGACAGGGGACTGCTCAGTCACGTTGGGTGCCCATGGCCCACATGGCCTTGGTGCTTGAAGAAACCCAAGATGGCGATACCAAGTGGACATGGTGGGTGATGGTGAGGATTAGCAATGACACAGGAGACACCTGCCATGATTAGGTCACATGACAGAATAACAAGTTACTTCCATCATGGGGGAAGTTTCTAAGATGGCTCCCTTCAGCCTCACCTCCCACTACCCACAGCTGTGGCAGATCCTTCCCTCCTGAGCACTGGCTGGTCAGAGGTATCAGCTGGCTCTCCACACTGCTGTGAGTGACAAAACACCCAAGAGGAGCAACTTGACAGAGGAAGGACCGAGATTCAGCTTGTGGTTTGGTCTATGCTTGCTGGACCACACATATGTGGGCAGAACAACATGGTGGTGGGAGTGGTGTGGAATGGAGGCTGTTCACCTCATGGTGGACAGGAAGGAGAGAGGGAAAGGAAGAGAGAGGCGCAGGGGGAGGGGCCAGGGAGAAAGAGAGGAAGCTAGGGACTGGATACTGTGGAGGACACCCCCCCCCCTCAGTGACCTACTTCCACCAATGGAGCCCCACTTCCAGGAGTTTTCATGACCTTCCAAAATAGTGCCACCAGCTGGAGACCAAGTGTGTGACACATAACCCCTTTGGGGATACACTTCATGCCCAAACCATAACACCCGGTGAGTTGCTTCAAATGAACATGATGGGAGTGGGGGTGGGGAATGATAGAAGGTCATTTCTGATACTAGATCACAAAATGACCCTTTCTTACTCTCTCTTGTTCCCATGCTTGATTAAGCAGATGGAAGCTACCTGTCACCCCCAGGAAGAAGTTGGGGGTTGGGGGGCAAGGAATCAAGGAAGGTCATTGAAACCACCAATCAAGAAGAATTGAGATGACACTCCCCCCCCCCAACTTCCTGGTCCACAGACTCCAGGGAGCAGAATGCTGCCAACAACTACACAAGAGAGCTTAAGGACAGCTCCTCCCAACACGAGGCTTCAGATGAGGCTGCAGCCCCTAGCCAATGCCTTGACTGCAACCGGGTCAGAGATACTCAGCCAGAATCACACAGCAGAGCTGTGGCTGGGCTCCCAAGCCCCAGGGAGTATGTGAGAGTAAATGTGTGTTGATTTAAGCTATTGCATTTTAGGGTGATTTGTTACACAACTAAAGCATCCTGGAAACAAAGGATAAATGAACAACCTGGGAAGGTAGACTGAATTCCACCAGACCAGTGGCACATGATGGCTCTACTTAACTATCATGACCTGTTTTCTGAGTTAGGTGGACCCTGTTTTCTCATGTGCTTCTGCTAAACTAAGCAGCTTCAATTATCCTCATCACCACCACCACTATCAGCATCAACATCATCACCAGATAACCAAATAGTGAGTTCTTGTTACCTAGCAGGGACTATTTCACAGTCACACAGCATCATGACATAGAACTATTATCATTTTATAGGTGAGGGAACCTGAGGCTCTGAAGGAGTTAACCTGACAAAGGCCTCAGTCACTATGTAGCAACTGCAGGAAGTCTAGCTCAAGAGTTAGAGGTGTAACAGTGTTGTTCTATGGCTATGAGTCTTGCACAAGCACCCAGATGGTGAGTAGACTCAAACCCAGGTAGCTGGATGTCAGACATGAGATTCTCAGCTCTCTAGAAGCTTCTCATCTTTAGGGCAATGAGCCACATGTGCTTCACCTGGGGCAATGAGGGACGAGACTGCTGCCTACCTGTGAACACCAGGCTGGCATTTTCCAGTTCTTCCTGGGGAACTTTGAAGCTGAAGGACTCGTTGTAGAAAGGATCGATGGTGCCTCTTAAGAAGGAGGTCTTCTTGGTTTTCACAAGCTTCAGTCCATGCACCAGTTGGACTTTCACAAATGGGTCTAAGAAAATGGACACAGAGGTTTAGAGTGCTGGAGACTGATGCCTGATCCATCCACCATTCATTCCTCCGACTTCCCATCCACCCCTTCCATCTTCCCACCTGGCCATGCCTCCCTTCAACTCCTTATCCCTCCCTCCTTTCACTCATCCAGTCTTCTCTCCATCCGGCCATTCAACCTTCCTTACACTCATCTCTCAGCCCATCTCTCCATCCCTTCACCTATCCATTTCCCCTGCACCTGTCAACTCACTGGCCCACTCCGCATTTGTCATCTACGGCATTTGGAAAGGCAAGAGGGGTAGAATCAGGATGCAGAAAAGTGGCAACCCCCAAACACACACAGATGTATAGATGTCCCGTTATGGGGGAAGTAGGGCAGGGCAGGAGGGAAATGGCTGTACCTGAACCTTGGCTCACATCTGTCTGAAGAAGTTGCTTGGCTCGAATGATGTCCACATTCAGTCTCCCAGCACTGGGGAGATAGTTGAGAGACAGAAGCAGCTCTCCCAGCTCCACTTCATTCTGAAGAGAAGGAAGATGGTCAGAAAGCTGCTGTTAGCTTTTATTCCTCTCGCACCCTCTAGGCAGGACGCTGAGTCCAGCAGCTCACAGACAAGTTCCCACAGGTGGGGAAATGGTGGACAGGGGCACCTTCTTTTTTGACTTCTTTCAGCTTTCCAATTGTTATCTTCACTCTATCTTGGGAAGGTTGTTGTTTTCTCCCCGCCCCCGCCCCCACCGCCTCCTGCTATTACTTGAAAGTCACAGCCACATCAGTAACAATGGATCACAGAGACATAAAGGTGACATGCCATATGGGTGCTAATCGTTTTACCTGCAACAACTGCTGTATTCTCTATAATGAGTCTGTGACGTATTCACACGAACCCCAGGTATCAGATGAGGAGAATGAAGCCCAAAGGGGTTAAATAACACACACAAGGCCATGCTACTAAGAAGTGACAGAGCTAGCCTTCAGATCCGATCCACAACAGAACCCATGCTTCTAGCATGATGCCCGCAATGCTTGGCAAGTGACTTTCCTATAGAAAAGCAGTATTTTCCTGAATGCCAATGCCGTCAGTACTCAAATGCATAATTTCAAACTTCCAAAGGACTAAAACCCAGGAATCCTTACTTTCCTGTATTTTTTGTTGTTGTTGGTAATGGAGTCTGGGAGCACTCTACCACTTTGAGCTACAACTCCACTTCCAGTTTTCTGGGGGATAAATGCAGCTAAGAGTCTCATGGACTTTCCTGTCCAGGCTGGCTTCAAGCCACAATCCTCAGATCTCAAACTCCTAAGTAGCTAGGATTCCAGGATTAGCCACCAGCACCCAGCCTCTGTGTCCCTTTTTAAACACCATTATAGAAAATACAGCCATTTCAAGCAAATAGACTGGAACAACCAATCTCCACCACCTTGTGACCCAATTGCAACAGTATCAACATTCTGCCAAATGATGTGTCTTCAGGATGTGCCTCTAGTGGATCAGGTCATTATATCCAACATTCAGTGGTCAGTGTGGGGGGGGTGATTATGATCAAAGCACTTCACTTGGTATGTATGTACAAAAACAGAATAATGAAGCCTCTTAATATTGCTTTAAAACAGAGGAGGTAAATTGATCAAAATTCATTATACACATTTATGGAATATCACTAAGTTAAGTCTTTTTGTGCTATTAATATACATAAATAGGAAAAACATCTGCAAAGCTATGTTGTATCCGAGGTAGAAAAGCACACAGACTCTCTCATTCCCATGCCCTCACTTAGCTTCAAAAATCAAACCTTCATCCACCTATACCTTCATTCAATCCCGTATATTACTTCTTCCTAGACATCATATTATTTTGTTTGGTTTTGGGGTTTGTTTTTTTTGCCAGTCCTAGGGCTTGAACTCAGGGTCTGAGCACTGTCCCTGGCTTCTTTTAGCTCAAGGCTAGCACTCTACCACTTGAGCCACAGCGCCAGTTCTGGCTTTTTCTATATATGTGGTGCTGAAGAATCGAACCCAGGGCTTCATGTATATGAGGTGAGCACTTTTGCCACTAGGCCATATTCTCAGCCAACATCATATTCTTTTATCTGCAATAATTCAGTGTATTTACCTGCAAAGAAATAAGACCATTCATTCCCCTCCATCCATCCAAATGTTCATCTATACATTCATCCTCTCATCCATCCACCTGCATAAGTATCTCCTATCCATCCACCCAGTCAACTATCTATACATCCACCCACTCATCTCTCCCCACCCATTGACCTATCCATCCATTAATCTATTCATTCATCCATCTATTCATCCGTCCATCTGTCTGCCTGCCCGCCTACCATTCATCCATCCACCCATCCAGCCAGCCAGCCATGAATCCATGCATGCATGTATGCATGCAAACATACATCTATCCATTCAATTCTTCTATCATATCAGCAAATTAATGCCAAACACCAGCTCTGGAATAATGCTTGGCACAAAGTAAATACTCAATAAACATTTGTTGACAAAATGAGCAGTCAAGAGATAACCTATAGGCTGGGAATATGGCCTAGCGGCAAGAGTGCTTGCCTCTTACACATGAAGCTCTCGGTTCGATTCCCCAGCACCACATATATGGAAAACGGCCAGAAGGGGCGCTGTGGCTCAGGTGGCAGAGTGCTAGCCTTGAGCGGGAAGAAGCCAGGGATGGTGCTCAGGCCCTGAGTCCAAGGCCCAGGACTGGCCAAAAAAAAAAAAGAGATAACCTATAAGTGAGCAAGTTAGTCCCCAAATAAGAAAAAAAGAATCCCACATTAACTCAAGATTGCAGATTGGCAACCTACAGATGTGTTTGGTTTTTTTTTTTGGCCAGTCCTGGGCCTTGGACTCAGGGCCTGAGCACTGTCCCTGGCTTCTTCCCACTCAAGGCTAGCACTCTGCCACTTGAGCCACAGCGCCGCTTCTGGCCGTTTTCTGTATATGTGGTGCTGGGGAATCGAACCTAGGGCCTCGTGTATCCGAGGCAGGCACTCTTGCCACTAGGCTATATCCCCAGCCCGTACAGATGTGTTTTGTGTAACCTGCATCATGCTTAAACAGATAATTACTCTTAATTAGTATGTAATTCAAGAGTCAAGATGTTTCACATTTTTAAAACAATCTGGATTTCTTGCTTTGTTTGAAAACCAGGAAGGCAATGTTGGGATTATGTTCCCACCTGACAACTGACAAAAATTCACTGCTTGGCTAAACGTTAGTCAGGTGTTGAACCTTCTTCTAAGCCCACCTGTGCGCTTTCCTGTGCAACCCAGTTTTGGCAAGAACTCTGCTCAGCCGGCTTAGTAAGAACCCTTACCCATGATGTCTGCTCACCCTGAGTAACCGAGAAAGGCTTTTCCTCCCCCTCTCCTCCCTAACCTGCAGAGATGTCTGCTCACCCTGGCCTGGCTGCAGAAAGAATCCCACAAGCTCAGTCTAGCCAGAGTCTCCTCCCAGCTTTGCCCCTCCTGTTTCCTCTTTGTCATTTGCCATCCACTGAGCCCCGCTTGCCCCTTGATCTGGACTCGGGCTTCCCCAGGCCACATGTGGAGTGAAGCCCTATCCCTTCCCTTGGCAAAATCCCATCACATCAGTCCTCCTAGCTTCACCATACCCTGATGAAAGTCTGATCACGGTGCTTTAACACGATTCACCAAATGAATCCTTTCTTCCACGGAAAAATAGACACAATTGCTAGAATCATTTAATAGTGGAGGAACCAGTATGGCTGTGTGCATGCCTGTAATCTCAGCACTAGGGAGGTTGAGGGAGGAGGAACTGAACTTCAAGGACAACCTGGACTACATAGTAAGACCCTGCCGCAACACACAAACCAAACAAAACAGAAAATCATTGAGGAGCCTGGAGTATTCACAAGAATAGTCAGAAATGTTTATACCATTTTTATCTGCTTCACTGTTGGCTGCTGCTGCTTGCTAACTTTTGGGGTTCTTGTCTCTTGAACTCAACTCAAAGGGTGAGCGTAAAGAACTCTACCCAAAGAGAAGCTTTCAGGTGGAAAACTGCTTCAGCTCTGTCCCCACTCTTCCCAAGTGACTGAGGCTTGGAGCTTTTATACCCTGGGCTCATCCCCTATGCAAATGAGTTGTAAGATAACAGACCAATCAGGTAAGGTCTGCTGAGTCACTGGATCTTCAGACCCAGATTTGTAGTTCTCAGTTAGGTCTGACTCCTGCATCCCTCAGATGCTGATGAACTAGGAGGGATGGAGGCAGCAGGACATTCTATTCTCTGCAGCTGGGATTTTTCAAACAATCTGGAATTTTCCATAGTATATTCTCCCATGGCCAGCCTAGCAGTGCCTTCTACTACAAGGTGTTCTCTCAGGATCTTGGGCTCTAACTAATCTACCCAACTACTTGACTTCCTCACTACACATCTAGGGGAACTTCCGTACTTTTCAGTATTTGGAGTCTACAGGACACCTGCTGTTTCCTGGGAATCATAACTCACATGTCCCCTTCTCATCCTCAAACTCCCATGTGGGACATGGTCTTCACTAGGTATTTTCTTGCTCTTCAAAAAGGCCAGGAGAAGCCAGGAACTGGTGGCTCACACCTAACTACTCAGGAGGCTGAGATCTGAGGATCGAAGTTCAAAGCCAGCCCAGGCAGGAAAGTCTACAAGACTCTTATCTCTAATTAACCACCAGAAAACTGGAAGTAAAGCTGAGGCTCAAAGTGGTACAGCACTAGCCTTGAGTAAATAGAACTCAAGGACAGAGCCCAGGCCTGGAGTTCAAATTCCAGGACAAAAACAAAAACAGAAAACAAGGAAAGCCATTTGTGGTAGAAACCATTCTTTGCATTTACAATGTTGCTCTTTTCCTGGGCTGGTGAGATGTGGCTCCAGCCCTTTCTTGCAATGCTGGGCAGCAGCAGTGAACTAAGCTCTCAGGTAACCGCCGGTACTCAATGGTGTGTTGTGTTGCATGGTAGGGGTGGTGGTGTGCTAGTCAGCTTTCTGTGACTGTAACAAAATGACTGCAGTCCTCAGCTTACAAAGAGAAAAGGGTTATTTGGGGTCAGAGTTAGGGAGTCATCTTTCCATGATGGACAGTCCCTACATTATAGCTAGGAAGCGAAAAAGAGAAGGGGAAAGGACCTAGGGTTCCTTCAAGGGCGTGGTATCTCCTAAGAGGCCCCACCTCTTAAAGACACCACTACCTCCCAATAGTGACACTCTGGGGACTAAGCCTTTACCATATGGACTTTTGATGCATCATGAACACCAAAGCCATAGCAGGTGGACTAAATCCACGTCTGCCTCAGGGCATTTTCCATTTATGACAGATCTATGAGAACAGGCCTGCGTCTGTAGTTATAGTATCTGAATCCAGGTGACCCTGACCACGCCAGTCCCAGAGAGGACTTGTGGGTGACATTCTGTCTCCGGCTCTGTCCAGCCCCAAGAGGCTGAGAACTGACCTGACAGGAGGAACGGGAGGTGGGTACCACTGGGGCCTCCCTCTTCCTTACTGAAGCTGTATCACCAATAAATAAGCCTCGTTTCCTTTTTTATAAGAGCCTGATGCGCTTAATTTGGCGGGAGCACGTGGGTTGGCCCCCGGGAAGAACTGAAATAGATCTGTAGGTCTGTAAATTACTCAAATGAATCCCGAAGCCACTGGGCAGCCAGCTCCAAAGCTGCTACCAATGCCTCCTAGGCAAAACCCCTCACCCTGCAGCTCTGCAATGCCACTCAAGTCGAGCCGGGAAAGCAAGAGATGGGCTCTCCTGGCAGCGGGCTCCCTCAGCCGCGGCCTCGGCTAGCTGCCACCTAACAGCGGGCTTCAGATGTGGGTACACAAACAACTTTACCAGAGCCCAAAGCCAGCTGTCTGGGCTCACCCACTGGGGAAACCCTTTTGTCTCTTCATTGACCTCACACACACAATGGGGATGGGTGTTTTCATAATGCAAAATCCAACCCACTAGCCCCACCAGCACTTCCCACATTTTGTCAGATGCCTTTTTTTTTTTGTATTCTCCCCACCCCCGTTTTTGTCAATATGCCAACATGGATTTGCAAAATGATATGATATGATGACAACACGCTTTATTTATTTATCCACCGCTGGGGCTTAACTGTACCACATACTTTATATGCACTATATATGTGTATGTATACGTATACACACACACACACAAAAAAAAAAAAAAAAAAACTTGAGATGGGCTAATCCATAATCATTATGAGAATTTAGTGGATAACAGAAAAAATTCACGCTAGTAATTTTTTTTATAGATAATACATGGAAATGATTGTATGAAACAAATCTCACTTGTTTCTTTTCTTTTTTGTGGTTGATCATGGGGCTTGAATGCAGGGCCTGGGCCCTGTCCCTGAGCTTTTTTTGCCCAAAGCTAGTGCTCTATCACGTTAAGCCATAGCTCTACTTCCGTTTTCTGGTGGTTCATTGGAGGTAAAGGTCTCACTGACTTTCCTGCCCAGGCTGGTTTTGGACCCACGCTCCTCAAATCTCAGCCTCCTGGGTCGCTAATAGCATAGTCATGAGCCACAACTTCGTTTGTGTCTTTCAAGGCAGAAACTCCAAAATTGGAATTTCTCTTACACAGTGCCATTCTGAAGAGAAATTCAGAGTCAGGCTCAGAGTGTCTGCCTGTTCCTTCCCCACCCCCCTCCGGTTTTCCCAGCTGAGTGTCAATTTCATGGCCAGGAATGATTCCAGTGAAATCATCAGGCAATGACTTACTGATATTACAGCTATGAGTTCACACAGAGCCAGGCCTGGCCCCTTACAGAGCTATGGGCACCTGTCAGGAATTGTCAGCCAACATTAAAGACAACCCTTGACAGTTGAAGTTGGTCTTTCCTGCCATTTTCCAAAGAAAGAAGCTGAGCCTGGTTGGAGTCCAGTGGGTTGAAGGCGAAACCACTAGCTCCAGGTCTTGCATGCAGCCTCTTCTTATAGCTAATGCCAGGCAAGGCCTTGGGCAACCAAACCCAAATGTCCTAGGCCTCAGTTTCTCTACATCGCAATAAGTAAGGGTCTGGGAGTGGTCTGCATGCTTAACTGTCACCATTGACTACACTGACTTGGGTATCTGACTACAAACAGCGAGGATCCTACCAGCCCCGCCAAATTCCTTGCGCTGTGAGCCAGGGCTTACTGGTGCGTGGCCCTCCTGGGACAGGCTAGGACAATCAGGCTGGGACAGAGACAGGAGTTGCCTCAGCCTACACTTCTAGGGAGTGGCTACGCCAGGATTTGAACCCAGGTTCCTGTCACTCGAAGAGCTGTGTGCTTAGCCATCACCAGCTCATAGCCACAAAGGCACCCATGCCAAGATGTCTGGAAGTCAGGCAGTCGAACTCTCTAGCCTTGACTCTGCCACTGGGAGCTGGGTGACTGGGACAAGCCACTGGACCTCTCAGTGCTGATGGCTGTGTTAATCGAGGCAAGAGAGCAGTTGATCCAGGTTGTTTCTGGTCCCTCTCCTCATTCACGGTGTAACTCGCCACAGAACAGCTGGCGTGCATGTCTAAAGCAGGAAATCAATGTTTTCTTAAGGAAGAGAGGAACAGGGAAGGCCCTGTGGAAAGGAAGCGTGGCGGTCCTGGCTGCTTTGTACAGGCTCTGGCCTGGCTCCGGAGCTGGTGGTGCTCAGGCCTAACAGGCTGACAGAACCTGAACAGGAAACAGTTTGGACACTGGAAGGCAATAGAGATTGATGGCAGCTGGGGGGCAAGTAGAAGCAGCGCATCACTAAAACCTGCCAGTGACCATGGGGAGTATCCAAACCACGGCCAGGAGTGTCTGTTTCCCAGGCTGCTTTTAGTGGCCAGTGAGAAGGCAGGCCAGGGGCCATCCTGAAATACAGGGAGCTACCAAGTAGACCGCTAAGCCAGCAGTGGTCTCTGAGCCTCTCCAGTGATTTCTGCCTTTAAAACAAGCCCCAGGGGCCAGGAATGTGGCTTAGTGGTAGGGGACTTGCCTAGCATGCATGAGGCCTTGGGTTTGATTCTTCAGCACCACAAAAATAATAATAAAATTTTCCAGGCGCTGGTGGCTCACACCTGTCATCCTAGCTACTCAGGAGGCTGAGAGCTGAGGATCACAGTTTAAAGATAGCCCAGGCAAAAAGATGACCATGAAACTCGATCTCCAATTGACTACTCACACACTGGAAGTGGCACTGTAGCTCAAGTGGTAGAGCACTATCCTTAAGAAAAGTAGTTCAGGGACAGTGCCCAGGCCCAGAGTTCAAACACTACAACTGAGAAAAAAAAAAAAAAAAAACAAATCTCAGTTAGGCATCCGTGTATGACACCCAACATTCATCCCAACCTACAGAGTGTACCCACAGTGTACCTCTTTGCAAGCTGGGGGTGCTGGGTAATAATGGTGCCAGCCTGGGCTGGCCAGATGTACTGTGTGTGTGTGTATGTGTGCGCGCGTGCGTGTGCATGTGCGTGCGGGTGTGCAAGGGAAAACTCTGATCTCCTTCTTGATTCTTTTGTGAGCTTTTAAAACAAAAGATTTGAAAAAATAATTCAGGTCCTATCTACTGCCTGCAGCATGACTGAGACAGAAGCATTTGTATTGGTGGCTCATGCCTGTCATCCTAGCTGCTCAGGAGACTGAGATCTGAGGATCACGGTTTGAAGCCAGCCCGCATAAGCGTCCCTGAGACTCTTATCTCCAATTAACCACCAAAAGAGCTGAAAATGGAGCTGTGGCTTTTTTGAGTAAAACAAGCTAAGGGACAGTGCCCAGGCCCTGAGTTCAAGCCCAAGTACGTACACACACACACACACACACACACACCACAAATCTGTGAGACTCCATCTCCAATTAGACAGCAAAAAGCAGGGCTGGAGGTGTGGCTCAAGAGGAAGAGCACCAGTCAAACACACAAGCCGAATGAGAGTGCAAGGCCCAGAGTTCAAGCCCAAATGACTGCCAAATGACAACAACAACAACAATAATAATAATTTGCCAGGTATGTGCAAAGCCCTGGTTTCCATCCCCAGAACTAGAAAAGAAAAAAGCTAATACTCTTTACATACTATTATTCAATTCAAAAAGCCTCCACTGCGTCCAGTGCGGCAGACCCTGAGAATAGATGACAACACATGCTAGCCTGTCTCCTCTGGCACGGTGGGGACATTTCCTGTTGACCCCAGAATTCAGGGCCAGGGCCAGTGCTGAACACCATTGCACTGCAGCAAGAAGCCGGCAACGGGCGGGGCCTACCATCTCCCAGGGTCTGTGAGGGGCAGAGGCCGAGCCCTGGGGCTTCATGCCTCCCCAGAGGGGAGAACCCAGGGGTCCCCTGCTTGACCCCTGGCCCTGTCATGGGCTGAAACTCCAGGGTGCAAGCTCAAGCTCTCGCTTGACTTGTTTTTTCCGTTGTGTGTTTGTGTTTTTTTGGTGGTTGTTGTTTGGCCGGTGCTCAAGAACTTTTGTGCCTAGACTGGCCTTGAACCTTGATCCTCAGATTTCAGCCTCCTAAATAGGTAGGATTACAGGCATGACCCAACGTCACCTGGCCAAAATGCTATCCTTAGGGGAACACCAGGTGAAGAACATTCCAAAATCATGTCCATATTAAAAAAGAAAACCAAACCAAAACAACAACATGGGATCCAGGCGCCGGTGGTTCGGGTCTGTACTTCTAGCTACTCAAAGAGGCTGAGATCTGAGGAGCACGGCTCAAAGCCAGCCAGCCTGGGCAGAAAAATCTGTGAGACTCTTCTCTCCAATGAACCACCAGAAAATTGGAAGTGGCGCTGTGGCTTGACCAGGTAGAGCCCTAGCCTTGAGCTGTAGAGCGCAGGGACAGCACCCGGGCCCTGAGTTCAAGCCCCACGACTGACCAAAAGAAAAGAAGCGAGGGCTGGGGATATGGCCTAGTGGCAAGAGTGCTTGCCTCGTATACATGAGGGCCTGGGTTCGATTCCCCAACACCACATATACAGAAAACGGCCAGAAGTGGCGCTGTGGCTCAAGTGGCAGAGTGCTAGCCTTGAGCGGGAAGAAGCCAGGGACAGTGCTCAGGCCCTGAGTCCAAGCCCCAGGACTGGCCAAAAAAAAGAAAAGAAAAGAAGTGAAATTCCGATCAACTATGGAAACCGTCATCAAGCCGTCATTCTGTGAGGTCCCTCACCTGCGAGCTGGGGATGAGGGCCTTCCACCAGTGGCCGCCCTTGACCAGGTCCACGTCACACAGAGGCACCGACACTTTCCCGATGACACAGTGGCGGGAAAACTTATCGAAATCCAGGGCGGTGAGGAGCAGCGTCCTGCGCTGGGCTTCCAGGAAGGGGATATCAAAGGTGTACCGCTCCTCGAACACGGGGTTCTGGGTCTTGCGCTTCACCCCTGTCTGCTTGGAGTTCTTCTGGTCGGGCAGGAGGCAGATCTTGACGTAGGGGTTGGAGTGGGCCATATCCTGCCGCGAGCCATCGTGGGAGATGGGGAGAGGCAGGTCCCGGGCCTCGATCACCCGCACTGTCAGGTGGTTGTGCAGAAGGTCGTACTGCGTGCTGAAATGGAGCTTCCCCAGCTGGTACTTGGACAGGATCTCCTCGTCCGTCAGCGAGTCCATGTCATCTGCACCGCCACCGCCGCCACTGCCGGAGTCCAGGGAGTACAGGCGGGGCTCGAACTTACGGAAGTAATCATCCGGGGTGTAAGCCCGGCGGAGCACCGAGGGCTGGATGGGTTCCTTCTTGGCACTGAGCACCCCAAACTCGATGGGTTTGATGTCAATGAGCGGGGAGCTTGGACGTCTCGAATCCAGATCTACACAGTGAGCAGAAATACCCATGAGGACCCTGATTCCCGTGGCTCACGCCTGTCATCCTCAACTACTTGGGGAGGCTGCTGAGATCTGAGGATCCAGGTTCCAAGCCAGCCCAGGCAGGAAAGTCCATGAGAGTCTTATGTCCAGTTAACCACCAATAAGCCAAAAGTGGCTCAAGTGGTAGAGCACCACCCTCCAGTGAAAGAGCTCAGGGACAGTGTCTGGGCCCACAGAGGGAGATTTGGGCTCTACCCAGCCCTCTGCCCCCAGTCATTGACACAGTCCCGAACCCTAGAGGTCACCCAAATGAGCAAACCCCACCGTGTAACAAGGAACCTGGAAAAGATCAATTCAATCAACTCAGAAAATCTCCAACGTGAGATCCGTGGAAGCAGCCATGCCTCTCTGTCGCCCTGGGTCCTACATGTCACCTGGTGCTGCCTCTGAGATAGCAACAGCCCTGCCCTTGACTTCTCGGCTCAAGGACACTGAGGGGTGTCTGGGAAAGCCATTTGCAAACCCCCACAGCACCCCCCAGGTGGACTCACTGGAAATCCTCCGAGTCAGGCTGTACGTGGATCTGGATGTGTCGGACGAGGAGCGCCGCCCATCAGGGGAGTTGGTCCGTGGGGTCAGCGGGACATCGCTGGCTGTGTGGACAGAGTCACCATCTTTGTCACTGCTCCGGCTGGCCACCCTATAGGAGGGGACAAGATTCCAGTGGTGGTTGGAGAACCCTCAGGGACCCCTCCAATGTCTCCCCCATGCCTGGACTGCTCCCAGAACAGAGAAGGAAACTGGCAGAGGCGCAAGCTGAGCACCGGGAATTGCCGTCACTGACGGGCCAGCTCTCTCACCTACTCCACACAACTTTACAATTGCAGGAGTGTGATCTCCTAAAATCCTCAACAACGCCTTCGTTTTTGCACAAAATATCAACTGTGGTAAAGGGCTTATTCCCTAGTGTAGAACACTGTAGCAAGCACTGGTGTCATTTCAGGCCTGGATAGGTATGGGGGTTCACACCTGTAATCCCAGCTCCACAGGAAGAAAGCTGAGAACAGCAGACTGGAGCCAGTGAGATCCTTTGGAAGGAAAGATGGGGGAGAGGGGTGGAAGGAGGTGAGGGGAGAGACAGCCTGAAGGAGGTTATCATTACACACACAGCTTCTGGATTGGAACCCTGGCTGGGTGTCCTTGAGCCAGTCCCTTTCATTCTCTGTGCCTCCACTTCCCCAGCCATACAGCAAGAACAAACCCAGTGCCCACCAACCGAGCCACTGTGTACACAGGATGCATTCACACAGGAAGTGCCCCCACAGTGCGGGGGGTGATGTAGCCAGGTACATTCTAGCTGACACTCCTATAACAGGAATGGCTTTAAGATTCCACCTCTCATTAGGCATTGGTGGCTAACACCTGTAATCTGAGTTACCCAAGAGGCTGAGTTCTGAGGATGGTGGTTCAAAGCCAACCTGGGAAGGAAAGTCTGTGAGACTCTTATCTCCAATGATCCACCTAGGAAACCAGAAGTGGAACTGTGGCTCAAAGTGGTAGAACGCTAGCCTGTGCTAAAGAGCTCAGGGGCAGCAGTCAGGCCTTGAGTTCAAGCCCCACTACAGAGAGAGAGAGGAGAGAGAGAGAAAGAGAGAGAGAGAGAGAGAGAGAGAGAGAGAGAGAGAGAGAGAGAGAGAGAGAGAGAGAGAGAGAGCTCTCCCTCAATCCAGGATGGGTGCTGTATGCCTGGAATCCCAGCATTTTGAGGACGAAGCAGCAGAGTCTCAGATTGGGATTAGCCCTGGCTACATAGGTCTCTCTCTCTACCTCTACCACTCTCTCTCTCTCTCGCTCTCACTCCTCTCTCTCACACACACATACATGCTGATAGATAGACAGATAATAGATGGATGAATGGATGGGTGGACAGGTAGATTCAGGACAGATCTCTAAATGGGTAGATGATTAAGATGATAGATAAGGATAGATGATGCAAGAATCATGGTTAGATAAAATAGATAAAGACAGATGATGGATGGATGAGTGGGTGAAGAGGCTGATGATAGCTGGATGGATGGATGGATGGATGGACAGACCAATGACTATACCTCCAGCTGGGCAGGGGTGCTGGGGGAGGGAAAGGAGGGGAATCTAGCGATGGGGAGGGAGATGGTGCGCTAAGGCCTTGATCCTTAATCGCTGCAGAGTCCCCCCTTCCCTGTTTGCAGCGCACATCAACCTGACATTTAAGCCTGCAGGGAAACTCGGCTTCAAAATGGCAAGCTTTGAGTTCCAAGAGGTCTTCAGATCACCTTACAAAATGAGAGGGTCAGATGGCCACCAGGCGCCTGGAAGGGTCAGAACAAGAGGACGCTATCAGAAGGGGCTTCCTGCTCCCCATCTGCCTGCAGGTGGGAGGGAGCGGGGAGGGCAGTGGCTTAGGTCAAATCACAGCAGTCTCTCTCCTCTGTCCCTTGAACAAAAGCAGCCACCCTCTGTTTGGAAGGCTGGCCCAGGTGCCATGACCCTAGTCCCCCGGTCCCTCAGGGCAGCCCTGCTTCCCAGCACCCCTCCTCCCAGCTGCCTCACTAGCGCCCCCTTCAGTCTCTCAGGCCCAACTGCCCATGCATCCACACCAGGCCTCCCTGCCCTCCCCCCAACCACAGAGCCCCCTGTCCTCTGCCTTGTAGCTCCTCACCAAGTGGGTCTGGCTACAAGGACACCTGCTCAGAAGGTCAAGGACCCATCCTAGCCTGTCACGCCTCCCTAGCGCTGTCCTCCCTCTTAGCTGACACTAAGTGGTGACTCCTTGCCCCAGCGGGCCCTGGACACTTAGTGCTGGCATGGGGGAGTCTGCCATGTCACTTTCCAGGGAAGGAAAAGCAGGAAGGGAGGAGACAGAGAAAAAGGAAAGGAAGGGGAGAGAGAGAGAGAGAAGGAGAGAGAGAAAAGGAAGGGAAGGAGAGAGGGAGGGAGGGAATGAAAGGGAGGAAAGGGAGGAGGGAAGGAAGGAGGGAAGGAGAAAGAAAGGAAGAGAATGAGGGAAGGAAGGTAAAGTAAGAAAGAAAGGGATAATGGAGAGAGGAAAGGAAGAAGGGAAGGAAGGAGTGGAGGAAAGGGGGAAAGGAGGGAGACCAGGAAGGAGAAAGGAAGGGTGAGAGAAGGAAGGGAGGAGGGAAGGAAGAAGGGAATGAGGGAACGAGAGGAAGAAGAAGGAAAGCAGGGAAGGAGGAATGGAGGGAGGGAAGGGGAGAGGTAATGAAGGAGGGTGGGCATACCCTTCTTGTGGTTCTTTTTTTTCCCTGCTAGTCCTGGGGCTTGAACTCAGGACCTGGGCACTGTCCCTGGCATCCTTTTGTTCAAGGCTAGCACTCTACCTCTTGAGCCACAGCACCACTTCCATCTTTTTCTGTTTATGTGGTGCTGAGGAATCAAACCCAGGGCTTTGTGCATGCTAGGCAAGCAATCTACCACCAAGCCACATTCCCAACTCCTTCTTGTGGTTCTTGTCTGGTTCATTTTGTGCCCCTCTGGGGTCCCCTGTCATAGACACCCCCTCCCCCCACACACAGCGAATTCTGTACTTGGCAAAGGTCAAAGGAAGCAGGCAATGGTGCTCAAGCCCCCACTGTCTGCCATGCCCAGCTCCGGGCAACCCCCCCCCCCCCACTGGCCGGGCTGGTGTCCCTGCAAGGCCTGTAAGAACCCTGGGCACTGGCTTATGGCCTGAACAAGTGAACCATTTCACTTCCATTCATTTTTATGAGTTCTTCTGGCACTGCCCCCAAAGGAGACATCAGATTGTACAACTGTCCCCATGCTCACCAGCCCCAGCCCCAGGGTCCCTGTGACACAGTCCATGTGACCATGCCACGCCTCCAAGGTCACACACACAGCACACACATGACAGCTCATCTGCCATGCTGCAGAGATGAGCCAAGGGGCCCCCCTGCCTCGGATGTCATAGCAGGAACAGTGCCACAAGGCCCGTGCACTTGACATTTCCACTGCCTGCCTGTTTGATAACACCCAACTGCCCACCTGGTAAATAAATCTGTGGGGAACACAAGCTGCAAATCTGCTTTGTGAAGCCGGGCACTGGGTACTGGTGGCTCACGCCTGTCACCCCAGCTGCTCAGGAGGCAGAGATCTGAGGATCATGGTTCCAAGGCAGGAAAAGTCCGTGAGACTCTTATCTCCAATTAACCAGCAAAAAGCAAGGAGCAGAGCTGTGGCTCTGTGAGCCACAGCCTTGAATGAGAAAGTTAAGAGAGGGCACAATTTCCTGAGTTCAAATCCCAGTACCAGCATGTGCACACACAAATTGCTTTTGAATGATTTGACATGCCTCCCCTTTTCAGATTGTTTCTTAACCATTTTGCATTATAACAAATGCCAAAAAAAAAAAAAAAAAAAAGTGAGAGCAGTGCTGCCCAGGGTTTCAGAAAGCCTGGGCTCACCCTGGGAAAGCAGGAAGGATCTGAATGGTTGCTCACACTGCAGAAGGCGGAACTCTGCAGGGTGCCATTTGCATTCATAGCAACCACCACCATGTAAATGGTGCTGCCTTTGGTGGTTACATGGCATGCCAACCATGTGGTATGGTCCCAGCCTGCTTCTCTGCTTGCAGCGAAACCCAAAGCAGAGTCCCTCTAGAGGACCAAACCTGTTGGTGGCTCACTCCTGTAATCCTACCTACTCAGAAGGCTGAGATCTGCAGTTCAAAGCCAGTCCAGGCGGGAAAGTCTGTGTGACTCTCATCTCCAATGACACACCAGGAAACTGGAAGTGGAGCTGTGGCTCACAGTAGTAGAGCACTAGCCCTGAGCTGTGGCTCGCAGCCTTGAGCAAAAGAGGTTCAGACAGCGCCCAGGCCTCAAGTTCAAGCCCCACAACCAATAACAACAAAACAAAAAATAGAGCATCCTCAACTCATACCCAGGCTGTGTCATTCAGCTTCCAGGGACCTGGCAGCACATGGAGACTCCCCAAATTCCTTAACTGACCTTCAGGACCTTACAGGACCTGAGCTTGTGGGGCCTGTTTCCCCACTTGGCCCAAGCGCAGGGCACATTCCTGGGGTCTCCCAACAGAGTCTGCTCCCTTCTGTCTGGGCACAGCACTCCCATGTCTGCCACACAGCCACACCCACGGCTGCAGAGCCACACCCACTGCCGCAGAGCCACGCCCATAGAGCCACAGAGCCACACCCACCACCACAGAGCCGTGCCCACCACCACAGACCCACACCCAGGGCCACAGAGCCACACCCACAAAGCCACACCCACTGACACAGAGACACACCCACCACCACAGAGCCACACCCACTGCTGGATTTTGGAGCGCTGCCATCAGGGCATGGAGTGACATCATGGGGCACAGCCAAGCTGTGTCCACTCTAGCTTGCTCCGTATAGCTGACACAGGACTCTGGAGAGGTAAACGTGTGCCAGACACCCTTCCCCACTAGCTTAGTCCACAGGATTGACCTCCACCTTGGCCTGGGGTGGACAGGTGACCAGCATCATGACCTGGCGCTGACACCTCCAGGTAAAATTGGCTGGGTCAAGTGATTGGCACAAGCTAGGCACAGTCTTCCCTGGTTGTTGTTGTTTCTCTGTAGAGACAGAATGTAGATCTCATGCTGCCACATGAAGAAAGCAGGCTTAAAAGTGAGGCCAATTTAGAAAAGGAGAGAGAGAGAGAGAGAGAGAGAGAGCGCACATTTTATGAGTCGCTGGATCCAACCATACCTGAAGCCATCAGCACAGGATTTTTCAGTAAGATTTTGTCACATATGATGTGTAGAACGTGGATCCACCACTTTGAAAGGCAACTAGACTTGCATCCCTGCTTTGTGTTCTACACAAAATTTACAAATCCTGAATGTGGCAAGGGGACTGTATCCAACGTTTGTGTGGACTGCTGTGCCTGACATATAGTGTGTCCTCAGGAAATAACTACCAAAGAAAGTGACAGCAACTTTTCAGTAGTATGAGTGGTGTGTTAAGTACTCCATTTCTGCCTGTAGCTTAGTTAGCAGCTGGATTTTATTTCTCTCTCTCTCTCTCTCTCTCTCTCTCTCTCTGTGTGTGTGTGTGTGTGTGTGTGTGTGTGTGTGTGTGTGTGTGTGTGGTGTTTGCAGGTACTGAGTCTTGACTCCTGCTCTTCCTTAGCTTGTTTTCTGTCTGTCATGGGACTTAAAACTAAGGGTCTGGGCACTGTCCCTGAGTGGTTTTTGCTCAAGGCTAGTGCTCTGCCACTCTGAGCCACAGCTCCCCTTCCGGTTTTCAGGTGGTTAATTGGAGATAAGGGTCTCACCAACTTTCCTGCCTGGACTGACTGAAGTGTGATCATCAGATCTCAACATCCTGGGTGGCTAGGATGACAGGTGTGAACCCCCAGCACCCAGCTCCCTTAGCTTTTTAAAATCAAGGCTGGTGCTCTACCACTTGCACCATACCTCCACTTCTAGCTTTTGCTGATCAATTGGAGATGAAAGTCTCACCGAGTTCTGCTCAGTCTGCCTTAGAACCACTATCCTCAGAGCTAGTCAGGATTACAGGTGTGAGCCATCAGTGCAGCTGGCTCCACTGTTTTGTTTGTTTGAGACAGAGTCTCACCATGTGGCTCAGCTTGGCCCCAGATACCTGACCCCCAACTTGGAGAGAAAGACAAGGCACTGGTGGCCACGACCACCACGTCAGCCCAAGGATTTAACTGGAACAACCGAGAGGGCTGTGTGGGGGAGGGGGCGCCTCACCATGCACCCTAGCGCCGCCTCCTCTCTGATCTCCTCCTTGGACTTTGAGAATTAACCTTGATCATTTCCAGACCCTTCTCAGCCCAGGCTTCCCTGTCTCTCTGCACAATCTGACCACATCCCTCTCCCCAGTCACCGAGAGGGAGGCCAGACATGTGGCTAAGAAGCTTCAAAACGGCCTTCCCAAAATATCCGAGGGACTGGCAGATGGAGATGCTGGGTGCCGGCGCGGGAGGGGAGAGAATTAGACATCAAATGAGAGCTGCCAGAGCACGCAGAAACCGTGTTGGAGGGCAGGGTGGGGCTGGAAGTGTTTTCTGCCTCCTCTCCTCCATTTCAGCAGCTCATGCTCCAAGTAGCAACAGGCCACTGGGCCTGCCGTCCGTCCACCCAGCCATGCCGCAGGTGTCCGCTGGACTCTGGCCTCCCCGCGGAGGTTAGGACAGCCCACTGCACACGCTAGATCAGAACCCCCCAGCATCTGGCCATATCTGGCCATCCCGAAGAGCACCCCAGTGACCCCCAATCTTCCCCCCCCACTTGGAATGCCACTAGCGGTAACTCCAAGTGCCACAGGACTAACATTGTCAGGCTGGCATCTTTAAAGCCTGATGGGGAAACTCACTGAAATGAAAGCCACAGCCAGCTGGTCTCAGCAGCTTGCCAAATCAAATGAAGGGTGCAAACACACACACACACACACACACACACACACACACACACACACACACCCTCCATCCTTAGCCACGATGCCCATGGAAACTCAGCCTCCTCTTCTGCCCCAATCCCCAGCCTCCCTCCAGTGGGGAGGGCTGATGAAAGACAGAGAGACAGAGGGCTCGTGTTTTTGGAGGTGAATTTCCAAACAGATACTCACAGCCAGGGAGGCGTCTGGGCAGGGAAAGGCCCCAGGATTTCAACTTCGTCCTCATTGGACTGGCAACAGCTGGATTCGTAACATTTCTGACAGCAAAGCCGCCAGGTCCATCTGCACAGCAGCACATCAGAGATTCTAGAAAGAAAACCCTGAGGCCATGGGGGCAGGGGGGCAGAGGGTGGAGGAAGAGGAGGTAGAAGAGGAGGAACAACATCCTAAATTACAAGCAGCCCATCCCTCACAGGATACAGTCATTTAGAGTTCTGTCCCTGCGAGAGCGAACATTCAGGACAAAATTCTTCCTGTGTCTATTTACCCATGAGGTTGGCAAACAAGAGTATCCAGCAAAAACTATTCGCATATCTCTCTCTCTCTCTCTCTGACTGTCTCTGACTGTCTCTCTCCCCCCTGTAGTTTATGTGAACTCCTTTTCTCGCCACGTGGTTGGTTCTACACAGCATCAGGAGAGCTAGACAATATCTTCTCCAAACAGAATGCCTGGGACTCTCCTCATCTAAGCAGAAAAGAGGTATTTCCAGAAATCGAGTCATCTTGGGGGTGGGGGGATGGAGGGGAAGTTATTAAACTACATTGGCCATTGGGGTAGGGGTGGAGGGGAAAGCAAGGAAGTTACCAGTGGCTCTCCTTTCAGGAGAAAGGGCTAGAAACGGAGTCATAGCAACATCAGATAATTCTGGTTTCAGTCCCCAGTCCCACAGACTGCACACACACCCATCTCCAAAATAAAAGGCAAGTGGTTCTGGATTAGAACTCAGACCCAATGTACCAGCACAGTAACCCACCTCGTTTAATGGTTCCAACTGCCCTTTGATATATCCGTGATGAAAGCCAAGAGAGAAAGAGAGAGGGAGAGAGACAGGAGAGGGAGAGGGAGAGGGGGAGAGAGAGAGAAACCAGTTTAGCAATATCCCAGCAACTCAAAAAAAAAAAAAATCACAAAACACAAGCAGGGCGCCCCCTTCGCACTCACCATCCTGGGCCAGAAGCGAATTTGCTAACCTGCTATGGCTATTCCCAGGTCTGCTAGGAGCCTCTGCCTTAGCTAACAGGCAATGCTGGGGAAACTCGAGCATTTCGATTCGATTTGCACTGTGCCTGCTATGATGAATCAGAGCGGGTGGAAAGAGTCATGCCATCCAACACAGCCACGCTGCACGGGGCAATCAAACCCTTCCTAAGCAAAAATAACCAGGAAATCAACCCAAAGGACACGCTCAACTACCACGCAGGCAGGCACCCGCCTTCCCCGGTGCCCAGCTTCCAATCCAGCGCCAGGAGGGGGGGGGGGGGGAGTTTCCTATGGCCACCCACTAATAGGGAGGGAGGAGGGGTTCTGGAAAGAAAGCCATGAGGGTGTTGGGTTTTGGGTTTTTTTTTTCCCCCTCTCCTAGTTCCCCAAGCCCTACATTCTTTCCTCCTTTTCCAGATGGTTCTTCTAAACAGCCAAGTAAACCAGGTAGGTTTGGAGTCCTGCAGCCCAGAGATGAACTGTGTGTGTGTGTGTGTGTGTGTGTGTGTGTGTGTGTGTGTGTGTGTGTGTGTGTTCTCTTCCAGGTCTTTTTTATAAGGATGTCATTATCTTTCTGACACTTGTCCATTCCCCATCCTTCCTTGCAAACAAAGGAAGCAGAGGCCAGCTCAGAACTCTGTAGACAGCCTGGCCCAGCTGGAATTTAATAATGTGGCACGACTCTCCTGTTTATCTTTCCAGCTGCCTTCTGCATCTGTCACGTGACCCTGGTTGTCTCTTACAGCCATGACATGCACGTTAACTTTTCATATGACTTTTTAAGTTAAAAATAAATAAATGAATCCACTTAGTATAGAAAAAAAAAAAGGAATTGAGTTAGCAGGTGTTGTGGCTCACATCTGTAATCCCAGCCACCTGGGAGGCAGAGAGGCGGAGGAGGAGCAAGGTTCAAGGCCAGTCCAGGCAAGACTGCCATCTCAACCAATAGGCTGGTCATGGTGGTAAGTATCTATAATCCCAGATGTGCTGGAATCTGCAGGTAAGAGGATCTCAATCCAGGACTGTCCTGGGCAAAAATATAAGATTCAATCTAAAAAAATAGTAATGATAACATAAAGCCAAAAGGGACTAGAGGTATATACTATACCATATGCTATAAAAGTGGCAGAGAATTTGCCTAGCAAGTGAGAGGCTCTGAGTTTAGACCCCAAAATCACCAGTGTAGACCAAACAGTAAATAAAAGGGGGGAAAGTTAATAACAGTGCAAGTGGTACTAACATTAAAATCCAAAATCCTTGTAGTGAGAAGGATTCCTTGCAGCCTGGGAAACAGAAAAAGGCACGGATGACAAACACCTCCGAAATCAAAAGCCAATCCACACACAGAACAGAATCTGGGGACCCCAGGGTGGTGAAGCTCCAGTAGACCCTACGGGGCACCAGGAATCATCTTGCAGATGCAGCTCTATGCTGTCTGCAGAAAGCTGGGTCTTCCTGAGGCTTGCAGCAAAGGAAAAGAAAATGTTTGACAGAGAACTGGGCATGGTGGTCCATGCCTATAGTTCCAGCTGCTTGGGAAGTGGAGGTAAGGAGGACTAAGATCCAAGATTGGGCTTGGTAAAAGTGAAGAGACCTTATCTGAAAAAAGCAACTAAAAGCACAAAGGACTGGACATATGGCTCAAGTGATAGAGCCATGGCCTAGTAAGTACCAAGGTCCTGAGTTCAAATTCCAGGTTCCACTAAGGGATTAAATTAGAAAGTTTGTAAGCCGGGCACTGGTGATTCACCCCTATAGTCCTATACTCAGGAGGCTGAGATTTGAGGATTGCAGTTCAAAGCCAGCCTGGGCAGGAAAATCTGTGCAACTCTTATCTCCAATGAACCACCAGAAAACTGGAAGTGGTGCTGTGGCTCAGTGGTAGAGCACTAGTCTTGACCTGATGAGCTCCGGGACAGTAGTTCAAGCTCCATGACAAAAAAGAAAACAAAACAACAAAACCCAAGAGCAACAACCAACAAAACAGTTTGATATAAAGTGCTTCTTTCTACAAGCATCCAGGCCTGTTTTCCCAAGGAGGACCATGTACAAGGCTATGGAGAACACACCCTGCTGAGTGAGTGTACCTGGCTTTCCCACTCCTAATTGTGGGAGCAAAGAGAACTGGGGGGCAGGAACATGCTCTGCGGGGCCCAGCTTGCAGCCCCCTTCCTTACAGGGACCCTCTGGGTTCATGGGTTTAACATCCATGGGGCAAGCTAGAAGGCAAGGTGGCAACTCTAAGTAAGGCTTGAGGGCCAAACCCATCCCTGAGCCTGTTCCTACCCAGCCCTCCAGCTAGGAGTTGACTGGAAGACTTCTAAATGGTTGACCAGAAGAAATCAAAGGGTTAGCTAGTGCCTCCATGGAATCATGAAGGTCCTTGACCCGTTCTCTCTTTTTCTTCTCTCTTTTTGCGTAGACGAGAAAAGCCACACTTCCGTGGTCACAACAAATGAAGTTCTATTGGAACACAGCCACACTCCTTCACCACCACCTCTGGCTGCCTTCATAGTACAATCAGAACTAAGACAGCTGTGATAAGGACCATGCAGATCGTGAAGGGGAGAAATATATATATATATATTCATATTCATTTGTGTGTGCATGTGCCTGTGTGTGTGTTTGATCTGGAACTTTCCCAAAACAGTTCAACTACTTGTTCTAGAAGGAAAGTCAGGATCACCAAGCTATTCACCTATGAGATGCTTAATGATGCACCCCCCCACACACACACACATCTTCCATTCTGCATTGGAGATCTCACCTGTGCCTCTATCTAAGCAGCTGTATGGTCCTGGGCAAACCATTCCATGTCTCTGTGCTAACAACAGTTGTCAAGAACCACAGAATCAGTCAGGCGCCAGTGGCTCACATCTGTAAACATAGCTACTGGGGAGGCTGAGATCTGAGAACCACTTGGGCAGGAAAAGTCCTGATAATCTCTGATTAACCAACAAAAAGCTGGAAATAGAGGTGTGGCTCGCGTAGTAGGATGCCAGCCTTAAGCAAAAAGGCCAAGCAAAATCACAAGGGCCCTGAGTTCAAACCCCAGAACCAGCACAAAAGGGAAAAACAAAAAAGAAAGAACAGAAACCTCTTGTAATGTTCCCTGCCTAACAGATGTGCGTGTGATTGGAGGGGTCAGGGTTCCCAGTGGTGTCACACAAATAGTGGGCACCGAACGTTTATTGGGGACTATTCAAGAACAACCCCACCCCCACCACCCCCACAGGCAGCATCCGTAGATGCACAGTCAATGTGACCTTCACTGAACTTGACTGGAGGACCTGGGGATTCCGTGAAAGGGAAGCCAAGCCCGAACACCTAAGGCAGGAGAGGTGGGGGAGGCTGTGCTGGAGAGAGACCATAGAGTTCCCGGCTGCTGTCAGCCGGAGGACAAGGCGAGGGGGGCGTGAGCTAGAGGGGCGCCTGGGCGCAGCCGCCTCCAGCTGTGGCTGAGGGGACAGGAGGGGAGTCCCCGGCACCCGGGGGGGGAGGGGGGTGCCCTGTGGGCTTCACCACCCAGCAGCCGCCTCCAGAGCCCGCAGCTCGCGGGCGTGTCGGCAAGGTCTCCCTCCGTGACCTTGTGCTAACCTGTCACCACTTCCCTCCTCGCAAAAGAAAACGTCCCTTCACCAAGCAGCCCACCCCATCCTCAGCCACCCCCCCCAAAATAATCAACACCCCAGGTGCTAGGAAGTTAATCCAGGCTGAAGATTCTTGGGGGAGCTTGAAGAACCAATGGGGGGAGTGAGAATCCCCAACTTCCAGACCCCCAACGCAAAGAGACCAGTAACCGGCCCGGCCACCCGGTGCGCTCGGGTCTCTGTGTGTCCCGCCCTCCCCCACCTCGTGCCCTGTGACCCACGGAGGCGCCCCGTCCTGGTCCCTCCCGGCGGGCGGGAACCGAGGCCTCCGGCTCGCTGCACCCGCCGCTTAGCCGGAGCCGTCACCACGGCAACCGCAGCTGGCGCGCCCCGAGGCCCCTCCCCTGGGGTGGGGTGCGGGGTGAGGGGGATGGGGGAGCCCACCCACCCTACCCCACCCCACCCCGTCCTAGGGAGAGGACGCCGGGCAGAGCCCACCGCAAGCCCTCTAGCCCGGGCTTCGGGGGTCCCTTGCCTCGCCTTCTCCCGGGGCGCACCCCGAGCCTGCCTGCCAGCCAGCACCCTCATCCTCGCGGCAAGTTTGTGGGATCGGGGCCGTGCGCGCCCCTCTCGTGCGCGCTCCTGGGTGGAAGGGCGCCCCCTCCCCACCTGGCCCCCCAGCCCCAGCCCTACCTGGATGTACGCCATCTTCGCCCGCGCACTCACTCCGGCCCGGGCATGGCGCCGCCGCGGCCACTTTGCCCTCGCCGGCCGGGGAGGGGGCAGCCGGCGCGGGGGGCAGGAAGCCGAGGGCAGCCGGGCGGCCCCAGACGTGACCGGCGTGGCGGATGAGCGGCGCCCGCCCCTCGGCCGGCCGCCCCGTCCCGGCCTGGCCCAGCGCGCCCGCTGCGGGAATCGGGGCTGCGTCCCCGGATCGCACCGCGGGGCCACCCGGGGTCCCCGCCTCGGCCTCTCCCTCGGCGTCGCGCTCCCACCCCGGGGCGCTCCCCAGGCTGGGAGAAGGCCGGGGCGCCTGGGCAGATCGCCCGGGGCAGCCGCGGGGACGGCGGCGACGCTGGGGCCCGAGCGCGCGGCGGGCGGGGAGGGGATGGGGCCGGGGAAACCGGGTGGGCGGGGGCGGCGCTCAGGGTCAGCCCAGCCGGCTGGCACCGGGGCGGGCACCGGCCGGCAGCTGAGCCCCGGGGGCGACCGTGCAGCCGAAGGGGCCCCAGCCCAGCCCGTCATGGTGATGGGGGTGGGGGAGACTGGATCTGGGAGGGTCCTGGCCGTCCAGCCCTCTCCCCAAAACGCCTTGGAAAAACTTTATTCCCGCCCCACCCCATCCAATGCGCCTAAGACGGTGGCGACCAAGTGTGCCGAGGCTGAAAGAGGGGTGGCACCGAGTTAAGGTGGGTGTAAGGCGCCCGGAGGGGGGTGCGGCCACGGGGGGCCACAGGGGCGCGAGCCACACGACACCCCTATTTACGCTGCACCTGCCGGAGTTGCGCTCGGGATGCAACAGGTCCAGCGCGGGGCGACCCGGCAGCGCCACCCAGCGTCGTGCGGGGAGAGTGCGCGCCTGCCCCAGAGCGCGCGCCCTGGGGCGTGTCCACCTTGGGGCGTGTCCTCCGGGGGCGTGTCCACATCTGGGGGATTCCTTCTACCAGCCCAAGGTCTCCAGCCCAAGGCCACAGAGCACAGTGTGGCTTTCGACTGAAGGAGCCCGGGGTGGGGAACCTGGCCCGCCCCCGGTTCCTTTCTAAATCAATGTTCAGCGTCTCTGGTTGCTTGGCCAGCTTACCAGGCTGATGTGAGCCACAAGCGTCTCTTCTTCTTCTTCTTTTTTTTTTTATCTATAAAGACGAGATCAGATTTCTGCCTTGCCTATCCTCCAGCGCTGTTGGGGAGTGGGGTAGGGAGGAAGAGAAAATTAATGTGAAAAAAAAGATGACATTCATGCATTGTGTGAGTGTGTGTGTGTGCACTTGTGCACTAGGGCTAGAACTCAGAGCCTGGGCGTTGTCCCTTAGCTTTTTCACTTGAGCCAGAGTTCCACTTCTGACTTTTGGCTGGTTATTTGCAGAAAGGAGTCTCACAGATTTGTTTACCTTAGCTGGCTTTGAATCCTGATCCTCAGATCTCAGCCTTTTGAGCAGCTAGGATTGTGTATTTTTTTAATATATAGTTTGTGCATTTGAAGCCTTATAGAGACTTCTAGTCCTGCTTATGGCACATGTGGGCCACATCTGGAGAGCCCAGCCCCCTGCCTGGGTAGGCCTGGACAGATGTCTGGATGTGTGGGCCTCCTGAGCAGTGATGGAAGGGTGGGGGGAAGAACCACACAGACAGAGACAAAAACAACATACACACAAGGTGTGGCAGAGACGGATGGTCTGGAATTCTGTCTCTCCTAGGAAAGAAGGACACTTGGAAGCTGATTGGTGATCAGGGAATGTGGCCTGGGGTTCCTCCTGTGATGGTTTTCTTCCAAAATGTATCAGCCATATCTCCTTCTCCCCTCCAGCTCCCAGCCCTGGGTGGCAGACACAGGCACATAATAACGGTCTTCAGACGTAGTTAGAGGTGGAAATGGAAACCCAGAATGCCAATTAAACCATAGAATCCCAATTGTAATTAAAAAGTGCCAGGATGGCAAAAACATTCACTGGCTCCCCTGTGAAGAGCACAGACGCTCGAAGGAGACTGTCTATGTGTGCCATTCTGTCTGAGGGGACTGTCCTCTAAGTCACTAGTAATTATCTACCCCAGCCCATGCTACTTGGGTACTGTTTTTGGAACCCTGGGCTACCAATTTGCAAGTCAGGGCAACGAGAACCCTCAGGCTAATGAAATAGCTAGCTGGAAATAAGACAGGTGGTAGGCTCTTCACTGTGATCCCAGAGTTCAGGTTACCCTGAATAGGCGCCAAACTCTCTCCTCCTTATCTGGGGGACAGTAATGGCAGGAGATCCAGATTTCTAGTCCATCATCACCTGTGAACCTCAATTTCCCTCATATACACACTGGATGCCCTTCTTAGAGGGGACAGAGATGGGGTGGAATACAAAACACCCCTCCTTCCTCATGAATATTGCCCTATAAAATTATTTTTTTCTTTTAAACCACAACGAGTAATGAAATAAATTTAGTGGAATCTAGGATATGTAAAGTTAAATCAGCAGTAGCACATGCAAAGGATGTGCTAAGTGCATCAGAAAATGTTGGCTGATGGAAAAAGGAGAATCTAAGCAGAGAGAACTGTTCAAATAAGCTTCCCTGGTCTACATTACCCACACCCATAGTTTATGCTCAATGAGACTTAAAAAATACAAATAAGACCATTCAAGGATTTCTTCTTGCTCAGCCCTGAACCCTGGCATTTGATGTATGGCAAATCAGTAGCTGTCAAAGCATGGGCCCTTGGCAGCAGCTTGGGCAGTTTCTGATACTTTACTGGAAATGCAGGTCCCATTCCACACACAGTGAACCAGAGTGAAGGGAAGGTGGGTCAGTGTGCTTTAATAAACCTTCTAGAAGATTCTGATCCAGGTGTGTCCTCCCCACCCCCATTTCACAGTGCATTAATCACTTTCGGTTGGATGCCAGATTCTGCATTTTTAGTAAGTGCTAAATTCTCTGTCCTCTAGCAGGAATTCCATTGCCCTTCCCTGCTGAATTTGTCTCCATAGTGCATAGCCCCAGGCGACTTATGCTACAGTTTTCATTGTCCTGGTTGGTGGCCTGTCCCCCCAACTAGGAGTAAAGCCTGCAAGCATGGGAAAGTTTGGCCTCCCTCACAAGTGTGTCCTCAAGACCTAGGCCAGTGCCCAGAATGAAGAAAGAGCACTTGGTAATATTCTTTTTTTTTTTTTTTGCCAGTCCTGGGCCTTGGACTCAGGGCCTGAGCACTGTCCCTGGCTTCTTCCCGCTCAAGGCTAGCACTCTGCCACTTGAGCCACAGCGCCGCTTCTGGCCGTTTTCTGTATATGTGGTGCTGGGGAATCGAACCTAGGGCCTCATGTATACGAGGCAAGCACTCTAGCCACTAGGCCATATCCCCAGCCCGGTAATATTCTTAAATGAATGAATAACTGAACAAATGAATGAGTGAATGAACAAATTAAAAACGAATGCTGCTGACAGTCTACCTCCATGCACATGGACAAGCATCCCTCATGAATGTCAACTGTGTTTTCACACAGCCTTCTACATCTGGCCAAGGAAGGGTCACTGGTCCACTCTTCCGGCCTTGGGTGCTGTCCCTCCTTGTTCAGGGCATCATGGGAAATATACCCAGATCCTGAGGCCTCCCATCTGTAATGACTTCACCTTCTCAGGGGAAGATGATGATTGCTAACCCTCTCTGGAGCCACTGCTTTCAAGCAAGGCTCGTGGAAAGCTATGTGTGTTTTCAGGAAAGAGCTTGCTTCCCTGGGTTAAGGAAGGTCTACAGACCCAGTGACTCACAGTTTATTTGCAGATGTTGACAGCCAAGTGGAAACAACCCAAATGCCCATGGGCAGATGAAGGTTAAACAAAATTTGGCGCAACTGAGAGTGGAACACTTTTCTACAAAACTATTAATATGCATAACACGGGTGACCTCTAACGCATTGGACTAAGGGGAAGAAACAAGACAAAGAAGGCCATGCATGTTATTACTCAGTTCATGTGAAGAATCAGAACTAGAAATGCTGTAGAGTTGGACAGAAGCTGACTAGTTTCCTCAACTGAGGGTTCAAGATGGGGGACAACACATAGACAAAAGATTTGGTGTGGGTGGGTGGCTGGCTGATGAAAATGTCCTAAAAAATTGTATTGTAGTGGTGTTTTCATGACTCCAAAATAGATGGAAATCATTCAATTGCACACTTAAAATGGTATGCACATTTTACATCGATAAAGCTGCTTTTAAAATGTAAGTAGAGGTCAAAGTATGGGCGGCTCACACTTATAATCTTTGCTACTCAGGAAGCTGAGATCTGAGGATCAAAGTTCAAAGCCAGCCTGAGTAGGAAAGCCCACGAGACTCTTATCTCCAACTAAACACACACACACACACACACACACACACACACACACACACACACACACAGAGGCCAGAAGTGGAGCTGTGGCCCCAGTGGTAGCAGTGCTAGCTTTGAGAAAAAAAAAGCTCAGGGGCAGTACCTAGGCCCTGAATTCAAGGCCCAGGACGTGCACAAAGAAAAATAAGAGGGCCAGGCTAGCAAGTGCCCTGAATTCAAATCCCAGCACTGCCCTCACTCATCCCCCTCCCCTCCCACACACGCCACACACAAGATTTTGCTAAAAGTGCTTTTAGCTCCGTGTGTCAAGGGCTTCTTGTCAAATTTTGTCTGCAAATTCTGCTTCCTCTCATGCTAGAGATAGTTCTGTGAAAGGTCAATGAAAATCTCCCATCAGCATACCAAATAATATCAAGCGTGTACTAAATAAATGAGTGCATTAAACTGGCCTGCTTTTTATTTGCCCCTGACTAAAGCAATAGAAAGGTCACCGCGTTCTGACCTTTGGAGATGGCTTTCTGGTCGTGCTCACAGAACCTCTGTTGTCCAACCTTGTCCCTGACCTGCTCCAGGGGCCCTGCCTGCCCCAGCAATGGACAAATTCCCCCTTCACAGAGCAGCACCCCCGAAGACTACCGGGGAGAGAGCAGGAGTGAAATGCACTGATTAGCCAGTCTTTGGGGGACCCGCAATCTCCATTTCAATGCAATCAGCGCCGGATGGAAGGAGATTCAATCCCAAAGCTCCACCTGGACCAGCTGCCGGGGCAAGGATGGAGGGGAATGGAGTGCTCCGATTGGCCCAGCCGGAGTCACGTGCCCCATGGTGGAGTTGAGACAGTGCACTACCATTGACAGTCTGGCTGGAAACATAAGGGAGAAGAAAAGGACAGTTCCTATAGAGAAATAAGATGAGAAGACCATTACCAGGTGGCTTTAATTATTCCTACGTGCAGAAAGAAAAAGAAGAAAAAAACATAAGGAGTCCAGATATCCTGTAGTTTAGTTTGCATCATAACCAGAAGTATGATAGGTGCTCATGGAATATATAAAACTCTACTTATAGCTTATATTTTGATTTCTTCTGGAAGCCATTCCTGTGCACACCTAAAGTCCGCTCTCTATTCAAGGAGATTTTCAAGTGCGAAAGATCCTGGTCACTATCTCTGACCCACACAGACAGGAGGCTTAACGCCAAAATACCTTCTGCTTCTAGTCTTTGTGCTCAGGTAGAACCAGCAACCCCAAATTTGCAGTCCCTATAAAGTAAAAATGTAGACTCCTTCATTCACTGTGAAGAATCTTCAGCCTTGTGCTGGTGTCTCATGCCTGTAAATCCTAGCTACTCAGGAGGCTAAGATCTGAGGATCAAGGTTCAAAGATAACCCTGGCAGGAAAGTCTGTGAGATTCTTACCTCCAGTTAACCACCAAAAATCTGGAAGTGGGGCTGTGGCTCAAGTAGTAGGGTGCTAGCCTAAAGTGAAAAAGCCATAGTAAGAGCATGAGGCACTGAATTCAAGTCCTAGTACCAAGAGGCACACACACACACACACACACACACACACACACACTTTTTTTCTTCAGATGATAACAGCTGTTCATTAAAGCAAGAACAAGGCCTTGGCCTTTTTCCTCCATTCCTGCACTCTCTATTTTGTCTTCCTCAGTCCCTTCTTATCCAGTATTGAACCCTGAAATGCAAAACAAACACTCTACCTCCCTCTGCAGTTCAAATCTAACGCTAGTGCAGCCAGAGAGCTCTTCAAGGAGAAAAGGAGTCACGCGTTCAGTAGTTTTATCCTTTAAGTGTGTATCATACTAGAGGGGAATGAAAATCTGTAACCAGAGTCCTAGTCTAGAAGCCCAATATTTTGGGGGGCGAGAGGGAGGTTTCCAATAAGTCAGGTCTAGCCTCTTCCCCCAATATGCCAGTAGTGGTGAATGGCAGAGAAAGATTTATTTAACTCAGTGCAACACAGGGAGAGAGGGCGAGCAAGCATTTTCACCCATATCCAGGGTAGGATATGAACTTTAGGTTTAAATGAAGAACTGGGGCTGGATATAATCAATCATATGTGTGAACCACTGGTACCCAGTTCCAGAAACACCATCTTGGACCACATGTGTGACAGAGAATTTGAGGCTCTAAGATCCTGAAATTCTGCCATCTTGGAAGGCGCCAGCATTGCACCCAAATTCTCATCCTCAGTTTGTGACCTTGTCTCCAAAGACCCTGATACCAATGGTGACTCCACAGGGACAGCCCCCTGGCCTAGATTCCATCATCCCATCCCCTCTTCAACCTGACATCTTGTGCTTTGGCTTGGGCTGGCCTTGGATAATGATTCTCCTGTTTCTATCTCCCAAGTAACTGGGATCACAGGAGTGAGACACTGTCTCTGGCTTCTTTCTGAGTAGAAGTCTTACTGAATTTGCCCAGGCTGGCCTCAAATTGTGATTCTCAGATTTCCATCTCCCCAGTAGTTGTGGTTATAGATCTGTACCACTAGGCCCAGCCCCAACACCTTTGTCTTTAAAAATGAGAAGCCTCCCCAAAGGGAATGTGGCTAGCCACATCAGGACTACTGGCACAGCTCGAGTGATAACTAGACTTCTGATCTCTTGACATGGTGAATGGATTCTCCATCCACTTGGATCCAGTCTTCAAGAAGTCAGCAACTTGGCAAAAGAATGACGTGAACTTTAATGAAATCTCCCAGAAATGAAAGCAACATCTCCATTGGCCAGTACAGGATCACATGGTTCCTCCTAGCTGCAAAGGAGTCTGGGAAGGCAGGAAATGGAAATTAGGCTATTCTTTGGCTCAGTGACAAACTGTGATGTATGGTCTGAGGTGAGCCCACTTGTACTTGGAAAAGAGAAAAAAACCAACAACAACAGAACAACAACAAAAAGAAGCTGTGAGGATAGGTAACTTGTCAGCAACATTATCCAGAACCTAAAGCTGATCTCCTGTTCCTAGGGGTTGCACATCAGCCTGAGTCACAGCTAGTCAAGAGTCAACTGACTTTTCTGTCTGATTCTCAGGGTTTGAGCTTTAGCTACCATGAGAAACTTCCAGGGAGAAGAATAGAAGTGTGAAATTGTTCAAAGATTGGAGGAGTTGGTAGCTCAGTAGTAGAGGTCCTGCCTAGCAGGACCTGATTTGATCTTCAGCACTGCAAAAAACAAAAACAAAAACAAACCTAATAAAAAAAGCTAAATCATACATCATCTATTTGATGTTACTCTAGATTTATATACATTTTTCATTCCAAATAACAACAGATTATTTTTAAATGTAACACTGTGATACCATCTTTTCCTTGACAATCAAAACTTACAGGACCATGAGTTGTATATGTCTCCAAGGCTCCATTTACATGGTTCCTCATCAGTAGTATTTACTAGCGCTATTCAGTGCACAACCCGCTGCACTATACCTATCCATTCACAATAGGTTTAATCTACCTGGCCCTTGATTTTTCTCATGGGAAAATAGGGCCAATTATTCTAGAATCATTCAGACAACTTTCTGAAACCCTCTGTTATGACAGACCATGTCTTCATGAAGAAGAGGAAGAAATAACCAAGAGCATAGTCAATTCAGGTGGTGGTAGTGGTAGTAGTTGTGGTAAAACACCCTTGCCAACAATCTGGAACACTCAGACCTTGCTATCACAAAGAACAAAGAAGTAATCCCCTTGTTTTCAACCAGCAGGACATTGGTTCTTGAAGGACATTGCTTAAGGACACTGTCCAACACTCCCCCCCCTCTTCTCCCCTGAGTGGCTGTGACCTTTCCCCCTGTCTGTCTCAGCCCTGGAGAGAAAGAGAGGCCCTTATTACATTTTCCCAGCCTGGGGTTTAGCTCCATAGCCACCTCCTGTCATTTGTTTGTCTGATGGGTCTTATTTCTTCTATGAATCTAATTAGGATCTTTTCGAGAGTTCAGCCTGGGAGCAAGGGAATTAAAACTATGAGTCAGAGTGGGAGCTGCCCAAAGCCAGGCGAGGTGATTGTCTGCTGATTTATGCATTTACTCATCTCGTCCACAAGTCCCAGCCATGTGTCCTTTGGGTGACAGCCTCTGCTGGCAGGCAATGTACATGCAGAGAAATGGAGGCTCTGTCTCCAGGGTTCAATCACACAACCCAGATTGGGTTCCACTGAAAGAAGTGCCACAGCCACAAGTCGCCTTCCATTTTCCTCTTTTTCAGAGGAGTCAAAGGGAAATGGCAGCTTCCTGACAGGTATGGAGGCCGTATAGCTGGTTCTCACTGAGAGGGTGTAGCACCAGTGGGTGTATTTAAGCACCAGAAGGCTACAAGGCACCAGTGGCTCACGCCTGTAATCTTAGCTACTCAGGAGACTAAGATCTGAGGATCCAGGTTCAAAGCCAGCCCCAGCAAAGAAAGTCTGTGAGACTCTAATTTCCAATTAATCAATAAAAAGCCAGAAGTGGAGGTGTGATTCAAGTGGTAGAGAGGCATCCTTGAGTGAAAAAGCTAGGGGACAGCATCCAGGCCCTGAGTTCAAACACCAGTACTGGCATTTCTTCCTTCCTTCTTTCCTTCTCTCTTTCCTTCCTTCCTTCCTTCCTTCCTTTTTTTTCCTCTCTTTCTTTTTCTTGTCAGTGGGGCTTGAACTCAGGGCCTGGGCACTGTCTCTGAGCTTTTGTGATCAAGAATAGCGCTCTACCACTTTCAGCCATAGTGCCACTTCCAGTTTTCTGGTGGTTCATTTGAGATAACAATCTCATAGACTTTCTTCTGCAGGCTGGCTTCCAACCATGATCCTCAGATCTCGGCCTCCCAAGTGGCTAGGATTACAAGTGTGAGCCGCCAGCACCTGGTTCAGTACAAGCATTTTTTAAAAAGAAAGAAAAAGATGCTCAAAGTTACACCATGCAATGTAGGACCCTGGATTGGATTCTGGAACCAAACCAGGACATTCATTGGTGGAGGGTATGGAGAATCCGGGTAAAGCCTGATGTTGAGTGAGCAGTGCTGCAGAAATGTACATTCCGCAGTTTTCACAAGTTCCGCATGGTTCTGTAGAATGTTAATGCTAGTATAAACAGAAGAGTGTTGTAAAACTGTATTGCCTTTGCATATTTTCTATGAGGCTCAAATGACAAAATAAAAGATTGTTTAGATCAATCTATCTCTATCTTTGTCTGTCTGTCTCTCCTTCCTTCTCTTTCCCTTCCTTCCTTCCTTCCCTCCCTCCCTCCCTTCCTCCCTCCCTCCCTCCCTCCCTTCTTTCCTTCCTTCCTTCCCTCCCTCTCTTTCTTCCTTCCTTTGTTAGTATGAGGATTTGAACGCAGAGCCCTGCACTTGTCTCCCTTGCTTAGCAGGGCCTCTGGCACTCAGCAGATCTGAGCTTGCTGTCTATTGAAAGCAATTCTTGGCTGGGAGCCAGTGGCTCACACCTGTAATCCTAGATGCTTGGAAGGCTGAGATCTGAGGACCAGTATTCAAAGCCAGACTGGGCAGGAAAGTTACCTCCAGTTAACTACCAAAAACCTGGAGTGAAAAAGGCCAAGGGAAGGGGAAGGAGGGGGAAGAGAGGAAAGGGGAGGCAGGGGACGAATGACAAGGGGAGGGATCTGACACGTGTTCTTGTTTTCCAGTTCCTTCCAGCCATTTCGACATATTTTCCCAGCTCTGGCTCTGAACTATTTCTGGTTGCAGTTTTGTTAGCTGTTGGCCAGCATCTGGATGTGGAAGAGAAAACCCTTGAACTTGGACCTGATAACCTGGATCATCCTCCCAGCTGGCTGACCTTGTGAAAGTCACATCCTCACCTCTTCGAACACCCTTATTATTTTTTTTCCCTCACTATAAAATAAAATGGGAGCCCCTTCACAGAGCTTCTGGAGAAGCTAGGTGAGGTCACTGGCAAGTAGATGCGGGCTTTGTAAATGGGGAAATGTAATACAAATAAAGACATAAGATGAAGCAAGATAGCTCGGGCTGGGGTGGGGGCCTTTTGCCCAGACACAGGAGCTTGTTTATGATGCCCCAGCTGCTGGGGCCCTGGTCCATTCCTTCTAGCCCCCTGGGGGCAGGGCTGGGAAGAAGCAAGGCTTGTAGAGAGGGACAGAGCTTTCTGGTACAGAGGACTTGAAGCTTCCAGGTACCCCAGACAGCAACCCACTCAGTTCCCATACCACTCCTAGATGTCCTGGCCACTATGTTCCCATCTTGCAGATGAAGAAACTAAGGCTCCGTGGAGTTAAGTTATCACCTAAGGCCATATGCCCACTAAGAGGCAAAAGGCAGCCCTGTGCTGGTAGTTCACGCCTAGCTGCTCGGGAAGCTGAAATCTGAGGATCCTGGTTTGATGCCAGCCCAGGGCAGGAAAGTCCATGAGACTCTTACCTCCAATGAACCACCAACAAACTGGAAGTGAAGCTGTGGCTCAAGTGGTAGAGTGCCAGCCTTGAGCAAATAAAGCTAAGGGACAGTTTCCAGACCCTGAGTTCAAACCCCAGTACTAGCACAGAAAGAAAGAAAGAAAGAAAGAGAAGGAAAGAAAGAAGAAAGAAAGAAAGAAAAGAAGGAAAGAAGGAAGAAAGAAGGAAAGAAAGAAAGAAAGAAAGAAAGAGAGAAAGAAAGAAAGAAAAGGTCAGTACCATTGAATGCATAACCTGAAGTGACCATCATTAAAATGATGACTCTGTAACCTTTAGTGACCATTTACAGTGGTACATTGAGAGTCAAGCATTAGCTGAACTTGAACTTTACACAAGAACCAAAGGCACAGAGATGCTTGGGGTTAATTTCCAAGTGGAATTAGTCTACATGTGGTGGTGTGGGGGGGTGGGGAGCTACACTACAGTGTTTCCACCCAGCTGGCCAGTCAGGTCTGCCAGCAAGGGTGCCCGGCTCCAGGTCCTCTGCCCCCCCCCCCCCCCCCGCAAGGCCAGCACTGGGCTTCAAATCCCAGCTTTGCAAGGACCAGAGGTCTACGCATCTTCCCAAGCTGGGAGGGACTTCCTGTTTGTCCACCCAGCTCTCTACTCATGTGCACAGGATGAGATCCCCAGCTGACAAGAACTCTTTTCTGTGAAACAACCCCATGCTAAGTGGTGCAGGGAGTGGAGCAAACTGACATTTAAACTCGATTTCCAGCACACTCCCATTGTCTGGCATCTCCAGGAAATTTAACTGTTTGTGTGCTCATAGCCAGATCACAACCTGCTGTTTAGATAGTCTCTTCTTACAAGCATTTTCATTTGACACTCATATGGTGGCCAGAGGAAGGCGTAGTGGCTCACACCTGTAGTCCCAGCTATTGGGGAGGCAGAGATCGAGAGGACTGTAGCTCAAGGCCAGCTGGGGTATAAAAATTCATGAGATCCTCATCTCCACCAGCGGATGGGCGAGGCGGCACAGGCCTGTCACCATGAGCTAACAAATAAGAAAACCAGGATCGGATCCCGAAGTCTGTGTAAATCCAGAACTTCAGCTCTGTTCTGGCACAGATGCTATGTGGCCAGGTAGGAAGGGCGGCATAGACAGGAATAATGTGGCCAGGAGCTGCAGAGGACATGGCAAAGACCCCTCCACCTAGACTTCAGCAATGTCAAATCCCGTGCTGGCCCAGTCCCTCCTCCATCCTCCATTTCCCACCAGCCCTTTGTTTTGTCAACCCCTCCACAGTTCTGCTGGACTCCACATAGAGGCCTTAAACACGCCGGCCCGTAAACTGTTCTGAACCTCCTGCCTGCCACGTGGCTCCAGTATCCCATCTCTCAGGCTCCAGCCCTGGCTCTGCTGCTTACCAGCTGTGTGACCTTGGGCATGTGATGTTCCCTCTCTGGGCCTGCTTCCTCTTCTGTCAGGAGAGCAGGATGGTACCTGTGCCCATCAGCCTTCTACAGCTCTTCACCAACCCCCATCATCAGTTTATATGAGAAAGAAAGGATTCTCTTTGCCCCCACCATTTTGGAGGCCAGTTTGTGGCCAGTGGACCTTTGTCTTTGGACCTGTGGTGGGCAGCCTGGCCTGGTGGAAATGTGAGTGGAGCCAAACCACTTCCATTGTAGGAACTTGAAAGGAGAGGAAGCAGGAAGGCCACGCCCCCAAAGGCCTGAAGACCTCCCACTAGGCCACACCTCCTCAAGGTTCTTCCACCCCCAATAGTTCCTGTCTGGGCCTTTGGGGGTGCTCCAGGTCGAAGTGATAGCAGTCTCCAATCCTGAGGATTCGCCTTTTGAGAGACGCTGAATGATGGCTGGCTGGAAACATGGCCCACAGGAGTAGTGCTGGCAGTCACTCCAGGCCCAGTGGTTCCTCTCAGAGCCTGACCAGGCCCTCTCGGCTCTAGGCCAACTCCTTTCCAAGGAGGCTGACGTCAGAGGGCTAGGCCGGAAGTCCACATCCTGCCATTGTCCCACACACCCTGTCTCTAAGCCAGCAGTGATGTCATGTCGTGGAAACAGAAGCACTTATCCTGAAGGGATTGGGGGTGGGGGGGCGGTGGCTCTCCTGGGTGCCCCTTCTAGCCACTCAGGGCTGCCACATGGGGAAGGCTTTGACCTGAGCTTTTAGGGGCTGGATAAAGATCTTTATTTCCTCTTTTTTTTTTTTTTGGCTGATTTTAGTGAGCATATCATCTCACATAATAAGAAAGCTATGTCAATTATAAAAGACAAACAAAAACCCACCCAGGGCTGGTTCAGAGACATCCAGATTCCTGCTGCCGAGCTCAGCTGCTAAACTATCTAGGTCGCCTCTTCCTTGCTCAATCTTCTGAAAAACTTCTAAGGAAACCACATGCCCTTCTGCAAAGCTTTGCCTTCACATACTCTGAAAATCACAGTGCCGATCCCTCCCAAGCCCAAACAACCCCAGATGCCCGGCCCTCTGCAGCAGAGCCTCCCACAGAAGAAGCCTGCACAAAGAGCTTATTATTATTAATTAATATTATTACTAATTAGGCCCCGCAGGCTGTATTTTATTTAACCACAGGATGGCTCAAGAAGGAGGTTTCACATCACAGATGAAGAACGGAGCCTGGGGAAATCAAAGGACTTCCCAAAAGTTGTGAAGGCCCAACCCCATGCAGGTGTCTTCCCGCTGGCCCTTGCCTTCTCCAGAATCGTCTGCTGTCTATCACCCACCTGTCCCGCCTCCTTGCTGGGACTCTGCCCCTGTGTGCCTGACTTGACTTTCTTACAGGAAGGTCCAAGCAAGGTGACCAGATGTCTGGCTTGCCTGGCACTCAGGGGCTCTCAGTGCTCTAGTGTAGAATGTTCTGGATGATGGGCTGAGATGTGGAGAGCACCTTGACTAAAGCCAGTCTCCCCCTTCCCCCCTCCCCCCGCCACACACACACTGGAAGCAAAATCCAGTGCTTCTGGGTTCCAGGCCGGTTATGACATGAGCAGAGCGGCCCGGGTGAGGCCATAGGGAAAGCCATCTGCCAACGTGGGGCCTGCAGGCCAGGGCTGCCATCTGCACGGCAATCCAGGGACGAGCAGGGCAGCACTGTCCTGCAGGACCTGCCTGTTGTGAACTTGGCAACAGGCAACCTTCACTTTCTGCTCTGCGGCCCCTCATTGTCATCTTCCTACAGAAGGGTCTGCAGAGAGCTGGCAGGGCTCAAAGCCAAGTGCTCAGTTAAACCAACTGGGCTCAGGAAGAAAGAAACCTCCCCGAGTATCTTCTTCATCTTGCTGCTAAAACAAAATGCCCAGCTGTGATCTCTCCCTCACCCCCTTCACCCCCGCCCACTTCCATCTGCCCTGTCTGACTCCACTTTGTCTGTCTAATATTTAAAGAGGCTCTGATTGTAAGGGGATGTGCCATTTCTAGTTCAGCACTGCTGAAGAAGACTTGGTTGCCCTCCCTAGGTTTTCCTCCTAAATAAAACCAGTTAGTTGGTAGAGTTGACTCTTTCCTCCTCTTTTATTTGGGGGTGGGGGGTTGTCGGTTGTGGGGCTTGAACTCAGAGCCCGGGATCTGTCCCTGAGCTCTTTTGTTCAAGGCTACCCCTGTGAGCCACAGAGTGGTTAACTGGAAATAAGAGTCACACAGGGACTTTTCTACCTGGGCTGGCTTTGAACCTTGATCCTCAGATCTCAGCCTCTTGAGTAGCTAGGATGACAGGGGTGATCTTTTTTTGTCTTACACGACTCACTCTGATCGCAGGATCACAATAATATCCACATTATCTGAGTGGTGCTGTGTTGCCAATAAAACTTCATGTGTACAAACGAATGACAGGCTAGATCTGGCCCACAGGTTCTGACCTAGGATACCATGCTACCGGTGAATGTGCAGAGTTCATGAGTGTGCACGTGTGCGCATGCACACGTGAACACACACACACACACACACCCCTCCATGTAATGCCTGTCCCAAATGCATTCTCTGTTGTGGGTCCATGGTAAAGATGAAGCTACAAGCTTATTCCAGACGATTTCAACACAGCCATCCCGGGACTTCCTGTTTCTATTCCAGGAAGAAAAGGGAAGTCTGAGAACAAACCAAGAGAAGAAGGAGCTGGTGAGTCCTTGTCATTCGCAGCTGGTTTTAGTTTGGCCAGAAGCCAGGGTGGGTGGCTGAGCCTTCTCCCCTACTGGATGGCATGAAGCCACCCTCTGGGGCTAGAGGGGAGGGTTTGGGGAGGGGGGCTTAGAAACTGAAATACGAAGGATGAGAATAAGGGGTGAGGGAGCTGTGCCCCCTCCCACATAAGTGGATGGCTTTTCCAGGCAACTTGTAAACATTTTGACCTTCCCTCTGGGACTCCTGAGGGGCTGCTTCCGGCCTGCCTGGCCTGCCTGGCCTCCTGGCCTGGATTTAAAGGGCCAGGAGCACAGCCAGAGCTGCTGTGGGTACTGCAGAAGTAGCAGATTACATTCTCGTTTCTGTTTTCACATCCTTTAGGTGGAATGAGCTCATCCCACCCCCCCCCTACTTCCTCATGGGGCAGAAGGGGGCCGATTTCAGGGTCCCCTTCTGGGCCTGTAGCAATGAGAATGGGGCGCAGGGTGGGGTGTGTGTGTCCAGGATTTGGTACAGAGTTTTGTGGTACCCTGAAACACACTGAATAGCGCTGGGTTTCAAGGTCTTAGGCACATCCTCACAGATCCACCCTCACAGCCCCCTCTCCCCCAGACTGTGCAAAACCCATTTCCTTGCCAGCCTCAAACAAACTGGTTTCCTTGCCTCTGAGCACTCCCCTCTGTTAGTTATCTGGCCAAGCATGCTATCCTTCCCCACTGTCAGCACAGTCCCCCGCCCCCCCCCCCAAGTAGGTGAGGGTACCCAGTGGTGATGATGTGCTGGCTCCCTGGTGCATTGGTTAGGTTAGGCCAAGTTCTGCCTCAAAAACAAAGAACTCCCCCTCATGTGGCTTTGAAGGCCTCAAGTGAGGAAGGTGGATTCTCATGCAAATTCCAGGATAAACCAGGGGGCCAGGCGCAGTCCGTGTGCCAGGGCTCCACTTTGGGAGGCTGCTACTGTGCCCTTAGGGGACCAAGCATGCTCTCCCTTCCTCTCCTGGAGGATTGCTGATCAGCGGTCCCACCTGGGCCCTGCCTAGAAGCCTGAATACACCTTGAAGACTAGGAGGCTGGGACTGTGGCTCCACCAGGAGGACGTGGTTTCTACACGGAAGGGGCGTGGCTTCACCTGGAGGGTGTGGCTTCAACTGCAGGTGCGGCTCCAGTGGAAGGGGCGTGGTTAGTGCTAAAGTCCAAATCTAAGACTGTTCAATTCCCTGTACCACCAAAAAATAAAAGACTTGGAAAGTGGCTACTCCTAAGACTGCTTTTGAAAATTAGGCATGATATCCACACCTGGGGGATTCTGAGGGGATTAGCCTCAGACTCCCTGCCCCTCCCCCCCCAGGAAAGCAAAGCTCTGCATGCTCAAGTCCCTTATGCAACGGAACAGTGTTGGTGTAGGGTTCTATGCATCGCCTCTCACACACTTTGTCATCCCAACCTGATTTCCAGGACCTACTAGGGTGCCAGTGCTATTGGAATGTTTTGTCATACTGCTTTAGAGGATAATGGCAAGCGAAAATCTGCATGTGTTCAGCACAAATGCAATTTTTAAAGATTATTTTCCGTCTGCAGTTGGTTGAATGCACAGATGAAGAACCCATGGATATGGAGAGTTGACTGCGTTTGTCAGAGAAAAATAATAATAATCGGTATGCATCCTCTGCTTAGAATATGGACAATGGGTTGGGTGAGGTGGTTCATGCCTGTAACCCCAGCTACTCTGAATGGGGAGATTGGTAGGGTTGCAGCTTGAGGCTAGACAGGTGTGTGTGTGGGGGGGTAGGGGAGTAGTGAAACTCCATCTCAACCAACAAACCAGTCATGGTAGAACACATCTGCAGTCCCAGGTACATGGAATTTAGTCCAAGGTTAACCTCTGAGGCAACACTTAAACAGAACCAACCTGAAAAGTAACTAAAGCAAAAAGGACTGGAGGAAGAGGGTGTGGCTCGAGTGGTAGAGCACCTGCCTAGCAAGTGCAACAGCCTGAGTTTAACCAAAACAAGAAGAAAAAAAGAAGCAAAACAATCTGGAGGAAAAAGGAGAGAGAGAGAGAGAGCAATTTTTCAGCCTACAATTTCTTGCCATGCAATATCCTTAAGGCTTCTCATCTCTAAATGCCATAACTATTTGTCTCCATGGCTGACACATGTCCTAAAGGTTCCATTTTGATGAGGATTGACAAAAGCTCAGCAGAGAAATAGCTCCTAATTCAAGAAGACCTGTGGTCAAATAAACCAGGAGGACAAAAATGCTTTGAGAAACCAGGTGTTGTGGCTCACACCTATCATCCTAGCTACTCAGGAGGCTGAGATCGGAGGATCCTGGTTCAAAGCCAGCCCAAGCAGGAAAGTCCATGAGACTCTTATCTCCAACTACCAAAAAAAAAAAAAAAAAAAAAAAAAGCTGGAAGAAGTGGAGCTGTGGCTCAAGTAGTAGAGCACCAGCAAAAATTAATAAATAAATAAATAAAAGCCCAGGGACTAGGACTATGGCCTAGTGGCAAGAGTGCTCACTCATATACATGAAGCCCTAGGTTCGATTCCTCAGCACCACATACATAGAAAACAGCCAGAAGTGGCGCTGTGGCTCAAGAGGTAGAGTGCTAGCCTTGAGCAAGAAGACAGGGACAGTGCTCAGGCCCTGAGTTCAAGGCCCAGGACTGGCAAAAAACTACAACAACAACAACAACTCAGGGACAGCTCAGGATCTGAGTTCAAGCCCTAGGATTGGCATGCATGTACACACACACACACACACACACACACACACACACCATGGAAACAGTTTCTATAACCCCCTGCTTTTTTCTCTTGGTGAACTCATGAAGAGAGTGGACTCTGGAGGTGTCCTTTATACCTTGGAACAGTCCTACTTCTTGAAAAATAAAACACACCCGGCAACTATCCCTTACCCTGGGGGTGGGGGGGAATGGAAGACAGATGGACAGGTGTCCTACACAATCAGTGGTTAATCAACCTGTGGCCACAGGTTTTCCAATTCGACTGGCAGAGGTGCCACTCTGCCCTAGTTTGTCTCCAAGATCCCATCTCAAAAACAGCCCCAGGACCTCTGGGGAAGATGGTGGGCAAAACTCTCGAGCTATGAATGAGTCACAGGCCAGGCAGTGTGTTTGGGGCGGGGGGAGAGGAGAGGAAGAGTGAAAAGTCCCAGGTTCCAGAGGCTGGGCTGTGGCGTGCTGGTGTGCACCTGCAGGACTATGGCCTGGCCTATCTCCTCACCTGCACCTGGCACCAGGTCTGTGGAGCCAGGGATTCCCACAGCCTAACTGCGCACGCGCCCCTGCGGGAAAGATTTCCACAGAACCAGCTGAGGTTTGTGCAGAGTCGCAGGCATGGTGAGCGGTGAGCGAGCCCTCCCCAGTGACTACGCTCACTCGGGGGGGAAAGGTGTGCACAAGTTCCTTTATTGAAACAGCAACATGAAAAAGAACAAGGTCCCCAAGCAACCCGAGGATTCAAAGTGCACATTTATTCCAACTCCAAAGAGAAGGTGAGTGTGGCTGGCCTTGACTGCTAAGGCCACAGAAATTTGGCGTGATTTAAAATGCCTTTGTTCAGTTGGGCACAGAGGCTCACACCTGCAAGCCTAGCTACTTAGGAGACTGAGATCTGAGAATAAAGGTTCAAAGCCAGTCCAGGAAGATAAATCCATTCAGGAGACTTTCTTTTTTAATCTCCAATCAGTCAGCAAAAAGCTGGAAGTGGAGCTGTGGCTCAAGTGGTAGAGCACCAGCATTGAACGAAAAAGCCAAGTGGCAGCACAAGGCCCTGGGTTGAAGTTCTAGTACCAGAACACAACAAAAATTGCCTTTAATCTTATATTTATATAGCAGCTGAATCCTACTGAATTCACTCTTTGGTCTTTTTTTTTTTTTAGAAGAAAATTCATATTAAGACTGTCACATCAGACTGAACCATCACACTCATTGTGGGATCATTAGAAACATTAAAAAAAAAACTCAATAAAAAAAGGAGGAATGTTTTAAGTCAAGTGACTAAGTCAAGGCACTTTGGTTTTATTTTTTTTTAAGCTAAAAGTGCTAAAAATATTCCTGATTATCTGATGCTCCAGAACCCAGGTTATATATAATTCATTTTTTTCTGCATAGAAGATCATGTATTCTCCACCATCTTCAATCTATCCTTCTATTCTCTTCCCACCCCATTACATACTATACAGACATGAAAAATACATGGATATGTTTAAGTCACAGACAAACAACTGTTTAAAAAGAACAACAAACAAAAAACTAACACACCACCACAATGATAACACTAAATCTGTTGTCATCTTTTGGGACACATGGGGCAGAGCTTATGGGAAGAAATCTTCCTTCGCCTGGGTAAACAGCAGGACACATCTTCATCAACGTGAAAACCACGTGGTGTGGCAGGAACAAAGCGACTGTGCCAGGCACACAAGTTCACACCAGTAATCCTGGCTACTCAGGCTGAGATCTGAGGATCAAGGTTTGAAACCAGCCTGGGCAGGAAAAGTCCGTGAGACTCTTACTCCCAATTAACCATGAACAAACCTGGAAGAGGGGCTTGCGGCTCAAGTGGTAGAGCACCAGCCATGAGTGAAGAAGGACAAAGAAAAGAAAATAAGGGGGGGAGGGAGGGAAGGAAGGAGGGGTGTAATGGAAGGAAGGAAAGAAAAGAGAGAAAGAAGGGAAGAAAAGGAGAAAAGAGAAGAAAGGAAAAGAAAAGTTGAGGGTACAGGAGTGACACGTCATGTTTTGTTAGCATGACTGGACCAGGGCGATGTCCACTGAGGAAGCCATGAAGTCAGAAGGAGATGGAAAATTTGGTGACAGAGTCTTACCAGACTCTTCTTGGCAATGAGGTCGGGACAAGCTTAAACTGGGTCCAGAGATGAAGTTCTGATTTCACCAGGAACCAACATAATTGGTTTTAATATTAGAACCAAATACAACACAACAAGTTATTCTGCAATCCTTCCAGATGACTCATTGGCAGACGCCAACGGAGCCAAGGAGTTGACCTCAAATCACCCGGAAGTAAATGCCAAGAAACCCCACCCACCCACCCCCCCACACACATGTGGTTTGATGAAGAATCCCATTAAAAAAAAAAATGGCTCCAAGACTGGGAGTCCCCTCTGTATACTGAGTTAGATGTTATCTGTGGCTGTGTTAATTTTTTGCTGGCTTATTTCTACAATCAACCTGAAGTCTGAGAGATAGAGGATAAGAACTGAAATATCACATCTTCCACTACACATCATACCAGCTGATTCCAAACACAGCTGATTTAACCTTGTACTTATTTGGGGGGGAGGTCAGGGGAGTTGCACACTGGTTGTCCCCCCAAATGTCTGTCTAGCCCACGTGGTGCTCTGGACAACTGAAAATTGTTTGTTTAAAAATGCACTTAGAATAACAATGCTGGATTCCTTTGTGGAGCTGAGTGGTGGCTGCTCCCGGAGGGTGGGCACAGTCCCTGAGACCCGTCCAGCCCACTTCTTTCCCTTCTCCTCCCCTTTCTGGCTCCTGCAGGTTGCTGAGTTCCCGACCCCCACCCCTGCAAACAGCACACACAGCTAACATGGCTTTCCTCACCCAACCTCTCTTGCACCTCAACTGGTGCCAATTTCACCTCCTTCCACCCTCTTCCTCTCACTTCGGTCTACAGTCCTCTTTCCAGAAAAGTCTTCCAACGGCTCAGATTCTCCTTCCTCTCAGCTCCATTTCATTTGACAAAATACATCTCCTTCTCCAAGCCCAGCCCAGGAACATTCCAGAAGACTCCAAGCTCCGGCTGTGGGAGTAGCTGCGGGGCATTTGGCCACATAATGGCTGAGTCACTTCCCACATGCATTTTCTTAAGAACTAATTTTTAAAAATTTTGGTAGCGCCTTCCAGTAGAGAGAGAGAGAGAGAGAAAAAAAAAAGCCTGCCTGCTTTTCAAGACCATGATGGAGCCCTGACAGAATCTAGGATTGAATCCAGGCTCACGCCTATCATCCTAGCTACTCAGGAGGCTGAGATCTGAGGATCACAGTTCAAAGCCAGCCTGTGCAGCAAAGTCTGTGAGACTCTCATCTCCAACGAATCACCTGAAAACCAGAAGAGTTGCAGTGGCTCCACATGGTAGAGCTCTAGCCTTGAGTGAGAGAGCTCGGGGACAGCACCCAGGCCCTGTCTTCAAGCCCCAGGACAAAAAAATAAAATAAAATAAAATCTAGGATTGAGTCCCTTTGGGTTAGCCCACATTTGGGCTACCACATCGTACTTCATCAGTACATAGTAAATGCTTGAAATTACTAAACAGTTATCAACACGGATCGAAATCACTACATTTTGGGTTACCATGTGCAGAGAGCAATTGTCCAGCATGGCATTTAAATAAGACGTTCCTAGTTCTAAAAATTCATCAACACAATGCCCGTTAATTTAAAACAATAAAAAAAATTAAAAATGTACAAGATAGATAAGACGTGGGTCATTAACCTTAAGAAGTACAAAAAAAAAAAAAAGAAAACCCTACAAGAACTGTGTGTTTCCAGATTTATACTTTAAAACAGTATTAAATACAACAACAGGAACCCAGCTAGAAATACATTTTTGGCCTTATTATCTCCCCCTTTCTATTGCCTAAATGACTAACTATATGAAAAATTGGATCAGGTATAGAAATTACATCAATATATATCTATATAAAGATATATAGGTATGGTTTACTCTCATTATTTATCTTAAAAAACTAACTTAAAAAAAAACACTGTGCAGTTTATATGTTTGCAGGAAGCTAGTAGCTTGATCCCTTAGCTCAGTGCAGTACCTTATAGCCTAACATTGGCCTCAAATGCTTGGAATAACCTTTGGGGTACAAAAAGGAACTGTTCCCCCAAACAACTCAGAGATGGCACCCTGTTGCAGCCATTTCTCTTTGCCCACCACTGCAAAGCAATGAAAACAAATCCCTGTAAATTACTTTTTCATAATGTTCCCACAGCAGCCAAATGGATTAGCCGGGTGCCAGTGACTCACACTTGTAATCCTAGCTACACAGAAGACTGAGATCTGAGGATTGAAGTTCAAGGCCAGCCTGGGCAGGAAAATTCATGAGATTCAGATCTCCCAGTAACTACCAAAAAGCCAAAAGTGGAGCTGTGCCTCAAGCAGTAGAGAGCTAACTTTGCGCAAAAACAACACAGGGACAGCACCCAAGCCCTGAGTTCAATCAAGCCTCAGTACCAGCACTAAAGGCGGGGGGAGGGTGATATAGATCCCTCAAAATAGCTCAGAAATTTAACAGTGGCCCTGTTATTCAGGGAACGACTTCATTTCTGCCTTCCAAGTCTTGCCTTTAGGAGCTAAGGAAGGATACAGAAACTTTTATTTGGTTCGGTTTTTGTGTTTTAAAAACCCCCAAGTATATGGCTGAGATTGGATGCATTTTTTCACCAGGCAAAAGGATGGTGGCCTCTTCTAAACTTAAACTACTGTTGAGAACTGTTAAAAACACGGGACAGGGAGAGACACATTTCAGAATGGGCTGAAAAATACACCCAACCCAGATATTTATATCCAAAGCAATGTTGTCCCTAGCTACACCCCTCCCTCCCTGCTAACCTCTTGCTAACTTCCTCTGATCTGTCAGCTCCTCTCTCCATCCATGCAGACCACACCCTCATCAAGAGGCTGAGCCCCCCCACAAACTGTTTGGCAAGACCCAGGCTGAATCAAGAGCCCTTTGAAGCTGACCTCCTGGGCCATCTAGAACCTTCCCAACCATATAGCCATCATCACTCTGTGTCACTGAGTGCCCAGGCTCCCCAGGCCCTGGGGAGAGGCACTTCCTCTCCTTTGTAAAAATCTTTGGGAAAGAATTCCTTGGGAACGCCATTGCTGAGAAGCCTTGAAAGCCAAAAAAGGGCCAAGTCTAGCCAGCAGCCAGCCCTGGCTAGACATCTTCCTAGACAAAGGCTGACATACCTTCTTTCTCAAGACCCGCTGTGTTTTGTCTCTCACCAGGGCGGTCTTAGGCGGCTCTTCTGCCCCATACCTGGCTCCTAAGTGCCTGGCAGAGTTGTTCACATCTCCCCACTAGGTGTAACCAACACACTCACCGCCAGGTACGATCCCTAGCCAACATACATGCTATTTGTTCTGGAAATCTTCCTTTGCCAGCCCTTTTGGTCTCTCAACAAGTAGGGTCACTCCCCCCCCCCCCCCGCAACCCATGCCCGTCATTGCACTATTTGAACAAGAGACCCTGACTGGAATGTGAAACGGGAACATCAACGTTCTCTGCTGGAATAGAACTCAGTTCCCAACGGTGCCCGAAGACTCCGTTTGGAATACAGTCTCTCCCAAATAGGCATGCCAGACAAAACACATCATCTGTTCCCAAGCGTTGGGGGCAGAGCGGGGGGGGGGGGGGGCGGAGAGATGCGAGTGGAAGGCGCAGGGCGAAGGCAGCTGGCGAGGCCGGCCTCTCCCGGGGGGCCTGGCCGGTCCTGTCGTCTCTGCCGCCGGACGCAGGGTTGTACCGGAGTCCGGGCAGCTCGTCCTCTGGACGGGCAAGGCCGCAGCCCAGCCTGCACAGCCCAGTTTACCGGGGAAACCGTAGCGAGTCAGAAGAAAGCGTCCCCGCGTGGGATCTGGGCGTGGCAGCCAGGACAGGAGGGGAGGACAGGATGGGAAGCCTTTTCTCCCCCAAGGCCTCCGGGGTGGGGGGGTCATTCCGCCTTGTGCTGGCTCCCCGACCCGGGAGAAGGCGCAGTTGGGGTTCCCGGTCCATCCTCAGGGAAGCCCTGGGTGCGCTGGCTCCGGCAGGGCTGGGGGGCACCTGGCAAGGTAGCGGGGCCCCCCGTAGGCCCGGAGGAGCTGGGGGAGCCTCTGCCACGTGGTCAGCAGCCTCGCCGCCGCTCGCTCCCGGGCGCGGCCGTCGAAGGCCGCCAGGAGGTCCACGGGCGGGGCCTCGCGCAGGGCCTTGGGCAGCGGGCCCAGGTCGGCGGCCGCCCCGCCGGGGCGCAGCACGCAGTGGAAGAGCGTGCGCCTCCGCAGCAGGCAGTCCCGCAGGAAGCGCACCAGCTCCTCCAGGCGCTCGCGCAGGTGCGCCTCGTCCCAGCCCGGCGCGGGGGCCCCGTCCGCCGTCAGCGCCCGGCTCAGCAGCGCCGTCTTGAGCACGTAGGAGGACAGGATGCGGCCCCACTGCGCGGCGGCCGGCGGGTCCAGCCCGCGCCCGCCCAGGTCGCGCAGGGCTTTGAGCAGCTGCAGGCCCTTGAGGTAGCAGGCACCCGGGGCCGCCCGTTCCTGAAGCCAGCCTAGCAGCTTCTGCTCCTGGCGAGACGTGTTCACGCCCCACAGCAGGCCCGGGGGGAGCCCGGCCGGAGCTCCCAGGGCCGAGGGCGGCGGGGCGGGGGCCACGAGGAAGACCCCGTCGCCCACGTGCACGGCGGGGATGAGCCGCACGGCCATGGAGAGGCGGCAGCAGCCGTAGTCGGTGCGGCAGGGCAGGACGTGCAGGGTGGGGGGCTGCTCCAGGCCCCCCGGGGTCAGGCTGACCCGGCAGCGCCCCTCCAGGCTGTAGCGCACGGCCGCCAGGCAGCGCTGCAGGTGCGCCTGGAACCAGCGCAGCACCAGCCAGGCCGACAGCAGCCGCCGCCCGCCCGCGTCCACGCAGAAGCCCTCGGCGAAGGGCTTGCAGTCGCGGGGCCAGCGGCCCCCCGACGGCGAGGGCGGCGCCTTCAGGGCGCCCACGAAGCAGCCGCCCGAGGCCGGCACCAGCGCTGCGGGCTCGGCGCCCAGGCTCCGCGGCTCCAGCGCCACCGGGGGCGGCAGACGCAGCGGCACCAGCACGTCGAAGCTGTCGGGCCGGCGGATCTTGTGCTGCTCGTAGGCGCTGCCCACCTGGATGAAGTCCCCGCGGAAAGCCAGGGCCAGCGCCCCCCCGGGCAGGGGCGCCGGGGAGCCTCGGATGCAGCCAGCCCGCACCAGTTCACCCACGATCCGACTCACGTGCGCCTTGCTGTGGCCCAGCACGTGCGGCGACAGGCGCACCTCGTGCTCGTAGAAACTCTCCAGCAGGACGTCCAGGCCTGGCTGTCGGGGGCCGGCGGCGGGCAGGGCGGAGGCGCCCCCCGGGCGGGCCGGGCCGGGCAGCAGGCGCTGGCGGACGGCGCGGCGGCAGCGCAGGAGGACGTATCCCAGCAGGAGCAGCGAGGCCGCGGGCAGCGCCGCAGAGAAGCCGCCGTCCGCGCCGTCGGGGGGCTCGGCCCGGGCGCCCCCTCCGCCCTCCCGCAGGACGAGGCCGAGGCACAGCAGGGCGGCGCACAGGCCGCTCACCAGGGGCCAGAAGGCGCGCGGGTTGAGCGAGTAGCGCGCGGGGGCCGCCCGGGGCCGCGGGGCCCGAGCTCCCGACGGCGCCGGCCCCGGCACCGACGGCGCGCCCGGCCCGCCATGCGCGCCACGCCCGGGCGGCCCCGCGGCCCCCGTGTCCCCGTCCTGGGCGGCGGCGCCGTCCCGCAGCCGGGCCTCGGCTCCCGGCTCCGGACTCCCGGTCTCCTCCTCCTTCCTCCCGCCGCCGCCGCCGCCGCCGCCGCCCTGAGTGCCCCGCCCGGCTCGCCGCCTACCCCGGGGTTCCGCGGGCTCCCCGGGCCGCTGCGATCGCCGATCGGCCCCGCTGCTCCGGGCCCGGGCGCTGCTCGTCCCCGGGAAGAAACGGCCAACTCTGCAGCCGGCCGGCGCGCGCGGGGCCTCGGCCTCGGCCTCCAAGGACGCGCGGGCCGCTGGGCCACCCGGGCTCCTCCTCGAAGGCAGTGCCGGCCGAGGCCTGGCTTCCCCGCGCTGGCCTCCGCCGCTCCCCGGGAGCTGTGCTGGGCTGCCCCGGCCCCGAGCCCGGCCCCGGCCCCCGGCCCGCCTCCACCCGGCCCCACCCCCAGCCGGGCGGCGTGGCAGCCCCGGGGGCGGAAGTGCTCCGGGCCGCCGGCCTCGCGACTCACCCGGCGCCCGCTGCGTGCCAGGCCAGGAGGCGAAGCTGCGGAGAAGGCGCGCGACCGGTTTGTGAGAGTGAGCACCGAGAAAAAGCAGAAAGGAAAGAAAGGGCAACCAGATGTGCTGGTGGCTCACGCCTGTCATCCCGGCCATTCAGGAGGCTGACTTGGGAGGGTCGTGGTGTGAAGCCAGCCGGGGCAGGAAAAGTCCCTGGGACTCCGATCTCCAATGAACCACCCCAAACTGTAAGTGGAGCTGCTGCTCAAGTAGTAGAGCACCAGCCTGGAGTAAACAAAGCTCAGGGACAGGACCAGCACACACACACACACCATCCTCGGTCTGATCACTGTCCAAACAAACACCAGATGTTGCCTACATGGGAGAGCTCGCACCTCCTGCCTCTAACCCTGGATCATGCAGAAGAGGTGTGCTTTTAAAGGGACCAGGATTATGGATCCTACAGGCTGAACACAGCAGTACTTATTAGGGCCTCAGCTTCCAGGAGGACCCTAAACCCAATGCTCTCAAGGCCCCAAGGCCTGCCTACCCATGTGTCTATTTGTCTCTGCGTTTGCTTAGTTGTCCTTCTTCTGAATATAAGTGGCCACAATGGCAGAGGCTTTTCCTGGTCGTCCATGTGCCGACACAGGGCAGCCAGGTCCCAAGAACAAAGCCCAAAGCATAGCAGCGATCGCTGGCTCAGAAATACTGTCAGACGCTTAATGACAGGGTTGTGTTCTGAGAGATGCATCGCTGGGCGATTTCCTGGTGTGAACATCCTAGAAGGGCCTTACAAAATTGGGGCATCTGAGAGGGTAATAATCTTAGGAGACCACCCAGTCAGATGTAGCCCATGGCTGACCAGGACACTGGTGTATTCATTGCCTGCAGCTGCTGTAATGAATGCCCAAGAACTGGGCCCTAAGTAAAACTGCACACATGTGTTTTTTAACAATCTCAAAAATACAAGTCAGAAGGCAAGGTGCCTGCCAGGGGTGCTCTCCTTATCTCCCTTCCTTTATCCCCTCCCTCCTCTGCCCTTTGGTTCCCTTCCCTCCCAAGATACCAACCCTGCTTGTGAGGTTGGCAGTGGGAAGCAGGAGATGGGTCATTCTGAAGCCTGCAGCTGGAGCAGCCCTAACCTGCAAGCAGGTTCTGTGGCGAGACCTGAGCAGCAGCTCCTTTACTGGGTCTGGCTCTGCTATGTGGCTTAGGAGTCCTCTTTGGAAGTTCCACTTAGTGTCCCTTCCTGTGGCCATCCCTGGAATTCTCAAAACCATGGGCGATCAATACTCTGCTGTTGTTGATTCCTTTACGCAGGGTTATTACACAATTCTCAACACCCACACTGGGCTGCCCCCCCCCCCACACACTGGTGACCACCATAGCCATGTCAACTTGATGCGGATATTTATAAACAGGCTCAAGTGCCAGGACCAGAAAAGCAGACGGGTAGCGGGGCCAGATACACAACTGTACAAACACTGCTACAAATAACATAACTTTCCCTCCTGGAAAATCTGGATGGGACAGAGCTCCCCTTCCCCTCCCCCAAGGCTGCCGAATGGAGAATTAAGCCAAAACCATAAGCAGTGGCTCTAGGACAAAGGCCCTGGGGCAGCATAAATGGTGGCAGGCCATGGAAGGGAGGGAGGCAAGAGGAGCAGGAAGCTGAGGCTGAGCACTTGGGCAGCTGTGTGGACATGTTGGCCTGATAGATCTCCTTCCAGTTCAAGCCAGCAGCAGCTGCTTCGGTTCTCATGACCCTTATAATTCCCCGTGGGGGTCTGAGGTCACGAGATTGTATCTTTTTCCTTGACCCTTGGGGTGGGGGTGTCCCAAGACGGGCAGACGTTTCTGGGTCCCAAGGAAGCAGAAGCCAAGGGGACACTGGCAGGCAATGTCTGATTGAAGGTTGGGAGCTGGGGCCCAAGGAGAGCTCTCCAGCAGCCAGCAGCGTTTGTGTGTGGACCCTGTCTCCTACAAGCCTGCAGGGAGCATCTTCAATTCCAAAAGCCAGGAAAAACAAGGACAAGCAATGACCCTCTGAGCCCACAGGGCACTGTATTAAAGTCAGGGCTCCCTAAGTCCAGCACAGCCCCCTCCCTCAATGGCTAGAAGCTCCTGCAGGAAGCTCCAGGTCTGGGGCAGAGCTGGGTCTGTCCAGCAGGGCAAACTGAGCGAGCTGGCACTATGGTTTCTCCAAGCAGCCAAGGGCCAGGGTGACCTGTGGGGCTAATGGATAAGGAGTGACCTCTAAGCTGGTACCCAAAGCTTCCTGGAGCTTAGCAGCACCAGCTGAGCTGATCTTGGGGGCGCAGAAGTCACTTCAGGCATGACTCCTGGAGAAGTAGAGGGACTTGCTCTGCATTTCAGGTCTGAAGTGGGAGGGGAGAGGGGAGGGGATGGCAGGACACACACACACACACACACACACACACACACACACCCATGCAGCTTCTGCACCAGGCCCTTGAAGTGGGAGGGGAGAGGGGAGGGGATGGCAGGACACACACACACACACACACACACACACACACACACACACACACACACACCCATGCAGCTTCTGCACCAGGCCCTTTGGTTACCATTCCCACATGCAGCAGTGGAATAATGACACAGTAAACCAAACATTATCTTACACAACAGGGAGATGGAGTGATCTAAGGCTTGCTTGCTTGCCTAATTCAGTATTTCAACCTCGATGCCCCATTTTTTTTTTTTATCTTTCTTCTCCACCATCTACAGACTTGCTCTCCTCCTGGTGACAAGAGAGATGCTGTGATTCCAGGCAACATGTCCAGGCACTGACAGCCATCAGGACATGTACCCAGTATCAGACCCGCTTCTCTAGGGCCACAGTAACAGTGAAGGAGAAATACAGCAATAACCCAAGATTCTGTGTGTCCTGCGAAAACTGAGGTTTGTTATTATGAAAAGGAAAGAGAAGACAGACTGGGGAACAACCATCAGCTTTAAAAAAATTGTTTTTATTTTTTGTTTATGTAGTACCAGGGATTTGAACCCAGGGCCTCCTGCATGCTATGTAAGCACTCTACCACTAAACCACAGTCCAAGCCTACCATCACCTTTTACCATAGCTGCCCAAGTGCATGTCAGCTGGCAGCCCTTACACCCACCTGGGGATCACCCCATCCATCCTCACTGTTTCCTAGGCAACAGGCAATCTTAGGAGGTAGGTTCTGTTTTTATCTCTATTTTACTGACAGGGAAACTGAGGCACAAGCAGGTTATGTTCATTGTCTGGAAAGTAGCAGAGCTGGGATTTGAATCTCCAAAGCTGGAGGTGTCAGCCACCCCACCCCCAACCACATACATACTCATCCATGCACATGCCTGGGGCTTCAAGTTAGCCATTTCCAAATTCCTGGGCTCCTGTTTGTTTTTTCATCTGGGGCAAAGAGAGCATAATATACATGAAGAATTTTTTTCATAAAGCTTAATTTGCAGTGGAGTCTTATCTTTCAGGGCAGGGACATTTCAAAGCCAGCACTTAGAAAAAGAAAATTGCATTCTGCCTGCTATATTGGCATAAGAATTTGGATCACCCATTCATCAAAACTCAGAATGCTCTGCTTCAGGTTTGTGCATTTATCCACCTCATAAAACCTATAACCACAAATTGGATTCTAGTCAGTGATGTGTAGCTGAATTGTTCAGAGGTGAAGTATACTGACCTCTGCAATTGATTTGAAAATATATCAAAAAAATAAGATGGCCCAGGCATGGTAGTACATGCCTGTAATCCCAGCTACATGGGAGGCAGAGATCAGGCACTATGCAGGTCAAGGCCTGCCCAGACAAAAAGTTAGTGAGACCCCCATCTCAACAAATAAGACTGGCTTGATATTACATGCCTGTTTCCTAGCTCTGTGGAAGGCATAGACAGGAGTATCTCGTTCCTGTCCAAAATCAGACCCAAGCACAAACACAAAATCTATCTGAAAAATAGCACCAGGCACCGGTGGCTCACGCCTGTCATCCTAGCTACGCAGGAGGCTGAAATCTGAGGATCGAGGTTCAAAGCCAGCCCAGACAGGAAAGTCCATGAGATTCTTATCTGCAAGTAATCAGCAAGGAGCTTGGCTGGAGGTGTGGCTCAAGTAGTAGAGCACTAGCTGTGAGCAAGCAAGCTGAGTGAGAGCATGAGGCCCTGAGTTCAAGTCCAGTACACAGACAGACACAGACACACATACAGTTCATCCAGGAGGCCTAGGCTGCTGGGTTCCTCTATAAGGTGAAGTGTGTTGTTGTTTTAAACAAAACCAAAATCCCAAGATTAAGCACCTGGAATATCCTGGAAAGATCATTGAGCTTTTTTTTTTTTTCCTTTTTAAAGGCAAGAATGTTATCAAGATAACAAGGAATTCTTAAAAACCAAAACACAGCAACAAGTCAAAAACCATTTAAGGAGGAGAGGTTGGAGGCGTGGCTCAGTGATGGAGCAAGACCCCGAGTTCAAACCACAGCATGGCCCCTAACAACATAAATGGATAAATAAATAGCAGCACTTGGGGGAATTAAGGTCGAGGTGCAGTGTGGTCTACCGCCCCCCAGGCCTGGGCTGGGGTGCAGAAGGAGAGGGCTGGGCACTGAGAGGAGGCGGTGGGCCATCCACGTGACTTGTGTCATCATTTTCTGGCATCTCTGAGTGGGAATGTGTTTTGTTGTGGGTGTTTGGAACTCAGCACAGTGGTTAGGGGCTGCTGCTGCCGGACACAGGAAGTCAGGTGTGGAGACAGGAAGTCAGGAAATCCTCCCACCCACAAGGCCACACTGGGTCTTCTTTACCTCCTCTCCCCCTGCCCCTTTTATCACTTCTTTGTCCTGTTGTACTAAACCTCCACGCTGTGGGCCCCTCCTGAGATCCCCTCAAAATGTCTTCCAGTGTGGACAGGTGCCTGGGAAGCCAGGTCACCCCCCGGCCGCCCCTCAGGTGCATCCTCAGCTCTCTTGTGGGCGCAGGCATGAACTGCGGGTTTCAACGGACAAAAGCTGTGGGGCCAGAGGAGCCGGGCTTATCTGGTTAATACACTCTTGCTGAAGAGTTATGTGATGCTCAAACTCGAGAGTTTTAATGAAAAAAAATACTCTTACAATTTATTAACAACATTCACAAGGTACTAAGTGTCCACGTCCTTCTCTGTGAGGCCACCAGGTCCGCACACGAGGGAAGGTCAGAATCTTTCTGATAAGTAGATGGCTGCACTGCAGCCGGCCTGGATGAGACTCTTCAGCACGGCGTACGCAGGGGCCTGGTGAGCACATGAGACCCGGGCTGAGGCCTCACTAGGGAGCCCGCCCGCCCCGCAAACTAACAGCTTTGGACTTCCCTAGGTGAGATCAGCCCTCTAGGGCTCTTTGAGCAGGGGAAGCAGCTCTCGGGGAGAGCTGGGGACAAGGTCAGGCGGGGCAGCTCTGCCTGTTTGCCTTCCCCAGTGACCACCTTCCTTCCCTCTGGCCTTCCAGAAATTCTCAGACCCGCCCTCCCAGCTTCCAAATAAGGCACCCCAATCAGCAGGAGCAGCAGCAGGGCCCTACCAGTTCTGCATCATGGTCCAGGCCAATGTCATGGTGCTCTAGTTCCTCATCTCGAAACTTCTTTATCACCTGTTAAAGGAAAGAAAAGCATTGGCTGAGGCTGTGCTGCCACCTCACCCCTCGGGCTGTGCTGTCCTTGTCACACAGGGCCCAGGACCACACTCTACCCAGGGAGACACCAGGTATAGAAGCAGGGATCAGACGAAGCCTGGAAAGCCAAGCATGGTGGGGTGTGTCTGTGGTTCCTGCTGCTGGGGAGGCTGTGGCAGGGGGAAGTTACTTGAGCTGGGAGCTGAAAGCCAGCCTGAGCTACACAGCAAAGCCCATCACAAAGAGCAGAATCACAGAACTGGAAGCATGCACCGCCCCCTGCTGGACGAGGATGGGCGTTGGGTCAGACACAATCAGAACTGCCCATGGTAGCGGGGGGCACACAGGCAGGCCGGAGCTGGTCCGCTCTGCCCAGCAAAGAGTCGCCAACCTAGTTGCTGAGGACGAAGGGCCTGCCTGCCCTCTTCCCGTGGTGCAGCCCGGTCTGACGCAGCCCCTGACCTGAAGCAGCTCCTCGTGCTTCTCAGGGTCGTCCTCCATCAGCGTCCTGATCTGGTTGTTGTAGTGATGCGCTATGGATTCTTCCACAGCCACCGTGCAGGCCATGGCGCCCTCCTTCCCCAGCAAGGCTGTGCCGGCCCCTGAGGAGGTCATCCAGAGTGAGACCATGAGGGCCCGGCACCCTGGCACCTGGGGTGGATGGGCCTTGGGGAGCTGCACTTGCAGTCACAGCATGTGTAACACCATCCTGCTAAGCTGTGACCACGGAAGATGTCTTCAGCTGCGGCCTCACGTCCTCTGGGGGAGGGAGTTACCCCAGGCTGAGACTCACAGCTGGGGGCAGGAACCAGATCCCAGGTGAACCTCAAAGCACATGGGGAGAACATGCCTCTCCTTCGAGGCACTTTGTTTTGTTTTGTGATTCTCCTTATGAAGCCCAAGCTCCTCCTGTCTCATTTTCCCTTGTGCTGGAGTTACAGACACAGGCCACCATGGCCAGCTCCAGGAACTGTTTTTTAACTTTGTTTACAGCCAAGACTGAAGTCTCTGTGTGGGGTAGTCTTTGATCTTCTGTCCTATTTTCTCTTCTCTCTTTTTAAAAGCTTGAGCAGATCTTAGGTTTAGAACCTGGGTCAAACAACAGTACCTGGCTGCGATCAAACGATACTAGCTTTTCCCTGTTCCGTTAGATCTTATTGTGCTGTTTATAAAAGCACTGATTCTATCTTACAGAAATTTAAACAAAGAAGAAAATTCAATTAAGTTCTATTTAACGTTAGGGAAGTACCGAGTAAAGAAAAGCAGCTGTGTGCGGCCACAGGAAGGACCTGGTGTCTGAACGGCTCCCTGGCCGGACTCCCTGAGCTCGTGCACATGCACAGACATACCCAGGGCAAAGCCCGCCACGGTCCACAGTGGCATCAGCACCGTCGGCCGGACCCTGGAGGCAACCATCAGCTCACTGAACTTGCGCAAGTGCTCCTTTTCCTGATCCCACATTTTCTGGAAGAGACACAAAAAGATAAGCACCCATGTGGCAGCCTCCTGCTGTCCCAGAGGGAGCTCAGGGCCACTGCACTGGGAAGTGAGAAGGGGGCAGAGAAATGGGGGTGAGCGGTCCCTCACCATCAATGTGGAAAGCAAAATGCCAGCCAAGGAGAAGAGTGTAGGCAAACTGTGGCAGTGCTGGGAAGGGAGTGGAGGATCTCAGCTAGGGGGCGCTGTGGGAGCCTTGGAGCCTGCAGGGCGCTGAGAGCCAGGCAGGTTGTGTGACTTCCTCCAGGCTCAGCGACTGCACAAGCCCTGTCTGTCTCCTGACCAGGTGGCCACAGAGTGTCCTCCCTGACTGCCAACTCTGATAAGAAAATGCTAACAGTGGGGACCACTGTGTGTCTTCTCCTCACTGTATCTCTATTGGGGCTTTGTCCATAAAATGACCAAGATGATTTCCACCCCCTAAACACCAGTCTTGGCTTCTCTAGGGTGTCATGAGGGCACGTGGTTACCAGGGCAGGAGAGATAAGCATGTGCCCACCTGAATGACTGGCCCGACACTGGTGCGGCCCAGCACTGCCATCTGCCCCGCATAGATGCGGTTTGCTCCATATTCACCAGCGTGGTCTACCCGGATTATTCGGTCCACAATTGCTTGACTGGCACCGCCTAAGGCTGCTCCTGAGCTGTGAAATCGAACACTGCCTCCTTGTCCAGAGGATGCAAAACAGTGTCATTACGCTGAGGTAAAATCCACGTTTCCTCTCACAGACAGAAAAACAGCTTAGGGACAAAGATTACGAATGAGCTCCCTGAGAGCCACAGGCCTGTAAATGTTCTCTATAACCTGTGGTGTTAAAACACTGATCCTGAACAACAGGTCTCAGGATATCAAAAAGACATCTGCACATCCATGTTTATCACTGCACAATTCACAATAGTCAAAATATGGAAACAACCCAGATGCCCCTCTACAGATGAATGGATCCAAAAAATGTGGTACTTATACACAACGGAATACTATATAGCTATTAGAAATGATAAAATATTGGTATTTGCAGGGAAATGGTCAGAACTTGAACAAATCATGTTGAGCAAGACAAGCCTAGAACACAGAGAACAAAGGGGCATGGTCTCCTTGATATATGACTGTTTGGGGGGGGGGTACAGTAGAGACCAGGTATGCAAAACAAAAAACTTCTTGTCAAATGGTATTTCCACAGGTTTGGGTCAGCGACCTTACATTATGTATCTAAAACCAAACAACTATTAAACATAAAAAGGTCTAAAATAGACCTCTCAGTGGATCACAATAGCTCAACAGCTATGTATATATGATCATATAAGACAAGGATAAGCAAACTCTATTGTTGACATTATATTTAAAGTTCTACATGAATTTCCTTTGGTGCACACCACGTGGCTACTGTATATGATTTTGGTACACTGGGTATTGTATATATGCCTACCTGATCTAGGGAAGGGAAAGAAAAACAAGGGTATAAGATATCACAAGAAATGTACTCACTGCTTGGGGCTGGGGATATAGCCTAGTGGCAAGAGCGCTTGCCTCGTATACATGAAGCCCTGGGTTCGATTCCCCAGTACCACATATACAGAAAATGGCCAGAAGTGGCGCTGTGACTCAAGTGGCAGAGTGCTAGCCTTGAGCAAAAAGAAGCTAGGGACAGTGCTCAGGCCCTGAGTCCAAGGCCCAGGACTGGCAAAAAAAAAAAAAAAATGTGCTCACTGCCTTATTATGTAACTGTACCCCTTTTGCACAACACCTTGTCAACAAAATTTAATTAATAAAAAAAGAAAAAAAAACACTGAAAACTCCAGCTAACGATGGGGTTCCCAGCTGTGCTTTAAAGCTACCAAGACTTGGAAGGGCTGTCAACATAACAGCAGCCTCTAGAAGAGCATGCTCTCCAGTTCACCCACCTTCCCATGGATTACTCGAATGCATGCCATGGCCCAGAGTACTTTCAACACAACAGTGCTCCCCTCCTGCCCCCAGTCTTTCTAGAGGCCACTGGCCCATGATGATGTTGTGCAAAGGCCTCGTGAATCTCTACAGCTAAGGCTGAGAACCACAAACTTCCAAGTCTTTTAAAACTCTTGAACCCAGCTGGGCTCACACCTCAGGAAGCTGAGATCTGAAGAAGGTGGATCAAAGCCAGCCCCAGCAGGAAAGTCTGAGACTCTTACCTCCAATAAACCACTCAGAAGAGGCCAAAAGAGGTGCTGTGGCTCAAGTGGTAGAGCACTAGCCTTAAACAAAAGTAGCTCAGGGACAGTGCCCAAATCCTGAGTTCAAGCCCCAGGACTGGCACAAAAACAAACAAACAACCCACTTGAACCCATGGGACATTTGATTTTTAAAGTCTAGCCTCAGAGTTTAGGTTATATTTCATCATAGTCCCAAATCAACTCAAGTGAACTCCTCTGGTCTCCAAAATGTGAATTCAGAACAGATTAGATTTAATCTTATTACAAGATCGAATGGTTACACCTTAAATTGCCTGTGCCCTAAATTAGGGAATCTCAAAAGTTTTGTTTTGTCTTATCTGCAAGAGAAGGGCTTTATAGAGAAACAGGTTCATTTCATTTTGATGGAGACAGGTCTTTCAGTTGGTAATGTCAACTTTTACTTAGTGGTGTCACTTGTAATGTGCCTTAGGGCTCTCATGCTATAACAACTTATGTCCTTCCAAGTGTGGAGAGAAGTCATTTTGTTATATCTATGGTTCTTTCATTAATAAAAACATGCAGGCTTTGCACATAAGTTCAAGTGGTAAGCTTGGCAGAATGTGAGGTGGTATGAATGGGAACTTTTCTAGCAGATGGAGTTTTATGGGCCTTACTTATTTACGTGCAGGAGATGGAACCCAGAGCTTCCTGCATGCCAGGAAAAGTACTCTAGCACTGAGTCACACTGAGCCACTAAACACCACAATTTAAATAAAGGAATACTGACATAGTTTGGGGCCCCCTCCCCTACAGGACATATTTAAATTTAAATACACACACACCTGCCTGGGCTGGTTTTGAACATCGTCCAAATCTCAGCTAGAATCAAAAGTGTGAACCACCGGCCTGGGAATATGGCCTAATGGCAAGAGCGCTTGCCTCCTACACATGAAGCTCTCTGTTCGAGTCCCCAGCACCACATAAATGGAAAACGGCCAGAAGGGGCACTATGGCTCAGGTGGCAGAGTGCTAGCCTTGAGCAGGAAGAAGCCAGGGACAGTGCTCAGGCCCTGAGTCCAAGGCCCAGGACTGGCAAAAAAAAAAAAAAAAAAAAGTGTGAACCACCAAAAGCCAGCCTAAATGACTTTTGTGGGGGGTGAGGATGGGAGGAGGGCCTTGAACTCAGCCTGGGCACTTTCCTTGAGCTCTTCAGCTCAAAGTTAGTGCTCTACCACTTGAGCCACAGCACCACTTCTGGTTTTCTAGTTGTTAATTGGAGATAAGAGTCTTGTGGACTTTCCTTCCTGGGTGGCACCAAACTTCCATCCTCAGATCTCAGCCTCTTGAGGTGCTAGAATTATGTAAGAGGTGCATGAGGCACTGGAGCCTGGCTTAATCCATTATTTTCATCAAGAAAAATATTTCTACTTATAGCTGCTATGTCCTAACCTTTTTTTGTTTTTGGTCTGGGGCTTGAACTCAGGGCCTGGGCACTGTCCCTGAGCTTCTTTTTGCTCAAGGCTAGCACTCTACCACTTATGCCACAGCTCCAATTCTGGCTTTTTCTGAGGAGTCTACTGGAGATAAGAGTCATACAGACTTTCCTGCCAGGGCTGGCTTCAAACTGTGATTCTCATATCTCAGCCTTCTGCATAGTTAGGATTACAGGTGTGAGTCACAGTCACCAGGTCTAAACTTTAAAAAATATATATATATATATATATATAATACTGTTCATCTCTCATTTTCCCCCCTTCCTTTTCCTTTCTTCCTCCCTCTCTCCCTTCCTTTTTACAGAAAGGGAAATGGTTGTGAGCCAAACTTAGGCAGGCCACAGTATTTAATATAATGCCAGAACCAGATTGCAGTATATTTTTCATGCTTATTCATGCATTTGGGACAAGTAGCATTGCCTTTCTGCTTAACCAAAGCCTTAGTTTCCCTGAAATGGTTTAATCTTAAAATAGGTTCAGTTACACAAAAGGAGGGAAGGGAGGGGAGGGAAGGAAAGAGGAAAGAGAGAGGATGAGAGAAAGAAAAGGAAGAACTTCAAGCAAAGCCAGGAGCCAGTGGCCCACACCTGTAATCCTAGCTACTCATGAGGCTGAGATCCGAGGATTGCTATTCACTGCTAGCCTGAGTAGAAAAGTCTTCAAGACTCCATGTCCAATTAACCAGCAACAAGCCAAACTGGAGGCGTGGCTCAAGTGGCAGAGCATCAGTTGTAAGCAAGCATGCTAACCAAGAGAGAGAGCAAGGCCCTGAGTAAAAACCCTTGAACTGGTACACAAACACATACAAAAACAAAACAAAAACAAGGCAGGTGCTAGTGGCTCGTGCCTATGCTGCTCAGGAGGCTGAGATCTGATGAGCAGGTCGGGCAGGAAAGTCCATGAGACTCATCTCCCATAACCACCCCCTCCCAAAGGCCAGAAGTGATAGAACGCCAACCTGGAGCTAAAGCTAAGGGGCAGGGGCCTGAGCTCAAGCCCCAAGGGTGGGCACGAAGACAAATAAGTAACAGTAATAACCGGCATCCAACCCAACGTCCCTCCCAGCGAAACCCGGCGCTTCCTTCCAGCCCCGGGCCTCGCCGACGGAACGGCGCATGGACGTCACGGGACGGGCTTCACGGGACATTTCATGGGCCAGGCACCAAGGGCGGGGCCCACGAGTCTCCCCGAGAGGCGGTCCTGCCGAGCACCGGGCTCCGCGTGCTGGAAGGGTTACAACGAAGCCCTCGGCACGCCTGCAGTGACGTCACGGCGGCACTGCCGATAACGTCACGCCCCCCCCCCCGCGCGACAGGCCCGCAGCGAACGGTTCTCAGAGGAGCTCCGTCGCAGGTCAGTGACGTGTGAACGTCTCCTCCCCCTCCTGTGACCTCTCGATGATCTGAACTTCTAACGAAATTACCCGGTTCGCTAACCCCCAGCACAGGGCTACAACCGCGCGTCCACTTGTACCTGAGGGGTGCCACAAGGCGCCTGCGCGCAGCCGCCACACGGGGGCGGCCACTGCCACCCCAAACCAACTCATTGCCGGGCTAACAGTCGCCACTGTTGAGCGCCGCGCGCCAATCGTGCCCTTGGCGCGGGATGATGACGAAAGCAGACGTAAGGAAGACGCTACGCGCCCTGGTACCGGTGGAAACGCCCCTAGGCCGTACTTCTCTTCTATTGGTAGAGAATTACGAATGGTTACGCTCTATTGGCTAAAACATCTATCAATCTTCCATGAGCCAGGAGGTATAGGCTGCCATGGAGATGAGGACGCGAAAGTGCAGTTTCAAAGATTCACGGACCTGGACCGTGAGAGATCGCTTCAGATGCTTTTTTTTTTTTTCTTTTCCCCTCAGCACTGGAGTTTAACTGAGCGCCGCGTGCCTGCCGGGCCGGCACACACCACCACATGAGCCGCTCTGCCAGCCCAGACCTTTGCTGGCTCCTTCGGAGATGGGAGTCTCATGGACTAGAGACTTATTTTTACATCACAACCTTGGTGAACTCTTTAAGTTACCTGCAGCCATTTCCACCAGCAAGAATAGAGAGGCCGCAGAAGGCCACTGCTTGGTGCAAACACAGCCTTTCATTGCCAAGAGGGACTGTGCTGTGATCGACGTAAACACCCTTACGCACACACCCTTTTCTGGCTATATAAACAGGCTATTCCGCTCACCCTGTGCGGCACCTTCTGGACTGTTCCCTGGTGTTGCAACATTGGGCCCACTTGAATTTTTAAAAAATATAATATATGCCTCCTTTTGATCTTTTATCATTCGTACAGCAGGCTGACCCCATAACAGGAAAAGGGGATAGCAGAAAGGGCAGTGAACTGGTAGCAATGGCGGTGGCAGTATAGACAATGGCAGTATTGACAAGAAATGGCTGTGGCAGAAATGACAATAGAGCAGACGTGATGATCATGAGGGCTTATGAAGAGTGAAAATAAGAAACTGGATCCTGGTCACTGAGTTCCAGAGATTTCGAACTTGACTTTAAGGTCCAGGGGTCTTTGACACCCTAGGCTTGAGAATTGTGTCAGGGCAAAGGATTCCAATGCTATAGGCCTGAGGATCCCAGTAGCTGAGCTGTGTGTGAAAGCTGTGCCTACCACTGCTGCTGGAAGCTGAGGACAATAGCTGCCAAGCACACTGCTGGTGTCTGAAGCCTAGAGGAAGAATCTGAGAGACTAGAACCAGGTCTCTTGCCTTCGAAAGCCTGGAGCAGTAGGCTCTCCCCCCCTCCCCCGAACCAGTGGGGTAGAGCAAAAAGGTCCCAGGTAACTGATTGCTAATATTCTGATGACTAAATTAAACACTTCTTCCACCTCCTGCTCCTGCTCTATAGAAAAAGGCAAGAACAAATCAACAAACTATTACAGTCTTCTATGGACACTTGGCTGCTGAGAAGACTGAATTCAAGTATACACAAATCACATTTTACAACCTTCAAGATACTTTAATCCATCAGTAGTTTAATGTACACTTGTTAGAGAGCTGCATGTTAAAAACTGTACAGGTTACACTTGATATTATTACTAAAGTTGTCAAAACATACAAAAACATTTGAGTAAGAGGTATACATAGCAGCAGCAGTGAACTAAAACTCACTCTGATTAGCATATTTCCCTATCCAATTTACACCAGGGAAAAAAGCAGCAATACATATTCACTTTTTATCCAACACACATAGACACAAACAGAAAATTGGACTGTTCTCAGGAGCATGGTTAAAGGTAAGAATACACACACACACACACACACACACACGGATCAGAAATAAAAGAAGCTTTTCTGCTCAAGACAGGTAGCTATTCAGACAGTGGTGGTGGGAGGGGTGAATTATGCTTAGAAGACGAATTCTGTTTTAGAAAACTACACACAACTAAATTCCATGCAAGGTTTGGAGCTAGTGAATGGAAGAAACACAACAGAAGTCACAAATGGCCCATCAGTGAAATATAGTGCTTAGACAGATTTAAAAACATTAAAATCAAAACAGATTAAACAATAACAGGCTTCTATTCAAGGGTTCACAACATTCTATTTGGGGTACATTTACAATGAGGTATTTATTATACATGGTTTCTACTGTAACGGATATCTTGAGATAGAATTCTGCTTTAATAATTTGTAAAATAAAGGCATGTGCATTAAAAAATGTTCACACACAGAAACATGAAACAGCTGCCTTTATAGCTGTGGATTTAAGAAGCCAGCCTCCTACATAGTCCAGCATCACAGGCTGGTCTCTCATGAGGAATTGAGGCATGGAAATAAAACCCAAAGTCTTACCCACAGCTCTGATACAAAAAAAGCCTTCTCTCAGCCTGGTTCAGAAATGTCAGCTGTCCTTCAAAAATGGACTCCTCGGGGCGGAAAGGGAACTGGCAACTGGGAGACAGAGGAAGATGACTTTGTCAGGTTGCTGATAAAAAAAAAAAGGCCATGTACAATCTTGTCTGTTGCAGGCAGCAATCCCTGGAGACTACGCCTAGACAGGGAGGCAATCATGGCTGCCAACTTGGCAGTCTCTGGGGCTTGAGGCAGACAGGCAGGGAACGACAGCTGTGTGCATCCTGGGGACCCAACTGTCCTTCCCCCCCCCCCCATGGGGCTGACCTTCCACACCAATCCTCTCCACATTCTCATCACCTGCTCCATCCATCCCGATGCAGAGATTTCTCTTCATTACATAAAATCAAATTTTAAAAGTTCCATTTCAGAACCATCCTGGAGGGTCCCTCCTGCCTAAACTCCAAGACATGGGTTCAAAAGGAATCAGCCAGCTTCAGGAGCAGTTTGCTTCTGGTTAGCTTTGAAAGACAACACAAACTTGTAAAAAATATATACATATGTCTAAAAATAACCAACAAATAAATAAAATCCTCTCTGCCTCAAATTTTGTTGTAAACGTGTGAATCGCTGGAGGAGGTTTTTGGTAGAGCTGTCCCTGAGCCGGCCACCAGGTAAACACCTGGGTCTCAACCTGCCTTTCTAAGTTGCCAGATTTCTAAGTGAGGGACTGGGTGGCCCAGCCATGGCTAGCTGCCATTCAGAAGAGCCCCGGGGGACTTTGTAGGTCCAACAGAGCCCCTGGGCCAGCTGAGAAGGAACGCAGAAGCAGCTTCATAGTCAGAGCAGCTGGCTCCTCATGTCCCTTTGAGCTTCTGTTAGTTTCTGGATCAGATAGCGTTTGTCACGACCTTCCTTAAAAAAAGAAAAGAAAAGAAAAAAAAGTTGAACAGTGCATTTCATATATCTGGGAACAAATACCATCAGTTCTCCCTAATAAATTAACACCACAGACACATGGGAAACATTCTATCCTCTAAGTTAGTGCAAAGACCTCTGATCTGGTCTGGGTCTCTTTCACTTGTAGCCCCTTCTACAACCTCTTAGTGCACACAGCCACTCAAAGGTACCTGAGAGGCCCAGTGGCTCATGCCTGTAATCCCAGCTACTTGGGAAGCAGAAATAAAAGGATCCTGGCCAGGGGCAGGGGGAGGGAATGTAAGACCCTCTCGGAAAAAATAACTAAATCTTAAAAGGATGAGGGTATGGCTCAAGTGGTAGAGCACCCACCAAGCAAGCATAGGCCTTGAGTTCAAAAATCCCAGTAGGAAAGTAGGGAGGGAGGGAGGGAGAATAGAGAGGGGGAGATTGGACAGAGGAAGAATGGGGGGGGGGCAGGGAGGTCTAGCTTCCCACCCCACACAAGGTAAAACACGAGTTTCTTACCAGGTCCTCCGGGGTTATGCTGACGCCATAGTATCATCTGGCCTTGCCTCACAATTTCATGGCTCTGCAGCCTCAGCCCTCCCCCACCCCCCAAAAAAACCTGGCTCACTGCCTGCTGCAGCCTCTGCCTCTCTCCCCCCTCCTAACTAGGAGCCATATACCTGACTGCAGCCTCACCCCTCCAATGGGCCTTCTGTTTTTGCCAGTCCTGGGGTGTGGACTCAGGGCCTGAGCACTGTCCCTGGCTTCTTTTTGCTCAAGGCTATCACTCTGCCACTTGAGCCACAGTGCCACTTCTGGTATATATGTGGTGCTGAGGAATCGAACCCAGGGCTTCATGTATACGAGGTAAGCACTCTTGCCACTAGGCCATATTCCCATCCCCTCAATGGGCCTTCTGCAGCCCACTGATCACCTTCTTGGCAAATGTTACAGCTATGAAAACTGATCTTGTTTCTTTTACTTTTTCCCTGTTCATCATGGGGCTTGAACTCAGGGCCTGGGCATTGTCTCTTAGCTTTTTTTTCATTTAAGGCTAGCACTCTACCACTTTGAGCTGCAGCACCATTTCCAGTTTTCTGGGGGTTCACTGGAGACACAGGCTTCCCTGCCTGGGCTGGCATGGAACCTAGATTCTCAAAGCTCAGCCTCCCGAGTAGCTAGGATTATAGGCCTGAGCCACCAGCGTCCACCCAGCACTGATCTTGTTTCTTTACCCCCTTAGTCCTTGGCCTATCTCGGTAAAGTATGTGTGTAAGCAGCGAATGGATGCAGCAGAAGGAGGCAGGGCCTGGAGGTGTGAAGATGAGGCAGCGGGGGCTGGGAATATGGCCTAGTGGCAAGAGTGCTTGCCTCCTATACATGAGGCCCTGGGTTCGATTCCCCAGCACCACATATACAGAAAACGGCCAGAAGTGGCGCTGTGGCTCAAGTGGCAGAGTGCTAGCCTTGAGCAAAAAGAAGCCAGGGACAGTGCTCAGGCCCTGAGTCCAAGCCCCAGGACTGGCGCAAAAAAAAACAACAAAAAAAAAACGATGAGGCAGGGCCTGGAAGGTGGGGTGAAGGGGAGGGACCATGGGGGGGGGGGGTGGAAAGGAGTGGGCGTGGCTTGGGGTGGTGGATGGGGGCGTGGCCTGGAGGTGTGAAGAAGGGGAGTGGCCTGGGTGAAGTGTCATGGAAGTAAAAGGAAAGTGGGCATGGCCTGGAGGGTTTTTGAGGGGGCGTGGCCTGGAGGGGTGGGATGAATGCGGTCATGTGGGGTGGAAAGGAGTGGGCGGAGCCCGGAAGGGCTGGAGATGAGCGAGCCAGGCCTGCTGTGGTCTGGAGTGGAGAAGTGGTGGTAGAGACGGGTAACTGCAGCCCACCCACCCCACCTGGCTCCCCACTGGCGCACAGCGCGGCTTTGCAGCGTCTGGCTTAATCCCCACTTTGACCAGCCAGTTTCCCCCCCCCCCCCCCCTTCCTTACCAGAGACAGCTGCTCCCGGAGCTGGTCCACCACCCGCTTGTGCGCACCAGCCAAGGCGATGAAGTAGAACATAATGAGACTGAAAGACAAGATGGGCGGATGCCTCACTAGGAAAGTAGCCCAACACATTTTGTCTGGAACAAGGTTTCTTTTGCTAGAGAAAAATATGGGCTGGGAATATGGCCTAGTGGTAGAGTGCTTGCCTCCTATACATGAGGCCCTAGGTTCAATTCCCTAGCACCACATATATATAGAAAATGGCCAGAAATGACACTGTGGCTCAAGTGGCAGAGTGCTAGCCTTGAGCAAAAAGAAGCTGGAGACAGTGCCCAGGCCCTGAGTTCAAGCCCCAGAACTGGCAAAAAAAATAAAATAAACCCAGGGGACGTCTACCATCCCTGCAGCTTGGGAGGCACAGGTGGGAGAATCTTGGTCCTGAGGCCAGACTAGGCAAAAGAGTTAGCAAGACCCTATTTCAAAAAACAGGCTAGGAGTGGTGGTGCCTGGCTGTAATCGGGTTACTCAAAAGGCTGAAGTGGGAGGGGCATAGAGCAGGGAGCCAGCAGGACAAAACACAGGCAACTAGGAGAGAAATAAACTTAAGCAAATACCAGCTGGGGTGTGGCTCACGTGAGCAAGCAGAAGGCCCTGCATTGGTACCAAAAAAAAAAAAAAAAAAAAGCCAACAAGAAAATGTCTCCCAAGCAGAAGGCACAAGAAACAGCCTGTGTGGTTTTATTTGGCTATGGCAGCTGAGTCTGATTTGTGTGGTTTTATGTTTTTAAATTTGTTGTGTGGGTAATGGGGCTTAGAACTCAGGGCCTAACACTCTTGCTTATGTCTTGGCTCACAGCTGGCACTCACACCAGTTGAGCTACATCCTCGGGTCTGGCTCATGGATGATTTGCCTTCCCTGGCTGGCTTCCAAACTCCATCATCAGATGGAGTAGCTAGGATTTACAGACCTGAGCCACCAACACCTGGCAGGACAATACAATTTTGATTTTAAAAAAATCAACACTTGATTCCTGTCTTTTGTGCACCTCAAATGGGGGTGGTTGAAGGCATCTTTGGGGTGAGCAGAGGGCATGCCCTGGGAAAGGACAGATGCCATCAGTAAGTTGGGGGGGGAGGGCAGTGTCCCCAGAGAGGACTGATAAAGCCACAGTCAGGCAGCCAAGAGGGCCTGACACTGAAGTCAGGAATGACAGTCACCACGAGGTGGCGCCAGCCAAACACAGCGGGTGGACAGAATAGGACCAGCAGCAAGCAAGGTGGCCAGGCCAGAGCCAGGGTTCAGGGGCATCATGCTCCCCGCTTGCCACAAACCCCTCCTTTCTTCAAAGAGCAAGCAATGGAAAGGAGCCACCAGCCATCAGCGGCAAGACTAACAACAGGCAGCATTTGTTGGGATTTATATGTCAGGCCTGGGGCTGGGTGCCTCTACTCTCTGACACAGGAACTGTTTTTATGTCTATTCCACAGAAGGGAAAAACTGAGGCTTGGTAGCTTGTCAAGCAGCGCAAGTGTGGCCGTTTCAATCTGGAAAGTCCAAGGCCTCTGATGAAGGCCTGGTGGGAGGAGGTGGAGCTAATTTAGGTGGTTGAGTCTGCTGCCAGGAGGGTAGGTCATTGGGGGCGTGGCCTGGAAGGGGAGAGCAGGCCCCTGGGCACTTCCTGTTTCTCGCTCTGCTTCCCTGCTTCCACAGTCTCCCAGCACTGTGTTGCCACCCACCCAAAGCCACAAGGCCAAACAACCACAGCCGAAAACCTCTGAAACAGAACACCAAAACAAACGGCTCCCCCTCCCAGTGGATTCTCTCAGGTATTCTTGCCACACTGGGGGAAGGCTGAATAACACAATGTTTCCCAGCCAGAGGCATCATTGCACATGTGCACCCCACACCCAGGAAGCCCCGCCAGGTTCTCACGGACCAGATGATGATGAAGAAGGGCACTGCGAAGGCTTCCGACGTGACGGCCCGGACCAGGGACTGCAGCGAGCTGGGGAAGGTGCTCACCATCTTGGGGATGACATCCCAAGTGGTGTTGAAGCTGGTGAACGGCCCACAGGCTTTCGAGGAAGGGATGCTGTAAAAACAGACTCGGGGGCTCAGACGGAGGCATGCCACACAGGCCTAGTCTCCCATCTCTGCCCCCTGAGCAGCTGGGATTACAGGCATGTGCTGACACACCCAACACTAAGTGTCTTCTAAGTGCAAGACTCTCATTTAAAAAAACTAGAAGGAGGGGCTGGAATATGGCCTAGTGGCAAGAGTGCTTCGTTATATAGGAAGCCCTGGGTTCGATTCCTCAGCACCACATGAACAGAAAAAGCTGGAAGTGGCACTGTGGCTCAAGTGGTAGAGTGGTAGCCTTGAGCAAAAAGAAGCCAGGGACAGTGCTCAGGCCCTGAGTTCAAGGCCCAGGACTGGCAAAATAGTAATAAAAATAACTAGAAGGAACCGAGCAATTTCCTATGTCTTTCTGCTTTCTCCCACACTTCCAACTCCTCTACTGTTTTGATCATCTGAAACAAAGAAAAAAAGCCAACAGGAGACTAAAGAAGAAGTCCTCAGAAAAGAGCATGGTATAGAAAAGACCCATTGCCAAGCCAACGGAGCCGTCAGTCCTACTTACCGTGACATGCTGATGGTCAGAGGTATGACAGCCAAACACAGGCCAATCAGCAACACCAACAGGAAGAAAAAATTCGAGTTAGACGCTCGGAACTGCCTGGGGGATGGTCTGCAGGTGTAGAGAAGGCTCAACTAAAGAAAAGAGAAAAACAATGAGAGCCAAGAGGACAGCTGCGGTGAGGCCACTCCGGCCTTTTGGTGGGATGGTGATTGGGGTGATATCTTCTCTCTACAACGTGGTCCTCAAATGCAGGTCCAAGTGAGCATGGCTTACTCTGGGTTCAGGAAAGTGTGTTGATGAAACAGAGGAGAAGGGGCCACAGATGGGGTGCAGCCGTGGATTATAGGCAACCTACACAAAGCTCAATGTAGAAAGGTTCCCTTAAAGCACAACCATACAATGGAGTACCACATAGCACTCAAAAGGGAGAGTGTTACATCCTCAGAGGGCACTGTGGAATATGACATATCCATGTGGCATTTGTGTGTGTGCACGTGCGTGTGTGCATGTGTGTGTGTGTGCGTGTGTGCGTGCCGATATTGGGGCTTGAATTCCAGGCCCAGTTACTGTCTCTTAGCTTTTTCCACTCCAGGCTGGTGCTCTATCATATAAGCCATGCCAGCAGCCTGGTTTTTTGCTGGTCCTGAGGCTCCAACTCTGGATGTGGGGGTTAAGAGGAGGATAAGAGTCTCAGGGACTTTCCTGCTCGGGCTGGCTTTGACCCACAATGCTCAGATCTCCACCTCCCGAGTAGCTGGGATGAGAGGCGCGAGCCCCCGGTGCCCGGCGTGTGTGGTTCTTTGTGAGGCAGAGTCCATGGGCCTACCTTCTTCACGTAGAAGATGATGATGAGCTTCAAGGTGGCGACGGCGGGGAGCAGGGGGGAGAAGAAGGCTCCGATCCAGCAGATGGTCTGTCCATACACGATGCCCAGCACGTTGTCCGGGATGGCAAACTCCTGCTGTCCCCAGCATTGAATCAGCTTCGAGGAGGAGCAGTAGGTCACCAGGAGCCTGTGAGACGAACCGGACATTGCTCACCTTGGCTACAGGTGTCCACCAAGGCCCACGAAAGCCAGGCTGTTGCCATGGAAACAACTCTTAAATACACAGAAATACACTTAGCTCTTAAATACTCTGAATTTACTGAACTTTGGAATCGGGAAAATGAAGCTGAGTCTCAGCTTCACAAAGAGGCAATCGGTATAAATTCTCGGGTTTCTCGGAGGCCCGTTCCCCTCACTGGAGTGAAACTGCCATCCACGCAGAAAATAGCTTGCAAAGGTTCTGCTGCAGGCCATACCTCTTCCCAGCCCCACACAGGCTTCCCCCAGGAACCTCAGGACCAGGCACCGGGGAGCCCCAGATCTAGCTGTGCATTCAGCCCCCAGGAGGGGTAGCACGGCTAAAGTCTAAGCCAAAAACACAGTAAACTATTACACAGTCCTGAACATGACCTCAGAAGATCCCTCAACCCCTTTGTGCTTTCGTTTATCTTTCAGATAGGGTTCCATGCTTTTGATTAGAGCCTTAAGATGATGATCTTCCTGCTTCCACTTTCCACCTACCTGGGATTATAGATGTGTATTACTATGCTTACTCAGCTTTGTTGCTGGTGGTGGTCCTGGGGCTTGAACTCAGGGCCTAGGTGCTGTCCCTGAGCTTTTGCACTCACAGACTTTCCTGCCCAGGCTGGCTTTGAACCGCGATCCTCAGCTCTCAGCCTCCTGAGTAGCTAGGATGACAGGCCTGGCTCTACTTCACCTTTTGGTAGTTAACTGGAGGTGGTCTTTCCTGTCTGGGCTGGCTTTGACCCTCAGCCCTCAGATCTCAGTCTCTGGAGTAGCGAGGATGATAGGTGGGAGCCACCAATTTAACCTCACAGGCTGTGAGCTCCACAGCTGCCCAGGTCTCCGCTAGTGAGAGGCAGTGCTGGGCAGGCCAGGAAGCCTGGCGCCCCCTGCAGTACAGCGGTCCACACTGCAGGAAGCCTTGGGGAGGCAGCTCCAGTTCTACCCTCAGCCCTGTGCCTAATTGACACAGCACTGCTCATGTGTGGTGATGTCAATGGCCTGGGGCCACCTGAAAGTCACTGGTAGTGTCTCTGTTTTCCTGGGGACTGTGGAGCCATTTGTCATTTGTGCAGTCATGGGGAGGGGTAAGAGGACGCCACCCCTCACTTACTTTCTGGGGAAATCCACAAACAGCGTCATAGCCATAATGATGATGAAGTCGAAGACCATGAGCTTGTACATCTCCTGCCCCACTTGGGTCTCCCAGCACTGAGACCGAAGGGAACAAAAGACACAATAAGAGGGACTCGAGATTCTGGATCTTTCCAACCCCTACCCCCTGTCCTTCCTCAAACCTGCTGCCCGGTCCATTTTCAAGCCCCTGATCATGCCCAGCATAGTACCAGATATACCCAGTGGCTACAGATAGAAAGAGATGTGTTGGGAGCCATGCCCGCCAGGGTGATGGGGCACCAGGCAGCCGCTGGCCCCCTGGCTCACCGGGTAGAGCTTCTGGTTGTAGCCACAGAGTTTGCAAGCATCATCACCGCCGCAGGATGTGATCTTGGAGCCCAGTGTGAAGACCAACACACAGATGGTGGCCAGCCGCATGAAGACGCACCTGCAGGGGGCCAGGCGGGGGACAAGGCAAAGGCTACCCTCATTCCAGCACCAAGAAGACACATGGGGGCAGTGTCTGTGCTAGAAACGACGGGAAGTTCTACAGGTGGATGCTGGCACGGCGAAGGTACTTTACTTGGAGCTTGAACTCAGGGCCCCGGTGCTTATTGTTTTCATTCAAGGCTGGTGCTTCACCAATTAAGCCACACCTCCACTTCCCACTTTTTTTGGGGGGGGGATGGGGATGGGAAGGTGGTTAATTGGATATAAGAGTCTCACACTTCTCTGCCCACCCTGGCTTCAAATGGTGATCCTCCAATCTCAGCCTCCTGAGTCGCTTACAGGCATGAGCCACTAGTGCCTGGCTGCTATTATTTTTTTCTTAAAAAAAAAAAAAAAGATGTAAGTCAGATGCTGATGGTTCACACCTATCATCTTAGGCTCTTCAGGAGGCTGAGATCTAAGGACCATGGTTCGAAGCCAGCCCAGGCAGGAAAGTCTGTGATTCCTCTGTCCAATTAATCACCCCCCAAAACCTAAAGTGGAGCTGTAACTCAATTGGTAGGGTGCTTGGCGGGCTTGGCACACCCACAGTTAGGCATTACCTGAGGATGGTGAGCCGGATCTCAAAGCCCGGGGAGTAATCCTCGTAGCGGATGATCTTAGAAAAGACGATGGGGGTGATGAAATTGGCCAATGTGATCACAATAGATGGCAGATACGATATCAAGAGGTTCTCCCCAAAAACCATCTTGTCGATTTCCTAGGGAGAAAACAGCACTGTGCAGGTCAGGAGCACAAGAGGGGACATGGAGACCCCAAGGAGCAGAACTCAGGCTCAACCCCGTGTGGTTTCATGGGCCAACCAAACGCCCTTCATCCGACACAGCCTGAACCACAGGCCGTCTCCTTGCTGGAAGAAAAACAAACTCTTGGATTTATAAAGTATATTTTCAAAAAAACATTTTTTAAAGCCACATATCCTACGCAAATGAATGAGCTAAAAGATCCTCGAGAATATGATAACTTGTTATAACTGTTTTCATTTCTTTTTTCTTTTTTCTTTTTTTGCCAGTGCTGGGGCTTGAACTCAGGGCCTGGGCACTGTCCCTGGCTTGTTTTTGCTCAAGGCTAGTACTCAACCTTTTGAGCCACAGCGCCACTTCTGGCTTTTTCTGTTTATGTGACACTGAGGAATCAAACCCAGGGCTTCATGTATGCGAGGCAAGCACTCTACCATTAAGCCATATTCCCAGCCCTGTCTTCATTCTTTCATAGCTATCAATCCCAGCTTTCCAGGGTAAACACCAAATTTCCCTCTGTCTCTCTGTCTATCTGTCTCTCTCTAGTTGGTTGTCTGCCAGGCGCTTGGCCCAACATCCCAGCAGCGTGTGAGCCAGGGGAGGGAGCACTTACCTTCTTCATGTGTTCTTGGGAGAAGGTCGTTGCCATGTAGATGGCATAAAAGCACATGGATAACACAGCCAGAACGATGCCATTCAACATCAGCCTCAAAGAGTAAATGCGTATCGTCTCCTCCGAGGTCCTCTCTGCTATTTTCTGCCGGATTCTTTCTTCTTCCAGGTCTGCCTAAGGACCAAAGAAAACTTACTGGCAAGCACTGGGGTATTTGGGATGAAACCTATGGTACATTCTCCACCCATGTTTTTCTTTGGTCAGTGGTAAGGCATGAACTTAGGGCCTGGGCTCTGTCCCTGAGCTCTTTTGCTCAAGGCTAGAACTCTATCACTTTGAGCCACAGCACCACTTCCAGTTTTTGAGTGGCTAATTGGAGGTCAGAGTCTCACAGGGACTTTTCTGCACAGGCTGGCCTTCAAACTGTGATCCCCAGACCTCAGCCTCATAAATAACTAGGATGACAGGCATGAGCCACCAGAGCCCAGCTCTCCATCCATCTTTAAGGCTTGCCTTAAAGAATCACATTCCCATTGATACTTTCCTACACTAAGCCCATGTCGTTTTAAGGGCCGATGTCAAGGTACACCTCCTACTTAAGCATGAATTATTCCCAGCACTGGTGGCTCACGAGGTTGAGATCTGAGGATCACAGTTCAAAGCCAACCCAGGAAAGAGAAGCAAGAAAGTCTGTGAGACTTACCTCCACAGAATTACCAAAAAAAAAACAAAAACCAAAAAACAAAAAACCGCCTAAAGTGGAGCTGTGGTTCAAGTGGTAGAGTACCACCCTTGAGCAAAAAAAGCTAACCAAGAGTGCAAAGGCTGGGCTGGGGATATGGCCTAGTGGCAAGAGTGCTTGCCTCGTATACATGAGGCCCTGGGTTCAATTCCCCAGCACCACATATATAGAAAATGGCCAGAAGTGGCGCTGTGGCTCAAGTGGCAGAGTGCTAGCCTTGAGCAAAAAGAAGCCAGGGACAGTGCTCAGGCCCTGAGTCCAAAGCCCAGGACTGGCCAAAAAACAAAAAAAGAGTGCAAAGGCTCTGAGTTCAAGCTCCAGGGCTCATGCACACCACACACACATACACACACACACTTAATCTCTTAACAGCACACAGGTAGATGCTATTTTTTTCAGTATTAAAGACTGATTTCAGGCAAGAATTCTACCATGGAGCTCTATCCCCCACACTTAAATGTTTTGTTTCTTCAAGACAGGGTCTCATTATTTAGGCAGCCTTGCAGATATGATCCTCCTGCCTGAGCCTTCCAAGTAGCTAAGATTAGAAGCATGCCCCACTATGTCTGATTAGATGTTATTCTATTTTTTAAAATCCAACCTGGCCGTCTATGCTTTTAATAAGAGCATTTGGTCTGTTTATATTTAGTGTATGAAGTACTACATGTGGCTTGAGTCCTTCATTAAGCTTTTGATTTGCTGGTCCTTCCTTTGTTTTGTTGCCAAATCTTTGTTTCTCCTCTCTGAATGAATCTGGGAATTCTCTGGGACTTGTTCATCTTCTCCCCACTCTGTCCTACAATCCCAGCAGTCCTTCTGGAGCTCACTTCTCCAGCACAAGCAATGCTTCCCACAGACTCTCAGTCAGTGGGAAAATGTCATCCAGACAGCAGGGGGTGGAGGAAAGACCTCCTCTCCCAGCTCACTTCCCCATCTCACTTCCCAGCTCCGGGTTACCAGTGTCCCTGTTTCCATTCACCCCAATAAGCCATCTGTGGAGAAAAGCTCTGGAAGATGACAAAGGAGACACTGGCTGAGGCCCAAGGCACGCGCCAGCCAGCAGGGCTCCCACAAGGAAGGGGCTGTCCACACTCACCCGGAGCTCATACCGCAGGCTGCTGTGCCGCAGGTTGGCCGTGCTGTAGCTGGTGATGCAGAAGTCCCAGCCCGCGAAGATCTTGTTGCAATAACTCTGGAAGTGCTCCTCGCTCCGAATCAGGTTGATTTTGAACCCCTCCACTGACCTGATCCCCCCAAAACACAAGTACAGAAGCTCAAGACAAGGCCGGCGAATGAGGTGCATTGACCATCGAAGAAGCTAGCCTTGCACAGCCTCAAGCTTGTCATTCTAGAAACTCAGGAGGCTGAGATCGAAGGATCCTGATTTGGAGCCAGCCCTGGCAGACAAATCTGAGAAACTCATCCCAATTAACAGGCAAAAAGCTGGAGGTGGAAGGATGGCTCAAGAGGTAGAGTACCAGCCTTGAGTGAAAAAGCTAAGCAAGAATGTAAGGCCCTGAGTTCAGCCTCCTGAGAGCTGGGATTATGGGCACGTCCTAAACTCAACTCTTGAATAACAGCCTGAAGATGCCTTTGGTGGTTATTTCTCCTGTCCATAAACATGCAAATCCTTTCACCTGCCCCAGGGCCTTGCCACCTGGCAGCTTCCCTTCTCCAGAGATGGTTCTTTCCCATGACCCTTCTCCTAGCTGGGTCCTTCCATGGGATGTGGAGTGACCCTCAAAAGCCCTCATGTTGGGCTGGGGATATAGCCTAGTGGCAAGAGTGCCTGCCTCGGATACACGAGGCCCTAGGTTCGATTCCCCAGCACCACATATACAGAAAACGGCCAGAAGCGGCGCTGTGGCTCAAGTGGCAGAGTGCTGGCCTTGAGCGGGAAGAAGCCAGGGACAGTGCTCAGGCCCTGAGTCCAAGGCCCAGGACTGGCCAAAAAAAAAAAAAAAAAAAAAGCCCTCATGTTGAAGGCTGGGTTCCTAATCTCACAGTATTACTGAAAAGGGCGGGAACATCTAGGGGTGGGGCCTAGTGGAAGGAAGTTAGGTCATTGGGGGCGTGGCCTCAAAGGGGGTGGGAGGACCCAGCCTTTCCCCTTCCTTTCTCCTTCCCTCTGTCTCCTCAGCTGCAGCTTACTCACACATCTGTCCCTACAACCCCTAGGCCCCCCTAGGCCTGGACTCTGCTCATCCTTTGGCCCAGGGTAATGGCGATGAGGGACTCTGGGTAACTCAAGGAGAACATGACGACAACATAAAGCTACCTTTTTACAATCCAAAGGAGGCTCAGGGCCAGGTAGGCGATGGTGCTGATCAGATACGCGAGAGGCAGGTCATAAGTGAAGTTCTGGAATTTCACCCCATCGATGGTGTAGTGTCCATAGAAGAGGCTGGTCCCCTCCAAGAAACCCTGGAACAGAGCCGAGTGTGTGAGCTCAGACAGGTCAGCTCTGTGTAGGCGACCAGGAGAGGAGGCGGACCTGCTCTGCCTTAGGGATCAGGGGCAACTCAGTAAGTGTTTGGGGGTGATGGAGGGGAAGGGGTTGATCCATCTTGAGCAATAAAATACCCAATGAGGGACATGATAAATGATACAGGGCTCGAACATCCACACACAGTGAGACCAAAGGAGGATACTCGTAGGGGAGAAACACAAAGGTGCAATGCCCAGGGGCCTCTGATCATATAAAATCATATTTATTAAAACAAACTCCAGGGCTGGAGTCCAAGCCCCAGGATTGGCCAAAAAAAAAAAATGAATGATACAATTTGTAGGTGAGGACAGGGAGGGAAATTTAGGGAGAGAGCGAGGGAAGAGGTGACACTGCCCGAAATGTACTCTTTATCTGACTTATGGAGCTGTAACTCCTCCGTAAATCACTGCTTTTCTTTATTCTTTTTGGGGCTTGAACTCAGGGCCTGAGCACTGTCCATGGCTTCTTTTTGCTCAAGGCTAGCACTCTACCACTTGAGCCATAGCACCACTTCTGGCTTTTTCTATATATGTGGTGCTGAGGAATCGAACCCAGGGCTTCAGTTATATAAGGCAAGAACTCTACCATTAGGCTACATTCCAAGCCCCTGTATATCACCTTTATAATAACAATTTTGTAAAAAGCTCAAAAAAGAAAAGAAAATACCCAGATGAATCATTCCTCCAAACTAGAACTAAGAAGACACTCTTATGAGCCAGGGCATCTCAAAGAATCAAATCCTTAGGAATAAATATCCAAGTGCAAATCTTACACTCTGTAAACTATAACTCACTGTTGAAAAAAATACTAATCACCAAAATAACTGGGAAAGCATCCCATGTTCATGGATGGGAGCCCCCTGGAGGGGACTCTACACAATCCTCATCAGATCCCAGCTGGCTTCTGAGCAGAAACCGACAAGCTCATTCAAAAGCTCTTGGGGAATGCAAGGAACCAGGTAGAACTGAATCTACCTTGAAGAAAAGAATGAAGCTGGAGAGGCTGGGAATGTGGCTTAGCGGTAGAGTGCTTGCCTAGCATGCATGAAGCCCTGGATTCAATTCCTCAGCACCACTTAAAGGCAGAAGTGGCACTGTGGCTTAAGTGGTAGAATGCTACCCTTGAACAAAAAGAAGCTCAGAGACAGTGCCCAAGCCCTGAGTTCAAGTCCCATGGCTGATAAAAAGAAAAGACTTTCAAAGTAACTATAAGAGGGGGCTGGGAATATGACCTAGTGGTAAAGTGCTCATCTCGTATACACGAAGCCCTAGGTTCAATTCCTCAGCACCACATACATATATAGAAAAAGCCAGAAGTGGCGCTGTGGCTCAAGTGGCAGAGTGCTAGCCTTGAGCAAAAAGAAGCCAGGGACAGTGCTCAGGCCCTGAGTTCAGGCCCAGGACTGGCAAAAAAAAAAACCCAAAACCAAACAAAGTAACTATAAGAAGGATAAACTATATTCCAATTTGAGGCAGAGGGTGCTAATAAACTTCTAAGATTAGTAAGACTTGAGTTGATTAATGAGATGAATAAACTTCTCAGGGTCTTCAAGGAAAGTGTATATGTCTGTGTACTTGCACACACACGGTCATGTACACACACCTCAGGTGCCTCCTAACATTCCTGGGTGGAAGAGGCACAGTACCTCTGCCTACCACAGTACTGGCCCCCACCCCCCACATCATAACCTTTTTCAATGTCAGAAATAGTTAAATTCCCCACTTTTTTTGTTTGTTTGTTTGTTTTTACCAGTCTTTGGACTCAGGGCCTGAGCACTGTCCCTGGCTTCTTTTTGCTCAAGGCTAGCACACTGCCAACTTGAGCCACAGCGCCACTTCTGGCCATTTTCTATATATGTGGTGTTGAGGAATCAAACCCAGGGCTTCATGTATACAAGGCAAGCACTCTTGTCACTAGGCCATATTCCCAGCCCCTTCCCCACGGTTTTGTTGTTTCTTTTCCCCTTGGGAACTTCTTTTTGTGTAAGGGAAGTCAGACCAATGGGAAGCTAGAAAAGGCCCCTGGCTGGCACTCAAGGCAGCAGGAGGGGAGGTTGGCTGGGTGCCAGCCCCGCCAGGAGGTCGGTGCCAACCCTGTGGGCTTCCACAGCGTCCTGTGTGGATGCTGGTGTGAGGTTCCACCACAGACATCAGGCCTCAAAGTTGGGAAGCAGCGACGACGCAACTGAGCAAGGCGGGCCACTCACGGTGCCAGAGAGCAGGTCTATGGCGTAGCTGTAGAAGTAAATGAGTCCGGAACTGCTCACGGGATAGATGGTACACTGCATGTCTGTAAGAACAGGACGAGGAGCTGCAGGAGGCTGCGCAGTTTGGGGATATGTCTTTAGCTGTGTCCCCCGTTGCACGCTTCTGCATGCAAGTAGCTGAACCCCAATGGATCCAACACAGCTGCCATTCCCTTCATTTCTCTTCTGTTCAACTGCTAGTCCTTGCCTTTCCTTCCCTCTCCTCTCTGAACCTCTGCACGTCGTGCCCTTTGTACGCACAGCCTGGTCCTGTGCACCTGCAGCACAGGTTTTCTCTCTGTGTGCCTTGGGTTCATGTTCCTGTGTCTCAAGATTTGGAATTGTCATTCCATTTCAACACATCTCATAAAACTTCATATGCTTATTCATGCATCATTAATATACATGATACTGGGACTTGAAATCAGAGCTGTCCCTTAGCTTTTTTGCTCAAGGCTAGAGCTCTGCCACTTGAGCCACAGCTCCACTTCCAGCTTTTCTGGTGCTGAACTGGAGATAAGAGTTTCATGTTTTGTGGACCATTTTTTTGTGTGGCAGTTTTAAGTTATTAGTTTTTTAAAATCAGTACTTTTTGATGGAAACAACATGACCAAAAATCTGTCACAGAATTTTGAGACCCATTAAAACAGTTTAATGAGAAAAAAAAAAAAAAAGAGGGCTGGGGATATGGCCTAGTGGCAAGAGAGCTTGCCTCATATACATGAAGCCCTGGGTTCGATTCCCCAGCACCACATATATAGAAAACAGCCAGAAGTGGCGCTGTGGCTCAAGTGGCAGAGTGCTAGCCTTGAGCAAAAAGAAGCCAGGGACAGTGCCCAGGCCCTGAGTCCAAGGCCCAGGACTGGCAAAAAAAAAAAAAGAGTTTTATGCAAAAAAAAAAAAAAAAAGAGTTTTATAAGACTTTCTGCCCTGGGTTGGTTACAAGCCATTGATCCTCAGATCTCAGGCTCCTGAGTCACAGTAATCCTGAGTGGATTATAGTCACCAGTGCCCAGATTTTTTTTTTTTTTTTTGGCTAGTCCTGGGCCTTGGACTCAGGGCCTGGGCACTGTCCCTGGCTTCTTTATGCTCAAGGCTAACACTCTGCCACTTGAGCCACAGCGCCACTTCTGGCCGTTTTCTATATATGTGGTGCTGGGGAATCGAACCCAGGGCTTCATGTTTACGAGGCAAGCATTCTTGCCACTAGGCCATATTCCCAGCCCACCAGTGCCCAGCTTGTTCAATCCATTTTAAACAGTTTTCATGCTTCCTAAAGCTTGAATGAGTAATTCACCTCTGCTGTGTATCAGTCAGCTTTGCTGTTTAACAAAGAACCTCAACAACTGAAAACACTCATGAGCCCTTGGTTTGAGTGTATGCTCAAGTGATGTAGGCTGAGCCAGGCGAGACTCCGGGATTCTGGTTGGGCCAAGCTCTGTTCCTGATGACCTCACTATGGGACCTGGGGCAGCCTTTCTCATGGAAGATCACATGATACAGCTGAGCCAATCACAGGAAGACTTTTCAAGGTAAGTCTTCACTTAGACAAATCAAGTCACACAGCAATGGGACAGGAAGGATCTCCTCCCCACAGCACCAGTCCAAAAGAAAAAGAAGAAAGGAATCTAGACAGAAGCTGCTCCCCCTCCACGTGTGGGCTCCAGAGCAAAGACCATGTGGCAGGAAAAAAAAATTTGCAATCATGGGTCACTAAGAGCTGTGGAGATATATATATATATATAATTTTTTTCCTGCAGCATAACCTAGCCCATGCTGTCTAATTCCAAGTCTGACAGAACATGCATGAAGGTAAAGGCAGGGCTTACACTCACCCATGTCTTTGAACGGAATGAGCACAAAGGTGCTGTTGGTGATTTTGTACTTGGTGAGCAAGACCGGGAGCAAAACCAGTGTAAAAATGATGAGAAATATCACCAAATTCAGCAACACCAGGAACCGCAAGAAGGAGAAATAAGAGCGAATCCCAGTGCCGAACTTCCCTAGAGAGAAGAAATTCAGGATGTCAGTGATCGACACAATCCAGTAATAGATTCTCCACCAGCCAGGCAGGGCTGACATTGGGGATACAGGGTTAGAGGTACGCAGGAGGAACCCCAACTTTCTCTCCCTATGGCTTCAAAGCACCACTTCCCAGGGCTTTTTTCCTGTGAGGAAGGCATAAGGTGAGGAAGAGCAAGAGGAATTCCTCGTCCATCCATCACTGGTGGACTGCCTTTACACCATTCAATCACATATCTGAACTCTGCCCTGCTCCGAGGCTCTACTATGCACTATGCGAGACTTCTCTTTTGGTGGTACTGGGGATTTGAACTCAGGGCCTCTGAGACCCTAGACTGAAATGAAGACTATGTTTTCCAAGGACATGACCCCCCATCCCTCCTTACCTCTTACCCTCTTCTTCCTCTATCTGGCAGCCCAAATACACAAAGATGAGCACAGCAAGAAAGCTGTGCCAGCCCCCAGACCAGATTCCCTCCCATCCCCTCTCCCTTCCTTCCTTCCTTTCTTCCCCTCTCTCTTTTCGTTTTCTTTTTTTAGTTCTGGGAATGGAGCCCAGGACCTCATGCATGCGAGGCATGCACTCCACCACTGAGCTACACTCTCGAGTCCCCAGATTTCTGTTTCTTTAAGTCTGTTACCCTCCAGCACTTTGTTCTGGCCACACAAGCTGCACAGCAGTGTGCCTCATGTTTCACCAGTATGGGAAAAGCAGATGTTCTCCATATTTTCACAGCCATGGGAACCTTTCCTGCCTCTCAACCTCTCACATTGCACCAATGCTTTTAGGTGTGCCGAGTCCAGGCAGTTTGCCATTACAAGTTTGCCAGGCATCGGGGGCTCACGCCTGTCATCCTAGCTACTCAGGTGGCTGAGATCTGAGGACTGAAGTTTGAAGCCAGCCAGGCAAGAAAGTCCATGAGAATCTTATCTCCAATTAACCAGCAAGAAACCACAAGTGCAGCTGTGGCTCAAAAGCCATAGAGTGAAAAAGCTAAGGGACAGTGTCTAGGCCCTGAGTTCAAGCCCTAGTACACACACACACACACCTAAAGGAGCCTAGTACTACTGAAATCTTTGAAGGAGTGATATGGTTCTAAGACCTTTACAGCAATCAAATACAGGGCAGACTGCTATGCATGATTCACTTAGTTGTTTTTTTTCACTCAGGCTCTGCTACGGCTCTGTGTGGCTTGTTGCCCACCCTCATCATGGAAAGGCTCAGAAGTGCAGAGGAGATGGGGCTCACGGGGCTCCGGGTACCCTCTATGCTGCGGATGTCCTTCCGCCACAGCTCCAAGTGGGCGGTCATCTCGTGCGCCTTCTCCAAGAACCGCTTCCAGGACTTGCTGCTGTACCGCTTCCACTGGTCCCACTCTGATAAGTACTGCATCTGTGTCTCCTGAATGTCCCTGGTGACCATGGCAATGGAGAGATAAATGGCAGTCCACATAGACCATATAATAGTATTCAGCCATGAAAAGGAATCTGATCTCTGCTACAACTTGGAAACATCATGCTAAGTGAGAGAAAGCAGATGTAATATATGGAAGAAGGGAGGAAGGATGAAGGAATGAGAAGATAGATGGATGGAGGGATGGATGGATGGACAGAATAATGGACAGAAATGGGTGGGTAAATGGATGAGAGGATGGACAGATGGATGGGTGGGTGGGTGGTGGATGGATGGGTGGGTAGACTGGAGGATGGATGATAGATGGATGGATAATGGGTAGATGGATGGACGAGAGAATGAATGGGTGATGGGTAGATAGGTGGATGGGGGGATGGATGGGTGGAAGGATGGGTGGGTGGACAGAAGGATGGATGGATGGATGAGAGGACTGGGAGATGGGAAAAAGGATGAATAGATGAATAATGGGATGAATAGATGGGAATAGATGAATAGATGAATAGATGGGAAGATGGCTGGATGGGAGGATGAACAGAGATACACATTTTTGGTTTTATGACCCATCTTATTTAGAGAATAAAAGAACATCCTTTGCATGGCACTCAAAGTCCCAGGCCTCTCCGCCTCTCTCCTAGGCCCAATCCCATGTCATCTCATGATTTCTTTATCCTAACTTGGGGTCTTGGCATTTGCCCCTTTCCAGTCAGTAAAGACTCTTCCCCTTCCTCCTGCTGTTAAATACCCTTCCCTCCACTTCCACCTTCCTCTCTCCTCCCTCCTCCCCCCTTCCCTGATAAGTTATTGGGCACAGATCTTCCCATCCACAGCATATAGACTAGCAGCATGCTCTGCTTACACCACAGAATACGGCACAAGTGAAGCCATGCTGGTTCTAAGCTCCATCCCAGGAGGCCAGGGCTCAGCTCCTCTCCTGGAACCAGGCTAATACTAGGTGAAAAAGTCAGAGCCATCTGGGCCTGCAGCCAGCTGACCCCAGCCAGCATCACAGAGGTACCTGCCCGGCCACAGCTTGCCATAGCTGCCTCCCAACTTGATGAAACTATTTAGGTTCCTACACCACAGGTGATTCACTATACACCCAGCTTCAGAGAGGATGAGCTTACTCCTTCCCATTGGCTGGATTCAAACAGGGTTCAGGCCAAGGAGTTCAGGGGGTAGAACGCAAAGCCACAATACGGAAGGAGCCTGGGTCCCTGAATGCTAACATATTTCCAATGACCTGAACTTAGGGCTCTATGTAAGCAAGAAACACACTTATAAATCCAGGCACTAGTAGCTCACACCTGTCATCCTAGCTACTCAGGAGGCTGAGATCTGAGGATTTCAGTTCAATGTTTGCTCGAGTAGAAAAGTCCATAAGACTTATCTCCAATGAACCACCAGAAAACAGGAAGGGGTGCTGTGGCTCAAGTGGTAGAGTGCTAGCCTTGAGCAAAAGCAGCTCAGGGACAGTGCCCAGGCCCTGAGTTCAAGCCCCAGGAGTGGCAAAAAAGAAAAAAAAAAAAACACTTATTAAACTGTTAGGCAGCCTCTAGGTGGCTACTGAACAGACCTCAGCCGCCGCTTCTCAGCGATGTTGAGAGCGTATTTCCGGATGGACTGCCTGTTGAGGTTTTCTGTGATTTCTCCCTCTAGCTGGGAACTGTAAGAGTCTGACGGCTTCAGCAATATGCCACTCTGCTTATCCCGGGCAAGGGCAGTGGTTCTCCGGCGTGTGGCCGACCGGTAGCTAGGTAATTCCTGAAGGAAGTTCACAGGTGGAGAGAAGCAACTGGAATCCAGAGAGAGGTTCTCTAAGGAAGAGAAGGAAGGCATCGTCACACCTGAGAGCCAAGAACAACACAGGCACAGAAGCCTTGAGTGTTTTTTGTTTTTTTTTTGGCCAGTCCTGGGGCTTGGACTCAGGGCCTGAGCCCTGTCCCTGGCTTCTTTTTTTTGCTCAAGGCTAGCACTCTGCCACTTGAGCCACAGTGCCACTTCTGGCCGTTTTCTGTATATGTGGTGCTGGGGAATTGAACCCAGGGCCTCATGTATACGAGGCAAGCACTCTTGGCACTAGGCCATATCCCCAGCTCCGAGCCTTGGGCTTTTAAGAGACCATAACCAGCTGGGCGCCAGTGGCTCACATCTGTAATCCTAGCTACCCAGGAGGCTGAGATCTGAGGATAAGCAGTTTGAAGCCAGCTTGGGCAGAAAAGTCCCATGAGACTCCCATCTCCAATGAACCACTCAAAAACCAGAAGTGGCACTGTGGCTCAAGTGGTAGAGCCCTAGCCTTGGGCACAAGGAGGCTCAGGGACAGTGCCCAGATCCTGAGTTCAAGCCCCCACAACCCAGAGAGGAGAGAGGACTGAGGGGAGAGGGAACAGAGGGGAGGGAGGGGTAGGCTCACTGCCTGGAGATGTGTTCCCAAGCAGGCTTTAAGTTATCATCTGAGTGTTGTGTCTGGCTGCAGCCACTAAGAAAATGTGTGGTCTGTCCACCAAATGGGGCTAGTAATATTCCCATCCCACAGTGTGGGGTACAATGATGTAGGTGGGGCCCGGACAGGGGCTGCTGAGGATGTGGTCCTGGCATGTCATGTTCTGACCCAGCTTTAAAGGGTTGCTGGGGACAGGCCCTGCACAGGGCACAGGGTGAAAGGCATGGCCAGTCCCACAGAGTCCCTGGCCTTCCCAGAAGGCTCCAGGAGGACCAGGCAGGACCTGGAAGCAGGCAACAGCTTTCCCACTGTGACAGACACACGGAGCCCAGCGGCCACACTCCAGCTGGGAGCTCCCCCACTCTTTCTCTTCTGCCTTGACATGCTCTGAGGATATGACACACAGGCTAAGTCACAGAGACTCTCCCCTGATTCACTGGACCCCCGGGGAAGGGGGGGCTAGGTCCAGTGCTGCCAGGAGGCCCCGCCCACCCCAAAGCAGCCACAAAGAACTATTATGAACCAGGAACAAAGGCTTTTAAACAAAAAGCATCAGACTATTAAATATTCAACAGCTGTGGGTCAGGGACCCAGTCAGGGGCCCAAGCCTGGCTGACTTGAAAGGGTGGCCTGTCACCCACTGAACCGGGCACTCCAGAAAGCGGACCGCAGCAGGCCTCCTGTGGGCACGAGGGATCCCACCCTGGAGCCTCATCCCCATGAGGAGAAAGGGGCTTCACACGATGACATTCACCCGGGCTGAGTCACTGGGAGCTCACTCTGTGCCATGCCACTGAAGACTGGCTACGCATCATCATCTCATGTGACACCCCCAACTCCGGGCACAATCATCCCTCTTGTAGGCCGGGCATGGTGGCTCATGCTTGTGATCTCAGGAAGTCCAGGAAAGTAAATAGCAGTCTTAGGCTGTCCAGGAATAAATGTAAGATCCTATCTGAAAAGTAACTAAACTAAAAGGGCTGGGGAGGCCGGGGGTGGGGGGGCTCAAGGAGTAGAGCACCTGCCTAGCAAGCATAAGGCCCTGAGTTCAAACCTCAGTACCAGAAACAAAACAAATCCAAGCACACTTTCCATGTGGCATCTTCACTTTCCTGAAGAGGGTCCTTCACCCTCCCCTCTCTGCAGGAAACCAAGTGCTCTTTTAGCTCCAGGTTAATGTTTAGATAAGATCTTGGACTTTTTGCTCAGGGCTTCCTTAGACTGTGATTGTCCTATCTCTACCTCTTGTGTAGCTGAGATTACAGGTGAGTACACCATCCCTATCTTCTTATTTGAGATAAGGATAGTGTCTTGCTAACTTGGGGGCCTGAGCTGGATCTCCAATTGCCTGGGTCTCCTCTCTTCTCTGCCTTCTGAGCAGCGAGAAGAATAGAAGCATCTCACAGTTACTGGTGGGAGGTTCACAGAGTGATCCAGCTGGTGTCACGGTTGGCTTGGCCTCTGAAGTGGTGCAGTCCTTTTCTCACCATATGTGTAGGAATAGAAGGGGGCGGTTAGGACTCAGGCACTGGGTGGGGTGCCACCATTCAGGACATCCAGGATTCAGCAATGAGACTGTTACTGAAGTGGGAGGATAATGCTACAGGGGCCTGTGGGGCCAGGAGTAGGCAGAAATGTCCTCCCTGTCATTGGGTCTTCTTCAGGCAAGGATAAAGCTTATGATGGTGCCTGGCTCCTAGAGGACTTCTACTTGAAGAATGAGTGAATGAATGCATGGATGGATGAGAGAACAGAAGAGTGAATGGATGGATAGATACTAGGTAGATGAATGGGTGAATGCATGGATGAAAGAGATGAATGCATGAGTGAATGGAGGAACAAATGAATGAATGGATGAAGATGAATGAATGAATGATGAACCCATGAATGGGCAAGCGAGACATCTCAGACTCATCTGGATGGCCACCTTCATCCTGACTTCCTTGGTGGCTCTCCGCAGAGGACATCAAGTCTACTGGAGGACAGATGTGGGCAGAGTATGACCTCGGTGGCACACGGGCTACCCCCATCTTCCGAGACGAGCGCAAGCACACTGGTGCTGAGTGCTTTGGTTCCCCCGATCCTCGGTGAAAGGACTGCAAACTGTGGGGCCCACGGCCCTGCCAGCTCCATGGGAATTCCATGTGTCTCCCCTCCTCCTCAGGGGAGTGTCCTGAGATACCCCCTTCTTCCTGGACACTGTAAACCCAGGACAGTACTGAGCTCTAAGCTCTCAGCTAAGGACTCATCATGAAGCCGGCTGTGGTAGTACACTCCCAGACCCCAGGAGGCTGAGCCACAGGACTGCAGGTTAGGAGGCCAGCTCTGGACATGAGATGAAGGAAATGCTCTCTCTGCCCTTACAACACGACAAGCAGGAGTCACAAGGACCATCATACTGCTGAGACATGGCTGCAGTGACACAGTTTTTGTTTACTCCAACTGTAGGAAATGGCACTGCCTGTGGCCTGTTAGTGGCTGTTCTACCGGGTTATGTGGAAAGCTTCCATACCAGGAGCCTAGGAGCCCGATCTGAGGGAGGAGGGCCTCCTCTGCCAGACAGAGCTCAGCTGGGAGGACATGAGTGAGTCACAACAGGTACCTGGGTGTGGCCAGAGCCTGGCTGGGCCTCACATTCTCCAGAGCCCTGGGTGACTAGCTTAATCATGGGGGGGGGGGGGGGCCCAGCTGGACTTCATACCTAGGCTTGCCAGGGAGGGCTGGGGGGGAGGGAGGGGCAGGGGCATCGTGGAGCACCTACTGCAACTCCCAGGGGGTGGCAAAGGCTCAGTATCCACAGCCACCTCTCTGGGGCAGAGCACCAGCTCCACCTGCCCCCTGTATAACCTGACAAGTTTCTTGACCATTCTGTGCCCTCCTGTCAAAGGAGGACAACCGTTTTCCTACCTCCTACAGCTGTATGCAGAGGATTAGGTGACCTCTCCTATGAAAAGAGCCACAGATGACCCACAAATGAATGGCATAGCTTTGTCCCAATAAAACTTCATTTAAAAAGACAGGTGGCAGTCTGGAAGTTGGCCTAGAGACTGTAAGTTTGCAGATGTCTGATTTAGAGTGTGGCTTCTGTTAATGGTACTAGATGCTGGTGGGCTGTGTGTGGCTCTGCTACCTTACCAGTTAACTGAATACACACGGTGATTTGGAAGTTGCAGTCAGGCCTGTTCTTGCCAGGGATCTCTTGCTGCTGGAGGCAGCCACCAGGGCCTTCCCAGAGCTTTTAGCTGCCCTGGGACCCATCAGGAAGATGCTGGGTGTCTCATCACTGGGGAGCTTCTTAATGGGTTTACAGTGCAGGTCTTTCTTCACTTTGCAGATGTAGAAGGCAGAAGAAGTCTGCCCTAGGGTGATGCAGGGGCTAGAAGAGCCTTTCCATGGGAAAGGCCTTCGGAGGCATGTCTGGTCCTGTTCACTACTACTACAGAGCTGGCTGTGAACACAAGCCTGGACAGGACGAACAACACAGTCATCCACACACAAGCACCCGGACCCCTGAATTCCAGCACATGACTCCTTCTGTTTCTGAAAAGCATTCATCTGTTCTATGTCACCATCATGAAAGACCAGAGACAAATGTAAATGCGTATACACACACACACACACACACACACACACACACACACATGTTGCCTCATGCTTGCTAGGTAGGTGCTCTAACACTTGCGCCACATTCCCAGTCCTAAATAGAGAGGCTGGTTTCTTTAGCTCTTGGTCCTGGAGATCCAATTGCATAGCTCAGGCTGTGCTCTCAGCTATGTCTCAGGATGGCAGTGTAAGGGTGCAAGGGTGAGTCACAATCAGGTCCCACAATCCTTATGGAAGACACCACCTCCAATAACTGAAGTACCTCCCATTAGGCCCTGCCTCTTAAAGGGGCCAATACCACCACACATGGCTTGCTACACTGAGACCCCTTGGAGGACAATTCACACAAAAACATGGCAAATGACTCAGTGAGTAACTTCTCAAAGCCTGTTTTCACGAGGATAAAATGGGCCAATAGTCACCACCTCATGAGACACAGCTATGAGGAATTCAAGTCACCACACACAGGGAGTCCAAAAGCTAACTGCAGACCTGGGCCTGCCTCACTGCGTTCCTCCCAGAGGGGGCTTCCTTAAACCCACCAGGCTTGGCCAGCCTCCAGCCCTCTGCCTCTGCAGCCTTTTCTCCCCAGGTTCCTTCCACCAGACTCTCAGATGCTCCTCAGAGGCCTTAGCTAGCCCCCCCCCCCCATCCCAGCCCATCCCAGTGGGATCCCCTCCCTCTCATTTCCTTCTCAGCAGGAAGTGGGCTCTAGTTCTATCTCCTTCCCTCTCTACCCCTGCAATCCAGAAGCCAGGACTCCACACCCCCTCCATCCCCAGCTCCCCAGAGCCTGGAATTAAGTTTCAGCTCAGACTGATTCACCTCCCTTCCTTCTTCTTCCTCCCCCCCTCCTCCCCCAGGGCTGAGAGTGGGGACAGCCCAGCAGAAGGTCTGGGTGGTCCCAGACCCAAACAATGCTTGGGGCGGGGGGGGGGGGGGGAGGCAGCCAGACATCACAGCACTACACAGCCATTCCCCCCCCCCCCTTTATCCAAATTCTTCACTTCCTGAAAAACAAACAAAAACACCACCCAAGCAAGCAGGCCCCAGTTGCTGGGCAGAGCTCAGGCTTCTCCAGGGGAGAGAAAAATGGCCAAAGTGAGACTGGTGGGTCGCCAAAGAACCAGTGCAGTCTGAAAATGGCCCTGGGCAAGTCTCCAGCTTGTCCAGAACATTCTGCCCTCCTGGGTGACTTTAAAGGGTGACAGGTCATTGGGCAAAAAGGCTTAGATAAGGGAGAAATAAACCTCACAGGTCAAATGGCTATTTGTGTTCAGGCTTAACACAGTGCATAGGACTTAAACCCAAGAACAAAGTTTCCTCCACTGTTACATACCCACTAGCATACCTCCAGAAAGGTCTAGACACTGCATTTGTAGTCATCAAACTATAACATAAGGGTTCCAAAACTCACAAGAAGAAATAACACTGGTCATGCTGAAGCTCAGAAATATTCCATCCCCGAAGGGAAGAAGATATAAATAAGGGACCAAGAGCAAGCTGGACAAAGGCTTTATTGGGTTTCCTGTCTACCTTTTGTCCAATCACATATCTGCAGGGCTGTTAGCTTATTCTTTGTCCAATCACATATCTGCAATACTGTTACCTCATTCCCTGTCCAATCACATATCTGCAATACTGTTAGCTCACTCCCTGTCCAATCACATGTCTGCAATACCATTAGCTCACTCTTTGTCCAACTGCATGTCTGCAGAGCTGTCATAAAAAGTCATAAAAATGGAAAGTTCACCCTGGGTCTTCAAGTGCACATAAAACTTGGATGGACAGAATGAATTCAGAATGCTTCTCTTGCTAATCTGTAGATGGTGACCCTGGGGGTGGGAAAGAGTGTCTTGTCACCTCTTGACCCCTTACAGTTCTACCACTAGGTGCCTGGAGGACACGGCCACAGTCTTTGATCTCATTAAACCCTCCTGGGACAGGAGTGTAACATTTCCTGAAGAGAAAGTCTAAGGCTTGGAGAAGTTAGGATTTGCCCAAGGCCACACAGCTGATGAGGTAAAGACCAGTTTGGTAAGCCAAATGGAAAACCAGATTCTCCCACAAGAGGTCTGCCTCTACCATTCTAGGTATTCCTGGCTCTTAAGCCCACACCAAGACTGCCAGCAGGCAAAGTCAAAGCCGGCGGGGGCCTCTTCTCAGAGCAGACCTTCTGGCAGAAAAGGACTCTGGGCTCTGCAGCCAACACACACAGTGTCCAACGCTACCCCCCACAGCATCTCCGGGCAACTGGGCCAGCCACCCAGGAATCCTGGCCACTGAGTAATGCTTGTGGTCACCCACACAGGAGGGTTAAGAGTGAATGCGGCAGAATGGAAAAACTCAATGGAGGCTCATCATGGACCCAACAAGTCCACTTTTAGGCAGGTCCTGAAAAGAGATGTCTCAAAAACCCTATCCACATGTGCCCACAGGGCACTATTGCAGCAGCCTCAGAGGAAGCCCTAAGGCAGAGCCACCCTGGGCAAGCAGGAGTCACCCCTAACTCCTATCCCCACAGGAACTGAGGTAACACAGGATCCTTGCTGCTCTAAATTACCAAGTCTGGAAGTGACTTCCTGCACACAGTAGCTAATGACTGAATTCTTCCAAGCCTTTCCTTTTACCAGGCAAGGAAATTGAGTCACTGAGTATTTAATGTGTCTGTCCAAAGACAAATTAAGGGTGAGGGTCTAGAAAGGATCTAGAAAGGTTCTAGAGAAACATGATGAAGTCGGGAGCTGGTGTCTCATACGTGTCATCCTAGCTACTCAGGAGGCTGAGCTCCGAGGATCACAGTTCACAGTAAAGTCTGTGAGACTCTTATCTCCAATCAATAAGGAGAAAACCGGATGTGGTGCTGTGGCTGCAAGAGGTAGAGCACTACTAGCCTTTAGCAAAAGAGCTCACTGACAGTGCTCAAGCCCTGAGTTCAAGCCCCTGACTGACCAAATGAAAATGAAAATTTTAATAAAGCATGATGAAGTCTTGTTCTGTGGTATCTACGATCAATCTATACATAAAGCCCTAAGCCAGGAAAGCCCTCAAACCCTTTAAGCTCCCTTCATGACACCACTGGGGTAGAGGGGAGCACTCATCCAGGTCCCTGGGGGCATGCTCTGGAAGGTGACACAGGTACCCCAGCCTCATCCTCCTTAGACCCCCTGTCCTTTCGCTTTCCTCTCCCCTGAGAGACTGGGCTTGTGCCACCATCTGCTCCCACAGCCCAAAGCAGCTAGGCCAATTGATAGTGAACAAATGCCTCGAAAGGCGGGAGCCAAAATAAATGACTGGCTCCAGCGTTTGTTATTAAACATGGCATAGATGACTAACCCACTCCCCCCTCCTAAGCCCAGAAGTTACTGTTCCAACCTGCTATACAAGTAAGGACAGGAGTCTGTCTCTGAGCTTCCCATCCCTGCTGCAGGACACAAGGACAAAAATAGCATCTGTGGGGTAGGGCTGGGGGGGGGGGGTGAGTCCCTTAAAGGGACTTAGAGCCTCCTTACACACTCAGCAAAGATCCCAGACAGAAAACACACTGTGCTAAATAAGAGGAAGATACATTGAAAACAAGAAGAAATATGCTTAACTTTTTTTTTTTTGGAAGGTGTTGAGAATGGAATCCCCGGGCCAAGTAACATCCCCCCCACCCCCCCCAAACCTGGCTTTTACTAATAAAAAGGTTAAACAGAGCTGATGAGAGCTGGGTTAATACTGAGCGAGGAAATCATTATCATTCAATCTACCCCCCTTTTAGTTTGGAGCCCTTTGGGTCCCTCCTGGCTTAGGGTTTAGAGTTAGGTCTGTCCTTTGTCCTTTGTGAGAGCAATCCCAAATGCATTCATATTTTACCCTAAGCCCGTGGTTTTGTTACATTTTTATTCTGAAAGGGGCATAAGAAAGCACTGAAGATACAAAGTAGCAAGAAGAAAACGATGCTGAATGAAATTCGCAGCGGCATCTTCATGTTGAGTTCAGGACAAAAAAAAAAAAGATGATACAAAAGGCAATTTGTCCCGGTGCTGACAACTTTGTTATCTTGACTGAGGAGTGGTTTGACATAGTTAGGTTTTAAAAAACAAACTCAGAGCAGTATAATTTACTTTACACTTTGCCCAATTACAGAAAGCAGCTCGTGGTATCTGGCTGGCCGCGTCTACTGAGCCCTTTCCACGCGCCCCGGCTGGGCCTGGCTTCTCGCTGGTCCTCGGCGGATCCCACCACCGTCCCATTCTCATGGAACCGGTGGGCTCCGAGACGACAAGCCACTTACCAAAGGAACCCAGCAATTTAAAAAAAAACAACAACAAAAGAGCCCTCAAACTCCGGGGCTCGTCACGTCCCCGCTGGTCCGAGCGTGCTGGGGGGCGGCGGGGCTGGAACGCCGGGGCCCCCGCGTTCCTTTCCCTGTGATCCCGAACCTGTTACCTAGCGATAGGCCCGGGTCCCACGGGCGGTGTGCGGGAGGGGGCGGCCGCTCGGCCCCGGCTCCCGTGCGGTGCGGCCGGCGGGGCCCCGGAGAGGGAGAGCGGGCGAGGCCGACCCCGCTCCCCACAGCCCGGCGCGCCCCGAGGCCCCCGTGCCCCGCGCCCTACCTTGGTGTGTGGCCGGCTGTCGGGCCGGGAGCGCCCCGACGCTGGACTCGCTCATGGCTGCGCCCCAAGAAGGCAGCGGGGACCGGGAACCCCGCCGACCCCGCTGCCCGCACCGCCGCCCCCGCCCGCAGCCGGCGCCCCGCGGTTCCAGGTTCCGCCGCTGACGCGGGCTGGGGGCGTGGCCAGGTGGTGGGCGTGGCCTGGGGCGGGGTCTGGGGTTTGTGGTGGGGCGTGGCTATGGGTGTGTCCCGAGGGGAGTTCTCTGAGGGGCGTGGTTGTGGGCGTGGCCTCGGCGGCCTTCCCACGGTCTGGCCGGGGACCCCGGCGCAGCGAGCGCACGGGGGAGCGTGGAGTGCAGGGCCTCGTCATTGGGGTACCATGAACACACGGGCTACTTGGGAGGCGGAGAGGTGGAGGAGCCCCAGCAGAACGTTATCAGGGCCTCATCTCAAGGATACTGGTATTCAGCAAGAAGTGCACTCGCTGCCTTACCAGTGTAACTGCAACCCCTCTGTACATCACCTTGACAGTAAAGTTAAATTAAAAGAAACAAAATAAACTGGAGCTGGGGTTGTTGGTGGCTCACATCTGTAATCCTAGCCACTCAGCAGGAGGCTGAGATCGGAGGGGCATGGTTCAAAGACAAATCTGCCACTCTTATTTCTAGCTAATTAACAAAAAGCTGAAACTGCAGGTTTGGTTTTTTTTTTTAAATGTCATTTGAATATGTAACTGTCTCTTCTCCAACTGCAATGCCTACTTAAAGCTCAGTAAACACACAGAGATATATTAAAGGCATAAATCCACTGGGATAGAGGTGACAAAAATATAAAAACAACACTTTAGAGCCAGAACACAGGCTGCGCAATAGTGATCGAAACTGGATCAAGAAATCTGAATCCAGCCAGGAACCACCCTAGGGCTCAGATACCACACTGGGGCTCACTGCTGTAATCCTAGCTACTGGGGAGATGGAGTGAGGATCACAGTTCAAAGCCAGCACAGGCAGGAAAGTTTCTGAGACTCTTATCTCCAATTAACCACCAGAAAACCAGAGTGGCCTTGTAGCTCAAAGTGATAGAGCACTAGCCTTGAGCAAAAGAGCTCAGGGACAGCCCTCAGGGCCAGAGTTCAAGCCTCAGGACAAAATGGAAGAAAAAAATATAAATCCCATACAGTAGGAGTTCCTTTAGAGAATTCCCAAAGGCTCAGAAATTGGCCAGCGCTTTAGCCCTGAGTTCCAGGCACCAAACCCAACTCCATGTGTTCCACACATCAGGCCTGGACCACTCGCCCCAGTGGGATAAATAAAGAGGCCAGGAGTTGGTGGAAGGCAGAAAATTATGTATTAACGCAGCATGCCACAGGAAGGAGCAAAGCAAGCACTTGAGCTCATCTTCAGGGACACAGACCTGTTTAAGCAAAGAATTAGTGGTGGGGAGGGAAAGGTGTGCCTAGAGATTACACAGTCCTGGTGACTGGTTGATTCTTGTCCAGAGGTTCCAGAGGACAAGCTGTCCTCAGTGACTCCAAAGGAAGGAAGCAATCCGGGCTGGATTCCTCGCCTGGTGGGTGTGGCCTGAGCCCTTGATTGTCTGGCTCCTTTGCTTGGGCACAGTTTCTTTTTTTCTGTCCCTACTTATGAGGATGTTATCTCTCCGTGCAGTGGTCTTCCCTGCTGTGGACATTGGTGACTTCTCTGGGCCTAGGTCTCCTTATTCCTAAAACATGGATCTGAAATGTCTTCAAAGGCTTCTTGTTGGGCTGGGGATATGGCCTAGTGGCAAGAGTGCTTGCCTTGTATACATGAGGCCCTGGGTTAGATTCCCTAGCACCACATATACAGAAAACAGCCAGAAGTGGCGCTGTGGCTCAAGTGGCAGAGTGCTAGCCTTGAGCAAAAAGAAGCCAGGGACAGTGCTCAGGCCCTGAGCTCAAGGCCCAGGACTGGCAAAAAACAAAACAAAAAGGCTTCTTGTTAAAGGTCTGGTCCTCCGCTGGGTGCTAGTAAGAAGTGGTGGGACCTGTAAGAGGCGCAGCCTTGAGAGGTCATCCGGTAATTGGCAGTGTGGCCTCCAAGGGGCTTTAGGACTTCAGCCCCTCCCTTCATCTTCCCTCTATTCCTGTCCCAATCATGCTGAAAACAGCATCTTCCCGCGGCCATGAGCTGGAACTTGGGCCCACAGCAACCCTTTCTCTCCTTAAATTCATTCCCTCAGGTGTTTGCTATAGTAACTGGAAGCTGGACATGACAATAGCAAGAGTACTGCAGCATCATTTGTCGCACTCTTTCTGTACTTGCTTTCTTTTCCTTCTCTCCCTTCTTTCTCTCTTTCCTTCTATTTTCTTTCTCTTTCCTTCTATTTTCTTTCTCTCCTTTGTCCCTTCCTTTCTCTCTCTCTCTCTCTCTCTCTCTCTCTCTCTCTCTCTCTCTCTCTCTCTCTCTTTCTGTCTTTCTTTCAAAATGAAATCTTACTACATGGCCCAGTCTGCTCATCTCATCTTGAATTTGTGAGCTCCTCTCAGTGTAAAGCGGGGATCATGGTGGCTCCTGATACAGCAGCTACTGTGTTTTCTGTATTTACAAAGTCACTCTTGGAGATGTCAAAAGGGGCCAAGCAGGGGGGCCATGTTCCAGGCCAAACCCTAATGTCTGGTGTTTAATGTAGGCTACCTTCTTCCCTTAGTCTTAGATTTCAGCCACAGCCACTGTGGAGGCTGCAGCTGCCACCAGATGGCGCTGGAGAGCGGTGCGCGCTGCTGGGACCGTGGGAAGGAGCGCCCTCCCCAGAGGCTCAGGGTCCTGGGGCAGCCATGCTGTGTGTAAACATGGCCACCCAGGGGAGGGCCTGGCCACAGGTGAGTCCTTTATAATGAGTGCTCCAAGAGTGACAAGCTCTGCTCTGCCTCTGGGGACCCTGCCCTCAGGACACCGTGATATTGGCGCAATCTCTCTTCCCCCAAAGCTTGGGCTGCAGCCCTCCAGTGACAGATGGCATCTCACTCTCTGGGTTTGCTCTCTCTGCTTGGCTGCAGAAATTGTGGCAGTCAGGGCCTTGTGAAAACCATATGTGAAAGAACCACAAAAGCTCTTTTGTTTGTTGTTGTTGGGTTTTTGTTGTTGGTGGTGGTGGTAGTGGTGGTTTGGTTTGGTTTTTCCTGGTCCTGGGCCTTGAACTTTGAGCCTAGGCCCTGTCCCTGAAAGTCTCTGGCTCAAGTGGTAGTCTACCAGCTCCACTTCCAACTTTTTGTGATTAATTGGAGATCAGAGTCTCATGAATTTTCCTGCCCAGGCTGGCTTTGAACCATGGTCCTCAGATCTCAGCTTCCTGAGTAGCTAGGATTACAGGTGTGAGCCATCAGCACCCAGCTCAAATGTATGGTGTTTTATGTTATTGGAGTTTTATTTTTGTCCGTTGTGGGGCTTGAACTCAGAACTTGGGCACTGTCCTTGAGCTTTTTTTTTTTTTTTTCTTCCCCTCAAGCCTAATGTTCTGCCATTTTGAGCCACAGTGCCACTTCTGGCTTTCTGGTGGTTCATTGGAAATAAGAATCTCACCGACTCTGGCCTGGGCTGGCATCAAACTGCGGTCCTCAGATCTCAGCCTCTTGAGTAGCTAGGATTACAGCCATAAGCCTCCAGTATCCAGCTCAAGCTTATGTTTTTAAGAACTAAGCATTGAGTACCAGTACCCTAGGCACTATATTAAGCACTGGGAATTTGACACCCACAGAACAAGACAGAAATCTCTGTGCTCCAAGGAGAGAGGCAAGAGAGACAGCCACACACCTGGAAGAAGTCAGGGAAGCAAGAAAGAGTGAAGGGTGTAAGCAAAGTGCAAGGACCTTATTAGGTCCACCCCAGAGGGCTCCATGCAGATGCCCCCACCTCATTAAGTCTCCACCCAGTTACCTGGGTAACCAGCAGACCTGGAGGCAATCTGTGAGTCAGCCATGAATGAGATGTAGGGGATGGGTTATGGAGATCTGGTTGGGAGCATCTGCTGGAGGGACTGGCAGGTGCAAAGGGCCTGAGACAGAACCATGCCCAGAGCGCTGTCATGGAGGGATGGAGGGGGATTGAAGTGGGAAATTGTGGGGGATGTGGCCAGAGGTAACCAGCCTAGCCCTGGAGGGCCACAAGGATCACAATAGGGATTTCAGCATGGGGGTGGGGGTGGGGGTGGGGGAAGGATGCATAGGGTCTGCTGGATCCTATGTTAGATCTATTCTTCCTCTCTTGAAGAACCTCCGGGTGGCTTTCTGTAGCAGGAGCCCAATTTTCTACTTTCCAGTTTTCAATTCCCACCCAGCCTGGGACAGCGCCGGGGTGCTGAGAACTTAGTTGCCAGGCGACTGTGCCTGAGAGCTGGCGTTTCTCCTAGGAGGCAAACGGCCTGCCGGGCGTTCCGGGAGCGCGCGCCCTGCGCCCTCGAGTCCCCTGGGGACCCCCGGCCAGCGCCTGGCATCTGGTGGGGGCGGGGAAGGCAGGGATTCGGGCTCGGATGCCACCAGGTGCCCTCACCCCGGCCGAGCAGGAACTGGGCCCAGCGCCAAACACAGCGAGCCCCAAGTCCGGCTCCAGAGCCGGTGCCAGGCGTGGGGTCTCCGAGGGGACCCGCTGGCGGGCGCGTTGGGAGCCGCAGGTGCCCGGGCGACCGGAGCCAGGGACCCGCGCGGGCCAGGACGCCGCGGGAGCCCGCAGGTGGGCAATGCGCAAGGCGGGGAGGAGAATTGGGGGGGAGGGGAGAGGGCGGCTATGTAGGGAGGGGGAGGCTGCAGCCGCTGTGGGGAGCGGGCACTGGGGCGTAGTCTGGAATCCCAGCTGGCTAGGGACATGGCTCCGGCCTGCTTGGTGAGGGCAAGGCTCTGAGTTCAAATGCCAGCATCGCCAACAGAAAGAGAAAAGAAGGAAGGAAGGAAGGAGGGAGGGAGGCGGGAAGAGAGGGAGGGAGGGAGGGAGGGAGGGGAAGAGAGGGAGAAACAGTAAGAAAGAGAAAAAGAGAGGGAGAAGAAAGAAAGAAAAAAGAAGGAAGGGAAGGAGGGAGGAAGGGATGGAAGGGAAGGGAAGAGGAGGGAAGGAAGGGAAGGGAGAAGAAAACCCAGTGCTCACTACTGTCCATTCACAATCCAATGCAAAGTAAGAAACTCACAGGCTCAGCTCTTCCACAGAATATGCCTATCATAGGTGGAAAAAATGGCTGGGTGCTGGTGGCTCACACTTGTAATCCTAGCTGCTTATAGGAGGCTGAGATCTGAGGGTCCTGGTTCAAAGCCAGCCCAGGCAGTAAAGTCTAATTAACCAGCAAGCAGCTGGAAGGGGAGCTGTGGCTCAAGTGGTAGAGCCTTAGCCTCGAGCTACAAAGTACAGGGACAGTGCCCAGGCCCTGAGTCCAAACCTCAGGACAGGCACAAAGTGGAAATAAATCATGCAAATACAAAGTAAATACAGAGTGTAGTTTTGAGAAGGGGAGGAGGGAGGGGGGAGGAGGGAGGGCTTACCTGGAGCTTGGGGGCGGGGCCCTCTAAGTTGTTTAGCTGGTAGAGGCTAGGATTAAGCTAGATACCCAGGTGACACGCCTGTGCCAAATCTCAGCTACTGAGGTGTCTTTTCAGCCACTCTCCAGCAGGGCCAGTTCCTCACAGATCGATGGGCAGACCCATCAATTAAGGGGCTGGGGGGTGTCTCACATCACCGGGGACAGCGTGTCACCCAGGAATGACAGAATTGACACAAATCAAAGCATCTTTTTTTTTTTTCCTGTGCTGGTACTGGGGCTTGAACTCAGGACTTGGGCGCTGTTCCTTAGCCTTTTCATTCAAGGTTGGTGCTTTGTCACTTGAGCCACAATTCTATTTCTGGCTTTTTGGTGGTTCATTGGAAATAAGAGTCTCATGGACTTTCCTACTTGGGCTGGTTTTGAACCACAATCCTCAGATCTCACCCTCCTGAGTAGCTAGGAATACAGGTGGTGAGCCACCAGGGCCAGCTGGTTTAGAGCATCTTTTAAAAGCAAAACACCTTCCTTTTGAAAGGCCTTTCCTGAATTTATGATGGGAGTCTGTTACAGGAGAAAATTCCAGCTCTCTTTCGGACAATCGCCGTTTTGCATTTAATGGGGTGCTAATATATCCAAGCTGGGAATGCTTTGTGTAAGTCTATATTCTCCTTGTCAATTGCAGAAATCAAATTCTCTCCCTCCCCACCTCCACCCCTTTCTCTCCTCTTTTAGTTGATTAACTTTTTTGAGCCCAGGCCTTCCTGTCCTTTACCCCTGGTGTTCATCTGGGCAGAGCTGATTCGGCCTGCTGAAATGTTGCCCGGGGGAGCGATTGAGCAGCAAACACCCGGGGCTGGGCAGTGTCTACCAGACCTGGCGCTATGCCACGAGGAGAGTGGAAGTTGACTGGGTAAATGTTTCAGGCAGCCCCTCCCCATACCTCCCACTGAGGCTGGGGGGCCGGGGGGGGGGGCGAGTATCTACCTACTTCCTTATGGCGGCCCAGAAATGAAGTAAGCGCTAAGGAGGACTTTGTTCTTTTTATTGTGCTGGTGCCAAGAAAACTGGGGTGAGAGGGAAGGGCTGGGCGCAGTGGAGAGCTCGGCCTTCCTTCCTGAGGACCCAGGCTGCGGAGCAGGCACAGCACCATGCTGGGGGGGCAGGCCAGCCTGCCCATCTGCCGATCCGATCCACAATCCGCGGGGTAGCAGGTGAGAGATGGTTCCTCCACGGCGGCGGCTGGGCACGGAACCTGCCACCAGCTGCAGGAATGGCCTTCCCCAAGCTGGGTGCTGGCCAGCTCCACTGCAGGGCAGAGACACGGGTGCAGGGTACACCAAAGTGGGGGAGCTCAGGGGATGGAGGAAGGGATGGGGGAGGGAGGAGAGGAGAGGAAAGGAGAAAGGAGGGAAAAAGGAAAGAGGGGAAAAAAACAGTAGGAAAAGAGGAAAGGGAGGGAGAGAGGGAGGGAGGGAGGGAGGTAGGGAGGGAGGGAGGGTCGGGAGGGAGGGTAGTGATCTCCGCACTTCTCCCTCATTTTGACCACTGGACAGCAGCTGGGGATCTGGAAGTTTCTGCAGGACTGAGGAACAGGTAGGAGAGGGAAGGAGGGGAGGCCACAGAAACTGGAGGGCCCTAGGGGCAGGCAGGAGGGTAGGGGAGGAGAAGCTGGATGCAAGGAGAGACCAGATGCCCAGCAAATATTTGTTAGTGGGAAGACTGACCATGGGGAGGGCATGAGAGTTAGGAGATGCAGGTTCAGGGCTGTGAGCTGGAGATGGAGTCTGAGCTCCCCCGCCCACCCCCCCATCCTACCTGTGAGATCCTGGGTGAGTGACTGAACCCTCTGGCCTTGGCTGTGGAATGGGCAGCTGCTGGGAGCTCTGGCCTCCCTCAGTGCCCAGCAGAACCACTAAGAAGGTATGGTGAGCTACCAACACTCTCAAGTGTCATCTTATCCTTCTCATCTTCCTCTGATAACACCCTTGATGAGGCTGATCGAAGTTCAGGGCCTACAGATAGATAGAGAGGCTCAGGCTTGAATTCCATTCTGCTTCTCTCCAGCTGTGTGACCTTGGGTACATGACTTCACCTCTTTGGGCTTCCTTGTTGTTCCACAGAAAATGGGAATTAGACTCCATCGCTAGTGCATTGGGAGAGAGCGTGGTTCCGCACCTGGGGACCACAGGCAAGCATTGGATGAATATGAGTGTTGTCCTCCTTTGCTTTAGAGGAGAGAGTTGCTGGGAAGGTCCATAGGGTCAGGGTAAAGGGATAAACAACTTTATCAAAGTCCAGTGAATCACCTGTGTCATTTTTCACCCGGAAAATTTCCCGAAATGAGGTGACAAGAGATGACTCTCTATCACTACTTAATTCCAGCTACCTGAGGTTCAGTGTTCACAGAGATAAACCCCAGTGGCTGGAACACCAGCCAGCACAGCTGGGCACTTCTGGGAAGAGATTTATAAGGCACGAAATATGGGCGCCTGGTGGTTCACACCTGTCATCCTAGCGACTCAGGAGGCTGAGATCTGAGGATCATGGTTCAAAGCTAGCCCAGGCACAAGAGTCTGTGAGACCCTTCTCTCCAATTAACCGAGGGGGGGGGGTGGAGAGGAAGCTGGCAATGGAGGTATGTATTAAGTGGTAGAGTGCTAGCCTTGACTGAAAAAGCCAGGTAAGTGTGAGATTCTGAGTTCAAGCCTCCAGTACTGGCACCAAAAATAAAAATAAAATGATATGACATGGGAAAAGAAGTTGTTCCACATTTTTAAAAGTGAATGACAGGGGGAAAAAAAAACAACCAAGTTCCATTTCTTGTAACACTTAAGTAGGATGATCACTTTAAAGAAAGAAAGAAAAAAGAAGCATCAGTATAGTAGCTCATGCCTGTGACCCCAGCCAGCACTTGGGAGGGAGAAGCAGGAGGATGGAGAGTTCAGGCTAGGTTGGGCTCTAAGAGCAAAAGTGATTTTCCAAAGGAGAGATAGGGTTTATCCTGCAGGGGACACTTAAGTGAAAAGTTATATGGTTGGAGGAAAGGTAACTTACTGTACTTATTAGAGGCTTTATATTCTTGCCTAGCCTTTGCCCGCCCCCCGCCCCCCACCACATCTGGAACCTCCAGTCTTTGAATGGGCTTTGACCTTTTTGTTTTTTAAGCATCTGTATGGGGCTTGAGAGAAAAAGACATTAGCACTGTCAACTTCATCCAGCTTTTTCTCTCCCTCTTTCCCTAGACACGGCTTTCATTTTTAAGTGATCATGAGTTGGGGAAATTCTTGCCTACCATTTTCCTCCATTAAAAAGAACTTGTTTTGGTTTGGTTTTTAATCCTGGACAAGGTTATTAAACACACACACACACACACACACACACACACACACACACACACACCTTTCATTGGGGGAAAAGGAATCACAATCTCTGTTCCTGTTTCTGCTTGAGCAATCTTCATTGCTATCAAAACATGCCCGGCACTGGTGGCTCAGGGCTGTCATCCTAGCTATTTAAGAAGCTGAGTGCCGGGCTGGGAATATGGCCTAGTGGTAAAGTGCTCGCCTCGTATACATGAAGCCCTGGGTTCGATTCCTCAGCACCACATATATAGAAAAAAGCCAGAAGCAGCTCTCTGTGGCTCAAGAGCTAGAGTGCTAGCCTTGAGCAAAAAGAAGCCAGGGACAGTGCTCAGTCCATGCCCCAGGACTGGCAGCAAAAACAAAAGAAGCTGAGAGCTGAGATTGCAATTCAAAAGCAGCCCAGGCAGGAAAGTCTGTGAGATGCTTACCTTCAATTAACCAGCAAAAAACCATGAGAGGAGCTGTGGCTCAAGTAGAGGGCTAAACTTGAGTGGAAAAGTCAAGCAAGAACTCAGGGCCCTGAGTTCAAGCCCCAACTCTCTCTCTCTCTCTCTCTCTCTCTCATCTCTCATAATGGGATTTGAAACATCAAGTCAGATATCAAAAAGAGTAAAAGAGTCCCTGTGAGATTCTTACCTCCAGTTAACCACTCAAAAACCAGAAGGGAGGCTGGGGATATAGCCTAGTGGCAAGAGTGCCTGCCTCGGATACACGAGGCCCTGGGTTCGATTCCCCAGCACCACATATACAGAAAACGGCCAGAAGCGGCGCTGTGGCTCAAGTGGCAGAGTGCTAGCCTTGAGCGGGAAGAAGCCAGGGACAGTGCTCAGGCCCTGAGTCCAAGGCCCAGGACTGGCCAAAAAAAAAAAAAAAAAAAAAAAAAAACCAGAAGGGAGCTGTGGCTCAAGTGGTAGAGCGCTAGCCTTGAGCACAGACTCAGGAACAGAGCCCAGGCCCTGAGTTCAAGCCTACACACACAAAAAAAGCCTACACACACACACACACACACACACACACACAAACTGAACCAAGAGACAGGCAGAACATAGATCACAGTTCCCATCCCCCATGACATATCTGTTGGTCTGTCTCTGTCTATCATCTATCTAATCTATGTGAGCTCGTGAATGTGTACACTTACATAATGCAGAAGTACACTGGAGGGAGTATAAACACACGTGATGTGTACATACGTGTGGGGGGGTATGCGCAGTCCCTCACCAGTGCCCCACATGGAAACCACAATCCATAGTGAGAGCCCAAGTAGATGACTGTCAAAGAGTTTCATATGTGCAAAAATCCCACATCCTCCTGAAGACTTGAAACTGCCTCTGGTGACCTGCAATGTGGGGGCTCTGGGGTGTATTTTAGGGGGGAATCATGATAAGGAAAAAGGTCTGAACTTGTCCCAGGGAGATTTGTTTTGTTTTCATTTGGACATAGGGTCTTGCTATGTAGTCCAGGCTGGCTTTGAACTCATGGTCCTCTTGCCCCAGCCTGTGGAATGCTGGAATGACAGGTGGACAGTACTCTATGTGGGTGAGATGCGCGTGCGCGGTGTGTGTGTGTGTGTGTGTGTGTGTGTGTGTGTGTGTGTGTGTGTGTGTATGTGCCAGTCCTGGGGCTTGAACTCAGGCCTGAGCTGGCTTGCAAAACTTGCCCAATAGTCTGAATTATTCTCTTTCGTTTACAAATAACAGAAATCCAGCTTTAACGTAAGTTAAAAAGAAAATGAAGTGACTCAAGTTTTCTGTGGCCATCTGCCTTCAGGTACGGCTGCATCCTGGTGTGTAAAAATGCCTCTGGCATTTGGTCCTTCTTCCTGTGTATCCCTGGGCTTTGTTCTTTCCTTGCTGACATCACCCTTAGGCAAACTTTCCCCACTGGGGATTTATTGACAGCTTCAGGATTAAATTTTCAAACTCCCAAGTTTAGCTGGAACAAGGCGGGGAGGGGGCAGAGCCAGAGAGAAAGCTTCTCCCTTCTTTAGAATTAGATCCCACTGGCACTGACTGGGTTATTATATACCCTGGCCTAATTATTGTAGCCAGGAAAAAATAAATCACTCCACTTGGGTCCTGTGTCCACCGCCAGCCGGCTAAGGGATGAGAGTAGAGGTAAAGCAGCATTGCAGCAACGTTTCCCATGGCAGACAGAAACAGGTGCTAGCAGCGACAGAATAAAGAAAACCAGACAGCTCATGATACCCAGCCTGTGAACTAGAGAAAGCCAACCAGTGTTCAGGTGTTCAAAAGTGGAACCTGTCTCATTTACATAGAGATAAATTTAGGATAATTGCCTGAGCTTTAAGAACATTCTACTTCCTTCTTCCTCATTCATCCACCACGTAGGCTGAAAACCAACAATGCAGGGCTGGTGGCGGGGGGGCGGGGGGGGGGACTGTCTTTTATTTTCCTTCCTTCTCACCCTCCCCATATTGACTCAGCCAACAAATCCTTACTGACTTTTCCATTTTTCAAATTGTTTTTCTTCTCAGCTGGGTGCCGGGGACTGATAGCCTGTAATCCTAGTTACTTAGGAGGCGGAGATCTGAGGATCCCAATTCGAAGCCAGCCAAGGCAGGAAAGAACATGAGACACTTAACCTCCGATAAACTACTCGGAAAAGGACAGAATTGGCATGTGGCTCAAGTGGGATAGTGCCTAGGCCCTGAGTTCAAATCTCAGGTCTGGCAAATATATATTTCCTTCTTTTCCCACTGACCCTACACTGCAGCTCTTACTCCTCTGCTATAGGGGTGGTTTTCCAGGAAGTCTAGTCCAGATCCTGGAGCCCCTGGAACTTGACCAGGAACCTTTTCCTATGTCTAGCCTAGTGGCCTGAAGGATGGCAGTGGACACTGATTGGCCAGGCTAGGGTCATGTGACTGCCCCCCCCCCCCCGCGCTGATCAAGCATTAATGGGTACTTCCTGTATCACTTGGCCCAAGTGATAAGGAAGAAAAGATGTGCAGAGAAAAAAAAAATCAGGACAAGGTGCCCAGAGCAGGGGCATGGGTAGCAGACACGTAAAGATAGGAATCAAATTCTCATTGCTTTGGTCTGAGAAGTACACTGTGTCTGAAGATGAGAACTTGTGGAACCGATAAAACCACGTTTTCCTGCTGCAAGTGGTCATAGCGGCTGCCTCTTCAGTGCTCTGTGTCCCACAAACTACTCATCTGTTGCGCATTCTCACTCATTTGTGCATTAAACCCCAGACACACAAGTGCAATCAAAATGCTCAAAGGTGCTGGTGGCTCATACCTGTCATTCTAGCTACTCTAGAGGCAGAGATTGGGAGGCTTGAGGTTCAAGGCCAGCCTAGGGGAATGGCCTCAAGAGATCCCATCTCAGCCTACAGCCAGGTGCGGTGGCCTATGTCTGTCCTTCTAGCCACCATGGGTGTTAGTAGGAGGATCAAACAAGACCCTACCTCAAAAATAACCAGTGCAAAAAGCCTGAAAGTATGGCTCAAGCAGTAGAGTCCTTTCCTAGCAAGGATAAAGCCTTGGGTTCAAACCCCAGTACTTCCTTGTTCTTCTCATCCTTTGGCTCATTGCTTTCACCCCAGCCCCCAGCCCGAAGAATGCATTAGTTAAGGTGTAACTTGGATTGACTATATCAAACATCCTCTAAAAATCCAATAGTTTAAACAAAATACACTTTTCTTCTAATAGTCAGAACTGATACAATGGCTGTTTTGTGAAGCCACCCTCTATCCTAATCGTGTGTGTGTGTGTGTGTGTGTGTGTGTGTGTGTGTGTGCCTACTGGGCCTTGAACTCAGGACCTGGGTAATGCCCCTTAGCCTTTTTGTTCAAGGCTGGCACTCTACCTCTTGAACCTCAGCTCCACTTCTGGCTGTTTGGTGGTTAATTGAAGATAAGAGTCTCTCGGAGAACTCCCCTGCTTCAGCTCTTTTGAATCATGACCCACAGATCTCAGCCTCCTGAGCAGCTAGGATTACAGATATTGTATCTTTGTACACATGGCCCAAGCTGGTGCATCATATCCATGTTCCAGCCCAGACGGTGAAAGGGAGGGATGACCTATTTCCTTCAACAGTACTACCTGGACATTGCATATAGCCCAAATCCCTTGGACTGCTCTCCGGTGCCTATGTAGGCACAGGGAGGCTGGGAAATGTAGTAATTATTCTGGACAGCTGTTTACCCAGCTGTGAGACAAGCCGAAGAGATATTGCAAGATAACTGGCAATCTCCACATGCAAGTCAAGGAAGAAAGAAAGGAAGAAAGAAAGAAAGAAAGAAAGAAAGAAAGAGAGAGAGAGAAACAGAGAAACAGAGAGGGAGAGAGGGAGGGAGGGAAAGAGGGAGGGAGGGAGGGAGGGAGAGAAACTTGATAAGCAAACTCTATTGTTGATGTTATATTTAAAGTTCTAGGTGAATTTCCTTTGGCGTATGCCACCTGGCTATTGTATATGTTTTTGGTACACTGAGTATTGTATATATGCCTACCTGATCTAGGGAAGGGAAAGAAAACGAGGGTGTAAGATATCACAAGAAATGTACTCACTGCCCTATTATGTAACTGTACCCCTTTTGCACAACACCTTGTCAACAAAATTTAATTAATAAATAAAAGAAAGAAAGAAAGAAAGAAACATGAATTTTCCCCTTCCTCTCTGTCTACAGATTTTAAAAAAGAAGATCCTTGAGTGACTACAAATACAGACTTGTTCTACCAGCCCTGGTTGAAGACTCTACTAGCATGTCTGCCTATGACAGAAATCGCTACTATGAGGAGGAGGCAGATGACCCTGAGTATCCAGGGGGTCAGAACTCAATGCAAGGCCATTGGAGAACCCAGGGGTACCCCGCCACCAGGAGCAATCCCTACTCTGCAGGTTCCAGGATGAACTCCTTTGCAGAACCAGATTATCCTGAATCTCTCAAGAACTCTGCTTACCGAAGCACCAGGATGAATCCCTATGCTGAAGGTTCCAGAACTGGTTCAGACTTTCACACATCTCTACCAGAGCCAGATTATTTTGGCTTTCCAAGCAATCCATCATCCAGAGAGCCTGACTCCCCTAGACAGCAACAGAATCCTAATTTTGCCAGCTCCAGGACATATCCACACTATTTAGGGCCCCTGGGAGAACCTGACTACCCTGGAGCTCAAGATAGCTCCCGCCAGCCTTCCTCCAGAGCCAATTCTAGCCCTCGAGGCCCCAGAAGGATTCTAGAACACCCAAGCTCCAGAGTCAGTCCCTACACAGACTCCCTGGCAGAGCCAGACTATCCAGGTGCTCGCCACCAGCCTAATGCTCTGCTCATTTTTGAGAAACCGGACTACCCAGGTTCTGAGGATGATGTCGACCCCCCAAAGTTCTGGGGAAAACCTGATTACCCAGGTGCTGAAGATGGTCTCCAGTATGGCTCTTCTGAGACCCCAGGAACAGCTAGAGGGTAAGTTCCATCATAGGTGGGGGCTGAGTACTGGATCAATTCAATGCTGCCTGGTAAGTGGGGTTTGGACGAATGGCAGGTTCTATGACTAGAAGTCAGAAGCCATATATCTCCACCTCAGGCTCCCAGCCCTTACCCGAGCTTCACCTCTCTTCTAATGCACCTACCTCTGCCTTGCCCAACCCCTGAAAGACAACTGGCTCTTCATTGTTTCATCTCTATATTACCATTGAGGCTGAGGTCCCAATTTGGTGGCCATAAATACAGATGTTGTAACCAGAATCACATCAACAGTAATGGATTTTTATTGGGATGGCATTATAGATCCACTGAGTTTTAATTCCTTAAATATTGCTCTAGAGATTGAACCCAGTACTTTACATATATGTCAAGCAAATGCTCTACCACTCGGGCCATGCCCAAAGCTCTTTGTTTTTTTGCTTGCTTGTTTGATTTTTTTATTTTTGGTGTGTGTGTGCGCGTGCATGCACACACATGCACGCACGCACACGCTGGTCCTAGGGCTTGAACTCAGAGACCTGGAAGCTGTTCCTGAGCTTTATTTGCTCAAGGCTAGTGATCTACCATTTGAGCCACAATTTTATTTCTGGCTTTTCTTGGTCGTTAATTGGACAAAAGAGTCAGACTTTGATGGATAGGCTGGCTTCAAACCATGATCCTCAGATCTCAGCCTCCTGAGTAGCTAGGATTACAGGCATGAGCTACCAGCACTGACAAAGTTTACCAAGTACAGTTATTGGCAGCATTCATTGGGTGACTTAGTTCTACCAAATCTACTTTTTTCCCTAGATTAAGTTTTTCCAGTGTTCATGTTGACAAGACATTTCTTCAGTCAATATTTTGTGTTGAATCTATAACAAATTTTATCATGTAATTTTTCACTAGTCTGAGTCTTTGCATTTGTATCAATGATATTTATGAAATTTACTTTATTAAAAAATCTGTCGGGGGCGGCTGGGGATATGGCCTAGTGGCAAGAGAGCTTGCCTCGTATACATGAGGCCCTGGGTTCGATTCCCCAGCACCACATATACAGAAAACGGCCAGAAGTGGCGCTGTGGCTCAAGTGGCAGAGTGCTAGCCTTGAGCAAAAGGAAGCCAGGGACAGTGCTCAGGCCCTGAGTCCAAGGCCCAGGACTGGCAAAAAAAAAAAAAAAAAATCTGTCAGGGGGCTGGGAATTGGCCAGTGGTAAAGTGCTCGTCTTGCATACATGAAGCCCTAGGTTCGATTTCTCAGCACCACATATATAGAAAAAGCTGGAAGTGGCACTGTAGCTCAAGTGGCAGAGTGCTAGCCTTGAGCAAAAAGAAGCAAGGGACAGTGCTCAGGCCCTGAGTTCAAGCCCCAAAACTGGCAAAAAAAGAACACCCCAAAACCAAACAAAAAAATCTGTCATGCCACTACAGATCGAGAGTTTGAGGATATCCTGAGTTACATAGTAAGACTCCAAACAAAACAGAACAAAATAATGGCTTATGTTCCTCTCTCCAGGAAGAAAGTTGTAGAACTTGTGTGTGCAGCAATCCAAATGTCTTTAGGACATAGTAAAGTGGGATTTAAGTAGAACTAATGGAGACAGGTCAAAATCCTTTCTTAGTCTTACCTCTCAATGCCTGACTCACCATCCCAAGATATACCTTTGGCCCTGTCCCTCTGATTTTCATTTTCTATAGGTCTCCATAACTGAAAGAGAAAGGTCACATGACTGCAGTTCCAACACATTTATAACTGAGAATGTCCTGTGCTAACAACCTCAGGTGCCAGCCCCAAACCAGCCTGACCCATCTTTATTTCCTGACCCCCCCCCCACCTTCCCTCACCTCAGAACTCCAGGCCAGTGTTTCTTGACCTTGGATGGTCCTAAGAATTGCTTTACTACCTGTGGCTCATCTAAATAAATAAATATATATAATGTATTGCATATAACCATATACATATATGTGTGTATATATATAAGCATATATTATGCATAACCATATATATGTGGGTGGGGGGATAGATGGATGGATGGTTGAGTGGGTAGATGGGTGAATGAATGACTGAATGGATAAATGGATGTATAGATGGATGGATGAATGGATAGCTAAATGGATGGGTGTATAGATGTATGCATGGTTGGCAGTTTGGGTAGAAAGATATGTTGATGGATGAATGACTTGGTGGATGGATGGATGGATGAATGGATGGATAGATGGATGGATGGGTGGGGTGTATGGATGACCGTCCTCCCCATTTATGGATGAATGATCATCATTTGGGGATTTCAGGATGTCCATCAGAACCTCTTCAATCCAGCCCTCATTTCATTGCAGGAGGGATGGCCCTTTGGACATCCTTGGGAGTGAGTGTGATGATTACTCTGAAAGCATTGAAATGGCATCCATGCAGAGGGCAAATCCACGTGGCCCCTATCTGCCAGGAGCTCCCGGAATCGGCTATGGTAAGCACATCATGTGCGGGCAGGAGGTCCCAGCAGCAGGCCAGGCATCTCCCTCTCCTCTTAGACACCCTTCCTGGACACAAGACTGGAGACAAACCAGTGTCTTAGAAAGCCAAGGATCAGCCATGATCAGAGGTTCAGGCCCAGTGTGTGAGAACCGCGCCTGCGCATTGGGAGTCTGCCTGAGGAACACACCACCTATCACTAGCCTGGGGGGAAAAAATCTCAAAATGCAAACCCTTATTTTTGTGGTAGTGCTGCAGCTAGAATCCAGAGAGAGCTACCTGCATGGTAGGCAAGCAGGCGCCCTCCCTTACCCCCCACACTCACCACTTGGAGAGGCTCATTGCTTTCCCTCAATCATGAGCTCAAAGCATTGTGAGCCAAACCATTTGTAAGCTGGAGGCCATCTGCACGAGTGGAAAACATACCTGAACATCTGCATGGGAAATATTTGAGGGCTCAAATACGTGTGAGTCACACAGGGATATTGAAGACATTGAGGTAACCCATTCCCAATGGCTGGCGTAAAGGGACCCTTGAACAGCCAGAAAATGATCTTAACTCTTCCTATGCATAAAGCACAGATAGTTACACTAGAGCACATAGGTAAACATCCAGCGTCTGCAGTATTAAAAGTTAATGGATTCTGGGACTGTGGCCTAGTGGTAGAGTGCTCGCCTCGCAGACATGAAGCCCTGGGTTCGATTCCTCAGCATCACACATACAGAAAAAGCCGGAAGTGGTGCTGTGGCTCAAGTGGTAGACTGCTAGCCTTGAGCAAAAAGAAGCCAAGGGCAGTGGTCAGGCCCTTAGTTCAAGCCCTAGGACTGGCAAAAAAAAAAAAAGTTGATGGTCACCTACTGCTGGTGGCTCACACCTGTCATCCTAGCTACTCAGGAGGCTGTGATCTGAGGATCATGGTTTGAAGCCAGCCCAGGTAGAAAAGTCCCCATGAGATTCTTTTTGTTTAATTTCATTTTTGTTTGGTCATGGGGTTTGACTTTAGGGCCTAAATGCTGCCTGAGTCTCACTGAGACTTCTCTGCACGGGCTGGCTTTGAACTGTGATCCTCAGACTCAGCCTCTTCAGTAGCTAGGATGACAAGCATGCGCCACCAGCGCCCGGCTCCTCATGAGACTCTTTTTTTTTTTTTTTTTTTGGCCAGTCCTGGGCCTTGGACTCAGGGCCTGAGCACTGTCCCTGGCTTCTTCCCGCTCAAGGCTAGCACTCTGCCACTTGAGCCACAGCGCCGCTTCTGGCCGTTTTCTGTATATGTGGTGCTGGGGAATCGAACCTAGGGCCTCATGTATCCGAGGCAGGCACTCTTGCCACTAGGCTATATCCCCAGCCCCCCTCATGAGACTCTTTATCTCCAATTAACTACTTGAAAACTAAAAGTAAAGCTGTGGCTCAAGGTGGTAGAGTGCCAGCCTTGAGCTTAGGGACAGTATCCAGGCCCTGAGTTCAAGTCCCGTGGCAGAAGAAAAACATTTTTTTTTTAAGAACTAGGATAAGAATCTCTATGTATCAGCATTCAGGTCCAGTAATTAAGTCATGTTTGGTTAGGTTTATAGTTTAGTTATGTGAGTAAGGTGTATCCTGGATGTCCCTGTGGTGATTATTTCTTTAAAAAATATTTTATTGTTATTATAAAGGTGACATACAGAGGGGTTAGTTACTTAAGTCGGGTAAAGAGTACATTTATTTTTGGGACAATGTCAACCTTTCCCTCTCTCTCTCCCAGGGCAATTATTTCTCTAACTACAGCTTGTAGTCAGATGAAAACTGCTGCTTATATTTAATGAAGAATTTTTAAAAATGTGTACTATTGTCTATTCAAGTTTTTTTTGTTTGTTCTAGGAGGGTTTTGTTTGTTTGTTTTAGACAGAGTCTTGTTATGGAGCAGCAGGCTGATCTTGAACTCACTATCCTTCTGTCTCTACCTTGTGAGTGCGGGGATTATAGGCATGCATCGCCATGTTTGGCTCTTCACACAAGTTCTAAACCATGGGGCTGGTAGGGCCTCAAAGACAAAGTAACAATGTGAATGCTAACCATTTCTAGCACATTAAGAGCCATTATGCACTCAATAGAACCGAGTATGGAGGGATTCATGTACAACATCTCCCTTTCTGTTTGTTCTAGCAAACTCTGCTTATGTGGATGAAAGCAGCCCTGTGTGTGCATATGGAAACCCAGTAGTGCCTGACTATGATTGGCACTCATCACCCCAAGGTAAGTCCTCATGGACCAAAGGCCAGGCCTTCAGCACAGGTGAAGAAACTGCTCCAGGCAACACGTGGCAATGATACTGAAAAAACCACAGCAACTTGATCAGGTCCTTTATCTCCACAGTCTCTGTTTCAGCACCGAAAGAGCAATGGCTTGAGGATAAAGGGACTTAAAGGGATTTATTTTCTCATGCCACAAGAAGAATGGAAGGAGAAAGTTCAAAGTTAGTTCAACATCAAAACTTTCCCTCCTTAGCCAGGGGCCGGTGGTTCACACCTATAATCCAAGCTACTCAGGAGGCTGAGATCTAAATATCGTGGTTTGAAGCCAGTCCAGGCAGCAAAGTCTGTGAGACTCTTTTCTCTAATTAACCCCACAAAAGCTGGAAGTGGCGCTGTGGCTCAAAGTAGTAGAGCCTTGAACCCCAAAGCTCAGGGACGGCTTCCAGGCCCTGAGTTCAAGTCCCATGACTGACAACCAAACAAACTTCCCCCTCTATAGCTTCTTTCTCCACTTTTGCAGGTAAATGTTCATCCTCTTGTTTTCAAAGTGATTACATGAAAGAGGTGAACCAGGAGCAAGTTGTCTCCTTCCTTATTATTATTATTATTATTATTATTATTATTATTTGGTGGCACTGGAGTTTGAATTCAGGGCCTTGCACTTGCGAGGCGGGTACTCTACCACTTGAGCTCCATCCTCAGCCCTTTTGGCTTTGGTTTGTGTATTCAGACCAGGTCTCATGCTTTTGCCCAGGCGGGCTTCAGATGGTGATCCCCTTATCTCTACCTTCCTAGAAGCTGGGATTATAGCTGTAAGCCACCATGCTCAGCGTCCCTGAAGGCCATCATATGTCTCATTGGCTCAAATTGGGTCACATGTTCACCCGTAGCTGCAAAGAAAGCTGGGAGAATCTGAACTTCAGATAATGTGGGTTCTGCTGGCACAAGAGAAAAGAATGCAGATTGAGGAGACAGACAGAGAGTACTGTCCACAACCTGAGACAGACTACAACCAAACTTGGATGTACACAGGCATAGATACTTACAAATTATTTTTTATTTATTTATTTATTTTTGGCCAGTCCTGGGCCTTGGACTCAGGGCCTGAGCACCAACCCTTGCTTCTTCCCGCTCAAGGCTAGCACTCTGCCACCTGAGACACAGCGCCCCTACTGGCCGTTTTCCATATATGTGGTGCTGGGGAATCGAACAGAGAGCTTCATGTGTAGGAGGAAAGCACTCTTGCCACTAGGCCATATTCCCAGCCCCAGATACTTATAAATTATAAGCCGGAAGCACTGAAGGAGAAAGGACAGCTTGCCCTAGGGTTCTGGGTCCTTTAGAAGAACCTCTGTCTTCTCTTTCTAGAATGCCATTGAAGGATTCTGTTTCTGATGTCTTCCCATAGTTACCACGATTGAATTCTCTGCAGGAGAATAACAGATATTCGGAGAAGATCACCCCCCCTTAGGGGGAGGGGAGCAGATGAGGGGAATTATGTGGGGATTTTGTGCTGGTTTCGGGTGCATTCATCCTGGCACTGAAAACCTCTAGAGGAAGCGCCTACACCCTGCTCATGCCCCTCCCCTGCTGGGTCCTCCAGTGTGAGCACTTAGAGGAGAGGAGGGGGTCTTTGAAGACCACCCAGGTGAAGGGGAAGACTCACAGGAGGCAGGGATGCTGCCAGAGAGCCAGGGGAACGAAATCATCATCGAGTTGGAGAATATTCCATCAGGGGTCCACAGTCAGATTTTTCAAGGAAAGTCAGCGGCAAACCCCACTGTCAGCACGGTTTCATCCACGTCTGACATAGATGCCATTGGGTCACAGGGTTTCGGTCACAGGAATGGCAAAAGGCATCACCGTGTCCTAGGGCTTTCAACTTCTTTGAACGAATCGGTGTCTCAGACGCTCCATAGCCCAGGATGCCTGGGCATAGAGTCTCCTTCTACCTCCCACAACACCATTCAAGGTAGAAAATGCTCCAGGGAGCTACAGGGGAGTAGTGGGGAAGGTGGCCAAGCTTATTACTTAAAAAGACAAAAAAAAAAAACCCACCAGACCTGGCTCTGGTGGCTCATGCCTATAATCCTAGCTACTCAGGGGCCTGAGATCTGAGAATCATGGTTCAAAGCCAGCCTAAGCAGAAAAAGTCCCTGTGAGACTCATCTCCAGCTAACCACTCAAAAACCAGAAGTGGAGCTGTGGCTCACAGTGGTAGAGCATTAGCCTTGACTAAAAGAACTCAGAAACTCAGCACCCAGGCCCATAGCTCAAGCCTCATGACCAAAAACAAACAAACAAAACAAAACACAGTCCAGTCCTGTGGCTTGAACTCAGGGCCTGGACATTGTCCCTGATTTTTTTTTCTTTTTTCTTTTATCTCAAGGCTACTGCTCTACCAGTTGAGCCACAGCTTTTTGCTGCTTAATTGGAGATAAGACTCTCATAGGCTTTCTTGCCCAAGCTGGCTTCAAAGTGGGATTCTCAGATCTCAGCACCCTAAGAAGCTAGAGTTTCAGATGTGAGCTACTAGTACCCGACTAATCTTGCTATTTTGAGTAGAAGAAAGAAACCCTTTCCAAGAAACTTCTTGGCAGCATTGGCTCGTTTGTGCTAAACCAGTCATCTGTAAGGGACTCATATCCTCTGGGCCTTGGAGGGGTTAAGGACAGAGCCTTAACACAGTTAGCACACTGTTAAGAAGGCAGGAATGACTTAGGGCTGGGCAACCAGTAGCCTATGCCATATTGGTTGAAAGTAGAGAGGAGAGAAGAGAGATAGAAAAGCCTATGACCAAGCAATATGGAAGGTTAAAGTGAAGCAAAGACAGCCTGACTATAAGTGTAAGATCCTCTTGGCTTTGCTTAATGATCTTTGTCATGAGAAAGAGAGACACACTGAACTTTGACAGTTCAAATATTATCTTTGGCACTGCTTTGAGCTTTAGCTCATATATATGTTTTTTCTTGTTGGTTTTGCTTTTGCCTGTTGGAATTGCTGAGGGTATTTATTCTTCTTTCTTTGTGGCCTTATAAAACATAGTCTAGGGGCTGAGAATGTAATTTAGTGGTAGAGTGCTTGCCTAGCATGCATGAAGCCCTGGGTTCGATTCCTCAGTACCACATATATAGAAAATGGCCAGAAGTGGAGCTGTGGCTCAAGTGGCAGAGTGCTAGCCTTGAGCAAAAAGAAGCCAGGGACAGTGCTCAGGCCCTGAGTTACAGCCCCAGGACTGGCAAAAAAACAAAAACAAACATAAAGAAAAAAATCATATTCTAAATTTAGTGTCATATTTTAAGTGTGTGTGTGTGTGTGTGTGTGTGTGTGTGTGTGTGTGTGTGCCAATGCTAGGGTTTGAACTTAGGGCCTCATTTAGCTATTTTGCTCAAGGCTGGTGCTCTACTGCTTGAGTCACACCTCCACTTCCCAGTGCCATATTTTATAATACCATGACTGTTATAGAAAAAAGAGGGCTGGGCACTGGTGGCTCTTACCTGTAATTCTAGTTGCTCAGGAGGCTGAAATCTAAGGATCACAGTTCAAAGCCAGCCCAGTCAGGAAAGTCTGTAAGACTCTTATCCACCAGAAAACTGCAAGTAGTACTGTGGCTCAAAATGGTAGAGCACTAGCCTTGGGCAAAAGAGCTCAGGGACAGCTCCCAGGCAGCCCTGAGTTCAAGCCCCACAAAAACGTAAAATAAAATGAAAAAAAAAACAACAACCATAAAAACAAAGAACTTGAACTCTGTTTATTCTTCTGCAGGACAAAAGTTAATTGCCTCCCTGATTCCCATGACATCTAGAGACAGGATTAAAACCATTCGGAGCCAGCCAAGAACCATGGAAGAGAAGAGGAGGCTCAGGTATACCCTGGATGTCTCTTCCCCCATTTCAACCCTTGGGCTGGGGGCTTTCAGTCCAGGCCGAGGTGATTGAGGTTCGTGGCCTCCGACTCTAGCTACCCTTATGGTCCTCCAGCCACCCCGGCCTCCTGCAGTCCAGCTTTTGCTTGAGGCTCCAAAGTGGCTGTTCCCTGTGCCAGGACTCTTCCTCTCTCCTCTCTCTCAAATACAGCAGTGCTTGCTTAGTGGTGACCCCCCACCCCCACCCCTCGCCCACACCTCCCAACCTGGCTGCTTTTAACTGTCTGTAATACAAGTCACCTTCTCCTGCTACTCATTATTATATTAATTATTATTTTCTTTTCCAACAAGGATGACAGTTCTACTAGGCAAGAAATTGCTCTTTTGCTTACTGAGCTTTCTTCCTTCCTCCTTCCTCCCTCATTTCCTCCCTCCCACCCTTCTTTCTTTTCCCTTGCAGTCCTAGGGTTAATAGGCCGGTGCTCTACTATTTGAGCAATGCCTCCAGCTCCTTTTGCTTCACTTTATTTTTCATATAGAGTCTTGTCATTTTGCCTGGGGCTAGCCTGGAACTGTGATCCTGTTACCTCCACCTCCTGCATAGATTTACAGGCATGCCCAGATAGTAATTTAATTTTTTTTCACCAGTCCTGGGGCTTGAACTCAGGGCCTGGACACTGTCTCTGAGCTCCTTTTGCTCAAGGCCAGCACTCTACCAACTGAGCCACAGCGCCACTTCTTTCTTCTGTTGATGTGGTGCTGAGGAATCTAACCCAGGGCTTCATGCATGGTAGGCAAGCACTCTACCACTAAGCCACATTCCCAGCCCATTAATGTAATGGTTTAGGATGAGGTCTTGCTGTGTTGCCTAGGTCACCCCTGGCCTTCCTGCTCTGGCCTCCTAAGTAGCGAGGACTCATAGGCATGCATCACTGTGCCCAGCAGTAGCTTTTGTGTGTATGTGTATGTGCCAGAACTGGGGCTTGAACTTGGGGCCTGGGCATTCTCCCTTTGAGCTCTGTTTACTCAAGGCTAGTGCTCTACCACTTGGCCTACAGTTCCACTTCTGTCTTTTCTGGCAATTCATTGGAAAGAAGAGTCTCAGAGACTTTCTTTCCTGCCCAAGTTGGCTTTGAACCTCCATCCTCAGATCTCATCCTCCTGAGTAGCTAGGATGACAGGTGTGAGCCACCAGTGCCTGGCAGCTATTTTTTTTAAATGAATGAATGAATGAATGAATGAATGAACCACAGTGTTGGCATCTCTAATCTTCATGTTCTCAATCCCCCCCCCAACCCCAGGAGAATAGTTGACAAAGAGAAAAGTAAACAGTCCCATGGCGCCTTCCACATGAAATGCTGTGCTCAGTGTTTGAACTCCATCTCTCGGGTAGGTCTGCCTTGGGCTGGATTTCATCATATGCACTTGGTATGAACCCACCATCCTTTGCGGGTTGGGAGGCCAGGGTGTGATACCTGGGTATGTGTGAGCGGCACACACTCCTCCCACTGTGGGAATTGCCCTTGCCCCTCCCTCTGGATCGTTTCTTGTTCAAGGCTAGCGCTCTACCACTGTGAACCACAGATCCACTTCTGGGTTTTGAGTGGTTAATTGAAGATAAGAGTCTCACAAACTTTCCTATCTGGGCTGGCTTTGAACTAGGATCCTCAGATCTCAGCCTTCTGAGTAGCTAGGACGACAGGTGTGAGCCACCAGCACTGGTTAGGCCGCATTTTCTTTATCCATTCATCTGTTGATGGACAGCTCAGTAGATTGGGTATGTTAACTATTATAAATGATGCTTTAACAACCAAAGGTGTGCAGATATCTCTCTGCTAGGCGTGTGGATTCATTTCCTTTGGAGATATGCCCAGTAGGGATATGACAGCTGGATCTCCAGTTAGTGTTTTGTTTATTAGTTTTGTTTTTGTTTGTTGCCAGTCCTGGGGCGTGGACTCAGTGCCTGAGCACTGTCCCTGGTTTCTTTTTGCTCAAGGCTAGCACTCTACCTCTTGAGCCACAGCGCCATTTTTTTTCTATATATGTGGTGCTGAGGAATCGAACCCAGGGCTTCATGTATACGAGGCGAGCACTTTACCACTAGGCCATATTCCCAGGCCCTCCAGTTAGTGTTTTGAAGAACATCTGTGGAGCATGTACTAATACACATTGTCAAAATAAAGTGGACACAGCAAGAGGATGACCACAGGGCAGGCCTGGAGTGTGGATGGGAGGTGGTACAGGGAAGGGGAGACACCCTTGGGTGCTGTCCAGCTCAGCGTGGGCATGGGAAAAGGAGGTGGGCATGGAGAAGATCTGGAGGAGGAGGAAAAGAAGGAGGAGGAGGAGGAGGAGGAGGAGGAGGAGGAGGAGGAGGAGGAGGAGGAGGAGGAGGAGGAAGAGAGGAGGAGGTTGGCATCTGAGCATCCCCAGAAACAACCAGCCTGTGCCTTGGAGGGTGGTTGTGGAGATGCTGCCAGGCACAAGGTAAAGGCCCTGGAGGTTTTCCTGGTCCTGTACTACAGAGAGGTGCTTGAAGGGTGGGTATGCAGTCACAGGCCCTGCCTCCACCCTCAGGCCTACCGGAGGTGCAAGAACAGCCTTTCAGAGCTCCTCAATTCCATCAGCCTGTGGCAGAAGAGGTTCAAGGTCATCGGCGGCAAGTTTGGCACCAGCGTCCTCTCCTATTTCAGCTTCCTCAGGTGGCTTTTGAAGTTCAACATCTTCTCATTCATCGTGAACTTCAGCTTCATCGTCATCCCTCAGTTTACTGTGGGGGAAAGGAACACCCTGCGGTTCACCGGGCTGGAGTTCTTCACTGGGGCGGTAAGTTCTCCACTTCCTCCTGCCCAACACTCACCACCCCGTCATTCCCCCCCCCCACTTCTGTTGCCTGGAGGTTGAATGATAGGGAAAGTGCACAAATCTGTGGGGATTCAGGCATCCCATTCTTCTGTTTGTTACAAAGGATGGACTCACAGTTCACACCTATAATCTAGCTACTCAGAGGGTTGAGATCTAAGGATCATGGTTCAAAGCCAGCCCAGGCAGGAAAGTCATTGAGATGCTTATTTTCAAGTTACCACCAAAAAGCCAGAAGTGGAGCTCAAATGGTAGAGCACTAGCCTTGAGCAGAAAAAGCTCAAGAACAGCATCCAAGACCTGAGTTCAAGTCTACAGTGCACACACACACACACACACACACACACACACACACACACAAACCAAAAATCAAGAAAACAAATCCCAGGGCTAGGAATATGGCCTAGCGGCAAGAGTGCTTGCCTCATATACATGAAGCCCTAGGTTCAATTTCTCAGCACCACATATATAGAAAATGACCAGAAGTGGTGCTGTGGCTCAAGTGGCAGAGTGCTAGCCTTGAGCAAAAAGAAGCCAGGGACAGTGCTCGAGATGAGGAGGAGGAGGAGGAGGAGGAGGAGAAGGAGGAGGAGGAGGAGAAAGAGGAGGAGGAGGAGGAGGAGGAGGAGGAGGAGGAGGAGGAGGAGGAGGAGGAGGAGGAGGAGGAGGAGGAAGAAGAAGAAGAGGAGGAGGAAGAGGAGGAAAAGAAAAGAAAACAAACCCCAGTAATGGCAAAAAGTTAACTTACCAACTAACTGACTAAATAATGTACAGCTATCAGGGCATTTCGCTTTGAAATTTCTCAGCATGCCTCTGAGAAATAAGGCCACATGTTTGCCATCATAATGCCATTTTAAGATTTAACAAAGCTAAAGATTAACATCACCTAAAATCCAAGCCATATTCAAAAATTTCAGACAGAGTCTCATGATTTTCCCCTGCTGGCTTTGGACCTTAGTCCTCCCGATGTGTGTGTCTCCCGAGTAGCTGGGATTACAGGTGCATGCCACCTCGCCCTGCCTACCTGACTTGATTCTCCTTATTATCCCATCCAGGGTTATTTCCAGGACACAGTGATGTACTATGGCTTTTACACCAATTCTACCATCCGGCACAGGAGCGGTGGGGCCTCCTACAACATGCAGCTGGCCTACATCTTCACCATCGGTGTGTGCTTGGTCATCTGCTTCTTCAGTTTGCTGTTCAGGTACACAGCACCAGCACTGATGGTTCTGGGCCTTATTTTAGATTTGGGCAATGTCCAAGGAAGTTAAAAACAAACCTAGGAAGTAGTATTTTTGCAATTTTGACTTGCCACTGCCATCTAATCCTTCCTTGTCCCAAAACATAAGAGTTGAACAGAAAAAAGAGGTTCTGTGTGCCTGTGAGCAAGTGGGCAGACCCGGTGCTGGGGGCACATGCACACCTGTGATCCTAGCTACTCAGGAGGCTGAGATCTGAGGATCTCACAGCCAGCCCAAAGCAGGAAAATCTGTGAAACTCTTATCTTCAACTAACCATCAAAAAGCCAGAAAGGGGGCTGGGGATATAGCCTAGTGGCAAGAGTGCCTGCCTCGGATACACGAGGCCCTAGGTTCGATTCCCCAGCACCACATATACAGAAAACAGCCAGAAGCAGCGCTGTGGCTCAAGTGGCAGAGTGCTAGCCTTGAGCGGGAAGAAGCCAGGGACAGTGCTCAGGCCCTGAGTCCAAGGCCCAAGACTGGCCAAAAAAAAAAAAAAAAAAAGCCAGAAAGGGCAAGAGTGCTTGCCTCATATACACGAAGCCCTAGGTTTGATTCCTCAGCACCACATATATAGAAAAGGCCAGAAGTGGTTCTGTGGCTTAAGTGGTAGAGTGCTAGCCTTGAGCACAAAGAAGCCAGGGACAGTGCTCAGGCCCTGAGTTCAAGGCCCAGGGCTGGCAAAAAAAAAAGCCAGAAGAGGATCTGTAGCTCAAGAGCAAGGCTGCTTTCTTCTGAGTATTTCTCTCCTTGGCATATCTATGTCAGTTGCTGTGGTTTGAATCTGGAACATTCCCAAAGGCCCATGTGTTCAAATCTTGGCTCCAGCTCCACTCCACTGAGGAAGAGTGGAGATGTTAACAGGAGGTCTTTAGGTCATGGGAGGTGTGCCCTCCCAAGGGACTGTGGGACCATGGGCTCTCCCTAACTCTCTCTGGCTTCTTGGCCATTAAGTGAAAGATTCTGCCTGCCATGATGTGCCACCACTGGCCCAAAGCAGCAGGGCCAACTGATCAGGGACTGAAATCTCCAAAAATCAATGAGCCAAAATAAACCTTTTCTAAGTCAATGGAACGGTCGCAGATGCCTGTGATGGTGATGGAAAGCTGAGGGCACAGCTGTTGTCTTTCTGAGTTGTCACAGGGTTCTCACTCTGCATGCATCTGGTTTGAGTTCTATTCCTCTTCCTCTTCCCCTTCCTCCTCCTCCTTCTTCCTCCTCTTCCTCTTATTCCTTTTCTCTTCTTTTCCATTCCTCTTCTTTTCCTTCCCTCTCTCTACTTGCTTCCTTCTTCTCTCTTCTCTCTCCCTCTTTCTCTTTCTCATACTGGTCCTGGGGCTTGAATTCAGGGCTTGGGCACTGTCCCTGAACTTCTTTTGCTCAAAGGCTCATGCTCTACCACTTGAGCCACAGCTCCATTTCTGGCTATTGTTGTTTTTAGTTTAGGAGAGGTAAGTGTCTAATGGACTTTCCTACCCAATCTGGCTTTGAACCACAATCCACAGATCTCACCCTCCTGAGTAGCTTGGATTATGGGTGTGAGCCACTGGCCTTACTTTTCTCTTTTGCTATGCTTGGAATCCATGACCTTGCTCTGCCACGGAGCAGTGTCCCCTTTGCCCTCCTCCTCTTAGAAGAACACTAATCTGGTCTGGGAATATGGCCTAGTGGCAAGAGTGCTTGCCTCATATACATGAAGCCCTGGGTTCAATTCCCCAGCACCACATATATAGAAAATGTCCAGAAGTGGCGCTGTGGCTCAAGTGGCAGAGTGCTAGCCTTGAGCAAAAAGGAAGCCAGGGACAGTGCTCAGGCCCTGAGACCAAGGCCCAGGACTGGCCAAAAAAAAAAAAAAAAAAAAGAACACTAATCTTGGGCTGGGAATATGGCTTAGTGGTAGGGTGCTTGCCTCGCATGCATAAAGTCCTGGGTTCGATTCCTCAGTGCTACATACACAGAAAAAGCCGGAAGTGGTGCTGTGGCTCAAGAGGTAGAGTGCTAGCCTTGAGCACGAAGAAGCCAGGGATAGTGCTCAGGCCCTGAGTCCCCAGGCTCCAGGACTGGGGATAAAAAACGAACAACAACAAAAAAAACCACACCAGTCTTGTTGGATTAGGACCCACCCTAATGACTACTTTGACTGAATCACCACTGATAAAAGGCCCTATGTCCAAATACAGTCACATACTGAGGGGCTTGGGGTTAACAACTTCAATGTGTACATTGTAGGGGACACACTTCAGCCATTACAGCCCCACAGCTAGCATGGCATTACAACTGAAATGAGATTTCAGTTTGTCCTGACAAACTGGGAAAAAGGTCTTCAGTTGATGTTACTCAGGGATGTTACTCAGATTTTGGAGAGACAGGGCCATTTCTGCTCAGAATTTAATACAGGCTAAGGTCAACATTAAGGGACTCCTGAGCCTGACCACAGCTTTGGGATCTTAACAACAGCTACTAGAGAGTGTTTGCTGCTACAAGTTCTGTCCTAACGCTTGTGATTGGCTGAGCAGTGTCACTTGTGATTGGCTAATGGTGTCTCTTGTGATTGGCTGAGTAGTGTCTCCCTGTTCCCTAAAGCTGTTCACTTTGTAATACCTGGAACCTGTGGGCAGGTTATATTACATTACGAAATGGACTTTTGCAGATAAGATGAAGATTCTTAAAGTGGAGAGAGCACCCTGGATTCCCCAGGAGAGAGCCATAGAATCACAAATGCCCTTCTAAGAGGCAGGGGTCAGGGAGATGTGGAATATGCTTCTCTGAAGGCGTTGGGACCACAGGTCAAGGAGTTGAGGGAGGCTTCTAGAAGCTAGAAGAGGCAGGAAATGAATCACAAACGCCCTTCTAAGAGGCAGGGGTCAGGGAGATGTGGAATATGCTTCTCTGAAGGCGTAGGGACCACAGGTCAAGGAGTTGAGGGAGGCTTCTAGAAGCTAGAAGAGGCAGGAAATGAATCTTCCAGTGGTCTTCCGGTTCTTTCTGTGCTGCTTCATACAGAAAGAGACCAGCCCTGTCAGCGTTCTGATGTTAGCCTTCTATGACCCATATTCTGACTCTGACCTCCAAAAACATTGGATGAGGGATGTGTGTTGTTGTTAGTTGGTGGTAATTTGTTACCTCTGCCAGCAGAGATTCATACAAGTCTCCTAGTGTGGAGGTGGAAAGCGAGATTCAGAGCAGTTAAGGAGATGAGGTTGCACAGAAACAAGGCTGGCTATGAAAAAACTCCTGAAGAAAGACCTGGAGAGCCATGCTATAGAAAACTATGTGGACATTGTCAAGAGCAAACATCACCCACACATCATCCAATTTTTTGAGGTGATGGAGGATAAAGACTATATCTGGTCATGGAACTGGCCATGCAGAGACACCTCATAGGCTTGCCTGTGACCTATTTTGTTAAAACCAGTTATGATTTTCTTAAACATTCTTGAAATACAGATTCTAGATGGATTTCCAGCCTTATCTCTCTAAGGACATCTCTCGTACTTGGAAAGAGTTGCACAAGAAGAATAAGGCCAGTAACAATGAAGAAAGAGATTCTCATGGCTCCAGATACCTGTGAGGAGATGAGAAAGTCAGTGAAGTGGTCGAGTCCATGCTTTCTTATAGAGAGACGTTGACTGCTTGAAATTGGCCAAGCCGGAAAGCCTGCTTTGCTTTGTAATGTTCACTGAGAGGTCACTATTTTCCGTGCTCCAAAGAGTAGTGTGTGGGCTAGCAGGGCAGAGGATAAATAGCATTTATGAGAGTGCAAGGCCAAGAAGAACTCTGCCTTCCAGCCTGGAATACACTATTCTGTGTCTCTGCCTAGACTTCTCCCATTTTTTTCTGTAAGTCCCTTTCAAGAACCATTGCTCCCATGGGCCCTTTTCTTTCTACCTCCAGATTTTACACATAGCTTACACTGCTGAGAGTTTCATTCAGTATTTGTTAACTAATGTCTAGCAAAATTACTTAAATATTGCTATACATAAAGAAGAATTTTCTCAAATATATACTGAATTCCATAGACACAAAAAAAAAAAAAAAAAAAAAAAAAAAAAAAAAAAAAAAAAGGAGATGAGGTTGGCACAGTTGGCGAATCCTGTCTGTCCCAAAGCCAGAGCTCCTGACTGTTGTGGTTCTGTGGGAGGGGCTCCATCTCACTCTTCACTGTGGCCAGACAAGGGCTGCCCTTTGTCTACTCTCTGCCATCCTAATAACGGGGGCCTTTGCTTTCTGCCTTCCCTAGCATGGCCAAGTACTTCCGGAACAACTTCATTAACCCCCACATTTACTCCCGAGGCATCGCTAAGCTGGTGTTTTGCTGGGACTTCACTGTCACCCATGGGAAGGCCGTGAAGCTGAAACAGAAGAACCTCAGCACTGAGATCCGGGTGAGACACACTCACCCTGCCTGGCGCCTCTCTTCACCAGCTCCCTTCCCCCCTCCTGTGCCTCTGTGAGGCTGGCCATTTAAAAAAACTAAACTATGTGTCATAAATAGTACTTTAGTACTTGTGCACTATCTGTAGTGGTGTGGGGACATTTTTGTATGAACTGGGAAGCTTGGGCATTAGTGCTGCCTTCCTTGATGACAGTTTAGCCGTTTAGGTCAAAGTCTTAAATTGTGCCAGACATGGTTCCCTGTAATCCCAGCCCTGGAGAAGCTGAGGCAGGAAGATTGTGAGTTCCAGACCAGCCTTGGCTACATAGCAAGACTCCTGTCTCCAAATTAACAACCAGATGACATAGGAATTGCAATGAAAGCTGTTGATCAAGAAGGGCTAGTGAGGGCTGGGGATATAGCCTAGTGGCAAGAGTGCCTGCCTCGGATACACGAGGCCCTGGGTTCGATTCCCCAGCACCACATATACAGAAAACGGCCAGAAGCGGCGCTGTGGCTCAAGTGGCAGAGTGCTAGCCTTGAGCGGGAAGAAGCCAGGGACAGTGCTCAGGCCCTGAGTCCAAGGCCCAGGACTGGCAAAAAAACAAAAAACAAAAAAAAACAAAACAAAAAGAAGGGCTGGTGGATGAGGGAGAGAAAGCAATAGAGTTGCCAAGCACCAATGGTTCATGCCTGTCTAGCTACTTAGCAGGCTGAGATTTGAGGATGGCAGTTTGAAGCCAGCCAAGGCAGGAAAGTCTGTGAGACTCTTATCTCCAATTAATCACAGTAAAAGCTAGAAGTGGTGCTGTGGTTCAAGTGGTAGAGTGCTAGCCTTAAGCAGAAGGGACTCAGGGATAGAACCCAGGACTGGCCAAAAAGAAAAAAAAAGTAGTAGAGTTATTCTGAGCAAAACACAGAGTGTACATGTTTGAAATACTACACTGAAAACTCCTTAGTGTAATTAATACACACTAAAAAAAAAAAAAAAGAATGACAGTCAAGTAAAATGGACTCAGGTTTTAAGGCGTGGGAGCCAACAGAAGAGAGTGAGGATGCAAGCAGAGGTGTTTTTCATGCATGAAAGTCGAACAGTAGAGCCTATTGAAATTGTTTTGAGGAGAGGGATGGGCCATTGATCAGGATCCATTATTAATGTGTGTGGAAATGGCACAATGAACGTATGTTCACAACAAGAAAAATAAAATCCAGGGCTGGGAATGGGCTTAGTGGTTGAGTGCTTGCCTAGCATGCATGAAGCCCTGGGTTCCATTCCTCAGTACCACATACACAGAAAAAGCTGGAAGTGGTGCTGTGGTTCAAGAGGCCGAGTGCTAGCCTTGAGCAAAAAGAAGCCAAGGACAGTGCCCAGGCCCTCAGTACCAAGCCCCAGGACTGGCAAAACAAAAACAAAACCCAGAAAAACCAAGAGGCCTATGAGCTCCACACATTCATAAACAAGGTCAAAAGATATAGGTCTTTTTCAGGATGAGAAGGAAATTTTGATGAGGTGGTGGGGGTTCTTGGCCATTTTGAATTCTCCCATAATCAATTTCCAGCATGAACTTCTGCCTCACCTGCGGATCTGGCTGGCTTTGTGCCTGGGGATGGAGGGACCTGTGGATCAAGGTGATGGGCTTGTGTTTGCAGGAGAACCTGTCGGAGATTCGCCAGGAGAACACCAAGTTCACGTTCCACCAGCAGCTGACCCGCTTTTCTGCCCACGTGGTGGCCTGGCTTGTCTCCACGGGAATGGCCACCACCTGCTGCGTGGCTGTGTATTACCTGTCTGAGTTCAACTCTGAGGTAAAGCAGACAGGCAGGATGGTCAGGGCTGGAAGCAAAGCGCCTGAGGCTGGTCTCTGCTTAAGGGGAGATGGTTCAGAGCCCTTGCTTTTAGCCTGGATGGGTGGCTGAGTGTCTGAAACTGTGCCATGTTGGGGATGGGCACTGGTGACTGACTCAGACCTATAACCCCAGCTACATAAGAGGTTGAGATCTGAGGACCAAGACTCAAAGCCAGCCTGGGCAGAAAAATCTGTGAGATTCTTATCTCCAATGAATTGCCAAAAAGCTGGAAGTAGAGGTGTGGCTCAAAAGGTAGAGCACCAGCCTTGAGCAAAATAGTTAAACAAGAGTGTGAAATACTGGGGCTGGGAATATGGCCTAGTGGTAGGACGCTTGCCTCGTAAGAGTGTGAAATACTGGATTCAAACTCTGGTACCAGCCCCCCGGAACAAACAAACCAAATCAAAATAAAGAACACCTTCACAGTCTCCCCTGCCCTTGGCCATGGCTCAGCCTCTGCCTTTATGAGGCCCTGTGCCATGTGCATGCAGGCTACAGGCTCACATGCTTCAGGCCAGTGGGGGAGGAGAGGAATGGGGCTTTGGCCACAGACCCAGGATCAAGTTCTCCTTTCTTCCTTTATGTAGAACCCCCTCCCCCCAAGAACTCCCACAGCCTCTGGCAGAGTAGATCCTCAATTGTACTTACCTGGTAAACTCCACCAAGTGATTTAATCTTTCCAACCCAAGGATCCTTGCCTGTAAAATACAGTCACACAGCCAGGTGATAGTGGCTCACGCCTGTCATCCTAACTACTCAGGAAGCTGAGCTCTGAGGATCGTGGTTCAAAGCCAGCCAGCCAGCCAGGGCAGCCAAGTCTGTGAGACTCTTATTTCCCATGAGCCACCAGAAAACAGGAAGTGGCTCTGTGGCTCAGAGTGGTAGAGTAGAGGTCTACCCTTGAGCGAAAGAGCTCAGGGACAGTGCCCAGGCCCTGAGTTCAAGCCCCATAACCAACAACAACCACCACAAGAAAAGACAAGATCCAGCACTCAGCGGGCACTTTGGCTTTCTCCTCCACCCTGACAGTTCCTGAAGACACACAGGAACCCCGGGGCGGTGCTGTTACTACCCTTTGTTGTGTCCTGTATCAACCTGGCCGTGCCACGCTTCTACTCCATGTTCAGGCTGGTAGAGAGGTTCGAGCTGCCACGGCATGAAGTCTACGTCCTCCTGATCCGGTAGGTGTGCCCACCATGCCCAAGTTGGCCTCATTTCTAGGGAGCTCAAAGAGATTCTGCTTAAATCCCAGATTTCTGAGGTACATAAGGCAAGAATTCAGGAGTGTGGGTTAAGAGCCACAAAAGACCCTGGGAAAATGTACTTACTGGGTCCCCCACACCTTTTAGGTTCCCCTCCCTTTTCTCAATAGCTATCAGCTTATCCCTAGTCTTCCGGGGTGACACATATGTATGGGCCAGCAGTATGCTGTTCGAAGGATTCTGGTTGAGGAATCATGGGGCACTGAAACCATCCAGTGTCACACCAAGCCCTGGTTCCCACTATACTTCTTCTGGGGAGACACAGTTCTGTGACTCAGCTGCCCACCCACAGATAGGTGGGAAAGGGTCATTCATTGGCACCCTCTGTTCTAGAGGTGACCCCAGGGTTTCATCCACAAAGGTGAGGGCCACCCAAATCCAGACAGGATAGCTGGTTCTCTCCGCAGTCCTGCCTGTGGATGCCGCTCCTTTCCCATTCACTGTGACAGCCTGCTCCTTCCTGTGGCCTCTGAGATCTGGCTCCCGGGCCCGTGTTCTAGCCTGGTGTTCTGCCTCTGTCCTGCTTGAATGTGGCCTCTTCTCCCTCACTGGCCTCCTAAATTGTTCATAAACATGCCCAGCTGTGTGCCAACCCCCTGGCCTTTGCACTGGCTGCGTTTTCTGCCTGGACGGCTCTTTCCACAGATAGTGACATGGCTCATTTTCTGGCTTTCTTTCAGCTTCTGCTCTCAAGTTGGAGAGCTCTTCCCTGACCCCCTCGCCTCCCTTCCTTCTCTGCATTGTAATTTTCTCATCAAATGCTAACATTCTTATTTATTGGTTCCCCCCTACACACACACACACACTCACACACACACACACACACACACACACACACACACACACCACTTTATGGGGAACTCTTTGCCTTATTCACAATAACCCAAAACATAACAGCTGATCAGTACTCATGGTGGAAATGAATGAATGAACACATCAATAACTCGGTCACTTCATTATCCCTCCAACATGGGCCACATTACCCCTTTCTTAGGTGTGTGTACCATCGGCCCCATAACCTTGCATCCTGAGCAAGATGGGTGTAATGTACCAGCTAGTGGGGTTAGAGTTATAAAGATAAAGGAGGGAGATTCAGGAGAGGAAGCATCCTTCCACTGAAGTACATTTGCTATTAAAGCAACAGGAAGTGACATCAGACAGGTGAGGTGACAAAAGAGTATATCCATCAGAATTAATTGGGTTATGCTGCCATAACAAAAATCACACACACACACACACACACACACACACACACACACACACACACACACACACACACACCAGGAGAATGCATGCCAGAACTAATTGTATATACCACAGGATTGAGAAATATAAGGGAAGGGGTGGGTAGAAGGGGTGTGAAGTTGCTGAAGTGATGACACAGATCAAGATGCATTGTGTGCATAAACAATTTTGTTAAATGGCAAAAAAAAATTTTCAATACATAACCCGAAATGAAGTGAGGTGGGGTGGGCGGGGTAGATGAGAATGTTGAAAGGGGCAACCTTAATTAAGATGCACGGTATTCATAAACTGCTCTGGTGAATGGTAACTCCTTTGTACAACCACTTACAGATAATGAAAATACTCAAAAAAAAAATCCCCCCAAATCTCCACAGCCTGGGACACAATGGCTTCTTTCCTGTCCCCGTCACCCTGTGCTCGTGATCCTACCTGTGATACTCCCTGAGGGACCAGGCTGAGGGCACAGTGATGGATTTGGCCGACAGGGAGTGTTAGAGGATCACTCACTCCTGCTTGCCTGCCATTGGCTGCATCTAATCTGTCACGTGACTCCAGCCATAGGGGGTGGGGTTGGGGGGACACCTCTCCTCAGTGTGCACACACAGAAATATTGGCAAGCAGTGCGAGAGACTCCACGGAGGGTCACAAGAGCTCTTTCTCTTCTATGGTTGATCTAGAAACATCTTGCTGAAAATATCCATCGTTGGAATTCTTTGTTACTACTGGCTCAACATCGTGGCTCTGTCAGGAGAAGAGGTGAGGTGGCTGGGCTAGGCTGTTCTGGCTCCTGAGCTGTCATTCCTTGGTCTTGGATTACCATGGAGGATGTGAGTTTCTGGACGGCCATCACCCTGTGTTTGACACGAGAGAAGAGCACATGGCAGGAGAGGCCGCCACGAATGTGCCTCAGACTCTAGTCAGAGGCCAGCTGTATCATCCACAGTCGCTCGGCCTCTTGAAGATTCAGTTTTCCCCTCTGTAAAATGCGCACCTTGGCTTATGCTATCATGGGTGGAATAAGCACATGCCGGACAGGGTGCAGTTGTCCCGCCCCTGACATCCTGGCTCTCCCTCATTGGTTGTTGCTTTGAAGTCTTCCCTCACCTCAGGTGATGGTGTCCAGCCTCCTGTCCCCCATCAGAGTGGTGCCCCACATGCCTTCAGGGACCCTCCACCCTCTCTGCTTCTGCAGCTCCCTCAAGACAGACAGCCTCTGTCTCACACCCAGTTCCTTAGCTTTTGTCAATTCTGGGGCCTGAGAGCACAGGAAGCCATGGGGTGTGATATAGTTAGGGAACTGACTGTCTGTGGCCCTCTGTCCCTGACCTCACAAATAACACTGCTGTGCCCAGACGCAAATGGTTTTTCATGAACATGACACTCTCACCTTTTCATCTGTGTTCTTGAAGAAGTTCAAACCAGCCTTCCTTATTAGGTTAGAGAAAATATCCCACTATATTTCCATCTATCTGTCCATCTGTCCATCCATCCATCCATCAATCTATCCATTTTCATCCCTTTATCCAACTCATCTATCCATATATTCACTGATCTATTCACTGTCCATCCATGCATCTATCCATCCATGCATTCATCCTTTTCTTTCTCCATATATCTGTCTATCCATCCATTCATCTACTCATCCATCCACCCTTGGGCTACATACACAAAACTCCACTCTCCTCCCTAAGCCAAAACTAAGAGCTCCCAGCCTGTCAGCAACTTGCACTGGCTTTCTGAAGAACTCACTAACCACAAGTTTCATAAATTGACCAACTCAAATTTCCAGTCTACATTAGCCTGCTACACCTCAAAGTCATCTCAGTCAAGCAGATACTGACTTGTTTTCTGTGAGGCCAAATGGGAAAAAGAAAGAAAAGCATTCTTCACACCAGTGCCTCCCATTTTCTTGGAGCACCCAATTAACCTTGGTCAAGAAATGGGATGCAGGGGCTGGGGATATAGCCTAGTGGCAAGAGCGCTTGCCTCTTATACATGAAGCCCTGGGTTCGATTCCCCAGCACCACATATACAGAAAATGGCCAGAAGTGGTGCTGTGACTCAGTGGCAGAGTGCTAGCCTTGAGCAAAAAGAAGCCAGGGACAGTGCTCAGGCCCTGAGTCCAAGGCCCAGGACTGGCAAGAAAGAAAGAAAGAAAGAAAGAAAGAAAGAAAGAAAGAAAGAAAGAAAGAAAGAAAGAAAGAAAGAAAGAAGAAAGAAAGAAAGAAAGAAAGAAAGAAAGAAAGAAAGAAAGAAGAAGAAAGAAAGAAAGAAAGAAAGAAAGAAAGAAAGAAAGCTGCCTAAAATATTAAAAAAAAAAAAAAAAAGAAATGGATGCAGAAGGAAAAGGACAGAGTTGAAATGACTTAAAGGGAGGGCTGGTGGAAGGGGGAGTTGGCACATGGAGGGGGGTCAGCCTTAAGGGAGGCAGAAGAGAATCAGCACCCTTGAAAACTAAGTTGATTCCAGTTATACAAAGAGGGAATCTGCTTTACTGGGTACCCAGGACTGGACCAAGCACATGAAGCCAGGGGCAGAACAGGTGAGAATAGAGCCCACATCTGTCTCTTGTCTGCCTTCCAGTGTTGGGAGACGCTCATTGGCCAGGAGATCTACCGGTTCCTCCTGATGGACTTCGTGTTCTCCATAGCAGATTCCTTACTGGGGGAATTTCTTCGGAGGTAAATAACTGTCATCATGAATATTTAATTGTTCCTAGTGCTGACTCCACATGCATGTATCTGATCTGCCCATTGACTTTGGGACAACGAAGGGTGGGAATATGGCCTAGTGGCAAGAGTGCCTGCCTCGTATACATGAAGCCCTGGGTTCGATTCCTCAGCACCACATATATAGAAAACGGCCAGAAGTAGCGCTGTGGCTCAAGTGGCAGAGTGTTAGCCTTGAGCAAAATGGAGCCAGGGACAGTGCTCAGGCCCCCCCCCCAAAAAAAAAAAGGTCCTGAAATAAGACTTTGGGACAACATTCTCTTATAGCTTAGCCCAAATTTTTACCTCAAACTGGGACCCTTGATAATTTCTTTTGAAAAAGAATCTCACTGACTTTTCTGTCTAGACTGGCTTTAAACTGCAGTCCTCAGATCTCAGCTTCTTGAGTAGCTAGCGTTCCAGGCATGAGCCACTGGCACCCTGCTTACTTAACTTCTTCACTCATGGCTGGCACTCTACTGTTTGAGCAATGTTTCCACTTCTGGCTTGTTTGGTGGTTAATTGGAGATCTATCTCACATTTGTCTGCCTGGGCTGACTTCCATTTGCAGTCCTCAGATGTCAGCCTCCTGAGTAGCTAGGATTACAGGTATGAGCCACTTGCTATTGGCTGTTAAATCTTCTTTACAACCCAGGCACACTTAGTACCTCCCCTTGTAAATAGCTTGAATGGGCCAACTTTTTCTGTTGCTGTTGTTGTTGTTGTTTGTTTGTTTGTTTGTTTTGGTGCTAGGTCTCACTCTCAGTGTTCCTGGTCTGTAGGAGATCTTTAGAGATTTTTTTTTTATTGTTGTTTATTTTTACAGTTTGGGAACTAGTCTCAGTATCTTTTCACAGGCTCATTGGCATGAAGTTTATCACCAGCTGTGGCTTACAGGAGTTTGACATTGCCAGAAATGTTCTGGAACTGATCTACTCACAAACTCTGGCATGGTAAGTTTTGCAGCTTGGTTGGCTCCTACCTCAACGCAGACTTGAAATTTTGGAGGCAAACTCCCAAGTCTGTTGTTTTGAAAGCTGCATGGTAGTATATGTATATTGTGTATGTGTGTGTGTGTGTGTGTGTGTGTGTGTGAGAGAGAGAGAGAGAGAGAGAGAGAGAGAGAGAGAGAGAAAGAGAGAGAGAGAGAGACTGAATCCTAGCTAGTGACTTTTCTAAAAAAGAAAAAAAAAAAGAATGAAAGAAAAAGGGAAGGTGGAATGGCTCCCTGGGGTGTCTGGATGTTTGTATTCGTGTGTGGTGGAGGTGGTGCGTTCTGAGGACTGCAGGGAAGGAAGGGTCTCTCCAGGCTTCCACCTTGGCTGACAGCTATCTTCTCCCTGGGGGTTTGCATGCGCATCTGTCCACACATTTGTGGCCTAATCTCCTCTTCTTGGGAGGCAGCTAAGCACATTGGACTAAGGCCCAGCACAAGTCATTTTAACTTAATAATTGCTTTAAAGACCACCCCCTTTGTCCAAATGTAGGCACATTTGGAGTGTGTGTGTGTGTGTGTGTGTGTGTGTGTGTGTGTGTGTCTGTACATCATCATAGGAATTTTGTTGGTGGTAGTGGTAGTGGTGAGGCATGAACTCAGGGCTTGGGCACTGTCCCTGAGCTTTTGTGCTCAAGGCTAGAGCTCTACCACTTTGAGCCACAGTGGAACTTCTGGTTTCCTGGTGGTTTAGAAACAAGACTCAAAGACTGGGAATGTGGCTTGGTGGTAGAGTGCTTGTCTAGCATGCATGAAGGTCCTGGGTTCAATTCCTCAGTACCACATTCACAGAAAAAGCCATAAGTGGCACTGTAGCTCAAGTGGTAGAGTGTTAGCCTTGAGCAGAAGAACCTCAGGGACAGTGCCCAGGCCCTGAGTTCAAGCCCCAGGACTGGGAAGGAGAGAAGGAAGGAAGGGAGGGAGGGAGGGAGGAAGGGAGGGAGGAAAGGAGGAAGGAAGGAAGGAAGGAAGGAAGGAAGGAAGGAAGGAAGGAAGGAAGGAAGGAAGGAAGGAAGGAAAGAAAGAAGGGGAGGGAGGGAGGGAGGAAGGGAGCAGAAGGAAGGAAGGGGAAAGAAGAAAGGGGAAGCAAGGAAGGAAAGAAGGAAGGAAGGAAGGAAGGAAGGAAGGAAGGAAGGAAGGAAGGAAGGAAGGAAGGAAGGAACAGTCACATGGACTTTCCTTCCTGGGCAGGCTTCAAACCAGAGTCCTCAGATCTCAGCCTACTGAGTAGCTAGGATTACAGGCATGAGCAGGGGTCCCTGGCCATCATAGGAATTCTAGAGGGGACACAATTCCACTCTCTCTCCCTTCCTCATGCACGCCTCAACTCTGCCCTCTCCCCTGGTCTCTGACATTCACCCCCTTTTCCCTCACAGGCTCGGAATCTTCTTCAGTCCTCTGCTGCCCTTGATCCAGACAGTGATGCTCTTCATCATGTTTTATGTCAAAAACGTGAGTCAGCCCCAATCAGCTGCCCCCAAATGCTTGAAGCCCAGTTTGCAGCCAGTCACCTTCGCCTGAATTTCCTTGGGGCTTATGGGGGCAGGGCTGAAGCAGAGCCTGGAGGCCTGGTGGGCTGGGGTAGGGGAAGGAGTGGCAGGGATTGGGGGCAGTCTGGTGAAGTCCCTGCTGGGCAGATCTGAAGGTGACTTGTGTGTCTCTCTGCAGATCAGCCTGATGATGAACTTCCAGCCGCCAAGCAAAGCTTGGCGGGCCTCACAGATGATAACCTTCTTCATCCTCCTGCTCTTCTTCCCGTCCTTCACTGGGGTTCTGTGCACGCTGGCCATCACCATCTGGAGGTAGGGCATGGCGGCCTTGGCCGGGTCTGACAGTGCCTGTTATCCTGACTACTTGGGAAACGGGAGGATGGAGGTTTGAGGCCAGCCCCCCACCACACACAAAAAGTAAGGCTCAAAGAATTAAGTGGATGACTTGGTTCACACCCATAATTACAGCTATGCAGGAGGCATAGATAGGGGAGGAAGACATGGAAAGGAAAGGAAAGAAAGACTGGGGGGTTTGGCTAAAGTGGTACAGTGCTGACCTCAGACCCCAGTGCCACCTTCTCCCTCACCAACACAGACACACAGACACAGACACAGACACACAGACACACACACACACACACACACACACACACACACACACACACGTTTTATTATCACCCAAACAGGGTGTAGGGACAGCAGGCCTGGTGATGGCCACCACTGAAATCATAGTTTGCTTCTCAGAGTTTCCAAAAGAAGGGGACACTCTGTGCCCGGCAGGGCCATGTGTTAAGGAGACCCAGAGTGTGTCAGGAGGCAGAGGATGTGGGGGGGGGGGGGTAAGGCTGACAGGAGCCTGGGTTGTTTAGTTTCCATGCTAAGGAGCAGGTGACAAGGAGTCAGCAGGCTTGGGATTGGCTGCTAATTTCATCAGGCTCTGGGGCTCAGGGCTGCTAATAAACCCAATCCCCAGCACGACCCCTTATCTTAGTGCTCCCTTCTTAAACATTACAATTGTTAGTTATCCAAGTGTCCAACTAAAAGACGGCACTTGCCAGCACTGCTAGAAATACATGGTTCAGCAATACATTTTGCTCCAAGAAACTCACTTTAAACACAATGGGAGTGTTGAAAAGATTACATTCATTCATTTTTCATTCCAATAATGAAATTTTGGAGGGTGTGCAACTTCACAAAGGAAACAGTTTTACTTTGGGCCACAGTTTGGGCCCAAGGTCAAAGACCTGCCTCTGATGTTAGCCTTCTTTTTGTTTCTCCTTTTCTTTTTTAAATTGTTATCATAAAGGTGGGTGGAGTGGTACAGAGGAGGTTACAGTTACCCAAGTCAGGTAAAGAATATGTTTCTTCTTGGACAAGGTCAGCCCGTCCCTGGCTCTCTCCCAATTTTTCCCTCTCGTTCCCAGCTACAAGTTGTAAGGTTGCTCTGCGGTGTTTTTTTTTTTTTTTTTAGAGCTTTGTCTGGGGGTGGCTGGGGTAGAGGATCGGTGACCTGGAGCTTGATAAAGGTGGTGTTTGGAAAAGGGGGTGGGCTGTGTGTTGGTGGGTCTGCGTAGGAAAGTCATGCTTCAGAGGCTAGCCCTGAGAAGGCAATCTCCCTAGGTCCGTCAGACCCAAGTTATGAAACCAGAATTTCAAAATTGCTTAATAACAAGCTGGACATGGGTAGCTCATATCTGCAATCTCCTACCTACTCAGGAGGACTAGAGGTTCTGAGGCAGCCCAGGCAGAAAAGTCCATGAGATGCCATCTCTAATGGATGAACAAAAAAGCTGGGCTGGAGGCCTGGCTCAAGGGGTAGAGCACCAGCTGAGCAAGCAAATCCAGCAAGTGTGAGACCCTGAGTCTAAACCCTGGTACCAGAAAAACAAAAACTTGATATAGAGCTCTAACCATGGTCCCTTAGTGACCTGCTGACCCTGAAAATAAGAGTCTGGAGTTATTCTTCATAGCAGGCACCCACAGTTGAAGGCAGCTTCCTTACTTCTGCCAAGGACTAGAAGTTTCCCACTAGGGCAGGGCCACTTGACAGAATGTCAACTCAGTTAATGGAAAGGTCCCCTCTTAAGCTCTCCATCAACTCCCCTTGGCTCTGTTGTACTCCAGCCTGAGCTCTTGTTCTATTTCTAGTACACAGCCTTCCTCCCTGCCCCTGCCCCCTGCCCTGTGCCTGCCTACCTTCTTTGCACCCTCTGGGTTCTAGCTCTAAGGCTGCTCCCAAATTCCATCATTCATGTCTGCCTGCTGTCAGCCGCTGCCTCGACTTCTGAGTTTTGTCTAATGCTTACTCATCACTAGAATGTAAACCTGAGCAGACAACCAAATTTAGCAGAAGTGCTATAAAGTAAAAGAGCTAAGAGATGACAACCAAATTCTGAGTTCAAGCCTCAGTATTGGTCACATGAAAGAATTGTTTCCAGGGTTGGGAATGTGGCTTCATGGTAAAGTACTTGCATGAAGCCCTGGGTTAGATTCCTCAGCACCGCATACACAGAAAAGGCCGGAAGTGGTGCTGTGGCTCAAATGGTAGAGTGCTAGCTTTGAGCACAGAGAGGTTCAGGAACAGTGCTCAGGCCCTGAGTTCAAGCCCCAGGACTTGGGAAAAAAAAAAAAAAAAGGTTGTTTCCAGGTCCCCAGTGGGGGAGGTCCCTGCTTCTTGGCTGCCTCTATTGGAGTCTCCCTCAGTGGCCTTTCCCATCCCTGCCTTTCCCAGGTTGCAGCCTTCAGCCAACTGTGGCCCCTTTCGAGGTCTGTCCTCCTTCATCGAGGCCATCTACAGCTGGATCGACACCCTGAGTAGGACGCCTGGCTACCAGTGGGTTGTGTGGATCTATCGGAACCTCATCGGCCGGGTGCACTTCTTCTTCATCCTCACCCTCATTGTGCTGTGAGCCCACCCTCTGGGAAACTCAGGGTGCGGGGAGAGCTCGGGGGAGCCTGTTTGGTGGCCAGATGAAGACAACACAGGGTTGGAAAGCCAAGAGCCAGAGAATTGCTCTGGGCTCAGGATGCTCCTGACTCTACTCTTCAAAAGATAGGGTTTTGGGGCTGGGGATATAGCCTAGTGGCAAGAGTGCCTGCCTCAAATACACGAGGCCCTAGGTTCGATTCCCCAGCACCACATATACAGAAAACGGCCAGAAGCGGCGCTGTGGCTCAAGTGGCAGAGTGCTAGCCTTGAGCGGGAAGAAGCCAGGGACAGTGCTTAGGCCCTGAGTCCAAGGCCCAGGACTGGCCAAAAAAAAAAAAAGATAGGGTTTTGTTTGTTTGTTTGTGCCAGTCCTGGGGCTTGAACTCAGGGCGTGGGCACTGTCCCTGAGCTTTTTTTTTTTCTTTTCCTCTCAAGGCTAGAGCTTTACTAGGTGAGCACAGCTCCACTTCCAGTTTTTTGTTTTGGTTTGGTTTAGATGTTTTTTGGTGCTTATTGAAGAGTCTCATGGACTTTCCTGCCTGAGCTGGCTTTGAATTGGAATCCTCACATCTCAGCCTCCTGAATAGCTAGGATGATGACAGGCCCAAGCCGCTGAGACAGCAGCACCTGGTTGAATAAATTATTGTTGTTGTTTAATTTTAATTGTTTTAATCTTTTTCTTTTTTTTTCTTGGCCACTCTAAGATTTGAACCCGGGGCCTTGCATTAGCTTAACAGGCACTCGACCATTCCAGCCACAACCCCAACCTTTTTGCTTTCATTGGTACCCTCCCAGCCCTACACCAGGCTGCCAACGGCTCCCCGGAATGGTGACTGGCCCAGGACTTTGCGCTGAGTTGTTGCATTCACTGGGTCTACAGGCAATGTTCCCCTGCCACCAACAGCCTGCCCCTCAACTTAGTTGGACCTGGAGTTAGCCTCAGACCTCACAAGCTCATGGTTCCATCTTGTAAGGCTCCACCTACTTCTGGTACAAGTGGCAAGACCCAGGCTGTGCATCTGACTCACCATTAGGTGAGTCAGGTCAGGCCGGGTTGTCAGGACCTCTCCTCACATTGGGTCATGTGTTGAGATGCCTCAGAATCAGCAATGTACTCTTTCCTTACTGTGGGCTAGGGGGGAACAAACATGGAAGCCAGGCTTGAAAATCCCATGCTAGCCTTGAGCAGAAAAGCTCAGGGACAGCACCCAGGCCTTGAGTTCAAGCCCCAGGACCTGCACAAAAAACAGACAGACAAGAAAAACAAAACAAAACAAAACAAAACCCACTTGTAAGCAAATGTGAGTGCTCCTTTGCACTGCAGAGATTTGGGGTCTCAAAGCCCTGAGCAGCATGTCCGTGGTTCTGTCTCCTCTTCAGAATCATCACGTACCTGTACTGGCAGATCACAGAGGGAAGGAAGATTATGATCAGGCTGCTTCATGAACAGATCATCAACGTGAGTCCTGTTATTCCTGGGGAGCTCTTAGGAGGATCTCACAGGTGGTATGGGGTAATCTGAGGAGGATATAGCAAGTCTCCTACAGACAAATCCCAAATCCCAAGCAGACTCACAGCTACTTTTCCCACACAATGACCACTTACATTAAAAATAAATGAATGAATAAACAAACACCCAGGTAGCTAGGTACTGGTGGATCATACCTGTAGTCCTAGCTATTCAGGAGGGTGAGATTTGAGGATTGCGGTTCAAAGCCAGCCCAGGCAGGAAAGTCCATGAAACTCATCTTTTTTTAAAAAAATTTATTTATTAATTAAATTTTTTTGACAAGGTGTTGTGCAAAAGGGGTACAGTTACATAATAGGGCAGTGTGTACATTTCTTGTGATATCTTACACCCTCGTTTTTCTTTCCCTTCCCTAGATCAGGTAGGCATATATACAATACACAGTGTACCAAAAACATATACAGTAGCCACGTGGCCTACACCAAAGGAAATTCACCTAGAACTTTAACTATAACGTCAACAATAGAGTTTGCTTATCCTTGTCTTATATGATCATACATACATAGCTTTTGAGCAATTGTGATCCACTGCGAGGTCTATTTTAGACCTTTTTATGTTTAGTAGTTGTTTGGTTTTAGTTACATAATGTAAGGTCGCTGACCCAAACCTGTGGGAAATACCATTTGACAAGAAGTTTTTTGTTTCGCACACCTGGAGACTCTCATCTTGAATAAACTCAGAGATGGTCAGAAGTAGCACTGTGGCTCAAGTGGTAGAGCCCTAGTCTTCAGCAGAAGCCACTCAGGGATGGTGCCCAGGACCTGAGTTCAAGCCCCAGGACTGGCAGAAAACAAAATACAAACACAAATTCATACCAGGCACCAAAATGGCTTACTGTAATCCCGGCTACTTAAAAAGCAGTGATTGGGAGATTGAGATTTGAACTCAGTTCAGGATTTTAAAGTTTGTGAGTTCCTCATTTCAACCAATAGTTGGGTAGGGTTGTGCCTGCCTATTGTCCCAGTAACCCAGAAAGCACAAGTAAGGGACTTACAGCCCAGGCATGAAGACTCTATCTCGAAAATAACCAGTTTGGGGCGGGGGGAGGGAAGAAAAGAGAAAAGAAGTCTCACAAGGGCAAACCCCTGGGTTTTACCAAACAAAAAAACAAAACAAAAGCATAAACAGGAGGATTTTGGTCCAGGCTGGCCAGAATGTAAACATGAGACCCTATTTGAAAACTAATGAAAAGTGGAAAGGGATGGGGGTATGGTTCAGGTGGTAGATCACCTGCTGAGTAAGTTTTGGGTTCAACACCCTGGACCCTGTCCCCCCCCCCCCCCAAATCCATTGGTGAATACTAAAATTAGCAGGTAAAAGTTGAGAGGAAACTGAGGCCTGGAACTGGGCTGACCATGCCTGACCTGCCCCAGACACAAGAGCTGATAGCCTGGGTCACCTGCCTTAACCCACAGGTGTACTGTCCCCCACACCAGGGGAAGGTGACCTCCTTCTGCTTTCTAGTTTTGAATCTCAGATCCCCACAGACACAGATAACTTTGGTGAATGGAACATGGACCACAGGGCTGACGCAAGCATAGCTCGGGTTAGAGGCGGCTAGGGAATGGCTTCCAGCTCTGTAGGCGGGTTGTCATTTGCTTTGCTGTGAAATGTTCCCTTTCTTTCCATTGGAAGAAAAGATGGCGGTCACCTCCATCCAGTTTCTGGAACCTCCTTTTTCACCCATAATTTCTTAACCCAGCACCATCAGCCACTCCTCATGTTTGTGTTTCCCTCTTGTCAGGAGGGTAAAGACAAGATGTTCCTGATAGAAAAGTTGATGAAACTGCAGGACGCCGAGAAGAGAGCAAACCCCAGCGCACTTGTACTGGAGAGGAGGGAGGTGGAGCTGGAGGTGAGGCCTGCTGCTACCACTGGGGATCCCTAGACGGGCCTCCTGTGAAAAGGGCCAAGCCAACAGACACCAAGCCCTGTCCTGGGCGTGGGGGAGAGGGTTACACAGGGGCACTTGGCTTTCTATGTTTAAGCATTTGGATGGTTTATTATTATTTTAAAATGATGCCAGGCACTGGTAGGCACTGATGGCTCACACCTGTCCTCCTAGCTGCTCAGGAGACTGAGATCTGAGGGTTGAGGTTCAAAGCCAGCCCAGACAGGAAAATCCCTGAGACTATTTTTTTGTTTGTTTTGCCAGTCTTGGGGCTTGAACTCACTGTCCTTGAGCTTTTTTTGCTCAGGGCTAGCACACTACCACATAAGCCACAGCATCACTTCTGGCTTTTTCTGTGTATATGGTACTGAGGAATTGAACACAGGGCTTCATGCATGCTAGGCAAAACTTCTACCACTAGGCCACACTCCCAGGCCCCCATGAGACTCTTATCTTGAATGAACCACACACACACACACACACACACACACACGCTGGAAGCTGAGTTGTGTTTCAAGTGGTAGAGCATCAGTCTTGAGCAAATAAGTTCAGGGATAGCAATAAGGCCCTGAGTTCAAACACCAGTACTGGCACTAAGCATAAGAGGCGGGGGGGGGGCACAAGTCATGCCAATGACATGAGATCCAGGGCATATATTCCTCCCTAGTAACGTAGTCATACTTTTCCCCCCTTTGGCAGCAACAGGACCCTTTGCATTGGGAGGAGCGTGGTTCTATGCCCGGTGAGTAACAGCACAGACACACGGTAGGACATGTATCTGAGCGATGCAGCCCACGGTGGAGGCTAGAATTGCTCCTGTATGGACTTGCTCTTTCTGTTTGTAAACCTGACCCAAGCTGGCTGGAGTAGAAGTCCATCTTTGCTTTAGGCCTGGCCTCGTGACATCAGAGACTTCTTTCTCTATTCTGTTCCTTTCACAAACAGGCCCTTCCTAATAATTGCACAGTTGCTTTGCCAATTTCCCCCATCTTCTCTCAGTTTCAATCTAGTGGGAAAGGGCAGGAACCAGAGGTCTCAGTGTATCATTGGGTCTGATGGGGTGAGGCTGCCATTGTGAACCAGTTGCTATGCTTTATAAGGTGCAGCATTTTTTTGGTCAGATCTGCATCACATGACCCCAACGTGGGCAGAGATTGCGCACAGGAAGGTAGCTTTTCAAGAAACTCAAGGGCTGGCACAGTGGGGTGGGTTAGGAAACAAGCCAGCTCACTTGTTTTGAGTAACAGTATTTCCTGATGATATCCCGCAAAGGGACTTGTGAGGGAGGATTACAGAAACTAAAGGGAAACCTAAGCAAGGCATAAGCAGCTTGTGGAATCTTCTAGAAGCACTTACGTGTGTTCACTGTGGAAATGGGGCTGGGTGCCCCTCAATGAACTTGTCAGCTTCAATTAACTTCCCTATGTCAAATCTAGACTTGAGATTTAGGCGACCTGTTCAAGAGAACCCAAGAGCCTGATGACTACTGTGGCTGGCACACTGAAGCAGGAAAGACAACAAAAAGGGAGTTTCTTCCAGGACACTGGAGCCAGAGCCTGGAAGAGCTTCCTACAGTGGACTCCACATCAAGAGGGAACATGAACCCAGTGCCAATGGCCAAGTAAAATGGGGGCTGTGTGCTGCTATTTTTCAAACCTGGATTGCTGATTTTTCATGACCCCCCCAAAAAAAATACTTAGGGTTTTCCAATAAAGACTGTTGTGATACTGTAATTAACCATACACATACCTGGGAAGATCATCAGAGAATGATGTATTTTATCTCCAAGAGCATATGATCTTTAGGAATCTTTCCCTCTCAGATCTGGCAGAGGTTTTGAAACCCATGTTAAGGGGTCCAGAATGAATAAAAATGTGATCCTTAATCAAGACTGTAAAACCCTGGAATTGTCAAGCTTGTATTTGTGATTTGGAGCTAAACACATTCCCAGGTTATCCAAAGTTGAAATACAATCAGAGGTCTTGTCTCTAAACTTTAGTATATATCCAATACTAGAATCCTAGGGGTTGGACCAAGGTAGGGGAGTTTTGGGGGAGTTGGGGGACAGGGAGACTCAACTCCTATGAGGACTTTCTTACCCATGACTGCAACAAGTCACACATCAAACCAGACACAAAACCAACGCCGTGTGAGATGATTGTCTATGTGGGTACTTTTTCTCTCATAGGTTTGCCAAGATTCCCTGAGTGTTCTTAACACTGAAGGCTCCTCTAGACACTTCTGTTTGTGTTTGTGCTAGTCCTGAGTCTTGAATTCAGGAACTGGGTGCTGTCCCTGAGCTTTTGTGCTCAAGGATAGCATTCTACCACTTGAGACACAACTCCATTTCTAGCTTTTTGGTGGTTAGAGATAAGTCTCACAGATTTTTCCTGCCCAGACTGGCACTGAACCTCAATCCTCAGATCTCAGCCTCCTGAGTAGCTAGGATGACAGGCGTGAGCCACCAGAGCCCTGCATAAGCAGCTCTGAGAGCTCTGTGGAGTGGGGAGTCTATGAGTATAAGATCCTCAGGGAAGTCAGGACTAAGTGGGGGGTAGAGTGGCCATTAACAGAGGTAGGTGAGCTAGGAGGCAGCTTTGACATTTAAAAGCAATCCAAGTTCAGTTTAAATCTCATGATTTAAGTCCACAATAACCCTCAGATGTTCATGTGAGAAAGAGCAGAGCCATGGTGAATGGCGAAGGGTGTGACCCTGGGGTCAGATCTGCCTGCATCTGAACCCCACAATACCTAAGCCTGACTTTAATTCTGCAGTGAGCCTTTCAGTTCCTTCATCAATAAAGAGAATGGCTTCTGAGGGCTGAGTGAGATCAGGCCGTGACGTTCCAGGCCTGTAAGTGCACAGGCATCGGAGCGTGTATTGACATCAGAGTTCTGTGGAAGCGCAACTCCGGTAGTTTGCACATTTACATCCAGCCGTAGCACACATCGGCTTCCTCAAATTCCTCCCACCTCAGGATGCAAGGCTTGGCACACCGTTTGCCTCTGGTGTCCCTTTTAATGGTTTTTATTAGTACGGTCACAAATTTGATATCTATGGTACCTAGTTAACAGCTGAGAACAAACATTTGAAATACGTGACTTAAGTATGGCAAGCTTTAAACGGTCAACTCCAAATACTCATGCAGGTCTCATGCGTCTGCATTTGCAGACCCACCTCGTGCCCGCCCTTGCTGGGCCGGCGGCGCCTCGCTGGGTCGGACTGGGTCAGGCAGGGTCTGTCATGCCTTTACTCAGACCCAGATTCTCAGGATCAACAAGTGCTGAGCTTAGGCATTCCATGGAGCATGGTGGCCCTCCTGGGTTTTGGTGTGTTCAGGTAAAAATGCAATTACTAAGTGCTTGTGTGTGTCCGCCCGATTGCCAGGGCTCCGGCCAGCACTAAGGGGGACATTTTGCTCTCCCTGCTTGAGGCCAAGAGGCAGTTTCTGACCCTTGAGCTTCCCTGTCCCAGGGAGAATTCTAGAACTGGGGTGCACAATCTTCTATCATACTGTCTGTGATGTAGCTGGCACCCAGATAGGATTCGTAGTAACTCTTCTCGTTAAAGGTGTTCACAGTCCAACCGACCACCTGGACTCCTTTGGCTGACCACTTCTTCAAGTAGTCCCTGGAGAGAGAAGAAAACTCCATTCTGTTAGAAACAGGGTCGCTTGGTGTGGCGGTCATGGAGCCCTCCAGACACGTCAGTGGCCCCATGACGACTGTCCTTGATCGCCCTGCCAATCGCCACCTCCTCTCACCCATCCCTCCTTCCTTCTCTGGAGATCACTGAGCCCTTCCATCCCTAGAGCCACGCTCCTGCCTCCACACACCCAGTACACGCACACCTCACACACCTTCCGGTCACTGTCCATTTGCCCTTCGTAGCGTCCTTGACTGGTCCACACCCCAAGGGAAGGTTTTCCTCCCTCCCGTCTTCTAGTCAATGCGCAAGTACAACTTTGTACATCCTGGCTCCTCCTGGGCTCTCAGTTTACATCTTTATGACTAACGGTAGAAAGAGTTAAATGCACCAACCCAAATGGTTCAGCCTTTCTGTTCCCACCTTAGCAGTCAAGGTCAAGAGCAAAAAAGTAAGTGATGGGGCTAGGAAGGTGGCTTAGCAGAAGAGTGTTTGCCTAGCATACACGAAGTCCTGGGTTCAATTCCTCAGCACCATATATATAGAAAAAGCTGGAAGGGGCATTGTGGCAAGTGGTACAGTGCTAGCCTCGAGCACAAAAGCTCAGGGACAGTGCTCAGGCCAGAACCAGAAAAAAAAAAAAAAGCATTCATCTCTTGTTTTCTAATAAGCCAGCCTGTGGCTAAGAAAGCTGCAGTCTACTCCATCCTTCCTGGGTTATTGGTGCTCTCAGGCCACAGCACAACAGAACCTTTTTTTTTTTTTTTGCCAGTCCTGGGGCTTGAACTCAGGGCCTGAGCACTGTCCCTGGCTTCTTTTTTGCTCAAGGCTAGCACTCTGCCACTTGAGCCACAGTGCCACTTATGGCTATTTTCTATATATGTGGTGCTGAGGAATCGAACCCAGGGCTTCATGTATACAAGGCAAGCACTCTTACCACTAGGCCATATTCCCAGCCTTCACAACAGAACCATTTGCAGTCATGTGAATCCACTTCATTGGGGACCTTTCCATCTTCCTGGACTATGCACCCTGTTCCCCCCCACCACCCCCCCCGCCCCATGCATCTGGCTTAGCTGTAATTTTCCACATTTGCTGAATTTCTATTCAATTAGCACCTCCATAAGGGCAGAGACCAAGGCTTCATGCCTTTCTCACTGAATCTCCAATGTCCTCATGCAGGGCCTCACAACACCGTAGGCAGCAACCAAATGCTATGGAAATCATGCATGCTTGAAATCATAAGAAATGTACACCTGCAATCAGCTGAAATTTGGGTGCTAGCAAAGGAACGAGAAAGTTCTTCTGTTTTTTGATGATCATGGGACTTGAACTCAGGGCCTGGTTACTGTCCCTGAGCTTTTGTGCTCAAAGCTAGCACTCTACCACATTGAGCTACAGCCACATTTCCAGTTTCCTGGTGGTTTATTGGAAATAAGACTCTCACGAACTTTCTTGCCAAGACTGGCTTTGAACCTTGGTCCCCAGATTCCCAGATCACCCTGGAGTGAGCAGGTTTATGCAGAGGTATGGCAGAGCTGATAATGCAGAGGGCAGCAGAAGGAAAGGCAGTGAGGGCACAGCTGGTGGCCCAGGAAGCCTTTGCGGAGGCTCCACCCTGATCTATGCTGGTGCTCAAAGCCAGCCAGGTACAAGAAATGCAATTCTTCTCTCACCATGGTCTTTAAAATGCACAAAGGTTGGAAACAAGGGAAGAGGTGGCACTGTTCAAAAAGAAATGTACTCATTACTTAATTTATGTAACGGTATTCACTCTGTGGATCACTTTTATAATAAATAAAGTAAAATAAAACACACAAAGAAGAAAAAAATACCTGGTGAAAGCTGGGCACTGGTGGCTCACACCTGCAATCCTTGCTACTCAGGAGGCTGAGATCTGAGGATTACAGTTCAAAGCCAGCATGGGCAGGTAAGTCCCGTGAGACTCTCATCTCCAACAAACCACTCAGAAAAAGCTGGAAGGAGAGCTGTGGCTCAAGTGGTAGAGCTCTAGCCTTGAGCACAGAGAGGCTCAGGGACAGAGCCAAGACCCTGAGTTCAAGTCCCAGGACCGTAAAAACAAACAAAAAACACTTGAGGCTGTGAGTTCAAGCCCCAATACCAATAATAATTTTTAAAAAATGAATCTATCTATCTATCTATCATGAATCTGTTTAGAAACAGTAAAATGAGTCAGAATTTTCCCACTAAGAGGCTGGTGGCAATTCACCTTAATAGAGGCACAACTGGCTTTCTGGGATGTCCACTGCTCCCTCAATCCCTCCCTCCTGACAGCAATCAGGAAATGTGCCAGAAGAAAACCCTTCTGACTTACGGGGACACAAAGTCCTTCTGCATGAGGAAGGCCGAGACCCCGCACAGGTACCACAGGATATTGTGCATGGTCCAGTCGAGCAAAATGTCCATCACCACAAACATGGACTGCTTCCAGAATGTATCATAGCGGGCTTTCCCGTCTCCCGTATGGCTCAGGCTCCATGGCCTGTGGGTGAGCGCTGTTATGACATTCCGGTCTGTTTGTCTCATCTGAAAAAGAATTTTGAAAAACAAAACGATCATATAGACTGGAACATCTCAATGGTCTAGATTTAGCCACTGCGCTGGCTTTGATGAGGGGGACATGGCTTTTGACACCATGTCTATAAGACCATAACCATTAGAGAAAATGCCTAATGGACACGGGGTATTTCCTGTACAGCTTAACAGAGACCATTTCCTCAAGCTGAGAACTGCAAACCTAGGGGTTTGGTTTTTTTTTTTTTTTCTGCTGTTCTTGGGGCTTGAACTCAGGGCCTAGGCACTATCCCTGAGCCTCTTTGTGCTCAAGGCCTAGCATTCTACCACTGGAGCCACAGCACCACTTCCGGCTTTTTCTTAGTAGTTTATTGGAAATAAGAGTCTCATGGACTTTTCTGCCCAGGTTGGTTTTGAACCTTGAACCGCAACCCTCAGATCTCAGCCCCTTGAGTAGCTAGCTGTGCACCACCATGCTTAGTTATTGGTTGAGAATTAGTTACCATATTTTATATAATCCAAACATTGGTGGCCCATGCCTGTACTCCTAGCTACTCAGGAGACCAAGATCTGAGTATCAAGGTTCAAATCAAGCCCAGGAAACCAAGTCCCTGAGGGTCTTGTCTCCAACTAACCAGCAAAAAGCCAGAAGTGGAGCTGTGGTCACACTTGAGACAAGTTATCCAGAACTTACCTTATAGATAACTTCCGGCAGGAAGGAGCAGACCACACTGCTATTGTACAGCTGTGGGAATTCCATATATATTTTCCTTAGAGCATTAGTAGCCTGCAAAATAGAGTCACTCACGTATTTAAAATCTATTAAAACATTGAAGTCCCAGCTAGTAATTAGTTATATTAAGCAAGGTCCTGATGCATTAAACCAGTGTGTTAATGTCACATAGGTGATGTGTAAGGTGGAGGTAGCCACTGGGACATTTCCAATTCATGCCAGCAGCCCGGGGGCTTGCCAAACATGGCAAGTTGCAGGCTTACCACATCTCTGTCCCTCCCCCCTGCCCCCCCCCCCCCGCCCCTCAGTTTAGCCACGATGACAGCCCTCTTACACCCACAGCCTGCCTTTCTGGGGAGCCTCAGGCAGGAATATATGCAGGGTCCAAGGGCTGAGGGTACCCACAAACCAATATGATGGAAGAAGCCAGGGTGAGAGGAACTGAGAAAAGAGCTCCTCTTGTTTCCTCCCAATAAAACAGAAATCCTTTTGTAGCAGTTCAGCTGCTAAGAAATGATAACATTTAAATGCTGACATTAGACCCCTTAGTGAACACTAACACCAAGAGCAGCCAAGCAGATACCAAGTGTGTCCTAACTCCTGGAATACCACTAGCTTTTAGAATGTGGCACATAACCAAAACATTGTAAGCAACAAGTTGCATCCCTCCTGAATAAAAAGGAACACAGAGACAGGTACTGAAGTTCAGGCCTGTAATCCTAGCTACTCTTAGGCTGAGATCTAAGGATTGATCATGGTTTAAAGCCAGCCTGGGGCAGAAAAGTCTGTGTGAGACTCATCTCCAATTAACCATCAAAAAGCTGGGGCTTGGGGCTGGGAATGTGGCTTAGCAGTAGAGTGCTTGCCTAGCATGCAAGAAGTCCTGGGTTTGATTCCTCAGCACCACATGTACAGAAAAAACTGGAAGTGGCGCTGTGGCTCAAGAGGGTGTGCTAGTCTTGAGCAAAAAGAAGCCAGGGACAGTGCTCAGGCCCTGAGTCCAAGCTCCAGGACTGGAAAAAAAAATCTGGGGCTAAAGTGGCAGAGAATCAGCCTTGAGTGAAGAAGTAAAAGGGAGACTGTGATTGCCCTGAGTTCAAGCTCCATACCAAAGAAACAAACAGGAGAACACAGATGATCCAGGTGAGGCCTCTGCTTCACTAACCTAGATGAGTGTGCGGGACAGGACCCAAGTTGTTTCCTGGCTATTGAACTAACACCTGCACTCCCCTAATGCTTTACCCTGTTTATTTAATTCTTATTACAACCCTGTATTTCCCCAGGGAAACTGAAATCACTCTTGTGTTCAATTCTTCCTTCCTTTTTCTGATGTCTAGTTCAGGAGTTCCTCTGTACTGCTTTTGTAATCATCTTTTGTAACTGCTTTGTGTAAATAAAAGAAGCTCTACTCTGCCATTCTGTGCTAGCTGCTGAACAGTGGGAGATCTACGTGTGTGTGTATATATATACATATATATATATATATGTATCCATCCATCCTTCTTCTAAGAAGGGAAAACAGCTACTTGTGGGAAGGACTTGCAGTCCTTCCACGTGAAACACAGAGGATAAATGTACCATATTTGCATGGCCTTTGACATCAAAGAAGATGGTGAGGTTGTGGCTGAGGCACTCAGTAACGGCTTCCCGCAGGGTGGGGATCTTTTCATCAGGGAAATCATTCCTAGAGGAGGGAGAGGAAGGGCACAGCATAGGGAAGAGAGAAAGAGACAAGTTCAGTGCAACACACATTGTGTATAAATGTCTGGTTCAAAACAGAAGTCAAGTGTCATCCCAACTTCCTTCTCCATGCCCCTTACCCAAGCTCTTGTTCGAGGTACTTATTCCCAACCAAAGAACAGCAGGGTCAATGGAAATCATTCCTACTGTTAGGTGCTGATGGCTCACACCTGTAATCCTATCTACTCAGGAGGCTGAGATCTGAGATCTTAATTCAAAGCCTTGAGACTCTTAATTTCAACTAACCACCAAAAAGCCAGAAATGGAAGTGTGGCTCAAGTGGTAGAGCACTGGTTTTGAGCACAAAAGCTCAGGGACAGTACCTAGAACCTGAGTTCAAGCCCCAGACTGACACACACACACACGCACACACACAATCATTTTCATTAATCACGTCATTACTGACCCTGCTCATCCAAGGGCAAGTACATGCCACCTTTGGAGAACTTGAGAGACTCAACTTTAAGTTAGTTTGTCTAACACAACGTTATGAAGGAGAAATTCCTAGGAACAAATCTCTTAACTGTATTCTGTATTGATCCAGGTGTAACTATTTAAAATAAGAAATACATCTGCTTCTTTTATTATTTCTTTCATGATTATATTCATGAACAAGTACATAATTTTCCAGTCAAGAAAGTAAAAACTAGGCTGAGCACAGCAGCTCACACCTGTAATTCCAACTACTTGGGAGGTTGAGGATGGAGATCAAAGTTTGAAGCCTGGGCAAGAAGTTAGATCTTTCATCTCAACCTAAGCTGGGTATAGTGGAATGTGCGCACGGTCCCAGTTACTGTGAAGTATAGGTAGGAGGACTGTGGTCCAAGGATGGCCCTGAAACACTGAGACTCTTCCTGAAAAATAACTAAAGCCAAAATGGCCTGGGGACATGGCTGGTGAGTGTCTGGTCCTTAGTTCAAACCCCAGTAAAAGACAGGCAGACAGACAGACACACAGACACACAGACACACACAAGATTTCTGATGTGTGAGAAATCAGCTTTTCTCTCAATGAAACTTCACCCTAGCCACTCTGGTTACCATTGATCACACCCACAGCCACTCTTAGATTCTCTGACTCTCTCTCAGGATCAGCGAATCTCAGCTCAAAGCCAGTAACTGGAGAGAAAACGCCTACACTGCCTATTTTTCCCACACCCCGGGCCTTGACACATTGCAGTTACTTCACGTGGCATTCCATCACAGGAAATGAAGCCCATCTTAATGTTGGGGCGCATGTGCTGCGTTAAAGGTAGGAAGATGACACTGACAAATAGGGTGGCTTCTCGGGATTTTGGGGGTGACACTGAGCCAATGCCTTTCTTTTTGAAGTGTGAATTTCTGGAACATGGCATCTTAGCTGCAAGGCTGCTAGGTATTAAAGGTAAACATCTGGTGACTGAACAGTAATCCTGGCACCTGGGCTCAGAGGTTTCCTGGTTGTCAATGTTCTGTGCAGCCTAATATTTCCTTTGACCAACTTTTACTTTTTTTTTTTTTTTGGCCAGTCCTGGGCCTTGGACTCAGGGCCTGAGCACTGTCCCTGGCTTCCTTTTTGCTCAAGGCTAGCACTCTGCCACTTGAGCCACAGCGCCACTTCTGGCCGTTTTCTGTATATGTGGTGCTGGGGAATCTAACCCAGGGCCTCATGTATACGAGGCAAGCTCTCTCGCCACTAGGCCATATCCCCAGTCCCCTTTGACCAACTTTTAACTCCTTTAAGTTCAGGTCCTTTAAGTTCTGATCCCTGTGCAAGGAGGACTGTATTGTATTGCTGTGTCAAGTATCCAGATTTATTGCCTAGAGAGGTGATGAGCTGTGTGGAACAGTGAGCAGTTCCTATTGCACAAAGAAGCCAAGGCCAAGAGGAGAGGGATACGGTCTTCTACATTCCAAAGCCCATTACCCAGCATTCCAGTTCCAAGCTGTGAGGGGGTGGGGGTGGGGAGGGGGTCTCTTGGTGCTTAAGTTGGAAATGTGCTAAGTTAAAGGATGATTTATCTTCTAGAATACTTGTTTGTTTTGTTTTTGTTGCCAGTCCTGGGGCTAGGACTCAGGGCCTGAGCACTGTCCCTGGCTTCTTTTTGCTCAAGGCTAGCATTCTACCTCTTGAGCCACAGCGCCACTTCCGGCTTTTTTCTATATATGTGGTGCTGAGGAATCGAACCCAGGGCTTCATATATATGAGGGGAACACTCTACTACTAGGCCATATTCCCAGCCCCTTATCTTCTAGAATATTTGGAGTGAAACACTTAATTAAATCACAGAACTCTCTTCTTGTGGAGATGTCTCTCTTTCTCTTTCTCTCTCTCTCTCTCTCTCTCTCTCTCTCTCTCTCTCTCTCTCTCTCTCTCTCTCTCTCTCTCTCTCTCTCTCTCTCTCTCACTCTTACAGACACACACACATTTGGGGAATCATTTTATACCAGGAGGTATAAATGTCTGGTTCAAAGCAGACATCTAAAAGAACTTTCAGCTTTGCAGGGTTGAGAGACATCAAGCAAACAAGAAAATAACATGGAGTAGCAGACATTTCTTTGAATTGAAAAATGGGAGGTCTAGATTCTAGTCTTGGCTTCTCATTTTAACACCAGTGATTGCTAGATGAAACAGCTAGATGAATCTTGCTCTTAAGAGATAATTCCAGAAAAGTTCAAAGACTTAACTCAAGACCAAATATGAAGCATGATTGAAATGATAACATAAACCAATTATCACAAGAATAATTCGGAGGCCAAATGTGGCCTCAGTGGGAAAGACTAAAAATATACATGCTGTATTTTTGTTGTTCCTGGTGCCCGTTCATTACTTGGGAAACCTGTATACAATTCAAAACAAAACCAGTCTCCTGGAGCAGAAGGTTTAATTAGAAGGTGTGGTGCCAGTGTCTCTGTGTATTCCCCTCTGGAGGTTCCGAGATCTCTGTGAAAGACCACAGGTTACTTACCTGAGTCTGTGATTTGCTGCAGGGTTAAGTTTCCTGACTTGTTCAAATGTCATATCACTAAGTCGCCCAGAACCATCCGTAGTCCTGTCCACTGTGTTATCATGCATTAAGACAGGAATCCCATCGGAAGTAAACTCAATGTCCAGCTCCACGCCCGAGGCTCCATTCTTAGCTGCCTTAACAAAAGCATCAGCAATGTTAATGTCAAGGGCTGCAGGCATCCCTTCCTAGCAAGACATGCTCAAGAAAGCACACAGAGATGGGCGTTGTTGGCTCATACCTGTAATCTAGCTACTAAGAAGGCTGAGATCCGAGGACTGAGGTTCGAAGTCAGCCCGGGCAAGAATGTCTGTGAGACTTATCTCTAATTAACCACCAAAGAATTGGAAGTAGTACTGTGGCTCAAAGTGGTAGAGTGCTAGCCTTGAGCACAAAGAAGCTCAGGGACAGCACCCAGGCCCTGAGTGTGCCCTGGTGCCCTGCATGCAGAGGGAGAGGGCACCCTTCAAGTGCTGGGGTCATCCCTAGCACAGCAGAGCAAACCAGCAAACCAATCAGAAGAGTACACAGAGAATGCATTCTGCACTCTGCACTGAGATCCACTGTCTACCTGATTCCTGGACTTGGGAAGATGAGAAATGACTCTTAGGACAAAAACACTTATTTCTTAGAAATAGGATCCATTGTGAACACACACACACACACGTATACATATGTATATATACATAGCCAAGTGCCTGTGGCTCTCTGTCATCCTAAGCTACTTAGGAGACAGAGAACTGAGGATCATCTTTTTTTGGCCAGTCCTGGGCTTGGACTCAGGGCCTGAGCACTGTCCCTGGCTTCTTCCCACTCAAGGCTAGCACTCTGCCACTTGAGCCACAGCGCTGCTTCTGGCCGTTTTCTGTATATGTGGTGCTGGGGAATCGAACCTAGGGCCTCGTGTATCCGCGGCAGGCACTCTTGCCACTAGGCTATATCCCCAGCCCGAGGATCATCTTTTAAAGCCAGCCTGGGCAGGAAAGTCCATGAGACTCTTCTCTCCCATTAACCACCAAAAGAAGCCAGAACGAAGTTGTGGCTTACGTGGTAATAGGCCAACCCAGAGCACAAAAGCTTTAGGACAGCAACCAGGCCTTGAGTTCAAGCCCCAGGACTAGCACACACAAAAAAAAGTCAAGATCCTTCATGAGTATATATATACATATATGTTATATATAATATATATATACACATATAAAGACTTAACAAATACTACAGAAAATAACAATAAACAAACAATAGCTATTAGTCTCCAGTGCCAAGATAAATAATTTCCCAAGTCCATCACTACATAGCCTGTCACCTAAGTGGAGTTACTTATCTACCCTAGCTTCAGTTTCACCAGCAAGATAAGCCAGGGTGCCAGTGGCTCATGCCTGAAATCCTAGCTACTCAGTAGGCTGAGATCTGAGGATCAAGGTTCAAAGCCAGCCCAGAAAGGAAAGTCCATAAGACTCCACCTCCAATTAACTTGCAAAAAAGAAAAACTGGAAGTGTGGTTTAAATGGTAGAGTGCCAAGCTGTGAGCAAGCAAATTGAATAAGCAAACCAAGAGAGAGCTCAAGGCCCTGAGTTTAAGCCCTATACTAAAGAAGAAGGAGAAGCTGCTGCTGCTGCAGTAAGGATTTAGAAATGAAATGATGGCGGGGGGAGGGAGGGACAGTAGAGACCAGCTCTGCAAAATAACAAACTTTTTTTCAAATGGTATTTCCACATGTTTGGGTCAGTGACTTTACATTATGTATCTAAAGCCAAACAACTACTAAACATGAAAAGGTCTAGAATAGACCTATCAGTGGATCGCAACAGCTCAACAGCTATGTACACATGAGAGGATAAGCAAAAACAACTCCAAGAAAAGGACACAGGAGGAGTCTATTGTTGATGCTACGTTTAAAGTTCTAGGTGAATTTCCTTTGGCGTACCCTACATGGTTACTGTCTATGGTTTTGGTACACTGGATATTGTACATATGCCTACCTGATCTAGGGAAGGGAAAGAAAAATGAGGGTATAAGATATCACAAGAAATGTACTTACTACCTTATTATGTAACTGTACCCCCTTTGCACAACACCTTGTCAATAAAATTTAATTAAAAAAAAAAGAAATTATGTATGTCAGTTACCAAGCTTGGCACTTGGTTGCATTTCATATCAGCTATTATGGTAGAGCAAAAGGACCAGTGGAGGGGGCTGGGGATATGGCCTAGTGGCAAGAGAGCTTGCCTCCCATACATGAAGCCCTAGATTCGATTCCCCAGCACCACATATACAGAAAACGGCCAGAAGGGGCGCTGTGGCTCAAGTGGCAGAGTGCTAGCCTTGAGCAAAAAGGAAGCCAGGGACAGTGCCCAGGCCCTGAGTCCAAGGCCCAGGCCCAGGACTGGCCAAAAAAAAAAAAAAAAAAAAAAAAAAGACCAGTGGAAGTTATAATAATATTTACATCTACACTGATTTTAAAAGTCCAAGGTAAAAGGTAAAGTACTGTATAAGATAAAACGCAATCGTATGTCCAGTGTTTAGAGCACAGCACAGCACAACACAAAGTTCAACTATGTTGTTTTTCTGACCCCGCAGTTTGAATTCAGGGTGGAATGCTTGCTGGTCTTGCTCATTTGGTGGGTGCTCTATCACTTGAGTCACACCTCTAGCCCAGGGTGTGGCTAGTAAATAAGAGATAAGAGTCTCACAGACTTTTCTGCCTGAGTTGGCTTCAAACTTTGATGTTCAGATCTGTAGCTGGGACTATAGGTATGAGCCACGGGCTCTTGGTTTTCTTTTGGGTCTTCTGTTGTATTTCACAGCTAAATACTGTCATAGCTAAAAAGTTCATGGCTGGTGACCTGATGTTCTAACAAGCTGAATCACCATGTCCCATTTCCTCTTCTGACCAGAGAATGGCTTAGCAAGGTGATAATTATTATGCTAAGTAAAGACACATTGTAAATATGCAAATATGCATGGCATTTCACTGTAATTCAGGACACAACAGGAAACCAAACACAGTGTGTATATTTCACACAGACACTTCCTCCTAAACACAGCAGGAATTGTGTTCAACAAACTCTTACACAGGGTGCCACAGTGGCTCACACCTGTAATCCTAGCTACAGCTACGTAGGTTGCTGAGATTTTAGGATTGGGGTTTGAAGCCAGCCTGGGCAGGAAAGTCCATGAGACTCTAATCACCAATAAACTACCCTCCCAAAAGCTGGAAATGGAGTTCTTGCTCAAGTGGTAGAATTCTAGCCTTGAGTAAAAGAAGCTCAGGGACAATGCTCAGGCCCTGAGTTCAAGCCCCAGGGCCAACACACACACACACACACACACACACACACACACACACACACACACACACACACACACACCACATGTACAATGAATCATATTTTTGCCAAACCACCGCACTGGCACCCTCTGGCAACACTTATCAATACATCAGGATCAACCTGGAGACAGCCTTTAACACAATTTAGATAAAGGTAAGTTTCAGGCCAGTGCAGGTGGCTCATGCCAGTAATCCTACACCCAATACTGTCTGCCCCTAGTTCCTAGGGAGGCAGAAGTAGGGAAGATTGAGGTGGAAGGCTCAGGACAAAAACATGGGAACATGAGATCCTAGGGTTGGGAGGGACAACTCTAAAACTAAAAGGGCTGGGAGTGGGGATGGAAAGAGAGGGTGAGAGAGAGGGAGCCTGCCAAGATTCTCAGTAGAATAGGTCCCAAGGCTGACTGCCAGGGTAGTGAGTGTGGGTGTACAGACAGGTCTGAGGAGAATGATAAACAGATGTTCCAAATAATTCGGAGGATATAGTCACTTTCTAAGAAGATCCACCCATTTGGTCCATTGAGAATAAACTCATTTACTGACCAAGACTCTGTTGGACCTGGCCCATGTCCTACTTGGTCCACACACTGGATTTTGCTCTGTTACCTTGAAGTCAGGCCTCACACAGGCTTCTTTGGTTCCTTCCACACGCCAACACCATTCCTGCCTCAGGATCTTTGCCCTTGCCTGGTTCCCTTTTCACATTTCCCTGGCTGGCTCTTTATAAGAATTCTGGTTTCTGCTCGAATACCACTACTTCCAGAGGATTTTCTGGCGCCTTCCCCATAGCCGAGCTCCAGCCTTTCACCTCCTCACCCCATCACTTCATTACACATCTGGTTGTCTTTCAGCATCACCCTTGCTTACCAGGTGTCTCCCCCGCCCCACTGTGATGGAAGCAAGGACCCCCCCCCCCCCACACACACACAGTGGTCCTGCTCTGGCCCTGGCACGTGGCAGCTTATACCAATGCCTGCAGTCCGGAGCTTTCTAGACCCCTCCCTGTCTAGGAGAGGGGTCGGGGCCACCGGTGGGGAGATGCTCCCGGAGAACGAGCTGGGGAGTTGGGCACACACAGGTCACCCTGGGCGGACGGATGTGTGAGGTGGGTAGGGGGTCATGGGGCAGAGGTGGGCCGGGTGTGGGGGTGTGTGTGTGGGGTCCTCGGGGCAGGGGTGGACCGGGTGTGTATATATATGGGTGTGGTGGGTGTGTGGGTGATGGGCAGTGGGCCGGGTATGTGGGGGGGGGGGCGGGTGTATATGTGTGTGTAGGTGGCGGGTGTGTGGTGGGCCGGGTGTGTATGAGTGTGCGTGGTGGGCGTGTGGTGGTGGGTGGTGGACGGTGGGCCGGGTGTGCGCGGGTGAAGGTGGGGGGAGGACGCGCTCGCTCACCTGCCGAATGGCCGCCAGCGTGTTCTCGGGGGCGTCGTGGCTGCCGCCGCGGTGGGCGATGGCGCAGACGCGGTCGCGGGGCTTGAGGACCTGCAGGACCCTGCGGGAGGGCACGGGCTCGAAGCTGAAGAGGCGCAGCAGGACGTAAAGGCTGCCGGTGAAGAGACAGGCATTGAAGGGGCTGCGGGTCAGCAGCAGCAGCAGCACCAGCAGGAAGGAAAAGGGACCCAGGAGGCCCCCCTGGTCCTCCCACAGCCACATGCCGGCGCCCGCACCGGCACGGACCGGAGTCCCGGACCCGCCGGGCTCCCGGAACCACACAGCCACGAAGCGACGGGCGCCGCGTCGGGGGACTCGGCCGTAGCCGGCTCCCTCCGCGGGGACCAGCGCCGCACAATGGCGTCGGCGGCCCCATCCGGAGAGGGAAGCGGCCCGTACAGCCAATCAGGAGCCGGGATCGCCGGCGCTGACAGGGGGCGGAGCCGGTGCCATGGCAACGGGGCGGGCCTAGGACCCAGGCTCAGGTTCCAAAGACACTTTGGGTTATCTGGGGTCAGGACTGCACCTCCTGGAGTGAGGGAACTTGGGGGCAAGGCCGCAGGGCATCCTAGTGACTGAAGTCTGCCCTCGGGGAAACCAAAGTCTTGGATGCTCTGAAAGAGGCTGGGTGCTCAGCGTGTTTGTCCTTTGAACAAGACACACTTTAGTGTTTGTTCTTGGAGATTTGCATTCCTATGTGTGTGTCTGTAACCCAATTAGCGGGACAGCACATATTGACCATGCACTTGCCGGTTCAAGTACCCTAGGAGAAAACTCTGCATGCATATCTTAGTTTTACAAGGGCCTGGATGTTATCCCAGAATAGAAAGACTAGGCTGGAACCAAGGAGTCAGGATCTGACAATAAACATGGGAGGACTTTTAATTGATAACCTACTTTTATGTAAACTGAGAATTGGTGTAGGGAATGGGAAATTAACTTCAATGCCTGGTGAATAGGAACCCTCATGGGGATAGGAAACAGACAGGTTGTCAAGCCCTTAATTCCCTTTCTGTAAAATAGGATTATACCTCTTCCTTACCAATGAAGAAGGAAATAAACTTAGCCCTTCTCCTCCTTATGGTTCTACTCTTGTGAAAGATGCTTTAAAGCTGCCTTTGCTAGGCTCACAAATTAAGCAAAAGCAGGAGAAAAACTTGGCATCCTGTTTCCATTTTGCATTGTCCTTGCTGTAAAGCCATTCTCTAATTTCATAATCACCTTGAAATTTGGAAAGGACACCTGGTGACTCACCCCTGTAATACTAGCTAATCAGGGGGCTGAGATCTGAGGATCTCGATTGCAAGCCAGCTCAGGCAGGAAAGTCTGAGACTTTTTCTTTTCTTTTTTGCTAGTCCTGGGGCTTGAACTCAGGGCCCAAGCACTGTCCCTGGTTTGTTTTTGCTCAAGGCTAGCACATTACCACATGAGCCACAGTGCCACTTCTGGCCTTTTGTATATATGTGGTGCTGAGGAATAGAACCCAAGGCTTTATGCATGCTAGGCAGATACTCTACCACTTGGCCATATTCCCAGCCCAGTCTGGGACTTTCATCTCCAAATCACCAGAAAACTAAAAGTAGCACTGTGACTCAAAGTGGTAGAATGCTAACCTTGAGTGAAAAAGCTAAGGGAGTGTTCATGCCCTGAGATCAAGCCCCACAACTGACAAAAAAAGGAAGAAGGAAAGAAGGAAAGAGAAGAAAGAAAGAAAGAAAGAAAGAAAGAAAGAAAGAAAGAAAGAAAGAAAGAAAGAAAAGAAAAGGATATCTGGGCCAGGGAGCTGATGGCACATGCTTGTAATCCTTGCTACTCAGGGGAAGTTGAGATCTAAAGGTCATAGTTCAAAGCCAGTCCAGGGGGGACTGGGGATATGGCCTAGTGGCAAGAGTGCCTGCCTCATATACATGAGGCCCTGGGTTTGATTCCCCAGCACCATATATACAGAAAATGGCCAGAAGTGGTGCTGTGGCTCAAGTGGCAGAGTGCTAGCCTTGAGCAAAAAGAAGCCAGGGACAGTGCTCAGGCCCTGAGTCCAAGCCCCAGGACTGGCCAAAACAAACAAACAAAAAAACCAAAGCCAGTCCAGGCACAAAAGTTCATGAGACTCTTATCTTCAATTAGCCATCAAAAGCTAGAAGTAGAGCTGTGGTTCATGTGGTAGAGCCTGTAATTCTTCCTACTGAGGAGGCTGAGATCTGAGGATCAAGGTTTGAAGCTAACCTGGGCAAGAAAGTCCTTGACACTTCTATTTCCAATTAACTACTAAAAAGTGAGACAAAGAACTTTGGTTCAAGGGGTAGATTGCTAGCCTTGAGCAAAAGAAGTTCAGGGACTATGCTACTAGACTGACAAAAGGAAAGAAGAAGGAGGGGAGGAGGAAGAAGGGGAGGAGGAGCAAGAGGAGGAGGAGGAGGAGGAGGAGGAGGAGGAGGAGGAGGAGGAGGAGGAGGAGGAGGAGGAGGAGGAGGAGGAGGACAATGGACAATGGGACAATGATGGCTTGTCTTAATCAAGGACTAAGAGTCAGCCAGGCCCAAACAGTGACTCTCTTTTTGTTGTTGCTGGTTGTGGGGTTGTGAACTCAGGACCTCAGTGTTGTCTCTGAGCAGTTTTGCTCAAGGCTAGCACTCTACCTCTTTGAGCCAAGGTGCCACTTCTGGTTTTCTGGTGGTTAATCAGAGATAAGAATCTCACGGACTCTCTTCTGTGGGCTAACTTTGAACTACGATCCTCAGACCGCAACCTCTGGAATAGCTACAGCTACAGACGTGAGCTACTAGCATCTGGCCCAAACAGTGACTCTTTTTAATTTGTCTTTTACCCCATCCCCCCAGTTATCTATTTAAGTATATAGTATATAACTTACATCTCTACCTCAAAGACAGCTATATTTCCGTAGCATGCCTATGCCATGGAATAAATCTTTCTCCGGCTTTCACCAGCTCTCTTTATTTATAGAGACAGAGGTCCAGGCCTGATATGTGGAGTTTGGGCATAGAGGTCTAAAAACTCTAGTTTCGGTCATTGTAAAACATACACAATAGTCACCTAATTTTTTTTCTCTGTAGATAAAATTATCTCAGTACTAGATGCCACTTCAAAGCTTGTACACCACTGCAAACCAGTGTCCAAGGTAAAACAATTACAGATCAAAATGGCAGCAAAAGCCCCCCCCATTTTTTTTGCCAAAATTCTTTTGTCTAAAGATCATGTTTCGGGCTGGGGATATGGCCTAGTGGCAAGAGTGCTTGCCTCGTATACATGAGGCCCTGGGTTTGATTCCCCAGCACCACATATACAGAAAACGGCCAGAAGTGTCGCTGTGGCTCAAGTGGCAGAGTGCTAGCCTTGAGCAAAAAGAAGCCAGGGACAGTGCTCAGGCCCTGAGTCCAAGCCCCAGGACTGGCCAAAAGATAAATAAATAAAGATCATGTTTCGTGTTACCAACTTTGCAAAATATGATTCACAGGCTCTATTTCTATTTTCAGAGTCAACTGTCTTATTCTCCTAAAAATGCCTATGTTTGTTTATATAAAATGGGGATTTAAAAGTGCTTATTACAAGTTTGGTTGTGAAGCACAATTGAAATAACTTTTGCACAGCCCCTGCTAGCTAGCTGAGCCCTTACTAAGAGAAGTAAAGCTAAAAGGAGCAGTAAGAACTATATAGAATGTGAGGAATGAGTCCTCTGTCTCTATGATTATAGAAATGAGAATATATGGTGCAGGAAGAACAACTTTTAGGAAAAAGCCTTTTCTTTTTATCTTTTGTGCCAGGCAGGGGACTTGAACTCAGGTACTGGTTGCTTTTCCTGCACTCTTGCTCAAGGCTGGCACTCTACCACTTGGCTACATAGAGCTCAACTTCTGGCTTTCTTAGTGTTTGGTTGGAGTCTCACAGACTATCCTGCCTGGGCTGGCTTTGAACTTTGATCCTCAGATTTTTAGCCTCTTGAATAGCTAGGATTACAGGCTTGAGCCACGGATGTCAGTCTTTTTTGCTCTACCACTTGAAGAGCTACACCTTCTAAGATAAAAGCTTTTAATGGAGACTTTTCCTCAAGGAGTGGGAAAGGAGAATGTGGGGGGGGGGGGAGGAGCAAGCCCTTAACACAATAAATTGAGTGGCTGAAGTGATCCAGCCATGAGACTCAGGTTTTATAGACAAGTCAGAATTAGAGCAAGGGGAAAGAGGTATATATAATTTAATCATTGAACATTTCTGGCCAAGGTATGGTCTGGCTTATTGTTATTTCAGCCCTTGGTTTTTGAGGGATCTTGGAATAATTAGAGGTGTCCTTAGTTGGTCAGGATAAACAAGTGGTCCTTACTTGGTGGGTGGTCTTACTGAGGAAGCTCTCTTGTTTTTTAGGGGATTTTCAGTCCCTAGTCTTAGGGATGTTTCTCCAGAGCCCTAGGTGATTGCACAATGAATGTTTTAGAACTAAGACACATACAAAATAGAGGCAGAGATGGTCAGGAATTTCTGTTTTGTTTTGTTTTCAAGTAAAAAGATGGATTTATTGGGGAAGTAAAAAGTGAATTGACAAACCACGGCCGCCGCCCAGACTTGGGAGCTGGGACCGCGCCAGGAATTTCTGTGTTTAATCAGTTCATGGGCCCAAGTAAGGAATTACTATTTCTCAGCCAAGACAAAACAACAACAACAACAAAAACAATGCAAAACAAAATCCCACAAAACAAACCCTCAAAAATCCAAAAAACAAATTTTAAGCATTTCTTAAGCGACTACACAGGAAAATTTTTATCTCTACACAGATAACAAAAGCAAACAAGGCTACTTCAAGGAACACTTCTGTCGTCTTTGCAGAGTCCTTATTGTACATATAGTCAATGAGAAGTTCAAAGGCACTGGCTTGCAGCGAAGACTACATTTCCCAGCATGCATCTCTCTCGCAGTAAGCACTACTTCCTCACTCGCGGGAGCGCGATGCATTCTGGGTATTGTAGTGCACCACGGACCAACTGTTCCAACTGCCCGCGAAGCAAACACCGGAAGTGCCGGCCCGGAGGGGTGGAGCCCGGGTGGCGGCGGCGGCGGCGGTTGCCAGGAGCCCGCGTTGCCGCCTCAGAAGCCCGTAGTATGGCGGGGAGGCGGAGGAGAAGCCGGTGGCGGACCCAGTGGCGCGGTGTCACAACCATTTGAGCAATTTGCCGGCTGACCAGGTCGGTGTCGAGGGGAGAGGCGCTGGCGGGGCCCGGGGAGGGGGCCCGGCCCCGAGGCTCCGAGGGCGCGAGAGGCGGGCGCCGGTCCTTCGGAGCGGCCGGCCGGCTGGTGGGTGATGCTCAGATGCGGGACCTCCCCGTGGTCCTTGCCGCGCGGGGCCCTGTCCTAGGAGGACCTGGGGGCGCCGGACCCCCTTTCCTGGGGAGCGAACGCGGCCATGTTTCTTTTCTCCCCAGCGGTGCGGGAGAGGGAGGCGTCCCCGGGGTGCGCTGGCCATTTCTGCGCGCCCTGGAGCGCTGTTTACTCCGCCTCGGCCGCGCAGGGGCTGGTAAGTGAGGTAAGAGAACAAATTTTGTGAGACGAGACCTCCTCGCCCCTACCCCTGCTCCCCACCTCTGCCCTAGAGTCCCCCTCCTCATCTCCATATTCCCCAACCTCACCCCTGACTCCCCCACCTCATCTCCCATCCCCCCACCTCACCCCAGGTTCCCCCACCTTATCTCCCATCCCCCACCTCACCCCTTGATTCCCCCACCTCACCTCCCATCCCCCCACATCACTTCTTGATTCCCCCACATCACCTACTTCCCCACCTAGCCCATATTCCCCCACCTCACTCTTTCCTCCCTCACCCCCATCCTTGCCGTCTAGGAAGGGAAAGGGTCTGGAACCAGCCAATTAAGGATGCCCATCGTTCTGTTCTCATGTTTGCCCCTTGCCCCATCTTCTCAAGACTTCACAGGCAGGTGATGAAAATCAACATCACTAGATTCCTCGCAGCTCCTCCTGATTGGTTGATGCCTTGTACCTGTCCGCCCTGTATGCTAATTGCCATTAGGCATCAGTTTATTGAGTTCTCCTCCTTCCCTCTGGGAGAGGTATCCTGATGAGCGTGGCTTTTCAGGTAGAGGAAACACCAGCTAGGTTGTACCCGAATGAGAAACTGCCACTACAAGAAGTTGATGTCTTTGGGAGAAGAGATGGATTTAAAAAAAAGAAAGAAAGAAAGAAAGAAAGAAAAGCAGCTAGATCTGAGTCTCCAGCAGAGTAAAGGGAAGCAGCAGATCATGAGCCTGTTGGGTTTGCCAAGAGGCTAATTTGGACAAGGGTTGGTCAGTCCCTACCACGGGTATACTGGAAAAGTTCAGGCATGTCTGAGCCTGCTACAGCTGACATTATTAATACAAGTGGACTAGTAATGCCTGCCCCTAAAGTATGGGGCAGCCAATTTGTGGTTGCGATGGCCTCGTAGTCAAGGCTTCCTTAAAATCAAATCTTGCTTCCAGTGATAATTGTGGTGTGAGAAACAGAGTCCTCTTGCTTAGTCATGCCACTGGACTACTGTCTTCAAATGGCTACCTTTCTGTTTAGAGGTCTCAGGGTCTCATCTATGAAGCTACTGACCTCTGAGTTCCATTTCCTATTAGGCTCATTGCTGCCTAAGTACACTGTCTTCCTTTTTCCTCTCCCAGCTTACATTATTGTTTGAGCTAACTGCCCTAATTCATTTATTTAATACTTTCACCAAGTGCCTATTGTGTGCGGCTGAGAAGGTACATGTTCATACGGATGAAGAAGACAGACAAAACCCAAGGAAATAAACAAGATAATTTCAGATAGTGGTAAGTGAGTGATACCTGGGAAGCATCAGGGTAGTGAGCAGGGTCATTAAGGAAGGACGGGGGTGGCCGGGGAGGGGGCAAGCCCTTTTGGAGTGGGACATCTGAGCTGAGATCCAAGTCTGTGCCAAGATCCTTTGGTCCTTTTTGTAGTCCCCTAGTACAGTGGCCTTGAGTTTGGCTAGTTAATGCATTGCCCTGTGCTGTAAGATGGTTTGAAATAGTCCGTTTCTGGACATGTGCAATATAGGACATCAAGTGCTATTTAAGAGAAGTGAGTCTATGAGATTAAGAGAAAAATGGAACTATTGCTATAAACACAGCTTATTTCCTGAAAGTCAACAGATTTTTACAATTGTAGTACATGCTTGGTTTGTATAGCCATAGAAAGTGCGTGATTTGTACAAGTAATCAGCATGCATTCTTTGTAATGTTTGGTGTATTGCTTGTGTTAAAATGCTTCTGGAGATAGAGTTCAGTGGTACAGTGTTTGCCTAGCATGACGTAGGTGAGTTGGATTTGTCCTATAGCACAAGACCAAAAAAAGTTTATTAAAATTTTTCTTGCGGGGCTGGGAATATGTCCTAGTGGCAAGAGTGCCTGCCTCCTATACATGAAGCCCTGGATTCGAGTCCCCAGCACCACATACAGAGAAAACAGCCAGAAGTGGCGCTGTGGCTCAAGTGGCAGAGTGCTAGCCTTGAGCAAAAGAGAAGCCAGGGATAGTGCTCAGGCCCTGAGTCCAAGACCCAGGACTGGCAAAAAAAAAAAAAAAAGAATAAAAATTTTTCCAGATTCTGGTTTTTAAGATATCAAGATGTAGCTAGAATAGACACCTAGATTAGAAACCTACAGTAAAAAAAATCAGTATGCATAAAGTGTTTGACCTTTTTTTTTGGCCAGAGAATCATTTGTTGAAATGGTGTCATTTTGCCTAAATAGATATAATCACAATTGATGGAATGATAGGAAGAAGTTTCGTTATTCCTAAAACTACTGAAAATAGCAAAATTTTTTATCCTCACCTAGCGATGGCTCTGAACATGTTCTTCTTTCTCCCTAATTGTACTATAATTTGTCCTTGGCACATACTGTGGTAAAATTTCAAGTACTCTGAGGTCTAGGACAGTCACACATTCGATTTCATGTTTGCATATCTCCCATGTGAATTGGCTATCCCACTCTTTTTTCTGTTACATAGTTAACTGTTTTAAGATAAAAAATGAGCAGTGTTGCATTAGGTTTTCTGTTTGTCCAGATTATCAGTCCCCCCGCTGTTATGCCTCTGATAATGCCTCTCTTGTTTTTTTCCCTTATCAATTTAAACGTCATTTGCACACGTATTGCTGTATGAATGGGCAGTCAGTACACAGGGAATGCTTGCTGAGCAATGGTGCATGTGATGGCTGAATCCTATGGTAACTGGGATTTTCATAGCCACCATCAGATTTCCCCAGAAATTGTGAAGTTACTAGGCTTGTTTTTTTTTTTTTTTTGGCCAGTCCTGGGCCTTGGACTCAGGGCCTGAGCACTGTCCCTGGCTTCTTCCCGCTCAAGGCTAGCACTCTGCCACTTGAGCCACAGCGCCGCTTCTGGCTGTTTTCTGTATATGTGGTGCTGGGGAATCGAACCTAGGGCCTCGTGTATCTGAGGCAGGCACTCTCGCCACTAGGCTATATCCCCAGCCTAGGCTTGTTGTTTTGAAGAAGCTTAACAACCATACCTTAGAATCAATCTCAGATCCAATAGTTTTCTGTTTTCTTCTTCAGAGTGGGTTGGTGGTGATGGAGCCAAAGTGTAGTCTTGAGATATATAAGCAATGGCCTTTGAACATCATTATAGCAAATTAGTTTTTAAAGTTAAACGGTCTCTTAAGTGCTCCTTGTTTTGTTGTGAAAGCATTTCTATTTCATATAATACTGGTTTTCTTTTTTTTTTTTTGCCAGTCCTGGGACTTGAACTCAGGGCCTGGGCACTGTCCCTGAGGTTCTTTTGCTCAAAGCTAACACTCTACCACTTGAGCCACAGTGCTAATTGTGGCTTTTTTTGTACTGAGGAATCAAACCCAGGGTTTCGTGCATGCTAGACAAGCACTCTACCACCGAGCCACATTTCCAGCCTGATACTGTTTTTTATTATAGAGAATGGATAAAATAGAATATTCTATCAAAGAAGCATATTCTATTTTTATAACCTGAAATGTCTAAAATGATGGGAAGCTGTTTTCCAGAAGGTTTCTCCATGAATTCTTAGTGCTTTCTAAACTAATTCCATTTAGAGATTGCAGTACTGTCCATAGCACTTGAATATGTGAAGTGAGTCCTGTCTCTTCATTAGCTCCCCATCACCTCAACGACTGTGGGAAGGCTGGTTCTACCCAGGGTTTATGAATTCATGGAGGTTTTGTGCTCTACACAATGTACCAAATAGCTAACGCCTGTTTTGCCATCATATTAAAACTAACATTTTACTGTTATTTAGTGGGAAGATGGAGGAGTATGAGGAGTTCTGTGAGAAGGCTCTTGCCAGAATGCAGGAAGCATCCGTGGCCACAGAGAGCTTCCTACCCCCGAGGTCTCAGAGTGTCTCCCTGATTCACTTCCACGGAGTGGCTGTGCTTTCTCCTCTGGTAACTTCTCTCCTGATAGCAAACCACTCACAGAAAAACCCATTGAAGGCTTAGAAACAGATGGAACAGTTCCTAATGTTTATTTATAACTAGAAAAATACAAATGAGATACCACACTTATATTGTGTGTTTGGGGTGGGGGTGGGGAGGCTCACATGCCAGCCAGTTTTGAGGCTTGAAATCAGCCTGGGCACTGTCCCTGAGTGCTCAAAGCTAGCGTGCTACCACTTAAGCCACAGGTCTACTTTTGGCTGTTTTTGGTGACTAGTTGGAAATGAGTGTCTCATGGCCTTTTATGCCTGGGCTGGCTTTTGAACCATGATCTTTAAGTATCAGCCTCCTGAATAACTGTGAGTCACCGGTACCTGGCCTTTTTTTTTTTTTTTTTTTTTAAATCATTTAGTCTTTTTTTTTTTTTGTGAGGCAGCAAAGGGGTAAAATGCACACTGATCAGAAGATCAGAAAAATTGGAGATGTTAGAACACAGATATCACCAAATGAAAAACTCAGTGTAAGAGAACTAATTTTACCTCTGGTTATTTTAGAGCATTGGATAAGTGAGCAAGTGTGTATGTGTGTTTTCCCCCTTTAACTTTTCCAATTGAGAATAGTTTACACTCAGTGAAATGTACAGATAGATCCTGAGTGTACTGTGGCACACGCCTGTGTGACACATACACAGTGTTTTCAGCACAGAAAGGTCTTCCATGTTCCATGCCTGGAACCACTCAACCACTAGTGAGGCTTCTTTCTGCTTGATTAGTTTTGCCTGTTTTTCACAGGAAAAAAAAGAAAAGCCATTATTTACTTTGGCAAAGAAAGAGAAAGTCCTTTAGTCGAAAATCTGATGTGGTCAGAATCTACTACAATGGCCAATTCTATCATTTTGCCACTGAAAACTCAACAGTCATTCTGTTAAAATTGGGGGGAAAAGCCTCCTGATTTTTATGTTTTTATCAATGAAAAATAATTACTCGTTTGTGATGTCTTACAGCTTAACCTTGAGAAGAGAAAGGAAATACAAGAAGAAAAGCAGAAAGCACTTGATAGAGAAGCAAGAAAGCAGGTTAATAGGAAGAAAGCTTTATTGATGCGTGTTCAGGAGATTCTTGAAAATGTTCAGGTGTGTAATCCAAACGTTGGGTTAGAAATAAGACATCATTCAGTAAGCTTGATAATTTTTTGAAACTCTGTACTTCACTAATTACTAAGATGTTTCACTGTTACCTTTGGGAAGCTTTATAATTTGTGGCATTCTATTTTAGTTACTCCAGAGAATTCACTTGCTTGTGGGTGATCCTTAGTACTTGAATCAGAGGACACTTGGACAGTGGAGCTACACACTTTGTATAATCACTCATTGTCTATGTCTTATGACTCTAAAAGCGTTGAGTTTTCAGTGGCAAAATGATAGAATTGGCCATTGTAGTAGATTCTGACCACATCAGATTTTTGACTAAAGGACCTTCTCTTTCTTTGCCAAAGTAAATAACGGCTTTTTTTTTTTCCTGTGAAAATCCTGCTCTTATTTATGCAAATTACAATTTAGAGAATATAGCATTGTCTACTTACAGTCTTTTTTTTAAGTTTAATTTATTAATTGAACACAAATTTTTTGACAAGGTGTTGTGCAAAAAGGGTACAGTTACATAGTAGGGCAGTGTGTACATTTCTTGTGATATCTTACGCCCTGTTTTTCTATCCCTTCTCTAGGTCAGGTAGACATATATACAATATACAATGTATCAAGAACATATACAGTAGCCACGTGGCCACGCCCAAGAAAGTTCGCCTAGGGCTTTAAATTACATTCTTAGTCCAAATTGGAACCGTTTAAACAGCATATCTACACCTTTTACAGTTATTATTTTTTATTATTATAAAGGTGATGTACAGAGGGGTTATAGTTATGTAAGTCATTAGATAGTGAGTACATATCTTTTTGGACCATGTCATCCCTTCCCTCACTTTCCCCCAGTTTTTCCCTCTCATTCCTACCCACATTTTCAACATAGTGTCTAGTGAATACCACTGCTGCATTTGTTCACCCCTTGTTCCATTTACAATTATTTATTTTATTTAAGTTGGTACAGTTTTTTTTTTTGTTTTTTTTTTGACCAGTCCTGGGCCTTGGACTCAGGGCCTGAGCACTGTCCCTGGCTTCTTCCCACTCAAGGCTAGCACTCTGCCACTTGAGCCACAGCGCCGCTTCTGGCCATTTTCTGTATATGTGGTGCTGGGGAATCGAACCTAGGGCCTCATGTATCTGAGGCAGGCACTCTTGCCACTAGGCTATATCCCCAGCCCTACAGTTTGTTTTTAGGTCTGGGTCATTTTGTGCTAAAAAGAAAACAAATGAGTTCTGTTGAACATGAAAAGATAACAAATGAGTTCTCTTAAAAGTATCATTTTGCCACACATCACTGCTATTTGTTGGCTACTTTTTCACCACAATCTTGGGGGGTTTGTGTTTCTTTGTGATTTCTACCAGATTACAGGTGTTTATGAACCGTAGGTATCCCTTTAATTCTGTATGTTGTGTGGAGTGTGGGCAGTAGATCTGAATTTGCAGACTATAATTGCTTGCCATATTAAACTGAAAAGTGTATAAATTTAATAAAAAATAGGTTTTTGACTTACTATATAGTTCCTGCTATTACAAAAATGGCATATTGTTCTTGATCTGTTGAGAAAGATACCAGGTTTATAGCTAATAAAAATATAGTAATAAAATTATTATTGAATCCAAATGCATTCTGTTGAAAAAGGATCAGTGTACTGAGGCATTTTATATAGTACACATAGATCTCAAAGGTCTGGGTTTACCTAGAAATCAGTGGTAGGTTTTTTAAAAAATTGAGCTTGTCTAACCAAAGGCTCACTTTTGTTGTGTACAAAAGCATCTGCTGACTATGACAAATGGGAAATGTGAGCCATGTTATTGCTGCGGAACCTCTGAGCAGGTTTGTGGTTTAGTGAGTGCCATCCCTCTGTGCTGTGTGTTGGTCCTGAGTGGTGACCACGTCCACCTGGTGCTGCTCACTGCATAATACCTGAGACCACTGTGCATCTGGGATCTGTAAGGTGAGACAGGAGGCCATATGGACTAGGAGAAATATAAGCATGTACAAAATAACCCCCAAAATCTTTTACTATTCAAGATTATGAACTCAGACTTACATGCTAATTCTGCCAGTTTACTATATGCCTGTATGAACACTTTTCTGTTCTTGTTGGGACTGGGTCTTGAACTCCAGGGCTTCTGTTCTTGCTTGGCTTTTTTCATCAAAGTTGGCACTCTACCAGTTGCCACACCTCCACTTCCAGCATTTTGCTGGTTAATTGGAGATAAGAGGGTCTCAGATTTGTTTGCGCAGGTGGTTTTGATCAATAGGCCTCGGCTCTTATTTTCCTGAGTAGTTAAGATTATAGGTGTGAGCCACTGAACTTTATTTACTACATATTTGCCTTATTTTAGGGATTTTTCTTGAAACTTTAGCCTGAGCATGTGGGAGGCAGGAGTAGTACTACTAAATTATTTTCTGTTTAATCTGTGTCCTAAACAAGTTTGTCTTTGTTAAAGAGGGAATCAGTTATGTAAGGCATTTACTTCTTTGGTATTTATTGCATGTGTTATTTTCCTTAGATGATATTGTTCTAGGAGGAATATAGTTGGTAATATTAATAACAGCGCGGAAGAGAGTTAAAGAAAATATTTTAATTCTGAGGTCAAGTATGTGTTCATATATATATTCTCTCGTGCATATGCACATGGTATAAGTTTCCAATTTGTATCAGATTTGACATTTTTTTCTTTTTCAATAAAAAGGCTGGATAACAAATAGCTATTTTTATAGAAATTTCATCTTCATGGTATAATGCACAAATAATTCACCGTTGTTTTTGAAATGTCAGAATTCTGAAACTTCAATTTTCATTTTATTTGATAGAAACAATGAAATCAGAGACTTTTTGTACAGTGGAGAAACACTAACTTTTAATGTCATTTTTCAGGTTAGAAAAGCACCTACTGCCAGTGACTTTGATGATTGGGAGACTGAAGTCAAAGACTTGAATGTTTCTTCTGCCTTCCCAAATAGCTTGCCCAGGCCTGCTGAACGCTCTACATTAGCAGAGCTTGAAAACATACCTGGAATCTTGCCATTGGCTAATGAAGAACAGTGTAAACCTAACAGGATGGTCTTAGCTGGAGATGCAGAAGTAGTTAATTCACTGAAGCAATGTGATGGTTCAGATATTGATCCTGCAGAAAATGAGGCTTCTCCAAAGACCCCCTCAATCCCCCTCCATGACACTCTCATTTCCAATGGCCTCTTATCAACAAACGAAGAGCAAGATCCCTTGCTTTTGGCAGATGTCACAACGTCAGATCCCTACGTCATGAGTCTGCAGAACTTGATGAAAAAATCAAAGGAATTTCTAGAGAGGGAGGAGTATCGGAGCAGCCTGAAGAGTGGTGCTAGGAGGAGTGTCAATGAGAGTCACTCAGACAAGGAGAACGATGCTGCTAGAGCCGGTGACTGTGTGGACAAGGCCCCGCTAGCCAGCAAGCACTGTGGCTCCCTCATTCCTGACAAACCAAGCCTTAATAAGTCCAACGTTCTCCTCCAAGGTGCTTCCTCTCCGGCAAGCAGCCTGAGCACCTCTGCCTTAGCTGGCTTTTCTAAAGGAGATGTACCTGCTGGACCTGGCTACCCTTCTCTTCTGGATCCTGAGTGTGATATTAAAGTTAGGCCCATGTTTGTTACCGAAAACAATGTCATCAAAAGTCTTACAGGTTCATATGCCAAATTACCTAGTCCAGAACCAAGTATGAGTCCTAAAATGCATCGGCGGCGTTCCAGGCCATCATCAGCATGTCACATTCTTATCAATAACCCTATAAATGCCTGTGAATTGAGCCCTAAGGGCAAAGAGCAGGCAGTGGATGTAGTTGTTCCAGCCATTGATGACAAAAGAACGGAACCTGAGACTGTGCCAAAGTTACCAAGTGATGTAGCAGGGGTGTGTTCAAGCAAGGTTTATGTCAGCAAGAATGCATCTGAAACTACAGAGGATCTGGCTATGAGTAAATCAAGTCAGCTGTGTCCGTCTCTAGGAAATCAATTACAAGAAAGAGGTACTCCTGGACTTGCTACTGCAGAAGGTCAGATGCCATCTGGTGAGAGCGGGGCATACAGAGTGCATAGTTCCTGTGCCACAGTGCCTGAGGTGCCTGAGCCCTGTGCTACCAGTCAGTGCCTAGCAAGTCTCAGTTTAGGAGCGGGAAGTGGGCTCAAGCCAGCTGGGATACCAGAGAAGGGCTGGAATTCACAAATGGAACTGAATAAGTCTTATGATGTGAAACACCCCTCTCCCTTACTAATGCAAACCCAGAGTGCCCAACAGCAGGTGGCCACACCTACAGTGCCCTGTGGAGATGAACAGCTTTTGGATAACAGCTTTGAAAAAGTGAAGCGGAGACTTGATTTGGATATTGAAAGTTTGCAAAAGGAAAACTGCCCTTATGTAATAACAACTGGAATGGTTGAGCAGGAAAGGCAACATTTACCAGAAAAAAGATACCCCAGGGGACCTGTCTGCATTAACAAGAACAAAATTCTAGACACTGGCACCAAAGGTAAGGAAAGAGTTGTATCTAATACCTTCCAAGAAAGTGGTAACTTCCCTATAATACTTATAATTGGCATTTGGCAAAGTAAAAATGTTGTCTTCATCTGTTCACAAGAGTACTTAATTTCATTTAACTAGAGAGCATTAAAATGTTATAATTTATCACCACTTGGTAGGTTTTCTTAAAAAATTTTTCTTATTTAAGTGATGCAGCTTTCATAGTCCACTTGGTGTTACAGAAAATATTAATGACTGAGAAAAACAGTTCTTGCACAACGTTTTAATGAAGCTTATTGCTATGAAATCTTTCCTTGGTCTGTGATTTCTAATGTTTTTGCCTGTTTGCTCTTAGACTTGTAATAAGGTCTTCCTGTTGTTGGTCCTTTGGTAAGCACTTAGAGGAAATACTACAAATAAGGCGGAAGTAGTTCTTTCTTGATAAACTTGATTTCACATTTCTTTCTTTTGCATTCAGTTTTCCATGAACAGCTTTATTATGGGTCATACTTCATTCCTGATATGGAAGGCAGAGATGAAGTAAATTAATTTCTTAGCATTTACAGAAAAGATAAGGTTAGAGCAGAATGCTTTAAACCTCATTTAGAACTCCAGTAAGACAGGCACCAAGTTGGATTCTCCAAGCAGACAACCCAAAGCTGCCTCAGTGGATATGAAAAACTGCCAGTTTGACAGTTTGGGCACTGCTTTGACCCACATGCAAGGTGAGATAGGGTTTTGCCAGGGAGAATGAAGAGGCAGTGTGGTGCCTGCGGCTGCCACAGCTCTGAGAACCTTCACTAACTGAGCTCTTGAGACAGTGTCTGGGCAGTGGAGCAGTGGAGCTCAGGGGCTTTTTCCTTTCTTGCTGAAGGTTCTAGATCTTTGGCGTAGGAAGAACTACAATGGCAGGCTGAGTAAAATGTCTTTAGCAACAAATGATAGGAAGTCTCTAGCAGCTGGATACTATCCACAGAACACTGTCTTCAATAAAATCATTGTTTATTTAGAGAGCCCATCAAAGATGGGCCCATCAGTCTAGATACTCAGTGTCTCAGCACTTCAGTGGGGGGAGGAGGGCTACCTTCTGTGTCGTCAGCTTGCATAGTCACAATAATACCTCTTAAAAAAATTTTTTTAGGAACTAAAATAGCTGGAATTTTAAAAGCCAGTCTTTTTTGGAACCTCAATATGAGAAAGCTTTTCAACCACCAAAGTAAATTTTAAAATTCAAAGCAAAACTACACAGTACAAAGCTGGGTATTGGTGGCTCAGGCCTGTATCTCTGGCTACTCAGGAGGCTGAGACCTGAGCATCTCGGTTTGAAGCCAGCCTAGGCAGAAAAGTGTGATACTCTTAGCTCCAGTTAACTTCCAAAAAGCTGGAAGCGGAGGTGTGGCTCAAGTGGTAGAGGGCCAGCCTTTAGTGACAAAGCTTAGGGACAGTGCCAAGGCTGAGTTTAAGCCCCAGCTCCCCTCCCCCCCCAAAAAAAACCCAGCAAAAAGCCAACATGGTACAAAAGCAGAGATGTTAGAGAAGGGTAGTGGTAAACTGTAGTAAACAGAGTCCGCCTCTTGAAGCTGTGAGTCTGGAGTCTGCCTGGACACGGCATCTTGGCTTCCCTGAGTCTTATTGGCTGCTTTGAGAGAAGGGAGAGTGGCAGGTAGGGGGTGGCTCCCACGGGTGGCGTGGCTGGGTCAGGTCCAGGATTTCTCTGAGCAGAAGCATAACTCAAAGACGTGGAAGGAGTTTTCTGAATTTGAGGGGACACATTTCTTTTCAGAAGGTGAGGAGATGCTAAGAAGTAAGATGTTAGCATTTGAAGAAATGCGGAAGAGACTAGAAGAGCAGCACGCCCAGCAGTTGTCACTACTCATTGCTGAGCAGGAGCGGGAGCAGCAAAGACTGCACAAGGTGAGGGGCCTGGATGGAGCACAGGAGTGCAGGGCCATGGAGTGAGAGAAGACCACGGGTAGCTTATTTGTAATTCTTTCCCCCTGTATGTTTTAATCTAAAGGGGTTGCTGATTCTGATTCATGGATATGTGTGTGTGTATGTGCCAGTATTGGGGCTTGAACTTGGCCTCGTGTTCTTGCTTGACTATTTTACTCAAGGCTGGCGCTTGACCCACAGTTCCACTTGCAGCTTTTTGGTGATTAATTAGGGATTAATGTTTCATGGACTTCCCTGTGTGGGATGGCTTTAACTGAGATCTTCGGACCTTAGCCTCCTGTGTAGCTAGGCTTATAGGTGTGAGCCACTGGCACTTGACCATGGATGGTCTTTTTTGTTGTTGTTGTTGGTTGTGGAGCTTGAATTCAGAGCCTTGGTACCTGTCCTTGAACCTCTTTCTACTCAAGGCTAGTGCTCTACCACTTCAGCCACAGGAATACTTCCTGGTTTCTGGGGATACAATTAAATGAGATGTAGCATGGTAAAGAGTAAATGGTTAATCTCCAGGAAATAGAAGAACAGGAGAAAATGTTGAAAGAGAAAGCCATTACAGCAGAAGTCTCAGAATTGAACTTGAGCTCTGCGGCGGAGTTGGAATGGAAGAAGAGAAGTGACTCTGGCTTGCTAGAATCAGTGCTCCCTCAGGTGGACTTATTCCGAACTTCTGTTCCAAACAGCTCTGGTGAGTACTTAAGCCCATTTCGTGTGCAAACTTTACTCTGTAGGAAGATGTCCTCTGGCACTCTCAGGACTGTGCCTGCCTTCTCTACATCACCCTCCTGTTGCTGTGGGGCAGCTGCTTCGTAGCCAGTGAGGATGAAATAGAGTGAAATGCGAGCAGTTGAAATAGCTGGGGCAGGTGGTGGTGACGAAGCTCTGCCTCAGCCAGGGCCATTCACTGGTGCGGCAGGCAGTGTGTGCCATGAAGACACACCACCTCTCCCGGGTGCTCTTGGGTTTCCTCTAATTCCCCAGTGCCCATAGGGGCTTATCTTCACAGCACCAATTACCTTGACATGCTGTTTGTACTCAATAGTTCCATCTGGCGCACAAGCTCAGAGTCTAAATATTTCAAGTGTGCACGGGGATCAGTTTCAGAGGCAGATGTGGTTATTACTGAGTGGCATAAGGATGTGTTTGGATGCCTTGTGTATTCCAATTAGATGACAGCGAGTATAATGCTGTGTTTTTCTAGGTTTCACAAACTCTGCTCTCCAGTACAGTGTTGCTTCTGCGAATGAAGCACCGTTCTTCCTCCGGGGGTCCTCAGCCAGCAGCATGAGCAAGCGCTCCATGACAAGGCCTTTCGGAAGGGCCCAGGCTAGGTGGCCTCAGGTGGGCACATTGATGCATGGCTTGCTATTTACCAGTTGATCTGATTTTCAGTAGCTTCATTATTTTAGGCCATACAAATGAGCATTAGTATTTTTTGCCACATACAGATAGCAGCATTTTTGGTACAGATGAAACTACACAGAGCAAACAGATAGAGAGGAACTGAGTAGATTAAGGAAAACAGTTGACTTTGACTATGGTACTCAGGTACTTTTTTTTTTGGTTGTGGGGCTTGACCTTGGGGGCCTGGGCACTGTTCCTGAGCTCTTTTTGCTCAAGGATAGCACTCTACCACTTTGAACCACAGTTCCACCTGCAGTTTTCTAGTGGTTAATTAGGAATAAGAGTTTCATGGACTTTCTTTCCTGGGCTGTCTTTGATCTTTGATCCTCAGATTCTCAGCCTCCTGAGTAGCTAGGATGACAGGCGTGAGCCACCAGCACCTGGCTGGTACTCAGGTTCTTAAAAACACCTGTGTCTCTCTGATTTCTTCTAGGTTTTCAGTCCAGAAGTCCAAGCCAAGTTTAACAAGATAACTGCAGTGGCAAAGGGGTTTCTTACCCGCAGGCTAATGCAGACGGACAAGCTGAAGCAGCTTCGGCAAACCGTGAAAGTAAGATTGTGTCTCACTGCCACCCCAGTTTCCATCAGCCCTCTGTGGACAGATGAGCTGATGTTAGTTTAGAGTAGATCTGACACTTGCTGCTCACCAGCAATTTTATAAGTCTGATTGTTGGGCTTTCTCTGTTTGTTTTTTCTTGTTGCTTTTTGTTGTTTTTGTTTTTAGAGATAGAATCTTGCTATGTAGTCCAGGCTGGCCTTGAACTCAAGATCTTTTTGCCTTATTCCACTGATTTTCAAATAACTGGTGACCAGCATTACAGCCTTTGTCATGAACGTTTTCAGTCAAGTGATGGAGAAGGCTAGACTTTTGTCTAAGATACCTTAATGAGAAAGCACTGTGTGCCAGAAGTGCTTGAGGACCCCTGTACAGCCCACAAGGAGTACATGAGAGGCGCACCCTAAATTCTAGCTAGCGCAGACTGGTGACCCTTGGGGTGAGAAGCAAAACTCATCAGAAGCACTTAGCTGGCATTGTCTGCATGACTGCAGAAAGATGCCAGAATTCATCTGGGCCCCAGAGAATGCACAGAAGCTACAATTCCTCTTGAGATCATTGTGCTTCCTTTTAGGGGTGAGGGCATCCTTATTCCCCAAACAGGCATTTGTAACCTTTACCCTCATTCCTGTCCAGTTCCCCACACCACCTGCTTCCATGTATCTCAGCTCAGAGGCCTTGGGGCTTAGAGAAGGTGTGCACAGCACAGCTGGGAATTCCAGCACAGGCCTGCACAATGGGAATGGGGTTTTGAGTAGGTAATCAACTGCAAGTACTTTGCTGTTAATTCACCTGTGTGAGCAAACATCACAGTTCCTTCTGCTTGTGACAGCTTGCTGTCTCAGTACTTTGTCTCATGGAAGAACTTCTTTGCACGAATGTGAAGAAGGCGATAACGCATTTACTCCAGAGTGCACAAGGCACAGGGTCCTCTCCACACTTCTGAGCAGAAGTCAGTCACTGTCACCATGTCCACACTTATTTGTCCAGTGACTAGTGGCTTGTCCTGTCCTCAACTGGTGGGGTGGCACCTGCCTTCACTAGTCCTCATATAGTCTCTGCCCCTACCTGGCCATATTAAGCTGCTGCTTAGAGCCCGAGATGGTATCTCTCTTCTCCTCTCTCCTGTTGTCCATGCTTCATTCATGGTTGTCTGCACCACCAGGGTCTGCATACAAGGCCTGGCACTCACATGAGAACCTTGCTTTCACGCCGCTCTATTGCTAGCTGCTAATTCAAACTGGACATGCTCAACTGCCTACCTCTTCTTGTCAAGACTCCTCCAAATTTAGCATTCATAGCTCCATACAAAGTCCCTTGCAGGCAGACCTTTGAAAGGTCCCTGTGAACACTGCATGGAAGCTCATGGTGTAGTGTTCCAATGAGTCCTGTAATCCGAAGCCATCTTACCAGGTTTCGAAGCTCTCAGCACTATAGAAGAGGGGGCATGGAGGCCCTTCCTATTCTGCATGGCCTTGGTGTCCAATGCTACTGCAGGCCCCACAGCCAGTTTGGGCTCCAACGGCTGTTGGGAAAGGTTATTGTGGCTCAGGGGCTAGGACCCAGCCATCCCTGGCTGAGCCTGCCCCTCATATTTTAAAAATACTAGGCAAACAAGCAGATGATGTGTTTCTCCTGCTTTGAAGGAAGTGGTACTTCACATGTAATTAGTAATCCTTTTACATGTATTTCTGGAAATTTTGGATCAACTGAGAAAAAGAACAAAAGGAAACTTTGTAATCACAAATCTGTCTAGACAAGTGATTGTGAAGGACATTTTTGGTTGTTGTTTTTCCAGGACACCATGGAATTCATAAGAAGCTTCCAGTCAGAAGCCCCGTTAAAAAGGGGTATTTCAGCACAGGATGCCTCCCTCCAGGAGAGAGTGTCAGCACAGGTAAGGGCCCCACCCTGGGTTTCTGAGGCAGCCCGTTAGTTCCAGAATAAGTAGAGACCCAGAAGTGGAAATGCTGTATTCAGTCTGGAAATAGGTCTTAGTGAAAATTTTTGTAACCCCTTTCTCTGAATGAAAGAAGTGTACATGGTATACCTCATGTTCCTATCTTTGTTCTTTGTACTTTGTTCTTTTGCACCTAGTTGCGAGCTGCCCTTTATGGTATTCACGACATATTCTTTGTAATGGATGCAGCTGAAAGAATGTCTATTCTCCATCATGACCGAGAGGCCCGCAAGGAGAAGATGCTTAGACAGATGGTAAGTGTGTGGTTTCCAGATGACTGAGGTGCTTTTGGGCTTATAGTGATCAATACCAAGTTCAGCGTTCATTCACTTCTCTGAACCTTAGCCCTCTTCGAATAGCTCCTGAGCCCATGTAGTTCCCAGGCTCACCAACAACAACATTGAGATCTCTAGGTACACAAAAGAAAGACTTGCAGAGAGAATTCCTTCTGGTTTTGTGATTGCATTTGAAGTTGCAGCCTTGAAAACTGTGTGCAGGTGGCATATGGAAAACTGCTCCTGCTGGGATTTCTTTGTCCCTGCCATGTGGATTTGGCCTTCTTCAAAGAAAATAAGCTGCAGGTTAATTTGAAATCCTATATATCACTGTGTTAGTGGTCTGTGGATCATCAGTGACCTCGATGTGGTTGGGAAAAGTAATTTAAAATATTTACTATTTAGAATCAGACCATTCTTATTATGAAGGAAGGATCTATTAAAGTTAAAAAGTGACACTGCAGTTGGAACTGTGCTACACTGTGTGGTGGGCATTGTTTGAGTGTGACACACTGCAAGCACTCTCTCTCTCTCTCTTTCTCTCTCTCTTTCTCTCTTTCTCTCTCTGAAGGACAAGATGAAAAGCCCCCGTGTGGCTCTTTCAGCTGCAACACAGAAGTCTCTGGACAGGAAGAAGTTCATGAAGTAAGTTTTGCCATATCACCTTGCTATCAAACTTGAATGGTCTGTGGGTCTGTATATTCAAAAGAAAACTAAACAGGTAATTTTTCTATAGCCAGGTTATATAAATCCCTCTTACAATATAGAGAGATTCATTAAAATCTGTGATAAGGTTGGATTTCCTTTTTTAATAAGTTAATCAGTTACTTGATTCGTCAACAGTCAATCCTGTAATTGGTAGCCAATCAGTCTTAAAAACAGCTAATCCATTGGCTGGGAATGTGACTTAGTGGTAGAGTGCTTGCCTAGCAGGCATGAAGTCCTGGGTTCCATTCCTTAGTACCACATACACAGAAAAAAACAGAAGTGGCACTGTGGCTCAAGTGGTAGAGTGCTACCCTTGAGCACAAAAGCTCAGAGGCAGTACCCAGGCCCTGAGTTAGTTCAGCCCCAGGACTGGCAAAGAAACAAAAACATTCCTGCCAGGCACTGGTGGCTCACACTTGTAATCCCAGCTACTTAGGAGGTTGAGAACTGAGGATCATGGTTCAAAGTTAGCCTGGACAGAAAGGTTTGTGAGACTCTTATCTCTGATTAATGATCAGAAAACTGGAAGTGGATCTGTGGCTTAAAGTGGTAAAGTGCTAACCTTGAGCAAAAGAGGTCAGAGACAGTGTCCAGGCCTGAGTTCAAGCCTCATGACTAACAGAAAAAAAAGAAAAAATATCAGTTAATCCTTCATTTAAAGTGTATTCTTCTGGGCTGGGGATATGGCCTAGTGGCAAGAGTGCTTGCCTCGTATACATGAGGCCCTGGGTTCAATTCCCCAGCACCACATATACAGAAAATGGCCAGAAGTGGCGCTGTGGCTCAAGTGGCAGAGTGCTAGCCTTGAGCACAAAGAAGCCAGGGACAGTGCTCAGGCCCTGAGTTCAAGCCCCAGGACTGGCAAAAAAAAAAAAAATAAATAAATAAAAAATAAAGTGTATTCTTCTGATATCCTAAAGATTTCCTGGGGAAAAACCTGAGTAAGAGGAGTGCTCCAACATCTGTTAGAACCTAGCACATGTCTTTCTGTTGAACACTCACTTTTGAACAATGACTAGATCTGTTGCCCCCAATCGTGTTTGTAAATCTGTTCTTTCCTTCTCTGAACGCATCATTTATGTCCTTCTTTTTATATTGTGTCAGGGCTGCTGAAATGGGAATGCCAAATAGGAGATTTCTGCTTAAACAAAATCCTTCTGAAACAAGGTGAGAAAAGTCACTTCATCACTTCTTTTTATTGTAAAAAAGAAATGAAACATATATAAGTCCCAACCCTCCTTTTTGTTGCATTTTCTCTACTTCCTGTCAGTTGGACTTGCTGAGCGTCACAAATTCAGGCATTTTATGGATATGTGATGACCTGGTGCTGTGCCGGCCTTGAGCCTTCTGTGCTGTCTCCCAATAGGTCTTTTTTTTTTTTTTTTTGGTACTGGGGATTGAACCCAGGATATTGCACTTGCTAGGCTAGGCAAGTGCTTTGCCACTGAGCTACATTCAGCTCTCCCAATTGGTCTTGAGAGTTCATTCCGAAGTCTTGGGGGTGAGGTGGGGGGGAGCTTTGGGTACTTGTGAAAGCTAGCTTACTCTATTGCTGGTCTATTTTCTACTCTAAAGTGAGTTAGATTTTCTTCTCTCAAGCTTGCAAAGTCAGCTTTTGTAAGGTGAAAGAGTAAATGATCTAAGAGCACTAGAGATATTGTCTGTGTTGGTCGTGTCTTCCTGATTAATCCTAAGGTGTGGGATCTAGGTACTGTGTTAACAGGTGCTCATTGCTTACATTGGCTTGTATCATTGCACAGATGGCTCCTAACCTCACAGCAGCATCTTCCATCTGTTGGAAGGAAAGGGAGAACATGAGGTTTATACTTTTGAATTAATTTGTTTAATTTTTTTCACCAGAGTCCTCCAGCCAAGTCAAGGACAGAATGCACCTGTTCATCGGCTGCTTAGTAGACAAGGGTAAGAGTGCCCCTCCCAAGGGATGTACAGCAGTGATTAGCTTCAGAGGAATAACCATAACTGTTGTGTTCTCTAGAGGGGACCGCTGCTTTCAAGTGGGGTGCATTTCAGAGCACTGAGAACAGCTTCCAAACCTTCCTCTACAACAATAGTGCTTTTGCTGTACTATTGGGTGCCACATCACAGTTAATCATACCATATCAACATACCATTGGCATGTTTTTACTTTTCATTTCATACCATTTTGCTCATTAAATATTTAAGATTATTCATGTGATAAGTTTAGCTTCGCTAGAGTGATTCCCCAACAAAGCATGAGCCAAGGTTTGGCTCTCCCTACTGTGTGCATGTGGAAGCAAAGCATAGCCCTACTGTGTGCACTCAGGAGACTTGGAATTGTTATTTGGGGTGGTGGCTTTCTTTGAAGTTTGAACATTTAGACTCTTAATTGCAAATGATTCATTAACGTTTTTATGTTCAATTAGAACCCCTAAGACATCAGTGAAGGGGGGTGTGCAAAATAGACAGAAGCCTTCCCAGAGCAGAGTGCCTAGCAGAGCGCCTGTTGCAGGTGTGTAGAAGCCAGTTCCTAAAGCCAGCTCACAGAAGCCTGCTCCCCCTGCGCCCCTCCTTGCCACCATGTGAGCATACCCCAGCGTTCCTGTTGGGTCTTTGGTGTTAGTGTTTGTGGTAGTCAAGAAATGGCAGAAACCTCAGCCCTAGTGTTAACATCTGGAGTAATTCTGTGGAAAACTGTATTATTATGATTATGATTATGATTATTACTATTTAAAAAACCTAGAATTCTCCAAGATTAACCGAGAAAGCCTTTTTCTAAGAGAGGAGGAGCTAATGAGGCTCCAGTGGTCTGTGGGCTCTGGGAAGCTTGTCTCCCAGAGCCTTTGCAATTGCACCTGATGTGGGGGGGGTGCTCCCCACCTCAGGGCCACAGTCACTATGTTCTGTACACAGCCTGAGTAGTCTGTCTCCTCTCTTCTTCCTTGGAGGCTGCTGAAGGTTACATGAGGACCTGCGATTTAAGATCTACTTATGGTGGCAAGGAGGCCCCTCAGTTCCAGCCCAGTCCATTTCTAATCAAATGCTTCCACAATATTTAGGTGTCTTGCTAGAACTTTGTGATTAAACTCACCGTGAAGTACGTGATCCATTTAAAAAAACACCTTAAAAATGCTATGCTTTAACTAAACTGCTTTCTAAACATGTAAAAGGCAGCTATATCAATCAGCAGACCAAATGAAGATTAAACCTTTAATTCAATTCTGATCTTCCCATTAGTAACCAATTAGGCAAAACTTGGAGCTTGTGTAAGTAGGTGACCTCCAAGCCAGAGAGCAAGCAGCATGCGTAATGTGCATGCTGTCTCATTCATCCACCTAAGTGCTCAGAGGGGACAAGCTGTTGGTGGTGACTTTGAAGCCACTGCTGGCCTTTCACAGGTACGTGGTCACACATGGAGAGGGTACGTGGTCACACATGGAGAGGGTAATTCAAGGTCTTTTGTTGAAATCACTGTGTGTGACCATCATTGAAGCTGTTGTAAAGGGGACACAGTTGTGGATCCTGTTGGCTCATGAACGGGTCTGGAAGATGACCATTTGCGAGAATTTAGACTGTACCTCATGCCCTTCTGTGGGGTACTAAGACATTTCCAGGTTCTTTTTCCAAACCAGGTAGCATTACACACTAAAGTGATCAGTGTTAGCAATTCATTCATAGGGTTTTATGTCATCATTTGTCACAGTGGCTTCTCCATGCTCTCTTGTGCATTTCACCTCCACCATGTGACACTAGTGAGCCTGTGGGTAGGCAGCACCCATGTGTGTGTTGGGTAGCCAGCAGCATGGGGTGCCAGCTGCCAGTGCAATGAGCCTGGGAGATACAGCGTCCCCATCATTACTGACATACAGGAAGTTGGCCACAAGTTACCGTGCAGTTAGTGTGTGTGGAAACAAGGTTTTCTCTAAAGGACCATCACTGCAGTAGCACATGACTAGATCACTGAAGAAGACTAAGATTTGTATTTTACATAAAGTGAGAATTTGGCATCCTGGACTGAATCTAAACACGAGACCCTGTGATTGCTTTTGAAAAGAATTGCTGTTTCCTGCTCCGATTAAGATTATCTTGAGTTAGGTTTTAAACAAATTTGGAATGAAATTTTGGATTGAAGTTAAATGACTTCTAGAAACTGACTTCTGTCATGATGATAGAATTCTACATCCTTAAACAGATGGACAGACAGAGAGGTTTTTTTTTGTTGTTTTGTTTTGTTGCCAGTCCCAGGGCTGGAACTCAGGGCCTGGGTACTGTCTGTGAGCCTCTGTGCTCAAGGTTAGAGCTCTACCACTTGAGCCACAGCACCACTTCTGGCTTTTTCTGTGTATGTGGTACTGAGGAAACACAGGGCTTCATGCATGCTAAGCAAGCACTACCAATAAGCCACATTCTCAGCCCTGGCAGAGAGTTTTAAGTGTTAAAGAATGCCACAGCATGGAAAATTATTTCACTTACACAGGGTGAATTTCAATTTGATGTCATACATTTTAAAACGTCACCTCATTCATGATTTTGTGTGTGACTAGAGTTTGTATGTAGTGAAGTTCAGAAGTCACTCAGTAAAGCAGAGTAAGAGGTGGCGTGCAGGCGAGTAGTGCAGCTGGTCCAGTGAGAAGGTTCAAGTTGGCATGGCCAGGTCAGACTCAGGCCAGCAGTTGTCATGATTCTGTTCTTCAGGTGACAGGGTCACTGTAGGAAATACCCACCCTTAGCTCCAGGCCTGGTAGACAGTAAGCACTCCCTAGATGGAGTCATGGGGAAGATCTAATAGAATGACTCTTTTGTTTTGTTTCTAGGAGTATATGCAGGAAAAACCCAAAGAAAGCGGCCAAATGTTGCGACAATTTAAGAAGACAGCATTCACTGGGGTGACAACTTGGGGAATATGATTGTCCAGGTCATTTTCCTGCCCATGACTGTCTTACCATGGCAAAGTGACAGCAAAGGTCTGAGCAGTCACCTGATAGTTTCGCTGGTCTGGCTAGTGCGGGCTCACTGCCCATTTACTGTACATTTGGTGTGGATGGAGACAGATTAGTGTTTAGTAACTGTCTCTTCTCTGTGTTTAACACATACAAACAAAGTATATTTTGTGTGCCCAGGTGTCTGCAGAGAACTCTTTGGTAAACTTAAAAAGGACATTTGGATTTATTTTTACAAAATTCTGAAAATTGTAAGTAAGCACTAAAAGGTAAATTGCATTCATATGCAAGGTTTTTCTCCTTTTTTTGGCTGGTCCTAGGGCTTGAACTCAGGGCCTGGGCACTATCCCCAAGCTTTTCTGCTCAAGGTTAGCCCTCTACCACTTGAGCCACAGCTCCACTTTGGGTAAGTTGCATTCATTTCTTCATACTGACTGCTGAATTTGTGAATTAGACACTGGTCTAGTCAAAGGGAAATTATTTTCTCATTTTTGTAAACTTGAATACTCAGAATCTCATTTTTTTTTGGCTTGTGGTATAACGATGTGGGCAAACACGTGTACCAATTTTGATCAGAAACACACGCTCTTGTCAAGGAGTATCTGCCGCCATTGTGATCAGTGGCCCTACCAGGGGGTCTTTTGGGGAGCAGGCACACCCTCTTCTCAAATGTAGGGCTCCGTAGAAACTCATAGCTTCTCTGATCTCCTTACTTTATGTCCCTCACTCAGCTTTTTCTTGAATGCTGGATTTAGGAACACAAAGGGCTATATGATCCTAAATTCACAATTCAGAAGTGAGGTTAGATTGCCTTGTCCCACCTGGACTGAAAAGCCCTGACACTTAGGCTGAATTCATCGCTCACACTGGGTATAATACTACAAAATGAACATTGCTTCCTCAGACAGATTCTGTCCCTACTACCTTAGTTTCCAAAAAGGGCTCTGGGCTTGCCCACCTCAGATTGAGCCTGGGCGTGTTCAGTACTGTTACCTTGAATTTTAAAGGATTGCTGATATTTTTAAAATACACAATATGGATATGCAGAGTATTGGCTCCATTTTGTTCCTCCTGAGAGCTCCCTTTGACTCCAGCTGTAGTCAGGAAAGTCAGGAAGTACTAAGCAACTCCAGGGTAAACCTGATTTTCTTTATTAGCACTCATCTTTTTTTGACTGAGTGAATTGGGAAATTATAAAACTAATTTTTAAATTTTTAAGCAAACTATCTCATCATTTTAATGTGATAAACTATTGCTTTATCTTTTTAATGTGATACACCATGCTTTATCATTTTGAGAACTCAGGCTATAGCTTTTTCATTCAGGCCTCTTTATTTATTTATTTTTGGCCAGTCCTGGGGCTTGGACTCAGGGCCTAAAGCACTGTCCCTGGCTTCTTTTTGCTCAAGGCTAGCACTCTGCCACTTGAGTCACAGCGCCACTTCTGGCCATTTTCTATATATGTGGTGCTGGAGAATTGAACCCAGGGCCTCATGTATATGGGGCAAGCACTCTTGCCACTAGGCCATATCCCCAGCCCCCATTCAGGCCTCTTTAGTTAGAAAACTAGACATTAAAAGTGTTGAGTATAGTAATTCAAATTAGCTAAAACAAATAGCTTGTTAGGTAAAGGTTAAGAAACAGGAATGTGATCCTGAAGATAAAAGTGTGTTTTACAGTTTTTTAATGTCTTATAAAACAACTGATTATAAAAGTGCCAGACACTTTTTTTTTGCTATTGATGGAGTTTATTTATATACATTATTTTTGTTATTCTTGCTTTGAGTGCAGTGTTCATTAATGTAAATTGTATTTATTTTTATACTTTGGTTTTCACTAGGTTTGCTTCTTGGCAAAGGCAAAAAATAAACATGTTAAAGGAATCCTGGTTTGGTGTTTTGTGTTTACCAAGGCAAAGGCACTGGAGGAAAAGTGAGCGGGGAGCTCCAGGGAAAGCGGGCCGGGAGTGCCAAGCCCCCCACTCTCCCACCCCCGCGCCTGCTAAACCTAGGTTAGCGAACCCCAAACCTCACCCGCTTGCCACGAGTGTCTGCGCGCCCCTCCGCCTCGAGGGGGCGCAGGTGAGCAAGCCCGACCCGGCAGTCCTGACCATCAAGGCGCTGGCGCACGACAGCGCCTCGGATCGCTTTACGCCACCAGCCCCGCATAAACATGGCGCCTCGCACGACAGTGTCCAGGTTTGCTTTACGGCACCCGCCTCTCACTATCATGGCGAGCAGGGCGGGGCACGTCGGAAGGGAGAAGGGCGGACAGCCCCTTGCCAGCGGTCACATGACGGGGAAGATGGCCGCGTTCCCGTGGTAAGGAGGCGGTGGCGGGGAGCGCTCGTCTGTGTGGGTCTCCGTCCCTGCGGCGGCCGCCCCCACCCGGGTGGTCAGGGCCCTCTGGGTCCCGCACCCCTGCTCGCCTCCGGGGCGGCCGCTGGGGAGGGCGGTCCCGGGGGCCCCCGGGCTGCAGCCGCCCCCTCCCAGCCCCAGCCCCGGGTTGTCAGCCCCTGGCTGCTGCCGAGCCCGCACCATGGGCTCGGCTTTAGTGTGGCCACGCATGTCCTACTGTGTGCAGGGCATGCGCTCGCTCCCGGGGCTCCGGGGCAGCCCGGCCAGGGGCCCGGGAAGGTGTGAGGAGAACAGCCGTACACTAGGTCTTGGCGGGCAAGTAGGAGCTCGACTGGAGGGAGTGGCGCGCGCCGAGGTGTCAGGCTGCGGGTGGCTGAAGTGGCTACGAGTGATGGCGACCATGGGATTATTCGGGGCAGCGCACCTACATCGAAGGCCCCTTGCGCTCTCATTTTCCTTTGAAATGGACATAGGGCTTGACAAGAGGCTGTGTGCCTTTTGGGAAATCAGTAAGACCGAAGCTCCCAAAACGTGAGAAACTTCCAGAAAGATAACACAGTCAGTGCTGGGACTTCAACTCGGGCCCTGATGCACTCTCTTGGTTTGGCTTTCACTCAAGGTTGGTGCTCTATCAATTGAGCCACTCCTCCACTTGTGGCTTTTTGTTTGTTAAAAGCAGGAGTCTCAGAAACTTTCCTTATGGGCTGGCTTCAAACCGAGACCCTCAGATTTCAACCTCCGGAGTAGCTAGGGAATAGTTAGGACTACATCGTGTGAGCCACTAATGTATCAGTTTATGTTTAGAATTTTAAGTTAGAAACAGACGTCATATTCCCATTAATGTCTTAGAGTCTTCAGATTTCCTAAAAGGCCATGTATTAGGCATTTCTTTATGTGGTCCCTGCATGTTTTTGTCTTTCGGTTTTCCCACCAATGTTTTGTTCCTTTAAAAGGAACAGGGCTCAGGGCTGAGTGTGGTCGTTCACACCCAGGAGGAGAAAGAATTATCTCAGTCTGAAGCTGTCCCAAGCAAAAGGACAAGACCCTATATGAAAACAAAAGCAAAAGGAGTGTGGCTCAACAAGTAGTAGAGCAAGCTCGTCCTGATTGCAAATCACAGTACTGGGGGAAAAGAAGAGCAAGTGTTGCCCACCCTTGTTACTACCAGAACCTGGAGCAGGATGACAGGTTCCCAGAAATGTTTAGGAACTTTGAGCAAGTGGAAGAGGCCTCCAGAGACCATACAGTTTACACCTGTCAAGCTCTTGTGTGGTGTTTAGCCTCAGTTCCTTCTTAACGTTAGTTTTTCAGGTGAGAAAATGGAGGCAGATGAAAAAGTTGACTTAAAGTTGTTCAGCCTATGGGGGTGTGGAGGTTTGGAACCCAGCACCTGGAACACAGTCATTGTCCGCTGGGCCTCAGGCCTAGCTCCTAGACTGGAGCAAGAAATGGTGATTTCTTGCTGGGTTTAGGTGTCTCCTCGGAGCTGACCCTGTTCTCTTGCTGCAGGCACTCCCGGAACCGGAACTACAAGGCAGAATTGGCATCCTGCCGTCTGGAGGCCGTGCAGATAGAGTGTGGTGACTACCACCCGCTGAAGCCCATCATGGTGAGCACCCCATGGCTTGGTGAGCACCCCCAGGGCTCAGTAACCCACCCTCTGGGCAAGAGGCTTGGTGAGCACCCCCAATGCTTAGTGACACCCTGTCCCACCCCCAGTGAGTACTCTAAGGCTCCAAGGTTGTACTGATTCTAGAACTTGAACAGGACATCTCCCTCTTCCCATTGCCTCAGGCAGCTCAGCTGCCTTCCACTCAGCCAATCACACCCCCAGCCCTTGGTCCATGAGGCCTGGTGAGGAACAGGTGCTGCAGTTTGGGTGTGTCAGCAAACCATTGCTTCTAGATTTCTCTCTTTGGAACACTTGAGAATCAGTACTCAGCATACCTACTCTTTCATATAACAAAAAGCAGGCTAGAGACCTGGAGGGTCTGTTCACAGGCAGAATTTTTTGGGTGGTGCTCCGGTGAGCCACTAGTGCCCAGTTGCAAAAGTTCCTAATTGAATGTTTTCACGGTCCACAAGCACATGTGGCCAAGCACATGTGGAAGGTCACACACTAACTCATGACTCTACCTGCTACCAGGCACATAGCCCGAAGGCTCCTGAGAACTGCCAGTGCCCCTGTGCCAATCTGGGGAGGGTGGGACTGAGATGAAGCAGGTCTGGGGTGGCTCTTGACCCACAGAGAGGCTCCTTGCTGAAGTGAAGGAAGGTTGTGTGCTTGCACAGATGTATGAGCTTCAGGCCCTGGATGTAAAATTCTGAGTAGGGGCTAAGCCTGGCACTGTCACTTTGAGGCTCTTCCTGGGGTTTTGTGTGGGGCCTGTGCCTGGTTAGTGTTAGTCGAGACAGCATCCATTTTGAAGGCTCAGTGATCAGCTTGTAAGTCAACTATGATAGTGCTGAAGAGGGAGGGCAGAGTCTTAGGGGCTTCTAGGCTGTCCATCCCTATTGTTCCTGCCTTCCAATGCCTTCCAAGTCATTTTTCAAACACTTCTGGCTAACTCCGTGCCTTCCCTTCCCAGACTACTGTGATTGGTATTTATGATGACTGTCATAAAACTTAAGCCCCACCCCAAGCCCTTCCCCCTCCCCACCCTCATCCCCTGCAGGTTGATAAGCCTGGGTGTCAGTCCAGCCTAGGGGAGGTGACAGGACCTCTACAAACTTCTCCACAGGTCACAGAGTCCAAAACAAAGAAAGTGAGCCGGAAAGGAAGCACGTCATCCACATCCTCCTCTTCCTCCAGCTCCATGGCGGACCCGCTGAGCAGCGTCCTCGATGGCACAGACCCTCTCTCCATGTTCGCAGCCACTGTGGACCCCACATCTGTGGCAGCGGCCACGGTAATGTGCCCTGGCCACTAGTGTGTGCAGGGAAGCGGGCTTCTGTGTGAGGATGCACGATTCATGTGCAGAGAGTTGTGTTTGTGACAACCCAAGTCAATCCAGGGTCGCCAGGGTCTTGCTGGTCATGGGGCTTGAACTCAGGGCTTGGCTACAGTCCCTGAGCTCTATTTGCTTAAGGCTAGCACTCTACCACTTGAGCCACAGCTCCACTTCTGTTGTTGTTGTTGTTGTTGTTTTTTGATGGCTAATTGGGGCTAAGAGTATCACAGATTTTCCTGTGTGGGTTGGCTTCAAATCACAATCCTCAGATCTCAGCCTCCTGAGTGTTAGGATTACAGGCATGAGCCACTGGCACCTAGCTCTTTTTTTTTTTTTTTTAAGTTTAATTTATTTATTAATTGAACACAAATTTTTTGGCAAGGTGTTGTGCAAAAAGGGTACAGTTACATAGTAGGGCAGTGTGTACATTTCTTGTGATATCTTACGCCCTGTTTTCCTATCCCTTCTCTAGGTCAGGTAGACATATATACAATATACAGTATCCATGTGGCCACGCCCAAGAAAGTTCGCCTAGGGCTTTAAATGTAATGTCGATATTAGACCATATGTCGACAGTAGTCTTTTTTTTTTTTTTTTTTTGCCAGTCCTGGGGCTTGGACTCAGGGCCTGAGCACTGTCCCTGGCTTCTTTTCACTCTGCCACTTGAGCCACAGCGCCCCTTCTGGCCATTTTCTGTATATGTGGTACTGGGGAATCGACAGTAGTCTTATATGAACGTACGTACATAGCTTTTGAGCTATTGTATTCCCCTGAGAGGTCAATTTTTGACCTTTATACATTGAGTAATTGTTTGGTTTTAGTTACATACTGTTGGGTCGCTGCCCCAATCCTGTGGGGAATACTATTTGACAAGCAGTTTTTGGTTTCCCAGACTTGGTCTCTACTGTCTCTCCATCTCCCTTTGTTAACAGTCATATATCAGGGAGATCATGCCCCTTTGTTTTCTGTGTTCTAGGCTTATCTCGCTCAACATTATTTGTTCAAGTTCTGACCATTTCCCTGCGAATAACAATATTTCACCATTCCTAATCGCTATGTCGTATTCCATTGTGTATAAGTACCATATTTTTTGGATCCATTCGTCTGTGGAGGGGCATCTGGGTTGTTTCCATATTTTGGCTATTGTGAATTGTGCTGCGATAAACATGGAAGTACAAATGTCTTTTTGATATCTTGGGGTTTGCGGTTTAGGATAGATGCCTAGGAGTGGTATGACTGGGTCATAGGGTAGGTCTATATTGAGCTTTTTGAGAAACCTCCATACTGTTCTTCAAAGTGGTTGTACTAATTTGCACTCCCACCAACAATGGAGAAGGGTTCCTCTTTCCCCGCACCCCTTCCAGCATTTGTTGTTGCCTGAGTTCAGAGTATAGGCCATTCTAACTGGGGTGAGGTGGTATCTCAGGGTTGTTTTTATTTGCATTTCCTTTACTAGCAGGGATGTTGAGCATTTCCTCATATGTTTCTTTGCCATTTTTATATCTTCTCTTGTGAAGTCTCTCTTTAGCTCCTTTGCCCATTTCCTAATAGGTTTATTGGGCTTGGAGGGGCTTAGTTTTTTGAGTTCTCTGTAGATGACAGATATCAGGCCTTTGTCTGTTGCTGTGCTGGTAAATATCCTTTCCCATATCGTTGGCACCTAGCTCTTTATTTTTAAAATGTGTTTGTTGTTTTCATACTTTTTTGGCAGTGCTAGGGGCCCACCCTGGCCCTGTGCAAGCTGCTGAGAGCTCTGCAGCTAAGCCTCATTCAGTACTAGTTTGCCTTTTTTATGGTTACCTAAGGGACTGGCTGATGTGTGCAGCTGTACAGAACAGTCCCCCATCCCATTTTCCAACCTTGGGGGGGTATCCCCAAAATTGTGTCCAAGGGCCTTTCTCATTGGTAAACAGCTTGTCTGCTACCTCACTTCGCACTTAGTTCTTCATGTAAGGAGGTGGGTGTGGCCCAGCAGAGAGGGACCTGGCTGGCTGGCACACCAGAACCCCCCACTCAGCCTCCACTTTGTATTGCTCTCCCACTTAAGAGAGTTTTTACAGAAGTCTAGCCATTTTTGCATCTGATTTTGGCTTGATGGTTTGTGGGAGGAGCTTCCTTGTGTTGTTTTGGGTCACAGTCTCATTTGTGAGGGTCATGTTGGGTTGTAAGTACACTAACGTGCACTTGCACTGCACACACAGCAGGTTCTGGGTTTGCTGTATTATCAGCAGTGTTACTCAAACATTCTTGCATCCTGGTGCCCACATGTAGGGCACCGCTGAGGAGGGCAGTGTGGGGGAAGGGTCTGACGGTGGTAGCCTGTTCTGCACCTGGGCATCACCTGTCCCTACTCTGCCTGCTTCTTGGAGCTGAGGTTAGCAGTGGTTTCAGCCTTGCCATTTGGCAGTGTAACAGTAGTTTTGTTCAGTTTCCTTCCTTTGTTCTTGAGTGCCTGTGAGCTGTGGCTCTTGGCCATTTCTAGCAGAAGGACTCAAAATAATGTTTGTAGCCCTGAAATGATGTTTGTAGCACTGTAAACTTGCAGATGACCTGGTCAGTCAGCCCTTGGGGCAGGGCCTGGCTTCCTCCGCCATAGCCTTTGCTGAAGGGGCATCTCGGCATCTTGTTCTTCAGGACAGCTCCAGGAAGAAGCGAGACCAAGATGACAGCTCTGTGGTGGGATTGGATTTTGAGCCCTGGGCCAGCAAGCGGGGGGAAATCCTGGCCCGGTACACCACTACTGAGAGGCTCTCCATTGTGAGTACCTGAGGCCCCTCTGTCGCCCAGCCCCTGTTGGGGTAGGTGGGAGAACTTGAGGGTGCTAAGAGCAGGAGGAAGTTGGTTTAGAGCAGGAAGGATTAGGGTAGTGGAGTCTCCTTGTGGGGAGAATGAGTGGTGGAGGGGAGGAGAGTGCCCCCTGGAGGGCTCTGGGTGCCACCAGCTTGTCCTAGGCCACAGCAAGTCCTGCGGCTGGAAGCTTGCCGGCCACCAGGTGAAGCAGTTGCCTCCCGTTGGATGGCTGTGTATGCATGGGGCATGGGGCTTCCCTCCCCTGGGAGAGGACTTCCCACCTAGGGAAGCAGGAGGGCCTATGGCAGTTCAGGTCCTCCTCGGAGGAGGGGAGGCAGAGTGGATGTGCAGGGCTTGGTGGGGGGGCTCTCTGTCCTTTTGTTCTGCTGAGGTTAGACTTGATGAACAGAAGAAAGGCAACAAAGTGGACCCTTGCACTCAAGGGCCTCCTGGAGGACTTGGTCTTGAAGGGGGTATGGGATGCTGCAAGGGAGGCCAGGAAGTGGAATCTTTTATCACCTCCCTTTTTCTGCGGAGGAGGGAACAGCCATGACAGGCAGGCTGAATTGTTGGATTGTTTGCATCTGCCCTATTAATGTTTTTGAATGCATACAATGAGTCCAGAGCCGTGGTTTCCACAAGAGTGCACTTTAGGGTCCTGTGGAAAAGTCTAGAGAGCTGCATTATAGCCACCCCACCCTGCCCTGCATCTGGGGGTGGAGACCGGGGAAACCCTCTGGTAGCTCTCAGCACCCAGGGCGGCCCTCCAAAGTGGCCCAGCCCATGTGGCTGCAATGCAGAAGTAGGAAAAGCACCCGTGTTCTGTTGGGTGACTGCTGACATGGCAGATGGTGGGGTTTACTGGCTCACCTGAGAGCTCTGAAGTGAGGCAAAAGCCAGACCTCCCATTTCCTCCTTTGAATATTTCCTTCCACCTCCCTTGAGTCCACACAAATGGCTTGGTGGGGAAACAGTGGCCCTGTTGTTTTATGTTCAAACAACATTCATGGATTCCTTGTCTCTGCAGAACCTGTTTATGGGATCTGAGAAAGGTAAGACGAGTTCTTGTTCATGTTTTGCTGGGAAATTTGGGCTCTGCATTTCATATAATTTTACAAAAGGGGGAAAAGTTTGTATTATGCAGTCTTGATTTCTTTTTCTTTTTTTTTTTTTTTTGCCTGTCCTGGGCCTTGGACTCAGGGCCCAAGCACCTTCCCTGGCTTCTTTCCGCTCAAGGCCAGCACTCTGCCACCTGAGCCACAGCGCCCCTTCTGGCCGTTTTCCATATATGTGGTGCTGGGGAATCGAACTGAGAGCTTCATGTATAGGAGGCAAGCACTCTTGCCACTAGGCCATATTCCCAGCCCTGCAGTCTTGATTTCTAATTCATTTAAAAGCAGTAAAACTAAGGATGGAGAATAAAAATATATGCTTAGAGCCTGCTAGAGACCAAGGGGTAAAAGACAGGTGTCCTGTTGGCTTTGGGGACATAAAGGATGAGGGGAACACCCCACCCCCCAACAGCTAAGGACTGATTTACACCTTTCCTTTACCTTCCTCTCGAGAAAGCATGGACATCTTGGTCCTTGGGGCCCTGAACACAGCTCTTCTGTCTCCCTCTCTAAGACTGTCCCTAAGGACTGTGGGATGGGATCCCCCGAGGAGCACAAGGAGCATGCAGCACTTGAAAAGTTTGTATGTGGACTGCTGAGTTAGCACTGTAAGATGAGACTCTATAATTCCTTTGAGTTTCTCCTAGCTTCCTCTTGGTTAGTGGGTTAATAGACCCGGTCCTGCTGGGGTACAGGTGAGCGTGGCCTTGGGGACATAACCGATGACACATGACCTCCTCCTCCCACTCCTGCTCTGCAGGTGGAGGTGGCACAGTAGAATTGCAAAAAGATGATGGTTTTAGGTGGGGTCTTGAGGGACACCCTGAGGTCATGAGGCTCCTCACAAATGGGTTTGTGCCCTTACACGAAGGCCCCAGGGAACACAAATGCCATTCATACAGCATAAGCCGGGGCCTCTGCACACACTGAACCCACTGGCACCTTCCTCTTGAACCATCCAGATTCCTACAATGTGAGGGGCTTTCTGCTGTTCACAGCCATGTGATGTGTATTTTGGAAGCCCCCTGCAGAGGGCCAGAGGGTGGGACTGGGGGCAGTCATCACCTCTCGCCTCTGCCAGTGCAGCACCTGATGGCAAATGCTGGATAAAACCAGCCAGCCCTGTTGTTCTCCAGCCAGCTCCCTCCACCTCCGGCACACAGGGAGTTGCTTAGCTGCTTTGGGGCACATGCCATACTAAGGACCGGATGAGCCCTCCACCTGTCTCTGCCCCGACCTGGAGAATGACGGATGCCATTCATGGCTGGGGCGGGACTGTGCAGGAGGAAAGCCAGCCGTGTGTGACCCATGCCCCTCCTGTGCAGGCAGAGCGGGGATGGCAGCGTCCGCCATGTCAGAGAAAGTACGCACGCGGCTAGAGGAGCTGGATGACTTTGAGGAGGTGAGAAGCTGTCTGTTGGGTCTAGTGATGGGGCTGTAGAGGTGGGGGTCGTTCATTCCTTCTGCCAAGTGAGCCTGTCTGTGGCTGCTCCTTAATTAAGCCAGTGCATAGCTATGGCCTCCCACGTCTCCAGCTCCGGATCCAGGCAGAGAGGGTGCCTCAGAGGCATTTGCCCCACTTCTGCGGGCGCCTGGCCCTCCATACCATCAGCTTGTGAGTGCAGAGAGCAATGTTGCCTGGCATCTTGAGCAAAACCATCTCTGCTGAGCTCTGCATGGAGCCTCACCTCTTCCCCTCCTGGTATAGCAGTGACGTGGCGCTGTGCCTATCCATGGAGCTCAAGCGCACATGGACAGGCCCTGCTCAGTCAGCCATGGTGGTGGCTGAGCTGGAATGCTGGGGCCTGACTCACTGTTCTGGGTGGAAAACCCAGGGCTGTTTGTGTGGAGGACTGTGAACAGAGGCAGCCAGAACCCAGCTGTTCTGAGGCGAGTCAGGCCGGCCAGGCTCCCCGTTTCCCTCTGCCCACACCTCTGCCTCTCCACACAGGGGTCCCAGAAGGAGCTGCTGAACCTGACCCAGCAGGACTACGTGAACCGCATAGAGGAGCTCAACCAGTCGTTGAAGGATGCCTGGGCCTCGGACCAGAAAGTGAAGGCTCTGAAAATAGTCATTCAGGTCCGGAGGGTGGTGATGGTGGAGTGATAACCCCCCTGCCCTTCCCCCCTCAAATTTCCTTCTAAAACATCTTAATTTGGGTTTGTAGTAGCCTGTCTTCAGAATCCAACATTTGTTCATCTGTCCCAACTTCCCGTTCTTGATGTGAAGGGCTGTGATGATGACACTGTGTTCCTCAGGTCACGAGCCCCAGAGCCACTATGTGCAGCCGCACAGGTTGAACACTGCCCAATTCCAGGAAGTAGTGTGACCCTGGATTACAACTTTCTGATACCCCTGGGCGAGGCAGTGTGTCGGCCCTGATTTGTGTACACTGCATACTAAGCAGTGGGTTCTCGGGTTTCCTTGGCCAGGTTGGCCTGTCAAGTTAAGGACTAATAGCATGTCTAATAGATGCTCTAGGGAAAGCAGCTCTGCACTGTCAGAAGGGTATTGGTACACTGGCACTTAAATTGAATGCTGCAAGAGAACAGCTACGACTTTCTGTAAAGATCTTGGCCAGAATTACTCCAAGGTTTACTGTGGGGTGATTGATGTGTGGTCACAATTTTAGGGTGCTAAGCTTAGTTCTTCAAAGTAGAAATAGTTGTGGTTCTATAAGGTCTTAAAGTGGGGTCCTTGGGGCTCTGCTGTGGGGGAGTGTAGGGATTGCCAGCACCTGGCATGTGAGCTGCAGCCAGCATGGAGGGAAACACCTTTGAGGAGACTCAGGAGGGAGTTTTTTTTTTAAGTAACAGCGACAAGTTTGTGAATTTGGGGGTGTTCTTACCTGGCAGATCCCGACCAAGCAGAAATAAAGCAGAGGTGCCAGCTGGAGAGCACCAGTTCTGGTCACGGGTGTTGAAGGCAAAGCCCCCCTCCACCTTACTCCCCCCCCCCCCACCCCGGTCTTCTTGAGTCTTCTTGGTTAATGGCTTTCCAGAGCCCAGTCGACTCTGTGTGAGCAGTTGGAGACCATGTGTCAGAAGCACGTGGTTCGCCTAGCTCAGGCTTGCAGCCGGCCTGACAATGTGGATCCGGAGCCTAGTCATGAGAGGCATGCCCTGTGAATCGTCCTCTCCTCTCTTGCAGTGTTCCAAGCTCCTCTCAGACACGAGCGTGATTCAGTTCTACCCCAGCAAGTTCGTCCTCATCACCGACATACTCGACACGTTCGGTAAGTGCCAATTGGGCAGAACACCTGCTTGCCATCAGGTTCCGCTGTGCCAAGTAGGAAAATCCTAGGGGACCCAGCCCACCCAGGCCCACTGACAAAGGTTCTGCTCTTTGTAATATTTTGAATTCACATTTGTTCCCTGGTGTTGAGTGTGTAATGATCAGGACAGGGAGCTGCACACCACCTCAGTCACTTAGCACTCCTTTGTGCTGGGAACCTTCAAATGCCAGCTACTCACAGCTGCTTTGACATACTCAGTTGTCTTGGGTCTCAGTGACCCATGTGTCATAGGGCGCTGGGTGTTGTCCAGCTGCAGTGGGGCAGTTTGGGAAGGGGCTTGGGTGCTGGTTTTCTGACTTTCAGTTAGGCTGACCAAGTGAATAGGAGAATTGGGCTCCCTGCGAGCCACGTCCTGCCACTTTGGGGGGGGGGGGTCTGAGCCCTCACTGTTCATGACTGGCTGTTAGTCACCTTCTGCCCTCTTCAAGAAGGGTTTTGGAGGTCCATGATTGGGTGGCTCTTTGGCTGGGTGTGCTGGAAGCAGCACACCCTGATGGGAGCTTGTGGCAGAGCAAATCTACTTGCCTTATGGCCATGAGGCAAAAGTGTGAGGAAGGGGCTGGAGTCCCACTCTCCCTTTGAAGCCACACCCCCAATGACCTAATGACCTCCCACTAGGTCCTCCCTCCCCCAAAGGTTCATTGCCTTGCAGCAGTGTCCTCCTCCTGAGTAAAACTTCAGCACGTGGACCTCTGGGAGATGTTTCAGCTGGACAGTGACACTGGGCTTGGCCTCTCTTCTCAGCTTTTTCCCTGCCTTGCAAGGTTCCTATCTCAGGGAGCGGCACTGCCATGTAACTCTGCCCAGGCTGGAGAGCTGACAATGTCATACCCCTGCGTCCAGTCGCCTAGGGCTTGTAGCTCAGTCTCCTGAAGCTCTCCCTGCACACCCATCCCAAGCCTCCTGCCTGGACCTTAGCCTCTGAGGCCTTTGTGCTGTATCAGGGCTGCCTGAGTCCCCACCCCAAGACCCTTGCAGAGGTTTTTACAGCCAGAGAAATATGTAAACTGAGGCCCACAGCCTTGAGTTGCAGGAGGCCACTAGCAGTTTGCCCAACCCAGGGGACTCGCCCATGCTGGCCTATTCATGACCACTCCAGGAAGGTGACCCGAAGGACCAGGCAGTGCCCCCATCCTCTGAGGGCCGGGGTCTTGGCAGAGGCAAGGTATGCTAAGGGTTCCCAACCCAGCAGGACCTATCAGCAGAGCTGACCTGTCAGAAAATAAACTCATCTGGAGACACAGTCAGGTCTGCACGTACCAGGCCTGTCTAGGAGATGGGGGACCTGAGTGAATTGGCTCTGAGAAGTGACAGAACCCTTAATCATCCTGGGAAATGGGTGTGTATGGGGTGTTTATTGGATTACTATGCTGAAAACTCCAGGACTGGCCTCAGGTACTGCTGGAACCAGGAGCCGGTTGTCATTGGGACTTGAAAGAATAAGTACTTGGTGGTCCATTAAGGTTGGGGCAAAACACATGGTCTCAGCTAGACTCAGCCCACTGGCTGCCATTTTTAGTCTGGCCTATGAACAAATGCAGAGTAAAACCAGGAGTAGAATGCAGAATGCCAAGCATGTTCTGTGAGGTGCATAAGAGACCCAACCTCCGTGAGATTCAGAGGGTAAAGGCGTCACTTTCCTTCCTCTCAGAGAAGAAAATTCTCCTCTTTCATTAGTAGCAAGCTGGGTGCAGAGGTGTGCACCTGTAATTCCAGCTGCTTGGGAGATGGAGATTGCAGTTCAAGTCTAGCCTGGGAACAAACTTACTGAGAACCCTATTCCCCACACAGGCTGGGTATAGTGTGTGTATGTAGGCACAGCTACTTGGAAGGTATAAGTAGGAGGATCATGGTCTGAAGCCAGCCCAGGCAGAAGCATGAGACCCTATATGAAAAACAAACTAAAAAACTGAAGAACTGGCGGTAAGGCTGAAGTTATGGAGCTCTTGCCTAGGAAGTGCAAGGCTGTGATTTCAGACCTTAGTATTACAGAAAGAAAGAGATAGTGTAACTGTGTCCACTAGGTGGCACCATCCTGCCACAAGTTAGGGTGTGGCGGGGAGATGAGGTCCTGTCCCTAAGCACAGTCCGTGTCCTCTTCCCTCAGGAAAGCTGGTGTATGAGCGCATCTTTTCCATGTGCATGGACAGCCGCAGCACCCTGCCAGGTAACGCACAGACTTGCCATTACAAGGTCTGAGTGCCTCGGGATAAAGGATTTGATTTTGACATGCCAAGGTAAAAGGGCACATTCGAAGACTTGGCAGTGTCTCATTCTTCCAAAACATTGGGAGGTTCGCCAAGGGCCCAGCTGCAAATTGGGGCAAGGAATAGGAATGTGCTGGAATGCCGAGGTCTAGAGTGAGACTGCCACGCTGCTACCGTCTCGGTGCCCTCTACTGCTTGGCACGCTGCTAGTTCTGTACAAAGCCTTCTATCCCGAGAATCAAATTGCTCAAGAGAACTGTATTCATATAAATCAATAGTAACAGATGCTTTGAATAGGCAGTCTATACCCAAGTGCAGTTGGCATTAAATTTATCGCCAATCAATCTTAAATTCCCAGGAGGGTATAATGGGTATAAGTGGATGATGAATTTCCTTTGTCATGTCTGATAATGACTATGTCTGGAGAGGCATGGCTCTCAGCTGCAGCTTTCTTTGTAGCCTCTCTTAACTCCTGAGCTCTGGTGCAGGCAAACCTGCTCATTTGTCACCCTCCCTCTGTCCCTCTTCCCAGGAGCCCAGGATACTGTTTTTCCTCTCTCCCCTTTCTTGTCTTCCCTCCTTTTCCTCCTATCCCTTCCCTTCTTTTCCTCCTATCTCCCACTTACCCACCCACTGACCCATTCAGCCATCCATTGTCCATCCACTCACCCACCCATCCATCTTATCCATCCATCTTACCTATCCATTTATCCACCCATCCATATCATTCATCCTTCTATCCATCCCACTCATTCATCCATCTTTCCATCCATCCAGTGCTTATTGAATGCTGTTGGTTACCAAGCCCTTCAGACCCTTAGAGTTCAGTATTTGTGGAGAATACAAAGCCCCTCCCAACATGGAAGTTAAAATGTAATAAAGCATTTGTATGACCTGCCTGAGTCCCAGAGGCATTTGATCTGCATCTACCACAATAATTTTCCTTTCCCACCAACAAGACTTTAGGGCCAAATAAGGAAAAGTTGTTAGTAAGTGACTCCCTACTTTGAGTATTCACAGTTAAAGGCTGTTTTTGTATGCACATCTATTCAGTCCTTGTCTAAGAATATCAATTAGCATTTATCACCCAAATTCCCCCTTCTTCAGGTATCTTGTTTTTTTCCCCTGTAACCCAAGTCAGGCTTCTGTTTGCTAATGTCTTTTTGTTTTGTTTTAATTTTAAAAATTCATCTGCACTTTGGTCTCTGGTTCCCAGAAGATAAAGGGGAAGGCGGGGGGTAGACTTTGTTGAAGATTTCTGGTGATATTGGGCCTGGCTCTTAGTCATGATTATGAAGTAAGCTATGAAATCTACTCTGAAAATCTGCCTAAAGAAATGATGTTGCCAGAGAAACCTAGTGGCATTTGTGCTCATTCTTTCCACTTGAATCAAGTTATGGCTGGTGAATTTAATACTTGAGCTCTTTGCCTTCAGGAGTTCTAAGGTTGAGTGCTTAGGAGTCTGGAAAGATACCAGTGTCTTCGAGTTCATGAAAAGTACACATTGAGCTGTCATGGTGACATATGCCTATAATCTCAGCACTTGAGAGACTGAGGCAGGAGGATCAGAATTGGAGGCTAGGCTGGACTACATAGTAAAACCCTATTTCACAACAGTACCCCACTCCTCCCCCTCCCCCAAAAAGTACAGAAATGAAAGAAAAGCGCACCTCCCTCTTCCATCATTTGTTGATCCAGCAAATGTATGAAACCATCCCCTCCCCTACATTTGTCGATCAGCAAACGTGAAGCTGCCATCCACTTGGAGAGGGAAAATCCTTCTCTTTCCAAGGAGATGAGTTGGATAGGCTGCATGGTGCTTCTCAGCAGCCTCATGGCAGACCTGGCTTGGCAGGGCCTGTGCTTCTGGTGCACGCTAAGCTCTCTGCAGATGGCAGAGCCTCGCCTGCCTCCTTTTGTCCCGCAGATGTTCAGGGTTGAAGGTAGAAGCATTGCAAAGACAAATGGAACCAGAAGGCGCCCTCTGCTCTTTGTGCACCCTCGTCTCTTCTGAACTGTTTTCCAAATTCTGAGCTCCTCCATATAGCAGTCCAAGTACCAAAATATAAATCCTGTTATAAGCTGGAGCATGGCTTAAACCTACCTAGCAAGTGTAGGCCATGAGTTCAAACCCTGGTGCTACCAATATATAGTAAATCACATCATACCATGATGCCAGAATGGCATCCATTCTACCCAGAATCCTCCAGGATTTTATTTCTTTTTGGACCACTGCTGATTTCATACCTGCCTCAGGGCCTTTGTACTTGTTTCCTCTTCCTGGAATGTATTTCTTCCATCCAACTCAGGGTTCAGCCATGCAGGGGCTTGCTCTGACCACCCTGTCTAACAACTGCCCTCCCCTCTTAGGCTCAGTTACTGTCCCCTGAAGCACCCTGTTCTCTGGTTTCTTCTGTCCCACTAACTGTCTTGACTTCCTGATTACCTGCCTTTTCTGTTTTGTGTCTGTTCCTGGTCTTCCACCCCTGGAATGAAAGCTTCCGGAAGCCAGGGCCTGCCTCATACTCTCTCACCTCCCCCAAACCAAGTGAACAAGTAGAGTACTGAGTTTGCCATATGATGTTGAGTGCTTTCCCTCTTGAGCTAGAAGGGAAGCCCGGACTCTGGACTGGTGTTTACAGATGATGTGCCTCGGGTGCTCAGGGTGATTGTGTGGGAGGGTTGTCAGAGCCAGCATGCTGGCCTTAGAGGCCACCAGAACTGCTGCCAAGTCCATCTTGCCAAGCCCCACCTTGGGGTCCTTCAGCTGGGTGTTGGAAGATAGCCTAGATGACCTCACGGGCCTAGTTTTGTTTTTGGATTTCCATCGGCATGATTCACTCATATAAAGGGAAATTAATGCTGCCCCTCCCTCTCCCTCAAGACAAGAGTGACAAATGAGTTTAAAAATAACCGTCATCTTTTCCTGTGGAAAGCTCTTCAAACTTGAAAAAAAAAAAGTTGCTTTTTGTGCATGGGTTCAGGTCAAGAAGGGGAAAGTGGTCCCTTCCCATCTATTTCAAAGTGACTCGTTCTTGCATGACCAAAGCCTGCTAGACACCTGGAAGTTGCTGAACACTGGAAGTGGGTGTGGGGACTCTGCAGGTCCCTGCTGGAGAAAGGCCTTGGGCTTCATCTTTTCTGCCATTGGTGCAGGGATTCTTATCACCTTGGCCACAAGCCTCCCATGACTGTAGAAAGATGACGAGGGGGCCAGGGAGCTATGAGTCCAAGGGAGTTCCAGAACTCTGAGAAGCCAGTTTTTATCATTTAAAAGAAAGTGTGTATGTCAGGATTGGGCTTGGCTGCTGGAGCCAGAAAACTCAAAATGATGAGAAAGGCCAGGGCCGGGGGCAGGGGGGGGTTGGGGGGGGCCCGGCTAGCCCATTGCACCGGGGATCTTGGCATCCATCTAGTTGCTCTCACAGATCAATGTAACTACAGAGGTTCCAGCTGTGGTATCTGCATTCCAGTTGGCAGGTAGGAAGGGAGGAAGGGCCAGTGCCTTCACTTAAAGATGCTTCCCAGAAGTTGTGCTTTTGCATATTTCTGGCCCAGCACTTGGTCACATGACCTTGCTGAGCTGCAAAGGAGACTTCTATTATTAAAAAGGAAGAGGATTGATACTGGAATAAACTGGCAGTTTGGCTGCAAGGTGACCCAAGTCTTGGAACCGCTATGGAGCTGGCAGCGCTGGTTGCTTTCTTACCTGAGGCTCTTGATTTACCTTTTGGGTCTAGCCCATAGCATGCTTCGGGCAGAAGCTCACATATCCTGTAAGGGAGCAGACCCCTGAAGGGTTTGTAATTCTCCAGTCACGGTTACTGTACTCAACTCCAGGGTTCACGTAGAGCTGAGCTAAGGCTGATACAGTGGCTGCAGAGCCCAGGCGCCTGCTTGTGTGTGCCAGGGAGGTTATTAACCTTCCCTGTGACCTCCCCTTCTGCTTCTGCATCTGGAAAGAAGGTGGCAGACAGACCTGGGAGGGCCACTGGGTGGGCAGGAGGATGGGTGGGCAGGAGGATGGGGGGGAGATATGATGAGAACTCTGTGTGTGTGTGTGTGTGTGTGTGTGTGTGTGTACTTGCATGTACATGTGCATGCACATGTTTGCATGTAGTTGCCATCACCAGTAGTTTCCCAACAAGGATGATGATGTTTGGAAGGAAAGAAAAGGCACTGTACCTCCCTCCCTGTTTTTCTGACTGGCAGCAATGTCCAGCCTCGTGACTTAGGGCTGTAAGGACCCCAGGACCTGGGGGAGCTGATGGGGACTGTTTTGTATTACAGAACACTTTTCCCCAGAGAACGTAAATGACACAGCCAAGGAAACGTGCCTGAATTGGTTTTTCAAGATTGCTTCAATCAGGGAACTCATTCCACGATTGTATCCTTTTTGTGTGTGTGTGGTGATCGTAAAGATCCGAGACAGGGTCTCACTGTTCATAGAAATAATTCTGGGCTGTCCCAACATTCGTGTTGAAACTTTGGTCACATTATGGTTGGTTGCCTCAGAGAAGCCCTCATTGGGACCTTCCCTTGCTCTTTCCATATAGGGCTTTAAAAAATTTTTTTGATACTGGTTCTGGGATTTGAACTCAGGGCCTGGACACTGTCCTTGAGCATTTTGCCCAAGACTGGCACTTTACCACTTAAGTAAGCTACAGCTCCACTTCTGGTGTTTTGGTGGTTAACTAGGAGATTAGAGTCTCTTGGACTTTTATGCCTGAGCAGGCTTTGAACCACAATCATCAGCCTCTCAAGTAAACTAGAGTTACAGGTACAAACCACTGATACCTGGCTTCTATATAGTATTTAAAAAAATGTTTTTATTATTACAAAGGTGATGTATAGAAAGTTACACTTATATAAGTTAGGTGTGAAGAGAACATTTCTTTTTGGACAATGTCACTTCTTCCCTCACTCTCTCCCAGTTCCATATAGTATTTTTGTTGTTGTTGTTGGTTGTGGTGCTTGAACTCTGGACCTGGGTTTTGTCCCTGAGTTCTTCACTTCAAGGCTAGCGCTCTACCACTAGAGCCACAGTGCACTTCCATATAGCTTTTTGTTGTTGTTGTTTTGACTATGACATAGATCAGACTGTCACTTCCTGAGGATCATTCTCACATGAATTCACTCCATGAAGATGCTTTGTCTTGATGTGATTCTAAAAATCCAAAAAAAAAACGAGACCCAAAAAACCAACCAAGGTCAGGTTTTTCTGTACAAATGCCAGTGTTCCAGAACAAACTGTGATTATCTCAGGTTCATTGTTTTCCCCGGAAAGCCTTGATTAGAAATGCTCTAAGCCTACTTTAAATTTCCACATGCAACCATGAGTCAATAGTGTAACCATTTCACAAGCTTTTAAGTATGAGAACTTGAGAACTGTGTGGAGAACCCGCCACTGGCTAACTGAATTCTTTGGGTTACTGAATGTTATCCAGGCCTGCCCTTGCTCCCTCCGGAGACTTGCTTGCCTGGTTTTCTTCTGGAATTGTCTGCCTGCAGGAGCTGGCCACCTTGAAAATGTCTTCCTTAATGGCATGTTTTTATAGTTATGTGGAAACGTCCATCCTGAAGTGTAACAGATTCCTTTCTAAAACGTAAGGCTCTTCAGTGTCTAGAACTGTGACTTCTGAGACTGTCATGCCCAGCCCCATAGCTAGCCTACAGATGGTGGGAGGTAGTGGCTGTCATTCATGAGGACTTAGTGTGTGTGGACCTGCTATTAGTCCCTTTGTGCTTATCTTCCCATTGAATACATACACAGGTCTTAGTGAGGCGGAATTGTGTGTTTTACTCCCTGTGTTAAGGAGGAAATCCCTCTCTAGGGGAGAGGATGCTGGAGTAGCTTGTGGAGCTCAGGGAAGAGCTACTTCACCGTATTTGTATCTGGCCTTGATCTTCCCACTTGGGTGGTCCTGAGCTGGTTGTTAAGACTCTGAGCCTGGCCCTAGGAGGTCTGAGTGGGCCCTCAGCTGTGCATACACCCTGATCCACACCCAGCTCAGGACCGACCCTAGCCCACATTCACCGTCCTATTATGGCTGGTAATGGGCTCTGGTTGCCTGCTGCTTTATCTCCACTGTAGAAATAGAACATGGAGTTCCCTCATGTGTGTGATACCAACTTTTTTTTTTGTCTCCCACAGTGGGATTTCCGAATGCCTGCCGCGGCTCTCCTGCGTCATCAGAGGGATTGGAGACCCGCTGGTGTCTGTGTACGCCCGGGCCTACCTGTGCCGGGTGAGCTGTCCTTGCAGCCATGGCTGCTCGCCATCCCCTTCCTCTCCTTCCTCTTCTCCAGCCTCTCTCTCCCCACTGCTCACAGGCATCCTGAGGAAGGCCTTATTAGCTGCTAATTTTAGGCCACAGCTCTTCCACAGAAAGTAGAGCTGCTAGAAGAGTTGTTGAAGTTAATTTTAAAGTAGACCAACTTAACCATAGCTCTAATTAGGGAACATTTAAGGTCATCTTCATACAGATGAACTGGTTTTCAGAATTAAGCATTTCTTGCCTCTGGCAGGGCAGAAGGCTCACAGGCTTTCCAAGGGCATTCAAGGACGCTAGGCATTTTTGTCCCTTGTCTTGAACTCCAGGGGTTGATTTGGGGTTTTGTCTTTTTGTTAAAGCATTGATGAGGTGGAATTACAACCATTCAGTGTTTGCTTATTGAAAACACATCCCTTGGCTCAGCTCTATTTGATTCTCTTACACGACATCCAGCGGATGACCAAAGCCTGAGGGCATCATGTCTTGAAAACTCGAGTCAAGGCGAAAAGAGAAAGGGCTACTAGCCTCCTTCCCCTGGTAGCAGGGCTGGGAGCTGTAACATCGTTTTCTGCTTGAAATTGGGAGTTATGTTTCATCCAGGAATATCAACTCATTTTCTAGAAGCTTTTGTTTTTGAATATCCTTAAGCTTGAACACACTTCCCACATCAGAGGTGCTGAGTGTCTGCCTACTATGTGCAAAAACACTGCCAGGTCCTGTCACCTACAGTGATGTCACCGCTTACACATTTGCACAATAGCACACCTTCTAAAACGTATTCATTCCTTGTAAACCTGTTGCATTTTACACTCAGAAGCAAGTTACATAAGCTGGGGAAAAGACAGTGTTGCATGGGTGTTGTCTTTGAATGGCAGGTGTCACTAAAGAACTGGGTGACCCTGAGGAAAAGGTTGGGGACCAAGTGGCCCTGTGCCAGGGAGATTGGCAAGGGAATGGTCTGTTAGGGGAGATGTTGTCTCAAGGCCCCTGTCTGAATGGGTAGGGTAGTGATGGAGTGTTCTGATGTGAGAAGAATGAAGAAGAACCAGATATGGTGGCCATGTCTATAATCCCAGCACTCAGAAGGCCAAGGCAGGAGAATCTTAAGTTCTAGGCCAGCTTGGACTACATAGTGAAATGAAACCCTGTCTCAAAAGGGAAAAAAATTATTAGACTAACTCAGTGCCTGCCTAGCACTAGAGAAAAAGAAGAGACCACATATGCGTAAATAGCGTCTTTAAAAGTTGAAGGGGAGGAGAAGAGGAGGGAGAAAGCTGGTGCACAAGTGGATTGAGACTGACGCACAAAGGGTTTGTTGGCTTGCATGTGCAGTGAGGGGCAGCTTGTCTGGATCAGGGGCCTCAAGGTCAGGTGAGTTAGGAGTTGGCTTCGTTCTGTGACTTGCAGGAAGCATGGAGGAGCAGTGCGATTCCCTGGTCGTTCCTGCCGGGGCTGATTTTTGGTGGCTCACCTTGGAACACTTACTGTCCTTGGACTGGTTGCTGTGGCCATGTGGCTGTCTGTGCACCCCTGGATTCAGGGGCGGGGTGAGGGCATGGTCTGGCTCCCCTACAGCCTGATGATCTGAGAGAATGCTTTGATTCCCCAAAGACTGCCCAGCTGTTGCTGACAGCCACAGAGGGAAGCGGGCCCAGGTAGCAGATGGGTGGGCACCACTGGCTGTTCCCTTGAGTACCAGACTTGTGGAGTACTAGAAGTCTTTTAAACCCAGGCACATTTACAGCCTTGCTGCTATGTGGTTAAGTGCTAGGGAAGACACTGAAATCAGAGCCCAGCAGAACTGTATATGATGTTGGGTAATGTATTCTTTTGTGGTCTGTGTGCTCCAGGAACTTCACTGCCTGATGGTTTCAACCAGTTCTTCCCAAAGCTTTGCAGCCCTCCAGTAGCCTTGTGTGGGTTAGCGATCCGTACCTCTGGGCCTGGAGAGGTGACCTGTCCCTGCAGGAAGGAACAGTCCTGGGAGACAGCCAGTGCCAGGCACTGGTTCTGTGCAGAGCTGTGACTGAGGAGCTGAGGCATAGGAATCCTTTCAGTTGTTTTTGTTTTAAACACATTTATTCTCCCTCATAGCTCCTGCTTCCTCCCACCCCAGTGCTCTGGCAGACCTCTGCTGCTAGGCATAAAAGAAGAGACACTTCATGGGATGTGCACCCAGTGTTGTCTTTTTCCCAACTTGAAAACTTGGGAGCCACTGGATTGTGGCTAGTTGTGCTTCAGGCTTGTGTTCTGTGAAACGACTTGAAATACATTAAAAGGCACGTGGGTTCCATGATTGCCCAGCAGAGAATGAATCTGTGGCACTTTTAGCAGTGCCACAGTTGCACCTCAGCATCTCAAGTCCGAGTTGGCTCTTACTCTCCTAGCCTTACTGGGGAGAGAAGGGGGCTGCTGAAGGTGAACCCAGGCCTTCAGAGCTCATGCTTTACCACCAAGCCTCATCCCAGCCCCAAGTATTACTCTTTTTTTTCCCCCCCTGGGTCATTACCAGGGTTTGAAAACGGCCTGGGCACTGCCCCTTAGTTTTCAAGATCAAGGCTACCACTTTACTACTTGAGTCACAGTTCCACTTTTGTTTGATTGAAGATTGAGAACTGGTGTATTTGTCTGCCCAGGCTGGCTTTGAACCTTGAGCTTTAGATCTCAGCCTCTGAGTAGGCTAGGATTACAAGTGTGAGCCTTTTTTTGCTTCCTCTAATAAGTACAAATGCATGCATGGTAATCTTGTCTTTTTGAGAGGATGAGAGTATGATGGGCACCATCTCAAGAGCCTCCTCCTGGGTACTCTTGGTTTGTCCTATCATCTGTTCAGAAATACATTCATTCCTTTTGAGACATTGCAAAGATGATGACTTAAAGTGGTGCTTCTTTTTCATTAAGAATAGCACCTGCAGTTTTTCCTGTAAGAACATTTGTTTATTGCATGGGGAAAAAAAACAGATAAGCAGAAAGATTACCAATGAACTGGACATTTCTCCTCAGTCTTTACCCATGTGTACTGATGCCTGTCCTTGGCCTCACCCCCTCCATCCATCCGTCTTAGTTGCAGTGGGTTCTTTCACTGTAGGGATAACTTTTGTCTGCTTGGCTGCAGGTGGGCATGGAGGTGGCCCCGCACCTCAAGGAGAGCCTCAACAAGAACTTCTTTGACTTCCTGCTTACCTTTAAACAGGTACGAGAATGATGTCAAGCCAATTGTTGAAGAAACCATTACATGATAGCAAATTCATAGAACCCAGCGGGTTTTCTGAGCCCTAGCGCCTGTTCAGTGTGCAGATGCCGGAGAGCAAATGATGCTGGCAGAGTGTGTGGAGTATCACTCAAAGCAGAGAAGAAGGGTGCGCGCTTGTCAAAGGGAAGGCGTCTGGAGCCTCCTTGATTAGCCGCTGCTTTCCACAGTACCCACACCCATGGCATCTCAGCCTGGTGGCATGGAAAACTTCATTTTTGTTTTATTGTTTAAACAAAAAAATGTTTTGTACTTGGCAAAAAAATCAGATGAGAAAGCAGGCTGTTGCTGTTGGAGTGTGCCGGCACTTCCGCGTTGCTTGCAGTGTGAGTTCCACGTTTTTGGCTCCTTTTCTGAGTGCTCTTTGGTCTCCTCTAGATCCATGGAGACTCAGTCCAGAACCAGTTGGTGCTTCAGGGAGTAGAGCTCCCGTGCTACCTCCCGCTGTACTCGCCTGCCATGGATTGGATCTTCCAGTGCGTCTCTTACCGTGCCCCAGAGGTAACCGCTAGCCCTGCCCAGTGTGCTTGCCCACCCGCCTGCTGATGTCCCAGTGCCCTTCCCACAGCCACCACCTTAACAGGGACCTGGGTCTGTGCTCAGTGCTTTGCACCGATTGTCTGGTTTAATAGCTTTGGGAGGTGGCTGCCCAGAGAGGTCAGAATGCTATGTCAGGTCACACTGCTGGGAAGTAGTGACTGGATTTAAACTCATGGACTCTGACTCTGAGGCCAGTGAGCGTTGTTCTTTAGAGTGGTCTCGGCCACACGCTGTCCCCACCTCCTGGGAAGAGGGACCATGAACTTGAGTTCTGCCCTCACATTCTACCAAGTGACTTAATCACAGCACCAGGATTGAGGAATTCAGTGAAAGGCAGAATCAGATGAGAAATGGCAGGCACACAGGCCTCTCCCTTCTATTCTGAGCATTAGGCCCCAGTGGACAATGGAGGCTGAGAATAGCACCTGCTGGGGAGCACCATTCTTGTACTGGGCCGAGTGATTAAAAAATTGGGTCACCTGAGTAACCAAGAATGCTGGTTCCTGGGGCCCGTGAAAGAGGGCACTTAGAGGCCCCCAAGTGCCATGATGAGCATACAGACCAGACCCCCTGAGGTCAGCACAGAGGGTGGTGAGGATGGGAGGGGGGGAATGTGGCGGCAGTTGGTGTTTTGGTGATGGCTGAGATGATTCAGCTGGGGACTAGAGCTGTGCGTGTCCTTGAGAGGCTGGGCCTCCACAGCAGACATTGTAAAGTGCAGCTGCAGCACAGGCCAGGGAGGGAGGGAAAGGAGGAATTCCTTTAGAGGTGAAGATCTGATATAGAAAGCTCTAAACTGAGCCAGGCACTGGTGGCTTATGACTATAATCTCATCTACTCAAGAACCTGAGTTCTCATCATCACAGTTAAAAAACAGCTGGGGTAGAAAAGTTCATTGGACTTTTTCCCCAGTTCACCACATAAAGCTAGAAGTGGAGCTGTAGCTCAAGTAGTAAGTCCTTGAGCATAAAAAAGTTCAGGGACAGTGAACCGTCCTCAGTTCATGCCCCAGGACCAACACACACACACACACACACACACACACACACACACACACACACTCTCTCTCTCTCTCTCTCTCTCTCTCTCTCTCTCTCTCTCTCTCTCTTTCTCTCTTTCTCTCTCTCTCTGTCTTTCTGTCTCTGTCTGTCTCTCTCTGTCTCTGTCTCTGTCTGTCTCTCACTCTATTGAAATTGAAATTCACTGCCTAGTATGGTGGTACATGCCTGTAATCCATTTTGATTGCAGAAGGTGGAAGCAAGAAGACATTGAGTTCAGGGCCAGCTCCAGCAAAATCACTCACAGGCCTGTTAGCCAAGAGCTTAGACATATAAGACAGGATCAGGCTGACTACTTTCTGTTAAATTTCCCTTCTGAGTCACAAAGAGAAATGTTGGGAGAGCAATGGAAACGTTCTCTCTATTCCAGGGAAATAGAATTTCTCTGTATTCACATTAAACTATTTTATTTCCTGAGATAGGATCATATTTGGACTGGAGAAAAGATATGAGTTAGCTCTCAAAATGCATTTCTGATTTAGCCTGCCCTTTTACATTTCTGCTTCACTTAGGAAAAGAAGGAGGAAAAAGAAGGGAAAACACGATATGCCTATCATTTCATTCTCTGTTATGAAGCAGAATTTGTCCACAGAGATTGGAAGGTTCTTTTATAAAATCACAAGTACACATTTCCTGGCAATCTGGAGTTCATCTTGCTTTAGAACACAGGAATGTGGCCCTGGTTGGCTGTCACCTGAGTCGCTCTAGCAGCGCCAGGGAAGAGAGCCAGGGAGGGAGGATTGGGTTGTACCATGGCAGACTTCAAGGTCAGGTTCAGACACTGACTCAGGAAGTGGTTAGCTAGTGTGTGCCATGGGCCTCCCCTTTCTGGCCTCCCTGCCTCTGTGATGTGAATGAGGACCGGGCCCCTGGACTTGGGGCCTTGTGCCTCAGGAGTCACAGGATCAAGTGCTAGTATGCTCGCACCATCTTAGGCTTGACCTTGGCTGTACTTTTCCAAACCTTTCCCAAACCAGTGTCCTAAGGGCTGTTTTATACATTGATTTCTCATAAAACAAGGGCTCTTCTGAAGACACATAGCTGTCTGAAGATAGCTCTAAAGCCATTGTCAGAATTCCATCAAGTAAACCATTTACTTCCTTTGGGGACAACAAAGCTGGAAAAGGCCAGGAGAGGACAAATGGGAAGAACCACATGGTGGTTCTTGGGGCCTGCTGCTCAGCTCCCCAGCTTACCAGCTGGCCTTCGAGCAAAGCCTGTTGCTGTCCTTAAGTGCACGGGGAGAGCAGAGCCGCTGCCTTGTGGGTGGGTGGGTGGGAGAGGAGAGATGATGGGAGCAGGGCTTCCCACTGTGACCTTGGCCCTGAACTCTTGCCCTGGGTTTGTTGATTTAAATTTTTTTTTTTTTTTTGGCCAGTCCTGGGGCTTGAACTCGGCCTAGGCACTGTCCTTGAGCTTCTTTTGCTCCAGGCTAGTGCTCTATGACTTGAGCCACAGCACCACTTCTGGCTTTTTCTGTGTATGTGGTACTGAAGACTTGAACTCAGGGCTTCATGCATGCTAGGCAAGCACTGTACCACTAAGCCACATTCCCAGCCCTGTTGATTGAGTTTCTGAGCAAACCATAGGCACGATGGGAAGGAAGTCAAAAGAAAGGTGAAGACCGAGTATTTTCTTCCTCGGTCATGCCCTATAGCCAGGAGGTGCCTGGTTATGTTATGGACCTAGCAGATAGAGTGATGGTGCTACTGTGTCCTCCCTGAGACCAGGGGGCCACCCTTGTGGGGTCGGCGCTGAGCCGAGTTTGACCTTGGGAGCTGTCGAGGCTGCCTGGGAAGCCTCTTGTGTCTGACATCAGGCCCTGGCCTTTCTCCACTGTAGTAGAAGCCACTAAGCAAAGTCTTCCTGCCTTTCCCTCCCCACTGTCACTGCAATCATGCTGACACTGTACATGCGCAGTGAGTGCTGCGCTTTGGAAATCCCTTAGGATGGTTGCTTCAGATCTCCAAGCAAATTCTTTTCCTGTTGGACTTTCTAGGCTCTGCTGACTGAGATGATGGAGAGATGTAAGAAGTTAGGAAATAAGTGAGTACTTTGTGATTCACACAGCCCGTGTTGACAGCATGCGTGGGAATGCACAGGGCAGCCACATGGTCCAGAGGGTTAGGGCTGCCTGGCTCAGATCCCAGCTCTATCCTGTCTTCATCCTAGGGCCTTGGGCCACTTACTTGACCTCTCTGTGCCTCAGTCTCCCCGTCTGCAAATTGGGGTGGTAATTACAGTTCTTTCCCTGTGGGGCTGTGTTAAATGGCAGGGCCAAGATGAACCTGACCCTCCCCTGGCCATGAGGACCCTTTGTTCTTCTTTTGATGGCAGATATGAACACAGCCATGAATGAGTAACATTTCCCCTAGGGTCCCATGTGTCTGGACTTAAGATCACTCCCGGTGGGAATTTATGGCAGGGATCAATATTGCTAATGTTTGGTTTTACTAGTCCATCAGCATATTTACAGCTCACTGCTGTTTAAATTGGATTGGATTGCTTGCTGATTTAACTATTCCTCTGCCCATCCATCCATCATTCATCCATTCAGTTAGTTCAACATTTATCAAATTCTGATATGTGCAGAACACCATAGTAGTCTCTAGAGATTTACTTCTTTTCTTCTGCCAGTTTTGTAAATTTATTTTTTCCTTCTTTTAAACCTTGGCCACTCCAGCTGTCTGTCATCCTCAGGTTAGAGTATGTTGTCCTTAGTGGAAGGTGGGCTGATGAGGACATTGGTGTCTTACAGTGCCTTGCTGCTGAACTCTGTGATGTCAGCCTTCCGTGCTGAGTTCATCGCCGCCAGGTCTATGGACTTCATTGGCATGATTAAGGAGTGCGACGAGTCAGGTTTTCCCAAGGTAGGCTCCTCACCTAGTGCAGCAGGGCCGGCAGCAGTGCCAGCCGATTGCTATCCGGGCGGAGTCCATATGGGGGGCCGCGGGGGCTGATGGGACGCACAGATTGGAATTGCTGCATGAGGTCGGTGAGCTCCACAGCTGTTACCTGAGCTCCCTACAGAGTGCTGAGGACGTCCAAGGTCTTATGTCTTCAAAAATACCTCTTGACTCATTAGGGCAAAGTTTTGTCCACTAGACTATTTTAGCACCTAAATTATTTCCACCAATACTTTTTTTCTTCTGCTTTTTGTGGTAGTACTGGGGCTTGAACTCAGGGCCTGGGTACAGTTCCTGAGCTTTTTTTCCCTCAAGACTGTCTACTTGAGCCACAGCTCCACTTCTGGCTTTTTGGTGGTTAATTGGAGGTAAGAGTCTCATAGACTTTCCTGCCTGGGCTGGCTTAGAACCTCAGTCCTCAGATCTTAGCCTCCTGAGTAGTTAAGATTGCAGGCATGAGCCACCAGTGCCTGGGCTAATCCAAGACTTTTTCCCCCAGGGCCTTTGCCTGCCTAGCAAGTGCTCTATCACTGGGCTATGCATTCAGCCCTGGAGTCAATTCTGTGTTTTAGCTGTTGAGTGTAGTTCCTGTGGGTCTGAAGTTAGGACTTCCTAAAGAAGTACTTGAAGAATTTCCCAGGACACGTTCAATGTTGCAGCCTTTTTTTTTTTTTTTTTAAACCTCTGTTAGTTTGATTCAAACTCTTTGTTAACAAAAAGGTTTGGTATTTTCTTAGCATCTCCTTTTTCGCTCGTTGGGGTTAAACTTGGCCTCAGCTGATCCGCCTGAGAGTGATCGACTCCAGATTCTCAATGAAGCCTGGAAGGTCATTACTAAGTTGAAGAATCCGCAGGTGAGTGAGTGGCCGCTCACACCTTAGGGCAACTGCTTTTTGTTAAGCTATGCAGTGCATACTCAGTCTTGTCTTTCTTTTAAGAGATCTTTTAGCTTGTCATGTTCTCAGGTTTTTATAACAAGGAATCTTTAGTGATCAGCTGTAGACTGAAGTAGTTTAGGAGGACGTATGCTTAAACTATGAATACTTAAGAACCTTTTTCAACAAACTAACACCCTTTTGTGTATCAACAGTCAGATTACAAAGTGTTTATTATTTGTAAACATGCAGTGGTAAACCGATCTCATTCTTGAGGATTCAAGATACACTAGAAGGAAGAGTGACAAGCTGGGAATATAGCCTAGTGGCAAGAGTGCTTGCCTTGTATACATGAAGCCCTGGGTTTGATTCCCCAGCACCACATATATAGGAAATGGCCAGAAGTGGCACTGTGGCTCAAGGGTCAGAGTGCTAGCCTTGAGCAAAAAGAAGCCAGGGACAGTGCTCAGGCCCTGAGTCCAAGGCCCAGGACTGGCAAAAAAAAAAAAAAAAAGAGAGTGACAAATATTTGAACTTTCAAAAAAAACCCTGTGGCTCTGCAGGGCTGGGGAGTGTCCAGCCCATGGCTGCATAAGGCCTGTACAGCCATTTTGTGTCTCATGAGACAGACATACACATGTGCTGCTTGCAGCCAGTTGCCCTTAGGGATCATTTTGTGTGGCCCATGAATGATGTTATGAATACGCAAAGGCCCCTGGCAGAAAAAAAAGTTGCCCATCATCCCTGGTATGCAAAGGTCTGGAGAATTCTATTTTGGAAACATTGATCTAGTACGATATTCCTAAGCTGAAGATAGCAGTTGAGGCAGTCATAAGCACGTGGGAATTCTAGCCCTTGAATGGGGCCACTGGAGTCTTGTCTCCATTGTCCAGGTGTAGGAAGTCAGGGTGATGGACGATAGTGGCAGTTACTGATCTGTAGTGGCTGTGTGTCAGGTTGCAGGTTTGGCCCCCTGGCTAACCATCCTCTCGGGCTACAGGCCAGCAGCTGATGCCTTGAGGGCCACAGGAGCAGCATGACAGAGCTCACTGCTTTGCCCTGTCACCCCCACCAGTGGCGAGTGACTGTGGAAGACTAAACAGGCACGTAGCCTGCACTTGCTGTAACTGCAACAAATTGCGACAGTTTAGAAAACTAGGAGCTTCCTTAGAAAATCGTCCACCAGGGCATCACTTAGCTAGTGGTCCTTAGACAGCAGCTTTTCAGCTCTGTTCATCTGACTGCAGCTGCCCAAAGGCTCCTGTGGAAGGTCAGGGGCTGTGTGCTAGCCAGAAGTGCTGGCTCATGGCACCCTAAGCAGAGCAGCAGATGTGAGGGATGCCTATGTCACGGGGTGCAGTGGCATCATCCCATGACATGCACAGGCACTGTGCTATGTGCGGCTTTCTGTCACCATACCTCCTTGGGGTCAGGAACTTGTGGGGGAACAGCCTGCGCCAGTATGCCCTCACCTGCCTCGTGAAGCTTATCTGCCTCCCATCAGGTCAGGCCTGGGAGTGATCCTGGCTCTTCCTGTGCCAGTGAAATACAGTCGTCCCCCTCCATGCAGGGTTACAGCCAAGACCCCCATGGGGTGCCTCTGAGTACACAGACCCCATTTGTACTGTGCTTCCTGCTCCTACGCCGCCCGTTTGCTAAAGCCTCATGTATACCTTAGGCCGAGCAAGAGAGTCACAATGACAGCCAAGTTAGAATGCTGTTACATGTCTGGAATTTTCTCCTTACCATCTTCAGAGCTTGGTTGGCAGTGGGTAACTGTGACGTAGCTGCTCTCCTTCTCGTTGTAAGAGTGGAGGCCACACCGCTGTGTACCTCGTGACACTGCCCCGCCATGTTCCTGGCCCAGGCAGCCTGGCTCACTGGCATTGCCACTCTTCACTGTTTCCTTAGGCTTTTGATACACACTGCATACGTACGTCACCCATACAGAACAAACTCCTCAGTTTTTTTTTGGAAGGCAGCAAGCTTAATCTTTCTCTAAATCTGAAGAAAGCACTTTTTTTTTCTTTCTTGTGCCAGGGCCTCCGAGATCTTGCTTGGTGGATTTCTTTTTGCCTTTTTCATTACATTGTTTTTATGTGTGTGCTTATCCTGGCGCTTGAGCCGAGAATCTGGGTGCTGTCCCTGACCTTTTTCTGTTCAAGGTTAGCCCTCTACACTTGGGCTACAGCTCTGCTTTTTTTCTGGTTGTTGGAGATAGAGTCTCACAGATGTATCTGCCTGGGCTGGTCATGTCTCAGCCTCCTGAGTAGCTAGGATGACAAACATAAGCCACTGCTGCCAGTTAGGAAACATGTTTAGCCTTGTTTAGCTAGCAGCCCCATCATTTCTCAGCTGAGGTGTGGCAGGGCTTTTCTACTGTATGCATAGAGCTAGTCAGCTTCACGCTATTCGCATCCTGGCCGGAGGAGTATGGAATGGAGGGCTGACTTGCTTCCCCTGTTTACATTCTGTCCCCTCTGTATCCAGGCAGGACTGTCTGTATCTCTCTTTTGTCAAGGCCCTGGAATGAATTTGTCTATGGCAAACTTTTGTAACAAGCCTAAAGCATATTGTGCTTACTGTAAAGATATCTTTACGTTTTCCTTGCAGGACTATATTAACTGTGCTGAAGTGTGGGTGGAATACACTTGCAAGCATTTCACGGTGCGTATGGCTGTGGGTGGTTTTCAAGTTGTGTTTCTTCATGTTTCTAAATAGCAGATGAGTCTTAAGTAAACTATGAGAATATCCCATAATTTGAAAGGTTTCCTCTGCATGATAGTGTGATAGAGCATTGATATGTGTATTTTAACAGGAGTGTTCATAGGACATGTCAGTTTGGGCAACTCTGTACCATATAAAGTTCAGCTGTATTTTCTACCACTGACCCTATAGATCTTGGGCCCCTTCAGTGCTTAGAATCCAAAATATGTCATGAATTTCTTCCCAAGCATAGAAAGCAACATTTAGCAAACAGACTAGATTTGCATGTGATGGGTTTTTTCCCCCTATGCAAAGATACTTCTTTCCCAAGTCACAGACTACAATCACACCTTGGGAGCCACAGGATTATCAGAGAGCAGAGACTTTAGAAGCAGGTAGAAGTGGATTCAGAGCTTGTTCACCATTGTTTATTCTAATCAACATTAAACATTGTAGCTTACTGGGAGAGAGCATGGGAAGGGGTGAAATTGTCCAAAAAGAAATGTACTCCTGACCAGACTTATGTAACTGTAACCACTCTCTGCGTCACCTTTATATAAATTTAAAAAATTATAGTTTAGGTCAGGCACAGTAGCTCACATTTTTAATCTCAGCCACATGGGAGAGGCAGAGTTAAGAGGATTGCAGTTTTGAGGACATACTGGGGATTGGGTGTAGAAGATTTAGCAAGACCTTATCTCACAAACAGAATGCTGGATATGGTGGCGTACACCTGTAATTTCAGCTCTGTGGGTGGAGCTAGGAGTATGGCGGGAAAGCACAAGTCCTGGGAGCGTGGCTTGAGTAGTAGAGCACTTGCTTACAAGGCCCTGAGCACAAACCCTAGTACTTAGACACTCTCTCTCTCTCTCTCTCTCTCTCTCTCTCTCTCTCTCTCTCTCTCTCTCTCTCTCTCTCTCTCTCTCTCTCTATCACATCGAAACGTGGAATTAAGAGCTGGGACCACAAGCAGCTGCTTAGGTGCCCAAGGCTGACAGAATAGCAGCCAGTAGCTGTTGAGCACTGTAGATCTGTTCTGTGCTGACTCTGTAGTTAGCTGTCCCAGGACACCAGAAACAGAGTAGAGGGAGAGGTGACGGTAGAACTCTCTTAAATGGAATTGGTGCCTTGTGCTGGAAGCCCAGAAATTTTTGTTAGCCCCTTACCCTGCCAGGAGTAAGGCAGTGTGTCCTCTCAAGACACAGTCCATCCTAGTGTCGATATGGGATAGCTCAGACTTCAGAACCATGAAAAGAGATTTCTGTTGTTCTCAGCCACCCAGCTCACAGTGTTTTGTCACAGCAACACTACCTTCCAGGAAACTGCTTATGCATAGTGAGATGTGGATCTCCTGATCCTCCTGTCACCAAGTACTGTTCGAATGTCTTGCCATGGCACAGTAGGCTGGATCAGGGCTGTAGACGGCCAACCACAACGTGGCAGAAGTGAGCCAGCTGTCAGGGGCGAGGCTGTGCTTTTCCCACCGTGCCCCCTGCTCCTGGCACAGGTGGTCAGAAGACCCCACAGCGCCCTGCCACCACTTAGAGGAGGCAGGCGTCATGAGAGGCGGGGCCTTGAACATACAGCAGGGCTCAGGGATGCCTTGGAGCAGACACACTGGCTGTCTTTGGGGTAGGTATCCAGCTGATTTAAATGTTTGAATGTGTTTCCTGGGAGGTGTTTGGTATATTTCCCCAGGAGATAGGCAGTGATTGCTGTTAGTGTCTAAGACAGGTGTGATTTGTTCCCTCCACATAGAAACGCGAGGTGAACACGGTGTTGGCTGATGTCATCAAGCACATGACCCCGGACCGAGCATTTGAGGACTCCTACCCCCAGGTAACAGCTTGCGTGTCACCTGCAGCACAGTAGGGGCTCTGTCCTGAGGAGTCAGAGGGGGCAGAGTGCAAGGTCAGATACCCTAGGCTTGAGCCCTAGCTCCCCACATCCTTGCTGAGCCACGGGCTCTCAGTTTCCTGAACTTGCATCTCCATTTTGTCACTGGAAAATGCGAGGGTTGGGGGGATATTAGTCCTCCCTTAGAAGTCATCATAGGCACTGAGTGAGGTGACTCATTAGGCACACGTTGTGTGACACGTGGCAGGTGTCACCTAGGCGCCTGTGCCTTTTAGTTAAATTAACTTAATTTGGCAATGATTTAGACTTAGAAAAGTGGAAAGAGAGCTCAGAGGATTACCATTATGCTTCACCCGGGTTCACTACTTGTAAACATTTTGCACATTTGCTTTATTCGTTCACGTGTAAATGTGTATATGTGTGAATGTGAGCACACGTGTTCACCGTTCCATGTGACAGTGTCCCATCCATCATGCCACACCCCTGCTTGTAAAGAACTTTATGTCCTAGGGAGGAGGACTGAGTGCCTCACAGCCCAGCCTGGTCACCTAAAGGCCTCCTGCCCAGCCCTGCTTCTGGAGGGAGTGCCACCCTGGGGACCGCGCCACCCTGGGGACCATGCCTTAAACACCCAAACCCCTGGGGGACATTAATCCAAAGCAGAGTAGTACATTTGGCAGGAACATCTGAAATTGGTAGATTTGGGTAAAGAAGATAAGGCAGTTTAGCTTCAGGCATCTTGGTAGGTTTGACACTACTTAAAAATAAAAGATTTAAGAGATGGATGTGAGCCTAGCACTGGTGACTCACACCTGTAATCCTAGCTGCTCAGAAGGCTGAGGCCTGAAGATCATAGTTTGAAGTTACCTTGGGCAGGAAAGTCCGTGAGACTCTTTCTATCTTCAATAAGGTACTCAGAAAAGCCAGAAGCGGTGCTATAGCTCAAGTGGTAGGGCCTTGTGCAAAAGAAGCTCAGAGAGAGCTGGGCACTGGTGGCTCACGCCTGTAATCCTAGCTACTGGAGAGGCTGAGATCTGAGGATCACGTTTCAAAGCCAGCCCTGGCAGGAAAATCCAATTAACCACCAGAAAACTGGCAGTGGTACTGTGGCTCAAATGGTAGCCTTGAGCTGAAGAACTCAGGGACAGCGCCCAAACCCAGAGTTCAAGCCCTACAACCTATTAGAGAGAGAGAGAAAGAGAGAGAGAGAGAGAGAGAGAGAGAGAGAGAGAGAGAGAGAGAGAGAGAGAGAGAGAGAAGCTCAGAGACAGTACACAGGCCCAGAGTTCAAGCCCCAGGACTGTCCAAAAGAAAAGAAATGGGTGGGGTGGGTGGATCTCCACGTGGTACAGCCACATGGCACCTCAGGTGGAGCTAGGTGGTGAGGAGATGGGGGTGGCTTGTGCAGTGCCTTCAGTTTTCTTTGAGTGTTTTCACAATGAAATACCCAAGGAGAAATCCTAGCTTTGACTCCACTGGTGGTCTTCCTGCAGATCCTCCCCTCTGAAGTAGTGAAGAAACCCCGGGGCTGGAAGGGGCTGGTGTCCACCAATTCCTGTGTCTGGTACACCAGCAGCATGGAAAGGTTGTTGTGGACTGTGGGCTCTTTATAGTGTCCCTTCCCTGAACTGTAGCATTGGCTGCAGTCATTTAGTGGAGAGCCTTCTAGCAGGAATGGACCGTGCGTTTGCCTCGCCCAGGTGCCCCGGAGCTCCCCTGTGAAGTTGCTTCTGGACTGAAGTAGGACATGTGGGGAAGGCAGGACAGAGCCTGGCCTATCCTGCCCCTCCCTACAGCAGTCCCTGCCTACCTGTTGCAATGGAACTGCCATTGTAAAGGAGGGCTGACTCTTTAATATCACGCAGGTTTTTTTTGTTTGTTTGTTTTTTGCCAGTCCTGGGCCTTGGACTCAGGGCCTGAGCACTGTCCCTGGCTTCTTCCCTGCCACCTGAGCCACAGCGCCCCTTCTGGCCGCTTTCCATATATGTGGTGCTGGGGAATTGAACCGAGAGCTTCATGTGTAGGAGGCAAGCACTCTTGCCACTAGGCCATATTCCCAGCCCTATATCACGCAGTTTTATGAAAGGTATTTTCTGCTTTGTTTTACAGCTTCAGTCAATAATCAAGAAAGTTATCACCCACTTCCATGACTTCTCAATTCTGTTCTCCGTGGTAAGTGAGCCTTGGCTATCTTTGTAAATCTCTATTCTGTTTCTCAGTAAGGCTTTCAAGATTCCCCTGGCCGTAAGAAGTACTCAACAGTTCCTTTCATGAAGGAATTAGGTCAACAAATGAACTAAATTCTGTTCTCACAGCATTTGGAAAAAATAAGACACAAACCAAAAGGAGAAATAATCTCTCTGCTTTCTTCATTTTCTGGGCACTGGTGCTCAGGCCTGTAATCCTAGCTACTCGGAAGGCTGAGGTGAGACTCTTATCTCCAGTTTACTAGCAAAAAAGCCAGAAGTGGAGCTGGTGTTTGTTGGTTACACAGCAGTGGGATGTGCGTACCTGCAGGGTGCCACACAGCTTTCCAGTCCTGAGATTGAACTGGGTGGCCTTCTCCCCAGTTCCCATGCATACAAGTTTTGTTTCACGTGATATACAGCGCATGGTCCCTTCTAGAACATGGGAATCACAGGTACTTCAATGCTCAGGTTTTGTGGATTTTACAGTGATTGCATTTATGTAACAAGATGTCCCATTACACTGGGGTAGACCCAGGTGTAAACACAAAATTCTTTACTGCCACACCTATGGAGCTCTTCAGTCCAGTGTTTTAATACTCTTGTGCCTAAAGCCAAGTTTTGTGGCATCACGTTGATGCCAACAAAATTCTAGATTTTAGAGCATTTTACGGTGAGAGTTTCAGGTGAGGGAAGCTCAACCTGAAATAGTTTAAAAGCCCAAGGGAGTCCTGAAACCCTCTCTCTCCCTCCCTCCATTTCTCCCTTCTTTGTGCCAATGGCAATGCTTCTTTATTTCTAGGAAAAATTTCTGCCATTTCTGGACATGTTCCAGAAGGAGAGTGTGCGGGTCGAAGTCTGCAAGTCCATCATGGAAGCCTTTATCAAGTGAGTGTCCCTGGGAATGTGTTGCTAAATCGCATCATGTACACATCTCATACCTAAAACACTTATTTTTTTATTTTATTTTTTATTTTTGCCAGTCCTGGGCCTTGGACTCAGGGCCTGAGCAAGGCTAGCACTCTGCCACTTGAGTCACAGCGTCACTTCTGGCCATTTTCTGTATATGTGGTGCTGGGGAATCGAACCCAGGGCTTCAAGTATACAAGGCAAGTGTTCTTGCTACTAGGCCATATCCCCAGCCCCCGTAAAACACTCTTAAGGAGGCAGGCGCTGGTAGCTCATGCCTGTAATCCCAGCTTCTTGAGAAGTGGAGTTTGGGAGGATCACAGTCCCAGTTAGACAGGAAACACCAATAATGTGGTCCACACTGACCTGGGCAAAACATGGGGATCCAAGCTAAAACATCACCACAGCAGAAAGGGCTGGAGGCAAGGCTGTGAGCCGAAGCTGAGTGAGAGCACAAGGTCCCAGGTTCAAGCCCCAGGACTAACAGCAAAGTGAAGAGTGGGTGTTATGGTACCACAGGGTTATTTAAAACAATATTGCCTTCCAGTAATGAGACCAAATGGAAGGATAAAAACAGGATTCAAGTGGTGACATGTATAAGATAAAGAAAATGAAGCAAACGTATGGGTAATAAGAGAAAATGAAGGAAAGCAAAGGGTTACTGACAGCACATGGACCAGCAGAAAACTTTTTGTAAAGATGGCATATTGATTTTTTAAACAAAGTAGACATTATTGTATAGCCAGTTAGTCTGTGATTTCATCTGGGTTCTATTTAGGATAAGGTAACATTTACAACAGGAGATTGCTTTATCTTGGAAAATGGGGTTTGATCTTGGTCATGTATGTTGTCAACTTATCTTTCTGTTGGGTGGGGAGCCTTTTTCCTGCCAAGGGCCTTTGGATATTAATAAATCATTCTCGAGCCATGAAAAATGATCAATGCAGGCAGAGAGGTGAGGACAGCTGACGAGAAGCACATAGGATGCCTGTGTGTTCGTTCTGTCGCAGACCAGGCCTTCTTTAGGCCTTACCTGGCTCCTGGGCCAGCCGTAAATATTGCTATCATTCATATATCTAAGACAACTGCCCTACTTCACTCAGGTGGAGTTGTTACGGGAGTCAGTGGTTTTGTATTATTGGGAACGGCAAGTTATGTTTGCCGGGCACATAGTGTGTTCCAGGCCAGGGGGTGGGCACTTTGGGCGTGCAGCATTGAAACAGGTTTGCCCTCTGCCAGGCCTAGCGCATGTAGCCATGCTACTCTGGCTTGCAGCTAGGGGGCACTACCACGTGTGTAGGAGAGCAGCTTGTTCTTAAAGAAGACTGGAGAGGAAACCCAGACCTCCAGTCATTGCTGGTGAGCCACGAACCCACTTGCTCATCCCTGTTATCATTGTCTCTCCTGTCTCCCAGGCATCAGCAGGAGCCCACCAAGGACCCCGTCATCCTGAACGCCCTTTTGCACATTTGCAAGACCATGCACGACTCTGTGAAGTAAGTCATGCTCCAGGGTGGGGGGTTCAGAACCACCTCGGGGTGTCTTAGGGAAGCTTAGCTTAGCTTCCCTAAGAGGAAGCTTTCCTAAGAAGCTAGAAGCTGCCCCTGGGTCGTCTTTTTGACCATTAAGACTCCCTAATGAAGACATTCCCGCCCCGGGGAATCAGAGCACCAAGGGCAGCCTTCCTGAGAAAATGAGGTGGCAAATGTGCCAACAAGGGATTTCTACTGGAGAAAGAGGCTGCTTTCACTCAAGGGAACGCAGAGTTGGGAAGGAGAGACTGGATAACAAGCTCGCTCACCCAGCATGGCAGCCTTTGCGCTTTATCCCATTGTTAGCTACATGGTGAAACGCTGCATGGAGTTGCTGACGCTTCCTCCTCGAGGACTGTGTGAGGGCATGGGGGCTCATGTCTGTCTACAGGCCTCACCTTTCAGTCAGAAGCACAGTTATCATCACTTGGTAGTTTTAGTGTGGTTTTTCTTTTTGGTTGTTTAATAATACAGTTTTCCATTTGACTATATTTAAGATAATTCTTGCTTATATGTGGCTATTTTGGTTTCCCAAAGAATTTTTAAGCACAACAGCTTGACTTATTGAAAAATGTGAAGAAAAATCTTTTGGAAGGAACTTCAGCATCAAGAAGATACATCCCTGTTCTTTTTTCTTTTTTTCTTCTTTTTTAATTTTAGAATGAAATTCATGAATAATTACAAAAATCAAACTTGAAGCATCTTATTCTCCCTGGGACTGAGATGTATGGTGGAGATTGTGTGTGTGTGTGCGTGTGTGTGTGCGTGCGTGTGCGCACACGCTAGTATGGGGCTTGAACTCAGAACCTGGGTGCTGTCCCTTAGCTTCTTTATTCAAGGTAGGCACTCCACCACTTGAGCCACAGCTCCACTTCCGGTGTTTTGCTGGAAGATAAGCGTCTCAATGGACTTTCCTGCTTGGGGTGGCTTCAGATCATAATCCCAGATCACAGCCTCCTGAATAGCTAGGATTACAGGCGTGAACCACTGTTATCCAGCAAGATTTAAAAAAGAAAATGAAAATGAAAAGATTTAAAAATGAAAAGATTTAAAAAGAAAATGTCAACCTTTGTCTAAAATGCAGGATTTGTCATTAGTCTTTGCTGCCTATAATCCTGAGAAAGTTCCCTTCCCTTCTTCTGTTAGTAAGCTGAGCTTGAGAATGGTGTCTTTGAGGGTGAAAAGCCTGTATCATTTTTTTTTTCTCATTTTGACTATACCTTTTTTATCCAAGTGCCCAGCCTATTGGGGAAGCTTTTGAAATGTAGACAACACAGACTTACTCCTACCGGTTAAACTGCTTGCCTCTTGGGTTTTTCTCTTCAGAAACACTTGTGTGTTGCCTCCGTGTTAATTATGCACAATTATTGATCCTAGTGCGCTTACTCTTGAAGACGAGAAAAGAACACTGGCCCATCTGATTAATGGATTTATAAAAATGGTAAGTTCAGGGGAAGATGTTGTAGGGCGCCTGGAGATGTGATGTCATTGTTTACGTGCCTCCCACTGTGGTTCATTTTTACTGAGATAAGATGGAATTAGAATACATCTTCCATTAGCTAGGACTCCAGTGGGGTCAGAGAGAGCCAAGACAAGCTGGCTTCGGGAAAGATACACGGGGGGCTGTCACAGGAAGGGGAGAGTATTAGGCATGGAACCTTGGAAGGGGCAGCTGGACTTGGGGCCTCGCCCTGTCTTCAGGACCCTCTGGTGGTGGTGTCTTTGGCTCCAGCCCCCTCTCTGCTCTGCTGGCCTCTCTCTTGGAGACATTAGTGCTCTCCATCCCCTTCCCCAGGGCCTAGATTTCCACCCATGCCTCTGTAGTCCAGCAAAGTCCTAGAGTTGGGTTTTTTGGTATTAACTTGGGTTGAGGCCCCAGCATGCTGATTGGCCAAGAGACATGTATTGCTGATGATCTGGACCAGAGGCACAAGTGGAGAGAGGAGTGGCTCTCTGCGGTGGCGGGCGGCCATTCGTGAGAGTAGAGGTGGGTATCCAGCTCTACTCCAGTGTCCGTGTCACTCCCCTCTGACTGGTAGCTTCGGGTGGCTGCCGTCGCCATCAGCAAGTCCGTATAGCTCTGCAAGTTGGTGGGGCAGCAGCAGGTGTCGACTCACTTGGCAATGATTGTGCTGGGGGCTGAGACAGCCTCACTCCCTTCCCCAGGCTGTGTGCTGGCTGTGTGGGGGCCATCTCTGTTTTCTTCCACGTGGCCTCCTCCCATTCTTCTTCTCTCCTCCTTGGGTGATCTCTCTCAACTGTGCTGCCTCACCCGGTGTTGGCTTCTCTGCGCACACACCTTAGCTGCAAGGCTTTGAAGGCCAAGGCTTAGAAATTACCTAGTGAGGGAGGTGGTGTGGTGCATGCAGTCCTAGCAATGGGGAGGGTGAGACAGGATGGCAAGTTTGAGGCCAAAGACTGGGATTTTTGGTCATTTGTTTTTAAATTGAAAAAAAAAAGGAGCCAGGTGCTGGTGGCTCACACCTGTAACCCCTAGCTACTTAGGAGGCTGAGGTCTGGGGATCATGATTCGAAGCCAACCAGGGCAGAAAAAGTCCATGAGACTATTATCTCCAATTAGGCACCAGAAAACTGGAAGTGGAGCTGTGGCTGAAAGTGGTAGAGCACTAGCCTTGAGTGAAAAAGTGCAGGGAAAGCACCCAGGCCCTGAGTTCAAGCCCCATGACTCACCAGGAAGGAGAGGAAAGAAAAGGCACAGGAAGCAAGGCACAGGGCTAGCCTGGATAGAGGGGAGAGGAAGAGACTCCATCTTCTGACTGGAGGAAGTCAGAGAGCCCTTGGGAAAAGACAGCAAGAGTGGGAGGGAATATTGCAGCCCTTGGAAACATCGTAAACACCAACTACCCCAATGTCTGGGTTCTCTTGTATGTAATGAGGCATTTCTATGTTGCTCAGGCTGGCCTTGAACTTGTAGACTCAAGTAATTGTCCTGCTTCAGCTTCCTTGCTAGCTGGAACTATAGGTATGCACTTCCACACCTAGCGTGGTGTGTGCTCATTTGTATGTGTGTTCATGGGCTTGAGCTTTAGACCTCCTACTCTCACTTGCCTCCTTCCCCCGTCTTACCTTCCCCTCACACCCCACTGGGGGGCTCTGCCACTTGAGCCATGCCTCCACTTCCAGGTTTTTGCTTGCTAGCTGGAAATAAGAGTCTCTTGGAATTGCCTTCCCAGGTGGGCTCCAAACCATGATCCTCAGGTCTCAGCCTCCTGAGTACCTAGGATTATAGGTGTGACCCACTAGCACTTGGTTGTGCCTTCTATTTTAATAGAAATGGCAGAACCCAAACTGAATGAGCCCAAAGCTGTGTGACCTCTTGGATATAACCTTGAAATTGTCACTTGTTCAACAACAAGGGCTGGAGAAACTGCCTACCTGGTTCTGTCCATTGTATTGGAAATGGAGGCATAGCCTTCCATTCCCACTTGGGAAAGGCACTGATGGGTTTGACCAGTGCCTGTCCCATGAGCTTTTCTATACAGTACCGGGCCAGGAACATTCATCCTATATGGCTTTCTCTGGGAGTCACTGAGTTACTAGGAAAAGCTTAGGAGGATATGAGAGAGAGACCCAATAGCCATAACGGAAATGGCCAAGCTAAGCCTCGTCAGGCTACAGGAAAAAGGAGAGGGGGATTTTTATGGCAGAGAAACTTTCATTTGCATTGGTGGCTCTGATAGCTACTACTAAACTACACACTAACACGACATGGGGTGACGTGTATGGCCTGTCTGGTTAGAGAATAGTGTGTGTGTGTGTGTGTGTGTGTGTGTGTGTGTGTGTATGTGTATGTGTGTGTGTGTGTTTTCTTCCTAACAACACCATTCCTCTTGATCCTAGGTTTCCTTTGGCCGTGATTTTGAACAGCAGCTAAGTTTCTACGTCGAGTGCAGGTCGATGTTTTGTAATCTGGAGCCTGTTCTTGTACACTTGATCCACGTAAGGTTTTTATTCTCTCCATTAACGCCTTCTGTCTGTCTGCCCCCAACCAGTGATCATCTGTGTCTTCTACCTCGGCTCACCCCTAGCTTATGGGCCCCGATTCCCACAGTTTAATGAGATCTGTGCTCTGTGTTTTCATCTTTCTGCATGCCAAAGAATTAAGTGCCTTACACTGAGTACTTGGAGAAAGTACTTGGTGTTCAGCGGCCTGACCAGTGGGCTCCATGGGTCATGGCTCCTCCCTCACTAGGTGGCATTTATGCCCAAAGAATTAATAACCGTTCTGTTTGTTATGAAGTTATGTTCAGGAAGCTTCAGTGGTCATGGCCTCACAGCTTGGTAGCCATTTGAAAACGTAATATACATCAACGGAGAAACTTTTTTTTTGTCAGTCTTGGGGCTTGAACTCAGGGCCTGGCATTGTCCCTGAGCTTCTTTTGCTCAAGGCTAGCACTCTACCACTTGAGCCAGAGTGCCGCTAAGCCACATTACCAGCCCAACTGAAAAACCTTTTTATTCTTTTTTTAAAATTTTCTTGTGCTGGTACTGGGGCCTGGGTACTGTCCCTTAGCTTTTTCCCTCAGGCTGGCTCTTTACCACTTGAGCCATATTTCCACTTACAGCTTTTATTTGTTATGAGGCTTGAACTCAGGGCTTGGGCACTGTCCCTGAGCAATTTTACTTAAGGCTAGCACTCTACCACTTCGAGCCACAGCTTCACTCCTGGTTTTCTGGTAATAAATCAAAGATTAGAGTCTCATGAACTTTCCTGGCTGGGCTGGCTTTGAACATTGAACCTCAGCCTTCAGCTAGGATTATTGGTGTGAGCCATTGGCACCTGACACAATCCTTTCTTAAGCATAATTACTTGCTAGTGAAGTCTGTACACTTGGTAGGCACTGTATCAGTGCCCAGCCTTAGAAGCAGATCAGACACTGCTTTCTTATTTCTGTTTTTCATTCATCGCCTTTGCACAGTTCACTTTACATGTGAACCCTGTTCTACAGATCCACAGTGCATCAGCAAGGGACTGAATGAGGCCAGGGTGTGTGGGAGTGAGCTGTCACAGCTACAGGTCACCTTAGCACAACTAAATGTACATGTAGGGACTGTCTGTAAAATGGGAATAGGTAACAAGTACTGAGCTGGGGGCTAGAGGAATCAAATGAGCTAGTAAACATAGCTAAAATGACATTGCTCAGTTGTATGCCTTTAGATTTGGAAGTTTCTTTTAAGCTTAGAATGTTGGATTTCTGGAAGTGCCTTAAGTGAACCCTCACTGTTTATTAAACCAGAAAATGGTCATTTGTAGTGCTGATGGGTGGCCCTGCTCACTGAGGGGCTGCTTGGGCTGCTTCTTGTTCTGTCTTCTGGTACACATGTGCTCAACCTAAGATTTTGGGTGGGCCTGCTGGCCCCTTTGGTTTTTCAGGGTCCGCTGCTAACGAGCCTTGTTTGGTTGATGTATGTGTGCTTCTGGCCCTGCCCCCATTTCATGACCATTTCCATTTTATTTCTCAACAAATCAGAGTGTGAACCGCTTGGCAATGGAAACAAGGAAAGTAATGAAGGGAAATCATTCCAGAAAGACGGCTGCCTTTGTCCGGGTGCGTGCAAAAGATAAAGGACGCCTGTAACACGGGTTGCTTCTTTGCAGACTGCTAACTTGCTGTTTTCAGAGGAGGATAAGTGTGTGCTAGAATTAGTGTGCTTTATGGCTTTGTCCTGATTTTTCAGATTAAAATTTCCTTAGTTATCTGTGGGTAGATCAATTTTTGTGTTATTTTAAAAAAAAAATGATCAAAGGAGCTTGAATTTTCATACAAATGGAGCATTTCCAGTTCCTAGATCCCATCCAAAATCTGATTTTGTGTGCATCGGACCACAAATGGAAAATTCCACTCTGTGGAACTTGGTCTCCTGCTCAGAATTATTAAAAATTCTGTGTATTTTGTGTTTAGACTGGGGTCTCATTCTAAGACATCTCTTTATGTATCCACAAATATTCTGATATCCAAAGTCCGAAACACTTCTCAAGCAGTGTTTCAGATAACCTGAATGTGTTTTGAGGAGGTGGATGAGAGATGGATTTGCATTGCCATATGCTACCTGAATCTAACTTTTTTCTTTTGATGCTATTGAGGTTTGAACTAATGGCTTTACACTAGCTAAGCTGGCTCTCTACCCCTTGACCTGGCCTCCCCGCCCTTTTTTGTTTTAATTTTTTAGGTAAGGTCTTGCTTTTTTACCTAGGGCTGGCTTGGGACCAGCTGGCTTGTGCTTCTACCTCTGCCTCCTTCATAGCTGGGATTATAGGCAGGTACTATATCCAGCTCTCCCATTTGGTTTAATATGTTTTTATTTCTATAAGGAATTGGCATTAAGTGTTGCTTCTACATTTGCCGACATTAGATGTTGTCCTGTAGTAATAGGTGAAGAATTACTTTGCCTGTACCACACTCCCCTACCCACCTTCCCAAGGATTATTGGATAGACGAGAGGCAGGATAGAAAAGATAGGAGAGTAACTTGAGAACAAATAGTAGGATTGGGTGTTTTTGCTTGGAAGCATGTGCAGCATGAATACGGGAATACCGAGCAATGTGATGTTGCTGACCACATGCCTACTTTTTCCCAGGCCTGCGTTGCCTACTGCTTCATCACCATCCCCTCCCTGGGCGGCATCTTCACACGCCTCAACCTCTACCTGCATTCGGGTCAGGTCGCCCTGGCCAACCAGTGCCTCTCCCAAGGTAAGCCACGGCTCTTGGTGCCAAGCGCTTTCTTACTGCTGTGGAGAGAGGACTCAGTTGTGTGTGTGTCTGGACAGAGAGGTATTTTGAAAAGAGAGTTTCTTTCAAGGAAGAAAGAAACCAGATGTGGCTGGGTGCTGCTGCCTCACTCTTGTATTCCTAGCTACTCAGGAGGTTGAGATCTGAGGATCGAAGTTCAAAGCCATCTTGGGCTACGAAACACACACACCTCAAAAAAAAAAAATAATAATCTGGATGTGGAGCCATGGGTCAAGTGGTGGAGCACTAGCCTTGAATAAAACCCAAGCTCCAAGGCTCCAGGATAGCACACTGGCCGAGTTCAAGCCTCAGGACTGGCACACACACAGAAAAAAATGTAGATGTGTTGTGCACTTACATTCCCAGCTATACTTGAGAAGCAGTGGCAGGAGGATCTTGAGTTTGAGGCCAACCTGGGCCAAGGGAGTGAGAGAACCATAGCTCAAATACAAACAAAAAGACTGGGGCATAGGTCAAGTAGGAGAGTTCTTGCCTAGCATGTGAGAGGCCCTAGGTTCAATCCTAACACCACAGAAAAAAAGGGAAAGAAGAAAGACAGGAGTTGTGAGGGAAGATGAGGGAAGCACATTTAGAGGCAGGTCATGGCGCCTGTGGAGTTTTCCTGTGCGGGCAGAGGATGCCAGAGCATGTGGAGTTGGCCTGCTGGGCTAGCACAGAGTCACACAGAGTCAGGTCTGTGTGTGTGAGACCCCAGAAACCCCCACGGGGAATCTGGTATGTGTAGAACAGATGCCCAGCTTACTGTTGTGGACCAGACTTCTGCCCTGGGGTAGGTAGGCAGCAGTGTGGTAGCTTAGTCAAGAGGTGGGCCCAGACTGCCAGGGAGACAAGCAAGCCGGGAGGGAGGGAGGCAGCCACACTGTGTGCGGTAGTGCGGCACTGCATGGCGGAGGGCTGTGGTGGCTGGGCTCTTCTCTGGTCCTGCCTTCCACCACACTGTGTACTGGGCACATACAGTGCAGGCTGTCATGATGTGTGTGTGACTGTTGGATTCCTGTAGCCCCATGTGAGATGGACGGGTGTTTTCAGTGGTGGTCACTCTGTGACCCCAACTCGTGGGTTATGCTGGGGTTAGCATCACCCTTCCAACCACTGTCCTGATGGGTCCTCTGGCTCCTCGTCCGCCTCACTCCTGCTTTAAGCTACTGCCGGGAGGGGAATGTGGTTGCACTTCGTGTTTAAAAATGTATCTGATGAATTTTACTCCAGTCTAAATGCTGTGGTGCAAAACCTTAAAAGCCTATTGTTCTGAGAGCCACACGCAGCCAAATAAATAATGCATTCAATTACTAAGAAGTGGAAGGCTAAATATAAATGAAATGAGGCTGTGGAAGCAGCTGTTTCTGTCCACGTCCCAGCATCCTGTTTCAGCTGGCTGTGGAGCATCCATCCATTGCCCTTCCCCAGTTCAGTTCCTGCCTTCGCTGCATCTTCTTCATCAGGCTTTGCCTCGCTGGGCCCAGCCTAACAAATAAACTCTTGAACCCCAGATGGCCAGTATGAGGTGCTGACAGAGGATCAGTGCAGGAGGCCGATCCCCAGTCCTGGTCCTTTGCACAACAGCTGGAGCACTGAGCCTGCACTGAGCTGCACATGCCCACCACCCCAGAGCTCCTAGGAATGTGAAGGAAGTGCCGATGAGTTGCTGGGTCCAAGGCTTCCACCAGGAGATGGCCCAGAAGTGCCTGTCTTCCTTTTGCATTAGATAATGTCCCGTCATCAGGACATGACCTAGCCAGAGCAGATTCTCTTGTCCTTTATTTTACCTTTCACTTATTTATCTTCAGCTTCTAATCTCAACAGGGAGGGTCCCCCTCAGCCTTCACATCCTCAGGGTCTGAATTTGAAGATCCAGCTGATAGCAGATGGAAACTGTGTGGTGAGCACGGCAGGCTTTCTTCCTGCCATCATTCCATCACTGGGTAGCAGAGCCCTGTTGGGTAGTCCAGAGATGGCGAATGTGTGGTGGTGTGCCTGGCTATGGCAAGTATTCGCCATTCATTTAAGGGACTGCAGGGTCTTGACTTGACGTTGCATCTCATATGGGCGTTTCTTACCTAATTCCTGTTGTTGTTTTGATGTACTGGAGTTTGAACTCAGGGCTTTGTACATGCTGGATGGGTTGCTCTTACACTTGAGCCATGCCTCCAGCCATTCATATGATGGCTTCTATTTCATTGATATTGTCACTCCGAACTTCACTCACACAGAGATAGAAAATGTGCTAGACAAGAAAAGATGCTTTAAAGTGGGGTTTGTAGACCTTAAGACAGTGGATTACTCTTAGAGGCAGAACTGAGCTTTACTGGAGTGAGTTGGTGGGGTTGGGGGCTCTGCGCCTCCTGGAATGCTTCTGTTCCTAGACGTCCCTGGCCCGGGACGACTGTGCAGCCAAGGTGTCTAGGACAGATGATGGACTGAGTCTGGCAGCAAATGGCCTTTGAGGTCATTTTGCTCTTGAAGTTGACTGTAATGTGGTGGAGATTTCCATTAGCACTGAGCTAATGCATTCTGGAAAGGCAGTGCGCCTTGGAAGGTGGGCTGCTTTTCATTCCTTCAACCTTGGGTTTGGCTTAAGACTCATGTCCAGCGCATGCCCCACCTCACCAAGGCTGGGGGCACAAACACGTCCTCCTGCAGGCCAGAGTTATATCTGAGTTTCCTACCGTGTCTGGGTGTGGTAGGGGAGATGGTTGCATCTTCTTCACATGAGAGGCAGTCAGGATGCGACTTTGAGTGTTAATGATTTGTATTACAAAAGTTTGGAACACTGATTTGAAAGTGTTGCCAGAATACAGAAATAGAGGACTTTGGAGAAGACATCCTCTGGTAACACACTTGTATCTTCCCCATCGCCTTCCTCCAGACATCTGTTCACAGATTGGACACTTTCCTCCGAGTTTCCTTGTGTACATCCATTAAAGAAGATTCATCATTCCTCTATTCCTGTCTCCCCCCTCCTCCCTCGCGCCCATCTGTCTGTATTCTCATGTTTGCACACCATCTCTGCCCCCTCAGGAGGGAGAGGAGGCCGATTCTCCTACAGTGGTTTTTCTGAGCTTTTTTGGCTTCTTGGTAAACCTTGGGGCCCCCAGCCCCATGTCAGTACATACAGCTCCACCCAGTCTTTGTAAATGGCTCTTAGCATTGTTTCTCTTTTGGATGTGTTATAAATTCCTTCTCCTAGCATCCTCCCCAGTTTCCCCCAAAAATGTTCCTTCTGCTGAAAAAATATTTGGACACTTTTCCAAGTTTTGCTCTTGCACACAATGAGCAAACATACATTTTAATTCTGTGTGTTGAGAAGCTTTCTGACAGTTGTCCGTCCGGCTTGCTGATGGCTTAGTGGCTTAGAACATGAAAGCTTGTTGTTCAGACAGGCAGTTGTGCAGGCTCAAAGCACTGCACAGAAAGGGAGGCCACTGGCCCCCAAGTGCCTGTGGGAGCCTGAAGAGGCCCTGGAGCACAGTGTGGAACCTTTAAAAGCTTTAGAGGAGGCTTTAAAGGTGTCATCCCAGCCAAGGAGGAGGCATAAGTAGTAGGGTCATGGGTAGGCTGGCCTGCAAAAAAAAAAAAAAGTGAGACCGAAAAAGGACTGGAGGTGGCTCAAGTACTAAGAGAACCTGTCTAGCAAGTATGAAGCCTGGAGTTCAAACCTCAGTGCCACCAACACACACCCTTCATTCCCCAGTCATAAGTCTCTAAAGTGGCATGTGCATGCATGCTCATTCCTTTAACTTTTTTTTTTGTCAGTGTGGGACTTGAACTCAGGGCCTGGCTGCTGTCTCTGAGCTTTTTCACTCAAGGCTAGCGCTCTACCACTTTGAGCCACAGTGCCACTTCCATCATGCTCATTCCTTAGACACTTCCATAGTTAGCTTTCTTTTCTTTCTTTCCTTTTTTATTTTTATTTTTGGTAATACTAGGGTTTGACTTCAAGACTGCACTTGCTAGCTCATACTCTGCCATTTGAACCATGCTACTAGCCATTTTTGTTTTTGTTATTTTTTGATAGGGTCTTATACTTTCGTACTTTCTACTTGGGCCTGCCTAGAGGCCAAGATCCTCCTACCCATGCCTCTCAGTAGCTGGGATGACAGGCTTACACCACTACGTCCAGCTTGTTAGAGTTGAGGTTCTTGGCAATCTTTTGCCTGGACTGGTATCTAAAATTGTCCTGATCACTAAATAGCTGAGATTACCATGTGTCCTACTGTGCCTAGTCTGTGGTCTCCCCCTCCCCCGCCCCACCCCAGTACCCTGAAACTTTCTGCCGAGCCTGAAACTCAGTCCTCCTACTTTAACCCTTCTGACTGCTGGGATTACAAGTGTGCTCCCACCCAGTTAGTTCCATGGGTGTTAGCAAGAAAGGGCATGTCCTAGAGAAGATTCAGGCAGACCCAGGTCTGAGTTGCAGCTCTGCCATCCATGCCGGGGAGTTAGCCCTTCCTCACTCCACCCCTGTGGAGGGGGCTGACAGCCTCCCGCCCCTGGGCCATGGCCACTGTCTCCTGGGCAGCATGGAACCCTCCCCCCTGCTTTCATTCCTTGCTGAGCTTCTCGAGCCAGCTTCTGAGAACATCAGTAGCTCCCTGTTTTCCAATAGCCTGCCAGATCTCATTGTGATTTCTAGAAACTTCTGCTCAGCCTGGGCCATTGGAGGAGGATGAGGAGGACCCCATCCTGCACTGTAGTTCTTACCGCTGCTTGTCTTCCTCCTGCAGCTGATGCTTTCTTCAAAGCCGCCATCAGCCTCGTGCCAGAAGTTCCCAAGATGATCAACATCGATGGGAAGATGCGGCCTTCCGAAGCCTTCCTTCTGGAATTCCTCTGCAATTTCTTCTCCACGCTGCTGATTGTGCCGGTATGTTTTCCCCAAGGCCCAGGAGACGGGTCCCAAAGTGCAGCAGGTCTGTTGGCTGCCTCAGCTTGCCTTTCCTGGAGAGCTGAAGCTGTGGCCGGACGCCAGGGTTTCAGCTTGTTATCCTAGCCCCTCAGGAAGCTGAGACCTGAGGATCAAGGGCCAAAGCCAGTTCAGACAGGCAGGTCCGGGAGACTCTGTGCAGGGGCTTCCCTCTCCAAGGAGATGGAGGACAGTTCTGTAGTTGCTGACTTTCCTGGGTTGTTCTTAAAGCCTGAGCACTTCAAGCAGTGACCGTGCCCTTTGGGTTCCTCCAGCACCCCCTGCTCCCCCCCCCCCCCCCCGCCCCAGGCTTCTGCTGTCCAGACTGCTAGGAGACCCAGTCTCGAGTCTGTGGTCAGTCTGGGCTGACCCTTTCTTACCAGGCAGTCATTTTGGAAGCTGGCCAGAATCATTCTTTGACCCCACACAGAGTGTGGCTTCCTAGTTGCTTCTCCGCTTGTGACCCACCTGGCCTGGCCTTGGGAGGAGAGCTCGCCTCCTCTCCAAGCAGCTAAAGGAAAGAGTGGTTCCGCTTGCTTCTCTGCTTCCTGTTTTGGTTGATCTCTCCTATTTTGGCTCTCCACCAGGATCATCCAGAACATGGGGTCCTGTTTCTTGTTCGGGAGCTTCTCAACGTGATCCAGGACTACACGTGGGAAGACACGAGCGATGACAGGATCCGCATCTACACCAGTGTCCTCCACCTGCTGTCAGCCATGAGCCAGGAGACCTACCTGTACCACATCGACAGAGGTATACAGTGCCTCCCGCAGGGCCCAAGAGCCTTCTCCCTTTCTCCTCCCAGAGCGACAACCCAGGATGAGGCCTATGGATTTGGGTGTTTAACACCTGACATCACAGTGACCTTTAAATGACCTTGGAGGCCCACAAATGGGTCCAACTATGGAATGATCTGGAACAGTAGCAGGAAAGCTTCATTTCTGGCCAGTTCCCAACCCCATCCCGGGCTTTGGAATCTGGCTTTTGGGTTTAGATTATAACTTTCCTCTGGCCTCAGTTTCCCCACCCCAAAAAGGGAATTGGTTGTACTACCTTGCTTTTCGAGCGGCCTCAGCCCTGCCCCCAGTAGCTGCTGTGGGGTCCACGTGGGGAGCAGCAGGGGGATGACATCCACACCCATGGGCCTCTGGCTCCGCCTGGCCTGCAGAGTCCCAAAGCCAGTCCTGTTTACCGGGCTGTGCCTTCTGCCACCTCTGACCTGTGGACACAGCTGTCTCCCTGCCCGCGCAGCCACAGGCGTAGTCAGTCACAGTCTCCCTTGTTCCCTCAGTGGACTCCAACGACAGCCTCTATGGGGGAGACTCCAAGTTCCTGGCTGAGAACAACAAACTGTGTGAGGTGGTGATGGCCCAGATCCTGGAGCACTTGAAGACCCTGGCCAAGGATGAGGTGGGCCCCCTGGCGTGCACTGGGAAAGGGAAGCGATTCTATAGGGGCGTTTGAGGCCGGCACTGCTTCCCCCTTACCCCAGGCTCCAGAACACTGCTCCCCTCAGCTCCTTAGGACAGCAATGCTTGTTACAATGTTATGTCAGCCAACACCACGTAGGATGTGGTGGCGCCCGCCTGTGATGCTGCAGCCCTTGAGAGCCTGGGTGGGCTGTAGGTGTCAGCCGGCCTGTGCTAGGGGTGAAGTCCCATCACATCTGCCCTCCCTCACAGGACTCGAACACAGCTCAGATGGTGGCCCTGGCTGCCCCTGGGCAGTGTCGTGTGTCCTCTCTCGGGAGTGGAGGCTCCTTGGGAGCAGGGACAGGCTGTCTTTGAGTCACCGTCAACCCCCAGCCCAGTACTCAGCACGACTCTTTTGAAGCGGTCTAGAAACAGCCATGCTGGCCACTCCCAAGCCCTTCTGTGAAGGGCAGGAGCCAGGTTCAGTTCTTACTAAAGAAAGGAAACCAAAGCAAGCAAATGTGGCCAGATTCCTCTAGAACAGCAGAACCGGTAACACAGGTCCCCACTGACCTCTTATGACAGTTTTGGACTTGGGACCTCATGCTTGCTGGGTAGGTGCTCTACCACCTGAGCCACCCCAAGCCCGTGTTGTTTTTCAGAGAGAGGTCAGGACCACAACCCCTCCTACCTCTTCCTGAATAGCTGGGGTTCCAAGCATGCACCCCCACTACTGGCTTCCCGGTGTTCGCTAGGGCTTCAGCGAGGGCCTTCCACTGAGCTGCCCAAGCGCAGGCGCAGGGGCTGCTCAGCCAGCGTAGGTCCCAGCGCTTCCCTCCAGTGGCTTCACTAATTCTGACCATAGCCATTCCTGCAGGACCCACACTCATGTGCAGGCCAGGCTCGTTCCATCATCACCCGCTGTGACTCAGTTGTCCTAACTCTCCATGTGCCAGATGAGAGACTCCATGATTTCTGTGCACAACTAGTAACTCCCCACCTCCTCTCCCACGATTGCGGGCCTTGGCTTCTGGTTGTACAGCTTGGCTTGGGCTCAGGAACCTATTGGCATGGCCTTTCCTACTGACTGTTACCTCTGGGAAGGGCCTCTCATAGGGCCTGCTGTGAGTCCTAGACAATTCTTTCCCCATCTCCCATTTCACATGTGGAGGAGGCAGCAAGTCTGAGTAGGTGGAGCAACAAGCACATGGCAAAGCTGGGATTTGAGCGCAGCCTGTGGGGCCTCTGCTGGGCTTGGGGTGGCCTGAGTACCAGTGCAGGGGGTCACCACCCTTCCTCTTACAGGCCCTGAAGCGCCAGAGCCTGCTGGGCCTCTCCTTCTTCAACAGCATCCTGGCCCACGGGGACCTGCGCAACAACAAGCTGAACCAGCTGTCTGTCAACCTGTGGCACCTGGCACAGCGGCATGGCTGTGCTGACAGCAGGACCATGGTGAGCCCACTTGCCCCTGGGCTGCCACCAGGGCCCCCCCCCCCCATGTGCCTGGCACACCCAATGTCTGATCTAAGGTCTAAGACCGCTCTCCTCCTGTGTGCTCACAGGGCCCGCTCGCTGCCCTGACTTGGGCTCCCAGCAATTGTGAGCCACACAGGACACAGATCTTTCTCTCTCCTCCTAGGTGAAAACTCTGGAATACATCAAGAAGCGAAGCAAACAGCCAGACATGAATCATCTGACGGAGCTGGCCCTGCGACTCCCCCTGCAGACGAGGACCTGAGCCCATGGGGCTCGAGGTTTTCTGATTTGTTCTTTTGTACATATATATGGACGAATGGTTTGGGCTCTGCCCAGGCTTTCTCCCAGCAAAGAGGGAATCAGCAAAGTATTAAATCGCGTTCTCCAAGGAGCCAAATCCTAGTGTTTCTTTGCCAAACAAAGGGTCTCACTTCAGCTCTTCAGTCAGGCTGGGACACACTGGGAACATAGGCCCCTCTTTCCCCGGGAGCCTTTCTCACACTGTGCCCATTTAGTGACACCTTAGGGGACTTGATGGCAGATATCGCACCCACTTAGCCTCGTGAAAGTGGTATAGCTGGTCTTGGAACACTCCTGTGGCACCAAGGAGAAAGTGAGGCACAATCTGGCCCTGCTGTGGCATCAGCGGAAGCACGTCACAAAGTGCGTAGTTGTACTTGGGTCTGTTCTTCAGTCACTGGCCGGGGACATCTGCTCTGCCTCTGTACATTGGCTCCGGCTGCTTTCCCGCTGCTGGCCAGTGTGCTGGAACTTCATTCTTGACACTTTCCAGTGAGCAGCACGAATGCTTCATGAGAAGACTGGATTACAGTGTCAGAACCTAGCTGACTGCACGGCCCGCTACTCCCACAAGACGGCTGGGCCTGCATGAGCCAGTCTCAAGAAATAAACAGATGAGCAATAAGCCCCCACTTTGTGCTTCTGGCAAATGTGCCCTGAACATGGGGCACACTTCATCTTCACTCTGCCGGGAGGTGAGGAGGTTACTGCTACTGCCTGGCTCATCTCAGAAAGTAAAGCTTGAGAATCAGTTTCTACCCAACTTATGTTCTCCCACTTAGGACTAAGAAGACTAGATTTTGGGTTCCAATCTAATGACAACCCCTGTGATCCAAGAAAACTGTTCCACAAAGCAGCCTCCCATCCCCACTTAACACACCAAAGAACGCAGAGTTTCCTGGTACTGCGCAAGTACCCTCAGCCTTTATTTCAAAAAGTTACTTCCACTAAAGTTACTTGAGTGGGAGGGAGGGAAAAACGGGTTGAGGGAAGGAGTGACATTGTCCAAAAAGAAATGCAATCATTACCTGAGTTATGTAATTGTAACCCCTCTACATCACCTTTATAATAATTTTTTAAAGCTACTTGAAACTATTATGCTAATGAAAGCCAATGGGCAGATTCATCAATTGCCCTCCTTAAATCATTTGAGGCTGGCTGTGTGGGATTCCATCAGCTCCCAGCCTATTCGCTCAGGTGAAACCATAACTGTGAAACACCACGCTCAGCTAGATGGTGGCGCTGGGGAGCCTGTTAACTCTTGCTAGGCTAGCTTCCAACTTCAATTGCAGATCACTGCCTCCTGAGTGGCTGTGATTACAGATGCGCACTCCCATGCTCACCTGGATGTACCCCTTTTAAAGGAGAGCTATGTCTGACAGATACTTTGATGGGCCTGTGTGTAAGGTGGCCTCAAGGGCAGAGGCTCACAAGCTGAGGCAGGCAGTAGAATTCATTTGGGAATAAAGTGGGAGGAGCCACAGCTGGGGAGACAGCAGGACTCCAGGAAGGGAAGGGTCAGCTACGTTCAAATTCTCCAAACGAGAAACAAAGTCTTGGTTGAACTATGACCTGCCCCCACCCTATCTCCCCCAAACTCCTATGCCCCCCAAGCAGGCTGTGTTCTGTTCTGCATGGGGCAGACACACAAGTAACATAAGACCTGATATGAAAACCCTGCAGAGGGCCTGGGGAGAGCCCTGAAGCAGGAAAAGGAGGGAGAGGGGCAAGCCAGCTGCAGGCCAGGAGCCTTGACATCACAACCTGAGACTCAGCGCCCCAGAAGGGGCCTCCTGAGGAAGAGCAGCACAGGCTGAGCCACAGTCTGCCACTGGTGACAGACTACATTTCTGTACACACTAAGTGAGAAATCATCCAGGCAGGGCAGTGCAGGCCAAGAATCCCAGCATTGGGAAGAAGAGGGCCTGACATTTACACACCCCAAAACTTGTGCTTTCCTCCATCAATTCATCCCCACTAAGTAGTGACATGCCCTAGAAGGGTGGCCTGCACTGCTGGCCACCTGAGCTGCAGTGTCTCTCCTGTAAGATGGGTGGAACTATGAGCTTGGCTGGAATATGCGCCCTGCCCATGTATTCTCCAAACGCCAGTCCCCACCCACAGTCCTGCAAGCCCACCCATCCAGAGTTGTCCCGAACATTCGCGAGTGTCTGGTTCAAGACAACTGCCTGTGCTTCCGCCTGCCACACAGGAAGAAAAGCCAGGCGGGCTGCCGAGAGACCAGGTGCATTTAATCGCTCAGCTTGACGGACCTGGAGGCGTTCTTGTCAATGTAGAAGACCTTGTCCGGGGCGGCAGTGAAGCCGAGGCCAGCACCGCGGCTGCACTTCCAGCTCATGGCCCGGTCATAGTCCTGCTGCAGGTTCTGCTGCAGGCTGTCGGCCTCCTTCTTGCTGAGGGCCATGTTGGGCTTGCCCACAGTGCTGGTGGAGCGGCTGGCCGAAGGGGACAGATGCTTAAAGCCACCCATCAGTTTGAGAAATTTCAGTTTCTGCTCCTCACTTTCAAAACCAGCAGTATCCCACTGGCCAAACTGGGTTCCCTGCGGGGAGGAAGAGAGGTTACTGTCTTCAATCTCAAGCTCCCTTTCCCTCCACCCAGCCCCACTGCAGCCCAAGTGCCAGGCACAGTGCCAGCATGCTGGTCGGTGGGGTCTCTCTTCCCTCCTGTTCCTGCCATGCTGGGAGGACGGCTATGGCCACTGTGACTGATGGGGGAAGGGGACAGACAGGCAGATACCTCATGCGTCACCTGAGGGGTTCCAACTCAGGCCTGGGCACCACAAGAGCTCCCCACAAGAGCAGGTGCACCCCTGCCGGGACTCTGCCTGACATCAGCAACAGCAACCACCACTCCCCTGCCTGCACCATCCAGCGACATCACCTCCTCCCAGCTGTGTGAGCCCACACAGCTCACAGAAGCAATTGGAGGGAGCAATGACTTGCTGCTCTGGGTTTAGAGGTGTTGGTCAGTATTGGCGGACAGGAGGGGGTTAGGGCAAGACACACCCTCCAAGGACACGCCCACCTTGTCACTACCATCTGACTGAGTGACAGCCCCAAAGTCCAATCCATTCACCACTAATCCAGCTGACAGTCAAGATTCACACTTCAAACTGACAGGGTACTAGCCTTGAGCCAGAGAGCTTAGGGACAGTGCCCAGGCCTTGAGTTCAAGCCCCATGACCAACAACAACAAAAAAGAGAATACAGTATAGGGCTGGGAAGGTAGCTTAGTGATAAGAGTGCTTGCCTAACATGCATGAAGCCCTGGGTTCGATTCTCAGCACCACATATGCAGAAAAGGCCAGAAATGGCACTGTGGCTCAAGTGGTAGATTGCTAGCCTTGAGCAAAAAGAAGCCAGGGACAGTGCCCAGGCCCTGAGTTCAAGTCCTGGGAATGGCAAAAGAACAAAAAAGAATCATACCTCTGTTCACCTCCACCATTTTTTTCCAGTGCGGGGGATCAAACCCAGTGCTTGGAGCATGACAGGAAGGCGCCCCCACACGTGACCATCATCCTGGGCCTACCTACTGTCCTCTTAACCCAGCCACGTCCCCACGCATCCTGAGCAGCCCCCTGCACCTGCGCACAGTGTGCTTCGTGCCAGCTCGTCCACACCTGGGAACTTGTGGCTGGCTGGTGGTGGTCCTGGGGAGCCCCCACCATCTGCTGACCCCCACATGGGCACCGCCCACCTACAGGCTACACGTCAGCCCTGCGAGGACATCTGCAACTGCTAGGGCTGCCCTGGGGAAACTGGCAATCTCAGCTTCACAGGGGCAACTTGTCAGGCCACCAGTGATGCCCGCCTGGTCTGGGGAAAACACTGCCAAGGCCCATGGAGCCTGGTGAGCGGCTCTTCCAAGGGAGCCCTGCCCTGGCCTCAGGGTCACCTCTAGACCCTGGCTGACCCTGGTGCACAAAGGCAAAGATCCTGCTTAGAGACACTAGACTGAATCACTGAGCTCAGCTCTTCTCAAACTCCTGCCGTACACAACACAATAGGGCTTAGAGATAGCACGTGTGACAGGGGTGTAGATCCAGCGACTCACAGGGCCTGGCCGAGAGTGCACGCTGTCTCTCCTTGCCTCCTGGCCATATCTGAGAAGTTCCTGTTGCTGCCCCACTCCAACCTTTCCCGCCTCACACTACCAGGGATGGCAGGGACCCCGGGGAAACTCACTGTCCAGCTCTTGGAGTCCGCTGCCTCTGTCTTGCCTGACTCCCGGTCGATCTCTTCCTGCAAGGCCTTCCGCCTCACCTGAAAAGGAGGACAGAGGGGAGGGGCCTTGAGCTCCTCCCACAGCTGGGGATGGACAGAGGGGAGGTGCCCTGATTCCTTCCAGAGCTGGGGATGGACAGAGGAGAGGTGGCCCCTCCGCTAGGGGCCAGAAGGAAGCTTTAGTGAAGACACAAAAATAAAGTTCCCTGGCCTAAAACTCACAGGCCTCAATTTATCCTCAGAGGGCCAGGGATCTTTGGATAGCCTGGCACCCCCACAACCAGGACCTGTGAGCTGGTGGGAGGTAGGCATGCAGGAGGAGCTGGCTGTACCTGGTCTATGCAGGCCTCATCCGTGTTGCCTTTCTTTTCCAACACCACCTCCAAGTCTGTGTCGGACGCCTGCAAGAGGGGAGAGAGGCTAAGGCTTTAACTGTGGCTCAGCACAGAGGATGAGGTCGTCAGAGTCCAGGGCCCCAGCCCGCCACCAACATGAGGCCATTTCAGCCATCCTCTCCTGCATCTCCCCCAAACCAGCACACCATGCATTCCAGAGAAGAAATGGGCTCCTAGAGCGGAAACCACAAGCACAGGGCGCCCTGCGGCTGAGGCACAGAGCCTGCTCCAGCATCAGCCTCCAGAAGCAGAGCTTGGCAGGCAGCCTCCCTTCTGGGCCTGGCAGGAGTCAGGAAACCCAGATAGAGGTGGCTCAGGGTCCTGCCACCCCACCCCATCTACCTCTCCCCTTCCATATTCGTCCCTCCCCCCACAGCTCAGGCTTGCTCCAGAGCCCCAGCTCCCCTTCCTGTCCTGTGGGCCTCTTGCATGGGTGTCTGTACCTGCTCTGCTCTGGGGCCAGTGCTCTGAGGACGGTAGTGCCCCAGCTCAGCCTTGCTCACCATGCCTCCAACACCAGGAGCAGCCTCTACTGCAGGCTCCGCAGTAACAGTGGCCAGGCTCTGGGGGCCTCACATTAGTGTGCACTGACCAGCCCTGGTGGCAAGTGCCATAGGATGGCTGGCCTAGCCCTGAAGGCGCAAGCAAGTCCGCCCAGCAGGCAGAATCCCTTCCAGGGACAGGCCAAGCACAGCAGACATCTCTCACTGGCCTGGGGAAAGAGGCCCCGGGCCCCCACAGTTCCTCCTCCTGAATAACTTCCCCTAAAGACCCCCAGCCGGGGGGCCTCTACTGTCTTGTAAGGAGCTGCTGCCTGCCCTCAGTGGACACTAAGCAGAGCCCTCCCTGCCTGGCCCACAGCGAGGGGACAGTGGGATGGTGCAAGGCCACCTTGCAGGACACACAGCCCAGCATAGGGGAGAGGGGCCAGGCCTGTCTTTCTTGGGCTCCAGTGACTCTGGCTTTCTAGGGAAGGGGCCAGGCCAGAGGCCCCACTGTTGGGTCTCGTACCACTCCTGCTTCTGCCCTCTGGGCCCCAGCTTTCTTCATCAGGTGCAGATAGCCACAGCAGCTCCCAGTCGGGCTGGTGGGAAAGGGACTGGGGCCCCAGGGGGAATACGGCCCCAGTTCAGCTACATCTTGCTCCCAGCAGGGCCCAGGCCTGGCCACAGGACAGCACATTATCTGCTTCTTGCCTCCTTAAGGCAGGAACAGGGGCCTGACCCTGGTGAAGGCCCAGCTGGAAAGGCTGCCGGTTCCCAGAATGCCTGCCCTGTAACTCCCCACTGCTACCCCTCCCACTCTCATCAGGAGGGAGACTGTGGAAACAGGGCCCCCGCTCTCCTCTCACATGCCCACCCCTACTTCACACTGTGTGGTACAGGTGGGGCGGACACCCTCAGAACTGTGCCCTGGGCTTCAGATCAGGGCACCTGGCTTGTGGGGACCTTTGGAAGAAAAGCCTGGAGCTGCTGAGATCATGAAGCTGGGGCAGAGCTATCCAATACAGTGCAGTGGGCTTCCAGCTACACACACCACGTTATCTCAGACCTTACTACTGTGACAGTTCATGAGCCACTGGGTCCAGCTACACAGTAAGCTGGAGAGCGCCTATCCTTTCCAGCACATTAATAACTGCCCTACACACTCCCTCCCTGCCCCAGGGTCCAGGCAGCTAAAAATGTGCCTGGCCATCCACGTGCAAAAATGCATCTAGATACACATATGCATGCTCCCCAGCCCCAGCCTGTTCTCCACAGGGAAGAAGGTATTTCTGACCAGGACCTACCTCCTCCCAAGGGTCTTTGACTTCCCCACATTCTTTCCTCTTCTTTTTCTTCCTTTTAAGAGCCAACTCCTCAACTGGCTGCTCAACCTTTTTCTTGGCCTTCATTTTCTTCTTCACTGGGGTCTTTGGGCCATCTCCTATCGGGATGAATTCTAGAGCTTCCATCTTGACTGGCTTCTTCTTGCTTCCTTTCCTGGGGTTGCTCTCCACAGACTTGGAGCCCCTGGGCTGGCCTAAGTGTGTGTCTCTCTCCAGATGGACCTTCTTCTTCTTCTTCTTCACCTTCACACTGTGTTCTCTGGGGTTCCCTTGCTTCCGTTTCTGCCCGGAGGCCATCTGCTCCTCGGTGCCCTTCCCTACTGAGCATGCGTGCAGCGCATCCCCAGCCTCATAGAGCCACCGGTCCTGGATGGAAAAGGTAGAGGGATCCCGGGCCCTTTTCTCCTTCTTGTGTTTTTTGAGCTTCTTGCCACCCTTGGTCACTTCCTCACTCCTTCTGCGGTCTGGGGAAGTCTTGAGCCAAGAGCCGTGGGAGGCAATCATAGGTAAGGACTTCCTCTTCTTTTTCTTCTCCAAGCAAACGTACTCCAACTGGTCATGAGCCTGTTTCCCAGGGCTGTAGGACTTAGCTCGCCTGGCACACAATTTGGGTTCAGGTAGCTGGGGCAGCTCACCAATGAAGCTGTGGCCTTTCTTTTTCTTCTTTTTTTTCCCCATACACATCTCAGGGAATGGCCCTTGGCCCATGTTAAAGTGGGAATTGGCCCTTGTGGGAGACTGGTCAGAAAAATAATTGTCATTATTTAACACTGAGTACTGAGTCTCTGGTTCTTTAATAATCATCTTTTTCTTCTTTTTCTTTTTCTCTGGGAGCCCAAGGCCCAGGTCTGCTTTGTGAGTCTTTGTGACCATTCCTAAGGAGAAAAATGATACCAGTTATTACCACACGTGTACTCTGTCACCCCCACATCGTATTCCATACCTCACTCTGCACAGAGTCGTGGTTCTGAGTGGGTGGTGGGAAATGTTAGGGAACGTATTGGAACTCAGCTGTGAGAAAACAGAGAAGCCACCTTTTGAGAGCCCAAATCGGGAGTCTTTATTAGAGAGCTGGTGGCTGCAGGTGGACTCTCAAAGACCAATGCAGCTAGCACAAAACTTATGTAGGCCAAAACCGCGCGGGTAAGGTGTGAGGAACTAAACCTAACAAAAGTGTTATACATAAACAAAGCAAAACAGATGAGGACACAAACCCAATAAAAGTGTTAAATATAAGCAAAGCAAACCATCTAGGGAAACAAGAAATTAAGGGTCAAATATCTAACAGAAGCAAGACTTTCCTGGAGCTTAACAACTCAGGACACATTTGGAAAAGAAATGTCTTCTATCACCTCTACTACTGGAGCCAAGCACAATTCCAGCTGCTCTGGTGGTTAGTGGAGGTAAGAGTCTCACTGATTAGTTTTTCAGAGCTGAGTGGAAAGCCCCCTCTGCCCAGCAATGTACCAAGATGACTGGAAGAACAACTCATGTTGCTTAGACCCAGTATCCTTACTTCAGGATCATAATTCTTTGGGAACACAGAAATCTGATATGTTAGGCCTAGGATATAACCTGTTGTCCTACTTTAAATCATTCACTTGTATCCCTGGGCCTTTGTTTCCTCATCTGACAAATGGAGAGGAAAACACCCTTCTTGCTTACTGACTGATTCTGTGGCTACAGGTGACATCAAAAGTGTTATAAAGCTGGGCAAGGGTGGCTCACACCTGTAATTCTACTCAGAAGGCTGAGTTCTGAGGATTGTGGTTCAAACCAGGGCAGAAAAGTCCATGAGACTCTCCAATTAACCACCAAAAAATCGGAAGTGGAGCTGTGCCTCAAGTGGTAGAGTGCCAGTCTTGAGCAAAAAAAAACCCCAAAAAACTCAAGCCTGGAGTTCAAGGCTCAGTATCCCCACATATACAAGCACAAGAGTACTATATGGATAGTAATTAAGCCTGAGACAGTCTCAGGAGGTACCAGAACAAAATCCCAATAAATGGTGACATTTAAGCAGGTGGGCAGAAGCTAAGACGGAGTTCAGGAAACACTGGAAAGGAGGGTGGTCAAGGAATATGAGGTCAACTTAGTGGGCTTCTGCAGGTCCAATCCCTTAGCACCCAGCTGCTGTTCAGCCCTAGGACCCCAAATACATCTACTCTTGCAAAGAGAAAGGAAGAAGTAGCTTTTTTCTTCTTGCCAGTCCTGGGGCTTGGAACTCAAGGCCTGAGCAGTGCCCCTGGCTTCTTTTTGCTCAAGGCTAGCAGTCTGCCACTTGAGCCACAGCGCCACTTCTTGCTTCTGTGTATGTGGTACTGAGGAATAGAACCCAGGGCCTCATGCCTGCTAGGCAAGCACTCTACCGCTAAACCACATTCCCAGTCCCAGCAAGAACTTCGTCTTAGGGGCAGCTTCTGTACAGGAAGGAATGAAAGTACGTGCGTGCATGCATGCATTCATTCGTTTCTGAGGCAGGATCTCTTACGTAGTCCAGACTGGCCTGGAACTCCAGATCCTCCTGCCTCAGCCTTCCTCGGCTGGGATTACAGGCATGCACCACCATGCCTGGCAAGGGCGCTCTGAGTTCCAGCGGTGGTCTCGCGTGGGAAGGTGTAGCTATCCTGCCTCGCGGGCTCCGTCCTAGGCAGCAAACGTGAAACAGGAATTTGAACTCGCAGCCGCAGGACTTGGCAGCCGGGACGTGGACGAGGCCGCCCAAAAGCTCGGCCGCACGGGTAGTATCGCGATACTTTGGGGTCCCGCCCGGAGAACGCCGGACGAGCGGCAGCCCGGTGCCGTCGATGGAGGGGCCGGGTCGGGGGGTGGGGATGAAGGACGCCTATTTGGTCTCCCTCTTCTCCGCCAATTAACCCACGGGGTCGGGACCCGGTCCCAGACCCCACGCCGGCCGCCGACGTCGCGCCCGCCACACTCGCACGGACTCACCTGCGGGCCAAACCTCCCGGTCTCCACGTGAGAGCGTGCTCCACCGTGACCCGGAAGTCAACCTCGCGCCGCCGGCCCGCCCGCAAGAAATTCGGCTTCTTCCGGGTCGCAGGCGCGAGGACAACGCCGTTACCATGGAAACCGCGCCCATGGCCGCCCCGCGGCCCGGCACCGCTCGGAGTGTCTCCCGGGAGGAGCCCAGCGGCTCCGCCGAGCCTTCAGTCTCCGCCCCGACGCCGCCCGCGTCCCTGGAGCAGCCGGTCCCGCCGGGACAGGTCGCCGAGCCGCCACCACCGCCGCGGGACCGAAGCCTGTGGGAGCAGATCTGCGAGGGTAGGCCGCCCCGACGGGCCGCGAGGGCGGGACCCGGGCGGGGGCCGCCGTTTCCCAGCGCCCACTGTGCGCCAGGCGGCTGACGTGCTTGGCGCCGCGCCCGCCGGGCCCGGGGGACCCTGAGGAGGGCCCGGGGGTGGGGGGTGGGGGCGCCGAGCCGAGGCTCCCGAGGTGGAGCGCCAGCCGCGGACGAGAAGACGACGGACAGCGGCCCCAGGTCCCGGGTTCGAGCCCCAGGACCGGTCTTGCCTGCCTGTCTGTCTCTGTCTCCGTCTGTCTCTCTCCCCCTCCCTCCCTTCTACCTAAAACGCTAGGCGTCATTGACTCTGGCCTGCAATCCTAGCTACTCAGGAGGCTGAGATCTGAGGATCATGGTTCGAAGCCAGCCTGGGCAGGAAAGTCAGTGAGACTCTTACCTCCAATTAAACCACCAGAACAGCCGGAAGTGGAGCTGTGGCTCCAGTAGTAAAGTGCCAACCTTGAGCAAAAACTCCATGACAGCATCCAGGTCCCGAGTTCAAGCCCTTGACACATACACACAGGGTGTCAGGAACACCCCCCCCCCACACACACACACACATACACACACTCCTCCAATATCTACTGGGATCCAAGGAGCCCCCATGTAGTTGTAAGGGAGTACTATGGTGTAGATTGAAAAGGACTTTGCAAACCCTTGATTTATTGCTAGAACTCAAACAGGATTTATTCCTAATGAACAAGGTTGGGTGTGTTTTTTATTTTAGTATTAAGAGCTTCTCAGGGTGATGATACACTTTTCTTTAAACTCTTCTTTATTCTTTCTTTGAGACAGTCCCGCAGTGGAGTCCAAACTGGCCTCAAGCTGGAAATTCTCTGGCCCCAGCCTCCTAAGGGAGGGCCTGGACACTTTCCCTGAGCTTCTTTTGCTCTCTAGCACTCTACCTCTTGAGCCACAGCACCACTTCCATCTTTTGCTGTTTATGTGGTACTGAGGAATCAAACTCAAGGCTTCATGCATACTAGGCTAGCACTTTACCACTAAGCCACATTCTCAGCCCAAGAATTATCATTCTTGTGGCCACCATCAGTACATTACCTGTCTGAAACAGCACTAATAGAATTCTCAAGTAATCCATATCATCAAACATGGCCTGCCCCTAGCCACATGCCGTTACAATGGAAGAACTGAATTTCTTTCTTTTGTTTAATATTAGGGTTTGGACTGTGGGCTTTGTGACTACTATGTAGGCACTCTATCACCCAGCCCAGCTCTTTTTTGTGCTAGGTTATTTTTTCAGATAGTCTCATGGTGTGTGTTTCTTTTGTCTAGGCTTTGTTTCCTTCCTCAATGACTCAGGAGTGGCTGGGTTTACAGATGTGAGTCACCTCTTATTTTACTCAATTTTAATAAATTAGCCACATGCACTAGCTCACAGATCAGTAAATGTTTTCTGGATGGAAACAGAAATGACTGCCCTACTACATGAAGGAGGAGAGTCACCTATCAATAGAAATAGAGAAGCTGGGTGTTTGTGGCTCATACCTGTAATCCTAGCTACTCAGGAGGCTGAGTTCTGAGGATTGCAGCTCAAAGCCATCCTGAGCAGCAAATGCCATGAGACTCTTATCTCCAATGAACTACCAGAAAACTAGAAGTGGAGCTGTGGCTCAAGTGGTAGAAGCACTGGTCTTGAGCAAAAGAAGCTCAGGGACAGAGCCCAGGCCCTGAGTCCAAGCCCCACATCTTACCAAAAAATGTGTCAGAAGCATGACTCAAATAGTAGAGTACCTGTCTAGCAAGGGTCCTGAATTTGAACCTCAGTACTTCCAAAAAAAATTCCTAAACATAAAACAAATGAAATTTTCTGTAATGAACATACAATGAATACATTAAGCTTAAAAGAAAATGAACCAACAGGAATTATGTAATCTTATGTTTCAGATATAGTCTTATTAGGATGATTTTAATGAAAAAGCAAATGATGACAGACCTATCAGAAACTCAAATTCATAAAGACAAACTACAATGTAGATAAATGTCTGGCTTCAACAAGACCTTTGTCACCCCTCGTTCATGCTTGTGTGTGCATGAGTGCGCTTGTGTATGTTGGGGGCAGGGGTGGGAGGGTATGTATCTTCTGGTAACAACTAAGGACTCTGTATTCTCCAAAACACTTGTATTAAATAAACATCAATAAACTTATTTCCTTCCAAGACTTAATTGAGTGTGAGAGTGACTTGTGATGTTTATGGTTTTAACCCAGACTGAGTCTGAGTGTTTGGGACACACGGTTTTCTGTTTTGATGCTGCGGTGATTACTGCTATCAATGTTCTCTTTATTGCCTGTAGTTCATTGTTTAATCAGCCAAACACTGTGGAGCTCAGCTCAGCAGCCCCAACACTGTTAGACAATCTGACCCCTCATCCTACCTACAGGTTCCAGTGCAGATCTGTTCTGAATCTTGCAAGTTTCTCTAGCCCAGCAGCTGAGCATGGCCAAAGAGGACGATAGCAGCTTGCTCTGCTCTGCCCCACTTATCAGTACATGCACCACTGGCTTTTCTCATTGCATGGTCCCCTAGTCCAAGCTGTAATCCAAATGACCTTTGATATGCTTGGCCTAGGAGCATTCACCAAGAGACTCTGGCAGTCAGGAGAGGGGCCCTGCATAGAGGCATCCGTACCCATGGAAGGAGAGGTCACACTACTCACCATTCAGCCCTCCATCTGTGCTCTGGCCAATCCCAGACGCCTGCTCCACCATCGCCTCCTTTCCTCCATCTTTCATGTCTCTACTAGCTTTCCCCTCCAAATACCCTCTGATCTGTCATCTCAGCAGAAAAGCCCATCTTGAGCCCATAGCCTGTAGCACCTGTCAATCTGCCTTTCTCTGATGCAAGCTTCTAGAAAGAACTACACTATTTTTTCTACAACTTTCATTCCCATCCTTGTCTGCCCAGGCCATACTAGCACATTCTAGCACATTCTCCACTGACTCTAGATGTTTCTAGCTTGACAGCTTGCTTTTTGACCCAGCGAAGGTTCAGCGAAGGTCACTGTCATCCCTTCAGCTGCCAGGGCCACACTGGATTCACTTATATTCCTTGCCTTTCCCATGCTCCCATGTTCATTCACTGGGCCCTGGAGGTTGCGCTTAGCAAATGATTAAGATGGACAACCATTCACCTTTGTTCTTAAAGTTCATTTAAATGCATGTAACAGCAAAGTCTCATAATTCTACTTAACAGCTTCAATAATGTGATGACTATAAACATTTGTAATATATCTGATTTCCTTAAGAACTCAAAGAAGACACGCACATTTTTCTAAGCACCAAAACACTAAAAACAATCAAATGAAAGGGGAATATGGCCTAGTGGTAAAGTGCTCACGTCGTATACATGAAGCCCTGGGTTCCTGGGTGCTGAGGAATTTCCTCAGCACCACATATATAGAAAAAACGAAGTGGCGCTGTGGCTCAAGTGGTAGAGTCCTAGCCTTGGGCAAAAAGAAGCCAGGGACAGTGATCAGGCTCTGAGTTCAAGCCCCAGGACTGGCAAAACCAAAACAATCAATTGAAACTGGGTGTTGATGGCTGTACTTGGGAGGCTAAAAACTGGAGGGTTGATGTTCAAGGCCAGCCTAGGTAGAAGAGTTTGTGAGACCCCCTTCTCAACCCATAGCTGGGTGAATGGTACACCATGTGAGTTAAAAGGGTCTGTGTTTGAGCAGTTTGACCTAGTCTGGGAGATTTAAAGTAAATATATTTGCATATTCGTAAATATGTAGAAAATATTTGGTTAGATCTATGTCAAATTTAACACTGCTGATAAGGTTGCAATGGGATTAGATGTGACCTTTACTCTATGTCAGGCAAGTCTGTAATTATCTGAAATTTTCTTCCAATAGGTAGGTATCACTCCTGCATGTGGATATAGATATATGTAGTTTATCAGAAACCCAAATTGGTAGTTTTCACACCATGGCAGTGGTTGTGCACTGCAGGGGATGGGAGGGATTCAATATTTGCCTGAAAGGGAAGATCAGGTTGATTATAGGTCTAACACAGCCCCCAAGGTTCTCACTCCTCTCTCCTCACAATGTCACACCTCTCAGTCATCCACACACCAATCTCCAGCTGTTGTAAAGTTCTCAACCAGTTCATCATGGGGAGGTTACTTAGGTGGGCCTGCCCCAGTCAGGTGAGCCCTTGGGAGAAGTCAGATCCCGACAGAAGTGATTCTCCACTGTCTGAAGCAGCACCAACCAGGTGTGCATTGCCCATGGCCAGGACCCGGATGTAGCCTCAGAACTGACCCATCCCCTGAGCCATCCTCAGCTGGAAAAGGACCTTAACTCTCAGCCAAGATCACAGCCATGCACAATGTCTGTGTGCATCTGATCATATAGCATAATGTTTATCAAGATGAACTCCAGGATATGGAAATGAGATTTTTTTACTTTGTTGCTGTTCTTGTTTTCTTTTCTTATTTATTTATTTTTTGCCAGTCCTGGGCCTTGGACTCAGGGCCTGAGCACTGTCCCTAGCTTCTTTTTGCTCAAGGCTAGCACTCTGCCACTTGAGCCACAGCGCCACTTCTGGCTGTTTTCTATATATGTGGTGCTGGGGAATTGAACCCAGGGCTTCATCTATACAAGGCAAGCACTCTTGCCACTAGGCCATATTCCCAGCCCCTCTTTTCTTTTTATATTGTTTTATCTGTCTTTGAGAGAGCAAGGGGGGACACCAATGGAGGGGCAAAAGGTGAAGAAATGCAGCTGTGGTACTTGTTGAAAATGAACTATACAACTTGTGGGCAGGAGTGGGAGAGAAAAACTGGGAGAGATGGAGGGAAGGGGTGTGACAATGTCCAAAAAGTAGATTCCCAGCAGTAGTTTTTGGAGCCTGTATTACGGGAGTTCTTTGTGTTCCTCTCTGTTTGGTGGTATTGTTGGTGCCTTACTCCATTCTCTTCCTCTGTGTTACTCAGAGAAAATTAACATTGCAACGTGCACTGAAATATGGAATTGAGGGTGGTTTTTTTCCCCCCTCCCTTAGAGTATGAAGCTGAGCTGCCTCCCTTTCTAGAATGTAAAGTCAAACCGGACGCTGCCGCTCCCGTGAGTATTGACTAGGCCTCAGCCTCCATCAGAGGCTCTGAAGTGAGGAGGACACAGGTGGCCTGTGAGGGTCAGTGTCCTGAGGTAGAGAGGTGGAAAGGGAAGGCCCTGGAGCCAGGATGTGAACGCACGTCCTGCTAGCTGCACTGGCAGAGTGAATGCATCTCTTTAATGGGATGGGTACTCTTTGCCTAGATCCTGGGACCCAAGGCTCCTGACAAAGGCCTTTACAACCCATCTAGCAGCCTCTCTGTGCTGGGGACAGATGCAGACAGATGCAAGTTTGTGTGCACACGAGTGGGCTGGATGAAGAGAGAGCCCAGCCAGGCCAGACCAGGAGGGGAGATCCTTGGAAATAGGCCTTGAAATTAAATTGACACTTAATGGAGTTAAAAAAAAATTAAGGCACCAGATAATGGCACCTCCTTCCTGTAATCCTAGCTACTCAGGAGGCTGAGATCTGAGGAATCACAGTTTGAAACCAGCCTAAGGCAGGAAAGTCCATGAGTCTCTCACTTCTCATTAACCACAAAACAGCTGGAAGTGGAGCAGTGGCTAAAGTGGTAGCGCACTAGCCATGAGCACTAAAGCTCAGGAACAGCACTCAAGCCCCAGAACCAGCACATACACATGAATCCTGGTGTGAGGGATAGAGCCTCATGTTGAGAGGTAAGGGCGGAGGGCAGGCCCATGGAGCCCTGCCCCATTCTCCCGCCCCTCTGCTCTTGGCAGCTCTGAGCACCAAAGCCCCTTTGGGGGTTCTCATGGGAAGAGGACTCATGTCCTCAGGGCTTTTTGTGGTGCCTACCTCTTCCCTCCCCTGTGGAGCCTGCTTTCATCCTGCTTCTTTTGGATTGGCTGGCCAGTCTTTCCCCCACAAATGGCCCTCTTAATCTTTCTAGAAGAAGTCATGTCTTGGGAGAGTAAGGAGACAAAGACTTAGGCCCATTAAGTCTGACCCAGCATTGTATTCCCTTATAAGTCCATCTTTAAAGACCGCAGTGACTAACAGGTTTCTATGAATTGACTCTGCTCCCCACCCACACCAGGTCTCCCCAGTGGAGGAGCTGGTGTTCCCCAGCCTCAGGGCAGAGAATTTACTGCCAGCAGCCCAGACTCCTGTGTACTCAAGTGTGCCCTGTCCTCAGAAGAAATTGGAGACACTGGATCCAAAAACATGTAAGGAAGGAACTACAATGTCATCTCTTACAGTTTGGGGTTGTAACATTCAGATCCATAAGCTAGGGAAAAGGGTAATCTGATAGGCCTCAGAGAATTCCCCTAAATGAGGAAGACTTGGTTCTCATATGGATCCTTATTTCTAAAAGAAATCTCATGCCACTGTTTTAACTTGACGTTTAAAATACAATCGAGAGGGCTGGGCGTCATAGCTCACACCTGTAATCCCAGCTACCCACGAAAAGGCAGATCACTGATGGCGAATCACATTTTAAGGCCAGTCAAGACAAAAAGTTAGCCAGACCCCTATGTCAGCAAAACAAACCAAAAGTGGTGGGACACATCTATAATCCTGGCTACTCAGGAGGCATAATATGGAGGACTGTGACCTGAGGCTGGCCAGGGCAAAACATGCTAGTTCCTATTTGAAAAGGCCTGGGGCATGGCTCAAGTGGCAGAGCAGCTGCCTAGCAGATGTAAGGCCCCAATTTCAAACTCAGATCCATAAAAACATTTGAGATGATAATAGCCATAAGCATACTCTGACTAAAGTATAAAGAAGGAAAGAAAGAGGAACAAATGCAAAATGGGCAAGAAAATGCTATGCTGTCCTGCCCTGAGATGCAGGCTAGGGGGTCTTCCTCCCTGAGCCCCAGTTCCTCAGGCCCACCTCTCCCACCCGGTCGGCTTCTGGTTTGTTCTATGCCTGCACCAGCATGTTGGGTCTTGGCCACCCACTGCCATGGCCGATATGCCCCTCCCCCAGCTCCCACCTCATTTCCTCCAGCACTCCTTCCTTCAACCCCTGGGTGGTACCTTTTTGGTTCAGCACCAAACATCTGTCCAGATAAACGTGGGTCATTTGGGATCTGCAGTAGGAACGAGTTTGTTTGCTTGCTTATCTGTTTTAGGCTCCCCCAAAGAGTATTTGGAAAATTTCATCTTTCCAATCCTGCTTTCTGGAATGGTCAGCCTGCTTCACCAAGCAAAGAAAGAAAAGTGCTTTGAGGTGAGTTCTCTGGCTGGGGTCTCTTTCTTTCAGAATTCTCAATTATTCATTGAAATCAGAGGGCAGCCATGAGCCTAGTGGCATCAAATTGTTGCATTAAAAAATGCAGCAACTGCCATCTGTCCCGCCACCAGGGCCCTGGAGAGAATTTTCCCCTGCATGGCATCCCTCCTGCCCTTCCTCTGTGCAATCTGGCATCTCCCGGCCTTCTCAGGTCTTCCATTCCTGCATTGTGTGAACTAATGAATGCGCTCCTCACCTTATTTGGCTCTGATTGCTCCTCCCGCTCTAGCCTCCTCTGGCGTATCCTGTGCCAACTGCCAGGCTTGTGACACATGCCCAGTGTTCAGTCCACCTGGACTCTTATCACACCATACCCACCACTAGGTGTCTACACTGATCTCAGGGCCCCATGCATCCATCCCCACCGTCTGTGGGGTGTGTTGGGGCACATGTTCCTGTGAGCTCTAAGTTCTGGAGTTTCTGATGCCCAACACCACAGGAGTGAGGTAAGTGACAGACGTTTAATGTTGCCCAAGTTCCTGGTCCATGCCAGGCTCTTTGCAAAGCGCTGTCACCCAGTTTCCCCCCTTCCTGTTGGTGGCTTTCTGCACACGAGAAAATGGACAGAGGCAGAGCCTCACAACATGGTCAGGTGCAAACGGCAGAGTTGGGATTCAAATCCAGATTAAATGATTCAGAATGACACTCAGACGTTAGCAGAATGGAAGCCTAATTGATGTGGCACTTCCTGGAGCCTGGAAACACAGTCCCAAGTCAATGGTGTCACCCAACTGTTAGGCTTCAGCCTGGAGCCCCTGCCTCAGAAGAACCTGTGCCTGGCCCCAAGGCTACTTTTACATACTGAGGAGCTGCTTTCCACCTGTTTTCCTGCAGCGAGGCCTTGACATTACATGGCCCTTGTCACCTCCTGGTCACCACATGTCGGAGCTGTCCCCCAGCTGCCTGCCACTTGATTCGCTCAGCCCAGAACTCCTCACAGGCCTCTCCCCTTGACAGCTGTCTCTTCACCTCACATCAGAATTTGGATAGCAAATCATGTCAGCCTTCTGTCACTATAATGAAACACCCAAGACAAGTTGTAATGCAAAGAGGGTTACTGCCATTCACAGTTTTAAAAGTTACAGCCCTGAGTTGGTCCTATGGCTTTGGGCCTGTAGCAAGGCAGCACATTACAGCAAAGTGAGGGAGAGGCTAGAGTCTCATAGCGTTCACCCCCACCCCCAACATCTATGAGAGCATTCATCAGAAGATCCAGCCTTCACCACAAGATCCTTTGCAGGGGGCAGGGAGGGGGCAACCAACATCTAAGCCATAGCGCATGTGCTTTAAGGAATAATTTGGGGTGCAGCCCTGGCCCACAGCACATGGTTTGACAAAGAGGCAAGAGCACTAGCTGGCCTTCTCTTGTCTCCCTCCCATCGTCCGTCCCAGGAACCACCTCCAGCCACCCAGAGCCAGTCCTGCCCACCACCCGCACTCACCTCCCTGCCACCGTTCCTATGCGCACCGCCTTTCTTCAGAAGGTACTTCTTCTACTCCTCTTCTCCACCTATTTCAGTTCTGCTTTGTTTTTGCCCACTCAGCTCCATGATGCCTCTATCAGGCTGGCAGCCAGGCCCAGGACTCAGATTCCAGAGAATTCAGCTGTTCCTCATTTTTAGGGTGAATTAAGACAGGCTTGATTAAGACATTCTTCACCCACATACGCATACACTTAGTGTGACACATGCCTGTCTCCACTGATATTTTAAGTGCCTTATGGACAGATTCTCAGATTTCCTCGGTCCTCCTCTCAGTGCTCTGTGTGTGTTGCCCACAGTGAGCCTACAGTTGTCCCCAGGAGGCACTGCTGCGCGTGCGCCCTGACCACAACCCACTGCTCTTCTATGGGACCCAGCCTTGGAGAGGCTCTGCTGGAGGAGGGAGAAGGAGGACATCCATCTAACTCATGAGGGGGCCAACCCTGGAGAAAGAATGGCGTGTAGTTTGTGGCACAGCCTCACACACAACATAACATTTGCTATGCAGTCAGTCAGTTCAGTGTAGTCCTTAGAAGCAGTAAGTTGGGCCTTGGTTCATAGTGTAGTCGTTGGGAGTCATGTGGAATCAAAGTTGCCTAATTTCTGAAGTTTGCCTCCGCCAGATGTGGTGGCTCACGCCTGTAATCTCAACTACTAGGGAGGTTGAGTGAAAGGAGTCACACATTTGAAGACAGGAAGGAAAACTTAGGGTGACTCTGTCTCAGACTTTAGCCAAGGATGGAGCTGTAGCTGAGTGGTAGAGCACTTGCCTAGCACGCATGAACACCTCCATCCCTGTGGTGACAACAGAGGACAAAGTATGTCACCCAGGCCTGTAATGTGGTGGTGGTCATGTCCGTGGTCATGCCCCAAGCGTGCTGATGGCACCAGGTAGCTACGCAGAGTGCCCGGGGCAGGCCTAGAGAGTGAAAAGTTCTCAACAAAGGTCCACTTAGTTGATCAGGAGTGCATCTGGGGGTGTGGGGGTTATACCTGTAACCTCAGTGCCCTTGCTCTTATTGGCAGGTGGCCTGGCTTCATTTCCCTCCCATGGTATAGGAATTGTTGGTGGCTTTTGAAGTAGCTCCCAGAAATTGCCATACACTACACAGTCTAAGCTGCCTGTAATTCTTCCCTATAGTTGGTTCTCTCTGACTTCCCTGGCCCACTTAATCCTGACCACTTTCATAAACAGCAGCATGGCTCTTCCTCTGTGGTGTTCAACAGCTGGGAGGCGTGGCAGGCTGGGTGGCACTGAGGCTAGAGAGGTCAAGGAGGGAGCCCTCAGCCTCCCCCTGCCATCATCCCATGGCTTTGCCTCTCTGGCTTTCCTCCAGCTAAATCGAGAAGCCAGACTGTCATACGAGTCCCAGCTCTGTGATGGTGTTGCTTTGGCTTGTCCTACTGATGATCTAAGTTTGTTAGCAAGCTGTGTCTTTAATCTGACTGAGCACAGGATGGAACCTAAAACAATGAAATGGCCACAATGGCTTTGTCTCCGTTGGCATGCATGTGACAGATACCTGCAAACAGGCAAAGTTGTTCAAAAATAATTCTTTTCATCCAGGATACATGGCTCAAGCCTTTAATCCCAGCTACTTGAGAGACAGACATCAAAAGGGTTGTGGTTTGAGGCCAGCCCAGACAAAAAAGTTAGGCCTCCATCTGAACAAACAAGCCAGGTGTGGTGCTGTGCACGTCCTCACTGTGTGGGAGGCTGTAGGAGGAGCATGGTCTGAGGCAAACCCTGGAAAGAAAAGCAAAGCCTTGGCCTATAAAACAGAAGCAAAACTGCTAAAAGCTAAAAGGGCTGGGGTCTGGTCATATGGTGGAGGGGATGCCTGGAATGCAGAGGCCTGGATTCCAAACCCCACCGCCAGACAGAGAAAGAAAGTTCTGTTCAACAAATGTACGTGGAACTCTTCTGTGTGCTGATCATGGCACCCAGTCCCTGGGGCACAGAGGGGACAGGAGCTGTCCTTGTCCTCCAGAAAACCACAGGCATGGGTGCTGATCAAGGCTTCCAGGGGCGTGGAGGGCCATGAGGGGCTAAGTGTTTTGCTTTTTTCTGGGGCCTGCCCTTTCTCTTTCTCTGAAACATGAATGAACGGAATAGTAAAAGGAAACCTGAGGCTGCAAAATTCATTTCTCCTCCGTGGGGCAGCTGGAACCCTTCCTACAGCTTTGTTGTACCTTACCCAGCTGTTCCCGATCACTTAAACACAGTCAGCTAGCAGCAGTCATGAAGATTTCACCTTGCAGGTTGCACAGCTAATGTTTGTCCATAAATAATGTTGTAAGGAGGAGGCTAGCAACACTCTCCAGTCTCCAGGCAGTGACAAAACCTCTTTTAAAGCATCCGAGAAATTTCTATTTGTATTAGAGATTAATGACTCTGGCCTTGGGCCAAGCTATTTCTCATGTTTGACATCTGTAGCCCAGCAGCTGGTGCCCTGTCAACACCAGATGCCACGTGCACATATGCAGTTTACGTCTGATCAGGAAAGACCACGAAGGCCACGTGGGCTCTTAGGAGTGCTGATCAACTCTGAGGGCAGGTAGGCGGGCAGGCACTGAGGCTCAAATCTGGGGGTGGGGGTGGAGGGCATTCCCTTGCAATGTGACCCTTAAGTGTGCCCAGCCAGTTTCCTCAGCTGGCCCAGCTACTGGGTGAGAGCTGGAAGTATTTCACAATGTCAGAGGCACCATAAAACCCACCAGATTTTCACCCTCTTCCTTCCGGTCAGGAGGCAGCGGGAAACTCAGTCTTTGAATGCCATATGGATGTGTGACTGGGCTGTTGGCTCCTTTCATTTCCTGACTTGGGTGTTTTGTGTTTTGTTTTGTTTTTGCAGCATTGGGGATTGAACTCCAGGCTTTTCTGTACTTCCTAGGCAAGGACTCTACCACTTTAGCTACACCCTTACACCCAAATCTTAGTATTTCTTAATCAAATTTGATTTCTTCCATCCCACCTCTCCTTCACATAGTCTTATAGGGTTATTATTTTTGCTTGGTTGGTTTTGGTTTTGTTGCAAGTTCTAGGCCTTGACCTCAGGGCCTGGGCACTGTTCCATGCTACCACTTGAGCCACAGCTTCACTTCCAGTTTTCTGGTGGTTAATTGGAGATGTGTCTCAGGACTTTCCTGCCTCAGGCTGCCTTTGAACCTCAAACCTCAGAATCTCAGCCTACTGAGTAGCTAGGATTATAGGGATGAGCCACTGGGTCAGATGTTAGGAATTTACAGCATAAGAACTGAGTCCAAAAAGAAGGAATGACTTAATTGCATAGACCAAGTCATCGATCTGAGATGCCCAAAAGTGCTTCTGAGGCAAAGGCCCAGCCTTTTAAAAAAATTTTATTGTCAAGGTGATGTACAGAGGGGCTACAGTTACATACGTAAGGTAGTGAGTATATTTCTTGTTATCCTTGTTACCCCCTCTCATTTTTCTCCCACTGAAGGCTCAGTCTTAACTCCAGGAGATGACTGAGGCAAGCAAGATACTTGAATAGTTGCCCTCTGTGTCTGGAGGCCCTCAATCCAACCATCGGCAGGACCATCACTTGTAAATGACAGTCATTTTCTGGCTACTTCCTCTATGCCAGGCATTGCTTTACACTGTGATCTCACTCAGACATCATAAGAGCTCTGCCACAATTTGTGACGGAGGCTCATGACTTCAAAGGGGAGAGCTAAGGTTCAAACCCAGGACTCTGGCTCCAGAGCTGACATTCATTCCTACCCTGTCTCATAGTAAGAAGACTGTTGGTGCTGGAAATAGTTCCCACTGTGTGATGGGGACTATCAAAGAATGGTGACTGTGTGAGTATTACATAGTGTATACATGCAGGTGTCAGAGCCTCATTTCCCGTTATGGATCAGATTTGCCGTCAGAGCCGGACTGTATATCATATAAGACAAACCATACCTCCATATGCAAGCTCCTTTTTTCTTCTTAACAAAAGAGCATTGGTCACTTGGTTCCCTGATCTTGGCTGGGAGTGGCTTTGGTTTCTCAATCTCAAAAATCCTTCCTCAAGCCACCTGGGTTTGAATAGAAAGTCCTCAGGCCCTATCCTAATGGGGACCCCGAGGTTTGCTTACAAAATGAAGGGCTGTGGCTTTGTGGCAAGCCCTTCCTTCTGTGGCTTAGAGCTTTGTCCTGGGGGGAGGGGGAGGGGGGAGCTGGAACTGTGCCAGGTGGCTGTAGTAGCAGCCTTCTCTGACTGCCAAGTTGAGAAACATTGACATTTGGCCGTAAGCTGAGTTTTAGTTATTATACACAGCACCGTGCACATTCTCCTATGTAATAAACTTCCTCAAGAGTCTTTGGTTTAAGATTACACTCCCCCCCCCAATCTCTTATTTGTTCAAGGTAACAATTGGGCTGGACTTGCTGATGGTTCTTCTTTCTTTGGTCAGCTACCCAGGAGGTCAGAGGTTGGTTGGAGGTCAGGGCCTGGTCTGTGTTGGCCCCAGTGGGATTGGATCTTCTCTGTTCTTGCTCTTTCAGCCCCCAGCAGGCGAATGCCAGATGGTTCCTATGGAAGTTGTATTGGTTGCTAGGACTTGTATGGGGTCCATCAGGGCTTTGCAGCTGGCTTGCTGTCCCTTTAACAGGCAATATTGGCCAAAGCAAGTTAAGGAAATCTCTTGAAGAGCCTTACTGTCATGTTGCAAAGAGTGTGGACAGGGAGTTATGGAGAATGGGTGGCCCTTTTTGCAATTTACCTCCTACATTAAAAATAATATGGAGAGCAAGTGTGGTAGCACATACCTGGAATCCCAGCTTTCAGGAGGCTGTAACAGAAGAATATAAGCTCAAGGTCAGCCTGGGTTACATAGGGACCCCTTGTCTCAGTTCCATTCCTCTAAAAAAAGTGTTTCATAGTAATAAAGGTTCCACAGCAGATGGCAGGGTTGATTTCTAACCTGGTAACGTTGGTGACATGTGAGAAACTCTCTCTCTTTCCAACCTGCAAAGCACAGGTGCGACAGGACCTGTTTGGGGGGGGAGGATGTCAGCATTTGCTTTTGGAAGACATTTTTTTTTTTGCACAAAATTAAGGCTAAGAAAACAGCAAATCACAGGATGAAATAAACTCAGCGGAAGCAAATGTGGCACTGAGCGCTTCTCAGAATCAACTGAGCTGCAGGAATGGTCCAGCTGGCTTCCAACCTCAATCCTCACATCTCAGCCTCCTGAGCAGCGAGGATGACAGATGTGAGCCACCTGCACCCAGCTTAACCCCTGTTTTGAAGTCTTGGAACCCTCCAGATCTTTGTGGCCATAGCTGTAATATAAGAGGCAGGATGCATAGAATTGGGAGCTATTTCTGCCCAATTTGGTAGAAGTATGACCTTGAAACTCACTAGCATTGTGACCTTTGTCTTCTCAACCTCACATTCTTTCTGTATCAAATGGAAATTATGATACCGATTTCTTCACACAAGGGAGTTGATGAGAATTTAATGAGAAAATGCACCAAAAGCCAATGTCACTCGGTGCCAGGCCACGGCTAAGCCAAATGCAGCCATCATGGGACAGCATTAACTCTCAAGGAAAGCTCCTCTGGCTTGAAATGAGAGTGGTACATAAGGCAAAGGGGGGCTGGGAGGTCTCAGAAGCAGGTGCCTGGTGGAGGGCAGGGTCCTGGAGTCACATAGGTAGTCTAGAATCCCCTCCAAATCCTGCTAGCTCTGGGACCCCAAGGAGACCCCTTCAACAGAAAAGCGGTTTTCTAAAAGCCTCAGGGTTTTTGTTTGTTTGTTTTGTTATTTTTGCTCTGTTGATCGAGGAAGTTTCTCATCATTGACTCTACCTCATCATGCCTGTTGCAAGAATGAATAACTCGTGTCATTTTACTTGTGGCTGGAGGAGGCAAATGAAAAGACATGACTAAACAGGGACTGATGAGTCCACTTTGAGATTACCCTTGGAGCCTCAGCCACAGGCTTTTTTTGTTCGTTTGTTTTCTATTGATACCAAGGTTTGATATCAGGGTTTCAAGACTTGCTAGGCAAGAGCTCTGCCATTGAAGCTGTGCCCCCAACCTTTTTTGCTTTTAGTTTGTTCTAAAACAGGCTGTCTTTTTTTCTAGGGTAGATTTGGGCTAAGATCTTCTTATACCTCTCAAGTAAGCTAGGATTACAGGTGTAAACCAACACCATCAGCTCCTTTGCTGAGATAAGGCCTCACTAACATTTTTGCTTGGTCTGACTTCAAAGCCACCTCCTCCTATCTCTGATTCCTGAGTAGCTGGAATTACAGGCATGCTCTGCCACATCAGCCCCAGAAGCTTTCTATTGGAAATATAAGTGTACAGCTAGGTTTGCAAATAATTTTGATTCAGAGAAAGGACTTTTCGTCAGAGTTTTGCCTTCTCACTGAATTTCTGTTGATATTCAACTTCCCGACCTTTCCTAACACAATGATAGTTTCCTTTCCTGATCATAGCTCATGTGGGTACAACTGTTAAACTAAAACTTTAGCACTTGCCCTGGACTGAAAATTAGTTAAAAGGCCACAATACCATTACTGCTCACCCCGAACAGTGTTGTCTCCGCTGGAACATAGGAAGTGGGAGACATGTAAATATCATTGTCCAAATTAAATGTGACACCTGAGGTAATTGACAGCGACAGCTGGGGTGATTGACAACCAGGATGGTGGTGTCCAGCCATCCCTTGACATCGGGCACAGCTTTGGGCCAGATTCATTGAAACACAAGAGATGGGAGCCTAATTGGGACTTAATGGAACTGTGCTCTATTCCCCAGGGCTGATATAATGACTGCATCACGAACTCCACTTGGAAATTCTTCCTGATCAGTGTGCCTCTGAAAATACTTTTGACACTTGGAGTAAAGCCAGCGATGCTTACTGTAATCAGTTTCGGGTGCCAGGCTTCTTTTTATGTTGCTAGCAATAGAAAAAGGTGCAGAGAGAAATGAGTTTGTTTCAGCTGCGTCATGACAAGAGCATGCAGAGCTGAAGTTCTTGGGTTTGCTGGAGTTAATGCTTTGAGGGCAAGTCCTGCAAGTAACGGCAGACTCCATTCAAACATAGAAAAGGGTGTCTTTCCTGGCATACCAGAATTAGAACTCAGGGCTTTGCTCTTACTGAACCGATGCTCTAGTACTTAGAGAACACCCCTAACCCCTTTGTTTGCTTTAGTTATTTTTTCAGATAGGGTCTTGTGTTTTTTGACCAGGCCAGCTTCCATGTGATCCTCTTCACACAGCTGGGATGAGAGGCACTTACTATCATGCCCAGCCTTTTCTGTTGAGATAGGGTCTTGCTAACTCTGCCTGGACTAGCCTGAACCTTGTTCCTCTCAGTGTCTTCCTCCCAATTAGTTAGGATTACAGCTGTGAGCCATTGCACCCAGAAAAAAAGGAAGTTTTACAAAAGTGTAGGCAAGCCAGGTGCCAGTGGCTCACACCTATCATCCTAGCTACTCATGAGGCTGAGATCTGAGGATGGCAGTTCGAAGCCAGCCTGAGCAAGAAAATCCATAAGACTTCATTCTAATAAACTACCAAAAAAGCCGGAAGTGGAACTGTGGCTCAAGTAGTAGAGCACTAGTCTTGAGCAAAAGAAGCTCAGGGACAGCACCCGGGGCCCTGAGTTCAAGCTTTCTCGCTCTTATTGAACCAGCTCAGGCCACTTACCTGCTTTGGTACAAGCCCTGGGAGCTGGGGGGAAATTGGAATGCAAGGGAAAGAGCTCCTTGGCCTCACCCCACCCCCAAGCACACAGCTTTAAAACTGAGGAAGAGTGCCTCCCCAAGAAGAGTTGAGGGTGCAGTTACTAAAAGAAGGCTAGAGAAATGCTGTGCCAGGCTTCTATGCTATCAGGAGCAGAAAAGTAGCTGCACTAATGAAGGGCATTTAGTAGCTCCAAAAACTAGAGGGTCCTGAGGTACAGACAGCTTCAGGACGGGCTGGAGTCAGGGGCAGTGATACGGAGCTGAGGACCTGCTTCTCTCTGCCTCTTCAGTGGCCTCTCACAGGGTCTGCCTGGTCCTCAGGCTGGCCTCTCCTAGAGAAGGGCCAGAGCCATACCACAGGCCTCTGCTTGGCCTCTACCTTCTGTGCCATCCACCAGGCAAGAAAGAACAAGTTTCCCAAGAAGAACATAGGTCATTTCCCAGAAGTCTCAGTGCCATCTCTCCTGCCACACCCTGTCTCTCTGAAGGGATCACGTGTCCACTGTGGATTCAGGGGATCCCTTGGACAGGGGTAAGGGGGACCATTGGTTTAAGTCTAGGTGGGGGTGCACTCGGATCATCTGACTGCTTTATGGGGGAACTCTGCTGGAGGTGAAATGTCTGGAGGCCCCAAGCTGCTCTCCAGCTCAAGAGTCGGGGTCTCTGAGTTAACCATGGCGGGGCTGTGTGGGGCTCAGTTTTGTTTTTATGCTGGTGCTGGGGCTTGAACTCAGGGCCATGTGCTGTTGCCTGGCTTTTCCTGTTATGGCTGGTGCCTTACCATTCCCTTACTTTCAGCTTTTTACTGGTTAAACTGGAGATGAGTGTCATGAGTTTGTCTGCCTAGGCTGGTTTTGAACTGAAATCCTCAGATCTTAGCCTCCTCAGTAGCTAGGATTACAGGCGTGAGCCTCTTTTACTCAGTCCATTATTTCTAGTTGTGTAGCCCAGGGCCTGGCCATAGCAGGTGATCACCCAGCAGGCTTGCCAGTGCACCCTGCTTCATTTGGGAAGAGATCCGTTTTTATGCATAAGAGAAGCAGTGGTGGAAAAGGAATCAGGGCTTAGCTTTAAATGCAGATTTGACGTGAAGTCTGGGCAGAGGTGGTATGACCACCACGCTTCCCACCTGCTCTCCCCACACCCACTTTCCCTTTGCCTCTTGGCAGCTCATCAAGTTCCATTCCTGCAAAGAGCACTGAGTAGTACCAGGAAACAATTCTATCCTTTGATCATGATGGCAGAGTACTAAAAGTTGCTACTAAATTGCTTATGGTCATTTGTTGTAGTTGTTTTCCTTTATTTAATCAAATTACTGAATATCTTTTCAAACATACAAAGGAGAATCTGTCCCATTCCCCTCGGTTCCACAGGACAGCAGTGAACAGGTGCCGTGGTTGAGGAGCTAGCCCTCATTAGACACCAAATGCACCAGCACCATGATCTCTGGGGCCCACAGCTTCCAGAACTGGGAAGAATAGATGTCTGCTGTCTGTAATCCACAAGATGACCAAACATTTTTCTATTCCTTAACAGGAGCAAAAGGTCTCTACCTATACAGTCAACACAGAGCCATATCCAGCCACACTTAAGTCCACAGACTCCCAGGATGGGCCTTTAAAAAATACTTTTCCCACCGGGCACTGGTGTGTCATGCCTGTAATCCTAGCTATTCAGGAGGCTGAGATCTGAGGATTGCGGTTCAAAGCCAGCCTGGGCAGAAAAGGTTGTGAGACTTTTTATCTCCAATTAACCACCAGAAAACTGGAACTGACTCTGTGGCTCAAGTGGTAGACCCTTGGCCTTGAGTTGAAGAGCTCAGAGACAGAGCCCAGGCCCAGAGTTCAAGCCCTGTGACCAACTACACACACACACACACACACACACACACACACACACACACACACACACACACACACACACACCCTTGAACCAGGCCCAGAGTTCAAGCCCTGTGACCAACTACACACACACACACACACACACACACACACACACACACACACACACACACACACACACACACACCCTTGAACCAGGCTCTCATTATATGGCCCAGGCTGGCTTGGAATTTGTAATCCTCTTGCCTCAGTCTCCTGAGTGTGTTAGCTACTGGTAGACTGAAAAGAACACAGAGCAATAGACAGTGAAATGGCTTATTGTCAGCACAGGTTTTATTCTAGAGAAGAATAAAATCTCAGAGGAGGTGTCCAGCTGAAGCTAGGTCCACCCCCTATTACTCCACCCCCCACCCCCCCACCCCCGTTCACCATAGGGGCTGGGGAAGTTGGTTGGGTTACTAAGGGACCTAGGGATCTAAATGATGGTTAGGCCACCCAATCTGCTCTTTTGCCCCTGGTGACAGTGGTGACAGGTGGAGCTGGGCTGGGGGGCGTTCAGATACGAGGCCTGTGGAGGGATGGGAGGGGCTTTCCTCTATGCCACCAGACACAAACATGGCTGCCCTAAAGTCCATGCTAATAGCCAGGAGCTCTTGACTTAGGGTGGAGAGTTATAGTGATTATTAGATTTGGTTGTTTTCAAATGTTAGTTGTTTATCTTCCCAGACTCTAGTCCTCCTGCCTGCCTCCCATTATGTGTGTCCAGCATAAGAAATAGTATTAAACACTGTCTAGTTTGAGCCTGTATTAATATCTGCCTTTTCTCTCTTTGATCTGTTTTATTTCGTTAGTTACTTTTGGTAAATGTATTAGTGAAGTTTATTAGGATATGAATACACTTTTAATAGAAGTAGAAAATGTTGTATACCAGATACACAGGTGGGCCTCGAACCCCCGACAATAAAGTTACCAGCAGTCAGTCAATCGGACTAGAAGTCTTTTATTTAGCTGTGCACAGCATCTGTTCGCCAACACAAGGATGGTGAAGAACAGCACTGGGCCTCAGTAGGGGTGTTTTTTTTGTTTGTTTGTTTTTTGCCAGTCCTGGGGCTTGAACTCAAAGCCTGAGCACTGTCCCTGGCTCTTTTTGCTCAAGGCTAGCACTCTTGCCACTTGAGCCACAGCGCCACTCCTGGCTGTTTTCTGTACATGTGGTGCTGGGGAATTGAATCCAGGGCTTCATGTATAGGAGGCGAGCACTCTTGCCACTTGGCCATATTCCCAGCCCCTAGGGGTGGGTTTTTAAAGGCAAAAATTAGGCAAGTTAGGCAAAGTAAGCAAGCAGGCATACAGAAGCAGAATTGGCCATTAGTGTTTATAAATAGCATTTAAGCAAGCAAAATACTCTCTGTTGAATTCTTGGTTCTGGGTGTAACTGGTATTTACTGCATGTCCATTCAACTCCTTAATTCACCTTTAATTTCTCTTATCTCTGGAATTTTATCCTGGTCTTCCCCATTTCTTCCTTTTGCAAAGGTCAAGCAGCTCTAGGTCAAGCTACTTTCAGTTTACTGGGGATGGCTCAGCCTCTTTAGCTAGGACTGAAGGTTAATTTCTTGGTCTGGATGTCTCAGAGAACAGCCATGGCTTTTACCCCAGCACAAGTGTTACTAATGGTTAGGTCCTTGGGGCCATTAAATCCCACTCCAGGGCAAACCAATGGGGAACAGCCTCTGTGCCAAGGAGAGGGAGGTTTACTGAGTGACCTCTGACCTCTAGGCCATCATTAACTTAGTTACAGACCCTGGTTTTAAGAACTAATTGTTGACTCACCTTAAGCTATCTTTAATCCTTCTGGTGTGAAGTACTTTTAAAAAAAACCAACAATACAAAAACACAAGACTTTCCTTGCCTCCTGGGGACCATGTAGGCATTTCAAAAGCTTAATGATAATGTTTTCTTAGAGGCCTTGTGATCTCATCTCCATTTTAGGTCCCACATCTTTCTCATCCTTCTCTCTACCTGGGCTTTGAGATCCTAAAATTCGTGTGGGAATGCCTGCCTATCTTTGGCTACTGCCTGCACATTCAGGCTCAAGACTCAGTCAGAAGTCTCTTTCTGGGGTTGGGAATATGGCCTAGTGGGAAGAGTGCTTTTCTTGTATACATGAAGCCTTGGGTTTGATTCCCCAGCACCACATATATAGAAAATGGCCAGAAGTGGTGCTGTGGCTCAAGTGGTAGAGTGCCAGCCTTGAGCAAAAAGAAGCCAGAGACAGTGCTCAGGCCCTGAGTCCAAGGCCCAGGACTGGCCAAAAAAAAGTCTATTTCCCTGGGTCAGCCAGGGTCTCAGTCCTGAATGGTCCAGGAATGATCTATTTTATTACTATATATTTTTTTTCAAACACATAGGGGAACTGAAAGATTTTCCAAGTGAATACTGTCGATTTTTCTTCTATTTTTATTTTTTTTGCCAGTCCTGGGCCTTGGACTCAGGGTCTGAGCACTGTCCCTGGCTTCTTTTGCTCAAGGCTAGCACTCTACCACTTGAGCCACAGCGCCACTTCTGGCTTTTTCTATGTATGTGGTGCTGAGGAGTGGAACCCAGGGCTTCATGTATACAAGGTAAGCACTCTACCACTAGGCCACATTCCCAGCCCCTACTGTAGATTTTTATAGTTACCCATTTTGATTTATTTGCTTTGTTCTGTACCTGTCCACTAACCCATCAGTCCATTCCTGTATCCATCTGAGAACTTGGGGGTACATTTAAAAGGAGGGGGCAGGTTGATGTCTTAGACCTTGATGTGTAGTGTTTGTTTTTGTCCTTTCAACTCTCAATTAAAAAAGAAAACACATTGGGCACTAGTGGCTCATGCCTATAACCCTAGCTACTTAGGAGGTGGAGACCTAAGGATCCTAGTTCAAAGCTAGCTGGGGCAGAAAAGTCCTTGGAACTTTTACCTTCAATTAATTAGCACAAAGCTAGAAGTAGAGGCATGCCTGAAGTGATTTCAAGCCAGCTTTGAGTAGAAAAGCAAAGTGAGAACTTGAGGTTCTGAGTTCAAGCCCCAGTACTAGTGTGTGTGTGCATCTGCGCGCACACACACACAAAGCTGTGTGTGTGTGTGTGTGTGTGTGTGTGTGTGTGTGTATACCAGTCCTGGGGCTTGAACTCAGGGCCCGGACACTGTCCCTGGCTTCTTTCGTTCAAGGCTAGCATTCTGTCACCTGAGCCACAGCGCTACTTCTGGCCTTTTCTGTTTGTGTAGTAGTGAGGAATCGAACCCAGAGCTACATGCATGCTAGGGAAGCACTCTACCGCTAAGCCACATTCCTGTCCACACTGCTTTTTTGTGGGGGGTACTAGAATTTAAACTCTGGGCTATGCATTTGCTAGGCAGGAGCTCCACCCCTTGAGCTCTGCCCCCAGTCTCCTCACAATGATCTTTAACCTTGTTTGAGGTTGCCCTGTTACCTCTACTCCCCCAAAACCTACACATTACTCCATTTAAAAGCAATCTAGTATTCAGCTTGTGCATCCACATTACATGAACCCGGTACCCACACTTTATTCATCTTTCCAATTTTTCTCCCTATTACTTCCTCTCTTATCTCGTCACTCAGCGCGACTTTTCATTTGCTTTCCCTGCGCTCTTTCAGCTCCCCAGCAGATAATGCTGAAACCAAACAACAGCTGCACAATGTCCCCAGTGTCACGCATGTCTGGGTATGCAACGCACGTCCACGCTTGCCCAGAACAGAAGCAAAACACCATTGCTTCTATTTGATTTTTTTGCATCAAAAGTCATTAAATGTGCCCGCACAACCTTCAATCCATTGGACTCTCTTTAAAGGCTGTGTAATAGAGTAAGTCAGGCTACATTCTTTCAGAGAAGAAATCCTTGCGGTTCAGTGGCAAGGCAGATACGCTCAGGGAACAATGACTCTTTGTACCGCTGGAGAGGCCCTGCCATCCTACAATCACTGGATTGTGTAAGTTATTATATGTCAGTCCATGCTAGTTACATATTTGCATTGTTGGGTAAGTATTTTCTTATGCCTTTTTGAGGGGAACCCTCCTCTGGCAACGCAGAATGAAACGACTCTGTTACTTGATCTAGTGGTTTTTTTCTGTTACCCGCACCCGCAGTACAATTTTTCATGAAAGACTATCAGCTCTGAGGTAAAATACTACAAATAATGCCCAGCAACTCAGACATCACTATATTTTCTGTAAAACGAACAAAAATAACCTGAAGTAGTCCTTTCCTCTTGGTGTCACTTTCATAGCCACCATATCTAAGATTAATTACCAAGTTGAGTTGGCAATTTCCAAGTAAAAAGGAGAATTATTTAAAAATTTGGGGGGCTGGGAATATGGCCTAGTGGCAAGAGTGCTTGCCTTGTATACATGAGGCCCTGGGTTCAATTCCCCAGCACCACATATACAGAAAATGGCCAGAAGTGGCGCTGTGGCTCAAGTGACAGAGTGCTAGCCTTGAGAAAAAAAAACAAACAACCAGGGACAGTGTTCAGTGTTCAGGCCTTGAGTCCAAGCCCCAGGACTGGCCAAAATAAATAAAATTTAAAAAAGGACTTCAATGTATCTATAAAAAAATTTATTTTTTTTTGGCCAGTCCTGGGCCTTGGACTCAGGGCCTGAGCACTGTCCCTGGCTTCTTCCCGCTCAAGGCTAGCACTCTGCCACCTGAGCCACAGCGCCCCTTCTGGCCGTTTTCCATATATGTGGTGCTGGGGAATCGAACCGAGAGCTTCATGTGTAGGAGGCAAGCACTCTTGCCACTAGGCCATATTCCCAGCCCCTTAAAATTTTTTTTTTTAATAATCAAATACTAGGGGAAAAAAGTGAAAAGAAAATTTTCAACTGGGCACTGGTGGCTCATGCCTATAATCTTAGTTACTTGGGAGGCTGAGATCTGAGGATCATGGTTCAAAGCCAGACTGGGAAGAAAAATCCAAGAGATGCTTATCTCCCATTAACCAGCAAAAGGCTGAAAGTAGAAGTGTGGCTGAAGTGGTCGAGCTCCAGTCTTCAGTGAGAAAGCTAAGTGAGAACTCAATGCCTTGACTGGGAATATGGCCAAGTGGCAAGAGTGCTTGTCTTGTATGCATGAAGCCCTAAGTTCGAATCCTCAGCACCACACACACACACATAAAAGGCCAGAAGTGTCGCTGTGGCTCAAGTGACAGAGTGCTAGCCTTGAGCAAAAAGAAGCCAGGGACAGTGCTCAGGCCCTGAGTCCAAGCCCCAGGACTGGCAAAAAAAATAACTCAATGCTCCAGTATTGTGTGTGTGTGTGCGCGCGCGCGCACACACACACACACACACACACACACACACACACTCCAGAATTGTTGGGCACTGGTGGCTCATGCCTGTAATCCTAGCTACTCAGAAAGCTGAGATCTGAAGATCATGGTTCATAGCCAGCTGAATAGGAAAGTCCCCGTGAGACTCTTATCTACTGGAAGTGGAGCAGTGGCTTAAAGTGGTAGAGTACTAACTGAAAGGATATTGGCTTAAAGTGGTAGAGTACTAACTGAAAGGATATGTCCCGACCATCCCAGGGGACCATGTGGAGATAATCACAGACAGGAGGTTCATAAGGAGGTTTATTAGTGGGGCCATAGCTCCCATACCTCCCACGGGAGAGGGAGCTACATGGCGTCCGCACCTTATCCAGGTAGCAGCTTCTCTCCCGGGATAAAGGGTAAGTAGGTCTTAATAGTGAGCAGGAGTGGCTCATTAGGTATGGGTGGATCTGGGGGCTAGTGGGAAGAGCTGAGGACCTGAGGCTGGGGAAATGCTAACATTCCCCCATTTGTTGTTTATTAATAACGGGAGGGGTACCAGGCCGGGAGTATGGGCGGAGGTTGCTTCTTCTGGAGCTATTTCCTGCTGTAAAGGGGCAAAGTGGTCAAGGGTCCCTGATTCGTCATTTGGCCTGGTACCACTATCCAAGAAGTATTTATTTGACAGTTTGGTTGGTAAAAGTCCTCATTTCCATGAGAGTGGTTATCAAGGCCAATGGGTGTCATGGTCTCCTCTGGCTACCTTCTGCAGCTTGGGCACACCAAGGAGTCATTGGGGCTGGAGTCTTCAGGATCCAGATCTGTGCTGGGCAGAGCAGTGTGCAAGTTCCCAGGTGTTGTCCTGGGTGAGGGATGTTATCCTGTTAGAAGACTTTTGAAAAGGTCAGGTAAAGGGCTAATGAGTTCACAGGACCAGTTAACATGAACAACAAGGGAGAACACACCCGGGCCATGAGCCAGAAAAGTTCCATTTGGAACATAAACCCAATTGTGGCCCATTACAAGGAAGGAGAAATAACTGGACTGGGGGCAAGAAGGGAGTGTTTAGGGATAGTGGACTGGTTGGAAGTAACCAGTCAGAGGCTAATATATATATACACATATACAAATAGCAAGTAACAAAGGCAAGAATGCAAGTTTCTGTGCAGATGGAAAATGGACAGGTATGGACATCAGGTGGGTAAACAACTATTCCTCTTGATCTACCAGCTCTGATTAATTTTGAAAGGGCAAGTTTAAATTGACTCCATTTAAGATGAGACTTCATCTCCTCTTACTCCTATCCATGGTTCCTCGTTGTCAGGATTGACATCGTTGCTTGGATACCTTGTCCCAGTTGGCATTCATGGGGTTTGAACTCAAGGCCTGGGCACTGTCCCTGAGCACTTATGCTCGAGGCTAGCACTCTACCACTTGAGCCACGGTGCTGCTTCCAGCATTTGGGTGGTTACTATATGAGTCTCTTGAGCCAAGCTTTCAGTCTGGCTCTTTGCTGGTTAGTTGGGAGATGGAGTTTTAGAGGGATTTTTTTTTTCTGCCCAGGCCGGCTTTGAACTGAAATCAAAGGCGTCTTAGCCATAAAAGTCCTTTTTATTTCCAATTAAAGCAACAGAACAATAGTAGTAGAGCTTACCTGTAACTTGTTGAGAATTGACCAACAAATACTTGCCAGAGTTCTGCAATGACAAAACTCAGTAGATGTGTTAGGAGTCTTCAAACAACAACTGATTAGTACTTTAGAGTTCCTTGGGCTATTTAACCACTAGCATTGTGCCAAGAATCTAAACTTGGCACCTTTTTGCTACTTACCAACATGCATCTAACTGAAAAATAGCATTAAAGAAAACATGCAAAGGCCACCAGGTAGGTGCTCACAAGTCATCACACTATAGAGAACAGCAGACTGAATGAGATCCATGTGCCATCAAATCATATCATTTACCCTTACCAGCAGGTGGAAGAGAACACAAATGAATGACTGACAAGAGGGAAAAGGGTCAGGACAATGTAAAAGTCTCAGCTTCAGTGGATCCGAAGTGGCTGTGTCTTCCATCCTGAATCAGTAGGCCTTGTTAGTCATGTGTGATGGAGGCAGGCAGGAGAGATGGATTGGAGCTGGGCCAGGCTGTAGTGGTATCTCTCAGAGTCCCCTGGATAGATTGTCACACCTCCTGCTGGGTTGCCTGCAAATTTCTACACAGACTGGTTAAAGACATTTGAGATCTCCCAGTATTCCCTGGTTGTTTACTCTGAGTACTCTGGCTTTTGTAGGCTGGTGCCCTACTGGTTTAAGCAGGGTGACAACTTTAAAAGATTTTAGAAGGCTTGGGCCTTTAACCATCTTCCTAGTCATAAAATCCACACAAGCCAAAGGCCAACCAAGTCTGCTCTCTGCATCAGCCACAACAGTTTCTGAGACATGGAAGGGGAAGACACCAATGCTACCCCAGTGCAAACCTGTGGCCACCAAACACAACTCTGATGCTTTTAACCTTGGAGTAAGAGTCACAGACATGTGCCTTAACTTACTGCACAATTTAAGTCTCGGTTGCAACTCTGTCATGATAGGCCTGCTATAAACCCAACTCTAATCTTGGGGCAGGCAGAGCCAGGGCAGGAGCACTCTGGGCCTGTCACAATCTTCACAGGAACATCACCAGTGATTCCTAGATTCTCTGAGCAGTTTTCCATGCAAAAGAAAGAGAATAAGGAATCAGTAGTAGTGAAACCAGGCAGTTTGGGAGCAGACTGTGGAGGCAGCTTCCTGTAGCCATGGGCTGCCACAGCCCAGGCAGCTCGCACACATGTCAACCTGCATCCTATAAAGCAAATTATCATGGGTCAGGAGCATCGAGGTTAGAAGCCACATTTGCACACTCATTCCAAAATGACTCTGGTCCCTTAATCTTAAAGAGTTTATGAGAGCACAGGAGAGAAAATTGGAGAAGCAAAATCTTAGTCTATACCAAAGAATTGTCAGGATCAGATGTACACTTGACTTTTAGCATAGATGGACATAAAGAATAACACTGGTTTACATCATTGTACTTATACCACATGCTGCATATTTGAGCCTTTTGGAGTTTTTCTTAGACACATTTGCTTGCACCCAAACATGATCAGTTTGGGTTTAAAACCTGGGTCTTTTTCTTTTGGCTTGGAGTCTGGTGATAGGAGTCAGGCTTGCCTCCAGGCTTTTTACTGTGACTCCACCCACAGGCTGCAAAGATCAGTTTAACACAAGACTTAAAGTAAGTTAAAATAGTAGTCAAAAGCAAGTAATTTTGAAACCATGATGCCAGTTTTTACACATTTTACCAACCAACAGACAGTTGTGTACAAGCTTTGGGGTGTGCCTAGAATTTTGTTTTTAATTGGCTGTGTAAGTTTTCTGGAATTCCAGTGGCAAATGACATTATTTTGCTCATATTTTAGAACCACATGGTCAGTTAGAAAACAAAACCTTTTCCAGCAAACAAAATTTTCACAAATTATACAGCGAGGAAATGGAGAAACCACATTTTGAGAAACCAGTCCAGCTCCAATGGGGAGCTGAAGTGGGAAGCTATGACCAGAGAAGGTCCAGGAGATGGGAGACAGAACACAGACACATGACATGGTGTAATGGCAGCAGAGCTGGTCAGAGCCTTAGCAGGCTCACAGCAAGACACCTCCCCCTTCAGCATTTGAACTTCATGTCGGCAGTTACAGAGTTCAGGGTCGGGGGCAGGGTTACCAGGAGCCATGGCCCACCCTGCCTCTAGGAATTTGGCATGCCCATTACCTGGGGGATGGGTGAGATTCCACCTCCAAGAGTTTTTTGGAACCTTGATGGAACCAAGACCGCTAGCTAAAAGCAATTCTATTGTTCACTACATGGTCAATGCTAGAGAAAACTTAGGATTTAGACAACAACAAGCAGAATTTAACCGAATTGCCAAGCTTTACAAACATCAATAACAAGAACAGAAAACCTTCCTTTGTGTCTGTCAAACCAGATGTTAAATAAACATTGGTACCTTTGGAAGCTAGTACCAGCCCATCCTATATCGCAGGCAGGCAGGCAGGCAGGCAAAGTTTAGAGAGAAGCAGAGAGAGAGAGAGAATGAATTCCATCTGCCGGAGCGCTCATAGAAGTTATGTAAGTCCTGTAAAATATCAGAGGTCCCATGAAGGGGCCACATGGAGTTCCAAATTTGTAAGATTGGGCTCAAACTTGAGCAGCTTTCCTGAAACATTTTAGACTGTCCCCCACTTGATGAGTAACCAGCGGAGCTGAACTAGAGATAACCCACCAGTGTCCCAGTGGAGCTCTATTCAGTTGACTCCAAAATGCAGTCGACTGTGAGGGAATAAACAGCTAATTGGAGTCGTCACACCAATTGCTGATACTCAGTCCTGTGACTAATGGTCCCTGGGAGTGGGGCTCGGAACTTGGCACCAAGATTTTTTCTTTTTCTCTGTGTGGCTCTGAAGCCTCGGCCCTGTGACCCTACGGAAAATCGATCCAAGCCCCCGGTTAAATGATCACTCACCCTGGTTGGAGGTTCAAATCTGTCATTGTGGATGGAAGTAGAGCACTCTGTCAGGAGAACTTACTTCGGTAGTCGTCTGGGTGGGCTTAGTACAGCAGAATAGGTCCTGGGGGTAGCTTGAATCCCCCCGAAATAGGGGAGCAAATCCACCCGGGAACCTATCCCGGGCTCAGCACTAATGAAAGGATATGTCCCGGACATCCTAGGGGACCATGCGGAAATAATCATAGACAGGAGAAGAGGGTTCATAAGGAGGTTTATTAGTGGGGCCATAGCTCCCACGGGAGAGGGAGCAACATAGCATCTGCACCTTATCCAGGTGCAGGGGTAAAGGGGAAGTAGTTAGGTAGTGAGTAGGAGTGGCTCATTAGGTATGGCTCATTAGGTATGGATGGATCTGGGGGCTAATGGGAGGAGCTGAGGACCTGAGGCTGGGGAAATGCTAACACTAACTTTGAGCAAAAGAGCTCAGGGACAGCATCCAGGCCCTGAGTTCAAGCCCCACAACTGACAAAAAAAAAAAAAAAAGTCCAAAATTGTGCTAGCAATTCCTACTTTGAAATGTCTTAATCCTTGTCCTTTCTGCTTTCATGCTTGGGTATTGGAAATATGAGTTCATTCACTCATTCAGTCACTCAACTCCCACAAGGCACTTGATTGAATGCTAAGAATACCTTTACCCAAATACTGTCTGTTGATATACTTACGAATGCCATAATGGATTCACGCATATCTTGTCTACATTTAATCCATTATCTATGTTTAATCCTTCCACTCAGACACAATGGGCAAAGTAAAATATAATTGAATTGTCTTTTCTCTTTTCAGAGGAAAAGGACCAAATTCATTGCCTGTGATTACTTGACCGAGTGGTTGTACAAGTAAGTTGTGCATGTCTTTGAATATTCAGTGTCTTGAAGAATGCCTACATGTTAGTTTGCAAGTGGAAGAGCAGCAATTGACTTCAACTCTCACTTGTGGTCTTCTCTGTCCATCAAACGTGGTATCCTGGCCAGCCACAATCCAAAGAGGACAGGAGAAACCTTCACAGAATTCTTCTCTATTCCATTTGTGGAGGAGTGGCTAAAGAATCAGTAAGTAAAGAATTTCCCCCCAATCTTTTTTTTTTTTGTGTGTGTCAGTCCTGGGGCTTGAACTCAGAGCCTGGGCCCTGAGCTCTTTGGCTCAAGGCGAGCACTCTACCACTTTGAACCACAGCTCCACTTCTGGTTTTGGAGTGGTTACTTGGGGATAAGAGTCTCATGGGGACTTTTGTGCCCTGGCTGGCTTCCAACTTCAATCCTCAGATCTCAGCCTCCTGGGTAGCTAGGATTATAGGCATGAGTCACTGGTGCCCAACTGCCCTCCTGATCTTAAATGGTATTAATGATGCTTTTCTTTTTTTCTTTTTTGCCAGTCCTGGGCCTTGGACTCAGGGCCTGAGCACTGTCCCTGGCTTCTTCCCGCTCAAGGCTAGCACTCTGCCACTTGAGCCACAGCGCCGCTTCTGGCCGTTTTCTGTATATGTGGTGCTGGGGAATCGAACCTAGGGCCTCGTGTATCCGAGGCAGGCACTCTTGCCGCTAGGCTATATCCCCAGCCCCAATGATGCTTTTCTTAATCTACGAGAAGTAAGTCTAAGAACCTAGGACTCTGGTCAGTTATTCCTGGGGCTCTTGTGTCTGGTTATTTAGCCTGGGTTAATTAAGATCATCTTAACAGTGCAGCGATTTTATTTCAAAAATGAAATTGAAAATAAAAGTTATTTTTAAAATTATTATTATTACTATTATTGAATGTTGGAACAGGGGCTTGAACTCAGAACCCGGCTTGTGTCCCATAGCTATTTTCCTGATAGCTAGCACTCTACCACAGGAGCCACTGCTCTACTTCTGGCATGTTAGTGGTTAATTGGAGATAATAGTCTCACTGACTTTCCTGCTTGGGCTGGTGGAACACCTCCTATCTCAGCTTCCTGAGTAGCTAGGATTACAGGAGTAAGCTAAGGCAGGCTCTGCTTTGTAGATCAGGAGGCTTATTTATTATTCTGCCACCTGCCATTACTTGATTCAGATAGTCACTTCTGAGGTTTAGCCATGTTGATTTGGTTACATCTAATCTCCGCTTTTTTGATGGCTTCATAGGGCATATTTCGTTTCTAGATTTCTATAAACTAAGTATTCATACAAGAAATGTTTGTAGAGTACTGCTGTGCATCGGCAGCACTCTAGCTGGGCGATTGGGTGTAGCGGAACATAATAGCACAAATCCCAGCCTTTGTGGAATTTGCATCCCAGTGAGAGAAGAAAGGAAACAAATATGTAAGTGTTAAGAAAAGTAAAGCAGGGGCTGGGGATATAGCCTAGTGGCAAGAGTGCCTGCCTCGGATACACGAGGCCCTAGGTTCGATTCCCCAGCACCACATATACAGAAAACGGCCAGAAGCAGCGCTGTGGCTCAAGTGGCAGAGTGCTAGCCTTGAGCGGGAAGAAGCCAGGGACAGTGCTCAGGCCCTGAGTCCAAGGCCCAGGACTGGCCAAAAAAAAAAAAAAAAAAAAAAAAGAAAAGTAAAGCAGGGGGCTGGGGTTGTGGCTTAGTGGTGGAGTGCTTGCCTAGCATGCATGAAGCCCTGGGTTTGATTTCTCAGTACCACATAAACAGAAAAATCCAGAAGTGGTGCTGTGACTCAAGTGGTTAAGTGCTAGCCTTGACCAAAAGACGCTCAGAGACAGTGCTCAGGCCCTGAATCCAAGCCCCAGCACTGCTTAGATAGATAGATAGAGCAGAGAAAAGTATCTAGAATATTGAGGAAATTTAATTTTACATAGGGTGGGAATGGTATCTCCTGCTTATGATGCAACCAAGCAATATTCTATTATTTTAAGTCTTAAGTAGAAGAAAACAAGGTTCAAAAATTCAGAAGATAATACATATTTCATCTGTTGCTTTGAAAGTGTTTCCATGTTAACCCTTTGCAAGAACAATGTCAGGAAGTTGAGACACAAAGAAATCAAGGGAGGTTTCCTAAGTCCCTTTTTAATTTTTTCTTTAGAGGCTGTGTGTGTGTGTGTGTGTGTGTGTGTGTGTGTGTGTTTCTCTTTCTCTCTCTCATCTCTCTGTGTAGCCCAAGTTGGCCTTGATCTCTCAGTCTTCCTGCCTCCACCTCTAGAGTGTTAGGAATAGAGGTGTGCACTATGATGCCCAGCCTGTCAAGGTATTTTTAAATATAGTGAGAGACTCTTAGCCCTTAGTGTCACATCTTTTGCTTAAATTTGTTATCCTTGAGAATAGCAGATTAAATAGCCTCTTGGATGACCTTCTCCCCACTTGGAGAAGAATAACCATAATAAAACCAAGGTGTGTGTGTGTGTGTGTGTGTGTGTGTGTGTGTGTGTGTGTGTGTGTGTGCTTCTCCTGGGTCTTGAACTCTGAGCCTAGGCCCTGTACCAGAGCTTTTGTGCTCAAAGCTAGCACTGTACCACTTGAGCCACAGCTCCACTTTTGGGTTATTTTTGGTACTTAATTGGAGAGAAGGGTCTTTTGGGCTTTACTACCTGGGCTGGGTTTGGATCTCCATTCTCAGATCTCAGCCTCCTGAGCAGTGTGAGCCACCAGCACCCAGCACCATTTCCCCCTTTAATTACATACATACACATATATGCGCATATATATATATATGTATTGAACCCAGGATGTTACACTTGCTAAGCCAGCACTTTGTCACTGAGCTACATCCCAGCCCTTTTGTTTGTTTTTCTAATCTGAGATTATACATCAAAAGGAGAGCAATATTGGAAAACCTTACCTCTTTTTTTTTTTTTTTTTAGCTTCTAAAGCCATGCCCAGAGCTGGGATATAGCTCAGTGATAAAGTATTTGGCTAGCATGCACAGTGTTCTAGGTTCGAGCCCCAAGTACTACAAAACAGAAAAGCCAATTGTCCTATTTAAAATGGCTGCCAAGGGCCACAGAAGCTCCTAGAAATGCTGGATTCCCAGAAACAGCTACCCTGAACTCTTTCTTGCTCGAACTAAAACTTGTTTTGTCACTTTCCACTACCTTTCGGTGAGATGCCCAAAAGCAGCATGATAAAAATTAAAACAACAGCAACACAAAGAAAAGAAATAAAATTAAAATAACAATCCTCTAATTCATTTGAGAAAATAAATATATTGCAACACCTCTTCACAGCTTACTGAGGGTTGGTGCTGGGGAAAAAAATAACAAAACAGAACTAAATGATTTATGGCTCCAGCCCTGGGGGTGAGAGACACATGTTTATAACAAGCTGTAGTTTCTGTACTGAGTGTTGTAATTCAGATGGTAACAAAGCACTAAGGAGAAGTGGGGAATCGAGGCCTTCCAGGGCCTCCCTCCCCTCCCTTCCCTGCTCTTCCCTTCCCCTCTCCCTCTTCAGTGGGCCTAGAGCCAGCCCAGCTGGAGCAGTGGCCATGCTGGGTACTGTCCAGATATAACCTTGCCAAGCAAGAACTCAGGTGCTGAATTCTTCTCCAGAACTCATGGGATCAGGAAGAGCCAGAGAAACGACCTCTAAGCTAGGAGCCCTCCTCTCAGTGCTAGGAGGACTGATAAGTGTGTGTGTGTGTGTGTGTGTGTGTGTGTGTGTGTGTGTGTACGGGGGGGGGCTGCGTCTTCTCCTAGGTTTAGCAGAGTCACTGACCTGTGGCCCTCCAGGTGTCAAGAAGCACCCCTGCCTCTCTAGCTTAGGGACAGCTAAGAGCATCCGCAGTCACTGCCTCCTCTCCTGAGCCAACAGCAAGGATCTCACTTGGATCCTTATGCACAACTCTGAGTCTCTTGCCTCCATCTTCCACATTGTGTGTGTGTGTGTGTGTGTGTGTGTGTGTGTGTGTGTGTGTGTGTTACAGTATTAGAGCGTGAACACAGGACCTGGCCCCTGTTCCTGAGCTTTTGTGCTCAAGGCTGCCATTCTATTACTTGAGCCACATCGCTACTTCTGGCTTTTTGCTGGTTAATTGGAGATCAGAGTGTCTCGTACTTGCCTGCCCTGGCTGGCTCAAACTTGGATCCTCAGGTCTCAGCCTCCTGAGTAGCCAGGGTTACAGGCATGAGCCACCAGCCCATGGCTTGCCTCCAACTTCTTTGCTCCATCATTAGCTCACCTAGAAAACTCAAGGGTAATCTCTTCATCCTAGGGATCCTTACATTAAGCATAGCTGCAAATAAGTCCCTTTTGTTGTTGTCAGGTAACACCACATTTGCAGGTCCTGAAAATGGTGGTCTGAGCATTGTTGGGACCTTTATTCTGACTTCCTTGGAGTAAAAGAGGGGGAATGGTCACTGCCTCTTCAGGATTTCCTATCTTACTGGAGATAACTTCCTTTCCAAAACTACAGGCTTTGTAAAAATGGTCCATGTTCAGTGGGGAAAAAAATAAAAACAAAGAAGCAAAAGGCCCCATATTATGCAAGAGTCTGCCTCTGTGTCTGCCATGTTGCCATTTCAGTGACCTGCTATACACCTGTACGAATTGCAGATAAATTAAAGAAGGTGGGTTTTCACCACTTTGAGGCCAGAGCTGACAGTGACAGGAAATTTGGGGCAAGGGATCACGGTGCCACCGTCCTGCTGGGGGCTCGAGAGTGTTTGTTCAGTTCTCTCTCCTAGATGTGTAGGTGCAAAGGCATCTGCTGCGAGGGAGGCCCGCAGGGGAGGGGCGGGCGGGGGTGCACCTGCTGCTATGGAAAGACCCATAGAGAGTAACAGGGTTGGACAGGGACAGCTCCCACGGATGGCCTGATCTGGGGTGCACATAAACAGGCTGTTAGCATGATCGTCACTAGCAGGCCTCCGCAGCTTGGAGAGATGGGGGTCGAGAGACAGATGGTAGGTAGACTCAGAGTTCCAGAGTGGCAAAAGCCAATAGCATAGCATGTCCCCACAGGGCCTAGAGGGTCTTAGCCACATGTGAAAGCTTTGTTGTCTTTTCTAAAAATAAAAATAAATGTCAGATAAAGGTATCTGTTTCTCTTCATATGCTGCCATATTTTCTTAATTATGTGCATAATTTAACAACCAGTTTTCAGGAACAGAAATACTGTACGATGTATTTAAATTTCTGGCCATCAAAAACACCAAACTCAAAAACTTGGCCATGGAGATGTGGGGCGGGGGTGAGGTCTATGAAAATTCCATTGTACAGCTCGCTCTTGGATCCTGACTCAAATGCACAATATTGAAAACATGAGGAGAGGGAGTCTGAGGCAGGAAGATCTCGAGTTCAAGCCAGGCTGGGCCCACCTAGTCTCTAAAAGAATAAAGTGGAGACAATTGGACTTTTGAAGATTTAAAAAGGAATTATTGTTATTTATTTAAGGTATGATAATCATGACTTCATAGTGATGACAAAATGCTTTTACTTTATAGAGAAATGTGCTTAAATATTTATGTATTTATGGGCTAGAAATGTGGCTTAGTGGTAGAGCGCTTGCCTAGCATGCATGAAGCCCTGGGTTCGATTTCTCAGTACCACATATATAGAAAAGGACAGAAGTGGTGCTGCAGCTCAAGTGGTAGAGTGCTAGCCTGGATAAAAAAAAAAGCCATGATCAGTGCTCAGGTTCTGAGTTCAAGCCCCAGGACTGGCAGAAAAAATGTATTTATGGATGGAGTGGGGATGGGAAGTTACTATTGAAAGTTAGATGTGAGTAGTACACTTAAAGCTGGTGGATAGAGACAGTGGTTTTTGAATATCTTTGACATTTCTACAATAAAAATATCCAGAGGAAAAACAAGAAGGAGACAGTGCAGAGCTTCTCACCTGTGCCTGCTCACGTGGTGGACCTGGGTGGGCAAGGAGGTGTCTATTGACTGGCAGTCAGGCAGGAAGACTGCAGGAAGACCTCCACAGGAAGTGTGCTGAAGTGACAGCTAGGGAGTGGAGCCTGATGCCAGGGAAAGAAAATGGCGCTGGGCAGAGGAGAGAGGCAGGTGTAGGCCCAAGTGCTGCTGGGAGACCTGTGCCCTTACCTTAGTCCCAGACTCCTCCTCCAGTGCCAAGATCAGTTTCTCCTGGAATCCGTGAGGAAGAGGAGTAACGTGATCAGAGCCTTGGGCTTGTCCAATCATCCCAAAAATACCAGGGCACAAGAACTAGCTCTTTAGGTGTCAACAAACCTTTTCTAGAGGATAGTGAATCCTTCAGGCTTTGCAAGACACACATGGTCTCTCAGCTGTTCCATCTTGTCATTCTAGCATGAAACTAGCCATAGACAAAATGGGTATGAGTGGGTCATCCTGCTTCAATACTTTGTTTTCAAGGGCAAGATTTACCTGTAGATTGTTCTTTCTGGCTCCTGTTCTGTGTAGATAGTAACTTTCACAAGCCATGGTCTCGCTGGAGGGCGAAAACAATTTGGTAGTGAGTAAGTGCAAAGATGATGGACAGGGAAGGTATTTGTCTGTTTTTCATTACTGTAATGCAAGACTGGATGCAGGCTAGCTTTACAGAGAAAAGACTTTTATTTAGCCTCCAGTTTTGATGGTTCAAGAGCACATCGCTGGGATCAGCACAGCTCCTTCAGGGCTGTGTCACATCACAGGAGAGAGCACATGGCCTAAGGAAGCCAAAGGGAAACTAGGATCCTTCAGGTCCTTTGAAGGCACGCCCCCAACTGACCTACAGGTCTCCCACAAGGCCCCGCCTCTTAAAGGTCCCCCCACCTCCCAGTGCCATCAGCATAGGAACCTTGGAGCAGCTCAGAATGAGACCATATGCAAACCAGAGCAGAAGTTTCGGGTCAGATCAAGAATTTGGGAAACAGATCTGACAGTCTTCAGAAAGAAAGAAGAATCCACTCATTTATACAGACAATTTAAAAGAAAAAATTTCCTTTTAGTCCTGATTTTAACTGTATATATATGTGTATATATATATATATATGTATGTATGTATGTATATATATTCTTTTTATTTTTGGAATTGGGAATTGAAGCCAGGACATTGCACTTGCTAGGCAAGCATTTTGCCACTGAGCTACATCCCAGCCCTAGTCCTGATTTTAGACAACAGCCCCATGTAACCATGTAAGGTGCAAGTCCTCAGGATATTATGGGTTTGCCAGCATCTATGGCCCCCCAGTAATCCTGTCTACCAGCCTGGGAGCCATCTAAAGTGTGAGCTAAGGTCTTACTTTAATGTTCTTGGTAAGACACTCTCTCCAGAGCCCAGCTGCTTTGCCCCTGGATATCATTATACTGTCAGCACACAGCTGGTAGGTTAGGGAGGTTTGTCATGGGTGGCTGCCAGTTGCTTATCACATAAATGATGGGCACTTCTCCTTATTCAGCATTCTGTGTTCTGTGTGCATCTCAGCTTCTCATTTCTTTTCTGTGCTGCTTTAATATATATGTGTATATATATATGTGTGCATATATATACATATATATCTACATTTTTGTACAGCTAGGGACATTGACAACCCTTAAAAATACTCCATCTTATAAAAATAACTGCAATCTGCCATGTGTACAATATACATATTTATTAAATAAATTATACAGTGAGAGGAAATGATCCTTGGCTGAACATTAAGATCCACCTGAAATTAACTCTGGGCTTAAACCATCTTTCAAAAGGAAATATCACTCCAAATGATAGGAACATGGGTAGCTTTGATTTTTCTTCTCTATTTTTGGTAGGTTTTATATTTTCAACAAAATGAGAAGCAGTAGTAAAGTAGAAGGGTATTTAGTTTTGGCAGTAGTGAGGGCCTTGTGCTTGCTAGGAGAGGCACTCTACCACTTGAGCCATGCCCCAGCCTCTATTTCCTCTGTTTTGTTTATAGGTTTGTTTGTTTTTGGTGTGTGTGTGTGTGTGTGTGTGTGTGTGTGTGTGTGTGTGTGTGTGTGTGCCTGCACAAGCTTTGTCACTTGAGCCACAGCTTCACTTCTGGCTTTTTGGTGATTAATTGGAGACAAGAATCTCATGGACTTTCCTGCCTGGGCTATCTTCCAACTTTGATCCTCAGATTTTAGCCTCCTGAGTAGCTAGGATTACAGGCGCGAGTCACTGGTGCTTGGCTTCTCTGTTTCTTTTTATTCCATGTTCTTTTTTGTTTCTTGTGGTAGACATTTATGTTTATTCCAGCTCTGCGTCCATTTCTCCTTCTTCTGGTTACAGAACTCCCCCTGCCCCCCCTCCCCCTTCCTCCAAGGGCCTGGCCTCTCCCATTCTTAGACCCTGTCCATCAGGGGTCAGACTCTACCTGTGGCTCTGGCTGGGGGATGGGCCTCAGGCCTGACTAGTCAGAGCCATGACCACCTCTTGACCGTAATGGGAGCTCCCATGTTGGTTCAATCAAAGATCATACCAGGACTTTTCAAGAAGCAACCAGGAGGGCTGGGGATATAGCCTAGTGGCAAGAGTGCCTGCCTCGGATACACGAGGCCCTAGGTTCGATTCCCCAGCACCACATATACAGAAAATGGCCAGAAGCGGCGCTGTGGCTCAAGTGGCAGAGTGCTAGCCTTGAGCGGGAAGAAGCCAGGGACAGTGCTCAGGCCCTGAGTCCAAGGCCCAGGACTGGCCAAAAGAATAAATAAAGAAAGAAAGAAGCAACCAGGAGTTTCTCTCATTTTCCACTAGACTTCAATCTTCGCAGTTCAGAAGCTTTGAGTGGAGAGGTCTACCTCCTAACAAGACTGTGCCTGCTAACAGTCCGACAGAGAGGTGGTGAGAGTGAGTCGGTGTGTCTGTGAGCTTCACTTCTGGCCAGGCCTAATGCCGGCTCAATCCTTTTGTAGTCGAGTGAGCCAATAACACCTTCATTTCCCTTTCCTTAAGACAATTTGAGTTAAATTTCTAATACTTGTAATCAAAAGAGTCCTGATAATAAGCTCTTCTGCATGATAGGACCCCAACTACCCTCCAGAACCGTGTCAGGTCAGCTTCTTCCAGGTTCTGCTGCAGTAACAAGCAACCCCCAAATCTCAGTGCCTTACCAGCATTGTGGGATTATTGCTCTCTCTGTTACATGTTGGCAGCACATCGGCTTGTGTTGTGTTCCACATCTTTTCACTTTAGAACTCAAGATGAAGGAACAGTGCCCTCAGGGTGGAGGAAAATAATCATGTCTGAACCATACAATGGCAAATGACTATTTTTTACATCCCATTGGCCAGTGCAAGTCACGTGACCACAATCAGCATCAGCGGTACAGAGAAGTGAACTGTTCCCACAGGGAAGAATAATACAGCCTACTGTGAGCTCTAATTAGAGATGGATGAAAGTGTTTTCTTCCTCACCTTTCAATGGTGGCACATTATTCCATATCTCCTGTTGGCTCCACTCCTGCTTATGAGTCTATTTGAAGTGTATAGTCCTAACTCAAACAGCCAGTCAGAGGCAATTAAATTATGTACTAGCATATTAAGAACAGGAGTTTAGACTTTTATTTTAACCAAAGACAGTCACTTGGAGAATTGGTCAGGATCACGAGCAAAAAGAAAATCAGTAAATCAATGCAAGGTAGAAAAAAAAGCACTGCTACTGTTCTGGTCTCAGATCCCAGGGGAGAAGGCTCCTGAAAAACCATCATTAAAACTGAGACCTTCAATGACATGGCGATTGTGTTTTAGCAAAAGAAAAGGTTGCTTAGGGTAAAATGGCTTTTCAGCTCAGATCTATCCTTGGACCAAAAAAAAAAAAAAAATTAAATAAATAAGGGAGGAAAGAAAAGAAACTACAATAGTTTCGTGATGAAAGGTATCTTGTGGCCCCAAACTGAGGTAGAAACAAGTTTTGCGGTGTCATTTAAGGACAGCCTATGACAATCTCTTTTGTGCTGGTATTTGCTGAAGGGACTGCAAATGTTTCTGCCTTCAACATGGCACCAAGACCTGCTTGCACTGTATCCTGAAGATCAATCATAATTCATGGTGGCAGGACAGAAATTTTTGCTATCATGCTCTCTTGGTGAGGGGGGAAAAGCCTCTTAATTTATTATATCTTAGGAAGAACTTCTGTCTCAGTCATTTATTTCAGAGGTGAGACTGTCATGGGGACAGTAAGCAATCTTTCTGTTCATACAAGACAGGAAGGACTGCTTCCAGGAGGGGCAAGCAGAAACCCAGAAATCTTCCAAGCGCCTCCCTCTGTGTGGACATTTGACAAGTGGTTGTACCCCACCTGGGTCCTAGAGGGCCAGCCCATGCTCCCTGGTGGTTGGCACACGGCAGCTTCACCGCTGGGGTAGGAGGAGTGGGCCTCAGTGCTGTGTTGAACTGGAGTGACTCAGCCCAGCCTGCTGCTGGAGTGTAATCACCGCCTGCTGATCTCCCAGGGCGGAGATGGAGATGAGCGAGGGGGCGAAAGCCAGATCACAGAGCACAGCCCCCAAGCCATGGTTTCTAAATGCGCATTGTGGCTTCCAGAGAGCAAAGCTACCCCTGGTGATGGGAGCAGCTCCTTATGTCACCGAAGACAGGAGTGGAGAGAGTCCAACGAGCCTTCCAGATATCTCTGTTGAACTTCTGCCAGCAGTTGAAATTCATCAGTGAAGAATGTGAGGCCTTGAAGAGGGGAAAATGGGGCTGCCAGAGAGAGTGGAGGGCAGGGTCTCTTGCAAGATACGAAGTGTGGACATGATCCCGTACTGGCCCGCTGCAGATGGTGATGGATACAGGATCCATGCCATCGCTGTAGACAGCTCCCATCCGAACACAGCTCCATCTCTTCCCTAATGAAAGGTAGAGGGAATTTGGGTTCTGAAATCCATGTTTCATTACCTACTAGGCTGTATGTGTCTTTGGATGGTTCTTCCTTAATGGTCTTACAACAGGGTGGAGAAATTCATGAAGACCTCTCAGAATTTCTTATTGTGTATTTCATAAGCAAGCTATATTTTCTTCATGCCTCACAAGTCTTTGGCTTAGCATTAAAAAAGGGGGTGGGGAGTAACCATGTCTGTGCTTTTTTTTTTTTTCCTGTTGTTTTTCTTTTTGTGCTGGTCCTGGAGTTTGAACTCAGGTCCTCATCATTGTCCCTGAGCTTTTTTCACTTAGGACTGGTGCTCTTACCACTTGAGCCACAGCTCCACTTCTAGCTTTTTGCTGGCTAGAGATAAGAGTTTCCTGCTGGGGCTGGCTTCAAACAGATCATTAACCTCCTGACTAGCTAGGATTACAGGCCTGAGTCACCCGTGCTCAGCCTTGTTTGTGCATTTTTATATATGTATGCACACATATAGTCTGAAAGATTAATTTCAATTCCTTTTCACAATTATTCCATTGATTCTTAGGATTCAAATATATTGAGTTCACAAATGAGAAGAGAAAGGAGGCCAAATGAGCATTTACTGATAAAATGAATCTTCTTAGAAATACACTTGGCCACGTTGTCTCGCCTGGTAAAATGTCTGCTCTGGGGACAGCCAAGTTCAGCTCCAGAGGAGCCTTGCCCTCTCCCATGATTGACATCCCCATCTCCCGTCCCCTCTCTGGCTCCCCGGGGATCAGCCCTTGTCTCTTTATTTCTATTTGACTTGAAGCCAGTGGCATTGATTCCAAAAGACAGAAAGGACCTGGCATGGCTTCTGTCCCTTCAAGCTGGCCCGCTGAAATGATGGCTAATTCCTTTTCATTGGGCCTGATACACTTGGTTTTCTCATGCTTGTTTGGAAAGGAGACAGCACAGCATTATTTAGCCCTGAAAGCAGGATGTCACCAAAGGTGGCCTTGTATTACTGCCCTCAAGGTCCTCTAGAAACCTCTTTTTTTTTTGGCTTTTCAGTGATGCCGTTTTGACACAAAGCAGTGTGGGGTTTCATAACTGGCCAGAGCACACTGTTGGGGTACCTAGTCCCTGCAGATTTGCAGTTCTGTCCTCTTGCTGTCCCCCAAAAGGGAATGCTAGCTTAGGGACCATGACACAAGTGATGACTATTGTGCCCAAGGCAGGAAGGCTGCTCAACAGAGACATTCCGAACCTCCAAGTACAAGTCACAAACTCCACGTGGCCTAGTTGCTGTTTCCTCTCCTGGAAAACGGCTGTGTTGTCTTCTGTTTCACAGAGACAGCTGTTGAACCCTGACTTTCTCTTCCCTGGCCACTCCCTGGGTTTCCTGCACAGTGTGTGTTTGCACCAGAAAACAGTTGATGCCCTGAAATGAGCCCATCATCCCTCTGTCTTTTTTTCAAGTAGGATCTTGGGTTTTGTTTGGGCTGGCCTTTAGCTATAATCCTAACTCTCCCTCCTTGAGTAACTTGGATTCTAGGTGCATGCTACCACGCTCCAACTCAAAGGATATGTCAGATAACATTTGAGTGGAGATTGGAAAGGTAATAGGAGCACACCAGGAGAAAAAGGTGTCAGTCCTTCACCAACTGTAAGGTACATTTCAGCAAATCAAGGCAAGGAGTCCCTACCTCAGGGCAAGTGCTACCCCACACCAAAGAGCAGAACCTAGTGTTATATGCAGATTTGATGAGGTTAGATAAAAAGTAGCCACACTGATGAATGGGGAATCTTTATTACAGAGCCTGTGACTTTGAGTAGACTCTTTCTGTCCCAAAGGAATTCACAGCCTTGAGTGCAGTTCCTACAAAGCTTATGAAGGCAAAAGCCACATCATGGGTATGAGGAACTAAACCTAACAAAAGTGTGTTTACAGAAGCAAAGCAGGCTGGGGGGAACAAGTAGGGGCAATCAAGGGCAATAATTTCCTGGAGCAAGACTTTCCTAGTGCTTAAGGACCCTTGACAGAGCTAGGTGGAAAGTCCCCATCATCTATTAAGATGCCACAATGGCGTTGAGGACAAGACAGCATTACTTAGACCCAGTGTCCATAATTCACTAGCAAGTTGAGGCTGTGCTGGCCATTCTGCTGGGTGCCCTTGGTCAGAGAACAACCTGTACAACTAGCTCTACAGGTGCCCCTGGCTGGCATGCCCAGCATGATGCACATCTGATTGGCATTCAGAAGCACTGGGTAAGATTCAGCTAGTGTTCACGCTTGCCATAGTCTCCTTAGAAACACCCAGATTCTGCTAGAAGCTGTTCACTTTCAGGATGCAGTGTGTTGCTGTGAAACCACAGAGATCTATAAAATAAGAACAATGGGGCTGGGTGTGGTGGTGTTATAGGCAACCTAACAGTTGCTTTTGCTGGGGCTGGGCATTAACTAACTAGAAGCTGGGCCCCAGTGCTGCCCAGTTCCCCCACTTTGTATCTCTGCCTTTGATCTGATCCGTTCCCTCCTGCAATCTTTGTACAACATCACCTAGGCTTCTAGCAAGAACAGGATTCACCTAGAAGCATCTTGTGACCAAAGGCAAACTGTCTCTCTTAGACAGGTGAATGATTCCTTATCAGCTTGAAAAGAACAGCCAGAAGCTATAGAGCTCCCTCCAGTGCCTCCCAGGTTCAGGACTGAGTGTGTTATCAGCCAAGCCATACCTGCGACTTGAGATGTTTTAACCCTAACTATCCCAGATCCCAGTTCTCCCTGGATCTCAGGACCCCCCAGGCGGCTGACACACTGAAGTGCTATCTTTCCCAAGGCTGCCATGTAGTAAATCTCTTTGCTCTTCTCTTCACCATGTCTCTTCATCTGACCTGCAAACATCATTGTCCAGACCTAATGTAGAACTCCTGGACTTTCGACCTGGCCTCTAGGAACTCAAGTTTCTGAGGTATACTTCTGTAATCCCAGCGACTCAGAAGGTGGTGGCTGACTGGTTAGTTTGAGGTCAGCCTGGGTAAAGTAAGGCCCTCCCTGCCCCCATCTCCCCCAATAAGGTGGGTGTAGTGGCATGTACCTATCATCCCAGCTACCTGGGAGGTATAAATAGGAAGACTGTGGGCTAGGCCAACGCAGGGAAAAACACGACATCCTTTCCCAAAGATCACTAATGCAGAGAGCTGGGGCTGGGGCTCAAGTGGGAGAGCGTCTGTCTAGCAAATAGGAGGCTCTGAGTTCAAACACCAGTACTAAAAAAAAAAAAAAAGAAGAAGAAGAACAATAGAACTGTGGGTGAGGAAAGGCATTTATGTGGAAAAGTAGAGAACTAGCTGCCCCGGGGCGTTATGTGAATATAAATGGAAACTGAACATTAGGGAAAGGATGCTCACAGAGCTGCCATTTCCCAGGGTGTAATTACTTCTGCAGAGAAGGGGGAGGCTCTCCCGCCTTGATGCTGCAGAGGGGGCCAGGCCTGCCAGCGCACCAGCGCCAGGAACAGCTGCGCGGCCAGGGACAGCCGCTGGACCCCGAGTGCTTCCTGGCTTTGGTTTCTTTCCTTCTGGAACAATTCAAAAGTGCATTCATTCATTCCAACAAATAGACGCTATCAGAATGTTCTTCTCTTCTTTTGGTGGTGACTAGGATTTGAACTCAAGGCCTCCTGCTTGCTTAGCTGGCTGGCTTGCTCAGTTGGTATTCTACCACTTGAATGACAGCTCCGTGTCTGGCATTTTGGTGGTTCATTGGAGATGAGAATCTTATGAGCTTTCCTATGTGGGTTGGCTTTGAACCACAATCCTCAGATCTCAGTTGTAGCTAGAATTATAGGCATGGGCTACATTTATACTTTTGCATTAGAAATGACATTGTTGTTGGCCAGGTGCCAGTGGTTCACACCTGTAATCCTAACTTCTCAGGGGGCTGAGATATGAGGATTGTGGTTCAAAGCCAGCCCAGCCAGGAAAAGTCCATGAGATTTTTGTCTCCAGTGAACCAGCAAAAAGCCAGAAGTGGAGCTGTGGTTAGAATTAGAAGTGATAGATCACTAGCCTTGAGCAGAAAAGCGCAGAGACAGTGCCCAGGCCCTGAGTTCAAGGTCCAGGACCTTAAAAAAGAAAAAGGTGGTGTGTAAGGAAGGAGATGGATGAGGTGCTTATTCAGAGACACCGTTGTGTTGTCAGTGTAGCCGGGTGAAGGACGAGTGCTCACTGCTCATGGCTTGTGTGACGGTTTTGTTCCTTTCCAGCCCTCGCCCACCAATTCCACTGTCGCTGCTGCTGACAGAAGAGGAGGCCGCACTTTCCATCCAGGCATTCTGGAGGGCTTACCTGGTAAGCATTGTGTGTGGCTGCGTGCTCTTTGTCTTGGAGATCATGGAGAGACCCTGGGGAAACCCTCAGATGAATCTGAGAAAAGATATGATCACTTCCCCACACACATCTCAGAAACTGGGTTCCTTCCAAACTATCCCCCTAAGGGTGGTTTAGAATTTCTAGCAAAACTTAGTTTGCAGGCTGGGGGTGTGATACAGGTCCTAGTGTGTCTACCTCTTAAGTGTGAGGCCCTGAGCTCAAACACCAGGATTGCTGGCTAAAACAGCAACTTACTTTGTGATTCTCCTGAAAAGAAAGCAGCAGCTTTTGAAAGCTGGCTTGACTGGCTTGAATTGTCCAAAAGTAATGCTACATCTAGACAGGGAGGAATACATTGTTGTGCTAGAAAAGAAGGAAACTGAAAGAATACAGCTATGTTTCAAAGCAGCGTAGCCTTTTGTTCAAAGCGAATCATACACAGAAATCTGGCAGGCATACATGATTATGTTATGTTATTATGATTATTGTTTTGTTACCGTAATGTGATGAGTGGCTTGTAGCAACCTGCCACAGGCCCGGAGGCTTTGGAACTCGTTCCCAATGCCATGGGTCCAGGGCAAACCTTTTCAGGATGGCGAATTTGGTAGCCCAAAGAATGAGTGACAAAAGAGAGAAATAGATAAATTGGGTTTCATGCAAATTAAAAATGTGGGTGAGTAAAAGACAAGCCACAGAATGGGAGAACAATATTTCTAAACCAGTTATCTAGAAGTCTACTAACCATCATATGTAAAGAACACTCAGAACTCAATAAGAAAACATATAAACAACTATGAAACTGTCAAAGGATATGAATGGATATTTCTTCAGAGACAATATGCTAAATCTGTGTGCAAATAAGCCCATGAATAGAAGATAGTCAGCATCCTTAGTCTCCAGCAAGTTCAAATCAAAGTCACAGTGAGCTCTCACCTTTGGCCCACCCGTGGGGCTGTAAGGAGGAAGACCACAAGGATGGAGAGGATTTGGAAGCTTCATGTACTGCTAGGGGGATGTAAAGTGGTATAGTCACTTTTTGGGGGGAGGGGATCCAATCATGGGGCTTGGACTCAGGGCTTGGGTGCCATCCCTGAGCTGTTTTGCTCAAGGCTAGTGCTCTATCACTTTGAGCCACAGCTCTTGATTTCTTTATTCTTTTTGGTGGTTGGAGATAAGAGTGTCACTGACTTTCCTGTCCAGGTTGGCTTTGAACTGTGATCCTTAGATCTCAGCCTCCTGAGTAGCGGGGATTACAGGTGTGAGCCACCAGTGCCTGGTGGTACAGCCACTTTGGAAAAGCATGTGGCAGTTCCTCCAAGAGGAAAGTGGAATTCCCAACCTCATCTTGCTCTTCCAAGCTTATCCTGTGCTGGCTCCTGCCACTCAGCAGCTTCCTTAGGCCCACTGTATTGTCATGTGTGTCACAGCGTCCTTCCTTTACAAGGCCAAGTAACCTTCTTGCCTGGAAGCGGCCAGCATCCTCTCTCGTCTACCACAATGCGAGCCAGACAGCTCATTAAAAACGTCTTAGCTGACAGCGTTCACGGAAGCGCCACGTGCTATGACATGCTGTCTGTAGCGTTGTGAACTCTTCTTGGGAGCTGCAAATTTGTAATTAGCCTAGTAAATAGGTCCCTGATTTTTTTTAAAATTACCTTATTGTTATTATAGAAGTGATATATGGAGGGGTTACATTTATATGTGTCAGGTAGTGAGTACATTTCCTTTTGTACAGTGTCATCTGTTCCCTCATTCTCTCTCATGAATCACTTCTGCAGAAGTAGACATTCCATTCCCTTGTTTCTTTCTGATTGTTTCAACATGTCAGATTGTGTGTATGTGTGTGTGTGTGTGTGTGTGTGTTTCAATGCATTTTAATCATTATTTGCATTTAATGCCTTTAATGAAATTGGATCCTCTGACAGCTCTCCTCTCTGAGGAAGCCACATTTCATGGTATCGCGATGCTCTTCTGGTTATACCATTCCAGATGGCATTGGTGTGCATGTATGGAGAGAGGGCAGAGGGGAATCCCGCTCTCCATGGCCCACGTGGTGAATTTCCTTAGTGACTGGGAGACAGGGACCAGGTGGACCCATATATATGTGTCCAGTGGGGCTCTCAGTGCCTTATACCCTCTCCTCTGCTCTATTTGATTCTAACTCAGCCTGGACACCTGGTATAGTGCCCTAGCAGTTCCCTCCTCCCAGTTCTGCTCTTCTAGGCCTTGGGACATATTGAGGATCACAGAAGCCACCCACCATTACCCCTCTTTGCAGATTCAAATCCTGACGAGTCACTGCCACAACCTTGCAAACTTAAAAATAAGAATGCAGTAAATGAGTGGACACGGGGGTCTCTCCTCGCAGGAAATGGCGAGAATCTGTGCGTTTATACTTTACAGAGACTGAATGTGCACGAGGTACCCCTGGAAAAAGAGCTTGCTAGCAACCAGGAGGGAAGATCTGGTAGAAAGGCCACTCCCTGGCTATGGGGATCAGGCCAGCTTGGACATGACGGCCAGGGGACCTCAGGCCAGTCAGACAAGACTTGGGGAGACTCCATTGGGGGACTGTCAATAAAGTGGCTGGGACGAAGCCGCTGTAGACACTGGGGTCACCGTGCATTTGGCTGTTGGTGACCATCTCACCACTGATAAGAGCCTGCTGGAAATGACTGCAGAGGTGGCCAGAGCCAAGACTCAGGGCTCTGTGTATGTGTGGGTTAGTGGGAAGCAGAGGCAAGTGTTCAAGGCCAACATAGTAAGCATAGTAAGACCCCACTACAGAACAACAGTCCGTCTCTAGAGAAGTGTGATTATTTAGCCTGTGAACCTCCTGTGGGGGGTCTTAGAGGTCACTGCTGACAGTAAATAGCCAACCACAGGTCATTTGGAGGACAGTCTGCACTGTGGATCAAAGACTACTGAAAGAGCATCCTGACTACCCTACACGAGATTGGTGGTATTCACACAGCTCCCATTTACCTTACTATTTCCTGAAGACCCCTTACTTCTCTTCAGAGATTTGATCTGTGGCAAACACAGCCCAGGAGCAGGGTGCTGCAGCCCAGGAAAGGCTCTGCACACAGCACCAGGGGAAGGTTTCTCCCTTCCTCCCATATTTTCCTGCAGCAAGCAGGAATTGCAACTGGAAAGCAGTGGTTCTGCACAGAGAGGACGAGAAAGGCAGCTGCAAGGCTGGGCCACAAGGCATGTCATTTTGAAGTGGGAAAACTCAACTGACGTCTTGCTCAGCAGCCTCACACTCTTGTTCATGATACTCTAGCTGAACAGAAATATATCCCATGGCCTTTTGTTAATAATGTGAACTCCTGCCAGGCGCTGATGATTCATGCTTATAATCCTAGCTACTAGGAGACTGAGATCTCTGAGGATAGTGGTTCAAAGTCAGCCCAGGCAGGAAAATCCAAGAGACTCTAATCTCCTCTTAACCAGGAGCACCAGGCCCTAAATTCAAGCCCTAGGAACACACACACACACACACACACACACACACACACACACACACACACACACACACACACGGCCAAGCAAAGGCAGAGCATGGTGTCACTTACCCCTAATCCCAGAACTCCAGATCCTGAAGCAAGGGTATCATGAGTTCTAGGCCAGCCTGGCCTACATAGCAAGGTCCTATCTTAAGAAAACTACAAGCAAGGCAGGCACTGGTGGCTCTCACCTGTTTGTTATCCTGGCTACTCAGGAGGCTGAGATCTGAGGATCACAATTCCAAGCCAGCCTTGGCAGGAAAGTCTGGGAGACTCTTATCTCTAAGATAAGGTGCTGTGTGGCTTGAAGTGGTAGAGCCCTAGCCTTGAGCAAAAGAGCTCAGAGACAGCACCCAGGCCCTGAATTTGGTTATATGTGAATTCCCTCAGCAAGATACAGATACAAAGAAATACAAAGCCATACTTTGAGAGGTCGAATCAGGAGTCTTTAGTAGAAAGCCTGCGACTGCAAGCCAACTCATGTCCCCCAGAAAAACCCTGCAGTCCCAAATGCAGCTAGCACAAAATTTGTAAGGGCAAAAACTACATCAGGACAGATGTCACCTGGTATGGGGACTAGCAAACTATGTTTACAGAAGCAAAACAAGCCAGTTAAGGGTTAACTGATGGGAGCAATTAGAGGTTATAGAGTTTATCCAGGGAGAACAATCAGGGGCAGGAATTTTAACAACCAGGGGTAGGGATTTCTCCTGTCTAACAATCCATGATGTATCTGCACTTCTGGGAATGACATATCTAGAATTCTCAGAAAGTCCTCATCACGATGGTGGGAAGAACAAGATGGCATTACTTAGACTCAGTATTCATATATCAGTGCAAGCCCTACAACTGACAAAACAAACCCACAAACAACCAAAAACTCCAGTTAGTGGCCTCTTTGCAGTTCCTCATTGGCCCCAAGCAGGCTCCTGTCTCTGGGCCTTTGCAGTGCTGTTGGCTTGTGGCACCTGCCCCCTGTCAGTCATAGTGTCCTCCCTTACTTCCTAGGGATTCTTCTCTGCTGGCCACCCTTTCTACAACAGCCCCCTTAACCACTTTAGATCTTCTTTGTTTTCCTCCTATCACATGTTACCTACCTGATATTATATTGATTACTCACTTGTCTTGGGAGCAGAAGTTTGACTTGTGTACCTTTGGATCTTGAGCCCCTTGCCCCATAGTAGGGGGTGGTTAGAAATTTTGAAAGAAGTGGCCGAATTTCTGGAATTATTTTCCTAGTGAGCCCTCTGTTCCCTCTACCACCCAAGGATCCCTGGATCCCTGCCCTTTATAAACCTCCTCTGATCACACAGGCACTTGAACTTGGGCAGAGACATGCCTGCTCATCAGGACCCTTGACCCTTGACCTCCAGAGACAGCACTGGAGAACAGCCCATTCCTTCACGGCTGTCATGTGTGAGCTAGCTCCTCGCCAGGGCCAGGTCCTGAGACGCAAGCTGCTAGAAAGCACAGCCCCCGCGCGGGCCCCACCGCAGAGCTGCAGCTCTGGAGTCATCTGAGCGTCAGACAGGGAGGACAGAATTTTCTTGTTGGCTGATGCCTGTGGCCAGGTGGGCAGACGCTGCTGGCAAAACTCATACATAGTATTGCACCAAAGGAATGCTAAAAATGGGGCACAGTATCAGATCCTCTCCACGTCCCCAGGTCAGTGCACCTCTCTTCTCAGCAGCCTCAGAGGGGCTGGAAGGACGGCCCTATGACCCGAGAAGCAGTGTGTGTCCATGACCCCCCCAGCAGAATTCTGAATGAGACATTTCCCTTGTGTGGCACTGACTAGTGAACTATTTCCATAGATTTTCACCATGACCTTACCTTCCTGGCACAAAATTCAAACCCAGTTTGAATCCTTAGACCGTCTCAGACATACATGGATGGATGGATGGATGGATGGGTAGGTAGGGTTACATTGATATGTGGTGGTCCGGGGTTTGAACTCAGAGCCTGTAGTTATCACACAGGTACTCTACCATTTGAGCCATTTCCCCACTTTAGTTTATTGTCCAGATAGAGTCTCAAACTTTGGCCAGGGGCCAGCCTTATGCTATCTATGTAAGCCCTTCTGAACATGTGGAATGAGAATCTCAAAGTTCTCAGCACTGTTGAAGCCTTGGTTTTAGACTGAGAATGCAAACAGGCCAGGCCCACATGCATGCAGTGCCCCTGAAACGTCCCCGACCACCTCCTTTGTCTCTCCACTCGTGCCCACTCACATGGCGGCCTCTGCCCTTCCACTGGCATGCGGCTTTATTTGTTCCTTCTGCCATCTGACAGATGTTCATTGAAGGCCTCCCCAAGAGCAAAGGTGGATGTTATAGGAAGTCCTTTCAATCCCCAAGGAGCCAAGAAAAAGGCAAGTATTAGGAAATAGATGTGGTATTTTGAGTCACTTGCCATATGCCAGGCATGGCACTAGCATTTCGTAAGCATGAGCTGTTTCCCACCTTACCCTATTCCGGTAGAGCAGACAGGTGTGTATGACCATTATCTCCTGTGTAGATGGACAGCCAGGGCCCATAGGCCCTGCGCCATCTGCCCAACACCGTATAGAGGTGAATGGTAGAACCAGAATTCAAGCCTAGGTCTGCCTGTTTGCAGAACTCCATCTCTTTCCCCCCTCATGTGTCTCTTTTCCTTCCTCCCTCTCTTCTTCCTTCCCTCCCTCCCTCCTCTTTCTTAATATCTCTGTCTCTGTCTCTCTCTATTCCCTCCCACAACTTTGTCTTCTTCCTCTAATTTTTGCATTTCTAGCAGCAACATTGGAGAGTTCCAGCTGCTTCATGCCTTTATCAGCACTTGGTATGGTAAGCCTTATTTTTAATTGGAGACAGGTCTTGCTATGTTTCCCAGGCTGGCTTTGAACTCCTAGGCTCCAAGGATTCTCCTGCCTTATCATCCCGAGAAGCTGGGACTCCACACCCAGCTAGTCTTTTTTAATTTTAGCCAGTGGGTAGTGGTGGGTGCGTGTTCAGTCAGGTTTGACGAGTTATATGTTATAGACAGTAAAGTTTGCTCTCTCTGATTTCCAGACTCTTAGGTTTTGACCACCTAACCATGACCACAGCCACCATGTAGGATTTAGTGTACATCCTCCTCAGCATTCCTTCGTTCCCTTTTGTTGTCCCTCGGAAATTGCTGATTTGTTTTCTGCTCTGGTAGGGTTTGCCTTTTGTAAACTATCATATGAATGGCCTCATAAAGGATGGGGCCTATGAGATGGAATTCTTCACCTTAGCTTGATGCACTTGAAGTTCTCCCTTGTGTCGAGGTATCTGGGAAGCCCCTGCTTCTTTATTGCAAATCCTTTTCCACTGTGGAACTCCAGAAGAGAAGAAATGCAAGGAGCGTGTTCATAGCCCTGCGGATGAACACATGTGGAAATTTCCTGTACGACTGGCTCATTACCCCTGGGGTAGATAGCAGCCCGCTCATACTTCACCAGGCATCTGTGAGTCCTGGAAAGACCGTAACTTACTACTGTCATTCGATTGGCACCAGGGGTCACTTTCCACATTGGGGCTTGCATCTAAAGGCAGACATACCATCCACAGGTAGCGGATGGGTGATAAATCAGCCAGGCTTTTCCCATTCAAAATCCTGTAACCCAACTTGGAGCTCTAGGGAAGCCAGACAGAGGTCAGCCTCCATGTTTTATTTCCTCATCAAGTCCGTTGTTTAAGGTTTCCCGTTCCTTTCCCCTGCTGCTTCCTCTCAGCTGCTAGGCTCCCTCCTGTCACTGGGCTGCCTGGTGGCGTTCCTGGGCTTCCTCTTCCTCCCCATCCTGCCCCTGGCAGGCAGCTGCTTCCTGGAGAGGGGAGCAGGTGGAAGGGGCGGGGGAGGGGACAGATTTCCTCCCTTTGTGCTGCTCCTCAGTCGTCACTGCTTCCCCCCCCCCCCCCCATATCATCCAGGTGAATTAGTGGCACCTAAAGCTGCACTTCCGTTCTCAGGAAGGGGCCGGTGAGTTTCTGCTAAGGTGTGAGTCATATGTTCCTCTTCAATTACACAAGGCCTAGGACTGTTTAAGGGAATTAATGCTTGACTGCTGTGTGTGTGTGTGTGTGTGTGTGTGTGTGTGTGTGTGTGTGTGTGTGTGTGTGGTATTGCTGGAGACTAAGGGTCTTTCACATTTTAGCTACATCTGCAGGCTGTGAGTTATTTTCTTTTTAATTTTTTTTGCAGTTTAAGTTTTCAGATCATATGAATGCAGTAGAATAGAGCGGTTAAGAAAAATCTGCCTTTTATTTTCCCTTCTTTTCTTTCTTTCTTTTGCTTGTTTAGTTTTTGCTTGTGTGTTTACCCAGGGCCAGTGTGGGCTTGGAGCCCCCTGCCTAAGGCCTCCTGTAAGCTTGGACCCCAGACAGACGTGCACCTTGAGATAGAGTCTCCCTAGTACTTCCCCCTTCTGACTTTGTGCTATGATGGTCTCAATCTGTCTCTGCAATCACTGGAATTACAGGCATGAGCTACCACTCTTGGCTCCCACTTTCCTTCAGAACAAAGTCTCTGAGAGAGGCTTGGCTTCTAAGATTTGGTAAGCAGTTCTGTAGGTCACAGTTGCAAATCCTGGCTTGCAGATGCCGTGACCTTCAATGAAGTGGTTTCCCTAGGCCTCTGTTTTCTTTCTTGTGAATAGAGCTTCCCTCCCTGGGTTATGTACAGGGGTACAGACAATACTGGGACACATCAGCACGCCACATAGTGCCTGGCCCAGGCTAAGGACTCAGAACCACCAGCTCTTTCCTTTATGGACTTCCTCTGATCTGCCTCAGTGTCTCTGAGAGCATATTCCTGATCATTCCCTGATGCTGACCCCTAAATGCTGGCTTTACTCCCCATCCACAAAAACCCTGGGCTTTGAAAATGTCCTTGAGCTTTTGTCTGTGCCTGGCGGGATCCTGGCTGTACCCCAGAGGGCGGGCGCCTGGTTTCCATGGTCAGTGTCCAGTTCTCAGGGCAGTGGCAGGGCCACCCGGCAGCCTGAAGTAGGCCAGCATTGCACACAGAGGCTTTGGGCTGCCCTGTGTGCAGCCTCCCAAGCCAGGCTATGCCCTTCGCTCACCCCTGCCTGCTCTTGTAAGGGGTGAAATATATTCAGTTATAGTTAGAAATGCATCTCCTTTGATAAACCCAGGAAAGGATTTCTCAACTTGCTAGGCCATCAGCAACCCCCCTTTATAGCTGCATAGTCACAGTGTACCCCCAAAAATGTTGGGGGAGGAAGCTGCTAAATCAAACTCAATATTTGCCCATGGTATCCATAGGGTTCACCAAAAGGCCACAGTGAGAATCCTTCCTCCCTTGCATGATACCTTGGATTAGCAATGAACTTCTCAGAGCCTCCTTTCTCTTACCTTAAAATATGGCTGAGAATAACCCTTGTCCTTAGGGTTACAAAAGGAATAAGTGAGAACACCACACATAGGCAGGACTGGCCAGATCATTTGAAGGGCCCGGTTTAAAGTGAAAATGCAGAGCCCCTTGCTTAAAGTCAGTAAGAATTTCTAGCCAGGTGTGGTAGTGCATGCCTGTAATCCCAGCGTTCAGAAGGCGGAGGCAAGGGGATTATGAACTCAAGATTAGTCTCGGTGGCATAGCAAGACCTTATCTTTAAAATCAGCAGAGCAGGATGTGAGTGCCTGCGAAGCCCTGGCCTGTGGCACTGCTCCGGCATCTCTGTTCCTATCTCTCCCAGAGTCCTTTTCTCTGAAGGGCAGAATAACTTCCCATCAAGGCAGAGTCCACAGCTGAGGTTTGCTCCCTTCTGCTCAGTAACAAGACGTCCTAATTAAGGGATCACGGACCAAGGCAAAGCCAGGTCCTTCCAGCCTAGGTGAGGCCCAGACTCCGGGACCTGCAGGCCAGCCCTTGGGTTGTCTTTTGTGGGTCAAGGCAGGCTGTGACACTCACCTAGATCCCAGGGCTCTCCTTTAATGGGAAGAGAGGGCTGAGGACATAGACAAATGTGATTCATCAGGGCCACAGTACAGAATCTTCTGGAAGGCCTGTTTGTGTGCAGGCTGCAGGACCTACCCCATAATATCTGGGCCAGTTGGTGTGCACGGGGCCCAAGACGCTGCATGTCAAACAGGTGATGCCTGTCCACCGAGAGCCCCGGCAGAGGAGCACGCATGTGCACACTTAGAGCCAAGGCTGACAAGTACGTACCTGCGCAGCTCTGAAGCCATCTGTGAAATCACAGGATGTTTTATGCATTTGTTTAAGCAACTCTAGTGAACAACCAGAGAACTACTACTTCGGATTCTGACTGCTGGGGAACAAGTTCAGGGCCGCAGGAAGTTCTAGTCTGGGATTCTGTCTAGGGATCAGTTTACTCATTCAAAATGGACAGCAATCATGGCTCACATTTATAATCATAGCTCCTAAAGAGGCTGAGATCTGAAGATCTTGGTTTGAAGCCAGCCTGCCCAAGCAGACAAATCTGAGAGACTCTTGTCTCCAGTTAACCAGCGAAAAGCCAGAATGGAGGTGTTGTGGTTCAAGTGGTGAGCAAAAAAAAAAAAAATCTAAGGAATAATGCCCAGCCCCTGAGTTCAGTTCAATCCCTAGTACTGGCACAACAGACAGACAGACAAAACCCCCACAGAGCCTTATGTATTAATAGCATACTTTGTTATAATTTGCCTGCTGTAAATCACTGGAAAGCTCATCGAATACCTTGCATGCTTTTGCAATGTCCTCCTTCCCTGATTCTGTGGGCAAACAAGGGGCCCCAGAGGAGATGGTGAACTTTATGTGAACTGCCATCACCGAGCTAGTGGGGGAAATTCCGCTCCCATTCTTCCGAAGTACTAGTACGCACTGTGACCTGGCTTTATTATTAAAGGGATGTTGGTGCCGAGTAGGCGTGGCTTCCTGGGAGAAGCCTTTTCAGCCCAGGACTGCAAAAGACTTCCCCACTGAGAGCAGCTGTTCTGTGAGTCACTGGGCCGTGCCTTCCTGACCAGCCACGAAGAGCCCAGCACTCCGGCTTGCCTCAGAGGGTCAGGCTCTGCCTCCAGCTACAAGGCATTCCTGCTGGAACAGAAACAGAGGCCGTGCAGATGTTAGGAGTGGGTCTGGCAATGTTTCTAACCGAACAGCAGGACACCCCAAACCTTGTTAGAATCTCCTGGGGCTCAGGCTGAACACGCCAAAGAAGTCTTCCTTCCAGCTCACATGCATAGATAGAACCTCCAGGGCTAGGGCCCTGGTGCTGTGTTTTTAGCACGTGCCTCAAGTGGTGCCATTGGCTGGGCTTAGGACAATATCTTGCACTGATAATATTTACATAATACACATAGAAAGGGGGAATATTTACATAATACACATAGAAAGGGGGAGTAAGAGACGAGGGTAGGGCTGTGGCTTTATTGTTCACTCAAGGGTAAGTGCAGAGGTTGGCAAATTACAATTGATGGCCAAGACAACACCCAGCTCCCTTCCTGTTTTTTGTTTTTGTCATGAACTCTGGGGACTGGCCACTGTCTCTGAGCGCATTTGCTCAAGGATAGTACTCTGTCACTTTGAGCCACAGCTTCACTTCTGGTTTTCTGGTGGCTAATTGGAGATAAGAGTCTCACAGACTTTCTTCCTCAGGCTGTCTTTGAACCATGATCCTTAGATCTCAGCCTACTGAGTAACTAGGATTACAGGCCTGAGCTACCTGTGCCCAGCTCCCTTCCTGATCTTTTGTGAAGTTTTATTGGAACACTGCCATGCCCATTTTGAACATTGTCAACGGTTGCTTTTGTGATATAATGGCAAAGTTGGTCTGGCAGAGACTGTATGGTCCAAAAGACACAAAAATATGTACTATCTGATCCTTTCCAAAACAAAACAAACAACAACATTTACTGGCCTTGGCTGAAAAACATGAGCCCAGACCTGGGCGAACAGAGTTGGAACTATGACCTTCAATAGTTATATACTCATTATCAATCAATCCAACAAGGAAGAAAGGACTCAGCAAATAGAACCAACTACAGAAATCCAGGTTCCCAAGAAGAGCAACTTAAGTCTATCAAATAATATAATGATTGTAGAAACTTAGTAGAAAAAGTAATTAAACCTTGCTGAAAAGACAAAGGCAGTATGGCAAAAGAAGAGAAAAGGACTAAGCACAAATCCCAAACGTGCTAACAGTGGAGTGAATGGGCTGAAGTAGTCCTTCGGTGACTTTGGGGGCCCTGCACCCGATTTCAGGGGTGGGTGAACTAGCAGATAGACTCAGCTAGAGCAGCACTTAGTAAACTGGGAGACAGCTCCTGGAGAGAGAATGACACCACCCCATAGACATGGGGAAAGTGGAAAAGCATTTCAAGAGCAGGATCAGAAGAAGATGACCCAACACAAGTGTAATAGGAAACCTAAAAGGACAAACCATGTTTCCAGGGACGCTAAGAGAGAATATTCCAAAGTTGAAGACATGCAGCTAAATATAGACAAAGCCACACCGAATTAAAAAAAAAAAAAAAAGCTTCATGGTGAAACTATGAGATAGGCCAAAAGCAGAGATGTCTTAGAGCTATCTTACAGGAAAGCTCACCCACACAGGAGAAACAAGAGGCTGATTACAGACTTGTGATCAACAGAATATGCCAGAAGACAGCCAAAGAGTAATATTTCCTGGTCCTGAGGGCAAATCACATGGAACCTAGAATTATACACCCACGAAACCATCATTTGGAGAAGGAGCTATAAATAAAAGGCATTTTCAGACATGTCTCTCACTGAAAGATCTCCTAAATGATATACTGGGCTCAGAGGGAGACCAGATCCATCAGGAAGGAGGGAGGGGGTACAGGACCCTGTGTTGAAAGAGGAAGTCAATAGACCCCAACAGGTATGAACCAGACACAGATAAAGACGAGACAAACCAATATGAAAGTTGAAAGTTGAGACCGAGATTACAGTTGAAGTATTCTGAGGTCTCTGCCTTGTTTGAAAGGCTGAACTGATTTGTTTTGTTTGTTTTTTAAACTTGGTTTTTACATTGTAAGAACATTAAAGAAAGTAGAATGTGTACTAACAGATCAGAAGGAAGCAACTGGAATATAGGAAATCTAGTGCACTAGACATCAAGTAAGGAACATGGAAATTCGATTAAAAAAAAAAAAGCAAGAGAGCTATCAACCAATACATCACTAACCACAGTAAAGGTGAATAGAATAAACTTCTCTGATTTTCAGCTGGGATTTCAGGATGAAACTGCCTCCCTGCTAGAGGTATTGGTGACACAAAATGACCCCCAAGTGGTTGCAAGTAAGGCGCTTTAAGCAAAGCTGTTGGTCTTTAATGGGTGAGGGTCAGGAAAAGAGAAAGCAATATAGAGGACTATACGAATGAAAACATAATATATGCGTGTCTGAAATACTGTAGTGAAACCCATTGGTACAACTAATACACACTTTAAAATGAATGGCAGGAAAATAAAACAAGCTTAGATGAGGTTACTGGATAATAGCAGAAAGGGGGAGGGTGAATGAAGAGGGAGACTGAACACGGTCCATATAGTTATTTTCATGTAGGGGAATAGAACAATGAAACCTGTTGAAATTGTTTTAAGAAGGGGGAAGAGAGATGGGGAGAACAAGAAGGGAAGTGAGGCCATTTGGGATGTGTTGTTTGTTTACAAGTATGAAAATGTCACAGTAAAGCCTCCTCTCACAACCAATGTATTGCTAATAACAAAAGGGAAATAGCTGGGTGCCCGTGGTTCACACCTGTAATCCCAGCTACTCAGGAGGATTACAGTTCAAAGCCAGCCTAGGCAGGAACCTGTATGAGACTCAGATCTCCAGTTAACCAGAAAAATGAAGCTGGAAGTGGAGCTGTGGTTCAAGTGATGGAGCACTAGCCTAGAGTGAAAAAACTAAGGGATAGTGCCCAAGCTCTGAGTTCAAGCCCCAGTATTAGTACACACACACACACACACACACACACACACACACACACACACACGGATGTAAAGTACTGGTGGCCTAAGATCTACAACACAAGTACTAAGTTAAGCAAGGTGACCTAACAGAGAAAATGGATTTTAAGGCAAACAAATAAAAACAAATCATGTCAGGGCTGCAGATGGGTTTTTATGATAAAGGACTACTGATATTTCCTATTCAGTCAAATGAATGTACTTCACCTCCACCTGACTGCCATCATCACTGGGCCTGGGCTCACACCTACTTCTGCTGGGAAACAAACCCCCCTGAAGGCCTCAAACAACTCTTAAGAGTTGTCCTGCAGATGAATTTTGGGCCCAATGCCAGGGGCTAGATGCTATCTATGGCTTTGTAAAATGAGTTCCTTGAGACCCTAAGAAAAGTGGTAACCATCAGAATGAGCAGCCAGCTTTGTTCTTATTTTGCTTTTGCTACAGAAAAAGATCTTTAGCAAAACTTCCTTACAGAGAGAAAATGGAATTAATGAGTTGTTAGTGGAGATGTGTTGTTGTTGTTGGTGGGTCTTGGGGCTTGAACTCAAGGCCTGGGTGCTGTGAGCTCTTTTGCTCAAGGCTAGAACTCTACCACTTTGAGCCACAGCTCTACTTCTGGTTTTCTAGTCATTAATTAGAGATGAGACTCTCCCAGACTTTTCCTGCCCTGTTGGCTTAGAACCATGATCCTCAAATCTCAGCCTCCCGAGTAGCCAGAATTATAGGCATGAGCCACCTGTGCCCAGAAAGTGCAGAATATTTTATTAGGTGATCGAAAGAGATTTTGCAAACCTGTATTTCCTATATGTTGAAACTGGCTTTTCTTGAGATTAAAGTTCTTCATTATAATCTTTAGTATGTCAGGGCATGGCAGAGATGTCCTAAGAGGCTATGTCATGAGAAAGAGAAAGAAAGACAGAGAAAGAAAAAGAGAGGGAGGGAAGGAGGGAGGGAGGGAGGGAGGGAGGACAAGGGAAGGTGTTAAGAAATTTCAAGCTTATTATGTGTCAGATATTTTTAGCACTTTAGATATGTTATCGCAGCTTTCTCTTATTAGGCAGTAAATACTTTTATGGATGAGGAAATCAAAGCTCAGAGACCTTCAACAACTTGTTCAGGTTTCTCAGCAGAGAGGCAAAGTTCCATCCTCAGAGGGGGGCCTGAAACCAACACAGCACGCTGGATTGCATTTCCTCAAAGGCCTTTATAAGAATTTGATGATTTCATGGACATTTTTATAAAAGTTGACAACTGGGCTCAGTGATAGAGTATTTGCCTAGCAAGGTTCCATCCTCAGCCCAAAAACAAACTAAATAAAAATTAGCATCTGCACAAGGTCACGTGCATATGTGTGTCTTGGAAGAGAAAGTGGACTTTATCCAGGGATGTATGTGTGTGTGTGTGTGTGTGCGCGCGCGTGCGCGTGTGTCCATATGCACATCAGTCCTGAGGCTTTACTTGGCCTGGCCACTGTCCTTTTGCTTTTTCACTCAAGGCTGGTACTCTACCACTTCTGCCACAGCTCCAGTTTTGGTTTTTTTCTGCTTCATTGGAGATAAGAGTCTTATATACTTTTCTGCCCAGGCTGTCTTTGAACTGTGATCTTCGGATCTCAGCCTCCTGAGTATCTAAGATTACAGGGCCTGGCTTCCATCCAGGAATTTTTTTTTTTTTTTTTTTTTTTTGGCCAGTCTTGGGCCTTGGACTCAGGGCCTGAGCACTGTCCCTGGCTTCTTTTTGCTCAAGGCTAGTACTCTGCCACTTGAGCCACAGTGCCACTTCTGGCTGTTTTCTATATATGTAGTGCTGGGGAATCGAACCCAGGGCCTCATGTATACAAGGCAAGCACTCTTGCCACTAGGCCATATCCCCAGCCCCTCATCCAGGAATTTTTAACAGTGAAAGACAGAGCTGGGTGTGAGCGGCTCATGCCTGCCATTCCAGCTACTCAGAAAGCTGAGATCTGAGGATCACAGTTTGAAGCCAGCCTGGGCAGGAAACTTTGAGACTCTTACCTCCAATAAACTACTCAAAAAAGCTGGAAATGGCACCATCTCTCAAGTGGTAGAGTGCTTGTCTGAAGCAAAAGAAGCTCATGGATAGCACCCAGGCCTAGAGTTTAAGGCCCAGGACTAGGGGGGAAAAAAAAAAGACAGGCAGCAGCCACAGAGTCTTTGTTTTGCAGTGGAGTTGTTTACATGTTCAGCCTTACACTGCATGCTATGGTATGTGCTGATTGGCACAACCGCAGCCATTTGAATGGATTCTCTAATCGTGGTGCCAATGACTGGGATTAGCTGAGTTCCATGGAGCTCCCCAAAGCCTTCTGTCCAGGCCCCAGCTTTTTCTGTCAGGGAGAGGCTAACAAGACTGGGTGTCTTCCGCCCAGCTCTTCCATGTGAACACAGAAGAGTCAAGGGACAGCCAAGGGCTCTGGCCAGGCAGAGGGAAGTCACAGGAACAAGTGTGACCTTCTGCAAGGAGTGGAACACCGGTGTGTTAGCTGTTCCTTAGGTAAGTGAGAGTCAGGCAGCCACAGGAAAATGGGCGTTGTAACACAACTTGTCAAGAACTGTTCATGGCACCCAAATGGTGCACAAAAATGTTCATCATAATAGAAGTGTGCACAGCAGCCAAAGGACACCAGTAGTTCCTGTGACCATGAACAGATGGGTTGATGGACACACTATGGGGTCACTATGTGATGGATGGAACAGTCCAGAAGGAAGTACGAGATCTCCCCTCACGAGGAGAACCTTTATAACATTCTGTGTGTGTGTGTGTGTGTGTGTGTGTGTGTGTGTGTGTGTGTGTGTGTGTGCGCGCGCGCACCAGTACTGGGGCTTAAACTCAGGGCCTGGGTATTTTCCCTTGGCTTTGTTACTCAAGGCTGATGCTTTACTTGAACCATACTTCCACTTCCCACTTTTTTGCTGGTTAATTGGGGATTAAAGTCTCAGAGACTTTTATTGCCTGGGCTGGCTTTGAATCATGATCCTTAGATCTCAGCCTCTTGACTAGCTAGGATGGCAGGCTGAGCCACCAGTGCCCGGCTACAACACTCAAGTACAAGTATGAGACAGGACAGGCCCAGGCCACATGGAAGTTTGATGCCATTTACACAAAATACCCCAACAGGAAGACAAGTAGATTAGTGACTGGGGTGGGGGTGGGGCATGGAGGGGAGTCATGAAATGGGTCTGGAGCTTCCTTCTGGGGCCCCGGGAACTTTGTGGAACTGCATGATGGTGGTGACTGCACAATGTTCTTGAATGTACCTCGGGCATGATGCCAAATGACTTATAATACTTAGAAGGGTACATTTTACATGACATTGTCTTTTACCACAAACATACACAGCCATTGGCTTTACTCAGATGGAAGTGACTCAGATGGAAGAGTTGTGAGAGGCAAGGGCGGCCCATCTCCCAAAGTAAAATTACAGACAGGAGGATGAGGCAGCTGTGTGCTGATGAAGAGCAAAAGAGAAGGTGGTTTGGGGGTTGAGGGGACTCTGGGGTGCTGGGACCGGGTCTGCCTCAGTGCAGCCTCTTTGAGGGATGTGCTGGTGTCGTGGGGAGGTAGATGTGTGGGTGGCTTTGAAAGGTAAAACTCGAGAGCCCAAGCTTGCCCAAGGTTCACCCCTGTAATACAGTGACCCCAGCAGGAAGGTCAGGACTTGGGTGGAGTGTGTGTGTGTGTGTGTGTGTGTGTGTGTGTGTGTGTGTGTGTGAGAGAGAGAGAGAGAGAGAGAGAGAGAGAGAGAGAGAGAGAGAGAGAGAGAGAGAGAGAGAGAAGAGAGACAGTCCTGGGCTTGAATTCAGGGCCTGAGCTCTGTCCCTGAGCTTTTTCATTCAAGGCTAGTACTCTGCCACTTGAACCACAGCTCTCTTTCTGGATTTTTGGGTGGTTCATTGGAGATAATGAGTCTCATGAACTTTCCTGCCTGGACTGGACCCTCAGATCCTCAGATCTCTGCTTCCCCGGTAACTAAGACTATAGGGGTGAGCCACTGGCACCTGGCTATGGTCTCATCTTTCATCTTGAGTGAATGGAAGTGGTTAAGTATGGGAACCTTACGCTAGCCATCTTTATTAGTTTATCCCATGATGATTTCTTTGGAAATGTGGCTCTTCTTTTCCCAGGCAAACTCTTGCTTCTCTTCAGCCATGGTTTGTTTTTTTGCTGGACTCAGGGCCTCATGCTTGCTAGGCAGGTGCTGTGCTGATGAGCCACGAATCCAGCTGTTTTTTTTGCGTTGCTTATTTTTGAGGTAGGGTCTCAGTTCCTTTCCGTATGCACCCCTGGATCATAATCTGCCATGGCAGATGGTGGCACATATCATGATCAGTTTCTTCTCTTGAGATGGAGTCTCAGGACCTTTTTCTGCCCAGGTCTGGCTTCAAAGTGCACTCCTCCAAGTCTTAGCCTCTTGCATCTTTAGGATTACAGGAGGGAGCCATGGACACCGGGTCACACTTTGTCAATCTTTTCTCATCCCCTGCTCTATGGTTAATCCCAGCCCCACCATTTCCTAGCCATACAACTTGGCAAGCTGCCTGAACTCAGCTCTCTCATCTGTAAAAAGCCCCTCCCGCTTCATTAGGTGATAACACCCTCAGTGCCTAGGCTGACAGCTCAGTAAGTAAGCTACAGTGGTGACAAAGCAAACACAATGATTACAATCACCACTCACCGTCTTCGTATTCTTTTTTTTTTTGCCAGTCCTGGGCCTTAGACTCAGGGCAGGAGCACTGTCCCTGGCTTCTGTTTGCTCAAGGCTAGCACTCCACCACTTGAGCCACAGCGCCACTTCTGGCCGTTTTCTGTATATATGGTGCTGGGAAATCGAACCCAGGGCTTCATGTATACAAGGCAAGCACTCTTGCCACTAGGCCGTATTCCCAGCCCTGTCTTCGTATTCTTGATGTCTAGAACAAGGCCCAGTGTGAGGCAGGCCTCATTCAGTCGCTATGAGATGGAGCTCTTCCTACACTCACAGATTCATCTAGAACCTTGCTGTCCAATGCAGTAAGGCATCAGTGAGAACACTTGAAATGCAGCTATCCAAACTAGCATGTGTGGTGAAGTGCAAAAATGTGCCTTATCGTATGAAACTGTAACCCCTCTTTACACCACTTTGACAATAAATAGGTAATTATTATTTTTTAAATGTGCCTTATGGCCCAACCCTTACTGTTGAAATGGCAAAAGCTTTGTGATATTGTAGTTGAAATAAGATGTATGTGTGTGTGCGCGCGCACATGTGTGTGTGCATGCGCGCACGTGCATGTGCGCCCTCACCTTTTCAATTCAAGGCTGGCACGGAGCCACATCCCTACTTTTAGCTTTTCACTGGTTAATTGGAAATCATTCTCTTTGGATTTATCTGCCTGGGGTGGCTTTGACCTTTGATCTTCATATTTCAACCTCCTGAGGATGACAGGAGTTAGCCACCAATACCCAGCTAAGATAAACTCTTAAAAGCCATCTCATCCTGTGGTTTCTCTTCAGACTGTATAAATTTTTGGTCCTCCCCTGCTTATTTTTAGCTTAGATTTTTTTTTTGGTGCTTGTCCTGGGGCTTGAACTAAAGTCCTGGGCACTGTCCCTGAGTTTCTTTTGCTCAAGGATGGCACTCTACCACTTGAGCCACAGCACTACTTCCAGCCTTTTCTGTGTATGTGGTACTGAGAAATTGAACCAAGGGCTTCATGCATGCTAGACAAGCACTCTACCAGTAAGCCACATTCCCAGCCCCTATTTTTAGTTTTTTAAAAGGAGGCCGAGGAAATGAAAAAGTACACACATCTCCATTGTATTTCTATAGATGGCACAAATCTAAAAGGTTCCCCAGTTACCATTCTTGTATCAACATTCATGCAACCATATTTAAGCCCATATATAACATGAGCTTTGGCAGTACAGATAATTCACTGACAACAATGATTCATTGAGAATCAAAAGTACATCCGGAGTGATTGCTAAACATGTTCTAAGCCCTAGGCTTGATCCCCAGCACTGCAAAGTACAAAATAAATAAATAACGATACCTATGGAGCAAATTTGAGTTCAAATCCCAGTACCATCAAGTAAATAAATAAATAGTATATCTGCTAGATGTGTAAACATTTTTCCATGTGTCATTAGTGTACTGCAGTGTAAAATTTGGTTTGAAAAAATAAATGAAAAGAGAAGTGCTAAAGCTTTCTGGGGATCTTTGCAGGTACGTTGTGATCCTGAAATTCAAGAGCTTCGTCAGTGGCAGAAGAAACTCCATGAGGACAAGTACATTCGCCAGCGGGTGCAAATGCTCTGGGCCAAACAAGAGCAAAAAGGTCAGCGGTATGGTTCCCAATCCTTACTTTATTTGGGAAAATCCCCATCCCTTATCAGAGGCTCAAGACAGTAGGGGGGTTCATAAGGCTGTTGGTCTGCCTGGAAGTCAGTGTGGGTGCGGGAGAAGCTGTGTGCCTCAGGACTATTCTAGAACGATGGTTGGCATAACATACTTCACGTGGCCCTCCCTCAGGGACAACTTTGATGTCACTTTCGGTCTGTAGGCTTTTATTTATTTGTTTTTAAAGCTACACGACTAACCTATCATTTTGAAAACACAGTGTCTAGCAACAGGATAGGTAGGTAGTTGTTCTAAGTTGTTGATTGTGTCTGAATTTAAATAGCATTTAGTGCTTGTCTTTTGTTTGTGATGGTTAATTTTATGTGTCCATTTGACTGGCTCTCAGGAGGCCCAGAGAACTGGTAAGTGTTATTTCTAGGTAGAGCTGGGAGGGTGTTTCCAAAACTTGAATTTTAACTGGGGTGCTGGATAAAGTGGGTATCCTTCATAGGTCTGTTGTCTACTCTGTTGAGGTCAGGAACAGAGCACAGTGGTTGGGTTACCACTGCCTATCTGAGTGCAAATGCTGGACTTTGCCAGGCCAGGGGCTCCTATGTCTCAGCTTCTAGACCTGGGCTGGACATGTGGGGGGGGGGGTACATAAGGGGGTGGCTTCCTGCCTCCATTGTGAGCCAGTACCATGTTACAAATTTCTTTCTTATACCTAATATTCTTCTTCCATTTTAAGATAAATTATAAGCAGGTAATCTCTCATTAATTATTTCTCTGGAGAGCCTTCATTACCCTCCACCTCCCTTGAGAAATTTATGACACATATACACAATACAAAAAAATAACAAAACAAGCACTCTCCACCTGCCAGGCTTATGTGTCCCTGTTGTGTTTTACTTGCTATCATTCTTTTTATTTGTGTGTGTGTGTGTGGTACTGGGACTTGAACTCAGGATCTTTTGCTCTTGCTTTGCTTTTTCTTTTTCTTTTGTGTGTGTGTGTGTGTGTGTGTGTGTGTGTGTGTGTGTGTGTGTTTGCCAGTCCTGGGCTTTGAACTCAAGGCCTGAGCACTGTCTCTACCTTCTTTTTGCTCAAAGCTAGCACTCTGCCACTTGAGCCACAGCGCCACACCACTTCTGGCCATTTTCTGTGTATGTGGTGCTGGGGAATCAAACCCAGGGCTTCATGTATACGAGGCAAGCGCTCTTGCCACTAGGCCATATTTCCAGCCCTTGCTTGGCTTTTTTCTGCTCAAGCTTGGCACTCTACCACTTGAGCCACAGTTTCACTTCCAGCTTTCTGCTGGTTAATTGATCAGAGTCTCATGGACTCTACCAGTCCTGTGTGGGTCTTGTGAATTCTTGGTTGTGTATTTATGTATTCCTGGTTGATCTAGAGCATCCTACTTACGTGGAACCTCCACGTGGAGCTTCAGCTTTGCCTGGCTCACTTCCTTGACCCATGCCTGGTCCTGGTAAACACAGAGTAAAAAGGGATGAGCGCATGATTGAGTTGATGGATGGATGGATGGGTGAGTGGATGGAGAGATGGTGAGTGGGTGGATGGATGGATGACAGATAGTTGGATGATGAATGGATGGTGGATCAATGAGGGATAATGGATGAATTGATGGGCGAATGATGGATGGATAATGGATGGATGGGATGTAAGATAGATGGAGAGATGATAGATGGATGATGGGTATGGATGGAGAATGGGTGATGGATGAATGATGGGTGTGTGGGTGGATGAGTTGGGAGGTTTAAATGAGCCACTGTGCGGGAGCACAGTCACTGGCGGTCTGTGTGCCCTGTAAAGAAGCAGTGTGCGTGGTCACTGCTGCTTGGCTGGCTCAGCCCTGGTCCTCTGCATGCACAGCTGCTGCTTTGTTTCACTTGGAAGGTGGAAGACACTCTGCGCTCTAATCAGTCGGAAGGTCAGAGGAAGTGCAGTGGGCCTGCGACGGCCACTTCTCCATGTTCTTTGGGTTGAGGTGCTGCAGGTTGATGGATGGAGCTGGCTGGCTTGGGAGCAGGTAGAGGAGATGGGACTGGACATGGTTATCGGCTTGTAGAGGGGGCAGAGTGCAAGCCATCCCACTCCAGCCAGGGGCCAATCTTGCCACCTCCCAGGGGCTCTGGGAGCAGAACTTTCTTCATTATGGTGGTCTTCAGTAAACACTAGTTGGTGGGAGCCAAGGAAATGGCCCTGGGCCAAACAGAAAGAAAAGAAAAAACAGTATAAAGGCTGGGGGTGGGGGCAGCTCAGTGGTGGTGCCCTTGCCTAGCTTGTGCACTCATGCATGTGTGCACATGCGTGTACAAGCACCTATCAGCACACAAGTGGACACTGACCAGGTGTTTGAACTACTGTGTCTGTGCATGTGACCTTGACCTAGCCAACCTCATGAAGCCTCAGTGTTCCCAGAGAAAAGGGTTCCAGGAGCTAGTCTTTGCATGGGTCCCCGTGCAGAGGACACTCGGTGCCTTCATTGTCACAACCCTGTCATTAAGTTCTCTGTGTGTCTCAGCAGTCTTGTGTTGGTTTCCTCTGAGAGACTCTGAGCAAGCAGAGTTGTGTGGAGGGGTTTGTCATGTTGCCCCAGTACCCCTTTCCCTGCCTCCCACAGCCCGGCCCAAAGCAGGTGGTCTGTACATGCAGGAGAAGGGATGGAGCTTGGGGCTTCATTCTGCAGAAGCATGGAGAGAGGACTAGGAAGGTCTAGCGGCATACCCAAGGACACACAGCAGTGGCAGGCTGGGGCTGGGGCTCCCTCAGCCCTTTCTGGATGCCAGGGACAAGCCCTCTCTGGCTTGTTGTTCTTTCATGGTGCTGGGGGCGGAACTCAGAGCCTCATGCAAGCCAGGCCAGGGCTGAACCACTGCGCCTTGTCCCCAACCCCACAAACCACTCTTGGATTCTCCCACAGCCTCCGCAGGAATTTCCACAAACATGAACTGCTTATTGTCTGGGCATTTTTTTTTCCCCTGTTATATCTGCAGTGACCAAGACCAGTAGACTGTGTGACATAGAAGTGTGGGCTTTCTTAAAGTTCCACTGAGCTGAGCAGGGCACTGGTGGCTCACACCTGTCATCCTAGCTACTCAGGAGCCTGAGATCTGAGGATCATGGTTTGAAGTCATCCTGGGCGGCAAAGTCAATGAGACTCTGATAGCCTGTTAGCCAGCAAAACACTGGAAGTAGAGCTGTGGCTCAAGTGGTAGAATGCTAGCCTTGAGCAGAAAAAGCTAAGGGACTGAGTTCAAGCCCCAGTATGCACTAAGGGACTGAGTTCAAGCCCCAGTATGCACTAAGGGACTGAGTTCAAGCCCCAGTATGTACTAAGGGACTGAGTTCAAGCCCCAGTATGCACGTGCACACGTGCGCACATGCACACACACCCCCACACACACAGTGTCTCATCTAGCTAAATTATCTTCTGCAGGCATCAAAGTGGCTTTCTATTTCCAACGTATGGGTAGTGTGGAACACTAGAAAATATACCAGTGCAGTAGTCTGAAACCCAGATGTTAAGCCCAAACTTCAAGGTCTTGCTATATAGCTCAGCTGGTCTGGCTCTGGTTATGTAGCTCAGGCTGGCCTCGAATTCTACAGCTTCCAGCTTCAGCCTCTTGAGTACTGGGGATACAATGAGCATGGCCACACATGACTGAAAAGAGTTTTTTCAACTTTGTTTATAAAGAAAGAAAGTTTTTTTTTTTTAAAAAAAGCCAGTTGCTGGTGGTTCATACCTATAATCCTAGCTACTCAGGAGGCTAAGATCTGAGGATCACAGTTCAAAGCCAGCCCAAGAAAACTGGAAGTAGCATAGTGGCTCAATTGGCAGAGCACTAACCTTGAGCTGAAGCGCTCAGGGACAATGCCAGGCCCTGAGTTCAAGCCCCACGCCGGACAAGAAAGGAGGAAGAAAGGGAGGGAGGGAAGAAGGGAGGAAGGAGAGAGGGAAGGAGAGAGAGAAGGAGAGAGGGAGGGAGGGAGGAAGGAAGGGAAAGAAAGGAAGGAAGGAAGAAAGGAAGAAAGAAAGAAAGAAAGAAAGAAAGAAAGAAAGAAAGAAAGAAAGAAAGAAAGAAAGAAAGAAAAGAAAGAAAGAAAGAATCCACAAAAACTCATACTTATCTATATACAAATTCAACAATCCAACAAACATCATTTTAGGCTGTTACTGTTTTACCAGTATTGTGCTCTGGTATTTATATTAGAAAAAAATCTGTTTTTTGTTTTGTTTTGTCTTTGGGTTTTTTGTTTTTGTTTTCTTTCTGAGCAACCATGGTGCAGACAGGTGGTCTAAGGAAGAGGAATGTCAGCTGTTGGGCAGAATTCTGGTTATATATAAAACCAGTCTCAAGTTACAAACTGAGTCAAGCTGCCATCCCAAACATTATTTCCTTGAAGGAGAGAATGACTTGAACTTATCCTCCAGTCTCTAGCTATTGGGACAGATGCATAGATTATTTTTAAATATGTGTGTTAAATTTTCAGCCAGTGCAATTAAAAAGAAGATGCCTAAGTCATGTTGGTGATCTTGTTTTAAAAAAAAAAAAAAAAGACTGCTGTCTCATGGCCTGTAATCCTAGCTACTCAAGAGGCTGAGATCTGAGGATTTAGGCTCAAAGCCAGCTTGGGTAGGAAAGTCCATGAGACTCTTAGGACCAATTAATTACCAAAAAGCCAGAAGTGGAGCTGTGGCTCAAGTGGTAGAGTACCAGCCCTGAGTGAAAAAGCTTAGGGACAGTGCCCAGGCCCTGAGTTCAAGCCCAGGATCGGGGCACGCGCACACACACACACACACACACACACACACACACACACACACATCCTGTCTCAACAGTGTATATTTTAGCATCAGATGGTAATGTTTTTCAAATGTTCTTTGTAATTGAATGTCAGTTACTGAACACAATGGTGCCCATCCTGATGGGAACAAAGCCAAAATAAGCATTGCCAAGGAAAGAGGAGGAAGGATTTGTCACCTGCAACAGGTATAGAGCGCACACGACTATTTCAAAGCAGCCCTTTGGAAGCAAAGGACATGGAGGGCTTATTTGGGAAGCCCCCACAGGATCCATAGGCCAGCAATTGGGCGGGCTCAGTGTAAGGTCACAGACAAGAAGGAAAGATGGTGGGCAGTTTACCCAGCATGCTTAGCTCAACGTCATGAGGACCCCTTAGAAAAGTTAAAATGGCTGACAGGAACACTTTGGGGTCTTTCTTTTTTTGTCTAAGGACCTGCCTCAGACCTATGCCTCCCACAGAGGTGAGATTACAGGTGTGAGCTATCATGTCCAGCCGGGCCTTGTACAAAGAATCTCTAAATGACTTTTATCACTTGATATTTTGAAAGGCAGGGAGAAGGAATGTGAGATCTGTCAAAAGAAATTTAACTGTTTATTCCCTACTTAAGCTATTTGTAATAGTTATGGAAACATGTGTGATACAGTTTTATTTATTTATTTATTTTTGCCAGTCCTGGGCTTTTGGACTCAGGGCCTGAGTTCAGGACGGGCAAAAATAAAATAAAATAAAAATTAGGGGGGAAAGATCAGGGGCACTGAATGCTGTTGACAAAATACTGTAAGGCCCTACAGTTGCTAGAGATTTATTTTTTATCTTAAAATATTTAACAGAAATAAAAATAATGTATCTGGGTGTGGTGGCTCAAGCCTGTAACCCTTGCTACTTGGGAAGTGGAGATTAGGGGATCTGAAGCCAGCCCAGTCCTTCCCCTACCAAAAAAACCCCAAAATTTATGAGACTCTGTTTCAACCAATGACTTAAGTGAGGTGGCACCTTCCCCAGCAACTTGGAGAGGAATACGGAGGAAGATGGCAGCCCAGGTAGGCCTGGGCATAAAGCAAGACTCTGCCTTGAAAATAGCATACAAAAAGGTCTGGATGGGCATGGCAGAAGTGTTAGAACACCTGCCTAGCAAGCACAAGGCCTTGAGTTCAACCCCAAGTGGGAGGAGATTATATATATTCAAAGAGTACAAGGCATTGCTGTACTTAATATAAATATGTGGTGTTTAATGATTAGCACAGCCAAATTAATGGCTGAATCAGTCATCACCCATAATTACCATGGGGGGGGGCAGATGAGGACATTTCATGTCTTCCTTCTCATCAAACTTCACGTCAACAATACACTTTTGCCAGCTATGACTATAGACACCCCCCCACTCTCTCTCCATTAGATCCCCAGAACTGATTTGTCTTGTGACTGAAAGTTCAACCCCATTAACAAGCAGACGTTTTCTTAGAGACAGGACAAAGAGGAAATGCATTGTTGTCTAAGTCACCATGAGGTCTCTAAGCAAAAAGACAAACCAGTTATTCAGGAAACATTGGGCCTTTCTCTGATCCCTTAGGCAATGGTGTCAAAAAAAATGTTCCTATAATAAATTGAAATAGGGCTCTGAGCTTCCTAGAAGCCAGAGCAATAAAGAAAAGAGAATTGTTCAGAGTCCATGTGTTCTCAAGCCTCAAGATGAGGCTTTCCAGGAAGCATAGGCCTTACTGGAGCTGAGGTTCTTGCTTTTTCCTCACAAAGAGGTCAGAATACAGGCGTGGTGGCCGCTGCCCTTCCCTTCCCCCATCTGCTTGGAGCAGTGCTTGCTTCTCCAGGGAGAAGAGGAAACCCAGCAGCAAGACCAGCTAAGGAGACTTCCCCTTCCTTGCTTTAAGTTTAGAGTGTATGTGGCTTTATGGATTAAAGGATTATCTCTGACTAGGGATGGAACTCAGGGAAAGAGCCCATACCTAGAATGCACAAGGCCCTGGGTTTGACCCCCAGCTCATGCACACACACACACACACACACACAAATGTGTTTAAACTAATAAGCCCCTTGCCCAGGCCCAGGCACCTGCAGTGGCTTAGGTGCCACTCAGATTGGTCCTGGCACACACCTTGTGCCAGGCACTAGTCTGAGCACTAGTTTTCCCTGTAGGTCTCGCCCCTCTGTCTGGGAGAGATGCCCCCATCTCCATTGGGCAGAGGAGCAAGGCAGAGCTAGGAGGGCTCCTGACTGCCCAGGTTACACAGAGACCAGAGATTGAAACCCAGGTCTGCCTGGTGCCAAAGAGGCTGCCTAGGACCATCCACCAACCCAAGTGCACCCTGCAGCACATTGGCCCAGCAGACCTTCCCATCAGGGACCATGGGGTGGGCAGTGGCTCTATCCTGCCACACCTTCCGTCCTGCCCACCCACACCAGTGACTGCCACGGGCCACTGCCATGTAGGGGAGGATTGAGGCAGGAGAAGCTGAGTCCTCAATTCATCCCTCTGCTTCCCCCGGCCCTCTACCCCTTTTCTCCTTCCAGTACTGTGGCTTGAACTCATGCCTTGCACTTGGGCACTCTACTACTCGAGCTACACTCCCAGAACTTTTGCTTTTACTTTGTCTTTTTCACATAAGATCTCAAGATAACTTGGCCCACTTTGTCCTCCTACTTTGATCCTCCTATCTCTGCCTCCCGCCTGGGAGATTATAGACGTGCCTCGCAAACCACTTTTGTAGCATATTTTCTCTTACATGAGTATTTCTATAGGACGAATTCTTAGGTGTAGGCCAGGTCCAAGGGCATGCGGATATTTGATTTAGATGTGGTCGCCACCTTATCACCGGAAGATGCGCCAATTTGTACTTAATGCCACCAGCTGCCATGGGACTTTTAATGGGTGATATAATCTTGGTGCTTCATTTTCTCACCTTGTAAAGTAAGAATGACTGTGCCTCAGACATGATTCTAAATGAGGTCATTGTTTACATAGTACCCTGGCCCTTTGAAAAGAAAGAGACCTGTAAATCTTCATTTCATTTCCATTTCATTTCATCCTCCATTTTCATTTGCCTTTTTCCTCTCATCTTCTCAGGCCTTCGCAGGCCTTCACTCCCTCTCCATTTCAACCCATGAAAGAAATAAAACTCTTAAGAGTTATGACATGACTTTATACTTTGTTTCCATCTCTTCTGCTTTTTCTGACTCAGCGGCAGCTGAAGTGGCATTTAGGTGACATCAGCTTTTACACAGATCTTGTCATTTGAACTTTGCTGAAGTCTGCACAGCCAGGACACCCCTTCTCCCGAAATGCTCACAGTTCAGATCCTGCCACTCCCTAGAAGCAAAAGTAGACACCGGAAGTTCAAGGCCCCAACTTTGAACTTAAGCAGATGAACATTTCTAGTTTCCTTAGCTTAGTTTCCTTACTCATTGCTGACCACTCACTGGTGATTCTGAGAATGCAGAGGGAGTTGATGAGAGCTAGAAAAAACTAGGAACCCCTGGAATGCTTCCCGGGGGAGGGGACAGCCTGCCCTCCCTGCCATTCTGCTACCACAGCAAGAAGATGCCAAGCTGAGATTCAGTAACTTCTGCCTAAGCGCGCATCTGGCTCACGTTAAGTGGCCAATAAAGGAAAGCCATTTCTCCTTCCACTCCTTCCCCCTTTCCTTCTCCTCCTCTTCTTCCTCTTCCTTCTTTTCTTCTTCTTTCTTTTCCTCTTCCTTCCTTCTCTTCCTTCTTCCTCTTCCTCCTTCTTTTCTTCTTTCTCTGCCTTTTCTTTGTTCCTCCTCCTCTTCTTCCTCTTCTTTGTCTACATCTTCTCTGTCTTCCTCCTCTTCCTCCCCATCCCCTTCCTTCTCTTCCTTCTCCTTCTTCCATGGTCGTACTGTGATTTGAATTCATGGCCTTGAACTTGCTCGTCAGGTACTCTACCACTTCAGTTGCACTCCCAGCCCAAACTGTGATTAAGCATGGTTAGCATGTCCTGTTCTTCATGTTGGCTGTGGCACAGTGTGTCTGTGCTGAGTGGTTCCTACTTAAAGGACCAGAAGTGATGGAAAAAGCCATACTGGGCACTGGTGTCTTATGCCTGTAATCGTAGCCAGTCAGGAGGACGAGATCTGGAAGGTCACTGTTCAAAGCCAATCTGAACAGAAAAGTCCATGACTTCATCTTCAGTTAAGCAGCAAAAAGCTGGACTGAGGGTGTGACTCAAGAAGAGAACCATCATGTGCAGGAAAAGGTAAGGACAAGAGGATGAGGCTCCGAGTTCAAACCCTAGCACTACAAAAGCAGAAATAAAGGAAATGCAGGTGATTGCCTTTATTTTATTTTATTTTTTGCCAGTCCTGGAGCTTGAACTCAGGGTCTGGGCGCTGTTCCAGAGCTTCTTTTTGCTCCATGCTAGCATTTCTGGCTTTTTCTTTTATGTGGTGCTGAGGAATCAAACCCAGGACTTCATGCATGATAGGCGAGCACTCTACCACTAAGCCACATTCCCAACCACGCCCCCTTTTTAAAAAATTCATTTTTTAAAGAGAAGGTCTCCCTGTGTAACACAGGCTGGTTTGAAATCTCAGCTTTCCTGCCTCAGCCCCCTGAGCCCTGGGATTACAGGTGTTCACTGCTGTTCCTGGCTTAGTTTTCCTTTTGGACTGTTCATGTCTTCTGCACCGGTAACAATGTTTACACAGTGGGTATTTACTCTCACTGTGTCTTTTATAGGCAAAGGATTTTCCAGGCACATAGCCAGGAATAATTCAGTTAACTCATTTTTCAGTCAATTAACCCTTTGCTGTAGGCCCTTGGTGGTGGTGGTGGCGGGGTGGGGGGGAGTGTCTCCATTTTATGTATGAAGAAAATGAAGCACAGAGAAGTTGGAAACTATACCCAGGGTCACACAGCATGAAAGTGCAGAGTCAAGCAGCATGACCTGAGAGAGCTCTCCCTGCCCTCCTCCCCCTCCACGTGAACAGAGCTCAAATGCTGTTTGGGGACACACGTGTTGGTGTTAGGTTTCCCCCAACCTCTGGTTCCTCTGCCAAAGGCATTGAGCATACCGCTGCCTGTTAGCTTGACTTGAAGGGTAAAGACCTCACAGTGTCATACATCTGCACACTACCCCCATTTCCTGGGCACTTCATCTTCTCCCTTAGCTTCTAAACTTAGAATGCCAACAGCCACAGCATCAGATTCAACTCTCCTCAGCTCAAACATGGAAAACTTTAAAGGCATCGAGCTATGGGGGCTAAATATTAATGATAATAATAATTTCAAAAGGGAGGACAGACCATTTCCTTTTTTTTTTTTTTTTTTTGCCAGTCCTGGGGCTTGAACTCAGGGCCTGTGCACTGTCCCTGAGCTTCTTTTTGCTCAAGGCTAGCACCCTACCATTTGAGCCGCAGTGCCACTTGCGGCTTTTTTCTGTGTATGTGGTGCTGAGGAATTGAACCCAGGGCTTCATGCATGCTAGGAAAGCACTCTACCACTAAGCCACATTCCCAGCCCCAAACCATTTCCTTTCAGTAATTAAAAGCCTGTCCCCTTGGCCCAGCACTGGTGGCTCACGCCTGAAATCCTAGCTACTCAGGTGGCTGAGACCTGTGGATCATGATTGTGGTTCAACTACAAATTCTCAAAAACTCTTGTCTCCAGTTAATTAGCAGAAAGAAAAGAAGTAAGGGTATGGCTCAAGTGGTAGAGCACCAGCCTTGAATGAAAAAGCCAAGCAAGAGAGAAAGGCCCTGAGTTCAAGCCCTAGTCTTGGCACACACACAAAACTTGCTTCCTTGTCCTGAAGATAACAGAAAAGTACCTACAGATATAAAACAGTGCCTGCCTCCCCTATTGCTGCTGGTAGTTTGGGGTGCAGGAAAATGTAAGGAAGGGATCTTTTCACTTCAGTTAAGTAGGAAGGAGAGGTCAGGGACACAGCGTGTCTGTTCTGCTCCGTCCTCCTGTGTCCGTCCTACTGTGCCTCATGATTGGCCTTTGTTTCCTTCCCTTAGCATCCCAGGATGGTTTTGTTTTGTTTTTTTTGGTTGGGTTTTTTTGTTTTGTTTTGTTTTGTTTTTGCCAGTCCTGGGACTTGGACTCAGGGCTTGAGCACTGTCCCTGGCTTCTTTTTGCTCAAGGCTAGCACTCTGCCACTTGAGCCACAGTGCCACTCCTGGCTGTTTTCTGTATATGTGGTGCTGGGGAATTGAACCCAGGGCTTCACGTATAGGAGGCAAGCACTCTTGCCACTAGGCCATATTCCCAGCCCCCAGGATGTGTTTTGTGAGACGCTGCTCGGGAAGAGCCTTGCTGCTCAGGCTGGAAAGCCTCCTAGCTGTGTGTTCTAGCCCCGCACCTCTCCACAGTGAAAACACCCCAGCCTCAAAGGCCAACTGAGCCACAAGCTTACTTGAGTTTTATTAAAACCAAGATGAGCTGTCATGGAGTCTGTCTTTAGGCAGTATCACACAAGTGTGTGTTTGTGTGTTTAAATTGTTTCTTCTTTTTTGAGGGCTGGGGATTGAACACAGGGTCTCACACTTGCTAAGCAGGTGCTCTGCCATGCCCCCAGCCCTTCTTCAATTGTTTAGTGAACAAGGCCTCTAGGTTTTGCCTATGGCTCACTGTAGAGCACAGTCCTTGTGTCTCTGCCTTTCCCCCCCTCTCCCTTTGTAGCTGGGATTACAGACATGGACCACCATGCTCGGCTTGTTCTTTTGAAAATACCTCTCTATCTTGCTTTTACATCTGTGAGATCACCCTGCATAGATAGCAATTACTCTCATGGGTTCCTCATCTAATTCTATATGAAAACATCTCCTCCTATGTAATCAGCTTCTTCTTAAAAATAAAAACACAATAAGCAGAACTACAAGTTACGGATTTAGCACCCCAGGTACACTGAGCATTAAGCTAGTTGTTCTCAATTTCCCAAAATCCTAGAAGAAAAGACAATCAGTTGACATATGTTCTGGGTACCTTGAGACTATCCATTTTAGAACCCCACCTCTGGTTCTGGTCAGACATTAAAAGCACTTCAGTCTCCTGGCGCTGGTGGCTCATGCCCTGAAATCCTGGCGACTCAGGAGGCTGAGATCTGAAGATGATGGTTTAAAGTCAGCCTGAGTTCAAGCCACAGGGAAATAAAAAAATTAAAGTACTGCAATCCTCTGATCCGCTGCTACTGAAGACGGCCACAATGGCTCTCCTTGCTTGAATCTGGTGCGCGGATGGGGGTCATTGTTTGCGGGTTCTGGTGACTGGGACTGGGAAGGGCCTGGCTGCCCCCCCCCCCACGGCTGCCATCTTGACCCCCACTCTGCTCTCTCGATTTGGGATCTGCAGTGTTGTTACGTAGCCCCCACTCTCCCCTTCTTATGAGACAGAAGTCAGCCAGGCACGTGGCTCATTCGGTCATGACTAATGAGCTTCTCAGTGTAGCTCACCTTCCCGCCATGACAGGCCAGTGAGGGACTTGGGACTGAGGCCCGGGTGTCAGAACACAGGGCCATGTGTGGGTCAGCTTCTCCAGTGCAGTGATTTTCCTGCTGGAGACTCCTTTCTAATTTTCCCTATATTACAAGTAACACTGCTGCCGAGGCTGAGGCTACATTTCCTAGAAAGCAAGGGCTCGAAGGAGTCTCATTTTGCAACCTGCTTCTCCAGAATTTTCTAAGTTCCTCCCCTCAACTGTGTCCAGTTGCCGCGGGAGGGGCCTCCTTCCCGGTGCCGGTCTTAAGTGTTAGCCCGCCTTCCTGCGCTATGGCGAAACACCGGAGACAGACACCATAGGAGGAAAGGCTGGGCACGGCTCATCACTTCACCGATTTCAGTGCAGGCTCGTTCATCCCACAGCCCTGAGACCTGTGGCAAGGCAGCACACCATGGTAGGAGTCCCTAGAGGGAGAAGGAGACCAAGGTCCCCAGCTCCCCCTTCAAGGCACGTCCTCACAGGCCCAGACTTCTGCAACTAGGCCTCAGCACCCCCCCAGCTGTGGCAGTTACTGAGCCTTTGGGAGGCCATACAGATCTCCTTATCATACTTTTTTCACACATGTGCATGGGCAAACACACACACACACACACACACACCCCAGAAACTCGAATTCTCTGCAGGTACCAGCTGGATAAAACACTTCTGACACTAACTGGAGTTAGCAGAGACCCCAGAGTTAAAGGCTCAGCCTCACGAAGCCACCCGCACCCATGGCCAACGGCTCTGGCCAGTTTCTTACCCAGGAGGTCACTCAGGAGCGGGCAGAGGGAGAGAAGGCTCAGGGCTGCCCCCCTCTAGGACCTCTATGTGTGTAACCATGTTGAAACTCCCAGAATCCTGTCCTTGACAGTCTTTCTGGAGGCTTCTCTAGGTCAACAAGTTTGATTAAATCACTAGCCTTTAGGGAGCGACCCTCCCCACCCCAGAGACTGTGGGTGGGGCTGAAAGTGTCAACCTTTAACTACACAGTTGATTTCCCTGGCAGCTGGCCCAGATTTTTGGAGGGGGGTACCCAGGAGCCATCTCATTAGCATACCAAATGACACATCACTATACAGATGCCCAGGGTTTGGGGGCTCTGCTGGGGAAGCAGGATAAAGACCCAAATGGCAGCTGGGCACTGGTCACTCACACCAGTAGTCTTAGCTACTCAGGAGGCTAAGATCAGAGGATCAGGGTCCAAAGCCAGCCCAGGCAGGAAAGTCTGTGAGTCTCTTATCTCCAATTAAGCACCAAAAAGCCAAAAGTGAAGCTGTGGCTCAAGTGGTAGAACACTAGCCTTGAGCAGAAAAGCTGAGGGACAGTGCCCAGGCCCGGAGTTCAAATTCCAGTACACACACACACATACACACACATACACCCCCCCCCCCAGTATCCTAACTCTGGTATGCCAACCCTGATGGGTTGGTGTTTGTGACTTTTGTATTTAAATATCAAGATTGCCTAGTGTAGTAATGCCCATGGAAAAACCAGTTCTATAGATAAGGGCCACTTTCGGCTTCCCGAAGTTCAGTGGCTCCATGGAAGGTGTGCTGGAGGTAGGGCTGGGAATGAGGCCCCAGTCCTGGAGGCAGTGACTACAGAGCGGTAGACACTTTTACCCTGTGTATGGGACAAAAATGACCTCCAGGAATCCCATTCTCTCTCCCCTCCCCTGGGCTCTTCCCCTCAGAAAGAACTGTGATTGACAAGCAGGGAGTGGTAGCTCCGCCCCCTTCTCTTAACACCTGAAACCTTTCCTCAGCCCTGGGAGTCTCCTCACAGCTCAACCCCGGAGGAACAATCAAAATCACTGCCCCGTTATTTATGAGCCGGTCATACTTGCAGAGGAGATGCTTAAAAATAAAGTGGGGTATCTGTTTCACCGGTTTGGAAGGCAGCATTTAATATCCAGACCTCTGCCAGGGCGAAGCGGGTGAGAACTTTTTATACCCTGAGCTTAGCCAGCCAGGATGCCGCGGATGTTTAGGGAGCCTGGGCCTCGGCGGTGGCAGCTGAGAATGTGGAGAGAAAGTCAACAGGACTAGCTAGCGGGCTTCACCCATGTTCATTCACACCGTGGTCACCCCACTTTCGAAGGGCCCAGTCTCCATGCTATGCAGTAATGGCAACATGGGGCTAGTCCGACAGACATTAGAGAAAGAAAATACAATATGTACAGTTAGAAACACATATGAATAATGCATAAGGCATACCCAGCGGCTGCAAGAAAACTTAAATACTGGCTAAAAGTATTCTTAGGGCTCTTCATTTTTTTTCCTCCTTTAGCATAGGTGCTAGGCTCAGTTTAGTTGAAACTGTGGCTGTATCTCTGGAGGTAAGGAATTGTAAGACTGCATAAGGCAGTCCCACTGAAGGGCTGTACTTACGCAGATCTCACCAGGAATGGAAGTGAAATGGGAGCCACTTTGCTGTAAAAGAACGTGGCCAGGTGTGGTGGCTCATACCTGTAATTTCAGATACACAGGAAGCAGGCAGATCGACATCTGAGGTCAGCCCAGGCAGAAAGCAGGAATGCCTGTCTGGAAAGTAACTGAAAGCAAAAAAGAATGGGGGTGGGGGTGGGCGTGGGGGTGGTGGATATCTCAGCTAGTAGAGCTTCTGCCTAGCAAGAACAATGCCCTGACTTTAACTGCCAGAACACCGACAATAATGATAAATAAATAACAGAACTTTTCTTTTTTAAAGGGCAGCAATGACTAAATCAAAAGCCCCCATTTCCACGTTGACTTTAGGGTCATCATCTTGGTGGGTGTCCAGCCATTCTCATTCCCCCTTGTAACATTGCTGACTTAGTAAAAATATGTCCTTCATTACTCCCCCTTCGCCAACATTTTTCCTTGTCAAACTTGGCAAGAACACCTCTCTCCCCTTTTTAATGGCTTCATCTTATTTCATCACATTTCTAAATCATCAGTCACCCAATCTTTTCCTGATTGCTAGATGTTTAGGTTATTTTTTTTTTCCTGTGTTAGATGATGAGGTAGAGCTAGCTTTGTCTTTGTGTGTATTTTGTTTGTTTTGTTGGTCATGGGGCTTGAACTCTGGGCCTGGGCGCTGTCCCTGTACTCTTCAGCACAAGGCTTGTTCTACCCCTTGTGCCACAGCGCCATGCCACTTCCCACTTCCCGTTTCCTGGTGGTTAGTTGGAGATAAGAGTCTCACAGACTTTCCTCCCCGGGCTGGCTTTGAACCTTGATCCTCAGATGTCAGCCTCCTGAGTAGCCAGGATTACAGGCTTGAGCCGCTGGTGCCGGCTTGTCTTTGTGTTTTGATTTCAGGCCCTGGGTGTGAGACTTTGGCCCTCGCCCCTCAGCCTGAGACCCCACCCACCCAGGTGGGATCTGGTGCTGTTTGCCTCTGTGCTGGGAGGACAGCCCTCACCTCCCTGCCACTGAACACGTGTGTCAGGGGCTCAAGAAACACCATAGAAATCTTGGGAGGCAGAGACTGGAGGATCACAGCTTGAGGCCAGCCTGGGCAAAGACAAGACCTCACCTGAAAAAGGACTAAGGGCCTTGCTGGAGGGAGGTGGACAACGCTCGCCTAGCATGCCCAAGGACCTGAGCTCAGTCCCCAGAACGAAAAGCAAATAAACCAACCCCCCCCCCAATAACACAAAACTGCAGAAGGGTTTTTATAATTGACCTGGAATCCTGCAAAATGAGCAACTGTCAGGTAAAACCAAACAGACATTTTTTGTTTTGGCCGTACTAGGGTTTGAACTGAGGGCTTCAGGTAGGTGCTCTACCAGTTGCACCACACCCAGAGATCTCTTTGCTGTAGGCTATTTTTTTAGATAGCATTTTGTGCTGTTTGTCTAGGGCCAGCCTCAGACCTCAGTCCTCTTTCCACGTCCCACCCGCTGGGACCCAGGTCACAAGCTCCACAGCCTGGCTTATGGATTAAGCTGAGGTCTGGCTTCCAACCTCGATCCTCCTGATCTCATCTTCCTGAGCAAGTGGGATGGCAGGCGTGAGGAACCATGCCTGGCTTGGCCGTGACTGCAGACTTGAGCGCATGGCTGAGTCCCCTGGGTGGCCTCAGGTCCGAGCACTATTGTGGTGTCCAGCCCATGGGAAGGAATGTTCTAGAAGTATGTTCTCTCGGTGGCCTGGGAGCATCCTTAGAGTTTGTTGCACTGTTTCCCTGTCTGGACCTGGAGCTCCTAAGAATAAACACAGCCGAGACTCACTGAGTGCTTAACACCCTTCAGACTCAGCCCGAGCCACGTCGGGTCCTTAGCTGCTCCCAGTGGCCCTTGCAGTCATGGCGCCCCCACTGGACGCAGTACTGAGCTCTTCCCCAAGCTGGCCAGGCAGGAGGGCTAAGCCCATGGGGCCGGGGCCGCTCCCAGGCCCTGCTCCTGGAAGCAGCCTCGGCAGAGCACCAGGCCCAGGAGCCTGGCCTTCAGGCCCAGGAGCCTGGCCTTCCGCCCCGGGTGACACTGTGTGGAAGCCCCCCCTGGCCCATGTGGCCTCTTCTCCTCCCCCTGCTGGGGGCTGCTTTCTGAGCTGTGGCGGGAGTTCTCAGGCCTGGCCCCGGAGAGGCGAGGATGGGCGCCCAAGACGGGCAGCTAGCCTTATTAGGGTGCAGGGCCCTGCCTCTTATCACATGGCCTCCCATGCAAGCCGAAGGGCTGGTGCTTCTCTCCGGGATTTTCCACTCGCCCAGCTCTTCTGGAACTGGCTGGGCACCCGGACAAGACGGCGTGAGGGCCCCGAGGCATCTGTCTGTTGGGGTCCAGAGACAACCACCATGACATCTGAGTCAAGGTAGAAAACAGTACTTTAAGCCAGCATAGGGTGGCTTCTTCCTCCTCCCATCCCGTGGCTTAAAGATTCTCCTGGTCCTCCTGCCTCAGCATCCTACACAACGGGGACTACAAGTGTGCGCTACTATGCCCCGCCATTCTGTATTTGTTTTTGTTCTTTTGCCAGTACTGGGGAGTGAACTCATTGCCCCTTAGCTTTTGCATCCAAGGCTGGCACTTGGCTACTTGAGCCACAGCTCCACTTCTGGCTTTCTGCTGGTTAATTGAAGTTAGGAGTCTCACAGCTTTTTCTCTCAGGGCTGTGAACTGCGATTCTCAAATCACAGCCTTCTGAGTAGCTAGGACTACAGGTGTGGGCACCCAGCTCATGGGTGACTTTTTAATTTCAAGGAATAGGCTGGCATTTTTCCTTCCTTTCATCTTTTGGGGAGGGTGAAATAGATAGGCATTAGTGACAATAAAATACATACTATAAAGCATTTGTGCTTGTCACTACCACCCAAGGGAGAGAACACACTGTCACACTCTGTCCATGCCTCTGTTGTTGCTGTTTTGAGACGCCATGGGGCTCCGTAGCTCAGGCTGGCCTTGACCTCACTGCAGCTAAGCTGGTCTCAAACTTGTCATCCTCCCACTTGTGCCTGTTGAGCACTGGGATTACAGGCAGGTGCCACCAGCCCCAGCTATGAAGCCCCTCAACCAGCTTCATCTAGTGGCAATCTCTTTCTTCTTTCCTTCCTCTTCACCTTTATCTACAACCCTCACCATTTAGAGCTTCTGGAACCCCCCCGCTCCGTGTCTTCCCCAGCTTGTTCACACCCACTGCCTGTGACCCCTGCTCAGTCAGCCACAGTGTGCTTAGCCAGTGTCCATGGATGTTCTGGATGCTCCTGGGTTTCTGCTGCACTGAGCATCCTAATTCTTGCCCCCGGACGAGCATGCAGGTGTCTGCGGGGAACAGGGGCTCTGTAGGGACCATAGGCTTGGAGTCTATGTCCTGCTGTTTCACATGCCTGCCTCCCACCCCTCGCAGAAGCTGATGGCTTCATGAAGGGCGTGGCCTGCGCATGGGGATGGCCCCACTGCCAGGCCCCATTGTCACTGTGTGTGTACGCACATGCACGCATGTGTGTGCATGCTGCTACTGGGATTTGAACTCAGGGTCTGTGTGCTGTCCTTTGGCTTTTTTTTTTTCTCAAGGCTAGCACTCTACCACTTGAGCCACAGCTTCCACCTCCAGCTTTTTACTGGTTTATTGGCGATAAGAATCCCACAGACTTCCCTGCCCGGCTGGCTTTGCATCTCAATCCTCAGATCTCAGTCTCCTGAGGAGCTGGGATCACAGGCGTGAAGCCCGAGGAGAAGCCTGGCTGCCACTTTTCCTTCCAGTCTTTCAGTGCTAGATGCTGGGTCTCAGCTTCTGCCTGGACAGAGCATCCCTAGCTCACCCCTTTCCCCCCAAAGACATCTGCAACACTCTGCAGGGGATCCTTGTCCTGCCCTTGAGCAGGTGCAGGGGGTGGGCGGGGCCTGGGTGGGGCCCTGGACTAATGCAAGCAGTTAAGTTGTTCCTTCAGGACAAAGGAAGAAGCCCAAGTCCTGGGAATTCCTCCCAAAGCCACCCTCCCTCCCCTCTCCTAACAGCCGCCCTCACCCTCCACAATGGTAGGCCAGAGACAGCGGTTTTCAAATAGTCTAAATTGTGATATTTTCGGGCAGCCAGTCGGAGGGAGGGGACACCCAGAGGATTCTAGACTCCTTTGAGGGTCTCCCAGTCATGTTTCTTTAAAGGGAAAACCAACAACAGTCTCTCTCTCAATCTTGCCTGCATGTCAGCCAGCCACAGCTTTGATAAGGTCAGCAGGGCCTCAGGCCAGTGGCAGTGGGATTTCTGGGGTGAGACTCAGGCACCCCGCTCCACAGTCTCACCAGCAGCTGGGGTGGACAGCTTGTACTCAGTAAGCCCAGCACCCATCACAACCCTCTGATAGCCTTGTTAAAATGCTGGCTGCTGGGCTCCTCTTCCAGTTTGATTCGAAGCCCCAGGAACAGGGTCTTGGGAGTGTCCGCATTTAACCATTTCCCAGTGGATTAAGAATGGCCTTAGCCAGGTGATGGTGGCTTATGTCTGTCATCCTAGCTACTCAGGAGGCTGAGGTCTGAGGATAGTGGTTTGAAGCCAGCCTTGGCAGGAAAGTCTGCCAGACTCTTATCTCAAAAAACTACTCAGGAAAACCCAGAAGTGGCGCTGTGGCTCAAGTGTTAAGAATGCTAGCCTTGAGCACAAAGAAGCCAGGGACAGTGCCCAGGCCTTAAGTTCAAGCCCCAGGACTGGCAAACAACAAGAAAAGGCCTGGACCACCCAAGAACTGACTTTGCTCCTCCTAGGTGGGGACCCAGCAGGTGCAAAAGCTGATGTAGCCCACACGTGGAGTCCCATCCTGACTTTTCTCTTTCATGTCTTTGCAGTGAAATGTAAAATGGAGGACGAGGAGGTACAAGATGCCACAATGCCTTCTCCTTAACTCCATGCCCCTTCTTCCCTCCCCGGCCAGGGCACTGGTACCCCAGGCCAGGAAAATGTCCAGTGCTCTCTCCATTTTGAATGACCAGAAAGATCTGGTCAGTGCAACCCAGACAGGATCTGTAGCGCAAGCTTGCCGCATCACCCGGAAGTGTTTCTCTACACCTGGGAATTCCTTACTGCTTCCGGAGCCTCCCCTGCCAACCGCTGTTCAGGTCACCATGGGATCTCATCCACACGGGAGATGAGCTGCCGTGTCCCCATTTGCCCCGCTTTCAGGAAGACCAGCACTTGCCGTCTCAGATCTCTGTTTTTTTGTTGTGCTGCTGAGGCAGCTGCCCGACCACCACGCTATATTCCCAGGCCAGCATGAGGCTTAAACCCAGACAAGGATCACGAAGGATTTCCCTTGTCTAGACCCCAAAGTAAAGTCTTGCTTTGATTACGGGTGAATTCACTTACCACATCCATTTGTTCTGCAGTTCACTTTTAGAACCAAGATGCTCCCATTCAGAAAAAAACCCAGGATCAGCAGAAGGCCCAGGGGTGGTTTTGACAAGCTAGCACACGTCTTGTGTAAATAGTAAAGCCTTTATTTTTGGGTTAAGAACAGCATTTTGAAAATAAAACCTATCTGCCCATGCTTCACAAGTTTTTAACTCTGCAGTATTTATATTACAGTCATGTATGGTACACATTGATTGTCTTGAAGCTTCTTGAATGCTTTTTTATTTTTCTGAATATGCGAGTCAGCAAAGGGGAAATTAAGGAACATTATAAAACACACGTGAATGCTCTTAATAAATATATATTATCTATCAAAACGAGCCTGAGCTCTTGATCAATTAAGAAAAAGCACCTGCCGAGAACCTCATCAGCTGGCGTCTTTACTAACGTCTTCGCCTGTCAAAGCCACAGAGCCTCCTTTCATCTGGGGTTCAGCCTGGCTAACCCAGGCCGTCCCTACTCTACAATTGTTCCGTAGCCCTGACTGCATCTGTGCTGGGGGTGGGGCGCTCTGGACAACCAGCTTTCAACAAGAATTGACACCCCGCCCCTCAGGAGGCACACACGGACCTCCCTGTTGGTTAAACGGTAAAATCTCAGAGCTCATTCTCTGGGCCCCCGCATCCCAAGATTGAACAAGCTTCCTAAAAGGGACAGGAGTGGCTCTGGAATAGTCCCAAAGAGAGTCACTAACCGGATGTGTGAAGATTTGTGCTTACAATTGGGGATTATTCACAGATGCTGCTCTGGTAGCCCGGACCCCCCCCCCCCCAATTTGTTTACACACCAGATCTTAAAGAGACATGCTAGTCTGTACTTTAACTTTGTGTGTGTGTGTGGGGGGGGGGGTGCTGCCAGCACAGGCTCTGGGAGATGAGAAGCAGCTCCTGGTACTCCTCGGACTGAACTTTGAACTCATCACAAAAATAGCAAATCTCTCTGGGTGCCCTCACTCCCACCTCCTCCCATCCTGAGAACATTCAGCTCACCCTGGTCCTAAAGGGGAAAAAAAAGCCAAAATAAACAAAACAAAAAAAAATCCCAGAGGCTGCACTAACCTACCAAGAGATTTGAAAAGGAAAAATAAATACCCTAAAGGTCTCAAGCAATTTCCCACAGCTCAGAGGTGATCTGCCGATAGCCATTTGTCCTGTGCTCACTTCCATTGTGATGGGGGTGAACTCCCCCCTTCTGCAAGGAAGGAGGGGATCTGGGCGACCCGGTCACGGATGGCATCAGAAAGCTCCAAAGGACTCCAGACAGCGGGGCTGAGCAACCATCTCCTGGCAGGGAAGGCGTACTGCTGGCAGAGCCTGCCTCCGCCGGGCCACAGCCCCCAGGCGCCCAGCGAGTGCTCACACTTGCAGGACGCTGGGCCTACATGCACCGCCCTTAGCCCCACCTGAGCTGCGCTCCCTCCTTACCCAGGACCCCCAGTTTTCTGCTTATCCCATGGCAGAGCCTGGGGCAGAGGGAGCTCTCTAAAAGAAAACCCATGCTTGAGGCGTTCTAGAAGGTCGGGCAGGGGTAACAGGTCAGTGCCATGCTTTCTTGTCCCCATGCGTGGAAAGATACTAGCGGTCAGGAAAAACTACACAATGGCCACATGTGGCCTTTATCTCCCCAGAAAGTCTGGCAGGGACCGGCAGGGTTGGGTAGGGAGGGGACGCAGCAGAAGACTAGGGCCTTGAGGAAAAAAAATATTCAGGTTTATTAACATACTCTGCTCAGATGTACTGGCTTCTGAAGGAGTCCAGTCCTCCTTCCCCCGAACACTCTTTTTTTCCCCCCGTTTTCTTTAAAGGTTAAAGGCGTATGGGTAGTTGTATAGAAAAAGCAACGTAGTGATTAGATGCAGAAGGCCCCTCCCTTGTGTGTACACTCCACGCCGACAGGTGAAACACTCTGTTGCCTTGAATGGGTGGCTGGCGATTATGCTGGCCAAACAGTGCACAGAACACAGGGCTTTGAATGGCTGGGGTGTGGGAAATGCCAAACGACAGAGGAATGATTTGCTCAGGACAGATGGTGCCACCACAGAAGCAAAATGGGCTTGGAGACAGCCATGTTCATGAAACCAGCAAAAAAGAAAACAACAACAAAAAACCCAAGGTGCAAACACCCTCCTACCCCCTCCAAAAGTAAGAAACCCTGGTGTGGTTCACTCAACCCTGGAACCTTCCCAACGGCTGTGGAAAACAACTTGCTGGATGGACGAATGCCACACCTCTCCATCCCATGGGGACTGGGGGGTGATGGGACATGGTCACAGAAGGGCTGCTGTGGCACCTGGCCTTCCAACCTGTCTTCTCAAGGGGGGGTGGTGTTGGGGGTGTTCAAGCTGGGCAGATGGCATTTGAGCATCTGACATGGATCTGGGAATACAATTGGGAATGGACTTAGAGGGGGCATCTGCAAGCGCAGGAAAAAGAGATGGTTACGGGAATAGGTGCCACTGCTTGCTCAGGACAGGCAAAGGGAGGGCCTTGTCTTCCTTTGGGTGCTAGAGCAGGAGGCCCAGAAGGAACAGTGGTCAGTCACCACTTTCTCAGCGCGTTGGCCACTTCAAGACCCAGAGAACGTCGTCCTCCTTGGCGCGTGCCAGCATCCCTCCACCACCACTGGCTATGAAACTCCCTGTGCTTAGGTGGGCTCAGCTTAGCACTTGCACAGCAGCCTCCTAAGCTCTGAATGTGCCTGGAGTTGTCCTCAGTAGCGAGGTAATTTCCAGGAGGCCCCCTAGGGTCCAGCCCTTGCTGGAGAGGGGTGATGGGAGGTCTCCCCACCCACCTACGCCATATGAAATCAACTTCCACCAGGCCCAATTCCATTTTATTCTACCTCTCTTCCCAGCCGCATCTCTGAGTGAGCCCTACTACTATTTGCAATGAGCTCTACTTCAGTGTGCAGAGATAGGTTGGTTTAGCATGGTGCGTGCGTGTGTGTGTGTGTGTGTGTGTGTGTGTGTGTGTGTGTGTGTCGGGGGAGGCAGGGCCGTCAGTGTTAGCTTTATCAGTTCATCCGGGTTCACATTTACACAAAATCCCTTGGCTGGGATATCCACATCTCCTGGCTGGCTGCGAGGTGGCCTGGGTCGGCTACTGTTACTGATTTCTCCCTCAAGAAAGACACGCCAGGGAATAAAATCGGTAAGAGATTCTTATTCTCTGGAACTGAAAAGTCTGTCACCAATGGTGTCTTCCAGTGTGACTTGGCGGAGCGGTTGGGATCTGGAATGACACACAAGGGTAACACACTGAGAACTCTGACATAATCAGACACAGACCTCCTCACGATGTGCTGAAGAGAGTGGGCTTATCTTGCTTTGATCCAGGTAGTTTGAGCGATTCTGGCCCAGAAAAACAGCACATCCCCCAGGCTGTGATCACCCACTCCTAAGGAATGTGCTTTCTTACCCAGACCCTTCTTTCCCTTCCCCCTTCCTTCCTGTTTCTTCCTTTTCCTTCCTTCCTTTCTTCCTTCCTTCTTTCCTTCTTTTCTTTCTTCCTTCTTTCCTTCCTTCCTCCCTTCCTTCCTTCCTTCCTCCCTCCCTTCCTTCCTTCCTTCCTTCCTTCCTTCCTTCCTTCCTTCCTTCCTTCCTCCCTCCCTCCCTCCCTCCCTCCCTCCCTTCCTTCTCTCTCTCCCCCCACCTTTCCTTCCCCTTTTTTGCTGTGCTGGAGATGGAATCCAGCACCTTGGAGCATTCTAGGCAAAGCGCTGTACCACTGAGTGTGTCCTCAGTCTTTAACTCAATCCCATTCTAAGACCTTATGTTTATCCCTTTCATCACATTGCCCTTGAAGGACCAGGAGGGCTTAATTGTGATGGATATGGCCTCTTCTGGCCATGTATATTATAACATAAGCCAAAGCTTCCAGAGTCCTGACATTCCTGACAAGAAGACAGCTCAGTGGGTTGCAGAGGGGTTTTAAGAACACAAATCTCTGATGCTGTTGGTTTTTGTGCTTGTTCCAGACCAATGTGAACCAGGGCCAAACAGGTTGCATTTGAAGGCTAGAAAAGACAAAGTGTCCCACCCCAGAGATCAAACCATCCTTGACTTCCATTGACAGACACAAAAATGAAACCCCCAAACAACTCAAGCTGCTATGGAATGGTCACGTGAAATAAAGAATGGAAATCCAATTTACACATGTAAACTGGCTCATGGGTCATTACTGAAAGAAGCATGTAGCTACATTTGGAAAATAAATGTAAGAATGAGGGAGCATCTTTGGTTTGCTGGAGAAGCAAAATGATGTCATTCCACAGAGGCAAAACGGAGAGGGTGACAGTTCTGCTGATGATCTGTTTGGCAACAGATAGTAAACAGCTTTTGTCTTTGAGGAAGACAAATGGCCACTGCTTCAATTCTTCAAGATGTCTCTTACAGGGTGTCGTGGGGGCGGGGTGGGGAAGGCAGTAACCAGCTGGGGCACAGGACCCAGAATGGTGACAGGGAGGGGCTCTACCTAGGTGGATGTCAGCTAAGTCTGAGAGGGAGACTTCCTCACTGGGGGCTTTTCATTCATGCCACCCCTCCCCAGGAGAAGCTAGAAACTTTGCTAAGAAAAAGAATCCCAAGAGGGAAGGGGTGGGCATAGGTGAATGTTCTGTGCGTGGAGAGAGGGGTGGGAGAGGAAGATGAAACAGAAGCTTTGCATGCAGGTAGCTGGTAGGGCGGCCCGTCCCCACCTGAGCCCCGGAAAGCAGCTGTGGACACAGGATGGGGCTCGCAGGTGCACGCCTGGATACTTACAGTCCCTCCATTGAGCATGACGGCCATCTCAGTGGGCTGATACACGTTGCTTCTAAATGGAGCGCTGGGTTGGTTTCCCAAGCCGATACCTGGTTTCTTCCCCGTAGTGACACTGGGTTTCTTGCCCATGCTGCCACCACCAGACCTTTTTCCCAAGCTGCCATTGGAAAATCCTGCTGTACGAAGAGCTGAGGGAGGGAGAGGAGGGGGAGGGGTTGGCAGTAGGACAACATAAAAAAAAAAAAGACAATTTTGTTTTCCTGCATGAGGGAGGCAGTCCAGTCGCCCCCCCCCCCATTGGCTGCCCACCACCGTGGCTCCTCCCCCTGGTCACAAGCCTTGACTCAGAAGTCACAAACACGCTTTGTTCTCAGCCTCTCCACCACCTGACCTGGCTCAGCGGGGCTTGGAAGTCTGTGGAGGGCGGGGCATGGGTCAGAGCAGGAGGAGGCTGAGGTGAGACCTTGGCCATCCCCACCCCATGTGGGCTGAGGGGACCCACGCCTCAGGCTCCCCTCACAATCTGGGGCCTCAGGCCAGGCTTTCAGAGATGGACACTGTCTATGCAGCAAGCAGAGATGGGAATGGCTGAGAACAGAGACAGCAAGTGCACTGTGGTGCCTGTCCCCGTGGGAAAGCGAGCCTCTCATGGATGTAGGCTTATTTCCAAACTGGAAAACAAAAAGTCAACCTTGCACAAAATAAGTCTGCATTCTCCCCCTGACAGGCGGAGAAAGCTTACTCTACTTTGTTGCACCACAACTCTACTTCAGCTTTTTGCTAGTCAACAGCAGATGAGTCTCACTGATTTTCCTTCGTGGGCTGGCTTTGAACCCTGATCCTCATATCTCAGCCTCCTGAGTAGCTAGGATTACAGGCGTGAGCCACCAGAATGCAGCTTGAGTTTCTTCCTTCCTTCCTTCCTTCCTTCCTTCCTTCCTTCCTTCCTTCCTTCCTTCCTTCCTTCCTTCCTTCCTTCCTTCCTTCCCTCCCTCCCTCCCTCCCTCCCTCCCTCCCTCCCTCCCTCCCTCCCTCCCTCCCTCCCTCCCTCCCTCCCTCCCTCCTCCTCCTCCTCCTCCTCCTCCTCCTCCTCCTCCTCCTCCTCCTCCTCCTCCTCCTCCTCCTCATCTTCGTCTTCATCTTCTTCTGCCAGTCCTGGGCTTGGACTAAGAGCCTGAGCACTGTCCCTGAGCTTCTTTTTGCTCAAGGCTAGCACTCTACCACTCGAGCCACAGCACCACTTGTGGCTTTTTCTGTATATGTGGTGCTGAGGAATGGAACCCAGGGCTTCATGCATGCAAGGCAAGCACTCTACCACTAAGCCACATTCCCAGCCCCTCTTTTTTTCTTTTTGTGCAAAGAAAAAGAAGATCCAATCAAAAAGACATGGGGGAGCTTGAAACACATGTTCCCAAGTGATAAAAGCATGTTACCCTTGTAACCTGTGGCTCCAACAATATCATCTTTTAGACAGGACAACTGTGGAGATGAGTGGTTTTCAGGGTCCAGGGCAGGGCTGCAGTGAGGAGGGGTGGCTGAGGGGACCGGGGGGAGGGGGGCGTCGGAGGGCAGTGCACACCTCAGGAGGGCATGATAGGAAGACATGATGCATTTGTCAGAAGCCCACAGGACTGTGCAATACCAAACTCTAAAATATGCTGGGTTCTTAGGACTTGGGGGAGTGGCTCAGCCATAGAGAACTTGTCTGGCATGCATGAAGCTCTGGGCTCCATCCCAGCACTGCCCAGAACATACAACAACAACAACAACAGGAACAGGAACAGCAAAAATCTTGTCAACGATAGAATGGTATCTTCATTGAAAAATACTAATCTTAGCCAGGTGCCAGTGGCTCACGATTGTAATCCTAGCTACTCAGAAGGCTGAGATCTGAGAACTGCAGTTAGAAGCAGAAAAGTCTGTGAGAATCTTTATCTCCTATGAACCTGCAAAAAGCCAGAAGTGGGGCTGTGATTCAAGTGGTAGAGTGCTGACCCCGAGGAAAAAAGCCAAGAGAACTGGAGGTGCTGGGGTCAAGCCCCAGTCCTCCCACACATGCATGCACGCACACACACACACACACACACACACATGCACACACGCGCGTGCACACACACAGTTTCACTAAGATAAGATTCACTTTATTCTGAGAACAGATATTTTCTGGGTAAAAATGTAGCAAGATAGCTTGGATTTTCAGGGGGCTGCTAGGAACAGCACAGAATGGGGACAGCCCATCTATGGACTCCTGCTAGTTTCATGCCTAGCCTAGATCTTCTCAGGGAGCAGGAAGGAAATGAACCCGCAGCAGATGTGGTTAGGGACTTGGCCTCTAAACACATTCTCATCACAGACAGAAAGGTTCCAGTCTCCTGCTCACCTGTGGGGTGCCTTGGCCAGAGGTGGGGTGTACCCCTCTGTAGTAACTATTTGTGGCTCTCTGGTGACTATTCCTCTCACATTCTAGACCCCTGACTGTTGCCTTCTCCCTATCTGAGGGGGTGACCATGTGACTTTGGTCCAGCCAATCAGAGCATTCCCTTCTTCCTCCAAACACACTGACTGGTTTAGGTAACAGCCTTCAGGTCCAATCAAAGTTAACTGTGGAATTTTTGCTCCAGCCTCCTGGGACCTCTCCCTCTTCCCAGACTCTGGGGCTATGAGTTGTCTTGATGCCAGCAACTAAGAGATGGAGAGAAAATGTTGATATAACTTGAGTCTCCGGAATCTAACCCTTCCTGGAGTCTGCTGCTTAGTACCTTTGGGTGCAGGGGCAGTTTGCTCTTTTTCTTTTTAAAGGCTTTAGTCTATTCAAACTGGGTTTCTAAATTATTATTACTTGCAACAGGCTTCAAGGGACATAAGTAACACTCTTCCTAACCTGGGCCAGATCTGAAAGGCAAACATGGCACTGAGTTCTGGCTCATCTGTAGGGGATTCCCCCATGGAGCCAACACACACAGACCCAATGCCAGACGTTTCTTGTGATGCCAGGCAGGAAGTAGAGGGTCAGTTTAAATAGCTTTTGTCCCTAATGAGATTTCATGTGTGTGTACCGTGTGTCCAAGTGTGTGTGTGTGTGTGTGTGTGTGTGTGTGCTGGCGCTTGATCTCAGGGCCTGGGTACTGTCTCTTAGCCTTTTTTGATCAAGATTAGTGCTCTACCACTTGAGCCTCACCTCTACTTCCCGCTTCCTCCTGGCTAATTAGACATCAGAGGCTCATAGACTCTCCTACTTGGGCTGGCTTTGAACTGCAATCCTTAGAACTCAGCCTTCTGAGTAGCTAGGACTGCAGGTGCGAGGCACCAGCATCTGCTTTCTAATGAGATCTTCAAAGCACAAAGCCTCAAAGAGAAGAAACAACACATGCTCTGTCTGGCTCCTTAGAAGGCAAACTTTTGCTTTTTTTTTTTTTCCTTTTTGGTAGCACTGGGGCTTGAACTCAGGGCTTCACGATTATCAGACAGACCCTCTACCACACATACAAGCTACAACTTCAGCTCTTAAAAGGTGAGCCCTTACTATGGCTTGTGAGCGTCTCCTAATTATGTGATCTGATGTATATTTTAATCCTTTATCACATACCATGAGGATTCTTTTAATAAGTAGCAGATTGGTGCAGTGGGAGCTACCTGGGGTCCCAGCAGGGGGAGGGAGGTTTGGGCATGATGCAGCGGGGCTTGGCTCAGCCACCATAGCACAGCTCCCCCCGCCCCCCCCCCCATCTCAGACACGCTCTTAAGGGAGAGAGGCTGAAAGGCTGGGCAGAAGTTTCAGAAGCCAGAGCAACAGGATGGAGTTCAGCTCCCAGGCCGAGGTCTGTGTGTGCAGGGGTGAAGCCCTCTCGTGGGGGGCAGGTTCCTAGAATACACACTGGCTGAGGTGGAAGCCGCAGATGCCAGCAGCTGCACCTACCTTGGCAAAGGAGTATGCCCAGAGGTCCCCCGCCAGCAAAGCAAGGCTTTCTACAATAGAGGCAGTGCATCCGGGCCTCCTACCTTTGCTTCCGTGTGTGAGGGCCTCTGGAGGGAAGGGGCCTTCCCCCAGTCTGCTCTGCCTTCTCCCTGTGGACCTTGGTGGCGATACATTGGGGATGGTCCCAAAGAGGGCTATGAGGATGCAGCCGGGGGCTCAGGCCTGGAATCCTAGCAACTCAGGAGGCTGAGACCTGAGGATTGAGGTTTGAGACCAGCCTGAGCAGGACAGTCCACGAGACTCTTATCTCCAATTAACTGTACCAGAGAGCCAGAAGTGGAGCTGTGGCTCTAGTGGTAGAGCACCAGCCTTGAGGAGAAAAAGCTGAAGCATAGCACTCAGGCCCTGAGTTCAAGTACCGGCACAAACAACAACAAAAAGCCAAAAAGAACCCTAAAAGTCTGCTAGGTGCAGTGGCCACTTCCAACTACACAGGAGACACAGATAGGAGGGTCATTGTTTGGGGAAGCCATCTGAAAAATGACAAGTAAAAACACAGTGTGGGGGCATGTCTTGAGTGGTAGAGCACTTGCTTAGCCAGTGCAAGCAAGGTCCTGAGTTCAAACCCAAGTACCCGCCCCCCCCAAAAAAAATCTAACAACACCCAAGGTTACCAAAGAAGTAGGGAAGAAGGGCTCGAATGGAATTACCAGGTTTGCAGGGGGGAACTCTTCTTCAGTTTATCTTTCTGGGGTGTAGTGTGGGCATTTCAGTGTGGCTATATGAATTTTCTTTCTTCTTTTTTTTTTTCCTGCAAAGAGTTAACTGACCAAAAGCTGGACCAGGAACAAATCATGCTCAGTGCAGCGTCAGCTGCTGTGAGAAGTGGAGGCTGGCAGAGTATTTACTGCGTGAAAGATTAGAAAATAAATCCCAGTGCGCAATGGAAAACCGCAGTAGCCAACGGCTCCCAGAGCTCTGGAGCTCCTGACCTTGGCGTGGCCACCACAACACTGGCCTAAGCACCCCACGTGACCGCACCATCCTTGAACCCACACTCCATCCTCCTGCCTCTGCCTTCCACACGTTGGGATTACTGACAGAGATCACCATGCCCAGCCCAGCCAACTCTCCTTGGGGGTCTCAGCCCTTGCTGTACCCTGGATTGAACTCACAGCCTTGTGCCTCTTAGGTAAGCACTCTACCACGTGAGTCACGCCCCCATCCTTTGCTTCCTCTCTCTCTCTCTCTCTCTCTCTCTCTTTCCCTTTTTCCAGCTAAAGTCTCACACTTTTGCCCAGGCTCTGCACAGACTGCAATCCTCCTAGCCTCTGCCTTCTGAGTAGCGGGGATTACAGGCGTGAACCACCATACCTGCTCAGCATTCCTTATATTTTTTATTTTTTGGCTCCAGTCCTGAGGCTTGAATGTGGGGCCTGGGTGTTGTCCCTGAACTTTGTGTTCAAGGTTAGCACTCTACCAACTTGAGCCACACCTCCACACCCAGCTTTCTGGTGGTTCATTGGCGATAAGAGTCTCATAGATTTTCCTGCCCAGGCTAGCTTTGAACCTCAATCCTTAGATCTCAGCCTCCTGATAGCTAGGATTGCAGGTTATTTTAGTTACCGTCAGGCATAGGAACCTAGCCAGCTCCCTTCACGTGACAGTTTCCAGGGACATGCTGTGTCATGCACAGGACCCCTGGGTAGGTCCCGCCATGGCCTCGTGTTTGAGTCAGGGCTACAGCAGGGACAGGCAGCCCTGGGTACGCGGTTCAATTCCCACTGGCTCTGCCTTCCGGTCTCAAAACCCAGTGCAACTTGCTCAGCCCACTCTGGAGTTCTGGGGATGTTAGTAACCGGGAGGCAGGAGTTGGTTAGGGGTCGCATCCCACAGATGTCCTCAGAGGGTCCCCAGCAGCCTCGAGCCCCCACTGCCTGTGACCCACACCCGTCACAACATCTCATTCTCCTCCCCAAATAATGCCTTGTTCCCAGGTCCCCCATTTCCGACTCTGATTTTTTTTTTTGGGGGGGGGGCATGGAGGAAAACCCAACCAGGACAGGCAAGCTCCGAGCCAGGTCCCACAGGGGCGTGGTACTTGTGTGCCGTCTTCCACGACCAATCTGTGACACACTCCCTCATTTGTTCCCATCTTACAGAAGATGGCTCAGAGGGGTCCTGCAACCTGCCCGGTGTCACACAGCAGTAAGGGGCCGAGTGGGATGTGAACTTGGACAGCAGCCCCTGGGGTGAGGCGGCAGGTGGAAGGCCTCCCCAGCTACCTGCATGGTGCTCGTCCATGGAGAAGGCCTTGTTTTCCATGTAGGTCCTCGGCAGGTGTGCGTCCTCCTCGAAGGCCGTCTCCCGCATCCTGGGCTGCGACGTGTCGAAGTAGTTGGGTGGGTTCTCCTGCAGGGGCGGCAGGAGGGTGCAGTGGATCTCAGGGATGGCGTGGAAGACGACGAAGACCCAGCCGCTGGCCGTCAGCGTGATGGCCAGGGTGGCGTCACTCCAGGCCTCTCCCTGCCGCATCATGATGTTGCCGAAGAGGTACAGGGTCATCCAGGCCACCCAGATGAGCAGGGAGAGAAAGGCGGTGACCACAATGAAGGCCCCGTTCAGCTTCCACCTCTTGAACTTGCCGCACAGCGTGAAGAGCGCCTGGGCCAGCGTGATGGCCAGCAGGACCATGTCGTAGATGAGGGCCAGGACGAAGTCCATGGGCTCGTAGGCACAGGCCGGCTTCGTGTCCCGCAGCACCGTCAGCACCAGCCACTCGGTGGCGATGATCACCTGTACCAGCATCAGGCACAGCGCCAGGCTCACCAGCTGCCAGCCGGCCGGGCTGGTGCCGTGACGCACCAGCCTCCGCACGCGCCACGCCTGGCTCAGCAGGCACGAGAAGCAGAGAGCGAAGAGCACGCCCCAGAGGAAGCGGCGGATGGAGCAGATGGTCTCGTCCATCCGGATGATGAAGGCGAATGTCAGCCCGAAGAGGCCCAGGGTCCCCAGGAGGAAGAGGAAGTGCAGGCAGATGGGCCTCCTCTTCTCCTTGTCCTTAATGAAGGGCAGCCGGACCAGGAGGATCAGCATCAGGAGCAGCGTGATCAGGGCGCCCGCCCCGGCCACCGCCTCCACCACGATTCCCCAGATGGCGTCCAGGTCGCACAGAGACACGTACTGAGGGAGGAGGTCCAGCCCGCAGCCCCGCGACGTGCTGGCGTTCTCAGAGGCCACCGAGGCGATCACCAGGAGCAGGAGGAAAGGGAGCACCTGGTGGGTTCTCATCTTTCTCTCTGATCCGTGGAATGTTCTAGAAAATAGGGTGTGTGGTGGGGGAGGAGAACGGTTAGGGAGAAAGATGGAGCCATTGTGAAGATTTCCCCTCTCTTCCTCCCAATCTCTGGCCCCGTGGGAAGGCACCCCGCCTTCTCGTGGCCCTGTGGCCCTCACAGAGCCTTCCTCTCCCATCGGCACCTAGGCCTGGACCAGTGAGTGACGAGCCTGAGTCACTATGGCGAGTGGCCTGAGGCCCGGCCGGGACACTGGCTCCACTCACCTGCTCTGCATGTCTTTAAGGGTTCTTTCAATTCAATAGTCGATGGCCATGTCCGACCTCTTCAAAAATAAGGGAATAAGGAAGTTTTAAAAGGACAGCCACCGGCCAGGCAGCGCGGGCTGGAGCCACCACACACAATCCCTCCATCAGTCTCCGAACCCTAACAGCCAGCATGGTCCAGACGGTTCGCTGCAGGCCCAGCACTGGCTCTGCACACAGCCACTCCTCATAATGCCCTGTGAGGCAGGGCCCTATTGTGACCTCCATTGTACAGGGGAGCACACAGGGTCTCAGGAAGTGGCACCCGAGTCCTACATGTGACCTTCTCCAGCCTAGTAGAACCTGCCATCTGTGGGTGGAGAAGATGGAGAGTGGGAACTAGGTCCACTTTTCCCCCTCGTTTAATAAGAAAATGAATACTGACCTAGCGTTTGGATCGCATTACGTGTAACACATCTAGAAATGATTTAAGCATCCTCAGATATTGGTACCCAGGACCCTGGGGTGCCCGGGCCATCCTGGAACAGCCTCCCTGCTCCCCCACCCCCGCCAAGATGCTGAGGACTCTGTTCAAAAGACACTGTCATCCTCCGTTCCCCGCTCTGCCTCTCCCTCATGCTGCCCATCTTCCTCTCCCCAAAATCAATGGAGGCTCCAGCCTCTTCCTCCTACCTGTTGGTCTCTCTCTGGGAGGCCCCCAGACTTGAGGCTCTCTCTTTCTCTGTCTCTCATCCCCAGACAAGCTGCCCCTCCACAGAGCAGCCTCCTCCACGTGCTCCCCGGCCCCTCAAATCTTCTCTTGGTGTCCAGCACCCCTCTGCCTGGACACGGCCCGTGTGTCTAGATCGCTACGCAGCCTGCGGTCTCTCCTCCCCCAGGCTCAGCACCGAGGCCATCAGCACCGACACAGGCCAAGAACGCCTCGTCCCCACCCCAGACAGCAGTCTCTTGTCTCCTTTCTCCTCTCTAATCAAGCCTGTAATTTTTTTTGTTGTTGTTATTGTTGCTTGTTCTGCTTTTTTGCTACCTCTCTTTTTCTTTCCTCTCCTTCCTGTCCTCTCCTCCCTTCCTGCCTTGTGCACTGTAAGACATGGCAGGTCGGGGGACATGGCAGGATGGGCCTTATCTGCTCATCCGTAGGCCGGGCTTTCTCAGCCTTGGAAGGCTGGCACTCTGTGGCTGGGCCAGCCCTGTGTGTGCAGCCTCCCCGCCTCTTCGTGAGGCCTGCCAGGAGTGGGCATGGTCCCTCCCATCCATAATATCCCTCGTGGCATGGGGTAGATGCTTCATCAATCCTTCCAACACTTGGTCACGGCGACTGGCCTTGGTCGCCGTGCCGCCGATGCCTTGCTTCTGAGAGGGGCCACAGCCCTGGGAGCTGGGCTCTTGCTCATTCCCCAGCTAACTCAGCCCCGGGTGGCTGTAGCCACCTGCCCTCCTGAAGCAGCAGTGGCAGCAGGTGGCACCCCTGGGGCTTCCATAAGTAAATTCACTATCGACCCGACCCTGCTGCTTCACGGTTCTTCCTGTGAGCATCTCAGGTCTCGCCTGGGCCAGGAGGCTGACTATAAATCATTGTGGATGCAGAAGATGGCTGGGGACATCTGGCTGTTTCCTCAGCCCACAAACTGGAGGAGGCAGGCTTGGAACACAAGACACTCAGCAAGACAGGGCTCCTCCAATGAGAGCCCAGCATCCCACCTGGGCAAACTCAGGGGTCAGGGACAGCTTGGATGCTGACAACTCGGTGGTCGCACTTACTCCTGGGTCCACGCACAGCCTGTATGTCACAGATGGACTTGCTAGGGCCTTGCAATCAGCCCACTTAACACCTAACATGTCCGTCTCACAACTGCACCCTGGGATCACTCCTGTTGCACACCCACTGGGCACACTCCATGTGCTACCTCTGGAGGTCATTCCAGACAGAACTGCTTGTTACAAAGTCCATTCCCCCCCCCCACCTTCCCAAATAAATTGAGATTGCAGGTACTGTACCACCACACCCAACGTATTGATTGAAATGGGGTCTTGTTAACTTTTTGCCCAGTTCAACCTTGAACCTTAATCCTCCCGTTCTCCACCTCCCAAGTAGCTGAGATTATACATGTGAACTGCTATGCCCAGTCCCTAAGAACATTTTTTGGCTCTCACAGTTGGAGAGAGGGCATCTGTGGGATGGAGACCAAGGATGACGCCTGGCCATTATCATTCAAAGAACAGCCCCCACCACATAGCACTATCCAGCTAAGTGAGGCCATGGTGCCTGCTAGAAAAGCCTGGCTTAGACATTAAAATCAGAGCTGGTGGGGTTGATGCCAGGAAACCAGACAGCCTTAGGCCTGCACCCTATGGCACGTCCTTTCGAGACTTGGCCCCCTGTAGCCAGATCACTCCCTTTCTCAGGGGGAGCTCTCTTCCCAGTCTGATTTCACAGGTTCTGTCCCCCCTCCCCCAGGGACTTTCCAACCCTAACAGGAATCTCGTAGATATCATGTGAACACCAAGATGGTGCCCAAAGCTCCGGAAGCTGGGTCCAGGTCTCTAAGTCTCACCTCCTTTCTAACAGGAAATAGATACCTTCAGGCTTTCAGGGGTGGAACCCTCTGGTTCCCTCATTTCTAAAGACAGCCCCTGATTTTCCTCTGGAAAGCGAAACCCCAAGTCTAGCCAGTCAGATAATTTGTCTTACCCTTTGGCCATATGGATGGGCTCACCTGGCCCCACACAGACCTATGAGAATCAGCCCCGGGGAATTTTGCTCGCAGTCACTGGAAAGAGATTTTGCGTTTTTGCTGGAGTGGGTCAGCTATTAGTAGAGAAAGACCAACTTGCCACAGAGAGGGAGGCACCTGTCTGTGAGTAAAGCTGACCCAGAGGAGACAGCCAAGGGACAAACTAGAGACCTTATACACATGGAGCAGCTGGGCACATCCATTCCTAAAGCTAATTCTGGTCTTTTGCAGTTCCAAGCAGGCCCTGTTGGGAATTAAGCCAATACCAACTTTCCAACAAAGACGCTCTCGAAATTCTTCCACATTGAGTGGCACCCATGGTAACTGCTTCCTATGTTCTGAGCACCCTTGGGTGCCTGCCATACCAGCAACATGCAAGAACCTATAGATTCGCCCAAGGCAACTCCTTGCGCTGCTGTCTCCGTTTACGGGAGGGGAGTGAAACACTGTGGTACAGGGCCAGTAGGCTTGTCCAAGGTCAAACTAGGAAGGGGAGGAACCAGGGACATCATCCCAAAAGGCAATGTCCTCCTTCCCTTTCACAGAGGAGGAAACTGAGGGTCTGAGAGGTTTAAGCTGAAATCTGATTGGGCACACAGAGGCTGCAGGACCCGCACAGCTGAGGGAGCCTGCCCCTTGGGCACACCCGTGGGCAGGAAAACCCAGTCCTCTACCATCAGCCACCTGGGGCCCCCACCTCCAACCGCCTGCTCCTCAGGAGCCTCACAAAGAACAATACCAGATTATGGGTTTGAAATACTCCCCAACACAGGCCTGCCTGTGATGGCATGAACCCCAGCAACAAACCCCAGCCCCAAACCCGTGGGATGCAGGCAGGCGGCTTGTCAAAGGAGTAATGAATAAATGGGAATGAATGTGCAAGACTCAGCTCACATACTAATTACCTCTGCTGCTAGCCACGCTTCCAGAAATGTGACTCACATAGAGGTTCTTAAATACGTGGCAAGCGCATGCGCGCGCGCACACACACACACACAGTTGCTCTGTAGTGGGCCAGGAGCCACTGGCAGGTGGAGAGTCCCCTCCCTCCATTTCTCCACACGGGGCCAGCTTCCAGCCCAGCTCCTTGCCAAGATGGCTCGAGTCAACCTTCCCCATTTCAAATCTTCTCATGTGGGTTAGGGGTAGAGTTCAGCCCTAACCTTGTCAGCACCAGTTCCTGGGTTCCACCCCCAGGACCCCCAGAAGAAAACCTGTCCCAGAATACTTGCCAGCCCTCTGAGACTTCATCTTCCTGGCCTCAGTTTCCTCATCTGTGAAACGGGGGTGATAAGTGTCCCCCCCCCCCCCACCATGAGTTTGTAGTTGGAATTAGGGTAACAATTAAGAGCCAGGCAAGGTGCCACACATCTTTAATCTCAGCTTTTGGAAGGCAGGCAGGAAGATCTACAGTTTCAGCACTAGCCTGTGCCTACCTACTGAGGCTCTGTCTCCACACACACACACACACACACACACAAAAATCAATCGTCACTCAATAAGTCTGCTTGGGTGTTACTCTGTAGTTTACACATAGTAAAAACTCAGCCAAAGTGTCTGTGAAGTAAATAAATGATGGGCTGCTGATCTTCCTTTGAAACACTGATTCTTCCACCCCTGGTTTGCTAGGAGGGGCAGTAGTCATGGAGACTGGAGGAGGTGGGCTCCTCCAGGTGGTGGTCACCATGGCTCCCAGCTTCCCCACCACAACAAGCACCAAGTCCCCAAGGTGTGAAGGGGAGATGCCTGGAGGGGTACATACCCCCTGGAGGACTCCACCCCTCCCCCGCCCCCCCCCCCCCTCATGGGGCTTGGACTCAGGGCCTGGGCCCTGTCCCTGAGCTCTTTTGCTCAAGGCTGGAGCTCTATCGCTTTGAGGCACAGTGCCACTTCTGGTTTTCTGCCCTGCCTGGGTTGGCTTTGAATCTAGATCCTCAGATCTCAGCCTTGGGAGTTGGTAGGATTCCAGGCGTGAGCCTCCAGTGCCCCCCTTCCCCATGTTTAACTATCCTAGGCAGGTGCTCTGAAGGAGGAGCGGCAGACTCCCTGGGGAGAGAGCCCTCTCCTTCTGGAGCCTAGATGCCAACCCATCACCTGGGCATCAGGATCCCCCCTCCCTCACCCACCCACAGGCAAGGACAGTGTCCCATCTGGTGCCCCCAGGGCCATCCAGTCCTCCACGGGGGAGGGGTGTGTGTGGTGTTGTGTGTTGTAGTGGTGGTGGTGGTGGTGGTGTCAGAGGCATCTTAACTCCACCCCTCCTGAAAACGGTGGTGGTGGGGCACTGGAAGATGGAAGGGGAAGAAAATTTGAGCAGGGTCGTGTGAATGTCTATGTGTGTTTGTGTGTGTGTGTGTGTGTGTGTGTTTTCTAGCCTTTCCTAGCCCCGGGCATCCTCAGTCGTTTAGTACCCAGCTGAATAAATGACACAGTTTCCACTCCTGGGCTTGAAAGACAGCAGTGGGAGCAAGGACAGAACCACGTGATGCTTACAGAACCACCCAGAACCTCAGTTTCTCCATCTGTGCAGTGGTGTGCAGTGGGGATGGCCATGCTGCCTTCCCACCTCCGTGTGGTGCCCAGCACAGAGGGAGCCAGGTCTCCCTGCTTGTTCAGAGAAGCTCAAGACAGTGGAGACAGAGGGGGCCTGTGACTTGGCCAGTGGCCTCACTGGGGTTTACTGGCCACCAAGGGACTAGCCTTTGTTTCTCCCAGATCTGGATCCCACCTTGGTTCACCTGTTCTAACCTCCCTCCCCCACCTGACAGAAGCCTGGGATGAGGCTGGGAACACCACACGCCCCACAGGCTGCACCCTGCAGGCCCCACGAACCCGAGCACCTCAGCATTACACTCCGCCCATAGCTCATTCTCACATCTCTGCCTGGATTAAGCTGCTACAAAGTTTCCTGACAGAAGAGAATTCCCAGCCCCGAAAAGCTCCTCCACAAACTGCTTATCTTTTCCAAGGTATTCCATCCCACAATCTTCACTTCTCCAAGCTGAGTAAGACACTGGTCTCTTGGGGTGGGGGGTGGGGGTGGGCGCAACCTCAGACGTAAACCCTCTCCTAGGTTAGTAAACAGGGCTGTAAGAACACCAGCTCTGTGACCCACGAATATCCATGAATATGCAAAGCAGCTGCAATCCTGTAAATAAAAGCAATCATTTAAATGCAAATTGTATCCTTGGCTGCCCGTCAGTTCCAGCATGGAAGGTTCCTTTCGAGTTGTAATTCTGCAAACTAAATGTGACTACATGGGACACCCCCTTCCCCCCCCCCAATAAAATGGCCTGGCTGCGCATGCTGGAGGGTCCCCTGGCCTGGGGGTGGATTAGAACTGCCTGAGAGTGGGGCTCTGGGCTTCAGGATGGAAGCCACCGCTCCTACAGGCTCACAGGGCTGGGCAGGCCAGGCTCAGAGCGGTCCCGCGGGGCTGGATGGGGCCGGACCTCTCGGCGCCTCGTCATTCACAGGACGGCTGAAGAGAAGGGGAGCCGCTGCCTGCCTGTCTCCTTGCAGAGAAGTCAGGGGATCCTTTACAAATCTGTCCCTGTGGCTTCCCGCTCAAGCCCCTGCAAGGGATCACTGCCCCAAACTGAATAAACCCTAGCTTGTCACAGCTCAGAACAGCAAGATCTGGCTGGTGCCTCCTGTCCCTCCCCTCCCCATCACCGCCCCCCCCCCCCCACTCTGCCCACAGACTCCAGCCACAAGGGCCTTTGTTCCGTTCCTAAGGAGCTCATACCCAACTCCTAGCCATCCTGGCCTCAAGATCTCCCTCTGGGAGGCTGCCCCCCCCCCGCCCCCGCCCCCAGCTGCTCTATGTCACTTTCTGGGCCATCATCATGTCTCAGCCTTCTGGCCACCCTGTGGGAGACAGATGCTGTATCCGGCAGGTATTTACCTTGCTCAGTATCTGTCCATCCACACCCTTCATCTCTGGTCCTAGGTGTGTGTTGGGGGGGGGGGGGGTGTCTGTCCAATTGATACAAGGCTTGGCTTGACATCTCCCCCACCCCAGTTCTATGTCTGATATATTCGTCGAAATAAAGATTCTGAGCTTATCTTTTCTAAGGACACCCCAACTTCTGGCAGCCTGGGCCCCAAATAGCGACTCCTTCCCCGCCCTCCCCATCCTGCTCAGCTGACCCCCTTTTTTAGACTTACAGCAACGGGCAGGGCAGGGCTGGCGGAGGACGTTTCACGCCGCAGCTCGGGTAGAACACTGTTGGGGAGGAGGGCTCTGGACCCACAAAATGCCGATCTGCATCCATTTGCATGCAGTTTAACTCCAAGTCTTGGGCGATTCCCAAAGCCCCTTAGTCCCCACCGAAGAAACTTCGAAATAGCATTCCTTGGCCCAGAAAGTACCAGGGGTTTTGTGCCAGGCCCCTCCCCTGGTTCTCTGGTCTTTGCGGGGGACCCCCGGTCTCTGCAGGGCCGTCCCCCCCCCCCACTCCGTCCTGGAGCCCCCGGCGGCCAGTGCGGCGCGTGCGTGGGGGCCCCAGGAGGGGACGCGGCTGCCTGCCACACTCCAGGGGCCTTTGTCCCGCGCTCCAAGCGGCAGCCCCCCGTAGCAAAAGAGAGGCGAGGAGGGGGGACTCGGCGAGGCCTGGGGCGGGAATGAACCCCGTGGCTCTGGGGCGTCCTCAGGCCCCCTCCGCAGGCTGGCTAACCAGCTCCCACGCGCCAAGAGGGCTTGGGCCCCCTCCCCAGTGCGCCTCTGCCCCCTGGGAACGAGTGGGGGTCCCTCCAGGAACGGAGGACACAGCATCGGGCGAGTCCTTACTCCTGGCCTGGCTAGGGTGCCCGGCATCTGGAGCGGAAGCGACCCCTCCCCACACCGTACGCAGCTGCCCCCTCCCAACCCCAGTAGTCCCCCGGGCTCCGAGCTCGGCTCCGCCCCTCCCCGCGCCGGGCCCCCCGCCCGCACCCGGGCCCAGCTGCGGGCCTGGACCCCGGGCCCTGCTGCAGGTGCGGCCGACCCCCGCGGCCGGCCCCGGCGCGCACCAGCCCCCCACCGCCTCGCCGCCCGGCCCCCGCGTCCTGCCAGGGCTCCGCTCGCTCGGGCTAGGCTGGGGTGACTCTTGTTACCTGGGGTCACCCCAAGGCCCTCCTCAGAGACTCGGGTCTCCACTCTGTGGTCGGGGCCCGCCGCCCCCTCTCCCGTCCCGTCCTCTGCGGCTTCTCCCTTCACTCGACCCCCACATTCCCCCTCAACTCAGCCTCGGCGTGCGGGGCAGACAGAAGCAGAAGCCCCCTCCCACCTTCCCAAGCCCGCGCGAGGCAGGAAAAGTTTCTGGGGTCCCCGTGTGCCGTCCTCCGTGTCGCCGCAGCTGGCACTCACCGACCCCCGCGGCCCCGCAGCGCCGGCGATCCTGCTGGCCCTCGGCCCGAGTCACATCCCCGCAGCGCCGCCGCGGCCTCCGCTCGCCCGCTCAGCGCCCGCCGCCCGCCGCCCGCCGCTCGCGCCTCACCGCATCGCCCTGCGTCCAGCTGCCGCTCGAGGCGCCCCCGGGCCCGGCCCGCGCTGCTGCAGCGCCCGCGGCTCCGCCCCTCCGGCCCTGCTCCGCCCGCAGGCCACGCCCCCAGCGGTCAGAACCCGTGCTCAGCTCCCACACCCAGGCTCCGCCTCTCCATCCAACACCCGCCCACCACCTCAGGCCCCGCCCCCGCCCCTTAGGCTCCGTCCCCAAGGCTCCGCCCCCAGCCCGTCCACGGCTCCGCACAGGCGAGGTCCCTCCCCCGACACCCCCTCCCCTGGAAGACCAGCCCCGCCCCGTCACTCAGGACCCGCCCCTAACGCCCCGCCCACCAACGGAGCCCGCCCACCAATAGAAATCCTCCTCTAGGCCCCGCCCCCACGGGGGTCCCGGAGCCACGGCCCCTCCGCCCCCAGGTCCGCATTGCACCCCAGCGTGGCGGTGAACGGGGACTTCCCCGGCGTGCACGGCGGATCCTGCGGCGCGCTCTGCCGTCACCGAGGCCCCGCGAGCGTGGGGAACCGGGCGCGCTCTCCTCCCGCGGCCCCCGCCCCTCCGCGGCACTGTCCCGCGCGCTGTCGTCGGCCTCCCCAGGCGCTCGTCCCCGCCGCGCGCCCTTCCCGTGGCCCTCACGCAGGGTCGCCACCGCCGCGACCACACGCATCCCCCGCGTCCTCCACGGCGCACAGACCTGGGGGGGCCGGGGCTGGAGCGGGGACGCCCGGGGCACAGCCGGGCCCGCCACTCCGGGTGGGGTGCCTGGGGTCTGCGCGCCGAGGGCCCCCGGCGGCCTCCCCGCCGTCCCCGCGTTTCCCCAATCCTAACCCGCCGGGACGGAGCCGGGCGGGCGGGGGCCGCGCGGGGTCCCCCGGGGTGGGGGGCCCCAGGGCGGCGGCGTCAGAGCTTGCGGGTCCCTCAGCCACCCTGTGGACCCCAGCACCCTGGGACGCGCGGGCTCCCGGAGGCGGGGGCGCTGCAGAATGAACCCCTCCTTTCTGGGGGTGGTGACCGTCCTGGAGGGTGGGGGTCCGGCCAGCCGCGCGGAGACCCCATCCTGCTCCCCGCCAAACCCGCCCGCCCGGCCCCTGGGAGACTTTGGATTCTTTAGGGAGAGTGGAAAGGCAGCGCTCGTGGGGCCCCCCGGCCTCGCCCTCTCCCGGGCCGAGGTTATCCCGCTCGCCCGGGGTCGTCCCGGGGCCCCCGGCCTCGCCCTCTCCCGGGGCCGGGGTTATCCTCCTCGCCCGGGGTCGTCCCGGGGCCCCCGGCCTCGCCCTCTCCCGCTCGGCCCGGGGCCTTGGCGCTCGGCCGCCCCGCGCGCCGCCCTGGAACGCGGGCGCGCGCCGCCCTCTGGCGGCCGCCGGCGGGAGCGGCGTCGGGCTCGGCCGCTCGGTGCGGGCCGGGGCCCCAGCGTCCCATCTCGGGGGCTTCGGACGCCCAGCGAGGGCCCCTGCCGGGGCGAGGCCGCACCCCAGGCCCCAGACTCCCCCGTCAGTGCTCTTCTCCGCTGATGTCCGTTTCTGCAAGGCCGGGCAGTGGTCCTGGGCAGCTTGGACGGCAGGGACTGGGCTCCCTGGGCCTCCAGCCGCGGGGAGGATGGCACCCCAGCTCTCCGGAGACGACACGAGGCCGCCCTTTGCCATCGCCCATCGGCGAGGCTCCTGTCTGTGCCCGCCCCCCCCCCCTCCGCCAGCACCGGCCCCGTCGGCGGGTCTTGCTTCTTGCCCATGCAGGCATCGAGATCACGGGCTGTTTTAGGCCAGGGTCAAACCTGGCCCGTGCCTCCCCCCACGTCACCCAGCTCCTCTGCAAAGGATGTTTCTGGAAACATCGGCGCTGCTCCACGGAGTGTTAGCTTGGGTGGTGAGGATTCGGGCATGTTCTTTTCCTTTTCTTCTTGTGAGTACTGGGATTTGAACTCAGGACCTTGAGCTTGCTGGGCAGCAGGCACTTGGCCACACCCGCAGCCTTTCTGCTCTTCAGAGTAAGCTTTCCTCTTTGCCCCGGCTGGAGTGCACCTCCTGGCCGGGATTGTGCGCGGGCAGCGGCCTCCGCTGCGAACCACCGCGGCTTCCATGGGCTTGGGCACGGGGAGGCTGTGGAGAACCTGCATCCCACGAAGACGAGCCCGCAGGGGCTCCAAGACCCCTCCGGAGCCTGATGTGGCTGACGCCCTCTTTGACTCGGCCCCTCTTCCTGCCCAGCCTTCATTCAGCGCCTTCACCTTCTTCTTCCACCCTCCTCTTCACCTTCCTTTCCATCACCTGGTCTGGTCTCCCCTCCCGCAGGTCACACCCAGCCTCAGCCCCCACCACACCTCCTGTGCCGTTTGCGGGAGGTGGCAGGGCCCGAGGGGACAGTAAGGGTGCACACTCCATGATCAGTGTTTGATATGGCTAAGATGGAGAAGCGGCTGGGATCATATTCTCAAGACCCTAATGGTTATATCCAACAGTTTAAATACCTTGCTCAGGCCTGTGACCTTACTTGGCATGACATGCATTTAATAATATCCTGCACCCTTACCCCGGAGGCAAAGGAAAGGGCGTGGACTGCTGCCCAGGCACATGCAGATGATGCCCACCGCTTAGATGATGACTTTCCAGTTGGAGCAACGGCCGTGCCCAGGGAAGAACCCAGTTGGCATGATAAAAGAAATGCCTGGGCTGGGAATATGGCCTAGTGGCAAGAGAGCCTGCCTCATATACATGAAACCCTGGGTTCAATTCCCCAGCACCACATATATGGAAAACGGCCAGAAGTGGCGCTGTGGCTCAAGTGGCAGAGTGCTAGCCTTGAGCAAGAGGAAGCCAGAGACAGTGCTCAGGCCCTGAGTCCAAGGCCCAGGACTGGCAAAAAAAAAAAAAAAAAAAAAAAAATGCCCCTGGGAGGAAAATAGAACGATAGATAGAAATAGAACAATAACTTGCTTAGTGGCTGGCCTTCCAAGAGCAGCTCGTCGCCCAGTTAATTATGACAAATTAAGACACATTATCCAAAGGCCCGATGAGAATCCATCCGACTTTCTTGATAGTCTCACGGCAGCCCTCCAGCACTATACTAAGCTGGACCCAGGTTCAGCGGAGGCCAAGGTGGGTCTCAATCCTCATTTCACAGCGCTCCTGATATTAGGAAAAGGTTAAAAAAGGCTAAGGATGGTCCGCAAACCCCACAACGAGACCTGGTAGCATAGCATTTAAGGTTTTCAATAATTGAGAGGAGCAGGAGATCGCCGATAAGACTGCTCAAGAGAGGGAGAACTATCAGATCCTGGCTGCTGCCATCCAGCCTCCTCCAAGAAGAGGCACCCAACATACACCGCCCAGAACATGCTACAAGTGTGGGCAAGAAGGCCACTGGGCAAACTGTGTCCTTCACCGTGACCACCGCCTGGACCCTGACAGAAATGTGGACAACAGGGGCACTGGAAAGACAACTGTCCCTCTTCACCTCCATGAGGTAGACCAGTTGTTCCCCCCACCCCACCCACCAGAGATTTTCTGCTTTGTTACACAATAGCAATACCCAGGTCCCCTGGCTCCCTAAAACATGACAATGGAGAAACCCAGGGTGTGCTTTTACATAGTTTATAAGTTATTAGCCTTCTTCTTGGACACTGGAGCCAGTTATTCGGTGCTAGCTCAAAATGCAGGGAAGACTTATCCCTCCCAGATCTCAGTGGTGGGTGTTGACGGCCTACCTACCTGTCTCCTACCTACGGGGCCCATACCATGCAAAATAGACAACTGTCCCTTGTCACACTCCTTCCAAATCTTACCCTGCTGTCTCACCTCCCTCCTAGGGAGAGACTTGCTCTCCAAATTCCAAGTCTTCCTCTCATTCCATATCCTCAAACAGCCAATTCCCATTCTACTTTTATCCCTAGATGAATCTCCACCGCTAACCTCCCAGTTAGACCCTTTCCCCTTCCCTCCAGATCTTGTCAACCCTACTATCTGGGGTACTTCTACACCCACTATGGCTAGACACCCTGCTCCTGTCCTCATTAAGCTTAAAAGCCTCACCCAACTCCCCAGCACATCCCAATACCCCCATTTCCCTTTGACATAGGCAAGGTTTAAAACCTATCATCCTTGGCCTTCTTAAACAAGGACTTCTCAGGACGCCACTCTGAGCAATGTGGCCGGAAGGTGCAGTGGCCTCACTTCACCAATGCTAGGGTAGAGGTACTGAAAATAAAAGACCAGAAAGCTGCTGGGCCTCCTCCCCCCTCCTCTTCTTCCTCTCCTTCCCCCCTCCTGCTCCTCCTCCCTCTTCCCTCTCCTCTTCTTCCCTTCCTCCTCCTCTTTCTCTTTCCCCTCCTACTCCTCTTCCCTTTCCTCCCTCTCTTCTTCCTCCCCCCTTCTCCTCTCCCTCCTCCCTCTCCTCCTCTTTTTCCTCCCAGTTCTGGAACTTGAACTCAGGGTCTGGCCACTGTCCCTGATCTTTCTTTACTCAAGGCTAGCACTCTACCGCTTGGGCCACAGCACCACTTCCAGCTTTTTCTGTTTATGTGAATCTGAGGAATCAAACCCAGGGCTTCATGCATGCTGGGCAAGCACTCTACCGCTAAGCCACATCCCAGCCCCTCCTCCTCCTCCTCCTCCTCCATCTTCCTCCTCATTCTCCTCCTCTTCCCCCTCATTCTCCTCCTCTTCCCTCTCCTCCTCTTCCTTCTACCCCTCCTCCTCCTCTTCCCCCTCTTCCTCCTCTTCCCCTCTTCCTCCTCCTCCTCCTCTTCCCCTTCCTCTTCCCCCTCCTCTTCCCCTTCCTCCTCCTCTTCCCTTTCCTCCTCCTCTTCCCCCTCCTCCTCTTCCCCCTCCTCCTCTTCCCCCTCCTCCTCTTCCCCCTCCTCCTCTTCCCCCTCCTATTCCTCTTCCTCTTCCCCCTATTCCTTTTCCTTCTCCTCTTCCCCCTCCTCTTCCCCCTCCTTCTCTTCCTCCTCCTCTTCCTCCTCCTCTTCTCCCTCCTCCTCTTCTTCCCCCTCCTATTCCTCTTCCTCCTCCTCTTCCCCTTCTTCCTCTTCCTCCTCTTCCCCTTCCTAGTCCTCTTCCCCCTCCTCCTCTTCCTCCTCCTCTTCCCCTACTCTTCCTCTTCCCCTTCCTAGTCCTCTTCCCCCTCCTCCTCTTCCTCCTCCTCTTCCCTCTCCTATTCCTCTTCCTCCTCCTCTTCCCCCTCCTACTCTTCCCCCATCCTCTTCTCCCTCCTCCTCCTCTTTCTCCTCTCTCCCTTCTCCCTCTTGCTGGGGGCCTGGCCAAGCCAACCATGAGCGATTGAACCAGACAGGCAAGGCTGAGGTGGGAGCCCGAGGTGACTGGGTTACATAAGGGCCCTGGGGACAGGGGACGGTTATGCAATGGGAGTGAGGAGGAGGAATGAGGGGTGTGGAGGCCTGGAATGGAGAAGAGAGTGGGGGGGGGGGTGGACCAGGAGCTAAAAAGGGGAATGGATACCCAGAGAAGACGAGAGCCAGGTGGTGCATGTTCAGAACTAGAAGGGGAGGTGGGGAGGGGCTTCCTCCATCCACCCCCCCCACTCCTTCCCCATGCACCGTCGATGACTCTAGAAGTCCTGGGGTATTTTATTTTAAAATATTCATGCACACACACATACACACACACACACACAGTTATTACCAAATTCCTTCACTGTTTATTCAATTAGTTTCTGTTGCTTGCAATCCCAGACTGAATACTACAAGGCCCCTGCTGCCATCGTGCTGGCACCAATAGTGGTCTAGATTTTTTTGTTTTGTGTTCTGGTCCTGATTGGGACTTGAACTCAGGGCCCGGGTGTTGTCCCTTCTTAGCTCTTTTGCTCAAGGCTAGCGCTCTACCACTTGAGCCACAGCTCGGCGTCTGGCATTTTGGTGGTTCGTGGGAGATGAGAGTCTCACAGGCTTTCCCGCCCAGGCTGGCTTCGAGGCTCGGTCGTCTGATCTGGGCCCCGTGGGTGGTTAGGATGGGGCGAGAGCCGCCAGCGCCTGCATCTGAAATGACACAAAATTAACTTCCCCTGGCTCACAGGAAGGAACCGCGGAGGGCTTCTGCCACTCGCAGACACTTACTTCCGTCACGGTCCTGGACGGGAAGAACTCTGCAGGAAGTCCTGCGGGGAGCACCTCGCGCCCTTCCCGCCTGTCCACCCTCGCATGCGCTGGCCTCGGGTCCACGAGCTCTCCCCGTCTCCTAGGGTACTCGGGGTCGGCCAGCACGCGTGGGCTGTTATCTGGTTTCCCGTCTCCCTGGACATGCTGCTCCTTGGGGGTCCCGACCTCTGCCCCCCGCAGAGCCGGGGCTGCAACGCCGGGGCTGGGACGGCTGTCGGGGGCTGGAGGGCTGCGCTGGCCACGCCCCACGCACCGCGACCACGCCCACCGCCCGTGACCCACGCCCCCACGCACGGAGGCCACGCCCACACCCTCACGCACGATGGGCACGCTCCACGCCAGTGGACACGCCCACATACTCATGGCCACGCCCCCACGCCCATGGCCACGCCCCGTGGTCACCCCTGCCTGTCTCCCCGCGTCCCTCCCCTGCCCCCTCCAGGAGCCACCGGACAGCGTGTGTTCCGTTGGGCACTTGACGAAGTCCCCTCCTCCACTGCCTCTCCCGGCTGCTCCTGTGGCCGCCATGTGGGGGAGACCCTGCCCCCCCACTTCCCTTCCTCCTGACTTCCCCAGGGTCCCCGCCCCACCTCTGGGTCACCCCCGGCCCCTCAGACAAGGTGGGAGGCGCTTCCCACGCCCACGGCACTGGAGGACCCAGCCCAGGGTCCTGCACAACGTCGGGCCGGACCTCGCAGGCTGCTCCCCGGCCCTCTTGCTGTGGGGTTTGCGTGGGGTCTCCTCACCTGGTGCCTCCCGGACGCCGTCCCACAAGCCGATGGCCACACGGGCTGAGCCGGCGAGGACCTGATGTTGGACAGAAGTCCATTGGGGGCTCTGCTGTCAGTGTCCCCCGACGGGCACCTTAAACCCAGCAGCCTGAGTTTGAATCCTGCCTCTGTTACTTTTTATTTAAAACAAACAAACAAACAAACAAGGGAGAAATCAAGCGCTGGGCACATTCCTGTGGTCCCACGGGAGGCTGAGGCAGGAGGAGCCTCATGGAGGAGGATCTGTTAGGAAAATGGAAACAGTAAGTGCAATGGCCCTGGGGTGGGAATAAGCTTCACGTGTTTGAGAAGTAGAAAGAAGAATGGGCAGGCTAGAGTGTAGTCCAAGATGGAGCATGTCAGGCTATAGGGGCTGGGATGAGGTCGGGTCTGTAGCAGACACCTCCAATGGCCCCAGGAGTGCGGAGCAGGGTCTGATCTTTGTGTTAAGGAAATGGCTCCAGCTGCTGGGTGGTGAGGGAACCAGAGCAGAAGCAAGGGATGAGAACATCCTCATCGTGGCTTAAATTGTGCAGGAGGAATTGTGGCTCAAGGCGGCCATGGCAGAAAAACCTGTGAGAGCTCAGGACCCGGTGTCAACCCGTAGCTGGGTGTGGTGGTGAGATCAGGAAGATCGTGGTTCTAGGTCGGTCAGTGCGATTCTATTTCCACAGGGGCAAGCGGGATACAGTGGTCATCCCAGAACGGCAGGAAGAGTAAAGCCGGAAGACCATGGTCCAGGTGAAGTCCCCATTCCTAACTTCAAAATAACCAGCATGAAACAAGGCTGGGAGTGTGGCTCAAGTGGGAGCGCACCTGTTTAGCAAGTGTGAGGTTCTGAGTTCAGAGCCAAAGAAGAAATTGTCCCAGGGCCCCGGTGACTCACGCCTGGAATCCTAGTTACTCAGGAGGCTGGGAGCTGGAGGACTGAGGAATGAAGACAGTGGGGGCAGGAGAGTCCATGAGACTCATTGCCAATGAACCACCAAGAAGCCAGAAAGAAAAAGCTAAGGGACAGCGCTCAGGGGAGGCGTTCGAGCCCCCGGGGTGGGCGCAAACACACACCCTGGATTCAGGACTCTGGAGGGCTCTCCTGGGCTGGAACAAGATCTTGCTGAATTCTGCCTCAGGGTAACAGCTGAGCGCCACTGCCACTGGGTCTCTGAGGCTCCGGAGGCAGCTGCAGTGACGCTCAGTGGCCACACAGTGGCGGTGTCTACACACTGGCCTGGGGTCCAAGCTGCTGCAGTGAGGCTCGGTGGCCACACGGTGGCGGTGTGTGCGCACTGGCCTGGGGTGTGGGGGTGAGGTGTCTAATGGCTGCATGGGCCTTGGGGTGTCAGGGCTTTTTCTGCATGGGGGGTGGGGTCTTGTGGTGGGGGCATCGGGGACTTCCCAGACACACACCAGACCTGTGTGGCCTGTGGATGGGGACTTTAGGGCTCCGCGAGAAGAAGCAAAGTGGCCCTAGGTGACCCACAAAAATGTCACCCGCAGGTCCCTTGGTCCCCCGCGGGGCTGCAGATGGAGCCTTTGGTCCCCTGGGCTGGGCCTTGAGCTTGGGGGGGGGGTGACCACTGGAGACGCGTTATTCCGCAGCGGGGAGGGGTGGCCAGGGGCTCTTGGGCCGGAGTAGACACACAGGAGTCTGTTCTCAGCCCCAGCTGCTGGGGGGGGGGGGGGGCGAGTGGGACTTGGGGCTTTGTCTATACCATTTTGGGGAACCAGCAAACCAGCTTCGGATGGGAGCGGGGAGGCTCCGCTCTCGCTCTGCCTTGCTCTATTTCTCTATTTCGTCTTCAGTGTGTGTGCCCTAAAGTCTGCATTTTAAAAGTTACGGCTGGCTGCGTTTTAACAGATCTATAAAGTGTGTGTGTGAGCAGCCGGGAGCCCGTGGCCCACGCCTGTAACCCCAGCTCCCCAGGAGGCTGAGATCTCATCTCCAACGAACCACCAAAAGCCAACGTGGTAGAGGGCTAGCATTGAGCACAAGAGCTCAGGGACAGCGCCCAGGCCCTGGGTTCAAGCCCCAGGATACACACACACACACACACACACACACACACACCCAAAGCATGCAACCGTTCCCTAATTCCAGAACGTTTAGATTGTCCTCTAAAGAAGCTCACCCAAGGGTCAGCGGCAGCTCCCACTTCCTCCTCTCCCCAAGCCCCCACAATGGTCAATCTGCCTTCTGTCCCTGTAGACTCAGCCTGAGCGCGCACACATGCAGGGGGCAGGTTTTCCTTTTCATGGCCCTGTAATATTCCGTGGAGCTGGCCTGGCATTCCTCCCCGGAGGGTGGGGGAACAGCAGGACAGCTCCTGGTTTTCACCGGGTGGGGGGGGGCTGCACCTCCTCCTTGAGTTGGGGGCTGGGAAGTAAAAAACCCACAGCAGCCGAGCCCCTGGGCGCCATGCCAGGCAGTGACCACACTCGCTCAGCTCCTCCTCACCGTTACCTACAGGTTATTTATTTATTTATGAGCGAACAGCAGCTCAAAATACCCCCGGCCCCTCACCGGGAAGAGGGGCCATAAAAATAGGCCTGGGAAATCGATGCGGACATAAATAAATGGCAGTGATCACAGAGGCCCGTGCGGTTTTATTAAAGCCACTGCCCCAAGAGCCTCCGGGGGCGCTGGCCCAGCTGACCGCTGTTGATCTGGGCCAAGGAGCGTGCTTGAGGCGCGAACCAGGTCCTCCTCAGAGCCTGGGGGTGGGGGGGGGCACGGGAGGGGCCAAGGGGGGAGGGGGGACACGCTGTTTCTGGTGCCAGTCCTGGGGTTTGAACTCAGGGCCTGGGCGCCTTCTGCCCCTGGGCTCTTCCACCCGAGCCCAGCGCCCTTCCCGCGCGCGTCCTGGTGCTCCACTGGGGCTGAGTGTCCCCCCCCCACCTCCCAGCCGGGCCTGGGCGGCTCTGAACCCCCACGGGAGCTCAGCCTCCTGAGCAGCCCCTGCACCCCGCACCCCGCTTACCTAACACATAATGGGAGGGTCCCATCACCCGGTGCGCAGCAGCCTCGGGGTACTTGATTTGAAGATGGGGCCCCGGGCGTCAAGGAGGAAGTGGTGAGCGGTCTGCTATCCGGAACCCCTTCCCCCCTCCCCTCCCCCCGCCCCCCTTCTCCTCTCCCACCCCCCCCCTTCAGGCACAAACTCACAACCCCCGGGGTCCTCCGTGTGCCTGGGCTGTGATCTCGACCGCGGGAGGTGGGGGGGGGGCCCGGGGTCCGGGGGGATGGGGGGCTCAGGCGGACAGGGGGGGGCCCGGGGGGCCGGGAGGCCCTGGGCCCGGGGGGGGGGTGTCCCGGGGCGGCTGCCGCCTCCTGCAAAGAACAACTTCTGCTTGTGTCCACCATGCGGCCCCGCGCGTCCGCTGCTGATCTGGGGGGCAGAGGCCGAGGGGGGCTGCGGGGTGAGGCGCCCCGCCGCTTCCCCGGCTCTGGGGGCTCCGCCCCGGCTGGGGGCTGAGGGGCTGGAAGATCCCACGGCCCCCCCGGGAGCCCCGCGCCCGACCCCCCAGATCTGCCCCGCCCACCCCACTCCCCGCCCACCCCCCTCTCCTGGCCCAGCCCATCCTCCCTCCAGGCCCCGCCCATCACCTTCACCCCGCCCCCCACCACCAGGTCCTGGCCCCCTCCCCTGTCCACCAGGCCTCGCCCCTCCCTCTGGGTCCCCCCCCCATTCAGGCCCTGCCTCCTCCCCCTTACAGGAGCAACTCCTCCTCCTCCTCCTCCCTCTCCCTCCCCCTCCTTCTCCCTCTCCTCCTCCCTCCCCCTCCTTCTCCCTCCCCCTCCTCCTCCCTCCCCCTCCTCCTCCCTCCCCCTCCCTCCCCCCTCCTCCCCCCTTCTCCCTCCCCCCTCCTCCCCCTCCTCCCTCCTCCTCCTTCCTTCCCTCCCTTTCCTCCTCTACCTCCTCCTCCTCCCCCCTCTCCTCCTCTCCCTCCCCTCCCTCTCCTCCTCCCTCCCCCTCCTCCTCCCTCCCCCTCCTCCCTTCCTCCTCCTTCCTTCCCTCCCCCTCCTCCCCTCCTCCTCCTCCCCCCTCCTCCTCTCCCTCTTCCTCCTCCTCCCCTCCCCCCTCCTCCTCCATCCACCGGTCTGTTTGGGTTTGGAGTCTCCTCCTCCTGCGGCCTCCTGAGTGCTGCCAAGCCCAGACTAGGATATCCAACAGTCACAGCACTCCAGAAGGTCTCTCTTGTGACCCTTTCCAGGCCCTCCCCCAGTCTCATTTCCACCCCCCTGCCTTTGTTTCGCATTTCAAAAGAATTTCAGAGAAAACCCATCACACCAGCCCGTTGGAGGCCCAGGATGGGAGGCTCAGAGGCGGAGGCCAGCCTGGACAGCAGGGCTCCCGAGCCACGTCCTCACCCCAGGCTGGAGGCGATGCGCGGGCCTGCCACCCCGCAAGCCAAGCGCACGGAGGGGAGGCGACGTGGGGAGGATGGGGGGCCAGGCCGCAGCCGCCCGGGCCCAAAGATCGGGAAGACTCCATCTCAACAGAAGGGAACAGGCGTGGCGGCGCACACCTGCCATCCCAGCCGCCAGGGAAAGCCCCAAAGCCGGCAGATGGAGTCTTCAGAGGTCGGTCCCCCCAGGCGTGGGAAGGGACCCCGGGGTCGTGAAAATAATCAGAGCACCAGGCGTTGTGGCTCAGCATCTGTGCGGGCTTAGCAAGCCGGAGTCCCGAGCCCAAACGTCGGCGCCTCCACAAACCAACACAACCACAATAAAATAAACACAAACCAAAATAAAAGGGGGGAATCCTGCTCCTCAGAAAAGAAACAGCGCACACGGGCATTCTCTAGTGTGGGTCTCTCTGCAGGCTGCTGGTATCATGTCCTGCCTCCCCCTGGCTCGCTCTGTCTGTCTTTCTGTCTGTCTGTCTGTCATCTCTTTCTCAGGGCTCCTGTGATGAGCAGAGCTTGATGTTCAAGGCTGGGAGCTGGAGTGGGCTTAGCTGGAGGTGGGGATGGATGGAGATGGGGGCGCTGTTGGCCCGTTTTGGGGGTGCACTGTTCTGGAAAAGGCCGGGGAGGCCTCCTTCTGCCAGCCTGCCCCGGGGGTGCCTCTCCCCTAATTGGCGAAACTGTTCTCTGTGCCCCGAGGGAAGAGGCCAGACAAGGTCCAGACGGCCCTCCTGCACCCAGCGTGAGCGCGCCCCTCTCCCTTCATCCCATCCAAGTCGTCCATCAAGCTGTCTGCTTCTGTCTTATTCAATTAAATTTTTTAATCCAATTTTGACCCAGGCATTTGTCTTCTTTGAAATCAGAGAGACGACAGCCTCGGCTACAAATTGGGGATAAATGGCTGGATTAGCTTGCAGAGAAGGTTCGAATGGGCCGGGTCCTGCCGGGGACCCTCACGCTCTGGGGACACAGCTCCGTCCTGAAGGAAGCTGGCAGGGGTGAGGGGAGGTGGGGGGCACCAGAGTCCTGCCCCTCAGGGCCCTGAGAGAGACAGCATGAGCCTGGAGTCACTGTGTCTGGGTCAGATCCATTTGGGTGATGTCAGGCATGCACTTGAAACCCTGTGCCTCAGTCTCCCCATCTATCAGATAAGAGTAACAGATGACAGCATTAACCTGCCACGTAGGGCTGATGGGATTGGATTCACACACACACACACACACACACACACACACACACACACGAATAAAACTCCAAGCCCACTTAGCACCTGGGAAGGGCCGGCAGGCACCTGTACTGTAGGGTGAATTCTGCAGAGTGGTAGAGCCATGTTGCACCCTCCTTTAACACAAGCCTGGCCCGTAGATCTCCCAGCTCCAAACAATGAAACCCAGCTGCCCTGACCAGGTATGCTTTGGGTTGTTTAAAGAACTGGCATTCTGTCTTTGGGCTGGGCTGGGGGGGGGTGAGGGGGGCAGGCAGAGGTGGAGAGGAACAGGCAGGAGCACCCCATGTTTACTGAGGGAAGAAGGTGTACTTTAGATCATTGACCTATGCTTCTGTATCCACATTTCGAATTTCTCCATCACGCTCAGGCTTTGCTGTGTCTTACTTGGTTCCGGTCCAACCTAGAGAGATGGGAAGGGGGGAAATGAGAAGAACAAGGTGGTTAGGCTGAGAGTTTGGGGGTCAGGCTACCTGGGTTCAAATCCCGGCCCTGCTACTTATGCTTGCAGAGGACATAGATAAGTTCTCCACTTCATTTCCAGATCTGTAAGAGAAAATAATAATTATACTTCATCTGATTGGCGGCGATTGAAGGGGTTAATGTATAAAAAGTGCTTGGAGCGGTGTCTAATAAATGCAAGTTAGAAGCCAAAGCCACAGGGGTTTCGTGCCTGTAATCCCAGCTGACCAGAGGTGGAGAGAGGAAGATCAAGAGTTAGCATCCGGGCTGGGGATATAGCCTAGTGGCAAGAGTGCCTGCCTCGGATACACGAGGCCCTAGGTTCGATTCCCCAGCACCACATATACAGAAAAAAACGGCCAGAAGCGGCGCTGTGGCTCACGTGGCAGAGTGCTAGCCTTGAGCGGGAAGAAGCCAGGGACAGTGCTCAGGCCCCTGAGTCCAAGGCCCAGGACTGGCAAAAAAAAAAAAAAAAAAAAAAAAAAGAGTTAGCATCCACCTTGGCCCCCAGGCAGGCCGGGTATGGTGACCCCCACCCCTGTCCCCCCAGCCACTCAGGAGATGGAGACGGGGAGGGCAAACTCTGAGGCGACGGAGCCGAGTTGTCTTCCCGGGTGGGAGGTTGTAGGGTGTGAGCACATCCTCTCTCTCTCTCTCTCTCTCTCTCTCTCTCTCTCTCTCTCTCTCTCTCTCTCTCTCTCTCTCGCTCTCGCTCTCGCTCTCGCTCTCGCTCTCGCTCTCTCGCTCTCTCTCTCTCTCTCCCCTCCCCCCCGTCTCTCTCTGTCATGTGGTTTGAACTCAGGGCCTGGACAGTTAGCTGCTCAAGGCCAGCATTCTGTCACTTCTGGGTTTCTGATGGTTTATTGGAGATAAGAGCCTCACAGATTTTCCTGCCCTGGCTGGCTTCGAACTGCAGTCCTCAGAGCTCATCCTCCTGAGTAGCTAGGATTACAGGTGTGAGCCTCTGGTGCCCAGCTATCTCTGTCTGTCTGTCTGTGTCTATCATCTATTATCTATCATTCTAGCTGCAACCTATCATCCTGTCTGTCTGCGTGTGTCTCTATCATCTATCATTCTACCTGCAATCTATCATCCTGTCTGTCTGTCTGTGTCTATCATCTATCATCTGTCTATCATTCTATCTGCAGTCCATCATCCTGTCTGTCTGTCTGTCTTCTATCACACAGCCCCCCCCCCCAGCAGATGGTCACTGTGAAGGTGCCGGAAGGGGGTGGGGGGTGGGGCACGGCGAGGTCCCCGCATGGGGCGCGGTGTGGATCCCCGGCATTCCCGCGCCTCCCTGCCCCACACGTGTCCTTCCTGCGGCTCTCCGCCGGGCTTTCCCCGCAGGGCCTGGCTCCCCTGGCCCGGCGCGTGGACCCCGCTGTGCGATCAATGGATTTGTTTTTAATGTCCCCACGCTACTGGGTGACAAGAACCGAGCCGGCCCCTGCTACCTGCCGGGGGTGGTGGGGGGGGGAGCAGTGGAGATCCCTGGTTACCAGGGCAACCCGGCATCCGCTGGGGTGCTGCCCTGCCCATGCTCTGGTGGGCCCCGTTCCAACCCAGGGTCCGGACCCCAGCCAGCCTGACCTTTCTGGCCACAGGGGAAGGGGGAAGGCAGCAGAAAGGATTTAGGGGATCCCCTGCAATGAGAGCTCCCCCCGCCCACATCTGCTCATTCCTATCTCCCACGGGGAAGGTGGAGTCCTTGAGGCGCCCCCTCTTTTGCATGACCCAGCCACACATGCATCATCCCTCACGCAGAGAGCCCAGGCCAGTCAGCCCTGCCCCCAACCCCAGGGCCTTTGCACCTGCCACCTTTCCACTCATAGCTGAAATGCTACAGCCGCCTCAACAAAGACTTGACTAATTACTTGATTTAAAATTGTATCTCAAGCCAGGCACCGCAGGCTCACCCCTGTCATCCTAGCTACCCAGGAGGCTGAGGGCTGAGGATCTTGGTTCAAGGTATCCCGGGCAGAAAAGATTCCATGAGATTCTTCCAATTAGCCAGCAGTAGAGCTGTGGCTCAAGTGGTAGAGCCCCTAGCCTTGAGCACAAGGAGGTTTAGGGACAGTGCCTGGGTCTAGAGTTCAAGCCCCAGCACCAGCCAAGTAAATAAATGAATAGATAAATAAATGAGCAAATAAATAAATGATAGATAGATAGTCTCTCCACACTGCCGTCCCTATTTCTGGCTGCGATTCCCCCATGCACATCACGTGTAAGCTAAGTCGGGAGCCTCTCAGGAGATGACCCTGTCATGTGATCTTGTGCTCTGCCCAACATTACAAAATGTCCCCCTGAGTCTTTGTGGAGCTGAGGGGTACCCCAAGGATGAACCCCCCTGCCCTTCCCAACACCCCCCCCCTCCTGAAATACAAAACCCAAGCCACAAAATTGAACAACAGCCAAAAGACAGACAGACACCTTCTGCATCGCTGTCCGATTTGGCCTGGGCTGGGTCCGCTCCGCAGGTGTTATTCCTCGGGTGCTGCCCTGTGGCCCCTGCCCTGTACAAGGCTCATTCCATTAGCTGCCAGGCCCACCGGTGGCACTGCTGGGTGCCATTGCTAGGCAGGCTCTCTACCACACAAGGCTGCAGCCCTTTTTGCTTCGGTGGTCGTAGTTGTTGTTGTTGTTATTATTTTCAGTCCTGAGGTTTGAACTGTGGGCCTAGGCACTGTCCCTGAGCCTCTTTGTGCTCAAGGCGAACACTCTACCACTTGAGCCACAGCACCACTTCTGGCTTTTTCTGAGTCATTAACTGGGAGCTAAGAATCTTATGGACTTTTCTGCCAGGGTGGGCTTTGAACTGTGATCCTCTGATCTCAGTCTGCTGAGTTGCTGGGATCACAGGTGTGAGCCACCAGTTTTATAGGCTCTTGTTTTTTGCTCCAGGCCAGCCTAGACCATAATCCTCTGATCCACAGTCCCTAGGTAGATGGGGTGATAAGTGCACACTGTTGTGCCTAGCTTTATATTGGTTGAGATGGGAGTTCTCTTAACTCCTACCCTTGTTCTTTCTCTCCCTCCCTCCCTCCCTCCCTCCCTCCCTCCCTCCCTCCCTTCCTTCCTTCCTTCCTTCCTTCCTTCCTTCCTTCCTCTTTCTCTCTTTCATCTGGACTGACTTGGTGCTGTGATGCTCAGATCTCTGTCCCAGGAGTAGCTAGGATTACAGGTGTGAGCCGGCAGCGTACAGCTGGGGCTCTGCCTTTTAATGCGGGTCTGTGAGACTTTAGAGCCTGTTCTCTTAGCTTGCTCAGTCCTGCTGCCTTGTAAACATTCATTTCTTTTAGGTCAGAGGACTCACAGTTTCCCTCGAGAAAAGGAGTCTTATTATCAGACTGTCAACTTCCTTTAACTTTGTAGAGGGCAATCTGACCCGAAGGCTGGATTTATCCTCCAGGAAGAATTTGAATTGTTCAGTGTTAAAAAAAAAATCCTTAAAAATTAACAGCAACAAGTTGGGCTCATGCCTGTAATCCGAGCTACTCGGGACGCTGAGATCTGGAGACCATAGCTCAAAACCAGCCTAGGCAGGAAAGCACGTGAGACTTTGTTCTCCAATGAACCACCAGAAAACTGGAAGTAGAGCACTAGTCATGACTGCAAAAGCTCAGGGAACGTGCCCAGGCCTGAGTTCAAGGCCTGCTACTGACCAAAAAAAGAAAAAAAAATTAACAGCAACAACAGAAAAGACATTTCCCAAATATGTAAGACTCGACCTCAAGCCAGGCACTGGTGATCACACCTATAATCCTAGCTACTCTGGAGGCTAAGATCTGAGGATCGCAGTTCAAAGCCAGCCTGGGCAGGAAAGTCCATGAGATTCTTATCTCCAATTAACCATCAGAAAACCAGAAGTGGTGCTGTGGCTCGAGTGGTAGTGCGCTAGTTTTGAGTACAAAGAGGCTCAGGGATGATGCCCAAGCCCTGAGTTCAAGCCCCACAATTGACAAAAACAAAACCAAAACCAAACCCCAAAGTTCTAGAAACTTGAGGCCCCGTTATCCTGGGGGTCCATTTGCACATGCCAACAGAGATGCAGAGCCATCTTTGCTCCCCTCCCAGCCCAGCTCCCTCCCTGCCACACCCACCTGGTCCCTGTGGACAGGTGTGTTGGACCTAGGGCTAGAGTGTCCCAAGGCAGGAAGTCATTGGTACCCAGTGAGTGGAGACAGGGAGCGGATGTCCTGTCCAGAGGCTGGGCAGATGGGCTACCCATCAGTAAATGAGCCGTCCCAGCTACCAGGACAAACACGTTGGACACACCGGGCAGGAATGGGGACCGTAATTCAATAAATAGGAATTTTCTGCAGCCAGCTCATTAAACCGGGCAGTACGTGTGGGGTGGAGGAGCAACTCAGCCCACTGGAAGCAGGAGGAGGCCTGCGGGGTGATGATACAGAAGGAGACGACACCCCATCACCGCGACTGAGGAGGCTCAAAGAGGACAAAGAGGCCCAGCACGGGACACAAAGCCTTCAGGTCAGGGAGGCTAAAGGGCTCCTGGTCCTCACCAGTCCCCCCTGCCCCTGCCTCCCCACCCCGGCACAGAGTTGTCACAGACAGATGTCCAAGTCTACATCCCTGGGCTATGCCCCCGCCCCCCCCCCAGCCTATTGAGAATATCAGCTGGTGTGGTGCAGTGCCCAGCCCAGCCAGCTGCACAGGGAGAGCCAGGCCCCACACTTCCCCCTGCCGTTCCAGTCCTCCTTCCACAGAGAATTCATGTGTCAAAGCCTTCCAGAAAGCCTCTCCTCAGCTGTGAACACCCTCTGCGGCTGGCCAGACACAGCACATTTGTTCAGATTGTTCTTTCTTGACCAGTCTTGGCCTTAAATGATTCAGCCTAGTGGAAATGACTCCCCTCACCCCCATGTTATTCTCTCTCACAGTGCCATGTTCTTTCCTGCGTGGCATTTATCCCAAGTTGCAATGAAATATTCATTGGCATGATTATTATTTCATGTCCTTTTCTGCAGCTGGGACTGTAACCTTCCTTGGAACAAGAAGCAAATCTCGGTGGTACTGTCACTGTGGTGCTGTCACACCCACACCTAGTAGGTGCTCACTAAGTGTAAGTATCACTGCATGTGTACTCTTGTGCCAAGAGAGGGCAGGGCTGGTCTTGTGCATAGCCAGGTCCTGGCCACTGAATACACAGCAAAGACTTTGCTGTGGATAAGGCCTCTCACCTCACACGGGTGGCTTACACCTGTAATCCTGAGACCTGGAGGATCAAAGTTCAAAGCCAGCCTGGGCAGAAAAGCCCATGAGACTCTATCTTCAAGTCATCAACAAAACGCCAGACAGGAGACATGGCTCAAGTGGTAAAGTACCAGCCATGAGTAAGCAAGCTGATTGAGCACAAGAGGCCATGAATTCAAGTTCTGGTATACACACACACACACACACACACACACACACACACACGAGTAGAGCCGTTCTGTGATGAGGTAACTTAACTCTGGCCTTTCCCACCGCCTTTCCCTTTTCCTGGACAGCCACTCCTGTCTTTCTCCAGCTTTTGCCTGAGAAATGAAGTGTATGATAGAGAGATGTGGGCTCCATCTGCCTTACATCACTATAATGTTGACCAACTGTGACCTCAGGCCAAATCCTATCTATTGACAGCTTTTAAGTAAAGTTTTATTGGCACATGACCACACCTATTTGGAAAACAGCCATAAAAACAACAACCACACCATTGCTTGAATGTTCACGGCTACCTCGTCAGGGAATAATTCAAATCAGTTAACTACCATAAGATAATTAGGACGAGAATTATGATCCCTCTCTTGCCTGTTAGGAAAATGAGACTCCGAGTCCCTGTGTCTTGCCCAGGTTTGCACAGCTAGTCAGAAGAACCAAAAGTATGGCATTAGGTTTAGTTTAAGAGTTTGGGTATGAAAGACCATTCAGATTTTGAAGTCTAGCAAGTGCTCACATCATGGTGGACAGGAAGTAGAGTGGAGCAGACCCAGGATATGGAGGGGCTCAATCATGGTGGACAGGAAGTAGAGTGGAGCAGACCCAGGATATGGAGGGGCTCAATCATGGTGGACAGGAAGTAGAGTGCAACAGACCCCTTGTCATGCTCCCAAGGACACACTTCCTACTGACCGTCCCACTTCCTCCAACCAGGTCCCACCTGACTATTCAAATTTTAAATCCACCAATTAGGAAATAGGCCTTATGGAATTTAGTCATCTCTGGAAATACCTTCATGAACTCACCGAGGAGTGGGCTTTAACAAATCTCTTAGCCGTCTCTCAGTGGGCAGTCCGGATTCCCCGTCACAGGGATGGTGGAAGCCAGACCTAATTTGACCTCCTGGCCCTGTGACCTCTGACTGTGTGACTTTGAGCACCGCCTATTGTTTATTCCCCCGGGGCCTCAGTCTTCTCCCTTGAGAGGATGGAGGACAAAGTGCACCTGCACAGCCTGCCCTGGCTCTGTTCATTGGGGCCTGCGTGGCAGTGCTGCTGTTCATAGACCTGTATTGTGTACTTTTGAAAGCTCCTTCAAAGCCCTCTTATTAATCCTTAATGAGCTGACAGGGGCTCCTTCTGAAGTATCATTTGTGATGGTGAGCCTGTGTTTGTTGATTTTACACACACTCACCCACTTGATTAAGATTTGTTGCGGGGCGGGGGGGGGGGGAGTCACATCTCAAGCAAATACCGGGTGCTGCCTGCGAGGAAGCTCTGACAGCCGTGAAATGAGGGTGTGAGTATGGTTGATACGGTTAATCGGGACTGAATAATTGGTCTCGGTGGGAACCGGCCATGTTAGGCAATGGATATGAAGGAATTTACCCTCTGGGGTGAGGACAGACACACTGAGGCAGACTCTAGGTGTGTGTGTGGTGTGTGTGTGTGTGTGTGTGTGTGTGTGTGTGTGTGTTGGGAGGAGGGCAGGCAGATGATCAGACCTTTCTCTCCATGGGTTTGGCCCAGTTGAGAAATGAATAAACACAGATCTCAGATAGTAATCAGAATAGCAAGTCAATTGCTGGCTGATCTGGGCTGGACCTTTTGCCCCAATGACCTTCAATATTTCCTCCCTGCTATGAATTTGAGGCACTTGTAAGAAGAGAGGTGGGGAGGAGGAAGAGAGAAGGGAAGAGAAAAGGGAGAGGGGAGGGGAGGAGGGACAGCAGCAAGGAAGGGAAGCCTCTAACCTCTTCACTCCACCCAAAAGGAAACAGTGGGCCAATGAGGTTCAGACCCTTACAAACTTGTCAATCAAATCCTTTGTTCAGCCCCGCCCCCCCAGGGGTGGAGTCAGTGAGGGGAGCAAGGAGAGGTGAAGGCAAACCTATCAACAAATGGCACAGGTCTGTGTTTTACAGGACATACTACACACTGGGTGAAGGGGACCTTGGCTCCTCGCTTTCATGAAAGAATGATCATCATAATACCAAAGATGATCTGAATGGGGCTTGAACTCAGGGCCCAGGCGCTGTCCCTGAGTTTTTATCATTCAAGATCGGCACTCTGCCGTTTGAACCACACCTGCACTCCTGGCTTTTTTCTGGCTAATTAGACAGGAGTCTCATGGGTTTGTCTGCTTGACCATGGTTCCCACATCTCAGCTTCTGGCTCGGCTTCCTGCTTAGCTAGGATTATATAGACAGGAGCCATCTGCACCTGGCTCAAACACTGCTTTTTTTCTTCTTCTTGCCAGTCCTGGTGCTTGAACTCAGGGCCTGAGCACTGTCCCTGGATTTTTTTTGCCCAAGGCTAGCACTCTACCACTTGAGCCACAGCGCCACTTCTGGCTTTTTCTATACATGTGGTGCTGAGGAATCCAACCCAGGGCTTCATACAGGCAAGGCAAGCACTCTACCACAAAGCCACATTCCCAGCCCCTCAAACACTGCATTTTTAAAGTGACAGTTTTCCTAAAAAGAAATCCACGGACTTCCCAATTTAGAAGCATCTGCAGCATATATATTTTTTCAAAAGCAGATTTCTAGCCTGGCTGACCCCACTCACTCCCTTCCTTCTGAGGGGTCAGCACAGCCTGGCTTTTAAATAAAGATGCTGGTGAGTCTAACACACAACCAACATTGAGAAGGATAGGTTTTCCAATTCAGCTTTTCCTCATTGACTTTTGAGACAAGAAATTGGGCCCTTGTTTATGAACAGGAGTTTTCTTCACAGATTTGTACTCCTGTATTGACTAGAGCTGGGCCACTCTCCTCTCAAATCTTTGTGTGCTTGCTGCCTTCAACCCATCCACTCTCCCCTTTGCTCCGTGGTGACCCCGATTCCAAGGACCGACAAGTCCAACTGGGTGATTGCCTTCTGAAAAGCTGACCCTGCACTGCGCTGCAGGGCACAGTCCTTTAGATAGATTGGCACCACTCCTTGCATACATTTACATAATTTGCATACATTTGCATGTGTTCACGACATGCTTGGATTTCTTGTACTTGTGTGTTTCTGTGCTCACATGACACACTCTGTCCTGGAGTTTACAACAGGCATTTCCATGGCAACAAAAGAAGTATGTCTGACCAAAGAGTTACTTTGCTGGAGTCAATAATAGACTGCAGTGTTATTTGCCGTGTCTTTCACCACTGGTGGAGTGTACAGTTTCACTCTGGGCACCTTCACTTGACCACTGAAGGGTACCACGGCCTTAACTTCAGTTTTGTTCCTGAGGCCAAGAGCTTCCTTAACTTCACCCAGGCTGACCTGCAACTCGGGATCCTTCTGCCTCTGCCTCCTGAGTAGCTGGGATTCCAGGTGTGCGCCTTCCTCCTCAGCTTTCTACCATCATTCGTAGTGGCTGTGTTCTAACCTGTCGTGAGAATAATGGCATTGTTTACGTAAAAAAAAAAAATCTTTGCACAGCAGGACATTCCTGGTAGAGGGAGCAGCTTGGGCAAAGGCCAGGAGAGCAGAGAGATGGGAAAATGATTGGGTGGGGAGGGAGCTGGAGGGGAGAAGGCGGAAGCGCATGTCCCAGGCTTGATGACTTGGGGAATTCATCAGCCTTGCTTTTCCCTGAGGTTGTCAGCTGCCCATGAAGAGGTCTCTGTTGGTGGGAATGCACCCTCAGGAAGGCATAGAAATCTTCTTTTGGGGACCTCTAAGGGGTCAAGCTGGACTTGCTCTTGTTGGTGGGGGTCGGGGCGGGGGTGGGGGGTGGAAGCTTCTGTGCTGGGGACAGAAGATAGAGGTAGCTGCTGTCTGGTCTTTCACCACTGACCATCCATCCTCCACCCGAACCACCTCCTCCCATGGAACCCGGGGGCAGCAGGAGGCTGCAGGCCGAGTCAGTTCATTGGCAGGGAGGGACCCTTAGCAAGGGCAAGGAGCTCAAGCTAGGGAGGTGAGCTCAGGGGTGGGGTGGGGCGAGGTGTGGGGGTGCAGAAGGGTGGCTTTCTTCTTCCATACTTAAAAAACCAACAGATGGCATTCCTAAGGTCCTTAGTTCACAGAAAAGAGACTCCTGGGGAAGGCTGGATTTTGAATCTGAGGATCTTTTTATTTTTTATTTTTGGCACCGGTCCTGTGGCTTGAACTCAAGGGCTTCGTTGGAGTCGATTACATGAAGTAATAGCTCTAAAAGACTCTAGCAGAGGATGAAGATATAAAGTGGTCCACACAGCTTTGGGCTTGGAGTCTGGGCTCAGCAAAGAGCTGCTGGCCTTTATGCCCGAGGCTGCTCCCCGAATCTTCTTGCTTCTGGCCTGGTTGGGGTCCTGGGACATCTTGTTTTGGGTGGACGCAGGCCGGCAGGCCACTCAGCCCTGCGGAAGTGAGCGAGGGCAGGCAGGAGCGCGGGCCTCCATCTCATCCTCTGCCACGGCTGGTAGCTCCTGGCAGTCTCTCTACCGGTCCCCTGCCTGGCCAGGACACAAGGCCCCGTCTGACTCCTCTGTCTCCTGGGGAAAATAGCCGCACCCTGCCAGGATGACTCACGGTGAGGAGCCATGCTGTTTGGCTCTCTGCAGGATCACAGTCCATTCCTGCCTGCCGAGCTGGGGGTGGAAATGGACAAGCCTTTGGTCAAGATGATCTCTCGCCAGGACAGGGTGGGGGCTGCGGGGTGACTTCGGGCCGTCACAGTCCTGCCAGAAGCTTTCTGGACATGGGCAGAAAAGATCCAGGGCATTTCATTAGGGAGCCCCTCAGCCCCACCCCAATCCCCTAAATGGGCTGCCAGCAGCAGCTCTCAAGGCCTAGGGAAACTGGGTATCTGGGCTTGCCTTTAGCATTTGCAGAATCCCTGTGAGCTCCTCAGCTTCCTGTCCTCCACACTTGATATCAATCTGCTGTCTTTAATTACATGGCCAAACATGTCCCCTTAGAAGGGAGGGTCCCCCGAGGTTTGGGTGGCTCTAGTGATTCCTAACCTATCTCCTGGTTTCCCTCTGACTCTCTCTCTCTCTCTCTCTCTCTCTCTCTTTCTCGATCTGAGCATCTTCCATGCTAAGTCATCTACCTCATGTCAAAATGCAGCTCCATGCTTGACTTTCCTGCCTTTAAGGACTCTTTAGTGGCTGCGCCTAACTTTCAGAATGAAATCCAAAGTCCCTTAAAAACTAAGGTGAAATGCTGTCCCTGGAGCTCTCATGCCCCCCCTCCCCAGCCTAGCCTAACCCCCTCCTCTAGCACCGTGGCCACCCCCAAGTCACATCCAGACCACCCCAGCCTTCCCAGCCCCACTGGCTTTGTGGTCTCTGTCTGGTATTCCCTCATTTCTCCTTGCAGGCTGGAAAAATGCTTATTATTCTTAAAATTTTTATTTTAAAAAGAGGTTTATTTTACCCCATAGGTTTGCAGGATGAAAAATTCAACATGGAGCAGCCCCATGGGCTCAGTTTCTGGTCTAGCCATGGATGGATGGCGTCTTGGTGCTGGGGACATGTAAGCAAGAGATCACATGACCAGGCAGGATTTTAAATTGGTGCCTTTCTTCCATTGAGATCACCCCCCCCCCGACTTTGGTTGGTCATAAGGCTTGAACTCAGGACCTGGGTGCTGTCCCTGAGCTCTTTTTGCTCCAGGCTAGCACTCTACCACTTCGAGCCACAGCACCACTTCCAGTTTTCTGGTGGTTCATTGGAAACAAGAGTCTCATGGACTTTCCTACCCAGGCTGGCTTTGAACTGCAATCCTCAAATCTTAGCCACTTTGAGTAGCTGTCACAGGTAACAGCCACCAACATCTGGCCCCTTTACCTCTTCTGAGCTTCGGTTTCCAGTGTAGACCTGAGGACCTAAGCTGGCTCAACTTTTAACATAAGAACTGTCCCATCGCTCACCCTGAGCTAAGCACAGGCAGCAGCATCCAGCAGCGGTGAGTGGCTTGGGTCCCCTCAGTGGGTTAGCTGATGCAGAGGGGTGTTAGTGTCCTTGGGGTGTTGTAATAAATTACCATGGACCCGGAGGCCAAAACAACAGTAGAAATTTATCTTTGCACAGCTCTGGAGCCTAGGAGCTTTACACCTAGGTGTCTCCGGGTCTTCTAGAAGTGGCTGCCTGGCATTCTTGGCCTTCCCTGACCCACAGGGTCATGAGGTCCTCTTGGCCACCATGTTCCTTGGGGAAGGGCCCTCTCTCCATGCTGGTGATGCCGGAGATTGGGTTGAAGGCCTTCCCTGGCTCTCCGGTCCTCAACATCTCAACCTATATCTTCATAACTTCTGCAAAGATCTTATTTCCAAGGAAGCCCACGGTCACAGGTTCCAGGTTTTAGGGCTCGACTGTGTCTTCGTGGGGGGACAGAATCCAACTCATTGAAAAGGGGAAGGAAGATCAATGTGATAGCAAGTGATGTGGCTTGATGCGCCAGGATTTGGGACCGGAGGGGAAAGTGAGCAGTGATTGATGTGGATTGGGAAGAGTGGTCTTGCAAGGAAAAGATGGCGGAGGGCTTTCCTGGCTTAAGAAACTGGGGATGGTTGGTGCCATGACTTCTTTCCAAAGTGACGCCCCCCCCAAACTTGAGCTGGGTGCTAGAGGTGCACACTGGTGGTTACACAGGAGGCTGGCATGGAGAGGAGGGTGACTGGAGGCCAGCCATGGCTCTGTTAGACTCCATCTCAACAGAAGAAGTGGTCATGGTGGTACACGCTGGTCATCCCAGCTATGATGAAGATAGGCAGATGGGGTTTAGGCATGCTTCAAGAAAGGAAGTGAGGCCCTCTCAGAAAACAACCAGTGTGTCCAAACCATTATCATTATTGTTATTATTATTTGTTTTTGTTCTATGTAATCAAATAAAATTTGAGTAATGCGCGATGTTATAAATTAATGCATGGCTATTTGGGCCAGAAACACATGCATGAATAGACCAAAAACTCTTTTAGTTGAGGCTAGTCTGAGATACTTTATTAAAGCAATAAGTACTTCTTACATTCTTTTCTTTTGGTTGGTCACTGGGCTTGAACTCAGGGCCTGGGCGCTATTTCAGAGCTTTTTCACTCAAGGCCAGTGCTCTACCATTTTGAGCCACAGCTCCACTTCCAGTTTTCTGGTGGTTCATTGGAGAGCAGAGTCTCACAGACTTTCCTGCCTGGGCTGGCTTTGAACCACAATCCTCAGACCTCAGCCTCTCTGAGTAGCTAGGATGACAGGCGTGAGCCGCTAATGCCCGGCTTCTGAGGCAAAGTTCCTGGCCCAGGTTAACAGCTCCTGACATCAGGCTTTGATTGCAGACACTGGCTCCTGCCTTTCCACCCTCCCCATGCCACTCTCCCCGCCCCCCCCCCATTCTTAACCATCATGCCCTGTCCTCCACTTCCCAGAGCATCAGCAGAAGGTCTAGGTGTTCCCTCCCCACCACAGAACCTTGGACTTCCCCCAGCCTGGTGTAGGAGACTCTGATTCTGTGGTGAGGTCCCAGGCCCCAGAGTCCCCCCATTTGCATGCCGCCAGTGCCTGTGCTGCCCCAGGGAGCGACAGCCTTGCAGTCACGTAGCGCGGGACCACAGGTGTTCTGCTCCAGACTCTCTTTCAGAAGAAAATGCAATTAGGGTTGTGCAGTAGTAGGCTGGCTTCTTCTCCATTCCTGCCTTGGCAGTGGGATCAAAGGGCAACGTGCAGAGCTGTGTGTGTGTGTTTGTGTGTGTGTGTGTGTGTGCGCGCACATGCCTGCCCCTGTGCATCTGTGCATCTTGGTTAACCCTTGCAGGCCTGAAAACAGCCCCCCCCTCCCGTAGGATTCATGGGGACAAACTGACTGCTCATTTGTGCTGTGCTGATGGCTCAGTCCTAGGTCATACGCCTTGTGACTTACCCTCCCAGGTACTCTGCAAAGCACTTTGTGTGGATAATCTCATCTCAAACCCATCCCAGAATTACTGTTCCCCTCGATCCATGCACCAGATGAGAAAGTGGGCATTGAGAAATGACCTCCACCCAGCCGCCAAGTGTCCAGGACAGACATGAAGCCACATGGGTCACCTTCCGACCTGACCTGGTGCTGCTTGTCTATTTGTTTTTTTAAATCTTTTTTGGTGCTAGTCCTAGGGCTGGGACTCAGGGCCTGGGCGCTGTCTCTGAGCGATTTTTGCTCAAGGCTAGCAACTCTCTACCACTTTGAGCCACAGTTCCACTTCTGGTTCTTTTGGTGATTAAATGGAGATAAGAGTCTCACAGACTTTTCTGCCTGGGCTGGCTTTGAACCTTGATCCTCAGGTCTCAACCTCCTGAATAGCTAGGATACAGGAGTGAGCCACCAGTGTCCAGCTGGCTGTCTAAATTTAAGCAGACTGAACAACCATTGTTTTTTATTTTATACCCACATGTAGACTTTCCTATGCAAATGTTGTGTGTCTTACAAACACTGCTCAGTCACTTTTTCAGTCATTATCGTATCAGCCAGGGCAGACAAAGTTATGCTGCAGTAACAAATACCTCCAAAATATAATTGTTTACCATTCATTTATTTCTTACTCATTTAATGAAAAGAAAGTTAAGCACATTTACTTGTGGGCCTCAAAGTTTCTTATTTATAATGACATGGCTAATTCAATGCCTCTTAATCCATGTTGTCCCAGAGAGCACATAGGCCAATCCTTCCTTCCTTCCTTCCTTCCTTCCTTCCTTCCTTCCTTCCTTCCTTCCTTCCTTCCTTCCTTTCTCTCTCTCTCTCTCTCTCTCTCTCTTTCTTTCTTTCTTTCTTTCTGTCCCTCCCTCCCTCCCTCCCTCCCTCCCTCCCTCCCTCCCTCCCTCCCTCCCTCCCTTCCTTCCTTTTCTTTTCTTTTTGTGCTGGCCCTGGGGCTTGAACTGAAGGCCTGGGTGGTGTCCATGAGCTTCTTTTGCTTAAGGCCAGTGACATAGTGCCACTTCTGATTACATAGGTCTTTTCTGAAAAGTACCTACAGCCACTATATAGCTAGGTGATGGAAAAATATACTAAACAAGGAGTGAAATTCCAATACTTCAAAAGCATTATGCTATGTAAAGGGATGCAGAGACCACTAAATGTACAGAGATTTGTTACTCAGCATCAGAAAGCTCCTATAAATAAGCCACAGGAGCTCCAGGTGACTGGTGGTGTCAGGGCTATGCCTAGCTCTGCCTCTTGACAGATGTGTGGCCAAATTCTGATGGAGCTGCATGGATTGGCCATCCCTGACCTCAGCCTTTGGAGCATTTGTTTGTTGAAGTACTTCCTTTTTGAACCATGGAAACACCAATCACAGTTTATGAATATTCTTGGAATTCCTGCTTCTTTCTTTCCATAGAAATCCGATTTGCATTCGCTTTCTGATACAGATGAACAAAAGACGCTCTATTTAGTGTTTTTCAACAACACACACTCAGGAACTCAGTTTCTTTTAGTCCTGGGTCTGAGAAGGTTCTGCTGTAGTTTGGAACATGAATGTCCCTTTCACTCCCCATCTCCAAAAACAAAAAGGCTCACATGTTCCAGACCTTCTTTCCAGCCTGTAGGAGGTGGGGGAACCTTAAAGAAGTGGAACCAACTAAAAGGAAGTGAGTTCATGGAAGAACATTCTCACAGGGACCCTGGGACCCTGGAGTCTGAACTCTGCTTTACTTCCTGGCTGCCATGAGCTGAGCAGCATTGTCCACCAAGACGTTCTGTTTGGTCTCAGCTTCCCAAAACATGGGTCAGTCACCCAATGACTGAAATCTCCAAACGTGTGAGCCAAAATTAAATATTCCTTCCTTTCAGTAGATTTTTTTTTGTCTTTTTTTATTGGTCACATCAGTGGAAAGCTGGCTAATGCAGGATGGGGTTGATGAGCTGGGCTGCGTTCTCATCTGCTGTCTTGACTGAGGACAAATTCCATCCCTAGTTGGGTCAGGATGCAGCTAGAGTTTATTTCTCTCTAGGCTCAGGGCTGAAGGCCCAGGTTTCTGGCTGCTGTCCATGAGGGGACAGCTCTTAGGTCCTAGAAGACAGTAGCCATCTTATTTTTTCAAAGCCAGAAAGAGTCTTCCATCCAGTCTGTTAAGGCAGAGACTCACAAATCAGAAGGCAATCATGGGAGGGGCAGCCTATCTTCTTCCTTCTATGCAATAACCTAGCTCTGGGAATGATTGCCTTGACTGTGTGGTTAGAATGAAGTCACTAACACCCGGCTGTTCCCACTTAGGTGGAGAAGAAGGCAAAATGTTGGTGGACGGAAGCTTATAGATGTAGAGAATAGAAGGGTACTTGCCACAGCCTAGCCAGGGCGTGGAGGAAGAGGATGGTGAGGAGGGGGTTAATGGGTACAGGGAGGCAGCGGTGTGGGAAGAAACAACCACTAATGTTCTATGGCTTGGTAGGTTTAACTACGACTGACAATAACTAATTGACTTATTTCAAAATAGCTCGTCGAGATAGTTTTGAAATGATAAATGTCTGAGATGATGGATGTGCCAATTACCCCGATCTGATCATTACACGTTGTATACATGTACTGAAATCTCATGCTGTAGCCTAATGCGAATAAAAATAATACATATATGAAAACCCATCTAGTCACAGGTTCTGTGTGCGTTCAAGGGGCAGTGGGTAATATTGTATAAGACTCCCTGGGGATTACTTTCAGATGTATTTGCCACATTGTTGTAAAAAAAAATGTAACTGCACAGAGATTCACAGGAAATAAGAGACCACTCACCTATACAGTATCTTGACACTTCTTTTTCGGTTGAAGTAATGAAACCTGTCAGAAGGAGTTGCTGCTCTGGTGTGTGTCCATTCTCTTGTTATTTTTCTCTCTTGCCTAATAAGTGATCACTATCAAAAGTTTGACATTCAGCATCTCCTTTTGGGCTCTTAAACTATCTCTGTAAAGACTTGTGGACCATCCAGATTTTCCCATTTTATGACTCGACTCTTCACACTCATGACCATCATCTATATTTAAAAAAAAGTCTCATGTGTGCCAAGGTGACCAGCTCTGAGAGAGGGGACGTTTTCCCACCTCTGCTTGGAGGTGATTTGGCTTTGGTCCCCTGGTGGGTTTTTCCTGGTGGCCTTTGTCAGGTGTGGCAGCGAGAAGGTCCTGACAGGTTCTCGATGAGGAGGAGACACCAGCGAGGGAGACCTTGGGAAAGAGGAGACACGAGGAGCAGCCCACATGGAGATGAGAGAGGAATACTCCACATGAAGACAAGAGAAGAGGGATGAGGAACTACCCAAATGGAGACAAGATCGGGCAGATGGAGAACTCGTAAAAATAAATAAATATATCCCATAATCACTTCCAGAAATATCAGCAGGGGACCTGCATGAGACCTATGAACCTGGAGGAAAGAGGGAAAAGTGTAGCCATCGTGAGTAATGGAACATTTTTACTATAGCTCTTCCTGAGCCCAAGGCCCTCTATGGATGATGGTGATGATGATGATGGTTGCCAGTCCTGGGGCTTGAACTCAGGTCCTAAACACTGGTCCATGAGCTTCTTTTGCTCAGGGCTAGCAATCTACCACTTGAGCCACAGCGCCACTTCCGGCTTTTTCTGTGTATGTGGTGCTGAGGAATCGAACCCAGGGCTTCATGCATGCTAGGCGAGCACTCTACGGCTAAGCCACATTCCCAGGCCCCCCACCTCCATATGGATTATTACATTAAAACATTCTTTTCTGGACTGTGAGAATCAGGCTCCTCAGTCCAAAGCAGCTGGACTAGGAAGCTAGGTCCACCCAGTTCCAGACTGGCTTTCAATCTGAAATGATGCAGCTCACCAGTGGAAAGAGCAACAAGCAGCCTGTGTGGGAACGGAGGATCCATTTGTCCATGGCATGCATGCAACACACTCATCCGTGCCACACCCTTGCACGCATCCACCCTCACACTCACCCACTGCACGTCCAACCTTGCAGCCATTTGTGTGTCTATGCATTTATCCATGCATCTGTTTGTTTATTCGCCCCCCCAAAACATGTCATCAGGGTGACTACTGAGAGTCGGGATCAAGGTCTTCAGGAAAAAAACCAATACTATTCTTCTGAGTGATGCAAATGTACTAGAGAATCTTATACCCTCATTTTCAGGCTTACTCATGAATCATCCAGGAAAAAAAATCATAATAAAAAACCAAACTGTAAGTGTGGTTGTTTGGATAATAAAATGGATGCATTACCACTGCATAAAGCATGAACTAAATTGGATATTTATGACTTATATAGTGAAAGTCACCAGCATGTTTTATAATTTTACTGGCTCATGTTTGCATTTGAGGTTACTTTTTAGGCATCTAGGTAGGTAGGTACGCCTACACCTACACACACACACACACACACACACACACACACCACACACACACATACACACAGAGCATTTTTTTCCTTAAAAGCAAGATGATATTATATTACATAAGATACATAATGTAGCTGTGAGGATGGTTGTGTGATCTAACTCCTCATTTTTCTGTTGGCTGTGCACTGTTCTATTTTATAGAGGTTACAATAACTTATTTAGCAAGTTACTGATGGGCGTTCAGGAGAGTGCTGATTCTTGGTCATTACCAAATAAGGCTGAGCTATCTTTGTAGGTCAATCAACAATCACAGAAATACGAATGCTGAGTCAAATGAATGTGCACATCTAAGATGAGAATATCTCTGGCCAGCTTCCCTCCTGAAAGGGTTCTCTGAATATCCATCATCCCAAATAACATAACTGACAGCACACACTTCCCTCATGCCCTCACATCAGGTGTGTGACACAGCAGCAACACACAACACTCAAGAACCATTATCTGTTTGTTATCCTTACTTTTTCCTTTTTCTGTCCATCACCTTGAATGTATCAATTCCTTAGAGTGGGACATGAAAAATATTTGCTTTTGGCTGTTTCAAATGTATATTATTATTGACCATACCCACCAACCACACAGTAGAACACCGGAACATGCTTCTAGCTAGCTATATTTTTGTACTATAATTTCTTACCACACTCTCTCCCTCCTACCATCTCCTCTGCTCTCTCTTGTGGTGAGATCAACATTTAAAAATATTCCTCCTACCCTCTTCCCCCTTCCTTTGCCTTCTTCCCTTCCTCTCCTTTGTTTTGTTTTCTTAGACCGTCTCTTGCCATGTAGCCCAGCTCTCCTAGAACTCAGTCCTCCCGCCTCAGCCCCTGGGATTGAAGTCAGGCACTATTGTGCCTGACCCTTAATTTCTGCCAGTGGGTCCAGCACTATTGACATGACAACCTGGGAGGCCAATGGCTGGGTGGCAAGTAGGGCACAGGGTTTAATAGTAGAGGATGCAGTTTTCTGGAAGGAAGCAGCAAGGCTGGGTGACATCATGGCGGTGACAGGGGCAGGCTGATGTCTCACTACATGTGATGTTGTCAGGAACCACTTTCTGAAAACATCCCCAGCAAGAAGTTCATCCGAGACATTGTTCATCCTAAAATGCTCCAAACAAGTCGGGTTTTTCATGTGTTCTGGGAACAACACAACTTTTTGGAATTGAGCAAGCTTCCTACTGAGTCATTCTTCTTCCCCTTCCCCCCAAATGCCAAAGCCTTCAAAAACATCATTGATTTCTCACAGCGATCATTGTTTTCTGAGGTGGTTAATTGTCTGCACAGCCCTTGAAAAGTTATTTTTTTTTCCTCAAATAATAATCAGAAAAAAGATAGTGTATTCAATGTCCAGAATGTAAAAGTAAAATGTTAAATCTATTAGTGTGAGCAGCATTGTTCTTTTCATCGAGGAAATGATTAGGAGCATAATCAACAATGCCTACTCTGTCGTGATGGGGGAACAAATCAACATTTAGAACCTGTTTACCATCCTCAAAAGAGAAAGCAGTTCCTCTGGTGAGAGTTATCTTTGAATTAATCAAGATTTTCCTTGAGGGAGGCTGGGCTACATAAAATATGATAGTAATTGCCATTAATAGAATGATACATGAGCAAAGAGCCACCATAACCTTTGACATCAAAACAACTATCCAATCAAGGACCAGTGTGAGTAGTGGGCTTGTGTTCAGGGACCAACTTGGAGGAGAGTCTCTCCCGGTGGGTTGGAGGGGTGTTGGTATATGGAGCTATGAAGGGTGGGGTGGGGGGGGTTGATTGTAGCTGTGCCCATCCAATTTCGTCCTCACCCTGCTATCTCCCAGTGAAGGAAATAGAGCTGTACCCCCAGCTGAGGGATACATCCTTAACATTTCTTTCCAACCGATGCATGGTAGAATATTTAAACAGGACTTGGCTAATAAGACTATAGCTGGATGTCAAGGTAGATAGGTCTCTCATTAGCGGAGTCCCTGGAGAAAGATCTTGTCCCATGCCTTTCCTTTGGCGGGGGGGAGCCCTGCTTTTTGGTATCCTCAACTCAGGAGAGCTCAGGGAGGCACCTAGACTATCCATGTCAAGAGAGAGAGAGAAGCTGAGCCTTCTCTCCTGCCTTTCCTCCCTGCCTGCTGACCTGTCTCTCCCTCTGGTGATTTGCCATGGTGACCGCACTCCTTGGAGGAGGGGGAGACCCTGCCCTTTCCCCTCATGGTTGTGGCCTTTCTAAGTCATGTCACGGCACCTCATCACAATGCCCTAGACAAGCAGATACACAAAGAGTCATCCACATCACACACACAGAGTGGCGAGGAGTCATGTCCTCACAGCCTCCTGGAAATCAGATGTTCATAAGATTAATTTATAGCAATAAGGAGCCCTTGTCTCTGGCTGGGGAATATTTCTGTCCTCTCTCAGAGCTAAGGTGCACTTGACCCAGGAAAGGCAGGCGACCTGTAGCAACATTCACCTACCAACAGGGCTATTTCCTTTTTTAAAAACATTATCACAGGAGCCAGGTGAAAGTAACCCCAATAGGATGTGGTAATTGCGCCCCCCCCACTTCCTCCCCAGGGCTAGACAGGGGCTACTGGTGAAATCAGTTGAGAGGAGGAGCGAGGAGAAAGGTGGGAGCCACGTTATTTTTTTTTAATGAGAGTGTCACTGGCCGGCAGCAATGCATGATGGGAGAGATGGCAAGAACAGGACATGGCAGTGTTCTTCCTGTACCCATTCTAGGGATAAGGAAGTAATAATGGATTCTCATGGGCCCATTATGCAGAATTCCCACCGCTTGCTGTGGAAATCAACGCTGTCGTTCCCAGTTTACAGATGGTGTGGCAGAAGCTCAGAGGGCAACTTCTCTAATGTCACTCAGCTGAAAAAAGAAGTGGAGCCGGGATTTGAACTTGAATCTGCATGACCCCATACCCTTTCAAGCTAAGAGCCTGCGATGGTTCAGGCATCTGATTTGAGAACCATCTTGGTTGCTCCCATTTCCCTTTTTGCAATACTGGGGTTTGTACTCAGGGCCTCATGCTGGCAAGGCCAGTGCTCTACCACTTGAATTTGAGCCACGTTCTTAGTCCTTTGCTCTAGTTATTTCCCACATGGGGTCTTGTGGGTCTTTTCTTTACGTGTTTTTTTTTGCCAGTCCTGGAGCACTGTCCCTGGCTTCTTTTTTTTTTTTTTTTTTGGCCAGTCCTGGGCCTTGGACTCAGGGCCTGAGCACTGTCCCTGGCTTCTTCCCGCTCAAGGCTAGCACTCTGCCACTTGAGCCACAGCGCCGCTTCTGGCCGTTTTCTGTATATGTGGTGCTGGGGAATCGAACCTAGGGCCTCGTGTATCCGAGGCAGGCACTCTTGCCACTAGGCTATATCCCCAGCCCCCCTGGCTTCTTTTTGCTCAAGGCTAGCACTCTACCTACCACTTGAGCCACAGAGCCACTTCTGGCCATTTTCTATATATGTGGTGCTGGGGAATCGAACCCAGGGCTTTTTGTATACAAGGCAAGCACTCTTGCCACTAGGCCATATTCCCAGCCCTTTTCATTACTTTTTAAGCCTGAATTGGCTTGGACTTTGGCCTTAGGCTTGTCTTGGACTGCAGTCCTCTTACTTCCACCTCCTGTGTAGCTGGAATTATAGGCAATCTTGACATGCACAGCTTGGTGGTTGAGATGAGATCTTATTAACTTTCTACCTGGTAAGCTCTGTCTCTCAAGTGGCTGGGATTACAAGCATAAGAAGCTGCACCTGACCTGTCAACTTCTGTTTCCATCAAAGAGGAATAGACTGCCAATTCAGACAGCAGTATGTGGTAGGAATTAAGGCAGTCTTTGGTCATCTGCTTTAGTGATTTCCATCTGTCTATGGCAGATAACAGGCCTCCCATTTATGGGAATGATATACTTGAAGAAATAAGCAATTGTCCATCTTGTGTGTCTGCTGGAATCATCTGAGCAGCTTTAAACAGTATTGCTGGCTGGATTCTCTCCTGGGCGTTGAGAGGATTTCTAACACTAATTTAAAGTGTAGGAGAAGCTGCTTTAAACTTTAACATGTGAAGGAGTCAACTGGATCTGGTTAAAATACAGATTAAAAAATTTCTTTTAATGAGGTGGATGGGGAGCTGGGATTTATGGGTGAGGCAGCTGCTGATCAATGATTAGGATTTGAGGTGCAAAATTCCAGTAGAACTTGATTCTGTGATACATCTTGTTTGAATGATTCCCACACAATAAATAATGCTGTCTGAGGCCTTCTTTCATGGGAAGAAGTAGTGTAAGTCAGTGTGTTCACATATAACATTTTCTTTTTTTTTCATTTTTTTCAAATCTTTATTGTAAAGTTGATGAACAGGGGGTTACAGTTACATAAATAATTTAATGAGTACTTTTCTATTTAAACACTGGTACACTCTCACTCATTTCTCCCACTTAGTCCGCTCTAGAACTCCCCCCCAAGTTGTAAAGTTCTTTTCCAACACAGTGTTAAGTGAGTATCATTGTTGCATTATTTCATCCTTTGTCCTGCTGTTTCTGTGATGCCCTTTCCCTTTCATGTATCAGGTAAGCTTATATACAAGATAAAGGGTACAGAAAAATAAAAAAGAAAAAGAAAGAAAGGAAGGAGGAACTGCATACAGGAAATAATAAGAACCTGTTGTTTCCAGTTCTTGCAGTTCATGTTGATATGCTTCATTACACATGATCCTATATACTTAGTAATTGGGCCTGAGATTTCCTGTTAAGAATATCATAATATATTCTACTTATTACAAATGAAGGGAACTATGTAATCTACTTTTCTTTGGGCCTGGATTACTTTGCTTGATATAATTTTGTGCAGGTCTTTGCATTTCTTTAGGAATGGGGCAATGTCATTCTTTCTGATAGAGGCATAGAACTAAATTGTGTATATAGATAACACATTTTCTTGATCCATTCTTCTACTGAAGGGCATCTGGGATATCTCTCTATCTTAGCTATGATAAATAATCCTGCAATTAACCTGGTTGTGCTGGTAGCTTAAAGGTCCTGTTTGTGGTCACTTGAGTATATGCCCAGGAATGGGATTTCTGGGTCATAGGAGAGCTCTCTGCTTAGTTTTTTTGAAGAACCTCCATACTGCTTTCCAGAGTAGTTGAACAAGTTCACACTCTCACCAACAGTGCTCCCTTTTGGCCACATCTTTGCTAGCATCTGTTGTTACTAAATTTCTTGATATTGGCCATTGTAACTGGGGTTATGTGGAATCTCAATGTTGCTTTGACTTGTATTTCTTTTGTGGTCAGAGATGTTGAGCTTTTTTCATGTGTGCATTAGCCATTCTTATTTCCTCTTCAGAGAATTCTCTCTTTAAGTCTTTAGCCACTTGCTAAGAGGGTGGTTGTTTCTTTGAGGATATTTTTTCTCTTTTTATTTATCTATTTATTTATTTTTTCAAATTTTTATTATCAATCTGATGTACAGAGTGGTTACAGTTTCATACATTAGGCATTGGATACATTACTTGTACTGTTTGTTACCTCGTCCCTCATACCCCCCTCCCTCCTCTCCCTTTCCCTTTCCCCCCATGAGGTGTTCAGTTCACTTAGACCAAACAGTTTTGCAAGTATTGCTTTTGTAGTTGTTTTTTTCTTCCTTTTTTTACCCTGTGTCTCTCAATCAGATCGATCTCAAAGTCACGGCCTAATGGTTTCAGAACCCTGGATAGAGGCACTGATCCTACTGTTCAAAGAGCCAGTGCCTAAACTGGAGAAAGACCAAGAATTCAACTTGGTGTTAGGAAAGCATTTGCAGGGCTAGGAATGTGGCTTTGTGGTAGAGTGCTTGCCTAGCATGCATGAAGCCCTGGGTTCGATTCCTCAGCACCACATAAATAGAAAAATCCAGAAGTGGCATTGTGGTGGAGTGCTAGCCTTGAGCAAAAAGAAGGTCAGGGACAGTGCCCAAGCCCTGAGTTCAAGCCCCAGGATTGGCAAAAAAGAAAAAAAAAGAAAAAAAAAGAAAGGGAAAACATTTGCAAAATGATGGCACTGACGACATTTTTGATGGTCATGCAGCAGAGTTTTAAAGCAGCATTTACCTCGTGGAGGGAATCTGTCTTAGGGGATCTACAACCTGTCGGGACATACTCGGCCCGGTTTCTATCGGGGATGGTTGTCCTCTTTAACCTAGCACATGGCTCCGGGAGGGACACACATGGAGTGGTGAGGGATGAGGGGGAGACCCGCCTAGCCAGCCAGATCCACAGAATCAACCCTGGTGATCAATGGGGTGACAGATGTCGCAGCCAGATCGCCCTCACACCCCAGCCTGATTCTTTCAAAGACATAAATTGAGTCATGAAGTTGAACCAGGCAGCATTTTGCCGGGATTATTTTGGATTCCTCATTAACGGCATTAGAGGATGATGTCAGCCTGAATATCAACCTCAGATGACAAAAACAAAACACAAACAAAACCCTTGAGGACCAATTCAGGTGAGAGAGCATGAGATGTCAATGAACACATAGACAAGGCTGTCTATTGAAATGACTCTGGGCTTAAATAAAATCTCAGTTGTTTCCACTGTGATCTTGAGCAAGTTTCATTGACTCTTGAAGCTCAGTGTACCAGCACCCCTTCCAGATGCGCTGCGGGGAGTTAGATGAGAAGAAGAACTTACTGGGTCCTTAGCTGAGACACATCTAAAGCTTTCTCTCAAAGCTGTGAAGGAGTGATGACAAAGCTCTATGCCATTTGGTTCTTGCCTGATCTGCCCTTTTTTGTTTGGCTGGGTCACAAAGACTCAGTAATTCTAAGTCTTTTCTATTTGTCTCACCCACACTCGAGCTCATTCCCATTTCAGGGCCTTTGCTCCGTTTGCCTGCAGTGTTCTGTGCCTGCCTCTCTCCTCTCCCTCATTGTGGGTTGTTTGTTTGTTTGGGTTTTTTTGGTCTTGTCAGTCATGGGGCTTGAACTCAGGTCCTGGGCGCTGTCCCTGAGCACTTTTACTCAACACTAATGCTCTACCACTTTGAACCACAGCAGCACTTCTGGTTTTCTGGTGGCTAATTGGAGATAATAGTCTCATGGACTTTCCTGGCTGGGCTGGTTTCGAACCACAGTCCTCTTATCTCAGCCTTCTGAGTAGCTAGGATTACAGGCATAAGCCACAGGTGCTTGGCTCCCTCTCTCTGTTCTTTTTCTTTTTTGCCAGTCCTGGGGCTTGAACTCAGGGCCTGAGCACTGTCCCTGGCTTCTTTTTGCTCAAGGCTAGCACTCTACCACTTGAGCCACAGCGCCACTTCCAGCTTTTTCTATACATGTGGTGCTGAGGAATCGAACCCAGGGCTTCATGTATATGAGGCAAGCACTCTTACCACTAGGCCATATTCCCAGTTCTCTCTTAACACATAATCTCCTGTGCTACATTATGACGTAGTGACAATGTCCTCCCTTTGTTCCCACTTAGGACTTCCTGGGCTCTAGAATCATAAGCCAAATAAATATATTTCTATCTCTATCTCTATATTACTGGAGCTTGAGCTCAGGGTCTCACATCCTCCCTGGGCTTTTTGCTCAAGACTGGCATGTTCACACCACCACTTCTCCTTTCTCCTTTTTATTTGGGCTCCCTCGGACCTTCTGCGAGTGATTTATCTAATGTTTGTGATGCTGGTTATTTACTGTTATTCCTTCCCAGCACTTATCAGTTCCTGAGATCCCCTCATTTGCTTCCTTGCCTGTGGTTTCTCCCCGCAGAACGTCACTGCTGCCTGTGTTTGCTAACAAATCACGAAGGCTAGAAGAGATCATGGCACACAGGGTATTTTAATAAACATCACTCAAGAAAATAAATGACCAGAGGATTCCGTGGGAACACCGTGGTGATTCAATAAGCACTGCTGCTTGGGGTCCTCTTCATTTCCATCCGTCCACCGATTCAAGGTGAGAGCCGGATCATCGGAAAAGCTGAGAAGTACTGTGAAAAATTCAACCGTGAAGAGTTCAAGCAAGCTTATGAGGGCACAGGACATATCACCCCCCTCTCCTTCTCTTTTTCTTTCTTTCCTTTTCCCCTTCCTTCCTTTCTTCCTTACTCCCTCCTTCCCTCTTTCTTTCCTTCTCTCTCTTTCTCCTTTCTTCCTTTTCCTCTCCCATTCTATTTTTACTTCTTTTCCTTTTCTTACTCCTTTCCATTTTTGTTTTTTCTCCTTCTTTCCTTCCTTCCCTCCCTCCCTCCTTCCTTCCATCCTCTTTCTCCCTTTTTTCTTTTCTTTCTTTCTTTCTTTTCCTTCTTCCCTCCCTCCTCCTCCCTTCCACCTGCCCCCTCCCTCTCTCCTCCCTTTCTCCCCCTCCCTCCCTCTCCCCTCCCTCCCTCTCCCCTCCCTCCCTCCCTCCCTCCCTCTCTCCCTCCCTCCCTCCTTCCTTTCTTCCTTCCTTCCTTCCTTCCTTCCTTCCTTCCTTCCTTCCTTCCTTCCTTCCTTCCTTCCCTTCTTCTCCTTTCCTTCCTCTCTCATTTCTTTCTACTTTTTAACTGTGCAGAAAGATCACTGGAGAAAGTGCTTGCCTACTAACATTTAGGTTGTGTGATTTTGGGGTAAGGGGACCTGGACCCCTTAGGTCTTGGTTTTCTTTTTTTCTTTTTTTTTTTTTTTGAGTGAAATGTGTTCTAAGATTCTCTTTGGCTCTTTAAGGATTTGATGATGGTGACACAGGGATCCAACCTATTCTGGCTATTCTGAAATTGCTCCCAGTCTCCTTCTATCCCTGGTCTGTCCTCCCACAGGCTGGTGCCTTGGGGCCTGGCGGCCATGGGCTGTGCCACCTGCTCTCTCCTCCTGGCTGACTTCTGTCTGAGCCCAGCCAGCGGGAGGCCTCGGCATCCTATCTCTGGTATCCGGTGCCTGACTGCAGGGTGTGGGTCCCCAAGCTGGCAGCCCCTCTGACAAAACTCCAACACACTTCAAACTCCAGAAGCATCCTTTCCTCCACAATCGCAGCCAAGGGAAGAGCAGTGCTCCCTCACTTCTACTCCTAGATGCCCCAGTAGCTCTGCTGGGCTTCCTTCCTCTGTCTCAGAACATCTTTAGTAACAACCACTGGGTTAAAGTCCTGGCACTGAAATCAGCTGAGTGTGACCTGGGACCCTCTAAGCTTCTGATTGATAATGGAATCCATCCTGAAATGGAGCCAGAGCAGCCAGTTCTGAGAACTCCCATAGAAAACCATTGGTGGAGTTAGCCACCCGTGGGAAGAGTTCTTCTTTGGGATCAGTCCAGATTTTTCCTGCTGTTGCCTTTGCAACTCATGTCCTCCTGTTTCAGCTGCAGTGGAGAGAAACAGGTGGCTGTCACTCAGAGCACCATAGCCAGGTGAGACCCCGTGCCAAGAGCTCATGCGAAGGCACCTCTCTCCTCAGTGGCCTATTACTACTTTTAAAAGTAAGAAGTAATTCTTTTCTTCCTCCTCCTCCTCCTCCTCCTTCTTCCTGTTCATCATCCTCTTCCTCTCCTCTTCTTCTTCCTCCTCCTCCTCCTCCTCCTCCTCCTCCTCCTCCTCCTCCTCCTCCTCCTCCCCTCCTCCTCCTCTTCCTCTTCTCCTCCTCCTTCTTCCTCTTCCTCCTCCTCCTCCTTCTCCCAGCACAACAGTGACACATTTCTTTCAACAAACCTAGGAGAGTCACAGTATTTGTTTCTCCCAGGAGACCCAAGCCTCTTGTCCCTTGTTCTGTCTGGCAAGTGCTCAGATTAACTACACACTCTCCAAAGAGGCCGAGTCATCACATTTGGCTGGGTGCCTGGATGAAAGGATCGTTGCACTGTTCAGCCTCCGTCAGCTCATGGTTATCCCACCTCTCTGAGTTAGTGAACAAAATTAATGAAGATTCTCATGGCCATGGCCAGCAACTTCCCTGTGACCCTTCAGCCATGTCTCTGCGTTTCTGTTCTTCCCCTCAACTTGCAAGTCACTTTCAGGCCCTGAGTCGATGCCAAGATGGGTTGTGATGGATCATTTGTGGGTGGCTGTCAGGATTGATGGTGGCTTGTGTGGGAAAACGCACAGTGAGTTTGAGAGCTGATAGAATCCACTAAAAAAAACAAAAAGCTCTACCTTATGGAGAAAGGTCAAGCAGACTGTTTTAATTACAATGCTGCTATAATCTATCTCATGCTTGGATGACCTAGGTTTGAAAAGTTGCAGAGCGATGCAGCATTCTCAGCTCTTCAAAGGACATAAAAAGAAGGTGATCTTTCGGAGAATGACTCAGACTCTTGCAGAACTGGCAAGGAGGCAGAAGAAAGTGTTGGAAAGGGTGAAGTGTTGAGTGATCTGAGCTTCATTTTGGACCAAAATCATTCACCTCTTTGGACTCAGCACCCTCACTGTACATCAAGGGACCACAGGAGGCTTTAAAAAGTTGTGCCACTGTCAGCAGCCAAAGAGCTTCTTACAGAAATTACCATGCACTTCGTTGTGTGGAAGTTGAAAACTCAGAGATTAAGAACGTTGAAGGGTGGGCAAATGCAGTCATTATATTCAATATGTGAAGATGGAATCAGGTAACTTGAGGAGATGGATGGGATTGAGGGAAAATGGAGGAGGATGATAGGGGGTGTGTGATATTAACCAAGATGCACTGTACTCATGATCTGACATGTTGAATGATGGAAACCTCCTTTGTATAACTACTTTTTTTTTTCCAGTCCTGGGGTTTGAACTCAGGGCCTGGGCACTGTTCCTGGTTTCTTTTTGCTCAAGGCTAGTGCTCTACCTCTTGAGCCACAGCGTCACTTCTGGTCTTTTCTATTTATGTGGTGCTGAGGAATTGAACCCAGGGCTTCATGCATGCTAGGCAAGCACTCTACCACTAAGCCACATTCCCAGCATTTCCCAAGGTGATGCAGCTTGCAAATGCAGAGCCTGTGTCTTCAGTGTGTGACCACGAGGACACCCATTTGTCTTGTAGGTAACTGGGAGGAGAGTAAAAGAAAATGTACAGGGTTTTCTAGATGAGGGCAATCCTGCAGAGATCTTCAAGGACTTGTTCAATGACACATATCCGATAAATCTGGGTGGGAATGTGAATCACTGACAATCGGACATTGATGTCTAAGCAGTAGCTGCAATGCTAGATTTCTATGTGTGATTACAGCTGTCCACTGTCTCAGAGATGTCCAGAGGATCGGAGCAGAGGAGAGTCCAGATGTGTACCTACAAATGACCCAGTTTAGGATTTCAGGAGGTAGATCTCTGTACTCTTAAATTTGGAAATGCAGTTGGTGAATTAGGAAGCAGGTGCTTCTCTGATTTCATTCTCACTCCCAGCTTAAGGTTGTAAGTGAAATGTCCATTGGAAAAACTATTGAAGAGTTTTAAAGTGTTCTGAAATTTGGAGGAAATTCTACAAAGTGACACAAGACAGGTACAGACAGACATATGTTATCTAAACGATATGAAAAATCTAAAACTTGAGTGTTTGTGTGTGTGTGTGTGTGTGTGTGTGTGTGTGTGTGTGCCCGTCCTGGGGCTTGAACTCCGTTTCTGGGCACTCTAGCACTTGAACCACAGCTCCACTTCTGCCTTTTTTTTTTTTTGGTAGTTTAGTGGAGATAAGAGTCTCACAGGCTTTCTTGCTTCTGGCTTCAAATTGCAATTCTCAGATCTCAGTCTCCTGAGTAGCTAGGATTACAGGTGTGAGGCACCTGTGCCTGGCTAGAATCTGATACTTTTGAGCTCACAGAAGTAGGAAACAGAATCCTGGTGTCAGAGGCTCAGGAAGACAGGCAGTGAAGGTGTCGGGAGCTGCTGTCCAAGAGGATAAAGATCCGATTAGACATGAGGAATCTGTTCTGCAGTTGCTTGTGTGGTAGGGTGACTGTGGCCAATGATATTGTACTATAAATGACAAAACAACTAGGAAAGTAAATTCCAGCTGTCTCATTGCAAAGAAATGATCGGTGAGGTGAGGTGGTAGGTAGGTTAATTATCTTAATTTAATCATTCCACATTAAATACATATATCAAAACATTACACTGCACCCCATAAATGTACACAATTATAACTGGTCAATTAAAAATAATATTCATAAAAAAGTCAGCATTCTGTAATTGCTTGAATATATATACATATATATACACACACATATATATGTATATGCACAAACCAAACACCAGTGTGCACCATATTAGATTTTATTATAATACAAACAAGTCCACAAACACGATATATGGTCTACTTAGGAAAATATGAACATTTACTCATTTTTGGTGGTGTCCTTCTATTCCATCCTTAGAGCTGCAATGGCTAACATTAGTCACTGATTTACTTCAGATAGACTTCTCATGCTGGACGAATGAAAACCGACTGGGCTAAATATCTTTCCCAATTGCCAAGTGTTTGTGAGATCCATGCCTAGGCCTCTTTCATGGCCCATGGTCTGCCTGTCATCCTCTCCTTCCCCTCCCCACGGCACCATTCAGCCTTCGAATGGTTCAAGCAAGCAGGTCTGGCACACGAGTGAGACTCACCTCAATGTCCACACCAAGGACATGGATCACACAGAAAGGAAGACGTCGCTGAGCACTCTTTAATGGAGGCACCACAAAAACCCAGGCTAAGGCAACTGCGTAACCTCAATAGCAGCTGTTTGCACTTTATTTCTAAAAACTGGCCTAAAAGAAAAGGCCTGCAAATATGTAAAGCTAAAAAAAAAAAAAAACCACAACAAAAAACAAACCCCAAGTGGAGCTGTGGCTTAAAGTGGTAGAACACTAGCCTTGAGGAAATAAAGAGCTCAGAGACAGCTCCGGGCCCTGAGTGCAAACCCTACAATCAACCAACCAACCAATCAACCAACCAAACAAACAAAAAAACAACTTTTCATTGCAGTCCCTAACTATGAATATAAATAATAATAAATTAGATGAGTGTCCGTGGCTTATGCCTATAATCTTAGCTGCTCAGGAAGCTGAGATCTGAGGATCCCAGTTCAAAGCCAGCCCAGCCAGGAAAATCCATGAGATCCTTATCTCCAGTTAGCTACCAAAAAGCCAGAAGTGGAGATATGGCTCAAGTGGTAGAGTGCCAGCCTTGAGCTAGGAAGCTAAAGGACAATGCCCAGGCCCTGAGTTCAAGCCCCAGTACTGGCACAAACATGTACACAGGCACACACACTCATACACACAAAAATAAATTAAAGGTCACTATATGATCTGAGATAAATTTTAGGAGACACCTATTCACATCACATGGTACACATTCATATATATTTTCAGTCAAAGACAGCAATCCACTGGAGTGCTTTCAAAAATCAGTCTTTTTTTTTTTTTAAATGATTATGCTCTCAGAAGGAAAAAAGATGAAAATGCTACTCTTACTCTTTAAGAGAACTCATATATGAGTGTCTGAGGAAAGTTTTTTTCTGAACACGTCCTTATTTTTTTTTATGTACATTTAAAGACACAGAGCCAAGAACATTGAAATTCAGACTTAATTATCCATCTTCCATACATCCGCAAAGAGGAATGATTCAATCTTTAAAGATAGTTGCATATAAACCTCATGCTGGTGGCTCACACCTGCAACCCCAACTACTCAGGAGGCTGAGATTTGAGGATCAGGATTCGAAGCCAGCCCTGGCAAGGAAAGTCTGTGAGACTTTTTATCTCCAATCAATTATCAAAAAAGCAAGACGTGGAGCTGTGGGCTCAAGTGGTAGAGTGCTAACCTTAAGCAAAAAAGCTAAGGACAGTGTCAGGCCCTGAGCTCAAGCCCCATGTCACGCACACACACACACACACACACACACACACACACACACGATATTGCACTTAACTTCATTCCCATCTAGCTCCAACTAGTTCTTTTGTCCCCCCAAAGCTGTGTGTTTTAAAAATAAATAAATAATAAATATATATGTTTGTACATATATATATATATTCGAAATAAGTAGCCTTTGGTCAATGTTCATTCATGAGAGAATGAGGTGGCATTATGTCAAACACATAGTGAATGAATGTATATTTCATCATACACGCTTGGCAAAAAATAAAATAAGAGGGAAAGAAATGCAATGAAAGGCTGTAGGGGACAGGCTCAGGATTCCACTTCCTGATGTGTGTCCTAGGGAGCGAGGAAGATGGGAGGCTGGGAATCTGAGCGTCCAACAGTCCAGCAACTTCTCCAAGCCCGTGAGTGGTGGCCTCCTGCCACACCAAGGTGCTTCTACTCATAGGCTCATAGGTGTTGCAATCATACAACACAGTCCCCATCCCAAGAGCCAGCGCCCTGTGCCAACGTGAGAGCAAGACTGGATGCTGTCTTAGGCTTTTCTCGGGCTTCTCTTTCCTGAAGATTTTGCACGAGAAACTTTGAGCTTGATCAGATTTTTAGTCTTTTGCACTTCACTTTAGGATCAAATCCTTGGGTCCCATGTTCCTCCCTTCCAATCATTTCAAAGAAGTAAAATTCTTGAATAAGCCAGGTGCTGGTGGGGTCACGCCTGTCATCCTAGCTACTCAGGAGGCTGAGATCTGAGGATCACAGATCTAAGCCAGCCTGGGCAGGAAAAATCTATGAGACTCTTATCACCAATGAACCACCCAAAAGCTAGAAGTGGAGGTGTGATTCAAACGGCAAAGCGCTAGCCTTGAGAGAAAAAGCCCAGGGCTAGCAACCAGGCCCTGAGTTCAAGCCCCAGGACTGGCACAAATACAAAAGGAAAAGAAAGAGTAGGAATTTGGAATGTCAGTACTCAAAGCTGCATTGACTTTCGGGTTTGTGTTGCTCTGGGGGCTTTTCTACTCCATTCATTTGTTGCAAACACTCTTAGAAAGATGGAGACATGGCATCCGATTTAGGGACCAAATGCAATAATATTCCAGCCCAAGGAAGCAAGCGCTCCCAGTGGACTGTCTGCTATCTTGATGTGGTCGTTTGTTTGTTTGGGACCAGACAATAACGTGCAGCTACTCTAAAGTCATTTTAGAATATTTCTTCCCAAATCGGAAATGCATTCAAATACTGGGAGTCTGGGGACTTGGTGAACACAAAGCTCACCCCACAAAAGGCTCAGCAGAAATTTCCCTTTCAAAACACCTCACAGGACACAGAGCGCCATCCTGTGTGCAGATGTCGGTGTGTGTGAGCGTGTGTGTCATGGGAGGGAGGGTTCCTGGTGAAGACTCTATGATGAATTTACACACTAGAACTCTTCTTGCCTTGGATAGGCGAGGGGAGAATAAATACATACTTAAAAAAACATTAATCTGGCAAAGGGTCTGTGTGAAACAGCTTCCCTAAGAACAGGCTCCACCCGTTGGGGGGGTCATTTGCATCAGACAGGCCAGTATTTTCCACGGACACCTTGCCATAGCTCCCCCCTTTTCTGTGTTCGTTAGCAGTGCCTTTACTGGACTGCAGAAAGGAGCCGGAAGGAGCTGGATGCCTCTGATACCCAGAGAGCCACCATTCCTGATCCCTAAATATTACATTCAGTTCGCGAAGTCATTTCAAATAAACACCATTTGGTGAGGGTTACAGCAGGCAAGGAGAAGGCAGGGTTGACAACCGAGCATGGAAAAGGCTCCTCTAGGAGGCCTGTGTTGTTCTACCACAAGAGAAGCGGTTTTAAAGGAAGGGATCAGCAACAGCCAACATAGGAACAGACTGAACAATGGCAAGAGAGGGCTTGCTTTTTTGTTTTCTGGGCTCAAGAATTCCTCCTTCCCCTCCCCCTGTGCACCAGGCACAAGGTTCTTTGTTTTGGAGGAAAGAGAGAGACAGCGAGAAAGAGAGAGAGAGAGAGAGAGAGAGAGAGAGAGAGAGAGAGAGAGAGAGAGAGAGAGAATATCTAAACATCAAAGCAAATAGAAAACTGAATGTTAGACCCCCCTGGTGTACGGAGGATAGTTTTGTTGGCTTGGGGACTCTTCACAGAAATCCCAGGCAGAGTTTGGATGGAACTTAGTACACCTCTTTCCCCTAAGGTGCCATTCTGTGCTACTGCAGGACCACCATCATCTCCAGGGCCGAGGGCACCTTGAGAAAAAAAAAAAAGAATCCCAAACGCATTGGCCAGCACTGGGCTGAATGGCAAAGGAGCGCAATGGGTGCCCATCAGCTCTTGGAAGAAGAGTTGTGGCTCAGCCACGTGCCACAGTGGCATGGTGGTCATTTACACCAACAGTTGGGGTCTCCAGTGACTATGAGATGGTCCCAGTGTGAGGTGTGTCACAGTCGAGTTCCTGTCCGTGGTCCTCGCTGCTCTTGGGAGGCTGATGCCACTTCTGCCCCACTTCCAAAGGGCATCTTCAGACTGGTGAGAACCGGCGGTCTGCAGGATTTTGTGAAAGCAGACAAAGATACTAAGACAAGACCCCCATTTTCCTGCTTGGTTTTGGATGTTTTGGGGGTTGTTTTTGTTTTGTTTTCTTTCTCCTGTACCAGTCAGAGCTGCTCAGTCGACGGAGAGAGAAATCAGGCTCGCCCTCTGAACCAGAGCTGTTCAACCATGAGACTAAGATGCTTCTCCACGTGGCAAATGGACGACCCGGTGGCACAAGTGCCCCCGGCTTGTGGAGTCACGGGGAGACTTTGATAGGTTTCCCGTTTTTGTCGTACTGGTACACCAGCATTTTGATGCAGCGTGAGTTCGCCGGCGAGATCCAGGGGCTACTGGTGATGGAAAAGTTATGGTTGGTGTAGAACTGGACGGGTTGCTTCTGGCACTTGAAAAAGGCCCTGAGCGTGGCGGACGCCATGGTGCGGAACCTCTTGCTGATGAAGCAGTAGAGGAAGAAGTTGATGGCTGTGTTGAGGAGGGCCAGCATGTTCGCCACGTCGGACATGACGTGGGCCAGCCAGGGGCTCTGGATGGGCGCCCCGTAGAGATGGTAGAGGATCACGATCACGCGCGGGGCCCAGAGGGCGGCGAAGATGGAGGTGATGGTGAAGAGGATGGCTGTGGTTTTCCCCGTGGAATAGCCGCGGAGGCGGAAATTGCTCTTCCTCCTGAGTTTGTACACGATGATGGAGTTGAGGATGAAGAAGATGGAGCAGGGAACCAGGTACACGGTGACGCAGTGGATCCAGATGAGGACGTGGTGTGCGGAGGTGCTGACGTAGTCTTCCCTCCAGATGTTGGGCCACCAGTAGTAGGGGATGCTGGTGGCGAAGCAGGTGACGTACACGGTGACGATGACCTTCCGGGTGCGCGCTGGGTAGGACACCGTGTGGTACTTGAGTGGGTGGCAGACGGCGATGTACCTGTCGATGGTCAGCGGCACCGTAATCCAAATGGAGGTGTGAATGGAGGAGAACTCGAGCACTTCTATGATCCGATCGGGGACCTGAGGTATGGGGAAGTTCAAGATGAAATCCTCCAGCAGGAAGTCCACAAAGACGATGAAGAAGAGGACCAGGATGTCGGCAGCGGCCAGAGCCAGGAGATAGTTGTAGGAGGACTTCTGCCTTCTGGCCACCAGCTGGGACAGGATGATCACCGTCAGGATATTTGCTGTTGGGGGGGGGGTGGGGGTGGGGTGGGTGGGAAGAGAACTGAGTTTGTTTCTGGAGCAAAGAAGACAAAAGGACTTCATAGGCTACGAGGGAGACCCCAGGCAAAGCTTTGTGTTTTGTTTTCTTGGACACTCCGATGGAAGCCAAGAAAGGACTGAACTAATGATTTCGTGAGGCAGCCTCTCCACTGCACATGGCGGCTCCCAGGCTGAAAGTGCAACACCTCTTCTCGTTCTTGGGTGCCTCTTACAGACATGAAAGGGGGTGGCTACCTCTTATCAACTTCAGAAATGAAACTTGCGGCTCTGAGAGCTGGTGAGACACAATGTCAGTCGCAGGGAGAGGACAAACCCGGGCTCCCGTGGCACGGAGACAGTGAGACCAGGATGCCGTTTCCTGATCTGCAAAGCACCTGGGTGACATGACTACACGATTCCTCCCTCCCTCTCTCTCTCCTTCCCTCCCTCCCCTTCTTTCTCTCCTTCCCTCCTCTCTTTCTCCCTCCACATCTCTCTCCCCCCTCTTTCACACACACACACACACACACACACACACACACACACGCGCTCATGATGAAACCCAGAGCCTAGAGCATGCTAGACAAGTGCTCACCACCCAGTTACAGCCTTAGCTCTGTAAGTTCTCAAGAACCTTTTTACAACTTAGACCTTTCCTCTTGAAGTGGATTTATAACGGAAGGGGAAGAGACGATCATGACCTTCAGATTAATTGAAAGATAAATCACAATGATATTTTTTTGGGGGGGGAATAGGTACTCTATATCCATGGCACATAATTAAAAATAACAGCAGAGAAACACAGCCATTTCTCTTCTACTCCCTCTATCTCTATCTACCTGAATTCCAGTTCCCTTGGGGCCGTCCCCACCACTAAATAACTGATATGCCTATATGTCTATAAAACATGTACGCATGCGGTTTTCTGCACAGAGAGGAGCAATTCATTCTTTTTTTCCCCCTCAGGGTCAGATGTGGACTGAGGAAAGTACGCATTCAATTTCTGGTCTGTTTTCAAACCAAATTTCCTCCTGAGTGAGACTTACACGTGGGAGGCTCCTGGGAATTCGCCTGAAATGCCATTTCAATGAGTCGTTTCTGGAAGTTTCTCTACACCATTGATTCTCATTCATTCTCACGGTCAGCCCTGAAATTTCGGTGATATTAATCCTGTTTCACCAATTAGGGGGTCGTGGACAGCTTATGTCCTTTTGTCTGAGGTCCAGTGGCAAAATTAGAATTTCAATTCTTCTCATCCTGTCTTTTCTTTCTCCCTCCCTTTCATCCTCCCTCCTTCCCTGTCTCCCTCCCTGTCCCCTTCCTCTTCTTTCTTCAGCAGCCATTAAAAGTATAAGAGTACCCACATGAAGCCATCTCATGGTACAGGGTGCTCATCTGTAGCCCTTTTTGTAAGAAAGGATGGGCACTACAGATGCAGCTGAAGTCTCCTTGGAATGGTTCCACTCCCATTCTTTGTCCTCCTTCCCTTTTTCTCTCCCCAGAGTGAGACCACATGCTGTTGTCTTCTTTTATTCCACCCGTGCCATTCTATAGACTCTTGAGGCCTACTTAGGTTGAAATAGGTAGATCTAGTTCACTCATTTTTAATGACTACATAGCATTCTATTGTATGAACTCATTGCAATGTGTTTACCTATAGATCTGTGTACAGTGCCAGTCCTGGGCCTTGGACTCAGAGCCTGAGCACTGTCCCTGGCTTCTTTTTTTTTTTTCTTTCTCTCTCAAGGCTAGCACTGCCACTTGAGCCACAGCGCCACTTCTGGCTGTTTTCTATATATGTGGTGCTAGGGAATCGAACCCAGGGCTTCATGTATATGAGGCAAGCACTCATGCCACTAGGCCATATCCCCAGCCCAGCAAAGACCACTCTTCATGAGCAGTATTTTATTTTATTTTCCAGGACCTAGGGCTTGAATTTTGGGCCTCGGCACTATCTTAGAGCTCTTGTGTTCAAGGCTAGCACTCTAACACTTGAGGCACAGCTCTATGTCCAGCTTTTTGTGGTTTATTGGAGATGAGAATCTCATAGACTTTTCTGCCACAGACTAGCTTGGATCTTCAGATCTCAGCCTCCTGAGTAGTTGGGATTACAGGTGTAAGCCACCAGTGCCTGGTGTGAGCAGTGTTTTTCTAAGTGGATTCTCTGGGGGAGGGAAGGTAACTTACACAGAAATGTATTTATATTTTAGGATATGTCATTTTCGTCTTCTTTAGAAAATGTGAATGTGAATTTACACCCCAACAACAGAATATGAGTGTTATAGTTGCTCCATATTCTCTTAGTCATTGGTACTGTCCATTTTTGTAAGTTAAAAACATGTTACTCTTGCTCTTATCCAAAGCACACTCAAAAAGCATTTTATAGTAGAAGAGAGTAAAGGCACTGTTATATTAACTAGCCACTCTGCAGTCCCAGGAAGCACGCTCACGCCGCAGATTGATGTATAACAGTGATATTTATCCCGTTTTACCAGCTTTGTCACCCTGCACTCCTAAGAGAGCAGTGGTAAGTCTCCACACGGTTAAGCCTTGAGTTCAGGACATAGGCTTCCGAAAGCTGAGTCATTTATATTTGCAAACCTGGCATTTCCAAAGCTTATTGATGCATGTAGCAATGTGACCAGGCATCTACTCTGAGTTCTGTCCTGGGGAGAAATGCTGACCCAAGCAGACATTGCTGCCTTTACTAGGGAGAGAGAAATATTAACCAAAAACAAACCGTAGAAGAAAATGCTTAACTCCAAGGTATGTGTTAGGAAGTAGTGATCAGAAAGAGTTGTGCTGAGAGAGAGAGAGAGAGAGAGAGAGAGAGAGAGAGAGAGAGAGAGAGTGGTATTGAGCTTGGAGAACAAGTAATGAGGTAAACAGACAAAGAGTGTAGGAGGAGATAGCATTTTAAGCAAAGCCAGTGTGTGCAAGAGAGAATCATGAAGCATTAGGTTTATTAAAGCAAAGAACACTTATATTGATTTCGCCTTGCTCTGTAAGCTGGTTTTTTTTTTTTGCATTTAATAGCTCTCTTTTATTAAACAGCCTTGCCATGTTCTGTTGAAAAGCATTTCAAAATGTTTTATTCATCCAGAAATCCTTTCAGAAAGTGTTTAGCATCTCCCTTTTTTGAGGGCCCAGACTGAAGGTAGCCACAGATTGACACTGCAGACATTTCAGTGTCTCCACTTAGTGTGCAAATAACATCAGCCTGGCTGAGTACTGAGGAGAGAAATGAGAATGCACAGAGACTCTGGGGCTGGTGGTGACCACATACAGGACAAAGAACAAAGGCTTCAGAGGAGAATGTTTTGTTGGGGGTCTGGCTCCCTGGCTCTGCCATTTCACCTAGGGAGAGCTCCCCAGGTGTGTAAATCACAGACACAGCATTCCTATGGTGCCCCAGGGGTGGGGGGGGATGGGGGGTGAGAGACCCAGTGCCTAAGCTTGTGGAACCTGGGCTGAGCTCCCTGGGGGTTGAGTTTTGACTCTCTTACTTGCTGTTTCTTTGACTTTGTGCAACTTCATTCCATCTCTTTATGCCTTGGTCTCCTTCCTTATAAAACGAGGTGGTTCTGAGGGAGTTTAAAAAAAAAGTCAAATGAGGTAAATGTTTATTGAGTGGCTGGCATGTGGGAAGTGTCCTCTGAGCTTTTGCCTGAGAGTGCACTCATTCCACAGATACTAATTTGGCACTTACTATGCCTGGCATTGTTTAAGGTGCTTGAAGATATAGGTATCAGAGACAAGGATAAGTTCACTATTGTCGAAAGGATTATAGTTAAGCCAGTGAGATTGACAGAATAAATAAGTATATAAATAATACACAGGAAAATACACAAGAGAGTTTCAGATGGTGATATCACGAGGAACAGAGCCAAAGGATGAGACAAATGGATAGAAAAGAGACATTTGAACTCAGAGGTATTTGCCACGATGATAAAGGATTATAGGTAGTGGGGCTGGCAAGTGCAAAGGCCTTGGGGTTGGGAATAAAGATGTTTGGGATGTTCATAGGACAGAAAGAAATGGAATGGCTCTTATTTTTTTTTACAGATAAGAAAGACTGAGGCTTGCTTGTTTTCATGTCATTTGCCCAAAGTCACAGACTAAGCATATGGGAAAGCCAGATCATGATTTCAACTCTGACATCATATCCTGTTAACTCTTGATGTCCATTTGGTTACAGGAAGGGGTTCCAACTGGTTGCCTCTCAGAACCTCTTTTTCTCCCCATCCGTTGAACAATGCCCACATTCCCTTTCTTCTCCACCCCCCCCCCCCGCCCATAAGTAGGTAGGAGTCAATCAATGCTAGGGGTGTCCCCAGAAATAGAGCCAAAGATATTCTGCAGAGTGACTTTTTTCAGGGTCTCTTCCTCCGCAGCTGAATTGTTTGAAGCGTGGTGCTAAAAATTCAGCATATCGCAACTCTTTAAACATGTTCCGGTCCCACCTAATTAATGCTTGAAGTCAGGCAACTCATCAACTCCACACAAAATTGCTGGGTATTCATATCTGACATTTCCTCAAGTTCCTAGTAATTGCCTCTCTTGAGAAACGAAGCCAGCGCACGCCGAATTTCCCATTTCTTTTGTACCTGTGAAACTCTTGACCCCTCCTCCACGGCAACCTCAAAATACCGTGGGAGAGCTTGGGGTGGGAGGGGGGTGAGCTGGAGAGAGCCAGAGGGGGATACAAATTGCACCTGCGCACGATGTTTGTTTTGAGAGATGAGAAAGTAGAGACTTCCACTCTTAAGTCTTGACATTTGCCAAACCCCGGAAGAGGAAGAGTGATGTCGACAGGGGCTGCATATGTTTGTTTATAAAGGGGAAGTGGGTGAAGAAATGCAAGCCATCACTGTCTGGATTTGCCCTTCATCAAAGATTTTCTCTCAAACGGGTAAATGGGCCCAGGGGCTCTGATTGCTTTCACCCAACCAAGGCAGCCCCATGCACGCCACCAGGAGAATGTCTGTGTCCTCTCAGGGACAGACCTCTTCTGGCCATGGTACTGATGCACAGATTTAGGCTCCCAGGTGACAGAAAGACCAGGTTCTGCACTTACAATGCCTCTTGGCTATTTCCTGGGCATGTGTGTGTGTTTGTGTGTGTGTGTGTGTGTGTGTGTGTGTGTGTGTGTGTGTGTTTTGGAGGGATGGGAATTCATTTCCTGAACTTTATAGTTTACTCTGCACAAACCTGAGAAGATTGAGGGAGTGACGGAAAGACTCACACAGGTTGTGTTGTCAGACCACACCACCGAATGACCTGCTGGCCCAGGAAGAGAAGGTCAAGTCTTCAGAGCTGTTTCCTGTGTCTGTGGCCACTATGGGAGAGGGGGTCGCTCAAGGCTCCTTGGAAATGTTAGCTAGATGGGGAGACAGACCACACTAGCTGGGAATGCTAGATTCTTCACATCTCTTGGTTCTGCTAGGTTCCCTTTGGTTTCTTTTTTTTTTCTTCTTCAAATTTTTATTATCAAACTGATGTACAGAAAGGTTACAGTTTCATACGTTAGGCACTGGATACATTTCTTGTACAGTTTGTTACCTTGTCCCTCTCCCTTTGGTTTCTTAGTTTTGCTATTCCTTTCGTCTTTGACAATTATTTCTTTTTCAGCGACCAAATTATTTCATATCTAAAAAGTCAAATGCTCTATCAGTGCAGAATAATATTTGCTCATCTTTTTTGTTATTGTGGATTCCCGAGGCTTCATTTTCTGTGTTGTTCTAGTTATTCATATCTCTCCTTGTGTGGTGAGTACCACGCCTTAAGAGCCTTGGGATTCAGAGAGGTGAAGTCTCTTGTCTGAGGTCACACAGCTTGAGGGTAGTGAGCCAGGATATCAAGGCAAGCTCTTGGTCTCCTAAGTTTATGTAACTACTGCATGAGAAGTGAGACAGGATGTCTTTTCAACCTCATCTTTCACAGATGACCATAGCAGCTCACCCCACAGATGGTCCTTACATGGTCCTCTTGCTCAAGTTGGAACTGGTCCAGTAATAATAGACCTACTACGTGACAGGAAAGATCTGATCTGACTGCCCAGGCCTAGGCTGTAAGGAGCCCTCTGGGCCAGCTTGCATGCCCAGGTCCATGGAGCCCCAAATGTTGTCTGCAAATCCCCCATGATCCACCTATCCAGGCACTAGGACAAATATTCACTAATTACTGCTTTGTTTTTTTAGTTTCCAAGTTTGCGCATGTTTTGCTATGCTGCAGTAGATAACCAGAGCAGATGTTGGTTAAGCCATTTGGTGTTTATATCCCCAGCACACTTATGCCTACAATAATAATACAATTAGAACAAATGATCTCCCCAGATGGGATTATTGAAGAATATCCTTGTGCAGATTGGTATTTGTACTTAGAAATAGAATAATAGATTCCCTCCACCCCTCACACCATGTCAATAACATTGATGAACTATCTCATATTGGGGGATATTACCTATTATTATTGTCTTACTAGGTACTATTTTACTATTTACTATTCTTATTATTACTATTTTTGGGGAACACTGTAGGGTTTCATTTTAAGATTTTTTTGGTGCACTTTACTAGGATAAATTTCCCCTTATAATACTGTGGGTTTTGCACGGTGATATGCTTTTCTTCCTTCCTTCCTTCCTTCATCTCTTTCTTGCTCCAGTTTCCTCCTCTCTCCTTCTCTTTTCTCCTCCTCCCTCCTTGTCTGTTCTCCTCCTCCCTTCCTTCTAACGACAGCTAAGAAACTTTGTAAGCAGAAATGAGTTCAAGCTAGAGCTATAAAAAGCTTCGGGTTCGACACCAAGAAGAACTTTTCGATTGCAACGGCAATTATGTGAAGAGAAGACACTGACGGTGGGGCTGTTCCATCCATGTAGCTCTTAAGAACCGGAGAGAGAATTGCTTATTGGAGCTAATTAAATTCCTGATATAACCTTTTGCAAAGTCAGTTTCTTTGCATCTTAAATTGCATTCTTGTGAATTTCCAAAAAAGACAGCCCTTCGCCCCTTCCAGTCACCTTCCCTTGTAACTGACGTGCACTCCCACCCCCAGAGTTGCCCATCTTTCTCACCAGAGGATTTAGCATCCCTTCCTTGCCCACCCCTTGGACTCTCCACCATAGATGTGCAGGCAGAGCAATTTCTCAGTCTCTTGACTAGGAAGAGGTCAATCCTCTTATTTAGATACAGCAGGAAGTAGGGACTGAATTATGTGTCATCTCTGTCACTGAACTTGGGGTGATCTCTCTGGATCTTGGGGTGAAGGGAGAGGAAAGGCAAAAAGATGCAATTGATAAGTCTTCAGTCTTCTGTCTTCTGCACACAGTGCTAGAACAGCCTTGGGGTGCTGGTGTGAGCTGAGAAGGAACTAGATGGTTCTAGGGGCAGTTGTTCCTTCTCTGCTGGTGTATGCAGTCTCAGGTGCTGCCACCTGGCTACTGGCCATCTTTATTTCCTGTGGTTCAACTCACCCCAAGTCAGAAACCCTGGAGTGGGGAGCTTTGAGAGGCATAAAGCTATGAATGAGTGAGGTGAAGGTTAGGCAGTATGGCCCTACTGCACATGAAGGATTAACTCCTGGAGGACAGCTTCCAGATGCCTCCTGGGAGATCCCTCATCTGCCCGCTCTTTACAGGCTGAATCTCAGCCCCAAATCTGTGGATACTTAGGAACATTTGCTGGTGTCTGAGAGGGCAGACGGCTGAGATTCAGATCCCAAGAGAACCATTTCTCTAGTGGTTATCAAGTAACCTAATCCTCCAAGCCTCAGCTTTCCCCTCTGTGAAATGGGCACTTGACAAGCAATGCTCTCTTAGGTTATTATAAGGAGGTAGGAAATAATATACATACAATACATTGCGGAACTTGTGGAACATGGTTAATACTAAAAAAAAAAATAGGCTATTGCTACTTTTCCCACTCAGTTACTCAGAGCAGCAAACAATGATTGGCATCTAGAGTCTAACTAGAGGTTGGAGACCATGCTAGCTGGAGAGAGGAGTAGGAGCGAGTCCTAGTTCTCAAGGAATCCCAGAGAAGATTCTGATTTCCCTAGATGGCTCATTCCAGGCCCTGACAATCCTCTTAAATCTACCAGCAACCTAAGCCACTAATGACCACTGCTTGTGGCCCCTGCTCCCAGCTTGCTTCTCTGATTGGTAGAGAGCATTGATCATCACACCCTTAAGAGCCACCAGTGCATCATCACCCTGTGTCTCTCATGCAGCTTCTGAAATAGTTTCTGTTCTTAAAACAAATTGGTTTTACCAGATACCAGTGGCTCATGCCTGTGGTCCTAGCTACACTGAGATCTAAGAACTGGGATTTGAAGCCAGCCCAGGAAGAAAAGTCTGTAAGACTATTATTTCCAGTTAACCATCAAAAAGCCAGAAGTGGAGGTGAGGCTCAAGAGGTAGAGTGCTAGCCTTGAGAGAAAAAAAATGTCAGGGACAACACTCGGGCCCTGAGTTCAAGTCCCAGGACCAACCAGCACAAAACAAAACAAAAATTAGCTGCTATTTTGACAGCTCTTCAATTTTCTTTGAAGTTTCACTACTGTGACCTTTTCTATCCTTTTTCTCTGTTCCTATGGATACCATATGTATTTAAAAAATCACATTTTAGCCCTTGAATGATACTTGGTTCTCCCAAACTGGAGTTAGTGGTTTTTTGTTTGTTTTTTTCTCTTATCTCCCTTATTAGGGCCTCCTATCTATTTCATCTTCCATTGATTAATAATGGCCATGGGTGCCATGTCGCAAAGTATGTTTTCCATCCCGCCCGAGCCTAGTGGGGCTGGGATGAATTGATGATGTTTGTCAAGGTAGAACAAATGTTGTGGGTTTGTCCTGTAGATCTTGAGCCTGGGATCCGTAGTTCAGAATTTTCCCCCCAGAGATGAACAAAGAATGAGTGTCCAGTGCAGGCTAGTTGCAATCTAGTGCGTCTTTTCTTTGGTGATGAACAGGCTGCCGTTGCAGGGCAGGTTGACTCAGGACCACTGAGCTGTGATTCAGCCTTGCCAATCAACTGACCTTCTCTAGATAGCAAAATCTGGTTCTGGCATTTGGACCAGGGGCAACTTCCCTGAGTAACCATGACAACTGTAGGCTTTGATCATGAAACCACATCCAAGACAGCTAGCAATCTCAAAAGCTTCCCAGATGTACTTTTCAATGCCAAGGTCATTCTCTCAGGACTACCTTCTTACTATGTATTTGGCAGCTTAGCATAGATGAGATGATTTGGAGGGATTTGCTGATGAACAATTTGTGTGTGTGTGTGTGTGTGTGTGTGTGTGTGTGTGTGTGTGATAGTCCTGGGGCTTGAATTCAGGTATTCTCCCTGGGTTGCTTTGCTCAAAGCTGGTGCTCTACCACTTGAGCCACAGCTCCACTTCCAACTTTTTAGTGGTTGATTGAAGATAAGAATCACAGACTTTTCTGCCTGGGCTGGCTTTGAACAACCATCCTCAGATCTCAGCCTCCTGAGTAGCCAGGATTACAGGTGTGAGCCACTATGGTAGCCCAGCTATGATAAACATTTTTAACTGTGGAAATCACATATGTAGTGTCACTGTACTAGAGGGATGTTATTTTCCCATTTAAGCTGATGATATACAGCTGCTTATAAAATAAGCTTAGCTAATTGAAAAAGCGAGTTGATTTAAAAGGGAACTGTGTGGAGATGGCAGAACAGGTGGTACGCAGGTTTCTGGTCTCCACTTTCAAGTGAAGAAATTGATATTCAAGCAGAGTGAACCACCTGCCCAGGACCGCACAGCTGGGACGTTGAAGAAGCATCATGCCAGCACTTGATGGTGTCATCCTGGGTCAAGTTCTCTACCAAGTGATGGATGCATCTGGGCCTTCTCAGCTCTGGGAGTCTGTCACAAAGACAGATGGGGCAGGGATTTATGGGAACAAGTCTTGGGCAGACAAGTGCCTCTCTGGCAATCTTTGGGAGTTACCTAAGTGACCAAGATGCTTAAAATGAGAGTGGTGCTTTGGGGAGTCTGGCAGATGCAAGTTACCTCCTGGAATTCTCTCATTCCTTCTCTGTCTCTCTTTGTCTCGCTTCCTCCTTTCTTTCTTCCTTCCCTCCTTCCATGTCCCCTCTCCCTTCCTGGTTTTTTCTTTGTGGCAATACTGGGTATTGAATTCAGTCTCCCCCTTGCTAGGCAGTCAGTCTACCACTTGAGCCACGCACTCAGTCCTTTTTGCTTTGGTTTGTTTTTCAGATAGGTTCTCATCTTTTTTTTTTTTTTTTTTTTTGTTGTTATTTTTGCCTGGGGCCAGTCTGCCTCTTTACGTTTGCTTCCTCAGTAGCTTGTATTACAGGTATGCCCTACCATGCTCAGGCTCTGGACCTGCATTTTCTAACTGACATTATTAGTGAAATCATATAAACACAATGGGCTTCAAATACCTCACTAGCACAAAGAGATGGATGACAGCGCCCGGTGAAGGGGTGGCTGTGAGGTAGGATCTTTGGAGTGTGTGAATGCATTTTCAGTGTACTGTCCTCCCAGTTTATAATGGGTTTCTGAGGATTATCACCATGCATGGCCACTGTACATGAAAGAACATTTGTGCTAAATGCCAAGTACTTTACCCTTACTGAAAGTGGGTGTGATTTTCTTCTCCTTACAGAAGAGGAACACTGAGGCTCAGAAGGGTCACATTCATGCCTAAGGTGTGAACAGTGGTGCTGATGCCTCCTCCAGCTCCATCAGCCTCTGGCACAAGTTATATAGGCGCAGGGCAAGGCTGGGAGCTTAAAACCAGTACCTTTTAGTGAGCACTTACCTTGAGCATCTCCCTCGGCAGAAGTTGTACTTGTATTCAGTTTAACCCTCTCACATCATGAGATAGGTATTGGTAGCCTTACTTTACAGATGGGAACACTGAAGCTCAATGAGGTTGAGGAACTTGCTCAGATCAGACAACACGAGCGTACTGGATCTGGGCATTGGTGGCTCACGCCTGTCTGTAATCCTAGCTACTTACAGAGGCTGAGATCTGAGGACCATGATTTGAACCCAACCTGGGAAGACAAATTCTAGACACTTCAACTAACCAGCAAAATACTAGAAATGGAAGTGTGGCTTAAATGATAAAGTACTATCCTTGAGTGGAAAAAATCCAGGCAAGAACCCTGAGTTCAAGCCCCAGTATCACTACTACATGTACGCACACATACACACACACACACACACACACACACACACACACTATACTGCATTCAGGATTCAAGTACAATCTATGAGACTCTCACACTGCTTGTCAGATGATTTTATAATCAGCTTAGGGAACGGACCACTAAACAGAAATGGTCTGATTCTTCCTTTCCTTCCTCTATTAGAAGTAAGAGGGTATCAGTGCACACATGTGAATGTGAGGTGGGGAGAAGAATTCCTTTGGATGAACCCAGTATGGCCTGAGGCCCCTGGGAACAAGGGAAGAGGAGATACCGGGGTCTGAGGTTCTAGCTGCCTTCTTGAAGCCCCATGTATATAGCAGTGGCCGTTTCCCACTGTCCCTTCCAATATCTGGGGAAGTTCCCTGCTGGCTAATCTCCACCACACTCATCCTGAGGACTCGCTTTCTGTCCATTCTGCCTGTCTGCCGACATCCAGCTGCTGACACCCTTGGGCAGTGGATGCTCATTTGTTTTAGCTGTTTTGTGGACCCAGGGTGATGGTCATTGGGTGCCAAGGGACCAACAGGAAGCCAGAGGCTTTGGGGCTGTTCATCTGGAGTTCATTTGGGGTGTCAGAGGCTAATTGTGGCTCTGCTTGAGTTGTCACTGTTTGATTAAACGTCTTGCGCTAAGCGCCATTTGTCCAATGGCTGCTGGGGGTAGGTATTTTTAGCTGTGGGCAAATAGCTTATCAATGGCGCATACAAAATAGAGCCAACGGAAAGCCATCATTTTCTGTGACCCTGCCTTATTCTTCCATTCAGGCAAGGACAATGAAAGAATTAAATGAGGTTGGGGTTTATTCATTCAACAAATGTCTTCCAAGTCACCTATCATGCAACAGGCACTACCAGACATGTCTCCCTGTCCATGGGGCACCCACGTGCTACTCTGAATTCTGCACTGCAACCTTCTAGCAGCCCAGAGACCATAGCTCTGTGGTGCACTTCTCTGGGTTTGCTTCTTTTACTGGAATAGCATGGGCTGAGTATGCATCAAGTGTTGTCCCGAAAGTCTGTTGATGAAGGTTGACTGGTCTCCCCTTCTCCCATTGCAAGGAGGCAGGAAAGAAAAGAGGCCACAAGACCAGGCAGCAAGTAGTCTCCTCTAAGGAGGGTCTCTGACTGCACAGAGACCAGAAAGAAGAATCTGAGAGAGAGAGAGTAGACTGTCTCTCTCCCAGTCCAGGCCCAGAAACAGCATTAATAAAGGCCAGGAACCATGAGTGTCATGAAACAGCAGAGGAAGTAAAGTAAAAATAAAAAATTCAAGCTATCTAGCCTCCAGGCTGCTCTCTGCTTGGGAGTCACTTCCTAGGGACAGCTGGATGGCTGGCAGCTAGCCATGTATAACCTGCTGAAATCCACTCTCCATTGCATCCCTGGCTGCTTCCTAGTTGGAGGGCTCAGATGTCTTTCTTACCCATGGAGTGCTGGATGGACCATTTCTTCCCCATTCACAACCCTCTGACCAGCAGACTTGCTTAAGCCTTCCCTGAGCTTGCTGTGCAGTTAAGCACCTCACTGGTCAGAGAACTTGACAGTTTTGTGGTGGTCCATCTTCAGTTCTCTGCCACGCTTCACTGGGAGCGTCCAGAAATCATTTTCTCTTAATATTGAGGGCCTATCACAGGGCCGTTAACAAGTATGCAATCCAGAAATGTTTGTGGAATAAAAGACTTATGGATGGATGGATGGATGGATGGATGGATGGGTGAGTGAATAGATGGATAGGAAGATGGAAGCATGGGAGATGAATGGATGGATAGAGAGGGAGATGGGTGGATTCCTCAGGACTGTGGAATGAACATTCATGTGTTTACTTTCACCTTCCAAGATATTTTATTCTACATATAATGATCAACTCTACTCCTTCCTTCTGCTTTCTTCTCTCCAAAGCCTGTGTCCCTAGGTAGCCTCTCAGGGCAACTTAACATACACAAAAGTACCTGGCATGCAGTAGGTGCTCAGAGATAGGATTCATTTCCCTGCCGAGGGTGATATTTTCCCTTTGAGAACAATGAATCAGCCGGAAGCTGGTGGCTCATGCCTGTAATCCCAGCTACTCAGGAGGCTGCCATCTGAGGGCTGTGGTTGGAAGCCAGAGAGTCACGGGGAAGCCAAGCATGTCAGGGGGCGGGAAGGAAACGTACAGAGGGCCAAGAGGCAGGAGGCAGGCTGGAAGCCGGGCATCAAAGCGCGGTGGCAGCAGGGCGCCTTCTGGGGCGAGTTCCGGGTGGCAAAGGCGTGTCTGAGGGTTTATTTTTTTGCCTTAGTTACCCTATTTACAAATTGGATATTTAAAGCCTAACCTAGGAGGGGCCACACTGACCCCACCCTTCCATGTCACCCTCGCTTACCTGGTCTGCGCGGGCCCAGAGCCGGTGGCTGGTGCGCATGCGCAAGAGGGGCCGGGGGCGGGGGCGGGGGGGGGGGAAGACTCTGCAGAGGGACTGGGGAAGTAACAGCCGCACTGGTGATCGCTTCTCTGCCTTCTTGGAGTGGTTTTAGTCTCTAGGCGCTGAGGAGTCATGGCTTTACTAAATAAGAAGCTTATAATTTGAATCAAACCACAAGCTTGCGGGGGGGGGGGGGGCGGGGGTCGAATGTGATGCGTGCGCATGCGCATGCCCCTTGGTGCGCATGCGCATGCCCCTTGGTGCGCATGCGTGCGTGGCTGTGCACTCATGTGCGCCTGTATGTGCGCAAGCGCAGGCAGCTGTGCGCCCCTGTGCGCATGCGTGTGTATCTGTGAGCATGTGTATATACCCTGTGCACGGGAGTACGCATGCGCCTATGTGCCTCACTGAAGGACGGAGGGACTCGCTTCCATCCCAGCAAAGCCTGCACGCGTGGTGGGTGCAGCCTCACGCATCCTCGCCCTTGCAGGTTGACAGGAGAGGGCAGGAATGAGAAGAGGCGACATCTTCTCACGCAGTGCATGCAGCCCTCCCCTCCTGGGGTAGCGGAGGGGAGATCTGGATGTCCAAGAACACCAGAAACTTGTCTGCAGACGTTCTGTTCCTCTGGATGTGCTGTTCCTCCCGGGAGCCCGTGTCCACCTGCGGGGTCGCCGGCGTAGCTGCCGGTCGTGGAGACACAGGGAACAGCCATGCCCCCAGCACAATGGCTAATTACCCCCCCCCCTCCGCCCTTGGGAAGCTATTTGCTGTGGTTGGAGAAGTGTGTGTGTCTCCAGCCCAAGCTCATGGCTGAATGACATGTAGGTCAAGGAGGCCTAATTATACAGAAATGGCTTTGTCTGGGAACTTCTGAACGAAAGCCTGCCTTTGCTCCCTGGAAAGTGGCAGAGAAAGTGGCATTGACTCTGCCCAGTCCGCATTGAGCAGCAGAAAGAATACGGGATGACTTTGGGGGGATGGCTTCTCTTCTGGCTTTGGGTCTGTGCCCTCAGCACCACAGAGTGAGTAGAAGCATCGCATGCTGGTGCTGTGTGGGTGCTGGGTTCAGATCTAGCCCGTGCCCACTATACAGCTGCTCTGGTTTGTGAAGATTCTTGCGCTGAGAGCTTGCGCTCCACAGTCTCAGCACTGAAAGGAGTGGGACCTTTAAAACCCTCCTCTTGAAGGGATTAATGCAAGATTCACAGGAGTAGAGGAGTACCTGTGAGAGTGGGTTGTTAAGGAACATCCTGGCCTTTCCCTAGACTTTTATTTTCTATATCACAATGTGTCTTTTCTCTTCCTTCTGGGAGCATCTCTTTCTGGTCCCTCTTTTCTCTACTGTGTTTTCATCCTTGCCAGATGTTGGTGCCATGATGTCTGGGTCCCAGGCACCTAGGTCATTAATCAGGTAAACCTCTTTTCTTTTCCCACCATCCAGCTTCAGTTGTATTGTCATAGCAACACAAGGTGAACTATGACACCAACCCTGGGCACACTGCTGAAGTTTCTGTGCCTCTGTTTCCTGGAAAATGGAAAAATGAAACAGAGCCTATATCATAGGATGGGTGTGAGGAATAAATAAGTTAATAGCATTACTGTGAGCTGCATAAGAAACACCACTGGATATTGACCTTCTGCTTGGGTCTTCTGTTTCACTCACTACTCTTGCCTACCCCAGGCAGCCTTGAATACGCCCCCCCCCCCAAACAAGCCACACTATCTCTCTCCTCTCAGTCTTTGCCTTGGATGTTCTGTGTTCCTATAACCCATTCCCTGCTCACTCTTGTCTCTCCACGAACCTGCGCATCCAGCCACCAGCACCGAGAGACTGCTGTCTTTTTCATAAACCAGATTTATGGAAAACAAAAGGAGTCTGCTTCCATTTTAGTCTCTGATGAAAAATACCATTCCGAAGTTAAATATTAAACATACCTGTGGGAAAAACAACTGCCCCCATCCATTTAAAGAATAAGAATAACTGCAGCAGGAGCAGCAGCAGAGATGATGATGATGATGATGATGATGATGATGATGATGACGACGATGATGACGATCCCACAAAAAAATAATGGCTTCCATTTAGTAATCCCTTGTAAGCACTTTACACTTAACTATTGATGCACCCTGACTTTGAAGGTGGGAATTATGAGACCCTTTGTCTAGGGGAGTGGATGTTGAATTAGGTGTAAACACTTGCCCTACATTACACAGGAAGTTGCAGTTCAGGATTTGAACTCAGGTACACCCAACTCCCAAGTGTCAGTTGCCACATTTCTTTTAAGTCTTTGAGGACCATTGCTCCTATTAACACCCAAACTGGTTGCAGACACCCCAGTCTGCTAGCCCAGTCCTGACCCAAATACCATCCTTGCATTTTCCCATTCAAGGGGCCCCAGGCCCGTCCCTGTTTGCCCAGCATTTCTCAGAACGAACAGGGCACTTCTGTGGTTGAACAAGGAAAGGATGCGCGCCTTGCTTGGCCACAAGAGCCAGATAAGGAAGTGTGAAAGCACGCTGTGTTGGCAGAACTGTCAGAGGACAGGCTCTGCTGGTGTGGGAACCGCAGGGAAATGAGGGATGAGAATTCAAGGTCCCAATGTGATAACCTTCGTGAAATTGCCTTGCAGACTCCCAAGGTTGTCGTGGGCCATAGGAGATAATGCACGTACGGGAAGCTGCTTTGCAAACTGCAAGAGCAACCGGCCAATGTTAATTATCATGCGATATTTCAGAGATGGCCTGATTGGTATGGGACACGAGATAGCAGACAATGAGAATATCTGCTCATTTCTCTTGAATCCGTGCTCAAAAGCATTCATACATAAAAAAATGGTTGATTTCATGGCTCACATCCCCCCCTCCTTTTTTTTCTCCCCTAGATAAGTAGATTATAATAGATTTCAGAAGCGCATAAAAATTCAGCCCGTTTCCTGGTTTTTATTGATTACATAACCAGGGTTAGAGACTTGGCATAATATTTTGTTGCCTGTCCAAGACCTTGTCCAGCTAATTCTTTACTAAAAGATCTCTCAGAGGCACACTGGCTTGACTCTTTCCTGGGCTGTGCTGGGAGGAAAAGCCCATCCAACTTGTTTAGAGCCACATTCTCAGTCCTTCACATAGTACCTGACACACAGTAGGAACCTGGTGAGTATTTTCTTTGCAGCCACACCCAAAGTCTAGATATCAGTGTATCACTGTGGGGACATCTCTGTTCTGTCTTGGCCACCCCATGTTGGTCAAAACCTGGGTTCCCTTTTTGCATTTGGGTAACACACTGTAGATGAAATTAGTGTAACCATTACCAAACACTAATGCTGTTAATAAAGAATCTAAACCCACAGGCTATCCAGTTATCAGATAGAAAACCCAAGTGAGAGGTGTGGCTGTATGGGAAACCAGAATGGTTAGGACTATTTTAGGCAGGTGATAAGAAAAAAAATACAAGATGCAGCAAAAAAACCCCCAAAAACTGCTGAGAGGATCACAGCCCTTAGGGGTCCACCATGACTGATGAGAAAGTGGGATGGGAAGAAGATTCTAGACCCACACTTCCAAGTATCCACAACTGAAGACCACATTGGAGGCTGGGGACAGTGACTTTGTGTCTATCTCTGGGTTGGACTTTGTATCCTGGGTCCTCAGGTAGCTCAGCTCCTGTCCACAGTCTCAGAGAGATGCTCACATTTCTTCCCTAGAGTTCTAGCATTTACCAGTGGGAAAAGCACCTTTCCAACCCCATTTGTCTAACATCTGTTGTGAGGATGACGGCCGGTGACGTTTCTACCAGTAAAATGTCAGCAATCCTGCCCTTCAAACCTCTGCACTGGCTTACCTTGTGAGGACATGGTGGTAGGAAGACTTCAGTATTTGCCTGTTGTGCTTATGACTCATGCCTGTAACCCTAGCTGCTCAGGAGGCTGAGATACTGAGGATCTTGATGTGAGGCCAGCATCGATAGAGTTCACCAGATCCCTTCTCCAAAATAACCAGCAAAATATCTGGGCTGGAGACATGGCTCAGAGGGTAGAGTTCCAGCTGAGCAAGCAAACTGAACAAGTGTGAGGCCCTAAGGGACTGCCACACACACACACACACACACACACATACACACACGTGCACATGTGTGCACATACACAAAGTGAAGTATCCAATCATCAATTTGGGGTCTGAGATTATCCTGAGAGTTTTCTCCAGAACAGAGATTTCCCTGTGTGATAATATGTTAACCAATATACAATGGATGTTGTAAAGGTAAAGGGAGAGGGGGTCACATATTGACTGTTTGATAGAGTACACCTAATAACTTTTCAATTTACTGGTTTTCTCAACTAGACAGAATTTGTCATACAAAGCATAGGCAAGGTTAGTTATTGTTGCTCTAGTCCTTGGCAACTTGTGTCTATGCAGTATATGCTGGTGATAGAAAATGAAAACATATGATCAGGACAGGCCTTGCTTGGTGAGGGGGGGGGACACTCAGAAAGGAGGAGAGTGACCAGGGCTGGCAGCTCATGCCTGTAACCCTAACAACTCAGGAGGGAGGAAGGAAGGGAGGGAGGGAGGAAGCCCACCACTGGGATTAATGCTCTTCCTCTCTGGGCATTAGTACTCTGGGGTTCCTTCTAGCACACCATGCTTAATCTTTACAGTGACATAGCTAGATCATCTAACCAACTCGACTGTGCCTGCCTGAAGGGCAGGGACGCAGGTTTCTCTGTGGTGGCTAGCACACAATTCAGAGAGACACCCTAGCAAGACTCAGAGGTTATTCCACTTTGTAGGTCAGTCCTGCGTGGACAGCTTTGTACACAGCATGGGACACTGAGCCCTCACTTTGAGGTCCAAGAACTTTGTTTGTTTTGTTTTTTGCCAGTCCTGGGTCTTGGGACTCAGGGCCTGAGCACTGTCCCTGACTTCTTTGTGCTCAAGGCTAGCACTCTGCCACTTGAGCCACAGCGCCACTTCTAGCAGTTTTCTATATATGTGGTACTGGGGAATCGAACCCAGGGCTTCAGGTGTAACAAGGTGAACACTTTACCACTAGGCCATATTCCCAGCCCAAGAACTTAGCTCTGGTATTCAACTCTGCCTCAAGTAGTAGCTTGGGAAACCTTCAGTCTCATAATGGATGAGTTCTTGGTAATTTTTCATCACTTTGTATTATCAGTCAGCCCTATATTAACATTAATGATGACTACTGATGATTCTGTATAAGCATTCGGAATGGAGTCTGGCACGTAATACCTGGTCAATAAACATCCACTACATGAACTGGATTCAGAATTCTGAGTACTTGGCTGACTTTGAGCCCCTTGGTGCTCATAAAGATAACCTTGGAAGGACCCGGAAGAGGACAGATTTTTTTTTTTTTAAGGGGAATTGTTTCATCCCAATCTGGTAGTGTAAGAAAAAGAAACAACTCAATTTCTACTTTGTAAGTTAGGTATAGAGAGGAGAGGAAATTCCTATATACTTGTCCTTACTTAAAAATAATTTCAAGTAATTAAGCCATCTGCTTGGGGAGAGGGCAGAAGGGAGACTGGAAGAATCTTCAATCACAAAGGAAGACATAGCCCCTGGAAATGCCCACAGAGACCAGGCAGGGTGGATGACCCAAGACAGAGGTCAGTAGACGCAGCATTTGTCTCATCCTGTGCCTGGAATAGCAACGTCGGCTGCAGACCCAGCTGGGAGCACGGAGCCCAAGCAGTGACCGCAGGCTCAGCCCACTGCAGCCCTGCTGCGCACAGGCTGAACGCCCGGGAAGCGGCTCCCCTGTGCCGAGTGCCCCTGCCCACCCTCCCCATTTCCTTATCTGACAAATGGGTGTGGGAGAAACATCAACCCTGCAGGCACCACTTGGGGGATGAAATGAGGCTATGGGGAGCAATATGCTCAGCAGACATCAAGTATGCAGCAAATGGTACAGGATGATGATGATGATGATGATGATGGTGGTGGTGGTGGTGGTGGTGGTGGTGGCGGTCAGAATGTCTTACGTCACTTTAAGGCCAGTATGAAGACTATATGTATAAGATTGAGAAGGCAGTCATCCATCCATCCACCTATCCATCTACCCACTTGTCAGTATGTCCACCCATCCTTCCACCCATCCATCCATCCACATATCCATCTAACTACTCATTTGTCTATCTCTCCATCCACCTGTCCATCCATCCATCCATCTGTCCATCCACTATCCATCCATCCATCCATCCATGCATCTTCTATCTACCCATCCATCTACCCATCCACTGACTTTGGTCTTCCACCAACCTGACCATCCAAACATCTATCCACTATCCATCTACCTATCCATTTATCCACTCATCAACCCATTCAGCTCCTTATCATGTACCAAGGCCCACCAGAGGTCACTGGACTTCACGCCCATGTCTACTCCCAAGGGTTCATAGTACAATTCAGAATCTTTTTTTTATGAGAGTTAACTCCTTCTTTTGAGTCCCTACAGGATTTTAAGTACCTCAACCCCTCCATAACCTTGACTCCAGTAGAAAACACATTACATAGTATAATGACTATTCACGTATAGTTATCAGTCGTGCTCATCTTGGTCTTTTCCTCCTATATGATTTCCTCATCTCAAAGTAAGTCCTCATGAAATGGAGCCTGGTTCTGAATAATGGAGCCTTATGAGCACAGGTGGGGGTCCAATATGAAGTTCCTTCTCAGCATACAAAAAAAGGTAACAAGAAATGTATCCAATGCCCAACGTATGATACTGTAACCTCTCTGTACATCAGTTTGATAATAAAAATTTGAGAAAAAAAAGATATTTAAAATAAAAAGATTAGATTACAAAAAAAAGGTAACTCCTATTTATTATGCACCTACTGCATGCTGGATGCTTTAGCTCACACACTCCCTTTCATCAGGTGAACGCTAGCCTTGTTTTATGCATTGGCTGCCAGGGTTTGGAGACATCAGCTGTGTACAGCTCTGAAGTCCAGAAAGCCACTTGCTACAACTCCCTTCTTATAGGAAAAATTGTTTAGAAGGGTTGGAAAGCAGAGATAAGGGTCAGATGTGTGTGTGTGTGTGTGTGTGTGTGTGTGTGTGTGTGTGTGTGTATTGTAGAGAGACAAATTCAAAGACACCATCGAAACAGTTATTTCAAATTCCTACCAGGGCAGGGCAGGGAGGCTCCCATGAGGGAAAAAACCAGGCCAGGCACAAGAAAATTCTTTGTGCCAGGGAGCAGTCAAGTGACGTGGGGCATCTGGAGGGAGGGAGGTGAGGATGACCGGGTTGCTGGTGACAGTTAAGCAGGGTCCAGTTTCCAGGCTTTAGGATGTGCCGAGCTATGCAAACAGTGGATTTTTACATCAGCCTGTGACTGTTACTTAATTGGAAAGTAATGTCTTAGAGAGAAACCTTCAATGGAGTCTTCAAGGTGTCCTTGCACAAAGTGGCCCAGAGGGTGTTAACCAGCATGTCTCCCTCTGAGCACCATTTTGAGGGAATGTTGAGTGCTTACTTACAGTACTAAGCACATGTCTTACTATCTCCCAGTGCCATCTTCTTCTGCCCAGGTCTATTCTGAGGAGATCTGAGAGGCACCCAGCTTTTCCTTCCTTCCTCTCCAGGCCAGCTCTGCCCATTTCCCAGCCTTCCTTGGAGTCTGCAGCTCCACTCTTGGGGACACAGCCTCTCTCTTGCTGCTGGGTTCCGTACCATCACAGCTGAATACTTCCAGCATGGTGACAGGACCCCTCTGCCACGCTCCGTCCCCATCCATTTGTCACTGACAGTGCTGAAGGTGACCTTTCTCATCTCGTCGCCTCTGTCGGATGGCAGCCCGTCCCAGCTTCTCTTCACATTTAATTTCCATTACAGCTGGATCCTGAGCAGGACTTACTGCCACAGACAAGATGCCAGTGTTGTGCTGTAGTGTTTCTCCGTTACCTCTGCCCCTGCCCCAGGTACAGGTGTCCTTGAGGTCGAAGGACACCCATAGCTCACTTAGCTCTCTCAGTGGTCACTGTCTTACCTACAAATGATGGTGGATGAGGCTGGAATAGGTGATGAGAGGCTGGCCTTGAACTTGACCCCCGACCCTGCTGTGTGCTGGGTGCTATATGGGCACCCCGCTGGGTGTCCTTTTCTCCTCTCAGTGCCTTGAAGTCCCTCTTTCTACAACAGCTCCCCTTCTTTATATTCTTTTTGTTGGTCTAGGACTTGAACTCAGGGTTTGGGCGCTGTCCCTGAGCTTCTTTTGCACCACTTCCTGCTTTCTTGGAGTAGTTTATTGGAGATCAGAGTCTCACAGACTTTCCTGCCGGGGCTGGCTCTGAACTGCGATCCTCAGAGCTCAGCCTCCTGAATAGCTGAGATGACAGGCACGAGCCACCAGCACCCAGCCAGGGTCCCCCGTTTTCATTTCCCTGTCCCCACTATCCGCCTGGCCTTCAGAGCAGCAGCAGAGCTCTTTGGATAGTGCTTCATATGTCAAAGCCTTCGGTGTCCTCTGGCAACACTTGGCAGTGCCATTCCACGTTCTCGGCAAGGACCTCATGGCCCTCATCATGGAGCCCGTGCCTGCCTCCTCCTCTCCCCTCCCTTCTCTGGGCGGCTCTCCCACTCAGAGTGCTCCCACCAGGCCTCACCTCGGGGCTGCCACCCTTGCTGTTCCCTGGGGCCAGCAGCTTTTTCCCCTGTGCTGTCCTGGCTGGCTCCTGCTTCTTAGTCAGGTCTGGAGAGTTATTCTCCGACATCCTGTCTAACCCAGCCCCTTGTCACCCTCTCCCGTGACCCGCTCTCCCCACACACACCAGCACCTCCAGTGATCTTGTTTGTGTGTTGGTTACCCGCTGGCTGTGGGTCACTGGGGGAGCTCCCAGTATGCCTTGCTTTCCTAGCCTAGAAGCAAGTTTGGCCTGGTCAATTCTGAGACCAGTGTTAGTTCCCCACTGCCCTCTCCTGGGGAGAAGGAGTGGTCTGGGATGGTCCTGGTGCACAGGGTGGACAAAACACGGGCACACATCCCATGAGGGTTGGGAGTTGTTGAAAGAAATGCCTGGCCCTGCCTGGCTAATGGCAACCCCACTGGAACTCTCTCTGAGCTCTATAGCACTCTACCACACTCCAGGAAAGACAGTGATTTTCTTTCCAGAGGCAGTTCTGTGGAGCTGCATCATGGGTGTAGGTGGGGCAGAGATGTACAAAGCAAAGGGCTGCGGCCAGCGCAGCACTGTGAGCCATGCCACATGTTTAGTGGTGACGGTGTGTTTGTGTGCACATACATGCTGGTCTCTGTGTGTCTTGGTGTGTGTGCTGAGTGCCTGTGTCTGTGTGTGATGTGTACAGGTGTGCATGCTTGCACCTGGTGAACGCATGTGGTGCGTGTACACTGTGTGTGTGTGTGTGTGTGTGTGTGTGCTTGTGTGTCTGGATAGAGTCATTCATTTCAGCCCTGTGGCTGATAGCTGGCTTTACATTTGGCTGAAACAATAAGAAACGTCTGTGGCAAGAAAGCAATTCCCCCAGCTCAGCCGACTGCCAAGGCTTCTGGCAAATGAGGGGACATAAAAGAAGTCACTGGTGGCACGAAAGCCTCCGCACTGGAAAAACGTGTTGTCAGATTCAGCACCTGTTTTCCTGGCCTGTGAAACATGCTGGCTGTCCATGACACTCAGCGGTATCTCCCACTATGGCTCCTGTGTCACTGTGTCACTCCGGCCCCTCTGGCCTCTCCTTGCCAGGGTGTTCACCAGCCCCCTTCCGCCTGGGGTTGTAGTGCAGGCACTTTGCCCTCTCCCTTCCTTCCACCTTTCCCTCCTCCTCCTTTACTTCCCAGTTGCTCCTTCCCACGGGGACCTTCCCTAGGCCTCTCAAGGTCAAATTCCCTGGTGAAAATGATCATAGCTCATAGCACCCCCCTCTCTCCCTCTCTCTCTGTCTTTGTGTCAGTCCCGGGGCTTGAACTCAGGGCCTTGGCCCTTGTCCTTGAGCTTTTTGTGTTCAAGTGCTCTACCACTTGAACCACAGTTCCACCTCCAGCTTTTTTGATAGTTAATTGGAGATCAGAGTCTCACAGGCTTTCCTGCCTAGACTGGCTTTGAACCACAATCCTCAGATCTCAGCCTTTGTCCTCTCTTCTTGATTGCTGTGGCAACGAACTTTTATGTTAGATTGGTTTTTGATGTGTGTGTGTGTGTGTGTGTGTGTGTGTGTAAGAGAGAAAGAGACACAAAGAAAGTTATAAATGCCACACCATAGAGAGTAGCATTTTTTCTTTTGGCTCACGTTGTGCTAGCTCAGTGCCTGGCAGTAGTGAGATATTTAACGTTTTTTCCTTTCTGTACTATATTTTCAAAATCTGGTGTGGAGTCTATACCTCTAGGACGTCTGTCTTTGGATGCTAAGTTTTCCTTGACTCCTATTTAGATGTCATGAAATGTATAGTTCAAAGAGAAGATCCATGGACCCAGGTTGTTCCAAAGACTTGTTTGATGGAATCAGGAGGATTCAGAAAACTGGAAAGGATCTCAGTGCTGGTGGCTCACACCTGTAACTCTCGACACTCAGGAGGGTGAGATCTGAGGATCTCCACGTGAAAGCCTGCCCCAGGCATGAAGGAATGTTCCTGTAAGACTCTTATCTCCATTTATCCACCAAAAGTAGGAAATGGAGCTGTGGCTTAAGAAGCAGAATACCAACATTGAGTGAAAAGGCTCAGGGACAACACTCAAGCCCTAACTAAGTTCAAACCCTAATATAGGGGGAAAAATACTGGAAAGGGATTCATGGTGCAGACTTGTAACCCCTACGAGCATCCTGGATACCAAAACAGCAACTCCTGAATGAAATCGAGCACTCTGAGCTCTACCTCCATTTCTGCTGGCCCTCTTCTCCTCTCCCTTCCGGCTTGCCTCTCAGAGGCCATTTAGCACTTCGATTCTTTTGCCAAATGGACTAGGAGAACAAAGAGTCCGCCTTCCTAGATCTGTACCTTTGAAAAAGGTCTCATATCCCCCATTTTGTAACACGAGGAACGTTGGACTCATCAAAAAGTGAAACTTATCTGGACATCAGTGGCCCATGCCTGTCATCCTAGTTACTCAGAAGAACAGGAAAGTCCCTGAGATTCTTATCTTTGATTAACCACCAGAAAAAAAAAACAACCACAAACCAAAACCAAAAGTGGAGTTATGGCTCAAGTGGTACAATGCTAGCCTTGAGCAAAAGAAGCTCAGGGACAGTGCCCAGGCCCTGAGTTCAAGCCCCGGGATCAGCACACACAAAGAAATTTAGGATCAGACTAACGAAAAACCATTTCAGCAGCCATGGAGGGCCAAACATGGTGCCCTGTACCATCTCCCTGACACCTTACCATTAACCCTGTGGGAAAGTCTACCCCAACTTTCTTTTTTTGGGGGGGCGGGGAGAGGCCAGTCCTGGGGCTTGGACTCAGGGCCTGAGCACTGTCCCTGGCTTCTTTTTGCTCAAGGCTAGCACTCTGTCACTTGAGCCACAGTGCCACCTCTGGCTGTTTTCTGTATATGTGGTGCTGGGAAATTGCACCCAGGGCTTCATGTATAGGAGGCAAGCATTCTTGCCACTAGGCCATATCCCCAGCCCAACCCCACCTTTCTACCTGCTGAGCACTGAGGCTCAGGGAGGGAAAGGAATCTTGCTAGAGTCCTGGCAACAGGAAGCCAAGAGCCTGAGACATGGGGACCACTGAATGCCCGTCCAGTGCACCACGCTGACAGATCCCTGCTCCTGATGGCAAACTGCCTACTGCAGTATTCTTTGTCCAGCTGTGGTCACCTGGGCCTCAGGATGGGCCAGCAGGTGACAGAGGTGAGTCAGGTGAACTGTGGAGGGACTGTTAAGAACCAGAGTGCACATTTGGAAACAGGTGGTCATCAAATAATGTTTGAAGCAAATACACAATGGAATGCTATGTAGGTGGATAAAAGAATGAGCACGAGAGAGAGAATCAGTTTGATTCTTTGGGTAAGTGGAAGGTTTCTCTTTCTCCCTTCCTTTGCTGGCATTGGGGTTTGAACTCACAGCTTCCTGTGCACTCAGCTTGCTTGCTCAGCTGGTGCTCTACCACTTGAATCCTACTGCCAACCCTGCTTTTTGGGTTTTTTTTTTTTTTTTTTGCTGGTTATTTTGGAGATGGACTCTCAGGGACTTTTTTACTGGGCTGGCCTCAAGCCACAATCCTCTTGATCTCAGCCTCCTGAGTAGCTAGGATGACAGGTGTGAGCCACTGGCACCTGGCGTAGGTGAAACATGTCTTAAACCTAGGTATATTTGATCATCTACTTAGCCAGGGTGTGCCATTTCCTTTCCAGGTGAAGTAGAACGGTGCACTCATGGAGAAGACTTAAGTGGCCAGTGACAGGTGGCTCTAGGGCCTTTGTGGGGCCTGGCACATGGACGTGTTAGGCAATAACACAAAGCCAGTTATTATTTGTGGAGCTGCCACAATGTGTGAGAAGCTCGGTGAGCCGTGGTGTGTTTTAGCTCTAATCACCGCAGCAACATGCAAGGCACAGAAGGTTAATGACATCGTTGAACTTGACGTGAGAGAAAACACGTGCCAGGTTGGTAGCAAGCATTTCTATATAGCTTCATTTCACTCCCCCGCAGCCCAACCACCTTGAGGCAGCCACTAACATTATTTCATCTCATGGCTGAGAAGCTGAGACTACAGAGGATGAGAAATGTGCCCAGATTAGCAGGTAGGGAGTCGAGATTCAAACTCAGGTAGCCTGACCTCAGAAAGTACTAGGTTCCCTGCTCAACTTAGAGGTCCACCTTGGTGGACCTGCACCTAGGGCACAGAGAGTTGGGAGGTTACACCCAACATCACACAGCAAACAAAGCTAACAACATACAGGACTCAAGTCCACCTGCAGGCCCAACGCAGCACATTTTCACTCAGAGTCACAAAGCAGAACTCACATGATTGTTATAGAAACTGCACCATGATTATAAAATGATTGTTCCCAGCCCAAGGCCAGCCTAGGCAGCCTCCCGCCGAGCTACGTCACAGCCAAGGACCATGTCTCTGCCTACTGCAGAACAAGCAGGAGCCTGGCTCTGATGACTCCACGGAGAGTGGATAATCTGCCCAGCATAGTGGCTCATGCCTATTATCTTAGATACTTGGAAGGCTGAGATCTGAGGATGGCAGTTCAAAGCAGGAAAGCCTGTGAGACTCTTAGCGCCAATTAACTACCAAAATGTGGGGAGTGGAGGTGTGGTTCAAGTGGTAGCGCACCAGCCTTGAGCTAGGCCCTGAATAAGCCCCAGGACTGGCATAAAAAGAAAGAAAAGAGTGAAACATCCTGGCTGGGCATGGTGGTACATGCCTGTAGTTCCAGTTGCTTGGAATTATAGAGATTGGGAAGACTGAGGTTGAAGGCTAGTCTTGGCAAAAAGTTAGCCAGGTACTTGTCAACAAATAAGCAGGGTATGGTGGTACATGCCTATCATCTCAGTGAAGAGGGAAGTGCAGGCAGGAGAGGCCAGTCTTGGGCGAAAATTTGAGACCCTATCAGAAAATGAGCTAAAGGAAAAATAAATGGGTTGGGGCCACAGCTCTGGTAGTAGAGCGCCTGCCTAGCAAGCTTAAAGCCCTGAGTTAAAATCCTAGTTTTGAATAGACTCATGACTTATATCTAAACACCTACTTTGTTTTCATAGGCAGTGAATAATTTGAATATAAATTAAACTGCACAAAATCCAAGATCATACAGCGAGTTATTGCCAGGGCCAGCCTGTAGCCCAGGGTGCCTACTGCAGTATTCTTTGTCCAGCTGTGGTCTCCTGGGCCTCAGGATGGGCCAGCAGGTGACAGAGGTGAGTCAGGTGAACCGTGGAGGGACTGTCAAGAAGCAGACTGCACATTTGGAAACAGGTGGTCATCAAATAAGGTTTGAAGCAAATATGCAATGAAATGCTATGTAGCTAGATAAAAGAATGAGCACACACATATTGTATAATTATACATATTCTATCATATAAATATAATATATATATTATTCATATATATGGAATATATATATACATTATATGGATAATTCCTATGTTAAGTGAAAAAGAGCAAATGTAGACCAGTATGTACAATGTACTCATTCTAGGAAGAGTTTATGCAACAAGGTGCTCCAACGTAAGAAGCAAAGAGCTGAGGAACCCCAGTTGGGAGCCACGTGGCAATGGATTTGAGAGCTGGTAGCCTGGGAAGCTGATGGAAGGGAGACTTTGCAGAGGGTTGCATTTTCTGTTTTCAGAGATTTGAACCTTATGACTGTCACTGTCTAAATGCCAAACCCCAAACTAAACCAAACATGTCTCCCTCAGCTCAGGAGGACTGATGCCTCCTGGGGGATGGTGTGTGTGTGTGTGTGTGTGTGTGTGTGTGTGTGTGTGTGTGTGTGTGAGTGTGATGGGGGAGTAGTGAGCCCACTGTGAATTCTTCTGATGTTATAGGGGAGCTTGGAAATCTGTCTTATTAAAACATTTCCTTCCTTCCTTCCTTCCTTCCTTCCTTCCTTCCTTCCTTCCTTCCTTCCTTCCTTCCTTCCTTCCTTCCTTCCTTCCTTCCTTCCTCTCTCTCTCTTTCTTTCTCTTTCCTACCTTCTCTCTCTTTCTTTCTTCCTTTTTCTCTCTTTCTCTTTTTCTTTCTCCCTTCCTCCCTCCTTCCCTCCCTCCCTCCCTCTAGTTGTGTACAGTGCCACACGAAGGCTTGAACTCAGGGCTTGCCTCTTTCCTATAGCTTTTTATTTTATTTTATTGCTCGGGGTTTGAGCCACATCTCCCACTCCCAGCTTTTTGCTGGTTCATTAGAGATAAGAGTCTCACGGACTTTCCTGCCTGGGCTGGCTTTGAATTGTGATCCTCAGATCTCAGCTCCCCCTAAGTAAGCTAAGATTATGACTATGAGCCATCGGTGCCCAGCCACAATTTTGCTAATTTTCAATTTTAAATTATTCACTGCTAACATATAGAAGCATGGTGGGTTTTGTAGATGCGAATCTGAGTTTATTCAAATGCTGGAGTCATTAATTGGTTCTTAAGACTTTTTGTGGGGTCTGTAATTTCCTATGAAGGCCATCATGCCACCAGTGGATAGACACGACATATATTATTTTCCATATATCTTTTATTTCATTTTATTTTCTTATTGCCCAAGCTAGGACTTCCAGTACAATGTTGAGGTGGGGAGAGAGCGGACATTGTTGCCTGGCTCCAGCTATCCAGGGTAAGCTCTCAGTGTTTCATCACAAGCATATCGCCAGTCTCCTGGGCTACTCCTGGATGCCTGTTTCTTTAGGCTCCTGGTCTGATTATATATATATATATATATATATATATATATATATATATATATATATATATATACATTATATGTATATATTTGTGTATATAGAATGGATGTTGATTATTGTCTGTTGCTTCTTCATCTATTGACAGGGCTCATTTGCATTTTCTTTTAGCTTGTTAATGGGCTGAATTCTACCGAATCGTTTTCACATGTTGAACCAGCCTTGCATTCCTCAGGTAAGATGGAGTGGGTCTTGGTAGATTATTCTTAGTAGTGCTGGGTCAGCTTTGCAATTTCTTGAGGACATTTTTGTGTCTGTGTTTATGAGGATTGTTTGGGGCTATAGTTTTCTTTTCTTGAAGTGTCTTTGTCTGGTTTGATAGTAGGGTAAAAGTAGTGCCATTAAACAAATTGGATGTGTGTGTGTGTGTGTGTGTGTGTGTGTGTGTGTGTGTACGTGTATGTGCTGGTCCCAGGGCTTGAATTCAGGGCCTGGGTGCTGTCCCTTAGTTTTTTGTACTCAAGGCTAGTGCTCTAGTACTTGAGCTACAGCACTACTTCTGGCTTCTTGGTAATTAACTGGAGATAAGAGTCTCATGGACTTTCCTGCCTGGGCTGGCTTTGAACTGCAGTCTTCAGATCTCGGTGTCCTGAGTAGCTAGGATTACAGGTGTGAGTCACCAGTGCCCAACAGCAAGTTGGACTTTTATTTTGGTGGTATCAGGGTTTGAATAGCAATATCATCAAGTCGTAGGAAGGCACGCCACCCTAGAGCCACACCCTAAGTTATTTTTCAGATAGTGGTGTACTATTTATTTATTGCCAGTCCTGGGGCTTGGACTCGGGGCCTGAGCACTGTCCCTGGCTTCTTTTTGCTCAAGGCTAGCACTCTGCTACTTGAGCCACAGCGCCACTTCTGGCCGTTTTCTGTATATGTGTTGCTAGGGAATCAAATCCAGGGCTTCATGTATATGAGGCAAGCACTCTACCACTAGGCCATATTCTCAGCCCTAGTCCTGTACTTTTTGTTCAGGCCAACCTCAGACTGCCACCCTCCTACCTATGCCTTAGTACAGATATGCGCTACCAAGCTTGGCTTGTCTGTTGAGATGGAATCTTGGTAACTTTTGGCTTGTGGTCATCCTCAAACCACACGATCCTCCAGATTTCCTTTTCCCACATTTCTTGTCTTACAACTGTTAGCCATTGTGCCAGGCCACAAGTTGGAATTTGTTTCCTAATTTTTAAATGATGAAAAAGAATTCACAGAGAGCTTACTGTGTGGGCCAGGCAGCGTTCGCTACTTAACTCAATCCTCAGAAAGCATGGGTTATTATCATTACCACCCCTCTCCCACTTTACAGATGGGGAAACAGAGGCACAGAGGAGTTAAACTCATGTGGTATGGTTATACCACTTGTAAACAGCAAAGCCAGCGCTCAACCGCTCAGACATCCAGCTCCTGAGTTTGTAGTCTTGGGCTGCTTATGACAACAACTCCTCTAATCAAAGATTTTCATGGGTTAACATTTTTTAAACGTCATAACTGCAGAACGCATTCCTGCCAACGGGCTGCCAGTGCTCGACGTCTGGTTAATAACCACTGTATCTAGCCTGTGCCAGGCACACACATTACCTGTGAGGCTATAAACTATTTATTTCCCTTCCTCTCCCCACAAACCCCAAAGGCATGGGAGGCCACAATTCCTGTCAGTGGAGGGACATGCAGTTTCAAACTGTCACCTTCCTCCTCACTTTGTCTTCCTGAATATCTGTGTCACCTTTCACAAGAAAAATTAAAAAAAAAAAAACAAAAAATCAGCCACAGCAATCACTCACATCTCTGTCTCATTTGGTGCCCTTCCTGCCTTATCAGGTTGGTTCACCTATCATCCAGCTTGCTGTTTCCCTGGGTGCTCAAGTTCATCTTTTCCAATCTGCAATGCCTTTCCTTTCACGCTGTCTGTGCTACACTCAGTCAGTCAGTGCTAGCTCTGATGTGTCTTCAGATGGGAGAAGCATCTTGCATATAAAGAAGAAAAAGAGCCGGTTACTAATGGCTCCTGGCTGTAATCTTCCCTACTCATGAGGCTGAGATTGGAGGATCTTTATCAAAAGCCAGCCCAGGCAGAAAAGTCTGTAAGACTCCATCTCCAATGAACCAGCAAAAAGCTGGCTGGAGGTATGGTTCCACTGGTGAAATGCCCAGCCATGAGCAAAAAGGCCATGTGAGCTCAAGACCTGGTACCTGACAAAGAAATTAATTAATTTTAAAAGGGAGGAAGAGAGCACTGGCAAAGCCCTTGCCTAGCATGTGTACAAGGCCTTGAATTTGACCTGCAGCACTGAAAAAAATGATGACTTAAAAGGGGGGAAAGAAGAGAAAGATAGAGATGGCATTTTGGGGGGACTCTGGTGCACTACCCTCTACTAAGCCCAGAGTTCAAGGACACACAATTAGTTAAAATAACTTCTTGCCAGAACTGGTAACTCACGTCTGGAATCCAAGCTACTCGGGAGGCTGAGAGCTGAGGATCATGGTTTGAAGCCAGCTGGGGCAGGAAAGTCCATGAGACTCTTAATCTCCAATAAACTCCCAAGAAAATCAGAAATGGAGCTGTAGTTCAAGTTGGTAGAGGGCTAGCCTTGAACAAAAAAAAGCTCAGGGACAGCACCCAGGCCCTGGGGTCAAGTCCCAGGACTAGCACAAAAACAAAATGAAACAACAACAACAACAAAACAAACACCCCACCTTCTTGATGAAAATGAACAGAGAAGTCAGATTTGTTTGCCTACATGTCTGTGGGATGATAGAGCCGCTCTCTGCATCCTTGCTTGTTCCTTGTTGAAAATGGGTTCTGAGTCATGAACAGGTCACAGGGGTAGAGCTGAGATGAAGTAACAGAATAGGTGCAAAAGGCCTGGCATGCAGTGACTGGGTCCAAAATGTTTTCCTTAGGCCAAACACTGTGCTGAATTAATTGTGTTGCTCAGGTGGATCTTAGACTTGTAGGATAAAATAATTCTCCTACCTTAGCCTCCAGAGTAGCCGGGACTACAGGCATGTACCCTCATGCTAGACTTGACCACTTTTTTTTTTAACAGATTAATTTATTTAATAGGTTCTACCTGTGTGGGTTAATTAGCAACTTCTGTTAACCCATTTTACCAATGGGGAAAATTGTAGAACTAAAGAAGTTTTTTTTTTTTGACAATTCCTAAGTTCAGAGTTCTGTCCACATTTCATATTAGAATTCCTTGCATTTCACTCCAAACCAGTCATCTTTGACTGCGTGGGGACAATTTTTTGAAGCAGGAGATTGGACAAATTGTTTTTCTCAAGCTTTTCCTCCCACTTAGAGCCTGTATGACATTCACCATCGCCCCCCAGATACTTCGGTGCAAACAACCCCTTCATATCTACCCTGCATTCTCCACTCACATCTCCAACATCACCAGAGGGATTGGAAAAATGAGGATGAGCTCACTGTTGCGAAGAGGACTCAATTAAAATCTTAAGTTTTCAACAATATTATCAAGGCCTGCAGTTGTTCCCCTTACCTCACACCTCTGTCAGAGGAGGGGATTGGGCAGAGACACGGTGGTGACCTTCCCAGAAGAATAGAACTCACCCAGCAGACTGCTCTTCTCCGGGCCCCTCCTCTTTGCTTTCAGGGCACCTATTTTACAGATGTGGAAACTGAGGCCCTGGAGCCATGAAAGACCCACTGCCTAATCCTGACAAAGGCTAGATGAATCCTCCTAGCCCAAACTCCTATCTGCTTTGACGCATGTGTCTCCCTGGATGGCTTGATCAATAGGACTTTAGGACTTTTGTCTTGGGACCAACATTGGGGGCTCTTCACAGAACCACCTGTCAAACTCCCTTAGGATGCTCAATCCTGCTGCTGCTTATCGTATCCCAGCCCTCCACCAGGGAGCTCCTCAGACTCCGGGCCCACCCCTGAGAAGCCTCCCCACATCCCTTAGCATCCCTTAGTACACACAGTAGGTAGTCATCACAGTAAGTGGTCAAGATGAAGGCTTTGAGTGCCTGGACACAGCAAGATCCTCTAGATCCCAACCCCAGCTCTTCCTTCTTTCAGATCTGCAAGTCTAGGAGTAAACCTATGCCTGGCACAGTGCCTGGAGCACAGTGGGTGCCTCGCTGGCGTGAGGCAGGTTGTGAGGGTTCAAGGCATCTTGACACCTGCCTTGAGGTTCTTGACAATCTGTGCCTCTTCTCCTCCGCCTGCCCCTGCTTGGGACTCTTGAAGGTCAGTCTCCTGCCTGTCTTCTGGGCTCTGTTGCTTTGCAGAAGAATGGCCCAGAAAGGTGGGTAGGGGAGGAAGTGGAGATGGGTGGGGGAGGGGATGCTGTCACAGCCCCCGAGGGGGGGAGGGGAGGGGGCTTCTCCATTTTAGCAAACATCACCCATTTCTGTCCCTCTCAAAAATTTGCAAAAACTTATTTTCCAAAAGAGCCAAAGGAGGGGATGTTGTCTCCTGGATGGAAATCGAATCCCTGCTCTCTGGAATTCCAGGCTGGTGCTACTGTCCTGTCCCTGCCCAAGCACACTGGAGGCCAGGGACTTCAGGGAAGGCATCCTGGAGGAGTCAAAGCCTCAGCCCTGGCTGGGGCAGGGGTGTGTGTTAAGGGTGAGGCTCCCAGATTAGGAAACTTGGACTGTCTTGTGCCCCCTAAATTTGGGAGGGGGCCTGACTAAAACAACCCCTCAGGGCCTTCCTGCTACCCAGTTGGATGCTTTAGGAAGAGAATCTCAGCAAGACAGTGGGAAAGCCAACTCGCAACTCCATGATCTCAGGATGGGTGGGTTCTCAGACTAGAGATGGGCAGGGGAAGGTTACATTAGATCTCTGGTTCTCTCTTTCTCTCTTGCTCACCCCGCCCCCCACCAAGTAGTCTCCAGGAATTTTTCTGCTGTAGAAGCTGTAGAAACTGTAGAAGAAGGGGGCTAAAGTGTTAGGGGAAGACTTGTCCCCCACCTCACTGCCCCTCCCCCAGCAGCTCAGCTCTCTTCAGGAATTCATCCAAAGTATGGGCCACACTTGGGAGAGGACATTATGATGTGAGGCCTGCCAGGTTTGTGAGGAGCAGGGGAGAGGGTAGGGGATGAGGGCAGGGGTGAGACCGGGGAGGGAGGCAAAGCCAGGGGGCTCTGGCGCATTCTCAAGGAGACAGTGACCCCCGAGGTAGCAGACCGATCAACCTCTGCACCCTTGCCCTGACCGAGGTGCAGTCCCGGAAGCAGCCCTGGCTCTCTTACCACCCCAAGACCCCCTGACTAGGTCAGGGTGGTTGGGGGTGTGTGTGCGTGGCAGCACCCATTCTTGGGTGCTCCAGCTTCATCTCCAATCAGGTGGGGATGGGCCGAAGGCCGGGGTGGCTGAGGTGTCTCCAGACATTGCGTGGGGCAAAGGGAAAAGTCCAGCCAGAACCTACGGGCAAGTCACCCACCGCCTTCCCCGGGGCCGCTCGGAGCGCGGCTCCTCCAGACGCGCGCGCAAGTGTGCAATGAGATCCACGCGCGCTCACACGAAGGCACACAGAGGTGTGCACACATGCATACGCGCACACGTGCACAATCACACGCGTACACACACACACACACGACTTCTTTCCCCCTTCATCTGGAAATCTCCACAGTTGCATTGAGACTTCAACTTTTTTTTTTTTTAAAGGGGAGCTCTAGGGGCGTGCGAGGGGGGTGGCGGCGGGGATTCTGCCGCGGGTCTCCCCGCACTCGGGGGCCGGGTCCCCCCTCCCGCCTGCCCCTCACCTGGTAAACCGAGGCACAGCAAGAGGCTGTAGTAGACCACGGGCACGAAGCCCAAGCCGCAGCCGGCCGACTGCGAGCTGTTGTTGGCGGTGAGGTGGGCGTGCGAGTGCTCCATGGGCGCTGCGCCCCTCGTTCCCCGCGCCCCTCGTTCCTCTCGGGGCTGGGCTGGGGGCTCCGAGGCGGCGGCGGCGGCGGAGGCGGCGGCACGGCAGCTGGGGAGAGCCGCAACCTCTCCCCAAAAGGACTTGGCTTTGGTCCCCTCTGCACCCCCACATGCGCCGCCGCCGGCCTGGAGTCGGGGTTCGGCCCTCCGGGAAGGCTCAGGGAGTCGGGGACCGGGAGCCGGTGTGTGCACCTCCCACCTCCCGCCCCAGAGCCGGGGGGCCGGGACGCTGCGCCCCGCAGCCAATCAGCGGCTGCCTGGATGCGGGGTGGGGGGGGCGATCCGGTGGACCGGGCCGGGGAGGAGGGGGTCCCGGCTGCCTTTCCCGGCTCCACTTCCAAGGGAGAAGGTGGGATGGGCTCAGGGAACCCCTCGGAGGAAGACTGGGGTGCAGAGGCCCTCGTGACCCCCTCCGGCTACCCTGCGGGGAGGGGCGCGGGGAGGTGCGGCTGGCACGCCTCCCGCCGTCCTCAGTTTGCCTCTCGCTCCACGCTCCTCCCGGGGCTCCAGAGCCTCGAGTCCGGCTTGGGATGGGGGGGGGGGGGAGGGCGGGTAGTGGGGGAGCCGGGCGGCGGGAGGCTGGGGGCGTCGGTCCGCAGGGCGCGAGCATCAGTCTCTGTGAGTGCGTGTGCATGCGCGTGCTTGTGTGCATGCGTGTGTGTGTGTGCGCGCCCCCGTGGATTCTGGGGTGCGCAGGGCCGGGAGCAGCCCCTCCAGGCCGCCGCACGCGTGCCGCTCTGGAGCCTCGGATGGATAGGGACAAAGACGCACAATGCCCGGCCGAGCCCGCCGCCCTCGCGCGCTGCCCCATCCCACGGACGCCCTCCTTCCCCGCACCTGACTCCACGCCGACCCTGCCCACCGCAAGGACACCCGCCCCTCCCCAGCTCCCAAGGCGGCACGAAGGGGAGATGGGCAGAGCCGAGAGCATCTGGGTGCACGGTGCCCCTTCTCCTCAACAGTCCGGGGAACACTTCCCTAGGAGTCCCCACGAAGGGGACCGGGAGGGCTGCCTGACCCAGAGTCCCAAGATGCTGCTGGCTCGTCTCGCAGCCATGGGGGTGTCTGTTGGACTCGGAGAAGCCCGGGACCCCCAAAGCCCTCCTCTGCAGGTCGTCTGTGCTAGGAAGAAGGACCTCTTCTCTCCCAGGCCTTGGGAGAGGGGGACCCTCCCCCCCCCACGCCTGCCAACCACACCCGATCTTTAAGGCTCCATTAGATTTTGAAATTTTATTGTGACTTCTCTCATTTGACACAATAATTGTGTGTCTTTGGGGGGCAAAGTGAGATGATTCTGTGCATGTTTCTGTTGACAACGTGTCAGGATCGAAACTGGGATAAATGAGCGTATGCATCCCCTTGATTGGAAATGATTTCTTTGTGGTAAGACCATTCAAAATTTTCTCAGGTAGCGATTAAGGACGTGACCATCCCCAAATGGTCACAAAATGGGACCATAGGGTGCGGATATAATAGCAATTCAAGTGCCTATAGATTGGGTTTGCCTGTGGGTAGCTACCCTGAGCCGTCAAGTTAGAGGTGGGGAGGGGGTATATATGATTTAGCAAAGCCTTATCTCTTCTCAGAGACTTCCCCTTGTATTGTGAATTGTGGAAAGGGGGGGGGTTGGGGGAAGCATCAACTAGTTCAATTTATTTATTTTTGCCCGTCCTGGGGCTTGAACCCGGGGCCTGGTGCTGTCTTGGAGGTTCCTTTGCTCAAGACTAGCATTCTATCTCTTGAGAAACACAGCCACTTCTGTTTTTTTTTCTGAGTAATGTTTGGAGATAAAGAGTCTCACAGACTTTCCTGCCTGGGTTGGCTTTGAATTGCAGCCTCCTGAGTAGCTAAGATTACAGGTGTGAGCCACCAGTGCCCTGCTCATTTTTTAAAAAAGAAAAATGTAGACATTTTCCTGCCTTTTGCATGGCAGAGGCAAGCACAAAACATACCTATCACTTATCATCACCCGGTTCTGCTTTACTCAGATCCTCAGCCTTCTTAGAGGATTCTTGCAATCCAATATAAAGATGGACACCCATGTGCTTGGATTTACCCATGAACCTCAGAGCCTGAGCAGAAGGAAGATTCGGGAACAAGTCCTGGAAAGGATTTCCATACTCTGCGTGGTGTGCAAACCTCAGCCAAAGTCACTTAGAGTTGGATTTTTGTAGACAGTCCTACCCAACCCACGGATTGGCTAGGTGTAGCTCATATATCCAGTGACAGAGCCATGATAAAAGAATTCACATGGCTTGTGAGAGGAGGAGGGGTCTTTATCCAAATCGGAATCAGGATTCCATTGTGGGAGAGGTGGGGTCCAAGCTGGGCAGGTCTGCAAGCTGAATTTGGCCTGTGTGATGCCAGTTTATACTGCTCTGTTAGATCCAATCTAGGTTGTATCTTTCATTAAAATACATACATACATACATATGTACACACATACCTACATAAATGCACAGAGCCTGAAGTGATGGCTTGTGCCTGTAATTCTAACAACTTGGGAAGCTGACCAGAGGATTGCAGTTCAAGGCTCACAAAGCATGTAGGAGATCTCATCTCAATAGCAAAAAATCTGGGCATAGCGGTGCATGCTTGCCATTTTAGTTACAGTGGGATGTACAAATAGGAGAATGGAAGTCTGGGCTCATGGGAGAGAAAAATTGAGACTATCTCAAGAATGAGATCAAAACAGATAGAAGTGTGGCTCAAGTGGTAGAGCACCTGCCTAATAAGACCAAGGCCCTGAATTTCAACCCCAGAACTATCCCCAAACCAGCCAATCAATCAATCCTCTTGGAAAAGCAAACACCAAAGCTTTAATTTTCAGAGTGGCTTTAAATTTGCTGCAAAACTGGGCATGCCCTCCATAATCACATACCCTCCCCGGTAACAAACATACTATGAAGGTGCACCTGCATAGTAGACAGCCTCATGGTATCATAACAAAACACGGGAGGCAGCCCTAGCTTATAAAGAGAAAAGGTTCTGTTTCAGCTCATGGAAGATCCATTCCAACATTGGGTAGATCCATCACTTTGGGCCTCTGTTGAGGGCAAGCATGTCATGGCAAGAGCACGGAGCAGAGCAAAAATCACAAATATCGTTGGCAGAGAGAGAGAGAGAGAGAGCTATTGGTGTTTCACAATCATAGTTCATAAACCAGCCCGGGGAAGGAAAATCTGTGAGACTCTTATCGCCAATAAATTACCAAAAAAAAAAAAAAAAAAAAAAGCCAGAAGTAGAAGTGGAGCTGTGGTTCTCTGAGGGAGAACGCTAAGCTTTGAGCAAAAGAAGCTCAGAAACAGTAACCAGACTCTGAGTTCACACACCAAGATTGGCAATAAAGAAATAGATAAATAAATACATATATTAAAAACAAATAGATACATTGACTTTGTAAACTCCCTTCTGTTCTTACACATGCATGAAAATTCTCACTCCTAAGAGATAGGAAAGATGGTGTTGCATAACATATTGTGGTCAAGTAGCATTCTTACAAGCAATTGAATCCAACACCTCCTTGTGGCATTGCAATTCATTTTGAAATTCAACCTTTCAAGTCATTGCAAAGATGGGCTCCTTCTCTGCTATTAGGCTGTCAAAACACACCTGATTTTTTTCCCTCTCCTGATGCTCTTGGTTTAGTTCGCCAATGACCTTGGCTTGCTCTGCTCCAGCTTTTTCCCTCTTTTTTTATACCAGTTTCTTTTGTCTGCAAGCCCTTATTTGCATCCCAGTAAGAATGATAGCTGTGGCTGTTCTCTCTGTATTTTCTCTCCGCCTCACGCATGGCTCACTGTGGAGGAAGCCTGTGGGAGCAGCTGTGGATCTGTTCCTGAAGTCCCTGTAACCATCGCTGGCTACAGCCATTGTCCATGGTCATAGACCTTGGGTTGAACATTTTGAGGTCTGTCCTGGACCAGTCAGGGTGGTGGGGAGATCCCAGAGGAGGATGGGAACACCTCTTCAATCGTACCCTTCTCTATGGGAGAATTCGAGGTGCTCCGGGGGCCGAGTGCCTACAATGGAGTGAAGGAGGTGAAGGAGAGGAAGACAAGGCCTAGATGAGTGCATGAATACACACTGTGTGATTGTGCATAGGTGTGTATGCATGGGTGTGTGTGCTCGTGCGGGCACTGCAAGTATGTATGTGTCTGCTTGCACGAGTGTGGATATGCGTGTGTGTGCATGTGATTGGGGGGGGGGAAGCTGGTGCTCCCTGATGCTGGTGCTCCCTGATGCTGGTGCTCCGGGAAAGCTTTGCCCTCTGGTTCAGACAGGACAAGAGACTTAAGCATCATCCTTCCTCCTTCGAGGCTCATTGGCCTTTGAGAAACCTTCCCTGACAGTGGGGAGGACTGAGGAGACAGAGAAAAGAGGTGGAGTGAGGGGATGGAAAGAAGAGGGGAGGCAGAATGAAGTGGGGAGAAGGGGAAAGTGAGGAGAAGAGAGAGAAAGGGAGGAAGGAGGGAGGAGAGGAAAAAGAGAGGAGGTGGAAGAACACCAAGTCCCTTCCTTTCCGTGGGGTGGGGTGGGGGGAGCCCAGCATGGATGGCAAATGGAGAGAGAAAGAAAAAAAAAACCCATCCCCCGAGGGGCAGCCTGCTGTGATTGCTTAAGCATTTAGCTAAATCTAGGCAGTAGTTAATTGGCATTTAGAAGCTCCCCAGAATCTCATTCTCCTTCCCAACAAGTCCAGGGTTTCTTTGGGAGAGTGAGTGGGTCTCCCCTTAGCCCCACGAATCCAGGAATGACTGTGGATTTAGATTCAGGCCACCCTGAGGGCCAGGATCCCTTGGGGACCACTGGGTCAGGCCAGTGGGTGACTTCCGCCTGTTGGCACTCAGAATCCCAGAAGTAAGCGGAGGGGAGGAGATTGTATGGTTTTCTCCATGAGGATGGGGACCATCCACCAGCCACGGGGTCATCTGCGCTGGGTCATGGTGTGGCCTTTGCTTCTTGCTCTGTCCTTGCTGGTTCTTTGGGGAGTCCCTAACATCTCCTCACCCCTTTAGTTTGTTGTGTGATAGCTAACACGTGGAAACAACCTGGCTGTCCACCAACAAAAAGATCAACAACAACGACAACGTGTAAACACACACACACACACACACACACACACACACAGTAGAATACTATTCAGCCTTCATAGAGAAAGAAATGCTGCCGTGTGCAATGACACTGATGAACCTGGAGGATATTGTAAGCAAGCCCAGGTGTCTTCACCATGGCTATAACTTCCCTTTGCACACAGTCTAACCGTGTATATCATTATAGTTTAATCCCAATCATGACTCACAGGAAGTGACCTTGGGCTGACAATCATCACACATGAGCATTCCGTTGCTGAAAGAAAACAAGCAATGTGGGTTCACAATTTCCTGGGGTTTGAGAGACACTCTCAAAGAAGGTGATTCCCTATCGGCTGTTCCCATTTGATAGGCAAGAAGACAGAGTCCAGGGACAGCAGGTGAGGATGTGGAAGGTCACGCAGAGTGCCGGAGCAGAGGCGCAAGCCAGTGGTTTCCAGTTCACCGTCTCCCGAGGGCCAGGCCTGGGGTGAGAGAGAGAGCACCAGTCCAACCAGATGGGCAGTGATTTACAGTGAAGATCAGCACGGCCCTGCACTGGGCACGGGGAAAGGTGAACAGACACCATTTCCTGTGGGGTGGGTCCGGTAGCAGAAGCCAGGCACATCTGCACACAACTTCCGGCTCAGCCAAGTTGCCCAAACCAGAGGAGAGAGAGAGTTTTGGATATGTATTCCCCTCAATTTGCCCTGAGCTCCTTCCCTGATGCTCTGGGTTGTTGTTTTTTTTTCCCCTCTCCCTTCAACCACTGCATCCAACTGCCAAAAAAGTTCAATTTTCTTTAAGAGTCCCAGAAATAGTCCTGGGAGGGAGGTAGAGACTATTAAGAGCAGGGAGAGGGAAGGGAAGTACTTACCGGAGTCCTCCCCGCAGAGATAAAGCTTTGAAATGCACAGAAAGTGTGACTCAGCCACCATCAGATACATAGAGGACAAAGCCACACACCCTCAGTGTCCACGGGGCCAGCAGGCGGGCAGTCCAGCAGCTAGGTGGGGGGACACAGCTCCTCTGAGCCTGTCCTGCTCTGGAAGGTTCCAGAATGCCTTGGATACTTGGATACCAAGGATTCCTCTTCAAGCCTCCATCTTTGGGGAGGCAATGTAACAGGGATCTGAGACTAGCTTACAATCAATGCACTGGGGATTTCGGTGTCAGTGTGGCTGTGTGTGTGTGTGTGTGTGTGTGTGTGTGTGTGTGTGTAAGTTGCTGCAGGAGAATAGAGAAAGCCTTCGGGGCTTGCAGGTGAAGGTGGATCATACAGCTCCTGGCTGATTTTGAGAGCCAGCAGGTCAATTGCTGCATCCGAAAGGGAGAGACACCCAGATGGACTTCCCAAGTTGATGATAAGCAAGCATTGTGATTGGGTGGCATGGGAAGATGTCGAAGGCCTGACCTCCATAGAGCTCAGGTTAAGGGGTCAGTGCGACCTTGGCCAGGTGATTTCTTGTCTCTGTCACCGTGCCCGCCTGACAGACAGACACACTCGAGATACAAAATGGTGGCTGCCACATAGAATTTCTATTCAGGTACAAAGAAATAATTCAACACTTCCTAGAATCCAGCCCCCGGAGGACCACGCACACATTTATTTTTGTTGTTGTTTCGACAACTTGTGCTTTCGCTTACATGACATTTCTGTTGAAATTGATTTATGTACAATGGACTACTTAAATAATTGTTTAAAATTTTATTAAAAATTAAATGTTACGGTACATATGCCATTGCTCTATAAAGAAGGGAGCCATTTTTTTTTAACACGGGGGAAAATAACAAAAACAAAAACAAATGCCATTAAAATTCTAGCAAGTACCTTAGCCTGCCAACACTCCGGGAGGCAGGCTGTTCATTCTTTGTTGAAGGCAGGCATTAGCAAATGCTAGAGGGGTGACAGGGATGCATTTGCACCCCCATGCGTGTTCCTCTTGGAAAAGGAAGAGATGAGCTCTCTCTCACTACGGGGTTTAGCTTTTTTTTTTTTTTAATCCCACGTCTGGAAACCCCTAAAACAATCTCCTCTATGGAATATCCTGATGACATTTGGGGCACAATATTGTGATAGCCGTGCTCACTAGATGGGATTATGGTAGATTTTTTTCCTCTCCTTTGGTTGCTGTTTTGGTGCCAGTCCTAGGGCTTGAACTCAGGGCCAGGGTGCTGTCCCTGAGCTTCACCCCCCACCCCTACTTCATCCTGATGCTCTATCACTGGAGCCACTGCTCCACTCCTGGCTTTTGTGGGGGTTTAATTGGAGATAAGTGTCTCAAAGACTGGGCTGGCTTTGAACTGTGATCCTCAGATCTTAGCCTCCTAAGTAGCTAGGATGACAGGCACAAGCTACTGCCACCAGCAGCTGAAACTCACATACTTTAACACTGGAAATGAGATTTCGTTTTCAGAGCTCCAATTCAAACTCATTTTAGTGTTCAGAGTTCAGCCAGGTGTCTCTGCACACAGAGAAGAAACTATGGGTGAAAGCTAGGTCCACACATTTCCAAACTTCATAGTAACATGAATAATTTCATATTGCACAATGTTTCTCACTGGTGGTGTCCAGCCATTGTAAATTCCATGCTAATTCATGAGCACCGCCCGCTGGACCTAGGAAATTGAAACATGAAGGGAAGCAAATAAATGGTTGCTTGTTGTTGCCTGAAAACTATGCTCTGTTCTGTAAGGAATGATTGCTTTTGTGGTTTCAGAGTGGGAGGATGTGACAAGTTAATTAATTTGTATTTTTCCTTACCTAAGTGTTTTCAGTGCAGAACTTTCTCTGCCTTCCAGAACAATGTTTGTTCCCCAAATCATCAGGGGTGCCATAGACAATTCTTTTGACATTTAAAGATGAAGAGCGAAGGGGCCAATGGCATTCATCATGACAATGGTCATTTAGGGTATGGCTGTTATTGTATGGGCACCGAGTCCTCATCTCAAGAGCTGCACTCTTTCTTTTCTCCCTCCCTCCCTCCCTCCCTCCCTCCCTCCCTCCCTCCTTCCTTTCCTTCCTTCCTTCCTTCCTTTCTTGCTATCTTCCTTCCTTCCTTTCCTTCCTTCCTTCCTTCCTTTCCTTCCTTCCTTCCTTCCTTCCTTCCTTCCTTCCTTCCTTCCTTCCTTCCTTCCTTCCTTCCTTCCTTCCTTCCTTCCCTCTCTTTCTTTCTTACTTCCTTTCTTTCCTTCCTTCTTTCTCTCCCTCTCCCTCCATTTCTTTCTCTTTTGTAATTTTTCTTTCTCTTTCTTCCTTTCTTTCTCCTTGCTCTCTCTCCCTCTCTCCCCAAGCCACTCCTTTCTGTCTTTTGAATCTATCCTGGGGCTTGAGTTCAGGGCCTGAGCACTGTCCCTGAGCTTTTGTGCTCAACTAGCACTCTACCACTTGAGCGATGGCTCCACTTCTGCTTTTTTTTTTTTTTTTTTTTTTTGGTGGTTAATTGGAGATGAGTCTCATGGACTTTCCTGTCCAGGCTAGCTTCAAACCTTGATCCTCAGATCTCAGCCTTTTGAGGAGCTAGGATTACAGGCATGAGTCACCAGCACCTGGCTCTCTCATATTTCTTTTAATTTGGTTTTGTTTGTGTTTGTGGCATGTGGGGATGTCTAAATTGTGAACCCAGTGGGGAATTCTCTAGTTGGGACCTACTAAGGGTGGTGGTAGCTTATAGACCAAGGAGGGGAGTGGCTTGAAGAATTTGTAAGAAGCAGGGCACTGTCATGCCAGGGCCCTGTTATTCCTAAGCTTTTGCGAAGCAAGCGCTCTCTTGATTCTTCGGTGGACATCTGGTTGGTTTACTTTGAATTAAATTTGGGCTGGAGTTATGGCTACATGGATTCAGAGGCTATGATTCCTTTCAAACAGTGCTACACACACACACACACACACACACACACACACTCACCTTAAGATATGGCATTGGATCCAGGAAGCCTAAGGTGGAGCATTGTTGATGAGCTCTGCAGGGTGCTGGAAAGGAAAAATGACAAGTGGAAATCTCTTTGGTATTAAGGGCAGAGAAAGGTGAGTGTCCCCGTCCCTTTTGGGTTTTACGCTGCTCATTCAGGATTCTGTATCTTCCAGACTCATAGGATTGGGGGTGGGGTGGGGGTGGAGGTGTTGGGTCTCTGGGAAGAAGCAGAAATGGCTCCTGGGTTCCAAATCTCAGAGCATTCACACCTCAAGGTCACACACCCGGGTGGACACAAACGCTGTGGGTGACAAGGGTCTGATTGTTCAAGGCTGGCCAGTGCACTTCTGACTGATGGCTCCTTATCAAGAGACAATTATTCTCTGGATGTGAGTTTCTGCACCACTGCTCCAGGCAATCCCCACCCTTTTGGACATGCGCAGTGTCTGTCTGTCTGGGTGTGTATGGAGGCACGTAGGCCCAGAGAAGAAGTGATTCCAATTAGGGGGATGCATTTAAGATGCAGATTCTGATTGGTCCCTGCAAATAGCATCTGTGTCAAAATGACACGTGCCCGGAGGATGTGGCTGAAAATTCAATCTGTGGTGATGTCAAGGAAGGGCGCTGTCATCTGTTGTCCCAGAGCAAAGTCACCTGGGGTGTTGCCTCAGGCTTGCAGGAAATGGATCTGAGGGACCCGGTCTCTGGCTCTGTGTCCGCCATTGCTGCTCCTTTGAAACCTGTCTGGCGCTCTTTGTTTGCTTCTTCATTGTCTGCCAGGTGACATGAAGGAGAGTAGACTTCAAGGCTCTTTGTCTCTAGCCTTTGATATTTCCCATCCCTACCTCCTTCTCCACTGCACCCCCCCCCCCAACCTCTGGAGGTTAATCCAGGCTCTGAAAGCATTGTTCTGTTTTCAGAACCAATTTTAGAATTCATCTCTTTAAAAGGGAAGCTGTCATCTTCCTCCTTTTCTCCTCTTCCTCTTGCTCCAGTTCCTCCTTGTCTTCATTAAGTATCAATAATCTTTATTCCGTTCCTCCTCCTTCTCCTCCTTCTTATCTCCTGCCTCCTCCTGCCTCCTCCTGCCTCCTCCTGCCTCCTCCTCCTCTTCCTCCTCCTTTCCTTCTCTGCTTCCTCCTCCCCTTCCTCCTCCTCCTTTCCTCCTCTTCTTCCTCCTCCCCTTCCTCTTCCTCCCCTTCCTCTTCCTCCCCCTTTCCACTCAGTTCTGTATCACCAGTATCTATCATGGCTGCCATTTGGTTGTTGTTGTTATTGTTATTCTCATAACTGTTACCACCACGTAATGTTCTTTGAGCAGGTCCTAGCAGCGAGAGCCACATGCCTGTGCTTTCCCTTCATCCTCTCCACAATTTAGTCCATTCTCCATCTTGCTGAGTCTCAGAGAAATGAAGCTGGTTGGTTGCCTGAGGTCTCAGAGTAGAGTGCTGGCATGGGGATGGGAGGTCAAGTTTATCTTATCACAGAGCCCATAATCGTCTTCATCTTCTAAGCTTCTCCAATCATAGAATCAGTGGGGCCTCCCGGTGTCAGGTCAAGGGTTCCTGCTTCACTCTCTACCAGGCCTAGTGCATATTACATGCACAACCAGCCTGCGGAGCCTGGCGTCCTATTCCCAGGATCTGTCACTCACTGATATTAAAACTGGGAGCAAATCTTCAAAGCAAAATCTTTCTTGCATGGATTTGCTCATCTATAAAATGGGGACAAGAATCCCTTCTTAGGATTTCCCATGAAGATTAGATGGAGCAATGGAACATTCTGGAACAGTCTCAGTCTGTATTAGCTCTTATCCTCACTTCAGTTTGGCTACTTCAATTGCCCCTTTCCTAACAAAGTATCTAGTTTGTTTGTTCGGTTATCAAGCCAGTAAATAAGTCATGAAAGATACAGATTCTTCTTGACTTAGGATGGGAGGTGGGGAGAGATGTCTTGTCCCCAAACACTGATCCTAAGATGAAAAATGCCTTAAAGTAAGACATGCATTGGCCACACCTAACCTTCTTCTGCACGTCCTGGCTCAGGAAGACAGTGCAGCGGAGAGCACTTGTGATCATTTACATCACTGCAGCCAGGCTGGCTGGGGGAGGCTCTGCTTGATGGCCAGTATGAAAACACAAGTACTGGACCACCTGTGGCTAGCCCAGGAGAAGATGCAAATCTAAACTTCCAAGTATGGTGTCTGCGGTAGGTGTCACAAATCCCAAGAGGGAGATCACCCTCAGGTTTTGAGAAATTAAGAAAGATGATCAGGATTCCCCAATCAGATGGCAAAGACGGTTGGGTTTGTTTTTTTTTTTAATAAAATAAAAAGACTTTTGCATACTATTGATGGGAAGGTGAGCCAGTCTAGTCTCCATGGAAACCAGTACAGAGGGCGCTCAAAAAATTAGCAGTAGGCCAGGCACTTACTCCTGTAACCCCAGCTACTCAGGAGACTGCGATCTGAGGATTGCAGTTCAAAGCCATCCTATGCAAGAAAGTTTGTGAGACTCTTATCTTCAATTAACTACCCCAAATCCAGAAGTGAAGCTGTGCATCATGGGATAGAGTGCTAGCCTTGACCCAAAAAGCTAAGGGCCAAGACCCAGGCCTTGAGTTCAAGCCCTAGGACTAGCATGTGCATATGTGTGCGCGCGTACACACACACACACACACACACACACACACTAGAAGTAGAACTACATTGTGATACAGTTGTGCCATTCATACTCAAAGGAGTCAAAGCCAGGTTAGAGATACTTAGGTACTCAAATTTATTGTAGCATTATTCACAGTAGTCAGCCTAAGTGCCCATAAGAGATGAATGAACAAAGAAAATGTGATCTATACCCAATGGAATATTATTCAGCCATAAAGAAGAATGGAATTTTATCATTGGCAGGAAAGTGAATGGGCTGGAGATAGTCATGTCAAGCAAAATAAGCCAGTCTCACAAAGACAGTTATCACCTGTTCTCTTTCATGTGTGGAATTTAGGAAAGTTAAAAAGGACAGAAAAGTAACAGAGGAACATTAGGGAGGTGGAAAGAAGACAGGGGGGAGGGCAAATAAGAGAGGAAAACAGGTCGTAAATATGATCAAAGTACTTTATAGACATGCATGAAATTAATATTCATGAGTATACGTAGAACAAACATTGTTAGAGCCATCAATAAAAAGTCAGTGATGGGCCTGGTGCTGGTGGCTCATGCTTGTAATCCTAGCTACTCGGGAGGAGGAGATTTCAAGGTATGGTGGACTTTAGGATCTCTTTGAGCTTGGAGACATTCCTTCCCTCTCTAGTATTTGCATGTTCTTGGCTATGGTATCTGTTTGCAGTTACTATCGAGCAAGATGGAAAATAGCTTGGTTTTTAAGTGGTTTCTCATCAGTAGCCACAGATGTTTGCAGAAGGCAGAATTGGTCGTCTGTGAGTCAGTGTCTGGATGATAATGTAAACACCCATTTGAAGGTAGAAAGAGGAGCTTTTGTTTGGGCCATATGTGCTTCTGCCAAGAGGTTTTTGGTAAAGAGGGATGGGAGCTTTCTCCTGTAGCTCAAGAAATTGGAGCTGCTATCCAGAGATTATGCAAGCTGTCTCTTACTCAGATAAGAGCAAGAAAGTTTTGTGATTTGGGATTAGGAGGCCTTTAAGACATTCACTTAAGAAAATCCCAACAACAAAAGGGACAGAAAAAAAATACCTTTCTTATAAGCTTTATCCTCTCTGCCAGAATTCTGACCTTAGGGACCAGTGCTTCATTAGCACAGACCATTCAGTATTTGGGTATTTGGTATCTTGGAATTAGCCATGATGGGTTCATTAACACCACCTGGCAGGTTTCCCTGTGGGATGGTTTACCAGGGAGCCACTGGTTATGATAATGGCTGACATTCCTGAGTTTTGCCTGTCAAGTCTACATCCCTTACCATTTCTGGGTGGTCATAAGTTTCACTCATCTCTGATCTTGTGTTTGTCAACATGATGGAACCATTCCCCCAGGTCAAAGTGAGTATAGGACTCAGGCTTGGCCAATCAGTGCTCCCCATCCTTCGGACCACAGTGATTGGTTCACAGATGGCCAAGTGACACATTTCAACCAATCAGAATGAAATTACTTGTTTGTAGTACTCCAGGCAGGAGAGTCTTGCTTCTTGGTGAAGGAGAGGCATTTTAAGTACATGGAAGAGTACCAGAGAGCAGAAACTCCAGGTGAAAGCTACATAAACAAGTCATGAGAGGAGTCAGGCATGCACCAGCTATGCTTGAATCCAAATAGCTCTGAACATTGATGTGGATAAGTCCAGACCAGTGATGATGAGAAAATATCTTTGCTTGGAATAAACTTATGTTGGCTTTCCAAGAGTCCTAATTCTTACAGAGCTCTTCTAGCATTCACACTCTGGGTCAAACCCCAAGGAAACATGCAAGAAAACAGAGCAGAGAGTATGTGAAAAGGAGGTCAAGAAGAACTTCCCTCTCTAATGCTTTCTTAGAGCACTCACACATACTGTGGCTTCCAGCCTCCCTCTCCTCTTTACCCATCTGCCCAATATCTGTTCATATTCCAGCTTTGGTAGTAGTCTTTTTTTTTTTTAAGCTACTGAGCTTGGAAAGCCCTTACACTTTTCTGAGCCTCAGCTTCTCCATCAGAAGAGCCTACTGGTTGATATCTGACTCCCATGATTAGTATGGAAAAGCAAATGAGAAAATTTCTAAAAGTGCACAGTATTTTGTGCAGAGCAAGTCATGTGTTACTAAAGTTATTGGCCAAGTAAAAATGTGTGTGGATCCAGGCACCAGTGGGTCACATCTGGGATCCTACACATATTCCAGAAGCTGAGATCTGAGGATTGCAGTTTGAAGCCAGGAAAGCCTGTGAGATTCTTGCCTCCAATTAATGACCCCCCAAAAAGTGTAAAGTGAAGCTGTTCCCAAGTGGTAGAGTGCTAGCCTTGAGTGATAAAGCTAAGGGACAGCATCCAGATTCGGAGTTGAAGGTCCTGTGTCCAAGGCACACATACACACACAGGAAATTCCAGGGCTTCCTTGGAGTTGGCAGAGTCTGGATGAGGACTTTGTATGGGAGGGGAAATCACTGAGAAATGATAGCACAGTGCAGCCATATTGACATTTCCCTCCTAATGAGATCCCCCAAGTAACTAAGTGGGTTGGATGACAAATGGCCACAAGTGGGCATGAGGAAAAAAACAAGACAGGTTTCCTTGGAGCTGTGATATGTTTTGGCCAGGTCCTGAGAAAAGAAGGGTGTGGAGAGCTTGTGTTCCCAGAGGTGAGGGCAATGCAAGGCAGGGCTCAGAGGCCAGTGAGCCCATAGGACACTCATGGACACCCCTGGACCGCCAAGGATTTTGCTCTGATGTGGTCTGGTCTTGCCTGAGTATGAGGAGGATGGTGTCCCAAGAGGAAAGTGAGAGAGGACCCAGATATCCGTGTGGGTCACAGAGAGGGGGTTGGGAATAGAACTCCTGGGTTTGACAGAGGAAGGGGTTCAAGAGCCAGAGGTTAAGGACAAATGGTCAGTCCCGGTTATGGAAGTCATCTGGGTGAGAAGTTATGGTGACTGGGTCTGCTGTGAGCACACTAGGGATAGATAAGGAGGCGCTAGAGAGATTATTATTATTTTTTTTTTTGGCCAGTCCTGGGCCTTGGACTCAGGGCCTGAGCACTGTCCCTGGCTTCTTTTTGCTCAAGGCTAGCACTTTGCCACAGCGCCACTTCTGGCCATTTTCTGTATATGTGGTGCTGGGGAATCGAACCTAGGGCCTCGTGTATCCGAGGCAGGCACTCTTGCCACTAGGCTATATCCCCAGCCCTAGAGAGATTATTTTTGAAGGGAGTGGTCAGGGAAGAGGTTATGCATGTGTACCTGGCTGGGCAGGTATGTTGGGCTGGATTGGATATTTGTGGTGAAGATGATGCTGTTGAATGATCACAGCAGATATCTGACCCACGGGGAGCCTTGGTGGACAGGTGGACCCCAGAATGAAGGGCAAGCTTCAAGCTTCTCAATGAAGACATCAAGATTTCTGAGGGCAGGAGAGAGTACCTGAAAGCTACTTCCTTCTGGGAATCTTGGGGAGGAGGTTGGCTGGCCAAGTTTGGGAGCATTGCATTTCCTCTCACCACTTCAGTTTTCTTTTCCATTTGCAAAATGAAAATAATAATTCTTGCTTTTCCAAGGGTGCTGACAAAATGAAATGTAATGTCAGACAAGAAGGCATTTTGAAAGTAAGGCATTCAATTACGATTATTGCTATCTTATCGGAAAGGATTTAGAAAGTCAACTCCTCACTGCCCTTATCGAAAATTAAACTGGAAGCTCTGGGCTAGAAGGTTACAGAAATAATTGCTTCAAAAGAAAATTGCTTCATAAACAAAAAAGAAACGCAAGCTTATGACACAGTCTTAGACATTCACCCCATGCCATCAGTCCATCTCCTCATCCAACCATCCATCCATCCATTCTGTTGTTTAGCATTTATTGAGGACATATTGCATTGGATGTGGATGGAAAAAAAATCTGCTTCCTGTGAAGAAGTAGAAAAGACACCTCCCTAAATAATTGCAAAGATCATGACAACCTACAGAATATTTCCTATGCGATTTTACATGTAAACCCTTTTCTATCAAGTATGAACATTCTCCTGTTGTTGACATGAAGTTGGAGGCTGAGGGAAATTGAGCCGTGTTGGCCAACCTGGCCTTAGCCAGGGACCCAGGATTCAAACTGGGGACTTCTTATCTCTCCTTTTCAAGACTGAAGTGAGTGACTTGAAATAACACCCCCAAAGATGGGTGAATCTTTCCTATATGCAAGATGCTATACTGATGGGAAATGGGTTTTGAAAAAGCAGTTCTCCTGGCATCAAATGAGCAAATCTTATCTCTGGAGGTAGCGTAAAGAATGTGGGTGAATATATATACATACATGGACCCAACGGATGAAGCGTTTACTGCAGGCTATGTGTACTATGCCATTTAATCAAAACAAACCAAGCAAGCTGGCACTATTTGTGTTTCTATCCTGTAGGTGGTAGCATGCATGCTCAGACAGGATAAGTAAGTTGCCTTAGTTTCCACAGTGAGATAACAAACCAAATGCATCGAGCACCAGAAGATACCCACTGCATGGCTGGCCTGGAATGCTAAGGGGGCCATATGTAAACCACAGACGTGAAGATCCTTTGAGTGGATGCCACTAGGAGACAGAGGAGATGCAAACACCAGGTGTGTTATACTGGGTGGACCTGCGGTCAGTGTTTCATATCACAGCCGTTGGCATCCCCCATCACCTAAAACTGGCAGTATTGTCCTCTCCCCACACCATGACCTCAGGATCCTCAGGGAGCAGGACCTCCTGCTCCCTGTTGGTGTCTAAAAGGCCCTGACCACAGCTCACTGCAAGGGAGGCTGGGAAATGTACTCCAGACACATGCTCTTCATTCCTCCCCTGACCAAATGGAGCTGTCTATGGTGCTGCTGAGCCAGTTCAATACAGTAGAAACTAGAAAATATTTCTTCATACCTTGGCCTTCCATTTTCTCAGTGGTAAAGTGGGCTTAATAATATTTGTTGTATAAGATTATCGTGAGAAGCAGGTGAGATCTCAGCACCCGGCAAGCACTCAGAAGTATCAGGCTCTGTAATAACAGCACTCAAAAGGCTAATTCCCCAGGAGAGACCCTTTGAGGAAGTTTTGTCGTAAAAGCATTCATGTTTGCAGGTGCAATGGCTGACTCACAAGGCGCCAGAGGAGTGGACATTTCCAGATGTTGCCTGTAAAACTAGCAGCTGGAACAGTCCAACCTTGAAATCCAATAGTTAGACAAGCAATGCGAGCGTGATTCTTGCTCTGTGAGTGGTTATCATGGGGATTTCTGGTCCCAGGGGCTTATCTATGGTTCTTTCCTTCCTGTGGTTTTGCCCCCTCTGGACTCTTCTGCCTCTATCCATGGGATGAAGGAGAAAATGTGGAGGAAGAGAAAGGGAGGTCTTGGTGGGCATGGAACCAAAGTGGCTCACATTATCGTGTCCACATTCATGGCCTGGGCTGTAGTCACGTGGCCACAGCAAACTGCAAGGGAAGCTGGGAAATGTAGTCCAGTCATGTGCCCAGTCTGTGTCTTTTTGGGGAGATAGTGTTGAGGGAGTTGTCTCTGAATTTTGGTCAAGAGACCCTAGAGGAATTCGCCATTCTTCTTAGTCTGGGGAGACTATCTGGAGGAAGAGAGATCTGAGAAACTTCTGGGAAGAAGAGGTTTTATTTGGTGAGGGCCAGGAAGACTGTGTCTAATACCTGGCTTCTGTTACAGCATCAACATGTAGTCGGTGTTCTTATCTTCAGACCACTCACAGAGGGCCTACTGTGTACCAAGGGCCTCCTTTACCTGTGAGATTTAAGGAAAAAAACAAACACACAACTTGTGAGAAAATGGAGGCCCAGATTAGCAACATAGCTTCCTGCAGACACAGATCAAGCATGTGGTTCCACTGGGGCTGGAACTGAGATGCTTTGACCTCGGAGTTCTGGTTCTTTCAACAAGGTGGGGAGGCGTCTAGGAGGGTTCCAGAGCTGGGGTTGCTTTCAACACAGGGCTGAGCTCATCTCCGATTGCCCACTCAGTGTCTGCTGACTCCGGCTCTGAGGCCCCCTCTGCAGCAGCCCCGCACTGCCGAGGGCTGGGATGGCGAGGTCTTTTCCCAGCAAGCTCTGCTTTCTCATTCAAGCCCTTCCTGGTTTCACCTCTGCTACTACGTGCCAGGCAGTGACTAAGCCATTGACTCACTTCTTTTATGGCCCGGGGAGTCAGCTCAGATGAAGTGCACAGCTCCTGGGAGCCAGCTCCCTGCTGGCATGGGGGCTCTGAGGATGAGCTGCCTCCTTGGGTGTTGGATGTGGGGACATCTGAAGCTCTGATTGGGGAGTGACATTTGAGGCCACATGACATCAATGTTTGTATTTGGCCCCAGTGGTCTGCAAAGGACACAACTTACCTTATTTACTTGTTTATGTTTCCAGTCATGGGTCTTGAACTCAGGGCCTGGGCCTTGTCCCTGAGCTCTTTTGCTCAAGACTGGCATTCTACCACTTTGAGCCACATCTCTACTTCTGGTTTTCTGGTAGTTTATTGGAGGTAAGAGCCTCACAGACTTTCCTGCCCAGGCTGGCTTTGAACCATGATCCTCAGATCTCAGCCTCCCGAGTAGCTAGGACTATAGGTGTGAACCACCAGCTACAATTTACATGATTTCAAACCTTCCTTTAGGCTCTAAAGACTTTTATAGATACCTAACTTTTTTTTGGCCATAGTTAACTCAGCCTTTAAACCATTAATTCTCTCTGTGACACTAAATGCAACAAGAGTTAATGTTTATTACGTACTTATTAGGTGTCAGGCTAGCATTCCTTGGGCTAATTATTATTCTATTTATCTGAATAACCTTCCAAGGTGGGCTCTAAAATTCTCTCTAGTTTACCAAAGGGGAGAGAGTGTGGGTAACGGCCAATGTCACACACTTGGAGTTGACCTATAAACTTGAACAGATTGTCTACGCTCGACACAAAGGCCTACATGGAAAGACACTTGGGGTTTTAATGATATGTCCTTTCAGGATATGGAAAAGAGGTTCATATACACACTTGGTGATGGCTTCTTGCTGGCAGCATCCAGACAGCATGTATTTCTGTGTGTGTCTTTCTAGTCTGTCTTATGAAGTGCCAGGATGAATGGTGGGGGCTTCACCCCATGATCGAGTTCTCAGTACCTCACAAGAGAGATTACATTTGAACCCGTGGACATGGAAGAGCACACATGCAATCTTCAGGGCCCAGCATGAGGGCATCCGGGGGTCTCCCTTACCTGCAGGATGCTGGCTGGGAGGTCATCCTTTGCCTCACTTCATGCTCCTGGGCAGAAAGCTGCACCTCCAATGAGAAATGAGGTCAGCCAAGGGGAGGGAAAAGCACACCCTGGTCCTTTATTGAATGCAATCATTTACATCTCATTGAACCCAATCGAATTAACTACTTATTCCATTAAAATGGCTGAAGAGGGATTGTGTCAAGCAGTGCTAATTCAATAGGGAAGGAGCTGACGGAGAGTGCCCAGTCCCAGCATTCTGATACCATGTGTGAGAGATGGCGGTCACGTGTCCCCCCACCTGTCCTGCTCAGGATGCCCTTCCTTGGAGACCTGTGCTGGATGCCTGGCACTGGCCTTCTAGAAGGCAAAATAGGAGCTCCAAGCTCTGAAGAGTCCTGGGGCGCAAGAGGCGGACACAGGGAAGGGGTGGTAGAGTGCCTTGGAGGAGGAAGGCGTACTCTAATTTCAAGATGGGGTGGTGTTGGAAGGTGGAGTCAGGAACAGCTGTGTGGCTTCAGGAATATTACATGACCATTCTGATTCTTAGTTTTCTGATTCAGTCAGTGGGGGATGGTTCATATGTCCCAGAGGGTTGTTCCAGCCCAGTCATGTTACTCAGAAGAATATTCCAGTGAAAGCATTTCTGCTTTTCCATTCTCTGCTCATGTTCCTCATTTTGCCCAGGGGAAAGGTTCCTCCTCAGCCAGGCTGTGTAGCATTGCTCCTGTCCTGGGTGTCAGGCGTTAGGATAATGCAGCCATACTTGAGTCCCTCTTGCTGTGTGATCTCGGCTAAAGTTACTCTGCTGCTCTCTGCATCAATCCCTGTCACACAAAATGAGAGTCATAATTGTAACCCACCTCCTAGGTTGGTAGCCAAGCACTCATGAGTTCACAGACGATCAATGCATAGGACGGAGATCCTCGTGAAGGATAAATGTGAACTAGCTCATCATCTTCTCCATCCCAGCTTCTCCACCACTCTCTCTTCCAGACCTTGAAGCCCTCGAGGTCCCACAGTGAGGATGAATTACTCTTCCAAACTAGATCTGCTCATGAGGCCAGCCCAGGCAGAAAAAAGGCATGAGATGACAACTCTAAAATAACCAGCAAGAACCAAAGCTGGGCTGGAGATGTGGCTCAGGTGGTAGAGCCCCAGCTAAGCAAGTGAGCCAAGCTTGTCATAGGCCTTGAGTTCAAAACCCAGCACTGCACCCCTAAAAAAAAATACTTATGTGAACCTTACAAAAAGTGGCAAAAGTGGAGACAATAGTACAAATGGAGTCCTCCTGAATTTCTCATGGGCTTCACTAATGTCCTTCTTGTGTGTGGTCTTAAGGCCACCTATGTTTGCTTCCTGGCCCTGGTCATTATTTTGCAGCATGTTCTCAGGCATCTTATAATTTTACCCATAAATATCTCAGCAAGTTTTTGTTGTTGTTGTTTTTAAATATAAAAGACAAGGCATTCAATACTCCATAGGATGCCAAGATCCAATACTGCATCTAAGCGTGGTGAAGTTGTTTCTTTAGATCGCAGATATCCAGTGGACACATTCCAGGCCTCATGTTGCTGTATTGTTCTTCCCTCTCCTCCTTCCCTCCCTCCCTCCCTCCCTCCCTTCTTCTCCCTGCTTTGTTCTTCTTTTCCAATCTGTTTGAATGCAGAGGCCATATGTTGCATTGTGTGGTTGAGATCGCTGAAGTCTGTTTGAATCTATAGGTTTTATTCCCCCTGTTTGTCTTTCCCGCAGTGCATTTGCTAGAGAAATTAAACCATCAAGACTGTGTTTTCTACAACCTCCATGCAATGATACCTCCTACGGATGCAACAGGAACGAATCCCTGATGGTACCCAACGCCTCTCCAGTCCCTAGTGTTTCCAGCGCGTCTTCAGATGGCTTCCGGGGTGTGCGTGCGTGAGGCTGAGCACAGCTGCCAGTGCTGCGATGGTTCTGTCTCCTCGGTCTCAGTGGTCATGGGGAAAGCCTGTGTACTTTCCTAGGAAGGGCAGAATGATTGAACCAATGAATGAACTAAAAGAGCACGCAGACCTAACATTGCTGGAACACTGTGTGTGTGTGTGTGTGTGTGTGTGTGTGTGTGTGTGTGTGTGTGTGTGTGTTAATTCTGGGCTTAAACACAAGGCCTGGGTGCTGTCCCTTAACTTTTTTGCTCTAGGCTAGAGCTCTATCACTTGAGCCACAGCTCTACTTTTGGCTTTTTGATGGTTCATTGGAGATAAGAGTCTCATGGACTGACCTGCCCAGGCTAGCGTTGAACCGCACGCCTCAGATCTCAGCTCCCTGAGTAGCTAGCATTACAGGCAAGAGCCACTGGCCCCTGGCAATATTTGTTATTGATTTCTTTTGTTTTAAGTTAGATGAATGAATTCAGTGTGTGTGTGTGTGTGTGTGTGTGTGTGTGTGTGTGTGTGTGTGTGTATGTGTTGCACATTCATGCATGTGAAACAAGATGGACTCACACAGAAACTTGTACAAATACAGAAACTGGTGCTGGCTGAACATTTCAGATCCTGCAGGTGATTCTCCCGTGGCCCTGAGGCTTGGTAGCTAGGTACCTTTGGACCTTGTCCCCTAGCCCAGGGACCCTTCTTTGTGAAGGAGATTTGTGATTGTCCCTAGCCCTGGAGGCTGTTTGTAAAGACGTGCCAAGAGCTTGGGACTGTGTTCCTGGGCCTCATTAAATGTCAACGATCATGATGATGATGACAACGATGACGATGACGATGATGATGATGATGATGATGATGATGATGATGATGACTGAAGTAAAAGGGAGGCCAGGATCTCCCTATAGAGCCTATGGACCACCTTCCAGAGCAGCGTGACCACCTCCAGCTCCAGTGACCCCCGACTCTCACTTGATTTGGGGTCATTGGAGCCACCAGGCCCCTCTCCCTGCCATCCTGGCATCAGGGAACAAGGTAACCATGCATCCTGTCCTGTCCCATCCTTCCCACATCAGAAAACACCTACACCACATGGCTCGCAGGCACCAGCTTGTTAACAAGCAGACCCTCAGTGCCAATAGCATGTTTTCAAATCCAAATCCTGGCACCGAACTCTTGCAACTTGGCTGGCAAAGCCCAGCACATTTGCGAGGAGCAATTAAGAAATCACAACCTGGCCAAGGAAAACACACAGTTGGATCCAGTGTCAGTGGCAGTAAACACGCACATCCCGCTGACACTGAGCCACGAGGTCACCCCGCTAGGTCACATGATTGGGTCCCCCAATCCGGAAGCAGGAAGCAAAGCCAGCTCTCAGAGTCAGCCCCTCCCACCTCCCCAAGTCCTTTGGGACCTTCACAGACCTTCTAGGAAGGCCTTGTTGATCGTTCTCATTTTACAGGTGAGGAAAATGAGGCTTGGAGTGGGTCAGTTCCATGGGCAAGATTTTCACAGGTATATGGCTGGGATCTGAATGCATACCTGCTCAGAGATTTTCTCCACCACTCAGCACCTTGTAGGTGAGGAAATGAACATTTTTCTAGGATGTCTTGTGCACTGAGCTCCAAGCTCTGGTCCAGCAGGCCTTAAAAACCATTGTCTCCTGCCCAACATCGTCTTCAGCCCCAGCTATTTTTTGGGGGGAAAGGATGTGGCTTCATCTTTCTTCATGGCCATGTAATATTCCATGGCATATGCAGTCCATATTTTCTTTATTCATTTGTCTTGGCTGGATTCAGTGTTAGGTTGTTATGTACAATGCTGAGAAAAAGAAAAGGTGTGTAAGCACCTTTCTTGTATGTTGACCTACACTTTTTAGTCTCTGTCAAGGGAGGGTTATCAGTGGAAAGGAGTGAATATAATGGATTTATTTGTATATGTGAAAAACGGAGCAATGAAACCTGCTGAAGTTGTTTTAAAATGGGAAAGGAATAAAGGGGAGATGTAATAGCATGACTGATTGGGGTACATTGTATGCATGCAAGGAAACTTTCCCCTTGTGCAAATACTGCATGCTAGTAAAAAAAAAAAAAAGTCTTAAAAATCAGAAACCGTTAGCCAGGTGGCTCATGCCTGTAATCCTAGCTACATGGGAGGCTGAGATATGAGGATTGTGTTTCAAAGCCAGTCAGGACAGAAAAGTCCATGAGACTCTTTTCTTTGACTAATCACACACACAAAAAAAGCCAAAAGTAAAGTTGTGGCCCAAGTAGTAGAGCACTAGCTCTGAACACAAAAGCTCAGGGACAGTGTCTAGGCCCCAAGTTCAAGCTCCAGGACTGGCACTAGAAGAAGAAGGAAAAGAAGAAGGAGGAGGAGGAAGAGGAGGAGGAGGAGGAGGAGAAGGAGGAGGAGGAGGAGGAGGAGGAGGAGGAGGAGGAGGAGGAGGAGGAGGAGGAGGAGGAGGAGGAGGAGGAGGAGGAGGAGGAAGGAAGCCATTGTTTCAGAACCTTCTGTAATGGTCCTCTCTCCAAGTGCTTTTTGCTCCCCTGTAAACTGTACCCTCTGATGACAGAGCATGGCAGGTCTGAGGCACGGGAGAACCAGGCATGGATGAGAGGAAGAGTACCAGCATGTTTCCATGGCGACAAGATTTAGCGTATGCACGTCGGCACTGAGAGGCTTTTGTCTCCTGTTCTGAATTTTTTGTTATTTAGTTATTTATTTTATGGTACCGGGGATCGAATCTGGGGCCTCATATGCGCCAGGCAAGTGCTCTACAACTGAGCTATGGCCTCAGCCCTGAGGCTTAGCATTTTTCAAAAACCACGTGGTTGTTTTTTTTGTTTTGTTTTGTTTTCGACAGTATTAGGATTTGAACTCAGGGCCTTGAGCTTGCTAGGCTGGCAGGATACTGCTGAGCCAGGCTTCCAGCCAGGTTTATCACTTGTTATTTTTAGGATAGGGTCACACACACGTGTGTGTGTGTGTGTGTGTGTGTGTGTGTGTGTGTGAACAGAGCACTTTTGCCTACATTACCTGAGTAAGTTTACACATCTGACTAACTGGCTGGCAGTATTTAAGCTGTGTATTGGAATTTTGCCTGAGATAGTAAACAACAAAAAGAAAAGTTTTGACTTGGGTTTGGTTTCTAGGAGAAATCCTTTTCTTGTCCTTTCTTTTGTGGGGAGTGGGCAGGGGTGGACAGGAGATCTAGGAGCCCGTGGTCCTAATGTGAACAGAACACCTTTGAGAAAAGAGGTAGCATCTTTTTACCCACACCCCCTTCTAAACTCCCTTGGGGTTTTTCTGTATAATAAGCTGGCCTTGTTCAAGAAATAGAGAATGCCAAAATGAAGGGAAAGAGACACAAGCAGGCGGCTGTCAGTGTGAGCGTCAGCTTAGTGGAAAGTTGAGCGCCATTCTGATTCGCCTGGACATTTTCCTTGGTTTGTCCTACAGATCAGATGCAGAGCCTCTACTCTGCTCTGTTCTACCCTTGAGCCACATCTCCAGATCTTTGTTGTGTTAGTTATTTTTTTTCCCCCAGAAAGGATTGTGTGCTTTTTGCCAAAGCTGTCTTCTGACCTTGATCCTCCTACTTGACAGGAGTAAATTATGAAGCCTGTTTTGTTCTTTGAGATGAGGTCTCTTTGACTTTATTTGTCTGTGTGGTGGTGGTGGTGGTGGTGGTGGTGGTGGTGGTGTGTGTGTATCAGTCTGTCTTGGGACTTGAACTCAGGGCTTGAGTGCTATCCCTGAGCTTTTGTGGGGAGACTAGCCCTCTACCACTTGAGCCATAGCTCCTACTTCCAGCTTCTTTTGGTGGTTTGTTGTGGACAACAATCTCTCAGATTTGTCTGCCTGGGCTGGCTCTGAATCTCAATCCTTAGACCTCAGCCTCCTGGATAGCTAGGATGACAGGCGTGAGCACATGGGGCTCCTCACGATGCTGCTGTTGTTGTTATGTTTTAATCTGAGTTGGTCTCAGACTCCAGTTCCCCCATCTCTGCCTCCCTAGTGGCTGGAATGACAGATGTAAGCCACGGAGCAAAAAGCCCTCTCAGTTGGAAGTTTCAAAGGCCGGAAGACTTACTTAAGCCAAAACCCTGGAGTCTTCCCTTCCCTTTCTCTTAGCAGTGACTTGAGACAGAAGGAGAGGCTCATTCAAGCCCTTGTGCTATGTTTCTTGACCAGCTGCTGCCCTTCAAGTCTTGCCCTATGGGCAAAGCCTGGGCAGCAGGCAAAGAAATATTAGAAAAGTATTTTACCCTAAAAGCCTCACCGTCTGTAAAATGAATTATCTGCCACAGCCAGAGCCACAGGGATGTTTCCCACCGTTATTTGCTGGAGAACCCCATAAATCTTCAGCCTGGACGGTCAGATGCTGAACGGAACCAGAGACACATAAACATTAAATACTCACTCCTTCAAGCGTGCCCTTCCATGTCCTGACCGCTGCTTCTCCAGGGGGAATCGCTGGCTTCTTTCTCTTTCTCCTCTGCCTCAGACCGGGTACAGAGGACTCGGAGAGCAGCAGTTGGATTTCTGATTCACCCTGCAGATAATGGAACTCTAGAAGGAAGCAGTGCTGGAGGGAAGAGGAGTGTGTGGGAGCCACATAGTCCCGGCTCTTCTTACTGGGGCAATGTGTCTCCTGGCGGTGTGGTTGCCTCATCTGTGAAATGGGCGTCGTGATGTCCCCCCCTTCAGAGCTGTTCTGAAATACACACAATGTATAAGAGACAACAGGACCCCACTGGCAGCTCACGCCTGCAATCCTAGTTCCTCAGGAGGCTGAGATCTAGACTGAGGTTCAAATCCAGCCAAGGTTGACAAATCCAAGAGACTCATCAACAATTAAGAAAAAATAAGCTGGAAGTAGAGCTGTGAATCAGGTGGTAGAGTGCCAGCCTTGAGCAAAAAAAAGGCTCAGGGGTAGTGCCCAGGCCTTGAGTTCAATTCCTAGGACCGGTGTGTGTGTGTGTGTGTGTGTGTGAGAGAGAGAGAGAGAGAGAGAGAGAGAGAGAGAGAGAGAGCGAGAGAGAAGAGAGAGAGAGAAAGAGAAGCAGGCAGACAGGCAGAGAGACTGACAGGCAGACAGGCAGAAACAGAGACAGAGAGAGAGTGAACCAGTCCTCTCCCCCATGCCAGAAGCTGCCAGCTTGCTCTTGATCTCTGTGGAGTTGTTTCCTCCCTCTTCTCCTTTGGCCATGGTGGAGGGAATGGGGCTGTTGCTTCTGCCCAGTTAATCATGCAAAGTAATGTCTTTTTTATTGGGGGGGGGTGGGGGGAAAGAACCTGGGCTAAAGGGTCAGGATCATGAGAGAGAAATAGAAAAGGTCATTTTTCCCCCTTCTTCATAACTGATTTATTTAATGTGGCATGCTTTCTTTTTCTAGCAAGATTCAGCGGAACGCTAAGTGATGCAGTTCTGGCCTTGAGTAAAGGTAGCGTGGGGGCTGTGACGGAGAGGGGAGCACAAGTCCTGCTTTTTGTTCTGGCTCAGCAAAGCTCCTGGATTCTGGAAGGTTCTAACCATATCCAAGGACATCAGACCAATATCGTCGAAGGGTCAGAGGGGCGCCCACCTCCCACTCTCACCCAACTCTGTCTCCTCTTCATCTCTCTTAGGAGAACATGGACAGAAATCTAGACTTTTACAGAGGTGGCGCATGGTAGCCATGGAGTTATTAATGGGTCCTGTCTCCACTCTCCTCCCTTCTCCTTCCTTTCCTCTCTTTCCCTCCCCACTTCCCTTTCTTCCTTTCCTTTCCTTTCCCCTCCCCTCCCCTCCTTTCCATTTCTCCCTTCCCTCCCCTCCCTTCCCTTTCTCTTCCTTATTCCTCATTTCCCTCTCTGCCTCCTGTCTTCCTCCTCCTCTGCCTCTGCATTATGTAACAGCACTGTAGTCAATAAAGCATCATATCCCGTCTTTTTCACTTAAAGTTGTGTTTTGAGCATTTCCTTGCTCCATTAAGGGTTCTCTGAGATCATGTTTTCTGTGGCTGTGCAGATGGCTGCCCGAGGTGGTGATGGGAAGTGGGCTGGTATCCGCTGGGGAAATAGGTGGGGTAGAATGCATCCATTATCCACGGGGCGCAAGCTGGTCTTCATTTTGCCCTCAGTCTCTCAAGCATAGCAGCTCTGTGGGGGTCTGTGTCTCCTGAGTCACAGGGGCTGGAGGGACAGTCAGGGGGACCGGCAAGGTGGAAACTGGGGAAGGGGTTCATGCCACCCATGCTCTGTCCAGTCTCTGCCCAGGTGGCCAGGGAGAATCTCATTGGTCAGATGAAGCTCAGACCAGCAGAGAGTTCCAATGGTGATTTCTCATACAAATCTTATGTCCCTGCAGACAGAAAAAAGCCCCTTCTAGAGACCCCACCTTCTTCATTGCACCCCCATCCTACTGGAACACAGCAATGGCCTCTCCCTAAATGGCCTCCTTCTCTACCCTTGCCTGTTCACCCCCACCCCCTGACTCTGTTCTCCACAGGGAAGCTAGGGAAAGTCAGACACTGGCTGACAGTCCCTCTGCTGTGTTCTGTCACCAATGCCCCCACCCAGCGTCTCTGCACAGGCTATTCCCTCAGATTCCCTCATGCGCCTCCATCATGCTTCACAATCTTTGCTCCCGCAGGTGGGTGTGGCTGAGACACTGTCTCTGACCCTTTTCTGCCAAGCAGCTCCTTCGGGCCTCACTCCCTACCCTTTCCCTTGGCTGTGTTCCCCTCCATGGCATTTGCTCTGGACATAGAATCTGCAGGGGTTGGTTTACTTCCCAGTTCTCTTTGGCCCCTTGGTTTGATGGTTAGCCCTGTGTAGAACATCTGCATATTCTACCATCACCACAATGTTCTTCCTTGTGCCCTTCTTTCTACTCCCTGCAGGCAGCCTTCCTAACAGGCCCCAGCTCCAGTTGCATGCTCTCCTCTGCTTCTCAGGCTGGCCTTGGCTCCCTGTCCTGCCCTGGGTTGTGCCTGTCCCTCTGCCACTCACCAGTGATGGGTGATAACAATTGCCACCCTTCCTGTTTTCTCAGCACTTAATGGTTTAGGGTGCGCTCTGCCGTAAGCACGCAGTCTCACCATTCCTGGAAGCTCCTGTCTTCCTTTTGTTTTGTTTTGTTTTTATTGCCAGTCCTGGGGCTTGGACTCAGGGCCTGAGCGCTGTCCCTGGCTTCTTTTTGCTCAAGGCTAGCACTCTACCACTTGAGCCACAGCACCACTTCTGGCTTTTTCTATATATGTGGTGCTAAGGAATCGAACCCAGGGCTTCAGGTATGTGAGGCAAGCACTCTACCACTAGGCCACATTCTCAGCCCCTTCCTTTTCTCTTAAAGATGTTTACTTAAGCACCTGCTGTGCTGGAGATCTGGGAACCAACCCGGTGGGAGCAGGCAGGGCGAGAGAGCCCAGGTGCAGGGAGCTCAACCTCTGGCAGGGAAGACAGACATGAAATGATTGCACGAATATTTTGTAAAATGTGTGCTCTTCTGCATTGCTTGGCAGAGACTAGACAGAGTCTAGACTGGATGGAGAGCGAGGGGCAAGTCCAGATGGGTTATTGGGAGAAGACAGAGTTCTGGTGAGACATGGAAGTTGAGTAGCATAGACCAGAGAGAAAGGACAAGGAAGCATCTGCAGGGAGAAGGAAGAGCACGTGCAGATGGCGAGGTGAGAACTTGGTCCTTCGAGGAGACTCAGGAAGGCCAGGGGCTGAAGCCAACAGGAAGGGGAAGAGGGTGGGCCTGGAAGAGGGTGGGCAGGGAGGAATGTGCAGATATTGCAGAGAGTGAGAGTTAGGGCTCTCATATAAAGCCATCCCTCCATACCCATGGGTTCTGTAGCCATGAGTCCCTCCAACCAATATCAAGGCTATTTGAAAGCTGGGTGTGGTGGTACAGACTTGCAATCCGAGCATTTATGATGCTGAGAGGGCAGAATTATGAGTTCAAAGCCAGCTTTGGCTACATAGTGAACCCCTGTCTCAGATGGAGAGAGACAGAGAGAGAGAGAGAGTTTCAGAGAGACTCAGAGAGAGACTCAGAGAGAGAAGAAAGAGGAAGAGGGGGGAAGGAAGAAGGAGGAATAGAGGAAGGAAGGGGTAGAAGAAAGGAAGAAAGGAAGGAAGGAAAAGCAAAAGAGAAAAAAAGGAAAGGATTGGAAGTTATTGAGTGCGTGTATTGAACACATACAGACATTTTTCTTGTCGTTATTCTCTAATCAATACAGAACAGCAATGATTTGCATCATTTGCATTGTATTCGGTATTATAAGTCATCTAGAGATGGTTTACAGGTTGTGGGAAGACATGTGGCCAGCCTATATGCAAACATGGCATTTTGCTGAAGGGATTTGGGCATTAGTGAATTGGGGTATCTGCAGGGCTTCCTGCGGACCAAGGACAATCTATGTATGTATATGTTTGCTTATTTTATATACCTATGTAATTTGTGTACAGATGCATAGAAGAACGCTGTTTCTGAGAAGAAAAATAAAAAGATGGTGTGATTCCCCAGGTCCTAGAGGTTGTTATGGAAAGTCCACTTGGGATTACAGCCAAATTCTTATTCCCAAACTGGAGATCCATGTTCTCCACTGCGGCTGTCTGCAAGCATGGCCTCTCAGCCCCCTGCCACCCCACTGAGACCATTCGACAATCTTTTGCAGGATTAATGGGAAGCAGAGCACTGCCCTGCTCGCTCAGGCTCCAGAGCCCACAAGCCGTCCACGTGGTACTAATTCATTAATGGAGAAAAATCTGACCCCAGAGCACTTTGGCAGGACCATGGGCATGATCGCGTCTGTTATTCAACCTCTCCTTCAGGGAGGGCCTACTCCCAGATCCCCACCCAAAAGCCAGGCAAGGAAGGGGAGTACAGCTCTAGCCCCTCCAGCCCGAGCAAGCCACAGCTCTTCTCTGTATCTAGTCAGGTCCTGGGTTCAAGTCTATGGTCTTGTGTTGATACTCTGGGCATTGTCAGGCAGCCTTGTGTCTTTCTGACTGGATCTGTTGGCACAGGCAACAGACTGTGCATCCTCAGTGCCCAAGAGCCCCCACCCAAAGGCTGCTCTTGAATATGGACACTGAATATGAACATAGCTTAGAATCTGACTGCCAGGCAGAGCAATGAGAAGAAGGTGGAACCACGGTCACTAAAACCTACTGTGAATTGGGAAGTAGAAAGGCAGCTTCGAGCCTTATAAATCAACCTGGAAGATAGTATGATCTTCTTTTCACGTTTACATCCCTGCACTGGCACAATGGATAAAGGGTTGTGGGTTTTAAAGTTTCTGTGTGCGTGTGTGGCCGGTTCTGGGGTTTGAACTCTGGGCCTTGAACTTGGCTTTTTCCAAGCTCAAGGCTGATACTCTACCACTTGAACCACAACTCTACTTGCAGCTTTTTGCTGGTTCATTGGAGAAAAGAGTCTCAAGGAGGGGTCTTTTTTTTTTTTTTTTTTTTTGGCCTGGGCTGGCTTTGAACCAGCATCCTACAGGTTTCAGCCTCCTGAGTAGCTAGGATTCCAGGCATGAGCCACTAGTGCCTGGTTATAGTTTTCTTTTATATTGCATATATTGTGCTTGTATTTGCTCATATATTTAATTTTTTATTATGATAAAGGTGATGTACAGAGGGACTGCAGTTACATAAATCAGATACTGAGCATATTGCTCTTTGGACAGTGTCACTCCTTCCCTAGCTCTCTCCCAATTTTTCCCTCCCATCCTCTACCCACAAAGTTGTGTAGTTCATTTTTAATACAGTGTCCAGTGAGCACCACGGCTGCCTTTATTCACCCGGTGTCCCTCCATTTCTGCGCCTCCCCTTATGCTCGCTAATATGTTTCACTTATATCAATATATGCACATCCCCCCCGCCCCCGGAATGATTAGTTTATTAAAGTTGAGAAGAATGAAGTGAATAAGTCTATGGGAATTTAAAATGTGAGGATCAATCATTGAACCCTGGCTCTCCACTTGCTCATGATGTCCTAGCCCTTTAAATCCTGGCTGGGTGGGGGCTGGGGGGAGGGGAGGCCTGTTGCTGGTTAGGGGCGAACAGGATTCCATGAAAGGGCTCTGGAGCCTCACCTCAGTTTCCACTTCCATGGGGTTCTGCACACACACAAAATGGGGATCTTACACACGAAAAGAGAAGGACACTAGGAGGGGTGAGGGCGGGGAAGGGTGAGCTTGTGACACTCCTCCCTCCCCACACCCCTCCTCGCGCCCCCCCCCCCCCCCACCAAGCAGCCCTTCCTTTGCTCTTTGTCAGGGAGGGGAAGAAGATGGTAAGAATGGCCTGTGAGGGCCATTCCTAATGGATTGCTTTCCAAAAACAAGTCTCTGTTCGTGTAGTGCCTTCCAGCAAATCTTCCCCTAGAGAATACAAGATGAGCAATTTTGCCACCCCTGGGATTGAGGGACACAAAGAGGCAGGGGACACAGAAGAGCAGAAAGGATCTCCTCCCTTGAGGCAGAGGCAAGAAAGATGGTGAAGACTGGAAAAACATGCCATTGTTGCCCTAAGGAAAACCTTTTCTCCAATTTCACTTGTCCTTTCTCCTTGGTTTCACCATTGTCCCTAGGTGACTACAGATCAAGATTTCTCCCATGACTGATGCCTCAGTTTCTACCCTGACCTTGATGCCGTGTCCTCAGACTTTCTACCCTGTGCCCCTAATACGCTCACATATCCGTCAAGTGCTTTGCAAAGGACTGGACATGGTGGGGGTGAGGACTGCACCAAAGTGTGGGAAGCAAGTACTAATGGCGCTCCCAGCAGGTGCTGGCTTGTGTACTGCCGTCTAGGGGTGAATAGGCACATCTGGCTCTTTATGGAGTCCTTCATTTGTGGGGAGCATTGTTTGGCACTCTCTCCATGGACTCATCGACTTCATGGCACAACTTCTTCATAAGGAGTCCTGACACACAGAACCACAACACCCAGAACAGCCATGTGACACTGCCAAGATGGCAAAGCTAGTGAGAGCCAGTGCTGCTTCTTCAAGCACAACACTTGGGCTCCCAAACAGCACTGCTGCCAGTGCTCAGTCTCTGCGGCCCCTTCCCTGCTCCTCCAGATCCTGTCACCTGGCCTGGGACAGACAGCACCTTTGGTAGCCAGGGTGAGCAGCGAGAGGGCCCAGGGAGCCGCGGGGGAAGGGGGCTGTCTAATCTCTCTCTCCAATTTCTCTCAACCACCGTGTCCAGGCAAGTACTCGAGACATCACTAAACCAAATTGCTCCTCCCCAGACTCCACTTGCGCAGCCTCCATCAATAATTTTACAACCCAAACAGCTGAGCCATGAAGGGGGATAGCTTGTTGCTGCTGCGGCTGCTCTTACCATCTGTTTTGCCCTACCAGGCCTAATGTGTCTGTGGGAGACTCTGGCAGAAAGACTTGGCTCTGGCCAGCCTTTTGCACACTCTCTGGGTGATACTGAAAATGGTCTCCTGGAAATCACATCTGCCTAGTCACTGGGGACCTGAACGGTGCTGACCAGACATCAGAACCGGGCCTCCTTCGGTGGCACCTTGGCTGGTTAGGTTTGCTGTCACATCAGCTCTGCATCACTAGTGTCTTTCCTATTCTTCAATGCTGCATTCAAACTTGACCAGCATCTGGCCCTCCTTTCTCTCTGAGCATCACAAAACAAGCCAAGTGTTGTAATGCATGCTTACAATCCCAGCTATTCAAGACCATGGTGGTCTAAAGATCAGCTCACACAGAAGTACAAGACCCTCTCTGAGAAACAAACGAAAGAAGAGGAGGAATGCAGGTATGGATGAGGAGTTGGAGATGTGGCTCAAGTGGTAGAGTGCTTGCCTAGCAAGCGTGGGGCCCTAAATTCAATCCCCAGAACTCCCCAAAACAAACAAAGCCCAAAACTGAGTTCTCCTCTCTGGGCTGTTGGCCACCATATGCCTCAGGCCTATGGCATGTGAATAATTTCAGTGAATGAATGCTGCAGGTGTGTAAGACTTGGCTCCATTATAATTCCTGTGCGTTTGCAATGCTGTCTGGAAACAGTAGGGAAGGAACTCAAAGGACCTTCTTGCTTAAATCACAGCCATCTTGGCCTCTGCCATTTTGGATGCCATCTTGGCCTCTGCCATCTTGGAAGCTATCTTGGCCTCCACCTGGGAAATTTCCCTTTCCTAGAGGTTAAGCAATTCCTCTAAGTTGCTGGGTGTCCTTGGAGCCATTTCTCCATTTCTCTACACTGTACTTCTTGAAACTGCATTGCCTCCTCCTCTACTCTGGCCCTCACAATCACTTCTCTAGGCTTAGGTAGCAGTTCATTTAAGATAGCAATTAAATGGAACCAAATTGCTCTTTAAATACAACAAACCATTTAATAGATTAGCTTTCCAGCTGAATTAATCCCCCAGAGCGAGAGGGAAAAAAAATGCTTGGAGAGCATATTTGTGGGCGTACATATATATATATATATTTTTTTTTTCCTCCTGAAAATCAGTAGAAAGATTACATTTTAATTGTTTACAACAAAACCTTCCCAGAACCCTCTGTCGTAGAGAGCAAAGCATCTATTGACCCTTTGTGAGCCTAACACTCGGCCTTACCACATACAAACATATTGCCAGTCTTCTTTTAATTCCCAACTTCCTTTCTAGTCAACTTCCTGGATGGTGTTGGCCCTAAGGAAGCCCTTGTTCTGCAAAGATTCACAGTTTTTCAATGCTGTCACCACACCCAGAAGGCCAGCAACAATCGCTTGGTAGCTTTTGATAACTATGTCCACGCTCAGTCCAAACAGGGAACTTACAAATGATGCACCGCTCTCCTCATTGCAATAAAACCTGCATCCTCTGATACCTGACTTATTGTTGAGTGCATCTTCTTTCTAGCTTCCTAGTCTTCTTTTGGTTTTCTTCGAACTCTTAGTGGGTTTTCTTGTTGTTGTTGTTTTTCTGGGCACTGTTCCTGAGCTCTTTCACTCAAGGCTAGTGCTCTACCACTTTGAGCCATAGCGCCACTTCTGGATTTCTGGTGATTCACTGGAGATAAGAGTCTCATGGACTCTTATGCCTCTGGGCTGGCTTTGAACCTTGAGCCTCAGATGTCAGCCTCCTGAGTAGCTAGGATTACAGGCATGAGCCACTGCTGCCTGGCCTCTTAGTGTTTCTTACTGCAGAGACTTACCTTGTACCTCTTTCTCCTGCCTCAAAGATCCAAGTATCTTTAAAGTGTTGAGAAGAAGAGGTCTGGAGTGGATTTATGGGGAGTATTCTCCTGAGAGCAGCCTAGTTCTTCCAAAGTACCCTTACGGATGGAGAGGACTTTGCAAGGATGCAGGTAGCCCAGGAGGGGAGAGAGATGTGAACACTTGTCTCACTCGCTAGCCAGAAGTGCAAGGTCAACAGTGTGTCATTGTCAAGGCAGATGTTATTGTCTGGGCACCTTTGGGCCAATCTGTTTGAATCTGCCTGCCTGCCTGCCTGAGCCTCTACTTCATCCATCTGTTGCACTGTTTTGTCTATTCATCACCCAAGTGGATCCAGGCATCTACTCTTCAGCAATGTTCACTCTCTTAAAGCTGTTCAAGTCATCGTTCTAAGCTGCCCCATGGCCCAAGTAATTAGTCTCATTACCAGTAATTACTCAAAGCATTTTGGTTTCTAGCCTTACCTACTGGTGCAGAACCTGTCTCTGGAAAAGTCTCTTCTTCTTCACATATGCGCTGTTATTTCTGCACTATCTGTCCTGTGAGTCATGCTGTCTGGATGTAAGCTCCACGAAGGCAGCGATTTTGGACTCTTCTGTAGCTCTAGATGCAAAGGTTCTAGGGCCTGGAATACGGCAGTATGTCTGTGCAGTATGTCTTTGGTAAATGAAAGGACGAACGAGTCACTGATCCTCACCCAAATTTTGCAGATGAACACCGGAAGCTCAGAGAGGTTAAAGATGTGGTCTACCATCTGCTATCTGGAAAGGAGAAAAGCTGGGTGCAGACATAAGCTTCAAGATAGGAGTCTCCTGTTCCTTAGGAGATCACCTGACTGCCCCCGGCCAGTGAATTGTTTCATGGGAATTGTTTCAAGGGAAATTCTGAGTGTGTTCCACCCTCTCTGCTGGACATTCTCACCATTGTCAAACCTCAAGTCCTCTATGTTGGCTTTCAGTCCAGCCACATAGAGAACACAACTGGGAAATGTGTGGACAATTGACGTTTCCACCTTTTCACTTTCAGGGCAGACATATGCATGTCTTGATGTGCAATAGGCCAATTAATTTGAGTGTGATGAGACTGTGGAAAAGTACAGGAAGATTAATCCAGAGTCTCCTTTTATAGGTAAACAATGGAGGATGCATATGTTGGGGATGATGTGCTGGTCCATTTACCAAGAGGTCCTTCTCATTAGTGTGTGTGTGTGTGTGTGTGTGTGTGTGTGTGTGTGTGTGTGTCCTTGTGCTTGAACTCAGGGCCTGAGCACTGTCTCTTAGCTTTCTCACTCAAGGCTGGTGATGTGCCATGGGAGCCATACCTTCACTTCTAGCTTTTTTGCTGGTTGATTGGAGTTCAGAGTCTCATGGACTTTCCTACCCAGGCTGGCTTCTAACCAGGATCCTCAGATCTCACCTCTGGAGTAGCTGGGATTACAGGGGAGCACCACTGGCTCCCAGCAATCATGAGCAAGCTTCAGAAGATACTTTCTGATGGCCACCCACAGTTGTAGGCATCTATGAGGTCATCAAGGGAAAAATACTTGCCGTGAAATTATTTATTGGGGCCCCTAGGCCTTTCCACATGAAGGGCTAGCCCACCAGCTCCTTATCAAGAGAGTAAATAATTGCAACAGTGCATACAGCAAAAGTCATGCCGGACTCAGTGAGTAAAGCAGAAGGACTATGATCTGAGGCCATCTGTTCCAGCGAGATGAGTTCTCCATCCCATCCTGCCCCGATGCTGCTGGGCAACTGACTCGGGCGCTCTGTCCTCGAGCTCCGTGCATCTCATTATCCTATGACCTTGCTTGGCTGTTGACAATCCACAGACAATGCTGGTCACGTGGAGTTCGAAAAATCCAATCTGTGCGATAATGATTTTCCTATCTGGAAGTGATTCAGCTGACATGTTGGTTTTAAATATTAATCGGATGAATTTTGGACAACGTGAATATCTGAGTGAAATGGATATGTCATGGGTATGCTGGAAGAAATGAGCATTGGACTTGAGAGAACAAAACAACACCCTGATGTGTGGGGGTGGGCAGGTTTGCAAGGATCAGCTGGACTTTGGGGGTCAGGACTGAGATGGGTGCTGGACATGCCTCCTGGGGAGAGAGAAGCCTGAGGTCCTGGCACAATGAAGATAAGCACTTTGTACCATTCCTTGCATCTTTTCAAGTAGCTGCTAATGGGTTTTAACCCTCCCCCACCCCAATAACACATAATAGACTCAAAATAAGGCATGATGATATAGCTGACAGTGGGGAGGGAAACTAAGATGGGTGATCGTTCAGTTTGGGTGGAGATTGATTTATCTGGATTTTCTTCAATTACAGCTTTCTCTTGATGAGTTACAAATAAATGACCTCTGAGTTTTTATTCACCCTCTGTTTCCTTTCTCCCTCTTGTCTTGTTTCTTCCTTCTTCATCCCTCTTTCTTTCTCTTCCCTGCTCTCTTCTCCATCATCTCCTTTCTTCCATAAGTACTTACTGAGCAACTACTTGGTGCTGGGATAAAAGGGATAAAAGTGCAGTCAAGCACTGGCCTTTTGGATCTCACCACCCAGTAGGGCCTGGGAATGGAGGGGGAGATGAGTGGCAATAGAGGTCATTGCTATTTTCTCAGACAAGATCTGTGTACGAAGCGCTATGCCAAGCGCTTTGCAGGGAGGGACTCATTTAGCCTTCATAACGCTATGAGAAAGAAACCAGGTTTTTGTTCTTTTTCTTTCTTTCTTTTTTGAACCTGTTTCACCTGAAGCTCAGAAAGGCTAAGTGGCTTTCCCAAGGTCCCATCTTCTGAAGAGTCTTGGGGTTGCATCCCCAGCAGGCCAGCGGCTCCTGAGCCAGGCTCTGAAGCACTCTTTCGCCATGTTGTCATGCACATGGGAGCAGGCTTCCGGGACAGGGGCCCACGGGGCCTTGTCTGAGGATCAAACCAGATCTGCTCTCCTCTGAGTGGTATTGGGAGGTCTGTCGTCTTGGGAGCCCTCCATCCTGAGAGTTCTGGAGCCTTTCTCCTTAGCCTCTAACTTATTCTCCCCTCTAGTGCACCACCAGCACCCCACCTTCCCAGTGGGGGCCTCTCCTCTAACGCTCCTCCCTTGCTGCAGCCAGAGTCCTACGCCTCTGTCCAACCTCCCTCACCTCCATTCTGCCAAGGAGCAGCTGTAAATCTCACCCCTTGCAATTCAGCTTCATAGCTGGTAGAACACTGAGCCCGAGATGAATTCGCGTTTAATCTTGCATGCCTAACAAACCCACAGAGGTAGCTCAAGGAAAAAAAAAAAGAAAGAAAAAACTTCTCCTGCTTCTATTAGTGAGATAGTGTGAGGCCTAGTTCCACTGCCGAGAGGTTTTATCATTATTTATTTTTTTCAAAAGCAGGGACTTGTCTCCCATACTGCAGGCAGTGTCAAAAAAGGAGAGACAACAAATCCTGAATAAAATGTCAAAGCAGGCAGAGAGCTAAATAGCAGCTGTCCAGCCTCACCAATGTGAAGAATGCCCAGAGCCTGTCCCAGCACTCCTTTCTTTGCCCCCACCCCGGCCCCCTCTGCCCGCCGTCGGCAGGTGACCCCTCTGGTTGTCTGGGGGAATGGTCTGGAGAGAGAATCAGAGGGACATTTGGTGTCAAGGTGCCTGAATTGGAGTTCTGGCCTCTGCCATGGCCTTGGTAGTTGTGGATTTACCTTTGTGGGATGCAGCGTCCCTTTGAATAAAATGGGAACTGCTTTTGGCACAAGGGTGTCTACACCTTGGATCGTTTTTTTTTTTTTTGTTTGTTTGTTTTTTTTCTCCTGTTGTTGTTTTGAAACCGATATGGAAGAGGCCCTCACTGGGTCCAGCCACATTGTCTCTGCTGTCCATCCTCCAGCTGTGTTATTTCCCTTGCCTCGTCTTGGGGTACTTTGTTCTAGTGGCCCAATGCAGACCAAAACAAGAGAGGATCCATTAGGGAGGACAGGCAGGCTTGGGGGTGGCAATCCCTGTGCAGGACAAAAGAGAGAAGCCAAGACTTCAACTCTGATGCACCTGTGTGAGGAGAGAGCTTAGGAGGGACTGGCTAAGAAGAACCTGTGATCAGGGTGACACTTTGGAAGGTCTCCACGAGGCCACCAGGGACAAGATGGCAGCTGCCTCTGAGATGACTTCTGGCAGAACTGGCTCAGCTCTTAGCACTGCCCCCTCTCCCCCCTCCCCCCCCACCCCTCTCTTCAGTAGCCCAGCCATTGACTAGAGCGGAAGTGTGGCCTGCCGTGAGTTCTGCCTTGGTGCAAAGACGTGAGGCCTGGGGGCTGTGAGTCAGCTCTGCTCCCTGCAGTGGGATATGACCAGGACACCTGCATGGTTCCTCCATAAATCCTTGCACAGAGCAACTGAACTGTCTGGGAAAACTACATACTCAAGGCTCGGAAGCAGTGTTAGCCAACATTGGTAGGGGCTGCGTTGTGCCTCTCTAGAGTTCTCACACTCAAGTCTTAACCCTCAGCACTTGTGTATGTGACTGTATTTGAAGACTGGGTCTGAAAAGAGGGGACGAAGTTGAAGTGAGCCCATTAGGGTGAAGCTAAAACTAGTGTGGACACGGAAGGGGGAGATGATGGGAAGAAACAAGGTTGTTCCACACTGAGGAGGAAGGCCCCAGAAGAAACAGCCTTGCTGTCACCTTGCTCCTGGAATTTCTACCCACCAGAACTGCCAGCCACTACAATTCTGTTTGATAAGTCATCTAATCCTAAGTGGTACTTGTAAAGAACCACCTAGCTAGATGCTTCTTGATGTCCTCAGGGCAGGACTGCTGCTCTTTAATGACGGGGTGGGGCGGGGGTGGGGGACAAAACTATTGCAATAAAACATGTCCATTTACTAAGCACAGGCCCTTTCCATGCATTTGCTTCCCGGGTTGCTGTCACAAGTGAGCATGAACTGGGCATCCCAGGCTATGCCTCCATTACCATATCACTCCTTGTCTATGTCTCACAGTGTCCTTTTCTGTCTCTTAGACGGATATTCTCATTGGCTTTTGGGCCAACTCTAATCCAATATGATTTTTATCTCAATCCTTGTCTTGATTATATACCCCCAAAAGATCTGATTTCTAAGTGACACAATTTCTCACCGGGAAATGATAGAAGCCAGCACTATCCTTTCAAATTGCCCATCAACTTTATTCAGTAAATATAAAAGGTACAGTTGAAGCAATGTAAGTTCCGACAGGTGAAGTAACTTGCCCAAGGTCACATTGCTGGTTAGGCTATCAAACCAGGATTGAAGTCGGGACCTGCTATAGTATCAAGTCTGCATCTAAGGCTGGCCACTTGCCTTCTTGGTTGCTTCATAATGTCGTGTGAAGACTGTTATGATGTGGGAGGTGTTTGGAGGTGGGACCTAATGAAGGAAGTTTGAGGTCATGGGGGCATGTCTTTGAAAGGGATACTGGGCCTTAGGCTCCTCCTCTTCCTGTCTTACTTCCTGGCTACCATGAGACAAATAGCTTTGCTAAATTCCCTGTTCTCACCACAGGGCCCAAAGTCATGAGGCCAACCCACCATGAACCAAAATCTACCTACTCTCCCACCCACTCCCTTCAAACTGTGTGAGCCTAAATAAACCTTTTCTTTGATTATTCCAGGTGGGGTGGTTTTTTTGTTTGTTTGTTTGTTTTGCTGTGGTTGGTTTTTCTTTTTATCACTAACAGAAAACCAGCTAATGAAAGCCTGTAAGACATTTAGAATTTAATAAAGTTAATCCTGATTTCAGTCTTCTGGTTAGTGTTTCTTCTGTCCTGAGAAATCTGTTTGAGTGATGTTCTCCTATGGTTCATTTTAGAAGTTCTACGTTTATATCCTCCTGGGGAGGGCTGTGGATCCATGTGGAGTTAATTTCTGTGTTGGTGAGACTTTCAGGTTTGACTGAACTAGGGACCTCTTACGCCACAGCTCATCTGACCTTGTGCTATAAAAAGAATGACGTGAACAATAAAGAGAAAAACAATCATGGGAAGCTATGGGCAGAACACCTAATGTGCAATGGACAGAAAAATCTAACTAATCATTTAATTAGAAAAGGAAGATGTATTGGTTTATCTACCTGAAGCTCAGGAGATTTCACATGCATAAGTGACTTTTAAATCATTATGCATAAGAGGATTGGATTAGCCATTCATTCAGGTAATTTGAGAAAAGAAGTAGATTACAGGTATGGCTAGATTCAGGGGCTTTAATGATGTGATCACTCTCCTATCTCAGGTCTTTCCTCAGATGTGGTCTCCACTCTCAGACAAGCTCCCTCTTGGTGGTAGTAAGCTCATCCTCTCTGCCATCCTGAATTCTTTAATAGCTTGCTGGATTGAATATTGCTTGCTCGTTTGTTTATTTAACCTGAGCTTCTCCAGTGCCCTGTGCTTTGATGCTGCCATCATTAAGCTTGTGGCCCACACCCCAGGAGTCATGGAGGAAATTCTGTGCCCTTGGTCATCTGTCCAGCATTGCCTCTATTTCTCCCTTCAAAACCCTGCAGAACAGAGATCCAGAGCTTGGGAGTCCATTGAGCCTGTTTCTGTTTCCTTATTTGCTCAACTCTGTGACTCTGGGGAAGTGTTTTCCTCTTCTCTCAGACTTTGTTTCCTCACTTGGGAAAGGCAGGGCATAGCTGTGTTTCTCTTAAGATTGTCAAGAGAGTTGGGTGCCAGCGCACACCTGTAATCTCAGCTACTCAGGAGGCATAGATCTCATGGTTGCAGTTCAAAGCCAGCAGCCCAGGCAAGAAAGTCTGTGAGACTCTTATCTCCAACAAACTACCAAAAAGGCTGGAAGTGGAGCTGTGGCTAAAGTGGTAGAGCACTAGCCTTGAGCAAAAAGAAGCTCAGGGACAGCACTCAGGCCCTGAGTTCAAACCCCAGGACTGACACCCCCCCACACCCCTCATGATTGTTAAGAGGAAAAGGAAGCTCTGTGCAGGGGAAAAAGAGAGCTGGCACAGAAATAGGAAATACAGTTAGAAAGCTATGAGTTCAGGCCATCTTCACAGGAGGCAAACACATTCGGGCTAGAGCTGTCATATTTCAGACCAGCCACAGGGGAGCTTCCCCTACCCACAGTGTCCTTGCCAGAGGGTAGAGGAGAGAAGAGGGAACAATTCTTTCTTTGCAGAAACCTTTGAATTCTAAATAGTTTTATCACCTTCCAAAGAAAGCCAAACTCAAATGAACATAGCCTTGCAAAGTAGAAGCCCTCCTGCCAGTTTCTGTAATGAACACACCAAAGGGCCAAGCTAGACACTGCAAGAGGGAAGCCGGGGGCCACCCTTCCACCATGTCCCCAAGCTGTGTCTACCAGCACCATGTATGGCCTGGATCAGATGTTGCCCCTTAAATCCAGGACCCTCAGGGAAAACCAGAATGAGAATCTGGCTTGGATTTAGGGCCACATTGGGGCTCTCACCTCCTCTAGCCATCACCTGAATGAAGGCAGCTAGCGTGTCAAGAAGAAAATCATTCAGACTTTGTGCTGCCAGGAAGCCAGGCAGAAGCAGGAGGAGGTAAAGGGAGGCATGTCCCCTGCAGACAGAGGGCAGAAACACATCTGCAGCACTGAGAAACCAAATTGGGAGAGAAAGAGATGAAGAGCACATGGCTTGCATGAGCCATGTGAGTGGTAGCTTTGAATGTGAGGACCCGTGAACCCCACTTGAAAAGAATATGCCAGCCAGTTTTCTGTGACCTGTGCCAAAATATCTGAGATAAATAGCTAATAAAGATGAAGGTTTGGCTTGGTCCATGGTTTTGAAACTGGGTATTTAGACCCCAGACCCAAAGTCTAGGAAGCCTAATTTAAAGTCTGACCACACATACCCCTCCCCCCACCACTCCATCTCCCCTAAGTTAAGAGATATGGTGAAGGGCAGAGAAAGGAGATTTCTTATCCCATGACAGGCAAGGGAAAAGTCAGCCCCTTGGCATATCATCAGCCATCTTTAGGGGTTCAAACACTGGCTTCAGGTTAAACAGGGGAGCTGAGGTAGAGGGTGAGAAAGGTATATAGAGTTACAACAAATCACAAGTATGGCTGGGTGGACTGTTAGCTCAGTCTTTGTCCTTGAAGGAATTCCAGAGAAATTATGATTCCTTTATTACTGGGACAGAACAGGAGCAAGGTGGTTTTCCCCTGAGTTTGGGGCTGTTTGCTTTCAGATGATAAGAGGAAGACACGGTCGGTCTGTTCGAGGGACCCTTTGCCTCCTGCTCAGGATACTGGTCCCTGCATCTTCTTTTTTGGAGCCCAAGGTGATTGCAAGGAGACTGCAGTAGAGAATAGCTCGGATCAAAGGGCGCTGGGGGACCTCTAGTCAATTCTCAGGAGGCACAGTGGAGGCACCTCTTCTGTTGCCTCTTAAAGTTGCAGCTGATTCCATCCCAGGTTACTGCCCTCCCCCATTGCTTGGGTCCCGTGACAAGGCAGAGAGCATCGTGGCGGGCAGTTGGTAGTGGAATACAGCTACTTACCATCTATAGTTTGGGGAAAGAGAGACAGAGACAGAGACAGACAGACAAGAGGTGTGGGAAAAAGAGAGAGGGGAGGATGTGAGATTGAGTCTTAAGATCCCCTCCATGAACATATCCCTGTGACCTTCACTTCCTCCCCCCTACATATCAACCACCTTTCCAAAGAGCCCGGGTTAGGGACAGAGCCCGCTATACCTGGAACTTTAAGATATACCTGGAACTGTTCAAGTTGCTAACCAAAATAAACAGGCTCTCTCTGATCTGTTCCAGGAATGGGGAAATGAAAGGGACAGAAAGTCCTCTACCCTTGCAAAAGGGGAAAAGAGAGAAAGGGAAAAAGTGCTCCCCCCTCACCATAGCCCTGTGAATTCAAAGCAGTGTTATGACCTTCCAAAGAAAGAATGCCAAACTCGAATTAACATAGTGTTGCTAAGTAGAGACTCTCCTGCTGGTCTCCTGTAATGAACAGATCCCCTTCATTTGTAATTAGCAGCGCCAGGCAAGAAGGGTAATTAGGGTACTGACAGGGAAGTGGTGGGGGGGGACATCAGACTTCTTCCCTTTCTTGGGATTTGCCTTCTGTACTTGGAAAATCTATCAGGAGCTTTTTTTCCAGGGCTCTCCTGTAGTCCACAGGTCCCCATGTGGCTCCCAGGGCTCCCCATGAAACACAATATGGGCAGAGATGAGAGTACGCAAGAGGCGTCCCCAGGGAGATAAGGGCTCCTTGCCTTCTGCACCCTCAGATTTTCCTATTCTCTGTCCTGACCTTGGAAGTGGCAAGTCTTTGAAGATGGAGCTCGCTGCTGCTGCTGCTGCTGACTTTCCTTAAACTGTTTGTGCTTCATCCTTACCTCGTGGCAGATGGAGTTGTAGTTCTGGATTCTGTAGAGAAACTCTGACTTCCCAAAGTTTTCCCTGGCCCTGCCTTGAACAGCGTTGAGGACCTGCCCCCCTCCCCCGCCCCCTCCCCCACCCCTCGCCCCCAGGACAGCAGAGATGAGGCTCAGCTGGACCTTCTTTCTAGGTTGTAGCCAGGAAACTGTGATGCAGGCACTGTGTGTGTGTGTGTGTGTGTGTGTGTGTGTGTGTGTGTGCACACACGCGCACGCCAGTTCTAAGGCTTGAACTCAGGGCCTAGGTGCTGTCCCTGAGTTTTTGTACTCAGGGCTAGTGCTCTACCACTTTGAGCCACAGTGCCATTTCCAGCTGTTTTGGAGAGTTAACTGGAAATAAGACTCTCACAGACTTTGCCTGATCCAGTTGGCTTTTGAGCCTCAATCCTCAGATCTCAACCTTCTGAGTAGCTAAGATTACAGGTGTGAGCCACGGGGCGCCTGAATCAGCAGGTGTCTTTTACCTGCAAGGACAGAGCCAGACTAGTCTCCTACAGCCTAATCAGCTGCTGAAGCTGTGTCCTCGCTTATGTCTACTCTCAGTAGATTTGAGGGGCAATGGTTCCTTCCCAAGTGCCATTTTCAGAGGCATGAACATTTAAAACCTATGCTTCACATATGCCAAAGAAGATACTATCATCCTATTTTCACCCCTAATTTGTCAGGCCAATCTTTCTAGTATGCAAACAAAACTTCACTTTGGGTTAGAAATATCAGGAACTCTGAATTATCATCAGAGCATTCAAGTCAATGAGCCACTATGATATAGCCATGATGAAAGCGTAGATTTCTGTCATCAGGGGAGGCCTTGTGGCTTGGAGGATGCTTGATGTTGTGCAAGAGAAAATACTGTGTAAATGGCAGGTTTCAGTTCTGTCCTGTCCCTGATCTTTATGAGCTGTGGTGTGCACTCAGCCAGACACTTTAGCACCACAAGTCTTCATTTCTTTATCATTCAAAGAAAGGCTACACACCTCATCTCAAAGGAAGCTAGGAGAGTTGGACTTTGCATCATCAATAAAGGCTCATGATAAAGCCTGACTTATTATAAGCTATCCTGGGCACTGTTGGCTCATGATTATAATCCTATTGACTCAGGAGGCTGAGATCTGAAGATCATGGTTCAAAACCAGCCTATGCAGTCCATGAGACTCTTATCTCCAATGAGTCACCAAATTAAAAAAAAAAAAGCTAGACATAGAGGTGTGGTTCAAGTGGCAAAACATCAGCCTCAGTGGGGAAAAAGCTCAGGGACAGTTCCAGTTCCCAGTCCCTGAGTTCAAGCCCCAGGAGTGGTACAATCAACCAATCAGTACATAATTAATAATTCTTGTGAGAGGAAGCCAGGCACAGATAGGATGATTGTCGGGAGTCAACAGACCTGGGTTCAAAGCCCAGTTGCTCTGGTTAGTTCAAGATCTCCTACTCTTAACCATGGGGAGCCATGAGTTTGTGTCTGTGATCAACTGAGGAAATGAGAAGGGAAAGGACAAAGGTGAGTTCTGTGGCTGTGCTGCAGGGTAGCTTTGCCTTTCAGGAACCAGCGTGGGGGATGGGACTGGCCAGGGAGCCCTCTTCCTGAGCTGCTACAAGGTGCAGAGGCTGGTTGCTGGTCTCTGCAGTCCTGCCCTTGGCAGGAAGTCCAGGTGCTGTGCTAAGCATGATCTCCTCAGGATTCACGCACTAGAAACCTTCTCTTCCAAATTACCGGGACCATATATTAACAGTATTTGGTGGTAGAACCTTTGGGAGGAGAATGGGGGTGGGGGGGGATTGCCCCCTCCTCATGAATTTGGGATTCATCCATGAATGGAGCCATGGATTTAATGAGTTTTCAGGGGAACTGGCTTTGTTGTTAAAATACACAGCCTTCTCTGGCAGGCTGTGATACTCTGATTTGCCTTGGGACTTTTCTAAGAGTCTCCCATGAGCAAGGACGCCATCACCCTCTGTGGTAGCCCATGCCCCTTCGGTGTCTCCGCCTCTGGAATGTTCTTTATAAATGAACCTAGTCTTCAGTTACACCACCACCTTCCTGTCAAGCACCAGGCATGAAACTACCGGGAGATGCTGGCACGCACGGTCAGCAGGGACCCAGACCTGCGACCATAGGAGCAGCAAGTCCTCTAATGGGTGATTCTGGTTTGGGTTTAAGCATAGGCTTCATGGTGCTGCTTCACTCTGAGAGTGGCAGGAGCCTGAATTCTGCCCCACACGTGGAGGTTAGGGCTCCAGTGTAGGCATCTAATAGAGCTGGACTGCGCTATTCATTGAACAAATGCTTATTGACCATTTAGTGTAGGCCAGGCATGGCGCCAGGTACTCAGGAAACAGTGGTAAAGACACAGACCGGCTGGGTGCCGGTGGTTCACGCCTATCGTCCTAGCCACTCAGGAGACTGAGATCTAAGGACTGAAGTTCAAAGCCATCCTGGGCAGGAAAGTCTGTGAGACTCTTCTCTCCCATTCACTATCAGAAAACGGGAAGAGGTGCTGTGGCTCAAAGCGGTAGTGCACTAGCCTCGAGCAGAAGTGCTCAGGGACAGCGTGTAGTCCCTAAGTTCAAGCCCCATAACCACCACCACCACTAACACAAAAGATACAGACCTTGTCTTTCAGAGGTGGAAAACACTATGGGAATACTATGGGGGGAAAAGTAAGAATGAGGGCAGGAAGAGGAGTTCTGTGGAGCTAGATAAGGGCAGGGCAGATGCAGGTGTTGACTGGAGTAGATAGATTGGGTCTCACTGAGATAGCAAAGCCACAATCTGAAGATGGTGAGTGGCTGAGCCATGGACATCTAGGTCAACAGCGTGTTAGGCAGAGAGAAGAGCACATGCAAAGGTCCTGAGACAGGAGTGCAGCTGGTGTGGGACAGTTCCTTCAGCAGGATATGCCTGCTGAGGAGTGGCTAGAACAGAGTGGGGGGGGGGATGGCTGGGGGGAGTGGGAGGGAGTAGCCATAGAGGTTGATGGGAGTGTGGAAGGAGAATGAGATTATAGAGGACCTTGTGAGCTGCCCTCGGGACTTTAGCTTGGACTCAGGGTACAAGCTGGATCCTGGTTTCCTAAACACACACACACACACACACACACACACACACACCAGGAAACTGGGTTACATGAACATCCAGTCCACTGGAGCAATGGGAGGCTGGGCTCCCATGTTAGCTGCTTGTTCAGACATTTGCTTCCATTTACCACACTCCCCTCAAGTCCTTATTACTCCCCCATTCTGATATACTTTGCTCTCTTATGTCTCTTCTATGGCTCCTGTAAGCCTTAGAGGCCGTAATTCCTGTTTTACAGACAAATCCATCTCAGGCAATGGCATCCTTAGGAATTGACTTCCTCCCCGAGTGAAAACTTGGTTTCTGGTTTGCAGAAAAAAAAAAATGCATCATGGGGGGGGGGGGGGGAGAGAGTAGGTGAGGGGTGATGGGTAGGCCATGAGCCTGGATGGATGCTGGCTGGACCACAAGTCATTAGAAGCAAATTGGGTCTGGTGTAGAAAGATCCATCATGACCCCCCTGCTCTGTCAACCTGCTGCATACTTCAGAGATTGCACCTACGCTCGGGCACTGATGTGGGACCTAATTAAGAGAATGCCACATGCTGGCTTTTCCGCTGGGGCTGGGTGGGCTGGGTAGGGCTGGGGAGAGGCCCTTTGGCAGGCCTATAGAATTGTAATGCTGCCAGGGACAGGAAAGCAACGTGTATATTGGTTGTGTGTGGTGGGGGTGGGGGTAACCTCAGTGCAATCTTTATTTTATTGAGGCAGATCCTGAAGGGCTGCAGGAAGGGTGGGAAGTAGGGGATTTTGTGATGAGGAGACCACACTAGTGTATTTGCAAAATGGTGGCTGGTTCTTCTCAGTGATGGCTTCTCTTTAGAATTACCTGGGGAGCTTAAAAACAGAATCTTATGTTGGCCCTGTCTCAGGCTATGACATCAGAATTTCTCATGGTGCAGCCTGAGCATCAGTATTACTTTTTGAAAACCCAGTAGATAATTCTAAAGGATAGACTGGGTTGAAGATAGGTGAAAAAAATCAAAACTATGGTCATTTGGACACTGGCTCTGTTCTATCTGACTTGGTAAGAAGAATGCAAACAAATACTATTCTCAAATGCTGGCTACTTAGCATGGTCTACTCTGTGCAAAAGAGAGACTAGCACACATTAGAGGCCGTTAGAGGTTTATTGGCTGTAACGGAAACTCTGGTAAAATTAGAAATAAAGAGAATGGAAAGGTTACCACCCCAGCCAAGTGCTCTAACTATTCAGGAGGCAGAGACCTGAGGAATTGTTATATATCAAGAGCAAGAATAATCCACGGAGGCACAACCAAAGGTGGGAAGGGGTTTTATTTACAAAGGAGCTTTATTTACAACCTAAAACCCAGAATCCAGACCTGACCTCCAAACCTCCATTCCTTAACCTCCAACTGCCTCAATCTCCAAACCTCTAGAGGAGTGAGCTTTCTATTCTTCCTTCCTGCAAACCTCACCTCTCCTCAGGCCCCAAGCCTCAGGCCTCCCCACAGGCCTCAAGCCTCTCCTCAGACCTCAGGCTTCAAACCTCTCCACAAGCTTCAGGCTTTGGACTTCCCCACAGGCCTCAGGCTCCAGGCCCTTCCACAGGCCCCATTCAGCTCGGCTCTTCCGGCAGGCACCAGGCTCAGTTCAGCTCTGCTCCCTGTCTCCTCAGCCCGAGGGCCTCCTGGCTCTACACAGGTGTCTGCTCTCCCAGTGGGCCTCGAGGCTGTCCTTGAGCCTCAGCTCTCAGCGGGTGGCTCTGGCCTTTGTTCTCTGCAAGCCTGGACTCAAGCCTCCTTATGCTGCTCCTCAGGCCTCTCCTGTCTGCAGGCCAGGGCTCCCCTCAGGCCTGAGGGGAACCTAGGCACTGCTCAGCTCCAGGGGCACCTCCTGGCGTCTTGCTTTCTCTGCTTCCTTTCCAGAAATCCCGCCCCCTTATGTCCCCAGGCTGCCTGCAGTGGGGGGGGGGGGGGGTGGTGGCAGTTCCTGTCCCCTCAACGTGGGGATCCCCATGGGATCCCTTTGACACTCTGCCGTGGGGCGTGGCAATGATGCCAATGTGGGGCAGGACTTCCTGCCCCTCCCTCCCCCCGCCCCCCCCCCCCCCCCCCGTTATTACAGAATGTGGTTCAAAGCCAGCCTGGGCAGGAAAGTCCATGAGGCTCTTACCTTCTTACCTCCAATTAACCACCAGAAAGCCAGTAGAGCTGTGGCTTAAGTGGTAGAGTGCCAGCCATGAGAAAAAAAAGAAAGCTAAAGGACAGCGTCTAGGTCCTGAGTTTAAGCCCCAGTATTGCAAAAAAACATATTAAAAGAGGAAGGCAGAGAGGGAGGGAGAGGGAAATGGGGGAAGGAGAGGGGGGGAGAGGGGAAGGAGAGGGGAAGGAGGAAAGGTGGGAGGGAGGAAGAGAGAGAGCCAAAGAAAGAACGAGAGAGGAAGGGGGGAGGGGGAAGAGAGAGGGAGGGAGAGATCCTTCCACCTTATGAGTTACCTCAGGCCTTTTGTCACAGTGATGGAAAAATGACTTCCATAACACAGTCTGGAAATAGGTAAGATAAGAGGACCGGCCTCATTAGTGTTGCCATGACAATCATGTGAATTAGTTAGACCTATGGAAGAACCCTGACAACCCCAAGAGTAGTCAGAGAATATTGCCCTGATGACTGCTTTATTCCCTGCATGTGATAAATGTGGAGCTTGGAGCACCTCTGCCTCTGCCATCCCCATGCACACACACAGGTGCCTTGCCTTGTACTCCACAGTGAGCAGGCTCAGGAGGAGGGAGAGCTCGAGCATTCCCAGGCAGGGGGCAAAGGCAGAGGCCACTGCTCATCGCCTCCTGCTACCAGGAATTCTGCCTCTGTCCCTGAGATCTCCTTTTCCTAAGAGGATGGAGGTGTCATGAGGACATTCCTGCGTTATTATTCAGATGATACAGTGAATAGTAAATTGTCTTGCGGCCCCCTCCCCAAAGCTTTTCTCCATGATGCCAAGCAGCCTAATGATGGAGCTGTCCTGTCCTCCTCCTCTTCAGGACCGAGGATGTGAGGCAGGAGTTTGCAACCCATTCATCCTGGACTCCAAATCTTTCCTTGTCAGGGCTGGCTGCAGGAACAATTTATATTTCTCCTGCCTAGGGTAGAAGCCAGCTTCCTCTCTCTCCCTGTTGTTGAGAGATAAATAAGTAATAAGGAGAGAGTTGTCACAAGGCTCCCAGAAGCCCGTGTGGTTAGACCCAGGGGTGAGAGGTGACTGGAAATCTGCATCCCAAGGAATACACCTGTGGATGCCATGGGAAGCTATCAGCTCTCACTCTGTGCCCCGTCAGAGTGGTAGGAAGGGAAGACAGAGGGCCTTTGTGCTCAGTCTAGGTGCTGGGTTTTCTCCTTGGAGTCTCCCAACACAAGTGGGAGGAAGAAAAACTTCCCACCACTAAGTAAGTAGAAATAGAAGGCTGCAAAGGTTAAGAGGCTTGCCCAGGGCCACACAGCAAATCTGGCATTTTAATCTAAATAGAGTCTCCTTTTTCCTTAAACCATTTCCTATGTCAGAAGGGACAAAGATGAGAGTCATTACCATTGAGTGAAAACAAACAAACAAACAAAGCTACTTTGAAGTGAGCTTCTCTACTGCACCACCAGCTGACTTTTAGGGGTGGGGGGCTTCTTGCAAGTTCCTTGAGTAGAATGAATCCCTTTTCCTCACCAGACTCTCTGATGTCTGCCATAGGAGATGGATGTTTGGACTCTAGAACAAGAAATGTGGATTTGTCTTTCCTCTGCCCAATTATCCTATTTGGGCCTTCACCGGCTGCGGGGGGTGGGGGGGAGAAACTAAGGGCAATCAAGAGGGTAATCTGGTTTACCCAGCTCACCAATTCAAGCACTAATCTCTTTCTGGAACCATCTTCCACAGACACTGGATGTTTTAGTAGCTCTCTAAGTATCCCTTAGCACAGCCAAGGTGGGGCAGCCAAGTAACCAAGAAAACAACACAGCCCAACTATACTGGCTTTCTTCTGAGAATGAAATATAGATGTATAGGTCTGTAGACCTGACCCATACAAGTGCAGTTCTTCTTTCTCGCCCTGTACTCTGCTTAATCTAAAAACGTTCCTTGGGGAGTAAACACTCATTTTCCAAGAACAATGCAAACCAAAGTCTATCAGCCACCTCCTTGGCTTAACTATTAGGTGAGCACCTACTGAGTACCTGGGTGTGAACTACATATCAAGCGCGTGATAGCTACCTACGGCTGGTGACTACTATAACTGACAGTGAAAATAAGAGCACAAGTGTGGCTGTTTTTCTAGAAGGCAGAGGAGAAGGGAAAGATACCTTGTCACCTTTCTCTCTTCTAGCTGAGGAATAAGACAGAAATTAATATCCCCATAGATTATCTTGACACATGGGGTTACGGAAAAGCCAAGTCACTCAAAATAGCTTAAGGAAATGAGGGACAGCTTTGGAAGGATACAGGGGTGTGAGGGGAGCAGCTCAGTGGGAGGTGTATGTTGTCGGCCCCAGCAAAGCCAGTGGTACCATGTGGTTTATCTAGTAGTAACTGTGCCTTTCTTCTGGCATGGGGTCATCTAACCGCCTCTGCTTTGCTCAGGCTCTTACCTTTCTCTTTGTACAAGGCTTTAATTTGCCCTGCTCTTTCAGAGTTCATCTTGTTTTTCACCTTGGAGAGCAGAAGGGTTAGGGCTGGTTCAAGCACTCCCCTCTGCTCACTTTGCATGTTGTACAGGTCCAGGACTCAAAACCCAACCAATCCAGCACTTCCAACAAGCATTAAGGACATATTGGTGAAGGGGCAGGATTTGATTGGCTCATCTCAACCAACCATCTGGCTTCTCCTAGCCAGGACTAATTTCTCATCCAATCAGCTGTGTCCAGAGGGAGGTGGAGCTGCTCGTAAAGGAAATACTGCAGTGCATGACCAGGCAGAAGAGGGATGTGGGCCGGTAAGTCTCCACACTCATCTACTACACCAACACAGAATCCTCAGAGCCACCATTTTTCTACCCAACTGGTGGAGCCAAATGGACTTCAGGCTTTTGTGCAGAATGACATGGTGACTTGAACACATCCATGTTCACTCAAGGCAACATTATTTTCGAATAGCTAGAAACTAGAAGCAATCCCAAGACCCGTAAACTGATGAATAGATAAACAATGAACAGAGGTATATACACACACACACACACACACACACACACACAGAGAGAGAGAGAGAGAGAGAGAGAGAGAGAGAGAGAGAGAGAGAGAGAGGACTCAGCCTTAAAGGGAAGGAAAATGAAAATTCTGGCATGCTACAGTATGGATAAACCTTATGGACATTATGCTACATAATGAATAAATTATAGCTGGGCCCCTATGGCTTATGCATTTAACCTAACTACTCAGGAGCCTGAGGATCATGGTTCAAAGCCAGCCCAGGCAGAAAAGTCCCTGAGACTCTTATCTCCAATTAACCAGCAAAAAACTGGAAGTGGAGGTGTGGCTCAAGCAAAACAGCTCGAGGACTATGCCTAGGCCCTGAGTTTAAGCCACAGGAATCACACACACAGAACAAATTATGAAATTATGAATTCTTACATATGAGTTATCTAGTGCAATGGAATTAATAGAGACTGAGAGAAGGAAGAATGGCCATCCTTAGGGTTGGAGGGGATGAAGGAAGTGGAAAGTTATTTCATGGGACAGAGTTTAAGTGTGAGTTCTAGAGGCGGATGGTGGAAATGTAGTCACAGCATTGTGAGCAGACTTAACGCCACGATTTAAAAAATGACAGCTTGGCTCCTGTCATGGCTAAGAGAATGAAGGGAAATCAAGTCTATTGCTTCTGGGAGTTTCTCCACACTCACGGCAGGCAGTGCTCCCGGATCACATTTGAGGGAATTAAATTTTCTTGGTCATGTCAAATTATGCACAGTTGTTTTCTTTCCCTTCCTTTTCTTGTTGGGCCCAATTCTAAGGTTTATTTAGAAACAGACAGGAAGTCCTGACCATAGCATAGCAATTTATATTCCAGGTGATGCCAAAACAGAACTATACTCAACCTAGGGACCGGGGATAGAAAGAAAATATCCTGCTATAAATCTTTGTAATATCCCAGACTCTCCTCACTCCCTCTTTCTCCTTTCATGGTATCTAGATAATGGTAAAAAAGAAAGAAAGAAAGAAAGAAAAAGAAAGAAAGAAAGAAAGGAAGGAAGGAAGGAAGGAAGGAAGGAAGGAGAAGGGAAGGAAGGAAGGAAGGAAGGAAGGAAAAGAAAGAAAAAAAGAGCTGAGCCTGAGCAGGAGGGAGGAGAGAAAGACAGCAAAGATTTGATTTTCAAAGAGAAGGGATTTTTGCATGTTGCAGTGTTTCAGTACAGACCCTCCCTCCCTCCCTCCCTCCCCTCCCTCTTTCCCTCCCTCCCCTCCCTCCCTCCCTCCTTCCCCTGTCCTCTTCCTTTTAGCAGAAATTGCAGCTGGGATGTTCCACACCTTTCATTATTATTTATTTGCACGTCACAAAGAGATAAGACGTGACGCAAGGTGACAGGGCTATATGCAGTCCAGATCTCTGGTTTAGAAAACCATCTGTTCCACCATTGTGGCCGGATCAGCGGACTGTGGTAGAGGGCTGAGTGTAAGACACTGTGGGAGGGAGATCTTATCTTCATCAATTGCCTTGCTTGTCATGCCCTGTCCCCAGCACCAGGCAAAAGGTCCCCACAGGAGTGATAATCAGTATTCCCTTCATTGAGGGAAATCTACAACAATCACCCCTTCACGTCATTCAGGAGTTCCACAACTGAGCAACAGCCAGCAAAGAGAATGGCGGTGACACCAAGGACAGCAAGAATGACTGTGCATCACTGCCTTTAGTACCGAGCGAGGTCTAAATGTTCATCAAAGTCCATTTGGGCTGAAAGCAAATAACTTAAGTCATTCAAATTTGGTCTTGTTGAACCGTAAAGCTGCTGGCACCATTTGGTATAAAAACTCTATAGAAAAATAAATTATATTTATTGAATTGTACTGCAAGTAATAACCCTACCACCTACTCTCCCCCCCCACCCCCCAGCTTTCCACATACTATGAATTTTGATGAATTACCAAAAGTTCTATGACCATATAAAATGCTATTTATGTAATAATACAAGCATCTTTAAACTGAATAAAAACTCATTTGCCTTACAGGCTGGTTATTATTTGTTCTCTCACACCTTTGATTGCCTTTCTCCAAAATATTATTCAGAGGAGCCTCCCTCTTTCCTTCTTCTTTCTTCCTTCCTTCCTTCCTTCCTTCCTTCCTTCCTTCCTTTCTTTCTTTCTTTCTTTCCTTCCTTCCTTCCTTTCTTCTTTCCTTCCTTCTTTCTTTCTTTCTCTCCCTTCCTTCCTTCCTTCCTTCCTTCCTTCCTTCCTTCCTTCCTTCCTTCCTTCTTCTTTCTTTCTTTCTTTCTTTCTTTCTTTCTTTCTTTCTTTCTTTCTTTCTTTCTTTCTTTCTTTCTTTCTTTCTTTCTTTCTTTCTTTCTCTCTCTCTCTCTTTCCCTTCTTCCCTTCCTTCCTTCCTTCCTCCCTCCAATTTCTTGGGATCTACCATTCTAGTTTATAAGAGTCTCACTCGTGTGCATCTTGGATGTCTATGGTTAGATTCCACACATTTCCAATTCCTGAATCTTGCCTTTAAAAAAAAAATCAACACAAGGTGGGCACAGTGGTATACACCCGTGATTGCTGCATTAATTGGGAGGCTAAGGCAGGAGGATCATGAGTTCAAAACCAGCCTGGATGCCTAGTGAGATCCTGTCTCAAACCATTAGCAACAACAACAAAGTTGATCTATTATATTCATACATCCATTACTATATTTACTTGGTACTGTGTGATATTCTGACATAGGTCTACAACACATAATGATTGCATCAAGTTAATTAGCATATCTACCACCTCAGACATTTATTATTTCTCTTGGGAACATTCAAACTTTTCTAGCTATTTTATAATGCAGAATAAAGTACCTAACTCTAATCACCAGATTGGGCTATAGAACACTAAAACTTACCTTCCTGTGCAGGGTATTTTCAAACTTGTGAATCAACTGTCTCTCTAGTTTACCCTGCCTGCCCCCCACTAACTACTATTCTAGACTATTCTCTGTTTCCATGAGATCCACACATGAATGACAACACACACCATCTCTCTGTCTGTGCCTATCCTATTTCCCTGAATACAGTATTCTCCAGGCTTGTACAGGCTCCATAAATTCTGAGCTACCAGAATCTTGGTTTTAGATGGACAATCCCAACGCTATTATGAGTCCAGGTCTGTGCCTCTGTCATAAGAAAAGACACAGGAGTATCTTTTGATGGAATAGTGCAAATAATAGAACAACACAGCTTTTGAGCCCCACCAAATCACTCAAACCATGGCTCCTGATCTCAGTTAAGTCTTCTGGATATTAGCTCTGGTTGACTTCCATAAGAGTTCTCTGATTACTCCCCAGGCTAGGTTATAGTCTATATCTTTTCGTGTGTGTGTGTGTGTGTGTGTGTGTGTGTGTGTGTGTGTTGGTGAGTGCTTGTTGAAAATTTGGATGCTTGGGATCTTTGATCTCTTTCTGTGTTCAGAGAGTTTCTTCATGCGCTCATTTGTTCGACAGGATGTGCTGGAGGCCTTTTGTGTTGGATGCTCGGGGGTCCCAGTGGTGCGAAGCCACACACAGGGCCTTTCCCTCTGTCACTTGTGCATGAGAAGGGAGGGACAGTCAAAGCTGTAAGTAAACAGACACATAGTGTGACAGCAGTGTGGGGAATAGCTCCCTGAGGATAAAAGGGAATGTGAGAGTTTCTAAGAGATGATCTCACTGATCACTGGGGATGTTGGAGCCAAGCTTGAAAGCCACAGCCCTTTCCATAAAAGGTTTGATGGTGGTAGATGGAGCTTACCCCTAACATAGGAACTCAGACCACCTGCTTGCTTCCCAGCATGCTTTGCTCTGGAGCCAGGGGAGCTGAAGTGGTGAAAGTGGAGCAACCATCTTGGCACAGCTGTGGCAACAACATTCTGGTTCCAGGACCTGGAGCAGAATTACAGTGGAGTTTGCCATCTCCAGTGCTGGAAGAGCTCAGTTAAGCTGCACTAGCCTTTGTTCACCAGCTCAGGAAAAGTAGGGAAGTAGGTAAGGTGCCAGCTGTTGCAGAGCTTCCTCTTCGCTACCTGTTTCCCAAACTTTGTTCTTCAGGTTCTCCAGTGTTCCTGTGTAAATTCCCTTGTGGCTCAGATCATCCCCAGCTAGTTTCTGTAGCATGGAACCAACAGCTATGCATTCCCATTCCAGCTTCCGCTTTCCATCTCAAGACATGGTACGCCTTGTTTTCCGTGAACTCTTATTATCTACCATCATGACTCCAGGTTCTAGCCTGGTGCTCAGCATCCAGTCAGAAAGCCACGTGCATTGGCTGGATCTGTGAATGAACAAGAAAAAGAGAAGGTGCAGGGATGGAAGTTCTGAGTCCATACGTTTACTTCACCACCTCCTTGCTTTTCAAACAAAGTTTAGCAACCATACCCAACCATGAACAGCCACCTGGGTCACTCAGTTCTGTGCCTATCTCAGCAGCAAGTGTGTAAAGTGAATATTAGTTTAGTTTTTCTTTTTGCTTGATGGCAAAGTAGCTTTCTGCCCGCTGTCCTTACAGAAGTGACTGCTTTTGAAAAGGGGAAAATGTGTCAAAAATGATCCTTCAATCTCCATACAAACAAGGGAAAAGGGGGACAATGTCAATGGCAGAATTGATCTGGGACCTTAATAATCTTCGGTGTATCAACTAGCCGGACCTCAGTTTCTCTGATAACATGAGGGGCTGAAGTAGATGAGATTCCTCAATAGGGACATTATTGACATTGTGGATTGCACAACTCTTTATTTTTAGGGGCTTCTCTGTGCAGTGTCTAGAAGCATTCTTGGTTTTTGCCCAATAGATGAAAGCAGTAGCCACCCTTCCCCGCTACCCTCCCCAATCAGGCTGTCCCTAGATGTTGCCCAAGATCCCCTACTGTGCAAAATTACCTCTGATTGAAAACCAACAAATTCAGTGTTCTCTAAGCAAGATTGCAACTTTTAGGGCCAGAGCCAAACGAACAAGCAAATGCACAAAACAACTTCACAGGTGTATGTTAAAGCAGCTTCAAGCTGTTCTAACTGGAAGGAAGATTCAGATCCTAATTGAGACAAGGATAAGGAATAGGTGAGGTTCTATGTGTGGAAGGCCACAGAAGAGCCAGCATGGAGGCGATTTGCTGTGGTCCCCAGGTGTCTGGTGTAAGGACACAGCCTGTTCTAGACACTTCTGTAAAAAGAGTCCCATGGAAATGAGCACCATGTTCAGGCCTCTGCCACAAGTCACTAAAAGCTTTTGCTTCTTTGAATTCTGCTTTCGTTTCAACCCGGGGTCAGGCAGACGTCTCATCCGAGCTGCGTCAGATTTGCCGTGTACCTTTGAGTCCACGCGGGGGCTGCTGGGTTTGTCATCACTCCGTGGCTGGGACAGTCTGTGCCAGGCCTCGCTGTCCTCCCAAGGTTTCGGTGGCTGTTGTTGTTCTGGAAGAACCAGCTTCCACTTTTAGAATCAGTAATTCTGTTTTCTTGGGCTCCAGCTGTGCGGAACACAGTTCAGTCCTCCAGAAATACGAGGTTTGCTCAGGATGCCAGGCCTTCGGCACCTGTGGGTCTCTCCACTCGGTACGAAGACTCTTTCCTCTCCCAGACTCTGTGCCTAGGGAACACATCCTGCTGATCACAGCTAAGGTGTCACTCCCCCACCACAGGGAGACGGTCACTTCCTTTAGCTGGAGAGTTACTTCCTGGAGGAAGATGTTCTGAGGGTACCGACCGAGCAGGAATGCACTTCAATACTTCTCTTGACTTTGCACTCATCATTCCACAAGGCACTCACATGTTACCTGTTACCCTTCCATGGTGATTAGCTTGTTGGTTGCTCAGGAGTCCGTGCTTCTCAGAGGTCAGCATGATGAAGCCACAGACTCTGTTTCTTTTATGAGATGTGTGTCTGACTTCAGGTCTTGTGTTCAAATCCAACTTGGCGACTCTTCCGTTGGTGGCTGACAGCATTTTTCACTTCTTGTTTCAATGCTGAGGGACGTTCCAGAACTCTCTGATAGGAAGATTTGATGACAACATGGGTTGCCATGGATGCTTGCCACATGGTCTGGCTTAGTGAAATTAGAAATCTCTTCTAACCAGCAGTGTTCTTCTGACAATGCCTCATCAGCTCTTGTGATAATAATTGTATCCTCCCATGTTAAGTTCTTAAAAGCAATTGCTGAATGAATTCACCTAATAGGAATGAATGAGCAGGTGAATGTGTGGAGGATGAGCCATGCAAGTCCTATGACAACACAACATCCGCTCCACATGGCTAACTCCCACTCATCCTTCACGATTGCATTCTAAGTCACCTCTTCCCTCCATAATTAGCCTAGGTTAAACAGAAATGACCTGTGTGTCTTTAGTCCTTAGTTTTAGTGGGTTCAGAAAATTACTAAAAATGGCCCTTGATATGCTGAGCATTTGAACTGAAGAAGCAGACTCAAGGTTTACCCGAGTTTCCTCCTACCTACCTGCCTTCTAAACACTGTTCTCAGAGCAGAACTTCCTCTGATCTACCCTTATCTGACTAGGGCAGTTCCTCCTGGGGATGGCAGGTGTCTTGGGCCCCTCTCTGATAGCTCTATCAACAGAGAAGACAAACCCCAAGGAAAGGAGATCAGAAGTCTGACACCTGCCCAGAGGGGCTTATCTATGACTGTCTATTCTTCTGAGGGCTGTTACCTCAGAGAGGTTAAAAAATATACAAGCAAGATAGCTTTAGGCCACCCTGAATTTTCTGCCCTGACCTTCCTGTGACTTGGATTCTTTCTTATCCTTCCTCTCCCCCAAACACCCAATCCCCTATGCCTTTCTGATGCTCGTAATGCTATTTAGGTTCTGATCATCTGGTTCCTCTTTGAATATCATATTGGACTCCTGTGAACTTGCCCGTTAACAAATTTATACGTTCCGCTCCCCCCCCATGAATCTGTCTATTGTTAGTTTGTTTTGTAGACTCAAATTATTGAACCTAAAGGGGAGGGTGTTGAAAAGAGAAGTCGCTTTCATCTGTAGAATATATATATATATATGTATATATATATATTCATTTTCAAAATCACTACTCACATTTGTGTCTTTTGCAATCATTGTCTCTGGGCAGTTCTCTTAGAGCAGTGACTAGTACTTCATTTAGAAGCTACACCCCATTCTGCCTGGCATAATAAAATCCACACTCCTTCCTTCACAATATTAACAATGTATTTTTGAGGGCCTACCAAGGAAGCATGGTGCTAGACTTTAGAGTCAGAAAGGCAGGTTTTCCTCTCCCTTTCAAGAATCCACAGTCTGTCTCAAGAGAAAGGTAACCTAATGAAGAGCATGACCAGGTTCTTCATGGTAAATACAAAGCAAGGTGAAGCAAAGGAGCAAGATCTGCAGGAGACAAGGGAAAGATTTTCTGTGGGAAGCACTCCAGCTGGGCCTTGAAGGAGGAAGGTAGATGGGAGCTTGCCAGGAGGACAGCAACCAAGTGGGGAGAAGAGGTTCTGGGGGCAGAGTGGAGGCTGCACAGAGGGCGGGAGGCCTGGGACGGTCGGTGAGGAAGTGGGGGAGGCCTGGGATGGTGAGGAAGGCCGGGTTGGCATGGATGAAGGGGAAAGTTTGTGCAGGGGTGGCAGGGAAGGAGGAGTGGATTGAGTTGGCTCTGAAGTCCCTGACGCCACCGTCCACTGGTGGGGTCTTGACAGCCAGGCTTGTTCTGAGGAAGTCACATCCTCTGGACTTAGGCAGTAGAGCCTCAGGGACCAGCACCTGCTCCAAACGCAACCCATGGCGAGTCTTCTTCCGCCAGGTTTGTAACTACAGTTGAGTCTAGTCAGTCTCTTTGTTGGCTAGCATCTACTCCTCAACATGGCTGAATTATGTCTATGAAAAATTTCTGTGTTGAAGTTTTACCCCCACTCCTGTCCCAGCCTCCAAGGCCTCTGGAGTGTAAATCTTTGAAGTGATAATGGAGTGAAGTGGGACCATGAGGGTGTTTTTCTGGTAAGAAGATATGAGGCACTGGTGGCCCACACCTATAATCCTGGCTACTCAGGAGGCTGAGCGCAGGATCATGGTTCAAAGTCAGCCTGGGCAGGAAAGTCTATGAGATTCTTATCTCCGATTAACCACCAGAAAATCAGAAGTGGAGCAGTGACTCGAAGTGATAGAGCACTAGCCTTGAGCAATAAAGTTCAGAGACAGTGCCCAGGCCATGAGTTACAATCGACAGGAAACAAAAAAAAAAGACATGAGGACATAGACACACACAGACCATGGGAGGACACAGCTACAAGATGACCTGAGGCCAAGGAGAGAGACCTCCAAAGAAAAGCAACTCTGCTGGCACCTTGCTCTTGTATTTGCAGCCTCTAGAATTACAAGAAAAGACATCCCTGTGGCTCTAACCATTCAGCCCTGGAAACCTTAGCAAATCAGTGTGCTGGGTCTTTGGCTCAGGTCTAAAGCATGCAGGTGCCTGGCTTCTGTTTTTTGCCGGTGATCACTTCTCTGCTCAGTCAGGCCCCAAGCATGACATTTCTCTGCCACAGCATGGTCTATGAGGAAAAGGGTTTGATGCCTGGTGTCCAGGGAGAGAGCTAGGGTCCTCTCTGTTCTGGAAACAACTTGGCTACTGTACATATGAGCATCACACTGAACTTCCAGAACAACTTGATTGCTCAAGGATTCAGAGTTAAGGACCAGGTTATGTAAGTGTTGGTAGATACTGGACTTTCAGTCTGGTCATCTTGACCATGCAGCTGCCTCACAGAGACAATCCTCCACTGCCTAAGGCTTCCCTTTCCTTCCTACTTTCCCCCTCCTCTTACTCTCTTCTCCCTGAGAGTAACTCTACCCTCTCATCTCCCCTCCCATTCTTAATCCATCCCCACCAAAAGAATGCCATCTCCATACTATACCCATGAGGGCCTTCTCTCTAGCATGTTCTCCTACTTTAGGCTCTGATAGTCAAGGGCTCTCTCCTCTTACCCATGGGTTATTGATGCTTGTAGAGGGTTATTTTGATTCAGGGCCAGCTGGCTAAAGTGTGAGCACTGTTTTTTTTTTGTTGTTTTGTTTTTGTTTTTTACATTGTGGATTAATATTGGCGCATCCCAACCCAGCATTTCAGTGGTGGATTGTTCCCTGGAGTACTTAAAATGAAACTGATCACCTTACATCACCACAAGAATTAATTTATGTCTCAAACACACCCCTGCCACATACACATCCTTCTGATCTGCATGAGAATTTAATATTCCTCCTGTTAAGATAACATTACCTTCATTTCTTGTAAGCTCATCTCCTGGCCTCATTATATTCTTATGGGCTCTTTTCTTGCCCAGAGTTAAATCATAAATCCACTTAACTTGGCAAGTGATGCTCATTTCAAGTCCCATTTGTGGTAGAAAGCTAGCCGGCCTCATTTCCCTTCATTGTAGGAAGGCTGGCAATGGTGAGGTGGCCACAGTCCTCCTGCCTCAAGCATGGAGAGGCTCAGAAAAGTAGGAAGAGAGAATCATGAAGGAGACACCCCAGAGAAACAGAGAAGAACGATAGACAGAGAAAATGTGTCTTGAGTGGCAGGCAGTGTTCTGTTCCCGAACTCTGTTCCTCCCTGTTTCCAGGACGCTCTCACTCTCCAGTGGCTGTGACAGAAAGGCCAGCAATCCAAGAGAAGAAATAACCCTTCCATAGCAGCAGCAGAATCTTCTAACTTTGGGTGTGGCTGGAAGCTGTGCAGCTGAATGACTACATTTCCCAGCTTCCCTTGCAGCTAGTTTTGTGTGGTTCTGGGACTATATTTTGGCCAATAGGATGTGGGTGAAATTGAAGTGTATGACTTTTTTCATTGTGTCCTTAACATATTGCTTCCTTAGCTTGCCATTTCTCTCTTTATGCTGGAACGTGGTAGATATGTTAGTGAACATTCTCACACAGGTGAGAACAGAATCAAGGCACAGCAGAACAAACACATCTTCTCTCTATACACCTGTCAATTTATTATCTATCTATCTATCTATCTATCTATCTATCTATCTATCTATCTGTCTGTCTGTCTGTCTATCATCTGCCTACCCATCTTCTATCTATCACTTATCTGCCAGCTATCTATCTATATCAGCAAATACAGAATTGTAAGGTAGGCCAAACAAGTGTAACAAGGACAAGTGTAAAAGGTTACAGGACTAGACCAGGGTAGGATTTGTTCCAGTTGAAGGAGGAAGTTCTTCCTCTGAGCTCTGGAGGCCCAGTTAGCAACCGAAAAACAAACAAGAGAAGCTCAGTGTGGCTGGAGCAGTTGAGAATCAAGTAGAGACATATTAGGACAGGAGACCTGAGAAGCCATGAGGGCCAGAACCTGCAGAATCTTGCAAGCTTTATTACATGTTTTGCGTTTTATCACAGAAGCAATGGGGAGCCATTGAAGAGTTTTAAGTCAGGTGGAAATGTTTGACATGATCAAATTTTCTTTATAAAAAAAGACCATTCTGGTTTTAGAGCTCCTTTGAGCTCTCTGCCTTTAGTCCCTGTCACCAGCAGCTTCCCCTGCCCAGTCTGGGGCCAGGCAATTACTTTGTCAGTAGTGAGGACAGCCACAGTAGGTGACTGAAATCTCAGCCATTTATTTATTGACTCTTGGCTGCTGTTCATAATGAACTCTCAGCTTCCCCAGAGGGAGGGGGGAGGCTGAGTGGACTTGTAGAGAAAAGGAGGCACGAATAGGGAGACTGCAAGAGGTGGACTGGAGCTCAGTGTTTGTGTTCTCACATCTTCCTCCCTCCATTGACACCTGCTACCAGGATGATGTATTAGAATTCAATAAGCCTCACCTGCCTTTTCCTAGAAAGGGAAGGGCTGGCAGGGGGCAGGGGGGGGGGGAGTGGAGAAGCAGGCTCCTGACAATCCATGAAGCAGGGAAGCAGTTCAAACAAATCACTCTACTAACTAGCGGGTACAGAGGAGGGAGGAAATCCACAGTCCTGGGATGCTGGTTCTAAGGAACAGGGCAAAGTCTCAGCAAAATACAGGTGATGGGGGTTGGCAAGCAAGTCTGTCTTTCATGCTCCCTGGCTCAGGGTCACCTGCAATGGCAATGGTTGGTGAGCAGAGGACTTCCTACTTACAAAGCAGACCTGGGATGTTTGCTCCAATCAGAATTACTCCTCCAAAGAGAATGCTTCCTTTGGTATGGAGAGCTGACCCAGAGGGTGACCACATGTGCTCACAGTCCTGCCGCTGGAACACTCCAGGGAGAAACCTGTAGTATTGGAATCTTAGGTGTGTCTGGCTCCCAAGGATAGTCAATCCATTTCATAGTCATGGCTGACCTGTCATCTGTTTCTCCTCCCTTCTACTTAATGGGGGAAGGGCGCACCTTTTTCAGAACAGTGTTCTGGGTGGGTTGGCTGGTCCCATTCAGTATGAAATTCTGACTGGACTCCATGTAGACCCCTCAGTGGCACCTGCATTTGGACTTCTAGTACAGATCCTTGTAGCTGGAAGGCAGGTCATGTGATCTAAAACCCTGTGATGGGCATGGCAGAACTACCTATGGCTCTTTTCTGGGGATAATCAAAGGCAGTCAAGAATTCCTCAAGTTAGCCAAGTGTCAGTGGCTCACTCCTAGAATCCCAGCTACTCAGGAGGCTGAGGTCTAAGGATCCCAGTTCAAAGCCATCTTCAGACAGGAAAGTCCATGAGACTCTTATCTCCAACTAACCACTAAAAAGCCAGAAGTAGCTCTGTGGCTCAAGTGGTAGAGCACTTGTCTTGAGCAAAAAGGCTCAGGGACAGCACCCAAGGCTGTGAGTTCAAGCTCCAGGATGGGTGTACACACACACACACACACACACACACACACTCCTCAATTTGACCAACTAATTTTTTTAACTTGACAACTTAATGCTTTCAAACCAAAGTAAAGATGTTGGACTCCCACTTTTTGATGCAAAAACTGAGCCCCAAAGAGAGGATTCAAAGAGCTTTAGTCTCACACAGGAAGTTTGTGGCAGGAGGTATGTCTAGGCGCTGACCCTCCAGGTCTTTCTGATATAGAAAGATTGGCCAGCAGAGCAGATAAGAGAATTGAAAATGCTATGCTCACACACATGGCACTGAAAAACTCTTTAACTCTGTTCTTTTTAGCCTGGGCTCACCCTGCGCACTCTCCTAGAGTGTTGGAGAAGAGGTTCTTGAAAGGAAAAAAAAAAGTAAGTATGAAGTCTCATTCTGATGTTTTATTAATGGAGACTGCTGGTTTTGCAGCCATTTTAATTAGGGCTGAATTTGACTGTATTCAAAACCCAGGGGGCACCAAGGAAAAAAGGAGCCACTGAGCAAACCTGAGGATCAAATGAAAAGATTAATTAAATATCAACATGTCGGCAGCTTGAGGCAGGGGAACATGCAGTCCCTCCTTTCCTGATGGAGCACCAAGAGTGGAAAGGCAGCTTTCAGAGCTCAGTCGCTCGAGACCGTCTGCCACCATTTCTTTCCTCGTCAAGGACTGGTGAGCAGATGCATCCTCAATTTCACTATTGCTCCCCCAATTTCCTCCCTCAAGATATATCACAGTGTGGCTATATTCCCTAACTGGTTCATTCGGTGTTTTTTGTGGGTTTTTTTTTAATTGAGAGGGGTCCTGTCTAATGTAATGTCAGCTATAGGACTCGATGCCTGACAAAAGTCAACTGGTTATATTTGCCTCAGCAACTCTTACAGATGGGGAAGCAGAGGCGGAGAGAGGAAGTCACTTTGCCTGGGGTTTCATGGGTACCAAGGGTGGACTGGAATTAATCCTAGGCGTTGAGTCTAACCTGCAGTCCTCTGGACTGCTCCGAGAAGATGGACAGTGCTTTTGATATTGCTAACTACCAGGTGCTTTTGATATTGCTAACTACCCTCTGGATCTTGCCATCCACACTTCATCAATGTCCTCAACCTTCAAGCTCCAGTGGGCTAGGATTGGCCCTTAGGACCAGGGTACTGACTCCTTTCTTCCTGTGTTTAAAATGGCAATCATGGGCTCCTGAATGCTAGATGTGGGGGCCCATCCCGGGCAGGACAGAAAACCCAGCTGTCCCCAACAGAACTACGATGATATTGAATGTGATGTAATTCACCCAAATGCCTATGGTTTGCCCAGCACTTAATATGTGCCTGGTTCTGTGCTCAAACACCTTGAGTGCATCAATTGTATTAATTCTATCTATGACTCAGCCTTTGAGACAAAAATCCACCAGCACAACACAAGAGTAGCCAAGAAAAGCCCGCCATGATATTTTTTTATTTTTATTTTTTGATAGAGCAAAATGTCAACACGTGCAAATGAATTCTGTGCAAACTGAGTCCATCGAGGAAGTGGGAGGCTGGAAGAGTCGGCGGGCAAGGACAGTCAGGATGCTAATGAAACATCTGTGTGTGTGGCCTTGCCAGCCTGGTAATCACCTAGATGTTTACCCAGTGAGCAGCTGGATGCCTTGGCCTTGCCTCCTTCTTTCCTCACCCTTCCTTCAACATTCACCTTCAATGCTCTTACACACACACACACACACACACACACACACACACACACACACACACACACCACACAGACCTTTATTCCATAGCTGCTTTTATCCACAGGGATAAAAGAGAATGTGTGCAGACACGCCGGTGAGCCCAGTCCCCCAATCCTGGCAGAGAGGGCAGGTGCGCCTGCCTCCATTGGGAAGCAGCGCTCGAAGTTGACTAATTGGATCCAGGACAGGGCTGTAGAGGAAGGCAGCAAGGTGCTAGGGCCTGAATCAAACCCCAGATTAATTTTTTTTTAAAGTGTCCAAGTGGACTGAATATTTCATGACCTGAGGGAGGAGTGCAGCCAAGGTTTCTTTGGAAGAGAAATCAAATGTGAAGCTGTGGTGATGGTGGATTGGAAAGGGAGGGAAGGAGGGAGGGAGGAAAAGAAGGAGGAAGGGAGAAGGCCAGAAGGAAAAGAAGAAAAGAAGAAGGGACAGAAGGATGGAGGAAAGAGGGAGGGGGGAGGGAGGAAGGGAAAAAGGGAGTAAAAGAGCGATGAGGAAGAGAAGGTGAGGGGAGAAAATAGAGGAGGAAGGAGGAAGGAAAGGAAGAAGAGGGAGAGGGGGAGAAAGTGAGAGAGAGAAGGAAGAAGAGGAAGAGGGGAAGGGAGAGAAGAAAGGAGGGAGGGCAGAATGAAGAAAAGATCACCAAAATTTCTTGTCATTTGCATCACTAGATGTTATTAGAGAAGCATGCACATAAATAAGGCTATAGCACAATCCTTTTTAATTTCCATATATACTGTTCCATTTATCCTGTGAGGGTCATTTAGGGTTTGCTTCTGGTTGCAGTGATGACACTAGAAACCAAGAGCCCAGACAGGACCAGCCTCCCCACCCCCCCCCCAATCAAAATTTGTTGAAATGCAAAAATGAGTCTCTAATGCCATGTCCTGCCTTCCATGTTCCAGGAATCCCAGAAGATATTTCTTCCAGAAAGACCTTTCTTTCTTGTTCCTTTATTTCTCTGTCAAGAAATTAGCTCAGTAATGGGGAAAGAACTCTGCACTGAGGGGAATTGTGCAATCTCTTGGGAGACTGGCAAATTCTTTGGTTCTCTGGGTCTCTCCCCAGACCTTGACTGTATTTTCTTTTGTTTCTGCCTTCTTGGTGTGTGTGTGTGTGTGTGTGTGTGTGTGTGTGTGTGTGTGTGTAAGGGGTCTGATTGTCTCTTCACCCTTCTGTCCTTTCCCTGCCTTGTGTGGCCTCATTATTTGCCTGCTTTGCTGTCTACCTGTGCCCACCCTCTGCCCTGCCACTTCTATGTCCTCCAATCTCTCTTCCCATTGGCTCCATTCATAGCTCACTTGCCCTTACCTCATTTCTGCCCCTTTATTTCTCCCCTTCTCCCCCTCTCTTCTCTCTCAGTTTGTCCCCCTAACCCTCTGACCTCCTTCTCTTCCCACCTGCTCACCCCTATCCCTTTCCTCTTCCTCCTTCTCTTTCCTATTCCATTAAGGATGCTTTGTTAGTGGCTTTAATCAATGCCAATCAATAATCATGTCTAGGTCCCCCACCAAAAAGAAGTTTTGAGCCTCAGGCCTCCTGGTGTAGAGATCCGACTGGTCTCCACCTGCAACTTAACACAGACTTGCATTTTCCACTCAACCTCAGCCGTGGAGTCTGTCCACTTTTGTAAGGAATGCTTCTTGTGACTGAACCACAAAGTGGGAGGGGAATCAGGGAGTTGGTCAGCTGGATGGCCAGAGCAGCTGTGACACAAAGGGGCACTGCCTGCTCTCACCTACCAGGCAAGGTGACTCTTGGCTGATCCAAGAGTCAGGCCTGACACTGCCCATTTACTCTGGAGGGCAGAAGACAATCCTGTCACTTCTCTCTCCCATCCTTGCTCTTCACAGTGGCTCGTGTGTTTCACCATTAGCATAGTCTGCCCATTTGGTGACTTCTCAAAGCCCAAGACCAAAGGAGCTTGTGAATCTCATATATATATATGGAGGAAGGAGGGTGGGGGAAGGGAGGACGTGGAAAAGGCAGTAAAAGAGAGATGAGAAGGAAGAGAAGGTGAGGGGAGAAAAATATATACACACATATATAGACATGTGTGTAAATTTATGTACATATATATTCATATATATCTATATCACATTTTCTTGATCCACTCATCCACTGAGGGTTATCTGAACTGTTTCCACCCCTTGGCTATGGTGAATAGTGTAGCGATGAACCTGGCAGTACACGTGTCTTGACTGTATCCTGACTTGTAATCTTTTGGATGAATGCCCAGTAGTGGAATCGCTGGGTCATAAGGTTGTTCCATGTTTAGTTTCCTTGAAGGCAGTTTCCTGACCGCCTCCCAAGTGATGGCGCCAGTTTACATGCCCATCAACAGTGCATTAGGGCCTCCCCCCACCCCCCGTCCCGCATCCCTGCCAGCATTTGCTGATGTTTGTATTCCTGATGATGGCCATTCTTACAGGGGTGTGTGTGTGTGTGTGTGTGTGTGTGTGTGTGTGTGTGTGTGTGTGTGTGAAATAGAATCTCAGTGTTGTTTGGGTTTTGCATTTTAGCAGGCTACTTTTACCACAAAAGATTTCATAGCAGGAAATGATTCTGATGCTCTCAGGGAAGGGAATAGTCATGGCCGGCATCTATCAAACCTCTATCACAGGAAGGAAAGCACGAATAGGCGAAGACATCACAGGTTGTAAAGGGACACCTGGGCACTTTATGGAGCAGTTGTCTGCTTGCTGTGGATTTATTCTTTTTTTTTCCCTTAGTTGCTGTTAACTAGCATGCTCATGCAGGCTTTAAAATATGCTGAAGCCGGGGTCCTAACTCCCTGCACTGTGAGGCAATGGGCCTGGATTGTAGTCTTGACTTTAAGATTAAAAAAAAAATGCACAAGGTGATTCTACAACCAAAGTTGAAGAACCATTGTTTTTAAAACTAATACCAACATTCCTTGCCCCCAAACACACAGGGGTCAGGCCACAAACAAATGAAATCTGAATTGCTATAAGAAAGGCCCAGGCATGAGCATGTTTAAAAGCTTTTCTGGCTACTTAATGTGTAGCCAGGGTTAAAAGCTAGTGTGTTTGGTGCTTATTAATTTGAGTCTAACCGAAGAGCTATTAAGGATTTGCTCAGTGATGTCTAGGACTGTTCTTGTCTGTTTTTATAGCTTGCAGTGACAAAGCAAATATAACTACTTTGCAAAAGAAAGTCTTTCTTATTAAAAAATTTCCCAGCAAATCTCCTAGAACTTTGTCTTTGCAAGTCTGATATTCTTCAGGGCCTGAAAACCATTGCATTATAATGTGACTCTTTTGCGGTGGGGAGGACGGGTGAGGGGTTAAAATGAGATTTTTAATGAAATGGACTGCTCATAGAATGGACTGCTGGGTTTTTGTGTGTGTGTGATTCTCACCTATTTCTGGCTTTCCTTATCTGAGTTGCTGGTAATTACATCAGTCTACTTCCTGCACCTCTCCTTTTCGCTGGCACTTCATGGCTGCCTGGAATGATCTCCATGAGATTCTAAATAAAAATGATGAGAGGAGGCCTCTTCAAAGTTTTACATGGGAGCCCGGATGCTATAAGTCTAGATACTTAGAAGGACTGCAGTAGGAAGCCAGACAGAGCAGAAAAGCTTACAAGATTCCATCTTCAATGAGCCCACAAAAAGCCAGACTGGAGGCACGGCTCAAATGGTAGAGTGCCAGATGTGAATGAGAAAGCCCAGCAAGAATATGAAATTCTGAGATTAAGTCTGGATGCATGTGCATATGCAAACGTGTGTGCATGCATGTGTGTGCGCACACACGCGCGCGCGCACACACACACACACACACACACACACTGGTCATGGGAGAATGCTTGAGAGAGTCTATAGATTGTTGGCAGACATAGTTAAAAATCTAGGCATTTCCCATTAAAATCCATGCCTGAATGCAGAAAACAACCCAGCACTGGCAGTACAACTGTCACGTCTTCACACAGCACTCTGAGTTTCACTGTGTGGTAGCCATCTCCTGTAGCTAGGACAGGACAATTGTGATTTCCCGCAGACCCCACCCCTCCCTGCTGTGGTCCCAACACAGCCTGCTTCCGCCATTGATCATGCTTACTAGGTCTCTGAAGGTGCTTGAGCTCGTGTGGCGTTTTGATTTGTATTTAAAGCAGATTGGATACACTGTAAGAACTAAATTAAGGGTAGCTCTTCATAGCAATAACAATCATGATATTCAAAGAGTGCAATTCCAAGGCTGGAGAGAAAAAAGATCCAGGAATTTTCCTGCAGAGCAGTTGGCTAGAAATAATGCTAACAGAACCAAATATTAAACAACCACAACAAAAAGAACACTCCCTTTTACCTAGTCAATGTGGCAACATGGGAAGAGTTCCTAGTAAGTTGCACAAAATCCTTGTCAGTCATAGAAACAGGGCTGGCTGCAGCTAGGTAATGATTATTATTTACCATTACTGGGTAATTAGGTGTGATATCAACAATTGCCTGAACACAGATCATCTGGATGAAGACTCCTTAGGAGAACACGCATTCGTTTTTTTGTTTTTATTTTTTTTTATAGTCAGACTTATATACAGAGCTGTTACAGTTTCATATATTAGGCTTTGGATACATTTCTTGTACTGTTTGTTACCTCCTCCTTCATTCCTCCCTCCCCCTCCCCCATTCCCTTTCCCCCCATGAGTTGTTCAGTAGATTTACACTAAACAGTTTTGCAAGTATTGCTTTTGTAATTGTCTGTCTTTTTTACCCTGTGTCTCTCGATTTTGGTATTCCCTTTCATTTTCCTAGTTCTAATGCCTGTATACATGGTTTCCTATGTACTCAGATAAGATACAGAGATAGTGCAGGTACAACCACAGAAAGGGGATACAAGAGGATCCTCAACAATAGAAGCTATGGTTTCACATGGCATGTTGAAAGTAATTACAACAGTGATATAACAGTCCTTTCCATAACATGGAGTTCATTTCACTTAGCATCATCTTTTGTGTTCATAAGGGTATAGCTATTGGGCTCTTGTGATCCTCTGCTGTGACTAGCCTAAACCTGTGCTAATTATTCCCTATGAGGGAGACCATAGAATCCATGTTTCTTTGGGTCTGGCTCACTTCACTTAGTATAATTTTTTCCAAGTCCTTCCATTTCCTTACAAATGGGGCAATGTCATTCTTTCTGATAGAGACATAAAATTCCATTGTGTATATGTACCACATTTTCCTGATCCATTCGTCTACTGCGGGGCATCTGGGTTGGTTCCAAATTCTAGCTATGACAAATTGTGCTGCGATGAACATTGTTGTGCTGGTGGCTTTAGTGTGTTCTCGTTTGTGGTCTTTTGGGTAGAACACACATTCATGAAAGGAGGTTCTGAGCCAGCATGAGAGCTGCAAGGCAGAGCCAGAACAACAGGCACAGAGGACAGAGGCCGCCTTGGGAACCTGGAGCAACCGGACGTGTGGGGCGTCCCCAGGGCAGATCCAGGACACTGAGTTTTCTTGGCTCTCTTCCGAGGTCAACTCTGGCCTTTCCTCTCCCTGTGAGGTAGTCTCATTGCCTTTCCCCCATTCCCCACCACCGCACACAGTGCCTTTGCTTTTCTAGAAGCAAGCTGCTGAGTCGTGTGCATTTGTTTTGTCTGCTAATTGTATGTTCGGCCAGGTCTAAGTAAGCTCCCTCCGTCTCTTTCACCTCTAACTTCCTACTGAGCTCTTCAGTAGGTGCTTGCTTTGTGGATTCAGTGACTGACAACACGTGCTTGAGTTCTTGTCCTGGTATTTGTGGTCCATCTGTAGACATATGTGGGTGGCGGAGGTGGGGGGGGGAGTCGTGGGAGAATCAGAATGGTGTGGGAAACTCCCCTGTACATGCTGAAACCAACATCTGCAGAACCATAGCCCCCTAATTTACAAAGCCTGAATGCAACCAGTCACTCCTCTTTTCTTGCCTGAAGGAGAAAGGATGGGCGAACCCAGGATCTCTTCTGTTCCGTGTGTGTGCATATGCATGTGTGCATAAGTGTGCATGCATGTGTGCCTGCACCCACATGCATGTGTGCAAAAGTGTGCACATGTGTGTACGTGCATTCATGTGTGCACAAGGGTGCTTGTGTTCATGCATGCATGCATGGATGTGTGCACATGGATGTGCATGTGCATTTGTGTAAAGAGCATTATTCTTTGGCAGTGATTACGGAAAGAAAAAGGAAGTGGAATTAGGAGCCAAGGAAGAATTAGTTGTACTTAACTCAGTTAAATTCTCATATAAGAATTCTTCTCCTCTTTGGGAAAGTGGCCTCACAGAATCTTGGAGCCACTACTATGTGGACTTTTCACTGGGAAAGGGATCGAGGGCCGCAGGGCAGGAGGGTCAGGCACCCCTTCCGGGCCCTTCAGCCATGGAATGACCTTGGCTCCTTCCCAATGAAATGAAATTGCACTGAACCCAGTCAGTTAACAAAGAGAAGGCTCACCAGGCCTGAAGATGAACCCCCAGATGAACTCAGGAAAAAGACTTTGGGAAGCCTTGTGGGGAGGGAAATGGAGACGAAAGAAATGGCTGAAAGTTTCACTTTGTTCACACACACACACACACACACACACACACACACACACACACGGCTTTCTTCCCAGATAGTGGTTTGTTTGTTTGTGCCAGTACTGGGGATTAGACTCAGGGCCTCACACTCGACTTAGTTTTTTCTGGTGCTCTACCACTTGTGCCACAGCTCCACTTCTGGCTTTGTGGTGGTTAATTGGAGCTAAGAGTCTCACACACTTTCCTGTCCAAGATGGCTTTGAACCCGTGGCAGGGACTGAAATTCACAAGACAGAGAACACAGCACGCAGAAGCAGCTCAAGGGGTGTCTGTCCAGGCAAGCCACATAGACCTTGCTGAGCCCAGTGGTCAGGACCTCCTGCTCCCAGCCCCAGATTCACTCCCACTTTTTCCTTGGCCTATTTTTCTCCCACCCCCTTTCCACACATGGCGAGGAGGTAGAGGATCTGGAGCTGTGGCTTCCTTGCCTTTCTTGCCTGCTCTTTGAGAAGCTACGTCTGCCCTGCAGCTTAGAGGTCCAGAAACACCATGTTCTTCCTTGGTCCAAGCAGCCTTCTCCCCTCGGGATTTCAAACACCGGAGCAAGCAAGTCCTCCCATTTTCCCTAATGTATCTTAATCCCGGGGCCTTTCCCTCCCTTTGAAATAGGCTTTGTTTATCCCATGCACACGCCACAGAAAAAGAAGCTCATTGGACATACAGGCAGCAAGCAACCAAGCGTATTGGGTTGCTTGGAAGCACTCAGCTTAATTACGTTCTCTTGTCATGCCTGGGGGCCACAGCGCCCGTATTAAATGCCAATGGGATTTGTAGTGTGTTTGATTTAGCTGAAATAAGGGTTTGGTGGTTTACAGCCTCTCAGAGATTTTTTTTTTCCTAACAAAGGGAGAAACATACCATGTCTTCTTGCTTTTCCTAGGCCACCCTCCCCACTGGGTCCAGTAGCAGGGCTTGAACTCAGCACTCAGCTTTCTTGCTCACAGCTGGTACTCTACCACTTGAGCCATGCTTCCAGTCTGGCTTTTTGCTGATTCATTGAAGATAGCGTCTCACAGAGTCTTCTGTGAGGGCTGGCTTCAAACCTTTGCCATCCTCTGGATTGCCTCCCAAGTAGCCAGGATGACAGGCTCCTGGGCTATTATGACTCTTCATGATGCCATGAGAAATCCAGGTGATATCCATGTTTCATTATGGTTAGGGGATGGGATTCTGCCCCCCCCCCCCCGCCTTCATCACAAAATAGTTGCTCCACCTTCAGGCATTGCATTTGTCATCAAGGGAAAGAAACGGAGAAGGGGGAGGGCAGGGGGCAGAAGCCTGCTCCACAGTGTGCCCACATCAATATACAACTATTAGTTGTACACAAGTCACCCTCCCTGAGGTCTCATAACAACATCTCCTTGCACAGGAAGTGCTCCATGGCCACTTCCTGTTCAATGGGTATGGATGGCGGGGGAAGAGAGGAAGCTTGTGTGTGTGTGTGTGTGTGTGTGTGTGTGTGTGTGTGTGTGTCCCATCCTCTAGAGGGAGTGACATCAGCAGACTTGACTGCTCCAGAGATGGGTGAGGCTTTTCTCCTGGAGATAAAAAGAACAACATTCACTTTATTATTTCCTCCCATCCCTGCCAAGCCACATGTCCCTGGTCCCTGGTAGCAAAGAGCGGGCTCTCTCCACCCCCACTACCACCAGTGAAAAAGAAAATAAACTTAGATTAACCAACCAACCAACCAATAAACTTGAGGAGCAGGAAACAGGAGGGGCCATCTCTGCCAGGGATAGATCTGAGCCAGGCTTGTCTTTCCCTAACAGAGATGGTGGGAGAGCCTTTGGGATAGGGCATCGGGGTGGAGGAGAAGTGCACCTTAATTGTGTGATTAGCTAGGTTTGGAATCCAACCTCCTCTAATTAATTGATCAGTCCCTCCCCCCCCCATACACCTGAAGCCCTCCCTCCCATAGGCTCCCAGAATGCACTGGAGTGGGAAGGGAACCTGGGGTGAGGAAGAAGCCAGCAGACAGCCTGCATAGCTGGGGGCACAGGGAGCTCCCCATTAAGTGGGTCTACAGTCGATGAATACGTGAGCCCTGGGATTCTCTGAGCATGCCTGGCAATAGTCAATTAGGGCTGGTGGGTGATTGATTATGCATGGAGGGAGGCTTGGTACCCAGTGGTAATTTCCAACAGCCATTTCCAGCAGAGATGAAGTCTGTATTCCAAGGAGAAAATGAGGTAGGCAAACAACCCTAGCAAGCGTCTGGTATTGGCAGCTCGATCAACTCAATACCATGTGGCTACGAGGTGGCATTTTTTTTTTAAATCACTAAATGTAGGAATAAAAATGATGGGCAGTAATGAAGTAAGATAGCAGTTCTTGAGAGGATGATGATGACTTATGCCCTTTATCTCCCTTCATGCTCACAGTGGCTCATGTGAACACCCCAGGCTATAGTTCAGCTGAGAACAAGGAAAAACCAGAGAGGTTCAGTAAATACACTCAGGTCACACAGGGAGAGGACAACCTGAGGGAGCCCCTTTAGCAGAAGGGGAGAGAGGCCCTTAAATTTCTAGCCGCCCTGGAGGCCAGACTGCAGGGCTTCCTACTCTCCCCCCCCACCCCCTGTCCCCACCACTCCTCCTTCTCTTTCTCCATCAATCTATCTCTTGCTCGCTCTCTGCAGCCAGAGTTGAACTCAAGACCTTGTGTTTGCATGTGAGGCAAGCACTCTACAGCTTGAGCCACACCTCTAGCCCTTTATTTATTTTTTTAATTTCAGTTACTTTCCAAATAAAGTCTTGTATTCATGTCCAAACGATCTGGGGCTCCTATTTGTATTTCCCATGGCCCTGGGTGTCAGGAGAGTACTGCCATGTCCAGCCTTTCCTGGTTGAGATAAGGTCTCAAGAACTTGTTTGGGCTTAGGCTGACACAGAGGCATGAATCTCCTAAGCTCTGCCTCTGGACTAGCTCGGATCACAGGCATGAGACACTGTGCCAGGCACAACCATCCTTTCAGCAAAGCTTTCTCGAGCCAGTCAAATGGTTCCCAACCAAAAACACAGCTATGGTTGTGGAGTACGGCCTTCCTTCCAGGCTCTTCTGTCATCTCAGCTGCAGGAAACTGGGTTCTCACCCTCCCCACCACGCCATGATAATGGAGATGTCATTGCTGACTTACACAAAGCCCTTCTCCTTTGATTTATCCCCATTCTCCCAACCACGGCCAGTCTTCATGCTCAGCCTCCTCCCCATAGGCACCCACGCTGATACTTTTGATGTATGTTTCTAATACATGCTCCTTTATAAAACACGAAGGGTGGATCTTTATGTGTATGTGATTTTAATATACTTAAGTAGCTATGTGCAGTTAATCTCATCCAGCCTTCTTCCTTCTTTTTTTTTAAAGTTAGCACTGTGTTCTAAATCTCTACTCCAATTTCTCTCTTTTGTTATGATTCCTTGTTGTTTGCTTTAAAGCAATACCCCCGTAGCTTCTCAGGATGTACAGTTCTTCTAAGAGCTTGTGTTAAGAAATCATTAAAAAAAAAATTCGGTGTTAAGTCAAGCACCAATGGCTCAGGCCTGTAATCCTAGCTACTCAGGAGGCTGAGATCTGAGGATTGTGGTTCAAAGCCAGCCCAGACAGGGAAGTCTCTGTGACTCATATGCCCAATAAACTACTCAGAAAAGGCCAGAAGTGGTGCTGGCTGTGGCTCAAGTGGTAAAGAATTAGCCTTGAGCAAAAGAAACTCAAGGACAGTGCCTAGGCCCAGAGTTCAAGCCCCAAGACCAGCAAAAAACAAAAATAATTTTAAAAAATCTAGTGTTATGAGATACTCTCCTCAAATGGAGATGTAGCTTGGTGGTAGAAGGCTCACCTATCATGCACAACATGCTGGGTTTGATCCCCAGCACCACCAAAAAGCAAAGCAAAACAGTAACAACAAAAAAGGCATGCAATGCTATTTCCCCACTTCTTTCATTTTTACCAAGAAAGAGGATGGGATGAACGGAGGAGAAGAATTGTGGGTCTGAGACCCATCACATTCTCCTTGGTTCTCCTGCCCAGATGGGGAACCAAGAAGGGCATGTATGGGGGCCTTTGGAGCTCCACTGCATACTGGACTTCACCCAAGCCCTCACCCCAGCTTCCGGGAACTCAGAGGTAAGATGGGTGGGCGTATGAAATTAGGACTCTGGGTTAGGATGGCAGAAACCCAGGTCAAGTCATCTTACACTGAAGATGCATTTCCTGCCTTGTGTGTCTTGGTAGCTCATGGTAGGGTAAAGTAGGGCAAGCAGCCGAGTATCTGTGTCCACTGCAGAAGGGAAAGGAAATCTGACATGGATCTCTTCCCATCTTTTGGGCTCTACTGTCTCTAGTTTGACCTCTTTCTTCCAGTGAGTTTTTCCTCAAAGAGAGGTGGAAATGACCATGGCTTCCTAGTTATGGTCATGGAGTTTCAGTATTATAAGCTTCAGGCTTGCACGCCTGTGTGTTGGGGGCTGGGAGAACAGTGTATCTCAGCTGCTATCCAGCGCTGAGCCAGAATGTCTAGTAAAGGCCAGGCTAAAGGGAACCAGAGATTCAAACAGAGCCAGGTTCAAGTCCCAGTATTGTTACTTTCTAACTGTGATTCAAGCATGTCCCTTAACCTCTGTGAGTTTCCTTTACCTCCACTGAGAAGTAGAAGTTTCTTTATGCCATAAAGCAGTAGCATAAGACAGAAATTTTTGTGCCCAACCTGGCATAGGCTCTCAACCACGGCAGCCATTACAGCCATTACATCACTTATCAGCAGGTGCTGACATTAAGCAGGGGGCATGGATGCCCCGCCCCCTGCTGTGAGAACCCTAAAGCCAAGCACTGTGGAGAAGTCATTTCTGTCTTGCTCATACTTACAACATAGTAGACACTCAGCAAACACCAATGAAGTGACTATTCATTGTTCATCTGAGTTCTGGCCCCGAATTTATTGAGAAATTCCATCATCACCTTTCATTTAACCAGAGCATCGGAGCTTCATTTTAATCCAGATCTGTAATCCCCAGACACACCTAAAATTCTGGGTTCCTGGTGGGCATTATTAGCTGTTTCTTGAAGGCTTATATAGAGAAAGGTCAGTGAATGGTAGAGTTGGGGCAGGTTTAGATATGAGCAATGAGTGGCATAAGCTACATTCCATGAGAATACATATAGAGACAAATAGGCTTTGTAAATTTAGTGTGGCAAGATTTTAATAAATGAGGCCAATTGGGATGCGTGGGGCTTCGTATATCACGCACCATATTTATATTCCTGTCAACTTTATTTGCTTAATCAATATATTTATTACAGCCCACTTCACCATGGCTAACAAGATAGATACTTCATCATGTTAGACAGAATTTAGTGCCAGATACCAGTAGCTCGTGTCTGAAGTCCTAGCAACTTGGAGGGCTGAAATTGTGGGCCATTCTGAGGGCAACCCAGGCAGAAAAGTTCATGAGCCCCCTTCCCCCCAGTGTGGCACATGCCCCCCCCCACCTGTGGTTGCATGCCTGTTATCCTGGCTACCAGAAAGCTTAACCTTTGTGGATTACACACCCAGGCATGAGCCCAGAAAAAGGAAGTGAGAGTCTATCTCTAAAATAATGAGCAAAAATCAAGGGTGGAGGCATGGCTCAGTGGTTAAGAATGCCTGTGTAGTAAGTGCAAGGATCAAACTCAAACCCTAGGACCACCAAAAGGAAGGACAGATGGAAGGAAGGAAGGAAGGAAGGAAGGAAGGAAGGAAGGAAGGAAGGAAGGAAGGAAGGAAAGAAGGAAGGAAGGAAGGAAGGAAGGGAAAAGAAAAGAAAAAGAAGTAGAATGAGGTCATGTATGTATGACTGAGAAAAGAAGACCCACCTTTCCTTTGTGGAATAGCATACTCAGGTCCCTCCAGGGCCAAGAAAGCAAATTCATATTCTCTCTTTCTTTCTCTCTCTCTCTCTCTCTCTCTCTCTCTCTCTCTCTCTCTCTCTCTCCTCTCTCTCTTCTCGACTTGGACATGAACTAGACCATCAGCTTTCCTGCTTCTCCAGGATAGGAGGTGGCCTATCATGGCATTTCTTGGACTCCATAGTTTCATTGACCAATTCCTGTAATCAATCAAATCATTTCTTGAGTATCTATAGAGGTATTTTGGGACATACTGGGGATTGAACCCAGAACCTTGCTCTCATTAGACAATACTCTAGCACTTGAGAATTCTGATGAAGACACCTTCTGGTCATCTGAGAAGACTCTTCCTCTCCACTACCTGAGGAGAATGCCATGCATTCCTGAAGACTGATTGGTCCAGCATGAGTCAGATTGTCTTCCTTTAAACAAATCATCTGTGGCCAATAGAAAAAGCCAGGCCATAGCCTTGCTGAGAGCCACATTCAGATGCTGAGAATTGGTCAAAGGGTAGAAAAGTTTGTGAGACAGGAGGAAATGGATTTTGCTCAATGGTGACCCAGTCAGCATCCAATATAAAAATGTTTCTGAGCTGGGTGCTGGTGTCTCATGCCTGTAATCTTAGTTACTCAGGAGGCTGAGATCTGGGAATTGTGATTCAAAACCAGCCAGGGCAGGAAAATCCATGAAACTCTTATCTCAATTAACCACCAGAAGTGGAGCTGTGGCTCCACATGGTAGAGCATTAGCCTTAGCTTCTGGTGGAGCTCCACCAGAAGTGGAGCTGTGGCTCAACATGGTAGAGCATTAGCCTTAAGCGAGAGAGCTCAGGGAGAGCACCCAGGCCCTGAGTTCAAGCCCCATGACCAACAGGAAAAAAAAAGTTTCTGACCAGTGTCAAAACACTCCTCTCTTACTCTCTCTTAACTTTAAAAATGCCCCCATCACCAGGTGAGGTATGGCTCACCACCAAGGTGACTGCCAAGGTAAGGTGACTTCCACCTGCCAATATAGATGTGCTCATTCTGTTGCCCAATTTTCCTCTCTCAAGGTCCAGATATGTAAGGTCCTTGGACTTGCCACTGTCTCTCGTGTCTTCCATACATGTACTCCAACCAGAAATTCCTCTCTTCCCATCACTGTCTACCAATCCTCAAAATACCCAATACACTGCCTTTGATTAGAACACTTTCCCTGATCCTCCTTCCTCATCTCACTTCTCCCCACCAAGCTGAGTAGCTATTACATGTGCCCAAAGCACCTTGTCTCTTGTTCGTTTTTGACTCTCTTTCTCTCACATGAGTGCGCACACCCTTCTGTTAGATGTTGAACTTCTTAAGGTCAAGGGCCGTCTTAGATCTCTACATCTTAAAACCCAATACTCAGCGCCTAGGAGCTCAGCCAATATTTGCTAAATGAAAGGACTTGCAGAAAAGAACCCTTCACGGATCATGGGGGTGTAGGGCAGGGAGGTGGGTGAGGTGGGAGGTTTAAAATCAGAATGCAGAGCCTAGTCACCTAATGATGCGGGAATTACGGCACTGTAATATTTAGTGGAAAATTTTTCAACAAGAGCTTCTTTGGTTTCTAATTAGGGGAATTATGTTAATGAGACACCTTGTAAAATCCCAGATAATCATGTCCCAAATTTACCCCACTGGGTCTCATTTAGATATAAAGGATAACAGAAATGGTGGTAATGAAGACATTTCCAGCCTCAATTAGCACGGCGTTGTCCTAGTGACATCCTGAGGCTCTCCTATCTGCTGGACACAAAGTGGCAGCTCAGCAAGCCACAGCTGTGGGGGCTTTTCCTTTTAAAGTCCCCGATTACCCTTTCCAATGACCCACTTGCTAAGCATTCCTCCTCTCGGGCACACGGTTCATCTTTATGCAACAGAGATGAACGTCCAACATGGATTCTTAGGCTCTCTCATTGAATGACCCCAGCATCTAGGAAGAAAGGAATAGAGTTATATAGAGGTACCCCTACGTGGACCTTGGCCTTCAAGGAGATGACATATGAAATATTAGCAAGAAATGCATGATGGCAGGTACTGATGTTTGAATTCATTTGTTCATCCATTTCATCTGTCTTCCTGTCTGCTCAATTTTAGTAGAATGGTCCTACCCAGCTCTGTCTCCCTGACCGCAGTTGCTGATTCTAATGTAAGCTTTGGACTTCCTCCAGGAAAAAAGAGAGAGAGAGAGAGAGAGAGAGAGAGAGAGAGAGAGGACAGCCAGACACTTTCCAAGTATGGAACTTAGTTAAGATGTGTAATTCACAGCTGCTATGTTGGGACAATAAAGAGGAGCTGAGACAAAGATGGGGGGGGGGCAGCCTCTGTTCTAGTTTCTGAGGCAGGAGAGCCTGTACCCCTCTGGAAGCTGTGTCGTAAGCCCTGTGTTAAGGGTGAAGAGGTAAAATCACCTAACTTCACTGGAGATAGTAATGACTTTTTTTTTTTTTTTTTTGGCCAGTCCTGGGCCTTGGACTCAGGGCCTGAGCACTGTCCCTGGCTTCTTCCCGCTCAAGGCTAGCACTCCGCCACTTGAGCCACAGCGCCGCTTCTGGCCGTTTTTCTGTATATGTGGTGCTGGGGAATCGAACCTAGGGCCTCGTATATCCGAGGCAGGCACTCTTGCCACTAGGCTATCTCCCCAGCCCTGACTTTTTCTTAATATACATTGTTCTCTACTCTGCCTGTGATATTCATTTGTTTGTCTGCTCACCCCAAATGAAGAATATATCTCCTGTGCATTCACCCTTTCAGTTGGGCGATGATCTCACTTCTGATTAATAGAATGTAAGCAGAAAGCTATATGAGGTTTCGGAGTAGTAGCACAAGGGAAGACTCTCCTCCTGCTCCTGAGTTCTCTTCCTAACACAGGCATGAGTCTCAGGAAGCTCAGGTCAGCCCCAGCACAGAAATGAATCTGATTGGCCAGTGAGCTTTCCACTCTCCAATCAGGGGTTGATCCAGAATGAGCATGTGACTACAAACTAGCCAATAGGATGTGATGGAAAAAATCTATGAGGGGCTTCTGGGAAAATCTTGCAGCTCTTAAATGAAAGTGACAAGAGTGCAGTGATTTCTCATAGTCCCCTAAATGTTTGTCACCTGAAAACATAGCACCCTTAATGGCTCAGTGCCTGCTAAGGGGAGAAATGGCAGGAACTTGGCTCACTTATAATATTGGTGAGAGCCTGGATTTGACCACACTGGATGGATGACCTGAAGGTAAAATGACACTTCACTCAATCTCTGAAGCCAGTTCAAGTTCTGAATTCTGTTACTCACAGCTGCAATCATCATGACATCTTCCTAAATGCATACACAGAGAAGGTGAGAGAGAGAGAGAGAGAGAGAGAGAGAGAGAGAGAGAGAGAGAGAACGAGAGAGACAGAGAGAAACTATTGAGAATTTTTTTTGGTCAAAGACTTGGATATTTTTTTTACCAAGGGCATGCATGCATCTAGCCAGATTTATCTGTCCTAAGTGGAGATGAAATCCATATAAAAGCCACGAGAGGCATGATTTAATAACTATGCAGATCTCTTTCTTATCTCATCCCGCCCATCCCCACTCCCCCCCCACCCCCATGGAGGCCTTGGAGAGGAGTTATCTGCTCTTAATCTCTTTTGGAATACTTGGAGCTGAAGTATTCTGATGGCAAGGCCATCTTAATATGCTAGACCTCAAGAGGATCCCCCTTTGTGGAAGTCTCACCTATTTAATTTAGTCACTTTCTGTTAGGTATTCTTACTGGAAGTGTAAATGCCTAGTATTGAAACTTACCTGCCTTGTTTCCTGACGTGTCAGGCATCACTAATCAATTGTCATCTTCCTTCCTGAGGAGATCAGACCCCATTCTTTCAACCCCACCCTCTAGGCATGACTAGTTGATCACAGTTGGAAGAGTAGGGTGAAAAATATACATAGATTTCTTGACTATCACTTGCTAAACCTTGTGCAAAGCACTTGCTTTAGTTTCCTGTGGCAGCTCTAACAAACGGACTGACCTAAAGCAATGGGAACTCACTTATTCATTGTGCTGGAGGCTAGGCGTATGAAGTCAAGGTGTCAGTGGGGCTCTTTTCTCTACCTCTAGAGACTTGGAAGAACTTCTTTGCCTCTTTCAGCTTCTGGTGTTTGCTGGCATTCTTTGATTTGTGACTACTTCACATTGACTTCTATTCCAGCTGGGGTCTCTCCTCTGCACAACTACTTTGCAAGGATACACGTGGCTGTATTTGCAACCTGCCTAGATCATCCAGAAGAAACATATCCTTTCAGGATTCCTAATCACAGTGGGGAGGGGGATGTGCATATGTGCATGCGCATGTGCTGGCTCTGGGGCTTGAACTCAGGCCCTGGCTGCTGCCTCTGAGCTTTTTTGTTCAAGGCTGGTGCTTTGCCACTTGATTCACAGCTTCACTTCTGATATTTTGGTGGTTAACTAGAAATAAAACTCTCATGGACTCCCCTGCCCAGGCTGGTTTTGAATCTCAATCCTCAGATCTCAGTCTCCTGAGTAGCTAGTGTTACAGGCGTGAGTCACTGGTATCAGGCCGATGTGCATCCTTTATCTCTTTGAGGCTATGTGAGCATCATTCTATGTAGGGTGGTTAGCCAATGCCTGCCTTCATCCAAGGGCAATGAAAGTGAGTGAAAGAGACTAGGCGCTGGGCCTGGAAATGTGGCTCCGTGGTAGAGTGCTTGCCTAGCACGCACGAAGCCCTGGGTTCAGTTCCTCAGCACCACACAAACAGAAAAGTCCAGAAGTGGCGCTATGGCTCAAGTGGTAGAGTGGCTAGCCTTGAGCAAAAAGAAGCCAGGATGGTGCTTAGGCTCTGAGTCCAAGCCCCAGGACTGGGGGGGGGGGGGGGGAGAGAGAGAGAGAGAGAGAGAGAGAGAGAGAGAGAGAGAGAGAAACTTGGTGCTGATGACTCACACCTGTGGTGCTAGCTACTCAGGAGGCTGAGATCTGAGGATCTCAGTTCAAAGCCAGCCTAGGCAAGAAAGTCCATGATACTCTTATCTCCAAATAACCACCAAGAAGATGGAAGTAAAGGTATGGTTCAAGCAGTAGAGCACCAGCCTTGGGGGTGGGGGGAGCAGAGAGCTTCCTCACTGGGTTCTGGTGAGCATTGTGTGGTTTGCACTTAGTACATGTAAGCTATGGCTTTTGATGGTGCTTCTGGGAAGGTGTTCAGTCATGGTTCACCTTAGCAGTTCTGAGAGGCACTAGGATGACTCTTGTAGGCCAATTCCAGACCTTTTGTCCTATGCAGATTTTCCATGATGGAAGGATTCCAGAAAACCTATGGGCTGATGGGATTCTGAGGTAGCTCCACCCACAGATCCTAAGCGGCCCTTGACACTGCCCCCTTTCTCTCTGGATTGGCATCACAATTAGAATTTTGCTCCTCAGAATGCTCCAGAGCAGCCAAGTCATCATCAAGAACTCACCCCTCGTCTGGACTCCTTGCCCTGGGGCTGCCCGACTTGGGTCTCCAAGCTCCTCAGCTTTGACTAAGAGGAAATGACTTCTTCCCTGGGTGTTAATCCATGCAAATGAGCCTGGTGCCTTGGCACCACTCCCTCTTGCCCTCTTAATCGGTTCCACCGTATGCTCTGCAGGCTCTGGACCTGGCATCCTTCACAGAAAGAAAGCTCTGTGGGTTTTCTGGCAGTGACTCTGATGACTAAGGACGCCCTGAGGTCACACATAAACCAGAGGCTTTGGGGTCCTCAGCTTCCGGGCCAGATGCTTTCCTCACACAAATGCAGAACAGTCAGCAGAGGGATTTCCTGTTCCTGCTCATCCCCTCCCTGGAGTGCTGTCCCTCCAGCCTCCACAGGGACAGTGAGCTGAGAGCCCAGGGTGGAGCCTGTCCTTCCAGCTGACTCTTCTTCGGACCTCAGGGCCTTGGAAAGAGGATGAGTAGACACCAGGGGTGGCATGAGCTCCCTGGGAGCACAGCTGTTCTAGTGAAAGGGCGGAGCCAGTGTCCCCCACTCCTGCCCCCCATGAAATCCTGCTGGCCTAAATGAGGACATAGGACAAACATATTAACTAAAATTTGGTCTGTGTGGGTGGGCAGGGAGGGGGGCAATCCCAATAATGCAAATCTTTTAAACAACGAACTCACCAGTTAACAAAATGCATACCAGGAAGCTGGAACATGTGTTGGGAGGGGTGAGGTCAAGGATGGGAGGAGTTAGATAAATGGAGAGAGGAAGGGTGAGTGGATGTAGTCATAATATCCAGGTGAAAATGGAACCAGGTGACTTGAGGGGGTAGGAAAGGGGGTTGGGAGAGATGGGGAGAAGGATAGAAGATGCATTGTAAGCCCAGTGCTGGTGGCTCACACCTGTAATCCTAGCTACTCAGAAACCTGAGATCTGAAGATCATGGTTCAAAACCAGCCAGGGCAGGAAAGTTCACGAGGCTCTTACCTCCAATTTACCACCAAAAAAAAAAAAAAATCTGGAAATGGAGCTATGACTCAAGTGGTAGAGCACTAGCCTTGAGTACAAAAGCTCAGGGACAATGCCCAGGCCTTGAGTTCAAGCCGAAGGACTAGTGCGCACACACACACACCACCTGCACACACACACATGCACACAAAATACACTGTAACTCATAAACTGACAAATTGAATTGAAACCCTCTTGCACAGCTTCTTAAAAATAATTTTAAAATAGATTTTATAAAAAAAAAGAAGTGGAATACTGTAGATTACAACCCACCCAGTTGTACTTTCGACCACTCCTGAGTACACACACACACACACACACACACACACACACACGCACATGTGTGTTTCTGCTGAGTCATCTTACAGAAGAAAAATGGAGAGGGGCATTTCTTCTGCAGAATTCATTATTGGACTTTATTGGATAGTTTCCCAAATTGAACCTAAGTCTTATACATTGGAATGGGGTGTCTCCAAGGTCAAAGTGCACTTTTCATACCTAGTGCACCATGGGACACGCCAGTGGCCACCCCCCACAAGTAGGAGAGCGACCTGATTAAAATACATGCAAACATGTCACCTGCACTGTTATATTCATTAATGACCTTTTGTTGGATGAAGAAGACCACCAAGAAACAGCCAATCAGAACAAGCCAAAGCCAAGATGCAAATGAGCACCAACCATGTCCATCAAAGGCAGGCACGTGGTCAAAATTGAGGCAGAGATACCACTTCTTAGATATGTGACCTTGAGGAAGACTCTTATTCCTTTGAATCTCGGGTTCCTGTTCTCTGAGAATGACTGCCACTTCCCGCGGGCCTCCTGTGAAGTTTACATGAATTTGTGATGATGTGTTTTTCCCATTTCACCTCTCAAGCTTCTTACCAAAGGACTTGTACCAGGTATGTCTAAGGCATGGCAGAAAGCCAACTCTCAGAGAGTGGCAGGTAGATGGAGAGAAGAAACTTCACAGGCTGTTCCTCTCAAGATTCCTGGAAGAGCTCAGGAACGGCAGAGCAGGTGTGCTCACCATCCAGGGTGGTGGGCCAGAGGCCAAGGTCTCACGCATGCTAAGCATGTGCTAGATGGCAGGTCACTAAGCTGGGCCCCTAGCTCCCAGCAGGATTTTAATACAGGTTACAGTGCCCTGTGGTTCATCTGCCTGTTCAGAATGGCTGCTGGTATGTCCCAGGATGCATTGGGTATGCTCATGAAGCATGGCTTGGCTTCAGAGTAGACCCGCCCCAGTTAATAAGACTCCAGCCCTCCAGGACCCTGGGTTAATGAGGCTGGTAGGTGGAAGGAACTCTCAGCCTTTGTTCCTTCCCTTCTCCATCTTAGACTCTAGACTAGGGATTGAGTAATGGTAGCAGGCTCCTCATGGGAGTTGGGCTCCTATGAGACCTTCCCCTGTAAAAGACAGTGTGGCCCAGTGTCAGGGACCCCTGCCTTGAATGCAAGCTGTCATGGATTCAGATCTCATCCAGCCACCCACTACCTGGGTGAACTTCAACAGGCTGTTCTATTTCTCACCACTTCTGACTCACAGGAAGAAAGGGGCATCAGAGAAGCGAAGACACTCATCCAGAGTCACATAGCAAAGGAGCCAAGCAGGTCAACCTTCACGATGACCTGACTTCCACAGCCCGGGACTGTCGGACTCACATCTATTCCAGATGTTCCCTTAAAACAGCTGTTTGAAGATGCAAGAAGTACACTTAGTTGGATCCCTTCATGAGACCAGGATATCAGGAGAGGATAGCTGTTGAAAAGAGTTTGTGATTCATGGTCGCCAAGAGGAAACGGGGAGCTCCCTCCTGTCCTGTGCTACCAAAGAAAATACTAGAACCAGTCAGGAGATGGGAGAAGCTGGGCAAAAGCTTTATCACAGGAAGGAGCGGCTACCTGAATTATCCATGATATGGTGGTTAGGACAAGGAAATGTAGGCCTGGCATGTGAGCCTGATAACAGCAGGTGTTTGCAAGCTCTGGTTGAGCTGACCCCTGTGAGGAAAGCTTGCTTGCAGTAGTCTGGGAACTGTGGGAAGTCACTAACTCTGGAAGAGTACATCTCCTATCTGAAAAGCCTCCAAACATCACAGTGTGATACAATATGGGAAAACATGTCATTTATATCCTTGGTCACATTTCTGAACTGTATAGCTGTTCCTGTAGCCATGGGACTTCCTGGTGGGTTTGTATAATCTGTGCCTCTTTGTAGTACAATCCATGAGCTATAACATGCAATGAGATGGCTTTAGTGGCCAAGTAATTGTCTTCAAACACAGTTCCAGGTACAACATGAACAAAATCCAAGAGATTAGAAAATATCAGCCAGGTGCTGGTGGTTCACACCTGTAGTACTAGCTACTTAGGAGACTGAGATCTAAGGATCACAGTTTGAAGCCAGCTTGGAGACTCTTATCTCCAATTAATTAGCAAAAATCTGGAAGTGGAGCTGTGGCTCAAGTGGTAGAGTGCTAGCCTGGAGCAAAAAAAAAAAAGTTCAGGTACAGCATCCAGGTCCTGAGTTCAAGCCTCAGGATCAGCACCAATAAAAATCAAACAAGAACAACAAAAAACTCAATGAAAATCAAATGCAAAATGCCATAAAAACATGTGGTGCAGGTCCTATTCTTTGAGGTGAGAAGAAGACCTTTGGATGTTTGAAGTCACCAGTGGATCTGTGGATTTTTAATGTCTCTCTCTCTCTCTCTCTCTCACACACACACACAACTAAAGAAAGCTAAATTTAAAGGACACAGGTGCATTGAGAAGGGCATTTGCATTTTAAAATGTCAGCATATCAAATAACTCCAATGAGAAAAATGAGCCAGACATCTAGATGTGCACATTTACAAAAGAAAAATATGTTTAATAAACATTTAAACTTAATATTAGTGAGATGTATTGAATTGAGGCAGTAATGTAATAACTGTTGTTTTTCCCCCCGGTCTCAGATTGTCAGTTTTTAAAGGTTGCCAATGCTCATACTTGGTAAGGTTGCACGGAAATATACATGGTCATACATTGTTCGCAAAAGCAAATGGATGCTGTCATTGTTTCTTGGTACTAGGAATCAAAAAATTTTAATGGAATCAGCTCACACCTGTAAATCCTACGCAGAAAGATAGAGGTTCAAGTCCAGCCTGGACAGAAATAGCCAAGATATGCTTATCTCCAGTTAACCAGCAAAATGGTAGACTGGTGGTTGGAGTCAAGTGGTAGCATGACAGCTGGCTTAGTAAAACCACAAGGCTCTGAGTTCAAGCCCTAGAACCAGCACCCACGCACACACCAAGAAGTAAATTTAAAGGACTTTGAACCAGCAATTCTATGTCAAGAAATTTATAGGAAAGAAACAGTAAGAGATGAGCACTTGTCCCTAAGTCTTCCTTCCTTCCCTCCCTCTCTCTTTCCTCCCTTTCTTCCTCCCTCTTTCCCTTCCTTCCTCCTTCCTTTGTTCTCTCCTTCCTTGCCCTTCCTTGCTCCCTTCTTCTCTCCCTCTCTCCCTCCCCCCAGCTTCTGGTACTTAGATTTGAACTCAGAGCCTCTCACTTGCTCAGCTTTCTTGCTCACAGTCAATCCTCTAAAATTGGAGTCATTCTTCCAGCCCTGCTTTTTGGCTGGTGAATTGGAGATGAAATCTCACTGGCTCTTCTACCTGGGCTGAACTTGAACCACGAATCCTCCAGATCTCAGCCTCCTGAGTAGCTAAGATTATAGATATGAACCACTAACAACCCAGTTGTTTTTTGTTTGTTTGTTTTTTGACAGTCCTAGGGCTTGAGCCACAGCTCCACTTCTGGCGTTTTCTGTTTATGTGGTACTGAGGAATCGAACCCAGTGCTTCATGCATGCTAGGCAAGCACTCTAACACTAAGCCACATTCCCAGCCCCCAGTCATTATTATTAATTTTTTTTTTTGGCCAGTCCTGGGCCTTGGACTCAGGGCCTGAGCACTGTCCCTGGCTTCTTCCCGCTCAAGGCTAGCACTCTGCCACTTGAGCCACAGCGCCGCTTCTGGCCGTTTTCTGTATATGTGGTGCTGGGGAATCGAACCTAGGGCCTTGTGTATCCGAGGCAGGCACTCTTGCCACTAGGCTATATCCCCAGCCCCCCAGTCATTATTTTTAATATAACAAAAACAAATGGAAAGAACCTAAATGTCCAGTGTCAGGAAATTAATTTTCTCTTGTACTTAAGTGTGATAGGATTTTTATACAACCATTAAAAGTTATGATCTGTGTGGCAGACACACAGAAGCACTTATGCACAAGAAAGCTCTGCATGATATAACTATAATGAGACAGAGAAGGGTCTTGACAGGTGCTGGTGTCTCATGCCTGGAATTCTAGCTACTCAGGAGGCTGAGATCTGAGGATTTGGGCTTGAAGCTAGTCTGGGAAAGAAAGCCTGTGAGACTTTTATCTCCTATTCACTACCAGAAAAGCTGGAAGTGGAGCTGTGGTTCAAGTGAGAGTGCTAGCCTTGAGTAAAAAAGCCAAGCCCCAGGAAGGACCAGCACCCAAAAAAGACAGACGGAAGGAAGAAGGAAGGAAGGAAGGAAGGAAAGAAGGAAGGAAGGAAGGAAGGAAGGAAGGAAGGAAGGAAAGAAGGGAGGGAGGGAGAGAGGGAGGAAGGGAGGAAGAGTGGGAGGAAGAAAGGCAGGCAGAGGGACAAAAAAAGAAATAGAGGAAGAGAGAAAGAAAGAAATGGAAGAAAGACAGCAAGGACGGAAGGAAGGAAGGAAGGAAGGAAGGAAGGAAGGAAGGAAGGAAGGAAGGAATTTAGTAAGATATAATGTAAGTGACATATAATGATGTGACATTAGGTCACATCATAATCGCTAAATTGTCAATAATTGATCACAATTAATTGTAATTAATCATCAATAATGATTGTCAACAATAATAATGTCCAAAACATAGACACTAGGTTGCCAGTAATAATTGTCAATACTTCCTGACCTTTATTGTCTCCTAAATATTTTTATATTGGTTCTAGGGTTCTAGGGTTGTTGCAGAGCACTTGGTTGTTTTGGTTGTTTTTACGGTGCCAGTCCTGTATCTTGAGCTCAGAGCCTGGGTACCATCTCTGAACTTTTTTTTTTTTTTTTTTTTTTTTGCCCGTCCTGGAGCTTGAACTCAGGGCCTGAGCACTGTCCCTGGCTTCTTTTTGCTCAAGGCTAGCACTCTGCCACTTGAGCCTCAGCACCACTTCTGGCCGTTTTTCTATATATGTGGTGCTGGGGAATTGAACCCAGAGCTTCATGTATATGAGGCAAGCACTCTTGCCTCTTAGGCCATATTTCCAGCCCCTCTGAACATTTTTGTTCAAGGCTAGTGGCTCTACCACTTGAGCCACAGCACCACTTCCAGCTTTTTGGTAGTTAATTGGAGATAAGAGTCTCACAGTTTTTCCTACTCCAGCTGGCTTTGAACTAAGATGCTCAGGTCTCAGCCTCCTGAGTAGCTGGGATTACAGGTGTGAGACACCAGTGTCTGGCTGGGACGTGTGTGTGTGTGTGTGTGTGTGTGTGTGTGTGTGTGTGTGTGTGTGTTTAATGATCAGAAGAACAAATCTGTGAAGACGTAGTTTATCAACTCTCCCCTCTCTCCTCACAAGGGAGCATTCAGATGCTTGGTGGTGAGGAGGGGCATAAAAGATGCAGTTGAGTAATGTTTGGAAAGCAAGTCACGAGGGTATTAGAATGAAGAGCAGAAAACAACCTCAGCAGACCAGATCAACTTTAAATGGAAGCCGAGGAGGGATGCCAGTCCAGTAGCTCCCTCCTGCTTAGTAGGACCAGAAGGTGACGCAGATCTGTCGCCTCTCACTGCCTCACTGCCACCTGCCAGGGGCTAGGTCTTGACATTGGCCTATATTGACATGACAGGTAAACTCAGTTGTAAGACCACTGGAAACTTCTCTCTTCCTTTCCCTACCCCCACCCCCAGGTATCAGGCAGCTGAGTTCCTCCTTCATTTCAGGCCATACTCATCATTTCAGGCCATCACCACGAACTGCAGGTCTCCAAACTCCTTGCAGCTCTCCAGCTACCTTCAACCTTGCCCCTTACTTAAGTTTCTCTACCCCTTCCCCCATTACACCATGCCTGGTGTCTCCTGTCCTTCCCCTGGAGTCCCTCTTCAACTTTCCATTAAAGTCGATCTGGTTTGTTGAGGTTGTTTTTCTGCTCTTTCTTTTATCCTAATACCCTCGTGACTCAGTTTCCAAACAAAGCCATAGGATGCTTAATTTTCTCCCATCCCAATACTAAGCAGGGGACGGGCCCTGCTTAGCTTCCGAGATCAGACGAGATTGGGCACGTTCAGGGTGGTATGGCCGTAGGCAGGATGCTTAGTTTTCTGTCCTTTGGTTGGGCTGAAAATCAAGAGGCAAATTTCTCTACAGAGTGCTCATTGCTCTGACCTTCACCGTGAAATGAAATTAGAAAGCCACTGGTAAAAGGGAATGTTTTCTCTCCAAGTGTGCTATAAATATTTAAAGTGGAAGCTATGGATTATGTCAATGTGTTTGAGGACATGACACGGAAAGCTTTGGTTTTTGTGCAGACACGAGTGTGGAAAGGAGGGTGCTGGCAGGGGAGGGGTGTCGGCCATCAGTAGACTTGAGTTCCTTAAACAGAGGGATGGTGCTGATCTTGTTGGAGAAATGGCCCAGGGTTGCCAAACAAGCTATACGTCATCAGGATCAAGTTCTGCCTTCAGGATCCATGCTTTGAGCTGACAAGACTAGGTAGGACTTAGGTTTGAAAGGCAACCATGATTGTGCTCCGGAGCCAGTCTTAGGAGCCACCTATCCTGCCAATATATTAATATATATTTATAGGCTCTCTGGTTCCTCAGAGTCCGGCAGAGATGTTAAATATCTCTAACTCCACATCAACCCATCTAGGTAAGTCCAGAGATCACACACCTTCTCAAAGATTACATGACTTCTCAAACGTGGGGGGTGGGGTGTTCAGAGACTCATGGTGTGGCCCTTGATAGCTCACAGATGTTGAAGATGAAATGAGAAAGAACAACAAGACTGAGTCACACTATCGGTGCATTGGAGCATTTGGAGATTCGTGGACAGAAAGGAAGCTTTGGATCAAGTTCAAAGGCATGCGGATGTTTCCTCCTGGCTTGTTCTTACTTTTGTTTCATAGCTTTGCCACTTTTGTGTGTTCTAAATGGACAACCAATGGGAAAGCTGGGATGTTAAAAGCAACTGCAAGCTGAGCAAGCAAGGTGGCTCACACTGTAACCCTGGCAACTCAGGAGGCTGAGATCTGAGGATCACAGTTCAAAGCCAGCCCAAGCAGACTCCTATCTCTAGTGAACCAACAAAAAGCCAAACATGGAGCTGTGTGTAGTTCAAAGGGGTAGAGTGCTAACATTGAGCAAAAGGGCTCAGGACAGTGCTCAGGCCCAGAGGTCAGGCCTCAGGATGGGTGAATGCGAGTGCATGCGCACGCACACACACACACACACACACACACACACACACACACACACACACACACAGAGCAGCTATAGTGTTCTGGTTCTATCCTTGCCCAGTCTTCCAAATCATCCAGCCTTGAGTCATTCCCTCAAGATTTCTAAATCAGCTTACCTGAGAGGTTCTGGAACTGGACGCAGTGTCCCTAAGAATGAGCTGAGGAGCGCTGCAGTAACATCAAGCCCTGATCTTAGTATTACCAAAGGGTGGTCATGAAGGTGAAGATCCCACATTCTTGGCATCTCTAGTGACTAATTGAGCACACACACGCATGCACACACACACACACGTGCGCACAAAATGGCAAAGCAAGGAGTTTAATAGCAAGAGAAACTACGTGTCCAAGGGAAACAATAGGCTAGGTGGCTCACAACTTGTCACCTGTGGTTAAAATTTGAGTTTCCTAGGGTTTGAGGGTGTGGGATGAGCTCACGGCAATGGCAGTGGGCTGATCCTAGAGAAATGAAAGATGGTGACTTGGCAGACTTTTGAACGGGATCTGCGTGTGCACAAGGCTGCTGCCCCATGGTTTTAAGTATATGCACGCGCTGCAACGCATATGCATGAAGCCTTAAGTAGGAAGTTGCCTGCAAAGGTCAGGGTGAGGACGCGAAGGCTTCCACTGGCGCAGGTGCTTCACTCAGACTGGGCAGGGTGAGCCAGGCGGATAGAACACAGAGATCTCTAAAATTCTATTTCTCTCTTCCTCTCTTGCCCTCCCTCTGAAAAATATCAGGGTGAGGAAGGCCACATGAGCAGATACAAGGTGGGGTTTATCGAGCTCCTGCAAGACATCCCAATGAACCTGGGAGCAAAGGACAAAACGGAACCTCAGGGTATGTAAAATATTGACTGAATTGCAAAGCACCAAGCAACAAACAAACACAACAAAAAAAGGGAATACCCTGCACTCTGAGAAATTACTGAAAGTCATAAAGATCCCAGCTCTTGCAAGTGAGGCCGTGGGTGAGAGGAACAGAGAAAATCAATAATGTCATACGTCTCACCCAGATCAAATTACTCCGGGGAACAGCCACCAAGTAAGAGCTGGACTAGCAGGCCTGGAGTTTTAAAAGCCAGAAAAGCACTTAATCAGAGCTGGGAGCCATTGTAGAGTCTAAAGAATCATTGCTGAGCACTGTGGCAGAGGAGAGGATTAGAGAAAGGATCTGGTGGAGGTCTGGGCTTTTTTAAAAGAATGCTTATTCCGTAACTCCAAAGAATTCCCAAGTAAGATAGGACTGTGTTGTTTTCAACCTGTTTTTACCACAGATTAAAACAACAACAAACCCTCTTCATTTCTTGTAGGATCAGCTTATATGGCTTGTACTGCTGGTGGCAGCCCAATGTCCAGGAGTAACTTATTCTATAGCAACAGAACCTCTGACTCCTTCCTTCCTTCCTTCCTTCCTTCCTTCTTCCTTCCTTCCTTCCTTCCTTCCTTCTTTCTTCCTTCCTCTCTTCCTTCCTCTCTTTCTTCCTCTCTTTCTTCCTCTCTTTCTTCCTCTCTTTCTTTCTCTCTTTCTTTCTCTCTTTCTTTCTCTCTTTTCTTTCTCTCTTTCTTTCTCTCTTTCTTTCTCTCTTTCTTTCTCTCTTTCTTTCTCTCTTTCTCTCTCTCTTTCTCTCTCTCTTTCTCTCTCTCTTTCTCTCTCTCTTTCTCTCTTTCTTTCTCTCTTTCTTTCTCTCTTCTTTTCTTTCTTTCTTTCTTTCTTTCTTTCTTTCTTTCTTTTCTTTCTTTCTTTCTTTTCTTTCTTTCTTTCTTTCTTTCTTTCTTTCTTTCTTTCTTTCTTTCTTTTCTTTCTTTCTTTCTTTCTTTCCAGTCCTGGGCCTTGAACTCAGGGCCTGGGCACTGTCCCTGGCTTCTTTTTTTGCTCAAGGCTAGCACTCTGCCACTTGAGCCACAGTGCCAGGCTGTTTTCTATATATGTGGTGCTGGTGAGTCGAATCCAGGGCTTCATGTATATGAGGTAAGCACTCTTGTCACTAGGCCATATTCCCAGCCCTAGAACCTGTGATTTCTAACTAGGTTCATGCTAGGTAGATTAAAACTACATTTCCCAGGCTCCCCTGCAGCTGGATATAGTCATGTGACTAAGATCCAGCTAATGGGAATGTATAGCTCTGTCATCTAGAACTTCCTGTTTCCAGTCCTTTCACAGCTGGTTGGGATATAGAATTACGCCAGCAAGATGGGAGGGGCCTGGGATTTATGACGTCATAAAGCTTACATTCCAAATTTGGTCTGCTTACTACTACGTAGACTGTTGAAATGACAGGAATAAAATTCGATTAACCACTGTTATTCAGGAGGTCGTTTTAGCAACCAATCTTTATCCTGAGCCATACTATTTGCATAGACATTGCAAAATACACAGCATGTAGTAGGTGCAACACATAGTGGGTGCTCCTGAATCATTGCTAACCTGCTTAATTTTTACAGTACACTTGAGTGGTGATTCTCAGAGATAATCTTTAAAGGAAGCTTCTTAGTAGAGATGGAACTGTATTGGATTAAGATAGATCATTACGGGAAATTTTTCCTTTTGTAAATGCAAAAATCAGTAATACATTTGGTAAATCTGTATAGATGCATGAGGCATATATTATAATACATTGGGGATTTTGATGTGAATTTTAGCCCCAGCAGAGAGAGAAAGAGAAAGAGAGAGAGAGAGAGAGAGAGAGAGAGAGAGAGAGAGAGAGAGAGAGTGTCAGTTTCTTGAAGCCTGGGACCAAGAGACAGAAAACTCTGGTCCCTCTGGGACTTGTGAACTTGAAGGCAGTCGCCTCCTCTCTGTGCTCTGCCTGATGCTGTAGCTCAGAGCATGCCCTGTTTGCTCCAGATTGGAAGCTCGGAGATAACATTTTGGTGACATTGACTTTGTGTTATCATTATAGCTGACAGGCATGGCAAGAGCTTAGGTTGGCCTCACAGGTTCCTTTCCCCTTCCCACAAGAGGAAGAACAAAGAATGGGCTGGAAATTCTGCAAGTAACTATGACGCTGTGTAGCTCTCAAATCGTCCAGTCCCTTCCCACCTCCAGACCCAAGCCTTCTGTCCTGGGATCCCTTTGTGAGGGATAAAACCCAAGGCCTCCAATTGAACCTGGCATCTTTTGTTGTTGTTGTTTTGTTTTTCTTGCCAGTCCTGGGGCTTGTACTCAGAGCCTGAGTACTGTCCCTGACTTCTTTTTGCTCAAAGCTAGCACTCTACCACTTGAGCCACAGCGCCACTTCCAGCTTTTTCTATACATGTGGTGCTGAGGAATCCAACCCAGGGCTTCATGTATATGAGGGGAACACTTTACTACTAGGCCATATTCCCAACCCCTGAACCTGGCATCTTAAAGCAGCATTCCTTGATTCCATGTCCCCCCTCTGAAGATCCCTAACTGTTCAGGGTTTGAATTCAGGAAGATCTGAGCTCTGATCTGCTCTCTACAATGTCCGGGTCAGGGAATGCAGACAAGACAATACAGTTGTTCTGGACTCTGTTTCAACATGGCTCCTAGAGGATCCTTACCCTCTTCATATCAGGGTGATTTGAGCTCATTGCCAGCCTCTTCTCCCTCTCAGTCCTGATGTGGAAGGAGGCCGGCCCAAGATGGATCGACGTGCTCTTTGGAAACAAATGTGCAAGCTTGCTAAGGGAGATGGGATGCAAAGTCCTGCCACGCTGCAGATTCTTCATTGATCGGCCCTGTGAGAAATCAGGCAGAAAGGGGCTCTGGATTGACTGTGTTGCTAATGTAATGTCTATATTCAAGGCATTCTTCACTTTCTCTGCTGGTCAGCAATGGCCATCAAAGCAGGACTTGGCCAGGGGCTGGGAGTGAATCAGCACAGGCCAGAGGGGGATGGGGATCTTAATCTGTAGTTTTTTCAGTGTGTGTGTGTGTGTGTGTGTGTGTGTGTGTGTGTGTGTGTGTGTGTGCTGGTCCTGAGGCTTGAACTCAGAGCCTGGGCACTATCTCTAAATTCTTGTGCTCAAAGCTAGTGCTCTCCCACTTGAGCTGCAATTTCACTTTCTGCTTTCTGGTGGTTCATTAGAGATAAGAACCTCATGGACTTTTCTGCCCAGCCTGGCTTTGAACTGTGATCCTTAGATCTCAGCCTCCTGAGTAGCTGGGATTACAGGCACGAACTGCCAGCACCCAGCTCTGATCGTCGTTTCATCAGAATTCTGGGCTCATCGGGGAACTGGAGGTTGCTTCCCAAAGCCTCCACATGCAGGGCAGGAGTGGGGGCTTCCGGCCCATTCATGTGGAATAGTTTTTTGGCAAGTGCCTTCTCTGAGGCAGGGGCTATGAAAGCTGCTGGTTCTCCATCTGTGATCAACAAAGACAAGATTCTCATCCACAGGAAGAGCAAATTCTAGCAGGCAAGGCTTCTAATAAACAAAGACAACAAATTAGGGAGTGACAAATTCCAGGAAGGGCAACAGCAGGGAAGGTGGGAACAGGTATGTGGGGGAGAGGGATATATGAATGAGGAATATGAGTGTGTGTGTGGACATTGCTTAGGATGTGGAATTGACTATGCAAATTCACCGAACGAAGTTCAGCAATACCTGGTAGATCCTAGGAGCTGAAAGGAGACCCTCGTGGGTGGAGGGGGTTTGTGGAGAGGTTTCTGCTTGAGTCCTGTCCACCACATTTGAAAGATTCTGCTGTTTCCTTCTGTAAGAAGACATTGTGCTTACAGCTGGTCAATTTTCCTCTGCATTGCATGAGAAAATGACGCTTGTTAATGTTTATTGAGTATTGTATTATCCTACTACTCTAGTCTATTGATCTCTAGAGCTCAGCAAAGATTTTATGAAATACGCACTGTTGTGTGTGTGTGTGTGTGTGTGTGTCCTGAGGCTTGAAATTCAGGGCCTGGGTGCTGTCCCTTAGTTGTTTTTTTTTTCTTCTCAATGCTAACACCCTACCACTTGAGCTACAGTTCCACTTCCAACTTTTTGGAGGTCAATTGGAGATGAGAGTTTCATGGACTTTCCTGGCTTGGAACAGCAATCCACAGATCTCAGCTCTTGACTGGCTAGGATTATAGGCAGAAGCCACCAGTTTCTGGCTCACAGTGCTGATATGACTCCCATTTTGCCAGTGAGGAAACTTGAGACCAAGAGAAACTTCTTAACTTGCTCAAAACATACCAAGTGGCTTACCTGGGATTTGAACCCATAGAGTATAGGTAACTATGCTCTCCACTGTCAGCTTACTGTTACCATTGCCTATGCTAATTCCAAACTGATTCGAGGAGCTCAGATCTTCTAACTTATCAAAGCTGAGAGAAGAAAGAAGTTCTGTCTAATAAATGCCATCTGCTCACCTTGCTCACCCAAGATCCTTCACCCAGGAGCTCACAAAATGGTCCTTCCATGATACAGTTGCTTCAGATTTCTCCCGATGGCCATTTCTCATCAGCTTTTCTTGGGGCCCCTTGGACCATATTAATTAGACATGGAGACTGTGCTTCCCCAAGCTGTCATCCAAAACAACAATCACAACATCAACAACCACAAATAGCATGCAGCAGGCAGCAAACACAGTCTCTCTGCCCATGTAATAACCCTCTGGGTATGAACTCATTCATTCTTCACAGGAAACATGGCAAGCAGCCTCGATTCATATACCCGTTTTGCAGTTGAGAAAAACAAGGTGCAGACAGATGGTGGGAGGGAGGGGGAGACAGAGAGAGAGAGAGAGAGAGAGAGAGAGAGAGAGAGAGAGAGAGAGAGAGAGAACGCTGTGATATGAACCCAAAGTCACCTCAACCATCGCTAGGCAGTACTGTGTGCCCACCACAAGTCCTGAGCCAAGCCACACTGTGTGCAGTGCCCAAACCACGCAGAGGCTTCTCTCTCCCTGCACGTGCCACCCCCACCTATGTCTGCAAGGGTTTAGATATGGGCTGCAAGCTCCCCAAAAGTTTGTGTGTTGAAAGCTTGTTCTCCAATGTGTGATACTGAGAAGGCATGGATGAAACAAATATCCCAAGAGGTAAGGCCTCGTGGAAGGTGATTCAGCCATGAGAGTTTCACCGTCAGACAGGATTAATGTCGTTCTCTCAGGACTGGGCTGGTTCTCTTAATGGTGAGTGGTTAGAAAGTGAGGTTGCTTCATGCTTTGGTCTGGTCCGTACACGGATATTTTTCTTTTTGCTTCTCTATCATATTGTGATGCACCTGGAGGTCCTCACCAAAAGCCAGATAGACAGGTCCTACAACTGAACTTTCAGACCTCAAGCCTGTGAGCTAAATAAACCTCTTTTCTTTACACTGTACCCAGCATCAGGTGTTATGTTATGGCAACACAGATCCAGCCTCTGAGCCCCCAGAGCTGTATTGCTATTCCTTTTTTTGGGGCCAGTCTTGGGGCTTGGACTCAGGGCCTGAGCACTGTCCCTGGCTTCTTTTTGCTCAAAGCTAGCACTCTGCCACTTAAGCCACAGCGCCACTTCTGGCCGTTTTCTGTATATGTGGTGCTGGGGAATCGAACCCAGGGCCTCATGTATACCAGGCAGGCACTCTTGCCACTAGGCCATATCCCCAGCCCTGTATTGCTATTCCTTTTATCATCTTCAACTTAGGTCAATCAACTCACTTGCCTGGATGCTGGGTCTGTCTTTTCCCTCTCTATCACACCTGTAAAACAGCCTCATTTTCCCTTTTCTCAGTTCAGATCCCCATTATATCCAAAACAAAAACTCCCAGAAGAAAATCTTCCCACTTGGCTGCTTCCTTCTCTGTGTCCTTTTTCTTTACACAGAAGAATATTTGCCCCCCCAAATCTGAGATGCTCTCAATGTTGTCCACTTATTTTTTATTTTATTTTATTTTTATTCCCCTACCCCAGTGGACATTGTTCAATCGAGATATCAGGGATCCACTGTAGAAACCAAAATTATACCCCAGGACCAATATCAATTTTATGCTACAAAAGATCTGTAAGCGCAGCTGCTCATGCATTGTTCTCCTGCAGGAGGCCGAGGGGCCGTCCTCCCCTTCCCGCCCCCCCCGCCCCCCCTCCCTGTAGCTTCTCACCTGGAGGTCAACTCCTCCCAGGGAGAAGGCCTTCAAAGGAGAGCCAAGCAGAGTTTCTAGGGCAACGCAGGAGATGGACATCTGCAAGCTTTCCGTAAATGCGACTGGAGCTCAAACAGCCTCTGAGTCATGATGCTCCTCGTGGTCATAAAGGCTGAAAACCTGAAGTGACTTCCAGCTCCACAGAGGCCCACATTCCCAGACCTCTGACTTGTGGGATGATGACAGGTAGAGAACCGTGGATAGGATAGAGGACAGCAGGATCTCTCTTGGAGGTCAGGAAGTTCTTTGCATTGAGTTCCCTGGCTTCAAGTTGTTTGTTTTGTTTTTTATTAGTTATTGGTTTTTTGTTGTTGTTATTTTGTGCTGATCCTGGGGCTGAAACCAGGGCCTGGGTGATATCTCTGAGCTTTTTTTCCCCTCAAGGTTAGCCCTCTACCACTTGAACTACAACTCTTCTTCTGGCTTTTTCTTGTGGTAAACTGGAGATAAGAGTCTCATGGACTTTCCTTCCTGCCTTGGCTTTGAACCATGATCCTCTAATCTCAGCCTCCCAAGTAGCTAGGATTATAAGCTTCAGCCACTCACACCCAGCTTGTTAGTTTGCTTCTTGGTGCCAGTACTGGGGCTTGAACTCAGGGACTCATGTTTTCTCTTTACTTTTTCACTTAAAGTTGGCACTCCCTACCTACTTCCAGCTTTGATGAAATTGATCATGGGAGAAGAGACACATTTTTGACCAACTGAAAGAGAAAGATAAAACTGAAGCCAGGCTGGATGTTGGTGACTCACGCCTGCAATCCTAACTACTCAGGAGGCTGAGATCTGAGTGTCACAGTTCAAAGCCATCCCAGACCACAAAGTCCCTGGGACTCTTATCTCCAATAAATTACTCAGAGTTGGAAGTGGCACGGTGGCTCAAATGGTAGAACACTAGCCTTGAGCACAAAGAGGCTCAGCGACAGCACCCAGGCCCTGAGTTCAAGCCCCAGAAAGAGCAAAAAACACAACAAAGCAAAACTGAAGCCAAGAGCTGGGTGATGGTGGCTTATGCTTGTAATCCTAGCTACTCAGGCCTAGCTACTCAGAAGACTAAGATATGAGGATCATGGCTGGAAGCCAGTCAAGGAAGTCCATGAGATTCTTAATTCCAATTAACCACTAAAAAGCCTGAAGTGGAGTCATGGCTCAAGTGATAAAGCACTAGCCTTGAGCATAATGGCTTAAGGACATCATCCAGGCCCTGACCTCAAGACCCAGGACTGGCACGCACACACACACACACACACACACACACACACACACACACACACACACACACACACACAGTGATTGACAGAGCATTTTACCTGGTATGCTTTTTTTTCTTAAAGGTGTGTGTGTTTACCCTTCTATGAAATAGGCATTCTCTAGAAGGACACATATGATGTCATAGCAGTGCTTCTGTCTGGGAAGGGGACCAGGTTGACAGGATGGCTGGGGAATATGTTTCTGTACAGATGCGCTTCTGCTTGCTCTGGGACGATGCTTGCCTAAGTCCATGTCAGAGTGCCGATGTTGCGGAGTGGAGATGCGTCCTGTCCCCTGAAGCTCCTACATATCACAGCCCAACAGCGTGGTGCACTGTCCAGACCGCAGTGAGGCCTAATGAGAACCACAACTCACGCTGCTCCCTGCTCTGTCCAAGCACACTGGGCTAGACTTCCAGACCGCAGAGGGAGCTGGGTGGGAAGGCCCCAAATCAAAAGCTAAAGTAGAAAGGATTTCCTTGACATCATTGGAAAAGCCCAACAGAGCCACCTCTGTCCCAGGGGCTTTCATGTGGACACTATGTGGAAGAAACACAAGGCAGAGCCTTGTCCCAGCTCACAGATGCAAGTCAGAGCATCTTCTTCCTACACAAGAACCACCTGAACACCTGCTGTCTGTACTCACGGGTGTGTGAGAGAGCTTTGTGCTGAGGGACTCTGCTATGAAATCTGACTGTGTCCTGAAAACAAAAATCAAATGTAGTATACAAGCCAGAGCCACACCGTACAAGGCTGTGTGCTACGGTTGTCATTCATCAAAGTCCCCGAGGTCTCGGTGGGACTAGGAAATTGAGTAAAGCATTTCCCCCTCCACTAGAGGGGAAATCTCTTTTCTGGATGCTTCTCCTTGCCCGTGACAATTGTTCAGTTTTGCTCACACATATTTCAAAAGCAATGCGGACAAGTTACAAAGCAGAAAATGGGCCATCTTCCCTTTGGATGTTTTGAGGGTCTCTGTGGGGTTGGAAGAATGTCTTGGTCCTCATATGTCTTTCCATCCCTCTAACAGTTGCCATTCTTCTTGGAGGACCATGGGAGAAGAGCTTATTTGAACAGCTACCTTTGCTTATGACTTAGTCTATTTATGGATTTCCTACAGGGATGTTGAACTAAAAAACAAACAAACAAACCAAATTTCCCTTCAAGTAAGCTTCTAAGAATAAGAATGGAAGAACAAGATGGAGTCACCTGTAGGGTTGGTTTTGCAGTTGGATATGGACGGAATCACATGGATGGGATCCGGATGACCGAAATCAAGAGCTGGCTATTCTAGTATATTATGGAAGAATGCATCATGGGAAGTCAGAGGATGAAAATGTCAGAGGTGGGGTGGGGGGGAGGGTTGGTGCTTCCTGGAGGAAGGGGCTAAGCTGGACATAGACCCTCAGGAAGGGCTAAAGGTCCAGGAAAAATGTACTTCCCAAAGTAAGCAAAAACCGAGCCGGCTGCTTCTGGCATCTTGGTACAGTGTTATGCCCATGCATTCAGATAACAGGTTCTTGAGAAATCACTTAGGCCTCCCTGTGGGTTTGGCATCCTCTCACCTCCTCTTAGACCTGGCTTTGAATTTTTCCTTCGGAACACTTATCATCACTTGTGATCCTGAATCTATTTGTGTGGTGGCTGGGTTCATGTTCCATTTGGCCCTTACCACCTGCTCCCTTCTGCCCCTTCTGCCCCCACCCCTCCCTCCGTGAATTCACAAGGGTAGAAACCCTGCCTGAATTTGTGACTGGAATATTCTGAGAGGCTAGACACATGCTTGACTCAAATTATTTCCTGATCGATCAGTCCACAATGAGTCAATCCACCCATCCATGCTGGTGTTTCACACTGGGGCTGTCTATGAGTGGGAAAGTGGGGAGGAGAGAAAACTGGGGTCCAAGGGCGTGAATGCAAATCTCCCCGGTGCAAGGACGAAATGTCACTGAGGTTTCTCTCTCATCTCCTCAGTATACAAGCAGGTGGTTTTCTGCACCATAATCTATGTGTTTGTTTTTATCTGTCATGTTTTTCTATTACTCACTGGTGAGACAATTTAACTCCACCCCCCCCACCCCACCACCCCCCGTCTAAAACATCTTCTGGCAAATTGACTTTCCAGGAAGATGCAGCTTCAGCTGCTCCCCGCTGCACACCCTGTCCTGACAAACACATCCTTGGAGACCTGGTTCATTTCTTAGCAGGTTTCCAGGTCTTCCATGCTAGTGCACCCAGCGGATTTTGTGGAAAAACAAACAAACAACCAAGCAGGTTGCTTGGTCCACTCCCATGATTCTAATTCTGTAGGTCTACAGGAGGCCAAAGGTATTACTGGCCTTTCTTCTTTCCTAACCCTTCCTTCCTTCCTTTTTTCCTCCTTCCCTCCCTCCTTCCTTTCTTCTTCTTTCTTTCCTTCTTTCCTTCCCTCCCTCTTTCCCTTCTTCTCTTCCCTCCCTCTTTCCTTTCTTCCCTTCCCTCCCTCTTTCCCTTCTTCCCTTCCCTCCCTCTTTCCCTTCTTCATCCCTCTCTCCCTTTCTCTCTCATATTTTCCTTTTCTTTTCTTGTTTTGTTTTTTGTTTTTCGTTTGTTTGGGTTTTTTTGAGAGTCTTACTAGGTAGTCCAGGGTGGTCTCAAACTCCACATCTCCTCCTTCAGCCTCCCAAGTGCTGAGATCATCTTGCGCTATCACACCTGGCAAGACATGAGGTTTCCGCCATCCCTGGGCAATGCTAATGGTTGGCCTGTGGTGATGTAAACCATCTACTCACACATCATCTCGTTTAACCCTTACAATCCCCTAAAAAAAGAAAACCGTGCCCCTTCTGCCTACGTTTCAGAGGGAAGTCACTCCCGGAGCAGATGAACAGCTAATAAGAGGCAAGACAGGGGCTGAACCCAGGATGGATATTTTCTTGACACAGGTTTACCCAGTGAGCAAATGCAATTTATTCACTTCTGGAGTAAGATCAAGGCATGCTGCTTTAAAAATAACAACAACAACTGTATTCATTTCTAAACCCAAACACACAACAGCAGACTCTCACCCACAGTCTCACTAGTGGGCAGCCCCACTGCCTTCCTCTTGACACCAGCCCTGTCCCCCACCTTGCCTTCCTCTCCCCTGGGACCAGTGCTCACCCACCCGCCACCTCCCACACATGGCGATGCATCCATCCTGGAAGTTTGGTGGCTGCTGTCAGGCATTTGATAACTCCTGAGTTTCCTCTCAGGGGGTGCACTGGGTACCTATGGGGCCTTTTCTGCCTGAAGATCGCTCCCTTCTCCTATCTGGTGATAGTGTCCTGTCTTGTTTTGAGATGATTCCCTCCCCCTGAACGCTGCAGTCCAAGAAGAGCAGACTCGACTCGGAGGAATGTTGGAAGGGACTGAGCGAGACAGTCAGTGCCTCTAATTGTCTGGGTGGGCCGCTTGGGGCAGTCCTGCCGCTCTTGAAGCCGAGTAAGGAGATATTCATTACACTCATCCTTCCTCCTTTCCTTTCTTTCTTTAGCTGAAATCAATAACAAATGGTTCCTAGCTAGTCATCCATCCCTTTGAGCTTAGGCTCATTGAAAAATTCTCCTGCTGGGACCCACATACCCGACATGGATAAAATCAATTGTCAGTCCCTTCCCAACCTACTCCCCACTGCCTTCCTTGACACACACACACACACACACACACACACACACACACACACACACACACACCTCACAACTCTTACATCTTTAAGCCAACAGAGCTTCCCCCCATCCCCTCCCTCAGCCCCCTAAGCCTGGCTCTGCTCAGACAGGAAACTGTGTTATGCAGTGCGAATCAATGAGGGATCTGAAAGTCAGAGAGACCTGAGTTCAACTCCCAGCCCCACTCGTGGCCTCCTGAGAAATCTTGGCAGTCCACAAATGAACCTCTTTGAGACTCAGTTTCTTTATCTCAAAAATGGGGTGATGGGAATGGAGCTGTGAGTCAAGTGGTAGAGCACTAGCCTTGAGAGAAAGAAAAAAATCTCAGGGAGAGTGCCCAGGCCATGAATGCAAGCCCCAGGACTGATAAGCCAAAAAATAGGGGGGGGGGGTTGATATAGCTCTTGAGTCTGGTAGGGAGCCCATGCTGGCTCTGCTGGTAAAAAGTCTGGCTCCTAATTCAGTTTCAGGGTTTCTTCTGATCTCAAGAAAGCCTTTCTCCCTGCTGGGGTAGATTCATGCAGATATGACTGGAGAGAGCTTAAAATAATTTACACTGTGAGCTCTGCTTTTTGTGCATGCCTGTGTGTGTATATGTGTGTGTATGTGCGTGTGTGTGTGTGTGCGTGCGCGTGCCAGTACTGGGACTTGAACTCAGGATCTGGGCACTGTCCCTTAGCTTTTTCACTCAAGGCTGGTGCTCTAACACTTGAGCCGCAGCTCCGCTTCCAACCTTTTTGGTGATTAATTGGAGATAAGAGTCTTAGACACTTTCCTTCCTGGGCTGGCTTCAAACTGTGATCCTCAGATGTCAGCCTCCTGAGTAGCTTGGATAGCAGGCATGAGCCCCCGGTGCCCTGTGAGTTCTGCTTTCCGATGTATTTTAGTTTTTATCACCTCATCGAATGCTCACAGCGCCCTCCTAGTAACAGGGCCCCAAGGCTTGCTTTCAGAGGAGGGAACAAGCCTTGGGAAGTTGGCACTTGGTTGGATTACAGAGCCTGTTGGTGGAGGAAACCAATCCCACACCAGGCTGGCATCCTCAGAAGCCTCTGGCCTGCTGCCAAACACATTATCTTGCCTTGAGGAATTTGCTTTTTTTATTTCCCCCCACAAGAAGCTCAAAGAAATGCCCTTTGAGAGGGGGATTTTGGACCATATTGATGGACAAGTGTGATCTGTTGAAGAAGAAAGTGACTCCGCAGACTTAGCCCCCTGCCATCAGACCCACCTCATAAGATGAATGACGTGTGGGGGAGGGGAGAGGATGGATCCTGGATTTACCAGCTGGAAGGAGTCTGGGAGAAAAATCTCCCTGCTGTGGTTGAAGAGCAAACTTGAAAAGGACTCTGGCTGGTGGCACTACTGGTTCATGCCTGTCATCCCAGCTACTCAGGAGGCTGAGATCTGAGGATCATGGTTTGAAGCCAGCAGGAAAGTCCACGAGACTCTTATCTCCAATGAACCACGAAAAAAACGGAAGTGGAGCTGTGGCTTAAAGTGGTAGAGCACTCTCCTTGAGTGAATAAAGCTCAGGGAGAGCACCCAGGCCCTGAGTCCAAGCCCCATGAACAACAACAACAACAACAAAAAGGAGAACTCTGGACTGTTTGGTTGTTTATTTTTTGCTACTGGAAGGACAGGTTTTTTTGCTACCAAGGTGACACTTGGCTCCCATACCTTGAACCTTAGCAGCAACCACCACAAGGTTCCCAGGGAGACCTGCTCTTCCTCATGCTTCTGGAAAGTGGGGAGAAGAATCGTGTATTACCCTCCTTCAATTCTTGGGCAGGACGTAGCATCCTTCAACCCTGGGACATGGAGACTTCTAGATGGGGAGGGACTCTGAGGAGTGAGAAGTGACACCCCTCCCCCCAACACCCAAACTTTCAGGGAGAGAAGGGAGGAGTGAGCTGGCAGTGACAGAGAGCTCTATCCAACACCAAGCATCGATCTAGTGCTCTGCGTTGTCATGGCAACGGCTCCTCCACATGGAGAGTGATCAGCTGGGTACCACGAGGCCTTCCTCAGGCCCCTGGTTCCTTGTCCCTCCTGCTACCCCATAGCCCCAGACACTTTGCCTTCTGCTCTTGACACAAGCACACCTCTCCCCATTATTATATGCGCCCCCCCATCTACTGCCCCCTCCCCCCTCCTCCTGCGGCACTTCTTGTTCAGGCTCCCTACACCATCACTCAGTTCTCAGTACTTGACCATGTCCCATCTCCCACTCACCCACTTCTTCCTGCTCTGGATCAGCATTCAGCCTTCATTTCCTCCCCCCACCTCCCCTCTCATCATGCCCCACCAGTTCTTCTTCCCAGGCCTCGTAGAGCAGGAGGAATCTATCCGAGCCTGGGTGCTCACGGCAGCTTTCTTCTTCCAAGGAAGCCCTCTGCTCCCTGGTCCTCAGGCCACAGTTGCCTCTAGGTGTGCATGTGCATGCTTGTGTGAGTGCATGCCTGAAAGTGTGTGTGTGTGTGTGTGTGTGTGTGTCTCATTAAGCCCTTGAGTAGCTTCGTATCCTGTGGCAAGCAACCTCTGATGATCATTTTCTGCTAAAAAAGGAAGAAAACAAGACTGATTGAAGCGGCCATCTAGTTTGGCAGAGGTCACCAGGAATCCTGGATCCCAGATCTGGCCTCAAGCTTGAACTCTGGACATTCTTGTCCCCAGCAATGGGACAGTGGGGAACAGCTGCTCTGACACACAGTAGGCAGGCACAGAGGGCAGTGAAGAGCAGGCCACACCTACCCCTGACAGTCCATCCACCAGATCACCATTATGTGTCTAACGTGGGCCAGGTGTTAGAAGCATAGTGATGAATCATATGATCTGGATTCTTGAAAACTGGGAGGAAGAGGAGGAGGAGGAAGGGAAGGAGGAGGAGGAGGAGGAGGAGGAGGAGGAGGAGGAGGAGGAGGAGGAGGAGGAGGAGGAGGAGGAGGAGGAGGAGATGGGAGACAGGCATGCAGACAAGTTAGGGCAGAGGGGTTTAGGGAGCAGATTTGGGACTCTGGACATCTGAATGCAAATGACCCTCCCTCCCCAGCTTCCCATCCCAGCTTCAGGACCCCTAACCTCCTCACCTATCCCAGGGGGTGTTCTGTGGTCCCCACCTTCCAGAGTGGTTATAATGAGAAGTGAAATAAGAACATACCACATAAGCCACCACGATGGGCAGGGCAGACAGACTAAGCGTGGATTTTTGTTGTCCGCTCCATTATGCTTGGCCCCAGAGAAAGAAGCAGTCGTTTCTGTTTGGAGAAATCAGGAAGGTGCTGAGCCTCTTGCAGAATCTTGGATGAGTGGCTGTTTGCCAGGCTGTCTGGAAGAGGGCAGGTCATTCAAGGCAAAGATGGAGCTGAAGTAGAGGCCTAAGCCAGGCTGCTCTCTGTGTGTGTGTGTGTATGTGTGTGTGTGTGTGTGTGTGTGTGTGTGTGTGTGTGTGTACATAGCATGAGTAGAAGTAGTCAACATCCACATACTTTCCAAGGGCTCGCCATAGCTTCTGGCCAGGGGCTGGCTGACCTGGCGACATGTGAGAAAGATCTGTGGAGATCTGTGTTCAAGCTGTTTTTATCTGAAGGTTGAACTGCACCTCTGGAGATTCTTATTTAATTGGTCTGGGGTAACTGAGTCACTGGTTAAAAAAAATGTCTATATAAACTCCTCAGATGATGCTGACATGGACACAGGACCATGAAGCTCTGGGCATAGGTGTTTTAAAGGATGAACTCATTTAATCTCCATGACAACTCCAAGACACAGATTCAAAGGTCACAGAATAAGAAGGTAGCTCTAACTCCATGACCCTCTCTCTCTCTCTCTCTCTCTCTCTCTCTCTCTCTCTCTCTCTCTCTGGGGGCCACTAAGATGGAGAAGAAGCCATTTTTAGGAGAAAACCAGAGACACCAAGACAGGCAAGGTAGCTGTCACATGACAGCCATGCAGAATGCCAGCTTTGTGTCCCTGTTTCCTTTGTCCAGTGCCAAGCCTGAATGCACTTTTCCTGACAAGCATTTCATGAATGTGCTTTTAAAAGTCAGGACCCAAACCATCTTGTTCCTGTTCCCAGGCTTCATTGCCTTAACTTTCAACAGACTCATCTGGAAAGCTTGGGGAAGTGCAGAGATTTGGGCTCCATCCCAGACTTTCTAATGGGACCTGAGAATGTGCCCACTAACAAGCTCCCAGGTGCTCTGCCGCCTCACTCAGAGGAGAGCGTCTACATTTCAGTCCTACCCCCAGGAAAGCACTTCCTTAACCATGCCCATTGCAGCCAACTCTCCAGCTTAGCTGTCATCCCTGTGAAAATGCTGCTCAATATGGCGTCCCTGGCTTCAAATCCTGGCTGTGCTAGCTGCTGGCTCATTAGTGACCATGTTACTGATGGATCGAATATTGACACCATAAGTGAACTGAATACCTCATGGGGGGAAAGGGAAAGGGGGAGGTGGAAGGGGGGTATGAGGGATGAGGTAACAAACAGTACAAGAAATGTATCCAATGCCTAACGTATGAAACTGTAACCTCTCTGTACATCAGTTTGATAATAAAAATTTGAAAAAATAAATTAACTAAAAAAAAAATGAATATTGACACCATGTTCTGGGAAATCCAAATAACATGACTTGTTGAAAATAGGGATGATTTTTTTTTTTTGTCTTAGGTGAACCAGATCTAGTGTGGGAGGCCCTAAAGGGCAGTTAATATTCCAGACTCTTAATTGGGTGCTCTTCTCTCTTAAACACCCACGATGGCCTTCCATCACTAAGATGGCTTCCTAGTTCCAGAAGGACATTTATAGCACATTTTAAATAATACTACCCATACATGTGATGGCGTTTTGTTGAACAGTCACAGTCTTGTCTGTTACAGATTAGCTGGGTAGACAGCCATTAACGAACAAGACTGTGACTGTTCAACAAAACGCCATCACATTTATGGATAGTATTATTTAAAATGTGCTATAAATGCTTTAAGAAATGTAGGGGCAAGGCACTGGTGGCTCAAGCTTGTAATCCTAGCTACTAGGAGGGGCTAAGATATGAAGATGACAGTGTAAAGCCAGCCCTGAGCGGGAAAGTCTGTGGAACTGACTTCTATCTCCAATTAACCAGCAATAAAGTCAGATGGGAAGGTGTGGTTCAAGTAGCAGATCATCAGACTTGAGGGAAAAACCTAAGGGACAGCATTCAGTTCCTGAGTTTGAGCCCTATGGGTATACATTGAAGCTAAGGGCTGAAGGAGGAAGGAATTAGCCATGCAAAGCGTTAGAGGAACTGAATTCCAGGAAGGGAACAGCAAGTTCAGACATGGGCCCCAAGGCACCAAAGAGCTGAAAATGAAAGCTGGCCAGTATACTCAGACTTCCTAGGAGAGGACGAGATTAGCATGGAAGGAGGCTGGGTCAGTCAGTGAGTGCCCCCGCTGGCAGGGCCAGGTAAGCACTGGGAAGGATCTGGATTTTACTCTTAAGATGGCGAGAAGGCCCTAGGATGGTTCAAGCAAGGGAGGGGCAGGGCCGGCTGAAGTGTGCATCTCCACAAGGATTCTCAAGAGGCTACATGAACAGCAGATGTTAGGGGCTGGATTGGAAATGAAGAAAAGCCATGCTGTATGCCTGAGCTGGAGCTGAACAAGGTTTGGACTGGGGTTGTGATAAGAAGTGGTTGCATTCAGAATTATCTGGAACATTTGCTCATCTGTACATTCATCTACCTATCCATACGTCTCTTGTCTACTTCTCATCTGCCCATCCAACCATCCACCCATAAAACCCTCCATCTACCCATCTCTCCCTCGATCCTGTAATCTATCTACTCATTTATTCATTCACCCATCCATGCATCTATCCCCATATCCATTCTTCTCTACCTACTCATCTACCCATCCATCCACTTAATCACCTACCCACTCATCCATCTATTCTTAACCTATTCACCTACTCATACCTCCATTCTTGCATCCACCTGCCTATCCAACCATGCTTTTACTCATCTATCCATCCATCCGTCCATCTGTCCAACCATCTACCCACCTATCTACCCATCTATTCCATAGGCCTATACATCTACCCACTTATTTGTTCATCTTCCTCCATCTATTTATGGATCTACCCAGCCAGCAAACATTTCTGTGGTATCCTTAAGTTCCAGCTCCTGTACTGCCCATGTTAGGGGAATAACTCTAGTATAACTGCTCTCTAGTAGTTTGCTTATTAGAAGACAGACCGATGGATAGACAGACAAAAGGATATAAATCATCACAGTCCAGTGCATGCCACTACAGCAGGAAGTTCTGAGAAGTGTGGAAAGAGATTCTTGCCAGTGTGAACTATTTGCCTCGTGTTGATGGAAAGCAAAAAGACACCATTCATCACTCTGGCTGCCAAGGGTGAGGGCTCTGCTGAGCCACAGGGATATGAGCATGTTTGCAGACAAGTGGGAAGTGACAGCCTTGGAATTGAACTTGAAGACAGCAAAAAAAAAAAAAAGTTCCCAAGAGACTGTGTGTGTCTACTGACACACAGACCCATTCAGAACAGAAGGAGTTCTCCCGTCCATTTCTCCTCTGGGGTCCTTCGGCACAAGTTTTAAGACTTGTTGGCAGTGCATTGGTGATGTATGGGCTGGAGTCCCATGGCTGTCAGAGCATGATTGGCCACCCCAGGCAGAAAACTAACCACAAAGGAGCAAGCTGGGGGTTGGGAGACTGACTGACTTCCAAGGAGGCCCAGCTGTGTGCCACTAGCTCCAGCTGCTTCAGCTCTGAAATCATGCTGAGCTTGAGAAATCCTGGAAAGGGGAGTTGGAGCTCTGTTTGTTTGGGGGTTATTTTTTTCAATTAGGAGCTCAAGATTTTTGCCCTGGGCAGCTTCAGACTACACTCTTCCTATTTCTAGCCTCTGGAGTTGCTATAGGATCAATGTCTTGTACCACCACACCCCATTTGTTCGTTGGGATGGGATCTCAATGAAGTTTTGTCCAAGCTGGCCTCAAACCATGATCCTCCCGATCTTGGCCTCCAAATGCCTGGAATTATAGGTGTGAACCATCGTACCTAATGAGAAGGGAAGTTTGAATTCCCAAATCCTACTTGGTAAAGACTGTAATTTGTTCAACACTACCCTGGCAATTAGAAAATTCCAAGAACTGGGGATGATGATGAAGGAAAGCAAATGCTGGCTAACAGATCATGGGCTCCAAAGAGTCAGCATCAGTCAGTCCTGGATCAGGAGGGAGGAGGGAGAACACCCAGGCAGCGAGGGTCTGGGCAAGCAGGGTCCTCTGTGTTAGCATTTCCGGCTCAAGGCCACCGCAGTCAGGGCCTGCTGCCTCCTCCAGTGCTTGGCAACAACCCCGCAGAGCACAGACTGTCAAGGGCTTGAGAGTCATCCCCACTCCCCACGCACATAGTAACTCTACGACCTTGGGCAAGTTGCGTCTTCTGTCTGGGTATCTGTTTGCTCATCTGTAAAATGAAAGTTTTGGGGTTGAGATGGGTTTTTAAGATTCCCTTCCGGGCAATGTCATAAGAATTCGCACCAAATGCCTTCTCCCTTTCTTCCACGGGTGTGCTCCCACAGTGCCCTCTACTGGCCGATCCCTAGAGAACAAGCATGGCCGGGCCGGCCTCAGAGGGACTGAGGAAGCCTGCAGGCCTAGAACCCTTGGCCATCCCATCTGAATAAACATGCAGAGTAAGAGTCAGGAAATATGTCTTCCCGGAACCACAGAGTCTCGCAAGACTTCAAGAGTATTGCCACAACACTAATATTAGCTAACATTTGCTCTGGGCTAAAGGTTTCCCAAGCATGGGTTAGAAGCTGTGTATAAAGGGTAGAAGCTGTGTATAAAGGGCTGAGTAGAACTGGGGCAGAGCCGCCTGCGAGAGACGGAACGCGTCCACGGAGACCTCCAGGGTGAAGGCTTATCCTTGTGAGGATCCACTGGAAAGACTACGACCGCTAAGAGGCCAGCATGTGCAAAGGCCCCGCAAGAGAAGAGACCTAGGGACGTTCAAGGAGCCAAAGGACTTGGAATCAGCAATGGCTACCGGGATGCTAAAGTATCTGGGAATGCTCAAATCATTATATCTGGCCAAGATGCAATCATCATGCGGAACTCTATGCCAATATTTTAAAAACTAAATATGCCTCTGCCTACAGAAATAGGGGTGGGGTGTGCTGGCTCAAGTGGACCTACAAGAAACCAACATAGAAGGCAGAGGCAGAACCACCACGCGTGCAAGTCACCGAGCTGTCCGCATGAGGTAGAGACATATTCTGTGTCTTGCATGCCAATGCATTGTGCTGGGCGTGGTGGCACACACCTGTAATCCCAGATCTTCATGAGATACAGGCAGGAGGATTATGGTCTGAGGTCAGCTCAGGCAAAAGAAAGAAACCATATATGTACACGTATATGTATATGTGTGTACATACACACACACACACACACACACACGGTGTGGTCCAAGTGGTAAAGCACTTGTTTAGCAAGTGCAAGGCCTTGTGTTCAATCCCAAGTACCACCAATTTGTAAATAAATCTCTAGCAAGAACACTGTGGCTATAATACAATTATGTCACACTTGCAGGAGGAGGAACACAGACATGGCCATCTCAAGGCCAGGACCCTTGGTGGTGCTATCTTTCCGCCAGGAGTATCTCCAGAGGAGTTCCTCAGCAAGCTAAACCAGTCACCCTGAGTTCCTAAAGAGAAAAGAGGGATCAGCCAAGGAGCTGGTGGCAGGGCCGCAGCCCAAAGCAATCCATCAAGGAGTCATCTTTCTGTGCTCCCTGTTTTCAAATCACCTCCCTGTGTGTCATTTCAGCACCAGAGGGGCAACTTTCCCAGCTTCTAAACCAACTGGGCAGTAAGGGTGGGGGGAATTCTGAGGCCAAGATTCCTAGCGGGAATTGGTCTAGAAGTAGCCTCAGACTGGGTAAAAGAGGCCTGGGCTGGGGTTGGAAGTTTGACATCACAGTTAATCAATGGCAGCGTCATAGATCCTCGAGCCTAGAAGCCAGGGCATCATTGTGTTAATTTACAGAAGATGCAAGGGAAGGGAAGTGGCAGGTTTGAGCTCTCAAATGGCATCAGACTGAAATGTGGGCTGGGAATATGGCTTAGTGGTAGAGTGTTTGCTTTGTATACATGAAGCCCTGGGTTCGATTCCTCAGCACCACATGAACTTTCTGTTCATGCTGAAGTGGTACTGTGGCTCAAGTGGCAGAGTGCTAGCCTTGAGCAAAAAGAAGCCAGGGACAGTGCTCAAGCCCAGAGTTCAAGCCCCAGGACTGGAAAAAAAAAAAAAGAACAAAGAGAGGGAGCCAAGCACCGGTGGCTTACGCCTATAATCTTAGCTACTCAGAAGGCTGAGATCAGAGGACTGTGGTTCAAAACCAGCCCAGGCAGGAAAGTTCATGAGACTATTATCTCCAATTAGCTACCAGAAAACCAGAAGTGCTGCTGTGTCTGCTTTAAACAACTTCCTGCCTTGTAATGCTTTAGTGAACCATTCCCCTGGAAGGCACATGTAAGAGAAGCAGCTTTCGTCCTTTAGTCAAGAAGAACACCAGTAAGGATGGTGGTAGTAATGTTGGAATTATTGTCTGCATCAGTGCTTCTCCGTTGTCCCTCCTCTCCTCCATTTCTCTGGCAAGCCTGTGGAATTGTTTGGGAAGGGATTCCCTTTAGCACCTAAGGAAGTTGTACAATGGGGCCAGGATCCAAGGGTTGTACTGTTTAAAACAGAAGCTCTTCTTGGTGAATATGAAGCCAAGTTTAGACACTGCCACAAAATGCACACAAACAAGAACCCCCATCCCACTTCCCTACCACCCCAGTCAACCTGTAAGGGAACCCAGAAAACAAGGCTCATTCTGTTCTTAAAATCAGAGGCTCCTAGAATCTGGGATGTTGCTTGGTCTTCAAATGAATGTCCTATCTTTGTGGTTCTGTGCCTTCTGCGTGTTAGGCAAGCTTTTTACCATCCAGCTCTTCCCTACTATGCTCCCAGCGTCCAAAGCATTTTTGGGAGTGGAGGTGGGGATATTTGTGTTCAAAAGCCCCTTTGTATGACTTTCTAAGATGTGATTGCTGTTTGGCTGACACATGTAATGTTTTCTAGACTTAGTTCCTCAAGCTGTATATTAGTTTGGATTTTTTAAACTTCCCTTCTTGCCATTAAATAGTAATTGCTTGAGTGTCTCTCCATTTGCTTTCCTTGTATGTACTGGTTCCATTACAAGCCTCTTCAGTGAACACACACACACGCGCACACACACACACACGCACACGCACACACATTCAGACTTCCAACCAACCTCCTTTGAAGCCACAGATGCCAGAGACTGAAGTGGCAAGAACTCAACCTTCTGTATGACAGGCATGGGAATGGATGTCTGATATCAAGCTCAGCACTCCTGCTTCGTATTCTAACTTGGCCTGTGATTATCCAAGTGAGAAATGCTCCTCTGCTCCTGACATTCAGCCATTCACTCATTCCCTTAGAACAGGACAACACCGTTTAGGAGACCTGTGTGTTTGAGACCTGGCTATGGGGTCCGCCCCAGCATCTATCGCCTATGTTTGGTCTAGCTGGCCCCACTCACTGGGCTTCAGATAAAAGGACTTGAGATGTGTGCTGACCTAAGCTGAGAATCAGAGCACCTCCCTTCTCCCTGGAGAGAGGAAGCCCCATGGTTGTTAACCTGGGCTGGTTCTGTGCGTGTGTGCATGTGTGTGTGCCTCTTCTGGGGCTTGAACTCAGGACCTGGACTTTGTGCTCAAAGCCAGTGCTCTACCATTTAAGCCACAGCTCCACTTTTGGATTTTTTTTTTTGTGGATAATTACAGGTGGAAGTCCTGTGGACTTTCCCTTCCAGGTTAGCTTTGAACTGCAATTCTCAAATCTCAGCTAGGAGTAGCTAGGATGACAGTTGTGAGCCACTGGTGCCTGGCTGGTTCTTAAGTAAGAGGAGATGGGTAGCTGGAATGTTCCTATTCAATCAAGGGATGGACAAGAAAGAAAAGTAACTCCAGAGAGACGAGCAGAGGTAACGGTTCAGGAAGAGTAACAGATGGAAAGATGAACAAACTTGAGCATCTTATGGTCAGGGTGTTATCTCCCACCCTTGATCTTCATGCTTTTATCTCCCTATCATTAACTTCCCTTTGCTTGAATTGTTGAGAGTGAGTTTCTATTTCTCACACTCACGCCCTCTCTGAACAAGGCGACAGCATATCAAACAGGCTGTGTACCCGGGGATCCTGACTCTACTTCCGGACCTTCCCCCTGAGAGAAGGAGAGACCTCCCACGCTGAGAGGTCTAGCATGGTCCTGCAGGCTGAGTGGGGAAGGACTCCCCATTGGTAGCATTTCTGAGATGCTCATGAAAGGTTTCCAGGAAGATGGCCACCCACCTCCCATGGCTCCATCTGCACACCAGGATCCTTTTCTACATCGTTGTCAGCCAGAACTCCTGATACACTAGCAGACTCTCGATATCATTCATGGAGCAAGTGCATGGCTGCTCCCTGGGGTCGTGACATCTTTACATCAAAATCGAGACACTCTTCCTGCTTCTGGGTCTCCAGGGTAGCAGCGTGCATTGCTCTAAGCCAATCACTAGAATTGTGTTGGAGGCAGGGAGCTAGGGGATCAGTCTTCCCTTTGCAAGTTCCCCAAAGGGTCTCCTCTTAGCTGTTCCCATGGCGACTGGTGAGACCAGGATGGAAATGCATCAGAGGACACAGAGGCGATGCAAGGGTCAATGTGTTCGGTTCATAAGCAGCCAGGAGAGAAGACATGTGTGAAGGATCAAAGGAAGGGCCCTTCCCACCCCCACCACGATGGGACACATCTTTCTACTCGGAGCCACAGGATTTGCTTTCCAAGTCCCACAGATGAATGAGAAGAGGAGAAGGCCAGTCCAGAACCATCTTCCCCAAGGAGGCAGACAAGATGTTCTCATACATTACAGGAGGTGAACATGCTCCCCTTCCCCCCAACTCCTAGGCCTGCCTTGTGTCTCCCCCTGTGATGTGTTAGCCACCCAGCTGTGCTGAAGGTGATCAGAAGCCATCACTAGGAAGGGAAGAGCACAGACTTCCAGGCCCGAGATGCCCAGCCTGGTTCTCAGAACAGCCAAGCCAGCAGGACAGGAAGGAGGAGGCCAGGCCAGGCTGCCAGGAACCCTGAAATACAACAGACAGAACAATCAGGCGTGGGGCTTTGGGACACAGCAGCAAACACAAGCATGCTTTGTTGTCATCTTGCTACATGGGATGACAAAGGCAAGCATCATCCTCCACGGGGTTTACGAAGCAAGTCATGTGGTAGAGGCAAAGCTGTTGAATCGCCAACTACTTTTCTCCACTTTGTCCTGGGTACACAGGAAGGCAATGCTCCCTTCCCCCCCCCCCCACCCCCAACTCCTTTGCCATCCACATCTGGCCAATTTAATGTGAGTAGAAGTCACAGGTGACATTTGGAGGACCCCCTCCACCACCACCACCACCCCCCCCCCCGCCTCGCTCGGCAGGGTCCTGCCTTGGCCCTCAGCCACCATCCAGGCAACAGCTGCATAAGACCCAGGGTAAGAACACCAGGGATAAAGGAGTTGCCAGAAGTTACCAGAAGGTAGCAGGAGCCTGAGTCCCCGCAGTAAATGAGATCACAGTGTCAAAGCAGAGAGGACTTGGTGGTGGTTGGTTTTTGTGACAGCAGCTAGCATTACTTAGACTGACCAACACTAAGGAAGCCAGAAGACACTGGGTTAAAAAGAACTGCTTCTGAGGCTCAAGTGCCTTAGAATCTCAGATCTATAACTAAGCTGCTCAGTGCCGAACAAGATTTTTTAAAAACCAACCAACCAAAACAACCACTAAAAAAAACTATGTGCCTCTGTTTCCCCCATGTATGCAAAGAAGAAATATTAACAGAAACTATTACTTTGCCAGATTTTGTAAAGCTTAAAAGAGCAAACCCGGGCTGGGGATATGGCCTAGTGGCAAGAGTGCCTGCCTCATATACATGAGGCCCTGGGTTCGATTCCCCAGCACCACATATACAGAAAATGGCCAGAAGTGGCGCTGTGGCTCAAGTGGCAGAGTGCTAGCCTTGAGCAAAAAGAATCCAGGGACAGTGCTCAGGCCCTGAGTCCAAGGCCCAGGACTGGCCAAAAAAAAAAAAGAGCAAACCCATATGTAATATTTAAAGCATTGCCTAGCTTATAGTAGACCTCTCTATGTGTTGGTTTTTTGAAAAAGTAGACTCTGAGATCTGGAATGCTGGGGTCATGTCTTATTTGTATCTCACAGTGTACTCTGCTTAAGGAAGTGCAGCATTGGATAATAATTGCCTTGTACAAGGGATCTTGGAGAAGCACGTATACCCTGCCCATACTGCCAAATTTGAACTCGGGGCTTGGCCTGTGTCCCTTAGCTTTTCCACTCAATGCTGGGGCTCTGCCACTTGATCCACAGCTCCACAGCAAGCTTTCTTATTCTTATTCTTGGTTATTGGAGATAAGAGTCTCATGGACTTTCCTACCCAGGCTGGCTTCGAACCACCATCTTTAGATCTCAGCCTCCTGGGTAGCTAGGATGACAGGCAGAGCTACAGGCTCCCAGGTGATGTCCAATGATGCTTTCTAAAACTTCAGAAAGGACTGAGGGAAGACAGGAAATGATGGGGGCCCCAGCACCCTCTTGGGGTGATTTGCCCTCTTGTGGCCAGAAGGATCCAAATAAAACCCACCCTAAAAAATCAGCTGGTCAAGCTCCACTGGTGGAAGAGTCCCCTAGGGAGTGGTGAAGTGGAACTGGATGGAAGGGCTCTGACATCAAGGTGCTTTCACTCTGGGCTCTATCTTTTCATGAGCATGGTGTTAATGTTATTCTGCATACTGAGACCCTCTTGGATTTACTTGGGAGGTGTTTAGATGGCCGTCTAGCTGGATGGAAAGAAGTTCTCCTTGCCTGAGTTCATCAATAGAGGACTTTGGGGATGAGTGGTAGAATCTTAAAGGCATGTGTTTCCCACTTGGTCCCAAATAGTTATCTTCCATTTATCTGCCTGTTAAACTTCATGTCATTCATTAAGACTCTATTCAAAGCTAGGCACCAGTAGCTCATGCCTATAATCCTTGCTACTCATGGGGCTAAGAATGGAAGATTGATGTTTGAAGCCAGCCTGGGGAAAATCTGCTCTTGCAACTCTTTTATCTCCAACTAACCACCAAGAGATGCAGAATGGTGGCTGAAGTGGTAGAGTGACAGCCTTGACCATGAAAGCTAAAGAACAGTGCCCAGGTCCTAAGTTCAAGCCCCAGGCCTGGCACACGCATGTGCGCACACGTGCGCTTGCATGCACACACACACACTTCTGAACACATGCTGAGACTCACTCCTCCTTCCTACTTTGATAATAAAACATCAAACACTGGTTGGCATGGGGCCATCAAGACTAATGATGATACTTTTCAGCATCCATAGTTGCCTGGTTTGACCATGTGACTACCTGTGTACTGGCCATGGAGGTAGAAGTGGAGGTCTGAGGTGCCAGCTTCTAGAATGTTTCTTAATGCTCATCAGTCTCCTCCAAGTTCCTCTATCTCATTGTCTAGATGGGAAGGCTGGCTTTCTGGCTGCCATCTTGGACCATTAAAAACGGTGGCCACATGCTATAGATGATGAAGGGAAACGCTGGGAAGAGCCTGGATCTTAACTTCCTGGCGCCATTCCATTAGCCCTGGATTGTTTGTCTCTAGATTTAATTTTATGCATGAGAGAAATAAACACTCCATAAATATTTAAGATAGTATTGCTAATACTGGTAATTTTCTATTGAGCTGCCTTCTTTCATTTATAAATTAGCTTGTTCACTTGTATTTTCTATTTCCCACAGGTCCTAAGCCATGTGAGGGCAGGCACCGATCTTTCTCACCACTGTATATTCAGTATTTGAATAATGCCTGACACAGCACAAACAATGTATTCTGGGTGTTCAGGGGCTGTCCCCTCTGACGGACTGCCAAGCTAGTCTTGAATCTGAGTTCCACATCCACAGTCCCTAGCGCGGGGCCTGGCACATAAATAAAATATTCACTGGAGAGTTGAAAAGAGGAAGGGAGGAGAGTCGGGAGGATTTCAGGAAAGGCATGTACATACCTGCCATGCTAGGGGCTCCACTCATGACTCCAAGGGTTTGGGCACCTGTGGACGAGATTGACAGTGTGTGTCCCCTACTGTGCAGGGGGGCTATAGCACTGGGCTTGTGGCTGCTCCAAATCTTCCTGCACCTGCTCACCACAACCCCTGGCAATACACACGGTGGATGCCTCTGTTGTTTGATAGCAGGCAATTATTATTATTATTGCCAGCACCAGAGCTTGAATTCAGAGTCCTGCTCAATCACTTGGCTGGCTTGCTTGGCTGACTCTTTACTACTTTAGTCATACCTTCAGTGTGGGCTATATTGCTGATTATTTTGCTGGTCTTTTCTTCCAGGACTCACTCTGGATCTCAGCCTCCTGAGTAGCTTAGACTACAGGACTGAGCCACTGGTGTCCAGATTGACAGGCACCGTCCTAAACACATTCCATTTGTTTGTTTGTTTACTATGTTGCTGGTCCTGGGGCTTCAACACTGGGCTTGGGTGCTATCCCTGAGCTCCTTTTGTTCAAAGCTAGCACTATCATTTGAGCCATAGCTCCACTTCTGGCTTTTTCTGTGATGAATTGGAGATAAGAGTCTCAAGGAAGTTCCAGCCCCAGTTAGCTTCCTACTACAACCCTCAAATCTCAGTCTCCTGAGTAGCTAGGATTATAGTCAAGAGCCACCAGCGCTTGGCTTTCCCTGCAGCTTTCCTTGTGAGGCGAGTATCTGCTTGTGCATGTGACCGATGAAAAGACCCAGGCTCAACAATGTTGAGAAACTTGGTAAGTGGACCTCCCCAGTCAGCGCTGTTGACTCCTGGCATGTCCAGTTTCAAAGAGGACCTTCCTAACTCCCTTCCTCTCCTAGTAACCCTGTGACCCCACAAGTTGAGGGCTCAGTAAAGGTACAGAACAACTTGAGGCAGTGCTTCCTGCGTGAGCCAGACTCTGGCTCATGTCAAGGTGTTTGGTCCAATATCAAACACAAAGATAGCATGGTCCTGTGACAACAAAACATTGCATCTTAATTTTTAGGGCAAACATGATTCTTCCATTCTTTCCAGTTTCTGGACTCCCCCATTCTAAGAGAAATCAAAACGGTGACAATCCTGCAGCCCCATGTGAAGGATGGATGACGGTGTGAAGCAACTGGAAAGAAGCCTCTAGGTTGTGTCTCTGAAAGACTGTGATTGAATTTTGGGAAATGCAGTCACGTGTTGGAACCCCGTGGTGTATTTAAGTGGGAGTTGGGACGTAGACTTCCCCCACGGGGCCCTGAGTGACAGGGAACTGGAGGAGGTGAAAGGAGAAAGTCTCATGCTTAGAATCAGACTGAGCTGAGTTCAATCCAAACTCCCAGCACCCATTCCCTAGGTGGGGACGAGGGGGAGGAGGATCTTAGCTGAGTTCTTTCATCTCCCAGAGCCTTGATTTCTCTTCTGTAAAATGGGCACCGCTATGGGAGGATTAGCTAAGCCAGTAAATTCTAGAGCTCAGCCTGGTCTCTAGCACATGAGAGGTCCCTGACAAATGGAAAGGTATCAACTCTCCTTCATGATGGGACAGATTTGCCACGGGTGACTAGACAAAGGGCAGAAAGCCCTGCATATCTGGGTGCTAGCAGCTCCTGCCTGTAAATCCTAGCTACTCGGAAGGCTGAGATCTGAGGATTATGGTTCAAAGCCAGCCCATGCAGACAAATCTGGAAGGCTCTTATTTCCAATTAATCACCAAAAATCCAGAGTTTAGGTGTGGCTCAAATGGTAGAGCACCAGCCTTGAGCAACAAAGTTAAAGGGGAGCACCAAGGTCCTGAATCCAAGACCCAGCACCTGAACACACACACACACACACACACACACACACACACACACACACACACACACGTGGTTGGCATTGGTGACCCCAGGCATCTGTGTCTGGTAACACTTAGACAGCTGCCCTTGTCACCCAAATAGGGACACATACCTCTCTTGGTGATGGGTCCCAAGTCTAGAACCTGGGCTAGGTCAATGGCTGCCACTTCACTCCGGAGTTGACTTCTTGAGCAGGACTGGGAGATTAAAAAAACAACAACCCTCATATCAAAATTGAAACGCACAGCTCCTACGCACACTGCCCAGCCATGGCATGCTGACCTGTGACCTGGGCCCATCTACAACAGGCCCCACCTTCTGATGCTGTGGTTTCTTTTCTCTCTCTTTTTTTATTTGTTTGTTTGTGCCAGTACTGGGGCTTGCATGCAAGGTCTTGCACCCTTGCTTGACTTTTTCCCTTCAAGATTGGTACTCTACCACTTGAGCCGTGCCTCCATTTCCAGCTTTTTGCTGATTAATTGGGAGATCAGAGTCTCTCAAGGATTTTTCTGTCCTGGCTGGCTTTGAACCATGATTCTCAGATCTCAGTCTCCTGAGTAAGTAGAATTACAGGCATAAGAATTCTTACTGTCTTGTCAAAGAAAGCCGGGTTTAAATGTCATCTCCACTCTCTGTAAGCTGTATAATTTGGGGACAAATGGTTTTACTTCTCTACAATGATTCAATAAGACATATCTGGGCTTTAGGATTAAAATGAGACATGCCTGGGGCACTGGAGTCACAGTTCAGCGCTAATTTTTTCCACTGAACCTCAGTTTCCTTATCTGTACAATAAGGTCACTTGAAAAAAATCTACTTAAAGGGTTGTTGAGAGAGTTAAATTAGATGAGACAATTTGAAAGTGTGAGCATGATGTTCAACACACAGTAAACACTGAGGCAGTCGACACCAGGATGAGCACTTTTTTACCTGAAATATTTGGGGCCAGATGTGTTTCAGGCTTTAGAATTGTTCAGAGTTTGAAACACCTCCATAGACATTATCAACCAACCATGCATAATCCGAAAATCAGAAACCTCATTGATGCTCCAAAATCCTAAATTTCTTTTCATTTTTTTGAGACAGGGTCTTGCTATACTCAGGGTGACCTCAAACTCACTTTACAACCTAAGCTGGCTTTAAACTTGATTCTCCTACCTCAGCCTCCTGAGTGCTGGGATCAAATGCTAAACATTTTGGGCTCAAAGTTCCTAACTTCAGACCATTTTGGATTTTCAGATTTTCTGGAGTCAGGGATGGTCAGCTTTCCTTATTATAATCATTCAACAAAATGTCTTGTGCTGGGTGCCAGTGGCTCATACCTGTAATGCTAGCTACTCGGGAGGCTGAGATCTGAGAATCATGGCTCAAAATCAGCCTGGGCTGAAAAGTCCACGAGACTCCTATCTCTGATTGTGACGGAAAAAAACAAACAAACAAAAAAACAAAAAAACAGAAACAACTGGAAGCAGAGCTGTGGCTCAAGTGGAAGAATGTCAGCTTTGAATGAAAAGGCTAAGGGTCAAAACCCAGGCCCTGAGTTCAAGCCCCCCCGAAAAGAAAAACCATGTCTTGTGCCAGAGAAAACTGATCAACCTCGTGGAGACACAGAAATGGTTATAAATGGGTTGTGAGGTGGAGGAAGCAGTAAAAATCTATCTATCCACCCTTCCTTCACCTCTCCCTCCACCCTCACTTCCTTCCAGTCACCCATCTGTCTTCTAATCTCTTCCAGCATCCATCCAACCAAGCAACACCTTCTATCCATCCGTCCATCTACCATCTTTCTCTCCATCTGTAATCCCAAATACATATGTGTGCATATATATATATATATATAGAGAGAGAGAGAGAGAGAGACAGAGACAGAGACAGAGACAGAGAGAGACAGATAGACAGAGAGGAACAGAGAGACAGAGAGAGCTTCTTGGGTACCAAGCCCTGTGCCAGGCTTGGAATAACCCAATCTAAAGAGATACTCACAGGTTGGCACTGTTCATGAAGGGAATCGCAGAGATGGACCTCACAATGCAGGAAAACAAGGTCGTAATTTCCAGCAAACATGAACATCTGAACAGAGAACCGGCTTTGCGCAGATATCCCATTTTCCACCACGCTAATAGTGGAATCATGTTGATTTGGGCAGCTGGGAAGGTTAAAGGGCAAAGGTGTAACTTCCACAGCATCACCTTGGAGAGCCGCACCCCTGGATCCTTTCATCATGGTGATATGGACTTTATTCCTCTGCGTCTCTTCCATCAGTTCACATGCTTTAATCATTTGAAGTTCCAGGCCAGCCCAAGCTAGTTAAGGTAGGGGATACTGGCAGGTTGATTAACCAAACTGAGCCTCAAGTGTTCCTTTAAAAAATTTTGTGTCAGTTCTAGGGCTTGAACTCTGGGCCTGGGTGCTGTCCCTGAGCTTTTGTGCTCAAGGCTGGCAGGCTAACACTTTGAGCCACAGCACCACTTCCAGTTTTCTGGTGGTTTATTGGAGATGAGAGTCTCATGAACTTTCCTGCTCAGGCTAGATTTGAACTGCTTTCCTCAGATCTCAGTCTCCTGAGTAGCTAGGTTTATAGGCATGAGCCATGGGTGCCAGCTTGACCCTCAACATTCTTATCTGATAAGTGGACACACTCATGCCCACCTTGCAGGATTGATTGAGCATGTAATAAGACTCTGGGTAGATTGCTTACCGAGCACAGAACTCAGCACCCAGCAAAGCTCCATGATACATATTATCCAGTATTGTTAACTATGATTTCAAGCATGAGCTATAAACACACATTTTCCTTTTGTTTTTGTGAGTTAAAGGTGTCAAAGTGATATCTGTCCCATAAATATTTGCCATATCATATTCGTGTTGGTTGATGCTAATGCCTATAGAATAGCCCGTCATTAATTGAGCTATTTTTGAACTTTGGTTGTGTTGCCAACATTGTGAAGGATACCAAAACTGCCAGCGGTGCGTGCCTGTGATCTTAGCTACTCTGGAGATAGAAATCAGAAGGATCTCAGTTGCAAGCTAGTCTGGGCAACAAAAGTACACAAGGCCCTATTTTTTGTTTTTTTGTCAGTTGTGGGGCTTGAACTCTGGGCCTGGGTGCTGTCCCTGAGCTCTTCAGCTCAATGCTAGTGCTCTACCACTCGAACCACAGCGTCACTTCCAGTTTTCTGGTGATTAATTGAAGAGAAGAATCTCACAGCCTTTCCTGTCTGGACTGGCTTTGAACCGCGATCCTCAGTTCTCAGCCTCCTGAGTAGCTAGGATTACAGGTGTGAGCCAACAGTGCCCAGCACAAGGCCCCATCTTAACAGACAAAGTTTGTTCTCATGCTATCGGTATCTGTCATCTCAGTTACTCAGGAAGTGTAAATAGGAGGATCAAGGTTCAGACTGACCAGGGAAAAATGCAAGATTCCTCCAGGGGGGGATGGGGAAAAAGACTGGAGGAATAGCTTAAGTCGTAGTCGGCCTGTTAATAGCTAGCATAGGTCATGAGTTCAAGCCTCAATGCTGCACCCCTCAAAAAAAAAAGAATAATGAAATGAAAATAATTGACATTTTTTTATCCTGTTCATTTTACATGGGCTTAACGTGCCATTCCTCTGACATTCTTGGGCCAAAAAAAAATGGTTATAATTTGTCATTCCAGGTTATTTCCCAATGAAGTAAATCAGCTTAACCAACTGTCAGAAATGGTTGATGTGAACATTTCTCTCCCTCCCTCAATTTTATTAAGGTCAAAAGATAGGGCCAGAGAGTCACCTGATACCTGTTTCGGATGATGAAGTACTTCACAGGGTCATCCTTGTCTTCTGTGGGAGTGGCATAGCAGTTCCTCAACAACAGATTAAACCTGGAGGTGTCTCCTTGCTCCAAGATGGCGCCCACGTACAGCATGGATTCCACCGGCAGCACCACTTTGACCCCTTCGTAAGGAAGCGTGTAGCTCTGGTCTTGGAAGAGTGCCATCCTGACTGTGAACTCTCCCCCCGCATCCACACTAACATTCAGGGAACTGAGACAAGGGAAAGCACAGGAAGGATACACATCAGGTTTTGAGCAGAAAAAGAGCAACAGAAACCAAGTCCTATGTTTGTAGCAAGGTACACCTCTGCCCTTGAAGCAAATTCAACCATCTATAGACATTGAGTGTTTACCAGCTGCTAGGTGCTAAGCCTGACAAACAGGCAAGACTGTCATCAGGACCTCCACTGATTTTTTTTCCCCACGTGGAAGGTCATGTCTATCTTTCACTCAAAGCATAGGGATTGGAGTATACCTACCATTGCTATCTTAGTATGGGCAGTAACCCTTGGAACTGGTTCAAGGGGTTCACAATTTTCAACCTTAAATCCATTTCCTCCACCACACCATCTTCAGTTAAAAGTCAAATTTGAAGCTGAGCACCAGTGGCTTGGGCCTGTCTAATCCTAGCTACTCAGGAGACTGAGATCTGAGGATGGTAGTTCAAAGCCAGCCCAGGCAGGAAAGTTCATGAGACTCTTATCTCTAATCAACCATGAAAAAGCTGGAAGTAGAGGTATGGCTCAAGTGGTAGAGTGTTAGCCTTTAGCAAAAAAGCTAAGGAACAGTACACAGGCCCTGAATTCAAGGACACACACACACACACACACACACACACACACACACACACCATTTGAACAAAACAACATGATACAATCTGAGAAACCTCTAAACTCAGTCTAACTGATCTGATATTCTGGGCACCCAGGAGGTCATAAGGAACTGGGACAGGCATTGTAGATTTCTGACAGCTCAGAAAATTCCCCAGGCAAGCCTAGGAATGCTAGGGACCTGACTTCACCAGGGTGTCCTTCCTGGCACGGAGGCTCAATGGTGAGTGAAACAGACAAAGGCCCTGCCTAGATTAAATCCTACCCAAAGTGTTGCTCAGTTCTACTTCTAGTGCCAATGGGGAGCTGTGTACTCAATCAAAGGTAGTCTCAACTTAGACCTCAAGTCTGCAGTGATGTCTCCCCCAGCTCTCCCCCCCCCCCCCCGCCATCTCCACCCCATGCAGGCGAAGGCTGGGTCATCGGTTCCCTGACTCAACGCACACCATGTTTCTTCTACATTCAATTCACCTCCTTTGAAAATAATTACTGATATCATTAGCGGTTGAATGCCTTTCTCTCTCAAGATGAACGAACTCAGTCTGTGTTTTTGATGAGCAATATTTCCTCCTGCAGGATTTTTTTTCCAGAATCCTGATCACAAATCATTCCACGTGTGCCTTGTTTTACATGGGCTGTCCTTCATTAACCATCCACAAATGTTTGTGGAATAAACAATGGAATGAGCGGATACTCAAACGAGGTAATGGGGGAAATGTACTGGGAGTGAGTGGGACCAGAGTCAGAGTTATGGGTCAAAGGGCAAGGTCAATATGCCATACCTGACAATGGGCTGAAGCGCGGTTTGGAGGCTGACCTTCATATCCAAGGGGTAGGCACACTGGAAGTTGATGTTGACGAGAAAGTCCCGGATGATAAAGTCGCTGGCCAAGGAGAGGGTGTTCTTGTAAATGGCATGGGTTCCATTTCTCTTCAGAATAAAAACAAAGCGAATGTTGGATGGGTAGATCTCAAACTCAGATCTCTCTGGTTCTAGAGTAAAATGTTCTCAGTCCTCAGCCACTCTGCTTTCTGGAGGTGGAGGCAAAGGAAACTTCTCCAGAATAAAACAAGGAGGATCCCAGAATAAAAAAGAGTGCAATCAATGACTGACCTTGGAGAGGAGTCAAGGACCGCCATGATTGCATCTCCGTGTGTTCCTCCCACATCTTCCCTAACTAAAGTGCATCACAATCCTACGAAGCTGCCATGTCAGATCCATCTTGGACTCTTCGTGTTCAGTAGGCCCAGAGAGGTTAAGTAATTCGCCCAAGATCTCACAGCTCTAAGATAGGTTCCACTAGCCTGCCTCTAGCTCTTCTGGTAGCAGTGGTATGAACAACCCTTACCTCCAGAATGTTCCCACAGGCACTGGCCTGGACAGGGCTGGTTGTGGACACCCAGTTTCCATCCTCTGTCTGCATCACACTGCTGCAGTTCCGGTCTTTCAGGTAGACAATGACCTCCTCCCCAAAGCCCAGGGCTCCCAGCAAACATTTATCCAGCTTCACCTTGATCTCCTCGGCCCCGCAGTCCAGCTGAGGCTGCAAACTGTGAACATCTGGGCAGAGTGGGGACACAGAACACAGCTTGTTTTCCTCACCCTTTGGCAAAGCCACCATATGCACCAGGAGGCTGGAGAGACGAAAAGGATCCCAAGACCCAGAAATATACACGCAGCCTCTGCTCCAAGATTTCCAAGCACCCTCTGTGCAAGCTTGGCTAAGTTCTTCCCAAGCATCAAGATCTTAGAATCGAAGCTAGGTATCCATTCTGCAGAGCAAGCATCCCTACCCAGGTTTTGCACCATTGCATTCACTCATACATTCATTCATCCCTTCCATGTCTACTCAATGAGCACGTCATGAGCATCTGCTATCTGCTTCCTATTTGGGTCATCAGAGATGAAGACTCTGTGGCTACCTGAACACCACTCCCAGACTGTGGAGTTCTTGTCTTTCATTTCTTTGTTGCTCATCAGTTTCAGCCTGCTCCCTGCCTGAACCATCTCCCGAGACCATGGTCCAGAGGCTGGCCTCAACCTTTGCTCTGCTCCTGCCTTCTCATTTTTGCAAACCCACTGGCTTTGTGGCATTCTAGACTGCAGACGGTGTGGAATTTCCCCCATCCTCCGCTTTATTTCCTACTTGACTCAGATCCACACCTTGCCCTGGCCACTCCAAGACTCCCCTTGTCCCCACTCTGCCCTCTTGAGAGAGGAGCCAGCAGCTCAGGGAACTGCTTACCAGAGACACTGAGGTCCTGTCTGCAGACACAGTGACCGATGCCATCTTGAGCCAGGCACTCCTCCTCAGGACGACACTCCTCCTCACACTCGCCCTCCACCTCGCCAGTGGAGGGGTCTAGAGGATGGAGGATGAAGGAAGAGGATCAGGATGGAGAGTGGGGTGGGGGGGGGGATGTGAGCTGCCCAAATCCCAACTTCTCATTCCACTGGAGTGCAAGAGTCTTTCCCAGGGGCTGGGGATATGGCCTAGTGGCAAGAGAGCTTGCCTCGTCTGCATGAGGCCCTGGGTTCGATTCCCCAGCACCACATATACAGAAAACGGCCAGAAGTGGCGCTGTGGCTCAAGTGGCAGAGTGCTAGCCTTGAGCAAAAGGAAGCCAGGGACAGTGCTCAGGCCCTGAGTCCAAGGCCCAGGACTGGCCAAAAAAAAAAAAAAAAAAAAAGAGTCTTTCCGAAGGGGTGGAACACACTTCACCCTGGGGGATGGGCCAGCCCTTCAACTCAGATTAAGCCTTCCAGACTCCCAGTGTGGTGAAGCTACTGAGTGTGGGGCCCTGAAACCACCACCTTAGCTCAGCTGGATCCCATGGTAATGGTATGAGATGGGACAGCCCCATGGTGAAGCCCATGGAGGCCCAGACTCCAGTGCCCGGGTTCAAATCCCCACTTCACTGCATCACAATGCTGTTTTGTTGGTGAGGCTGCCTAACCTCTCTCCAGCCCCCGGAGTCCATGATGGAAAAACCTTTAAAGCCCTTCCAGCTTAAAGGCACAGGTGGTGTGAGCACCAGGTGTCAGTTGTCATTCGTACCCACCTGTGCAGTATCTCAGGTAGCAATCTGGGGTGCCCTCAAAGCCGTACACGTGGTACCCTTCCGGGCAGGCCTTCACCAGCACCACCGACTGCCAGAAACAGCAGTTTTCGCTCCAGTGGGCACAGGCAGTACGGTTGACGATGCCATCACCTGACACAGGGTGGGGTCCATCCAGCCACATAGGAGCGGAGGTCTGGCATCGATAGACTGGGACACAGGTCTCCGGCATCCTGATTCCTCCTTCACCCACAAAACGGTACCAGCCATGGAGGTCCTGGTCACACATCAAGGTTCCCTCTGTGTTCTCAGAGCTGCGAGAGGGGTCATTCAGCAGGGTGTAATTCTGGCAGGGGTCAAAACAGAGATCGGCCTCCGGGGTGCCAGGGGCCCCACATACCACATCCAGCTTATAGGAACTGGTTTCTCTGGGCTTTCTGTAGTCTGAGAAATGGAAAGAGATGATTAGGGGACTCGTAACCTTTGGGATTTTTAAACCCTGCCCCTCTTGCTTTAGATGTGTCAAGGACCAAATGAGGCCAACAGGCACAATATCCACAATTACAGACTAGCTCCTGGGGGGCCAGATCATCCTTGAGGATTTTGTATGGTAGTTAAATACATTGAGTTCAGGGCCATTGTCCTGTACAATGCCCCATTTCCCCTGGTATTATACAAAGTATAATACAAAGTAGTCCTGCTTCTGTGTGTGTGTGTGTGTGTGTGTGCGTGTGTGTGTACGTGTACACATGTGAGTGTGTGTTGGTATTGGGCTCAACCTCAGGGCCTCACACCCTCACTTTGCTTTTTCACTCAAGGCTGGTGCTCTGCTACTTGAACCACACCTCCATTTCTGGCCTTTTGCTGGTTAACTGAAGCTGGGAGCCTCACAGGCTTTCTTGGCTGTAGGCTGACTTCAAACCAGAATATTCAAACCTCAGCCTCCTGAGTTGCTAGGATTGCAGACCTCCAGCACCTAGCTGCCCTGCTTGACCCATATGTGATTCCTGTAAGTGCCCTGTAAGCTCCCTGGGAAAGCCCTCAAGGCTCAGTCAAAGAAATAAAGTCAAAATGAGAAGTTGTCCCAGAGCTTGCCTTGGAAGCACCTAAGCTGAAACAAAAGAAATCCTGAACCCCTCCCATTCCCAGAAACCCAACGCATGTCCCCAAATTTGTATATACGGTTCTAACTCATGATTTCTCAACCCTGCAGTGCGGGTGTACTGGTGGGCCCTTCTTTATGGTGGAGTCATCTTCTCAACAGAACACAGGGTGTTTATGAGACTCTCTGGCCACTCTCCAGCTCCCCACCGGATGCCAGGAGCTACTCCCATTCCACCCCCAACTTGTCTCCAGACATTGCCAAATGTCTCTGGGGAGGCAAAGTGATCTATAGTGGAGAAACACTGATTGAATAGGACCATGGCTGATAGCTGATCTCCTGTGACTTGTTTTTATGAGTGCTGTAGGGGCTGTGATATATATAGAGGCAGACAAGGCACCAAATGGGTGTTCAGGCTGGTCCAAGAGTTTCATCCAGCTCTTCAGCTGTTATCCAGGAACCATAGTAGGCCATTAGCTCTCCTGAGACTCACCTGCCAAAGTACCCTGAGAACTCCCATGCCTACGATTGCACTGTTTCTAAACCTGGTGTCTGCCTGTCTTATTTATTGGCTTACAATGTTTCATTCAACGACTATCTTTAAAATTTGGTTTTATCTTAAAGGAATTGTGTCAGTGACAACAAAGGTACAGTTGCACTAAGTCATACTATTTCATACATGTGAAAATGAATTAACAACCATTAAAAATGGTGAAAGAAACTAGGTGCTAATGGTTTGCACCTGTAACCCTAACTATTCAGGAGGCTGATCTCTGAGGACCATGGTTCAAAACCAGCCTGGGCAGGAAAGTCTGTGAAATTCTTTATCTCCAATTAACCACCAAAGAGCCCAAAGTGGGGCTATAGCTCAAGTGGTAGAGTTCCATCCTTGAGTGAAAAAGCTCAGGGACAGCATCCAGACCCTAAGTTGAAGTCCTAGGAGTGGCTCACATGCACACAGACACAGACAGACAGACAGACAGACACACACACACACACACACACACACACACACACACACTTTGAAAGAATTTGTCATGACTGGAGTCCCGTTGGTATATGTAGGCTGCACTTGAGAACTAAAGCCTTAAAGGTAGCTAGGGGGTGAAGTTTGGGTGACTGGCGTCAAATGCCCAGCAGGGTATATCGGAGCGAAGCTAGTTCTGATCATGTGGTTTGATTCTAGTGCCTTGAATGGACAGAGAAGATCTGCGGGATCACAAGCTTGTGACACATGTCACAGAGGCTTTTCAGAAAGCAATTTTCCCAGCGGTGCGTAAATATGATTGGTTTAAGGAAACCAGTGGCTATCTCTGTTAGTCTTGGATCACATCCCAATCACCCCTGAGTCTTGGAGGCTGGGAGCTGGGTTCTTCTAACCTAACCCTAGCCCCCACCCCACCCCCCCACCCCAGGGCTCATGTGTGCTCTCTTTATGGTCTAAATCTCTTCCTGCTACAGGTTTCTAAATTTCCCAATTCAGAGTGCTGAGAGAGACTGGAGAGACGGCTTTCCCACTCTGCAGATCAACACTGCAATGCGGAGTCGGAAAGAGCACTCGCCCAAACAAAGTGGACCGGACGCTTGACTTGGGCACTGCCAGCCTGGGGCCCCACCAGACACAGGCGCAGGAAACCTTGCAGACTTCCTTCCCCAGTCTTTCCCAGGGAATTTCCAACAGAACCCAGAGAGCCTGATGTCAGATTCCCTTTCGGCTTTCCATGTCCTTCTTGACCTCCAGCTGTGAATCTTTGCCCTGGACCCACCTCGTCCTCCTGCTGACCTGAGACACATCTTCTGTTCCCACCCCCCTTCCCCATCTTTGTGGGCATCTGAGATGTCAGGTGACCTGAGTACTCGCCTTGGTGCACCGCAGATGCCAGGGTCAGAATGCAGGAGGCCAAGGCCAGCCACAGGAGGCCTGAGCCTACCATGGTTCCTTTCCAAAGGTGAGACGTACAGGTCACTTCAGCTCATGCGCGCTCACCATGCAGCTGCGAGAGAGGAAGGCAAAGTCTGCACAGGGCGGGGTGGGCAGCACATGTGCTCACCTTCCAACGCAAGGGTAGGATGAGAACCCACAGCCTTCAGCACCAATCACGTAGCACCACTTGCACCAAGTTTCTAACCTACCTCGTGACAGACAAACAAGACTCAACACCGTCCTACAGAAAACATGCCCTCGTGGTCCTCGCTCTAATAAGGCAAAGCTTCAAGAGTTCATTAATCCAGGCAAGTTTTATTGGTCTACTTGGCTTCTACGTGTAAGCAAGCTGTTGCAGGTTAAATAGTTTGCTCAGGCCAGGCGCTGATGGCTCACACTGTAATCCTAGCTACTCAGGAGGCTGAGATCTGGGGATCGTGGTTTGAAGCCAGCCTGGGCAGGAAAGTCCATGAGACTCCTATTCTACTCAAAACAAAACTACTCAAAACAAAAGCCCAAAGTGGAGCCCTTGCTCAAGTGGTAGAGCACTAGCCTTAAACACAAAGAAGCTCAGGGACAGAGCCTAGGCCCTGAGTTCAAGCCCCAGGTCCAGCAAAAAAAAAAAAAAAAAAAAAAAAAAGTTTGCTTAGGCTCATGGGCCCCTGTTCTCAAAAACAGAGCCAATGGTTTCCATCCTGCAAGGCTCCATTGTTTCAAAGCAGATGTGACTTCCATCTAAGAGGTGGGTCAATGGCAGGACTAGGGGACTTTCCAAGGGGATGAATTTGACAGCAAGCAAAGTGGTAGAATGTTCTAGAAGGGTGTCAGGACATCAGATAATCTGTTTCTGGAAGGGACATGGTGGACATGGAAGGAGTGAGCTGGAATGGGGGAGCAGAGGGACTGTGGTTCCTAGAGATGTCGTCCCCCACCCCACCCACAGAAGAGCAGGTGTGTAAAACCATGCTGGGGCTAGGCAGACGATGATTCCAGAAGCACCCGCCAGTGGCCAAGCCCCACAATGTTTCCGAGAAACACAGAGTCCTCCCAAATCCAAATCCAAGGGGGAAAAGAAAATGGTCTCCCAAGGATGAAGAAAGAGCTCACAGTAGCTCAGAATAGGACTTACCTTGGGGTGAGAACCCAGAACTTTCTTCTCCGTCCTGTCAGCAGTGAGAATGCAGCCTGCTGTGGACTTTTTATGGGAATTTTCCACCCATGTGGCCATTCATGATTGGTGCTATGGTAGGATCCAGGTTAGATTCCCAGGGAAGATAAGTAGTTTACCGCAAAAGATGATGAAAGAAGGGCCCTACTTCCTCCCCGCCCCCGAACCTGTCCAAACCCTCCCCTCCCATATAAATGCTTCTAGAAGATTCTCCTTCATGCAAAAGCTTCTCCATACACAATTACAATATGTACAGACAGTTGAATTTTCTGGTCAGGGTCAATTTTCAGCCATTCGTTGCCACAAATCTAATCCTTATAATAAGCCCCTGTGGAGAATTTATTTATTTAAATAGGCCAATATTTGTTTGGGGCAAATATTTGTCCCTCCACCATCCTCCCCCCCCCCCCCCCCGCCACCTGCCACCTGCAACCCAAACACTAATGAAAAGGAAGTTTCACTATGTGAAGGAAAGAGGTGAAAAAAATAAACAAGCACTTGTTTGCACAATGGGTTTTCAGAAGAATCTTGTGTGCCAGGCTAATGACCCGACAGCCATTCTGGCCTTCATTGGCGTTGAAGCCTGTGAGGGCAAGGGAATAATGGAGGAAGAATGGATGGATGAGTGTTTCTTATTCTTGGCTCACAGATCTTTAATACCCAGCCATCAGCGGAGGGTCCATTTGGTCCATGGTGATTTGTGCAAAAGGAAATGGAAAGCTCCAGGACTTCCCAAGCTCTTCTCCAATCCCTGCAGACAGCAGAAGGCAGAGAGCTGACCTGAGGATGTGAATCTGCAGACCTGACCTCAGGGTTGAACTCATGGGGTGAATAAAGGAGTCAGAGCTTTGGTGCTACCAATGGCCTCTGCTGCTTCTCTGTTTCTTTGGGAACCGTGTGTGTGTGTGTGTGTGTGTGTGTGTGTGTGTGTGTGTGTGTGTGTTGGTACTCCGGCTTGAACTCAGAACCTGGGCTGTTATTTTTCTTTTTAACATTTTCTTGTTTGTTTTTGCTTAAGGTTGGTGTTCTACCACTTGAGCCACACTTCCAACTGCTGGATTTTTGGTGGCTAATTGGAGATCGGAGTCTCACGGATCCTCCTGCCCAAGCTGGTTTTGAACCTCAATCCTCAGATCCTCAGCCTCCTGAGTAGCTGGGATTACAAACCACCAGGGCTCAACTTTCTCTGGGACTCTTAAGGAGCCAAGGCTACTGAGGGGTCTTGACACTGGCAACATCTTTTAGCCAAATTTCAGTCCAGACAAGGAAAGGTACAAGATACTTCTTGGGCAGTTGAGGAACCTCACCCAAATGTTAGCTTAGGACTACTAGACCTGTGACATAATCCGCCGCTCCATTCCATTGGTTCAGGTCCCACACAGTCTCCCCAACACTCAGTCTTAACCTTCCCCATCCTTATACACAGGGTTTGTGGCTGTCATGGCCTCTCAGTCCAGCATTCTCAGTGGATGTCCTATATCTGACTCAAAAAATTCCTGAGGTCACACCCCCTGACTTTGTTCCTTCTGCTATTATCATATAAAGATTTGCTTCCACCCGTCCCATGATCTTCTTGTATCAAACAGCATCTTCTCGGCACTATGCTTCTTTATTTTTGTTTGTTGTTGTTATTGTTGTTGTTGTTGGGTTTTTGTTGTTGTTGTTGCCAGTCCTGGGGCTTGGACTCAGCCCTCTTTTTGCTATTTTTTTAAACAGTATTTGCCACCATCTTTCACATTGAACATGGGTATTGTTTCAATGTCTTCCCTCTTTTATATGTAAGATCCTTACCAGAAAGGAATCTGTTTTAATTACTTGTTGTTTCCTTGCTACCTACAAAAATGCCTGGTGAGGCCTGGGAATGTAGCTTAGCGGTAGAGTGCTTGCCTCACATGCATGAAGCCCTGGGTTCAATTCCTTAACACCACATAAACAGGAAAAGCCAGAAGTGGCGCTGTGGCTCAAGTGGTAGAGTGATAGTCTTGAGCAAAGAGAAGCCAGGGACAGTCAGGACCTTAGTTCAAGCCCCAGGACTGGCAAAAAAAAAAAAAAAAAAAGCCTGGTGAAGCCAATGGCTCCCACCTGTAACCCTAGCTACTCAGGAGGCAGAGATCTGAGGAGCAAGGTTTGGAGCCAGCCCCAGGGAAAGAAAGTCTATGAGACTCTTACCTCTAATTCACCACCAAAAAGCAGGAAGTGGAGGAATAGTTCAAGTGGTACAGTGCCTACCTTGAGCAGAAAACTCTAAGGAAGAGCATAGGATCCTGAGTTCAAGCCCCAGTAGTAGTGTGTGTGCGTGCACACGCGCGCACACATAGATAGAGCCTGGCATTGAACGTATGCCCCAAATCTCTGTTAGATAAACTGAGCTGAATAACTACTAACAGACAGAAAACAAGAGAGGAAAAGAAAGGACCGGAACAAAGACAAAATAATTCTGACGTGCTTTCTTCCCTACGCCCATCCCTAGCAGTTGTTTTTGGCCTTCAGTTTTCTTTGTCTTGGCCTAGATTGTGTTTCCCTTCCAGTTCAGTTGTGTCTAAGTCAAAGTTAGATGAGGGGATACCTCGTCAGCCAGGCCCAGCTGACCACAGACTGACCACAGATCCGGCAGGAACCAGCCGCGAGGCCTCCTATGCCATGCTCTGAAGGAGAGGCAGCAGGTATGTGCACTTAGTGTGATAAGAGGCCCTCAGCATGAGATAGGCTGCCCTCCTGTTCTCATTCGCAGATACACATGTGTGCTTTTCCCGGGATCCCAACAAGGCCTTGGCCTCTCCTGGAGGCCCAGAGTCCAGGGAAGCAGCTGGGCCAGGACAGGGAGTTCCCATTGAGATTCATGTCCTCCGACCCGTTTGGCAAAGAAGTCCAAGGATCCTTGGGTCTCCTGGGCTCAGAAACTCGGTGCTTTCTGCTTTAGTCCATCCTGGAGGTTGCCCAGAAAGGCCTCTGCCAACGGGGAGAATGAGACCAAATCTCCACTGCTAGTGCTGCCCTGAAAACAGATCCACAGCTTCCGGATTGAGAGAGAACCGTGCAATGGATCGCCCAGCCGCCAACACTGCCCAGCTCACCCCTTCTCTCTGCTAATAATGAGAGGCTCCCGCGGGCAGGGCTTTGTCTGCTTCTCCATCTTCACTTTCCCAGCTCCCAGCACATAGCCTGGCACATACGAGCTCCTCAGAAACGTGTCTGGAAAACTCAATGAACCTTACCATGAATCTTTTTTTTTTTATTAGCCCTAGGACAGAAAAGCAGCCATTGCCTATTAAATACAGCACTTCTGAAAGTCTGCCTTGGAGTTACTTGTGAGTTCTCTTTTTCCAATCAGGAGATGTGGGTGGCCAGGGGCTATGGACTTGTTCTCTCTGACCACAACTGTATCCCAGCATCTAGCAAAGTATCAGCTCAGTAAAGATATTTTTGGATGGATGGATAGATGGATGGATGGATAAGTGGATAAGTGGATAGAGGGGTGAGAAGATGGATGATGGATAAATGGAAGTGGAAAGATGGGTGGATGGATAAGTGGATGGATGGTTAGGTGGGTGGGTGGATGGATGGATGGATAAGTGGATGGATGGATGGATGGACGGATAGACAGATGAATGAGAAAGTGGATGGATGGTTGGATGGATGTGTGAAAGGATGCATAGATGGATGAGGCTCAGAGACATTGTGTATCTTATCTAAAGTCTCACAGCAGAACCTGGGTTGCCTTTGGTTCCCTAAGCCGAGTATAAACTCCCCAACAATAGGGATGGGATCTGTTTGTTTTTTCCACCCACAGCATCTTCCGGGTCAGCAATTATTTCTCAAAGGAATGAATGACTCCAAAGGCCAGTTTTCTGCCATTATTATTTTGCTGCACTCTTGGGGAAACAGGGGCCTCGTGTACAGACACGTCACAAGTCCCATGTGGAGAATGAGCATCAGTTCAAGGCAGGGCTGGTTTTTTGCAGCGAGGACTGAGGGGAGGGCACATGGAGCAGGCACGCGGGAGCCCCAGCCTCTTGCCTATGGCTGGACCACTGGCTGCCTCTGCCCTCCTAGCCGGCAGGAAGTGGGCTGGGAACCAGAACCCAGGGTTTTCTGCTGTCACTGAAATGACAGGGTCAGGGTGGCCGAGAGAAGCAGAGGTGGCAGGACCTTCAGGAACCCTGGAAGGAAAACAAAGGTAGGGCCACAGCTAGCACTAAGGTGCTTTTATGCAAATTAACAGGGTGCTTCCTGCAGATGGACCAATGAGGAAAGGGCAGCACCTCTGGGGTGATTGGTTAGAGAAAGGAAGCTTGCTTTTTTTTTTTTTCTTTTTCACTCTTTCTTTCCTCCCTCCCTCCCTCCCTCCCTCCCTCCCTCCCTCCCTCCCTCCCTCCCTTCCTCCCTTCCTCTCTCCCTCCCTCTTTCTTTCTTTCTTTTCTGTGCCAGTACTGGGGCTCAAATTCAGGGTCTGGGTGCTGTCTCTAAGCTTTTTTTTTTTTTTTTTTCCTCAAGGCTAGCATTCTACCTCTTAAGCCACAGCTCTACTTCCTGCTTTTTTTTTTTTTTTGCGGGGAGGCAGTGGTTAATTGGAGTTAAGAGTCTCATGGAGTTTTCTGCCCCAGCTGGCTTCAAACCACAATCCTCAGATCTCAGCCTCCTGAGGAACTAGGATTACAAGAGTGAGCCATTGGCTCCTAGGTGCTTTTTCTTTTTCTTTCTCTGACCTAAAGTTCAATTAAAAAAAATTTTTAATCTGTCCATTCTGGGATTTTTTTTTTTTAAATAGAAAAAGGTACTCTCCCCGGTAGACTTAGTGACAATCTCTCTTCTGGCCCCCCAGGTTGATACTCCCTCCACAGAGCGCTCTTGCACCGTGCCCAACCTATACATCCATCCTCAGAGACTTCACGGAATATGAGCCGAGAGCAAATGCTTTATGGAGCATCCTGACTCCTAGCTCCAGGTTCACCAGGGCTGGCCTGAAGGAGCCCTGGTGAAACACAAGACAAGTGTCACAACCCTCTTGCATCCAGAGCCCAGAACCAAGACAGGCAATGGCCGAACAGACTCTGTGCCCTTCTAGAACGTTCAGACAAGTCAATAGCTATGAAAAGCCAAGGGCCTAATTAAAAAAAAAACAAAAGACACCATTTACTGGCCTTTGGCATGTGAGCTGCAGAAAAAGCCCCAGGAGCGTGACTTCTGGCACCTAACGATTTCCAGCAACTATGTGTCAGCAATTCAGCAATTGAGCAGATCCTGAGCAGGTAAAGACGGTGTCCAGCTACAGGAAGCACACATGAGAACAGCCAACGTGTGTGTGTGTGCGTGTGCGCACGCACACGTGCGCACGCACCTTGGGGTCACAGGCGTGTACTGTGTTCATCTGAATGCGCAAATGTGCATGCGTGCAGGCAACTGCAGCTGCATGCGCCTGAGAGTGCAAACCTGAATGCACATGTGTGGCCTCGTGTGTGCACGGTGAGTCTATGTCCCTATTCCCCTCTGCGAGGTGGCGTGAGTGTGCTTCACATTCGGCCCCAGATCCGGGCATTTCGGTGCTAAGTCCCTCCCTGGAGCTCAGCCAAGCAGGCCAGGCTGGCCGGCAGCCCTCTGGGAGCTTTTTGACACTGGTTGCTGTACAGAAAGGACCTGAACTTACCAAATACGCTGCAGGCAGCCCTGGAGATGGGGGCCTGGACACCTGTAGGGGGGAAGAAAACAAAGAGGAGCCTGGTGAGCAGCTCGACCTAAGCCCCTCCAGCCAGGTCTTCTTGCAGCCAATGTGACCTTCCTAAAACTTAATCCGGTCATACAACTTCTCCACCTCAGACACAAGCAGGGCTAGCCACAGCCGCCACGGAAAACACACGACACCTGAGGAAGGCCACGGGGCCTTCCTGCCTCGGCTGGTAGTCCCTTAGCTCCTCCTGCAGGCTCCGTCTCCTCCCACCACAGGCTCTTTGCCCATGCTCCCCTTTTCCCTTCTCCCTGCTCCATGAACCTCAAACCTTCCTTTTTATCTCAGCCTTATTCTTCCCCATACCGTGGTCAGGTCTGCTTCCCTGGGTAGGAGCCCAGAGCTCCTCATGTTCTCCACTGAGCACACAGACAATGCCTACAGCCATCCATGTCTAAGGAGGTCAGCCGAATAATGTCTCCCCACAGGTCCCTAGGCCTCCTGTCTGCTCAGCCTGTGTGTCTGCCTGCCATGAAACCCCAAGCACTAGCATGGGGTTGGCATGCAGAGGGCCAAAGGACACCTGCTCAACAATGGAGGGAGGGAGGACAAAGGGAGGGAGGGAGGAAGGGAGGGAAGGAGAAGGGAAGGAAAAAGGAGGGAGGGACAGAGGAAGGAAGGGAAAGAGGAAGGGAGAAGGAGAGAGGGAATAAAGAGGGAGGGAAGAAGGAAAGGAAGGGGAGGGAAAGAAAAGGAAGAGAGGAAGGGAGAAAGAGAGAGGGAGGGAAGGGAGGAAAAAAGGAAAGGGGGAGGAAGGGAGGGAAGAAAAGGAGAGAGCAAAGGGAAGAAGGAAGAGAGAGGGAGAGAGGGAGGGAGGGAAGGAAGACAGGAGGAAAGGGATAGAGGGAGGGAGGAGGGAGGGAAGGAAAGAGAAAGGAGGGGGGAAAGGAGGGGGCAGTGGTCTAAAGGGAAGACAGCTTGTATCTGTCCTTGCCTTCCTGGCTGGAGAAGATGTTCCCTCCCATTCCTGGGCCCCCAGTGAGATCAGAAAGTACAAGCCCCCACCCCCACCCCCACCCCCATGCTCTCTAGAGGGAATTCCCAGCTAGAAACCACAAGGGCTAAGTGTCTCTCTTACTTTGTCTGGTGATGGGGCCCAAGTTCAGCACATGAGATTTGTCTATGAAGCCCCCACTTCGGTATCTGGTCCCAGAACAGGTCTGTAGGGAGAGGAGAGGAAGATAGAGAGGACTCACCACGAGGGAGGGCGCAGCCGGCCATGGTGATGGGGGTGAGAGGGCTGGGCCCTGAGGTGCGTCCCTTGCCTCTGCACTGGCTCCCAAGCGGATCCCCAGCCTTGAGCAGGAGCCTGGAGAGCAGGTCCTGGCCTACCACCCATTATGACAGCAGCAAAGTCACTTGATCTCTCTGCACCCCTCTTCCCATTTAGAAAGAGGGGGCTGGTAACACCTCCCACAGAAATTTTGTGGAATATTAAGTTAAATAAAGAAAAACTGCACAGGGGCACAGAATTTTATGAGTGCCAACCTCTTCAGGGCACCAGTGGCTCACACCTGTAATCTTAACTACTCAGGAGGCTGAGATTTGAGGATGGAGGTTTGAACTCAGCCTGAGTAGGAAAGTACATGAGACTCTTGCTTCCAATTAACACCAGTAAAGCCAGATGTGGAGCTGTAGCTCAAGTGGTAAAACTCTAGCCTTAAGCAAAAAAAAAAAAAGAAAGAAAGAAAAGCTCAGGGACAGAGTCCAGGCCCTGAGTTCCAGCCCCAGGACACACACACACACACACACACACACACACACACACACACACACACACACACACACCTTATTCAAAGACACACTCCATAAACCACATTGCATACTGGCCAGGTGTTCTCAGGTCACTGGGCCCTGTGGATTTCCCCACAGCTCAGGTGTCCCACCTGACTCCTCCCACCTCTCCCTGGGCCCCTGTCTCCAGTCACACCTGGGGTTATCGGGTGATGGGAAGGGCGGTGTGAGGGACGGAGGCTCACCGGCTTGCACGTCTTGTTCACCATGTCACACAGGTTCACCTCACAGTGCAGGTAGACCAGGTCATAGTTCCCAGCAAACCGGAACATCTGTACAGAAAACCTGCTCTGAGGGGACTCCCCGTTCTCCAACACTTGAATGGTATGGTCCTCCGTTTGTGGACAACTGGTGGGAAAGCAGGTTGTGCAATGGGCTGTGGTGGGTTACATAAAGACTGTTGGCTGTGTGATCAAGGGGAGGGGGTGTAGCTTCCCTAGTCTCATTTCTCCCAGGATCATTACTGCAGCCCTTGAGAAAAGAGAGCTGTGAAGCTAGGTGCTAGCAGCTCACGCCTGTCATCCCATCATCCTAGCTGCTCAGGAGGCTGAGATCTGAGGACTGAGGTTTGAAGCCAGTCCCAGGAGGAAGGCCTTGGAGACTTTTATCTTCAATTAACCACCCAAAAGCCAGAAGTGGAGGTGTGAATCAAGCGGTTAAGTGCCAGCATTGAGCAAAAAGACAAAAAAACAAAACCAGGAACAGGCCCTGAGTTCAAGCCCCAGGATACAGAGAGAGAGGGGGGCAAGGATAGTGAGAGAGAGAGAGAGAGAGAGAGAGAGAGAGAGAGAGAGAGAGAGAGAGAGTAAGAGAGAGAGAGAGTAAGAGAGAGAGAGAGACAGAAAGACAGAGAGACAGAGGGGAGGGAGGGAGGGAGGGAGGGAGGGAGGGAGGGAGGGAGGGAGGGAGGGAGGGAGGGAGGGAGGGAGGGAGAGGGAGAAGGAGAGGGAGGGAAAGAGAGAAGATAGTTGTGAGGACACTGCCAGTGTGTCTGTGTGTGTCTGTGTGAGTGCGTGTGTGTGTGTGTTTGGCAGCCTTAGGAACTGAACCCAAGGTCTAGCATGACAGGCAAGTGCTCTATGGCTTGAGCCATGCCCCAACTCTTCTGTTTGCACTTGATTTTTTGCTATAAGCACTTACTAATTTTTCCCAGGTTGGCCTCAGACTAGAGATCTTTCTGCCTCCACTTTTCTCTAGTAACCATGATCACAGGTATGCCCCACCATGCCCAGCTTAAATTTTTAATTAATTTTCTATAAAGGTGACACACTGCCTGTGGCAGTGGTGCTGGGTCAAAAAAAAAAATCATCAAGGCAGAGTGGATGAAAGAACTTTCTGGATACCCAGGAAACGCATGTAGGAGTCATTAGGCTTATAGGTCTTCAGCGACACCTGTTAACCTTGTTGTAACAACAGAAATGGGGACTCCCAGTGCCACTGATCACATGGAACTGTGTGTGGCCGAGAGCACACACACAGCGGCACAATGCACAATGCAAAGGGAAACGCAGAATGCTCTGTGCATAGATCCACACGTGTGCTGGGCTGCATCTAGATAACTGGGATCTCTGGGCCGGTGAAGCGGGCACCGCCCTTCTATTTCGTGTGTGTGTGTGTGTGTGTGTGTGTGTGTGTGTGTGTGTGTGTGCCTGCCTGTGCCAGTTCTGGGGATTTGAACTCAGGGCCTGGGCACTGTTCCTGAGCTTTTCTGCTCAAGACTAACGCTGTACCACTTGAGCCACAGATCCACTTCTGGCTTATTTTTTAGTGTTCCTTGGAGATCAGAGTCTCATGGACTTTCCTGCCCAGGCTGGTGTTGAACTACCAACCTCAGGTCTCAATCTCCTGAGCAGTTAGGATGACAGGCGTGAGCCCCTGGCAGGTCCTTCCAGCTTTTTGCTATAGACTCATGGTGAATGCTAAATTTCCGGGACAGAATAATTAGTACAAAGATAGGCTTTCCGTCCCTCCAAGCTGAAAGACCTTCCTCCCCACACCCCCAAATCCCTTCCATGGTCCCTTCCATGGGGACCACTGCCCTACCTGTCCTGGATGATGAAGTATTTCACGGGGTCGGTGGCATTGCCGCTGGGGGTGGCATAGCAGTTGGTCATCAGTACTGCAAACCGGGACAGGTCTCCGCCATCCATTATGGTTCCCACGTAGAGGAAGGCCTCGGTGGACAGGGCCACGGCGGGGCCTTGGTAGGGTTGTGTGTAGGAAGGGCTCTGGAAAAGCGCCATCCGCACAGTGAACCTTCCTGTCCCGCCCACACTGATGTTCAAGACACTGCCAGGGGAGAAGGGCTGGTGAGAGGGCCAGATGAAGGACGTGTGTGTGTGTGTGTGTGTGTGTGTGTGTGTGTATCCTACAGCTTGACCTCAAGGCCTGGGCACTGTCCCTAAGGGTTATTATTATTTTTTTTCTGCTAGTGTTCTACCTCTTGAGCCACAGCTCTACTTTCTGCTTTTTCGTAGCTAATTATAGATAAGAGTCTTGTTGAACCTTCCTGCTTGGGCTGGCTTTATACCTGGATCCTCAAATCTCAGCCTCCTGAGTAGCTAGGATTCCAGGCCTGGGCTACTAGCACTTGGCTTTCTGTGGCATTTTTATCTGGCCTTAAGAATGGAACCCATACACTCTGGCCTTGTTTGCTGCGATGCACGTATGCACGTAGAGAGGTCACCCAGGGTGGGGAAGGGCCTGGTTGTAATGCCACCTCTGAGTGGGCAGGTCTGGGACAGAGCTCAAGGCCTGCATTTTTATTGAGCTCCTGTTGATGCTGAGGCTACTTAGACCTCATCTTTAGTAACTTGTCTGAGACCAGCGTATTAGTCTGCGTTAGAAGACTAATCCAGCCCACATTAGAAAAGACTGTGTAACTTGATGACTTTTTTTTTTTTTTTTGGCCAGTCCTGGGCCTTGGACTCAGGGCCTGAGCACTGTCCCTGGCTTCCTTTTGCTCAAGGCTAGCACTCCGCCACTTGAGCCACAGCACCGCTTCTGGCCGTTTTCTGTATATGTGGTGCTGGGGAACCGAACCTAGGGCCTCGTGTATCCGAGGCAGGCACTCTTGCCACTAGGCCATATCCCCAGCCCCAAACTTGATGACTTTTAACCCACGTTAAAGCAGCTACACAGCGAGGACTGCCCCGGCCGACCGCTCACGTTCACAGGACCTCTCAAGGCTGAGACCCCACGAAACCCTCAGTGACAGGATGTTTGTGTCAGAGGTGAGACCCGGATCCTCAGCTCTGACAGGAGTGAGGTTTCTAGCTCAACTGGAGAGAGATACTCACAGACTCGTTGCTCCCTGCCACCTACCAGACCTAGGGCATGGCCACAGGATGCCAGAGCACTGCAGGGCCAAGTACCATTCCAACCAAAGACCAGCCCACCAAAGACCTGCCGTGAGCAACCTCAGCAATGCCGTCCAATCAGCAGCCAGCATCAGCACCCTTTGCTGAGTCTGGTGGAAGTCACAATGGAGCATGGGGGGAGGAGGAGGAGAGGTGTTTGAATCCCAGCACTGCCACTTCAATAGACTGTACAACGTTGATTAGTAGTGTCTATTACAGTCCCTTGCTGGAGTTTACTGTATTTTGTTTGTAAACAAAATACAAACCGAAGAGTATGTTCCTCAAACTTCTCTGAGCCTCAGTGTCAGCCTTCATCTAAAGGGAATGGAGATCGTAAATCTTCTAGGGCTTAACTGTTCAGGTGTTTTAGTGAGCTATTGCGTGCAAATCACTTCGCGAAATGCCCATGATGCACTCCATAAACCAATGCTGCTCATGGTAACCGGTCTGCCGCGCTGTCCAAGGCTAGCATCACTGGGCCTGAGACTCACCCTAGCCAAAGGCTTTGTCTGTGATCTTTCACAACAGGATCCTTTATTTTAAAATGTCATGGAAACCTCATGTGGTACCAAGGATGGGTAGAACTTCTCCAGTGCACCCCTGCAGGCCGTTCCCACCCCACCCCTGCAACCTCTGTGGAATTTGTGAATACCTCTGTAATCAGACTTCTTCCCATTGACAAGAAGGAGAGGTGGGGAACTGGGGTCTAAACATGCACTGTGGCTTGTTTTTATTCCTAAGATCTCGTAATATGAGGCAGGTGACAGGGAAACTGAGACCTCCTGGGTAAGGGGCGTCCGGGCAGAGCCGCTCGGGAGCCCTGGAAACCCTTGCCCGCCGCACCTGACCATTGGTTGCAGGGAGGTCTTCAGGCTGACTTTCATGTCCAGCGGGTAGGAGCAGGCGAAGTTTATCTTGATGTTGAGGTCACGGACGATGATCTCATTGGCGAGGTAGAGGGTGTTGCTGTATGTGGCGTGGGTTTCGTTCCTCTGTGTTGGTGGGGGCAGAGGTGAAAATGAGAAAAGTGAGAATCTGTGTAGGACAATGAAACTAGAGCCGTTTGTCACACACACACACACACACACACACACACCCTGGCTTCCTGGCCTCTGTTAGGAGAAGCTGTCAGCAGGGGCGGTCTCTGAGCCGGCCTCCCATAGCAGACGCTGAGCTAAATGCTCCTCTTACCTCACTGTAGATGTCCTTCCTTCAGTGACCGTAAGAGGCAAGGTTGTGACATCCTGCTTCCTGGAGGGGTCCCCGGTCCCTAGTAACTGAATGACTGACTGATTGTCTCCACTGTAGGGAAGCTAAGAAGCCTGGGCCTTTTCTATCACCATGTTCTTCCTCTTTTAAAGACACTAACCCAACTGTGAAGAGATTTCACACTCTATCCTTAGCAAATAATATTTTTTTTTGTAAAGGCAGACATAGCAAGTTTATTTAAAAGAGAAAGGAAAGCAGGGAAATAGAATCCCCATAAAGAGAGAGTCTCAAAGATCAGACTCTAATGATTTCTTCCTTTCTTTTGACTCTTTTCTGCTTATTTCCTGGCATAAGAGAAGCAGGAAGGCTGGATGCTGGAGGCTCACATCTTGTCATCTTAGCTACTCAGGAGGCTGAGGTCTCAGGATGGCAATTGAAAACCAGATGGGCAGAAAAATCTGTGAGAACCTTATCTCCAATTTACTACAGAAAGAGGAAAAAAGCCAAACGTGGAAGAGTGATAGAGCACCAATTTTGCGTGAAAAAACAAGTGAGAATTTGAGGCCCTGAGTTCAAGTTCCTATACTAGGGAGAGAGAGAGAGAGAGAGAGAGAGAGAGAGAGAGAGAGAGAGAGAGAGAGAGAAAGAGAGAGAGAGAGAGAGAGAACAATGCTCTTCTTACACAAACATTTGGGGGGTCCCTCAAATAAATGTGGTTCTACCTGAAGAGGCCTCTGCCAGCAAGCTCCTGCTCCAAACACCAGTAATTCAGACTCTGCCTCCCCAGAAACACTGGAAACACTGAAAGAACTCATCCAAACCCATACAATTCCTGTTGAACCCGGGACTGACCCCGTGAGATCCCTACCCCTGTCCTCCCCCAGACGGGGACGCACCGTCAGCACTGTCCCGCAGGGGCCATCTCGGGCCGGGGTCACCACGGACATCCAGTCCTGCTCGCGCCTCTCGCTGAAGCCTGAGCAGTGGCTGTCCCGCAGGTACATGAAGACCTTCTTGAAGCCCAGGCTCTGCAACTGGCACTTGCTCAGGGACATCTTGATGTCATTGGTCCCGCACCCCAGCCTTTGATCCAAGAGGGACACATCTAAAACAAGCAGGAAAGGGGCAGACTGTGGAGCCTGTCTCTACACCTCAGGGGCTCAGCGTATCCACTCTCTCCCCCTGCACCCAGCCCCCAGAGACTAGGGAGAACTCTCCAGACTGGCCACCAACTGAGGCTTCTCAATGCTCAGAAGAAAGGGAGCACAAGAATGGATTGTAAGCATCGTAAGATGGATCCACTAGCCAACCTTCCATCCCTCCAGACCCCTAAGAACCAACGGTACCCCAAGTGCAGGGGGATGTTTGGGTCTTTCACTAGCCTAGAATTAAATAGTGCTCAATCCCAGTTTTTAAAAAGCAAAAGGAAGCCAGGTGCTGGTGGTCCACACTTGTCATCCTAGCTATTCAGGAGGCTGAAATCTGAGGATCACAGTTCAAAGCCAGCCCAGGCAGAAAAGTCTGTGAGGCTCATATCTCCAATTTACCACCAGAAAACTGGAGGCAAGCTGTGACTCAAAATGGTAGAGCGCTATCCTTGAGCCACAAAAGCTCAGGAACAGTGGTCAGGCCCTGAGCTCAAGCCCCACAACCAACAACAACAACAACAACAACAAAGGAAAAGTTAAGTACAGTTTCTTTCTATCTGTTTTGGGGTGACCGACCTAATGTGTTTTAATGTCTTTAATGCCACACTTGCTCATTCTGTCCTCTCAGAGAACAGGCCTCAGTTCTAGGATTTAGGACAGATGTCGACAGTGAGATTTCTTTTTGTGACTATAAAAGGATATTTTTTCAGTTATTTTTGGTACTTATTATTTTAATGTTTTAAGGAGATAGCTACTAGGATTATTATAAAAATTTTTCTGTTGTATTTACTCTGACCGAGAGAGAGAGAGAGAGAGAGAGAGAGAGAGAGAGAGAGAGAGAGAGGAATGTGCTCCTCTAACCACTGACTACTGTCTCAACAAACAAATCAATTCCTGTCCACTGGTCCCCCCTCTGCCAACCCTCACCGGTGACATTGATGTCCTGTTTGCATTGGCACCGCCACCTGCCGTTATCCGATATGCAGTCCTCGTCGATTCCACACTCCTCACACGTCCCTTCCACTGAGGTGGGGTCTGCAGGGCCACAGAGGAAGAAGGTCAGTCACCCAAGGCTCCATCTTGACCCCCCTGCTCTTCAGGGTGCCCCCCCCCCCAGGGCCTGGGAATGGGGAGGCCTCCCCCAGCTCACCTGTGCAGTATGCCAGATTGCACTCGGGGGGCGCTGTCAGGTTGTAGACGTAGTAGCCTCCAGCGCAGGCTTTGACCTGGACAGGAGTGTCCCACAGGCAGCAGTGGCCGCTCCAGTGTGCGCAGGCCGTGCGGTTCACGATGCCCTGGTCGCTGGAGGGGTGCGTGCCGTTGAGCCACAGGGGCGCGGCCGTGTTACAGCGCAGGACTGGCACGCAGGTCTCCGCCATGCGGACACCACCCTGGCCCACGAAGCGGTACCAGCCTCGCACTTTGGTGTCACAGGAATAGCCAGAGCCGTACTCAGCGCTGCGCCAGTACTCATCCAGCATGCGGTACGCCTGGCACGGATCGGCACACACAAGCTCACCCTCGTGGCCCTGGGGCAGGCAGTCCAGCCCAGGCCCGCAGGATCCGGGGGAACACTTGCAGTGCCATCCATCCCCCACGTAGCCCTGGGGACACACGCACGAGTAGTTGCCCTCCACGTTGACGCAGGTGGCCAGGGAATGGCAGAGGGCCCCCTCCGGCTCCAGGCACTCATCCACGTCGAGACAGCCCTTCCCGGGCACCAGGTAGAAGCCATCCGGACAGATGCACGCATAGGAGCCCAGTGTGTTCACGCAGCTGGTGTTGGCTGAGCAGTTGTACATCCCAGGAACGGCACACTCGTCTACATCTTCACACTCCAGCCCATTGCCGGTGAAGCCCGCCTGGCAGGTGCATGTGGTGACAACCCCATCCATCGTGCAGCTGGCATTGCTGTGGCATTCCGAGCATCTTTCTGCGGATGAGGGAGCCCGACCCCAGAGCATGGGCCGTGGGGCCAACGGCCGTGCAAAATCTTCCCACTTCCCCGAGGGAGCTGACCTAGCCAACCGAGGCACCCACTTCCCTGTGATGGCTACGCTTCTGACATGTATTCCCTGGTAAGCATGGCCTTTAGGTTGTATCTTCTTTTGTTAATTTGTAGGCAACATTCTCCCACCCAGAAGAATAATGCCCAGATTCTCCGTGCCTCATTAGGATTTGTGGTGAGCCAGTGATGCCCTTCCCAGCCTTTGTGTATTTTGTGGCTTCTCTGTCCAGGCCCCTTTCCCTGCCTGGCTGAGCCTTCGTGAACACCAAACTCTCTGAAAACTTTGCCAAGGCCACCTGGCATACCATCACTCTTTGTCCACAACAGAAGCGACATTTTAAAAAATAATAGTCTGCGTGCTGTTAGCTCACACCTGTCATGCTAGCTACTAGAGAAGCTGAGATCTGAGGATTGCAATTCAAAGCCAGCCCAAGCAGGAAAGTCTGTGAGACTTTTATCTCCAATTAACTATCAACAAGCCAGAAGTAGAGCTGTGGCTCGAATGGTCGAGCGTTAGTTACCTTGAGTGCCTAGGCCCTGAGTTCAAGCCTCAGGACTGCGGGGGGGGGGGGGGGGGGGGAGCTTAGAATAAAGATTTTGTAAGTCCTAAGTGTGATAGAAAAAGTGTGAAGACTAACTCTACAAAGGGCCATTGTTCCTGGCACATACATACACAAGCACTCAAATGCAAGAACCACACTTACTCGCTTCTGAAGAAGAGGCATTGGCTGCCACTACGATGAACCACGAGGTCATTGCCATCACCATCAGCCTCCAGGGCGGGGAGAGAAGCCACCCCATCCTTTCTTCTGCTCTTCTGCCAACGCCTGCTCCAACGCACGTGTGATTCTCTCGCTGGTGTTCTGTAGGCCTGAAGTCCTGAGAACAGAAACAGGGAGGGGAAGATGCAAGTCCTAATGTCCCTCCCCATGGGGAAGGGTGGTTGGGGTTGCACCCACGTAAAGCTGAGGGGCAAAAACCATGCATGGGCATTTCCTCTTCTGGCCCACAGTTCTTCTCCCCTGTGACTCCCCATGTCTCAGGACATAGCCCCTTCTGCCAGTCTCTGCTTGTGGAGCAGGAAGTAGGAAGATGGAGAAGTGTCTTACTGGTGACACCTTTGGGTACAGTAGATGATAGAGTTATTGGGTGCATGTGGACACAGCAGCCATTATTGGCAAAGCTTGGGCTCCATGAGAAGGAAACTGACTTGCCATACATCATGAAGACAAGAATGATCAGATCAGAGTAATGACTCATAGGCGACTCTCACCGCAGCATGCAAACACCTAACATCCTCTCCCAGCTCCTTCAGGTAGAACGGGAGCCAGCAGAAGACGAGACAGAGGAGAAGAGGGAATAGGGAAAACTACCCCCAGAAGAACCTTTACCTGAAGCCAGAGCGGAGGACTGTTTCTCTCCCAGGTATGTGCTCCTTATAAATACACAGACACTGACCCTCCTGGCTGCCAGTCTCACTCCCAATGATTTCCCGTGTCTTGAGATTGTTTCCTTGGGGGCAGATATTTTTTTACTTGTTTATTTGGCATAATGTTTGCCTTTTCCAAGCTGTGAACCTGTTGTTCCTCCCCCTCCCCCTCCCCCTCACTCCTGCCCTTGCTCCCTCCACCACCAATAAAGACACCGAATAATTGATATTGTGGGTCACACCTCTGCCCGGAAATACAAGGTCTCCGTTTTGCACTCTTGGGTAGCATGAGATTCCTTAGTTAGACATTAACTGGCAAAGTGGTGCCCAGGTGCCGGGTCTTTTTCTTGGTCACTGAGGACGATGAAGTGAACCTATGGTGCCAGGCAGAAGCTAGGTTGCAGTAGAATAAAAAGGGGGTGTCTGTTGACCCTTGGGGGGTCATCTACCTTGGAGAGAACACCCTTTGTGACACTCTGTCCTCACCATGGGGGCACCCCCCCCCATGTCCCCAGACATGAGCAAGAGGGAAGCTTAGCAGAGCCAGAGACAGTTCGTGCAGACTTAGGAAATTCAATCTACTCAGTCAAACTCCACTGAGGTTTGCTGAGCTCAAGTCCCCTTGGAGGGTCGAATGGCTTTGTGATTGAATTGTCTGGCTTCGCAGGGGGCGAGTCTGAATCCCAGCACCGCCATATTGTGGCCAGGGGACTCCTCTCTTCACCTTCCTGATGCCATTTTCCTCATGTACAGAACAAAAATCTCCCCTCTCCCTGAGAGGCCATGGAGGTTAAAACAGAGCAGATGCGAGAAAACACACACACACACACACACACACACACACACACACACGAGGATGATTTTATTCGGAGGGATTTTGCACAGGCTGTTTGGTTGCTGTCAAGACACATGGAGGCAAGGAAATGCTGGGGGTGGCAGATGTGTGTGAATTTAGACTGGGCAGGAATAATAACCATGACCACCACATCAACGTTTCTCATTATAGTTTCAGGACCAAATTTCTTGGGAGATGGGGGGTAAGGGAAGATCTCTGTGCTCTCTCCAAATGCCCAGTGTGACTTTGGAATGGCCAGGCTGGCTGGTGTTGCTCATCATGACTTTCAAAGACACTCCTGTTCCCAAAGACATTTGGACACTTTCCTTATCTAGCTTCATGGCAGTGCCCAATCAATATTTGATTTTTTTTAAGGACTTTGAATCATCTGACACGACCTTCTCTCCTCGCCTCCAACAATGGCAGAAGACCCCCGACAGGAAAGCTGTCACCTCCTGCATCTGTGTTTTCACCTCCATTGCATCAAAGCAGGGAAACTACGGCAACAATACAGAAGACAAGGTCAGAGAGGCTGAGGAACTTTCTCAAGAGCACACCCTCAGCTCCTGCTAACTCCAGATGAAAAACCCAAGTCTTGCTCAGATTTGCCCCTCAGATGTACTTGAGGTGTAGAACATTCCAAGGTTAGCCACAGAAAAAAGCCTTTGAGTGAGTGCCAAGTCATTTCTAAGTCTTTGGGGGGGGGGGCTAGAAGGTAAGGGGGGTGAGATAGAGTTAAGGGATGGGGATATTGGGAGCATGGTGAGGGGGATTGGACAGACATGTTGGAAAGATGCAGAAGACACTCCCTGTGGAGGGCTACCACCCAGCCTGTTTCCCTGGACTGCTTTCCCCTCTTGCACCCCACTTTTGAGGCACCTGTTCCCCCTGGAGACTTTGTAGGAGGCCTGGCTGTTCCCTGGACTATGGTGCTATTCCACGTGACTTAGTCTCAGCAGCCTCCCTAGACCCCACCTTCACAGGCAGCCACATGGCCTTGAGGGCGAAGCAGGTGAGCCTTATACTCGTGTCTTGAATACTAACTCCTGGCCCCTTGCTGGGCCATCGAGCTCCCATGAGTCCCAGGGCCCCAGGGAAGGTAGAGTGGGGGAACCGGAGGTCTGAGAAAGCATCCTGTTTGCTTTATGTGATGCGTGGCATGGTGGAAAAGCCCTGGTGCTTTCCAGAGAGCATAGTCCTTAAACAAAAATCCCTTTGTCCCAAGTCCCAATAGTACCTGGTTGAAACACAGCAAATACATCAGTAGTGCGACCATAGGGGACTGAAAAGTGACCCCCTCCCCAAGTACACCTTCCCCTTGCTGCCTAGTCCCTGCAACCCATGAGCAGTGCCTTACAGAAAGGGGGCTGGTGAAAGTGAGGAGCTGGAGAGTTGATGACAAAGACACAAGGTCCAAGTGACCACCCCCTCAGGACTGAGCCACAAGCCCAGAAATGAATGCAGGTGGCCCAAGGAACTACACACGCAAGGACAGGCGTTCTTCCAAAAGGAAACAACCCTGACTACATCTTGGTTTTAACTCAGCAAACTTTTTGAGACAAGGCCTTACCATGTGAACTCCGACTGGTCTCAGACTTGTCATTTTCCTCCTCGCCTTCCCGAATGCTGGGATTACTGATACCTATCACCTAGCCTGGTCTGTGAAATGGATTTCTGGTCTTCAGAACTCTACGAGAATGAGTATGTGTGGTCTTGAGTTCAGCTGGGATCTTCATCCTCTCAAATGCTTTTGGGATAACCATGGAATCCTGTGTCTCTCAGAAAGAGATTGTTGCCTGATTTGGCTTCATTTGGTATGTGAACATTTATTGAGCATCTACTATGCAGAGGAGAACAAGAGAACAGATGTGTTTGCTGTCGTGGAGCTGATGTGCTAGGTGGGATGCAGGCAACAGGCAATTGCACTATGGAATAAGATGCTCTCAAACCTAAGTATCTACCTCATTGACATGGGTCACCTCTGAGCTGAGATTTGAATGATAAAAGCACAGCCACATGAAGATGATCCAAGGGCAGTGTGTTCTGAGTGTGTGTGTTTAGGTGAAGGAAAGAGAGCCCACAAGGGCTGTGAGATTTCATTTTGTTCAAAGAATGGACAAGAGGAGAGGCTGGAGATTGGGAAGGGAGAGAGGGGAAAGGAGAAGGGAGGACAGATCTGCCAGGATGTCTCGGGACCCTGCAGGCTGGTGAACATATGGGATTTTATCCTAAAAGCAATAAAGACACCATTGCAGAGCTGAAACAAGTGGAGGTGTAAGAAGGCTATAGCTTTTTCGGAGATGACCCCAGTGGTTGTCATGAATATGGAATGTTGTCAGGGGAGTGGAGAGTGAAGACAGACTGTCAGGAAAGAGATCAATTATGAGACTTTGCAGATGAGTGAATAACTACCAGTGGGAATAGAGGAAGTGGAAAGAACTGTGGAAGGAAGTGAGTGGAGTTATAGGAAAGGAAGTGGGTGGAGTCATGGAAGGAAGTTGTGGGGCTATGTGGAAGGAAGTGGGTGAATTCATGCGGAAGGAAGTGGTGGGATTATGTGAAAGGAAGTAGGTTGGATTATGTGTTAGGAGAAGTGGGCAGGACCAACTAAGGGAAGTTAGTGGAGTTATGTGGACGGAAGTGCGTCTGGTAAACTTACAATGGGAAAAAGAAAGGCCATGAACTCAGCATTGCTTGAGTGCGTAGGTGACGTGCTGCTGCGGTGTAGCGTTCTGGGGACTGCTTTGGGGATAGATGCCTTTCTGTGCCGATATGCAGCATAAGCCAATCTATTCAACTCATTTGAAAGGTATAGCCAAACTTGGGGTATCACAACCTGGTAGGAGACAGCACATAATACGCACAGTCCCTCAAGACAAGATTGCAAGGGATGCAGCTCAACAGCTCCAGCCATGTGATCATAACTTAACCTCACTGTACCTCGGTTTCCTTACCAGTATGTACATGAGGACAAAGAACAAAATAAAATAGAAATAAAGCGCAGCAGCCAGCAATGTTATAGAACTAGAGTAAGACCCCACAGATGGTAAACAGCCATTCAAGGTTGCCATTGTGACCTCCCTTGCAAGTCCTGGCTGAATTCCAGGCCAAACAGCTCTCCTAAGGCAGTGAGTGCCAAACAGGAAAAAGTTAGTGAGAAGAAAACCAGGCGGGAGACATTCACAGGGTTTATTAGCCTACCCCCACTCACCCCGTGAATGTCTATATACTATATACAATATAGTATTATTGGAATAGATCCATGCAGAGAATGAAGGGCCTGGGAACTGGGCTCCTTCTCTTCTGGCTTTGGAGAAGCTAAAGCTCTTCCTTGACTTTTGGTTTCTTGTCCTCTCTCGGAGGTCCCTTTGGCTTAGCTTCCTCCTTCTCCTCCCCCTGAGTTGTTTTTGGTTGTCCTGCTGACATTTCCAGCTTGGTCATGTTCTGCAGCTCGGGGAACTTCTGCTCAGATAACTCCTGTTCAGGTAACTTCTGCTCAGGTAACTTCTGTTCAGGTAACTCTTTCTCCTCCAAAGATACCTCCTGATCCTCTGCTAACACCTCCTCTTCTAGCTCTTCAATGGATAATAGCTATTAAAGAAGAGGGGAGAGGGAAGACAGAGTAAAAGGGGAAATGCAACCACATAATTAGATGTCCTGATTGTGATTGGTTGTGCTCTTTTTTCTAGATGTGTCTAGAAAGAATAAAGCCTTTGGCTTGGGGCGTCTTCATAGATGAACAAGGTGGCACAATAGTGCCTGACGATGATACCACTATGGGGCCATTCTTCTATTCTAAATTAAATCCTCAACTATAAGCTCTGCTAAGGAGATCCTTGTCCTGGACATTGTCTGAGACTACTAGGTAGCAGTTTAGAGCTATAGGGTCATCTTGGGCCTCCAGGGAACAGCCAGTCTACCAGTCACCAGATGGAATGAATTTCCATCATTGCTGAAACAGGGGAATAGTGTCTTTGACCTTTACGATCAACAGAAAATTCACATGGAACCTTCCAGAAGATGGTCTCATGAGACATCATGAGGGAACAGAAGGTGGAAACCCCATCCAGATGCCTGGGTTCGTTTACCATTTCTGGAGAGTGGACTCTGGGTAGCAGCCTAGGGCGCTTCGTTACCACCAAAGGCTTCGTTCCTCCCAGTATTCCCAACATCTCCCATTGCCACTCCCATGCCATCAACACCCTTGAAAGAAAGTTCCCTCCAAGACACACTTCCCCTGCCCCCACAGAGTTCTTAATTTTGAATGGGAGAGAAAATTGCTGTTTGCTCTGTACCTCATCCTCAAGCTGCACCTTCACATGGCTTTCCAGGAAGTTGGAAAATCCCTCCAGGGTATGTTCTCCTTGATACAGCACATCCTGGGGAGAGAACAGAGCAGGTGAGGGTGGGCACCTCCTCCCAGGCCAGCTGTGTAAGGATTGTTCCTAAGAGTCACAGGGTTCAAGTTCCTAATGGTGTAGATTATGTTGAGTGGGTGTCTTCACCTCTCGGAGCCTCCATTCACATGAATCTCTAAAAGAAAGGTGGTATTTCTCCATTATGTCATAGTAATGTGGTAGGTCATACAGCATAGATGATTTTTTTTTTTAAGGCCACATTGCCAGATCTGAAGGCCTGGCTGCTGAAGGAACCTCTGGCTCAGTTTCCTCATCTGCAAGGAGAAGTTCAGACCAGTAAACATTAAATGAGTTGATACATGAAATACACTAGGAACAGTGGTGTGTCCTAGGCTACATCGTCTATTATGAGAATATGATAAGAATAGTAGTGACTTTATAAATAAAGCACCGGACACACGGCTAGTGCTCAATCATCACTGTTCTCCTCTTTTAATTGTGTGGTGTGTGTGTGTGTGTGTGTGTGTGTGTGTGTGTGTGTGTGTGTGTATGTTCGTTCCAGTCCTAGGGGTTGAATTCAAGGCCTGAGTGCTGTCTGTGAACTTTTTTCCCCCCAGGCTAGTGCACTACCACTTGAGCCACATCTCCATGTCTGGCTTTTTAATGGGAGATCAGCGTCTCAAGGACTTTCCTTGCCGAGGCTAACTTCAAGCCATGATCCCCAGGTCTCAGCCTCCTGAGTAGCTAGGACTACAAGCATGAGCCATCGGTGCCCAGCTCTCTCTTCATCTTTAGGAAGGTCAAGAAGCCATTTCCTGTCATCAGTTGTCTTGATAACTCAGATCATTCGTTGACTCTCAACCGCATACTCTCTACCTGGACACGTTGTCCACGCCCTTCCCACTTCCACCTTCTACACCAGAAGGGCATCATTGTGACAATGCTGAGGTTATCCTGCCCATCTCTTCACTTATACCATGCATCTCCCCCCTCCACCAGTCACGGTCCCTCCTTGAATCTGACTTCAGTGCCCTCTGACCCTATCCCTCAAGTCTCATTGCCTTTAGAGATGGTCCCACACCCAACTGTACTCTTCTCAGGAGCAGGGACCTGGGCTCCAGCTTCTTCAGTTGACACTGCTCCTCACCGGCTCCGGCGGTCTGCAGAGCATTCTGTCAGTACTGGTGATCGTCATCATCACTTGTCTCATGTGATACCACCCCATCCCCAATATTCTGTACTATCTGGGGGACTCTGTTCCCCCTGACCGGTCCACACCCCTATTTGGTGTAATGATGAAGGCATTACATCTTGAGTTCTGTACAATGAGGGCATGTCATAGAACTGCAGCTACTTGAAGATAAACTTGAACATGAGAGCTTCCTGGGGGCTGGAGCTATGGTAGAAGGCAGAGCTGGAGATAGAGCAAAGTCCGAGACCCTGATGGTACACAGGGCAGCATTGTCCTTGATGTCAGGGGCAGGGGTCCCAAGGCCTTTCACCTGTTCAGAGTTGGTGGGGAAAAGCCTGAAGAATGGGTACGGCTCTGGGTTGGAGATTTGGATATCGTTGGCTGTGATGTCGATCTTGGCAATGATGATTGTGGTGTGGTTTTGATACTTGATGCCCAACATCTCCAGCAGTGGGAACAGAGCCCTGCACTTTGTAGACCAGGGTGCATCTAGCAAAGAGAGGAAAGGTCACTAGCCTGGCACTTGTAATCCTAGCTATTCAGGATGTTAAGATCTGAGGATCATGGTTTGAATCCAGCCTGGGCAGGAAAGTCTGTGAGACTCTTACCTCCAGTTAACCACCAGAAAACCAGAAGTGGAGGTGTGGCTCAAAATGGTAGAGTGCTAGCCCTGAGCAAAAGAGCTCATGGACAGCGTCCAGGCCAGATCACGCCACCACTGTGCTCTTTTTACCATGGGGATGCTATGCAAATTGCTTTTTTTCTCATATAGTAGATTATTTTTACAGTTCAGGTCTTAATCATTATTAAATGAACTAAATGGGGGGGGGGTGGAAAATTACCATAGTATCTTTTCCACCCAAGACCAACACTTCTCATGTGTTCACAGTTTCTTCTCTTTGTAACTTTTTTTTTTCAAAATTCCTTTCTTTCTAGTGTTCCACTCCAGTAAGAGGAAAAAACCAAGGAAAATATTTATGCTAGATGATACTCACACCTTCTGCTATAAAGTGGGAAGGGAAGGGTGCACGTGTGTGTGTGTTTGTGTGTGTGTATGTGTGTGTTAAAACAGAGCTTTTTTTCAGAGATTAAGCTACTTCTCCAAGATCATCCTGTAATTAGAGAATTTTGAAGCCATGTCATTTGAATGTAGAAAGATTGTACTACAGATAGGTGCTGGTGATCATGCTTATAATCCTAGCTCATTCAGGAGACTGAGATCTGAGGATCATGGTTCCAAGACAGTCTGGTAGAAAAGTCCATGAGATGCTCCTCTCCAGTTAACCAGCAAAAAGCCAGAAGTGGAGGTGTGGCTCAAATGGTAGAACACCAGCTTTGAATGCAAAACCCAAGCAAGAAGATGAGAGGCTCAGAGTTCAAGCCTCTGGACTTGCTTGTGGAAAGTCCTGTGATCTTTGCATGGTTGGGTAGGGGGTGCGTTGGGAAAAAAAGAACACCTTCATCCTCATCAAACTCAACACTTCCGGCTGTGTGGGAGGAATGGTCCCCAAAGTACCCACACTCATCTTTGCATGATCATTTCCTCATTTCTGAACCAAGTGCTTCCATAGCCAGGCCCTCTTCCAGCAGCACCCCCAAGTTCCCCAGAGTGGGGATGGGAGGAGGTGGAATGGCTACCACCCCAGGGAGCCAGCCCGACAGCCCTGATTCTAAGAAAATGAAGGTACTTTTGCCTTTTAGCAGAAGCAGTGAATGTTCTCAGAACTCTGGGTGTCAGGTAGGCAGACTGTCGTTGAAAGGCAGTAAATTACCCTGATTTGACTGCAAATGCCTAGTTCCGTGAACGAGACTCTGCAGCCTGATTGTAAAAGGCCCATCATTCACAATCAATTCAGTGATGGATGGCACGGCCCACCCGCTGGACCTTTGCCCTTCCTACTTCCGGGGGGACTTTGGGTAACGTAATGAACCTCTCTCTCTGAGGCTGCACTGCCTTGACCTGTGTCATGAAGAAAGCCACTCTCCTGAGTCACTAATCACACACCTTTCTCCAAGCACCTGCCTGGCTCATTGGTAAATGGCCATTCAGTAACTCTCCCTGACAAAATAAAAGATGAGAGTTGAAATCATTTCAGAGTCATCTTCTCTATTGTCTCACTGGCTCCTCACCTGCCAAGTAGAAACTATAGGAAAGGACAACAACCCTTAGGCAAGCTCTGGAAATAATCCTAATATAATACTAATAGTAATAATATATTGTCATTTGGCAAGTCCAATCACGGTGCAAAGGGAAAGTCCCTACACCAACCGGGCCATTGGATATGTCACACATAAAGACCATGGCCAGAGGGATTCTAGACACAAAGGTAGGTGCTGGAGTCCAACTGCTTAGGTTCAAATCCTCCCTTCAGCACTTACAAGCTGTGTGATACTGGGCCCTTTGGCTCCCATAGTCTGTGTCACAGAGAGAGTCTGTGTAATGAACGGTCCATAGAAGGGAGGGGACAGCATGGAGAAGATGAGATGACAGAAGATAGGTGATGCTTCCCTCAGGACAGCCAACCAAACCATATTAGCTCCCAACATTATTAGTTTTCTAAATCACCACAGGCCTGGGTTATCTGGGCGGCAAGCCATCGCATTCTAAGAACTCATTTGGCTGGAGGAAGTGGCATGGTAGCAGACTGCAATGTGATCTAATCTCTGACTGTTGGGGAGGTAGGTTTGTTCTTGGGGACCGTTGTTATGGTGGTAGGCACATGGATCTGGGAAGTTGCATTGCTTAAGGACTCAAGGAGGACTCGTTGGGCCCCTGTGCTTCCCGCCGCCCCCCCCCCACCCCCAGGGGCAGCTGCTCACAGAACATCACGAACACGTCCCTCTCCTTGTCCAAGACCACGACGTTGAAGCTCTTCCCCACCAACTGCTTCACCGGGCCCTGGTTCCAGAATTTGGGAATGTCTTCACTGGGTTGGTGTTTCTAGGAAGCAAATCCCACAAGGGCCACCATCTCATCAGAGAACCAATGCCACGTCTCATCCTAGAGACTAGGAGAGCCAACCCTGAAAGGCTACCCCAGATCCACTCATCCATCTTGACCCAGTTAATCCAAATTTACCCTTGAGATTGGCCTCAAGAGAAAACTCCTTTGACCTCCCCACCTGCCCTCCCCCCCCAAACCAGCTGAGGTCCTGTTTGTTCATCATGTAGAGTTGCTTTTCTGTGCATCTCATCCCATGTGTGTCTATCCCACAAGATGGAATGTCATCAAAGGATTTAAATCATTGAGGATCCACAGGCACATAGTAGGACCTCAATAAATGCTTTGCTGATGGATCAAATGAGAGAATAAACTCAGCTCTTCTGTTCCAAGGAAGTATTGGAAACCTCAGAAAACATTTTCTCTCCTCCCATTGTCTCCTGGCTCTCTCTGGCACCCACTCCTTTCCCGCCACTTGCCCCCTAACTGCCCCCAACCCATGTGGCTCCCATCAGTACCACAAGGGCATTGGAGCAGCTTCCCAGTTTTCTCCTCGCATCACTGCCAATCCTCACTGTCTTCTTCCTTTTGAACTGTGCAGATCTGGCTTCCCATGGCTTAGCATGCCAAATCCTTCAGGTGCATACTTATAAAGCCCTCGTAATCTGGGCCTCTGTTGTAACTTCCTAGCTTTCACATGTATCCTCCATCTCTCAAACCAACCCAGAACCCCTAGACAGCATCAGAATGGCAGAGGAGGACAGGTGCATCAGAGAACAACTCCCACTTCACAAGGCCATTGTGTCCTGTGCATGGGAAGGTCAAGGGGAGACACCCCAAAGTAAGGATGCACTAGAGTCTAGGTCACCTGGAGATGCTCGATCTCCTCCTATTAGCCAAGAATATTGTGAAGAACGGCCCCCCTTTGCTCCCCAAAGGCATCCCGGTTTGGAATGTTAGTAATATGATGTCCTTGCTCAGGAGAACAGTGGGGGGATATCTTGCCTAGGGCTCTCCTTCCTCTTCCCAGAAGTCTGTCACCATCAGTGTCCCTAAAGCCTCGGAGGCAAATCCTGATTGTTCTCCATCCCCATGGTTGCATGGAATGGTTGCAGTTCTAGTCCTTTATCTCCAATAAATCAGAAAAGGCCAGAAGTGGAGCTGTGGCTCAAGTAATAGAGCAGCAGCTCAAGAGAGCACATAAGGGACCATGCTCAGGTTCTGAGTTCAAGCCCTAATACTAGCACACACACCAAAAAAGCCTTTTTACAACCAAAGACATAATGGTGAAATTATAGGCTCAGGAGAAACCAAAAGCTAGACAGATTCAAGGTGAAGAACTAGAAAGAATTTCCCCATATTGAGCCATGAGTTCTATTCTACATCTGACGAAAGCCAGTTTTTAAAAAAATTACAAGGAATAATCTTGAAGTTCTGTATAAAATGTAACTAAGAACAAGCTTACCTTGGCATTTTTATTCAGGAAGCTGCGGCCAAATTTCTTGAGGTTTTCATAGGTTATATCGTCTGTAGGCATTTTGTACCTGGCATCTGAGCTTAAGTTTAGGATTTGGACACATGGGGTGTTGACCTTTGTGATCCGGAAGTACTCGAAGACAAATTTGTTTTTGGGTTCGTCTGAATCCACAAGGATGAAAAGGATCTGCAAGTCAAAAAAAAGAATTCTTGTCTTTCAGAACCTTTTGTGGAGGGAGAGGAGTTGTAACCGAATGGGATGCGAATCGTGGGGTCTGTGCAGCACCCCTGGCTTAATGAAGGCTTCTTGCCAAACTCATAGGCAGGCAGCAGCTGTTAGCACTTGTCATACTTCTTTTCTTTTTTTTGCCAGTCCTGGGGCTTGGACTCAGGGGCTGAGCACTGTCCCTGGCTTCTTTTTGCTCAAGACTAGCACTCTGCCACTTGAGCCACAGCGCCACTTCTGGCCATTTTTTGTGTTATGTGGTGCTGGGGAATTGAACCCAGGGCCTCACGTATAGGAGGCAAGCACTCTTGCCACTAGGCCATATCCCCAGCCCCCCACTTGTCATACTTCTTAGGGAAATAAAGAGAGGCCTGACCCTGGTGGCTCATGCCTGTCAGCCTAGCTACTCAGGAGGCCGAGATGTGGGGATTGAGGTTCAAAAGCCAGCCAACGCTGGAAAGTCCTGGAGACTCATCTCCAGTTAATCACCAAAAACCAGAAGTGGAGCTGTGGCTCGAGTGGTAGAGTGTTATCTGTGAGTGAAAAAACAAAGGGACAGAACCCAAGCCCAGAGTTTGAGCACTGTTCCTGGCACGTGCACACACACACACACACACACACACACACACATTGATAAACAAAAATAAGGAGAACAATGACGTGAATAGCCTGATAGTGCCAGTGGTGACAGGACATTAACTGTAGGCACAGAGCTTAAGACAAAACAGATTTGTTTCTCATGACGATAATGGTTGTGGTATTGGAACCCTTAGGAATTGTACTTTTGCTCATCATTTTTTTTTTAACCACAGCTCAGAGTGGTCTGAATTAGCAATCCTAACTCAGTCCCCAGTGTGTCAAGACTTCGACTTTGAACTTCTGTGACAACTCCCTGTTTTGCGCATGAGCAGCCTGGAACCTGGAGGTCAAGGCTCTCTTCATGTAGCTTGTAGAAGGAGACAAACTTGAGTTCAGCTGTATGTGGTGTGATGGCTGGGATGTCAGTGGTCATTTGCCGGATACATCCACACCTCAGGCGGCACATATTCCTTGACCCTCGCCTCCAGGCAAGCGCTGCCATCTTGCCATGGCCTGGAGCTGGTGGAAGGGCCTCCTTTCCGCCCCCCCCTTCCCTTCCCCGCTCCAGCACAGCCAGCAATTCCATGCCCATGGTAGATGTATTAAAAAGGCGGGTGAATGACAAGTCAAAGGCTAGGCAACAAAAGGAAGAGAAGATAGGAGCAGATGGATCTAGAATAAACTAACAAATACTATAATAGCATTGACATGCAGACCAGAAACACAGTTATATAAACTCACATGCGAGGGAGAACCATGAAAGGAGTGACACTGATCAAGATGCATTATTCTCATAACCTGACACATAAAGTGGAAACGCCTTCAGATAACCACTTAAAAATAATGTTATGGGGCTGGGGATATGGCCTAGTGGCAAGAGAGCTTGCCTCGTATACATGTAGGCCCTGGGTTCAATTCCCCAGCACCACATATACAGAAAACGGCCAGAAGTGGCGCTGTGGCTCAAGTGGCAGAGTGCTAGCCTTGAGCAAAAGGAAGCCAGGGACAGTGCTCAGGCCCTGAGTTCAAGGCCCAGGACTGGCCAAAAAAAAAAATAATAATAATGTTAAAAATGTAAATGACATATGTATTGCTACATATTATACAATATATAATGTAACATGTTATTTTTATATAATATGTACTTATATATTGTATGTGCAATAGTATATATATTATGTATATAATGTATTGTATATACATATATTACATAATTATATATACTATTATATATAAATATATGATAATATATTGTATAATATATAATGATATGATATACAGTATTTATAATAATATACAATAACACATGTCATGTAATGTATATATGACAATATATTACATGACATATGTCACAGTTCTATATTATATGTACATATAATGCACATGTATTATATATTACAATACATTAGATTATACTATATGATTTCACACATATGTTGTTATATTGTATTATGTATAAACTATATTATACATTCTTGTATATATCATATATTGTAATATAAATTATATGCATGCAAATAAGCAGGGCAGGAAAAATGGTCTTTGGGTCTGCAGGCCTGGCATCTCCTATCCAGGATTCCCCAAGAGCAAGGTCACATTCCACAAACCTTATTTTGGAATTCCTTCGATGCCAGCTTATAATGCTGAGTTATGATCTCATATGACTCAGAGTTTCTGGAGACAAAGAGCAACATGTGGTTTGAAATGCGCAGTTCGTAAATCAGATCCCGGTTCTGCAATTACAAAGAACACAGGTGTCATGCGGAGCGGGCGCACGCAGCCGCCCCAGCTGTCCTCGCGGGAACCGGTGCCTGCTCACCTCAGCATTGTACTCGATCACACGATCTGTGAGGTGCTGCTTTATGACTTGATTGAGGTCGTATTTGTTGGTACTGTCGTTGATCAGCTCTCGGCGTTTCACCATTTTCCCCTTGAACAAAAGAAAGAAAAGCATTGAAGGGAAGCTTCAGAGATGCATATAAGAAACATAAATAGCACATACAGTAAGTATAAGTAGCACAATTTTTCCCTAGAGGAAAGTAAAACACCAAGGACGCTGATGGATGTAAGACATAGCCCGGGTACCTGGTAACTATAAACACTGAGCAAATTTTCACATGGATAATGATGGATATGTGGCAACTGTGAAATCTCAGATCTCAAATAACCATCATCTCTAATTGACCAACATCCCAACTGCTGTGCTCTGAAACACACTGACATATTTGTGCTGAGTTTGTGTCACCTGTCTTTCAACCAATGGGCAGCCCCCAGTGCCAGCCAAAAGCTGAGGGCATTGGGGAAACCAAGGCAAGTGCCTTCCTGGGAGATTCAGAACTTCTCTGATAGGCAACTTCCTTCAAATTCATCTATAATCGAAGTCCCATCCATCCATCTCCCTTCCTCCCAAAGCATCATCGTGGCCTAATGGTTCTCCTAAGTCTCCCCAACCTCTTTGCTTCTTTCTGAGACATATCTCCTAATAAATATTCTCACATATCTTAAATCTGGCTAGGTAACTGCTTATCAGAGGAATGTGGATTGCCAGAGAGAATGACAGGACTCTTACAGCAAAGTCTGTGGGGGAAGGAAGAGAAGAAGTTACGTTTTAATTTCTAGCCCATCTTCTCCGGACCCTCAATCATTCCATCTTGGTCCATACATCTCTCCTCTGGACTCCTGCAATGTTCTTCCACGGCCTTCCCATTTCCCCTGGCTTCCCTTCCAACCCACCTCCCACACTTCAGCCAGACATAATGATGTCAGAACACAGGGCTGATGAGGGTTCTGCTTTCATGGCTCCAACTGAACACAGGGCCTTGGTGCATGCTCAACCACTGAGTTTTATCCCCCAGCTGCTCTAAACCATTAAAATATATTTTCCTGCTGGGTGCTAGTCACTCGTGACTGTAATTCTTGCTGCTCAGGAGGCTGAGAACTGAGGATCCTGGTTCAAAGCCAGCCACAGCAGGAAGTTCATAACACTCTTATCTCTAATTAAGCACTACAAAAACTAGAAGTGGAGGCACGCCTCAAGTACCTTGAGCAAAAAAATCTCACCCAGGCCCTGAGTTCAAGGGTGAGGACCAGCACTACACACACACACACACACACACACACACACACACACACACACACACACACACTTGCCTCATGGCAGGTGAAATACAAAATTCAGGTATAATAAATACCTGTTCCCCACATTTGTCTTTGACTTTGGGTTTTGTGGTAGGGTTTATTCTGCAGAATAAACAACAGGAAGAAGGGGATGGTTTAAGGGGCACTTTGAAGATATAATCAATAGGACTAAGGTGGCATATTGGTTATAGGGGGTGGAGAAGAGTTGCTGTATCAGCTTGGCAGCTGGGGTTTCTGGCTTGCTTCCTAGATGGGAGAGAAAGTGGCACCATCCACTGAGCGGAGACGAACTCTAGAAAGGATCTGGGCAGCAGATTTCATCTGGGGGCTTAGCCATGCTGAGATGGAAGATGAAAGAAATCTACTTATGATGTAGGGGGGTGGGGGTGAGGGCTTGGAGAAATGTGGACCAGGAGGAAAGAGCTACTTGGAGCTAAGCCTCAATGAGCAACACTAACCGGCTAAGGAGAAGAGGTGCTCCCAAAGGAAGACAGCTGAAAAAAGTAATAATAAAAATTTAAAGCCCACCAGGGAACTGAGATTTCACAGGAATTGAGTGGTCGGGAGCCAAAGCTTGTATAGAACCCATACCTCTTCCCACTAACTGTGAACCAGAGGCCCTCCCCTGCCCCCACCACCAGCTGCAGGATTAAGTCCTACCTTCTTGAACACCAGGACGCTGTCCAAGACAACATGGAAACGCCCAAAAGCATTCGGGATTGCTATCACCCCAAATGTCAGCTCTGGGAAATCCTTGATCACATCATAGAACAATTCCGCTACTTCTTCCTCCAAGTCCTGCATGGAAAAACATGGATAAGACTTTTGTGGAAAGCTTATATAAGGGCTTTTTGTTTGTGTGTTGTTGTTTGTTTGTTTGTTTTTGTCAGTTGTCAGACTTGAACTCAGGGCCTGGGTGCTGTCCCTGAGCTCTTTCACTCAAGACTAGCATTCTACCACTTTGAGCCACAGATCCACTTCCACTTTTCTGGTGGCTAATTAGAGATAAGAGTCTCACAGATTTTCCTGCCTGGGCTAGCTCTGAACCACAATCCTCAGATCTTGGGCTCCTGAGTAGCTAGGATGCCAGGTGTGAGCCACCAGTGCCCGGCTTTTATTTAAGCTTATCTGGCTGATTTAAGAGGAAAATAGAAATGGTAGACAGTCTTTAATCTTCCTTTTTCCAAATCCTGGGGTCTCCCTCTGTCATCTCCCAGAAACATCTTACATATTAAGATTATTTCCTATCCTAAATGTTGTTCTGCCTATGGATCAAGTCCACACAAGGAAAAATCCTCAGAGATCAGAGGAGAAAACAATCTTTGTCTTTTTCAATTATTAAAAAAATAACAGATTTTTGAGAATCATCAATAAAATAGACAAAATGACACATATATATTTTTTTAAAAGCCTGTCCTAACTCAATGATTGGGAGCTTTTTAACATTCATCGTTTCATCCTTAATTACTTTCGGAAGATGCAATAGATTTGAGCAGATGGAAGACCAAATCTGAACTTGGTATTCAAGATATGACTAGACTTTCTACTTTCATTCTTTAGCTTGAAAGGAAACTGGGGCCAAAAATATTCTAGGAGGAGGAGAAGGGATGAGGGAAGGATGAGGAAGAAGAGGAGGAGGAGGAGAAGAGGCCCATGCTGAAATTCTGACCTACTGGGAGAGAGGGGTCATCCATTTAAATTAGTTAAGATCTAGGAGAAACTCACTTTCTAAAAAGCAAACCCATTTTCAAAATATAAAAATATAAATTCTAAATATTAAAAAAAAAACAATTAAAGCACTCATTCGTTGTCCAGGGCCATTTCTTACTCATATTTAAGCCCTCTGTGCACATTAGCCAACATCTCCCCTCGTTGTGTCTGTGACGAGGGCGAGTGTTTTTCAGATGGGTACATGCTTGTAAAGCACTAAAGATTTTCCTTTCTAAAGATGCTTGGAAAGTCTTGAAGGGTAGAGAAGGGCTTGGCCAACGCAGGCTGGCAGCTGGCGGCTGGCGGCTGGCGTTCTGATTCATAGAAAGCAATGGCTCCCAAACTAGAAAACGAAGGCATTCCTTTATCCTCTGGTGTTCTGAACAAAAATCCCAGAAAGAGCGACTTGATTACCAAGACCCACTCAATAAATATGTCTATCTCCTCATTCTTCCCTGCCCACCTACCTTTCTATCTACCCTCTCTTAACATGTCAGCTCTTGTGGCTCCATTCTTCTTTTGACTCCAAGAAAAACCAGGTGACTGGGTAGGGGAAATGGGGATCAGAACCACCCCACCCAGTACCTGGAAGAAACCCACAATGACCAGCGGCCTGGATTTCACGAAGTCTGCCACCTGCTGGCTGCTGTTGAACAAAAATGCTTTCTGGCTAATTTGTCTTCTCAACCAAACCACCAAAGCAGTAGATTCAACCACTCCTGGAGAGAAAGAGAGAGCCAAAGAGAGTTTGAGAGAAAGTCAAACGTACCTACCAAAGGTTTCCTCCTGAACTAGCAACAAAGCCCGGCCTGTTTAGTCAATAGAAGTCTCTTGTCTTGGTACCCAGCCTTGAAGATCAAGGTCAAGATCAAGGTTGTGACTTCCTCCCCTACCCCCAAGATCTAAGCTATGAATGCCCACAGCAAGCAGTTCATTACATCACTGAACCAAGGTCAAGCAAGACACTGTAGTTTCCACGAAATCTGAATATCAACTCCATGGTATAAGATACTCTTATTCTTCCTATTGGGGGACCAAAGACGCCAATATTCAGTTTACTCTTAGCCAATCAACAAGCAGGCCTCAGGATTCCGTGTAGGAGGCAGAAGTAGTCCCAACTTTCTTTCCTTAGGCAGCCTCCAAAGTGACAACAAATGGAGGTGATATGATCAAATGATAATTAAAAGGCCAGATCAGTCTGTAATTTGGGAGGAAATCCCAGCTGTGCCTCTATGATCCTAAATTCCCAAGCTGAGACCTCCCTCCCCCCCCCCCCCCCATCCTCTAAGAATCATAGAATTCTGACTTCCAGTTCTCAGTTACACAAAAAAGTCTTTGCTTCTAAATGAAGAGCCACAGAGTGTGGAGAATGCACTCGGGGATATCTAGGAATGAGATGTGTCTTTTCTAGGGAGATCCATTTCACATAATGGTCAGGGATATAAATGGGTTTTTTTCTCTTGGTCTGTAGATGAGATAGGAACTTTTATTAATTGAGGTGAATCAGTATAGGTTGTTGGATATCTTAGGAAGCCCCTCATAGACTGTCCCTCCTTCCCTTGTACACGTACTTGACAAACACATCCTGTGTGCCTGTTACTCAAGTGCTGTTGGTTTAGTCCTGGGAGTGGAGGGGAATCACGCGCATTCCCACCATTTCACAGCTCTCCTGGTATTCAGGAAGATGATCACCAAATCACTGCACAAACGTGTTGAAAAGCAACTCGCTAAGGGCTGGGCGGGGCTCCCTGGAGATGGTGATTGATGAGCTGGTTTTCTCGTTAAACTTAGCACTTGGTAAAATGGCTATGTCTTTGTTGGTGGTGGCGTTGCTGTTCATTTGTTCATTGTGAGTTCTCAGTGGCTCTACCATGCCTGGTACATAGTAGCTACTGTGTGTGTGTGTGTGTGTGTGTGTGTGTGTGTGTGTGTGTGTGTGTGTGTGCCATGCAAGAATATGGATGAAAGAATAAAGCAAAGGAGCCATCAGGGGACTTGATCTCAGCCCATCTTCAGACACAGTTTTTTCCGCCTTAGGATCCAGTTGAACGAAGGTCGCTGGGAGTTTGGTCATGGTGACTGCCTGCCTCGAGAGAACTGCCCTTGCCGGCCATGGTGGTGCCTCCCCTGGTGCTGGGCTCCGAGCCAGAAGACAAGGTGACAACTGAGGTATGAACGCTGTGTCAATGATTGACTGGGGCTGGCTCCAGGCTGCCTGTTTCCAGGCACAAATTGTGATCATAGTAATACCTCCATGAATACCCAGAGGCAAATCAGAGTCTCCTTCTTTGGGGAGGTGGCCAAGGCTATCTACCACCACAAATCCTTGGAGATTAGAGGAGGGGAGTCGGAAATTTGGCCTACCAAGGACAAGCTTCCACTAGTGCTCCATCCCCTGCCAAGTAGGCAGAGCTGCCATTACTCATCCTGTCTAGAAAGTGAAAAATAGGGACACCCAGATCTGCAAGACTTGTTCAAGTTTCTTTTTGTTGTTGTTTTTGTTTTTTTGGCCAGTCCTGGGGCTTGGACTCAGAGCCTGAGCATGGTCCCTGGCTTCTTCTTGCTCAAGGCTAGCACTCTGACACTTGAGCCACAGCGCCACTTCTGGCCATTTTCTGTATATGTGGTGCTGGGGAATCGAACCCAGGGCCTCATGTATACGAGGCAAGCTCTCTTGCCACTAGGCCATATCCCCAGCCCCTTGTTCAAGTTTCTGTACCTCACATGTGTCCTAAACTCCAGGTGTCCTGAGTTTCTTCCATTCAAACTCAAACACGTTTAAAAAAAAAGTCTAAATTCCAAATACTGGATTAGGGCCAGGGAACCGAGTCTGATAGTCATACAGAGCCCCATCTGCCATGCATTTAGTGAACAGCACAACAGAGAGCAGGGCTCAACCAACTAAATGGGGCCTGCTGTTTGATTTGTATAAATAAAGTTTTATTGGAACACAGCCATGCCCATTCATTGACATATGGCTGCTTTGGCACTGCACCCATTGACTAGGTGGTTACTACTGAATTCCTGGCTCTTAAGGCCTAACTGCCTGTGAGTGTGTGTGCTGTGTGTGTGTGTTTATGTTCCTTGCAAACCTTGTTTTGTGTTCACTGCGGCCCTAAGAGGTAGCTCGAGCCATCAGCCCCCATTTTACAGATGAGGAAACTGAGGTTGGACAGGAGGAAGCCATTGTTCCCCGGGAGAGGGGCTGGGTGGGGGAAATGCCAGGCATTCTGGGACCACAGAAAGAGGATCAGACTCTGTACCCCGGGCAATCCAGGACAGACTTTCTGGAGGAGGTGAGGGTGGAGCCTCCCGCATGGTGGAGGAGGCCCCAGGTGCTGGCTTGCACCACGAAGGAGTCTGGCAGGCCTTGGGGACACTGCCAACCTGACATGAGGCTGGAAGTGCCACAGAATGACCTTGCTGGTTCTCTGTGGACTCAGGTGCTACCTGTCCTTCCGGAAGAAAGGACAAGCCAGCCGCTGGGCCAGTCCCTGAGCAGAAGCAGTCTTGGACCCAGCCACCTGGGCATCTTGGTTTTGGTTTTGTGTTTGTCACGGCTTGCCCTGAAGACAGCACACCACCAGGAGCTTCTTGCTTGGGATCCAGGGTTCCTGCTGTTGAGAGTCAGTCCTCAACTTTCCCTCCCATCCCACTCCCTTTTCTTGCTCCCCTCTCTTCTTCTGCCAGGCCCCACCTTGCCCTCCCTTCCACTGCCCCTGCCAGCTGTAGGTAACTGAGTTCTGTCTGCCAGACCAGCTCCCTCTGTGTGGCGCCTGACCTCTTGTGGCCGTTCCAAGAACTGCAATGCACCCTGCAATCCAGGTCTGGGGCTGCATCTACTCCTCCTCCTCCTCCTCCCTCTCACCTGCCTTGATCTGACTATAAACACAAGGTCTCTACTCCTCCCCGCCCTGCCCCTGCAGGAAGATTCTTCCGCCTGTTTAGCTCCTAGGCCTTTCTTGTGCTCACTGCACTATGTCAGACCCAACGAAAGGCAGTCTCATTTGCCTGAGTCTTCTACAAGCATTGAGGGGCTGCCTGTTGATCAGCTTCCTTACAAGCATCTGTCTGACCATCCATCCATCCATCCACCCATCCATCCATCCTCTCCACCACTCCAGGCTGCATCCATTTATGCATTCGTATGTGTAACTCTTTTTTTCCAAGGCTCAAAATTCTCCCAACATCTTCAATGTCAAGATAGGATTTGATACATTGCAGACTGTCAGTGAAAAAAAAAAGGGGGGGGTGTTGCCTAAATGAATGCATCTATGCATAAGTTAAATAAAAATCAGGCACAGTGGTACACACTTGCAATCCCAGCTCCTTGGGAGGCAGAAATCAGGATTGCAGTTTGGGGTCTGCCTGAACAAAAGAACTTAGTGCAATCACCACCCCACCATCTCCACAAACATACTGGGCACGGTGGCTCATTCCTGTGATCCAACCTCCAAGAGAAAGCATAGGTAGGGTGACTGCAGTTCTAGGCCAGCTTAAGAAAAAATGAATGAGAGATCCTATCCAAAATATAAGAAAAACCAAAAAAGGCAATGGGTGTGGCTTAAGAACAGAATACCTGGACGGGTACTGGTGGCTCACGCCTGCAATCCTAGTGACTCAGAGGAGGCTGAGATTTGAAGATCATGATTTCAAGCCAGCCCAGGCAGACAAATCTGAAAGACTCATCTCCAGTTAATTGTCAAAAAAGCCAGGAGTGGAGGTATGGTTCAAGTGGTAGAGCACCAGGCTTGAGTAAAAAAGCCAAGGGAGAATGTGAGGCCCTGGGTTCAAGCTCCATTTATGGCACACACACACACACACACACACACACACACACACACACACACACACACAAAGTTGAATGCCTTCCTAGAAAGTGTGAAGTTTTTTGTTTTGTTTAGGCTTACAAACACTTCCTGGGCCTAAGGACCCTGTCAAAATGCACCTAAAATAGAATACAAGGGAGTAAAGTGTGGAATTAGGAACTTAGTCTCTGGTGTGGTAGTTTCCCAGCCTTGCTGGGCCTCTCTGGGCCCCCTTTGGTGACATGCAGTCTTGGATAGAGGCAGCCCAATAGCTATGGAAATCTCGTTTCCTCGTGGACATAGCTGAGAGTATCTGTGCTCACAGCACAACTCTGCAACTAGAAAGGATGTTTGCCACTTCTGTGAATATCACCCAGAGCAATCTCCTGCCTCCTTACCCGGGCTGCTGGCTGGGTACAGAGGAAACATCGGGTTGCTCCAAGATTTTAAGACTTCACATGAGCACAAAATCATCTCAACACCTGAGCCCCATTACCTTTGCAGGCGATGGGCTCTGACCTGTTGCCCTCAAAGAACAGCTTCAAGTCTGGAGTCTTCTTGATGTTAAACTCCTGCTTCAGCTCCTTCTCCACGGAGATATCAACTTTGCCGAAGCCAATCCCATTCTTGCCTTTGCCCAAGATGTCCACAGCTTTGCCCAGCTCCTTGGCCAAGTTCCTGGATTGCTTTGACAGTGGATTGTCTGAAAAGAACCAACATGAGGGCAGAACTAGCCAGGGCCTCTCTCTGTCCTCCCCTGCTTTGGGCTCACGAAGGAGTGAGCACAAGAGTTCAGAAAGTGTGACCAAGCTGTAACCCAATGGGTCATGAAATGGGGCCATTTGAGAGACCCACTTAACAAAGGCCCTCTGGGCTCGTGATGTTGACAACAATATGTGACTCAGTCTCTCTATGCTGTGGTTTTTCCTTATAGAACTAATAATGGCCACTTCCTGGAGTGAGATAAGATTTATTTACCAGTCAAAGCCATACTGTTTACTGTCTTATAAGAGCTTTATATGTATCAAGTGATTTTTCACCGTGGGGGTAAATCCAATTGTGCTGATGTCAATTTTATGCATAAGGAAACTGAGGAACAAAATGACCCACTTGCTCATGGTCTTATGTCAATGAGAGCCATTACCAGGACAAAGGTCAGTGAGTCCTTGCCCTCTGACCTTCTATGGGTATATGCATGTACTTCCTTTAATGACTATCAAGGGTGAATAAATAACACTTCATAGTTACTATTACTCTTGTAAACATTCTGCTCTTCTTGTAACAGTCAAGCGATTCATTTCTCTGAAGGTCACTTTAGGAAGCCTGCCAACGTTTTGAGAACTCCTTGTGAATTCAATTGGGTGCTGGCAGGAATCAATGATTGCCAAGTGATGAATTTAATTGAGTGTCTCTTCTGATCTCAGCCAGTGTGGAGGGAAAGCATGCATGCGCTTTCAAGTATTCAAACTGCATGTGATTCAGGGCAATTAAGGAATATAAAATCAGGGCTGGGGCTGTAGCTCAGCTGTAGAGCTCGATCTCCAGCAACCACTCAAACAAGTGGGAGAGGAGGGTAAGTCGGTTGGCTCCGTGTATAGACCAGATCCCTAAGTCATTCAAGAACGAGGGTCCCTTGCAAAATCCAAAACAACTTCCACACCTCTAAGATACCACAGCACGGGGAACCCCCACACCTGCATTCCAAAAGGGGGTAAAGTGAGGATCCCAAGGAAGGATCAGCCCCCTGAGCCTGAGTGGAAGTGGGGGGACGGGCATTCCTATCCAGACACCACACAAATCCAAGACCCAATGCCAGCCTATCAGCACCTGGCTGAACCTGAGATGCCTGGAATTAGGGAGCAAAGTCCCATAGTCCCTAATTTTGTTTAAAAAATCCATTGCGTGTTCTCTTGCATTCAGCACTTTATGAAGGTGGGGTGTTGCTCTCCCGCCCCCCCCCCCACCCCCTTGTCCCCACCACCGAAGCCAGACACTCACAGAAAAGCACCATGAGAAAGCGGGTCTGGTTCAGCACCTGGGTCAGGCCGGCTGGCGTCAGCACCATCAGGTTGCCTTCTTGCACGATGTGCAAGGGCTTGGAAAAGTTGATGCTGGCGTCTGTGGCATCCACCTCCTGGTAACTGTGGACCACCGAGACCCCAGAGGCCAGCAGCAGCAGCCCCAGCACCGGCATCCGGGGCAGTTCCATGGCAGTCCTGCAGGAGGCAGCAGAGAGCGCACAGCCCTGGCTCAGTGCTAGTTGGCCACAGCAGGGAGGTCCACCACCCTCTCCACACCCTCCCTCCCATCTTCCCTCCCTCTGCCTCCTCTGCCTCCTTCCCTCTCTTTGTGCTGGTCCTGGCCGAAGCACTCTACCCCTTGAGCAGCAGCTTCACTCCTGGCTTTCTGATGGTTGATGGGAGATCAGAATCTCGTGGACTCCCTGGCCCAGGCTGACTTGGAACAGTGATGTTCAGATCTCAGCCTCCTGAGTAGCTGGGATTACAGGTGTGAGCCACCAGTGTCCGGTCTCCTAGTCTTGATCTCATGCAGTCTTAGCCTTGGTATACCACTCTCCCCCCCTCCGCCAGCCCCTTTCCCTTTGTCATCTGGGACAAAGGGAATTGCTTCATCTCTGCACCTGCTCCCCTGGCTAGAATCCCCTGGAGCCAGCTGGGGTCCATCCTCCCTTAGAGTACTGCCCAGCCCCAGGGTTAGCGCTAATGTAGGAGGAAGTGGCCTTGATGGGAAACGTCAGCCATCATGGTAGCTGACAACATCGCCATACCACCAGCCCAGCACAGACATTCTGGCTGCTCCCTCTGCTTCTCCTCTCCCCGCACCCCCACCCCAGCATGGCACTAGAGATCCTTGTGTTCAACATGAATTCCATCATGTCACTCCCCTCACCAAAAGACCCCGCTGACCTTGTGTCTCGTGAACTCTAAACCTTGCCCTGTGACCTCCCAGGTCCTAGTCCTTATTCCCATCCTACCTCACCCGCTCTCTCTCCTCTCTCTCTCTCTCTCTCTCTCTCTCTCTCTCTCTCTCTCTCTCTCTCTCTCTCTCCTCTCATCAGTCCTATACAGACAGCCTGGGCTCCTTCTCTTCTTGTGCCTCTGCCTACTTTGTGTTTTCTCTATGTCTTCATCTTTTCTGGTCATCAGAAGAATCTTCTCTGACTCCCTTGGCCTTGCCCCACTTTGCCACTAGTGTCTGCTTCCTCTTCTGATTTATTGACTTGCATTATTGTTTCTAACTTGTATTTATGTAAAGACCAGATCTTACCATGAAGCCCGGGCTGCCCTCAAACTCCTGCTCCCCCTGCCCCATCCTCCTGAGTATCAAGAGTGCTAGGAGTGCAAAAGAGTAGCCCCATGCCTACTTTCTAATCTTTAAACATAAGCATCATTATCTCTAGCTCCTAGAACAGTCTACAGATCTGATTTAGGGGATCAGTGAGTTATTTGCTGAATTAATAAATGAGTAAATGAATGAACAAATGATCTACTTTAATTCTCACAACACACACCATAGCCACTTTTCATGGTTCCCAGCCAGGACCACACATTCAAATCTCTTGCAGGAGTTTTGTAAAAATAATAATAATAATAATAATAATAATAATAATAATAATAATACTGATTCTTGAGCCCAAGCCCGGTAGGTTGTACTCTCACAAGGGCAGGGTTGGTTTGAGTGCCATTTTTTTCTCTTACAGGTTGGTGCTAATGAGCAGCCATCTTCAGTTAATGGCGCTGAGTGGAGGAAAGGCTGCGAGGGCAGACCTGGGATTTACCTGGAGGACCGAGCTGGTGAAACAGCAAACTCTGTGGCACCGTAGAAGGGGCACAGTGGCCTGAACAGCGGGCTCCTGGCCTCTCCTGTGACCAGAGCAGCGCCTGGAAGCGATGAGCTTTCCAATGACACTGAAAGGGGCAGAAACGCAGCCCCTTTCCTCAGCACACAGAGGCCACAGCAATGTTCTGAGTTCTGGGGCCCTGGAGGGCCTGGGGGCTGGGGGGGGGGGGGGGGGGGAGCTGAAGAATGGGCCATTGTTGAGTAAGAGGAGGCCCCTCCCACGAGGCCTTGCTGGTGGACACCAGGGGGCAGAGTTTACTGGGGGAAAGGAGGGGGCAGATCACTGGGTGCCTGTGGACTGGAATCTAGATCCCAGCTCTGTCCTGGGCAGTGTGGCCTTGAGCTGTCAATTACTTTTTTCTGGGGCACCCTTTCATCCCCTGGACAATGGCACGCAACTCCCACGGGTGTGTAAGGGCTAGACAAGGTAGCAGGTGAAGAGGGAGAAATGGAGGAACTGGAAGGCAGGACGCACTGCTATCGCTTAGTGCCTTTTTTCTCCTTCCTTCCTTCCTTCCTTCTTTCCTTCCTTCCTTCCTTCCTCCCTCCCTCCTTCCCTCTCTCCCTTCCTTCCCTCCCTCACTTCTTTCCTTCTTCCTTCCTCTTTTCTCTCTCTTAGATTCTCTTTCTTCCTCATCTTCCTCCCTTCTCTCCTTTCTTCCTCCTCTCTCCCCTTCCTTCCTTCTTCCTTCCTTCTTCCATCCTTTTTCGCCTCTCTTTTTCTCTCTCTCTCCGTCCTACCCTCTCTTTCTTTCTTTTCCAGCCATTCTTGGAATCAAACATGGGGCCTAACATATGCTAAGCAAGCACTCTGCCAAAGCCCCCTCTTTACTCACACACAGGCCACTTTGCCAGACCTCAATTGGGCTTTTGTTTTGTTTGTTGTTTTGTTTTTTTTTTTTTGCCAGTCCAGGGCCTGAGCACTGTCCCTGGCTTCTTTTTGCTCAAGGATAGCACTCTACCACTTGAGCCACAGCACAGGTGGCTTTTTCTGTTTATGTGGTAGTGAGGAATGGAAGCCAGGGATTCATGTATGTTAGGCAAGCACTCTACCACTAAGCCACCTTTCCAGCCCTACCTCAGGGCTTTTGCCTTTGCAGTTTCTTCTGCCAGGAAGCTCTTCAGCCAGGTGTGCTCAATGTCCATCTTCTTGGTTCCTTCGGGTCTTTGCCCACACATCATCCTTTCCTCCATTGGCCTTTTCCTGACCACTTTGTTTAATGGACTAACAACACCCCCATCTTAGACATTTATCACCTTCTACATTTCCTGTCATTTTCTTTGCCTAGAAGATAATAGGTGCCCAATTAATATTTGTTGAGTGAATAAGTGAACAGTTACTAATATTAGTACCATTGTTATTACAGCCAGAGTTTTCAGCCCTCAGCCCTTTGTCTCCTGCTTTTTAGCAAATGTTAATAGGGGGGAGTAGTTAGCCATATTGATGTCAAATTGCTTGAGGATAGTCAGTCAGTCCATCTATCCACTTGAGAATAGAAGTGTGGGGTTGGGAATGTGGGCTTAGCAATAGAGTGCTTGCCTAGCATGCACGAAGCCCTGGGTTCGATTCCTCAGTACGACATACACAGAAAGGGCTGGAAGTGGCGCTGTAGCTCAAGTGGTAGAGTGCTGCCTTGAGCAAAAGAAGCCAGGGACAGTGCTCAAACCCTGAGTCCAAGGCCCAGGACTGGGGGTGAGAGAGGAGAGAGAGAGAGAGAGAGAGAGAGAGAGAGAGAGAGAGAGAGAATAGAGAGATGTATCTTTTCCATATGACTGGAGGGTCAGAGATGAGTACATTGTCAATGGAAAACTACAGCCAAGCTTGACCAGGTGGAAGGAGAGAAGCTGCCCACACAGAGAAGGTCCCACTAACCCGAGCAGGAACTGGAGACACAGGGGAGTTGGACACAGTGAATGATAGGTACCCAGTGTGACACCAGATTTTCAATCGATCCTGGAGGGAAAAAGTTCCAATAGCAAAGACACACACACACACACACACACACACACACACACACACACACACACACACTTTGTACCCAGAATGTCAGGAATCACTTTGTACCCAGCACAGTGCCTGACAGAGATCATTGAATAAATATTAATTACTATTCATAGACTCGGCAAACATTTACCCAACTCTCCCAAAGCAGAGAGTACCGTTCTCAGTGCTATGAGGGCCATCAGACAGGAAGTACTGGGAGCCCCAGAGATGACAGCTACCAAGCAAGCAGGCAGGTTAAAACTTCACAAGCTTCCGGCCCTGGTGGCTCATGCCTGTAATCCTAACTGCTCAGGGGTCTGAGATCTGAGGGTCACGGTTCAAAGCCAGCCCAGGCTGGAAAGTCTGTGAGACTCATCTCCCAACTAACCACCAGAAAACCAGAAGTAGCACTGTGGCTCAAAGTGGTAGAGCACTAGCCTTGAGCAGAAAGGGCTCAGGGACAACACTCAGGCAGGCCCTGAGTTCAAGCCCTGCAACCAACCCAAAACAAACAAACAAGCTTGAAGTTTGCTCATGGCAATAGTTAACTCCACATTGGCAAATGTCATATGTCAGGACATCTTTTACAGTAATCATTTCCCAGCAGCCTCCTGTGAGCTCGAATCCCAGAAGAAACAACCAGGAGACCAGGGTGGCTGGAACAGAAAGCTGGGAGAAGAGCCATGACAGAAATCCTGTGTGCCATCTTTCATACTGTTGTCCTGACTTCAGCCTTGACTCAGCAATGGGAAGCTGTAGAAAGCTTTTCGTTCCCATCTCAAATGCTTTATTTAGATGGTGCACAATGGCTATAGTTATAATTATTTCTAGTAAACTTACAGAGTGGCACTGCCAGAACCACCATTTACACAAAGAACACTTTCATCTCCTCAAAGACACCCTGTGACCTTCCAAGGTCACTCTGGGCTCACCAGCAACCATTTGTCCACTTTTATATAGCAGAAGAATTCTGAGCAGGAAATGGACAAGATCTTCCTCCTATTGGTTTCACTGTTATATTCTTCCTGTTAGGTCAGAATGAAGCACCCACTCTCATCTACACTTCCAGCATACCCTTTCGTCCGCTGGGAGCTGGGGTACCTGGCACAAGAACCGGGTTTTAATCTTACATGCTCTGTGAGCTAAGGAAAAGCCTGGCAAGATGCCTGGCACCAGAGACTCATGCCTGCAACCTTAGCTACTCAGAAGGTTGAGATCTGAGAAAAGCCAGCCTGGGCAGGAAAGTGTGTGAGACATTTATCTCCAATGAACCAGAAAAAAACAAACAAGCAAACAGAAGTGGAGCTGTAGCTCATGTGATAGATAGAGTGAGTGAAAAAGCTCAGGGACAGTACCCAGGTCCTGAGTGCAAGTCCCAGTGCTAGCATGAAACACAGGAAAGAAGGAAGGCAGAGAGGGAAGGAGGGAGGGAGAAAGAAGGAAAGAAAGAGGAAGGAAGGAGAAAGAGAAAGAAAGAAGGAAGGGAGGAAAGAGAGAGAGAAAGAAAGGAAAAAGGGAGGGAGGGAGGAAGGGAAAGGAAAGAAGAGAGAAGACAAGAAGGAAGGCGCTGGGCATGCTGCCACTCTTGCTCACGCGAGAGTTCCCTGGCCTCTGCCTCTTGGCACTGGTCAGGGCCGAAGTTTCCTGCGAGAGATAGAATCAACAACTTCCCCTCCTCAGTGTCCTGAGGAGACCTAGACTGCTCTTGTGCTGAAGCAGAAGACAGATGCCTTTTTACATTTCCTGGGTCTAAGAACAAGGTAATTGGGCAAAAAAAGAAAGACAGAAAGATAGGTGCCACTGGCTAGGAGGGCCAGGGTGTGGAATGGTCCTGGGTCCCTGGGAGACAAAGAGAAAAAGGTCTGGGGACTCCTGTTCACAGCTGTCAGAGATCCAGAGGTGAAAGGACAAGGCAAAGGCTCAGGCAGAGTTTAGGGGAGATGAGGAGTAGAGAGAGGAGTCGGGGGAGGGAGACCACAGCCAAAGCCAGGACCTAGACATGTCTGGGAGATGAAACACGGAAGTCGCTTCCCCCTGCCATAGGCCTTCCTGTGTCTATTAGCAAACTAGAGAAAATAGCATGAGTGGTCCTATACCTTTAATGAAATCATGTTTATACCATGTTTTCCGCATGCTGGTTACCCGGTAACCCTTCAGAAAAACGGAGTTGTGACTGTTTTTTTTCTCATTATTACCACTGCATTTTTGTTGTTGTTGCAACTGAGAAGAATTTGGCAAAGGGAGCTCTACTTCGGGGCAGCTCCTAGACCTTGAACTTGATGAAGGTTTAGGCTAATATAAACAGTCTTATGGCACAGATAGAGGTTGGGGGCTGGGGCTCTGTGCAAATTCTGCTTCTGGTCCCAAGGTCACAACTCCGAGCAGCAAGATACCAATAGGTATCTATCAGCAATAGGTCCAACTTGACACGTGATCATCTTGTTTCAAGAACTTAGTGAGGAAAAAAAAAAACAATGCCCAGTTGTTTCTTTCATCGCTTCTTTTCATACGGAGTCCATGCTGAAATGATAATACTGGTTCAGTAAGATGTGTGGTTATCATTAAAGTCAACCATTGCTTCTTGCGTTTTTCTGCATGAAGACAGGAGAAAATTCTAAGTTGCCTGTAGAGCTCACATTTGATTCCTCTGGACAGGGCTGCCCAAGGACTTTGTCCCTCTTATGCTAGGCCAGTTCAGAATTGACCAAAATTGTTCAGGAAAATTGTTTAGCAGAAAGAATGTTGAGTGTCGCCAACAGACACAAATGGTGTTTTGGAGGTGGCAGATATTTAATTACCCTGATCCTGTCGTGACACATTAATACATGTGCCAAAATGTCACACTGCCTTCCCCCTCCCCCAAAATAAATACAATTTCCATGGGCCAATTAAAGAATCAAATAAGTATTTTACTTTACTTTTCTTGAAATAATGAACATGTCTTTTACTCACATGAAAGCATAAAACCAAACATAGAAATGACTAAATTCTCAGAAAAAAAAATTGAATCCAGTCAATTGGAAATGCTTAAATAACAAACTCTACCATCAACTAACATGGATTCTCTTCCCTGAGATTTATTGTATGTGACAATGGCACATGACAGGCCTGTTGCCTGAAACAGGCACACTCAATCCCACATCATTTGACTTGTTCCCCTTTCCTTTAAAACTAATTGTTAGCATAAGTTAATGCATCACTATGATGTTTATACATATGCACATAATGTACTTGGGTTAAATTCACTCTTTCCATATTACTCTTGCTTTAACCTGACTTTCCTCCCCCTACTTTTAAATAGTTTCATTATGGTAGGTAGATGATAGACATATACATACATACATACATACAAATATAATGTAGTTGTACCATATCCATCTCTCATTCTCTCTTGTCCCCCTTTCCAGTTTCTCCCATAACCTATAACAATCATATTTAATTTTTTTCTTCTCTTCTTTTTTTAAAATTTTGACTGAGAACAGAACTCAAACTCAGTACCTGACACTTTCAGTCACTGGCTGGTGTTCTACCATCTGAGCCACATAACAAGATTAGTGATGCTAGAGGGATTGCCTCCCAAGGGCGAAGCTCTGAGCGCTGGACTCTAACTTAGTGGTCTCAGGTCCACACAGGGGTACCCAGGCAGGGAGCATCAGGAGGTCTGGACCTCAGGCCCAGAGACAGGAGTGAACCAGCAGAGCTGAGTCCACTGGGTTCCAGGCACCTTGGGGGCTTCTTCTCACCCCCCTCCCACTCCCCCAAACCCAGCCTTCCAGATAACAGCCTCTCTTCTCTCTTTGGTGACAGGCCACAGGCAGCGAGCTCCATGAAGCTGTGGTTGAAAAGTCTGGCCCTACGGGCACTGAGGAGCCCCCGGGGTATCTGCGGGGTTCACGGGCAGCCCCCATCCCCACCTGCCCCCGAGATCACGGCCACCTGGGAGGCCATCAGCCTGGGGAGGCAGCCTGTGCCTGAGTACTTCAACTTCGCTCATGATGTGCTGGATACGTGGAGTCGGCTGGAAAAGGTGACATCCGGCCTGCCCAGCCCAGGCACCAAAGGCTGCCCTCAGCTGCCACAGAGAGACTGGAGACTAGAGGCAACTTATCTGAGCCAGGCACTGGTGGCTCAGATAATCCTAGCCACTCCAGAGGCTTGAGATCTGAGGATCACAGTTGGAAGCTAGCCTGGGCAGGAAAGTTTGTGAGATTCTTATTTCCTATTAATCACCATCCATTTCCTATTCGCCTCGCATCTGCCATGTGGAACCGTGAGAGATGGGTGGGTGTACAACTGGGGTTCGTGTGGTAGAGTGCTAGCCTTGAGCAAAAAAACAAAACAAAACAAAACAAACAAACAAAAACAGCTCAGGGATAGCGCCTAGGCCCTGAGTCCAAGCCCTACGACTGGCACACACAGACAAAACAACTTATTTGAGCATTTTCACCTGGGAACTTTTCATGTTAGCATTTAAGACTTGCAGGGGGGAGGGGAGCTAGGATCTAGTGCTAGGAGCCATGAGTATCTTCCAAGATTGCGAGGTGTCTCTTGATCTGAGCCCCAACCTCATCACAAAACGGCAAAGCCCTCTCTTCATTCCCTCTCAACCCATCTGATTAAATATAGGGGTGGGGGGGAACAGCTTGCTGCTATCCTGTTTGCACTGCTTTTGTGGCTCTCACACACTTCACTTCTAAACAAGGAGAGCACAGAACCAAGAGCAAATCTTCACAGATCACAGTGGATAGACAGGCTGGCACCAAGCCAGCTAAGTCTGATTTCACCACGTCTCTGTGTAGGTTTTGTTATTTTCCCTTTAACTATGCCTGGTGTGTGTGTGTGTGTGTGTGTGTGTGTGTGTGTGTGTGTGTGTGTGTTTGTGTGCGCACGTGTGCATGAATATGTGTTTGCACGTATATGTGTGTGTTGTATTCATGTGACACGATAGTCCTCTTTCATTGACAATAAGGGAATGGGAAGTCTTATTTCAAACACACTTATTTATGTCAACTTCAGGATAACCTTGTTTAAAGGGTTGTCTCCCATTGCCAATAGGTACAGTAATAACCTACTGCGAATGAATATTTGGCCAAGCCAATGCAGCTCATGTGAGTAGGAAGAAGACTTAAAGCAACTTGACAACATACTTGGACATGTGTCCCAAGATCTCAGTTTTCCCACCTGTAAAATGGGCAATCTAGCATCTGCCGTGAGGAACTGTGAGCAATGGGTGGAAGTATGTGTGAGAGGTAGAGTCGGGATGCTCTGTTCTTCAACTATCTACAAAAGCTAAGTTCTTTGTAGCACTAAGAATGGAAGCCAAAGACTTCAGATGCACTAGGCCAGCTCAAAAGGAAATGTCAGTACCAGCAAGATGTACCACTAAGCTACATTCTTGGGGCCTGTCTGTGTAGACTAAGCCAGCCTTCACCTCCTGGTCCTTCTGCTTTACCCTCCCAAGTGCATGAACCACCACACTAGGTCTATTGGGCACTTTCAGAAGACTTCTCCTCATCAGCAAAAAAGGGATGGGGTAACAATTGTCACTATTTTTTTTTTCTGCTTCAGAAAAGAATCAATGACAGCAACAACCCCAGAAAAGTTATGAGTCATTTTGTTGGTTTTGTTGGTTTTCTGGGGGTCTGTTTTTTTAACTCTGGAAATTACCCAGTCTGTAACCTAGAAGTGTTTAATTAGCAGAACTGGTAGGATCTCAGTAAGTTCAAGGAGCTTGGAGATACATTAACTTCTTAGTTTCAATGCCTAGTTCCAAGGTACCTCATACCTTGGAAAGCAGCACCCCTCATTCCTTCCCACTGAAACTGGTGTCCACCCAAGGGGCATGAGGGGGATGGGGCCTTTCCAAAGTTTTATTTTCAGACAGTTATGATCTGACACTGACCCCATTTATAAGTTAGATAGACAGTGGCCTAACTCAGAACTGAACCAGTAAGTAACCAAGTACCCCCCCCCAAGTCATTTCCCTGGGGGCCAATGTTTCAAAAGCAACATTTTTTTTTGCATGTGCCAGTACTGGGGCTTGAACTCAGGGCCTAGATGCTGGGCCTTCACTGTTGTGCTCAAGTTTGGAGCTCTACCACTTGAGCCACAGTCCCACTTCCAACTTTTTGTTGGTTAATTGGAGGTAAGAGTCTCATGGAGTTGTCTGAAAGGCCTGGCTTTGAGCCATGATCCTCAGATCTCAGCTTCCTGAATAGCTAAGACGACAATTGTGAACCACCATGCATGAACCCAGCATGCAAAAAACCAAAAACATTTTAAGTCAGTGTTTTAGCTTTGGGGTGCTGCATGATTGGGGTGCTGCATGAGCTAATGGATTGGACAAACAACAGACTAACAGTGACCTGTAAAAATAGATTTATGTTTGCTTAAGAGAACTGGAAGGAGAGTATATAGGAAACGTATCAAAGTAACTAGTTGCTTAGGCAAGCCTAGAGAAGAGGGGGTAGACAGGCTCAGAGCTCAAGTCTTAATGAGCAACTTTCCATATCATCCTCATTTTCAAACTGCGCATTTACAAAAATATATTAACTATCGTGGAAAAAAAGTATTTTAAAAACAAGCAAGCAAAAAAAAAAAATCCTCCACCAATGGCTTCTATTTCTTTTCTGCCCATCCCTCTCTCTAGGCTGGGCACCGGCCCTCGAACCCAGCTTTCTGGTGGGTAGGCGGCACGGGAAAAGAGATCAAGTGGAGTTTTGAAGAGCTGGGCAAGCACTCCAGGCAGGCAGCCAATGTTCTGGAGAGCGCCTGCGGCCTGCAGCCCGGGGACAGGGTGATGGTGGTGCTGCCTCGGCTCCCAGAGTGGTGGCTGGTCAGCGTGGCTTGCATGCGGGCAGGTCAGTAAGCGAAGGCCAGGGCTCCTGCTCAGGGAGCTGGGCAATTTCCATGAGGTTTAGGAGACGAAGCAAAGATGAACCCTAGAGGCTGTTCTTCTCTTCGTCCCTTTTGCGCAGAACTCACAAGTCTGTTTGTATATCAAGGGGCCCATCAGTGAGGGAACAGACAGAACCAGCCCCCCCCCCCACTCCCCAGGGCATGAGGATTAAATTAAACAGAGCCTGGGAAGTTCTTAATGCATGTCAATTCTTCCCAGGTATTTTCTCGATTTCACGAGCGATGCATCTTTCAGCTGCAGCCGTCCAGCTCTCCCCAGATCCCATGTCTGCGTTCTCCTCAGGTGTCATCATGATCCCCGGCGTCTCTCAGCTGACGGAGAAGGACCTCAAGTACCGACTGCAGGCATCCGGGGCCAAGTCCATCATCACCAGCGATGCCCTGGTTCCCCAGGTCGATGCCATCTCTAGTGACTGCCCTTCCCTCCAAACCAAGCTGCTGGTGTCAGATGGTGGCCGTCCAGGATGGATGAACTTCAGGGAACTCCAGCGGTGAGCTGAAGGTCTCCAGGACAGTCACAAGGAAATAGAAGCCAGGGCCTCTTCCCCTTTAAGGATGGGCCGTGCAGTGCATTGTGGGAAATGGTAGAGGGAGAGGAATGCCTGTGGGAGCCAGGCTGGCCTGAGTCACCATGCTGGGGACCCTCCATGCTCAGGGTCATTCATTCAGTCAAGGTTGGTTGTGTCGCTCACTTCTGGGCATCCCTCTGGCCTCCATAATGGTAGCCTTTGTTATTATGGGTCTTGCTTTGCTTTGTTTTGTTTTTTTTTTTCCAGTCCTGGGGCTTGAGCTCTGGGCCTAGTCTTCTTTTGCTCAAGGCTAGAGCTCTACCACTTGAGCCACAGCTCCACTGCTGGCTTTTTCTGAGTAGTTTATTGGAGATACATATCTCACGAACTTTCCTGCCCAGGCTGGCTTCAAACTGCAATCCTCAGATCTCAGCCTCCTGAGTAGCTAAAGATTACAGGTGTGAGTCATGATGACTATTAGCCAGGGTATGTGAGATGACCTATAGGAGGCATTTACTGCATAGAGAAACTCCTCCCCGCCCCCCCCCCCCCCGACATCTCAGGCAGGCTATTTGTTGAAACAGCAGACGCTTTGTTGGTATAAATATCACTGGTACTATTCACTGGCTTTGCTACTAAGAGTTACTACCAGCTCATTTGTTGTTGTTTTGTTTTGTTTTTGCGTTTTCCAGAGAGGCGTCTTCAGAGCACAACTGTGTGAGGACCAAGAGCCAAGATCCCCTGTCCATTTACTTTACCAGTGGAACTACAGGGAACCCCAAGATGGTGGAGCATTCCCACAGCAGCTACGGGCTGGGCTTTGTGGCCAGTGGAAGGTAGTGGGGACACTGTCCGGGAAGGAGGTGAACTTCGAGTACAGCAGTAAAGAAGGAATGAACTGGCTGGGTGCTGGTAGCTCACACCTGTAATCCTAGCTACTCAGGAGGCTGAGATGAGGACCACGGTTCAAAGCCCACCGGGGAAAGAAAGTCCATGAGACTCATATCCAGTTAATCACCAGAAAACTGGAAATGGAGCTGTGGCTCAAAATGGTAGAGTGGGGCTGGGAATATGGCCTAGTGGCAAGAGTGCTTGCCTCGTATACATGAGGCCCTGGGTTCGATTCCTCAGCACCACATATATAGAAAACGGCCAGAAGTGGCGCTGTGGCTCAAGTGGTAGAGTGCTAGCCTTGAGCAAAAAGAAGCCAGGGACAGTGCGCAGGCCCTGAGTCCAAGCCCCAGGAGTGGCAAAAAAAAAAAAAAAGAAATGATATGTATCAAAATGGTAGAGTGCTAGCTATGAGTGAAAAGGCCCAGGAACAGCACCCAGGCAAAGAGTTCAAGCCCCATGACTGACCCCTCCCCCCCAAAAAAATGAAAAAAGGAATGAACTAATGGTACACACACACATACACTTCTTCTAGAGAATCATGCTGAATGACAAAAACCAATCCCAAAAAGCTAGGCACTGTCTGCATATAACCATTTATACATTGTTTTTGTTATTACTATACATTTTTATTTGCTTTTTATTATCTTTAAATAACTGTACAAAAGGGTTTCAATTCAACATATCAATTCATGAGTATAACTCATCCTGATCAATATCACCCCCCTCATCTTTCTCCCCCATCTTTCCCAACCCTGACAAGTTGCCTACTTCCAGTTTCACACATGTACCTTGATTACAATGACAATTCGCCCACCTTCCTTCTCTCTATTTGTCTGTTCCTCCTCTGTTTAAACCATTCTTAAGTGTATGCTCCAGTATCCTTTCATGACTATTCTCACTATTCTATAACCATTACCATGAGTACTCAGTGTGTTCAGGGTTGGAGGTAAGGATACAGATCATATGATCGTCCTTAAAGTTACGGGTGTTCCTTTCTCTCATTTCTTTTTTTCTTTTTTTGGCAGGCGATGGGCAGCCTTGACCGAATCATCCATCTTCTGGAACACAACTGACACTGGTTGGGTGAAGGCAGCCTGGACTTTCTTCTCTGCCTGGTCCAATGGATCTTGTATTTTTGTTCATGAGCTCCCCCAAGTAGATGCCAAACTTATCCTGAATGTAAGAGACTGAAACACCTCTCTCAGGGTGGGTGTGAATGAGATGAGCAGAGCAGAGACTCCAAGGCGGCTGGAATTGGTGACCCTTAACTCCCTACAGACCCACACCAACCCAAAAGGCACCCAGAGGGTCCCATCATCTAGTTCCTGCCTCACATCTGATTTGTAGATTTCACAATCGATTGATCATCTACTTTTGGCCAGAGGTTCAGTCCCTCGCTGTGTGCATTCACCCAGAGAATCAGTGTCCTCACAATATAGGCACTTGCCGCCTCCCAGAGTGAGTGGAGGGGTGGGGGTCAAGAGCATCTGAGACAGGAGCCACAAGTGAGAGTATCACCTCCACCCCACACTGTGGCTGCAGGGACTAACAGTGGTGTGGCAAGGGAGGGGACCCCACAGGGGCATGAATATACCAGGAGATGGAGGTCACTGGGCGCCATCTTGGAGGCTGGGTACCATGCCTCATCTTCCACTTCCCTACTTTGAAGATGAGATCCTAGGGACTCTCTCCATGAGGTACCATCCAGAGGCTCTAAGTAAAGTTCTTATGTTGTGTGTAGACTCTCTCCAGGTTCCCGGTAACTTCACTCTGCTGTGTCCCTACCCTCTTCCGGCTGCTTGTTCAGGAGGATCTGACCAGGTACTGCTCATCTGTTTTGTGCCTTGAGAGCTTAAGTGTGTAACTCTCTGCTCACAGAATCCACATGCAGACCCACTCTCTCATTACTACTTGATATCCCTGCCTCTGCCTCTGTATTCCTATGCTGTGAGTGTGTGTGTGTGTGTGTGCACGCGCACGCGCGTGCGCACACCAGTCCTGGGGCTTGAATTCAAGGCCTCAGCTCTGTCCCTGAGCTTCTTTTGCTCAAGGCTAATGCTCTACCACTTAAGCCACATCTCTACTTCTGGCTTCTTTGGGTGATTAATTGGACATAAGAATCTCATGGACTTTCCTGCCCCAGTTGGTGTTGAACCATGATCCTCAAATCTCAGCCTCCTGAGTAGCTAGGATGACAGGCGTGAGCCATTGTCACCTGGTTTGTCTCTGTATTCTTATGCTTTTCTTTCTCTGCCCAACCCCCTCCATCTTTATGTCTGTCTGTCTGTCTGGTGTCTCTCACACATGCACACAAGAACACACATAGACTTGTAGACACCCCTCAAAGATGGTTTTCTGGCCCCTAAGAATTTTTGTTTTAATTGAATAGATTTTATTTAAGGCCATCTGAAATGTCAACACTTGAACTGGGCTTTCTCCCGGCCCCACACCTCTACCACATCTAGAGAAGAAGACATTGTCTTCTGCTAGCTGCTCAGGTACTGGAACGATTCCCAACATGGCACAGGAATCTAGTGACCTTTTCTGTCCTTGCCCAAAGCACGGGGAGTTGTCCTCATACACCTCATCCTCTCTATCGCTCTTTGACCATGAGGTGACTTTTTGAATGGGGGGCTTTTCACAGAAGATACGGGATTAAACTACTCTATGGGAATGAATTCCATTCATCTGCCTTTCTGCAACCGTCTCTGAATTTGATCCCAAGGAACAGAAAAATGATTAAAAGTAAATTTGCCCTCATGGACTTTTTTTTCTTTTCCACTTTGAATAATTGGTCACCCCAAAAGTTCAGCAAAATAATTTGAATAGTTTGTCAAGCCAAAGTAGTTTTACTACTTATGTAATATCAGTAGGAATTTGTGTGTTGATGGAGGGAACAATTTGTTAGAATCAGGAGATTTTTAAAAGGCTAATCTAATCTTTTTTTCTTCACCAGTCCTGGGCCTTGAACTCAGGGCCTGGGCACTGTCCCTGGCTTCTTTTTGCTCAAGGCTAGCACACTGCCACTTGAGCCACAGTGCCAATTTCCAGCTTTTCTGTGTATGTGGTGCTGAGGAATCGAACCCAGGGCTTCATGCATGCAAGGCAAGCACTATACCACTAAGCCACACTCCCAGCCTTCTTTTGGTATTTTTAAATCATCTTTTTTTTTCAATCAGATCATGAACTCCACCAATTTATCATCAATCAATTAGTTTCCAGATAAATTATTTGGACTTATTCACCTGGAACTTACCAGGTCAGACCAAAAGGAACATGAGGTTCCGTTTTATTCCAGACTCTGACAGGGCTGGTTATTTTTACAAACCATCTGGTGGGTTCTCAAGGATAGTGCCTGCAAAGTCAGAGGAGGAGGGGCTCAGGGAAGACTGGGAAACAGGAAGTTCATCCTCTGCTCTTTGAGGGCCTGCTGCCCAGTGAGTGGGGTGGGGCCCTTACTAGGGTGGTCTTGTCTTCTCACCTGAGAAAGGTATCAGTTCCCCAGCCTGAGGCACTGCCTGACGGGAGGAGAAGCCCTCAACCCTGACGTGAGGGAACGGTGGAAGAGCCAGACGGGCCTGGAGCTGCATGAAGGCTACGGGCAGTCGGAAACTGTGAGTGCTGTGCCCAGGGCCACCACACCTGAGCCCACCACCCCACAGAGAGGGTCACTGCCCCCCCCACCCCATGCCCTGATGGCACCTCCACCTTTCTGACTGTCCTGTCCCGATACTTGTGAAGGACCTCCCAGCCCCAAAGCGGAACACAGATAACGAAACTCCATTAATGCGTCTTCCTTTCAGCTTCAAAGTAGTTCAGTTACCAGTGCCAGTGGCTCACATCTATAATCCAAGCCACTCAGAAGGCTGATCTGAGGATCACAGTTCAGGGCCAGCCCGGGCAGGAAAGTCCATGAGACTCTTCTGCAATTAACCATCAGAAAACTGGGAGTGGTGCTGTGGCTCAAGTCAGGGTCAGCCTTGAGTGAAAAAGCTCAGGGACAGTGCCCAGGCCTAGAGTTCAAGCCCTATGACCAACAACAACAAAGCAGTTAGTAATTTTACAATCACATCATGGCTGGCAAAGCAGCTGTCCTGGCTAATAAGGCTGTTTTCCTCCACCAGAACAACACAGATCTGTTCCTAGTAGAACCCCAAATCTTAAGCATTGTCCCTTATAGCTGTCTGAGCAAAGGTGTGGGGTCAGCTAAGTCTTCTGGCTTAGTGATATGTCCAGCTTATTATGTGAAAGTCCCCATTAGAGTGCTTATAAATGTTTACTGACTGTGGGAAGCAGAGAAGAAGCAAGCCCAAGAAGGAAGAGGAAGGGAGGAAAGGAAATGGGAAATGAAAGGAGGAAAGGGAGGGAGGAAGGAAGAAAGGAAGGAAGGAAGGACAAACATGGGGAAGTAGAAGAGAGAGAAAGAATGAACAAAAGAAAGAAAATAAGAAAGCCAAGAGAAAGGAAGAGAAGGGGAGTAAAGAGAAAGCCTCCGATTGCAAGTGAGGGAAAGGAGTGGACCAGGAAACCAGCTTCTCCTAATTGGTACCCATTTCTCTCCAGGTTGTAATCTGTGCCAACCAAAAAGGCATGACAATCAAGTCTGGATCCATGGGGAAAGCATTTCCGCCTTACGACGTGCAGGTAGGAGGCTGTGGGTGCGTGCTATGGGTGCGCACAGGCATGGCTAGTGGCTCTGATGCCATCCTTGATCTGTTCCTCAGATTGTGGACAATCAGGGCAAAGTCCTACCTCCGGGAGAAGAAGGGAATGTTGCTGTCCACATCAAACCCACCAGGCCATTCTGTTTCTTCCGCTGCTATGTGGTAAGTGGTAAAGAACAGCCAGTCTCATGGCCCTTCCTGGACACCAAGCCATGGTATGCAAAGGTCTATGTGTGTAGCCCATTCAATGACTGCATGAGGTAGGCTGGCATTATTATTGGTAAGGTGCTACTACTGATCAATGATTAGAAACTGTTACTAATGCTTTCATCCTGCCTCAGCCTCGTTAGCCCCCAATTTCAGGTGGTGCAGATTTACTCCCCAAGTAAGAAACACTGATTTGTAGAAACTCCGTATCATGCATGTAGTAATCTGTCAGTCAGCCAAACTATTTGGAAATAGCTGATAAAAACCAGCCATTTGGTTTCGAAATGGTGTATTTTAGCAGTTTTGTGTGATTACAGAGAACTAATCTTTTATTTAAATTCACATACCTATGAGAATCACCCCCCAACAGCAACACAGAAATCACTATTATTTAAAAAGTTCGTGTATTTAGCCAAATGCTGGTGGCTCATGCCTAGAACACTAGCTACTCGGAAGACTGAGATCTGAGAACTCCAGTTCAAAGCCAGCTAAAGCAGGAAAGCCCATGAGACTCTCATCTCCAATTCACCACCAAAAAGCTGGCAGTGGAACTGTAGCTCAAGTGGTAGAGTGCTAGCCTTGAAGAAAAAAGCTCAAGAACAGTGCCCAGGCCCTGAGTTCATGCCCCATGACCAGCACCAACAATAAATAAATAAATGTCTTTCTTTCTAATAATATAAGCAATAATTGACCTAACTCTAGGTATATAGCAGAACTCGTAGAATTCCCATCAGACCCTTTTGGGGGTCTGATTATTCCATCAAGCAGGTACTAAAATAATTTGTGAAGTTATTTCCCTGGAGGATGATTTGTACAAGGATTGTGGGATGTAGGAAAGTTAACAGAGCCATCTGCAGAAGATGGGTGGTAAGGAGGCCTGAGAATTTAAACACGTGTGGTGCCCCACCCCTCTCCCTGACAATAAGCAGACATATTTCACATTCACGTTCAGGAATTTCCAAAATAGCTCAAACCACACTGCCAGTTAAATCAATATACCCATGCCAATTTTATATCCAACATAAGGACAGGTGTCCTCTCTTAGAGAGATGAACTGGCAAATGCATGGATGTTGACTGAAGCATTCTCTGCAGACAGCCCAGAAAGGCAGGTGTTTTCGTACCTTGTAGAGAGGGCACCTCCCTCAAGTTTTCCATATTCTTGGTCTTTGGCTTCTTGTTCAAACACAGTTTTGGAATCGATGTGTCAAATCCCAGAAGAATTTTTTTTCACATTTCAATAGGAGCTCTACTGCATCTATAAGTCAACTTGGACAGAATCGGCTTTTCTATTCCTTCTCTCTTTCCACTTATTTCTGTATTTGTTAATATTCTAACAGTGGCATGTCAGATTCATGGGTACAGATTTTTGTGTTTGATATACTGCTAGGCACTAAAAGTTGACCTTCCCTTCCCCCCCCAAAAAAATGTATTTTTTGAATGGAAAGACAATTTCCTGACAATAAATCACACCCCTGCTAGGTCAACGATTTTTGACAAATCTCTATACCACCATTAAGATAGGGAACATTGCTGTCAGCCCAGACCCACGAGTTTCTGAAGCCAATTCCACTACCACAGACCCCCTCCCCAAACCAACTGATAATACTGTCCCACCATATAGTGATTCACTTTCTTCCAAAAAAGAACTTCATGTAAATGAACACAAATATCCACTTTCCCATGCACGAACTTGCCAGTCATCTGGATTGGGGTGTCTTTTTTATTTATTTATTTATTTTTATTATAAAGATGATGCGCAGAGCAGTTACAGTTATGTAAAGTGAGGTAATGAGTACATTTCTTTTTTGGACAATGCCACCCCTTATCTCGTTCTTTCCCCATCTTGAACATTTTGAGCATCACTGTTTGACTTTTGGGGTTTTTTGTTTGTTTCCTCTATCCTTGCCTGCCACCAATAGGCCTTTCAGTAACCCTCAATTTCTACCTTCTACGGTCAGTGCCTTCTTTCTATCCAGAGACAGCGCCTCCCCCTGCTCCCCCAACCCTACATCTGCATTCAGCCTTCCTTCCTAGGAGTCCTTCTAAGGAAGGGCGTGGGTGGCTACCCTGATTCCTTCTGTCATTTCCCTTCTCATTAAGCACTATGGCTGCCCGCTCAGGGGGGAAGACATCCTGTTGCTGCCTCCCTAGCCTCCTGAGTGGCATTCCCTAAGCAGTGACTGGCCCACAGCTGTTCCTAGCTGTTCCTTCTCAGGCTTTCCGTGTCTTGCAGGACAATCCTGAGAAGACAGCCGCATCAGAACAGGGAGACTTTTACATCACGGGGGACCGAGCCTGCATGGACAAGGATGGCTACTTTTGGTTTCTGGGGAGGAGTGACGATGTGATCAACTCCTCAAGGTGGAGTTCTCGCGCTCTTCTTCCCTCCTCCCGTTGAAGTTCTATGGGTGGGGGAAAGTGGGGGGGAGGGCGTGCAGGGACGGAAGAAAGACACCTGAAAAAAAAATCTGGTTTTCTTTTCCAGCTACCGGATCGGGCCCGTTGAGGTAGAGAGTGCCCTTGCTGAGCATCCAGCTGTCCTGGAGTCAGCTGTGGTCAGCAGCCCAGACCCCATCCGGGGAGAGGTAACCTGTCCAGCCAGGAGCTATGCCTGTTAGCAACCAACAGATCTCAGAGGAAGCTCCAGAGTGCCCAGATGCCTCGCTCTTCTCTAGTTCCACCAAGTTGAACTGCCAACAAGGAACACATATTCCTTTTTGTTACACTCTATCGCCTGCCTTGCATGCCTCTCTTAGAGGCAGGCAATGGAAAAAATAACAAACTTTAACTCATGATCCTCATGAGGCTGCCCAGTGGGCAGGAGACCTTGGTGGCAGACACAGGTGTGGATATAGACACAGATGCAGATGCTCTGTCATCTATTCTGTCCAGTCAAAGTCTTTTCTAGATACAGAGAGCTCACTAGTCATGGTCACTCATGTGTCTAACTGAGCAGGGACAGTTAACTTGGAGAAATGACCCAATATGTGCCCACTGCCCTAAAATGACCTGGAAATACCAGGGAAGAAAGGGGACCCAATGTAACACACCATGCTTTTGTAGGAGATATTTCAGAGGAGGAGACAGAAGAGGAAGATCTGCTTCTTGAGGGCCTTCTATGTTTTT